>NC_133525.1:3315000-5815000 GCF_049354715.1 Callithrix jacchus | reverse complement strand
TTTGCTTTTTTTATTGAAGGATTCTCTGATAAAGACAGTTCAGGTTGGAGTTGCAGCAGAGATAAGGATGCATATAGCAGTTTTGGGTCTCGAGAATCAAGAGGAAGGTCTGGTTATTTCAGTGATCGTGGAAGGTAAATCCCAGCTTGTGTGTTTATACAGTAGCAGTTTAGGAATCTTAATTTGGCAAGTTCTCATTCTTCATACTTACACTGGTCCTTGAGCATATCTTTAAGAGACTACTCATGGATTTAAAGCAGAGTGATGGTTTATCATTGCTCTGTTGGCACTGAGAGTTCTTTACTAAAAGTAGTTTATTAATTTAGACGAATATACTATTTGACACAATGAAGTCTGTTTCAACTTAAATGATACAGTCTGCGACAGCTTTAAATGCTTCGTGTGTGTGCGTGCATGCGTGCGTGCGTGTTTCTTGAGACAGAGTCTTGCTCTGCTGCCCAGGCTGGAGTGCAGTGGCACGATCTGGGCTCATTGCAGCCTCCACCTTCTGGGTTCAAGTGATTCTCCTGCGTCAGTCTCCCAAGTACCTGGGACTACAGGCGCCCACCACCTGGCCGGCTAATTATTCTTTTCTTGGTAGAGACGGGACCGGGTGGGTTGGCTTATGCCTGTAATCACAGCACTTTGGGAGGGCGAGGTGGCAGGATCACAAGGTCAGGAGTTCGAGACCAGCCTGACCAACACGGTGAAACCCCATCTCTACTAAAAATAGAATGATTGGATGGGTATGGTGGAATGTGCCTGTAGTCCCAGCTACTCAGAAGGCTGAGGTAGGAGAGTCACTTGAACCCAGGAGACAAAGGCTGCTCTGAGTTGAGACGGCACCACTGCACTCCAGCCTGGGTGGCAGAGCAAGACTCCATCTCAAAACAAACAAACAAACAAACAAACAAACCCTAATAATTGAATTTGATCCTGTCTTGTTTTTCAGAAACAGGAATAAAACTCTAAGAAAAATGTTCTCTTGTCACGTGTCTTCTACTTTTTTATATCTAAAAATGTTATATCTAAAAAATTTCATGTGTTATTCCTGCTTTCCTGCCAGTAAATATATTTAGATGATACCAGTAAATATGTTTAGATGGTACTGTCTTAAATGAAGATGTAAAGTATGCACTAGTTGTAAGTATCTAAACCTAATTCTTAGCATGAGATGTCTAAGCTGTGTAATTTTATAAAAATTTTTATAATTTTCTTAAGAACGAAGACACAGATTACACATAAGCGCTGGTTAATTAGAGGGGCTTATTTCACACGAGGTAAACACTGAGTTGCTGACATCGTTTAAGGGTGGTTGTGTTCAGTAAGTCAGCTGATACCCAAGGACATTTCTAGAGGGGTGATAATCCGATATCGGCTAAATCGTGTATTTTTGATTGCTCGTGCCATTCAGATTTGATGATCGTGGACGGAGTGAATATGATGGTATTGGCAGTCGTGACAGAACTGGCTTTGGTAGATACGAACGGAGTGGACACAGTCGTTGGTGTGACAAGTCGGATGAAGATGATTGGTCAAAACCACTTCCACCAAGTGAACGCTTAGAGCGGTAAGTTTTTGAACAACATGTTATACTAAGCCATAAGTTTCGTAACAATTTATATACATGTAATAATTGTCTGATTTCAGGGAACTGTTTTCTGGAGGAAACACGGGGATTAACTTTGAGAAATACGATGAAATACCAGTAGAGGCAACCGGCAGTAACTGTCCACCACATATTGAAAACGTAAGTTTTTGTTTGACTCTTAAAGTTCTTAATGCAAACCCATTGGATTATGAAACATTAATGCCACTATTAAGAATAGTCTCGGAATTGGCCGGGCACGATGGCTGACGCCTGTAATCCCAGGACTTTGGGAGGCTGAGGCGGGCAGATCATGAGGTCAGGAGATAGAGGCCATTGTGGCCAACGTGGTGAAACCCCGTGTTTACTAAAAACACTCAGGTGAGCTGGGCATGGTGCCACGCACCTGTAATCTGAGCTATGCAGGAGGCTGAGGCAGGAGAGTCCCTTCAACCCAGGCATCGGAGGTTAAGGTGAGCCAAGATTGCGCCCCTGCACTCCAGCCTGGCCACAGAGTGAGATTCTGTCTGAAAAAGAAGAAGGACGACAGGCACGAGCCACCATGCCTGCCTCCAAATGCTGTTTCAATTTTTTAAACCCAGGAGTCCATTTTGTTAAAAAATGCCACGATTCTTTAACTGAAATCATAGCATCTGTAAACCAAATCACAGACAGTTTGGTTACTTCCATTAATATGGTAGTGTAAAACAGAAATTGCAAAAGATACAGCATTTTATATCTGTCATGTTTACTTCTATATTTACTTGTATTTGATTAACCCGGCTACATTTCCTGACAGTTCAGTGATATTGACATGGGAGAAATTATCTTGGGGAACATTGAGCTTACTCGCTATACTCGTCCTACTCCAGTGCAAAAACATGCCATTCCTATCATTAAGGGAAAAAGAGACTTAATGGCTTGTGCCCAGACAGGTAAGCTTAGTTGATAAAAAGCAAAAGTTAAGAATATCTAATTGGGCTTACTTTAAAAGTAGTATGTTCTGAAGGGATGTCTGAGTCCTGTGTTTAGCATTTGAGAGAGCTTGGGGATGTGCCTTTTTGTCTGTACCTCTGGATCCTTGGGATGTATCTGGGCATCTTGAGGAAGCGCATGGCAAATTGTCAGCTTGAATACCTTCTTTAAGAAACAGAACTGCATCTTTTTCAGTTAACTCCACGGGAGTTAGCAGACTGCAGCCTGATCTGAAACCTAGCACTTGTGTATTTTTCAACAGCCATATTCGAATATAAATACCCATTTGTTATGTCTGTGCTGTAGAGGTTAGCCAGAGATTTGGCACAGATAAAAAGTGTTCTCTTGTAGAGACTGGCCTGCAAGAGCCATGTACTGTTAGCTCTTTACAGAAAGTTTACTGATTCCTGCTTTACCTTCCAACACTATAGAGCCACTACAAAGAAATGTTGCACTGAAAGTTGTTGCCACTTTTCAGACAAAATGGTTGTGTTTTGTACAAATTAAAATGTACTGTTTGAAAGTAGAGCACAGAAGTCGCTTTACTCCTTAGGTTTGCCGTATAAATTTACTGTACGTCCTAGAAAATTGGAAATGGAGTAAGAAAAAATTTCCTGTAATTCTCGAGAGCATCGAGAACACTTTATCAACGATTAATATTCAGAAATGATAAGTCAGTGTTTTGTCTTCAGGTTCTGGGAAAACGGCAGCATTTCTTTTGCCCATACTGAGTCAGATATATACAGATGGTCCAGGAGAAGCTTTGAAGGCCGTGAAGGTAAAGGTATTGCTGTAAAATGAGACATTTTTGTTTTAAAAAGGCTTTGCAAATGCCTGTTGACTTTTCTAAACAAGGCCAGCTACACCTTATTTTTATTTTTTCACCCCGTTCACCCAATGAAAATAAGTCTGTAGGTGTAGTCTGCACATTATAAAAGGAAACTGGTAAGTTTTAAAAAAGAATTACAGTTTTTGGCCAGAAAGTGTAAATTATTTTCATTTTTTAGGGAAACGGAAGGTGTGGGCGCCGCAAGCAATATCCAGTTTCCTTGGTTTTAGCCCCAACGAGAGAATTGGCTGTACAGATCTATGAGGAAGCCAGAAAAGTAAAATACTCATTTTAGTGATTGTTGCTTTTCTCCTTGATCAAACGATGTTTTTATGGCCACTGACATGTTCTTTGCTTACAGTTTTCATACCGATCTAGAGTTCGTCCTTGTGTAGTCTATGGTGGTGCTGATATTGGTCAGCAGATTCGGGACTTAGAACGTGGATGCCACTTGTTAGTAGCCACTCCAGGACGTCTAGTGTATATGATGGAAAGAGGAAAGATTGCGTTAGACTTCTGCAAGTACGTCAGTTTTTACATATGGGATGCGCCTCTTTTTGTATTAGAAGTTGATTACTTCTGTAGTATTTTTACTAGGGCTGCCTGAGCTTCGATAATTTAATTTTCCACATAGTTTTGAAAATTGCAGTTAACCTTTTTGTTTAAAGAGTAAGTGAAATTTTAATTGAGGCTCTAAGCTTTATTTTAACAATCAACATGTGGCTAATTTGGTTGTAATCTTGAGCCATTTTGTCTCTGTGTGTGTGCGTGCGCGCATGTGTGCATGCATGCGTGTGTGTATCTGTTTGTGGCACTGGAATATTCCCTTATGGAGGGGAGTACATTAGTGTAATTAGTTAGGCAACATACCGAGTAATTAGTGTGTCAGATCTAATGATCCAGGATCAACTGAGGGTTTTTCATAACAGGTACTTAGTGTTGGATGAAGCTGATAAGATGTTGGATATGGGATTTGAACCTCAGATACGTCGCATCGTTGAACAAGATACCATGCCACCAAAGGGCGTTCGTCACACCATGATGTTTAGTGCTACTTTTCCTAAAGAAATACAGGTATTGTTGGATGTTTTCGTTTTTGATTAGAGCATATGTGTTTATTATATTTAGATAATTTGTGTACTAAAGTAGGCAATTGAGTATTTTTCTCACTTTTTCAGATGCTTGCTCGTGACTTTTTGGATGAATATATCTTTTTAGCTGTCGGCAGAGTAGGCTCTACCTCTGAGAACATCACACAGAAAGTAATTTGGGTGGAAGACTTAGATAAACGGTCGTTTCTGCTTGATATCTTGGGAGCAACAGGTAAAATTATGAATAATAATAATAATAGTGTCAGTTACATGTAAGGAGAATCTCTTTACATCTCTTCTGTTCCTTCCCTTGCCTTTTCCTCATTCTAAACATAGTTATAACAATGTTTACATTAATTGCCTCCAAGATTTATTCTAGCAGAAGGACTAGAATTAACCCAGTTAATATTTAGATTAACCAGCGATGCTAATTCATTATGAGTAAACAAAGCCTTCTGATTTTTCAGGGAGGGATTCACTGACTTTGGTGTTTGTAGAGACCAAAAAGGGAGCAGATTCCCTGGAGGATTTCTTATACCATGAAGGACATGCTTGTACTAGTATTCATGGAGACCGATCACAGAGAGATCGAGAGGAGGCCCTTCGCCAGTTTCGCTCGGGGAGAAGCCCAATTCTTGTGGCTACAGCTGTATGTAAACGTTATTTTTTAATTAATCATGTTTGTACAGTGCTTTTTTTTTTAAAATAAAAGTTATTTTTCAGGTTGCAGCACGAGGACTAGACATTTCAAATGTGAGACACGTTATCAATTTTGATCTGCCGAGTGATATTGAAGAATATGTGCATCGTATTGGCCGTACAGGACGTGTAGGAAACCTGGGTAATAATTTTGTTAGGGAGTTTTATTTATTTTGGTTTTATTATTGTGATGCACCCAGCAAAGATTTGACAAAGGACCTTAAAAATAGAACGTTTATATCTGAGGAAAAATTTTAGATTAATCAGCCAACTAAATTTTTTTTTCCGTCCGTTTGATTTGGTTGTACTGCAAATCACAATGTCACGTTTTAGTTTTGGACTTACAATATTTTACATAGGGATATAGGAATGTAAGAACAGCATGCTGCTTTATGGAAACTTCATGTGCTTTTTTTGATCTATGTAGGCCTTGCCACCTCATTCTTTAACGAAAAAAATGTGAATATTGCAAAGGATTTGTTGGATCTTCTTGTAGAAGCTAAACAAGAAGTGCCTTCTTGGTTGGAAAGTATGGCTTACGAACACCACTACAAGGGTGGCAATCGTGGACGATCTAAAAGGTACGCACTGTTGTGAGCCTTCCCTCTTGGTATTACCTATTGGGGGCAGTAAGCTTTCAGAGTTAGCTTTTCCCCGAGTAACGGGTTAAACAGTTATTTTCAACTATAATACATAAACGTTTGGGCAAGGGGTAATTATTAGAAAGGTTGACATGGCGTTAGGTGTCAGTTCTTCACTACTGAGTACTTTAGAAACTCTGCTAGAACACCTGGGACATTAATGGTACAGTTCCCATGAGAACATAATGGCACTGAACTGAAAACTTAAATGGGGAACTGTGAACTTGAAGCAGGAATTTGCTGTTTAATCCAACTTTGGACTTACAGTGCCATGCTATATTTTTGCTTTCAATAATAGATTCAGCAGAGGATTTGGTGCTAGAGACTGTCGACAGAGTAGTGGCTCCAGCAGTTCTGGCTTCAGTAGTAGTCGTGCAGGCAGCAGCCGCGGTGGTGGAGGTGGTTACGGCAACAGCAGAGGATTTGGTAGAGGTAATGTTAATTTTTCCTTGAGGAAGGGCTTTTTCTTTTTCTTGTGAGTCCTGTTTTTCATACCATAATTCATTGGGGAAATTTAATTTCTGAGGGACACAAACTCTTAACACTAGATTTCTTTTGTTGGGTTTACGTTAGAGTACTTGAGAAAAAAAAAAGAAAGGTGACTTAATGTTTCTCTCTTTAAACATTTTTCTTGATAGGTGGCTATGGAGGCTTCTACAATAGTGATGGATATGGAGGAAATTATGACTTCCAGCGGGTTGACTGGTGGGGCAACTGAATCTGCTTCACAGCAAAGTCACCCTTACAAACAAGCTAATATGCAAACCACATGTAACTGAGCCAGACTGTGTCGTGTCACCTCAAGAACTTGCAGGACGTTACCAGCAGTGATTGTCCTGAAAATTCAAGGGAGCTCAAAGTCACAAGAAGAAGAATGAAAGGAAATAAAACAGCAACCCTATTCAGAAATTGGTTTGAAGACTTAATTGCTGTGATTTGGATTTAACTCTCCCCTCCTGCTTCAGTCCCACCCCAAACTGCATTTATAAGTTCGTGGCTAAGGATCGTTTTGTTTGTTAACATACTGTGACTTTAACTTTAGACAGCTTCCTACTTTGATGTCCTGTTGGATCAGTCATGCTCACGATACCCACTGTTTTGACAAAATAAATTTACTAACCTCGGCCTAAAATCAAACCGTGGCACACAGGTGTGATACAACTTCAACAGGAATCATCAATTCATCCGTGAATATAAACGGGGAGAAAACAAAACAAAACATCTTCAGACAGTAGCCTGCATTCGGACCGCTTGACTCTTGCAGTCTTGGGGGGTGGGGGATCATCTTAAAGCATTAAAGCATAGTTTGTTTGTTTTTTTTATGTGGCCAACCTATAGTAAGTTCTGATTTTCTCAGTGTATCCTGGAGGGGCGCTTAGAAACTTACCCTCTTTAAATAAGCCATTCCAGTGGTGAGGAGGTGGAATGTATCACCATACCCATTAATATTTTTGAAAGAGCTCTTAAAGTTAACTGAAATAAACACAGCAGTTTCTCTTCTAAAAAAGTTTGAGAAGTTTATTCTAAGCTAGGCAAATGTGGCACTATTATGCAGCCGTCAAAAATGATGAGTTCGTGTCCTTTGTTGGGACATGGAGGAACCTGGAGACCATCATTCTTGGCAAACTGACACAAGAATAGAAAATGAAATGCTGCATGTTCTCACTCATAGGCGTGTGTTGAACAATGAGAACACCTGGTCACAGGGAGGGCAGCACTACACACTGGGGTCTGTTTCTGGGAATAGGGGAGGGACGGTGATGGGGGTGGGGAATTTGGGAGAGAGAGCATGGGAAAAAATGCCAGATATAGGTGAAGGGGAGGAAGGCAGCAAATCACACTGCCACGTGTGTTCCTATGCAACTATCTTGCATGTTTTTCAAATGTACCCCAAAACCTAAAATGCAATGAAAAATACTGAAAAATTTAAAAAATTATTTTGGAACCGCAAGTGTAATCATCATGTCCTCAAAACGCGCAAAAAAAATAAATAAATAAATAAAAATAAAAATAAAAAGGATAAATTCCTGGATGCTTGCGTTTTTCCAAACCTAAACTAGGAAAATGTTGAAACCATGAATAGCACAATAACGGAGGTTGCAGTGAGCAGAGATTGCGCCATGGCACTCCAGCTTGGGTGACAGAGCAAGACTGTCTCAAAATTTAAAAATTCCCAAACTGTCCCTCCATACCAGCACCATAACTTTCTCAAAAGACAGACATACCAAGAAGATTCCATGGTTTTATCAACTTGACATTTAACAACAATTTTTCTTTTTTTTGAGATGGAGTCTTGCTGTGTCTCCCAGACTGGAATGCAGTGGCATGATCTCAGCTCACCACAACCTCTGCCTCCTGTGTTCACGTGATTCTTCTGACAGCCTCCCCGGTAGCTAGGATTACAGGCACCCACCACCATGCCCAGCTGATTTTTGTATTTTTAATAGAGACAGTGTTTCACCACGTTGACCGGGCTGGGCTGGAACTCCTGACATCACAATCTGCCCATGTTAGCATCTATTCTTGTAACAATCATGTGCCTTGATTTAAGAATTCCCATGTGGTCAGCCTTCGTGACCATCAGAGCGATTATAAGATCGGGTAAGCAAGCGCGATACACCATGAGGTCTCAGTGGGGCCAGGGGGGATGTTTGGGAAAAACCAAAATCAAAAATAGGCCTTGTGGGTTGGTCACCGACCCTTTCCTGGTGTTTCCTGAGTGTTAGGACATTTTACACAGAGCCACTGTCTCTCAGCTAGGTATGACTATGTCCCATTTACAGATGAAACAGTGAGGCCAGGAAGGTCAAATCACCCGTGTGAGGGAGAAGTGTTGGCATAATTTAGTGTCAATAGAGGAAGGAACACGTTCTGTCTCTAGAAGGGTATAAAGATACTGGCCTGGCGTGGCAGCTCACGCCGGTAATCTCAGCACTTTTTGGGGCCGAGGCAGGTGGATCACCTGAGGCCAGGGGTTCGAGACCAGCCTGGCCAAAATGGTGAAAGCCCACCTCTACTAAAAATACAAAAATTAGCTGGGCACGGTGGCAGGCACCTATAATCCCAGCTACTTGGGAGGCTGAGGCAGGAGAATCGCTAGAACCTCGGGGGCGGAGGTTGCAGTGAGCCGTGATTGCACCAGAACACTCCAGCCTGGGGGACAGGGGGAGACTCTGTCTCAAGTATATATATATGTACATATATATGTATATATACGTACATGTATGTGTATATATGGATAAGTGTGTATATATGTATGCATATGTGTATATGCATGTGTATGTATGTATATGTGTATATATGTATGCATATGACTGTGTGTATGTATGTGTATGTATGTGCACATATGTATGCATGTAAGTGTATATATGCACGTATATGTATGTATATATGTGTATGTATATATGTATGTATATATGTGTATGTATATATGTATGTGTATGCATGCATGCACACATGTATATGCATGTGTATGTGTGCGCACATGTATGTATATGCATGTGTGTTGTGTGTATATGTGTGTGCATCTATGTATGTGTATCATATACATATGTATATGTATTTAAGTCAAACATAAACGCGCTGTTTGTGATGTCCTCTTTCTTTAACACGAATCTTAATTTCTCAAGTGTAACTCCAGATGTTGATGCTCATTCGCAGTGTCCAAGCCCCCATTATCCCAAAGTGCTTCATAGTGCTGCCTGCAGAAATGTAAATATTTACTCTGTAATCATCCTTTAATTTTTTTCCTGCCTCACAGAGTTTTTGACTGGCTGTTTTGGAAGACTATGTCTTAGTGTCCCTTAACAGTGGGGGAACCTGTGTGTGTGTGTGCAGACCTGACAAAATTCTCAGGCTTGGGGTTATCTTCTAGGTGAAGCTACTGATGGGGAGAGGGAGCTTTGATTTAGTTAAGGCTTGTCTGACTGCTCCACCTACCGGCTATGAAGGCAATATGCTACCCGCCTTTGAGGTTTTCAGCGTGGCTGGCTGCGAACACCCAATAAAAGTCGGGCATGGCGCATACCTGTCATCGGAGCACTTTGGGAGGCGGAGGCGGGCGGATCACCTGAGGTCAGGGGTACGAGACCAGACTGGCTTACATGGTGAAACCCAGTCTCTACTAAAAATACAAAAATTAGGTCTGGTGCGGTGGCTCACGCCTGTAATCCCAGCACTTTGGGAGACCGAGGCTGGCAGATCACCTGAGGTCACGAGTTCGAGACCAGCCTGGCCAACATGGTGAAACCCCGTCTCTGCTAAAAACGCAAAATTAGCCGGGCGTGGTGGCGGGCACCTGTAATTCCACCTAACCGGGAGGCTGAGGCAGGAGAATCACTTGTACCCGGGAGGCTCAGGTTGCAGTGAGCCGAGATCATGCTGTTGCACTCTAGACTGGGCAACAAGAGCGAAACGCCATCTCAAAGAACAAAAGAGTGTGTGTGCTCCTGGGTCCCTGTACATGGACGTTATGTGAGACGTGGGTTACTACCTGCAGAAGTCCGTCCTGCAGACCCCAAGTCAGCGACAGACCAACGAATGCACTCACATCATTCAGTGAATCAGGTGGGCTGGGGCTGGCCTTGAGGCTTTGAGAGACAAAATGCAGCCCATCCACCAAGACCCTCTGTGCATCCAGACTTTTATTCATACAGAGTTCTAAGTCAACACACTTGTGGATAATTAACATGGTGAAGAGAATGGTTCTCTAAACATTTTCCATAATAGTTTGCCAACCACCCCACGTGAATTCCAAGAGCTATCCACCATAGCCACTTGTCATAGTTTTCAAATCTGAGTAAAGTAACCCCTCCCCCCCACCAAAAATGCTCTTACTGTGTTCAGATGGATTTTAGAGTTTTCAAACTGGCTTGCTGTGGGAGACTTTTCAGCATTCAAACTTTTATATATTAAGTATCTTTTTTTTTTTTTCAGAAGGAATCTTGCTCTGTCACCCAGGCTGGAGTGCAGTGGCTCAATTTTGGCTCACTGCAACCTCCACCTCTGAGGTTCAAGCGATTCTCCTGCCTCAGCCTGCCAGGTAGGTGGGATTATAGGTTCACACCATTATGCCTGCTAATTTTTTGTATTTTTAGTAGAGATGGGGTTTCACCATGCTGGTCAGGCTGGTCTTGAACTCCTGATCTCATAATCTGCCCCACCTCGGGGTCCGAAAGTGCTGGGATTACAGGGGTGAGCCACTCTGCCCAGCCCTTTAGTACAATTTTTTTTTTTGAGATGGTGGGTCTTGCCCTGTCACCCAGGCTAGAATGAAATAGTAATATTATAGCTCACTGCAGTCTTGACTTCCTGGTTCCAACACTCCTCCTACCTAAGCCTCCAGATTGGCTCAAATCACAGGCTCGTGCAAACACACCCAGCTAATATTTTCATTTGTTTGTTCTATAGAGACAAGGTATCACTATGTTATCCAGGGTGGTCTTGAACTCTTGGACTCAAGGAATCCTTCTGCATTAGTCTCCCAAAGTGCTAACACAGCGTGTTACCAGGTGCAAGGTGATATTTTACCTTAGAAGAGTAGGGAGAGGAGAGAAGAGTGAGGAAGGGGGAGATGGGGACACAAAGGAAAGGAATGCAGAGAGAGATAAAGAGACAGAGAGGAGAGAGACAGAGACAGAGACAGAGACAGAGAGAGAGAGAGAGAGAGAGAGAGAGAGAGAAAGGGATAGAGACCCCCACACACACAGAAAGAAAGAGAGACTGATGGAAACTCTTTTTCCACCAGCCAAGAAGAGAACCAGCACCCCAGAAGAGGGGTTTGATTGAAACCATCAACTGTATTACATCATGAGAACTGACTGGCTGTGTGACTATATATATATATATATATATATATATATATATATATATATATATACACCGTGTGACTCTATTGTGGCTTAACAATTAAATAATTATTTCCCAGTTATTCATTTGTCCAGTGAGGTATCCAGGAAACCCCGAGAAGACCACCAGCTCTCAGCACAGACAGCACAATACCAGGGATGGGTGGCAGGCATTTTGGTGCATGGCCAGCTGGTTCCCCTGCACCTGCCCAGGGATGCTGCTCTCCAGGCTACTGGTTTCCCAGCCTCAGCACAGATGCCTTCATCCCCAGAATTTTAAGGGAGGGGATGCTGGAAGCTGGGGCAGGAGATGGGGGTGAGAATGAAGGTTTTCAGAGCAGAGACCATGACGGACCAATTTTCAGACTGCCTGAAAATGGAGCGTAACCCAAATTCTTAGGAGACTCTAGGGAAGAGTCAGAACCATGGCAATAGCCAAGATTGCATTTCCCGGGGCAGGAGTCTAAGAGTCAGAGTTAGATCTGTTTAGACTGAAACTTGAAAAATACAGGGATGGGAAAGTCTGATCTTTCCTCAAAGGGTGAACCGAAGACCATATGTATTAGTCTGTTTTCACACTGCTGATAGAAACATATCCAAACGGGGCGAATTACAGAGGAAAGAGAGATTTAACAGACTCACAGTTCCACATGCCTGGGGAGGCCTCAGAATCATGGCAGAAGGCAGGAAGGCGCAAGTCACATCTTACATGGGTGGTAGCAGGCAAAGAGAGAGAGCCGTGCAGCGGAACTCTCCTTCTTTAAAAAGATTGTATTTATTCATTATTATACTTTAGGTTCTGGGGTACACAGGCAGATTATGCAGGATTGTTTCACAGGTCTATATATGCCATGGTGGTTTGCTGCATGCATCCCCCCATTGTCTACATTAGGTAATTATATACATAATATTATATCATAATGATTATATGTAATATTATATTATAATTATATTATATACTTCTATAACATTCATATATAATTATATAATACAAGTACCCTGTCCCTCAGGCTGGAATGCAGTGGTGTGATCCCAGCTCAGTGCAGTCTCCACTTCCCAGGTTCAAGCCATCCTCCTGCCTCAGCCTCCTGAGTAGCTGTGATTACAGGCTCCCGCCATGGCATGCAGCGAATTCTTGGATTTTTGTAGAGACAAGGATTTTCCAGGTTGGCCAGGCTGGTCTGGAATGTCTGACTCAAGGGATCCACCTGCCTCAGCCTCCCAAATATTTTTATATTTTTTAATTATGATTTTTTTTATTTCCATAGGTTATTGGGAACAGGTGGTGTCTGGTTGAAGGAGCGAGCTCATTGGTGATGATTTGTGAGATTTTGGTGCACCCATCACCTTAGAAGTATACACTGCACCCTGCTTGTAGTCTTTCATCCCTCAGCCACTCCCACCCTGTCTCTGCCATTCCCCAAGTCCATTGTGTCATCCTTATGCCTTTGTATCCTCATAGCTTAGCTCCCACTTGTAAGTGGGAACACACGATGTTTGGTTTTTTCATTTCTCTTTACTTCTCTTAGCATAATAGTCTCCAATCCCATCCAGGTTGCTGAGAATGCCATTAATTCATTCCTTTTCATGGCTGAGTAGTATTCTTTCATATATATAGCCACAGTTTCTTTTTCTTTCCTTTTTTTAAGACAGTCATGCTCTGTCGCCCAGGCTGGAGTGCAGTTACATGATCCTGGCTCACTGCACCCTCTGCCCACTGGGTTCAAGTGATTCTTCTGCTTCAGCCTCCAGACTAGCTGGGATTACAGGTGCTCACCACCATGCCTGGCTATTTTTTGTATTTTTTATTAGAGACGGGGTTTCACCATGTTGGTCAGGCTGGTGTCAAACTCTTGACCTTGTGATCCGCGCCGTCAGTCTCCCAACGTGCTGGGAAGTCATGAGGTTGTTAAGTGGAATTCATGCCTCCTGCAGGAAGGGGTTAGCTACTGTGGGAATGTGGCCTCCTTATTTCTTTTGGGCGTGTTCCTTCTCACCTCTTTCACTTTCTCTCCATGATATGAACTACACTGAGGCCCTCACCAGATCAGCTGGGCATCTTGGGCTTCCCAGCCACCACAACTGCAAGGTAAAAATACCCTCTTTTAATTTTTATTTATTTATTTAGAGACAGAATCTGGCCCTGTTGCCCATGCTGGAGTTCAGTGGCGTGATCTTGGCTCACTGCAACCTCCTCCTCCTGGGTTCAAGCAATTCTCTGCCTCAGCCTCCTGAGTAGCTGGAATTACAGGTGCTTACCACCATAGCAGGCTAATTTTTTTGTGGGTTAATAGTAAAGATGGGGTTTCATCATTTTGTCTAGGCTGGTCTTGAACTCATGACCTTGTGATCCACCCACCTCGGCCTACCAAAGTGCTGGGATTACAAGCGTAAGCCACCACACCCAGCCATCAACCTCTATTTTAAATAAGTGTCTCCGTGTGTGGTATTCTGTGATAGCAACAGAAAACATACTAAAACATACCCTTTCTGCTCCTGGTGCTAATCTACACTGTCCCCTTCTCACAAAGGCCTGATCTGACACCCTCAGGGAGGGAGAGGTCTCCTCTTTGTTAAATATGGTTGTGATCAGGCCAGACGCTGTGACTCATGTCTGTAATCCCAGCACTTTAGGAGGCCAAAGCAGGTGGATCACTTGAGATCAGAGATTGAGACCAGCCTGGCCAACATGGTGAAACCTCGTCTCCACTAAAAGTACAGAAATTAGATGGGCATGGTGGTGCATGCCTGTAATCCCAGCTACTCAGAAGGTGGAGGCAGGAGAGTAGTTTGAATCTGAGAGGTGGAGGTTGCAGTGAGCCTAGATCGCACCACTGCACTGCAGCCTGGCAACAGAGCAAGACTCTGTCAAAAAAAAAAAAAAAAAAAGACAGAACTAATAGTAGAACTCCCATTTGATCCAGCAATCTCACTACTGAGTGTTTTCTCTTTTCTTCCTAAGTGTTTTTCCTTCTTGCCAGCAGGCCGCCACTGCGGACAGCATGTCTGTAGGGTTTGATCAGCTGCATTTGCTCCCAAGGCACCTGATGAAAGGGGTTTTCCCTCGTCTTTCTGCTAATGCATTTCTTCATCCTTCACGCATTCCTTCCCTCCTTTGCACCTACTGTGTTCTTGTGGTCAGGGAAGTATGTGCAAGGGAGTTCTGATGGCCGAAGCATTCCGGTTCCTGGAGAAGAGAGGCATCGAAATAGGCAGACAGCATGAAAGGCACCGCCATGCTTGCATCAGGAGAGATGGTTTGCAGGAGTGCTGGTTTCTATGGCACCCCTCAGATTTCTTTCATTGAAGCCTCCTTGTTCGGCCTTTCCTATTGAAAAGTGCCTCAAATGTAGCTGGGGTTTGAAAAGCTTGAAACCAGAAGGCACCTCTGACATCGTGGTGAATGGTCAGGTCAGTGTGTGGGGCACATGTGGGCTGGGAAAGCCACGTCTTAGACGCCCTCCAGCCCACATCTGCTCACAGTAATCTGTTTGCACATCTTAGGGTCTCCCTCACAACAGCTGTTGGGAACATAGGAGGAGAGGATGGTGGGTGAGGGTTTGGCAGGAGACACTTGCCAGCAGGTAGAGCTGGCATTCCAGCCTGGGACTGGTGCACCATTGATTTGTAAATTATTTTTTCCTGTACCCCCCTTTTCTCTCTCTCTGTCTCCCCTCTTTCACCTCTCTCTCACCTCTTTCCTTCTCTGTCTCTTCTCTCTCTCTCCCATCTCTCTCTTCTCCCTCTCTCTTTCTCTGTCTCTCTTACCCTCTCTCTTACTCTTACTCTCTTATTCCCTCTCATACTCATGTTTTACTGTTTTCACCTGAGGGAAGAGTGATGTGAAACTAGAACTTCGCTTTTTCTGGGGTATTTAGGAATGTGGGGCCGTGGGGTTTTCTCCACCTGTTTTGGGTCATTGCTTCCTGATTTCTCAGAGCTTTGCTATTAACAGCTCATTTCCCTCCCTTGGGGGCTGACTTTGACTTTCCTGGTGGAGAAAACAGTGAATAACTTTTCAAAGTCTCTTGTGTTGCTGACCTGGTTATTGTCATCAAATTCTTATGATTTCTGAGACATCTCTTTGGCATGTTAAGCAGATTGAGTTTGGACAGTGGGAACATAGAAAGTGTAAGTATTGCTTGTTTTTGTTTTTGTTGGACTTTTGGATTTTTTTTTTTTTTAAACAGAGTTTCACTCTTGTTCCCCAGGCTGGAGTGCAGTGGTGCAATCTCAGCTCCCTATGACTTCTGCCTCCCAGGTTCAAACGATTCTCCTGCCTCAGCTTCCTGAGTAGCTGGGATTATAGGCATGCATCTGCAGGCCCAGCTAATTTTTGTATTTTTAATAGAGACAGGGTTTCTCTATGTTGGTCAGGCTGGTCTTGAACTTCTGACTTCATGATCTGTCTGCCTCGGCCTCCCATGGGGGATATTGTAGTACTTCCTGGTCATACATATAATAGTAGCACTTCCTGGTTCACAGGGACAGTGCAACACTTCCTAGTTAATTCGGATAATTATAGGACTTTTTGGATTGCAGGGACATTGTCATACTTTCTGGTTCATATGGATAATTATAGAACTTCCTGGATCCTAAAGATATTTGCAACCCTCTGATTTGTAGGGGTAATTGTAGCACTTCCTGTTTTACATTGTAGTACTTCCTGGTTCATACGGATAATAGTAGTACTTCCTGGTTCCCAGGGACATTGCAACACTTCCAGTTCATACAGATAATTGTAGCACTTCCTGCTTTGCAGGGACATTGCAATACTTTTTGGTTCATAGGGAATATTGTAGCACTTCCTGTTTCTTATGAATACTGTAATACTTTCTGGTTCATAGGGATATTGCAGTACTTTCTGGTACATAAAGATAATGGTAGTGGTTCCTGGTTCATATGGATAATAGTGGTACTTCCTGGTTCACAGCGGCATTACAAAACTTCCTAGTTCATTCAGATAATTGTAGACTTCCTGGTTTGCAGGGATATTGCTACACTTTCTGGTTCATATCTATCATTGTAGAACTTTCTGGTTCATTAGACATTTGCCACCCTCTCGTTCCTAGAAGTAATTGTAGCACTTCCTGTTTCATAGGCACGTTGTAATACTTCCTGGATCATATGGATAATTGTAGCACTTCCTGGTTCATATGAATAATAGTAGCACTTCCTGGTTCACAGGAACATTGCAACACTTCTGGTTCAGACAGATAATTGTAGCACTTCCTGCTCTGCATAGACATTGCAAAACTTTTTGGTTCATTGGGAATATTGTAACACTTCCTGTTTCATACGAACATTGTACTTCTTCCTGGTTCATAGGGACATTGTAGTACTTCCTGGTTCATACGGTTAATGGTAGTACTTCTTGGTTCGCAGGGTCATTGCAACAATTCCTAGTTCATTCAGGTAATTGTAGACTTTCTGGTTTGCAGGTATATTGTCACACTTTCTGGTTTATATCGATAATTGTAGAGCTTTCTGGATCATAAAGATATTTGCAACCCTCTCGTTTCTAGGGGTAATTGTAGCACTTCCTGTTGCATAGGAACATCGTAATACTTCCTGGTTCATATGGATAATTGTAGCACTTCCTGGTTCATGTGAATAATAGTAGCACTTCCTGATTCACAGGGACATTGCAATATTTTGGGTTCATACAGATAATTGTAGTGCTTCCTGCTTTGCAGGGACATTGCAATACCTTTTTGGTTCATAGGGAATGTTGTAACACTTTCTGTTTCATATGGACATTGTAATACTTTCTGGTTCATAGGGACATTGTAGTACTTCCTGGTTCCCACAGATAATGGTAGTACTTCCTGGTTAACAGAGACATTGCAACAATTCCTAGTTCATTCAGATAATTGTAGAACTTCCTGGTTTTCAGGGCTATTGTCACAGCTTCTGGTTCATATGGATAACTGTAGCACTTCCTGGTTCATAAAGACATTTGCAACCCTCTGGTTCCTAGTGGTAATTGTAGCATTTCCTGTTTCATAGGGATATTGTAATACTTCCTGGTTCATATGAGTAATTGTAGCACTTCTTGGTTTATACAGATAGTAGTAGCACTTCCTGGTTCACAGGAACATAGCAACACTTCCTGGTTCATTCGGATAATTGTAGAACTTTTTGGTTTGCAGGGACATTGTCACACTCTCTGGTTCATAGGGATAATTGTAGCACTTCCTGGCACATAGGGGAATTGCGACACTTACTGGTTCATAGTGACAGTGCAACACTTCCTGGTTTATATGGATAATTGTGTCACTTCCTGGTTCATAAGGACATTGCAACACTTCTTGGTTCATCCTGATAATGGTAGCACTTCACGGATCATAGGGATATTGCAACAATTTCTGGTTCACGTGAATAATAGTAGTCCTCTTTGTTTCATAGGAACATTGCAACACTTCCTGTTTCATCATCCCCTATTCTGCCATTTGCCTCAGACCTAGGAAGTTACTCACAAATCTATTTCCTATCCCATGGATTTGACTATTAGGGGCATTTTGAAGAAATGGTATCCCACACCATGCAGTTTTGTGCTTGGCTTCTTTCACTCAGCATCACATTTTTGAGGTCCGTCGATGTACTATGCATCTGAATTCCATTCCTTTTGATGGCTGAATGACATTCCATTGTATGAGGAGACCACATTTTGTTTATCTGCACCTGTTGATGGGCAGTGAGTTCTTTCCACTGTGCAACTACCATAAATAATGTTTAGCACTTAGTGTACAGTTAGGACGTCTATGTATGTAGTTGTCGGAGTGCGTGTCTTCAATTTTTTGGGTAAATACCCAGCAGGGGAATGGCTGGGTCGTATGAAAACTCTGTTTAACCACTGAAGGATCCACCAAGCTGCTTTTCAAAGCAGCTGCACCATTGCACCATCCCACAAACAATACGAGAGAGTTCCAGTTTCTGCACATCTGAGCCCACAGTTGTCCCTGTCCATCTTTGTCATTAGAGCCATCCTAGTGTGTAAAATGGGCTATCTCACTGTGGTTTCGATGTTCATTTCCCTGATGACCAAATAGGTTGGTTTTCAAGTTTTCTTGGTCTTTCTTTTTCTTTATCAAGGAGATGACTAATGAGTAATACATAAATAAATGTTTCTTACCCACCGTTTTGATGAATTTTATTCATCGTCATAATAATGCTTGACCTTATTTGCTTCTCTGTCAGCTATGGGTATCTAAATGTTAGTTTCAGGAATGAACTGTGCTTTCTCTAACCCCCAAAACCCCAGATCTATCCAGGACACTGCCTGAAACACAGAAAGCATTAAACAAATACAGATTAAATATAATAGCAAACGCATGTTTTATTTTAAAATATCAACAGTTGTTCCATTTGCAGTGGCTCACACCTGTAATTCCAGCACCTTGGGAGGCTGAGGTGTGCGGATCACCTGAGGTCAGGAGTGTAAGACCAGCCTGGCCAACCTGGAGGAGCCCCATCAGTACTAAATATACAAAAATTAGCCTAGTGTGGTGGCAGGCACCTGAAATCGTAGCTGCGCAAAAAGCTGAGGCAGGAGAATTGCTTGAACTCTGGAGGCAGAGGTTGCAGTGAGCCTAGATCCCACCATTGCACTCCAGCCTGGGTGACAGAGTGAGACTCTGTCTCAAAAAAAAAAAAAAAAAAATTCAACGTGAAGACTAAGATACTGTTGACAATTTATGCGTGTATACTTATATATGTGTATATACACATATATACGTGTGTGTATATATGTACGTATATATATATACACACACATACACACATACAAGCGTAAATATATATACAACCATTTATATACATATATAAGCATACCCACATTATATACATACATATAATAGAGACACACACACATACGCACATATAGTTACACATGTCTTTATGAAACGCAGACCTAGGATATCTTCCCCAGAATCAGGTCCAAGGCAGATAGTTGAAAATGCCTTATTTCTAATTTGTGGTTAAAATAAAACTGAGAAGATTTCATTATTTTTGTCAGAGACCTTTTTCAGTGTTTGTTTTAGACTAGGGGGTTCGTACACAGGTGTGTTACCTGGATGTACTGTCTGGTGCTGAAGTTTGGGGTGTGATGGATCCCATTACACAGGGAGTGAGCATAGCACCCAATAGGTAGTTTCCAGTTCTTACCCCGTCCCTCCCTCCCACCTCTAGAAGTCCCCAGTGTGTGTTCCCATGTTTGTGTCCATGAGTAACCAATACGTAGATCCACTTGCAAATGAGAACATGCAATATTTGGTTTTCTGCGAAGACCAGCTCGGTCGTAGAGACCCCAACCCAGGCGGCACTGGAGGAATTAAGAAACGGACACAAAGATAGAGTGAAAAAGTGGGGTCAGAGTGGGGGTCAGAGTGGGACGTCAGGGGACTGACAGCGTTTCCTAGCTGAAAGCCCAGAGCGACTCTGACCCACGTATTTATTTGTGAACAAGTGATTATTTTGAATAAGCAGGTGCGCAGTGTTTCTTCATAGAATAAAGATAGACTCAACAGGCAGATAGTTCCTGTTCTCTACTAAGATAGAAATAACCTGGAAAGCACTCGTTGCGACTTAACAATGGGGACAAGTTTATGTATTCAGTGTTTTGGGGGCTGGCTTAACTTGTGTGTGACCAGTATGCACTGCTTGCTGATTCTAGCAGTTTTCTGCCTGGGGATGGCTTCGTGTTCCTTGCCATCACCTCTCAGCAAACAACATATATTCCATCACACACATGTAAAGAGCTCCTCCTAACAGTTTTCTGTTTCTGGATGAGTTTGATGATGATAAGAAGCTCCAGCTCCATCCATGTCACTGCAGAGGACGTGGTTTTGTTCTTTTCTATGGCTGTATCATATTTACGTCACGGTGTCTGTGGTCTATGTTTTTTTTATCCAATCCACCAGTGATGGACATTTAGGTTGATTCCATGTCTTTGCTATTGGGAATAGTACTGTGGTAAACATATGTGTGCAGGAGTCTTTTTGGGAGGGCAATTTATTTTTCTTTATGTATAGACCCAGGAATCGGATTGCTGAACTAAATGGTAGTTCTCTTATTAGTTCTTTGAGAAATCTGGAAGATATGTTTTGCAATGAACTTCTTGCAGCTTTTCACTGCCTCCCTTTTAAAGTACATCCAGAAGGGTGACCCTACTTTGGTGCACAGAACCTGGGTAAAAAATAAATGTGACCAGCTGGGTGTGGTGACTCACACATGTAATCTCAGCATGTTAGGAGGCCAAGGCAGATGGATCATCTGAAGTCGGCAGTTTAAGACCAGCCTGGCCAACATGGAGAAACCCCATCTCTATTAAAAATACAAAAAAATTAGCCAGGTGCGGTGACAGGCGCCTGTCATCCAAGCTACTCGGGAGGCTGAGGCACAGGAGAATTGCTTGAACCTGGGAGCCAGAGTTTGCAGTGAGTTGCGATGGTGCCTCTGCACTCCAGCCTGGCCACAGAACGAGACTCCATCTCAAATAAATAAATAAATAAACAAACATGACCTGCTGCGGCCACCTCCAAGGGTCCTGGATAGGAGCAGAAGGAAGTGAAAAGAAGGAGATGAAAATTTCAAACCTTGCAAGCTGGAAATGTTCTTCCTGATATTACCGATGCTTGTGTAGTCAGGCACGTTGAAAGCGACTCTAAGGCTTCCTGCCGTCCTTATGTTCTGAATATGTACAAGGTAGAAAATTATCCTGCACTTTTTTCCCAGCTCATTGAAACATTTTAGGAAGGAACATTTCCACATGGACAGCAGGTTTAAATACTTAATTAGTTAGTACTATGAACAAACAGAAGAATCTCTGAGGCAGAAGGGAAATAAAAAGGAAACTTGGTCTCCGTTTAGTTATGTTTCTCATAAACGTTTTCCCGAGAGCAAAGATGTTCTCTTTTATATTAAAAATACAGAGAAACACTTGATTTCTCATTAGCCCAAGGAAATACTGTGGACATTTTTATTACCCTAAAAAGGCACATTTTCCAAAGACACCAAACAGAGATGGAACATTGTGTTTGCCTGTTTCTGGCTAGCATGTCTGGCTACTGACTGGATTTAATTAATTAATTAATTTTCTTGAGACAGAGTCTCACTCTGTCACCCAGGCTGGAGTGCAATGGCATGATCTCGGCTCACTGCAACCTCTGTATTCTCAGTTCAAGTGATTCTCCTGCCTGAGCCTCCCTAGTAGCTGGGATTACAGGCTCCTGCCACCATGTTCAGCTAATTTTTTGTATTTTCAGTAGAGACCGGGTTCTGCTATGTTGACCAGGCTGGTCTCAAACTCCTGACCTCAGGTATTACACTGGAAGCTTTGCCTTCCACTTTGTCTGGGAATTTATTTTTCAATGACTAAAATAATATATTAACTTACTGGTAAAATTCATATTCAGCAAGGGCTTGTGGGCACCTGAGGCTTTTGGCTGGCTCAGTCACCTCTGCCAGTGAAGAAAGCAAAGAGATAGGGTATTCCACTCAGGGACAGCTTGAAAAGAGAGATGTCAGAGAGCTTCCTGGTTCCGTTAGCGGAGTGGGATTTTGGCTGTCACTCTTCAAGGATGAAAAGGTGGAGAGGACACTGGGCTACAGATAGGACACTCATTTAAATGATTTTAAAAGTTCCCATTTGGCTGGACACAGTGGCTCACCCCCTGTCATCCCAGCACTCTGGAGGCAGACATGGGATGATCACTTGAGGTCAGGAGTTCGAGACCAGCCTGACCACCATGGTGAAACTCTATCTTGACTAAAAATACAAAAATTATTTTTATATTTTTGAATATAAAAATATTTATATTAAATTTCAAGGTGTAAGTAGCAGGGATTTCAGGCATGGTGGCGAGCCGCCCATCATCCCCACTACTTGGGAGCCTGAGGCAGGAGCATCACTTGAATCCGGGAGGCAGAGTTTACAGTGAGCCAAGATCACACCTCTGCATCACAGCCTGGATCACACAGTGAGACTCCATCTCAAAAAAAAAAAAAAGAAAGACAGAAAGGAAAAAAGGAAGGAAGGAAGGAAGGAAGGAAGGAAGGAAGGAAGGAAGGAAGGAAGGAAAGAAGGAATAAAAAGAAAAGGTTCCATCTTAGCGAGCTCTGCTGGTTCTCCCCACCTGTGACCTTAGCCTCCGAAGTCAGCCTGGCTTTGCCCCTTGGTGCTGCTTTGCAGCCATACTGTTGGGTGAACGTCTCTATGAGACCTGTGGCTAGTCACTACTAAATCCGAGTCTGCGAGGTGGTTCACACCTGTCACCCCAGCACTTTGGGAGAATGAGGCCAGCAGATCACGAGGTCAAGAGATCAAGACCAGTCTGGCCAACATAGTGAAACCCTGGATGTTGTTACTGGTCAGGGACGGCTTTTTCATGAGTCAGGTTCATGAGTCAGGACCTGTCAAGCGCTTTACTGCCCGGGTCCAGGAGAGGGACTGAATGTCTCTGTCCCGGCATCCTCTAATTTACTTGACATGTATGCATGTTCTCCAGTGTCAGAGTTATTTTTTTTTTGTTTGTTTCTTGTGGGGTTTTTGTTGTTGTTTGGTATTTTATTTTATTTTATTTTTTTGAGATGGACTCTCACTCTGAAGCCCAGGCTGGGGTGCAGTGGCACGATCTCAGCTCACTGAAACCTCCGCCTCCTGGGTTCAAGTGACTCTCCTGCCTCAGCTTCACAAGTACCTGGGATTACAGGTGTCCGCCATCATGACTGGATAATTTTTGTATTTTTGTAGAGATGGGGTTTCACCATGTTGGCCAGGCTGGTCTTGAACTCCCGACCTCAGGTGATCCGCCCACCTCAGCCTCTCAAATTGCTGGGATTACAAGCATGAGCCACCATGCCCAGCCAGGTATATATTCTTTTTCTCAGCTCAAGAATGAACTTTTTTTAGAATCCTCTAGCTAAAATGGTGCTTCTCCACTTTTATTTATTAAAAATACCTAATGCTAGTGATCACACTTTTGGGCTCAAACATCCTAGTTATGGAAAGAGGAGATGCCACAATGAATGCCACACTAAAAATGTGCCCTGGAGAGTTTCACAAGGGAAGAAAGTGTCATCTCAGGGAGGGCAAACTAGACATGCTTTGCACACACTGGTCATTCATGGGTATGATTAGAAGAAATCCCACACGGTGGCTTAATGTGCCTTTCCCTGATGATTCATGATGTTCACACACACAATAAAGAAGTCCCACACAGACCTCAGAATAGACACAGACGGGGTCTCCAATACTCTAATGCCAGTATTAGACTCTAATACTCCAATGCCATCTGACATAAGAATTTATCACATTACCCTAAGAATTTTACACATTACAAAGGAAATTTGTGTTGTCACAGTTCCAGACCCCAGAAGTCTGAGATCTAACTGAGCAGGACTGTGCTCCCTCACGAGGGTCATTCCTGCCTCTCTCAGCTCCTGGGGACTCCAGGTGTCCTGGGCTTGCAGCCACATCACTCCATTCCCTGCCTCATCTCCACAAGACCTTCTCCTCTGTGTCTACAAATCTCTCTCTCCTTATAAGGACACTAGTTATTGGATTTAGAGCCCCCCTCCACCTCTAAGATGATCTCATCTCAAGAACCGTCACTTAAATATGTCTGCCAGGACCTTTCTTCTAAATAAGATCCTTTTGCTAGCTTTTCAGGGTGAGGGCATGCACATCGCCTTTTATGACTCACAACGATATGCAGCCCTGGCATGCAGTCATGCAAGTGGAATACTTAGGTAGACTCTCCAGGCCTGCGTGGGAAGGGAGTGTGTGGTGGGGGGATCATACCACAGCAAAGAGGAGGAAGGAAAACCCCTGTCCTCCTCCAGCTTTTTGAGGTCCCAGGAAAGAGCAAACACAGCTATTCAAGGGCAATGGTCAAAGTTTGTAAGTATAGATCATGAGAAGCCATGAGCACAGAAGCTGGTGCTGAAGGGGGCACAGACGTGGTAACGGACACTGGGGATATTAGGGGATCACCTGAGGTGGGGCCGACCATCATGGGGGGAATGGCAGAAAGTAAAGGTGATTGAAAGGGAGGATGGGCACCTGTAACATCAGCTCCAGCTCAGGAAAGTCGAGACGTGGGTCCCAGCACCTGAGGAAGTCTGCCCTGCAGACCCTGAGTCAAGGACAGATGATTGAATGCATTCTCACACCGTTACAGTGATACAAGTGAGCTGGGGATGGCCACTGGCTGCTTTCAGAGGGCAAAATGCAACCCATAGACCCAGACCCTCTGTGCATCCACACGTTTATTTATAACAGAGGCTCTAAGTCAATACACTTGTGGATAATTCACGTGGTTAAAAGAGTGAGTTTTTTAAAATTGCATTTTAGGTTTTGGGGTACATGTGAAGAACATGCAAGATAGTTGCATAGGTACACACGTGGCAGTGTGATTTGCTGCCTTCCTCCCCTTCACCTATATCTGGCATTTCTCCCCATGCTATCTCTCCCCTGCTCCCCACCCCGCACTGTCCCTCCCCTACTTCCCCCCAAGAGACCGCAGTGTGTAGTGCTCCCCTCCCTGTGTCCATGTGTTCTCATTATTCAACACCCGCCTATGACTGAGAACATGCGGTGTTTGATTTTCTGCTCTTGTGTCAGTTTGCTGAGAAAGATGGTTTCCAGGTTCATCCATGTCCCTACAAAGGACATGAACTCATTGTTTTTAATGTCTGCATAATATTCCATGGTGTATATGTGCAACATTTTCCCTGTCCAGTCTATCATCGACGGGCATTTGGGTTGGTTCCAGGTCTTTGCTATTGTAAACAGTGCTGCAATGAACATTCATGTGCATGTGTCCTTAGAGTAGAACGATTTATAATCCTTTGGATATATACCCAGCTCATCATTTTTGATGGCTGCATAGTATTCCCTGGTGTATATGTGTCACATTTTCCCTGTCCAGTCTATCATCGACGGGCATTTGGGTTGGTTTCAGGTCTTTGCTATTGTAAACAGTGCTGCAATGAACATTCATGTGCATGTGTCCTTAGAGTAGAACGATTTATAAGCCTTTGGATATATACCCAGTAATGATTTTACAAACAATAGAAGCTTTAGGTTCTGGGGCTCAGAGTAAACACTATTAATGGGTAATTCCCATTTGACCTTCCCCAGAGGGGAGCACCCAGCACAAAATTCACATGAGTGACCAGTGAGAGTGGAGAGAAATGCATGGGGTGTGAGGTCTTTGATCGGCTCTCTCTCTTTCCTATGCTAACGTTAATGAGCAGCTGCCTTCAGCCTGCCCCAATAAAACCTTCTCGGCCTTCCAACATGTTTGAGACTATCAGTTATAACTTTCCCTAAATATTTTCTGTGACATGCTTGCCCGTCCCCCCGCCCCGAATGCATAACAACAGAAAGTGTAGATGGGAGCTCCGTTTCCATCCAAGACTGAGCCTCATTCACACTTTGGTGCATGGTTGCTGACACTCTCATAGAAAGGGTGAAGCATGGGGGGGGGGGTGGAAAAAAAGGAGGAGGAGGAGGATAGGGGCTGTGGGGAAAGGAGTGAGCAGAATCACAGAAACAGACCACTAACTTACTTCTAGGAAGTATTCAAAGGCCAGGTGCAGTGGCTCATGTCTGGAACCCCAGCTACTCAAGGGACTGAGAGAGGAGGATCGCTTGGGACCAGGACTTTGACATTAGCCTGAGCTAACATGGTGAAACCCTGTCTCTACTGAAAATACAAAAATTGGCCGGGTGTGCTGGCAGGCACTTACAATCCAGCTACTTGGGAGGCCAAAGCAAGAAAATTGCTTGAACTCAGAAGGCGGAGGTTGCAGTGAGCTGAAATCATGGCATCGCACTCCAGCCTGGGCAACAGAGTGAGATTGTTTCATAAAAAAAAAAAAAAAGAAGACACAGGTTGTCAAAGAAAAAAAAAAAAAGATATAGGGCGGGGACACTTGCTCATGCCTGTAATTCTAGCACTTTGGGAGGTTAAGGCAGGAGGATTGCTTGAGACCAAAAATTCAAAGCCAGACGGGGCAACATAGTGAGACCCCATCTCTAAAAACAACAGCAACAACAAAAAAACCAGAAATATACATGGTGACACCTGTATTCACGCTCGTCACATGCTGCAGATACATGCTGTTTAGAAGGGAGGGAGCCTCGTTCCTGAGTGGGCTGTGAGGATGTGTGTGTTGTTGTGGCAACAAATGGCCAACACTGAAAACAACAGCTTTATTTTCTTACCTGTATTTCTGTAGGTCAGGAGTCTGAAATGGATTGCAGTTTTCATAACAAGGTGTTGGCAGGATTGCAGTGTCTGCAAAATCTCTAGCAGAGCATTCATCCTTGCTTTTGAGGTTTTAGAAGGTACCTGCCGTTTTTATCTCATTGGCTGTGACCCCACCATTAAGGCATATCACTCTGAGCTCTGCTTCCAGCCTCACATTCCCTATTTCTGTGGTCGAATATCTCCCTTCTCCTCATAAAAGCCCTGTGACCCCATTGTGATTCCGTGGAGAATTCAAACAATGTCTTAAGATCCGTACCTGGATCCCATCTGCAAATTGCTCTTTGTCCTAAGAATTAGAACATCTCCAGGGATCAGGATCATACCTGCCACATCGGGTTTGGACACTTGATGGGATCAGGGAGCCTGATGAGGGAGGGTGTCATCTCTGAGGGTCTGGGTCAAAGTGAGCCAAGTAGCTGGAACAGGTGGACACAGGACACCATTTTGGCAGAAGTAAGAAAGGCAGCTGGGGACATCTCTACCTCTAGGGTCATAGATTGGGACACAGGCACTGAGAACCTCCCACCAGGAGAGGGAACCATCTACATATAAAGAGAAAGACAGGCAGAGTCCAAGGGGAGCACTTTGGGAGGCTGAGGTGGGCAGGTCACATGAGGTCATGAGTTCAAGACCAGCCCGGCCAAACCAGCTTAAAGATGATGAAACCCCATCTCTACTAAGAATACAAAAATTAGCCAGGCGTGGTGGCACGTTCCTATAATCCCAGCTGCTCGCAAGGCTGAGGCACAAGAATTGCTTGAAGCTGTAAGGCAGAGGTTGTAGTCAGCTGAGGTTGTGCCACTGAGCTTCAACCTCTGCAATAAAACAAAACTTAGTCTTAAAAATAAAGATACAAAAACTAGCTGGGCGTGGTAGCACATGCTTGTGATCCCAGCTACTTGGGAGGCTGAGGCAGGAGAATTTCTTGTACCCAGGAGGTGGAGGAGGTTGCAGTGAGCCGAGATCACATCGCTGCACTCCAGCCTGGATGACAGAGCAAGGCTCGGTCTTAAAAAAAAAAGACAAAAATTAGCCGGGAGTGGTGGCACACACCTGTAATCCCAGCTACTTGGGAGGCTGAGGCATGAGGTCAGGAGTTTGAGACCAGTCTGGCCAACACAGGGAAAACCCATTTTCACTAAAAATACAAAAATTAGCTGGGTATGGTGGTGTGCGCCTGTAATCCCAGCTATGCAGGAGGCTGAGGCAGGAGAATCATTTGAACCTGGGAGGTGGAGGTTGTAGAGCTGACGTCACACCATTGCACTCCCATCTGGGTGATAAAGTGAGACTCAGTCTTAAAAAAATTTAGCCAAGTGTGGTAGCACATGCCTGTAATCCCAGCTACTTGGGAGGCTGAGGCACAGAATCCCTTGAACTCGGGAGGCAGAAGTTGCAGTGAGTTGAGATGGAGCCACTGCACTGCAGCCTGGATGACAGAAGGAGACTCCATCTCAGAAAAAGAAAAAGCAAAGAGAAAGATACACATTGTTTATGCAGCAGGACCATGCCTACAAGCAGCTAAGACTAACAGAGAAGCTATCCAGCCTCAGAGAGATGGACCCAGGTCGTGTCACTGGATTCTTTTCAAGGAAAGATTTGGTTTTTAGTTCCTTTAGCTACCCTCTTTGGGGAAACCCAGCAGACTCTTATGAGCTCAGATGGAATGAACGTTGCAATTAATCACTCCGAGAAACAATTCCATTAGCAATGGGTACATAAGTGGAAGCAACAGCACTGTGGGATCAGAGCCAGGATCTGAGAGATGCAGAGCTGGGAGGCAGGAGGGAGCTCTCTGGGAGCAAGCAGAGGCACCCGGTACAATGCACATGGCAAGCAAGGCTGGCTCCTGGGGATGGTCAAAGGGAACTTTTCTTTTTTGAGACGGAGTTTTGCTCTCGTTACCCAGGCTGGAGTGCAATGGTGCGATCTCGGCTCACCGCAAACTCCGCCTCCCGGGTTCAGGTAATTCTTTTGCCTCAGCCTCCTGAGTAGCTGGGATTACAGGCACGTGCCTCCGTGCCCAGCTAATTTTTTGCATTTTTAGTACAGATGGGGTTCCACCATGTTGACCAAGATGGTCTCGATCTCTTGACCTCATGATCCACCCACCTCAGCGTCCCAAAGTGCTGGGATTACAGGTGTGAGCCACCAAAAGGGCCCTTTTCAAGGTTGAGGGTTGACTGTTTCCTCACTTCATTCCCCTCCATGCCACACCCTGCCTGATTTTCTCTTTCCCTCCTCACTGGGCCCTCTGGGATGCTCAGTTCCATTGACCACAGGCCCTTTGCACGTGCCACACTTGCTACACAAACCTCCTTCTGCCTGCACTTTGTGCTGCTGTCATTATTCTTCAGCTGCCAGCTCCCCTGTCACTTCCCCTTAAGGATTCACATCTGTGTCCCTGCCTAATGCAAGCTGATCACATTGTAAGCCTCTAGAAGCCTCACCTGCTCACCACTGCTCTGACCACAGCACTGATTTTAGGTCACAGTTTTGTTTAAATTTCTGCTTTCCCTGTTAGACGCTAAGTAACATGAGAATGAGTGTCTGGCCATGGTTTGCCCATCTGTGCATCTCCAGGACTGGATGGGTTCTGGGACATGCAATAGTGTTCAAAGCTGGGTGACCTGGCTTTGAAGAAGGAGAGCTTCACACACATGGGTGAACGTGTGCTTATTCTCACCACTACACTGCCTAGCTTTTATTTATTTATTTATTTAGACAATCTCACTCTGTCCCCCAGGCTGGAGTGCAATGGTGTGATCTTGGCTCACCTCAACCTCCACCTCCTGAGTTAAGCAATTTTCCTGCTTCAGCTTCCCGAGTAGCTGGGATTACAGGCACATGCCACCATGCCTGGCTAATTTTTGTATTTTCAGTAGAGATGGGGTTTCACCATGTTGGTCAGGCTGGTGTTGAACTATTGGCCTTGTGATCCATCTGCCTTGGCCTGCCAAAGTAATGGGATGACAGGCATAAGCCACCACGGTTGGCCTTGTTCCCTTCCTCTCACCTGGAATGCTTACTGTGTATTTCGCTGCAGTGCTTACTGTGTGCTTCTCTGCAGTGCTTACCGAGTACTTCCCTGCAGTGCCAGCATTGTCATTCACCACCTGTTCAGCTCCCAGGCATCCTGGAAGCGTTTCCCACCCACAGGAACAGTTTTGCTGTGTGGGCACTCTCACTTGCTACCATGACTTTGCCATTAGGATATTGAAAAAAGATAGCCCAGTGCAGTGGCTCACACCTGTCATCCCAGCACTTTGGGAGTCTGAGGCGGTTTAGCTCACCTGAGGTCGGGAGTTCAAGACAGGCCTGATCAACATGGAGAAACCCCATCTCTACTAAAAACAAAGTTGGCCCAGCATGGTGGCCCACACCTGTAATGACAGCTACTCAGGAGGCTGAGGCAGGAGAATCGCTTGAATCCAGAATGCGGAGGTTGCGGTGAGCCGAGATCGAACCATTGCACTCCAGCATGGGCAACAAGAGCGAAACTCCATCTCAAAAAAAGCAACAAAAAAAGATATTGAAAAAGACATGAAAACACACACAGCTTCCTATCATTCAATTATTCAGTTGCAGGCACATCACCCGATGCTAAGAATGTGCTGTGTTTTAAATCAACACCTGCTGGCTCTTCAGCTTCTGGGCAGGGTTTCTTACGTTCCCTTTCAGCTCTGAATCATGTTCCTCCTAATCTTGGTAACTCTTGTGGCTTTTGCACCAGCCAAAATCAGGTCCTGGGTCTTGAGCAAAACCAAGAGCACGGGAAAAAATCCCCCATGAGAATCTGAGACATCACTCAGTAATGGGATCGCTGGGTCAAATGGAATTTCTATTTCTAGGGACCTTGAGGAATCACCACACTGTCTTCCACAATGGCTGAACTAATTTACACTCCCACCAGCAGTGACAACTTGTTCCTGTTTCTCCACATCCTCTCCAGCATCTGTTGTCTCTAGACCTTTTTTTTTTAATTCTTGCATAGGTTCAGAATTTAGTTCCAGGTACATGAGAGGTCTTTGTAGATCTTTTTCGTGGTGAGTCAGCTGGCTTAGTAGACCTCATCTGGCTTCTCTGGCTTTATCTCCCCAACAGCTCAGCACCTTGGTGCAGTGCAGGGTCCCAGTGGCGGGTCTTATTTCTCACCACTTACTGGACATCGGCAGGCTCAGTGCACCAGTCAGGGACTGGGGTGTCTTGCCAAGAATTCCCTCTTTAGGGGCAGGAATGAAATTTACAATAACAGCCATGCTGCTTGGTGGAGCCCTTTCCACGTGGAAGGTGCTTTGCAGGCACTATAAAAAAATCTGCGCCAGCCAGGCGCAGTGACTCACGCTTGTAATCTCAGGACTTTGGGAGGCCAAGGAAGGCGGATCACCTGAGATCAGGAGTAGATGACCAGCCTGGCCAACATGGCGAAATCTGTCTCTACTGAAAATACAAAAATCAGCCAGCCGTGGTGGTGGGTGGCTACTATTATCCCAGCTACGCAGGAGGCTGAGGCAGGAGAATTAATTGCTTGAGCACAGGAGGCAGAGGTTTCAGGGACTGAGATCAAGCCTCTGTGCTCCAGCCAGGAAGAAAGAGACAGAGCAAGACTGTCTCAAAACCAAATCTGTCCCCAACCTCATAGTAAGAATGAGCGCTGTCATTGTACAAGAAACTGTCAATCAGATTGGTGACATGTTCACCAATGCACTGCTAATAAACAGCAGAAGTGAAATTCAGATATCAAGACATTCATCCTCAAAGTCTATGCTTGACTTGAACTAGATATACGGCCCTGATATTCTAGGGATGAATCAGCTTCGGTTTCCCCTCCTGGACCCCCAGCAAGTAGCACATTGGAATTATTCTAGTCCAGCATAGTGGGGAGCAGTGTGAATACATAAGGTTTCTGGGGTCCCGGTTTGGGCACATAAATCTGCATCATTATCTGGCTTCTTCAAACAGACCTCAGAATTGGTCTTGCTTTCTAGATTTTATTCTGCCCAATGGAAAATAGTGTTTGTATCTTTAGAAAACATAATATGCAATTTTCACCTCTCAATATGTTGCAGGGCAGAGATATTGCTTTGATCTATTTTCACATAATAATTATTATTTAAGGTCTCAATTAAGACCAGTGTCTTAATCTGTGTGTGGCTCTGAGTTAAAGGCTTTCCACAGACTCACTGCTGAAGTTTATCCTAACTCCCTTGAGCAGAGGCCAGCATCAGAGAGACTTGATAAATAATGCAGGTGCTGCAATCCGAGTCCTCTAAGAAATGAAACACAAATGAAGGACTCCAGGGACATTCCCACAAATGTGCCCAATTCCAGTGGGTCTAGGTTTCCCACCCTGCTGTAGGTACTCTGCCACCCATTCATGATTATCTGGCTACAAAACAGCAAGCTGTGCATGACTGATATGGGCTCATGGCCCCACGGATGTCTAGAGATGGCTAGGTGTCCATCTGCAGGAACTGAGGGAAAGTGAGAAGGAGGGAGGGAGGGGCGGGTGAATAGATGGATAGATAAATGGATGGAAAGGTGGACAAATGGATAGATGCATGGATGGATGGTGAATTGGCAGATGAAACGGAGGGATAGATGGGTGTTTGGATGGATATTTGGGTGGATGGGTAGATGTATAGATGGGTGGATAGGTGGATGCGTGGATGGATAGATGAGTGAATGGCTGAGTAGATGGGTACTCAGGTGCATGGATGGAGAGATGGATGAGTAGATGCATACATGGATGCACAGGTGTTTGGGTGGATGTATAGGTGGAAAGGTAGATAGATAGACAGATTGATGGATAGATAGGGAGATGGACAGATGAACCAGTGAATAGATGTGTTGATGAATAGGTGGGTGGATAGATGGAAGGATGGATGAGTGGCTTGGTGGATGAGTAGATGAATGGATGAATGGAGGGATGAGTGGGTGTTTGAATGGGTGTGTGGATGGTTAGGTGGATGGGTGGGTGTGTGGATGGTTAGCTGGATGGGTAGGTGGGTGGATGGAAGGATCAGTGAATAGATGTGTTGATGAATAGCTGGGTATGTAGATGGGAGGGTGGATGAATGGTTTGGTGGATGAGTGAATGGATGGCTGGATAGATGGATGGATGGATGGATGATGGAATGGATGGATGGCTGGATGGGTAGATGAATGGTTTGGTGGATGAGTGAATGGATGGCCAGATAGATGGATGGATAGATGCTTGAATAGACGGATGGATGGTTATGTGGATGAGTACGTGAGTAGGTGGATGGATGGATTGATGGATGGATAGATGGAGGGATAAGTGGATGATTGAATGGATGGCTGGGTGGCTGGATGGATGCTTGAATGAATGGATGGATGGTTACATGGATGAGTACATGAATAGGTGGATGGATGGATTGATGAATGGATGGATGGTTAAGTAGATGATTGAATGGATGGATGGAAGAACGCTTGAATAGATCAATGGAAGAATGCTTGAAGGGATGGATCGATGGTTAGGTAGATGAGTAGGTGAGTAGGTGGATAGATGGATAGATGGATAGGTGGATAAGTGGATACTTGAATTGATGGATGCATGCATGCATAAATACCTTCATGGATGGGTGGATAAGTGCATAGATGGATAGATGGGTGGATGGATGTGGTTAGGTATGTAGATAAATGCAAAGGTGAATGCAAAGAGAAGTGTAGATATATGAAACCCTGCCTGCTTCCTGTCCTGTGTGACCACCAAATCTGCAACCTTGTTTTTCAAACTGTGGCTTCAAGGCTTTTCCTTGTCTCTGTGTGTGTTTGTCTGTCATCCACCAAGCCTCCCAGGGAACCCCTTCCTGCCTCCCCTCTCCCCCTTTGACCTGCACTCCAGACCCAAGATTGGCCTCAGGGTTCATCTGTGGAAGTCCTTTATGGGAGCCCACACTGGAAATGCCTTTACTCTTTATTCCACCCTCTCATCTCTGCCAAGTGAGCTGCCCCTGCCGGCGGCAGTGACCTCCTGACACGGGGATGGCTGTTCCGGGCATACTGAGTAGGCACTGTCTCCTGAGTGGGAATCGGCTTTGCAGAGGCGACCGCATGCCATTTTTTCAAAAAATTCTTTGTCTTTTACATCCTGTCTACAAACACATTTATACATTCCCTCCTCCCACCACCTCCTGCCACTGGGCAGGCTCTTACCCTTGCCCTGCGGTTCTGGTGCTAGGAGCTGTCTGTGCTGTCCACTGGGTGGACTGAAATGTCTCCCCCATGAAAAGGGGAATCCGGGTCTTCATAGACCTCTGAGGAGCCAGGCATTTGGCACTGGGGATCATGACCAGCTGATTTCCGAAGGGTTCCCGGGAGAAGCTAAGTTGGTTGCTGATAAGAAGATGGTCTGGGATAAGAAGAATTGGGATAGTGAGGCATCAATTTCCTTGCCCAGAAGATCCAACCCCTGGATCTCCTGAGGCCCTTTGGCCTCTTTTTCCTCTTTCTTATTTATTTATTTATTTTTCTGAGACAGAGTCTTTTTTTTTTTTTTTTTGAGATGGAGTTTTGCTCTTGTTACCCAGGCTAAAGTGCAATGGCGGGATCTCGGCTCACCGCAACCTCCGCCTCCAGAGTTCAGGCAATTCTCCTGCCTCAGCGTCCCGAGTAGCTGGGATTACAGACACGCGCCACCATGCCCAGCTAATTTTTTGTATCTTTAGTAGAGACGGGGTTTCATCATGTTGACCTGGATGGTCTCCATCTCTTAACCTCGTGATCCACCCGCCTCGGCCTCCCAAAGTACTGGGATTACAGGTTTTAGCCACCGGGCCCGGCCCCTTTTTTCTTTATATATTATCCACTCCTAGTAATTTCTTTATAGCAATGTAAGAACTAACTAGTGATACTGGTTTCCTCAAGGAAACCCCCACGCCCATCTCCCCACCATCCCCCTCTTTCTCTCTCTCTCATCTTTTTGAGACAGAGTCTTGCTCTGTCACCCAGGCTGGAGTGTGGTGGTACGATCTCGGCTCACTGCAATCTCCACCTCCAGGGTTCAAGGAATGCTCCTGCCTCAGTCTCCTGAGTAACTGGGATTTCAGGCACTTGTCACTATCCCCAGCTAAGTTTTGTATTCTTAGTAGAGATGGGGTTTCTCCATGTTGGTCAGGCTGGTCTCAAACTCCTGACCTCAGGTTATTTGCCTGCCTTGACCTCCCAAAATGCTGGGATTATAGGAATGAGCCACCACACCTGGCTTTTATCTCTGGTGGACAACAAAGTGTATTTTCCTCTTGCTGGTCCACGGGGATGTCACTTAACTATGCACAGAGAGTGTAATGGCACGATCTCAGCTGACTGCAACCTCTGCCTCCCAGGTTCAAGCAATTCTCCTGCCTCAGCCTCCCGAGTAGCTGGGATTATAGGTGCCTGCCACCAAACCCAGCAAAGTTTTGTATTTTTGGTCAAGAAGGGCTTTCACCATGTTGGCCAGGCTAGTCTTGAACTCCTGACCTCAAGAGATCCACCTGCCTTGACTTCCCAAAGTGCTGGGATTATAGGCACGAGCCACCGCACCTGACTGGGGATTCTTTTTTATCTCTGGTGGACAATGAGGTGTTTTTTCCTCTTGCCGGTTCAGGGAAATGCCACTCAAGTGAGATAGGGCAGCAGATGGACAAGGAGACTCAAGTGCTTGGGGGACTGCGTGTGTGATTTTCCTCACCCGCCATGGTGCCTGCTGTGGGAGCTCACATAATACAGATGGATAATGATGGCACAGAGCACATCCTGGCTGGTGGACTCTCCTACTTCATACTTCAGTAGTGATGGATGCACTGCCCATTAAAATGATTATAACAGGCTCTGGCTGGGCACAATGGCTCACGTTTGTAATCCAGCACTTTGGGAGGCTGAGGCGGGCTGATCATGAGGTCAGGTGTTCGAGACCAGCCTGAGCAACATGGTGAAACCCCGTCTCTACTAAAAATACCAAAATATGCCAGGCGTGGTGGCACATACCTGTAATCCCAGCTACTGAGGAAGCTGAGGCAGGGGAAACGCTTGAACCTGGGAGGCAGAGGTTGCGGTGAACCAGATCGCCCCACTGCACTCTAGCCTGGGTGACAGAGCGAGACTCGGTCTCAAAACAAATGAACAAACAGAAAACCATGAGTATGTAGCTAATATGTTACTTGTAGTTAGCCATCCCACAATGGCTACATATTTCAAACGTGATGTTGTATTGATGAAAAGAAAAGCTTCGTCAACACTGACTGGCTTAGGCTACACACAGATACAGTAAACACACACACAGCCTACTTTTATTTCTGCAGTTACTCTTTTGTGCTATGTCTTAAAATGATCCATTGCAATGGCACGTAGCTTTGAAGATACAAACTCGCCAGCTGATCTAAGACTTTCCAGCTCTGGAAGAATCGCAGATGTAAAGAGAGAGAGAGAGAGTTGATCATGTTTGCTTGCTTTTGCATATTATGTCTGGTCATCACAATAAGCGAATATAGTCTGAAATGTCCCCCCAACTTTGCAAGTGTTTTCTTCCAAGGATAGTTTTTAAAACAGCCACAAGACAACAGCCTCAACTTCACTGCCTCATCCTTGGTCTAAGGCAAGTTTAGAGAACAGCAGAAGGAAACATCAGCCAAGAAGCCTAAAACAAAAGCAACTGGCAAATGCAAAAACCCACTGGAAAATGCCTGAGCCCAGTGATCTGCAGAGTCAGCTCTGCTCCCAAAGCAGGCAGCTGGAAGGGGACAGGGCTGGGAGACAGCGTGGGTGTGTTTTATCTGCTTCTTTTGTAAATTCACTGCAGGATGTGTTTGCTTCTTAGAGGTCCCAAAGCAAAGAAACAAAGTCCCACAGAGTTCACCCAGGAGGAGAGCCTTCACTGGGCCAGGCTGTAAGACAAGGATTCTTTCCTGAGAAAGATAAATACATATTTCAGCTCCCATGTTTACAGAAGAAGGAAGAACTAAGCCTTTCCTGTAGAAACACTTACTTATTTCATGATTTGAAAATGGACTTTTATGTCTTAGGAATTATGTGGATGGGATGTTTTCTTGGGTGATAGGATTTGAAAAAACAGAAAGGGCCAGGTGCCCTGTGCTGGTAATAGTTTTCTTTTTTTCTTCCTTCCTCTCTGACTTCTCTCTCTCTCTCTTTCTCTCTTTCTCTCTTTCTTTCTTTCTTTCTTTCTTTCTTCTTTCCTTCCTTCTTTCTCATTCTTTCATTTCCTTACTTCTTTTTTTCTTCCTTATTCTTCCTTCCTTTCTTTTTTCTTTCTTTCTCTCTTTTTTCTCTCTCTCTCTTTCTACTTTGCTAACTTGTGTGTATTTTGTTTGCTTTCTTGTGTGAGAGGAAAGAGGAGGAGAAACACAGTTTTAGGGTTTTTTTTGTGCCTTTATTATAAGGAGAGAGTGAGAATATCGTGATAGGCAGATGCAGGGTTCTGAGCAGACAGCCGCACCCTGCTTAGTTCTAAAGGCATCTAGACTTTATCCTGAGCATCTAGATTTTATCCTGAAAGCCACAGAGATGCGCACATCTTGAAATAGCCTCTCAGAAGAGGATAGAATGGGTTGCCACTGTAGGAGGGAGAGACATCTAACTTAGCTGACTCCATCTTGCTTCTGACTCCTCAAGCTAACTGCCCTCAGGCACTTCTGTACACCCTCCACGTTAGTCATGGAAAGAACTTAGATTTCAGTTTAACTGGAAAGCAAGGATGATAGTTCCTTTCCTAAACTAACCCCCGAGGCGATAAGAAGGGTCCGCACACAACCAACAGTGTTATGTTGAAGATTTGTAGAGCACTGTGACCTGACCAAGGACAGAGAAGTTTTGCAATCTCCTTGGGCCCCTGCTGATACCCGAGTGTCTGTGGTCACCAGTCTTCCCTCCCCTCATTCTCCTCCCTCATCCCCCTTCTCAATGTTAAAAACAAACACTTGAGATTCGTGACTTTAAAGATGGTTCCTTAGCACATGGGCCTGCTATCTTCTTGGCTTGCTGGCTCTCCAAGTAAACATGTTTTTCTTTTCTTTTCTTTTTTTCTTTTTGACACAGCCTCTCACTCTGTCATCTCAGGCTGGAGTGCAGTGGCACAATCTGTGCTCATTGAAACCTCTGTCCCCTGGGTTCAAGCGATTCTCCTGCCTCAGTCTCCCGAGTAGCTGGGATTACAGGCACCTGCCACTATGCCCAGCTAATTTTGTATTTTTAGCAGAGATGGGGTTTCTCCATGTTAGCCAGGCTGGTCTCAAACTCCTGACCTCAGGTGATCCACCTGCCTCGGCCTCCCAGAGTGCTGGAATTACAGGCATGAGCCACTGCGCCTGGCCATAAAGATGCTTTTCTTGGTCCAACTTCTTGTCTCTCGAGTGATTGGCTGTTACTCAGTGAGCGTCAGGAACTTTGGACTCCACAGCAGCAGGCTGACTCTCAGGATTCCTAGTCTATTCTGGGTGCAGGAATCACTGGGGAATCTGGCTGAAATGCAGACTCTGATGGAATAGGCCTGGGGCACACAGCCTGAGATTCTGCCTCTCCAGTCAGCACCCAGGGGTGCTGATGCTGCTGATCCAGAATGCATACCTTGAAGAGCAGTGCTGAGAAGATGGTGGAAGAGCCCAGGCTGATGAGGATCTGAATAGGGTCCATAGCAGGGAGGTTAGGAAAATGAGATAAAATGTTAAAAATGGCAGAGCCGGCCAGGCGCGGTGGATCACGCCTGTGATCCCAGCACTTTGGGAGGCCAAGGAGGGAGGATCACCTGAGGTCAGGAGTTCGAGACCAGCCTGGCCAATGTGGAGAAACCCTGTCTCTACTAAAAATACAAAAAAATTAGCCATACATGCTGACAGGCATCGGCAATCCCAGCTGCTTGGGAGGCTGAGGCAGGAGAATCACTTGAACCCGGGAGGTGGAGTTTGCGGTGAGCTGAGATTACGCCATTTCACTGCAGCCTGGGCAACGAGAGCGGAACTCCGTCTCAAAAAAAAAAAAAAAAAAACATACATAAATAAAATAAAATGGCAGAGTTACCTTCCTTGGGGAGAAACAAATGGCTTTTCCATTCCTTGTTACTCTCATTTCATTGGGCGCTACCCCCGGTGTTCTCCTTTCTGTTATATGTTCTCTACCTGCGGTTTCCATGTTCTCATGAAGGAAGAATTTCAAATATCAAAAAACAGAGAGAGAGGAAGAGAAAGTTGAGCATGTTTCATTGCTTTTGCTCATGTTCGTTCATCACAAGAAGTAAATAAAATCTGAAATTTCCCCCGACTTTGCAAGTGTTTTCTTCCAAGGAGAGCAATAGGCAGACATGTGCCCACCTTGTGGGATTTCTTTGGTTCCCAAATTGCCTCCCATGAGGTATGAAGGACACATGATGTATTATGTAATGGATGAGAACCAATGTCTTCCAGATGTTGGGTGTCTCATCCCAGTGTGAGCAGTGTGAGGATACACTTTTAAAACTTAATGTCCCTTTAGAAAAGAGAAGTTAACATACATGTTAGATATTTTAATTCACCTTGAGTAAAAGTTATCTTTTCTAATATGAATTTATAAAGTCATTAATTGGTTCAAACATTTTTGTGTGATACACCTCTAAATGTTTTCAGCAGAGGGTGCAGCAAGAAAGAAAAGGCCATTTTAAAGGCAAATGAGAGAGATGACTTGAGTCACAGTATTTATTCTCCATGCATGGTTATTAACCAATGTTTCCTGACTTCTTACCTGTCAAAACACTGGAAAGGAAGAACGTGTGGTCCCAGGAGGTGACAAAATTTCTATTTGACTTTTTTCCCCTTTCTAATCATACTTTAAGTTCTGGGGTATGTGTGCAGGACGTGCAGGCGTGTTACGTAGGTATACACATGCCATGGTGGTTGCTGCACCCATCAACCCATCAGCCACATTAGGTATTTCTCCTAATGCTATTGGTGGGGGATTCCTCCCCTATCCCGCCACCAAAACCCCCGACAGGCCCCAGTGTGATGTTCCCTCCCTGTGTCCATGTGTTTTCATTGTTCAACACCCACTTATGACTGAAAACATGCAAATCTCTTTCTTATTTTAAAGGAAATATTAGAAAACAGATTACATGCCCAAGTCAAAGGGCTGACAGACAAAGAATTTCATGGGAATTCAGCGATCTTTTTCTTCCCTCAAATATAGTGATTGTAAGGCTTTTACGAAGTAGCATGTAAAGTCCACTGTGCTCTCAATGTTTTATCTCCCCAAAATTTCTGTTTTGATGTCCTCACCTCCCAGGTGATGGTGTTCAGAGGTGGGAGCTTTGGGAGGTGATGAGGTCACAAGGGTGGGGCCTAATGAATGGGATGAGTGCCCTTATAAAAGGGGCCCCAGAGAGCTCCCGCACCCCTTCCACCATGTGAAGTCACAGCCAGAAGGCATCGTGTATGAACCAGGAGGTGGGTCTCCACCAGACACTGTCTTGAGCTTCCAGCCTCCAGGACCATGAGCAATAAATCCCCAATGTTGTTAAAGGGCTTTCTCCTTGATCACAATAAGCCAAGTGGTTGTTTCTCCTAAATTTCTGTGTGGAAACCCTAACCCGCAAAGCGAGGGCGCTAGGAGGTGGGGCCTTTGGAAGGTGCGTGATCATGAGGGTGGAGCCTCATGAATGGAATCAGTGCTCTTCTCAAAGGGGCCCCAGAAAGCTGGTCCCTCACCCCTTCCTCCTCATAAGGACTCAGCCAGAAGGCACCATTTATGCAGTAGGAAACCCTCAGCAGACACTGAATCCACCACACCTTGACCATCTGCTGTATGCAGGATGCACTTTTCATGGTGTTTTGCTATGGCAGTTTGAATGGACTTACAAAGCCACCTGCTCAGGTTGAGTTGCAGAATATCTGAACAATCTTTCCCTGTAGGGGACATCCTATGCTCTAGGGATCCGGGTGTAGAAACAACATCATATATTTGAGAGTCAGATTCCCTAGTAGCCAGGGGGAAGCCCTGACATCAGACATCGGTACCCAGATGTTCCTCCCCCAGGCTTTCCATGGGGAGGTCAGGCCATAGTTGAGTAGTGACTGGGAGAAGTCTCTCTGGAGACGGAGGCAGCACAGTAGCACTGAGTTCCTGGGGTACTAAGTAGTGACTGGGAGAAGTCTCTCTGGAGATGGAGATGGCGCAACACTGAGTTCCCGGGGTACAGAGTAGTGATGACTGGGAGAAGTCTCTCTGGAGGTGGAGATGTCACAGCAGCGCTGAGTTCCCAGGGTACTGAGTAGTGACTGGGAGAAGTCTCTCTGGAGGTGGAGATTTCACAGCAGCGCTGAGTTCCCGGGGTACTGAGTAGTGACTGGGAGAAGTCTCTCTGGAGGTGGAGATGTCACAGCAGTGCTGAGTTCCCGGGGTACTGAGTAGTGACTGGGAGAAGTCTCTCTGGAGGTGCAGACAGCACAGCAGCACTGACTTCCCAGGGTACTGAGTAGTGACTGGGAGAAGTCTCTCTGGAGGTGCAGACGGCACAGCAGGACTGAGTTCCCGGGGTACTGAGTAGTGACTGGGAGAAGTCTCTCTGGAGGTAGAGACGGCACAGCAGCACTGAGTTCCCAGGGTACTGAGTGGAGCTGGTGTGTGAGGAACACATGATCATGCTTAGCAGTCACCAGACAGGTGTCCTTGCAGATGATTCTTATTATTCTCTGAAATCAGGTTTGATTTTAGAGCTTGGCCGCAAAATCTCAAGCCTGGTCCTTCAGCTGTGTTATTTTTCTATTGATGCGTAGTGCATTGCAACAAACATAGCATCTTGAAAATGTTGTGCATTGACTGACTGATGGATTGACTGATGGATTGCTGTCTCTGTGGGCCAACAGCCCAAGCATGGCTTATCTGGGTGCTCTGTGTCAGGGTCTCAGTTGCAATCTCATCAGAGGCTCAACTCGGGTGAGACCCATTTCCAAACTTCTTGAGATTGTTGAAGGAAATTTTGTATTTTAGTTGTGTGTGTGTGTTTTGTTTTGTTTGTTTGTCTTTTGCAACTTCAGGAGTGAGGCTTTAGGGTTTTTTTTCCAGATGAGATGTGAGGCTTTAGGGTTTTTTTTTTTGCAGATGCAGGAGTGAGGCTTTAGGGTCTTTTGCAGATGAAGGAGTGAGGCTTTAGGGTTTTTTTGCAGATGCAGGAGTGAGGCTTTAGGGTTTTTTTTGCAAATGAGGAGTGAGGCTTTAGGGTTTTTTGCAGATGAGGAGTAAGGCTTCAGGGTTTTTTTGCAGATGCAGGAGTGAGCCTTTAGGGTTTTTTTTGCAAATGAGGAGTGAGGCTTTAGGGTTTTTTGCAGATGCAGGAGTGAGGCTTTAGGGGTTTTTTGCAGATGCAGGAGTAAGGCTTTAGGGTTTTTTTGCAGATGAGGTGTGAGGCTTTAGGGTTTTTTGCAGATGCAGGAGTGAGCCTTTAGGGGTTTTTTTGCAGTTGCAGGAGTGAGGCTTTAGGGTTTTTTGCAGATGCAGGAGTGAGGCTTTAGGGTTTTTTTGCAGATGCAGGAGTGAGGCTTTAGTTTCTTGCTGGAGACAGTCCTCAGCTCCAGAGTTTTTGTGTGAACTTCTACAAGCTGATCACTTATTCATGGAAGGTTGTTTCTTCAGTGCTAGCAAGAAAGAGGGGAGCAGGGTGGAAGAGAAAGAGACTAGGGTGTTTTTGCTAACAAAACTATGTTTTCTCAAATCACTTCAGGCTGCTATAGCAGAACGCCATAGTCTTGGAAGCTTATAAACAGCAGACACTTACTCCTCACAGTGCAAGAGGCTGGAAGTTCAAGGTCAAGGTGGGGCAGATTTGGTGTCTGGTGAGGGCTTCCTGGTTTGTAGTCAGTGCCTTCTGCCTGTGTCCTCACTTGGTTGAAGGGGAGAGGGAGCTCTCTGGGGTCCCTATTATGAAGGCACTGATCCCATTCATGAGGCTTCACCTCACGACCTCATCTCTTCCCAAAAACTCCACCTCCTGACACCATCACTTTGGAAGTGATAGATAATTCCTCTCTCTCTGTCAGATAAATCATTCCTATCTATGCACATAGCAATTTTGAGGGTACACATTCATTGATGGTGCATCATATTACATCATGTTCTGTAATCACAGGCGTGATAGCCATTCTCCTTTTCTGTAGCCTCAGGGCTAGAAACAAGTCACTCCGAAGACAGGGTATAAATGATTCAGGGTCTGTGCTCCAGACAAGCAGTCCTAGAAATCCTGCCTGTGCCCAAATGTCCTTTCAATAAATTCTCCTTCTTTTTTTCATTTAAAATTATTTAGAACCGTATTGTGCTGCTTACACTTAGGAAATGTGATTAAGAAAGAGGGCAGTTCCACCCCGAGCTGGAAACCATCATTCTCAGCAAACTAACACAAGAACAGAAAACTGAACACCGCATGTTCTCACTTGCAAGTGTGAGTTGAACAATGAGAACACATGGACACAAGAAGGGGAACATCACACACTGCAGCCTGTTGTGGAGTGGGGGATTGGGGAGAGAGAGAAGGGGGTGGGGGATTGGGAGGGAGAGTGGGGTGGTGGGGGATTGGGATGAAGAGCAGGGGGTGGGGGATTGGGAGGGAGAGCAGGGGGTGAGGGATTGGAGAGGGAGAGCAGGGGGTAAAGGATTGGGGAGGGAGAACAGGGCATGGGGATTGGGGAGGCAGAGCAGGGGGTGGGGATTGGGAAGGGAGAGCAAGGGGTGGGGGACTGGGGAGTGAGAGCGGGGGGTGGGGGATTGAGGAGGGATAATAGGGCATTGGGGGATGGGGAGGGAGAGCAGGGGGTGAAGGACTGGGAGGGAAAGCAGAGGGTGGGGGATTGGGATGGAGAGCAGGGGGTGGGGGATTGGGAGGGAGAGCAGTGGGTAGGGGATTGGGGAGGGAGAACAGGGGGTGGGGATTGGGGAGGGAGAGCAGGGGGTGGGGATTGGGAAGGGAGAGCAAGAAGTGGGGGATTGGGGAGTGAGAGCGGGGGTGGGGGATTGAGGAGGGATAATAGGGCATTGGGGGATGGGGAGGGAGAGAAGGGGGTGGGGATTGGGGAGGGAGAGTAGGGGGTGAGGATTGGGGAGAAAGAGAAGGGGGTGGAAGATTGGGGAGGGAGAGCAGAGAGTGGGGGATTGGGATGGAGAGCAGTGGTTGGGGGGTTGGGATGGAGAGCAGGGGATGGGGGGTTGGGATGGAGAGCAGGGGGTGGGGGATTGGGAGGGAAAGCAGGGGGTGGGCGATTGGGGAGAGAGAGCCAGGGGTTGGGGATTAGAGAGGGAGAGCATGGGGTAGGGCATTGGGGAGGGAGAGCAGAGGGTTGGGGATTGGGGATAGAGAGCAGGGGGTGGGGATTGGGGAGGGATAGCAGGGGGTGGGGAACTGGGGAGGGAGAGCAGGGGGTGGGGGATTGGGGAGGGATAATAGAGCATTGGGGGATTGTGGAGGGAGAGCATGTGGAGAAATACCTTACATAAATGATGGGGGATGTGTGCAGCAAACCACCACCCTGGTGCATGTATACCTATGTAACACACCTGCACAAGCCGCACATGTACCCTAGAACTTAAAAGTATAATAATAAGAAGAAGAAGAAGAGGAAGAAGAAGAAGAAGGAGGAGGAGGAGCAGGAGGAGGAGGAGGAGGAGGAGGAGGAGGAGGAAAAGGCGGGTGCAGGCAGCACATCATCAAGAACAGCACTCAGACTGGCTTTGCTGGAAAGCACATTTGAACGCGTTGCACCCGCCTGTCTCCGTTTCCCAGGGATGCCATAGGTGGCTTAAAAGTGGGATTCCTGCTGTGGCAGTTTTGGAAGCAGAAGTCTGACATCAAGGTGTGGGCAGGGTGGGCTCCTCCTAGAGGCTGTAGTGGGGGATCTGTTACTGACTGCAGCCCTGAGCATATTCCCATGGCCTCAAAGGCCTCCCAGGCAGTGCCCAGGATGGCCTCACCTCAGAGAATGATTCAGACTCAAATGTCCACAAGGCTGAGGCCAAGAAATCCTGTCTTAGCTTCAAACACGCACACCCTCTCTCTGTCTCTGTCTCTGTCTCTGTGTCGCCCCCGCCCCCCCACTGGTCCCATCTTTTTTTTTTTTTCTTTTTTTTAGACAGACTCTCTCTCTGTTGCCAGGCACCAGGCTGGAGTCTCTCACTGCAGCCTCCACCTCCCGGGTTCAAGCGATTCTCCTGCCTCAGCCTCCCGAATAGTAGTGACCATAGGTGTACACCACCATGTCCTGCTGGTTTTGAAATTTTTTGTAGAGATAGGATCTTGCTATGTTGCCCAGGCTAGTTTCAAATTCCTGGGCTCAAGCAATTCATTTGCCTTGGCCTCCCAATATGCTGGGATTACAGGACTGAGCCATAGCACTTGTATTGCCATGTATTTGTGTCTCTGTCTGATCTCTGTATCTATCTACTCATGCATCTATTTTATTTATCTATATCTATCATCAATCTATCTGTCCATATCTGTAATCCAACCACCTACCTATCCATTTGTCTACTCTCTCTCTCTCAATCTATGTACCTGTCTGTGTATCTGTCGGTCTATCTCCATCCATCCATCCATCCCCCGACTTACGTATCTGTCTGCCTATTCATCCATGTATCTACCTCTATCCATGATTTATTTAGCCATGAATCCACTTCTATCTATATATTGATACATGTATCTATATCTATTTATGTATCAATCATATACCCATGTATCTACTTGGATCTCTTTATCACTCCATTTATCTATATTATGTGTCTATGCATTCATGTGCCTATGTCTATATCCACTTATTCGTGTATCTAGCTCTATGTGTCTCTGCATTTAACATGAATGTGCACTTCTTATATATGCTATATCTCAAACATGTGCACACTCACACATGCAGTCTGGATTTATACACATACACACACATATATATATAGTCATGGTATATACACATATATTTAGTGATGTATATACTCTGCACACACATACAATCTGGATGCATACATACACACTTGTATATATAGTGATGGTATACACACATATATTTAGTGATGTATATACACTGCACACACATATGCAATCTGGATGTATACACACAGACAAGTATATATAGTGATGGTATACATACACACACACACATATATATACTGATGATATACACACACATATTTAGTGATGTATATAGACACACACTCATACAGTCCCGATATATACTCACACACAGGTATATATAGTGATGGTAGACACACATATATTTAGTGATGTATATACACTGCACACACATGCAATCTGGATGTATACATACACAGGTATATATAGTGATGGTATACACACATATATTAAGTGATGTATATACACAGACACACACATATGTAATCTGGATGTATACACACGTGTATATATATAGTGATGGTATACACACATATATTTAGTGGTGTATATACACTGTGCACACATGTAATCTGGATGTATACACACACAGGTATATATAGTGATGGTATACACACATATATTTAGTGATGTATATACTCTGCACACACATGTAATCTGGATGTATACACACAGGTATATATAGTGATGGTATACGCACATATATTTAGTGATGTATATACACTGCACACACATGTAATCTGGATGTATACGCACAGGTATATATAGTGATGGTATACACACATATATTTAGTGGTGTATATACACTGCGCTCACATGTAATCTGGATGTATACACACACAGGTATATATAGTGATGGTATACACACATATATTTAGTGGTCTATATACACTGCACACACATGTAATCTGGCTGTATACACACAGGTATATATAGTGATGGTATACACACATATATTAAGTGATGTATATACACAGACACACACATATGTAATCTGGATGTATACACATGTGTATATATATAGTGATGGTATACACACATATATTTAGTGGTGTATATACACTGTGCACACATGTAATCTGGGTGTATACACACAGGTATATATAGTGATGGTATACACACATATATTTAGTGATGTATATACACTGCACACACATGTAATCTGGATGTATACACACAGGTATATATAGTGATGGTATACACACATATATTTAGTGATGTATATACACTGCACACACATGTAATCTGGATGTATACGCACAGGTATATATAGTGATGGTATACACACATATATTTAGTGGTGTATATACACTGCACACACATGTAATCTGGATGTATACACACAGGTATATATAGTGATGGTAAACACACATATATTTAGCGATGTATATACACCGACACACACATATGTAATCTGGATGTATACACACGTGTATATATATAGTGATGGTATACACACATATATTTAGTGGTGTATATACACTGCGTACACATGTAATCTGGATGAATACACACAGGTATATATAGTGATGGTATACACACATATATTTAGTGATGTATATACACTGCACACACATGTAATCTGGATGTATACGCACAGGTATATATAGTGATGGTATACACACATATATTTAGTGGTGTATATACACTGTGCACACATGTAATCTGGATGTATACACACACAGGTATATATAGTGATGGTATACACACATATATTTAGTGGTCTATATACACTGCACACACATGTAATCTGGATGTATACACACAGGTATATATAGTGATGGTATACACACATATATTTAGCGATGTATATACACCGACACACACATATGTAATCTTGATGTATACACACGTGTATATATATAGTGATGGTATACACACATATATTTAGTGGTGTATATACACTGCGTACACATGTAATCTGGATGAATACACACAGGTATATATAGTGATGGTATACACACATATATTTAGTGATGTATATACACTGCACACACATGTAATCTGGCTGTATACACACAGGTATATATAGTGATGGTATACACACATATATTTAGTGATGTATATACACTGCACACACATGTAATCTGGGTGTATACACACAGGTATAGTGATGGTATACACACGTATATTTAGTGGTGTATATACACTGCACACACATGTAATCTGGGTGTATACACACAGGTATATATAGTGATGGTATACACACATATATTTAGTGGTGTATATACACTGCACACACATGTAATCTGGATGTATACACACAGGTATATATAGTGATGGTATACACACATATATTTAGTGATGTATATACACAGACACACACATATGTAATCTGGATGTATACACATGTGTATATATATAGTGATGGTATACACACATATATTTAGTGGTGTATATACACTGTGCACACATGTAATCTGGATGTATACACACACAGGTATATATAGTGATGGTATACACACATATATTTAGCGATGTATATACACTGCACACACATGTAATCTGGGTGTATACACACAGGTATATATAGTGATGGTATACACACGTATATTTAGTGGTGTATATACACTGTGCACACATGTAATCTGGATGTATACACACACAGGTATATATAGTGATGGTATACACACGTATATTTACTGATGTATATACACTGCACACACATGTAATCTGGGTGTATACACACAGGTATATATAGTGATGGTATACACACATATATTTAGTGATGTATATACACAGACACACACATATGTAATCTGGATGTATACACATGTGTATATATATAGTGATGGTATACCCACATATATTTAGTGATGTATATACACTTTGCACACATGTAATCTGGGTGTATACACACACAGGTATATATAGTGATGGTATACACACATATATTTAGTGATGTATATACACTGCACACACATGTAATCTGGATGTATACACACAGGTATATATAGTGATGGTATACACACATATATTTAGCGATGTATATACACTGCACACACATGTAATCTGGGTGTATACACACAGGTATATATAGTGATGGTATACACACATATATTTAGTGGTGTATATACACTGTGCACACATGTAATCTGGATGTATACACACACAGGTATATATAGTGATGGTATACACACATATATTTAGTGATGTGTATACACTGCACACACATGTAATCTGGATGTATACACACAGGTATATATAGTGATGGTACACACATATATTTAGTGATGTATATACACAGATACACACATGCAGTCTGGATGTACACACACACAGGTATATATAGTGATGGTAAACACACACACATATATTTAGTGATGTACACACACACACACGCACACACTTCGTGAAGGGGCATCCTGACTTGATTCGTACATATCTCAGCGCTGACACTCATCAGCAAGAAGCGTCCCCGAACCCGGGCTGACCGCGTGCTTCCCAGGCCCCAGCCCGAGTCCCAGCCATTGCTGCGGAGGCTCACAGAGGAGTCGGCCCAGCCAAGGCCGCCCCCGAGACTCTCCTCACTGAAGGCGCCTCCTTCCTTTGGCTTCCGTTTCTGTCCAAACGTCACAGTAAACAACCACACTCCTGACGTGGCCTCGGAACATAAAATCAACCACGGCGGCTGGCCCTGTGGGTACCACGAGAAATGAGGAAGTTTCTACTTCCCGTCATTTCCACGCAGTGGCAGCTGAAACGGAAATGGTTTCCATCGCTAAACATTTTCTGTGACTTTTGGCTGCAATATCTTGCTTCTTACGCTCTTTTTTCCCCTCATATTTCTCCTCCCCTGCTTACATTTCTTTACACTAAAATTTTTCTGTACATTAAAAGTGTCCTTTATATGCCAAGTATAAAGAATATTTCAAACACCCTTCTATAAATTAAACAAAAAATAAGCTGAATTTTCCAATAGAAACCTGCACTACAACAGCATCACCGCAGACAGACGAGAAAAAAGTTATTTCTCCCGACAGAAAATGCCGACGGTAAGAAAGTACGCCCGTGTTTTTATGTGAAAACTCCCAGTTCAAAACCGCACACATGAAACCTCATGTGAGGAGAACTGTCCACCAAGTTCATCTCTCTATTGTATTTGCCCTTCTGGAGGATAATGTGGAATACAATCTGCCCTCTGCCAGGATAATGTTTTATTTATTTCTGTATTTATCTATTCTCACTCTATTTATTCCAAAGCATGTGAGAAGCCTTCAGATGAGACGGCTTTAATTTGACCTTTAAAGCAGAAGAGCAACATTCTAGGATTCAGGGCCAGAAATCAGTGCCTTTTATAGCTATCTGTTTTCAAGGGTTGAATTTTCCCAGCCCAACACGTCTGGAGGATAGAACCCCCAATGAAGGGGCTTTTCATTCTTAGTCCCGTGACCTTCAAGCAGGGACAGCCCTTGCCATGTGGCCTGGCCTATTTAATTTTTGTGCTGAATCTGCATCCCTGGATGGTGGTTCTGTTTTCACCCATCCTAATTCCAGGATGACCTCATCTTCAGATCCCTAACTAATGACTTCATTTCAAGTTCTTGGCTTTAAATATATGGACATATCTTTCTGGGGGCTACCATTCAATCTACTACAATGGTATCCAGTTTCTTCTGGAGGCTCTAGGGAAAGATCCTTTCTGCCTCCTCCCACTCCTAGTGGCTCCAGACACTGGAGGTCTTATTTGGCTGGTGGTCTTATTTCTCCATTTCCACATGGCCTTTTCTTCTGTGCTTGTGTCTCCTCTTCTCTTAGAGGGACAGCCTAACTGAATTTGGGATTCATCCTAATCCAGAATGATCACCTCTTAACTAATTAAATCTCCAGAGGGCCCGTTTCCAAATAAGGTCCCATTCTGAGGTTTCAAGTGAACATGAATTCTGAGGGGTCACTGTTCAAGACACCATGACACAAGTCTTGTTTTTTAAATTCATTTATTTTTCTTTTTTATATTTTGACATTTCATCAGAGCAAAAATTTCCCAACAAATGGCATTTGTGGTGTGTGCTTCCCTGGGTAGCTGGGGACTTACCATTGATGCACATGGATTATCGAAGTAAAAGTGGGTCAGCCGAGTTCCCTGTATCCTTTTGTGAGAACCTACAGTGTGCAAATGCCAAGGCATTTCTGTTTGTCCTGGCTCATGGCTCATGAAACTCTTGATCTTGCTAAGAAATGACTTCCATACCACTATCTCTTGATATCTTTCAGGGTGTGACTATAGTTTGAGGCTTCATGAACAGTGAGAACATCAACCAAACAGAGCTAGATTTGACTTTTTGCACTTTCATGATATGGGAGGTCTGTGTTGGCTTGCAGTATATTCTACAGCTGTCCCGTCATCTGAGAATCAAAAGAACTGTGATGGTCTCACAGGACTACCAGGTTCATATGCCTGCTGCACAGTAACATACCAATACACTGAGATAGCAGGGTTTACAGCAGAGAAAGAATTTAATAATTTCAGGACAATCGGTGCAAACATGAGAGGAGACCTCAAATCCATCTTTTTTATTTTTATTTTTTTGAGGCAGAGTGTCACTCTGTTGCCCAGGCTGGAGTGCAGTGGTGCAGTCTCAGCTCACTGCAACTTCTGCCTCCTGGGTTCAGCAATTCTCCCACCTCAGCCCCCCTGGTAGTTGGGATTAAAGGAGCCCACCATCATGCCTGGCTACTTTTTATACTTTTAGTAGAGACAAGATTTCACCATGTTGGCCGGGCTGCTCTCGAACTCCTAACCTCGGGTGATCTGCCTGCTTCAGCCTCCCAAAGTTCTGTGATTACAATGTGTGTGCCATTGTGCCTGGTCTCAAATCTATCTTTCCAAAGAGTTCTGGGCTGGGTTTTTTAGGGAAATCATGGAGGGTCTTGGGGTCACTGATAGGTTGGGGTAAGAGGGAATGAAATAATCAGAATATAGAAATGGCATGCTTTGTTAAGTCAGCTTGTCATAGGGTCCTTGAGAGCATCTGACATCAGTAGTTTTTCTGGTATGTAGGACCTGAGAGGTTACCGCAAATAGAAAACTTAACATTTCATAATGTTTTGTTATCATCCCGTAACAGGGTCTATGTGATTCTAGGACAAACAGTTACCAAACTAATAGGAAGACATAGAAAGCAAATTGACCTCAGGATCAAAGATGAGTATACTGCAAGCTTAGTTCATTTTGTTTCTCCCCATCCCTTCCTCTCTGATTGACTTTATGAAGTTTATAGAAACCATTTCAGTAGCATCACCAAAGGGGTTGGGGAGCAGTTGAGGTGCTGGAGGATCTTGGAATCCATTTCATGCAGGATGGAGCCCTTGGGTGGACCCACTCTATCTTCTGCAGCATGGAGAAGAAGGAAAGACGTCACGTCTGTGAGAAGCCAAAACACATTGTTTTTCACATTCATAGATGTTGAAAATTCACAAGTAGTGTCATTGATGTCTTCTCAGGCACCGTGAGGAACCTTTCCTCCTCTTCTTCTCCTTTCTTCACGTGCACGTACCTCTCCCCACCACCGACGATTTCATTGGCACCAGCAAGCATGGCTTATATGGGGACAATGTGGAAGAGATGGACTCCATGGTGGGTAGGTTGGAGGACCTAAGTGGACAGAAACTAACGTGTTCTGATAGTACAGGACACTGAAAACTGCTCTTGGTCAACCTGTGAAGTGAAGAGAATTATAACCATGGGACACGGTTTGTCTGAGACGTAAATGAGCTAATAGTTACAAGCAATTGAGAAAGTCAGAAAAATACCATATGCAGTTCCTCTCCTTTCTTTGCATGCCATCCGCTTAGTAACTGGGGTCTTTGTCTACTTGACTGCATCTCCAGTGCTGGCCAGACCACAAATTAGACCTTCTTTTTCAAATTTTCAACTCTTATTTTAGATTCAGGGGCTACATGTGCAGATTTGTTACCCGGGTGTATTGTGTGATGCTGAGGTTTAGGATATGATCAAACCCTTCATCCAGACACTAAACATAGCACCCAATAGTTAGTTTTTCAACCCTTGCCCCTACTGGTAGTCCACAGTATCGATTGTTTTTGATGCTACGCTCCCACTTACTTTGTTTTGTTTTTAAAAATAAATTTTATTGTGTATGTTTGAATATATTTTAGAGACAGAGTCTTGAGAAAATGAACTATTATTAATGCCAAAAGTTGTTCATTATGGCATTTTAAATTATGGCAAAGTATGAAAATTAACCAAAATAGTGAACAACAGTACATTGGTTAAACACTTATCATCACTTGATTAAGTGGTATCTTCCCGTTTTCTCCACTGTAAAGTTACTTATTTTCTCATTACTTATTAATTTGAAATTATTAACAATTTTATGGGAAATACTTTGAGAGGAAGCCAATATCTTGGTTCTTATCAAACTTTCAGTGCCAGGTTTAACATCCATTGATCATTTTCTCTTGGCTCAATTTCAGTGTGAGTTTTGCTAAAAGTATTGTGGTAATTTTTTTGAAGTATTTAAAAATATAAATTATTTCTTAGTCTTGTCCTTACCTGTGTGTCTTGGCTCTAGAAAATCTCTAAGATGCAGTACTTTAGGAATGTTAATGTAATGTTATCTGAGATAACCAACAGTAGAGCACACAGAATTGGACACATTTGCGACTAATGAGTTTTTCCATAATTATGCACAATACAGACTGGGTTTGGGAACTGTAGGTTTAAATCAGGCAAGTGCCAATGCCAAGCTGGAAGCAAACTCACTGTTTCTGTACCGCACTTCTGGTTCCTGTCCGTCACTTTACTTTTTTTGTTTATGGATTTGTTCTGACCACGAGGCACCCCTGGAGTCTCTCTAAATCTGCTGTGATTCTGGAGGCTGCCCAATTTAATCATTTCTCTTCTTTGCTCAATGAAACTCCATCAATTTTCATTTGTCTCAAGTTTCCGTTTTTTTTATTATTATTTTTTTATTTATTATTTATTTTGTTATTGCATTTTAGGTTTTGGGGTACATGTGCAGAACGTGCAAGACAGTTGCATAGGTACACACATGGCAGTGTGTTTTGCTGCCTTTCTCCCCTTCACACAGTTGTCATTTTTCCCCAGGCTATCCCTCCCCACCTCCCCCTCCCCACTGGCCCTCCCCTTTTCCCCCCAATAGACCCCAGTGTTCAGTACTCCCCTCCCTGTGTCCATGTGCTCTCATTTTTCATCACCCACCTATGAGTGAGAATATGCGGTATTTCATTTTCTGTTCTTGTGTCAGTTTGCTGAGAATGATGTTCTCCAGATTCATCCATGTCCCTACAAACAACACAAACTCATCATTTCTGATTGCTGCATAATATTCCATGGTGTATATGTGCCACAGTTTCCCAATCCAGTCTATCATCAATGGGCATTTGGGTTGATTCCAGGTCTTTGCTATTGTAAACAGTGCTGCAATGAACATTCGTGTACATGTGTCCTTATAGTAGAATGACTTATAGTCCTTTGGATATATACCCAGTAATGGGATTGCTGGGTCACATGGAATTTCTATTTCTAAGGCCTTGAGGAATCGCCACACTGTCTTCCACACTGGTTGAACTAATTTACACTCCCACCAACAGTGTGAAAGTGTTCCTATTTCTCCACATCCTCTCCAGCATCTGTTGTCTCCAGATTTTTTAATGATCACCGTTCTAACTGGCATGAGATGGTATCTCAATGTGGTTTTGATTTGCATCTCTCTGATGACCCGTGATGATGAGCATTTTTTCATATGTTTGTTGGCCTCATATATGTCTTCTTTTGTAAAGAGTCTGTTTATATCCTTTGCCCAATTTTGAATGAGCTTGTTTGTTTTTTTCCTGTAAATCTGTTTGAGTTCTTTGTAAATTCTGGATATCAGCCCTTTGTCAGATGGGTAAACTGCAAAGATTTTTTCCCATTCTGTTGGTTGCCAATTCACTCTAGTGACTGTTTCTTTTGCCGTACAGAAGCTGTGGAGTTTGATTAGGTTCCATTTGTCTATTTTGGCTTTTGTTGCCAATGCTTTTGGTGTTTTGATCATGAAGTCCTTGCCTACTCCTATGTCCTGGATGGTTTTGCCTAGATTTTCTTCTAGGGTTTTGATGGTGCCAGGTTTTATGTTTAAGTCTTTAATCCATCTGGAGTTAATTTTAGTGTAAGGTGTCAAGAAGGGTCCAGTTTCTGCTTTCTGCACATGGCTAGCCAGTTTTCCCAACACCATTTATTAAACAGGGAGTCCTTTCCCCATTGCTTGTTTTTGTCAGGTTTATCAAAGATTGTATGGTTGTAGATATGTTGTGTTGCCTCCGATGCCTCTGTTTTGTTCCATTGGTCTATTTCTCTGTTTTGGTACCAGTACCATGCTGTTTTGATTACTGTAGCCTTGTAGTATAGTTTGAAATCTGGTAGTGTGATGCCCGCCGCTGTGTTCTTCTTGCTTAGAATTGACTTGGCTATGCGGGCTCTCTTTTGGTTCCATATGAAGTTCATGGTGGTTTTTTCCAGTTCTGTGAAGAAAGTCAATGGTATCTTGATGGGGATAGCGTTGATTCTGTAAATTACTTTGGGCAGTATAGCCATTTTCACGATATTAATTCTTCCTAACCAAAATGTTTAAGAATTTCCACAGGGTGCCAGCAGAGCAGAAGGAAAAACAACAACAATAACAACTGTTTCCTCTCTCCTTCTCAATTCTCCAGCTACCGCCCTGGAAATTAAACTGACAAAAGAACAAAAGAAAAACAGAGTTTATTCAGACATGCCGTGCACATCCACATGGGGTGAAACTCAGTGACGAGTAACTCAAAAATGTGGTTAGAGCTTGGAGGGCATAGAACAAATCACCCAAGAATACCTTTGTCAAGAAAGAAAAAGGCCTTTTAAGCTTCTAGCAGCTGCAAATTTTGGGAAGATAAATACAGGAGGGAAATGAATGGGAAATTGAGTAAGCTTTCTTACATGTAGATTTCTCTAGGCCTATGTCTCTGGTAATTAACAGTCTAAGCTTACTTTTAGGCAAATAGAAGAGTGCAGAGAGTTTTGGGATTTTTTTTTTCCACTCCCTTACCTGACTTGCTTATATCGTGTTGAGTAAAAAAAGCATGAGATCATGTCCTTTGCAAGAACACAGATAGAGCTGGAGGCCATTATCCTCAGCAAACTAGCGCAAGAACAGAAAACCAAATACTGCATGTTCTCACTTATATGTGGGAGCTGAATGATAAGAACGCATGGACTCGAAGAGGGGAACAACACACACCGGGGCCATTGGGAAGGTGGAGGGTGGGAGGAGGGAGAGCATCAGGGAAAACAGCTAATGGGTATGTGAATCCAGAACATCTGAGACAGGTCTCAGTGAACTTAGAAAGTTTTGCAAAGGTTGAGGATGTGCCCGTGACACAGCTTCAGGAAGTCTTGACCACATGTTCCCAAGGTGGTTGCAGCACAGCTTCGTCTTATGCATTTAGGGAGACATGAGACATCAATCAATATATGTAAGAAGTACATTGGTTTGGTCTAGAAAGGCTGGGAGACTCAAGCAAAAACAGGAAGATTCGAAGCCGGGAGAGGGTTTCCAGGTCCCAGAGGAACAGTTGCATTCTAATGAGTTTCCGATGAGCCTTTCCAAAGGAGGCAATCACATATGCATCTATCTCAGTGAGCAGAGGGGTGACTTTGAATAGAATGAGAGGCAGGTTGGCCCTAAGCAGTTCCCAGGGCCCCCAGTATATATTACCTTTTCATAGTTTCTAAACATAACAACTGGGTGATGAAATAATCTGTATAAAAAACCCCTACGAGAGTTTTCTTTTAGCAGATCTTGTTTCTCAATTGTCTTCAGCTCAAAATAACCCTTATGTCAAAGTGATATCTTTTGGGGTGACTTATTCTGCTCTCCTACAGCAGCCTTAAGCAAAGTTTGGAGCTGTCTTGCAGAAGACCACCAGGATGACCAAAGAGTGTAATAGAAAGGAGAGTTGCATTGGTGAAGTTGGGTTGCAGACTGTGAAGTTAGAGTCCCTGGCATAAACAGAAGGTGCTCTCTCTCTCGCTGAAGAGGGAAGAGAGGCTGGGGCCTCATGCCTCATAGGGATCATATTACACAATGGAGTCATGCATATCCAGCAGGTTTGGGGGGAACTATACATATTTATGAGGGGAGCTGACTGCATGCCTGATGGGTAAACATATACATAACATATGTCCCATGTCCACTTTAGGGCTATGTTTTTGCGTTAAAATGAGGTAGGGTATGGTGGCTCATGCCTGTGTAATCCTAGCACTTTGGGAGGCCAAGGCAGGTGGATCACTTGAGCTCAGGTGTTTGAGACCAGACTGGGCAACAGGGTGAAACCTCGTCTGTACAACAAATAAAAATAAAAGAATTAGCTGGGCATGGTGGCACGCGCCCGTGGTAACAACTATTTGGGAGGCTGAGGTAGGTGAATCGGTTGAGCCCGGGAGGTAGAGGCTGCAATAAGCTGTGACTCCACCATTGCACTCCAGCCTGGGTGACAAAGTGGAACTGCATATCCAAAAAGAAAAAAGAAATTTGGCTCCGTGTGTGAAGACAGTTTGTGTGAAGCCTCTATGCGGTGCTGAACCTGAAGTAAGGGCTGCAGTTACTTATCAGGAAAGAACGTGTGTAAGGCTGGTCCCCTGTGGGAATAGTGGTCTGGGTTGTCAAGCGTTACAAGGTGTCTGGCACAGTAGATTATGCTTGTAATCCCAGCACTTTGGGAGCCTGAGGCGGGCAAATTGCTTGAATTAAGGAGTTTGAGAACAGCCTGGGCAACATGGTGAAACTCCATCTCTACAAAAAATACACACAAAAAAATTAGTTGAGCATGTGACATGAACCTGTGGTCCCAGGTACTCAGGAGGCTGACCCGGAAGGATCACTTGAGTTCAGGAGGTTGAGGCTGCAGTGAGCCATGATCACACCACTGCACTCCAGCTTGGGCTGTAGAGCGAGACCCTGTTTAAAACAAGAGAGTTAGAAGGGTCTGATAATTTGCCTGGTAGCTCCACTTCTTAGGGAGTTTAGCAGAAGTGAGGTTTCTCTTACAGCCATAGGAATTGAGGAAGTTAGCACGCAAGTCTCTCTGTGAACTCTTAGCCGTAGCTAACTTTTCTTTCCGTAACCTCCAGGCCTGTTTTAGTTGCTAAAGGGGCATATATTTTGGTCTCTCTGATGACAGGGCCTTGTGCAACAGTGGAGCTCCTGCATCATGAAGGTCACCCTGAACATGGATAATATCACCCCAGACCACAGCTGCGGGCTTCACGGTAACTTGGGGCAAATGTCACTGTTTTCCAAAACACGGCTGAAGTTTCAGGTCTGACTACACAGGCACAGCCCTGTTCTTCGACTGGTCATGTTTAAGGTAAGAGCTTTACTTAAGCTGAGCACCAAAAGATGTGTTGAATTAAGCTTAGCCTAAAGCTGCCTCCTGACATATTTTAAGGTTTGCCTAGAAGTTTCTAACCTAACTGGATGTGTAAGCAGGAACCTCCTCTTGTACCAATCACAAAGCTTTGTCCGAAGGAAGTCAACTGTCCAAACCATGCTCAGACAAGGCCAGTGGTGAGCTGCAATGAATATGGCTCTTTCTGTCACTTTCCTTTTCTCGTCCATAAACCTCCTCTCACCATAAGACAGTGCCGGCATCTCTCTGAACCTGCTCTGGTTCAGTGGGTTATCCAATTTGTGAATCCTTCTTTACTCAATTAAACTCTGTTAAATTTATTTTACTTATTTATCTTTATTATTTATTTCTTTTAGAGACAGTTTCTCACTTTATCACCCAAACTGGAGGGCAGTGGCACCATCATAGCTCACTGCAGCCTTAACCTCCTGGGCTCAAGCGATCCACCCACCTCAGCCTCCCAAATAGCTAAGACTATAGGTGTACCTCACCTGCCTCAGCCTGCAGAGTAACTGGGGCCATAGGTCATAGGTGTGAGCCTCTCTCTCTCTTTTTTTTTTTTTTTTGCTTTAGCTATTAGAAGAATGTTGGTGCCACTGGCAGAAATCTGATGGAGGAAGCTATGTGTTGTAAGCCGTGCGTTGGAGATGCCACTGAGCTATCTCAGGGGAAATGCCGGAGAGACAGTGGAAGGTGAAGGCTGGATGACAGGAGACTGTTGGTCTGGAGGTGAGACAGCGGCACTCGGGGATCCTGGCTTCAGCTGCACTGGGTGGTTTCCAGGCTTCAGCTATGCTGGATGGTTTTCTTTAGCATGTAAATTTATGTCTCATACTAGTTCAAGGCACGTCTGGCCCCACACATTTCTTTTGTCGTCATTGCTTTTTGTTTTACTCCTCTGATGCTACAAAAGCTCCAGTATATACTTCTTTGAAGAACAAAGTCAGTCACCCTGGCTCATGCCTGTGGGCCCAGCACTCAGAAGGCCGAGGCAGGAAGATGGCTTGAGCCTGGGAGGTCGAGGCTACAGTGAGCTATGGATACACCACCATACTCTAGCCTGGGGGACAGAGTGGGACCCTATCTCAAAAGAAAGGAAAAAAAGCAAGATAGTGCATTTAAACGAAAGAGCGTTCTCTTAAAATGGAATAGGAAACACTTTCATTGAGTGGGCATGTGGCTCATGGCTGTAATCTCAGCACTTCGGGAAGCCGAGGTGAGAGGCTCACCTGAGTTGGAGACCAGCCTGGGCAATGTGGAACCAAAAACACCTGGGCGTGACCGTAACCAGGTTGCAGAAACCTATTCAGAAGCTTGTGCTGAAATCCACTATTCCATACCTTGCTATAAATAGCCGACTCTAAAGCCCTTTAATTAAAACTTACTTCAGCAGCACTTCCACATACTTCTTTCTGTTTTGTTTCTTGCTCTTTCATCCAGGCTGGATTACAGTGGCGTGATCATGGCGCACTGCAGTCTCGTCCTCCCAGGCTGAATTGATCCTCCCACATCAGCCCCCTGAGTAGCTGGGATGGCAGGCATACATCCTCATACCTGCCTAGCTTTTGCATTTTTTTGTAGAATGTGGTTTTGCCATGTTGCCCAGGCTGGTCTTGAACTCCTGGCCTTGAGCAGTCCTCCTGCCTTGGCCTCCCAAAGTGCTAGCATTACAGACATGAGCCACTGTGCCCAGTCACATACTTCTTAACCCATAAACATTTAAGCTAACCCCCAGATCAGAGAGACAGATTTCAGCCCTGCCTCCTGTCCCCTTGCCAGTTGACCTCACAATAAAGTGCTAAAAAGAAAAAAAAAACATACTGTACGGCACGGCATGGTGGCTCCCAGCTGTAATCCAAGTGCTTTGGAGGCTAAGGCGGGCAGATTGCTTGCACTCAGGAGTTGGAGACCAACATGGAAACAGCAAAACCCTGTCTTTACCAAAAAATCTAAAGATTAACCAGGCATGGTGTGTGTGCCTGTGGTCGCAGCTACTCCGGAGGCTAAGACAGGAGGATTACTTGAGTCTGTGGCAAAAGCTGTGGTGAGCCAAGATGATGCCACTGCACTCCAGCCCGGGTGACAGAGTGAGACCCTGTCTTGACAACAACAAAAACCAAAACCCCCAAAGCAGTGTCCTAGCATTGGCTTATATGCATGTCTACGGGCAAGTCCATTGCTCAGCAGCAGAATGGGCAAAGCAACCCTGAAGAGTGGTAAGAAACCCTGTGTGGCTGGGAGACACAGAATGAGGTAAATGGTGGCAGACGCTGAAGGTGGAGAGGTAGCGGACGTTTCAGACCTCATAGTCCAAGATCAGAAGCTTGTGCTGTATTCCAGGAACAGTGGAAAACCATGACATGGCTCTACTCGGAGCACAGCAGGGTCAGGTCTACAATCTCCTCTTCCCTATGGTCAGGTCTACAGTCTCATCTTCCCTATGATCACGTCTACCATCTCCTCTTCCCTAAGGTCAGGCCTACAATCTCCTCTTCCCTACGGTCAGGTCTACAGTCTCATCTTCCACAGTGTCAAGAGGATTTTGCACTAGAGGAGAATAAGGCTGGGAACTGAGGCAGTACCAGTTAGCAGGATGCTGCAATGAAGAAAGTAAGAGATGGTGAAAGCTTCCACTTGGCTCCTGGCATTATGCGAGCTGGAATGATGCAGGCTGATCCAGAAGCTATATAGAATCAAGGCACAGGACAGGAAGATTAAATCATGTGTGATTAAATCATATCACAGCCTCCAATAAATCAACTTTACTGATTCATTCTTGTTTTCTTGTTTCAGACCAACATCTCTGAGAAAGAAGTTGGATTACTATGAAGGTCTTCTTTTGCTTTGTCCTTTTTTTTTTTTTTTTTTTTTTTTACAGTGCAGAGTCTCACTCTGTCACGCAGGCTGGAGTGCAGTCACGTGATGTTGGCTCACTGCAACCTCACCTCCCGGGTTCAAGCAATTCTCCTGTTTCAACCTCCCAGGTAGCTGGGATTACAGGTGTACACCACCACGTCCAGGTGATTTTTCAATGTTTTGTGTGGATGGGGTTTTGCCATGTTGGCCAGTCTGGTCTCAAACTTCTGCTTCAATTGATGCACCCACCTCAGCCTCCCAAAGTGTTGGGATTACAGGCATGAGCCACTGCCTGGCGGCTCTATCCTTGAAGGGCTATAATGGAACCAACCAAGGAAGGACCCGAGCAGCAAATGGTCAGTCACTCCTCACCCTGGTATCTCTGGGAATTTTATGAGGCTACTGTAGAAAAATGGTTTGATGAAATGAAGACTGTGGTCACCTAGTAAGTTGTAGAGAAATGACTTCCACATGTAGGGTTTTCCTTTCCCAGACACATCCTAAAGATGAAATGGATAAAACCCCTGGTTTGGAAAGGTAATTAGTATAATTAGGACCATATTTATTTTTCAAAGACAGAGTTGAGGACCACTGTCGTTTTCTGTAATGCACGTCTAAGTGGGCTCCAAGGGATTGGGAACCCTCGTCCTGAAGCTGATTTTATAACCTGGGGCACATCTGTGGAAATACACGGTTGGAAGGGAGCTTGCAAAGAGCTCTAGAGATCCCACTGCTGATTGGTTTTCATAGAAGAAATCGCTCATGTGCCTCTGTAGCTGCCTCCATTCTAATAAGACAATGCAGCTTCCTCTCTCCCCAGCTTTCAACATCTGTGGAGACAGGCAATAAGGATTCTGATGCCGTCTTTTAATGATGCTCTCATAAAACCCGTGACTAGATCGCAGGCCTTGCCTCCACTCTCCCCAAGCGACATTAAACATTCTTCCCATCTGCATTCGCCAACCCCTTTACCTTCTCTGTGTCCTCTCCAAGTAAATATTTTCTTAAAATAGGCATCCACGCTTGACCAAAAGTTGAATACATGTCTACCAAAACCTGAGGATGCTAAAAAAGAGTTTGTCTTGATTTTCATACCTGTGACCTATCTGTCATTTTATCTTGTTAATAATTGTAACTTCCAGGTCGGGCGCAGTGGCTTATGCCTGTAATCCCAGCACTTTGAGAAGTCAAGAAGGAGGATCACTTGAGGTAAGGAGTTCAAGACCAGCCTGGCCAACATGGGGAAACCCTGTCTCTACTAAAGGTTGAAAAATTAGCCGGGTATAGTGGTGCACACCTGTCATTCCAGCTACTCAGGAGGCTGAGGCACGAGAATGGCTTGACCTGGGAGGCAGAGGTTGCAGTGAGCTGAGATTGCACCACTGCACTCCAGCCTGGGCAATGGAGTGAGAAATTCCATCTCAAAAATAAAACAAAACAAACTACAATGTAGAGATTTTCTGTGAATGGGGTTATACTGTTAGTCAGTGTTTGAATCAGCATCTGTAGTCCTTTTAGGAAGTAATAACAAGGTACAAGAAGAGAGGAAAGAGATGGCACATTGCAATCTACGTGAGGCTTTGGGTGTGAGCGAGGTTTCTAGGGTCTTCTCACAGAGAAACAGCAAGAGAGAGAGGGCAGCATGCTTATATTCTATGCAGCCGAGAGTGCCAAAGATCTGAGAGGGAGATGCTGGCAGCAAGTGAAAAAAGAGAATTTTCCCAGTGGAGCTCTTTTTAAAAAACAGAGATGGGGTCTTGCTGTGCTGTCCAGTCTGGGCTTGAACTTCTGGCCTCAAGTAATCCTCCCACACTGGCCTTTCAAAATGGTGGGATTACAGTTACGAGTCACCATGCTTGACCGCCATCGGGGCACTTTGATGCTTGGCTATAAAAGTTATACTCCCAAGAAGAAGCCCAAAGATGAGGAAGAAAAAAAACAAGTGTGCTGTGTTCACCAAGAACAAGCTGTCTGCTTTGCATGTGACCCCAAGAGGATACCTCTTAGAAGGACAGTGGTCATTGGAGTTAGGGCCCACCCAGATAATCCAAGATGATCCCGTCTGATTACATCTGCAAATACCCAGATAAGGGCCTATTCCAAGGTTCTGTGGTTAAGATGTGAAGTTTTATTTTAAATGTTGCCATTCAACCTACTACAGCTTCCATGGGACATATTTGTCCAGCATTCAGTGATGTAAACAGGATTTCTGTGTGTTTTTAAGAGCTGAAAAGGGAGGAATAATTATCATTTCTGAAATACCCTGAGTATTTTAGCAAAATAAACGTTTCCCCGATTTGCTCAATGAATCTTTAGAATAAGTAGTAGGGAATTAACTATCATGGGTGAGATTCGAGAGTTGGATGAATTAAGGGAAAAAGTAAAAAGCTCTTAAAATCTTACTACCTCCTGCTAGCTCACCAGACACCTGTAATGCTTCAGGAGCAGCACATGAAATATAATTTTTGAAGGAGAATTCCACGTGCACATCTACATCAACGGAAAAAACAGCTGGGTTGGAAACCCTAGGAAAATGAACAGAGAGTAATTTTTGAGATTTTCTTTCATTGAAAAAACAAAACTTACTGGTTCAGAGATAAAAGAAAATGAAGCACTTTTTTTTTGTAAAGGAAAGAATTATCAGATTTGGAGGGAAACACTGATATGAGAAGTAAACGAATAGGTGAAAATATAAGGTAACCTTAGTGGAAAGGGATTTTAAAATTTTTCTTTGAAACTCCCTGTTTCATATGCTATGTGAATCTGATTTATTTACATTCATTACATGTTAGCAGACAGACTTATGCTTTTACTCATGCTGTGCAGGATTTGGTGTACAAAGAAAAACATCTACCTATACTTATTTTGGTTATTGGTAAAATTAAATAAAGTCTTCTTTATCATGGCTTCTTGGGTTTGAAAATACTTGGTGGACACCCAGCTTCAATTTTGGGGAATATGTTATGGGGAAACTCATGAATCACAGCTCATTTTTTCAAAGCATGTGGAGATTCCAATCACATGAAAAAATAAACTTCCACTTAAAATAGCATAATTCCAATAGGTGCTTTTGAAACAATGGAATCAACTCAGAATCCAAATTCTCTAGCTCTCTGATCATCAGTTATAGAATTAAAATATTAAGGGAAATTGTTTAAATATTGAAAACCTTTTAACCGATGGCTATCACATAATCATACGGAATGAGTAACCGTCCCCAAATGCATGACAGAGTCATTTTAAAAATTAATGATGCAACTACAGTTGGAATCCACACACACAAACACACAATGACCCATGGCACGTTTTATTTATACCATGCAAATGTTAAGTTAATCATTGCTTCTAGCTAATGCATATCCCAGAGTTTCTAGAGCCACTTGTAGTTTTTGCAGAGTTACATGGAAATGTTGATTAAGTCCAAATGGAATCGCAGTTTAGGTGACTTAAACGCCAAATGGCTTCAATCACTTCCCGGAGTGAGACAAAGGGGAACTCATTGCAAATACATCCTACACAGGGCCTTCTGTTGACAATGTAGTGGTTACTTTGTTTCACGTGGTCACTTCCACACAGTAGCTTAGAAAAGTGATAAAATTTTACCAACAGATATGGAGTGGGGGCGGGGGGGTGGTGAGAGAGAGAGACAGAGAGAGAAGAAAGATAGATACATAGATAGAGATAGATAGATAGAGATAGATGAGATAGATAGAGATGACAAATAGGTGAAATACCTAATTAGAGAGGTAGAGATACATATAGATGGACAGAGGAATGAATGACAGACGATAGATGAGATGGATAATGGATAATTAACAGATAGATGAGATAAATACATGGATAGATAGATAAAATAGGTAGATAGAAGAAAGAAGAGAAAGATTACATGGATGGATAGATAGATGGTAGCTAGATACAGAGATAAGCAGATGGAATACATGGATGAATGGTTAGATAGATGGAATACATAGATGAAATCAATGGATGGATGGGTGGATAGGTAGGTAGCTCAGTGGGTTGGTAGCTAGCTGGATAGTGATATAGTTTGGCTGTGTGCTAACCCAAATCTCATCTTGAATTGTAAGTTCCACAATTCCCATGTGTTGTGGGAGGAACTTAGTGGGAGGTGATTGAATTATGGGAGCAGGTCTTTCCTGCACTGTTCTCATGATAGTCAATAATTCTCATGAGATCTGATGGCTTTAAAAAGGGGAGTTTTCCTGCACAAGCCCTCTCTCTGCCTGCTGCCATTCATGTAAGACATGAGATGTGGACTTGCTCCTCCTTCCCTTCTGTCATGATTATGAGGATTTCTCAGCCACACGGAACTGTAAGTCCAATAAGCCCCCTTTCCCATATAAATTACCCAGTCTCGGGTATGTCTTTATCAGCAACCTGAAAACAGACATACGGAGAGATGTATAGAGAGATGCATAGATAGATACATACATACATACACACGTAGATGACAGATAGATACATACATACACACATAGATGATACATATATACATACATACATAAAAACATAGAAATAGAAAGAATAAATGGTCTGGACAACAGGATAAATAACAGAAGTTATTGTCCCTAAATTCTCCATATGCCTCTGAAACAGTGCTAGCCAAAGCCCTTCTCAGATACAGGAGAGGGTCCCTCGATTTTCATTCCCTTATTCCTCACACTGAGACCTCCTCGTTCTCAGCAGTGAGGTGCTCTGTTTAGCACTAGGAGTCACAGCCCGAGCTCCCAATCCAAGAGACATCTGCAGGTTAGCACTCAATCTTAAAGAAAGAACGTGAAAGCTGTCAACACTGTGGATTGGGACGAGGCTGGAGAGCAGGTGACAGCCATCATTGCAAGTCTGCTGGCTGCATCGATGCTCTGTGTGACTTCAGTCCTACTCAAGGTGGCCCTGGCCTGTGGGTTCTGCACAGTCCTTTCTGGCTCACAAAAGCATACAAGGATGGAGACAGAGGATTAAAACTCCTGCTTGTCCAACCTGGACCCAACCTTTAAAACTTCTGCTTGCTTCTGTCCAACCTTGACCCAACCTTGAGAAAAGAACAGTTTGGTGATATCTGAGGTAGCACAAACAACATGACTTGCAAGCTAGTCAGACCTGCACTTTAATCTCAGCTTTAAAGCTCAGTGAACATGCGATCTTCAACATATCCTCCTGCCTCCCTGCACCTCTGAGATACCCTGTTACATGATGGGTACTGTTCTTCACAATGTCATCTGCATGTCAATCAGACTGCAGTGTACACATTCACATACAGGGAGGCTTTGTTTCACAATATTATCTGCATGTCAATCAGACTGCAGTGTACACATTCAAATACAGGGAGGCTTTGTTTCACAATGTCAACTGCATGCCAGTTAGACTGCAGTGTGAACATTCAAATACAGGAAGGCTTTGTTTCACAATGTCAACTGCATGCCAGTTAGACTGCAGTGTGAACATTCAAATACAGGAAGGCTTTGTTTCACACACATCACTTCGAGTGAGTCAAAACTGACCTGCCAGCACAGCTCAATTTGCACAAATAGCAATTTACTCAAACATTTAAGTGATTTTCTTAAAGAGGTGTTGACTTACTTTATAGCTTTCTTTTTTAGATGAAAATATTGAGAAGTTTTTTTTAATCTTGTATTCATTACACTTAGAGTTGTTATATCATACAATAGACATCAAGAGTGTATGGAGAGAATCAACAAAGAATTTGAAATTAATGGTGTTAATCCCTGATGTTGATTGCCAAATGATTTAAGACACTGATATTTTTTATCTTTCTTAAGACAGGGTCTGGCTCTGTCACCCAGGTTGGAGGGCAGTGGTGTAATCTTGGATCACTGCAAGCTCCACCTCCCAGGCTCAGCTGATCCTCCCACCTCAGCCTCCCAAGTACCTGAGACTCCAGGCACATGCAACCACCACAACGCACCAATATTTTTTGTAAGTTTTTTTTTTCAATAGAGATGAAGTTTTGCCATGTAGCCCAGGCTGGTCTTGAACTTATGGGCTCAAGCAATCTGTCTGCCTAAGCCTCCTAAAGTGCCAGGATTACAGGCGTGAGCCACCATGCCTGGTCAAGAATTTTTAATAGACATCAAAGTTTCCATCAAGCATGTAGGTGTTCATTATTATTAGTAGTAGTAGTAATAATTTATCTTTCATGATGAGATTTTGCTTTGTTTCCCAGGATGGAGTGTAGTGTTGTGATCATGACTCGTTGAAATCTCAACCTCCTAAGCTCCAGGAATCCTTCCACCTCAGCTTCCTGAGTAGCTGAGAGTACAGGTGCACTTCACCATGCCCAGCAAATTTTTCTATTTTATATAGAGATGGGGTCTCATCATCTTGCCAAGGCTTCAAGCAATATTTCCGCCATATTTTTATTATTATCATTTTGAGATGTAGGGTCATTCTGCCACCCAGACTGGAGTACAATGGCATGACCTTCGCTCACTTCCACCTATTCCTCCTGGGTTCAAGTGATTCTCGTGCCTCAGCTTCGCAGGTAGCTGCGACTACAGGCGCACACCACCCTCCTGGGTAATTTTTTCTATTTTTAGTAGAGACAGGGTTTTGTCATGTTGGCCAGGCTCATCTTGAACTCCTGACCTCAAATGATCGGCTAACCTCAGCCCCTTAAAGCGCTGGGATTACAGGCGTGAGACACCGTGCTCAACCACCATATTATTATTTTTAATATACCTTTATTTTTAGAGCAGTTTTAGGTTCACAGCAAAATTGAGTGGAAAGTACAGAGAGTATCCACATACTCCATGCCCCCAGACAGACACAGCCTCCACCAGTCAACATCTCCCACTAGAGTGGTGCATTTGCTACAATTCATGGGACTGACACATCATCATGACCCAAAGTTGACAGTTAAAGTTCACAGTTGGTGTTGTGCATTCTGAGAGTGTTGACAAATCCATGACATGCATCCCACACTATACTATCACACAGTATAGTTTAACGTTCTCTAAAATCCTTTGTGCTCCACCTATTTATATCGCTCCTCCACCAACCCATATCAACAACTGATCTTATTGTCTCCAAAGTTTTGTCCTTTCCAGAACATCATATAATTGAAAGCATGCAGCAGGTAGTTAACTTTAAAAAATAAAATTCTGAATTATTTCTTTTGAAAAGAAAACATTATTTTTTAGCCAGGATGATGTTTAAATAATTACTGTGTGTCAGACATTGTATATATCTTGCTTAATTAAGTTATTAACATTTTTGTGAATAAAGCGTTCACCACCTTATGTTACAGTACAGCTCAGAGGATCGAAATTGGGGCAGGTATGCATGTGAGCTTCCTTACTTTTGAGACCCCTGCTGTTGACTCTATATTTGTTTTGAAAACTCTGAGTCTGCTACTGACCATCAGAATACTTGGATCTTGACTTTGACCTTAGGTTTCATTTATTTCTATCCATGTGCCATTTGACAGGTTGAAGCCACCATCAAGTCGAGATTTCCTACACAAAAAATGTTCTTATGAGCAGGCTGGGCATGGCGGCTCACACCTGTAATCCCACCACTTTGAGAGGCTGAAATGGGCAGATCACTTGAGGTCAGGAGTTCAAGTTCAGCCTGGCCAACAAAGCGAAACATTGTTTCTACTAAAAATGCAAAAATTAGCCAGGCATGGTGGTGTGCGCCTGTAATCTCAGCTACTTGAGAAGCTGAGGCAAGAGAATACAGAGTGAGCCCCTGTCTCGATCGATCGATCAATAGATAGATAGATAGACAAACAAATGTTCTTATGAGTGATCATCTCTTTGAGGAATAAGGGAAAGGCCATTCCTATAAACAATTCATGTTTTATTATCACTGATATTCTGTTTTATTGCATGTTTGATGTGCAAGTGAGGAAGACCAAAAAAATTTTGAAGAAATGCTTCATATAGACAGAGTTAGTAGTAAGAGAAATCGGACACAAGAGGACCTAATTTAGTCAGTGAAATAGTCTACCTGCATTACCTGGATACACAAGAGTGTTGAGATACCACCAAGAAGCTCCGAGAAACTCTCTGAGTCTCTGTTCCCCTGGATTGTGTTGGATGCATGAATTCACACTGGAATTCCGGATACAGCATCCTCTTGATTGAAATGCTTTTCAGGCAGCATCTGTAGGGACCTTTCTCAGAGTCAATGACTGGTGACACCTCTTCCTAGCCTACACTTATATTCCAAATCTGTGTAACTTTCTTGCTACAAATACACAAAGATGGAAATGCAACATCTAACTGTAATTAAGGAGAGTGAGAGGTGCATACTTGCTGCTGTGATCAGTTGTGTTTCTATGAAAATGCTTAGGCATAATTTTACCAAATTAATATTACAGTAACCATGCACTTGAGTCAACTTCTACCAAGTTCATTTGGGTTTAAACGAAATATGGAGATGAGCTAGTTTTTACCCAGAAAGGCAGTGGGGAGCTACAGTAATATTTTCAGCTCTTATGGCTGGTCATGAAGTAAAGAGATTCTGAATTCTATGATCCCCTTTGAAAAATAAAGAGATTCTAATTTCTATGGGGAAAATGTAACTTCTATGGAGAAATTCAAGTTTTTTGGGCAAGAGTGAGGTACCAGAGACAGAAAAGGAGAATAAGTTCAGAGAGAAGACATTTATGCAGGAAGTACAACACACACACACACACACACACACATTCACACAAACACAACACGAGTAGGGTGGACACTTCAATAGAAGAAAGGGCTTGAATGAAAATATGCAGGCCTGGCATGGTAGCTCATACCTGTTATCCCAGAACTTTAAGAGGCTGAGGCAAGAAGATCGCTTGAGCCCAGGAGTTTGAGACCAGCCTGGAAAACATCTTGTAGATGTGAAACACCATCTCTACAAGAAAATGCAAAAAACTTAGCTGGGCATGGTGGCACACATCTGTAGTCTCAGATACTCGGGAGGCGGAAGTGGGAGGATAACCTGAGATTGGTAAGACAATGTGACAGTGAGCCTGGTGACAGAAGAAGACTCCCAAGAAAACAAAAAATAAATGGGAAAAATGCGGAAGAAAAATACGGGTATAGGATAGCAAAAAGGAGCATCCACTTAATCGAAATAGCCATAGTATGCCAAAAATTACAGATGGTGAAGACAGATTCAAAATAAAGCAAAGAACGTTGTTAGCTCGGAGGTGGTCCTTATACTATGCAGACAATCAAGGTAAATTGCTGTGTGATCACAGTGCAAATGTGGATGCAAAGACAAACAGAAAACAGTTACATCACATGCTTTGCAATTTCCTACTTCTGGCATCTAATGTTGTACAAGACGTTGGCCACCATTGCTCTCATAGGCAACAGGAGATTAAGGGTGGGTGGGAAGAATAAAAATGGGAATAAAAAACTACCCAAAGACATGAGGGTAGCCTCTGGGCATCGCTGAGAGTGAGGTTAGAAAACAACAGTGCTAAAATGCGTACATGATTACCATTTTGTATTCTCAACACAGACTGGGGTTTCAGTAGTAAAGACTGTTAACTAATGTGCTCTTAGATTCTGTCATTTCTGCTATCCAACATTTTACACAGGATATCCATGCAAGTCATTCTGTTAGTCTCCAAAGACTAGAAATAAAAGTTGTTTAAAAACTTTTCTAATTAGATTTTTTGTATTTTACTCTGGTATCAAAGTCATTTCTTTTCCAGCTCATAAAGCTCATCCTAAAAAAATGACATATCCAGTATGAATTGTAGGTTCCAAATGCTTTGAATCACATCATCGTGGTGGGTGTGGTTTTTCTATAATCACTTCCAAAAGAGAAACGTTTATTTTTGTTGGTTTCTTTAAGCCTCTTCTCATATAAATGCTGTAAAGACAGAAAAAAAATCTCAGCACAGTATGTTGATAAATCCCACGATAATTCTCTCCAATTTTATTAGTTAAGAATTCAAGTTTAGGCCGGGCCCGGTGGCTCACGCCTGTAATCCCAGCACTTTGAAAGGCCAAGACGGGTGGATCACGAGGTCAAGATATCGAGACCATCCTGGTCAACATGGTGAAACCCCGTCTCTACTAAAGATACAAAAAATTAGCTGGGCACAGTGGCACGTGCCTGTAATCCCAGCTACTCAGGAGGCGGAGGCAGGAGAATTGCCTGAACTAAGGAAACGGAGGTTGCGGTGAGCCGAGATCGCGCCATTGCACTCCATCTTGGGTAACAAGAGTGAAAATCCATCTCAAAAAAAAAAAAGAATTCAACTTTATTATGCAAACAAATCAGTATTGAGACACGCACGTCAGGTAGGCGACAAAATGTCTTAAAACTTTATTTCTGCAGAGTTTTCTTTCACGAAAGTGTGTAAAAGTCAATCATTCTTGGACATTTTCTTAACTTTATTAATAACTTTGAACACCACCTTTATGGACTTTTAGAGTTGTTAATCAGGATTTCCTGACAAACAGGTTATGCTGATTTAAATCAAGCCATCAATGGAAAACAAAAATGTGTAAAGGTTTAATATTTAAGTGTGTTGAAATAAACTGGTGTCACCCTAAATAACAGAGAAAGACTCTGTAAAAGAAAAGATATTTATTTGGGAATGTAGCATTGCAATGGAAATTCACATGCCATAGGAAAATGAGATGATGATACCACCTGTGGAGGTCTATTCTGCAAACCCTGACTCAGTGGTGGATGAATAAATACACTCAAACACACAGCACAGTGATCAAATGGGCTAGGGAAGTCATCAGGTGTTCCCAGAGGGCGATTGCAGCTATCCAACCCCTTGCTAGCTGTTTCTCCTCGCATTTGTTCAGTATAGATTTAGTAACAGAGGTTCTAAGTCAACATGCTTATGGATAATTAACATGGTTAAAATAGTGGTTTTACAAATGATAAAAGCTTTTGGTTCTAGGGCCCAAAGTAAAGGCCATTAATGGGTAATCTCTCTTCGGCCTCCCCAACAGGGAGATGAGTAAACAGTTAGTCACAAAGGAATGTTGGGTAAACAGACTTAACTGGGGAAGTTTCTGTTATTTCTAATTTTCACCCTATAACCTAATGCTCTAAGATAAGAACCGGGTGTCTTCAGCCTGTCCCATTATTTAATAAAAATCTTTCTGCCTTCCAAAAGGTTTGAGACAATTATCCTATAACTTCCCTAATTATTCCCTTAATATGTTGCCAACCACTCTGAGTGGCTCTTAACAGGAAACTATGTGAATATTTGGGGAGGTGGAGAAGAAAGACAAAGATTTTTTTGAGGGAAATATTACTTACTTGTTTTGAAATAATTATCTGTGGCTACAAATATTGATAAAAAGGCTGAGCCAGGCACATTGGCTCACACCTATAATGCTAGCACTTTGGGAGGCCAAGTCAGGAGGATTGTTTGAGCCCTGGAGTTCAAGATCAGCCTGGGCAACATAGTGAGACCCTGACTCTACAAGAGAGGAAGAACAAGAGGAAGAAAAAGAAGGAGGAGGAGGAGAAGAGAAAAGAAAAAAACAAAGAAAAGAAAGAAACAAAAAAAGGAAAGAGAATAAAAGAAAGAAAGAATGGAAGGAAGGAAGGAGACAAAGAAAGCAGAAAAATATAGAAAGGACAGAGAGAGGAAAAAACAAAGAAAAAGAAAGACAAGGGTGAAAAAGGAAGTATGTCTGTCTCAGAAGAGCAATAAAAAGTGTGTCCTGCACAGAACAGCAATGTAAAGTGTGTGCTGCACAGGATAGAAACAGGGAGTATGTCCTGCAAAGAAGAGACACAGGAAATAAGTCTTGCACAGGGGAGGAACTGGAAGTGTGTCCACCTTTTAGGAGAGTAACAAGAAATGTGGCCTGCACAGGGGAAGAACAGAAAGTGTGTGCTTCATAAGGGAAGAAAAATAAGTGTGTCCTGCTAAAAGGAGACACAGGAAGTATGTCTCACACAGGGTAGGAACAAAAATTGTGTCCTGCATAGAGGATAAATGGGAGATGTGTCCTGTACAGGGGAGACAAGAAGTGTGTTCTGCACAGAAAAGAAACAGGAAGTGTGTCCTGCACAGAGGGGAAATAGAAAGTGTGTGCTGCATAGGAGAGGCACACAAAGTGTGTAATTCACACAGCTGAAAGAAGAGGAGTGTCCTTCACAGAAGAAAAGCAGAAAGTGTGTCTTGCACGGGTGAGAAATAGGAAATATGTCTGTCTTGCACAGGGTAGGAACAGAAAATCTGTCTGTCTCAGGAGAGTGACAGGAAGTGTGTCTACCACAGGAGAAACACAGAAAGTGTGTCCTGCACAGACAAATAAAAGGAAGTACATCTGTCTTAGGAGAGACAAAGAATGTGTGTCATGCACAGGAGAGACCCAGGAAATGTGTCCTGCACTGAGGAAGAAAAAGAAGTACGTCTGTCTCAGGAGAGCAACAGAAAGTGTGTACTGCACAGGAGAAACACAGGAAGTGTGTCCTGCATAGAGGAAGAACAGGAAGTAGGTATGTCTCAGGAGAGCAACAGGAAGTCTCCAGTCTCAGGAGAGCAACAAGAAACACAGGAAGTATGTCTTGCACAGGAGAAACACAGGAAGTGTGCCCTGCACAGAGAAAGAACAGGAAGTATGTCTGTCTCAGGAGAGAATCAGGAAGTGTGTCCCACATAAGAGAATTAACATATGTGTGTCCTGCACAGAGGAAGAACAAAAAGTAGGTCTGTCTCAGGAGAGCAACAAGTGTGTCCTGTACAAGAGAATCACGGGAAGTGTGTCCGACACAGAGGAAGAACAGGAAGTAGGTCTGTGTGAGAAGAGCAGCAGGAAGTGTGTCCTGCACAGGAGAAACACAGAAAGTGTGTCCTGCACAGGAGAAACAAAGGAAGTGTGTCCTGCACAGCAGAAAAACAGAAAGTACGTCTGTCTCAGAAGATCAACAGCAAGTGTGTCCTGCACTAAAGAAACACAGGAAGTGTGTCCTGCACAGAGGTAGAACAGGAAGTACGTCTGTTTCAGGAGACAAACAGGAAGTGTGTTCTGCACAGGAGAAACAGAGGAAGTGTGTCCTGCACAGAGGAAGAACAGGAAGTAGGTCTGTCTCAAGAGAGTGACAGGAAGTGTGTCCTGAACATGGGAAACACAGGAAGTCTGTCCTGCACAGAGGAAGTACAGAAAGAAGGTCTGTCTCAGGAGAGGAACAGGAAGTGTTTCCTGCACAGGAGAAACACAGGAAATGTGTCCTATACAGAGGAAAGACAGAAAGTAGTTCTTTGTGAGGAGAGCAACAGGAAGTGTGTCCTGGAGAGAAGAAACACTGGAAGTGTGTCCTGCAAAGAGGAAGAACAGGAAGTATGTCTGTCTCATGAGAGCATCAGGAAGTGTGTCCTGCAAAGGAGAAACACATGAAGTGTGTCCTGCAGAGAGGAAGAACAGGAATTAGGTCTGTCTCAGGAGAGAAACAGGAAGTGTGTTCTGAACATGGGAAACACAGGAAGTCTGTCCTTCACAGAGGAACTATGGGAAGTAGGTCTGTCTCAGGAGAGCAATAGGAAGTGTGTCCTACACAGGAGAAACACTGGAAGTGTGTCCTGCACAGAGATAGAACAGGAAGTACATCTGTTTCAGGAGAGTGACAGAAAGTGTGTCCTGCACAGGAGAGTGACAGGAAGTGTGTCCTGCACAGAGGAGAAATGGAAAGCACATCTGTCTCATGAGAGCAGAAGGAAGTGTGTCCTGCACAGGAGAAACTCATGAAGTGTGTCTTCCACAGAGGAAGAACAGAAAGTAGGTCTATCTCAGGAGAGCAACAGAAAGTGTGTCCTGAACAGGAGAAACACAGGAAGTCTGTCCTGCACAGAGGAAGTAAAGGAAGTAGGTCTGTCCCAGGAGAGCAACAGGAAGTCTCCAGTCTCAGGAGAGCAACAAGAAACACAGAAAGTGTGTGTTACACAGGAGAAACACAGGAAGTGTGCCCTGCACAGAGGAGGAACAGAAAGTACCTCGGTCTCAGGAGAGCAACAGTAAGTGTGTCCTGCACAGAGAAAGAACAGAAAAATATGTGTCTCAGGAGTAAAACAGGAAGTGTGTTCCACATGGAAGAATCACCAGAATTGTGTCCTGCACAAAGGAAGAACAGGAAGTAGGTCTGTCTCAGGAGAGCAACAGAAAGTGTGTCCTGCACAGGAGGAACACAAGAAGTCTGTCCTGCACAGAGGAAGTACAGAAAGTAAGTCTGTCTCTGGAGAGCAGCAGGAAGTGTGTCCTGCACTGGAGAAACACAAGAAGTGTGTCCTGCACTGAAAAAGAAGAGGAAGTCTGTCTCAAGAGAGCAACAGAAAGTGTGTCCTACACGGGAGAAACACAGGAAGTCTGTCCTGCATAGAGGAAGAACAGGAAGTAGGTCTGTTTCAGGAGACCAACAGGAAGTGTGTCCTGCACAGGAGAAACACAGGAAGTGTGTCCTGCAAAGAGGAAGAACAGGAAGTATCTCTGTGTGAGGAGAGTAATAGGAAGTGTGTCCTGCACAACAGAAACACTGGAAATGTGTCCTGCCCAGAGGAAAAAAAGGAAGTACATCTGTCTCATCAGAGCAACAGGAAGTGTGTCCTGCACCGGAGAAACACAGAAAGTGTGTCTGGAACAGAGGAAGAATAGAAAGTAGGCCTGTGTCAGGAGAGCCACAGGAAGTGTGTCGTGCACAGGAGAAACACAAGAAGTACGTCTGTCTCAGGGTAACAAAAGGAAGTTTGTCCTGCACAGGAGAAACAGAGGAAGTGTGTCCTGCACAGAGGAAGAACAGGAATTACGTCTGTATCAGGAGGGTAACAGAAAGTGTGTCCTGCACAGGAGGTACCGAGTAACAGTGTCCTGTGCAGACGAAGGACAGAAAGTACATCTGTCTCAGGAGAGAAACAGGAAGTGTGTCCTACACTGAAGAAACACAGGATACGCTTCCTGCACAGAGGAAGAACTGGAAGTAGGTCTGTCTCAGGAGAGAAACAGAAAGTGTGTCCTGCACAGGAGAAACACAGGAAGTGTGTGCAGCACAGGAGAAACACAGAAAGTGTGTCCTGCACTGAGGAAGAACAGGAAGTACATCTATCTTAGGAGAGAGGAAGGATGTGTGTCATGCACAGGAGAAACACAGAAAATGTGTCCTACACAGAGGAAGAACAAAAAGCATGTCTGTCTCAGGAGAGCAACAGTAAGTATGTCCTGCATAGGAGAAACACAGAACGTGTGCCCTGCACAGAGGAAAAACAGAAAGTAGGGCTGTCTCAGGAGAGCAACAGGAAGTGTGTCCTCAACATGAAAAACACAGGAAGTCTGTCCTGCACAGAGGAAGTACAGGAAATAGGTCTGTCTTAGGAGAGCAACAGGAAGTGTGTCCTGCACAGGAAAAACACAGGAAGTGTGTCCTGCAGAGAGAAAAGACAGGAAGTAGTTCTGTGTGAGGAGAGCAACAGGAAGTGTGTCCTGCACAGGAAAAACACAGGAAGTGTGTCCTGCACAGACGAGGAACAGAAAGTACGTCTGTCTCATGAGAGCAACAGGAAGTGTGTCCTGAACAGGAGACACACAGGAAGTGTATCCTGCACAGTAGAAGAACAGAAAGTAGGTCTGTCTAAGGAGAGCACAGGAAGTGTGCCCTGCACAGCAGAATCTCAGGAATTGTGTCTTGCAAAAAGGAAAAACAGGAAGTAGGTCTGTGTGAGGAGAGAAACAGGAAGTGTGTCCTGCACAGGAGAAACAGAGGAAGTGTGTCCTGCACAGAGGAAGAACAGGAAGCAGGTCTGTCTCAGGAGAGCAACAGGAAGCGTGTCCTGCACAGGAGAAACATAGGAAGTGTGTCCTGCACATAAGAACAGAAAGTAGATTTGTCTCAGGAGAGCACAGGAAGTGTGTCCTGCACAGCAAAATCTCAGGAAGTGTGTCTTGCAAAGAGGAAAAACAGGAAGTAGGTCTGTGTGAGGAGAGCAACAGGAAGTGTGTCCTGCACAGGAGAAACAGAAGAAGTGTGTCCTGCACAGAGGAAGAACAGTAAGTATGTCTGTCTCAGGAGAGCAACAGGAAGCGTGTCCTGCACAGGAGAAACACAGGAAGTGTGTCTGGCACAGAGGAAGAACAGGAAGCATCTCTATATGAAAAGAATAATAGGAAGTGTGTCCTGCACAAGAGAAACAATGGAAATGTGTCCAGCAGAGGAAGAACAGGAAGTACGTCTGTCTCAGCAGAGCAAGAGGAAGTGTGTCCTGCACAAAAGAAACACTGGAAGTGTGTCCTGTCCAGAGGAAAAACAGGAAGTGTGTCTGTCTCATGAGAGCAACAGGAAGTGCGTGCTGCACAGGAAAAACACAGAAAGTGTATCCTGCACAGAAAAGGAACAGAAAGTAGGTCTGTCTCAGGAGAGCACAGGAAGTGTTCCCTGCACAGCAGAATCTCAGGAAGTGTGTCTTGCACAGAGGAAAAACAGGAAGTAGGTCTGTGTGAGGAGAGCAACAGAAAGTGTCTCCTGCACTAAAGAAACACAGGAAGTGTGTCCTGCACAGAGGAAGAACAGGAAGTATGTCTGTCTCAGGAGGGTAACAGGAAATGTGTCCTACACAGGAGAAACACAGGATGTGTGTCCTGCACAGACATAGAACAGAAAGTATGTCTTTCTCAGGAGAGCCAAAGGAAGTGTGTCATGCACAGGAGAAACAAAAAAAGTGTAACCTGCACAGAGGAAACACAGGAAGTAGGTATATCTCAGAGAAACAGAAAGTTTGTACTGCATAGGAGAAATGCAGGAAGTGTGTCCTGCCCAGAGGAAGAACAGAAAGTAGGCATGTGTCAGGAGAGCCACAGGATGTGTGTCCTGACAGGAGAAACATAGAAAGTGTATCCTGCACAGCAGATTAGAAAGTAGGTCTGTCTCAGGAGAACACAGGAAGTGTGCTCTGCACAGGAAGTAAAGAGAGTTACAGGAAGTGTGTCCTGCACAGGAGAAACACAGGAAGTGTGTCTTGCACAGAGGAATAACAGAAAGTACGTCTGACTCAGGAGAGCCAAAGGATGTGTGTCCTGCACAGGAGAAACACGGGAAGTGTGTCCTGCACAGAGGAAGAAGAAGTATGTCTGTCTCAGGAGGGCAACAGGAAGTGTGTCCTGCACTAAAGAAGCACAGGAAGTGTGTCTTGCACAGAGGTAGAACAGAAGTTATGTCCATCTCAGGATAGCAACAGGAAGTGTGTCCTGCACAGGAGAAACAGAGGAAGTGTGTCCTGCACAGGAGAAATACAGAAAGTGTGTCCTCCACAGAGGAAGAACAGGAAGTAGGCCTGTGTCAGGAGAACCATAGGAAGTGTGTCCTGTGCAGAAGAAACACAGAAAGTGTGTCCTGCACAGAGTAAGAACAGGAAGTACATCTGTCTCATAGAAACAGCAAGTGTGTCCTGCACAGGAGAAACACAGGAAGTGTTTTCTGCACATTGGAAGTACAGAAAGTAGGTCTCTCTCAGGAGAGAAACAGAAAGTGTGTCCTGCAAAGGAGAAACACAGGAAGTGTGTCTGGCACAGAGGAAGGACAGGAAGTAGTTCTGTGTGAGGAGAGCAACAGGAAGTGTGTCCTTCACAGAAGAAACACTGGAAGTGTGTCCTGCACAGAAGAAGAACAGAAAGTAGGTCTGTCTCAGGAGAAACACAGGAAGTGTGTCTTGCACAGAGGAAAAATAGGAAGTAGATCTGTGTGAGAAGAGCAACACAAAGTGTGGCCTGCACAGGAGAAACACAGGAAGTGTGTCCTGCATGGGAGAAACACAGGAAGTGTGTCTTGCACAGAGAAAGAACAGGAAGTAGGTCTGTCTCTGGAGAGCAACAGTAAGTGTGTCCTGCACTGGAGAAACAGAGAAAGTGTGTCCTGCACAGAGGAAGAACAGGAAGTACATCTGTCTCAGGAGAGCAACAGGAAGTGTGTCCTGCACAGGAGAAACACTGGAAGTTTGTCCTGCACAGAGGAAGAACAGGAAGTACATCTGTCTCAGGAGAGCAACAGGAAGTGTGTCCTCCACAGGAGAAACACAGAAAGTATGTCCTGTACGGAGGAAGAACAAGAAGTATGTATTGGCCTGGCGTGGAGCCTCACGCCTGTAATCTGAACACTTTGGGAGTCTAAATCAGTCAGATCATGAGTTTTGGAGTTTGAGACTAGTCTAACCGAATGGTGAAACACCATCTCTACTGAAATACAAAAATTAGTTTGGCATGGTGGTACAGGCCTGTAATCCCAGCTAATCAGGAGGCTGATGTAGGAGAATCTCTTGAATCAAGATAGTGGAGGTTCCAGTGAGCCATGATTGCACCACTGTACTCCAGCCTGAGTGACAGAGAAACCTAAAAACAACAACAACATAAAGAAGTGTGTCTGTCTCAGAACAGTTACAAGAAGTCTGTCCTGCATAGTACAGGAATAGAAAGTGTGTGCTTCACAGAGTATGAACAGAAAGTATGTCTTTCACAGGGGAGAAACAGAAAGTGTGCCCGGCAGAGGCAAAAAACAGGAAGTGTGTCATGCACAGGGGAGACACAGAAAGTGTCTTATTCACAGGGGAAGAACAGGAACTTTGTCTTTCTCAGGAGAGTAGCAAGAAGTGGTCTTGCACAGGACAGGAACAAGACGTGTGTAATGCACAGGAGAGACAAAAGAAGTGTGTCATGCACAAGGGAAGAACACAGAGCGTGTCTTTCTCAGAAGAGTAACAAGTAGCGTGTCTTGCACAGGACAGGAACAGAAAGTGTGTAGTGCAATGCAGAGACACAGGAAGTGTGCCCTGACAAGGGGAGACACAAGGAATATGTTCTTGTGTCACGGGAAAGATACCAGAACTGTGTCATGCATAAAGGAAAAGCAGGAAGTGTGTCCTTCTCAGAAGAGTGACAAGGAGTGTGTCTTGCACAGGACAGGAACAGAAAGCGTGTCCTGCAATGCAGAGACACAGGAAGTGTGTACTGCAAAGTGGAGACACAGAAAGTGTGTTCTTCACAGGGGAGATGAGGAAGTGTGTCCTCCACAGGGAAGAAAGAGGAAGTTTGTCTTGCATAGGACAGGAGTGTGTCATGCACAGGGGAAATACCAGAAATGTGTCATGCACAGGAGAAGAACAGGACGGTGTCTGTCTCAGGAGAGTAACAAGAAGTATGTCTTGCACATGATACAAACAGAAAGCGTGTGCTCTGTGGGATAAAAACAGGAAGTGTGTCCTGCAGCAGAGGCACGGGAAGTGTGCTCTTCACATGGGAGAAACAGGAAGTGTGTCTTTCACAGAGGAAAATCAGGAAATGTTTCACAAGAGAAACAGGAAGAGTGTCCTGCACAGAGAAATACAAGAAAATTCTGTCTGAGGAGAGTAACAGAAAGTTTGTCATGCACAGGAAAGATACAAAAAGTGTGTCCTTCACGGGAGAAACTAAAAAGGTGTCTGTTTCAGGAGAGTAATAGAAAGTGTGTCATGCACAGGGGAAGAACAGGAACTGTGACTGTCTCTCGAAGTAACAGGAAGTGTGTCATGCACAGGAGAAATACAAAAAATGTGACTGACACACAGGAAGAGCAGGTAGTGTGGTTGTCTCAGGAGAGTAACAGGAAGCGTCTCATGCCTAGGATGGAAACAAAAAGTGTGTGCTGGCCAGGGCAGAAACAGAAAACCTGTTTTGCAAAGGAGAGACATAGGATGTGTGTACTGCACAGGGGAGGAACAGAAAATGTGTCTGTCTCAGGAGTATAATAGGAAGTGTGTCATGCACAGGGTAAACACAGAAAGTGTGTCCTGGATAGGGGAAGAGCAGGAAGTGTCTCAGGAGACTAAGTGGGAAGAGCAGGAAGTGTCTCAGGAGACTAAGTGGAAGTGTGTCATGGACAGAATAGAAACAGAAAGTATGTATTGGATAGGGCAGAAACAGAAAATGTGTCTTGTGAAAAAGGGACACAGGGCATGTGTACTGCCCAGGGGAGGAACAGAAAGTGTGTGCTGCATAGGGGAGACATGGAAAGTGTGTCATTCACAGAGCTGAAAGAAAAAGCATGTCTATCACAGAAGAGAAACAGGAAGTGTATCTTGTATAGGGGAGGAACAGAAAGTTTTTCTGTCTCATGGGAGTAACAGAAAGTGTATCCAATGCAGGGGAGACACAGGAGGTGTATTTTACACAGAGGTGACACAGGAAATGTGTGTCAAGAGAGTGACAAGAACTATGTCCCACACAGGACAGAAACAGAAAGTGTGTGCTGCACAGGGTAGGAATATGAAGTGTGTCCTTCACAGGGGAGAAACATGAAGTGTGTCTTGCACTGGTAAGAAACAGGAAGTATGTCATGCACAGGGAAGAACAGAAAGTGTGTCTGTCTCATGAGAGTAACAAGAAGTATTTCCAGCACATGGGAGACACGGGAAGTGTGTCATATGCAGAGGAAGAACAGGAAATGTGTTTGTCTCAGGAGAGTAATGAGAAGTGTGTCCTGCACAGGACAGGAACAAAAAGTGTGTGCTGTGCAGAGAAGGAACATGAACTGTGTTCTTTACAGGAAAGAAACATTAAGTGTGTCTTGTACAGGCAAGAAACTGGAAGTATGTCATGCAGAGTGGAGACACAGGAAGTGTGTCATGCCCAGGGGAAGAACAGGAAGTTTGTCTGTCTCAGAAGAGTAACAAGAAGTGTGACTTGCACAGGACAGAAACAGAAAGTGTGTGCCAGGCAGGATAAGAACAGGAAGTGTGTCCTGCAAAAGGGAGATACCTAAAGTGTCCTGCACAGGGGAGATAAGGAAGTGTGTCTTTCACAAAGGAAGAGCAGGAGGTGTGTTTTTCACAGAATAAAAACAGGAAGTGTGTCCTACACGGGAAAACTGCAGGAAAAGTGTCTATCTGAGGAGAGTAATAGAAAGTTTGTCATGCACAGGGGAGATACAGGAAGTGTGTTCTGTACAGGAAAGTAACAGAAAGTGTGTCATGCATGGGGAAACACTGGAAGCGTTTCTTGCACAGGGGAAGAGCATGAAGTGTGGCTCTCTCAGGAATGTAACAGGAAGTGTGTCATGCCCAGGTTAGAAACAGAAAGTGTGTATTGGACAGGGCAGAAGATGTGTCCTGCAAAAGAGACATATAGGACATATTGTCCTATATGTATTGCACAGAGGAGAAACAGCAAGTGTGAGCTGCACAGGGGAGAAACAAGAAGTGTGTACTGGACAGGAAGGAAGAGAAAGTGTGTGTTGCATCAGGGAGAAACAGAAAATGGGTTATGCACAGGGGAGAAACAGAGCATGGGTTCTGCACAGAGGAGGAACAGAAGGTGTTTCTTGCACAGAGGATAAACAGAGGTGTCTTTCATAGGGGAGAAACATGAAGTGTGTCCTGCACAGGAAAGACAAAGAAAGTGTGTCTAAGAAGATTAACAGGAAGTGTGTCCTGCACAAGGCAGAAACGGGAATTGTGTCTCTCTCAGGAGAGTAACAGGAAATATGTCCTTCACAGGTAAGACACAGGAAATGTGTCCTGCAGGGGTGAAACAGGAAGTGTGTCTGTCTCAGGAGAGTAACAAGAAGTCTGAACTGCACAGGGAAAGAACAGAAAGTGTATGCTCCTCAAAGGAGGAACAGATAGTGTGTTCCACAAGGGGAGACACAGGAAGTGTGTCTTCCACAAGGAAGGAACAGAAAGTATGTCTCTCAGGAGAATAACAGGAAGTGTGCTGTGCACAGGAAAGACACCAGTAGTGTGTCCTGCAATAGGTAGACATAGGATGTGTGTCCTGTACAGGGGAGGTTCAGGAAGTGTGTCCTGCACAAAGGATAAACAGAAAGTGTTTATCCCCTTCACAGGGGAGAAATAGGAAGTGTGTCCTGCACAGGAGAGACACAAGAAGTGTTTCTAAGGAGAGTAACATGAAGTGTGTCCTGCACAGAGAAGAAACAGGAAGTGTGTCCTTCACAGAAGAGAAATAAAAATGAGTTCTGCACAGAGGAGGAACAGAAAGTGTATCCTTCACAGGGAGACAGAAGTGTGTTCTGTACAGGACGGGAATAAGAACTGTGTCTCTCTCAGGACAGTAACAGGAAGTGCGTTTTTTACAAAAAAGACACAAGAAGTGTAAGACACACTTCTTGTACAGGGGAAGAACAGGAAGTGTGCCTATCTCAGGAGAGTTACAAGAAGTCTGTCCTCACAGAGAAATATCAGAAAGCGTATGTCCCACGGGGGAGGAATAGGAAGTGTATCTTGCACAGGGAAGGAACAGGAAGTGTGTCTTACACAGAGTATAAACCAGGAAATTTCTCCTGCACAAGGAGAGTCACAAGAAGTGCGTCCTGCACTGACAAGAAACAGAAAATGTGTGTTGCATAGGGAAAAAAGAAGAAATGTAGTTTTTTTACAGAAGAGAAACAGAAAGTGTGTTCTGCACAGGGGAGGAACAGGAAGTGTATCTCTCTTAGGAGAATGACAGGAAGTGTGTCCGTCACAGGGGAGACACAGGAAGTGTGTTCTGCACTGGAAAGGAACAGAAAGTTTGTCTTTTACATGGAAGAAACAGGAAGTTTCCCATGTTGGTCTCGAACTTGTGGACTCAATGGATCCTCCTACCCCAGACTCCCAAAGTGCAGTAATTACAGGTGTAAGCCACTGTGCCTGGCCCTCAGATCATTTCTTTATGGCCAGTTTTTACAAGGAAAGGCGGGTGGAGGGAATTTGAGTCATATTTTTGGTTTTATGCCTGGCTTTGGGGAAAAGGTGGTCCTCTTGGGGAGGAGGAATTCTAGTTTCTATGGTGCCTTGGGGGTGAATGGGACTGAGATACTCAAGATGGTGAGTAGAGTGATGTCTGATCGTCCTCCCTGCTATACTCCCACCGGCGCCATGACACTTTGCAAATGCCTTGGCAACATCAGGTAATTATATGGTCTAAAAAGAGGATATTGAAATAATCAACCCCTTGTTTAGCATTTCAATAAGAAATAACATAAAAATGGTCAACCAGCAGCCCTCGGGGCTGCTCTGTCTATGGAGTAGCTGTTCTTTTGTTCCTTTACTTTCCTAATAAACTTGCTTTCACTTTACTCTGTAGACTTGCCCTGAATTATTTCTTGTGACAAATCTAAGAATCCTTATGCGGGGTCTGTTTCCTGGACCCCTTTCCTGTAATATTTGTTCAAAATAAATCTCTTCAAATATTTTATAGAGTTTGACTCTTTTCATTGACATTCCTATGAGTTGGGGTGAAAAAATTCATAATGTTTTAGGGAAGAGAAAAATATGTGAAACTAATAGAGTACAGGGATTTGTTTTCTGCCTCTAGTCCTGGGCCTGTTGGCTTTTTAAGTATAGCTACCCCAGGTGCTTGTGTGAGCTCTCTTTCTCTCTCTCCTTTTCTTTCTCTTTGTCACTCTTTCCTTCTCTCTCTCATACACTTTGACCCCCTCTTCCTTTACTCCGCTTCCTTCAACTCTCTTTTCTCTACCTGTCTTCCTGTCTCTCCTTACTTTCTTCTCTCTCTCTTCTCGCTCTGTTTCACATTGCATTTCTCATTATCTCTTCTCTCTCTCCACTCTCTCTCCTTTCTATCTTTCTTACTCTTTCTTTTATCTCTCTCCTCCTTTTCTTCCCCATCTCCTCCTCTTCCTCCTTTCTTCTTTTTTCTTCTCCTTCTCTTTCTCTCTTCTCCTCCTCTCTCCCTCCTGTTTTCCCTCTCTTTTCTAACTGTCTCTCATTTTTCTTATTCTCTCTCTCTTTCTGTCTCTCTGTATCTCTCCCTCTTGCCCACCTCTCCTTTTACATTAAAGTCTGCAGAGAGTTCCCATGTCTTCTAGACATTGGGATTTGTAGACATCACCAGGGTAGCTCACATATACCCTAGGATATAATTACCTATTTGTGCTGTTGAAGGAGTGAAGGACGTGCCTTCTCAAAATATGCCGGATTGGTATCCTGCATATTTTGAGTCAAAAACACTGCAGAAATTGTCGTTTCAGAAAGGGCTGGCCAACCTGTCTCTTCCTGCAGGCAGCAAACATAAAGATTCTTCTGGGAGGGGACTCCTCTCCACACCAGCGTTAGAAAATAGCTTTCATCACCAGAGACATCTGTGTGCTACATCTCTGCACACCCTCCTGATCCCCTCAGGCAATCTTTTTGGGAAGTGACTATGATCATTCATGCTTTAAAGCTAGGCTGTAGACTGAATTCATGGTTAGCTTGACCTATTTGTAGCAATGAGCAAAGGCGGTTAGCTTGTGAGGGGAGAAGCAAGATGGAGTGAGCCATGTTACATTTCTCTCATTGTTACATTCATGCATAGGTTCTTGGCCACAGAAACATATGAGAAACACATTCCCTCCCTTTTTTTTTTTTTTTTTTTTTTTTTTTTTTTTGCAGAAGTTTTGCTCTTGTTCCCCGGGCTCATGCCTGTAACCCCAGCACTTTGGGAGGCCAAGGAGGGCATATCACAGGGGCAGGAGTTCGAGAGCAGCCTGGCCAATATGGTGAAACCCCGTCTTGACTAAAAATACAAAAATTAGCCAGGCGTGGTGGCGGGCACCTGTAATTAAACTACTTGGGAGGCTGAGGTAGGAGAATCACTTGAATTGGGGAGATGGAGGTTGCACTGAGCTGAGATACTCTAGCCCGGGTGACTAGAGTATTTAGGTGACTGGAGTTAGACTCCATCTAAAAAAAAAAGATGTGGGGGACATCGAAAGTCTGCTGGGTTTTTGCAGGCCTCTTAAAAGTGTTAAGTGTGTTGAGAATGTAATTGACAGGTAATGTTTTCATTTTTGAGATGGGCTGGAGTCTCAGTATTGATTTCCTTAGTCATATTTTGACTTAGGAAATATGACTTACAAAACCAATATTGCAATTTTTTTTTGTCACCCAGGCTGTGAGTACAGTGGCACCATCTCGGCTCACTGCAACCTCCGCCTCCCAGGTTCAAGTGATTCTCCTACCTCAGTCTCCCAAGTAGCTGGGACTACAGGTATAAGCCACTACACCCAGCTAATTTGTTGTATTTTTAGTGGAGATGGAATTCACTGTGTTGGCCAGAATGATCTCGATCTCCTGACTTGTGATCCACCTGCCTCGGACAGGCAAAGAGCTGGGATTACAGGGGTGGGCCAATGTGCCTGGCCTGTCCCCCACATCCCAGCATACATACATATTTACATCCCTTCTATGAAGAAACAAATGTGCATGCATACATTATTCTGGAGACATAGTGAACACCCCTGGCAGTTAGATGCTTAGCCTGGTTTGCTAAACTGAAAGCGGTTGTTATAAGCAAGCATGTCCCATGACACACCTCTGTGAAGAAAAGCAGAATGTTTCAGAACTATGGGAGTCCTGTGGAACGTGGTCCTTCCTGAGTCTTTTCCAGGCTTATTCGTAACTAGAGGGAATAGAATATGGTCTCCATCCATGTCCTTGATTTATGATGGAATCCACAGGAATCTGCCACCTTGGGAAAATGGGCAATACTTTAAAAAATGTTGTATATCATAATGAGATATACCACCCAAAATATGACTTTGGAGACCAAGGAATGACACCAAAATATGACTTAGAAGGGTAAAATTGTAATCTTTTAAAAAGCTCATCAGCCATCATTAGTCTTAATGTGTTCCTTTTTTTGAGATGTAGTTGTGCTCTTGTTGCCCAGGCTGGAGTGCAATGGCAGGACCTCAGCTCACTGCAACCTCTGACTTCTGGATTAAAGCAATACTTCTGCTTCAGCCTCCCAAGTAGCTGGAATTACAGGCATGTGCCACCAAACCCAACTACTTTTTGCATTTTTAGTAGAGCGGAGTTTCACCATGTTAGCCAGGATGGTCTTGATCTCTTGACCTTGTCATCTGCTTGCCTCAGCCTCCCCAATTTTTTTTTTGAGAGGGCCAGTGACATGATTTTGGCTCACTGCACACTACAATCCCCATCTCCTAGACTAAAGCAATTCTCAAGCCCCAGCCTCCCAAGTAGCTGGGAGTACAGGTGTGCACCAGTGCACCTGGTTAGTTTTTGCATTTTCCTTTTAGTAGAGATGGGGTTCCACCATGTTGGCCCGGCTGGTTCTGAACTCCAGGCCTCAAGTGATTCATCTGCCTTGGCCAACAAATGTTCTGGATTATGGGCGTGAGCCACTGCCCCTGGCCAGTGTAGGTTGGTAAGTTTCACCCTCATTGTAGCATGTGTCAGTACTTTAAATATTGTTCTGTCTGTATGGATATAACATATTTGGTTAAATCCATTCATCGGCACAGGGTTGCAAATGTCTTTATAAACCAGGAAATTCTACAATTATCCATGTGAACCAGAAAGTGACAATGGCCCTGCAAACCAGAAAGTTCTACAATTCTCTGAATGAACAAGGAATCAATGCAATGTCCCTGTGAACAAGGAAGTACTATCATTATCTGTATGAACCAGGAAGTACTACAATGTCCCTATGAAACAGAAAGTGCTACAGTTACCCTATGAATCAGAGGACTGTAAATGTCTTTATGAACCCGGGAGTTCTACAATTATCCACATAAACCATAGAGTGTTACAATGTCCCTACAAACCGAAAAGTTCTAAAATTATCTCAATAAACTCAGAAGTGTTGCAATGTCCCTGTGAACCAGAAAGTCCTACTATTATCCATATGAACCAAGAAGTGCTATGACTATCCCTATGAACCAGGAAGTATTACAATGTCCATAGGAAACACCAAAAAGTATGGCAATGTCCCTGCAAAGCAGGAAGCACTACAATTATCTGTATGAACTGGAAGTGTTGCAATGTTCCTGTGAACTGGGAAGTGCTAATATTATCCAGGTGAACCAGGAAGTGCTACAAGTATCCGTATGAACCAGAAAGTATTACAATGTCCCGATGAAACGGGAAGGGCTACAATTACCCCTAGGAACCAGAGGGTTGCAAATGTCTTTATGAACCAGAAAGTTCTACAATTATCGATATGAACCAGAAAGTGTCACAATATCCCTGCAAACCAGGAAGTCTACAATGATCTAAATGAACTAGGAATTGTTGCAATGTCCCTGTGAACCAGGAGGTACTACCATTATCTGTATGAACCAGAAAGTAGTACAACGTTCATATGAACCAGGAGGTGCTACAATTATTCGTATGAACCAGGAAGTATTACAATGTCCCTAGGAAACAGAAAGTGCTACAATTACCCCTAGGAACCAGAAAGTTGCAAATGTCTTTATGAACCAGAAAGTGTGACAATATCCCTGCAAACCAGGAAGTCTACAATTATCTGAATGAACTAGGAATTGTTGCAATGCCCCTGTGAACCAGGAAGTACTACAATCTCCCTATGAACCAGGAAGTATTACAGTATCCTTAAGAAACAGGAAGTGATACCATATTCCCTGTGAACCAAAAAGTATTGCCATCTCCCTGCAAAGCAGGAAATGCTACAATTATCCATATGCACCGGAAGTGTTGCAATGTCCCTGGGAACCAGAAAGTGCTACTATTATCCATATAAACCAGAAGTTTTACAATGTCCCTATGAAACAGGAAGTACAACAATTATCTGTATGAACCAGGAAGTACTACAATGTCCCTATGAAACAGGAAGTGCTACAATTACCCCTATGAATCAGAGGGTTGCAAATATCTTTATGAACCAGGAAGTTCTATAATTATCCATATGAACCAGAAAATATGACAATGTCCCTGCAATTCAAAAAGTCCTACAATTATCCGAATGAAGCAGGAAGTGTTGCAATGTCCCTGTGAACCAGGAAGTGCTACTAGTATATGTATGACCAGGAAGTACTACAATGTCCCCCATGGGAGCTTGAGGCAGGCAGATCATAAAGTCAGGAGTTCAAGACCAGCCTGACCAATATCGAGAAACCCCGTCTCTATTAAAAATACAAAAATTAGCTGGGCGTGCGGGTGCATGCCTGTAATCCCAGCAACTTGGGAGGCTGAGGCAGGAGAATCGCTTGAACCCAGGAGGTGGAGGTTGCAGTGAGCCGAGATGGTACCACTGCACTACAGCCTGGGCAACAAGAGTGAAAGTCCATCTCAAAAAAAATCAAAATCAAACAAGAACAAAAATAAAGAATACTTATACATCCTATGTTCCCACTGTCCAAACTCAATCCACTTACCATGCCACAGAGATGTCTCAGAAATGATAATTCAAAAACAATAACCAGGTCAGCAACACAGGAGACTTTGAAAAGTTATTCACTGTTTTCTCCACCAGGAAAGTCAAAGTCGGCCCCTAAGGGAGGGAAATGAGCTGTTAATAGCAAAGCTCTGAGAAATCAGGAAGCAATGACCTAAAACAGGTGGAGAAAACCCCACGGCCCCACATTCCTAAATACCCCAGAAAAAGCGAAGTCCTAGTTTCACATCACTCTTCCCTCAGGTGAAAACAGTAAAACATGAGTATGAGAGGGAATAAGAGAGTAAGAGCAAGAGAGAGGGTAAGAGAGAGACAGAGAAAGAGAGAGGGAGAAGAGAGCGATGGGAGAGAGAGAGAAGAGACAGAGAAGGAAAGAGGTGAGAGAGAGGTGAAAGAGGGGAGACAGAGAGAGAGAAAAGGGGGGTACAGGAAAAAATAATTTACAAATCAATGGTGCACCAGTCCCAGGCTGGAATGCCAGCTCTACCTGCTGGCAAGTGTCTCCTGCCGAACCCTTACCCACCATCCTCTCCTCCTATGTTCCCAACAGCTGTTGTGAGGGAGACCCTAAGATGTGCAAACAGATTACTGTGAGCAGATGTGGGCTAGAGGGTGTCTAAGACGTGGCTTTCCCAGCCCACATGTGCCCCACACACTGACCTGACGATTCACCATGATGCCAGAGGTGCCTTCTGGTTTCAAGCTTTTCAAACCCCAGCTACATTTGAGGCACTTTTCAATTGGGAAGGCCGAACAAGGAGGCTTCAATGAAAGAAATCTGAGGGACGCCATAGAAACCAGCACTCCTGCAAACCGTCTCTCCTGATGCAAGCATGGCGGTGCCTTTCATGCTGTCTGCCTGTTTCGATGCCTCTCTTCTCCAGGAACTGGAATGCTTCAGCCACCAGAACTCCCTTGCACATACTTCCCTGACCACAAGAACACAGTAGGTGCAAAGGAGGGAAGGAATGCGTGAAGGATGAAGAAATGCATTAGCAGAAAGACGAGGGAAAACCCCTTTCATCAGGTGCCTTGGGAGCAAATGCAGCTGATCAAACCCTACAGACATGCTGTCTGCAGTGGCGGCCTGCTGGCAAGAAGGAAAAACACTTAGGAAGAAAAGAGAAAACACTCAGTAGTGAGATTGCTGGATCAAATGGGAGTTCTACTATTAGTTCTGTCTTTTTTTTTTTTTTTTTTTTTGACAGAGTCTTGCTCTGTTGCCAGGCTGCCCTGCAGTGGTGTGATCTAGGCTCACTGCAACCTCCACCTCTCGGATTCAAACTACTCTCCTGCCTCCACCTTCTGAGTAGCTGGGATTACATGCATGCACCACCATGCCCATCTAATTTCTGTACTTTTAGTGGAGACAAGGTTTCACCATGTTGGCCAGGCTGGTCTCGATATCCTGACCTCAAGTGATCCACCTGGTTTGGCCTCCTAATGTGCTGGGATTACAGATACAAGTCACAGCATCTGGACTGATCACAACCATATTTAACAAAGAGGAGACCCCTCCCTCCCTGAGGGCATCAGATCAGGCCTTTGTGAGAAGGGGACAGTGCAGTTTAGCACCAGGGGAAGAAAGGGTGTGTTTTAGTCTGTTTTGCGTGGCTATCACAGAATAGAACACACTGAGTCACATTAAAAATAGAGGTTGATGGCTGGATGTGGTGGCTTAGGCTTGTAATCCCAGCATGTCGGGAGACCGAGGTGGGTGGATCACAAGGTCATGAGTTCAAGACCAGCCTGGCCAAGATGGTGAAACCTGAACTCTACTAAAACACACACAAAAAAATTAGCTTGGCGTGGTGGCAAGCACTTGTAATTTCAGCTACTCAGGAGGCTGAGGCAGAGATTTGCTTGAACCCAGGAGGAGGAGGTTGCAGTGAGCCAACATCACCAGACTCTGTCTCTAAATAAATAAATAAAAATCAAAAGAGGGTACTTTTACTTTGCACTTGTGGTGGCTGGGAAGCCCAAGATGCCCAGCTGATCTGGTGAGGGCCTCAGTGTAGTTCATATCATGGAGATAAAGTGCAAGACAAGAGAAGGTATATGCCCAAGAGAAATAAGGAGGCCACAATCCCACAGTAGCTAACCCCTTCCTGCAAGAGACATGAATTCCACTTGATAACCTCATGACTTCTTGAATGTGCCACCTGCACAGGCCATTGCACAATGAGTAGAAAAGCTTTTCAGACCTTCTCTCCTTTTCCAAGGCCAGGTAAAGTGGCTCACGCCTGTAATGTCTTTGGGAGGTCAAGGCCAGAGAATTGCTTTGGGGCCAGGAGTTCAAGACCTGCCTGGGAAACTAACCAAGGCCTCATCTTTACCAAAAAAAAAAAAAAAAAAATTTTATTTTTTTTTTAGATGGAGTCTAGCTTTGCCACCCAGGCTGGAGTGCAGTGGCACGATCTTGGCTCACTGCAAACTCCACCTCCTGCATTCAAGCAATTCTCCTGCCTCAGCCTTCTGAGTAGCTGGATTACAGGCGTGCAGCACTATGTCTGGCTAATTTTTGTATTTTTAGTAGAGACAGGGTTTCAGCAGTTAACCAGGCTAGTCTCAAACTCCTGACCTCAGGTGATCCGCCTGCCTCAGCCTCCCAAAGTGCTTGGATTATAGACATGAGCTACTGTGCCTGGTCCCCCCAAAATGTTTTCTTAATTAGCCAGGCATGCTGACTGCTTGAACCTGGGAGGTGGGGACTACAGAGATGTAATTGCACCAGTGCACTCCAGCCTGGGCGACTCAGACCTCAAAACAAAACAAAACCTCAAAACAAAACAAAATAAAAGCATGAACAAGAATGCTGACTCAGAGCACTGCCAAAGACAGGTTTTAGCTGCAAGACAGGTCATGGGAGGGAGAAAGGAAAAGGCTGGCCTGGCAAACCTGGGCTTGCTACATAGATGTAACATCACAGGTAGCAGGCCTCAGAGAGAAGAGATGGTTCCTGTTTCCTTTTAGAAGTTTTAAGGTGTCAAACATTCACTTCGTCTCTCTAGAGCCGTGCAAGAGAAGGGCTGGCTGCATTGCCACAGACTCCACAGAGCTGCTGATGCAAGATTCCCCCACAAAGATGGAGTTTATTTTTCTTCTTTGTTTTTCTTTACATTTTGTTTTAAGTTCAAGGGCACACATGCAGAATGTGCAGGTTTGCTCCATAGGTAAACATGTGCCATGGTGTTTGCTGCACAGATCAACCCGTGGCCTACACATTAAGCCAGCATCCATTAGCTGTTTCCTTCCTGAGGCTCTCCCTCCCCCTTCCCTCAACCTTCTGACAGACCCCAGTGAATATTGTTCCCCTCCCTGTGTCCATGTGTTATTCTCCTTCAGTTACCACTTATAAGTGAGAACATGGGGTGGTTGATTTTTGTTCCTGCATTGGTTTCCTGAGGATAACAGGTTCCGATTCCATCCATCTTCCTGCAAAGGACAGGAACGCATCCTTTTTATGGCTGTATAGTATTCCATGGTGTCTATGTACCCCATTGTCTTTATCCAGTCTCTTGTTGATGGGCATTTGGGTTGATTCTATGTCTTTGCTCTTGGGAATCGTGCAGCAAAGAGCATACACGTACATGTATCTTTATAACAGAATGATTTTTCCTTCAGGTATATGCCCTGTAATGGGATTGCTGGGTCAAACAGTAATTCTGCCTTGAGGTCGCTGAGTAATCATCATGCTGTCTTCCAGGATGGATGAACCAATTTACACTCCCGCCGACAAGGAAAATTGTTCCTTTTTCTCTACAACCTCAGCAGCATCTGTTGTTGTTTTTTTTGACTTTTTAATAATCTGAGATGGTGTCTCACGGTGGCTTTGGTTTGCATTTCTCTAATGATCAGCAGTGTTGAGCTTTTATTCATACGTTCCTTGGCCACATGAATGTCTTCTTTCGAGAAGTGTAAAGATAGCATTTCAGGGCTACTCACCAATATATGAAAGAAATATATTTGGGGACAAAGTATTTTGATTTGCTTTCATATATTTCTTTTCTTTTCTTTTCCTTTGAGATAGAGTCTTGCTCTGTTGCCCAGGCTGAAGTGGAGTAGTGCAATTTCGGCTCACTGCAACATCTACCTCCCAGGTTAAAGTGATCCTCCCGCCTCAGCCTCCAGGGAGCTGCCACCACATCCAGCGAATTTTTTTTTTAAATATATTTTAATAGATATGTGATTTTGCCGTGTTGGTCAGGCCGGTCTTGAACTTCTCACCTTAGCTTAAGTTACTCCATATTGTTTTATTCTGCTTACTGCGTGTGTGTCAAGGCACAGAGTTTTCCATTGCGGGCATGTCTGGGCAAGCCACCTGTGTGGCCTTTCTTATCTGTGTAGCTGTGGGCATGTCTTGGGCAACCACCCTGTGCAAGTTCCCTTACCTGTGCCTGCAGATTGTTCTTTCATTTGAAGGGATTCAACTGCGGATCCACGCTCACTGCCTGCCTGACTCGTTTCTTCCTTCCCACTCTCTCACTTTGGCTAGAGGGAGTCCCATAAAGGGACAGGATGGATGGGGAGCAGGCTGTCAGGCCATCCTGGCAATGCTATGGAATAAAATTCAACTTCGGTGGTCATTGATGTTGTGATTGGCAAATCTTGGCCAGACGGAGAAGAATGCCATCTGAATAGCTTAATAAAAATAATAAAATTCAACCCTCTGAATGGACCCTCTCCTCAGCCAAAGGCATTCCGAAGTAAACCTGAAAAGCTAGTTCACACGATAATTGGAAGTGGGGGTTGGACATGCATCATTAGGTTCTCCTTCCTTTGGAATTCAGGCATTCACATTACCTTCCTTTGGAATTCAGGCATGGCTGACCAGCATTCACATTAAAACAGAGACCTTCAGACTGATGAAACAGACTCTTCGTAGCCATAACCAACAGGACAGATAGCAGGTCCTGAGAGAAATCCAAGTATTTTACCCCAAAACATATTTATGCGACATATTTTTGGAATGGTCCTGCAAAGCTGTCTTTTGTGGGGAGAAAAAAATCTGCATTCTGTAGAGAATCTCCTTCACTTTCCAGTCCTTTTATCAGATTCAGAAGATAATTAACTAAGAGTCTGGCACCTTTTAAAATCTGATTTACAAACTATACTCTCTGACGCTTTCTACCTGGAGGCTTCATCTGCATAACCGGAACTTTGGTGGCAGGAACAGTGATTGACAGGTGCTGAGCTTCCACATCGCCTTGCCCCAGAGAAACGACTGGAGATCAAGTCCTGGTGTGGTGCTGGAGAACAGTCACAGTTCTCCAATGCGGCTGCGGCTGCCTTGAAGGGGGCACTTTCAGCAGCAGCATGGAGTAGAAACACAGCAAGAAAATCTGTCACTGCACTCCAGCCCACAAAAAGGAGTTATTGTCACAAAATTAAGTCCAGCCTGGAGATGGCAGGGGCTAAGAATTTATGAATCCATGACAACCGTTTGTTTCTACCCCTCGCCTGCCCTCTGCACTCAAGGCATCTTCTAATCACCCATCAAAATCACCTTAGCAGCTTCCTTCTCAGCCCTTCTCTACTCAAAGGTGGCTTTTGTTTTCTGCACAGCTGAATCTTCTCTTCAGGCAGGAGGCTGAGCAAGATGTATCCGAATGTCCATCTTGAATGCTGCTATTATACATACCCTAGCAGCCTTGGGGAACCGTGTGGCTTTCACTTTAGAGAGCTCCGAACGCAGCCCTACAACAGAGACCCTTTTTGCCATTCCTTGGGACAGAGTTTGCCAGTACACCTCATGAAAACAACTCTTAAGGTCCCTCCCCTGATGATTTTCGTCTCTAAGTCCAGAGTGGGAGAAAACAGGATGGAAGCAGCTCTGGGATTTACTGAATCTCTCCTCTGAATAAAAGAGTAATCTGTTCTGTGTGTGCCAGGTGCGGTGGCTCCTGCCTATAATCCCAGCACTTTGAGAGGCCAATGGAGGAGGACTGCTTGAGCCTACAAGCTGGGCAGCATAGTAAGACCCTGTTTCTACAAAGTTAAAAAAAATTTTTTTTGAAAAGAAATACATAAAATGCACTCAGGAATGATCCAGTCTGGTCTGGTACAAGGAGGTGCCTTAATGATTTAACGATAAAAAAATAGAACCAGCATCTTTATTATGGGATGACGTACAATCTACCTTCTCATATCTAGGCATCTGAAGTCAACCGGTCTATCTGATGTCCACAGAACCAAGTGCAGAGAGATGGGGCTCGCCAGTCCTCAAGGGGCAGGCCTTTCCGGCCTTTCCTGCCTGCTGCCTGCTGCCTGCAGGAGGATTGACCTGGGTTCCTATTTTGTTTCTTGGTGGTTTTGGAGACAGGATCTCACTCTGTCACCCAGGCTGGAGTGCAGTGGTGCCTCCTTGACCTCCTGGGCTCAGGACCTTCCCACCTCACCTTCCCTAGTAGCTGGGACCACAGGCACATGCCACAACTCCCAGCTAATTTTTATTTTTATTTTTCCTAGAGATGTGGTCTGCCTATGTTGTCCAGGACGGTCTCAAACTCCTGGCCTCAAGCGATCCTGCTGCCTCAGCTTCCCACAGTGCTGGGGTTACAGGCCCGAGCCACCAAGCCAGGCCATCCCTGCGTCTGTGCTGGGCACGGAAATTAAACCGATGGCCTGAACTCCAAGAACCGGAAGACCGCCTCTTCCCAGAGTTTTAGGGCCATTTTAGGAGAACAGACTTCTTACCATCGGCCTTCCACGCAGTGAGAATCTCAGACAGTTCAATGCTATTCCCAAGAAACGAGCCCAGTGAAACTTCCAGGACTACATCTTACAAGTGGAACTGGTGAAATCCCAACGCCACCCTCACTTGCTACCAATCACCCCCTCCCAGCAGCTGAAGCCCACCGGTATTTCCAGCAGCGTCGGATGGACCAGTCCCTCCAGACCCACAGAGACCTGGGTGAGTCAATGAGGGGAGACTCGGATTTGGGGCAGTCCTGGGTCAAACTGGGTTTCTCCGCAGCGCAGACCAATCTCACCCAAGCCGGCAGGAACAGGCAGGCCGAACTGAAGGAGCTTGAGCTACTCACCCGACATGGTCCTCCGGGCCGCGTGCAGTGGGCGCCGGGGTGCAGTGGGTAGACTTCCCCACCACGGAACCCTCAGAGCAGAGGCGCCGTCTCCAGGAACCGGCGTGGACTTCCAGGCCTGCGGGCGACCGCGTGGCGGTCTCGACACCCTGAGCCTCAGGCGCCGCCAGCGTCACCCCCGGCCAGCTACGCACCCGGTGTCACTGCGCCCCACGGGACCCCGGCCCTCCCCGCACTGCCTCCGTGGCGCTCAAGGTCAGCCTCCTGCCCTCTGGCCAGGGTCCCCTTGATCCCCTGTCCTCCCCGCTGTCACCTGCGACCCCGCTGCGTTTAATTACTCAAGTGCCCAGCAACGACATCGCCCCCGGAACCCCGAGCGACCTCTGCGGTATGAGCAGCCGCCCCGCCGCCCCGCGCACCTGCTTGGAGTTCTGGGCATCTTCTTTCCCCACCCCAGCTGGCGCTCCCCGGTTACCCCGCCCCGTCCACTCCCTGGCCCACCCCTGAGCTCCCGGACCCCGGGATCTGCACCTCCTCCGAGCTTGGTTGCGCTGCTTCTGCCCGCGCCCACCGGCCAGACGCCCCTTCCCCCGTCACTCCAGGCCCCCCCGGCCCACCCCTGCGCCCCTCGCCCTCCTCCCCGAGAGCCCCCGAATCCGTTCCACGCCCTGCACGTCTCCCTTCCCCCGCGCAACCACAGCCTCTGCCTTTGACCGCGCTCCCAAGCCCCAGCCTCCCAGCCTGCGCCCCCGCCTCCGTCTGTCCTCAGTCCTGGGGCAGCCCCGGTGTCCCCGCGACCCGCAGCGCCTGGACCTGTACTCCCCAGCACTCGGCGCCCCCATTCGGCGGACCCACCCCCAAGAGCTCCAAAACCCTCCCCTCCTTCGCGCTTGAGAGACCTCTGACCTCCAGCGCCCTACGCCCCTCACCCCTCCTCTACACTCCAAGCCGTCGCCCTTCCCCCAGCACCCAGCCTCGGCCTCGCCACTCCGCTGTACGCCAACCCCCCCCACCCCAGACCTCTAGGTGTTGAGGCAGCCTCTGCGCACCCCGGCCGTCCCCTGCACCCAGGCTTCCTCCGCTACCCACGGCCCCCTGCACCCCCCGGCAGCCCACGGCACCTCTTCCGCGCTCCCGCAGCCTCTGCCCTGGGCCGGCGCTACAGGCTCCGAGGGCATCGATTGGCTTCTGTCCGGAAGCCCGGCCCCACCTCCGCCCACCCCCGCGGGCGCGGGTCGTCTCCGCCCGGCTGCAGCCCCCGCCCGCAAACAAGCCCGCGCGCCGCCTGGTGCCCAGCCCGGGCTGCCGGGGAGAGACACCCGGGAACGGCCGGGGGCTGCGCCCCGTGCCGCGCCCCGCCCCTCGCCCGCCGCGGCCCCCAATGCAGCCCGCGGTTTCCCGGTTTGAACATTTAACCTTCCATCAGCCGGCCCCGAAGTAAATGTTTGCGATGGCTTAAGGCCCTGGGCCCAAGGCCAGCGCGCAGCCCGGGTGGAGGCCGCTCCTCTGGTAGCGTCCGGGAGGGAGAAGGCAGGGCTCGTACCCGATCTCACTGAATGCATGAAAAACGCACGTGTGCATACTTGCACGCCTGAATGAATGAATGAGTGCATGAAAGAATAACTGAGTGTTCAGGCCTCGGCTGTTGCATGCATAGCGAGCGAGTGACTGGCTGTCTGCACGCGGTGTCTTTCCATGGATGAGTGGAGGACGCGTGTGTGTGAATGCATGTGAGGCGTGAATGGACAACTACACGTGAATGAGCGAGCGAGGAAATGGATGAACCATCAGTGTCTGCGCCAGGGAGGGAATGAATGCATTCACAGGTGAATGCGGGAGTTGACGGCATGAATGAGCCAATGCACGTAAGAATGAATTCAAACATATATGCATGAATGGAGGAGTGACTGTGCCGAAAACCAGGTGCATGCATACATGCATGAATGAAGGCACGAATCTATGAATGAGTGAATGAATGAGTTGAATGCACGAGTGATTGAACAAGTGATTTCATGCGTAACTGACAGTGCATGAATGACTGAATGAATTTATGACGCATGAGTGACTGCATGAGTGAGTGAACAAGGGAATTCATCCTGTATGAGTGCTGGAACGAGTGAAAGGTGAGTTCATGCACACAAGAGCGAGGGCATGAGTGAATGGATGAGTGAGTGAACAAATGAATTCACGCCTGCATGAGCCAAGTGTATAAGTGAGTGAATTAATGCGTGACTAAGTGCATGGGTGACTTCAGTAAATTCACGCATGTACAAGTGCATGTATGAGCGAGTGAACAAGGGAATTCATGCGTGCCTGCGTGAGTGAGTGAATGCATTCATGCATGCAGGATTGAATGAGCACGTGAAGGCATGCATTTATAAAACAATGAATGTGTGTGAGTGCATGAACAGGATACATGACAAGTGAATACGTGGATGAATGAGTGAGTGAATGAATATGTATGAGTACCTGAGTGAGCTCAACCAACTAGCATGTGTGTTAATGCATACACACATGACTGAATGAGTGAAGATTGCATACATGTCATGAATTAATGTATTATGCATCAGTGAATAAATAAATTGAATGCATGGACAAGTTAATGGTGGACGAATGAATGAATAAGTAAAAGTGTGAATGCATGCATCCGAGCATCAGTGAATTAAGTGAATGAATACGTGAATGTGTGAATGCAGGCCCGTATGGGTTGAATGAGTGAATGAATGTGTGAATGCATGCCTGTATGGGTTGAATGAGTGAATGAATGCGTGAATGCATGCCTGCATGAGTTGAATGAGTGAACGAATGTGGGAATGCATGCATGTATGAGTGCATGAATTCAGTGAGTGAATGAATGTGTGAATGCATGCCTGTATGAGTTGAACGAGTGAATGAATGCATGAGTGCATGCCTGTATGAGTTGAATGAGTGAATGAATGCGTGAGTGCATGCCTCTATGGGTTGAATGAGTGAATGAATGTGTGAGTGCATGCCTGTATGAGTTGAATGAGTGAATGAAGGTGTGAATGCATGCCTGTATGAGTTGAATGAGTGAATGAATGCGTGAGTGCATGCCTGTATGGGTTGAATGAGTGAATGAATGTGTGAGTGCATGCCTGTATGAGTTAAATGAGTGAATGAATGTGTGAATGCATGCCTGTATGAGTTGAAGGAGTGAATGAATGTGTCAATGCATGCCTGTATGGGTTGAATGAGTGAATGAATGTGTGAGTGCATGTCTGTATTAGTTGAATGAGTGAATGAATGCGTGAGTGCATGCCTGTATGGGTTGAATGAGTAAATGAATGTGTGAATGCATGCCTGTATGAGTTAAATGAGTGAATGAATGTGTGAGTGCATGCCTGTATGAGTTGAAGGAGTGAATGAATGTGTCAATGCATGCCTGTATGGGTTGAATGAGTGAATGAATGTGTGAGTGCATGCCTGTATGAGTTGAATGAGTGAATGAAGGTGTGAATGCATGCCTGTATGAGTTGAATGAGTGAATGAATGTGTGAATGTATGTCTGTATGAGTGCATGAGTTGAATGAGTGAACTTACTTGGAGAAGAAGAGCCTTCGTGTGACCATCAGAAAGAGACAGCAAAGGAAACCAGATTCTTCCCCAAACTGTCAATGGCGATCAATGCAAGCTACAGCCAGGCCTTCCCGATTTAGATTAATACCTAGGATGATCCATGGTCTGTGGGTACCAGGCACTGTGCTGAGGGCTGCCCCTGCATCAGCTCAGCCTTGGGGACAGGTATTGGTGGTGTTTTTACCTCCACTTCATAGATGGGCCGAGAGCTGTTAATAAACAGTGGAGGCTATCTCTGACCTCCCACAGGCTACGTGCAAGAATTTAACTCATGACTACTGGGGCTTTGTAAGATATCTGCAGGACATAGTAAGCCTCAGGAAGGCACATTCATTGATTTTTTTACATGTTATGCAAAGGAAAAAAACAACATGATTTTTTTCTGCATTTGTATTAAACAGGTTTATATGTCAAATTTTATTGATTGATATACTTTATTTTATTTGTATAAATTTATGGGGTACAAGTGCAATTTTGTTACATGGATATACTGAGTTGTGGTGAAGTCTGGGCTTTCAGCATCACCATCCCCTGAATAGTGTACATGGAACCTATTAAGTCACTGCTCATTCCCCACCATCCTCCCAGTCTCTCACCCTTCTGAATCTCCAAGGTCTATTAGTCCACTCTCTGTGTCCATGTGGACATATTATTCCACTCCCACTTATGAGTGAAAACATGTGGACTGCTGTGCTCTTGCGCTGGGTAAGGGAACCATCCTATGGGAAAGGGTCTTACCAGTGTTCTAACAAGCGATGCGCTGACAAAGGACTCAGACAGCTCCTGCCTGCTGAACTGTTGAGAATGACGTGCTTGTCAACCTGATCCCTTCCCCACGGTTAGATGGAAGTTACTACTGGAGTTTTTCACCAAGGCATTTGTGGCATCGGGGCTGGACTCTCTAGGATGTTGAGCAGCCTCCCTGGGCTCCATTTGCCAGATGCATCAGCACACTTTCCCAGTAGTGACAGTTAAAACTGACCTCAAACACGGCAAAGTGTTCCCTGGTGGGGGCAAGGGCAGAATTATTCTTATGCTGTGAGCCACTGTTTAGATAGATGATAAGTAAATGGATAGATGATGGATAGAGAAATAGGTCAGTAGATGCATGATAGATGATACACAGATAGATGATAGACAGATGAGATAGATAGGCTGGACAGATAGATGATAGATAGAATGAAAAGAGAGATAGGTGATAAATAGGTGATTGATATATAGATAATTGATAGATACATAGATGGAGATAGAGATAGATGATAGATAGGATGGAGAGGTAGATAGGTGATAAATAGGTGATTGATAGATATATAGATAATTGATAGATACATAGATGGAGATAGAGATAGATGATAGATAGGATGGAGAGATGGATAGGTGATAAATAGGTGATTGATAGGTACATAGTTGATAGATACATAGATGGGGATAGAGATAGATGATAGATAGGATGGAGAGATAGATAGGTGATAGATAAATAGATGACAGATATATAGATAATAGTAGTACGAGATGGAGATAGATAAAATAAGTAGATCGCTGATAGGAAGATAGATAACAGATAAACATGATAGGTTGATAGAGATAGATACATACATGAGACATAGATGGAGATGATAGACAGATGATAGATTGATGGAGGTGATAGATAAATAGACTATAGCTCTGTCTCTGTGGTGGACCCATCCTGTGCACTGTAGGATGTGGAGCAGCGTCCCTGGGCTCCACCCACCAGATGCCAGGAGCTCCCACCCCCTCCCAGTTGTCACAACTAGGAAGACTTCCAGACTTTGCCCAATGACCCCTAAGGGTGAAATTATCCCCTTTGAGAAACCCTGCTGAGTAACAAGAGAGCAGCTTCTGGGTGGGAGCAACTTGGGACTGCAGCAAGCAGAGCCCCTTCTATGCCCTGAGGAAAGACACGAGAATGCTTCCCCTTCCTCAACCTTCCCACGGCATCTTCACCTTGTGTTTCCAAGTATTCCCAGAGAAGAGTGGCAGGTGAAACTCAGTGAACACCACCCCAGGCCGGCCTCCTCAAGATAGATTCTCTCTGCTGTCAAGCAGCTCATTGGCAGGGTAGACAGGCAGGGGGCTGCCTCCTGCCTCCCTCTAAGCAGCTGTTATCTCCAATGCCTGTGAACACACTTTTCTCCCCATGAGGAGCAGAAGCCTCTGAGCTCCTTAACACACATCATGCACCCCGGACATCTTATCCAGAGCAAAAGTTGGGCAACACCCAGTTTCACCTTGGAGTCCCCATCCTGATGGAATTGAGGTCTTTGCTGTGGCATCATCCTGTGCACCGCAGGCTGCTGAGCAGCATCCCTGGGCCTCACCCACCTGACACCTGGAGCACCTCCACACAGTGGCGATGTCCAAAAGCGGCAGCAGACATCACCGAGTGTCTCCCCACAGAGCAAAAACGTGGGCTTCTATTTCCTTGTGACGTTTCTAATGCACACCCTAAATTAACAAAGCAAACTAAACAGAGCTTTCCTGTGCTTTAGCAAGGGTGTGTAAAACTTCAAAGCACACTAGTGGTTTCTTTAGCCTGTGGCCGGCTTTCTCAGACTCTTCACTGTGGATATATGGGGCTAGAGGTCCTGTGCACTGTACATAGTTTAGCAGACCCCTGGGCTCCACTCTCTGCATGCAGTAGCACAGCCCAGCTAACAAGTGTTCTCTGGCGTCAAAATCACCCAGGTGACAACCACTGCCAAGATTCGATTTAGAGAGATGGATGATAGATAATAGAAAATAGATTGTAGATAATCAATAGCTATAGATAAATCGATCATAAGTAGATGGTAGAAAAACTATGATAAACATAGATGGATGACAGGTAGACAGATGACAGATACAGAGTTAGACAGATTAAAGATTATAAATAAATGATGTTTGATAGGTTACAATAGATACAGATAGAAAATAATAGATAAATGATGATTATAGACAGAGAATAGACAAATGATGAAGACGACAGATAGATAATAGGTAAATGATGATGATGGTGGGTAGATAGGCAGACAGACACATAACAGACAGATGTAGAAAGATAAATGATGGATAATAAATGATCATGGATGGATGAATAGATAGATGGATTAATTGATGATAGATGAATAACAGGTAGACAATGCATAGATAAACGATGATGTTAGATCAGTTCGAGAGACAGAAAGATCAGTTGGAGAGACAGAAAGACAGGCAGGAAGACTGACAGATAGATAATAAATAGGTAGATTGATGAGGATGGTGAGGATAGGAAGACAGATAAATGATAGATAATAGATAAATAATGATGACGGATGGATAGATGAAGATAAATAGATAGATAACAGATAAATGATGATGACAGATGAATGGATGAATGATTCTCTGTGGGGGGCCGTCCTGAGCACGGCAGGCTGTTTGAGCAGTGTCCTGGGCCCCACCCACCGGCTGTCAGGAGCATTGGTCTTCTCTCAAGAACACGGGGTCTCCAAAACAGAATCCCAGGCTGCGTTTTGCTGAACACCCTGGCCCCATCTTTTGATTTGGAACTCGGGGTGAGATGCACAGGCTCAGTCCTGGTCCAGCAGCACTAGCATCACCTGGGAAACTGTGTCATGCACATTCTCAGACGTCTGCGGGCTTCCCCCGACAGCCCTTTGTGAGCCGGGCCTTCCCGAGTTCCTAAAGTGCAGCCAGGCTTGAGAGGCACTGCTTACGTTTCTGAGATTTGAGGGTCATGGGGAGGGGTAGCTGGCACCAGGAGGACTGAAAAGGGTGGGGCGCGGATTTGGCAGAGATAGAAAGGGGTTGAGGCAGCCAGAGAGCAAGAGAGGTTGGCGAAATCGCAGGGATGTTTAAACAGCATGTTTTTAGCTCATGCAGGAGGCCTCGGTCTCCCAGCACAAACAAGCATAGGTGTTGCACCATTCTCTGCCCCATAAATCACCCCACTCCTCCTCACCCGACCTTTCTGCCATTCCACTGAGAATCTGTGCTCTGAAAGCAGAGCACAAGGCACTAGGGCACAAGGCAACACTCATGATCCCCGGGCAAAAGGATAGCTCCGTTTTTAAACCCGGAGGAGGCATCTTCCCCCGGGCGTCGTGGGGCTCCTGTTCCTGTGTGTGTTGGTCTCCAGGAAGCCACGGAGAGCTTGGAAGCGGGTGAGCTCTGTCATGGGCGCATTCGGAGTAAATCTTTCTCTCCTCCCTGATGCCAGGGAATAGGTGTGTGCCAGTTTTCCTCGGTAGGCATTTGCAGAAAACATCAAGATGTTTTTACGCCTGGGACAATGTTATGGAGAGGTAGTTATAGGACCTTTTTAGAGTTCCATGTGTGTTCAGAAAGGGAGGATTGAAACCCAGAAGGCAGCCAGGCATGGTGGCTGCCACCCGTCATCCCAGCACTTTGGGGGTCAAGGCAGGAGGATTGCCTGAGCTCAGGAGTTCAAGACCAGGCTGGCCAATATAGTGACATCCCTCTGCCTTTAGAAAACATTAAAAAATATATAGCCAACAGTGTTGGTACACACCTGTTGTCCTAGCTACTCAGGAGGCTGAAGTGGGAGGATCGTCTGAGCTCAGGAGTTCAAGACCAGCCTGGCCAATATAGTGAGGTCTACTTCACCAAAAAACACAAAAAACCCTTATCTGGGTGTGTTGGCACATACCTGTAGTCCCCGCTACTCAGGAGGGCAAAGTGGATGGACTGCTTGAGCCAGCGAGGTCAAGGCTGCAGTGAGCCATGATCACCCTATGGCGCTCCAGCCTGGGAGACAGAGCAAGCCTTTGTCTCAAAAAAAAAACACGAAACTCAGAAGCACAGAACAGATGTTTGCGCCAAGCTCTTTGATTGCCCAACATGATTGTTCCACCACCTGCTCCTCCTCCTCTGCCACCACCTCCTCCTCTTCCTCCTCCTCCTCCACCTCCTCCTCCTCCACCTCCTCCTTCTCCTCCACCTCCTCCTTCTCTTCCTCTTTTTAAGATGGGAAACTGAGCACTCTTTCACTCAGGCTGGAGTGCAGTGGTGTGATCTCTGTTCACTGCAACCTCTGCTTCCTGGGATCAAGTGATTCTTCTGCCTCAGTCTCTCGAGTAGCTGGGACTACAGGTACCCACCACCATGCCTGGCTAAATTTTGTATTTTTAGTAGAAATGGGCTTTTACCATATTGTTCAGGCTCATCTCAAGCTCCTGATTTCAGGTGATCTGCCCGCCTCGGCCTCCCGATATGCTGGGATTACAGGCGTAAGCCACCATGCCCGGACAGTTTTTAGTCTAAAAACGCAGGTATGCTTCAACATACACAAATCGATAAGTGTGATTCACTACATAAGCAAAATTAAAAGCAAAAATTCTGTGGTCACCTCAATAGATGAAGAAAAAGTGCTTGATAAAATTCAGCATGACTGCATGATAAAAACCCTTAACAAAATATGCATAGTCAGATTTTGAAGATGACACAAAAAATGGAGAAATAATTCCTGCTTTGAATTGAAAATAAAAATCAATATTTAAATGATCATCCTGCCCAAAGCATTATACAGATTGAGTGCAATTTCCATCAGGGTTTCTTTGTTAACTACCTGCCTCTTTGATTTGCCTAGTGATGTCAGTGGGATACTGAAGTTCCCCTTAATTACTCCATTCCAAGCCCCCCACTATTTCTCCATTGTTATCAGTGTGTTTTCTTAGAACTGCAAAACTAGAATACCTAGAAAAAAAAGGATGAATTTCTGGAAACAAGCAATTTCCTATGATTGAAACAGGAAGAAGAAATCCTGACAGACTAATAATGGGTAGGGAACTATCAGTAATAAAACTGTCTTCCAATAAAAATACTCAGGACCATACTGAGTACTTGTCTTTGTTGTCTTTAATAGTATTTGTCTTATGAATTTGGATGCTTTAGTGTTGGGTACATATATATTTAAGATGATTGAATCTTGGATTGAATCCCTTAATGTTATACAAAGCCCTTGGTTTTTGTTGTTATTGTTGTTGTTTCTACTGTTGTTGGTTTAACAAATCTGTTTTATCGGATACTCTTTTCTGTTTTTACTTTCCATATGAAGAATTTATATTTTCCTGTTCCTTTACTATGACTCTGTAGCTGCCTTTAGCCATCAGTGTAGGTCTTTTGTAGACAGGAGATGGTTGGGTCTTACTTTCCCCATCCAATTTGACATTTTATCTTTTAAATGGAGCACTTAGGCTATTTACATTCAAGATTACTATAGGTATGCAAGGTTTTGTTCTTGTCACAGTGTTAGCTAGTTGTCTTGGAGTGTCAACCATGTGTGGCTGCTTTAAAGGATCTCTGAGATTTGTACTTATGTATCTTTTTATGATAGTATCATTCTTTCATTTCCAGGTTTAGAACTTCTTTGATCATTTCTTATTGACCTTTTCTACTGGAGATAAACTCCTAAGCATTTGTTTGTCTGGGAAAGACTTTATTTTTCTTTCATTTATGAAACTTAGTTTGGCAGAATATAAAACTCTTGATGGGGTATTGTCTTTTTTATTAAGGAAGATTAAAATAGGCCCTTTTGCTTCTGGCTTTTAGGGTTTCTGTTCAGTAGCCTGTTGTTAGTCTGATGAGATATCCTTTATGGAAGATTGAGGCTTCTCTCTTGCCGCCCTTAGGAATTTTTCCTTCCTATTTATGTTGAATAGTCTCATGACTAAATGACTTGGTGAGGTTCTTCTTGGAATTTATCTTCCAGAAATTATCTGGGCTTCTTGTAGTCAGATGTCTAAATCTCTCCCTAAGCCAGAGATGCCAGAGATTTTGTGAGTTATTATCTTAATTAGGTTTTCCATGTATTTTGCTTTTTATTCTTCTCCCTGTATAATATCTAAAAGTCCTATGTCTTAATGCTTTACATAATCCCATTTTCTAAAGGTTTCGCTCATTTTTAAAAATTATTTTTTGTTAACTTTGATCTGACTAGGTTAATTTGAAAGACCTGTCTTCCAGCTCTGAAATTTGTTTTCCCACGTCATCTGGCCTATTGTTGTTTATCAACTCTATTTAGTAATTTCTTTGATTAATATCCTGAGTTGTCTTCATGATTTCTTTGTGTCACTTTTTAGATTTCTGTTGCATCTCTTTGAGCTTTATTTATTTATGTTTTTATTTATTGAGACAGGGTCTCACTCTGTTGCCCATGCTGGAGTGCAGTGGCATAATCTCGGCACGCTGCAACCCCTACCCTCTGGGTTCAAGCAATTTTCCTGCCTCAGCCGCCTGAGTAGCTGAGATTACAGGTGTGCATCACCATGGCTGGCCTCTCATTGAGCTTTAAGATGAGTATTTTGAATTATCTGGTATTTCAAAGGTTTCATTTTGGTTAAAATTAACCGCTGGAGAGTTAGTGTGATTCTTTGGGAGTGCTTTAACAATCTTCTAAATACACTTTTGGAGTTTTTCTCTGCTTGTCATCAGGATAATTTCTTTCTTTTTATTTATTGTTTCTAGTCTTGTTTGCTCACCTGTGTCCCACACCCATCCCACCCGGATCGCACATACACCCCTTGGGGAGGCGTCTATGATGTACAATGTTGTCTTTGACTTTGGTACGGTGTGCTTTCAGTGGCAAAGGGTCTACACAAGTAGTTGCAAGAGTACGACTCACTGTTCAAGTTAGGTGGCACGGATAATAGCTGTTGCTAATGCGGATGTGTATATACTCGATGCCTGTTTATTCAGAGAAACTCTACTGCCTAAGGCAATCGGCTGATCTGTGAAATGCACTGTGGTCTGAGCTCCCTGCTTAGCCCCACATGTCAGGATGGCTGGGACAACATGGGCAGGGCTGAACCGGGAAGGGCCACCTAAAAGTCCCCTAATAACAGGCAAAAGTGTAGGTTCTGAGGGAATAGGGGTCTACTGTACAGCTGCCAAGTGCCCAGAGGTGTGTCTAGGCATGGAGTTGTTAAACCTCTGCTGCCCCAAGTTCTGCCAACAGGAAGTGGGAGCAGCCTAAATTTTGTAATCTAGGAGTGGGTGCTCCAAGTGCCTGAGGATATATGAGGGTATCAAATGAAGAGAGTTTTTCTGCACTGAGATCTTTGCAGCAGAGGGAAGGTTTGGCCCACGCTTCTGAGCCAGGCAAGCAGAAGTAGGGTCTGCCTCCCTTCTTCCCACACCACTTCAAGTGGTGAGGCATGCTTCACCAACAAGCCAGGGAAGAAGGGTGGGCCATCCAGCAACATGAACAGACAGGTTTTGGGTCACAAAGCCGAGGTTTCTCCGGGGCTGCAAGTCGCTGCCCCTGACAAACCTTGGCTTTAGGCACTCTTTGCCTGCTTCAGTTCTGCAATGATGTCTTCCTCTCAGTTCCGGATCTGGAAAAAGGCCTATAGTTTTTCCTGGTGTCTTTCTCCCTCACTGTCTCTCAGCCTCTCCACAAGTTGCTCTCTGGCTTGGGAGAAACAAGGTGGTGTTGTCCCTTGGTCTGAGTTCCACAGATCCACAATGGAACAGTGAGTCACAGAGTGGACTCTCTGCCTTTCTCACACACTGGGGCTTCACTCACTTTATTTCAGCTGAATTCTCTCATTGGGTTTGCTTACACACCTTCTCCTACGCAGGATCTCTGGTGTCCTTCAGTGTACCCTATGCTGGTGAATTCTCATTTTCTATATCATATTAAAGCTTGTGGAATTTGTCTTTCTTTACACATGATTTTTGTTATTTCCAAATGGCTGAGGCACATTAGAAGCCTCTAATCTGCCATTATGGAAAAAATCTATTTTTCAAATTTTAAGAGTTTTAGAAGTGTCAACGTTAATATTTCTTTAAATATTTGGTTACATTCATTAGTGAAGCCACCTAGGCCTGAGCTTTTCTTATTGGGAGTTTTTGATTTTCGATTCGTTATTGAATTCACTGAAGGACACCACAGGTCCTGCAGAGGAGAAAGTTGGTAAGCAAACCCAATGACAATAACCTCCTTTCTGTTACTCTGTTTTTCTAGGCACGGTGGCTCACACCTGTAATCCCAGCACAGTGGTAGGCTTAGGCAGGAGGATGACCTGAGCTCAGGAGTTCCACAGCGGCTTGAACATGTCAAACCCCGTCTTTATAAAAATTAGCCTGGCGTGTGCCTAAGCTTATGACTTCATCCTTCAATCTTGATACTTTATATGTTTATATAAATGTATCAATTCTTTTGTTATCTAGTCTATTGGCAAATAATTGCTCATTGTAGTCCCCTTTGATCCCTTTTGTATCTCAGCCATTCATTGTGATGTCTTCTCTTTTATTTCTTGTTATTTGAGTGTATTGTTTCTTGGTGTAGCTCAGAATTATTTCTCCTTTTCAAAAGGTTAACTTTGTTTTGTTGATTCCTTCTATTCTTCTATTCTCTAATTGATTTCTGTGACAATCTCTGTTATTTTGATTTATAATTGCTTCACTTGGCTATGTTTGAACTTTGTTTCCTTTCCAGTTACTCTGTATGTTGTATTTTCATTTTCATCTGAGTTTCATTTTCTTTGTTTTTCCCTTGTGACAGGGTCCTGCTGTGCCTCCCAGGCTGGACTGCGGTGGTGTGATCTCTGTTCACTGCAACCTTTGCTTCCTGGGTTCAAGTGTTTTTCCTGCCTCAGCCTTCCAAGTAGCTGGAAATTTCAGGAGTGCTACCACATCTGGCTAATTTTGGTATTTTTAGTAGAGATGGAATTTCACCATGTTGGCCAGGCTAGTCTTGAACTCCTGACCTCAAGTGATCCACCCACCTTGGCCTTTCAAAGTGCTAGGATTACAGGCACCGGGCCTTGCCTGTTTTGAGGTATTTTTAAATTGCCATTTTAATTTATTCTTGTTCTAGTCATTTCTTTTTAAAAAGAGTGTATTATCTTAAATATATTTGTGAATTTTCTACGTGTCCTTTGTTATTGATCTTTTATTTCTCTTATGCTCAGAAAATCTATCTGATTATATTCTCAATCTTCCCACAGTTTAAGACTTTTTTGTCAAGTCTTTCTAAAAATTATTCTGTGTAAATGTCAAACCCATTCTTGAGGGATACTAAAGTCTACTATTACTGGTGTTTTGTCCAATTTTCCTTCTGCTCTCTCATCACTTGCTTTATGTTTAGATGCTGTACACACATACACACACCCTGACACACATATATACATACATACATATATATATACACACACATATACATACACACATACATATATAAAGAAATATGTATGTAGATGCATCTATATATCTGTATGTATATATATAGGGATACAGACATATGTCTATATATGTAGATCTATGTATGTAGATGCTAGATATAGATGCTTCTTCATATATAAAGGTTTCTTTCTTAAAAAACATCATGAACTATAACCCAAATAAAACTGTAAAGACTGTAGCCTATTCTTGTGCCAGTCAGTGAGTTTTGGCTCATAAAAGGCAGCCACTGTACAAACTGTGTTCCAATGGGGAAAACGCTGAGCTGTGACCATTCCAGCTGTTTCCATACCTCACTTCTGTTTTCTGTAAGTCACTTTCTTTTTCTGTCCATAAATCTTCTTCCACCAAGTAGCTTCACTGGAGCATCAGAGGCTACACTAGCTAAAGAGACTATCCAACTTATGAATGAATTATTCTTTGCTCAGTTAATTCTTTTTCTTTTAACACATAGGTAGGGACTTGTATTGCTGTTTTGTTTTCTATTTTATAGTCCTTTTGACCCTCTCCTCTGGGTATCTTTGTACTTGCTGATTTTTGGTGTGTATGTTTAGTGACATGACGTTAATTCTTTTCCCCTTGTTCTTTCTGCATTTACTATCGGTATTTTCTTCACAGTTATTCTGGAGGCTTATATAAAACACCTTATAAGTCTGTCTTAAGCTGGTAACTGACCTACGGTTGCATTACCACGTTTACCTTCCCTCCCCTTTTGTTACATTTTTATATGGTGTGTTCATTTATTATTCTGATTTATATAAGAACATTAAAGTATTCTATATATTTACCCTTATCACACAGTTCTTTTAGTGATACCATTTACTATCACTGTTTTTGACCTAACTTTCTTTCGCATTCCCTGTAAGGTAGTTTCGTTTGTGAATACCCTTAGCTTTTGTCTGGAACCTCTTTGTTTTGCTTTTGTTTCAGAAGAACAGTTTTTCTGGGCTTGACATTATTGGTTGGCATTTTTCTCCCAGCACTTTAAATAAATAATTCCGCTGACTTCTGGCCTGCAAGATTTCAGCTGACAATTCTTTCAATAGTTTTATGAAGACTTCCCATGTGTGACAAATTGCATTTTTCTTTCTGCTTTCAAATTTCCATTTGCGTAGGACTTTTGACCATTTAATGATAATGTATTCTAGCGTAGATTTGGTGTGGTTCACCTGATTTAGCATCTGTTGAGTATCGTGAATCTGGGTCCATTTCCCTCCCCGGAATGAGGAGTTTTTTTTTTTTTTTTTTTTTTTTTTTGAGACGGAGTTTCGCTCTTGTTACCCAGGCTGGAGTGCAATGGCGCAATCTCGGCTCACCGCAACCTCCGCCTCCTGGGTTCAGGCAATTCTCCTGCCTCAGCCTCCCGAGTAGCTGGGATTACAGGCAAGCACCACCGTGCCCAGCTAATTTTTTGTATTTTTTTAGTAGAGACGGGGTTTCACCATGTTGACCAGGATGGTCTTGATCTCTTGACCTCGTGATCCACCCGCCTCGGCCTCCCAAAGTGCTGGGATTACAGGCTTGAGCCACCGCGCCCGGCCCGAATGAGGAGTTTTGAGCCATTAGTCCTTCAAATAAAGTATCTTTTTTCTTTCTCCTTTCCCCTGAAATTCTCATAATGTGCTATGTTGACTTGCAACATAAGTGGTGTTCATCAGTCAATTATGCTTTCCTTAGTCTCTTCATCCTTTATTCCTTTTGTTCTTGGGTGGCTGATTTCAAATTTTATGTTCTAGAGTTCACATTTCTTTATTCTCTGTGTTCTGTTGCTCACGCTATTGAATTTTTAAAATTTCAATTGTCGTATTTTTCAGTTTCAGAATTTGTTTTGTTCTTCCTCACATCCATCTCTGTGCCATTCTTTTTGTGTATCACTTTCCTGATTTCACTTAATCATGTGTGGGTCCTCTTGTAACTTACTAAACTTTTTGACAGTGACTTTTAAATTCTGTCAGGCAATACACAGATCTTCATTTCTTTATTGTCGGTTTCTAGAGATACGTTCTCATTATTTTATTTTTTTGAGACGGAGTCTTGTACTGTCTTCCAGGCTGTAGTGCAGTGGCACGATCTCAGCTCACTGCAATCTCTGCCTCTTGGGTTCAAGCAATTCTCCTGCCTCAGCCTCCTGAGTAGCTGGCACTACAGGAGTGCACCACCACACCTAGCTAATTTTTAGGTGTTTTCCATAGAGACGAGATTTCACCGTGTTGACCCAGGTGATCTTGATCTGCTGACCTCGTGACCCACTCGCCTCCTGATCCGCTTGCCTCGGCCTCCCCAAGTGCTGGGATTACAGGCATGAGCCATGGCACTGGGCCTGTTTTCTTCTTTTTATCGTGTCTTATTTTCCTGAATCTTCATGTTCTGTTGAGCTTTGTGTTTGTGTCTGTGCATTTGAAGAAACAGTCTGTCTCAGTCTTTTCAGACTGGCTTTCACTAGGAAATATATTTGCAAGTCATCCTAATGAGAACTCTGGATCTTTATTCCTATCTGCCCTGGACAGTTTTGTTTTGTTAGTTGTTTTAAAAAACCTGTAATATCCTGCTTCTAAAAACAAGTGTGACTGTGTTATACCTGTCTGATGTGTGCAGTAAGACAGAAACGGAACTTTCGGTTGGCACACAGGAATGCTGTGGGAGTGAATATATACACTGCTCTTTCCCCTTTCCTGCAGAAGAAACCTCAGGCATGCATCATTTAAAAATTTTATGTACTTACACTGGTCACAAAAACATGCCTGTCTCCTTAGCAGCCCTGGGCATCCATACTGTGCCAATTCTTTCTGTGTTCTCTCTGAGAAAAGACAGAAGCTAGAGCCTTAAGAAAGTGTACTGAATGTCCAGGGACACTGAATTTTTGCCACCCTCTCTCTTTTCCTTCACCCATCGCCTTTTGCTATGAGCTGTGCTGGAAGCTGGATAAGAAGCTAAACTAGGTAAAAGAACACTGTCCTGCTGGGCCAGGTGCGGTGGCTCACACCTGTAATCCCACCACTCTGGGAGGCTTAGGCACATGTATCACTTGATGCTGGCAGTTCGAGACCAGCCTGATCAATGTACAAAAATACAAAGTTAGGCAGGCACGGTGGTGCACCCCTGTCTCTAAGAAAAACACAAAATTAGGCAGGCACAGTGGTGCATGCTTATGTAATCCTACCTACTCAAGAGGGTGAGGCAGGAGAATTGCTTGAACCAGGGAGGCAGAGCTTGTGGTAAGCCAAGATTGTGCCACTGCACTCTAGCCTGGGCAACAAGAGCAAAATTCCATCTGAAAAAATAAGAAAAAGAAAAGTAAAGTAAAGAATACTGTTCTTACTGTTCATTTTAGTGCAGCTGTTCTCAGTTTGTGATTATCCAGGATATTGCAAATGCTGAAAGGACTCTGAGCTTCTCAAAAGGCAATTCTGATATATTATTTTAAATCTGTGTTTATGTGGTGAAACAATATCTGAGACTTCTATATTACTGCCTGGCTGATTTGGCAATAATTTAAAGTAAGTTACTATATAAATATGTTAGCAAGCAATTACAAATTTCTTAAAATTATTAATAAATTTCAGCAAAGAAATGAGTAATAGACACGAAATGTTAGCTACAGAAATAAAAAATACAGGAATCAGAACAAAAGATAGTGTATTGGCTCAATAGTAGAATGTATAAGACACAGAAAAAAAAAATTCATTGACAAAGAGAATTTCCTCTTTATTGTATCTGACCATGAAAGAGAAAATAAGCTGAAAAAAGTGAACAGAGTTGCAGAGACCTGTTGTTTCAGGATCCTAAGGGTGTTGCTTTTCTGGCCAAAAACCTCTGTGGGTGGTGGTGCTTTTGCCCAGGTTTTGCTCAGGCCTACTGTGCTTGCTCCACCCACTCAGCTTGGCAGGCTGCGCTTGGCTCACATCACTGGCTTGGGTCCCATGCTTGCCACGGGCCAGCCAGATGTAGAGGGGCGAGGGTTGTGTGAACAAGTGAATGCAGGATCTGGCTACTGCACACAGCACGCTGGCTGCTGCACAAGGGTGGCTAGCTCCAGGTGCTGGGACAGGCACCAGCTCTCTGTGAGGCTTCAGGTGAATCAGGCACACGACAAGCAGCTTCCACAACTGCCACTGAGGAACACAGTGGTAACCGGAAGCCTGGAACCTCCAGAAACCACAAGGCCCCAAAGAGGGACTCACAATCCTGGCTCAGGGAGCTCCCAGTTCTGGGATCCCTGAAAAGCTGCAGCTCTTCTCTCCTCTTCACTCACAAAGTGGTGAGCAAGGGGCAGGTGTTACCCCTGTTTGTTTTAGAGCTCTTTCAGCCCCACCATGCAGCAGGTTTCAAGTTCCTGTCCTGTGTCCGGGAAGAATGAAGCATGCAGACGGAGGGTTAGCAAGACCAAGAGCAGCTTTACTGAGCAACACAACAGTCCTGGAGTGGGAAGATCCTCTCTGGATGCAGGCTGTCCTGTCATTTCTGCAGCTCTAAGCTACTGTTCCTGGCTGAAAACAGTTTATGGGGGGAAGAAAAATCAATAAAACTTCACAAAAAAACAGTAGAAGACACAAATAAAATATAATTTTGCTTAAAAAACAAACTGGTGAGTGAAATCACAAAATAGCAATAAGAAAACATGTTACTGCAGATACTAAACTACTGAATAGATAATAAACATTCTATGAGGAATTTTGTAACTTAAAAGAAACAACACTTCTTCAAAACTCAAAAACTGGCAACTCAATCAAGATGAACAAGGTAATCTGAATAATTCTGTGGCAATTACAGAAATTGAATTTGTACATGAAAAGTCCAAAAAAGAAGACCCAGAATATTACTGGATCATCGAACCAAAGATTTTTAGGAATTTACATCAAGTTTACACAATGTCTCCAGAAACTGGGCAGAACACTTAAATTCAAAATAAGACCATTCATACGCTGATACAAAACTAGAAAAGGACAATATTAAAACAGAAATTACTAATGTATTCATGTATATAGGTGTTAAAATCAACAACATTTTAGCAACGTAAGCTAAGCAAATACAAAATGAAATGTGCATACAACGCAAAGAGTGGGGTTAAGTCTCATCTATGCAGAGCTACCTCAACACTGATACTTCAACACTGAAAATCAGTTAATGTAATCTGTAAAAAAGAAAAGTAATATGCTTTATATCAACAGATGCAGAAAAGTGACAGCACCTGAAAATTTCAACACTCAATAGTAGAACCTGCTAGGAAACTAAGAATGAAGGAGAACTTATTCTTAATAGAGAGCATTTCCTAATAAATCCAGAATGTACAAAGAACTAAAACAGATTTACAAGAAGAAAACAAACAAGCCCATTCAAAAGTGGGCAAAGGATATGAACAGACACTTTACAAAAGAAGACATATATGAGGCCAACAAACATATAAAAAAATGCTCATCATTATTGGTCATTAGAGAAATGCAAATCAAAACCACATTGAGATACCATCTCACGCAAGTTAGAATGGTGATCATTAAAAAATCTGGAGACAACAGATGCTGGAGAGGATGTGGAGAAATAGAAACACGTTTACACTGCTGGTGGGAGTGAAAATTAGTTCAATCATTGTGGAAGACAGTGTGGTGATCCCTCAAAGACCTGGAAATAGAAATTCCATTTGACCCAGCAATCCCATAACTGGGTAGATATCCAGAGGATGATAAATTGTTCTACTATAAGGACACATGCACACAAATGTTTATGGCAGCATTATTTACAATAGCAAAGACCTGGAACCAAGCCAAATGCCCATTGATGATAGACTGGACAGAGAAAATGTGGCACATATACACCATGAACTATTATGCAGCTGTCAAAAAAGATGAGTTCATGTCCTTTGCTGGGACATGGATGAACCTGGAGACCACCATTCTCGGTAAACTGACACAAGAACAGAAAATGAAATGCTGCATGTCCTCACTCATAGGCGGGTGTTGAACAATGAGAGCACCTGGTCACAGGGAGGGGAGCACAACACACTGGGGTCTGTTTCAGGGAATAGGAGAGGGACGGTGGCAGGGGTGGGGGATTAGAAAGAGAGCATGGGAAGAAATGCCAGATATAAGTGAAGTGGAGGAAGGCAGCAAATCACACTGCCATGTGTGTTCCTATGCAACTATCTTGCATGTCCTTCAAATGTACCCCAAAACCTAAAATGCAATAAAAGATATTTAAAAATTAGAAAAATATTATTTTGGGACCACAAGTGTAATCATCACGTCCTCAAAACACACAAAAAGCATAAAGCTTCCTAATTGTTCACATTGGAAAAGAAAAGTTGATTGAGAAGAGACTTAGATTTGCTATCTTACAAAGAATTGACCAACTAGGAAAGCGTTTTTAACCAAGGAAAATTCTGCAGGGTTATAACACAAATGAAAATTAAATCATCAGCCCAGAAAGAGAGAAACATAAAAAAAAGGCCATCTTCAAGTCTGTTCTGTGTCACTTTGACCGTTTTGTCATGTATACACAAAACATGCTTAATATTATTTTTCTGAAGGACAGCTGGGTCAGCATGTAAGTCCCGAAGTAGAGGCAGTACCCTCTGTGTCCAGTTGCTTGACACACTATTCTTGAAAGGTTGCATAGACAGAGCTTTTAGTTAACAGCTTTATGAAACGGCTACAAATCCAGTGGTGCAGAAGTTTTGAATTTCTGAAGAGCAGAAACGATCTCATTTAATAGTCACGGAACGATATCAAGATGAGGATGATAATGAAAGAGCCTAGAAATAAAAATAAGTTAAGATTTTGTTATATAAATCCTGAACAGTGCTCACTAGCTCATGACTGTAAAGGACAGCCACTTTGTGGTGTGGGTTGACAAGAAACACGAAAGCTGAAGTTTTCTGAGATGCTTGCTTTCTCCATTAGAATTAGCTCTCTAAGACTGCTGTACAATTTCTTCCATTTTCCATCATTTAGTCAATAATATTTGGAATACTGTTAAAAGTTTACCAGTTTTTTAGACTGCTAAAAGAGAAGTTGTGTGGAAAAATAATTGTAAACGTTAATTAAAATTTCACTAGCTATTGGCTTATGGAAATGCCACAGCTAGATGACATGTAACACATTTTTCATGAGTCTTACGTATCATATCATCTAGTCAAGCTCCATTAAAAGTGTTAGCCTTTCCGGTTAACACTTCCAGGAATCTTTAAAACCACAGAGTATATGAAAATGCCCCGCACAACTTTCAGATCATTACCACAGAAGCATTAAGTAACCTACACACACAAGGGTTTTATAAGTTATGTAAAGTGGCAGAGAACTATGAAAATATTCTAAAAACATGCAGATTTACAATGTAATTACTGTACCTTCTTTGGGGGTATTATCAGTAAGCAAAAATGCTAATAAACATCAGTTTCACACAGAAAAATTAACATCAAGTATGAGGAAGGCTACATACATTTTTCATTATGCAGTGTGTATTGCACCTGTGGAAAATTTAAGTATCTTCTTAAAACGTATTTTTCAGTTAGCAAAGTGAAAGATCATTGTTTTAAACCCCCCTAAGTGTACTCACGTATCGTTCACTTCCCAGTTTAAACCGATCATAGACTTGGATTAGGTCCTCCGTTTTGTACTGTTCTAGCACCACAAAATTTTCCAAACTTCTGCTTGTTTTTCGTGCACAATCTTGGCAATGTACTATGTAGGTTTTTTGAGTATTGCTTTCAATAGTGACCAAAAGCAGATTGAAAACCTCCACCTATATTACATAAATAAATACATACATACATACATACATACATACATGCATGCATACATACATACATACATACATAGTAGTGGACAGTGGTATCTGAATTTACTTTAGCACTATAACGATGGGAAATCTACTTCACGTGGAACTGGATGGTGATTTTTGGTTAAATGTAAGTACTTAAGAAAACAAAACAAGACTATGGTTGTGGGTTTGAGACACCAACGTTTCTTTTGTAGCACATCCAGAGAAAGAATTATGTGGTATGTTCAGACATTGTCACGAAAGCTCAATTCAAGGTTAGATGAACATCAGTATAATTTTATTTTACCCAAAATACCCGTGTACCACCAGACAAAAGTGACCGTAATTTGTTTTTCACTTTTTTGTGAGACTATTCACAGAACCTGTTCTGTGTCAGGTTTGTGTTCCCCCAGTGACTGAGCTCCACAACGACTACGTTTCATTTTTTGGATGTCTGGAGCACTTCATTGTGCTTAATTTTCAGCAAAGCTAAAACTGTAATTTAAAAAACCTTGGAATATGCCCATAATCCGATTTTTTCAAGGGAAGAAAACTGAATAACAAAAAGGGTTGTTTTAAGTCTCATATTAAAAAGTATAAAAGTGTATTCGTTAACACGCGCGTAACAGGAGAAAGAAATGTACATCTTATCGACAAAGACGCGTTGCAAAAGCTCAGCAAGAGTAATAGACAATATTGAGGAATACAACGGTTGTTTTGAAGTTCCAGAGAGAGAGATAGATTCACTTTTCGGAAGGCAAACACCTAACTGAAATCTACTTGAGCTCACAATAATATACTTCGGTGAGTTTGCACAATTTGAAAGCTGCCAATGAATTTAGTAAGTTTATCTCAGAATTACAAATTTAAAGGTTCAGAGTGAACTTTTACTTTCTTAGCCAAGCATCCCTGCTCGGACTCTGGGGAAATGGGAAAGAAACTGTGTGAGACCATGACAGCCCACGTACGGGAGACCGGACGGTGGCCACAGCGTGAAGGGTGGTGTTTACGCGGTATTCTCCTAGGGTAGTGGGCCGCCCGCAATGGCGGCTTCTGGGCGTGCATGAGCGGTCCCGCGGAGACGCGCATGTGCGACCACTGACCGGTTAGTCAACAGGGGCGGGGAAGGCGGCGGTTCGCAAAAAAGGGACTTTTTTTTTCCAGTCTAGCGGTTAGACCTTCACGAGGCGCCCGTGACATATGCACGGAAGTCTCGTTTAGGCAGAAAGTGCATGCAGGCCACCCAGTCACTGTGTGTAGCGAGGACAAAGAGTATGGTGTTGGCTCCGGCGAGTGGCCACAGTCTTGGATGCGGTTGTATGAGTTGAGTAGCGCTGTGGTCCTTGCAGGGGCCGGGCCTATGGAATTCTTGAAGGCGAGTGACTATGAAGCCCAGGGAAACAAGCGTCCTGTATCTTGTTTTGCCCGCTTCCCTTACGGATGGAGCAACCGCTGACCGGATGCTGAGCGTGCCGGGTCCGCGTTTCCGGTGTGGCAGTTTTGTGACGTAGAAGAACCTGAAACCGACAGCGGCGAGGGGAGGGCGAATGGCCGCCACCTGCTTCTCTTGACCTGCCTTAGAAAGAATGGAAAGCAGAGGCCAGCGGGAAGACACCTTGAAGGTTAGGGATCCAGGATTGCGCTACACCCCTTTCTTAACTCGGAGAGCCACTGGATAGCCGGCTAGCCGAAAACTGTGCGCCTTTTGTGTAGTATTGTGCCTTTGCGTTAGGCGATACGGGAACTAGGCCCGTAGGAGATTAACCGGTTGATTCGCGGGACAGGTTATTTGTGGTTTACTCTCTTTTTACCGCAGAAGGAATGTTGATATAGGTCTAACTCTGTTTCCATTAAGGGCAGATCCTTTACCTTTGAAGTCTGCCCGACGACGGGGCAGGATATGTGGTGTACGTGTGAGATCAGGCTCCTATACCGTGTCAGGAACCTACTGCAGTTTGCACTGCAGTGCTTCGGACCCTTATGCCTGCATTTTTGCCTCCCACGCCTGGGGGAGAGAATGAATAAAGGATAAAGCTTAGGTGCGGTTTGAGGGATTTAACGGTCTGCCTTTTGAGATAGTTTTTCACTGCGTCGTATTAAGGCCTGCAACTTACTGATTCTTAATATGTTAAATAGACCGTAGAAACAGAGAACTAAGGAATAGAGAATTCGGCGGTACGAGTTTACAATGTTTTCTATGTAACTGGCAACACTTAACTCTTGATAAAGCGTACTGTCTACTTCGCTAGAATTAAGTAGTAACCAGATTCAGATGGCGAAGTTTTAAAATACAGTATCTTAATCGATGATGCATTTAATTTGATAGTATCTTGAACTTTCAATACATATGTAAGCGTGTTATGGCGTAGAAGGTTTGTTCAGAGAGGTGACAAAGTTGCTCTGGGCGTTGCACTTGTTTCTTGCAACCTATTTTGACGTAGGTGATTGTCCGCCCCCCCCACCGCCACGCCCCCCCCACCGCCACGCCCCCCCACCGCCCGCCGCTACTGAGTACTTCTTGGTAAAGCATTATGCTGCAAGCCCATAAAGCGAAATCACCTTTTCCCCCTATAGTTTTAAAATCTAGCCGTATAAGGAGGCAGGAGTTAAGAATGGGTATGTCATTTTAGAAGCATTAAAGAAAAGATGTGTCGCTTTTTAACTTTGTCACCAAAGACCTCTGAAGTTGATGTTTAAAATGGGAGAAATGAATACTGCCACCTTCATAGAGCGTCAAACATGAAATGACAGCTGTGTAAAGCTGCACAGTACTCAAAACATAGTGAAGTTGGTTTATTATTTTAACTTTTGATGTCTAGGAATTTATCTGCCTTAAAAATAGTTGCACAGTCTTTGGCGCCAGTCGACCGTAAGGAATCTTCAAATGTTCCGGTGTCCATTTATTTTTAGGTTTAGGATATCAAGAAAACCACTGTCTTTGGGAACATTTTACTATTAACGACTGTAGCTAAATTGAATGTTTGTTTAAGTTACTGAGAAATGGATGGTAGATTTTTTTGTTGTTGTTGTTTGGAAAGCTTTTACCATGGTAAATTGTTCAAGAAAATTTGTTTGGAGTGAATGAATTTGAACTTTGTTGGTATGAAACTGCCGGTATTCAGGTGGTGCCATTTGCATTTGTCATGGTTGATAGACTTAAGCATCTTTAAAATCTTGTCGGGTAATGCCAGGCAGTCCCAGCAGCCAAGTGTATGGTACAGGATAAGATTGGAATCCAGGTCTTCTTATTTGTCGCTTGTGATCTTATCTGTTCTTGTGTGTCAGCATGTGAGCTATTGATACCTCTTTTCTAGCTTGCGGATCTGGACCTGAACTCCTCTGAGAAACAGAGTGGAGGAGCAAGTACAGCAAGCAGTAAGTAAAACCTTTGTTTTTGGCCCAGCCTCGCTCTGTAGCCGAGGCTAGAGTGCAGAGATGCCATCTCGGCTCCCTGCAGCCTCCGCCTCCCTGGTTCAAGCGATTGTGCTGCCTCATCATCCCGAGTAGCATGGATTACGGGCGCGCCACGCCTGGCTAATATTATGAGGAGAGAGACGGGGTTTCCCCACGTTAGCCAGGATGGCCTGGATCTCAGATCTCCTGACCTGCCCACGTCGGCCTCCCAGACGACTGGGATTAGAGGGTGAGCCCATCGCTCCCCCGGCCCGAAAACTCTTTTTTAAAAACGGAGCCTTGGGCTGGGCTCGGTGGCTCAGGCCAGTAATCACAGCACTTGGGAAGGACGAGGCGGGTAGAGCCTGAGGTCAGGAGATCGAGACCAGCCTGGCCAAGGACGGTGAAACGCCGGCTCTACTAAAAATACAAAAAAATTAGCCCGGCGTGGTGGCTCGTCTCTGCACTCCCAGCTGCCTTCGGAGGTTGAGGCAGGAGGATCCCTTGACCTGGGATTCAGAAATTTCCAGAAAATTTTCACTCTCCAACTTTTCATGTGTTTTTATGGTATCTCCACTTTAATCTTTGGACATTTTAAAAAAGCCTCTTCCTGGGTAGATGATTTAGTATAGCACATAGAACCTTTTTTTCCTCTCTCTCTACGACACTGTTACGTTGGAGTAATGGCCGCGTTTAATGATCAGTGTTGATTTCATGTAGCAGTTATCTGAAATAGAGCCTTTTAAAACATGGTTATTAAATAACCACTACTAGCTACTGAAATACATTTGGTTCTCAGCGTATTTTCGAGTAAGCATTTTTTCCCCTTCATCTTGCAAAGTAGTTTCCTGTATGAAATACAGGTTTTAGAAGTTTGTTTTCCAGGACCTATCTTTTCATAGACGTTTTCTGAATAGGCAGCGTCGTGGTGATGTCATAGGCTTCTAATTTTACATTTTCTCTTTTAGAAGGACGCTATATACCTCCTCACTTACGGAACAGAGAAGCGTCTAAAGGTATGTATTTAAGGCAAGTTTGTAGATGTAACCTTTAGCAGCTCATCAAAGCCTAGGGAAAAAGAGTGACTTGAGGAAGTCTGTGAACACTTTTTGTCCCCTCCTGTGCCTCTTTTGGACTGTCTTTAGGAACTAGCACTTTCTGTCCTCGGAAAAGTTCCTCGAATGTTGAATGATGGATACTTATTGTGTCCTGTGGCAGACTGAGCCCAAAGAATTTGGGTTTGTGTCGTTAACCTACCAAGTAGGTTAACTATGGTACTGTATCTGTTGGTAACATTTATGGTGTGGTTTGAATTTGAAAGTGGCATATTTTTGCGAATGCCTTATGTCAAAGAAACTGTCTGGTGGTAAAGTTTCTGCTTGCTGCTGTCTTGAAAAGTTGCCACAGTGAAATGGTGTTTTGTTTTTCTGGACTAGTTAACAGTTGTAAAATTATCACTTTGGGCCACATTCAATGAGCTGGGGATATGTTTCAACCCAGACAACTTCATTGGAAAGGTGTTGTATGAAATGCATTAAAACACCTAGGGTTGTTTCCTATCAAATTTGTAAGGTAGAAGAGTTCATTAGAAAAGTTTAATTGGGGTGATGTTTTGAGTGCCTCACGCACATCAAAAAATTTCTAGGAGAAGGAAATGTCAGGAAAAATATTTAAAACCAAAAGGAAAGAAGCTAATGATAAAGGGGTGTGGAGTGGGTAGAGTACTTGCAGTTGACTTTGTTTTTCTCTGTTTAGTCTGTACCCTGTTTTTAAGTCTGTATGTGTTTATCAGAAGACCACTTTGCTAAGGATTGTTTTCTTTTTTCAGAGTAACTGCAGAGTTTCTTTTATCACAAGCATGCTAAGTGTTGTATCTGGCTGGAATTGCACCCGAGGTGTCTTAAGTGCCTTAAGAAGAGTTGGCAATATTTTAGTATTTGCGGGGATGGAAGAGACGTTAACCATCTAACTTCCTTAATGTGGGAAGTACTATGGGTCATTTGTCTAATACTGGATTTTTAAAAGCAGGGGAGAATGAAAAGTGACAACTTTATAAACTTGTAACTTTAAACATTTAATTAAAAGTTTGGATTAGGGAAGCCCTCCAGCAAGTTTGCTCTTGTCATTCCTTTGTCAGTTTGTAGACAATGAAAGTAGGTAATAATGAGGGTTTTTAAAACTCAAGTATAGGTTTATTCTCACTGAGGGTATTAAGATGACACAATTATGTTTGGACTCTTGGTAGGCCAGTAGTGTGTGTATGAGCGTAGCACACAGTGATGTTTGTAACAACTTAGTTTTAGTTGTTAACAGTAAAATAGAAAGTCTTGACCATCTCTGAATGCGAGATTGTGTTAAAATAACTTTATGTGAATAGTTCGAGAAACGTTGTTTTTAGGTGGTAGGATGCCATAGTGACTTAAGAAATGGGTTGTGATGTTCAAAGTTAGAGCAGTGTCAATGGGAAAACCTAATTTGCTGTATCTTTACTGTCCCCTGCCTGAAATTTTCAAAGAGTAATTAGAAATTCTCTGTCTTAATAGGCCTGACATATTTTTATCTGATTATGTAGATCTCTTCTCTTAGTTCAAGGTAATCCACAGTCCCTGAGGTAGTCTTTAGCTGGGCCTTTCCAAAATGTGTATTATACATAGCTTACGTTAAATGTTTAGGTTTAACACCTTTTGCGTTACGTTATTCAGGATTTGTCAAAGATGGATCATAGCTAGGAAACTAACAGAAGCATCGCTTGCACTAGCTACAAGTTGAGCTTAAAAGTGAGGGAGTTGGAATCCCTCCTAATCAGTCATAGCTTAAAAAAAGACATCGTAAATAATTGCATTGGAGTAGGTTTACGTGTTGGACACATAACATTTATACTTAGGGGGTGAATGAAAACAATTACTATTGTGGTGATAGTATCATAGCTGTGTTACATGCAGGCTACGTTGTTCTCAGGTCATGAGATTACTTTGCCTCATTTAATCATCTCTGGTAGAAGAACACATTAACGCTTGTAAAAATTCTGCTTATGGGACCTGTTGGTTGACCTTTGTTCCCACAAGGATAAGATAAAGGAAGACTACATGTGAAGCACCTGTTGACCTTTGTTCCCAGCAGGATAAGATAAAGGAAGACTACATGTGAAGGACTTCGTATTTGGGAAGATGGAAATCGTGTAAACGTCTCATCAGCTTTCAATTTTTGCTTTTTTTATTGAAGGATTCTCTGATAAAGACAGTTCAGGTTGGAGTTGCAGCAGAGATAAGGATGCATATAGCAGTTTTGGGTCTCGAGAATCAAGAGGAAGGTCTGGTTATTTCAGTGATCGTGGAAGGTAAATCCCAGCTTGTGTGTTTATACAGTAGCAGTTTAGGAATCTTAATTTGGCAAGTTCTCATTCTTCATACTTACACTGGTCCTTGAGCATATCTTTAAGAGACTACTCATGGATTTAAAGCAGAGTGATGGTTTATCATTGCTCTGTTGGCACTGAGAGTTCTTTACTAAAAGTAGTTTATTAATTTAGACGAATATACTATTTGACACAATGAAGTCTGTTTCAACTTAAATGATACAGTCTGCGACAGCTTTAAATGCTTCGTGTGTGTGCGTGCATGCGTGCGTGCGTGTTTCTTGAGACAGAGTCTTGCTCTGCTGCCCAGGCTGGAGTGCAGTGGCACGATCTGGGCTCATTGCAGCCTCCACCTTCTGGGTTCAAGTGATTCTCCTGCGTCAGTCTCCCAAGTACCTGGGACTACAGGCGCCCACCACCTGGCCGGCTAATTATTCTTTTCTTGGTAGAGACGGGACCGGGTGGGTTGGCTTATGCCTGTAATCACAGCACTTTGGGAGGGCGAGGTGGCAGGATCACAAGGTCAGGAGTTCGAGACCAGCCTGACCAACACGGTGAAACCCCATCTCTACTAAAAATAGAATGATTGGATGGGTATGGTGGAATGTGCCTGTAGTCCCAGCTACTCAGAAGGCTGAGGTAGGAGAGTCACTTGAACCCAGGAGACAAAGGCTGCTCTGAGTTGAGACGGCACCACTGCACTCCAGCCTGGGTGGCAGAGCAAGACTCCATCTCAAAACAAACAAACAAACAAACAAACAAACCCTAATAATTGAATTTGATCCTGTCTTGTTTTTCAGAAACAGGAATAAAACTCTAAGAAAAATGTTCTCTTGTCACGTGTCTTCTACTTTTTTATATCTAAAAATGTTATATCTAAAAAATTTCATGTGTTATTCCTGCTTTCCTGCCAGTAAATATATTTAGATGATACCAGTAAATATGTTTAGATGGTACTGTCTTAAATGAAGATGTAAAGTATGCACTAGTTGTAAGTATCTAAACCTAATTCTTAGCATGAGATGTCTAAGCTGTGTAATTTTATAAAAATTTTTATAATTTTCTTAAGAACGAAGACACAGATTACACATAAGCGCTGGTTAATTAGAGGGGCTTATTTCACACGAGGTAAACACTGAGTTGCTGACATCGTTTAAGGGTGGTTGTGTTCAGTAAGTCAGCTGATACCCAAGGACATTTCTAGAGGGGTGATAATCCGATATCGGCTAAATCGTGTATTTTTGATTGCTCGTGCCATTCAGATTTGATGATCGTGGACGGAGTGAATATGATGGTATTGGCAGTCGTGACAGAACTGGCTTTGGTAGATACGAACGGAGTGGACACAGTCGTTGGTGTGACAAGTCGGATGAAGATGATTGGTCAAAACCACTTCCACCAAGTGAACGCCTAGAGCGGTAAGTTTTTGAACAACATGTTATACTAAGCCATAAGTTTCGTAACAATTTATATACATGTAATAATTGTCTGATTTCAGGGAACTGTTTTCTGGAGGAAACACGGGGATTAACTTTGAGAAATACGATGAAATACCAGTAGAGGCAACCGGCAGTAACTGTCCACCACATATTGAAAACGTAAGTTTTTGTTTGACTCTTAAAGTTCTTAATGCAAACCCATTGGATTATGAAACATTAATGCCACTATTAAGAATAGTCTCGGAATTGGCCGGGCACGATGGCTGACGCCTGTAATCCCAGGACTTTGGGAGGCTGAGGCGGGCAGATCATGAGGTCAGGAGATAGAGGCCATTGTGGCCAACGTGGTGAAACCCCGTGTTTACTAAAAACACTCAGGTGAGCTGGGCATGGTGCCACGCACCTGTAATCTGAGCTATGCAGGAGGCTGAGGCAGGAGAGTCCCTTCAACCCAGGCATCGGAGGTTAAGGTGAGCCAAGATTGCGCCCCTGCACTCCAGCCTGGCCACAGAGTGAGATTCTGTCTGAAAAAGAAGAAGGACGACAGGCACGAGCCACCATGCCTGCCTCCAAATGCTGTTTCAATTTTTTAAACCCAGGAGTCCATTTTGTTAAAAAATGCCACGATTCTTTAACTGAAATCATAGCATCTGTAAACCAAATCACAGACAGTTTGGTTACTTCCATTAATATGGTAGTGTAAAACAGAAATTGCAAAAGATACAGCATTTTATATCTGTCATGTTTACTTCTATATTTACTTGTATTTGATTAACCCGGCTACATTTCCTGACAGTTCAGTGATATTGACATGGGAGAAATTATCTTGGGGAACATTGAGCTTACTCGCTATACTCGTCCTACTCCAGTGCAAAAACATGCCATTCCTATCATTAAGGGAAAAAGAGACTTAATGGCTTGTGCCCAGACAGGTAAGCTTAGTTGATAAAAAGCAAAAGTTAAGACTATCTAATTGGGCTTACTTTAAAAGTAGTATGTTCTGAAGGGATGTCTGAGTCCTGTGTTTAGCATTTGAGAGAGCTTGGGGATGTGCCTTTTTGTCTGTACCTCTGGATCCTTGGGATGTATCTGGGCATCTTGAGGAAGCGCATGGCAAATTGTCAGCTTGAATACCTTCTTTAAGAAACAGAACTGCATCTTTTTCGGTTAACTCCACGGGAGTTAGCAGACTGCAGCCTGATCTGAAACCTAGCACTTGTGTATTTTTCAACAGCCATATTCGAATATAAATACCCATTTGTTATGTCTGTGCTGTAGAGGTTAGCCAGAGATTTGGCACAGATAAAAAGTGTTCTCTTGTAGAGACTGGCCTGCAAGAGCCATGTACTGTTAGCTCTTTACAGAAAGTTTACTGATTCCTGCTTTACCTTCCAACACTATAGAGCCACTACAAAGAAATGTTGCACTTTTCAGACAAAATGGTTGTGTTTTGTACAAATTAAAATGTACTGTTTGAAAGTAGAGCACAGAAGTCGCTTTACTCCTTAGGTTTGCCGTATAAATTTACTGTACGTCCTAGAAAATTGGAAATGGAGTAAGAAAAAATTTCCTGTAATTCTCGAGAGCATCGAGAACACTTTATCAACGATTAATATTCAGAAATGATAAGTCAGTGTTTTGTCTTCAGGTTCTGGGAAAACGGCAGCATTTCTTTTGCCCATACTGAGTCAGATATATACAGATGGTCCAGGAGAAGCTTTGAAGGCCGTGAAGGTAAAGGTATTGCTGTAAAATGAGACATTTTTGTTTTAAAAAGGCTTTGCAAATGCCTGTTGACTTTTCTAAACAAGGCCAGCTACACCTTATTTTTATTTTTTCACCCCGTTCACCCAATGAAAATAAGTCTGTAGGTGTAGTCTGCACATTATAAAAGGAAACTGGTAAGTTTTAAAAAAGAATTACAGTTTTTGGCCAGAAAGTGTAAATTATTTTCATTTTTTAGGGAAACGGAAGGTGTGGGCGCCGCAAGCAATATCCAGTTTCCTTGGTTTTAGCCCCAACGAGAGAATTGGCTGTACAGATCTATGAGGAAGCCAGAAAAGTAAAATACTCATTTTAGTGATTGTTGCTTTTCTCCTTGATCAAACGATGTTTTTATGGCCACTGACATGTTCTTTGCTTACAGTTTTCATACCGATCTAGAGTTCGTCCTTGTGTAGTCTATGGTGGTGCTGATATTGGTCAGCAGATTCGGGACTTAGAACGTGGATGCCACTTGTTAGTAGCCACTCCAGGACGTCTAGTGGATATGATGGAAAGAGGAAAGATTGCGTTAGACTTCTGCAAGTACGTCAGTTTTTACATATGGGATGCGCCTCTTTTTGTATTAGAAGTTGATTACTTCTGTAGTATTTTTACTAGGGCTGCCTGAGCTTCGATAATTTAATTTTCCACATAGTTTTGAAAATTGCAGTTAACCTTTTTGTTTAAAGAGTAAGTGAAATTTTAATTGAGGCTCTAAGCTTTATTTTAACAATCAACATGTGGCTAATTTGGTTGTAATCTTGAGCCATTTTGTCTCTGTGTGTGTGCGTGCGCGCATGTGTGCATGCATGCGTGTGTGTATCTGTTTGTGGCACTGGAATATTCCCTTATGGAGGGGAGTACATTAGTGTAATTAGTTAGGCAACATACCGAGTAATTAGTGTGTCAGATCTAATGATCCAGGATCAACTGAGGGTTTTTCATAACAGGTACTTAGTGTTGGATGAAGCTGATAAGATGTTGGATATGGGATTTGAACCTCAGATACGTCGCATCGTTGAACAAGATACCATGCCACCAAAGGGCGTTCGTCACACCATGATGTTTAGTGCTACTTTTCCTAAAGAAATACAGGTATTGTTGGATGTTTTCGTTTTTGATTAGAGCATATGTGTTTATTATATTTAGATAATTTGTGTACTAAAGTAGGCAATTGAGTATTTTTCTCACTTTTTCAGATGCTTGCTCGTGACTTTTTGGATGAATATATCTTTTTAGCTGTCGGCAGAGTAGGCTCTACCTCTGAGAACATCACACAGAAAGTAATTTGGGTGGAAGACTTAGATAAACGGTCGTTTCTGCTTGATATCTTGGGAGCAACAGGTAAAATTATGAATAATAATAATAATAGTGTCAGTTACATGTAAGGAGAATCTCTTTACATCTCTTCTGTTCCTTCCCTTGCCTTTTCCTCATTCTAAACATAGTTATAACAATGTTTACATTAATTGCTTCCAAGATTTATTCTAGCAGAAGGACTAGAATTAACCCAGTTAATATTTAGATTAACCAGCGATGCTAATTCATTATGAGTAAACAAAGCCTTCTGATTTTTCAGGGAGGGATTCACTGACTTTGGTGTTTGTAGAGACCAAAAAGGGAGCAGATTCCCTGGAGGATTTCTTATACCATGAAGGACATGCTTGTACTAGTATTCATGGAGACCGATCACAGAGAGATCGAGAGGAGGCCCTTCGCCAGTTTCGCTCGGGGAGAAGCCCAATTCTTGTGGCTACAGCTGTATGTAAACGTTATTTTTTAATTAATCATGTTTGTACAGTGCTTTTTTTTTTTTAAAATAAAAGTTATTTTTCAGGTTGCAGCACGAGGACTAGACATTTCAAATGTGAGACACGTTATCAATTTTGATCTGCCGAGTGATATTGAAGAATATGTGCATCGTATTGGCCGTACAGGACGTGTAGGAAACCTGGGTAATAATTTTGTTAGGGAGTTTTATTTATTTTGGTTTTATTATTGTGATGCACCCAGCAAAGATTTGACAAAGGACCTTAAAAATAGAACGTTTATATCTGAGGAAAAATTTTAGATTAATCAGCCAACTAAATTTTTTTTTCCGTCCGTTTGATTTGGTTGTACTGCAAATCACAATGTCACGTTTTAGTTTTGGACTTACAATATTTTACATAGGGATATAGGAATGTAAGAACAGCATGCTGCTTTATGGAAACTTCATGTGCTTTTTTTGATCTATGTAGGCCTTGCCACCTCATTCTTTAACGAAAAAAATGTGAATATTGCAAAGGATTTGTTGGATCTTCTTGTAGAAGCTAAACAAGAAGTGCCTTCTTGGTTGGAAAGTATGGCTTACGAACACCACTACAAGGGTGGCAATCGTGGACGATCTAAAAGGTACGCACTGTTGTGAGCCTTCCCTCTTGGTATTACCTATTGGGGGCAGTAAGCTTTCAGAGTTAGCTTTTCCCCGAGTAACGGGTTAAACAGTTATTTTCAACTATAATACATAAACGTTTGGGCAAGGGGTAATTATTAGAAAGGTTGACATGGCGTTAGGTGTCAGTTCTTCACTACTGAGTACTTTAGAAACTCTGCTAGAACACCTGGGACATTAATGGTACAGTTCCCATGAGAACATAATGGCACTGAACTGAAAACTTAAATGGGGAACTGTGAACTTGAAGCAGGAATTTGCTGTTTAATCCAACTTTGGACTTACAGTGCCATGCTATATTTTTGCTTTCAATAATAGATTCAGCAGAGGATTTGGTGCTAGAGACTGTCGACAGAGTAGTGGCTCCAGCAGTTCTGGCTTCAGTAGTAGTCGTGCAGGCAGCAGCCGCGGTGGTGGAGGTGGTTACGGCAACAGCAGAGGATTTGGTAGAGGTAATGTTAATTTTTCCTTGAGGAAGGGCTTTTTCTTTTTCTTGTGAGTCCTGTTTTTCATACCATAATTCATTGGGGAAATTTAATTTCTGAGGGACACAAACTCTTAACACTAGATTTCTTTTGTTGGGTTTACGTTAGAGTACTTGAGAAAAAAAAAAGAAAGGTGACTTAATGTTTCTCTCTTTAAACATTTTTCTTGATAGGTGGCTATGGAGGCTTCTACAATAGTGATGGATATGGAGGAAATTATGACTTCCAGCGGGTTGACTGGTGGGGCAACTGAATCTGCTTCACAGCAAAGTCACCCTTACAAACAAGCTAATATGCAAACCACATGTAACTGAGCCAGACTGTGTCGTGTCACCTCAAGAACTTGCAGGACGTTACCAGCAGTGATTGTCCTGAAAATTCAAGGGAGCTCAAAGTCACAAGAAGAAGAATGAAAGGAAATAAAACAGCAGCCCTATTCAGAAATTGGTTTGAAGACTTAATTGCTGTGATTTGGATTTAACTCTCCCCTCCTGCTTCAGTCCCACCCCAAACTGCATTTATAAGTTCGTGGCTAAGGATCGTTTTGTTTGTTAACATACTGTGACTTTAACTTTAGACAGCTTCCTACTTTGATGTCCTGTTGGATCAGTCATGCTCACGATACCCACTGTTTTGACAAAATAAATTTACTAACCTCGGCCTAAAATCAAACCGTGGCACACAGGTGTGATACAACTTCAACAGGAATCATCAATTCATCCGTGAATATAAACGGGGAGAAAACAAAACAAAACATCTTCAGACAGTAGCCTGCATTCGGACCGCTTGACTCTTGCAGTCTTGGGGGGTGGGGGATCATCTTAAAGCATTAAAGCATAGTTTGTTTGTTTTTTTTATGTGGCCAACCTATAGTAAGTTCTGATTTTCTCAGTGTATCCTGGAGGGGCGCTTAGAAACTTACCCTCTTTAAATAAGCCATTCCAGTGGTGAGGAGGTGGAATGTATCACCATACCCATTAATATTTTTGAAAGAGCTCTTAAAGTTAACTGAAATAAACACAGCAGTTTCTCTTCTAAAAAAGTTTGAGAAGTTTATTCTAAGCTAGGCAAATGTGGCACTATTATGCAGCCGTCAAAAATGATGAGTTCGTGTCCTTTGTTGGGACATGGAGGAACCTGGAGACCATCATTCTTGGCAAACTGACACAAGAATAGAAAATGAAATGCTGCATGTTCTCACTCATAGGCGTGTGTTGAACAATGAGAACACCTGGTCACAGGGAGGGCAGCACTACACACTGGGGTCTGTTTCTGGGAATAGGGGAGGGACGGTGATGGGGGTGGGGAATTTGGGAGAGAGAGCATGGGAAAAAATGCCAGATATAGGTGAAGGGGAGGAAGGCAGCAAATCACACTGCCACGTGTGTTCCTATGCAACTATCTTGCATGTTTTTCAAATGTACCCCAAAACCTAAAATGCAATGAAAAATACTGAAAAATTTAAAAATTTATTTTGGAACCGCAAGTGTAATCATCATGTCCTCAAAACGCGCAAAAAAAAAAAAATAAATAAATAAAAATAAAAATAAAAAGGATAAATTCCTGGACGCTTGCGTTTTTCCAAACCTAAACTAGGAAAATGTTGAAACCATGAATAGCACAATAACGGAGGTTGCAGTGAGCAGAGATTGCGCCATGGCACTCCAGCTTGGGTGACAGAGCAAGACTGTCTCAAAATTTAAAAATTCCCAAACTGTCCCTCCATACCAGCACCATAACTTTCTCAAAAGACAGACATACCAAGAAGATTCCATGGTTTTATCAACTTGACATTTAACAACAATTTTTCTTTTTTTTGAGATGGAGTCTTGCTGTGTCTCCCAGACTGGAATGCAGTGGCCTGATCTCAGCTCACCACAACCTCTGCCTCCTGTGTTCACGTGATTCTTCTGACAGCCTCCCCGGTAGCTAGGATTACAGGCACCCACCACCATGCCCAGCTGATTTTTGTATTTTTAATAGAGACAGTGTTTCACCACGTTGACCGGGCTGGGCTGGAACTCCTGACATCACAATCTGCCCATGTTAGCATCTATTCTTGTAACAATCATGTGCCTTGATTTAAGAATTCCCATGTGGTCAGCCTTCGTGACCATCAGAGCGATTATAAGATCGGGTAAGCAAGCGCGATACACCATGAGGTCTCAGTGGGGCCAGGGGGGATGTTTGGGAAAAACCAAAATCAAAAATAGGCCTTGTGGGTTGGTCACCGACCCTTTCCTGGTGTTTCCTGAGTGTTAGGACATTTTACACAGAGCCACTGTCTCTCAGCTAGGTATGACTATGTCCCATTTACAGATGAAACAGTGAGGCCAGGAAGGTCAAATCACCCGTGTGAGGGAGAAGTGTTGGCATAATTTAGTGTCAATAGAAGAAGGAACACGTTCTGTCTCTAGAAGGGTATAAAGATACTGGCCTGGCGTGGCAGCTCACGCCGGTAATCTCAGCACTTTTTGGGGCCGAGGCAGGTGGATCACCTGAGGCCAGGGGTTCGAGACCAGCCTGGCCAACATGGTGAAAGCCCACCTCTACTAAAAATACAAAAATTAGCTGGGCACGGTGGCAGGCACCTATAATCCCAGCTACTTGGGAGGCTGAGGCAGGAGAATCGCTAGAACCTCGGGGGCGGAGGTTGCAGTGAGCCGTGATTGCACCAAAACACTCCAGCCTGGAGGACAGGGGGAGACTCTGTCTCAAGTATATATATATGTACATGCATGTGTATATATGGATAAGTGTGTATATATGTATGCATATGTGTATATGCATGTGTATGTATGTATATGTGTATATATGTATGCATATGACTGTGTGTATGTATGTGTATGTGTGCGCACATATGTATGCATGTAAGTGTATATATGCACGTATATGTATGTATATATGTGTATGTATATATGTATGTATATATGTGTATGTATATATGTATGTGTATGCATGCATGCACACATGTATATGCATGTGTATGTGTGCGCACATGCATGTATATGCATGTGTGTTGTGTGTATATGTGTGTGCATCTATGTATGTGTATCATATACATATGTATATGTATTTAAGTCAAACATAAACGCGCTGTTTGTGATGTCCTCTTTCTTTAACACGAATCTTAATTTCTCAAGTGTAACTCCAGATGTTGATGCTCATTCGCAGTGTCCAAGCCCTCATTATCCCAAAGTGCTTCATAGTGCTGCCTGCAGAAATGTAAATATTTACTCTGTAATCATCCTTTAATTTTTTTCCTGCCTCACAGAGTTTTTGACTGGCTGTTTTGGAAGACTATGTCTTAGTGTCCCTTAACAGTGGGGGAACCTGTGTGTGTGTGTGCAGACCTGACAAAATTCTCAGGCTTGGGGTTATCTTCTAGGTGAAGCTACTGATGGGGAGAGGGAGCTTTGATTTAGTTAAGGCTTGTCTGACTGCTCCACCTACCGGCTATGAAGGCAATATGCTACCCGCCTTTGAGGTTTTCAGCGTGGCTGGCTGCGAACACCCAATAAAAGTCGGGCATGGCGCATACCTGTCATCGGAGCACTTTGGGAGGCGGAGGCGGGCGGATCACCTGAGGTCAGGGGTACGAGACCAGACTGGCTTACATGGTGAAACCCAGTCTCTACTAAAAATACAAAAATTAGGTCTGGTGCGGTGGCTCACGCCTGTAATCCCAGCACTTTGGGAGACCGAGGCTGGCAGATCACCTGAGGTCACGAGTTCGAGACCAGCCTGGCCAACATGGTGAAACCCCGTCTCTGCTAAAAACGCAAAATTAGCCGGGCGTGGTGGCGGGCACCTGTAATTCCACCTAACTGGGAGGCTGAGGCAGGAGAATCACTTGTACCCGGGAGGCTCAGGTTGCAGTGAGCCGAGATCATGCTGTTGCACTCTAGACTGGGCAACAAGAGCGAAACGCCATCTCAAAGAACAAAAGAGTGTTTGTGCTCCTGGGTCCCTGTACATGGACGTTATGTGAGACGTGGGTTACTACCTGCAGAAGTCCGTCCTGCAGACCCCAAGTCAGCGACAGACCAACGAATGCACTCACATCATTCAGTGAATCAGGTGGGCTGGGGCTGGCCTTGAGGCTTTGAGAGACAAAATGCAGCCCATCCACCAAGACCCTCTGTGCATCCAGACTTTTATTCATACAGAGTTCTAAGTCAACACACTTGTGGATAATTAACATGGTGAAGAGAATGGTTCTCTAAACATTTTCCATAATAGTTTGCCAACCACCCCACGTGAATTCCAAGAGCTATCCACCATAGCCACTTGTCATAGTTTTCAAATCTGAGTAAAGTAACCCCTCCCCCCCACCAAAAATGCTCTTACTGTGTTCAGATGGATTTTAGAGTTTTCAAACTGGCTTGCTGTGGGAGACTTTTCAGCATTCAAACTTTTATATATTAAGTATCTTTTTTTTTTTTTTCAGAAGGAATCTTGCTCTGTCACCCAGGCTGGAGTGCAGTGGCTCAATTTTGGCTCACTGCAACCTCCACCTCTGAGGTTCAAGCGATTCTCCTGCCTCAGCCTGCCAGGTAGGTGGGATTATAGGTTCACACCATTATGCCTGCTAATTTTTTGTATTTTTAGTAGAGATGGGGTTTCACCATGCTGGTCAGGCTGGTCTTGAACTCCTGATCTCATAATCTGCCCCACCTCGGGGTCCGAAAGTGCTGGGATTACAGGGGTGAGCCACTCTGCCCAGCCCTTTAGTACAATTTTTTTTTTTGAGATGGTGGGTCTTGCCCTGTCACCCAGGCTAGAATGAAATAGTAATATTATAGCTCACTGCAGTCTTGACTTCCTGGTTCCAACACTCCTCCTACCTAAGCCTCCAGATTGGCTCAAATCACAGGCTCGTGCAAACACACCCAGCTAATATTTTCATTTGTTTGTTCTATAGAGACAAGGTATCACTATGTTATCCAGGGTGGTCTTGAACTCTTGGACTCAAGGAATCCTTCTGCATTAGTCTCCCAAAGTGCTAACACAGCGTGTTACCAGGTGCAAGGTGATATTTTACCTTAGAAGAGTAGGGAGAGGAGAGAAGAGTGAGGAAGGGGGAGATGGGGACACAAAGGAAAGGAATGCAGAGAGAGATAAAGAGACAGAGAGGAGAGAGACAGAGACAGAGACAGAGACAGAGAGAGAGAGAGAGAGAGAGAGAGAGAGAGAAAGGGATAGAGACCCCCACACACACAGAAAGAAAGAGAGACTGATGGAAACTCTTTTTCCACCAGCCAAGAAGAGAACCAGCACCCCAGAAGAGGGGTTTGATTGAAACCATCAACTGTATTACATCATGAGAACTGACTGGCTGTGTGACTATATATATATATATATATATATATATATATATATATATATATATACACCGTGTGACTCTATTGTGGCTTAACAATTAAATAATTATTTCCCAGTTATTCATTTGTCCAGTGAGGTATCCAGGAAACCCCGAGAAGACCACCAGCTCTCAGCACAGACAGCACAATACCAGGGATGGGTGGCAGGCATTTTGGTGCATGGCCAGCTGGTTCCCCTGCACCTGCCCAGGGATGCTGCTCTCCAGGCTACTGGTTTCCCAGCCTCAGCACAGATGCCTTCATCCCCAGAATTTTAAGGGAGGGGATGCTGGAAGCTGGGGCAGGAGATGGGGGTGAGAATGAAGGTTTTCAGAGCAGAGACCATGACGGACCAATTTTCAGACTGCCTGAAAATGGAGCGTAACCCAAATTCTTAGGAGACTCTAGGGAAGAGTCAGAACCATGGCAATAGCCAAGATTGCATTTCCCGGGGCAGGAGTCTAAGAGTCAGAGTTAGATCTGTTTAGACTGAAACTTGAAAAATACAGGGATGGGAAAGTCTGATCTTTCCTCAAAGGGTGAACCGAAGACCATATGTATTAGTCTGTTTTCACACTGCTGATAGAAACATATCCAAACGGGGCGAATTACAGAGGAAAGAGAGATTTAACAGACTCACAGTTCCACATGCCTGGGGAGGCCTCAGAATCATGGCAGAAGGCAGGAAGGCGCAAGTCACATCTTACATGGGTGGTAGCAGGCAAAGAGAGAGAGCCGTGCAGCGGAACTCTCCTTCTTTAAAAAGATTGTATTTATTCATTATTATACTTTAGGTTCTGGGGTACACAGGCAGATTATGCAGGATTGTTTCACAGGTCTATATATGCCATGGTGGTTTGCTGCATGCATCCCCCCATTGTCTACATTAGGTAATTATATACATAATATTATATCATAATGATTATATGTAATATTATATTATAATTATATTATATACTTCTATAACATTCATATATAATTATATAATACAAGTACCCTGTCCCTCAGGCTGGAATGCAGTGGTGTGATCCCAGCTCAGTGCAGTCTCCACTTCCCAGGTTCAAGCCATCCTCCTGCCTCAGCCTCCTGAGTAGCTGTGATTACAGGCTCCCGCCATGGCATGCAGCGAATTCTTGGATTTTTGTAGAGACAAGGATTTTCCAGGTTGGCCAGGCTGGTCTGGAATGTCTGACTCAAGGGATCCACCTGCCTCAGCCTCCCAAATATTTTTATATTTTTTAATTATGATTTTTTTTATTTCCATAGGTTATTGGGAACAGGTGGTGTCTGGTTGAAGGAGCGAGCTCATTGGTGATGATTTGTGAGATTTTGGTGCACCCATCACCTTAGAAGTATACACTGCACCCTGCTTGTAGTCTTTCATCCCTCAGCCACTCCCACCCTGTCTCTGCCATTCCCCAAGTCCATTGTGTCATCCTTATGCCTTTGTATCCTCATAGCTTAGCTCCCACTTGTAAGTGGGAACACACGATGTTTGGTTTTTTCATTTCTCTTTACTTCTCTTAGCATAATAGTCTCCAATCCCATCCAGGTTGCTGAGAATGCCATTAATTCATTCCTTTTCATGGCTGAGTAGTATTCTTTCATATATATAGCCACAGTTTCTTTTTCTTTCCTTTTTTTAAGACAGTCATGCTCTGTCGCCCAGGCTGGAGTGCAGTTACATGATCCTGGCTCACTGCACCCTCTGCCCACTGGGTTCAAGTGATTCTTCTGCTTCAGCCTCCAGACTAGCTGGGATTACAGGTGCTCACCACCATGCCTGGCTATTTTTTGTATTTTTTATTAGAGACGGGGTTTCACCATGTTGGTCAGGCTGGTGTCAAACTCTTGACCTTGTGATCCGCGCCGTCAGTCTCCCAACGTGCTGGGAAGTCATGAGGTTGTTAAGTGGAATTCATGCCTCCTGCAGGAAGGGGTTAGCTACTGTGGGAGTGTGGCCTCCTTATTTCTTTTGGGCGTGTTCCTTCTCACCTCTTTCACTTTCTCTCCATGATATGAACTACACTGAGGCCCTCACCAGATCAGCTGGGCATCTTGGGCTTCCCAGCCACCACAACTGCAAGGTAAAAATACCCTCTTTTAATTTTTATTTATTTATTTAGAGACAGAATCTGGCCCTGTTGCCCATGCTGGAGTTCAGTGGCGTGATCTTGGCTCACTGCAACCTCCTCCTCCTGGGTTCAAGCAATTCTCTGCCTCAGCCTCCTGAGTAGCTGGAATTACAGGTGCTTACCACCATAGCAGGCTAATTTTTTTGTGGGTTAATAGTAAAGATGGGGTTTCATCATTTTGTCTAGGCTGGTCTTGAACTCATGACCTTGTGATCCACCCACCTCGGCCTACCAAAGTGCTGGGATTACAAGCGTAAGCCACCACACCCAGCCATCAACCTCTATTTTAAATAAGTGTCTCCGTGTGTGGTATTCTGTGATAGCAACAGAAAACATACTAAAACATACCCTTTCTGCTCCTGGTGCTAATCTACACTGTCCCCTTCTCACAAAGGCCTGATCTGACACCCTCAGGGAGGGAGAGGTCTCCTCTTTGTTAAATATGGTTGTGATCAGGCCAGACGCTGTGACTCATGTCTGTAATCCCAGCACTTTAGGAGGCCAAAGCAGGTGGATCACTTGAGATCAGAGATTGAGACCAGCCTGGCCAACATGGTGAAACCTCGTCTCCACTAAAAGTACAGAAATTAGATGGGCATGGTGGTGCATGCCTGTAATCCCAGCTACTCAGAAGGTGGAGGCAGGAGAGTAGTTTGAATCTGAGAGGTGGAGGTTGCAGTGAGCCTAGATCGCACCACTGCACTGCAGCCTGGCAACAGAGCAAGACTCTGTCAAAAAAAAAAAAAAAAAAAGACAGAACTAATAGTAGAACTCCCATTTGATCCAGCAATCTCACTACTGAGTGTTTTCTCTTTTCTTCCTAAGTGTTTTTCCTTCTTGCCAGCAGGCCGCCACTGCGGACAGCATGTCTGTAGGGTTTGATCAGCTGCATTTGCTCCCAAGGCACCTGATGAAAGGGGTTTTCCCTCGTCTTTCTGCTAATGCATTTCTTCATCCTTCACGCATTCCTTCCCTCCTTTGCACCTACTGTGTTCTTGTGGTCAGGGAAGTATGTGCAAGGGAGTTCTGATGGCCGAAGCATTCCGGTTCCTGGAGAAGAGAGGCATCGAAATAGGCAGACAGCATGAAAGGCACCGCCATGCTTGCATCAGGAGAGATGGTTTGCAGGAGTGCTGGTTTCTATGGCACCCCTCAGATTTCTTTCATTGAAGCCTCCTTGTTCGGCCTTTCCTATTGAAAAGTGCCTCAAATGTAGCTGGGGTTTGAAAAGCTTGAAACCAGAAGGCACCTCTGACATCGTGGTGAATGGTCAGGTCAGTGTGTGGGGCACATGTGGGCTGGGAAAGCCACGTCTTAGACGCCCTCCAGCCCACATCTGCTCACAGTAATCTGTTTGCACATCTTAGGGTCTCCCTCACAACAGCTGTTGGGAACATAGGAGGAGAGGATGGTGGGTGAGGGTTTGGCAGGAGACACTTGCCAGCAGGTAGAGCTGGCATTCCAGCCTGGGACTGGTGCACCATTGATTTGTAAATTATTTTTTCCTGTACCCCCCTTTTCTCTCTCTCTGTCTCCCCTCTTTCACCTCTCTCTCACCTCTTTCCTTCTCTGTCTCTTCTCTCTCTCTCCCATCTCTCTCTTCTCCCTCTCTCTTTCTCTGTCTCTCTTACCCTCTCTCTTACTCTTACTCTCTTATTCCCTCTCATACTCATGTTTTACTGTTTTCACCTGAGGGAAGAGTGATGTGAAACTAGAACTTCGCTTTTTCTGGGGTATTTAGGAATGTGGGGCCGTGGGGTTTTCTCCACCTGTTTTGGGTCATTGCTTCCTGATTTCTCAGAGCTTTGCTATTAACAGCTCATTTCCCTCCCTTGGGGGCTGACTTTGACTTTCCTGGTGGAGAAAACAGTGAATAACTTTTCAAAGTCTCTTGTGTTGCTGACCTGGTTATTGTCATCAAATTCTTATGATTTCTGAGACATCTCTTTGGCATGTTAAGCAGATTGAGTTTGGACAGTGGGAACATAGAAAGTGTAAGTATTGCTTGTTTTTGTTTTTGTTGGACTTTTGGATTTTTTTTTTTTTTAAACAGAGTTTCACTCTTGTTCCCCAGGCTGGAGTGCAGTGGTGCAATCTCAGCTCCCTATGACTTCTGCCTCCCAGGTTCAAACGATTCTCCTGCCTCAGCTTCCTGAGTAGCTGGGATTATAGGCATGCATCTGCAGGCCCAGCTAATTTTTGTATTTTTAATAGAGACAGGGTTTCTCTATGTTGGTCAGGCTGGTCTTGAACTTCTGACTTCATGATCTGTCTGCCTCGGCCTCCCATGGGGGATATTGTAGTACTTCCTGGTCATACATATAATAGTAGCACTTCCTGGTTCACAGGGACAGTGCAACACTTCCTAGTTAATTCGGATAATTATAGGACTTTTTGGATTGCAGGGACATTGTCATACTTTCTGGTTCATATGGATAATTATAGAACTTCCTGGATCCTAAAGATATTTGCAACCCTCTGATTTGTAGGGGTAATTGTAGCACTTCCTGTTTTACATTGTAGTACTTCCTGGTTCATACGGATAATAGTAGTACTTCCTGGTTCCCAGGGACATTGCAACACTTCCAGTTCATACAGATAATTGTAGCACTTCCTGCTTTGCAGGGACATTGCAATACTTTTTGGTTCATAGGGAATATTGTAGCACTTCCTGTTTCTTATGAATACTGTAATACTTTCTGGTTCATAGGGATATTGCAGTACTTTCTGGTACATAAAGATAATGGTAGTGGTTCCTGGTTCATATGGATAATAGTGGTACTTCCTGGTTCACAGCGGCATTACAAAACTTCCTAGTTCATTCAGATAATTGTAGACTTCCTGGTTTGCAGGGATATTGCTACACTTTCTGGTTCATATCTATCATTGTAGAACTTTCTGGTTCATTAGACATTTGCCACCCTCTCGTTCCTAGAAGTAATTGTAGCACTTCCTGTTTCATAGGCACGTTGTAATACTTCCTGGATCATATGGATAATTGTAGCACTTCCTGGTTCATATGAATAATAGTAGCACTTCCTGGTTCACAGGAACATTGCAACACTTCTGGTTCAGACAGATAATTGTAGCACTTCCTGCTCTGCATAGACATTGCAAAACTTTTTGGTTCATTGGGAATATTGTAACACTTCCTGTTTCATACGAACATTGTACTTCTTCCTGGTTCATAGGGACATTGTAGTACTTCCTGGTTCATACGGTTAATGGTAGTACTTCTTGGTTCGCAGGGTCATTGCAACAATTCCTAGTTCATTCAGGTAATTGTAGACTTTCTGGTTTGCAGGTATATTGTCACACTTTCTGGTTTATATCGATAATTGTAGAGCTTTCTGGATCATAAAGATATTTGCAACCCTCTCGTTTCTAGGGGTAATTGTAGCACTTCCTGTTGCATAGGAACATCGTAATACTTCCTGGTTCATATGGATAATTGTAGCACTTCCTGGTTCATGTGAATAATAGTAGCACTTCCTGATTCACAGGGACATTGCAATATTTTGGGTTCATACAGATAATTGTAGTGCTTCCTGCTTTGCAGGGACATTGCAATACCTTTTTGGTTCATAGGGAATGTTGTAACACTTTCTGTTTCATATGGACATTGTAATACTTTCTGGTTCATAGGGACATTGTAGTACTTCCTGGTTCCCACAGATAATGGTAGTACTTCCTGGTTAACAGAGACATTGCAACAATTCCTAGTTCATTCAGATAATTGTAGAACTTCCTGGTTTTCAGGGCTATTGTCACAGCTTCTGGTTCATATGGATAACTGTAGCACTTCCTGGTTCATAAAGACATTTGCAACCCTCTGGTTCCTAGTGGTAATTGTAGCATTTCCTGTTTCATAGGGATATTGTAATACTTCCTGGTTCATATGAGTAATTGTAGCACTTCTTGGTTTATACAGATAGTAGTAGCACTTCCTGGTTCACAGGAACATAGCAACACTTCCTGGTTCATTCGGATAATTGTAGAACTTTTTGGTTTGCAGGGACATTGTCACACTCTCTGGTTCATAGGGATAATTGTAGCACTTCCTGGCACATAGGGGAATTGCGACACTTACTGGTTCATAGTGACAGTGCAACACTTCCTGGTTTATATGGATAATTGTGTCACTTCCTGGTTCATAAGGACATTGCAACACTTCTTGGTTCATCCTGATAATGGTAGCACTTCACGGATCATAGGGATATTGCAACAATTTCTGGTTCACGTGAATAATAGTAGTCCTCTTTGTTTCATAGGAACATTGCAACACTTCCTGTTTCATCATCCCCTATTCTGCCATTTGCCTCAGACCTAGGAAGTTACTCACAAATCTATTTCCTATCCCATGGATTTGACTATTAGGGGCATTTTGAAGAAATGGTATCCCACACCATGCAGTTTTGTGCTTGGCTTCTTTCACTCAGCATCACATTTTTGAGGTCCGTCGATGTACTATGCATCTGAATTCCATTCCTTTTGATGGCTGAATGACATTCCATTGTATGAGGAGACCACATTTTGTTTATCTGCACCTGTTGATGGGCAGTGAGTTCTTTCCACTGTGCAACTACCATAAATAATGTTTAGCACTTAGTGTACAGTTAGGACGTCTATGTATGTAGTTGTCGGAGTGCGTGTCTTCAATTTTTTGGGTAAATACCCAGCAGGGGAATGGCTGGGTCGTATGAAAACTCTGTTTAACCACTGAAGGATCCACCAAGCTGCTTTTCAAAGCAGCTGCACCATTGCACCATCCCACAAACAATACGAGAGAGTTCCAGTTTCTGCACATCTGAGCCCACAGTTGTCCCTGTCCATCTTTGTCATTAGAGCCATCCTAGTGTGTAAAATGGGCTATCTCACTGTGGTTTCGATGTTCATTTCCCTGATGACCAAATAGGTTGGTTTTCAAGTTTTCTTGGTCTTTCTTTTTCTTTATCAAGGAGATGACTAATGAGTAATACATAAATAAATGTTTCTTACCCACCGTTTTGATGAATTTTATTCATCGTCATAATAATGCTTGACCTTATTTGCTTCTCTGTCAGCTATGGGTATCTAAATGTTAGTTTCAGGAATGAACTGTGCTTTCTCTAACCCCCAAAACCCCAGATCTATCCAGGACACTGCCTGAAACACAGAAAGCATTAAACAAATACAGATTAAATATAATAGCAAACGCATGTTTTATTTTAAAATATCAACAGTTGTTCCATTTGCAGTGGCTCACACCTGTAATTCCAGCACCTTGGGAGGCTGAGGTGTGCGGATCACCTGAGGTCAGGAGTGTAAGACCAGCCTGGCCAACCTGGAGGAGCCCCATCAGTACTAAATATACAAAAATTAGCCTAGTGTGGTGGCAGGCACCTGAAATCGTAGCTGCGCAAAAAGCTGAGGCAGGAGAATTGCTTGAACTCTGGAGGCAGAGGTTGCAGTGAGCCTAGATCCCACCATTGCACTCCAGCCTGGGTGACAGAGTGAGACTCTGTCTCAAAAAAAAAAAAAAAAAAATTCAACGTGAAGACTAAGATACTGTTGACAATTTATGCGTGTATACTTATATATGTGTATATACACATATATACGTGTGTGTATATATGTACGTATATATATATACACACACATACACACATACAAGCGTAAATATATATACAACCATTTATATACATATATAAGCATACCCACATTATATACATACATATAATAGAGACACACACACATACGCACATATAGTTACACATGTCTTTATGAAACGCAGACCTAGGATATCTTCCCCAGAATCAGGTCCAAGGCAGATAGTTGAAAATGCCTTATTTCTAATTTGTGGTTAAAATAAAACTGAGAAGATTTCATTATTTTTGTCAGAGACCTTTTTCAGTGTTTGTTTTAGACTAGGGGGTTCGTACACAGGTGTGTTACCTGGATGTACTGTCTGGTGCTGAAGTTTGGGGTGTGATGGATCCCATTACACAGGGAGTGAGCATAGCACCCAATAGGTAGTTTCCAGTTCTTACCCCGTCCCTCCCTCCCACCTCTAGAAGTCCCCAGTGTGTGTTCCCATGTTTGTGTCCATGAGTAACCAATACGTAGATCCACTTGCAAATGAGAACATGCAATATTTGGTTTTCTGCGAAGACCAGCTCGGTCGTAGAGACCCCAACCCAGGCGGCACTGGAGGAATTAAGAAACGGACACAAAGATAGAGTGAAAAAGTGGGGTCAGAGTGGGGGTCAGAGTGGGACGTCAGGGGACTGACAGCGTTTCCTAGCTGAAAGCCCAGAGCGACTCTGACCCACGTATTTATTTGTGAACAAGTGATTATTTTGAATAAGCAGGTGCGCAGTGTTTCTTCATAGAATAAAGATAGACTCAACAGGCAGATAGTTCCTGTTCTCTACTAAGATAGAAATAACCTGGAAAGCACTCGTTGCGACTTAACAATGGGGACAAGTTTATGTATTCAGTGTTTTGGGGGCTGGCTTAACTTGTGTGTGACCAGTATGCACTGCTTGCTGATTCTAGCAGTTTTCTGCCTGGGGATGGCTTCGTGTTCCTTGCCATCACCTCTCAGCAAACAACATATATTCCATCACACACATGTAAAGAGCTCCTCCTAACAGTTTTCTGTTTCTGGATGAGTTTGATGATGATAAGAAGCTCCAGCTCCATCCATGTCACTGCAGAGGACGTGGTTTTGTTCTTTTCTATGGCTGTATCATATTTACGTCACGGTGTCTGTGGTCTATGTTTTTTTTATCCAATCCACCAGTGATGGACATTTAGGTTGATTCCATGTCTTTGCTATTGGGAATAGTACTGTGGTAAACATATGTGTGCAGGAGTCTTTTTGGGAGGGCAATTTATTTTTCTTTATGTATAGACCCAGGAATCGGATTGCTGAACTAAATGGTAGTTCTCTTATTAGTTCTTTGAGAAATCTGGAAGATATGTTTTGCAATGAACTTCTTGCAGCTTTTCACTGCCTCCCTTTTAAAGTACATCCAGAAGGGTGACCCTACTTTGGTGCACAGAACCTGGGTAAAAAATAAATGTGACCAGCTGGGTGTGGTGACTCACACATGTAATCTCAGCATGTTAGGAGGCCAAGGCAGATGGATCATCTGAAGTCGGCAGTTTAAGACCAGCCTGGCCAACATGGAGAAACCCCATCTCTATTAAAAATACAAAAAAATTAGCCAGGTGCGGTGACAGGCGCCTGTCATCCAAGCTACTCGGGAGGCTGAGGCACAGGAGAATTGCTTGAACCTGGGAGCCAGAGTTTGCAGTGAGTTGCGATGGTGCCTCTGCACTCCAGCCTGGCCACAGAACGAGACTCCATCTCAAATAAATAAATAAATAAACAAACATGACCTGCTGCGGCCACCTCCAAGGGTCCTGGATAGGAGCAGAAGGAAGTGAAAAGAAGGAGATGAAAATTTCAAACCTTGCAAGCTGGAAATGTTCTTCCTGATATTACCGATGCTTGTGTAGTCAGGCACGTTGAAAGCGACTCTAAGGCTTCCTGCCGTCCTTATGTTCTGAATATGTACAAGGTAGAAAATTATCCTGCACTTTTTTCCCAGCTCATTGAAACATTTTAGGAAGGAACATTTCCACATGGACAGCAGGTTTAAATACTTAATTAGTTAGTACTATGAACAAACAGAAGAATCTCTGAGGCAGAAGGGAAATAAAAAGGAAACTTGGTCTCCGTTTAGTTATGTTTCTCATAAACGTTTTCCCGAGAGCAAAGATGTTCTCTTTTATATTAAAAATACAGAGAAACACTTGATTTCTCATTAGCCCAAGGAAATACTGTGGACATTTTTATTACCCTAAAAAGGCACATTTTCCAAAGACACCAAACAGAGATGGAACATTGTGTTTGCCTGTTTCTGGCTAGCATGTCTGGCTACTGACTGGATTTAATTAATTAATTAATTTTCTTGAGACAGAGTCTCACTCTGTCACCCAGGCTGGAGTGCAATGGCATGATCTCGGCTCACTGCAACCTCTGTATTCTCAGTTCAAGTGATTCTCCTGCCTGAGCCTCCCTAGTAGCTGGGATTACAGGCTCCTGCCACCATGTTCAGCTAATTTTTTGTATTTTCAGTAGAGACCGGGTTCTGCTATGTTGACCAGGCTGGTCTCAAACTCCTGACCTCAGGTATTACACTGGAAGCTTTGCCTTCCACTTTGTCTGGGAATTTATTTTTCAATGACTAAAATAATATATTAACTTACTGGTAAAATTCATATTCAGCAAGGGCTTGTGGGCACCTGAGGCTTTTGGCTGGCTCAGTCACCTCTGCCAGTGAAGAAAGCAAAGAGATAGGGTATTCCACTCAGGGACAGCTTGAAAAGAGAGATGTCAGAGAGCTTCCTGGTTCCGTTAGCGGAGTGGGATTTTGGCTGTCACTCTTCAAGGATGAAAAGGTGGAGAGGACACTGGGCTACAGATAGGACACTCATTTAAATGATTTTAAAAGTTCCCATTTGGCTGGACACAGTGGCTCACCCCCTGTCATCCCAGCACTCTGGAGGCAGACATGGGATGATCACTTGAGGTCAGGAGTTCGAGACCAGCCTGACCACCATGGTGAAACTCTATCTTGACTAAAAATACAAAAATTATTTTTATATTTTTGAATATAAAAATATTTATATTAAATTTCAAGGTGTAAGTAGCAGGGATTTCAGGCATGGTGGCGAGCCGCCCATCATCCCCACTACTTGGGAGCCTGAGGCAGGAGCATCACTTGAATCCGGGAGGCAGAGTTTACAGTGAGCCAAGATCACACCTCTGCATCACAGCCTGGATCACACAGTGAGACTCCATCTCAAAAAAAAAAAAAAGAAAGACAGAAAGGAAAAAAGGAAGGAAGGAAGGAAGGAAGGAAGGAAGGAAGGAAAGAAGGAATAAAAAGAAAAGGTTCCATCTTAGCGAGCTCTGCTGGTTCTCCCCACCTGTGACCTTAGCCTCCGAAGTCAGCCTGGCTTTGCCCCTTGGTGCTGCTTTGCAGCCATACTGTTGGGTGAACGTCTCTATGAGACCTGTGGCTAGTCACTACTAAATCCGAGTCTGCGAGGTGGTTCACACCTGTCACCCCAGCACTTTGGGAGAATGAGGCCAGCAGATCACGAGGTCAAGAGATCAAGACCAGTCTGGCCAACATAGTGAAACCCTGGATGTTGTTACTGGTCAGGGACGGCTTTTTCATGAGTCAGGTTCATGAGTCAGGACCTGTCAAGCGCTTTACTGCCCGGGTCCAGGAGAGGGACTGAATGTCTCTGTCCCGGCATCCTCTAATTTACTTGACATGTATGCATGTTCTCCAGTGTCAGAGTTATTTTTTTTTTGTTTGTTTCTTGTGGGGTTTTTGTTGTTGTTTGGTATTTTATTTTATTTTATTTTTTTGAGATGGACTCTCACTCTGAAGCCCAGGCTGGGGTGCAGTGGCACGATCTCAGCTCACTGAAACCTCCGCCTCCTGGGTTCAAGTGACTCTCCTGCCTCAGCTTCACAAGTACCTGGGATTACAGGTGTCCGCCATCATGACTGGATAATTTTTGTATTTTTGTAGAGATGGGGTTTCACCATGTTGGCCAGGCTGGTCTTGAACTCCCGACCTCAGGTGATCCGCCCACCTCAGCCTCTCAAATTGCTGGGATTACAAGCATGAGCCACCATGCCCAGCCAGGTATATATTCTTTTTCTCAGCTCAAGAATGAACTTTTCTTAGAATCCTCTAGCTAAAATGGTGCTTCTCCACTTTTATTTATTAAAAATACCTAATGCTAGTGATCACACTTTTGGGCTCAAACATCCTAGTTATGGAAAGAGGAGATGCCACAATGAATGCCACACTAAAAATGTGCCCTGGAGAGTTTCACAAGGGAAGAAAGTGTCATCTCAGGGAGGGCAAACTAGACATGCTTTGCACACACTGGTCATTCATGGGTATGATTAGAAGAAATCCCACACGGTGGCTTAATGTGCCTTTCCCTGATGATTCATGATGTTCACACACACAATAAAGAAGTCCCACACAGACCTCAGAATAGACACAGACGGGGTCTCCAATACTCTAATGCCAGTATTAGACTCTAATACTCCAATGCCATCTGACATAAGAATTTATCACATTACCCTAAGAATTTTACACATTACAAAGGAAATTTGTGTTGTCACAGTTCCAGACCCCAGAAGTCTGAGATCTAACTGAGCAGGACTGTGCTCCCTCACGAGGGTCATTCCTGCCTCTCTCAGCTCCTGGGGACTCCAGGTGTCCTGGGCTTGCAGCCACATCACTCCATTCCCTGCCTCATCTCCACAAGACCTTCTCCTCTGTGTCTACAAATCTCTCTCTCCTTATAAGGACACTAGTTATTGGATTTAGAGCCCCCCTCCACCTCTAAGATGATCTCATCTCAAGAACCGTCACTTAAATATGTCTGCCAGGACCTTTCTTCTAAATAAGATCCTTTTGCTAGCTTTTCAGGGTGAGGGCATGCACATCGCCTTTTATGACTCACAACGATATGCAGCCCTGGCATGCAGTCATGCAAGTGGAATACTTAGGTAGACTCTCCAGGCCTGCGTGGGAAGGGAGTGTGTGGTGGGGGGATCATACCACAGCAAAGAGGAGGAAGGAAAACCCCTGTCCTCCTCCAGCTTTTTGAGGTCCCAGGAAAGAGCAAACACAGCTATTCAAGGGCAATGGTCAAAGTTTGTAAGTATAGATCATGAGAAGCCATGAGCACAGAAGCTGGTGCTGAAGGGGGCACAGACGTGGTAACGGACACTGGGGATATTAGGGGATCACCTGAGGTGGGGCCGACCATCATGGGGGGAATGGCAGAAAGTAAAGGTGATTGAAAGGGAGGATGGGCACCTGTAACATCAGCTCCAGCTCAGGAAAGTCGAGACGTGGGTCCCAGCACCTGAGGAAGTCTGCCCTGCAGACCCTGAGTCAAGGACAGATGATTGAATGCATTCTCACACCGTTACAGTGATACAAGTGAGCTGGGGATGGCCACTGGCTGCTTTCAGAGGGCAAAATGCAACCCATAGACCCAGACCCTCTGTGCATCCACACGTTTATTTATAACAGAGGCTCTAAGTCAATACACTTGTGGATAATTCACGTGGTTAAAAGAGTGAGTTTTTTAAAATTGCATTTTAGGTTTTGGGGTACATGTGAAGAACATGCAAGATAGTTGCATAGGTACACACGTGGCAGTGTGATTTGCTGCCTTCCTCCCCTTCACCTATATCTGGCATTTCTCCCCATGCTATCTCTCCCCTGCTCCCCACCCCGCACTGTCCCTCCCCTACTTCCCCCCAAGAGACCGCAGTGTGTAGTGCTCCCCTCCCTGTGTCCATGTGTTCTCATTATTCAACACCCGCCTATGACTGAGAACATGCGGTGTTTGATTTTCTGCTCTTGTGTCAGTTTGCTGAGAAAGATGGTTTCCAGGTTCATCCATGTCCCTACAAAGGACATGAACTCATTGTTTTTAATGTCTGCATAATATTCCATGGTGTATATGTGCAACATTTTCCCTGTCCAGTCTATCATCGACGGGCATTTGGGTTGGTTCCAGGTCTTTGCTATTGTAAACAGTGCTGCAATGAACATTCATGTGCATGTGTCCTTAGAGTAGAACGATTTATAATCCTTTGGATATATACCCAGCTCATCATTTTTGATGGCTGCATAGTATTCCCTGGTGTATATGTGTCACATTTTCCCTGTCCAGTCTATCATCGACGGGCATTTGGGTTGGTTTCAGGTCTTTGCTATTGTAAACAGTGCTGCAATGAACATTCATGTGCATGTGTCCTTAGAGTAGAACGATTTATAAGCCTTTGGATATATACCCAGTAATGATTTTACAAACAATAGAAGCTTTAGGTTCTGGGGCTCAGAGTAAACACTATTAATGGGTAATTCCCATTTGACCTTCCCCAGAGGGGAGCACCCAGCACAAAATTCACATGAGTGACCAGTGAGAGTGGAGAGAAATGCATGGGGTGTGAGGTCTTTGATCGGCTCTCTCTCTTTCCTATGCTAACGTTAATGAGCAGCTGCCTTCAGCCTGCCCCAATAAAACCTTCTCGGCCTTCCAACATGTTTGAGACTATCAGTTATAACTTTCCCTAAATATTTTCTGTGACATGCTTGCCCGTCCCCCCGCCCCGAATGCATAACAACAGAAAGTGTAGATGGGAGCTCCGTTTCCATCCAAGACTGAGCCTCATTCACACTTTGGTGCATGGTTGCTGACACTCTCATAGAAAGGGTGAAGCATGGGGGGGGGGGTGGAAAAAAAGGAGGAGGAGGAGGATAGGGGCTGTGGGGAAAGGAGTGAGCAGAATCACAGAAACAGACCACTAACTTACTTCTAGGAAGTATTCAAAGGCCAGGTGCAGTGGCTCATGTCTGGAACCCCAGCTACTCAAGGGACTGAGAGAGGAGGATCGCTTGGGACCAGGACTTTGACATTAGCCTGAGCTAACATGGTGAAACCCTGTCTCTACTGAAAATACAAAAATTGGCCGGGTGTGCTGGCAGGCACTTACAATCCAGCTACTTGGGAGGCCAAAGCAAGAAAATTGCTTGAACTCAGAAGGCGGAGGTTGCAGTGAGCTGAAATCATGGCATCGCACTCCAGCCTGGGCAACAGAGTGAGATTGTTTCATAAAAAAAAAAAAAAAGAAGACACAGGTTGTCAAAGAAAAAAAAAAAAGATATAGGGCGGGGACACTTGCTCATGCCTGTAATTCTAGCACTTTGGGAGGTTAAGGCAGGAGGATTGCTTGAGACCAAAAATTCAAAGCCAGACGGGGCAACATAGTGAGACCCCATCTCTAAAAACAACAGCAACAACAAAAAAACCAGAAATATACATGGTGACACCTGTATTCACGCTCGTCACATGCTGCAGATACATGCTGTTTAGAAGGGAGGGAGCCTCGTTCCTGAGTGGGCTGTGAGGATGTGTGTGTTGTTGTGGCAACAAATGGCCAACACTGAAAACAACAGCTTTATTTTCTTACCTGTATTTCTGTAGGTCAGGAGTCTGAAATGGATTGCAGTTTTCATAACAAGGTGTTGGCAGGATTGCAGTGTCTGCAAAATCTCTAGCAGAGCATTCATCCTTGCTTTTGAGGTTTTAGAAGGTACCTGCCGTTTTTATCTCATTGGCTGTGACCCCACCATTAAGGCATATCACTCTGAGCTCTGCTTCCAGCCTCACATTCCCTATTTCTGTGGTCGAATATCTCCCTTCTCCTCATAAAAGCCCTGTGACCCCATTGTGATTCCGTGGAGAATTCAAACAATGTCTTAAGATCCGTACCTGGATCCCATCTGCAAATTGCTCTTTGTCCTAAGAATTAGAACATCTCCAGGGATCAGGATCATACCTGCCACATCGGGTTTGGACACTTGATGGGATCAGGGAGCCTGATGAGGGAGGGTGTCATCTCTGAGGGTCTGGGTCAAAGTGAGCCAAGTAGCTGGAACAGGTGGACACAGGACACCATTTTGGCAGAAGTAAGAAAGGCAGCTGGGGACATCTCTACCTCTAGGGTCATAGATTGGGACACAGGCACTGAGAACCTCCCACCAGGAGAGGGAACCATCTACATATAAAGAGAAAGACAGGCAGAGTCCAAGGGGAGCACTTTGGGAGGCTGAGGTGGGCAGGTCACATGAGGTCATGAGTTCAAGACCAGCCCGGCCAAACCAGCTTAAAGATGATGAAACCCCATCTCTACTAAGAATACAAAAATTAGCCAGGCGTGGTGGCACGTTCCTATAATCCCAGCTGCTCGCAAGGCTGAGGCACAAGAATTGCTTGAAGCTGTAAGGCAGAGGTTGTAGTCAGCTGAGGTTGTGCCACTGAGCTTCAACCTCTGCAATAAAACAAAACTTAGTCTTAAAAATAAAGATACAAAAACTAGCTGGGCGTGGTAGCACATGCTTGTGATCCCAGCTACTTGGGAGGCTGAGGCAGGAGAATTTCTTGTACCCAGGAGGTGGAGGAGGTTGCAGTGAGCCGAGATCACATCGCTGCACTCCAGCCTGGATGACAGAGCAAGGCTCGGTCTTAAAAAAAAAAGACAAAAATTAGCCGGGAGTGGTGGCACACACCTGTAATCCCAGCTACTTGGGAGGCTGAGGCATGAGGTCAGGAGTTTGAGACCAGTCTGGCCAACACAGGGAAAACCCATTTTCACTAAAAATACAAAAATTAGCTGGGTATGGTGGTGTGCGCCTGTAATCCCAGCTATGCAGGAGGCTGAGGCAGGAGAATCATTTGAACCTGGGAGGTGGAGGTTGTAGAGCTGACGTCACACCATTGCACTCCCATCTGGGTGATAAAGTGAGACTCAGTCTTAAAAAAATTTAGCCAAGTGTGGTAGCACATGCCTGTAATCCCAGCTACTTGGGAGGCTGAGGCACAGAATCCCTTGAACTCGGGAGGCAGAAGTTGCAGTGAGTTGAGATGGAGCCACTGCACTGCAGCCTGGATGACAGAAGGAGACTCCATCTCAGAAAAAGAAACAGCAAAGAGAAAGATACACATTGTTTATGCAGCAGGACCATGCCTACAAGCAGCTAAGACTAACAGAGAAGCTATCCAGCCTCAGAGAGATGGACCCAGGTCGTGTCACTGGATTCTTTTCAAGGAAAGATTTGGTTTTTAGTTCCTTTAGCTACCCTCTTTGGGGAAACCCAGCAGACTCTTATGAGCTCAGATGGAATGAACGTTGCAATTAATCACTCCGAGAAACAATTCCATTAGCAATGGGTACATAAGTGGAAGCAACAGCACTGTGGGATCAGAGCCAGGATCTGAGAGATGCAGAGCTGGGAGGCAGGAGGGAGCTCTCTGGGAGCAAGCAGAGGCACCCGGTACAATGCACATGGCAAGCAAGGCTGGCTCCTGGGGATGGTCAAAGGGAACTTTTCTTTTTTGAGACGGAGTTTTGCTCTCGTTACCCAGGCTGGAGTGCAATGGTGCGATCTCGGCTCACCGCAAACTCCGCCTCCCGGGTTCAGGTAATTCTTTTGCCTCAGCCTCCTGAGTAGCTGGGATTACAGGCACGTGCCTCCGTGCCCAGCTAATTTTTTGCATTTTTAGTACAGATGGGGTTCCACCATGTTGACCAAGATGGTCTCGATCTCTTGACCTCATGATCCACCCACCTCAGCGTCCCAAAGTGCTGGGATTACAGGTGTGAGCCACCAAAAGGGCCCTTTTCAAGGTTGAGGGTTGACTGTTTCCTCACTTCATTCCCCTCCATGCCACACCCTGCCTGATTTTCTCTTTCCCTCCTCACTGGGCCCTCTGGGATGCTCAGTTCCATTGACCACAGGCCCTTTGCACGTGCCACACTTGCTACACAAACCTCCTTCTGCCTGCACTTTGTGCTGCTGTCATTATTCTTCAGCTGCCAGCTCCCCTGTCACTTCCCCTTAAGGATTCACATCTGTGTCCCTGCCTAATGCAAGCTGATCACATTGTAAGCCTCTAGAAGCCTCACCTGCTCACCACTGCTCTGACCACAGCACTGATTTTAGGTCACAGTTTTGTTTAAATTTCTGCTTTCCCTGTTAGACGCTAAGTAACATGAGAATGAGTGTCTGGCCATGGTTTGCCCATCTGTGCATCTCCAGGACTGGATGGGTTCTGGGACATGCAATAGTGTTCAAAGCTGGGTGACCTGGCTTTGAAGAAGGAGAGCTTCACACACATGGGTGAACGTGTGCTTATTCTCACCACTACACTGCCTAGCTTTTATTTATTTATTTATTTAGACAATCTCACTCTGTCCCCCAGGCTGGAGTGCAATGGTGTGATCTTGGCTCACCTCAACCTCCACCTCCTGAGTTAAGCAATTTTCCTGCTTCAGCTTCCCGAGTAGCTGGGATTACAGGCACATGCCACCATGCCTGGCTAATTTTTGTATTTTCAGTAGAGATGGGGTTTCACCATGTTGGTCAGGCTGGTGTTGAACTATTGGCCTTGTGATCCATCTGCCTTGGCCTGCCAAAGTAATGGGATGACAGGCATAAGCCACCACGGTTGGCCTTGTTCCCTTCCTCTCACCTGGAATGCTTACTGTGTATTTCGCTGCAGTGCTTACTGTGTGCTTCTCTGCAGTGCTTACCGAGTACTTCCCTGCAGTGCCAGCATTGTCATTCACCACCTGTTCAGCTCCCAGGCATCCTGGAAGCGTTTCCCACCCACAGGAACAGTTTTGCTGTGTGGGCACTCTCACTTGCTACCATGACTTTGCCATTAGGATATTGAAAAAAGATAGCCCAGTGCAGTGGCTCACACCTGTCATCCCAGCACTTTGGGAGTCTGAGGCGGTTTAGCTCACCTGAGGTCGGGAGTTCAAGACAGGCCTGATCAACATGGAGAAACCCCATCTCTACTAAAAACAAAGTTGGCCCAGCATGGTGGCCCACACCTGTAATGACAGCTACTCAGGAGGCTGAGGCAGGAGAATCGCTTGAATCCAGAATGCGGAGGTTGCGGTGAGCCGAGATCGAACCATTGCACTCCAGCATGGGCAACAAGAGCGAAACTCCATCTCAAAAAAAGCAACAAAAAAAGATATTGAAAAAGACATGAAAACACACACAGCTTCCTATCATTCAATTATTCAGTTGCAGGCACATCACCCGATGCTAAGAATGTGCTGTGTTTTAAATCAACACCTGCTGGCTCTTCAGCTTCTGGGCAGGGTTTCTTACGTTCCCTTTCAGCTCTGAATCATGTTCCTCCTAATCTTGGTAACTCTTGTGGCTTTTGCACCAGCCAAAATCAGGTCCTGGGTCTTGAGCAAAACCAAGAGCACGGGAAAAAATCCCCCATGAGAATCTGAGACATCACTCAGTAATGGGATCGCTGGGTCAAATGGAATTTCTATTTCTAGGGACCTTGAGGAATCACCACACTGTCTTCCACAATGGCTGAACTAATTTACACTCCCACCAGCAGTGACAACTTGTTCCTGTTTCTCCACATCCTCTCCAGCATCTGTTGTCTCTAGACCTTTTTTTTTTAATTCTTGCATAGGTTCAGAATTTAGTTCCAGGTACATGAGAGGTCTTTGTAGATCTTTTTCGTGGTGAGTCAGCTGGCTTAGTAGACCTCATCTGGCTTCTCTGGCTTTATCTCCCCAACAGCTCAGCACCTTGGTGCAGTGCAGGGTCCCAGTGGCGGGTCTTATTTCTCACCACTTACTGGACATCGGCAGGCTCAGTGCACCAGTCAGGGACTGGGGTGTCTTGCCAAGAATTCCCTCTTTAGGGGCAGGAATGAAATTTACAATAACAGCCATGCTGCTTGGTGGAGCCCTTTCCACGTGGAAGGTGCTTTGCAGGCACTATAAAAAAATCTGCGCCAGCCAGGCGCAGTGACTCACGCTTGTAATCTCAGGACTTTGGGAGGCCAAGGAAGGCGGATCACCTGAGATCAGGAGTAGATGACCAGCCTGGCCAACATGGCGAAATCTGTCTCTACTGAAAATACAAAAATCAGCCAGCCGTGGTGGTGGGTGGCTACTATTATCCCAGCTACGCAGGAGGCTGAGGCAGGAGAATTAATTGCTTGAGCACAGGAGGCAGAGGTTTCAGGGACTGAGATCAAGCCTCTGTGCTCCAGCCAGGAAGAAAGAGACAGAGCAAGACTGTCTCAAAACCAAATCTGTCCCCAACCTCATAGTAAGAATGAGCGCTGTCATTGTACAAGAAACTGTCAATCAGATTGGTGACATGTTCACCAATGCACTGCTAATAAACAGCAGAAGTGAAATTCAGATATCAAGACATTCATCCTCAAAGTCTATGCTTGACTTGAACTAGATATACGGCCCTGATATTCTAGGGATGAATCAGCTTCGGTTTCCCCTCCTGGACCCCCAGCAAGTAGCACATTGGAATTATTCTAGTCCAGCATAGTGGGGAGCAGTGTGAATACATAAGGTTTCTGGGGTCCCGGTTTGGGCACATAAATCTGCATCATTATCTGGCTTCTTCAAACAGACCTCAGAATTGGTCTTGCTTTCTAGATTTTATTCTGCCCAATGGAAAATAGTGTTTGTATCTTTAGAAAACATAATATGCAATTTTCACCTCTCAATATGTTGCAGGGCAGAGATATTGCTTTGATCTATTTTCACATAATAATTATTATTTAAGGTCTCAATTAAGACCAGTGTCTTAATCTGTGTGTGGCTCTGAGTTAAAGGCTTTCCACAGACTCACTGCTGAAGTTTATCCTAACTCCCTTGAGCAGAGGCCAGCATCAGAGAGACTTGATAAATAATGCAGGTGCTGCAATCCGAGTCCTCTAAGAAATGAAACACAAATGAAGGACTCCAGGGACATTCCCACAAATGTGCCCAATTCCAGTGGGTCTAGGTTTCCCACCCTGCTGTAGGTACTCTGCCACCCATTCATGATTATCTGGCTACAAAACAGCAAGCTGTGCATGACTGATATGGGCTCATGGCCCCACGGATGTCTAGAGATGGCTAGGTGTCCATCTGCAGGAACTGAGGGAAAGTGAGAAGGAGGGAGGGAGGGGCGGGTGAATAGATGGATAGATAAATGGATGGAAAGGTGGACAAATGGATAGATGCATGGATGGATGGTGAATTGGCAGATGAAACGGAGGGATAGATGGGTGTTTGGATGGATATTTGGGTGGATGGGTAGATGTATAGATGGGTGGATAGGTGGATGCGTGGATGGATAGATGAGTGAATGGCTGAGTAGATGGGTACTCAGGTGCATGGATGGAGAGATGGATGAGTAGATGCATACATGGATGCACAGGTGTTTGGGTGGATGTATAGGTGGAAAGGTAGATAGATAGACAGATTGATGGATAGATAGGGAGATGGACAGATGAACCAGTGAATAGATGTGTTGATGAATAGGTGGGTGGATAGATGGAAGGATGGATGAGTGGCTTGGTGGATGAGTAGATGAATGGATGAATGGAGGGATGAGTGGGTGTTTGAATGGGTGTGTGGATGGTTAGGTGGATGGGTGGGTGTGTGGATGGTTAGCTGGATGGGTAGGTGGGTGGATGGAAGGATCAGTGAATAGATGTGTTGATGAATAGCTGGGTATGTAGATGGGAGGGTGGATGAATGGTTTGGTGGATGAGTGAATGGATGGCTGGATAGATGGATGGATGGATGGATGATGGAATGGATGGATGGCTGGATGGGTAGATGAATGGTTTGGTGGATGAGTGAATGGATGGCCAGATAGATGGATGGATAGATGCTTGAATAGACGGATGGATGGTTATGTGGATGAGTACGTGAGTAGGTGGATGGATGGATTGATGGATGGATAGATGGAGGGATAAGTGGATGATTGAATGGATGGCTGGGTGGCTGGATGGATGCTTGAATGAATGGATGGATGGTTACATGGATGAGTACATGAATAGGTGGATGGATGGATTGATGAATGGATGGATGGTTAAGTAGATGATTGAATGGATGGATGGAAGAACGCTTGAATAGATCAATGGAAGAATGCTTGAAGGGATGGATCGATGGTTAGGTAGATGAGTAGGTGAGTAGGTGGATAGATGGATAGATGGATAGGTGGATAAGTGGATACTTGAATTGATGGATGCATGCATGCATAAATACCTTCATGGATGGGTGGATAAGTGCATAGATGGATAGATGGGTGGATGGATGTGGTTAGGTATGTAGATAAATGCAAAGGTGAATGCAAAGAGAAGTGTAGATATATGAAACCCTGCCTGCTTCCTGTCCTGTGTGACCACCAAATCTGCAACCTTGTTTTTCAAACTGTGGCTTCAAGGCTTTTCCTTGTCTCTGTGTGTGTTTGTCTGTCATCCACCAAGCCTCCCAGGGAACCCCTTCCTGCCTCCCCTCTCCCCCTTTGACCTGCACTCCAGACCCAAGATTGGCCTCAGGGTTCATCTGTGGAAGTCCTTTATGGGAGCCCACACTGGAAATGCCTTTACTCTTTATTCCACCCTCTCATCTCTGCCAAGTGAGCTGCCCCTGCCGGCGGCAGTGACCTCCTGACACGGGGATGGCTGTTCCGGGCATACTGAGTAGGCACTGTCTCCTGAGTGGGAATCGGCTTTGCAGAGGCGACCGCATGCCATTTTTTCAAAAAATTCTTTGTCTTTTACATCCTGTCTACAAACACATTTATACATTCCCTCCTCCCACCACCTCCTGCCACTGGGCAGGCTCTTACCCTTGCCCTGCGGTTCTGGTGCTAGGAGCTGTCTGTGCTGTCCACTGGGTGGACTGAAATGTCTCCCCCATGAAAAGGGGAATCCGGGTCTTCATAGACCTCTGAGGAGCCAGGCATTTGGCACTGGGGATCATGACCAGCTGATTTCCGAAGGGTTCCCGGGAGAAGCTAAGTTGGTTGCTGATAAGAAGATGGTCTGGGATAAGAAGAATTGGGATAGTGAGGCATCAATTTCCTTGCCCAGAAGATCCAACCCCTGGATCTCCTGAGGCCCTTTGGCCTCTTTTTCCTCTTTCTTATTTATTTATTTATTTTTCTGAGACAGAGTCTTTTTTTTTTTTTTTTTTTTTGAGATGGAGTTTTGCTCTTGTTACCCAGGCTAAAGTGCAATGGCGGGATCTCGGCTCACCGCAACCTCCGCCTCCAGAGTTCAGGCAATTCTCCTGCCTCAGCGTCCCGAGTAGCTGGGATTACAGACACGCGCCACCATGCCCAGCTAATTTTTTGTATCTTTAGTAGAGACGGGGTTTCATCATGTTGACCTGGATGGTCTCCATCTCTTAACCTCGTGATCCACCCGCCTCGGCCTCCCAAAGTACTGGGATTACAGGTTTTAGCCACCGGGCCCGGCCCCTTTTTTCTTTATATATTATCCACTCCTAGTAATTTCTTTATAGCAATGTAAGAACTAACTAGTGATACTGGTTTCCTCAAGGAAACCCCCACGCCCATCTCCCCACCATCCCCCTCTTTCTCTCTCTCTCATCTTTTTGAGACAGAGTCTTGCTCTGTCACCCAGGCTGGAGTGTGGTGGTACGATCTCGGCTCACTGCAATCTCCACCTCCAGGGTTCAAGGAATGCTCCTGCCTCAGTCTCCTGAGTAACTGGGATTTCAGGCACTTGTCACTATCCCCAGCTAAGTTTTGTATTCTTAGTAGAGATGGGGTTTCTCCATGTTGGTCAGGCTGGTCTCAAACTCCTGACCTCAGGTTATTTGCCTGCCTTGACCTCCCAAAATGCTGGGATTATAGGAATGAGCCACCACACCTGGCTTTTATCTCTGGTGGACAACAAAGTGTATTTTCCTCTTGCTGGTCCACGGGGATGTCACTTAACTATGCACAGAGAGTGTAATGGCACGATCTCAGCTGACTGCAACCTCTGCCTCCCAGGTTCAAGCAATTCTCCTGCCTCAGCCTCCCGAGTAGCTGGGATTATAGGTGCCTGCCACCAAACCCAGCAAAGTTTTGTATTTTTGGTCAAGAAGGGCTTTCACCATGTTGGCCAGGCTAGTCTTGAACTCCTGACCTCAAGAGATCCACCTGCCTTGACTTCCCAAAGTGCTGGGATTATAGGCACGAGCCACCGCACCTGACTGGGGATTCTTTTTTATCTCTGGTGGACAATGAGGTGTTTTTTCCTCTTGCCGGTTCAGGGAAATGCCACTCAAGTGAGATAGGGCAGCAGATGGACAAGGAGACTCAAGTGCTTGGGGGACTGCGTGTGTGATTTTCCTCACCCGCCATGGTGCCTGCTGTGGGAGCTCACATAATACAGATGGATAATGATGGCACAGAGCACATCCTGGCTGGTGGACTCTCCTACTTCATACTTCAGTAGTGATGGATGCACTGCCCATTAAAATGATTATAACAGGCTCTGGCTGGGCACAATGGCTCACGTTTGTAATCCAGCACTTTGGGAGGCTGAGGCGGGCTGATCATGAGGTCAGGTGTTCGAGACCAGCCTGAGCAACATGGTGAAACCCCGTCTCTACTAAAAATACCAAAATATGCCAGGCGTGGTGGCACATACCTGTAATCCCAGCTACTGAGGAAGCTGAGGCAGGGGAAACGCTTGAACCTGGGAGGCAGAGGTTGCGGTGAACCAGATCGCCCCACTGCACTCTAGCCTGGGTGACAGAGCGAGACTCGGTCTCAAAACAAATGAACAAACAGAAAACCATGAGTATGTAGCTAATATGTTACTTGTAGTTAGCCATCCCACAATGGCTACATATTTCAAACGTGATGTTGTATTGATGAAAAGAAAAGCTTCGTCAACACTGACTGGCTTAGGCTACACACAGATACAGTAAACACACACACAGCCTACTTTTATTTCTGCAGTTACTCTTTTGTGCTATGTCTTAAAATGATCCATTGCAATGGCACGTAGCTTTGAAGATACAAACTCGCCAGCTGATCTAAGACTTTCCAGCTCTGGAAGAATCGCAGATGTAAAGAGAGAGAGAGAGAGTTGATCATGTTTGCTTGCTTTTGCATATTATGTCTGGTCATCACAATAAGCGAATATAGTCTGAAATGTCCCCCCAACTTTGCAAGTGTTTTCTTCCAAGGATAGTTTTTAAAACAGCCACAAGACAACAGCCTCAACTTCACTGCCTCATCCTTGGTCTAAGGCAAGTTTAGAGAACAGCAGAAGGAAACATCAGCCAAGAAGCCTAAAACAAAAGCAACTGGCAAATGCAAAAACCCACTGGAAAATGCCTGAGCCCAGTGATCTGCAGAGTCAGCTCTGCTCCCAAAGCAGGCAGCTGGAAGGGGACAGGGCTGGGAGACAGCGTGGGTGTGTTTTATCTGCTTCTTTTGTAAATTCACTGCAGGATGTGTTTGCTTCTTAGAGGTCCCAAAGCAAAGAAACAAAGTCCCACAGAGTTCACCCAGGAGGAGAGCCTTCACTGGGCCAGGCTGTAAGACAAGGATTCTTTCCTGAGAAAGATAAATACATATTTCAGCTCCCATGTTTACAGAAGAAGGAAGAACTAAGCCTTTCCTGTAGAAACACTTACTTATTTCATGATTTGAAAATGGACTTTTATGTCTTAGGAATTATGTGGATGGGATGTTTTCTTGGGTGATAGGATTTGAAAAAACAGAAAGGGCCAGGTGCCCTGTGCTGGTAATAGTTTTCTTTTTTTCTTCCTTCCTCTCTGACTTCTCTCTCTCTCTCTTTCTCTCTTTCTCTCTTTCTTTCTTTCTTTCTTTCTTTCTTCTTTCCTTCCTTCTTTCTCATTCTTTCATTTCCTTACTTCTTTTTTTCTTCCTTATTCTTCCTTCCTTTCTTTTTTCTTTCTTTCTCTCTTTTTTCTCTCTCTCTCTTTCTACTTTGCTAACTTGTGTGTATTTTGTTTGCTTTCTTGTGTGAGAGGAAAGAGGAGGAGAAACACAGTTTTAGGGTTTTTTTTGTGCCTTTATTATAAGGAGAGAGTGAGAATATCGTGATAGGCAGATGCAGGGTTCTGAGCAGACAGCCGCACCCTGCTTAGTTCTAAAGGCATCTAGACTTTATCCTGAGCATCTAGATTTTATCCTGAAAGCCACAGAGATGCGCACATCTTGAAATAGCCTCTCAGAAGAGGATAGAATGGGTTGCCACTGTAGGAGGGAGAGACATCTAACTTAGCTGACTCCATCTTGCTTCTGACTCCTCAAGCTAACTGCCCTCAGGCACTTCTGTACACCCTCCACGTTAGTCATGGAAAGAACTTAGATTTCAGTTTAACTGGAAAGCAAGGATGATAGTTCCTTTCCTAAACTAACCCCCGAGGCGATAAGAAGGGTCCGCACACAACCAACAGTGTTATGTTGAAGATTTGTAGAGCACTGTGACCTGACCAAGGACAGAGAAGTTTTGCAATCTCCTTGGGCCCCTGCTGATACCCGAGTGTCTGTGGTCACCAGTCTTCCCTCCCCTCATTCTCCTCCCTCATCCCCCTTCTCAATGTTAAAAACAAACACTTGAGATTCGTGACTTTAAAGATGGTTCCTTAGCACATGGGCCTGCTATCTTCTTGGCTTGCTGGCTCTCCAAGTAAACATGTTTTTCTTTTCTTTTCTTTTTTTCTTTTTGACACAGCCTCTCACTCTGTCATCTCAGGCTGGAGTGCAGTGGCACAATCTGTGCTCATTGAAACCTCTGTCCCCTGGGTTCAAGCGATTCTCCTGCCTCAGTCTCCCGAGTAGCTGGGATTACAGGCACCTGCCACTATGCCCAGCTAATTTTGTATTTTTAGCAGAGATGGGGTTTCTCCATGTTAGCCAGGCTGGTCTCAAACTCCTGACCTCAGGTGATCCACCTGCCTCGGCCTCCCAGAGTGCTGGAATTACAGGCATGAGCCACTGCGCCTGGCCATAAAGATGCTTTTCTTGGTCCAACTTCTTGTCTCTCGAGTGATTGGCTGTTACTCAGTGAGCGTCAGGAACTTTGGACTCCACAGCAGCAGGCTGACTCTCAGGATTCCTAGTCTATTCTGGGTGCAGGAATCACTGGGGAATCTGGCTGAAATGCAGACTCTGATGGAATAGGCCTGGGGCACACAGCCTGAGATTCTGCCTCTCCAGTCAGCACCCAGGGGTGCTGATGCTGCTGATCCAGAATGCATACCTTGAAGAGCAGTGCTGAGAAGATGGTGGAAGAGCCCAGGCTGATGAGGATCTGAATAGGGTCCATAGCAGGGAGGTTAGGAAAATGAGATAAAATGTTAAAAATGGCAGAGCCGGCCAGGCGCGGTGGATCACGCCTGTGATCCCAGCACTTTGGGAGGCCAAGGAGGGAGGATCACCTGAGGTCAGGAGTTCGAGACCAGCCTGGCCAATGTGGAGAAACCCTGTCTCTACTAAAAATACAAAAAAATTAGCCATACATGCTGACAGGCATCGGCAATCCCAGCTGCTTGGGAGGCTGAGGCAGGAGAATCACTTGAACCCGGGAGGTGGAGTTTGCGGTGAGCTGAGATTACGCCATTTCACTGCAGCCTGGGCAACGAGAGCGGAACTCCGTCTCAAAAAAAAAAAAAAAAAAACATACATAAATAAAATAAAATGGCAGAGTTACCTTCCTTGGGGAGAAACAAATGGCTTTTCCATTCCTTGTTACTCTCATTTCATTGGGCGCTACCCCCGGTGTTCTCCTTTCTGTTATATGTTCTCTACCTGCGGTTTCCATGTTCTCATGAAGGAAGAATTTCAAATATCAAAAAACAGAGAGAGAGGAAGAGAAAGTTGAGCATGTTTCATTGCTTTTGCTCATGTTCGTTCATCACAAGAAGTAAATAAAATCTGAAATTTCCCCCGACTTTGCAAGTGTTTTCTTCCAAGGAGAGCAATAGGCAGACATGTGCCCACCTTGTGGGATTTCTTTGGTTCCCAAATTGCCTCCCATGAGGTATGAAGGACACATGATGTATTATGTAATGGATGAGAACCAATGTCTTCCAGATGTTGGGTGTCTCATCCCAGTGTGAGCAGTGTGAGGATACACTTTTAAAACTTAATGTCCCTTTAGAAAAGAGAAGTTAACATACATGTTAGATATTTTAATTCACCTTGAGTAAAAGTTATCTTTTCTAATATGAATTTATAAAGTCATTAATTGGTTCAAACATTTTTGTGTGATACACCTCTAAATGTTTTCAGCAGAGGGTGCAGCAAGAAAGAAAAGGCCATTTTAAAGGCAAATGAGAGAGATGACTTGAGTCACAGTATTTATTCTCCATGCATGGTTATTAACCAATGTTTCCTGACTTCTTACCTGTCAAAACACTGGAAAGGAAGAACGTGTGGTCCCAGGAGGTGACAAAATTTCTATTTGACTTTTTTCCCCTTTCTAATCATACTTTAAGTTCTGGGGTATGTGTGCAGGACGTGCAGGCGTGTTACATAGGTATACACATGCCATGGTGGTTGCTGCACCCATCAACCCATCAGCCACATTAGGTATTTCTCCTAATGCTATTGGTGGGGGATTCCTCCCCTATCCCGCCACCAAAACCCCCGACAGGCCCCAGTGTGATGTTCCCTCCCTGTGTCCATGTGTTTTCATTGTTCAACACCCACTTATGACTGAAAACATGCAAATCTCTTTCTTATTTTAAAGGAAATATTAGAAAACAGATTACATGCCCAAGTCAAAGGGCTGACAGACAAAGAATTTCATGGGAATTCAGCGATCTTTTTCTTCCCTCAAATATAGTGATTGTAAGGCTTTTACGAAGTAGCATGTAAAGTCCACTGTGCTCTCAATGTTTTATCTCCCCAAAATTTCTGTTTTGATGTCCTCACCTCCCAGGTGATGGTGTTCAGAGGTGGGAGCTTTGGGAGGTGATGAGGTCACAAGGGTGGGGCCTAATGAATGGGATGAGTGCCCTTATAAAAGGGGCCCCAGAGAGCTCCCGCACCCCTTCCACCATGTGAAGTCACAGCCAGAAGGCATCGTGTATGAACCAGGAGGTGGGTCTCCACCAGACACTGTCTTGAGCTTCCAGCCTCCAGGACCATGAGCAATAAATCCCCAATGTTGTTAAAGGGCTTTCTCCTTGATCACAATAAGCCAAGTGGTTGTTTCTCCTAAATTTCTGTGTGGAAACCCTAACCCGCAAAGCGAGGGCGCTAGGAGGTGGGGCCTTTGGAAGGTGCGTGATCATGAGGGTGGAGCCTCATGAATGGAATCAGTGCTCTTCTCAAAGGGGCCCCAGAAAGCTGGTCCCTCACCCCTTCCTCCTCATAAGGACTCAGCCAGAAGGCACCATTTATGCAGTAGGAAACCCTCAGCAGACACTGAATCCACCACACCTTGACCATCTGCTGTATGCAGGATGCACTTTTCATGGTGTTTTGCTATGGCAGTTTGAATGGACTTACAAAGCCACCTGCTCAGGTTGAGTTGCAGAATATCTGAACAATCTTTCCCTGTAGGGGACATCCTATGCTCTAGGGATCCGGGTGTAGAAACAACATCATATATTTGAGAGTCAGATTCCCTAGTAGCCAGGGGGAAGCCCTGACATCAGACATCGGTACCCAGATGTTCCTCCCCCAGGCTTTCCATGGGGAGGTCAGGCCATAGTTGAGTAGTGACTGGGAGAAGTCTCTCTGGAGACGGAGGCAGCACAGTAGCACTGAGTTCCTGGGGTACTAAGTAGTGACTGGGAGAAGTCTCTCTGGAGATGGAGATGGCGCAACACTGAGTTCCCGGGGTACAGAGTAGTGATGACTGGGAGAAGTCTCTCTGGAGGTGGAGATGTCACAGCAGCGCTGAGTTCCCAGGGTACTGAGTAGTGACTGGGAGAAGTCTCTCTGGAGGTGGAGATTTCACAGCAGCGCTGAGTTCCCGGGGTACTGAGTAGTGACTGGGAGAAGTCTCTCTGGAGGTGGAGATGTCACAGCAGTGCTGAGTTCCCGGGGTACTGAGTAGTGACTGGGAGAAGTCTCTCTGGAGGTGCAGACAGCACAGCAGCACTGACTTCCCAGGGTACTGAGTAGTGACTGGGAGAAGTCTCTCTGGAGGTGCAGACGGCACAGCAGGACTGAGTTCCCGGGGTACTGAGTAGTGACTGGGAGAAGTCTCTCTGGAGGTAGAGACGGCACAGCAGCACTGAGTTCCCAGGGTACTGAGTGGAGCTGGTGTGTGAGGAACACATGATCATGCTTAGCAGTCACCAGACAGGTGTCCTTGCAGATGATTCTTATTATTCTCTGAAATCAGGTTTGATTTTAGAGCTTGGCCGCAAAATCTCAAGCCTGGTCCTTCAGCTGTGTTATTTTTCTATTGATGCGTAGTGCATTGCAACAAACATAGCATCTTGAAAATGTTGTGCATTGACTGACTGATGGATTGACTGATGGATTGCTGTCTCTGTGGGCCAACAGCCCAAGCATGGCTTATCTGGGTGCTCTGTGTCAGGGTCTCAGTTGCAATCTCATCAGAGGCTCAACTCGGGTGAGACCCATTTCCAAACTTCTTGAGATTGTTGAAGGAAATTTTGTATTTTAGTTGTGTGTGTGTGTTTTGTTTTGTTTGTTTGTCTTTTGCAACTTCAGGAGTGAGGCTTTAGGGTTTTTTTTCCAGATGAGATGTGAGGCTTTAGGGTTTTTTTTTTTTGCAGATGCAGGAGTGAGGCTTTAGGGTCTTTTGCAGATGAAGGAGTGAGGCTTTAGGGTTTTTTTGCAGATGCAGGAGTGAGGCTTTAGGGTTTTTTTTGCAAATGAGGAGTGAGGCTTTAGGGTTTTTTGCAGATGAGGAGTAAGGCTTCAGGGTTTTTTTGCAGATGCAGGAGTGAGCCTTTAGGGTTTTTTTTGCAAATGAGGAGTGAGGCTTTAGGGTTTTTTGCAGATGCAGGAGTGAGGCTTTAGGGGTTTTTTGCAGATGCAGGAGTAAGGCTTTAGGGTTTTTTTGCAGATGAGGTGTGAGGCTTTAGGGTTTTTTGCAGATGCAGGAGTGAGCCTTTAGGGGTTTTTTTGCAGTTGCAGGAGTGAGGCTTTAGGGTTTTTTGCAGATGCAGGAGTGAGGCTTTAGGGTTTTTTTGCAGATGCAGGAGTGAGGCTTTAGTTTCTTGCTGGAGACAGTCCTCAGCTCCAGAGTTTTTGTGTGAACTTCTACAAGCTGATCACTTATTCATGGAAGGTTGTTTCTTCAGTGCTAGCAAGAAAGAGGGGAGCAGGGTGGAAGAGAAAGAGACTAGGGTGTTTTTGCTAACAAAACTATGTTTTCTCAAATCACTTCAGGCTGCTATAGCAGAACGCCATAGTCTTGGAAGCTTATAAACAGCAGACACTTACTCCTCACAGTGCAAGAGGCTGGAAGTTCAAGGTCAAGGTGGGGCAGATTTGGTGTCTGGTGAGGGCTTCCTGGTTTGTAGTCAGTGCCTTCTGCCTGTGTCCTCACTTGGTTGAAGGGGAGAGGGAGCTCTCTGGGGTCCCTATTATGAAGGCACTGATCCCATTCATGAGGCTTCACCTCACGACCTCATCTCTTCCCAAAAACTCCACCTCCTGACACCATCACTTTGGAAGTGATAGATAATTCCTCTCTCTCTGTCAGATAAATCATTCCTATCTATGCACATAGCAATTTTGAGGGTACACATTCATTGATGGTGCATCATATTACATCATGTTCTGTAATCACAGGCGTGATAGCCATTCTCCTTTTCTGTAGCCTCAGGGCTAGAAACAAGTCACTCCGAAGACAGGGTATAAATGATTCAGGGTCTGTGCTCCAGACAAGCAGTCCTAGAAATCCTGCCTGTGCCCAAATGTCCTTTCAATAAATTCTCCTTCTTTTTTTCATTTAAAATTATTTAGAACCGTATTGTGCTGCTTACACTTAGGAAATGTGATTAAGAAAGAGGGCAGTTCCACCCCGAGCTGGAAACCATCATTCTCAGCAAACTAACACAAGAACAGAAAACTGAACACCGCATGTTCTCACTTGCAAGTGTGAGTTGAACAATGAGAACACATGGACACAAGAAGGGGAACATCACACACTGCAGCCTGTTGTGGAGTGGGGGATTGGGGAGAGAGAGAAGGGGGTGGGGGATTGGGAGGGAGAGTGGGGTGGTGGGGGATTGGGATGAAGAGCAGGGGGTGGGGGATTGGGAGGGAGAGCAGGGGGTGAGGGATTGGAGAGGGAGAGCAGGGGGTAAAGGATTGGGGAGGGAGAACAGGGCATGGGGATTGGGGAGGCAGAGCAGGGGGTGGGGATTGGGAAGGGAGAGCAAGGGGTGGGGGACTGGGGAGTGAGAGCGGGGGGTGGGGGATTGAGGAGGGATAATAGGGCATTGGGGGATGGGGAGGGAGAGCAGGGGGTGAAGGACTGGGAGGGAAAGCAGAGGGTGGGGGATTGGGATGGAGAGCAGGGGGTGGGGGATTGGGAGGGAGAGCAGTGGGTAGGGGATTGGGGAGGGAGAACAGGGGGTGGGGATTGGGGAGGGAGAGCAGGGGGTGGGGATTGGGAAGGGAGAGCAAGAAGTGGGGGATTGGGGAGTGAGAGCGGGGGTGGGGGATTGAGGAGGGATAATAGGGCATTGGGGGATGGGGAGGGAGAGAAGGGGGTGGGGATTGGGGAGGGAGAGTAGGGGGTGAGGATTGGGGAGAAAGAGAAGGGGGTGGAAGATTGGGGAGGGAGAGCAGAGAGTGGGGGATTGGGATGGAGAGCAGTGGTTGGGGGGTTGGGATGGAGAGCAGGGGATGGGGGGTTGGGATGGAGAGCAGGGGGTGGGGGATTGGGAGGGAAAGCAGGGGGTGGGCGATTGGGGAGAGAGAGCCAGGGGTTGGGGATTAGAGAGGGAGAGCATGGGGTAGGGCATTGGGGAGGGAGAGCAGAGGGTTGGGGATTGGGGATAGAGAGCAGGGGGTGGGGATTGGGGAGGGATAGCAGGGGGTGGGGAACTGGGGAGGGAGAGCAGGGGGTGGGGGATTGGGGAGGGATAATAGAGCATTGGGGGATTGTGGAGGGAGAGCATGTGGAGAAATACCTTACATAAATGATGGGGGATGTGTGCAGCAAACCACCACCCTGGTGCATGTATACCTATGTAACACACCTGCACAAGCCGCACATGTACCCTAGAACTTAAAAGTATAATAATAAGAAGAAGAAGAAGAGGAAGAAGAAGAAGAAGGAGGAGGAGGAGCAGGAGGAGGAGGAGGAGGAGGAGGAGGAGGAGGAAAAGGCGGGTGCAGGCAGCACATCATCAAGAACAGCACTCAGACTGGCTTTGCTGGAAAGCACATTTGAACGCGTTGCACCCGCCTGTCTCCGTTTCCCAGGGATGCCATAGGTGGCTTAAAAGTGGGATTCCTGCTGTGGCAGTTTTGGAAGCAGAAGTCTGACATCAAGGTGTGGGCAGGGTGGGCTCCTCCTAGAGGCTGTAGTGGGGGATCTGTTACTGACTGCAGCCCTGAGCATATTCCCATGGCCTCAAAGGCCTCCCAGGCAGTGCCCAGGATGGCCTCACCTCAGAGAATGATTCAGACTCAAATGTCCACAAGGCTGAGGCCAAGAAATCCTGTCTTAGCTTCAAACACGCACACCCTCTCTCTGTCTCTGTCTCTGTCTCTGTGTCGCCCCCGCCCCCCCACTGGTCCCATCTTTTTTTTTTTTTTCTTTTTTTTAGACAGACTCTCTCTCTGTTGCCAGGCACCAGGCTGGAGTCTCTCACTGCAGCCTCCACCTCCCGGGTTCAAGCGATTCTCCTGCCTCAGCCTCCCGAATAGTAGTGACCATAGGTGTACACCACCATGTCCTGCTGGTTTTGAAATTTTTTGTAGAGATAGGATCTTGCTATGTTGCCCAGGCTAGTTTCAAATTCCTGGGCTCAAGCAATTCATTTGCCTTGGCCTCCCAATATGCTGGGATTACAGGACTGAGCCATAGCACTTGTATTGCCATGTATTTGTGTCTCTGTCTGATCTCTGTATCTATCTACTCATGCATCTATTTTATTTATCTATATCTATCATCAATCTATCTGTCCATATCTGTAATCCAACCACCTACCTATCCATTTGTCTACTCTCTCTCTCTCAATCTATGTACCTGTCTGTGTATCTGTCGGTCTATCTCCATCCATCCATCCATCCCCCGACTTACGTATCTGTCTGCCTATTCATCCATGTATCTACCTCTATCCATGATTTATTTAGCCATGAATCCACTTCTATCTATATATTGATACATGTATCTATATCTATTTATGTATCAATCATATACCCATGTATCTACTTGGATCTCTTTATCACTCCATTTATCTATATTATGTGTCTATGCATTCATGTGCCTATGTCTATATCCACTTATTCGTGTATCTAGCTCTATGTGTCTCTGCATTTAACATGAATGTGCACTTCTTATATATGCTATATCTCAAACATGTGCACACTCACACATGCAGTCTGGATTTATACACATACACACACATATATATATAGTCATGGTATATACACATATATTTAGTGATGTATATACTCTGCACACACATACAATCTGGATGCATACATACACACTTGTATATATAGTGATGGTATACACACATATATTTAGTGATGTATATACACTGCACACACATATGCAATCTGGATGTATACACACAGACAAGTATATATAGTGATGGTATACATACACACACACACATATATATACTGATGATATACACACACATATTTAGTGATGTATATAGACACACACTCATACAGTCCCGATATATACTCACACACAGGTATATATAGTGATGGTAGACACACATATATTTAGTGATGTATATACACTGCACACACATGCAATCTGGATGTATACATACACAGGTATATATAGTGATGGTATACACACATATATTAAGTGATGTATATACACAGACACACACATATGTAATCTGGATGTATACACACGTGTATATATATAGTGATGGTATACACACATATATTTAGTGGTGTATATACACTGTGCACACATGTAATCTGGATGTATACACACACAGGTATATATAGTGATGGTATACACACATATATTTAGTGATGTATATACTCTGCACACACATGTAATCTGGATGTATACACACAGGTATATATAGTGATGGTATACGCACATATATTTAGTGATGTATATACACTGCACACACATGTAATCTGGATGTATACGCACAGGTATATATAGTGATGGTATACACACATATATTTAGTGGTGTATATACACTGCGCTCACATGTAATCTGGATGTATACACACACAGGTATATATAGTGATGGTATACACACATATATTTAGTGGTCTATATACACTGCACACACATGTAATCTGGCTGTATACACACAGGTATATATAGTGATGGTATACACACATATATTAAGTGATGTATATACACAGACACACACATATGTAATCTGGATGTATACACATGTGTATATATATAGTGATGGTATACACACATATATTTAGTGGTGTATATACACTGTGCACACATGTAATCTGGGTGTATACACACAGGTATATATAGTGATGGTATACACACATATATTTAGTGATGTATATACACTGCACACACATGTAATCTGGATGTATACACACAGGTATATATAGTGATGGTATACACACATATATTTAGTGATGTATATACACTGCACACACATGTAATCTGGATGTATACGCACAGGTATATATAGTGATGGTATACACACATATATTTAGTGGTGTATATACACTGCACACACATGTAATCTGGATGTATACACACAGGTATATATAGTGATGGTAAACACACATATATTTAGCGATGTATATACACCGACACACACATATGTAATCTGGATGTATACACACGTGTATATATATAGTGATGGTATACACACATATATTTAGTGGTGTATATACACTGCGTACACATGTAATCTGGATGAATACACACAGGTATATATAGTGATGGTATACACACATATATTTAGTGATGTATATACACTGCACACACATGTAATCTGGATGTATACGCACAGGTATATATAGTGATGGTATACACACATATATTTAGTGGTGTATATACACTGTGCACACATGTAATCTGGATGTATACACACACAGGTATATATAGTGATGGTATACACACATATATTTAGTGGTCTATATACACTGCACACACATGTAATCTGGATGTATACACACAGGTATATATAGTGATGGTATACACACATATATTTAGCGATGTATATACACCGACACACACATATGTAATCTTGATGTATACACACGTGTATATATATAGTGATGGTATACACACATATATTTAGTGGTGTATATACACTGCGTACACATGTAATCTGGATGAATACACACAGGTATATATAGTGATGGTATACACACATATATTTAGTGATGTATATACACTGCACACACATGTAATCTGGCTGTATACACACAGGTATATATAGTGATGGTATACACACATATATTTAGTGATGTATATACACTGCACACACATGTAATCTGGGTGTATACACACAGGTATAGTGATGGTATACACACGTATATTTAGTGGTGTATATACACTGCACACACATGTAATCTGGGTGTATACACACAGGTATATATAGTGATGGTATACACACATATATTTAGTGGTGTATATACACTGCACACACATGTAATCTGGATGTATACACACAGGTATATATAGTGATGGTATACACACATATATTTAGTGATGTATATACACAGACACACACATATGTAATCTGGATGTATACACATGTGTATATATATAGTGATGGTATACACACATATATTTAGTGGTGTATATACACTGTGCACACATGTAATCTGGATGTATACACACACAGGTATATATAGTGATGGTATACACACATATATTTAGCGATGTATATACACTGCACACACATGTAATCTGGGTGTATACACACAGGTATATATAGTGATGGTATACACACGTATATTTAGTGGTGTATATACACTGTGCACACATGTAATCTGGATGTATACACACACAGGTATATATAGTGATGGTATACACACGTATATTTACTGATGTATATACACTGCACACACATGTAATCTGGGTGTATACACACAGGTATATATAGTGATGGTATACACACATATATTTAGTGATGTATATACACAGACACACACATATGTAATCTGGATGTATACACATGTGTATATATATAGTGATGGTATACCCACATATATTTAGTGATGTATATACACTTTGCACACATGTAATCTGGATGTATACACACACAGGTATATATAGTGATGGTATACACACATATATTTAGTGATGTATATACACTGCACACACATGTAATCTGGATGTATACACACAGGTATATATAGTGATGGTATACACACATATATTTAGCGATGTATATACACTGCACACACATGTAATCTGGGTGTATACACACAGGTATATATAGTGATGGTATACACACATATATTTAGTGGTGTATATACACTGTGCACACATGTAATCTGGATGTATACACACACAGGTATATATAGTGATGGTATACACACATATATTTAGTGATGTGTATACACTGCACACACATGTAATCTGGATGTATACACACAGGTATATATAGTGATGGTACACACATATATTTAGTGATGTATATACACAGATACACACATGCAGTCTGGATGTACACACACACAGGTATATATAGTGATGGTAAACACACACACATATATTTAGTGATGTACACACACACACACGCACACACTTCGTGAAGGGGCATCCTGACTTGATTCGTACATATCTCAGCGCTGACACTCATCAGCAAGAAGCGTCCCCGAACCCGGGCTGACCGCGTGCTTCCCAGGCCCCAGCCCGAGTCCCAGCCATTGCTGCGGAGGCTCACAGAGGAGTCGGCCCAGCCAAGGCCGCCCCCGAGACTCTCCTCACTGAAGGCGCCTCCTTCCTTTGGCTTCCGTTTCTGTCCAAACGTCACAGTAAACAACCACACTCCTGACGTGGCCTCGGAACATAAAATCAACCACGGCGGCTGGCCCTGTGGGTACCACGAGAAATGAGGAAGTTTCTACTTCCCGTCATTTCCACGCAGTGGCAGCTGAAACGGAAATGGTTTCCATCGCTAAACATTTTCTGTGACTTTTGGCTGCAATATCTTGCTTCTTACGCTCTTTTTTCCCCTCATATTTCTCCTCCCCTGCTTACATTTCTTTACACTAAAATTTTTCTGTACATTAAAAGTGTCCTTTATATGCCAAGTATAAAGAATATTTCAAACACCCTTCTATAAATTAAACAAAAAATAAGCTGAATTTTCCAATAGAAACCTGCACTACAACAGCATCACCGCAGACAGACGAGAAAAAAGTTATTTCTCCCGACAGAAAATGCCGACGGTAAGAAAGTACGCCCGTGTTTTTATGTGAAAACTCCCAGTTCAAAACCGCACACATGAAACCTCATGTGAGGAGAACTGTCCACCAAGTTCATCTCTCTATTGTATTTGCCCTTCTGGAGGATAATGTGGAATACAATCTGCCCTCTGCCAGGATAATGTTTTATTTATTTCTGTATTTATCTATTCTCACTCTATTTATTCCAAAGCATGTGAGAAGCCTTCAGATGAGACGGCTTTAATTTGACCTTTAAAGCAGAAGAGCAACATTCTAGGATTCAGGGCCAGAAATCAGTGCCTTTTATAGCTATCTGTTTTCAAGGGTTGAATTTTCCCAGCCCAACACGTCTGGAGGATAGAACCCCCAATGAAGGGGCTTTTCATTCTTAGTCCCGTGACCTTCAAGCAGGGACAGCCCTTGCCATGTGGCCTGGCCTATTTAATTTTTGTGCTGAATCTGCATCCCTGGATGGTGGTTCTGTTTTCACCCATCCTAATTCCAGGATGACCTCATCTTCAGATCCCTAACTAATGACTTCATTTCAAGTTCTTGGCTTTAAATATATGGACATATCTTTCTGGGGGCTACCATTCAATCTACTACAATGGTATCCAGTTTCTTCTGGAGGCTCTAGGGAAAGATCCTTTCTGCCTCCTCCCACTCCTAGTGGCTCCAGACACTGGAGGTCTTATTTGGCTGGTGGTCTTATTTCTCCATTTCCACATGGCCTTTTCTTCTGTGCTTGTGTCTCCTCTTCTCTTAGAGGGACAGCCTAACTGAATTTGGGATTCATCCTAATCCAGAATGATCACCTCTTAACTAATTAAATCTCCAGAGGGCCCGTTTCCAAATAAGGTCCCATTCTGAGGTTTCAAGTGAACATGAATTCTGAGGGGTCACTGTTCAAGACACCATGACACAAGTCTTGTTTTTTAAATTCATTTATTTTTCTTTTTTATATTTTGACATTTCATCAGAGCAAAAATTTCCCAACAAATGGCATTTGTGGTGTGTGCTTCCCTGGGTAGCTGGGGACTTACCATTGATGCACATGGATTATCGAAGTAAAAGTGGGTCAGCCGAGTTCCCTGTATCCTTTTGTGAGAACCTACAGTGTGCAAATGCCAAGGCATTTCTGTTTGTCCTGGCTCATGGCTCATGAAACTCTTGATCTTGCTAAGAAATGACTTCCATACCACTATCTCTTGATATCTTTCAGGGTGTGACTATAGTTTGAGGCTTCATGAACAGTGAGAACATCAACCAAACAGAGCTAGATTTGACTTTTTGCACTTTCATGATATGGGAGGTCTGTGTTGGCTTGCAGTATATTCTACAGCTGTCCCGTCATCTGAGAATCAAAAGAACTGTGATGGTCTCACAGGACTACCAGGTTCATATGCCTGCTGCACAGTAACATACCAATACACTGAGATAGCAGGGTTTACAGCAGAGAAAGAATTTAATAATTTCAGGACAATCGGTGCAAACATGAGAGGAGACCTCAAATCCATCTTTTTTATTTTTATTTTTTTGAGGCAGAGTGTCACTCTGTTGCCCAGGCTGGAGTGCAGTGGTGCAGTCTCAGCTCACTGCAACTTCTGCCTCCTGGGTTCAGCAATTCTCCCACCTCAGCCCCCCTGGTAGTTGGGATTAAAGGAGCCCACCATCATGCCTGGCTACTTTTTATACTTTTAGTAGAGACAAGATTTCACCATGTTGGCCGGGCTGCTCTCGAACTCCTAACCTCGGGTGATCTGCCTGCTTCAGCCTCCCAAAGTTCTGTGATTACAATGTGTGTGCCATTGTGCCTGGTCTCAAATCTATCTTTCCAAAGAGTTCTGGGCTGGGTTTTTTAGGGAAATCATGGAGGGTCTTGGGGTCACTGATAGGTTGGGGTAAGAGGGAATGAAATAATCAGAATATAGAAATGGCATGCTTTGTTAAGTCAGCTTGTCATAGGGTCCTTGAGAGCATCTGACATCAGTAGTTTTTCTGGTATGTAGGACCTGAGAGGTTACCGCAAATAGAAAACTTAACATTTCATAATGTTTTGTTATCATCCCGTAACAGGGTCTATGTGATTCTAGGACAAACAGTTACCAAACTAATAGGAAGACATAGAAAGCAAATTGACCTCAGGATCAAAGATGAGTATACTGCAAGCTTAGTTCATTTTGTTTCTCCCCATCCCTTCCTCTCTGATTGACTTTATGAAGTTTATAGAAACCATTTCAGTAGCATCACCAAAGGGGTTGGGGAGCAGTTGAGGTGCTGGAGGATCTTGGAATCCATTTCATGCAGGATGGAGCCCTTGGGTGGACCCACTCTATCTTCTGCAGCATGGAGAAGAAGGAAAGACGTCACGTCTGTGAGAAGCCAAAACACATTGTTTTTCACATTCATAGATGTTGAAAATTCACAAGTAGTGTCATTGATGTCTTCTCAGGCACCGTGAGGAACCTTTCCTCCTCTTCTTCTCCTTTCTTCACGTGCACGTACCTCTCCCCACCACCGACGATTTCATTGGCACCAGCAAGCATGGTTTATATGGGGACAATGTGGAAGAGATGGACTCCATGGTGGGTAGGTTGGAGGACCTAAGTGGACAGAAACTAACGTGTTCTGATAGTACAGGACACTGAAAACTGCTCTTGGTCAACCTGTGAAGTGAAGAGAATTATAACCATGGGACACGGTTTGTCTGAGACGTAAATGAGCTAATAGTTACAAGCAATTGAGAAAGTCAGAAAAATACCATATGCAGTTCCTCTCCTTTCTTTGCATGCCATCCGCTTAGTAACTGGGGTCTTTGTCTACTTGACTGCATCTCCAGTGCTGGCCAGACCACAAATTAGACCTTCTTTTTCAAATTTTCAACTCTTATTTTAGATTCAGGGGCTACATGTGCAGATTTGTTACCCGGGTGTATTGTGTGATGCTGAGGTTTAGGATATGATCAAACCCTTCATCCAGACACTAAACATAGCACCCAATAGTTAGTTTTTCAACCCTTGCCCCTACTGGTAGTCCACAGTATCGATTGTTTTTGATGCTACGCTCCCACTTACTTTGTTTTGTTTTTAAAAATAAATTTTATTGTGTATGTTTGAATATATTTTAGAGACAGAGTCTTGAGAAAATGAACTATTATTAATGCCAAAAGTTGTTCATTATGGCATTTTAAATTATGGCAAAGTATGAAAATTAACCAAAATAGTGAACAACAGTACATTGGTTAAACACTTATCATCACTTGATTAAGTGGTATCTTCCCGTTTTCTCCACTGTAAAGTTACTTATTTTCTCATTACTTATTAATTTGAAATTATTAACAATTTTATGGGAAATACTTTGAGAGGAAGCCAATATCTTGGTTCTTATCAAACTTTCAGTGCCAGGTTTAACATCCATTGATCATTTTCTCTTGGCTCAATTTCAGTGTGAGTTTTGCTAAAAGTATTGTGGTAATTTTTTTGAAGTATTTAAAAATATAAATTATTTCTTAGTCTTGTCCTTACCTGTGTGTCTTGGCTCTAGAAAATCTCTAAGATGCAGTACTTTAGGAATGTTAATGTAATGTTATCTGAGATAACCAACAGTAGAGCACACAGAATTGGACACATTTGCGACTAATGAGTTTTTCCATAATTATGCACAATACAGACTGGGTTTGGGAACTGTAGGTTTAAATCAGGCAAGTGCCAATGCCAAGCTGGAAGCAAACTCACTGTTTCTGTACCGCACTTCTGGTTCCTGTCCGTCACTTTACTTTTTTTGTTTATGGATTTGTTCTGACCACGAGGCACCCCTGGAGTCTCTCTAAATCTGCTGTGATTCTGGAGGCTGCCCAATTTAATCATTTCTCTTCTTTGCTCAATGAAACTCCATCAATTTTCATTTGTCTCAAGTTTCCGTTTTTTTTATTATTATTTTTTTATTTATTATTTATTTTGTTATTGCATTTTAGGTTTTGGGGTACATGTGCAGAACGTGCAAGACAGTTGCATAGGTACACACATGGCAGTGTGTTTTGCTGCCTTTCTCCCCTTCACACAGTTGTCATTTTTCCCCAGGCTATCCCTCCCCACCTCCCCCTCCCCACTGGCCCTCCCCTTTTCCCCCCAATAGACCCCAGTGTTCAGTACTCCCCTCCCTGTGTCCATGTGCTCTCATTTTTCATCACCCACCTATGAGTGAGAATATGCGGTATTTCATTTTCTGTTCTTGTGTCAGTTTGCTGAGAATGATGTTCTCCAGATTCATCCATGTCCCTACAAACAACACAAACTCATCATTTCTGATTGCTGCATAATATTCCATGGTGTATATGTGCCACAGTTTCCCAATCCAGTCTATCATCAATGGGCATTTGGGTTGATTCCAGGTCTTTGCTATTGTAAACAGTGCTGCAATGAACATTCGTGTACATGTGTCCTTATAGTAGAATGACTTATAGTCCTTTGGATATATACCCAGTAATGGGATTGCTGGGTCACATGGAATTTCTATTTCTAAGGCCTTGAGGAATCGCCACACTGTCTTCCACACTGGTTGAACTAATTTACACTCCCACCAACAGTGTGAAAGTGTTCCTATTTCTCCACATCCTCTCCAGCATCTGTTGTCTCCAGATTTTTTAATGATCACCGTTCTAACTGGCATGAGATGGTATCTCAATGTGGTTTTGATTTGCATCTCTCTGATGACCCGTGATGATGAGCATTTTTTCATATGTTTGTTGGCCTCATATATGTCTTCTTTTGTAAAGAGTCTGTTTATATCCTTTGCCCAATTTTGAATGAGCTTGTTTGTTTTTTTCCTGTAAATCTGTTTGAGTTCTTTGTAAATTCTGGATATCAGCCCTTTGTCAGATGGGTAAACTGCAAAGATTTTTTCCCATTCTGTTGGTTGCCAATTCACTCTAGTGACTGTTTCTTTTGCCGTACAGAAGCTGTGGAGTTTGATTAGGTTCCATTTGTCTATTTTGGCTTTTGTTGCCAATGCTTTTGGTGTTTTGATCATGAAGTCCTTGCCTACTCCTATGTCCTGGATGGTTTTGCCTAGATTTTCTTCTAGGGTTTTGATGGTGCCAGGTTTTATGTTTAAGTCTTTAATCCATCTGGAGTTAATTTTAGTGTAAGGTGTCAAGAAGGGTCCAGTTTCTGCTTTCTGCACATGGCTAGCCAGTTTTCCCAACACCATTTATTAAACAGGGAGTCCTTTCCCCATTGCTTGTTTTTGTCAGGTTTATCAAAGATTGTATGGTTGTAGATATGTTGTGTTGCCTCCGATGCCTCTGTTTTGTTCCATTGGTCTATTTCTCTGTTTTGGTACCAGTACCATGCTGTTTTGATTACTGTAGCCTTGTAGTATAGTTTGAAATCTGGTAGTGTGATGCCCGCCGCTGTGTTCTTCTTGCTTAGAATTGACTTGGCTATGCGGGCTCTCTTTTGGTTCCATATGAAGTTCATGGTGGTTTTTTCCAGTTCTGTGAAGAAAGTCAATGGTATCTTGATGGGGATAGCGTTGATTCTGTAAATTACTTTGGGCAGTATAGCCATTTTCACGATATTAATTCTTCCTAACCAAAATGTTTAAGAATTTCCACAGGGTGCCAGCAGAGCAGAAGGAAAAACAACAACAATAACAACTGTTTCCTCTCTCCTTCTCAATTCTCCAGCTACCGCCCTGGAAATTAAACTGACAAAAGAACAAAAGAAAAACAGAGTTTATTCAGACATGCCGTGCACATCCACATGGGGTGAAACTCAGTGACGAGTAACTCAAAAATGTGGTTAGAGCTTGGAGGGCATAGAACAAATCACCCAAGAATACCTTTGTCAAGAAAGAAAAAGGCCTTTTAAGCTTCTAGCAGCTGCAAATTTTGGGAAGATAAATACAGGAGGGAAATGAATGGGAAATTGAGTAAGCTTTCTTACATGTAGATTTCTCTAGGCCTATGTCTCTGGTAATTAACAGTCTAAGCTTACTTTTAGGCAAATAGAAGAGTGCAGAGAGTTTTGGGATTTTTTTTTTCCACTCCCTTACCTGACTTGCTTATATCGTGTTGAGTAAAAAAAGCATGAGATCATGTCCTTTGCAAGAACACAGATAGAGCTGGAGGCCATTATCCTCAGCAAACTAGCGCAAGAACAGAAAACCAAATACTGCATGTTCTCACTTATATGTGGGAGCTGAATGATAAGAACGCATGGACTCGAAGAGGGGAACAACACACACCGGGGCCATTGGGAAGGTGGAGGGTGGGAGGAGGGAGAGCATCAGGGAAAACAGCTAATGGGTATGTGAATCCAGAACATCTGAGACAGGTCTCAGTGAACTTAGAAAGTTTTGCAAAGGTTGAGGATGTGCCCGTGACACAGCTTCAGGAAGTCTTGACCACATGTTCCCAAGGTGGTTGCAGCACAGCTTCGTCTTATGCATTTAGGGAGACATGAGACATCAATCAATATATGTAAGAAGTACATTGGTTTGGTCTAGAAAGGCTGGGAGACTCAAGCAAAAGCAGGAAGATTCGAAGCCGGGAGAGGGTTTCCAGGTCCCAGAGGAACAGTTGCATTCTAATGAGTTTCCGATGAGCCTTTCCAAAGGAGGCAATCACATATGCATCTATCTCAGTGAGCAGAGGGGTGACTTTGAATAGAATGAGAGGCAGGTTGGCCCTAAGCAGTTCCCAGGGCCCCCAGTATATATTACCTTTTCATAGTTTCTAAACATAACAACTGGGTGATGAAATAATCTGTATAAAAAACCCCTACGAGAGTTTTCTTTTAGCAGATCTTGTTTCTCAATTGTCTTCAGCTCAAAATAACCCTTATGTCAAAGTGATATCTTTTGGGGTGACTTATTCTGCTCTCCTACAGCAGCCTTAAGCAAAGTTTGGAGCTGTCTTGCAGAAGACCACCAGGATGACCAAAGAGTGTAATAGAAAGGAGAGTTGCATTGGTGAAGTTGGGTTGCAGACTGTGAAGTTAGAGTCCCTGGCATAAACAGAAGGTGCTCTCTCTCTCGCTGAAGAGGGAAGAGAGGCTGGGGCCTCATGCCTCATAGGGATCATATTACACAATGGAGTCATGCATATCCAGCAGGTTTGGGGGGAACTATACATATTTATGAGGGGAGCTGACTGCATGCCTGATGGGTAAACATATACATAACATATGTCCCATGTCCACTTTAGGGCTATGTTTTTGCGTTAAAATGAGGTAGGGTATGGTGGCTCATGCCTGTGTAATCCTAGCACTTTGGGAGGCCAAGGCAGGTGGATCACTTGAGCTCAGGTGTTTGAGACCAGACTGGGCAACAGGGTGAAACCTCGTCTGTACAACAAATAAAAATAAAAGAATTAGCTGGGCATGGTGGCACGCGCCCGTGGTAACAACTATTTGGGAGGCTGAGGTAGGTGAATCGGTTGAGCCCGGGAGGTAGAGGCTGCAATAAGCTGTGACTCCACCATTGCACTCCAGCCTGGGTGACAAAGTGGAACTGCATATCCAAAAAGAAAAAAGAAATTTGGCTCCGTGTGTGAAGACAGTTTGTGTGAAGCCTCTATGCGGTGCTGAACCTGAAGTAAGGGCTGCAGTTACTTATCAGGAAAGAACGTGTGTAAGGCTGGTCCCCTGTGGGAATAGTGGTCTGGGTTGTCAAGCGTTACAAGGTGTCTGGCACAGTAGATTATGCTTGTAATCCCAGCACTTTGGGAGCCTGAGGCGGGCAAATTGCTTGAATTAAGGAGTTTGAGAACAGCCTGGGCAACATGGTGAAACTCCATCTCTACAAAAAATACACACAAAAAAATTAGTTGAGCATGTGACATGAACCTGTGGTCCCAGGTACTCAGGAGGCTGACCCGGAAGGATCACTTGAGTTCAGGAGGTTGAGGCTGCAGTGAGCCATGATCACACCACTGCACTCCAGCTTGGGCTGTAGAGCGAGACCCTGTTTAAAACAAGAGAGTTAGAAGGGTCTGATAATTTGCCTGGTAGCTCCACTTCTTAGGGAGTTTAGCAGAAGTGAGGTTTCTCTTACAGCCATAGGAATTGAGGAAGTTAGCACGCAAGTCTCTCTGTGAACTCTTAGCCGTAGCTAACTTTTCTTTCCGTAACCTCCAGGCCTGTTTTAGTTGCTAAAGGGGCATATATTTTGGTCTCTCTGATGACAGGGCCTTGTGCAACAGTGGAGCTCCTGCATCATGAAGGTCACCCTGAACATGGATAATATCACCCCAGACCACAGCTGCGGGCTTCACGGTAACTTGGGGCAAATGTCACTGTTTTCCAAAACACGGCTGAAGTTTCAGGTCTGACTACACAGGCACAGCCCTGTTCTTCGACTGGTCATGTTTAAGGTAAGAGCTTTACTTAAGCTGAGCACCAAAAGATGTGTTGAATTAAGCTTAGCCTAAAGCTGCCTCCTGACATATTTTAAGGTTTGCCTAGAAGTTTCTAACCTAACTGGATGTGTAAGCAGGAACCTCCTCTTGTACCAATCACAAAGCTTTGTCCGAAGGAAGTCAACTGTCCAAACCATGCTCAGACAAGGCCAGTGGTGAGCTGCAATGAATATGGCTCTTTCTGTCACTTTCCTTTTCTCGTCCATAAACCTCCTCTCACCATAAGACAGTGCCGGCATCTCTCTGAACCTGCTCTGGTTCAGTGGGTTATCCAATTTGTGAATCCTTCTTTACTCAATTAAACTCTGTTAAATTTATTTTACTTATTTATCTTTATTATTTATTTCTTTTAGAGACAGTTTCTCACTTTATCACCCAAACTGGAGGGCAGTGGCACCATCATAGCTCACTGCAGCCTTAACCTCCTGGGCTCAAGCGATCCACCCACCTCAGCCTCCCAAATAGCTAAGACTATAGGTGTACCTCACCTGCCTCAGCCTGCAGAGTAACTGGGGCCATAGGTCATAGGTGTGAGCCTCTCTCTCTCTTTTTTTTTTTTTTTTGCTTTAGCTATTAGAAGAATGTTGGTGCCACTGGCAGAAATCTGATGGAGGAAGCTATGTGTTGTAAGCCGTGCGTTGGAGATGCCACTGAGCTATCTCAGGGGAAATGCCGGAGAGACAGTGGAAGGTGAAGGCTGGATGACAGGAGACTGTTGGTCTGGAGGTGAGACAGCGGCACTCGGGGATCCTGGCTTCAGCTGCACTGGGTGGTTTCCAGGCTTCAGCTATGCTGGATGGTTTTCTTTAGCATGTAAATTTATGTCTCATACTAGTTCAAGGCACGTCTGGCCCCACACATTTCTTTTGTCGTCATTGCTTTTTGTTTTACTCCTCTGATGCTACAAAAGCTCCAGTATATACTTCTTTGAAGAACAAAGTCAGTCACCCTGGCTCATGCCTGTGGGCCCAGCACTCAGAAGGCCGAGGCAGGAAGATGGCTTGAGCCTGGGAGGTCGAGGCTACAGTGAGCTATGGATACACCACCATACTCTAGCCTGGGGGACAGAGTGGGACCCTATCTCAAAAGAAAGGAAAAAAAGCAAGATAGTGCATTTAAACGAAAGAGCGTTCTCTTAAAATGGAATAGGAAACACTTTCATTGAGTGGGCATGTGGCTCATGGCTGTAATCTCAGCACTTCGGGAAGCCGAGGTGAGAGGCTCACCTGAGTTGGAGACCAGCCTGGGCAATGTGGAACCAAAAACACCTGGGCGTGACCGTAACCAGGTTGCAGAAACCTATTCAGAAGCTTGTGCTGAAATCCACTATTCCATACCTTGCTATAAATAGCCGACTCTAAAGCCCTTTAATTAAAACTTACTTCAGCAGCACTTCCACATACTTCTTTCTGTTTTGTTTCTTGCTCTTTCATCCAGGCTGGATTACAGTGGCGTGATCATGGCGCACTGCAGTCTCGTCCTCCCAGGCTGAATTGATCCTCCCACATCAGCCCCCTGAGTAGCTGGGATGGCAGGCATACATCCTCATACCTGCCTAGCTTTTGCATTTTTTTGTAGAATGTGGTTTTGCCATGTTGCCCAGGCTGGTCTTGAACTCCTGGCCTTGAGCAGTCCTCCTGCCTTGGCCTCCCAAAGTGCTAGCATTACAGACATGAGCCACTGTGCCCAGTCACATACTTCTTAACCCATAAACATTTAAGCTAACCCCCAGATCAGAGAGACAGATTTCAGCCCTGCCTCCTGTCCCCTTGCCAGTTGACCTCACAATAAAGTGCTAAAAAGAAAAAAAAAACATACTGTACGGCACGGCATGGTGGCTCCCAGCTGTAATCCAAGTGCTTTGGAGGCTAAGGCGGGCAGATTGCTTGCACTCAGGAGTTGGAGACCAACATGGAAACAGCAAAACCCTGTCTTTACCAAAAAATCTAAAGATTAACCAGGCATGGTGTGTGTGCCTGTGGTCGCAGCTACTCCGGAGGCTAAGACAGGAGGATTACTTGAGTCTGTGGCAAAAGCTGTGGTGAGCCAAGATGATGCCACTGCACTCCAGCCCGGGTGACAGAGTGAGACCCTGTCTTGACAACAACAAAAACCAAAACCCCCAAAGCAGTGTCCTAGCATTGGCTTATATGCATGTCTACGGGCAAGTCCATTGCTCAGCAGCAGAATGGGCAAAGCAACCCTGAAGAGTGGTAAGAAACCCTGTGTGGCTGGGAGACACAGAATGAGGTAAATGGTGGCAGACGCTGAAGGTGGAGAGGTAGCGGACGTTTCAGACCTCATAGTCCAAGATCAGAAGCTTGTGCTGTATTCCAGGAACAGTGGAAAACCATGACATGGCTCTACTCGGAGCACAGCAGGGTCAGGTCTACAATCTCCTCTTCCCTATGGTCAGGTCTACAGTCTCATCTTCCCTATGATCACGTCTACCATCTCCTCTTCCCTAAGGTCAGGCCTACAATCTCCTCTTCCCTACGGTCAGGTCTACAGTCTCATCTTCCACAGTGTCAAGAGGATTTTGCACTAGAGGAGAATAAGGCTGGGAACTGAGGCAGTACCAGTTAGCAGGATGCTGCAATGAAGAAAGTAAGAGATGGTGAAAGCTTCCACTTGGCTCCTGGCATTATGCGAGCTGGAATGATGCAGGCTGATCCAGAAGCTATATAGAATCAAGGCACAGGACAGGAAGATTAAATCATGTGTGATTAAATCATATCACAGCCTCCAATAAATCAACTTTACTGATTCATTCTTGTTTTCTTGTTTCAGACCAACATCTCTGAGAAAGAAGTTGGATTACTATGAAGGTCTTCTTTTGCTTTGTCCTTTTTTTTTTTTTTTTTTTTTTTACAGTGCAGAGTCTCACTCTGTCACGCAGGCTGGAGTGCAGTCACGTGATGTTGGCTCACTGCAACCTCACCTCCCGGGTTCAAGCAATTCTCCTGTTTCAACCTCCCAGGTAGCTGGGATTACAGGTGTACACCACCACGTCCAGGTGATTTTTCAATGTTTTGTGTGGATGGGGTTTTGCCATGTTGGCCAGTCTGGTCTCAAACTTCTGCTTCAATTGATGCACCCACCTCAGCCTCCCAAAGTGTTGGGATTACAGGCATGAGCCACTGCCTGGCGGCTCTATCCTTGAAGGGCTATAATGGAACCAACCAAGGAAGGACCCGAGCAGCAAATGGTCAGTCACTCCTCACCCTGGTATCTCTGGGAATTTTATGAGGCTACTGTAGAAAAATGGTTTGATGAAATGAAGACTGTGGTCACCTAGTAAGTTGTAGAGAAATGACTTCCACATGTAGGGTTTTCCTTTCCCAGACACATCCTAAAGATGAAATGGATAAAACCCCTGGTTTGGAAAGGTAATTAGTATAATTAGGACCATATTTATTTTTCAAAGACAGAGTTGAGGACCACTGTCGTTTTCTGTAATGCACGTCTAAGTGGGCTCCAAGGGATTGGGAACCCTCGTCCTGAAGCTGATTTTATAACCTGGGGCACATCTGTGGAAATACACGGTTGGAAGGGAGCTTGCAAAGAGCTCTAGAGATCCCACTGCTGATTGGTTTTCATAGAAGAAATCGCTCATGTGCCTCTGTAGCTGCCTCCATTCTAATAAGACAATGCAGCTTCCTCTCTCCCCAGCTTTCAACATCTGTGGAGACAGGCAATAAGGATTCTGATGCCGTCTTTTAATGATGCTCTCATAAAACCCGTGACTAGATCGCAGGCCTTGCCTCCACTCTCCCCAAGCGACATTAAACATTCTTCCCATCTGCATTCGCCAACCCCTTTACCTTCTCTGTGTCCTCTCCAAGTAAATATTTTCTTAAAATAGGCATCCACGCTTGACCAAAAGTTGAATACATGTCTACCAAAACCTGAGGATGCTAAAAAAGAGTTTGTCTTGATTTTCATACCTGTGACCTATCTGTCATTTTATCTTGTTAATAATTGTAACTTCCAGGTCGGGCGCAGTGGCTTATGCCTGTAATCCCAGCACTTTGAGAAGTCAAGAAGGAGGATCACTTGAGGTAAGGAGTTCAAGACCAGCCTGGCCAACATGGGGAAACCCTGTCTCTACTAAAGGTTGAAAAATTAGCCGGGTATAGTGGTGCACACCTGTCATTCCAGCTACTCAGGAGGCTGAGGCACGAGAATGGCTTGACCTGGGAGGCAGAGGTTGCAGTGAGCTGAGATTGCACCACTGCACTCCAGCCTGGGCAATGGAGTGAGAAATTCCATCTCAAAAATAAAACAAAACAAACTACAATGTAGAGATTTTCTGTGAATGGGGTTATACTGTTAGTCAGTGTTTGAATCAGCATCTGTAGTCCTTTTAGGAAGTAATAACAAGGTACAAGAAGAGAGGAAAGAGATGGCACATTGCAATCTACGTGAGGCTTTGGGTGTGAGCGAGGTTTCTAGGGTCTTCTCACAGAGAAACAGCAAGAGAGAGAGGGCAGCATGCTTATATTCTATGCAGCCGAGAGTGCCAAAGATCTGAGAGGGAGATGCTGGCAGCAAGTGAAAAAAGAGAATTTTCCCAGTGGAGCTCTTTTTAAAAAACAGAGATGGGGTCTTGCTGTGCTGTCCAGTCTGGGCTTGAACTTCTGGCCTCAAGTAATCCTCCCACACTGGCCTTTCAAAATGGTGGGATTACAGTTACGAGTCACCATGCTTGACCGCCATCGGGGCACTTTGATGCTTGGCTATAAAAGTTATACTCCCAAGAAGAAGCCCAAAGATGAGGAAGAAAAAAAACAAGTGTGCTGTGTTCACCAAGAACAAGCTGTCTGCTTTGCATGTGACCCCAAGAGGATACCTCTTAGAAGGACAGTGGTCATTGGAGTTAGGGCCCACCCAGATAATCCAAGATGATCCCGTCTGATTACATCTGCAAATACCCAGATAAGGGCCTATTCCAAGGTTCTGTGGTTAAGATGTGAAGTTTTATTTTAAATGTTGCCATTCAACCTACTACAGCTTCCATGGGACATATTTGTCCAGCATTCAGTGATGTAAACAGGATTTCTGTGTGTTTTTAAGAGCTGAAAAGGGAGGAATAATTATCATTTCTGAAATACCCTGAGTATTTTAGCAAAATAAACGTTTCCCCGATTTGCTCAATGAATCTTTAGAATAAGTAGTAGGGAATTAACTATCATGGGTGAGATTCGAGAGTTGGATGAATTAAGGGAAAAAGTAAAAAGCTCTTAAAATCTTACTACCTCCTGCTAGCTCACCAGACACCTGTAATGCTTCAGGAGCAGCACATGAAATATAATTTTTGAAGGAGAATTCCACGTGCACATCTACATCAACGGAAAAAACAGCTGGGTTGGAAACCCTAGGAAAATGAACAGAGAGTAATTTTTGAGATTTTCTTTCATTGAAAAAACAAAACTTACTGGTTCAGAGATAAAAGAAAATGAAGCACTTTTTTTTTGTAAAGGAAAGAATTATCAGATTTGGAGGGAAACACTGATATGAGAAGTAAACGAATAGGTGAAAATATAAGGTAACCTTAGTGGAAAGGGATTTTAAAATTTTTCTTTGAAACTCCCTGTTTCATATGCTATGTGAATCTGATTTATTTACATTCATTACATGTTAGCAGACAGACTTATGCTTTTACTCATGCTGTGCAGGATTTGGTGTACAAAGAAAAACATCTACCTATACTTATTTTGGTTATTGGTAAAATTAAATAAAGTCTTCTTTATCATGGCTTCTTGGGTTTGAAAATACTTGGTGGACACCCAGCTTCAATTTTGGGGAATATGTTATGGGGAAACTCATGAATCACAGCTCATTTTTTCAAAGCATGTGGAGATTCCAATCACATGAAAAAATAAACTTCCACTTAAAATAGCATAATTCCAATAGGTGCTTTTGAAACAATGGAATCAACTCAGAATCCAAATTCTCTAGCTCTCTGATCATCAGTTATAGAATTAAAATATTAAGGGAAATTGTTTAAATATTGAAAACCTTTTAACCGATGGCTATCACATAATCATACGGAATGAGTAACCGTCCCCAAATGCATGACAGAGTCATTTTAAAAATTAATGATGCAACTACAGTTGGAATCCACACACACAAACACACAATGACCCATGGCACGTTTTATTTATACCATGCAAATGTTAAGTTAATCATTGCTTCTAGCTAATGCATATCCCAGAGTTTCTAGAGCCACTTGTAGTTTTTGCAGAGTTACATGGAAATGTTGATTAAGTCCAAATGGAATCGCAGTTTAGGTGACTTAAACGCCAAATGGCTTCAATCACTTCCCGGAGTGAGACAAAGGGGAACTCATTGCAAATACATCCTACACAGGGCCTTCTGTTGACAATGTAGTGGTTACTTTGTTTCACGTGGTCACTTCCACACAGTAGCTTAGAAAAGTGATAAAATTTTACCAACAGATATGGAGTGGGGGCGGGGGGGTGGTGAGAGAGAGAGACAGAGAGAGAAGAAAGATAGATACATAGATAGAGATAGATAGATAGAGATAGATGAGATAGATAGAGATGACAAATAGGTGAAATACCTAATTAGAGAGGTAGAGATACATATAGATGGACAGAGGAATGAATGACAGACGATAGATGAGATGGATAATGGATAATTAACAGATAGATGAGATAAATACATGGATAGATAGATAAAATAGGTAGATAGAAGAAAGAAGAGAAAGATTACATGGATGGATAGATAGATGGTAGCTAGATACAGAGATAAGCAGATGGAATACATGGATGAATGGTTAGATAGATGGAATACATAGATGAAATCAATGGATGGATGGGTGGATAGGTAGGTAGCTCAGTGGGTTGGTAGCTAGCTGGATAGTGATATAGTTTGGCTGTGTGCTAACCCAAATCTCATCTTGAATTGTAAGTTCCACAATTCCCATGTGTTGTGGGAGGAACTTAGTGGGAGGTGATTGAATTATGGGAGCAGGTCTTTCCTGCACTGTTCTCATGATAGTCAATAATTCTCATGAGATCTGATGGCTTTAAAAAGGGGAGTTTTCCTGCACAAGCCCTCTCTCTGCCTGCTGCCATTCATGTAAGACATGAGATGTGGACTTGCTCCTCCTTCCCTTCTGTCATGATTATGAGGATTTCTCAGCCACACGGAACTGTAAGTCCAATAAGCCCCCTTTCCCATATAAATTACCCAGTCTCGGGTATGTCTTTATCAGCAACCTGAAAACAGACATACGGAGAGATGTATAGAGAGATGCATAGATAGATACATACATACATACACACGTAGATGACAGATAGATACATACATACACACATAGATGATACATATATACATACATACATAAAAACATAGAAATAGAAAGAATAAATGGTCTGGACAACAGGATAAATAACAGAAGTTATTGTCCCTAAATTCTCCATATGCCTCTGAAACAGTGCTAGCCAAAGCCCTTCTCAGATACAGGAGAGGGTCCCTCGATTTTCATTCCCTTATTCCTCACACTGAGACCTCCTCGTTCTCAGCAGTGAGGTGCTCTGTTTAGCACTAGGAGTCACAGCCCGAGCTCCCAATCCAAGAGACATCTGCAGGTTAGCACTCAATCTTAAAGAAAGAACGTGAAAGCTGTCAACACTGTGGATTGGGACGAGGCTGGAGAGCAGGTGACAGCCATCATTGCAAGTCTGCTGGCTGCATCGATGCTCTGTGTGACTTCAGTCCTACTCAAGGTGGCCCTGGCCTGTGGGTTCTGCACAGTCCTTTCTGGCTCACAAAAGCATACAAGGATGGAGACAGAGGATTAAAACTCCTGCTTGTCCAACCTGGACCCAACCTTTAAAACTTCTGCTTGCTTCTGTCCAACCTTGACCCAACCTTGAGAAAAGAACAGTTTGGTGATATCTGAGGTAGCACAAACAACATGACTTGCAAGCTAGTCAGACCTGCACTTTAATCTCAGCTTTAAAGCTCAGTGAACATGCGATCTTCAACATATCCTCCTGCCTCCCTGCACCTCTGAGATACCCTGTTACATGATGGGTACTGTTCTTCACAATGTCATCTGCATGTCAATCAGACTGCAGTGTACACATTCACATACAGGGAGGCTTTGTTTCACAATATTATCTGCATGTCAATCAGACTGCAGTGTACACATTCAAATACAGGGAGGCTTTGTTTCACAATGTCAACTGCATGCCAGTTAGACTGCAGTGTGAACATTCAAATACAGGAAGGCTTTGTTTCACAATGTCAACTGCATGCCAGTTAGACTGCAGTGTGAACATTCAAATACAGGAAGGCTTTGTTTCACACACATCACTTCGAGTGAGTCAAAACTGACCTGCCAGCACAGCTCAATTTGCACAAATAGCAATTTACTCAAACATTTAAGTGATTTTCTTAAAGAGGTGTTGACTTACTTTATAGCTTTCTTTTTTAGATGAAAATATTGAGAAGTTTTTTTTAATCTTGTATTCATTACACTTAGAGTTGTTATATCATACAATAGACATCAAGAGTGTATGGAGAGAATCAACAAAGAATTTGAAATTAATGGTGTTAATCCCTGATGTTGATTGCCAAATGATTTAAGACACTGATATTTTTTATCTTTCTTAAGACAGGGTCTGGCTCTGTCACCCAGGTTGGAGGGCAGTGGTGTAATCTTGGATCACTGCAAGCTCCACCTCCCAGGCTCAGCTGATCCTCCCACCTCAGCCTCCCAAGTACCTGAGACTCCAGGCACATGCAACCACCACAACGCACCAATATTTTTTGTAAGTTTTTTTTTTCAATAGAGATGAAGTTTTGCCATGTAGCCCAGGCTGGTCTTGAACTTATGGGCTCAAGCAATCTGTCTGCCTAAGCCTCCTAAAGTGCCAGGATTACAGGCGTGAGCCACCATGCCTGGTCAAGAATTTTTAATAGACATCAAAGTTTCCATCAAGCATGTAGGTGTTCATTATTATTAGTAGTAGTAGTAATAATTTATCTTTCATGATGAGATTTTGCTTTGTTTCCCAGGATGGAGTGTAGTGTTGTGATCATGACTCGTTGAAATCTCAACCTCCTAAGCTCCAGGAATCCTTCCACCTCAGCTTCCTGAGTAGCTGAGAGTACAGGTGCACTTCACCATGCCCAGCAAATTTTTCTATTTTATATAGAGATGGGGTCTCATCATCTTGCCAAGGCTTCAAGCAATATTTCCGCCATATTTTTATTATTATCATTTTGAGATGTAGGGTCATTCTGCCACCCAGACTGGAGTACAATGGCATGACCTTCGCTCACTTCCACCTATTCCTCCTGGGTTCAAGTGATTCTCGTGCCTCAGCTTCGCAGGTAGCTGCGACTACAGGCGCACACCACCCTCCTGGGTAATTTTTTCTATTTTTAGTAGAGACAGGGTTTTGTCATGTTGGCCAGGCTCATCTTGAACTCCTGACCTCAAATGATCGGCTAACCTCAGCCCCTTAAAGCGCTGGGATTACAGGCGTGAGACACCGTGCTCAACCACCATATTATTATTTTTAATATACCTTTATTTTTAGAGCAGTTTTAGGTTCACAGCAAAATTGAGTGGAAAGTACAGAGAGTATCCACATACTCCATGCCCCCAGACAGACACAGCCTCCACCAGTCAACATCTCCCACTAGAGTGGTGCATTTGCTACAATTCATGGGACTGACACATCATCATGACCCAAAGTTGACAGTTAAAGTTCACAGTTGGTGTTGTGCATTCTGAGAGTGTTGACAAATCCATGACATGCATCCCACACTATACTATCACACAGTATAGTTTAACGTTCTCTAAAATCCTTTGTGCTCCACCTATTTATATCGCTCCTCCACCAACCCATATCAACAACTGATCTTATTGTCTCCAAAGTTTTGTCCTTTCCAGAACATCATATAATTGAAAGCATGCAGCAGGTAGTTAACTTTAAAAAATAAAATTCTGAATTATTTCTTTTGAAAAGAAAACATTATTTTTTAGCCAGGATGATGTTTAAATAATTACTGTGTGTCAGACATTGTATATATCTTGCTTAATTAAGTTATTAACATTTTTGTGAATAAAGCGTTCACCACCTTATGTTACAGTACAGCTCAGAGGATCGAAATTGGGGCAGGTATGCATGTGAGCTTCCTTACTTTTGAGACCCCTGCTGTTGACTCTATATTTGTTTTGAAAACTCTGAGTCTGCTACTGACCATCAGAATACTTGGATCTTGACTTTGACCTTAGGTTTCATTTATTTCTATCCATGTGCCATTTGACAGGTTGAAGCCACCATCAAGTCGAGATTTCCTACACAAAAAATGTTCTTATGAGCAGGCTGGGCATGGCGGCTCACACCTGTAATCCCACCACTTTGAGAGGCTGAAATGGGCAGATCACTTGAGGTCAGGAGTTCAAGTTCAGCCTGGCCAACAAAGCGAAACATTGTTTCTACTAAAAATGCAAAAATTAGCCAGGCATGGTGGTGTGCGCCTGTAATCTCAGCTACTTGAGAAGCTGAGGCAAGAGAATACAGAGTGAGCCCCTGTCTCGATCGATCGATCAATAGATAGATAGATAGACAAACAAATGTTCTTATGAGTGATCATCTCTTTGAGGAATAAGGGAAAGGCCATTCCTATAAACAATTCATGTTTTATTATCACTGATATTCTGTTTTATTGCATGTTTGATGTGCAAGTGAGGAAGACCAAAAAAATTTTGAAGAAATGCTTCATATAGACAGAGTTAGTAGTAAGAGAAATCGGACACAAGAGGACCTAATTTAGTCAGTGAAATAGTCTACCTGCATTACCTGGATACACAAGAGTGTTGAGATACCACCAAGAAGCTCCGAGAAACTCTCTGAGTCTCTGTTCCCCTGGATTGTGTTGGATGCATGAATTCACACTGGAATTCCGGATACAGCATCCTCTTGATTGAAATGCTTTTCAGGCAGCATCTGTAGGGACCTTTCTCAGAGTCAATGACTGGTGACACCTCTTCCTAGCCTACACTTATATTCCAAATCTGTGTAACTTTCTTGCTACAAATACACAAAGATGGAAATGCAACATCTAACTGTAATTAAGGAGAGTGAGAGGTGCATACTTGCTGCTGTGATCAGTTGTGTTTCTATGAAAATGCTTAGGCATAATTTTACCAAATTAATATTACAGTAACCATGCACTTGAGTCAACTTCTACCAAGTTCATTTGGGTTTAAACGAAATATGGAGATGAGCTAGTTTTTACCCAGAAAGGCAGTGGGGAGCTACAGTAATATTTTCAGCTCTTATGGCTGGTCATGAAGTAAAGAGATTCTGAATTCTATGATCCCCTTTGAAAAATAAAGAGATTCTAATTTCTATGGGGAAAATGTAACTTCTATGGAGAAATTCAAGTTTTTTGGGCAAGAGTGAGGTACCAGAGACAGAAAAGGAGAATAAGTTCAGAGAGAAGACATTTATGCAGGAAGTACAACACACACACACACACACACACACATTCACACAAACACAACACGAGTAGGGTGGACACTTCAATAGAAGAAAGGGCTTGAATGAAAATATGCAGGCCTGGCATGGTAGCTCATACCTGTTATCCCAGAACTTTAAGAGGCTGAGGCAAGAAGATCGCTTGAGCCCAGGAGTTTGAGACCAGCCTGGAAAACATCTTGTAGATGTGAAACACCATCTCTACAAGAAAATGCAAAAAACTTAGCTGGGCATGGTGGCACACATCTGTAGTCTCAGATACTCGGGAGGCGGAAGTGGGAGGATAACCTGAGATTGGTAAGACAATGTGACAGTGAGCCTGGTGACAGAAGAAGACTCCCAAGAAAACAAAAAATAAATGGGAAAAATGCGGAAGAAAAATACGGGTATAGGATAGCAAAAAGGAGCATCCACTTAATCGAAATAGCCATAGTATGCCAAAAATTACAGATGGTGAAGACAGATTCAAAATAAAGCAAAGAACGTTGTTAGCTCGGAGGTGGTCCTTATACTATGCAGACAATCAAGGTAAATTGCTGTGTGATCACAGTGCAAATGTGGATGCAAAGACAAACAGAAAACAGTTACATCACATGCTTTGCAATTTCCTACTTCTGGCATCTAATGTTGTACAAGACGTTGGCCACCATTGCTCTCATAGGCAACAGGAGATTAAGGGTGGGTGGGAAGAATAAAAATGGGAATAAAAAACTACCCAAAGACATGAGGGTAGCCTCTGGGCATCGCTGAGAGTGAGGTTAGAAAACAACAGTGCTAAAATGCGTACATGATTACCATTTTGTATTCTCAACACAGACTGGGGTTTCAGTAGTAAAGACTGTTAACTAATGTGCTCTTAGATTCTGTCATTTCTGCTATCCAACATTTTACACAGGATATCCATGCAAGTCATTCTGTTAGTCTCCAAAGACTAGAAATAAAAGTTGTTTAAAAACTTTTCTAATTAGATTTTTTGTATTTTACTCTGGTATCAAAGTCATTTCTTTTCCAGCTCATAAAGCTCATCCTAAAAAAATGACATATCCAGTATGAATTGTAGGTTCCAAATGCTTTGAATCACATCATCGTGGTGGGTGTGGTTTTTCTATAATCACTTCCTAAAGAGAAACGTTTATTTTTGTTGGTTTCTTTAAGCCTCTTCTCATATAAATGCTGTAAAGACAGAAAAAAAATCTCAGCACAGTATGTTGATAAATCCCACGATAATTCTCTCCAATTTTATTAGTTAAGAATTCAAGTTTAGGCCGGGCCCGGTGGCTCACGCCTGTAATCCCAGCACTTTGAAAGGCCAAGACGGGTGGATCACGAGGTCAAGATATCGAGACCATCCTGGTCAACATGGTGAAACCCCGTCTCTACTAAAGATACAAAAAATTAGCTGGGCACAGTGGCACGTGCCTGTAATCCCAGCTACTCAGGAGGCGGAGGCAGGAGAATTGCCTGAACTAAGGAAACGGAGGTTGCGGTGAGCCGAGATCGCGCCATTGCACTCCATCTTGGGTAACAAGAGTGAAAATCCATCTCAAAAAAAAAAAAAGAATTCAACTTTATTATGCAAACAAATCAGTATTGAGACACGCACGTCAGGTAGGCGACAAAATGTCTTAAAACTTTATTTCTGCAGAGTTTTCTTTCACGAAAGTGTGTAAAAGTCAATCATTCTTGGACATTTTCTTAACTTTATTAATAACTTTGAACACCACCTTTATGGACTTTTAGAGTTGTTAATCAGGATTTCCTGACAAACAGGTTATGCTGATTTAAATCAAGCCATCAATGGAAAACAAAAATGTGTAAAGGTTTAATATTTAAGTGTGTTGAAATAAACTGGTGTCACCCTAAATAACAGAGAAAGACTCTGTAAAAGAAAAGATATTTATTTGGGAATGTAGCATTGCAATGGAAATTCACATGCCATAGGAAAATGAGATGATGATACCACCTGTGGAGGTCTATTCTGCAAACCCTGACTCAGTGGTGGATGAATAAATACACTCAAACACACAGCACAGTGATCAAATGGGCTAGGGAAGTCATCAGGTGTTCCCAGAGGGCGATTGCAGCTATCCAACCCCTTGCTAGCTGTTTCTCCTCGCATTTGTTCAGTATAGATTTAGTAACAGAGGTTCTAAGTCAACATGCTTATGGATAATTAACATGGTTAAAATAGTGGTTTTACAAATGATAAAAGCTTTTGGTTCTAGGGCCCAAAGTAAAGGCCATTAATGGGTAATCTCTCTTCGGCCTCCCCAACAGGGAGATGAGTAAACAGTTAGTCACAAAGGAATGTTGGGTAAACAGACTTAACTGGGGAAGTTTCTGTTATTTCTAATTTTCACCCTATAACCTAATGCTCTAAGATAAGAACCGGGTGTCTTCAGCCTGTCCCATTATTTAATAAAAATCTTTCTGCCTTCCAAAAGGTTTGAGACAATTATCCTATAACTTCCCTAATTATTCCCTTAATATGTTGCCAACCACTCTGAGTGGCTCTTAACAGGAAACTATGTGAATATTTGGGGAGGTGGAGAAGAAAGACAAAGATTTTTTTGAGGGAAATATTACTTACTTGTTTTGAAATAATTATCTGTGGCTACAAATATTGATAAAAAGGCTGAGCCAGGCACATTGGCTCACACCTATAATGCTAGCACTTTGGGAGGCCAAGTCAGGAGGATTGTTTGAGCCCTGGAGTTCAAGATCAGCCTGGGCAACATAGTGAGACCCTGACTCTACAAGAGAGGAAGAACAAGAGGAAGAAAAAGAAGGAGGAGGAGGAGAAGAGAAAAGAAAAAAACAAAGAAAAGAAAGAAACAAAAAAAGGAAAGAGAATAAAAGAAAGAAAGAATGGAAGGAAGGAAGGAGACAAAGAAAGCAGAAAAATATAGAAAGGACAGAGAGAGGAAAAAACAAAGAAAAAGAAAGACAAGGGTGAAAAAGGAAGTATGTCTGTCTCAGAAGAGCAATAAAAAGTGTGTCCTGCACAGAACAGCAATGTAAAGTGTGTGCTGCACAGGATAGAAACAGGGAGTATGTCCTGCAAAGAAGAGACACAGGAAATAAGTCTTGCACAGGGGAGGAACTGGAAGTGTGTCCACCTTTTAGGAGAGTAACAAGAAATGTGGCCTGCACAGGGGAAGAACAGAAAGTGTGTGCTTCATAAGGGAAGAAAAATAAGTGTGTCCTGCTAAAAGGAGACACAGGAAGTATGTCTCACACAGGGTAGGAACAAAAATTGTGTCCTGCATAGAGGATAAATGGGAGATGTGTCCTGTACAGGGGAGACAAGAAGTGTGTTCTGCACAGAAAAGAAACAGGAAGTGTGTCCTGCACAGAGGGGAAATAGAAAGTGTGTGCTGCATAGGAGAGGCACACAAAGTGTGTAATTCACACAGCTGAAAGAAGAGGAGTGTCCTTCACAGAAGAAAAGCAGAAAGTGTGTCTTGCACGGGTGAGAAATAGGAAATATGTCTGTCTTGCACAGGGTAGGAACAGAAAATCTGTCTGTCTCAGGAGAGTGACAGGAAGTGTGTCTACCACAGGAGAAACACAGAAAGTGTGTCCTGCACAGACAAATAAAAGGAAGTACATCTGTCTTAGGAGAGACAAAGAATGTGTGTCATGCACAGGAGAGACCCAGGAAATGTGTCCTGCACTGAGGAAGAAAAAGAAGTACGTCTGTCTCAGGAGAGCAACAGAAAGTGTGTACTGCACAGGAGAAACACAGGAAGTGTGTCCTGCATAGAGGAAGAACAGGAAGTAGGTATGTCTCAGGAGAGCAACAGGAAGTCTCCAGTCTCAGGAGAGCAACAAGAAACACAGGAAGTATGTCTTGCACAGGAGAAACACAGGAAGTGTGCCCTGCACAGAGAAAGAACAGGAAGTATGTCTGTCTCAGGAGAGAATCAGGAAGTGTGTCCCACATAAGAGAATTAACATATGTGTGTCCTGCACAGAGGAAGAACAAAAAGTAGGTCTGTCTCAGGAGAGCAACAAGTGTGTCCTGTACAAGAGAATCACGGGAAGTGTGTCCGACACAGAGGAAGAACAGGAAGTAGGTCTGTGTGAGAAGAGCAGCAGGAAGTGTGTCCTGCACAGGAGAAACACAGAAAGTGTGTCCTGCACAGGAGAAACAAAGGAAGTGTGTCCTGCACAGCAGAAAAACAGAAAGTACGTCTGTCTCAGAAGATCAACAGCAAGTGTGTCCTGCACTAAAGAAACACAGGAAGTGTGTCCTGCACAGAGGTAGAACAGGAAGTACGTCTGTTTCAGGAGACAAACAGGAAGTGTGTTCTGCACAGGAGAAACAGAGGAAGTGTGTCCTGCACAGAGGAAGAACAGGAAGTAGGTCTGTCTCAAGAGAGTGACAGGAAGTGTGTCCTGAACATGGGAAACACAGGAAGTCTGTCCTGCACAGAGGAAGTACAGAAAGAAGGTCTGTCTCAGGAGAGGAACAGGAAGTGTTTCCTGCACAGGAGAAACACAGGAAATGTGTCCTATACAGAGGAAAGACAGAAAGTAGTTCTTTGTGAGGAGAGCAACAGGAAGTGTGTCCTGGAGAGAAGAAACACTGGAAGTGTGTCCTGCAAAGAGGAAGAACAGGAAGTATGTCTGTCTCATGAGAGCATCAGGAAGTGTGTCCTGCAAAGGAGAAACACATGAAGTGTGTCCTGCAGAGAGGAAGAACAGGAATTAGGTCTGTCTCAGGAGAGAAACAGGAAGTGTGTTCTGAACATGGGAAACACAGGAAGTCTGTCCTTCACAGAGGAACTATGGGAAGTAGGTCTGTCTCAGGAGAGCAATAGGAAGTGTGTCCTACACAGGAGAAACACTGGAAGTGTGTCCTGCACAGAGATAGAACAGGAAGTACATCTGTTTCAGGAGAGTGACAGAAAGTGTGTCCTGCACAGGAGAGTGACAGGAAGTGTGTCCTGCACAGAGGAGAAATGGAAAGCACATCTGTCTCATGAGAGCAGAAGGAAGTGTGTCCTGCACAGGAGAAACTCATGAAGTGTGTCTTCCACAGAGGAAGAACAGAAAGTAGGTCTATCTCAGGAGAGCAACAGAAAGTGTGTCCTGAACAGGAGAAACACAGGAAGTCTGTCCTGCACAGAGGAAGTAAAGGAAGTAGGTCTGTCCCAGGAGAGCAACAGGAAGTCTCCAGTCTCAGGAGAGCAACAAGAAACACAGAAAGTGTGTGTTACACAGGAGAAACACAGGAAGTGTGCCCTGCACAGAGGAGGAACAGAAAGTACCTCGGTCTCAGGAGAGCAACAGTAAGTGTGTCCTGCACAGAGAAAGAACAGAAAAATATGTGTCTCAGGAGTAAAACAGGAAGTGTGTTCCACATGGAAGAATCACCAGAATTGTGTCCTGCACAAAGGAAGAACAGGAAGTAGGTCTGTCTCAGGAGAGCAACAGAAAGTGTGTCCTGCACAGGAGGAACACAAGAAGTCTGTCCTGCACAGAGGAAGTACAGAAAGTAAGTCTGTCTCTGGAGAGCAGCAGGAAGTGTGTCCTGCACTGGAGAAACACAAGAAGTGTGTCCTGCACTGAAAAAGAAGAGGAAGTCTGTCTCAAGAGAGCAACAGAAAGTGTGTCCTACACGGGAGAAACACAGGAAGTCTGTCCTGCATAGAGGAAGAACAGGAAGTAGGTCTGTTTCAGGAGACCAACAGGAAGTGTGTCCTGCACAGGAGAAACACAGGAAGTGTGTCCTGCAAAGAGGAAGAACAGGAAGTATCTCTGTGTGAGGAGAGTAATAGGAAGTGTGTCCTGCACAACAGAAACACTGGAAATGTGTCCTGCCCAGAGGAAAAAAAGGAAGTACATCTGTCTCATCAGAGCAACAGGAAGTGTGTCCTGCACCGGAGAAACACAGAAAGTGTGTCTGGAACAGAGGAAGAATAGAAAGTAGGCCTGTGTCAGGAGAGCCACAGGAAGTGTGTCGTGCACAGGAGAAACACAAGAAGTACGTCTGTCTCAGGGTAACAAAAGGAAGTTTGTCCTGCACAGGAGAAACAGAGGAAGTGTGTCCTGCACAGAGGAAGAACAGGAATTACGTCTGTATCAGGAGGGTAACAGAAAGTGTGTCCTGCACAGGAGGTACCGAGTAACAGTGTCCTGTGCAGACGAAGGACAGAAAGTACATCTGTCTCAGGAGAGAAACAGGAAGTGTGTCCTACACTGAAGAAACACAGGATACGCTTCCTGCACAGAGGAAGAACTGGAAGTAGGTCTGTCTCAGGAGAGAAACAGAAAGTGTGTCCTGCACAGGAGAAACACAGGAAGTGTGTGCAGCACAGGAGAAACACAGAAAGTGTGTCCTGCACTGAGGAAGAACAGGAAGTACATCTATCTTAGGAGAGAGGAAGGATGTGTGTCATGCACAGGAGAAACACAGAAAATGTGTCCTACACAGAGGAAGAACAAAAAGCATGTCTGTCTCAGGAGAGCAACAGTAAGTATGTCCTGCATAGGAGAAACACAGAACGTGTGCCCTGCACAGAGGAAAAACAGAAAGTAGGGCTGTCTCAGGAGAGCAACAGGAAGTGTGTCCTCAACATGAAAAACACAGGAAGTCTGTCCTGCACAGAGGAAGTACAGGAAATAGGTCTGTCTTAGGAGAGCAACAGGAAGTGTGTCCTGCACAGGAAAAACACAGGAAGTGTGTCCTGCAGAGAGAAAAGACAGGAAGTAGTTCTGTGTGAGGAGAGCAACAGGAAGTGTGTCCTGCACAGGAAAAACACAGGAAGTGTGTCCTGCACAGACGAGGAACAGAAAGTACGTCTGTCTCATGAGAGCAACAGGAAGTGTGTCCTGAACAGGAGACACACAGGAAGTGTATCCTGCACAGTAGAAGAACAGAAAGTAGGTCTGTCTAAGGAGAGCACAGGAAGTGTGCCCTGCACAGCAGAATCTCAGGAATTGTGTCTTGCAAAAAGGAAAAACAGGAAGTAGGTCTGTGTGAGGAGAGAAACAGGAAGTGTGTCCTGCACAGGAGAAACAGAGGAAGTGTGTCCTGCACAGAGGAAGAACAGGAAGCAGGTCTGTCTCAGGAGAGCAACAGGAAGCGTGTCCTGCACAGGAGAAACATAGGAAGTGTGTCCTGCACATAAGAACAGAAAGTAGATTTGTCTCAGGAGAGCACAGGAAGTGTGTCCTGCACAGCAAAATCTCAGGAAGTGTGTCTTGCAAAGAGGAAAAACAGGAAGTAGGTCTGTGTGAGGAGAGCAACAGGAAGTGTGTCCTGCACAGGAGAAACAGAAGAAGTGTGTCCTGCACAGAGGAAGAACAGTAAGTATGTCTGTCTCAGGAGAGCAACAGGAAGCGTGTCCTGCACAGGAGAAACACAGGAAGTGTGTCTGGCACAGAGGAAGAACAGGAAGCATCTCTATATGAAAAGAATAATAGGAAGTGTGTCCTGCACAAGAGAAACAATGGAAATGTGTCCAGCAGAGGAAGAACAGGAAGTACGTCTGTCTCAGCAGAGCAAGAGGAAGTGTGTCCTGCACAAAAGAAACACTGGAAGTGTGTCCTGTCCAGAGGAAAAACAGGAAGTGTGTCTGTCTCATGAGAGCAACAGGAAGTGCGTGCTGCACAGGAAAAACACAGAAAGTGTATCCTGCACAGAAAAGGAACAGAAAGTAGGTCTGTCTCAGGAGAGCACAGGAAGTGTTCCCTGCACAGCAGAATCTCAGGAAGTGTGTCTTGCACAGAGGAAAAACAGGAAGTAGGTCTGTGTGAGGAGAGCAACAGAAAGTGTCTCCTGCACTAAAGAAACACAGGAAGTGTGTCCTGCACAGAGGAAGAACAGGAAGTATGTCTGTCTCAGGAGGGTAACAGGAAATGTGTCCTACACAGGAGAAACACAGGATGTGTGTCCTGCACAGACATAGAACAGAAAGTATGTCTTTCTCAGGAGAGCCAAAGGAAGTGTGTCATGCACAGGAGAAACAAAAAAAGTGTAACCTGCACAGAGGAAACACAGGAAGTAGGTATATCTCAGAGAAACAGAAAGTTTGTACTGCATAGGAGAAATGCAGGAAGTGTGTCCTGCCCAGAGGAAGAACAGAAAGTAGGCATGTGTCAGGAGAGCCACAGGATGTGTGTCCTGACAGGAGAAACATAGAAAGTGTATCCTGCACAGCAGATTAGAAAGTAGGTCTGTCTCAGGAGAACACAGGAAGTGTGCTCTGCACAGGAAGTAAAGAGAGTTACAGGAAGTGTGTCCTGCACAGGAGAAACACAGGAAGTGTGTCTTGCACAGAGGAATAACAGAAAGTACGTCTGACTCAGGAGAGCCAAAGGATGTGTGTCCTGCACAGGAGAAACACGGGAAGTGTGTCCTGCACAGAGGAAGAAGAAGTATGTCTGTCTCAGGAGGGCAACAGGAAGTGTGTCCTGCACTAAAGAAGCACAGGAAGTGTGTCTTGCACAGAGGTAGAACAGAAGTTATGTCCATCTCAGGATAGCAACAGGAAGTGTGTCCTGCACAGGAGAAACAGAGGAAGTGTGTCCTGCACAGGAGAAATACAGAAAGTGTGTCCTCCACAGAGGAAGAACAGGAAGTAGGCCTGTGTCAGGAGAACCATAGGAAGTGTGTCCTGTGCAGAAGAAACACAGAAAGTGTGTCCTGCACAGAGTAAGAACAGGAAGTACATCTGTCTCATAGAAACAGCAAGTGTGTCCTGCACAGGAGAAACACAGGAAGTGTTTTCTGCACATTGGAAGTACAGAAAGTAGGTCTCTCTCAGGAGAGAAACAGAAAGTGTGTCCTGCAAAGGAGAAACACAGGAAGTGTGTCTGGCACAGAGGAAGGACAGGAAGTAGTTCTGTGTGAGGAGAGCAACAGGAAGTGTGTCCTTCACAGAAGAAACACTGGAAGTGTGTCCTGCACAGAAGAAGAACAGAAAGTAGGTCTGTCTCAGGAGAAACACAGGAAGTGTGTCTTGCACAGAGGAAAAATAGGAAGTAGATCTGTGTGAGAAGAGCAACACAAAGTGTGGCCTGCACAGGAGAAACACAGGAAGTGTGTCCTGCATGGGAGAAACACAGGAAGTGTGTCTTGCACAGAGAAAGAACAGGAAGTAGGTCTGTCTCTGGAGAGCAACAGTAAGTGTGTCCTGCACTGGAGAAACAGAGAAAGTGTGTCCTGCACAGAGGAAGAACAGGAAGTACATCTGTCTCAGGAGAGCAACAGGAAGTGTGTCCTGCACAGGAGAAACACTGGAAGTTTGTCCTGCACAGAGGAAGAACAGGAAGTACATCTGTCTCAGGAGAGCAACAGGAAGTGTGTCCTCCACAGGAGAAACACAGAAAGTATGTCCTGTACGGAGGAAGAACAAGAAGTATGTATTGGCCTGGCGTGGAGCCTCACGCCTGTAATCTGAACACTTTGGGAGTCTAAATCAGTCAGATCATGAGTTTTGGAGTTTGAGACTAGTCTAACCGAATGGTGAAACACCATCTCTACTGAAATACAAAAATTAGTTTGGCATGGTGGTACAGGCCTGTAATCCCAGCTAATCAGGAGGCTGATGTAGGAGAATCTCTTGAATCAAGATAGTGGAGGTTCCAGTGAGCCATGATTGCACCACTGTACTCCAGCCTGAGTGACAGAGAAACCTAAAAACAACAACAACATAAAGAAGTGTGTCTGTCTCAGAACAGTTACAAGAAGTCTGTCCTGCATAGTACAGGAATAGAAAGTGTGTGCTTCACAGAGTATGAACAGAAAGTATGTCTTTCACAGGGGAGAAACAGAAAGTGTGCCCGGCAGAGGCAAAAAACAGGAAGTGTGTCATGCACAGGGGAGACACAGAAAGTGTCTTATTCACAGGGGAAGAACAGGAACTTTGTCTTTCTCAGGAGAGTAGCAAGAAGTGGTCTTGCACAGGACAGGAACAAGACGTGTGTAATGCACAGGAGAGACAAAAGAAGTGTGTCATGCACAAGGGAAGAACACAGAGCGTGTCTTTCTCAGAAGAGTAACAAGTAGCGTGTCTTGCACAGGACAGGAACAGAAAGTGTGTAGTGCAATGCAGAGACACAGGAAGTGTGCCCTGACAAGGGGAGACACAAGGAATATGTTCTTGTGTCACGGGAAAGATACCAGAACTGTGTCATGCATAAAGGAAAAGCAGGAAGTGTGTCCTTCTCAGAAGAGTGACAAGGAGTGTGTCTTGCACAGGACAGGAACAGAAAGCGTGTCCTGCAATGCAGAGACACAGGAAGTGTGTACTGCAAAGTGGAGACACAGAAAGTGTGTTCTTCACAGGGGAGATGAGGAAGTGTGTCCTCCACAGGGAAGAAAGAGGAAGTTTGTCTTGCATAGGACAGGAGTGTGTCATGCACAGGGGAAATACCAGAAATGTGTCATGCACAGGAGAAGAACAGGACGGTGTCTGTCTCAGGAGAGTAACAAGAAGTATGTCTTGCACATGATACAAACAGAAAGCGTGTGCTCTGTGGGATAAAAACAGGAAGTGTGTCCTGCAGCAGAGGCACGGGAAGTGTGCTCTTCACATGGGAGAAACAGGAAGTGTGTCTTTCACAGAGGAAAATCAGGAAATGTTTCACAAGAGAAACAGGAAGAGTGTCCTGCACAGAGAAATACAAGAAAATTCTGTCTGAGGAGAGTAACAGAAAGTTTGTCATGCACAGGAAAGATACAAAAAGTGTGTCCTTCACGGGAGAAACTAAAAAGGTGTCTGTTTCAGGAGAGTAATAGAAAGTGTGTCATGCACAGGGGAAGAACAGGAACTGTGACTGTCTCTCGAAGTAACAGGAAGTGTGTCATGCACAGGAGAAATACAAAAAATGTGACTGACACACAGGAAGAGCAGGTAGTGTGGTTGTCTCAGGAGAGTAACAGGAAGCGTCTCATGCCTAGGATGGAAACAAAAAGTGTGTGCTGGCCAGGGCAGAAACAGAAAACCTGTTTTGCAAAGGAGAGACATAGGATGTGTGTACTGCACAGGGGAGGAACAGAAAATGTGTCTGTCTCAGGAGTATAATAGGAAGTGTGTCATGCACAGGGTAAACACAGAAAGTGTGTCCTGGATAGGGGAAGAGCAGGAAGTGTCTCAGGAGACTAAGTGGGAAGAGCAGGAAGTGTCTCAGGAGACTAAGTGGAAGTGTGTCATGGACAGAATAGAAACAGAAAGTATGTATTGGATAGGGCAGAAACAGAAAATGTGTCTTGTGAAAAAGGGACACAGGGCATGTGTACTGCCCAGGGGAGGAACAGAAAGTGTGTGCTGCATAGGGGAGACATGGAAAGTGTGTCATTCACAGAGCTGAAAGAAAAAGCATGTCTATCACAGAAGAGAAACAGGAAGTGTATCTTGTATAGGGGAGGAACAGAAAGTTTTTCTGTCTCATGGGAGTAACAGAAAGTGTATCCAATGCAGGGGAGACACAGGAGGTGTATTTTACACAGAGGTGACACAGGAAATGTGTGTCAAGAGAGTGACAAGAACTATGTCCCACACAGGACAGAAACAGAAAGTGTGTGCTGCACAGGGTAGGAATATGAAGTGTGTCCTTCACAGGGGAGAAACATGAAGTGTGTCTTGCACTGGTAAGAAACAGGAAGTATGTCATGCACAGGGAAGAACAGAAAGTGTGTCTGTCTCATGAGAGTAACAAGAAGTATTTCCAGCACATGGGAGACACGGGAAGTGTGTCATATGCAGAGGAAGAACAGGAAATGTGTTTGTCTCAGGAGAGTAATGAGAAGTGTGTCCTGCACAGGACAGGAACAAAAAGTGTGTGCTGTGCAGAGAAGGAACATGAACTGTGTTCTTTACAGGAAAGAAACATTAAGTGTGTCTTGTACAGGCAAGAAACTGGAAGTATGTCATGCAGAGTGGAGACACAGGAAGTGTGTCATGCCCAGGGGAAGAACAGGAAGTTTGTCTGTCTCAGAAGAGTAACAAGAAGTGTGACTTGCACAGGACAGAAACAGAAAGTGTGTGCCAGGCAGGATAAGAACAGGAAGTGTGTCCTGCAAAAGGGAGATACCTAAAGTGTCCTGCACAGGGGAGATAAGGAAGTGTGTCTTTCACAAAGGAAGAGCAGGAGGTGTGTTTTTCACAGAATAAAAACAGGAAGTGTGTCCTACACGGGAAAACTGCAGGAAAAGTGTCTATCTGAGGAGAGTAATAGAAAGTTTGTCATGCACAGGGGAGATACAGGAAGTGTGTTCTGTACAGGAAAGTAACAGAAAGTGTGTCATGCATGGGGAAACACTGGAAGCGTTTCTTGCACAGGGGAAGAGCATGAAGTGTGGCTCTCTCAGGAATGTAACAGGAAGTGTGTCATGCCCAGGTTAGAAACAGAAAGTGTGTATTGGACAGGGCAGAAGATGTGTCCTGCAAAAGAGACATATAGGACATATTGTCCTATATGTATTGCACAGAGGAGAAACAGCAAGTGTGAGCTGCACAGGGGAGAAACAAGAAGTGTGTACTGGACAGGAAGGAAGAGAAAGTGTGTGTTGCATCAGGGAGAAACAGAAAATGGGTTATGCACAGGGGAGAAACAGAGCATGGGTTCTGCACAGAGGAGGAACAGAAGGTGTTTCTTGCACAGAGGATAAACAGAGGTGTCTTTCATAGGGGAGAAACATGAAGTGTGTCCTGCACAGGAAAGACAAAGAAAGTGTGTCTAAGAAGATTAACAGGAAGTGTGTCCTGCACAAGGCAGAAACGGGAATTGTGTCTCTCTCAGGAGAGTAACAGGAAATATGTCCTTCACAGGTAAGACACAGGAAATGTGTCCTGCAGGGGTGAAACAGGAAGTGTGTCTGTCTCAGGAGAGTAACAAGAAGTCTGAACTGCACAGGGAAAGAACAGAAAGTGTATGCTCCTCAAAGGAGGAACAGATAGTGTGTTCCACAAGGGGAGACACAGGAAGTGTGTCTTCCACAAGGAAGGAACAGAAAGTATGTCTCTCAGGAGAATAACAGGAAGTGTGCTGTGCACAGGAAAGACACCAGTAGTGTGTCCTGCAATAGGTAGACATAGGATGTGTGTCCTGTACAGGGGAGGTTCAGGAAGTGTGTCCTGCACAAAGGATAAACAGAAAGTGTTTATCCCCTTCACAGGGGAGAAATAGGAAGTGTGTCCTGCACAGGAGAGACACAAGAAGTGTTTCTAAGGAGAGTAACATGAAGTGTGTCCTGCACAGAGAAGAAACAGGAAGTGTGTCCTTCACAGAAGAGAAATAAAAATGAGTTCTGCACAGAGGAGGAACAGAAAGTGTATCCTTCACAGGGAGACAGAAGTGTGTTCTGTACAGGACGGGAATAAGAACTGTGTCTCTCTCAGGACAGTAACAGGAAGTGCGTTTTTTACAAAAAAGACACAAGAAGTGTAAGACACACTTCTTGTACAGGGGAAGAACAGGAAGTGTGCCTATCTCAGGAGAGTTACAAGAAGTCTGTCCTCACAGAGAAATATCAGAAAGCGTATGTCCCACGGGGGAGGAATAGGAAGTGTATCTTGCACAGGGAAGGAACAGGAAGTGTGTCTTACACAGAGTATAAACCAGGAAATTTCTCCTGCACAAGGAGAGTCACAAGAAGTGCGTCCTGCACTGACAAGAAACAGAAAATGTGTGTTGCATAGGGAAAAAAGAAGAAATGTAGTTTTTTTACAGAAGAGAAACAGAAAGTGTGTTCTGCACAGGGGAGGAACAGGAAGTGTATCTCTCTTAGGAGAATGACAGGAAGTGTGTCCGTCACAGGGGAGACACAGGAAGTGTGTTCTGCACTGGAAAGGAACAGAAAGTTTGTCTTTTACATGGAAGAAACAGGAAGTTTCCCATGTTGGTCTCGAACTTGTGGACTCAATGGATCCTCCTACCCCAGACTCCCAAAGTGCAGTAATTACAGGTGTAAGCCACTGTGCCTGGCCCTCAGATCATTTCTTTATGGCCAGTTTTTACAAGGAAAGGCGGGTGGAGGGAATTTGAGTCATATTTTTGGTTTTATGCCTGGCTTTGGGGAAAAGGTGGTCCTCTTGGGGAGGAGGAATTCTAGTTTCTATGGTGCCTTGGGGGTGAATGGGACTGAGATACTCAAGATGGTGAGTAGAGTGATGTCTGATCGTCCTCCCTGCTATACTCCCACCGGCGCCATGACACTTTGCAAATGCCTTGGCAACATCAGGTAATTATATGGTCTAAAAAGAGGATATTGAAATAATCAACCCCTTGTTTAGCATTTCAATAAGAAATAACATAAAAATGGTCAACCAGCAGCCCTCGGGGCTGCTCTGTCTATGGAGTAGCTGTTCTTTTGTTCCTTTACTTTCCTAATAAACTTGCTTTCACTTTACTCTGTAGACTTGCCCTGAATTATTTCTTGTGACAAATCTAAGAATCCTTATGCGGGGTCTGTTTCCTGGACCCCTTTCCTGTAATATTTGTTCAAAATAAATCTCTTCAAATATTTTATAGAGTTTGACTCTTTTCATTGACATTCCTATGAGTTGGGGTGAAAAAATTCATAATGTTTTAGGGAAGAGAAAAATATGTGAAACTAATAGAGTACAGGGATTTGTTTTCTGCCTCTAGTCCTGGGCCTGTTGGCTTTTTAAGTATAGCTACCCCAGGTGCTTGTGTGAGCTCTCTTTCTCTCTCTCCTTTTCTTTCTCTTTGTCACTCTTTCCTTCTCTCTCTCATACACTTTGACCCCCTCTTCCTTTACTCCGCTTCCTTCAACTCTCTTTTCTCTACCTGTCTTCCTGTCTCTCCTTACTTTCTTCTCTCTCTCTTCTCGCTCTGTTTCACATTGCATTTCTCATTATCTCTTCTCTCTCTCCACTCTCTCTCCTTTCTATCTTTCTTACTCTTTCTTTTATCTCTCTCCTCCTTTTCTTCCCCATCTCCTCCTCTTCCTCCTTTCTTCTTTTTTCTTCTCCTTCTCTTTCTCTCTTCTCCTCCTCTCTCCCTCCTGTTTTCCCTCTCTTTTCTAACTGTCTCTCATTTTTCTTATTCTCTCTCTCTTTCTGTCTCTCTGTATCTCTCCCTCTTGCCCACCTCTCCTTTTACATTAAAGTCTGCAGAGAGTTCCCATGTCTTCTAGACATTGGGATTTGTAGACATCACCAGGGTAGCTCACATATACCCTAGGATATAATTACCTATTTGTGCTGTTGAAGGAGTGAAGGACGTGCCTTCTCAAAATATGCCGGATTGGTATCCTGCATATTTTGAGTCAAAAACACTGCAGAAATTGTCGTTTCAGAAAGGGCTGGCCAACCTGTCTCTTCCTGCAGGCAGCAAACATAAAGATTCTTCTGGGAGGGGACTCCTCTCCACACCAGCGTTAGAAAATAGCTTTCATCACCAGAGACATCTGTGTGCTACATCTCTGCACACCCTCCTGATCCCCTCAGGCAATCTTTTTGGGAAGTGACTATGATCATTCATGCTTTAAAGCTAGGCTGTAGACTGAATTCATGGTTAGCTTGACCTATTTGTAGCAATGAGCAAAGGCGGTTAGCTTGTGAGGGGAGAAGCAAGATGGAGTGAGCCATGTTACATTTCTCTCATTGTTACATTCATGCATAGGTTCTTGGCCACAGAAACATATGAGAAACACATTCCCTCCCTTTTTTTTTTTTTTTTTTTTTTTTTTTTTTTTGCAGAAGTTTTGCTCTTGTTCCCCGGGCTCATGCCTGTAACCCCAGCACTTTGGGAGGCCAAGGAGGGCATATCACAGGGGCAGGAGTTCGAGAGCAGCCTGGCCAATATGGTGAAACCCCGTCTTGACTAAAAATACAAAAATTAGCCAGGCGTGGTGGCGGGCACCTGTAATTAAACTACTTGGGAGGCTGAGGTAGGAGAATCACTTGAATTGGGGAGATGGAGGTTGCACTGAGCTGAGATACTCTAGCCCGGGTGACTAGAGTATTTAGGTGACTGGAGTTAGACTCCATCTAAAAAAAAAAGATGTGGGGGACATCGAAAGTCTGCTGGGTTTTTGCAGGCCTCTTAAAAGTGTTAAGTGTGTTGAGAATGTAATTGACAGGTAATGTTTTCATTTTTGAGATGGGCTGGAGTCTCAGTATTGATTTCCTTAGTCATATTTTGACTTAGGAAATATGACTTACAAAACCAATATTGCAATTTTTTTTTGTCACCCAGGCTGTGAGTACAGTGGCACCATCTCGGCTCACTGCAACCTCCGCCTCCCAGGTTCAAGTGATTCTCCTACCTCAGTCTCCCAAGTAGCTGGGACTACAGGTATAAGCCACTACACCCAGCTAATTTGTTGTATTTTTAGTGGAGATGGAATTCACTGTGTTGGCCAGAATGATCTCGATCTCCTGACTTGTGATCCACCTGCCTCGGACAGGCAAAGAGCTGGGATTACAGGGGTGGGCCAATGTGCCTGGCCTGTCCCCCACATCCCAGCATACATACATATTTACATCCCTTCTATGAAGAAACAAATGTGCATGCATACATTATTCTGGAGACATAGTGAACACCCCTGGCAGTTAGATGCTTAGCCTGGTTTGCTAAACTGAAAGCGGTTGTTATAAGCAAGCATGTCCCATGACACACCTCTGTGAAGAAAAGCAGAATGTTTCAGAACTATGGGAGTCCTGTGGAACGTGGTCCTTCCTGAGTCTTTTCCAGGCTTATTCGTAACTAGAGGGAATAGAATATGGTCTCCATCCATGTCCTTGATTTATGATGGAATCCACAGGAATCTGCCACCTTGGGAAAATGGGCAATACTTTAAAAAATGTTGTATATCATAATGAGATATACCACCCAAAATATGACTTTGGAGACCAAGGAATGACACCAAAATATGACTTAGAAGGGTAAAATTGTAATCTTTTAAAAAGCTCATCAGCCATCATTAGTCTTAATGTGTTCCTTTTTTTGAGATGTAGTTGTGCTCTTGTTGCCCAGGCTGGAGTGCAATGGCAGGACCTCAGCTCACTGCAACCTCTGACTTCTGGATTAAAGCAATACTTCTGCTTCAGCCTCCCAAGTAGCTGGAATTACAGGCATGTGCCACCAAACCCAACTACTTTTTGCATTTTTAGTAGAGCGGAGTTTCACCATGTTAGCCAGGATGGTCTTGATCTCTTGACCTTGTCATCTGCTTGCCTCAGCCTCCCCAATTTTTTTTTTGAGAGGGCCAGTGACATGATTTTGGCTCACTGCACACTACAATCCCCATCTCCTAGACTAAAGCAATTCTCAAGCCCCAGCCTCCCAAGTAGCTGGGAGTACAGGTGTGCACCAGTGCACCTGGTTAGTTTTTGCATTTTCCTTTTAGTAGAGATGGGGTTCCACCATGTTGGCCCGGCTGGTTCTGAACTCCAGGCCTCAAGTGATTCATCTGCCTTGGCCAACAAATGTTCTGGATTATGGGCGTGAGCCACTGCCCCTGGCCAGTGTAGGTTGGTAAGTTTCACCCTCATTGTAGCATGTGTCAGTACTTTAAATATTGTTCTGTCTGTATGGATATAACATATTTGGTTAAATCCATTCATCGGCACAGGGTTGCAAATGTCTTTATAAACCAGGAAATTCTACAATTATCCATGTGAACCAGAAAGTGACAATGGCCCTGCAAACCAGAAAGTTCTACAATTCTCTGAATGAACAAGGAATCAATGCAATGTCCCTGTGAACAAGGAAGTACTATCATTATCTGTATGAACCAGGAAGTACTACAATGTCCCTATGAAACAGAAAGTGCTACAGTTACCCTATGAATCAGAGGACTGTAAATGTCTTTATGAACCCGGGAGTTCTACAATTATCCACATAAACCATAGAGTGTTACAATGTCCCTACAAACCGAAAAGTTCTAAAATTATCTCAATAAACTCAGAAGTGTTGCAATGTCCCTGTGAACCAGAAAGTCCTACTATTATCCATATGAACCAAGAAGTGCTATGACTATCCCTATGAACCAGGAAGTATTACAATGTCCATAGGAAACACCAAAAAGTATGGCAATGTCCCTGCAAAGCAGGAAGCACTACAATTATCTGTATGAACTGGAAGTGTTGCAATGTTCCTGTGAACTGGGAAGTGCTAATATTATCCAGGTGAACCAGGAAGTGCTACAAGTATCCGTATGAACCAGAAAGTATTACAATGTCCCGATGAAACGGGAAGGGCTACAATTACCCCTAGGAACCAGAGGGTTGCAAATGTCTTTATGAACCAGAAAGTTCTACAATTATCGATATGAACCAGAAAGTGTCACAATATCCCTGCAAACCAGGAAGTCTACAATGATCTAAATGAACTAGGAATTGTTGCAATGTCCCTGTGAACCAGGAGGTACTACCATTATCTGTATGAACCAGAAAGTAGTACAACGTTCATATGAACCAGGAGGTGCTACAATTATTCGTATGAACCAGGAAGTATTACAATGTCCCTAGGAAACAGAAAGTGCTACAATTACCCCTAGGAACCAGAAAGTTGCAAATGTCTTTATGAACCAGAAAGTGTGACAATATCCCTGCAAACCAGGAAGTCTACAATTATCTGAATGAACTAGGAATTGTTGCAATGCCCCTGTGAACCAGGAAGTACTACAATCTCCCTATGAACCAGGAAGTATTACAGTATCCTTAAGAAACAGGAAGTGATACCATATTCCCTGTGAACCAAAAAGTATTGCCATCTCCCTGCAAAGCAGGAAATGCTACAATTATCCATATGCACCGGAAGTGTTGCAATGTCCCTGGGAACCAGAAAGTGCTACTATTATCCATATAAACCAGAAGTTTTACAATGTCCCTATGAAACAGGAAGTACAACAATTATCTGTATGAACCAGGAAGTACTACAATGTCCCTATGAAACAGGAAGTGCTACAATTACCCCTATGAATCAGAGGGTTGCAAATATCTTTATGAACCAGGAAGTTCTATAATTATCCATATGAACCAGAAAATATGACAATGTCCCTGCAATTCAAAAAGTCCTACAATTATCCGAATGAAGCAGGAAGTGTTGCAATGTCCCTGTGAACCAGGAAGTGCTACTAGTATATGTATGACCAGGAAGTACTACAATGTCCCCCATGGGAGCTTGAGGCAGGCAGATCATAAAGTCAGGAGTTCAAGACCAGCCTGACCAATATCGAGAAACCCCGTCTCTATTAAAAATACAAAAATTAGCTGGGCGTGCGGGTGCATGCCTGTAATCCCAGCAACTTGGGAGGCTGAGGCAGGAGAATCGCTTGAACCCAGGAGGTGGAGGTTGCAGTGAGCCGAGATGGTACCACTGCACTACAGCCTGGGCAACAAGAGTGAAAGTCCATCTCAAAAAAAATCAAAATCAAACAAGAACAAAAATAAAGAATACTTATACATCCTATGTTCCCACTGTCCAAACTCAATCCACTTACCATGCCACAGAGATGTCTCAGAAATGATAATTCAAAAACAATAACCAGGTCAGCAACACAGGAGACTTTGAAAAGTTATTCACTGTTTTCTCCACCAGGAAAGTCAAAGTCGGCCCCTAAGGGAGGGAAATGAGCTGTTAATAGCAAAGCTCTGAGAAATCAGGAAGCAATGACCTAAAACAGGTGGAGAAAACCCCACGGCCCCACATTCCTAAATACCCCAGAAAAAGCGAAGTCCTAGTTTCACATCACTCTTCCCTCAGGTGAAAACAGTAAAACATGAGTATGAGAGGGAATAAGAGAGTAAGAGCAAGAGAGAGGGTAAGAGAGAGACAGAGAAAGAGAGAGGGAGAAGAGAGCGATGGGAGAGAGAGAGAAGAGACAGAGAAGGAAAGAGGTGAGAGAGAGGTGAAAGAGGGGAGACAGAGAGAGAGAAAAGGGGGGTACAGGAAAAAATAATTTACAAATCAATGGTGCACCAGTCCCAGGCTGGAATGCCAGCTCTACCTGCTGGCAAGTGTCTCCTGCCGAACCCTTACCCACCATCCTCTCCTCCTATGTTCCCAACAGCTGTTGTGAGGGAGACCCTAAGATGTGCAAACAGATTACTGTGAGCAGATGTGGGCTAGAGGGTGTCTAAGACGTGGCTTTCCCAGCCCACATGTGCCCCACACACTGACCTGACGATTCACCATGATGCCAGAGGTGCCTTCTGGTTTCAAGCTTTTCAAACCCCAGCTACATTTGAGGCACTTTTCAATTGGGAAGGCCGAACAAGGAGGCTTCAATGAAAGAAATCTGAGGGACGCCATAGAAACCAGCACTCCTGCAAACCGTCTCTCCTGATGCAAGCATGGCGGTGCCTTTCATGCTGTCTGCCTGTTTCGATGCCTCTCTTCTCCAGGAACTGGAATGCTTCAGCCACCAGAACTCCCTTGCACATACTTCCCTGACCACAAGAACACAGTAGGTGCAAAGGAGGGAAGGAATGCGTGAAGGATGAAGAAATGCATTAGCAGAAAGACGAGGGAAAACCCCTTTCATCAGGTGCCTTGGGAGCAAATGCAGCTGATCAAACCCTACAGACATGCTGTCTGCAGTGGCGGCCTGCTGGCAAGAAGGAAAAACACTTAGGAAGAAAAGAGAAAACACTCAGTAGTGAGATTGCTGGATCAAATGGGAGTTCTACTATTAGTTCTGTCTTTTTTTTTTTTTTTTTTTTGACAGAGTCTTGCTCTGTTGCCAGGCTGCCCTGCAGTGGTGTGATCTAGGCTCACTGCAACCTCCACCTCTCGGATTCAAACTACTCTCCTGCCTCCACCTTCTGAGTAGCTGGGATTACATGCATGCACCACCATGCCCATCTAATTTCTGTACTTTTAGTGGAGACAAGGTTTCACCATGTTGGCCAGGCTGGTCTCGATATCCTGACCTCAAGTGATCCACCTGGTTTGGCCTCCTAATGTGCTGGGATTACAGATACAAGTCACAGCATCTGGACTGATCACAACCATATTTAACAAAGAGGAGACCCCTCCCTCCCTGAGGGCATCAGATCAGGCCTTTGTGAGAAGGGGACAGTGCAGTTTAGCACCAGGGGAAGAAAGGGTGTGTTTTAGTCTGTTTTGCGTGGCTATCACAGAATAGAACACACTGAGTCACATTAAAAATAGAGGTTGATGGCTGGATGTGGTGGCTTAGGCTTGTAATCCCAGCATGTCGGGAGACCGAGGTGGGTGGATCACAAGGTCATGAGTTCAAGACCAGCCTGGCCAAGATGGTGAAACCTGAACTCTACTAAAACACACACAAAAAAATTAGCTTGGCGTGGTGGCAAGCACTTGTAATTTCAGCTACTCAGGAGGCTGAGGCAGAGATTTGCTTGAACCCAGGAGGAGGAGGTTGCAGTGAGCCAACATCACCAGACTCTGTCTCTAAATAAATAAATAAAAATCAAAAGAGGGTACTTTTACTTTGCACTTGTGGTGGCTGGGAAGCCCAAGATGCCCAGCTGATCTGGTGAGGGCCTCAGTGTAGTTCATATCATGGAGATAAAGTGCAAGACAAGAGAAGGTATATGCCCAAGAGAAATAAGGAGGCCACAATCCCACAGTAGCTAACCCCTTCCTGCAAGAGACATGAATTCCACTTGATAACCTCATGACTTCTTGAATGTGCCACCTGCACAGGCCATTGCACAATGAGTAGAAAAGCTTTTCAGACCTTCTCTCCTTTTCCAAGGCCAGGTAAAGTGGCTCACGCCTGTAATGTCTTTGGGAGGTCAAGGCCAGAGAATTGCTTTGGGGCCAGGAGTTCAAGACCTGCCTGGGAAACTAACCAAGGCCTCATCTTTACCAAAAAAAAAAAAAAAAAAAATTTTATTTTTTTTTTAGATGGAGTCTAGCTTTGCCACCCAGGCTGGAGTGCAGTGGCACGATCTTGGCTCACTGCAAACTCCACCTCCTGCATTCAAGCAATTCTCCTGCCTCAGCCTTCTGAGTAGCTGGATTACAGGCGTGCAGCACTATGTCTGGCTAATTTTTGTATTTTTAGTAGAGACAGGGTTTCAGCAGTTAACCAGGCTAGTCTCAAACTCCTGACCTCAGGTGATCCGCCTGCCTCAGCCTCCCAAAGTGCTTGGATTATAGACATGAGCTACTGTGCCTGGTCCCCCCAAAATGTTTTCTTAATTAGCCAGGCATGCTGACTGCTTGAACCTGGGAGGTGGGGACTACAGAGATGTAATTGCACCAGTGCACTCCAGCCTGGGCGACTCAGACCTCAAAACAAAACAAAACCTCAAAACAAAACAAAATAAAAGCATGAACAAGAATGCTGACTCAGAGCACTGCCAAAGACAGGTTTTAGCTGCAAGACAGGTCATGGGAGGGAGAAAGGAAAAGGCTGGCCTGGCAAACCTGGGCTTGCTACATAGATGTAACATCACAGGTAGCAGGCCTCAGAGAGAAGAGATGGTTCCTGTTTCCTTTTAGAAGTTTTAAGGTGTCAAACATTCACTTCGTCTCTCTAGAGCCGTGCAAGAGAAGGGCTGGCTGCATTGCCACAGACTCCACAGAGCTGCTGATGCAAGATTCCCCCACAAAGATGGAGTTTATTTTTCTTCTTTGTTTTTCTTTACATTTTGTTTTAAGTTCAAGGGCACACATGCAGAATGTGCAGGTTTGCTCCATAGGTAAACATGTGCCATGGTGTTTGCTGCACAGATCAACCCGTGGCCTACACATTAAGCCAGCATCCATTAGCTGTTTCCTTCCTGAGGCTCTCCCTCCCCCTTCCCTCAACCTTCTGACAGACCCCAGTGAATATTGTTCCCCTCCCTGTGTCCATGTGTTATTCTCCTTCAGTTACCACTTATAAGTGAGAACATGGGGTGGTTGATTTTTGTTCCTGCATTGGTTTCCTGAGGATAACAGGTTCCGATTCCATCCATCTTCCTGCAAAGGACAGGAACGCATCCTTTTTATGGCTGTATAGTATTCCATGGTGTCTATGTACCCCATTGTCTTTATCCAGTCTCTTGTTGATGGGCATTTGGGTTGATTCTATGTCTTTGCTCTTGGGAATCGTGCAGCAAAGAGCATACACGTACATGTATCTTTATAACAGAATGATTTTTCCTTCAGGTATATGCCCTGTAATGGGATTGCTGGGTCAAACAGTAATTCTGCCTTGAGGTCGCTGAGTAATCATCATGCTGTCTTCCAGGATGGATGAACCAATTTACACTCCCGCCGACAAGGAAAATTGTTCCTTTTTCTCTACAACCTCAGCAGCATCTGTTGTTGTTTTTTTTGACTTTTTAATAATCTGAGATGGTGTCTCACGGTGGCTTTGGTTTGCATTTCTCTAATGATCAGCAGTGTTGAGCTTTTATTCATACGTTCCTTGGCCACATGAATGTCTTCTTTCGAGAAGTGTAAAGATAGCATTTCAGGGCTACTCACCAATATATGAAAGAAATATATTTGGGGACAAAGTATTTTGATTTGCTTTCATATATTTCTTTTCTTTTCTTTTCCTTTGAGATAGAGTCTTGCTCTGTTGCCCAGGCTGAAGTGGAGTAGTGCAATTTCGGCTCACTGCAACATCTACCTCCCAGGTTAAAGTGATCCTCCCGCCTCAGCCTCCAGGGAGCTGCCACCACATCCAGCGAATTTTTTTTTTAAATATATTTTAATAGATATGTGATTTTGCCGTGTTGGTCAGGCCGGTCTTGAACTTCTCACCTTAGCTTAAGTTACTCCATATTGTTTTATTCTGCTTACTGCGTGTGTGTCAAGGCACAGAGTTTTCCATTGCGGGCATGTCTGGGCAAGCCACCTGTGTGGCCTTTCTTATCTGTGTAGCTGTGGGCATGTCTTGGGCAACCACCCTGTGCAAGTTCCCTTACCTGTGCCTGCAGATTGTTCTTTCATTTGAAGGGATTCAACTGCGGATCCACGCTCACTGCCTGCCTGACTCGTTTCTTCCTTCCCACTCTCTCACTTTGGCTAGAGGGAGTCCCATAAAGGGACAGGATGGATGGGGAGCAGGCTGTCAGGCCATCCTGGCAATGCTATGGAATAAAATTCAACTTCGGTGGTCATTGATGTTGTGATTGGCAAATCTTGGCCAGACGGAGAAGAATGCCATCTGAATAGCTTAATAAAAATAATAAAATTCAACCCTCTGAATGGACCCTCTCCTCAGCCAAAGGCATTCCGAAGTAAACCTGAAAAGCTAGTTCACACGATAATTGGAAGTGGGGGTTGGACATGCATCATTAGGTTCTCCTTCCTTTGGAATTCAGGCATTCACATTACCTTCCTTTGGAATTCAGGCATGGCTGACCAGCATTCACATTAAAACAGAGACCTTCAGACTGATGAAACAGACTCTTCGTAGCCATAACCAACAGGACAGATAGCAGGTCCTGAGAGAAATCCAAGTATTTTACCCCAAAACATATTTATGCGACATATTTTTGGAATGGTCCTGCAAAGCTGTCTTTTGTGGGGAGAAAAAAATCTGCATTCTGTAGAGAATCTCCTTCACTTTCCAGTCCTTTTATCAGATTCAGAAGATAATTAACTAAGAGTCTGGCACCTTTTAAAATCTGATTTACAAACTATACTCTCTGACGCTTTCTACCTGGAGGCTTCATCTGCATAACCGGAACTTTGGTGGCAGGAACAGTGATTGACAGGTGCTGAGCTTCCACATCGCCTTGCCCCAGAGAAACGACTGGAGATCAAGTCCTGGTGTGGTGCTGGAGAACAGTCACAGTTCTCCAATGCGGCTGCGGCTGCCTTGAAGGGGGCACTTTCAGCAGCAGCATGGAGTAGAAACACAGCAAGAAAATCTGTCACTGCACTCCAGCCCACAAAAAGGAGTTATTGTCACAAAATTAAGTCCAGCCTGGAGATGGCAGGGGCTAAGAATTTATGAATCCATGACAACCGTTTGTTTCTACCCCTCGCCTGCCCTCTGCACTCAAGGCATCTTCTAATCACCCATCAAAATCACCTTAGCAGCTTCCTTCTCAGCCCTTCTCTACTCAAAGGTGGCTTTTGTTTTCTGCACAGCTGAATCTTCTCTTCAGGCAGGAGGCTGAGCAAGATGTATCCGAATGTCCATCTTGAATGCTGCTATTATACATACCCTAGCAGCCTTGGGGAACCGTGTGGCTTTCACTTTAGAGAGCTCCGAACGCAGCCCTACAACAGAGACCCTTTTTGCCATTCCTTGGGACAGAGTTTGCCAGTACACCTCATGAAAACAACTCTTAAGGTCCCTCCCCTGATGATTTTCGTCTCTAAGTCCAGAGTGGGAGAAAACAGGATGGAAGCAGCTCTGGGATTTACTGAATCTCTCCTCTGAATAAAAGAGTAATCTGTTCTGTGTGTGCCAGGTGCGGTGGCTCCTGCCTATAATCCCAGCACTTTGAGAGGCCAATGGAGGAGGACTGCTTGAGCCTACAAGCTGGGCAGCATAGTAAGACCCTGTTTCTACAAAGTTAAAAAAAATTTTTTTTGAAAAGAAATACATAAAATGCACTCAGGAATGATCCAGTCTGGTCTGGTACAAGGAGGTGCCTTAATGATTTAACGATAAAAAAATAGAACCAGCATCTTTATTATGGGATGACGTACAATCTACCTTCTCATATCTAGGCATCTGAAGTCAACCGGTCTATCTGATGTCCACAGAACCAAGTGCAGAGAGATGGGGCTCGCCAGTCCTCAAGGGGCAGGCCTTTCCGGCCTTTCCTGCCTGCTGCCTGCTGCCTGCAGGAGGATTGACCTGGGTTCCTATTTTGTTTCTTGGTGGTTTTGGAGACAGGATCTCACTCTGTCACCCAGGCTGGAGTGCAGTGGTGCCTCCTTGACCTCCTGGGCTCAGGACCTTCCCACCTCACCTTCCCTAGTAGCTGGGACCACAGGCACATGCCACAACTCCCAGCTAATTTTTATTTTTATTTTTCCTAGAGATGTGGTCTGCCTATGTTGTCCAGGACGGTCTCAAACTCCTGGCCTCAAGCGATCCTGCTGCCTCAGCTTCCCACAGTGCTGGGGTTACAGGCCCGAGCCACCAAGCCAGGCCATCCCTGCGTCTGTGCTGGGCACGGAAATTAAACCGATGGCCTGAACTCCAAGAACCGGAAGACCGCCTCTTCCCAGAGTTTTAGGGCCATTTTAGGAGAACAGACTTCTTACCATCGGCCTTCCACGCAGTGAGAATCTCAGACAGTTCAATGCTATTCCCAAGAAACGAGCCCAGTGAAACTTCCAGGACTACATCTTACAAGTGGAACTGGTGAAATCCCAACGCCACCCTCACTTGCTACCAATCACCCCCTCCCAGCAGCTGAAGCCCACCGGTATTTCCAGCAGCGTCGGATGGACCAGTCCCTCCAGACCCACAGAGACCTGGGTGAGTCAATGAGGGGAGACTCGGATTTGGGGCAGTCCTGGGTCAAACTGGGTTTCTCCGCAGCGCAGACCAATCTCACCCAAGCCGGCAGGAACAGGCAGGCCGAACTGAAGGAGCTTGAGCTACTCACCCGACATGGTCCTCCGGGCCGCGTGCAGTGGGCGCCGGGGTGCAGTGGGTAGACTTCCCCACCACGGAACCCTCAGAGCAGAGGCGCCGTCTCCAGGAACCGGCGTGGACTTCCAGGCCTGCGGGCGACCGCGTGGCGGTCTCGACACCCTGAGCCTCAGGCGCCGCCAGCGTCACCCCCGGCCAGCTACGCACCCGGTGTCACTGCGCCCCACGGGACCCCGGCCCTCCCCGCACTGCCTCCGTGGCGCTCAAGGTCAGCCTCCTGCCCTCTGGCCAGGGTCCCCTTGATCCCCTGTCCTCCCCGCTGTCACCTGCGACCCCGCTGCGTTTAATTACTCAAGTGCCCAGCAACGACATCGCCCCCGGAACCCCGAGCGACCTCTGCGGTATGAGCAGCCGCCCCGCCGCCCCGCGCACCTGCTTGGAGTTCTGGGCATCTTCTTTCCCCACCCCAGCTGGCGCTCCCCGGTTACCCCGCCCCGTCCACTCCCTGGCCCACCCCTGAGCTCCCGGACCCCGGGATCTGCACCTCCTCCGAGCTTGGTTGCGCTGCTTCTGCCCGCGCCCACCGGCCAGACGCCCCTTCCCCCGTCACTCCAGGCCCCCCCGGCCCACCCCTGCGCCCCTCGCCCTCCTCCCCGAGAGCCCCCGAATCCGTTCCACGCCCTGCACGTCTCCCTTCCCCCGCGCAACCACAGCCTCTGCCTTTGACCGCGCTCCCAAGCCCCAGCCTCCCAGCCTGCGCCCCCGCCTCCGTCTGTCCTCAGTCCTGGGGCAGCCCCGGTGTCCCCGCGACCCGCAGCGCCTGGACCTGTACTCCCCAGCACTCGGCGCCCCCATTCGGCGGACCCACCCCCAAGAGCTCCAAAACCCTCCCCTCCTTCGCGCTTGAGAGACCTCTGACCTCCAGCGCCCTACGCCCCTCACCCCTCCTCTACACTCCAAGCCGTCGCCCTTCCCCCAGCACCCAGCCTCGGCCTCGCCACTCCGCTGTACGCCAACCCCCCCCACCCCAGACCTCTAGGTGTTGAGGCAGCCTCTGCGCACCCCGGCCGTCCCCTGCACCCAGGCTTCCTCCGCTACCCACGGCCCCCTGCACCCCCCGGCAGCCCACGGCACCTCTTCCGCGCTCCCGCAGCCTCTGCCCTGGGCCGGCGCTACAGGCTCCGAGGGCATCGATTGGCTTCTGTCCGGAAGCCCGGCCCCACCTCCGCCCACCCCCGCGGGCGCGGGTCGTCTCCGCCCGGCTGCAGCCCCCGCCCGCAAACAAGCCCGCGCGCCGCCTGGTGCCCAGCCCGGGCTGCCGGGGAGAGACACCCGGGAACGGCCGGGGGCTGCGCCCCGTGCCGCGCCCCGCCCCTCGCCCGCCGCGGCCCCCAATGCAGCCCGCGGTTTCCCGGTTTGAACATTTAACCTTCCATCAGCCGGCCCCGAAGTAAATGTTTGCGATGGCTTAAGGCCCTGGGCCCAAGGCCAGCGCGCAGCCCGGGTGGAGGCCGCTCCTCTGGTAGCGTCCGGGAGGGAGAAGGCAGGGCTCGTACCCGATCTCACTGAATGCATGAAAAACGCACGTGTGCATACTTGCACGCCTGAATGAATGAATGAGTGCATGAAAGAATAACTGAGTGTTCAGGCCTCGGCTGTTGCATGCATAGCGAGCGAGTGACTGGCTGTCTGCACGCGGTGTCTTTCCATGGATGAGTGGAGGACGCGTGTGTGTGAATGCATGTGAGGCGTGAATGGACAACTACACGTGAATGAGCGAGCGAGGAAATGGATGAACCATCAGTGTCTGCGCCAGGGAGGGAATGAATGCATTCACAGGTGAATGCGGGAGTTGACGGCATGAATGAGCCAATGCACGTAAGAATGAATTCAAACATATATGCATGAATGGAGGAGTGACTGTGCCGAAAACCAGGTGCATGCATACATGCATGAATGAAGGCACGAATCTATGAATGAGTGAATGAATGAGTTGAATGCACGAGTGATTGAACAAGTGATTTCATGCGTAACTGACAGTGCATGAATGACTGAATGAATTTATGACGCATGAGTGACTGCATGAGTGAGTGAACAAGGGAATTCATCCTGTATGAGTGCTGGAACGAGTGAAAGGTGAGTTCATGCACACAAGAGCGAGGGCATGAGTGAATGGATGAGTGAGTGAACAAATGAATTCACGCCTGCATGAGCCAAGTGTATAAGTGAGTGAATTAATGCGTGACTAAGTGCATGGGTGACTTCAGTAAATTCACGCATGTACAAGTGCATGTATGAGCGAGTGAACAAGGGAATTCATGCGTGCCTGCGTGAGTGAGTGAATGCATTCATGCATGCAGGATTGAATGAGCACGTGAAGGCATGCATTTATAAAACAATGAATGTGTGTGAGTGCATGAACAGGATACATGACAAGTGAATACGTGGATGAATGAGTGAGTGAATGAATATGTATGAGTACCTGAGTGAGCTCAACCAACTAGCATGTGTGTTAATGCATACACACATGACTGAATGAGTGAAGATTGCATACATGTCATGAATTAATGTATTATGCATCAGTGAATAAATAAATTGAATGCATGGACAAGTTAATGGTGGACGAATGAATGAATAAGTAAAAGTGTGAATGCATGCATCCGAGCATCAGTGAATTAAGTGAATGAATACGTGAATGTGTGAATGCAGGCCCGTATGGGTTGAATGAGTGAATGAATGTGTGAATGCATGCCTGTATGGGTTGAATGAGTGAATGAATGCGTGAATGCATGCCTGCATGAGTTGAATGAGTGAACGAATGTGGGAATGCATGCATGTATGAGTGCATGAATTCAGTGAGTGAATGAATGTGTGAATGCATGCCTGTATGAGTTGAACGAGTGAATGAATGCATGAGTGCATGCCTGTATGAGTTGAATGAGTGAATGAATGCGTGAGTGCATGCCTCTATGGGTTGAATGAGTGAATGAATGTGTGAGTGCATGCCTGTATGAGTTGAATGAGTGAATGAAGGTGTGAATGCATGCCTGTATGAGTTGAATGAGTGAATGAATGCGTGAGTGCATGCCTGTATGGGTTGAATGAGTGAATGAATGTGTGAGTGCATGCCTGTATGAGTTAAATGAGTGAATGAATGTGTGAATGCATGCCTGTATGAGTTGAAGGAGTGAATGAATGTGTCAATGCATGCCTGTATGGGTTGAATGAGTGAATGAATGTGTGAGTGCATGTCTGTATTAGTTGAATGAGTGAATGAATGCGTGAGTGCATGCCTGTATGGGTTGAATGAGTAAATGAATGTGTGAATGCATGCCTGTATGAGTTAAATGAGTGAATGAATGTGTGAGTGCATGCCTGTATGAGTTGAAGGAGTGAATGAATGTGTCAATGCATGCCTGTATGGGTTGAATGAGTGAATGAATGTGTGAGTGCATGCCTGTATGAGTTGAATGAGTGAATGAAGGTGTGAATGCATGCCTGTATGAGTTGAATGAGTGAATGAATGTGTGAATGTATGTCTGTATGAGTGCATGAGTTGAATGAGTGAACTTACTTGGAGAAGAAGAGCCTTCGTGTGACCATCAGAAAGAGACAGCAAAGGAAACCAGATTCTTCCCCAAACTGTCAATGGCGATCAATGCAAGCTACAGCCAGGCCTTCCCGATTTAGATTAATACCTAGGATGATCCATGGTCTGTGGGTACCAGGCACTGTGCTGAGGGCTGCCCCTGCATCAGCTCAGCCTTGGGGACAGGTATTGGTGGTGTTTTTACCTCCACTTCATAGATGGGCCGAGAGCTGTTAATAAACAGTGGAGGCTATCTCTGACCTCCCACAGGCTACGTGCAAGAATTTAACTCATGACTACTGGGGCTTTGTAAGATATCTGCAGGACATAGTAAGCCTCAGGAAGGCACATTCATTGATTTTTTTACATGTTATGCAAAGGAAAAAAACAACATGATTTTTTTCTGCATTTGTATTAAACAGGTTTATATGTCAAATTTTATTGATTGATATACTTTATTTTATTTGTATAAATTTATGGGGTACAAGTGCAATTTTGTTACATGGATATACTGAGTTGTGGTGAAGTCTGGGCTTTCAGCATCACCATCCCCTGAATAGTGTACATGGAACCTATTAAGTCACTGCTCATTCCCCACCATCCTCCCAGTCTCTCACCCTTCTGAATCTCCAAGGTCTATTAGTCCACTCTCTGTGTCCATGTGGACATATTATTCCACTCCCACTTATGAGTGAAAACATGTGGACTGCTGTGCTCTTGCGCTGGGTAAGGGAACCATCCTATGGGAAAGGGTCTTACCAGTGTTCTAACAAGCGATGCGCTGACAAAGGACTCAGACAGCTCCTGCCTGCTGAACTGTTGAGAATGACGTGCTTGTCAACCTGATCCCTTCCCCACGGTTAGATGGAAGTTACTACTGGAGTTTTTCACCAAGGCATTTGTGGCATCGGGGCTGGACTCTCTAGGATGTTGAGCAGCCTCCCTGGGCTCCATTTGCCAGATGCATCAGCACACTTTCCCAGTAGTGACAGTTAAAACTGACCTCAAACACGGCAAAGTGTTCCCTGGTGGGGGCAAGGGCAGAATTATTCTTATGCTGTGAGCCACTGTTTAGATAGATGATAAGTAAATGGATAGATGATGGATAGAGAAATAGGTCAGTAGATGCATGATAGATGATACACAGATAGATGATAGACAGATGAGATAGATAGGCTGGACAGATAGATGATAGATAGAATGAAAAGAGAGATAGGTGATAAATAGGTGATTGATATATAGATAATTGATAGATACATAGATGGAGATAGAGATAGATGATAGATAGGATGGAGAGGTAGATAGGTGATAAATAGGTGATTGATAGATATATAGATAATTGATAGATACATAGATGGAGATAGAGATAGATGATAGATAGGATGGAGAGATGGATAGGTGATAAATAGGTGATTGATAGGTACATAGTTGATAGATACATAGATGGGGATAGAGATAGATGATAGATAGGATGGAGAGATAGATAGGTGATAGATAAATAGATGACAGATATATAGATAATAGTAGTACGAGATGGAGATAGATAAAATAAGTAGATCGCTGATAGGAAGATAGATAACAGATAAACATGATAGGTTGATAGAGATAGATACATACATGAGACATAGATGGAGATGATAGACAGATGATAGATTGATGGAGGTGATAGATAAATAGACTATAGCTCTGTCTCTGTGGTGGACCCATCCTGTGCACTGTAGGATGTGGAGCAGCGTCCCTGGGCTCCACCCACCAGATGCCAGGAGCTCCCACCCCCTCCCAGTTGTCACAACTAGGAAGACTTCCAGACTTTGCCCAATGACCCCTAAGGGTGAAATTATCCCCTTTGAGAAACCCTGCTGAGTAACAAGAGAGCAGCTTCTGGGTGGGAGCAACTTGGGACTGCAGCAAGCAGAGCCCCTTCTATGCCCTGAGGAAAGACACGAGAATGCTTCCCCTTCCTCAACCTTCCCACGGCATCTTCACCTTGTGTTTCCAAGTATTCCCAGAGAAGAGTGGCAGGTGAAACTCAGTGAACACCACCCCAGGCCGGCCTCCTCAAGATAGATTCTCTCTGCTGTCAAGCAGCTCATTGGCAGGGTAGACAGGCAGGGGGCTGCCTCCTGCCTCCCTCTAAGCAGCTGTTATCTCCAATGCCTGTGAACACACTTTTCTCCCCATGAGGAGCAGAAGCCTCTGAGCTCCTTAACACACATCATGCACCCCGGACATCTTATCCAGAGCAAAAGTTGGGCAACACCCAGTTTCACCTTGGAGTCCCCATCCTGATGGAATTGAGGTCTTTGCTGTGGCATCATCCTGTGCACCGCAGGCTGCTGAGCAGCATCCCTGGGCCTCACCCACCTGACACCTGGAGCACCTCCACACAGTGGCGATGTCCAAAAGCGGCAGCAGACATCACCGAGTGTCTCCCCACAGAGCAAAAACGTGGGCTTCTATTTCCTTGTGACGTTTCTAATGCACACCCTAAATTAACAAAGCAAACTAAACAGAGCTTTCCTGTGCTTTAGCAAGGGTGTGTAAAACTTCAAAGCACACTAGTGGTTTCTTTAGCCTGTGGCCGGCTTTCTCAGACTCTTCACTGTGGATATATGGGGCTAGAGGTCCTGTGCACTGTACATAGTTTAGCAGACCCCTGGGCTCCACTCTCTGCATGCAGTAGCACAGCCCAGCTAACAAGTGTTCTCTGGCGTCAAAATCACCCAGGTGACAACCACTGCCAAGATTCGATTTAGAGAGATGGATGATAGATAATAGAAAATAGATTGTAGATAATCAATAGCTATAGATAAATCGATCATAAGTAGATGGTAGAAAAACTATGATAAACATAGATGGATGACAGGTAGACAGATGACAGATACAGAGTTAGACAGATTAAAGATTATAAATAAATGATGTTTGATAGGTTACAATAGATACAGATAGAAAATAATAGATAAATGATGATTATAGACAGAGAATAGACAAATGATGAAGACGACAGATAGATAATAGGTAAATGATGATGATGGTGGGTAGATAGGCAGACAGACACATAACAGACAGATGTAGAAAGATAAATGATGGATAATAAATGATCATGGATGGATGAATAGATAGATGGATTAATTGATGATAGATGAATAACAGGTAGACAATGCATAGATAAACGATGATGTTAGATCAGTTCGAGAGACAGAAAGATCAGTTGGAGAGACAGAAAGACAGGCAGGAAGACTGACAGATAGATAATAAATAGGTAGATTGATGAGGATGGTGAGGATAGGAAGACAGATAAATGATAGATAATAGATAAATAATGATGACGGATGGATAGATGAAGATAAATAGATAGATAACAGATAAATGATGATGACAGATGAATGGATGAATGATTCTCTGTGGGGGGCCGTCCTGAGCACGGCAGGCTGTTTGAGCAGTGTCCTGGGCCCCACCCACCGGCTGTCAGGAGCATTGGTCTTCTCTCAAGAACACGGGGTCTCCAAAACAGAATCCCAGGCTGCGTTTTGCTGAACACCCTGGCCCCATCTTTTGATTTGGAACTCGGGGTGAGATGCACAGGCTCAGTCCTGGTCCAGCAGCACTAGCATCACCTGGGAAACTGTGTCATGCACATTCTCAGACGTCTGCGGGCTTCCCCCGACAGCCCTTTGTGAGCCGGGCCTTCCCGAGTTCCTAAAGTGCAGCCAGGCTTGAGAGGCACTGCTTACGTTTCTGAGATTTGAGGGTCATGGGGAGGGGTAGCTGGCACCAGGAGGACTGAAAAGGGTGGGGCGCGGATTTGGCAGAGATAGAAAGGGGTTGAGGCAGCCAGAGAGCAAGAGAGGTTGGCGAAATCGCAGGGATGTTTAAACAGCATGTTTTTAGCTCATGCAGGAGGCCTCGGTCTCCCAGCACAAACAAGCATAGGTGTTGCACCATTCTCTGCCCCATAAATCACCCCACTCCTCCTCACCCGACCTTTCTGCCATTCCACTGAGAATCTGTGCTCTGAAAGCAGAGCACAAGGCACTAGGGCACAAGGCAACACTCATGATCCCCGGGCAAAAGGATAGCTCCGTTTTTAAACCCGGAGGAGGCATCTTCCCCCGGGCGTCGTGGGGCTCCTGTTCCTGTGTGTGTTGGTCTCCAGGAAGCCACGGAGAGCTTGGAAGCGGGTGAGCTCTGTCATGGGCGCATTCGGAGTAAATCTTTCTCTCCTCCCTGATGCCAGGGAATAGGTGTGTGCCAGTTTTCCTCGGTAGGCATTTGCAGAAAACATCAAGATGTTTTTACGCCTGGGACAATGTTATGGAGAGGTAGTTATAGGACCTTTTTAGAGTTCCATGTGTGTTCAGAAAGGGAGGATTGAAACCCAGAAGGCAGCCAGGCATGGTGGCTGCCACCCGTCATCCCAGCACTTTGGGGGTCAAGGCAGGAGGATTGCCTGAGCTCAGGAGTTCAAGACCAGGCTGGCCAATATAGTGACATCCCTCTGCCTTTAGAAAACATTAAAAAATATATAGCCAACAGTGTTGGTACACACCTGTTGTCCTAGCTACTCAGGAGGCTGAAGTGGGAGGATCGTCTGAGCTCAGGAGTTCAAGACCAGCCTGGCCAATATAGTGAGGTCTACTTCACCAAAAAACACAAAAAACCCTTATCTGGGTGTGTTGGCACATACCTGTAGTCCCCGCTACTCAGGAGGGCAAAGTGGATGGACTGCTTGAGCCAGCGAGGTCAAGGCTGCAGTGAGCCATGATCACCCTATGGCGCTCCAGCCTGGGAGACAGAGCAAGCCTTTGTCTCAAAAAAAAAACACGAAACTCAGAAGCACAGAACAGATGTTTGCGCCAAGCTCTTTGATTGCCCAACATGATTGTTCCACCACCTGCTCCTCCTCCTCTGCCACCACCTCCTCCTCTTCCTCCTCCTCCTCCACCTCCTCCTCCTCCACCTCCTCCTTCTCCTCCACCTCCTCCTTCTCTTCCTCTTTTTAAGATGGGAAACTGAGCACTCTTTCACTCAGGCTGGAGTGCAGTGGTGTGATCTCTGTTCACTGCAACCTCTGCTTCCTGGGATCAAGTGATTCTTCTGCCTCAGTCTCTCGAGTAGCTGGGACTACAGGTACCCACCACCATGCCTGGCTAAATTTTGTATTTTTAGTAGAAATGGGCTTTTACCATATTGTTCAGGCTCATCTCAAGCTCCTGATTTCAGGTGATCTGCCCGCCTCGGCCTCCCGATATGCTGGGATTACAGGCGTAAGCCACCATGCCCGGACAGTTTTTAGTCTAAAAACGCAGGTATGCTTCAACATACACAAATCGATAAGTGTGATTCACTACATAAGCAAAATTAAAAGCAAAAATTCTGTGGTCACCTCAATAGATGAAGAAAAAGTGCTTGATAAAATTCAGCATGACTGCATGATAAAAACCCTTAACAAAATATGCATAGTCAGATTTTGAAGATGACACAAAAAATGGAGAAATAATTCCTGCTTTGAATTGAAAATAAAAATCAATATTTAAATGATCATCCTGCCCAAAGCATTATACAGATTGAGTGCAATTTCCATCAGGGTTTCTTTGTTAACTACCTGCCTCTTTGATTTGCCTAGTGATGTCAGTGGGATACTGAAGTTCCCCTTAATTACTCCATTCCAAGCCCCCCACTATTTCTCCATTGTTATCAGTGTGTTTTCTTAGAACTGCAAAACTAGAATACCTAGAAAAAAAAGGATGAATTTCTGGAAACAAGCAATTTCCTATGATTGAAACAGGAAGAAGAAATCCTGACAGACTAATAATGGGTAGGGAACTATCAGTAATAAAACTGTCTTCCAATAAAAATACTCAGGACCATACTGAGTACTTGTCTTTGTTGTCTTTAATAGTATTTGTCTTATGAATTTGGATGCTTTAGTGTTGGGTACATATATATTTAAGATGATTGAATCTTGGATTGAATCCCTTAATGTTATACAAAGCCCTTGGTTTTTGTTGTTATTGTTGTTGTTTCTACTGTTGTTGGTTTAACAAATCTGTTTTATCGGATACTCTTTTCTGTTTTTACTTTCCATATGAAGAATTTATATTTTCCTGTTCCTTTACTATGACTCTGTAGCTGCCTTTAGCCATCAGTGTAGGTCTTTTGTAGACAGGAGATGGTTGGGTCTTACTTTCCCCATCCAATTTGACATTTTATCTTTTAAATGGAGCACTTAGGCTATTTACATTCAAGATTACTATAGGTATGCAAGGTTTTGTTCTTGTCACAGTGTTAGCTAGTTGTCTTGGAGTGTCAACCATGTGTGGCTGCTTTAAAGGATCTCTGAGATTTGTACTTATGTATCTTTTTATGATAGTATCATTCTTTCATTTCCAGGTTTAGAACTTCTTTGATCATTTCTTATTGACCTTTTCTACTGGAGATAAACTCCTAAGCATTTGTTTGTCTGGGAAAGACTTTATTTTTCTTTCATTTATGAAACTTAGTTTGGCAGAATATAAAACTCTTGATGGGGTATTGTCTTTTTTATTAAGGAAGATTAAAATAGGCCCTTTTGCTTCTGGCTTTTAGGGTTTCTGTTCAGTAGCCTGTTGTTAGTCTGATGAGATATCCTTTATGGAAGATTGAGGCTTCTCTCTTGCCGCCCTTAGGAATTTTTCCTTCCTATTTATGTTGAATAGTCTCATGACTAAATGACTTGGTGAGGTTCTTCTTGGAATTTATCTTCCAGAAATTATCTGGGCTTCTTGTAGTCAGATGTCTAAATCTCTCCCTAAGCCAGAGATGCCAGAGATTTTGTGAGTTATTATCTTAATTAGGTTTTCCATGTATTTTGCTTTTTATTCTTCTCCCTGTATAATATCTAAAAGTCCTATGTCTTAATGCTTTACATAATCCCATTTTCTAAAGGTTTCGCTCATTTTTAAAAATTATTTTTTGTTAACTTTGATCTGACTAGGTTAATTTGAAAGACCTGTCTTCCAGCTCTGAAATTTGTTTTCCCACGTCATCTGGCCTATTGTTGTTTATCAACTCTATTTAGTAATTTCTTTGATTAATATCCTGAGTTGTCTTCATGATTTCTTTGTGTCACTTTTTAGATTTCTGTTGCATCTCTTTGAGCTTTATTTATTTATGTTTTTATTTATTGAGACAGGGTCTCACTCTGTTGCCCATGCTGGAGTGCAGTGGCATAATCTCGGCACGCTGCAACCCCTACCCTCTGGGTTCAAGCAATTTTCCTGCCTCAGCCGCCTGAGTAGCTGAGATTACAGGTGTGCATCACCATGGCTGGCCTCTCATTGAGCTTTAAGATGAGTATTTTGAATTATCTGGTATTTCAAAGGTTTCATTTTGGTTAAAATTAACCGCTGGAGAGTTAGTGTGATTCTTTGGGAGTGCTTTAACAATCTTCTAAATACACTTTTGGAGTTTTTCTCTGCTTGTCATCAGGATAATTTCTTTCTTTTTATTTATTGTTTCTAGTCTTGTTTGCTCACCTGTGTCCCACACCCATCCCACCCGGATCGCACATACACCCCTTGGGGAGGCGTCTATGATGTACAATGTTGTCTTTGACTTTGGTACGGTGTGCTTTCAGTGGCAAAGGGTCTACACAAGTAGTTGCAAGAGTACGACTCACTGTTCAAGTTAGGTGGCACGGATAATAGCTGTTGCTAATGCGGATGTGTATATACTCGATGCCTGTTTATTCAGAGAAACTCTACTGCCTAAGGCAATCGGCTGATCTGTGAAATGCACTGTGGTCTGAGCTCCCTGCTTAGCCCCACATGTCAGGATGGCTGGGACAACATGGGCAGGGCTGAACCGGGAAGGGCCACCTAAAAGTCCCCTAATAACAGGCAAAAGTGTAGGTTCTGAGGGAATAGGGGTCTACTGTACAGCTGCCAAGTGCCCAGAGGTGTGTCTAGGCATGGAGTTGTTAAACCTCTGCTGCCCCAAGTTCTGCCAACAGGAAGTGGGAGCAGCCTAAATTTTGTAATCTAGGAGTGGGTGCTCCAAGTGCCTGAGGATATATGAGGGTATCAAATGAAGAGAGTTTTTCTGCACTGAGATCTTTGCAGCAGAGGGAAGGTTTGGCCCACGCTTCTGAGCCAGGCAAGCAGAAGTAGGGTCTGCCTCCCTTCTTCCCACACCACTTCAAGTGGTGAGGCATGCTTCACCAACAAGCCAGGGAAGAAGGGTGGGCCATCCAGCAACATGAACAGACAGGTTTTGGGTCACAAAGCCGAGGTTTCTCCGGGGCTGCAAGTCGCTGCCCCTGACAAACCTTGGCTTTAGGCACTCTTTGCCTGCTTCAGTTCTGCAATGATGTCTTCCTCTCAGTTCCGGATCTGGAAAAAGGCCTATAGTTTTTCCTGGTGTCTTTCTCCCTCACTGTCTCTCAGCCTCTCCACAAGTTGCTCTCTGGCTTGGGAGAAACAAGGTGGTGTTGTCCCTTGGTCTGAGTTCCACAGATCCACAATGGAACAGTGAGTCACAGAGTGGACTCTCTGCCTTTCTCACACACTGGGGCTTCACTCACTTTATTTCAGCTGAATTCTCTCATTGGGTTTGCTTACACACCTTCTCCTACGCAGGATCTCTGGTGTCCTTCAGTGTACCCTATGCTGGTGAATTCTCATTTTCTATATCATATTAAAGCTTGTGGAATTTGTCTTTCTTTACACATGATTTTTGTTATTTCCAAATGGCTGAGGCACATTAGAAGCCTCTAATCTGCCATTATGGAAAAAATCTATTTTTCAAATTTTAAGAGTTTTAGAAGTGTCAACGTTAATATTTCTTTAAATATTTGGTTACATTCATTAGTGAAGCCACCTAGGCCTGAGCTTTTCTTATTGGGAGTTTTTGATTTTCGATTCGTTATTGAATTCACTGAAGGACACCACAGGTCCTGCAGAGGAGAAAGTTGGTAAGCAAACCCAATGACAATAACCTCCTTTCTGTTACTCTGTTTTTCTAGGCACGGTGGCTCACACCTGTAATCCCAGCACAGTGGTAGGCTTAGGCAGGAGGATGACCTGAGCTCAGGAGTTCCACAGCGGCTTGAACATGTCAAACCCCGTCTTTATAAAAATTAGCCTGGCGTGTGCCTAAGCTTATGACTTCATCCTTCAATCTTGATACTTTATATGTTTATATAAATGTATCAATTCTTTTGTTATCTAGTCTATTGGCAAATAATTGCTCATTGTAGTCCCCTTTGATCCCTTTTGTATCTCAGCCATTCATTGTGATGTCTTCTCTTTTATTTCTTGTTATTTGAGTGTATTGTTTCTTGGTGTAGCTCAGAATTATTTCTCCTTTTCAAAAGGTTAACTTTGTTTTGTTGATTCCTTCTATTCTTCTATTCTCTAATTGATTTCTGTGACAATCTCTGTTATTTTGATTTATAATTGCTTCACTTGGCTATGTTTGAACTTTGTTTCCTTTCCAGTTACTCTGTATGTTGTATTTTCATTTTCATCTGAGTTTCATTTTCTTTGTTTTTCCCTTGTGACAGGGTCCTGCTGTGCCTCCCAGGCTGGACTGCGGTGGTGTGATCTCTGTTCACTGCAACCTTTGCTTCCTGGGTTCAAGTGTTTTTCCTGCCTCAGCCTTCCAAGTAGCTGGAAATTTCAGGAGTGCTACCACATCTGGCTAATTTTGGTATTTTTAGTAGAGATGGAATTTCACCATGTTGGCCAGGCTAGTCTTGAACTCCTGACCTCAAGTGATCCACCCACCTTGGCCTTTCAAAGTGCTAGGATTACAGGCACCGGGCCTTGCCTGTTTTGAGGTATTTTTAAATTGCCATTTTAATTTATTCTTGTTCTAGTCATTTCTTTTTAAAAAGAGTGTATTATCTTAAATATATTTGTGAATTTTCTACGTGTCCTTTGTTATTGATCTTTTATTTCTCTTATGCTCAGAAAATCTATCTGATTATATTCTCAATCTTCCCACAGTTTAAGACTTTTTTGTCAAGTCTTTCTAAAAATTATTCTGTGTAAATGTCAAACCCATTCTTGAGGGATACTAAAGTCTACTATTACTGGTGTTTTGTCCAATTTTCCTTCTGCTCTCTCATCACTTGCTTTATGTTTAGATGCTGTACACACATACACACACCCTGACACACATATATACATACATACATATATATATACACACACATATACATACACACATACATATATAAAGAAATATGTATGTAGATGCATCTATATATCTGTATGTATATATATAGGGATACAGACATATGTCTATATATGTAGATCTATGTATGTAGATGCTAGATATAGATGCTTCTTCATATATAAAGGTTTCTTTCTTAAAAAACATCATGAACTATAACCCAAATAAAACTGTAAAGACTGTAGCCTATTCTTGTGCCAGTCAGTGAGTTTTGGCTCATAAAAGGCAGCCACTGTACAAACTGTGTTCCAATGGGGAAAACGCTGAGCTGTGACCATTCCAGCTGTTTCCATACCTCACTTCTGTTTTCTGTAAGTCACTTTCTTTTTCTGTCCATAAATCTTCTTCCACCAAGTAGCTTCACTGGAGCATCAGAGGCTACACTAGCTAAAGAGACTATCCAACTTATGAATGAATTATTCTTTGCTCAGTTAATTCTTTTTCTTTTAACACATAGGTAGGGACTTGTATTGCTGTTTTGTTTTCTATTTTATAGTCCTTTTGACCCTCTCCTCTGGGTATCTTTGTACTTGCTGATTTTTGGTGTGTATGTTTAGTGACATGACGTTAATTCTTTTCCCCTTGTTCTTTCTGCATTTACTATCGGTATTTTCTTCACAGTTATTCTGGAGGCTTATATAAAACACCTTATAAGTCTGTCTTAAGCTGGTAACTGACCTACGGTTGCATTACCACGTTTACCTTCCCTCCCCTTTTGTTACATTTTTATATGGTGTGTTCATTTATTATTCTGATTTATATAAGAACATTAAAGTATTCTATATATTTACCCTTATCACACAGTTCTTTTAGTGATACCATTTACTATCACTGTTTTTGACCTAACTTTCTTTCGCATTCCCTGTAAGGTAGTTTCGTTTGTGAATACCCTTAGCTTTTGTCTGGAACCTCTTTGTTTTGCTTTTGTTTCAGAAGAACAGTTTTTCTGGGCTTGACATTATTGGTTGGCATTTTTCTCCCAGCACTTTAAATAAATAATTCCGCTGACTTCTGGCCTGCAAGATTTCAGCTGACAATTCTTTCAATAGTTTTATGAAGACTTCCCATGTGTGACAAATTGCATTTTTCTTTCTGCTTTCAAATTTCCATTTGCGTAGGACTTTTGACCATTTAATGATAATGTATTCTAGCGTAGATTTGGTGTGGTTCACCTGATTTAGCATCTGTTGAGTATCGTGAATCTGGGTCCATTTCCCTCCCCGGAATGAGGAGTTTTTTTTTTTTTTTTTTTTTTTTGAGACGGAGTTTCGCTCTTGTTACCCAGGCTGGAGTGCAATGGCGCAATCTCGGCTCACCGCAACCTCCGCCTCCTGGGTTCAGGCAATTCTCCTGCCTCAGCCTCCCGAGTAGCTGGGATTACAGGCAAGCACCACCGTGCCCAGCTAATTTTTTGTATTTTTTTAGTAGAGACGGGGTTTCACCATGTTGACCAGGATGGTCTTGATCTCTTGACCTCGTGATCCACCCGCCTCGGCCTCCCAAAGTGCTGGGATTACAGGCTTGAGCCACCGCGCCCGGCCCGAATGAGGAGTTTTGAGCCATTAGTCCTTCAAATAAAGTATCTTTTTTCTTTCTCCTTTCCCCTGAAATTCTCATAATGTGCTATGTTGACTTGCAACATAAGTGGTGTTCATCAGTCAATTATGCTTTCCTTAGTCTCTTCATCCTTTATTCCTTTTGTTCTTGGGTGGCTGATTTCAAATTTTATGTTCTAGAGTTCACATTTCTTTATTCTCTGTGTTCTGTTGCTCACGCTATTGAATTTTTAAAATTTCAATTGTCGTATTTTTCAGTTTCAGAATTTGTTTTGTTCTTCCTCACATCCATCTCTGTGCCATTCTTTTTGTGTATCACTTTCCTGATTTCACTTAATCATGTGTGGGTCCTCTTGTAACTTACTAAACTTTTTGACAGTGACTTTTAAATTCTGTCAGGCAATACACAGATCTTCATTTCTTTATTGTCGGTTTCTAGAGATACGTTCTCATTATTTTATTTTTTTGAGACGGAGTCTTGTACTGTCTTCCAGGCTGTAGTGCAGTGGCACGATCTCAGCTCACTGCAATCTCTGCCTCTTGGGTTCAAGCAATTCTCCTGCCTCAGCCTCCTGAGTAGCTGGCACTACAGGAGTGCACCACCACACCTAGCTAATTTTTAGGTGTTTTCCATAGAGACGAGATTTCACCGTGTTGACCCAGGTGATCTTGATCTGCTGACCTCGTGACCCACTCGCCTCCTGATCCGCTTGCCTCGGCCTCCCCAAGTGCTGGGATTACAGGCATGAGCCATGGCACTGGGCCTGTTTTCTTCTTTTTATCGTGTCTTATTTTCCTGAATCTTCATGTTCTGTTGAGCTTTGTGTTTGTGTCTGTGCATTTGAAGAAACAGTCTGTCTCAGTCTTTTCAGACTGGCTTTCACTAGGAAATATATTTGCAAGTCATCCTAATGAGAACTCTGGATCTTTATTCCTATCTGCCCTGGACAGTTTTGTTTTGTTAGTTGTTTTAAAAAACCTGTAATATCCTGCTTCTAAAAACAAGTGTGACTGTGTTATACCTGTCTGATGTGTGCAGTAAGACAGAAACGGAACTTTCGGTTGGCACACAGGAATGCTGTGGGAGTGAATATATACACTGCTCTTTCCCCTTTCCTGCAGAAGAAACCTCAGGCATGCATCATTTAAAAATTTTATGTACTTACACTGGTCACAAAAACATGCCTGTCTCCTTAGCAGCCCTGGGCATCCATACTGTGCCAATTCTTTCTGTGTTCTCTCTGAGAAAAGACAGAAGCTAGAGCCTTAAGAAAGTGTACTGAATGTCCAGGGACACTGAATTTTTGCCACCCTCTCTCTTTTCCTTCACCCATCGCCTTTTGCTATGAGCTGTGCTGGAAGCTGGATAAGAAGCTAAACTAGGTAAAAGAACACTGTCCTGCTGGGCCAGGTGCGGTGGCTCACACCTGTAATCCCACCACTCTGGGAGGCTTAGGCACATGTATCACTTGATGCTGGCAGTTCGAGACCAGCCTGATCAATGTACAAAAATACAAAGTTAGGCAGGCACGGTGGTGCACCCCTGTCTCTAAGAAAAACACAAAATTAGGCAGGCACAGTGGTGCATGCTTATGTAATCCTACCTACTCAAGAGGGTGAGGCAGGAGAATTGCTTGAACCAGGGAGGCAGAGCTTGTGGTAAGCCAAGATTGTGCCACTGCACTCTAGCCTGGGCAACAAGAGCAAAATTCCATCTGAAAAAATAAGAAAAAGAAAAGTAAAGTAAAGAATACTGTTCTTACTGTTCATTTTAGTGCAGCTGTTCTCAGTTTGTGATTATCCAGGATATTGCAAATGCTGAAAGGACTCTGAGCTTCTCAAAAGGCAATTCTGATATATTATTTTAAATCTGTGTTTATGTGGTGAAACAATATCTGAGACTTCTATATTACTGCCTGGCTGATTTGGCAATAATTTAAAGTAAGTTACTATATAAATATGTTAGCAAGCAATTACAAATTTCTTAAAATTATTAATAAATTTCAGCAAAGAAATGAGTAATAGACACGAAATGTTAGCTACAGAAATAAAAAATACAGGAATCAGAACAAAAGATAGTGTATTGGCTCAATAGTAGAATGTATAAGACACAGAAAAAAAAAATTCATTGACAAAGAGAATTTCCTCTTTATTGTATCTGACCATGAAAGAGAAAATAAGCTGAAAAAAGTGAACAGAGTTGCAGAGACCTGTTGTTTCAGGATCCTAAGGGTGTTGCTTTTCTGGCCAAAAACCTCTGTGGGTGGTGGTGCTTTTGCCCAGGTTTTGCTCAGGCCTACTGTGCTTGCTCCACCCACTCAGCTTGGCAGGCTGCGCTTGGCTCACATCACTGGCTTGGGTCCCATGCTTGCCACGGGCCAGCCAGATGTAGAGGGGCGAGGGTTGTGTGAACAAGTGAATGCAGGATCTGGCTACTGCACACAGCACGCTGGCTGCTGCACAAGGGTGGCTAGCTCCAGGTGCTGGGACAGGCACCAGCTCTCTGTGAGGCTTCAGGTGAATCAGGCACACGACAAGCAGCTTCCACAACTGCCACTGAGGAACACAGTGGTAACCGGAAGCCTGGAACCTCCAGAAACCACAAGGCCCCAAAGAGGGACTCACAATCCTGGCTCAGGGAGCTCCCAGTTCTGGGATCCCTGAAAAGCTGCAGCTCTTCTCTCCTCTTCACTCACAAAGTGGTGAGCAAGGGGCAGGTGTTACCCCTGTTTGTTTTAGAGCTCTTTCAGCCCCACCATGCAGCAGGTTTCAAGTTCCTGTCCTGTGTCCGGGAAGAATGAAGCATGCAGACGGAGGGTTAGCAAGACCAAGAGCAGCTTTACTGAGCAACACAACAGTCCTGGAGTGGGAAGATCCTCTCTGGATGCAGGCTGTCCTGTCATTTCTGCAGCTCTAAGCTACTGTTCCTGGCTGAAAACAGTTTATGGGGGGAAGAAAAATCAATAAAACTTCACAAAAAAACAGTAGAAGACACAAATAAAATATAATTTTGCTTAAAAAACAAACTGGTGAGTGAAATCACAAAATAGCAATAAGAAAACATGTTACTGCAGATACTAAACTACTGAATAGATAATAAACATTCTATGAGGAATTTTGTAACTTAAAAGAAACAACACTTCTTCAAAACTCAAAAACTGGCAACTCAATCAAGATGAACAAGGTAATCTGAATAATTCTGTGGCAATTACAGAAATTGAATTTGTACATGAAAAGTCCAAAAAAGAAGACCCAGAATATTACTGGATCATCGAACCAAAGATTTTTAGGAATTTACATCAAGTTTACACAATGTCTCCAGAAACTGGGCAGAACACTTAAATTCAAAATAAGACCATTCATACGCTGATACAAAACTAGAAAAGGACAATATTAAAACAGAAATTACTAATGTATTCATGTATATAGGTGTTAAAATCAACAACATTTTAGCAACGTAAGCTAAGCAAATACAAAATGAAATGTGCATACAACGCAAAGAGTGGGGTTAAGTCTCATCTATGCAGAGCTACCTCAACACTGATACTTCAACACTGAAAATCAGTTAATGTAATCTGTAAAAAAGAAAAGTAATATGCTTTATATCAACAGATGCAGAAAAGTGACAGCACCTGAAAATTTCAACACTCAATAGTAGAACCTGCTAGGAAACTAAGAATGAAGGAGAACTTATTCTTAATAGAGAGCATTTCCTAATAAATCCAGAATGTACAAAGAACTAAAACAGATTTACAAGAAGAAAACAAACAAGCCCATTCAAAAGTGGGCAAAGGATATGAACAGACACTTTACAAAAGAAGACATATATGAGGCCAACAAACATATAAAAAAATGCTCATCATTATTGGTCATTAGAGAAATGCAAATCAAAACCACATTGAGATACCATCTCACGCAAGTTAGAATGGTGATCATTAAAAAATCTGGAGACAACAGATGCTGGAGAGGATGTGGAGAAATAGAAACACGTTTACACTGCTGGTGGGAGTGAAAATTAGTTCAATCATTGTGGAAGACAGTGTGGTGATCCCTCAAAGACCTGGAAATAGAAATTCCATTTGACCCAGCAATCCCATAACTGGGTAGATATCCAGAGGATGATAAATTGTTCTACTATAAGGACACATGCACACAAATGTTTATGGCAGCATTATTTACAATAGCAAAGACCTGGAACCAAGCCAAATGCCCATTGATGATAGACTGGACAGAGAAAATGTGGCACATATACACCATGAACTATTATGCAGCTGTCAAAAAAGATGAGTTCATGTCCTTTGCTGGGACATGGATGAACCTGGAGACCACCATTCTCGGTAAACTGACACAAGAACAGAAAATGAAATGCTGCATGTCCTCACTCATAGGCGGGTGTTGAACAATGAGAGCACCTGGTCACAGGGAGGGGAGCACAACACACTGGGGTCTGTTTCAGGGAATAGGAGAGGGACGGTGGCAGGGGTGGGGGATTAGAAAGAGAGCATGGGAAGAAATGCCAGATATAAGTGAAGTGGAGGAAGGCAGCAAATCACACTGCCATGTGTGTTCCTATGCAACTATCTTGCATGTCCTTCAAATGTACCCCAAAACCTAAAATGCAATAAAAGATATTTAAAAATTAGAAAAATATTATTTTGGGACCACAAGTGTAATCATCACGTCCTCAAAACACACAAAAAGCATAAAGCTTCCTAATTGTTCACATTGGAAAAGAAAAGTTGATTGAGAAGAGACTTAGATTTGCTATCTTACAAAGAATTGACCAACTAGGAAAGCGTTTTTAACCAAGGAAAATTCTGCAGGGTTATAACACAAATGAAAATTAAATCATCAGCCCAGAAAGAGAGAAACATAAAAAAAAGGCCATCTTCAAGTCTGTTCTGTGTCACTTTGACCGTTTTGTCATGTATACACAAAACATGCTTAATATTATTTTTCTGAAGGACAGCTGGGTCAGCATGTAAGTCCCGAAGTAGAGGCAGTACCCTCTGTGTCCAGTTGCTTGACACACTATTCTTGAAAGGTTGCATAGACAGAGCTTTTAGTTAACAGCTTTATGAAACGGCTACAAATCCAGTGGTGCAGAAGTTTTGAATTTCTGAAGAGCAGAAACGATCTCATTTAATAGTCACGGAACGATATCAAGATGAGGATGATAATGAAAGAGCCTAGAAATAAAAATAAGTTAAGATTTTGTTATATAAATCCTGAACAGTGCTCACTAGCTCATGACTGTAAAGGACAGCCACTTTGTGGTGTGGGTTGACAAGAAACACGAAAGCTGAAGTTTTCTGAGATGCTTGCTTTCTCCATTAGAATTAGCTCTCTAAGACTGCTGTACAATTTCTTCCATTTTCCATCATTTAGTCAATAATATTTGGAATACTGTTAAAAGTTTACCAGTTTTTTAGACTGCTAAAAGAGAAGTTGTGTGGAAAAATAATTGTAAACGTTAATTAAAATTTCACTAGCTATTGGCTTATGGAAATGCCACAGCTAGATGACATGTAACACATTTTTCATGAGTCTTACGTATCATATCATCTAGTCAAGCTCCATTAAAAGTGTTAGCCTTTCCGGTTAACACTTCCAGGAATCTTTAAAACCACAGAGTATATGAAAATGCCCCGCACAACTTTCAGATCATTACCACAGAAGCATTAAGTAACCTACACACACAAGGGTTTTATAAGTTATGTAAAGTGGCAGAGAACTATGAAAATATTCTAAAAACATGCAGATTTACAATGTAATTACTGTACCTTCTTTGGGGGTATTATCAGTAAGCAAAAATGCTAATAAACATCAGTTTCACACAGAAAAATTAACATCAAGTATGAGGAAGGCTACATACATTTTTCATTATGCAGTGTGTATTGCACCTGTGGAAAATTTAAGTATCTTCTTAAAACGTATTTTTCAGTTAGCAAAGTGAAAGATCATTGTTTTAAACCCCCCTAAGTGTACTCACGTATCGTTCACTTCCCAGTTTAAACCGATCATAGACTTGGATTAGGTCCTCCGTTTTGTACTGTTCTAGCACCACAAAATTTTCCAAACTTCTGCTTGTTTTTCGTGCACAATCTTGGCAATGTACTATGTAGGTTTTTTGAGTATTGCTTTCAATAGTGACCAAAAGCAGATTGAAAACCTCCACCTATATTACATAAATAAATACATACATACATACATACATACATACATGCATGCATACATACATACATACATACATAGTAGTGGACAGTGGTATCTGAATTTACTTTAGCACTATAACGATGGGAAATCTACTTCACGTGGAACTGGATGGTGATTTTTGGTTAAATGTAAGTACTTAAGAAAACAAAACAAGACTATGGTTGTGGGTTTGAGACACCAACGTTTCTTTTGTAGCACATCCAGAGAAAGAATTATGTGGTATGTTCAGACATTGTCACGAAAGCTCAATTCAAGGTTAGATGAACATCAGTATAATTTTATTTTACCCAAAATACCCGTGTACCACCAGACAAAAGTGACCGTAATTTGTTTTTCACTTTTTTGTGAGACTATTCACAGAACCTGTTCTGTGTCAGGTTTGTGTTCCCCCAGTGACTGAGCTCCACAACGACTACGTTTCATTTTTTGGATGTCTGGAGCACTTCATTGTGCTTAATTTTCAGCAAAGCTAAAACTGTAATTTAAAAAACCTTGGAATATGCCCATAATCCGATTTTTTCAAGGGAAGAAAACTGAATAACAAAAAGGGTTGTTTTAAGTCTCATATTAAAAAGTATAAAAGTGTATTCGTTAACACGCGCGTAACAGGAGAAAGAAATGTACATCTTATCGACAAAGACGCGTTGCAAAAGCTCAGCAAGAGTAATAGACAATATTGAGGAATACAACGGTTGTTTTGAAGTTCCAGAGAGAGAGATAGATTCACTTTTCGGAAGGCAAACACCTAACTGAAATCTACTTGAGCTCACAATAATATACTTCGGTGAGTTTGCACAATTTGAAAGCTGCCAATGAATTTAGTAAGTTTATCTCAGAATTACAAATTTAAAGGTTCAGAGTGAACTTTTACTTTCTTAGCCAAGCATCCCTGCTCGGACTCTGGGGAAATGGGAAAGAAACTGTGTGAGACCATGACAGCCCACGTACGGGAGACCGGACGGTGGCCACAGCGTGAAGGGTGGTGTTTACGCGGTATTCTCCTAGGGTAGTGGGCCGCCCGCAATGGCGGCTTCTGGGCGTGCATGAGCGGTCCCGCGGAGACGCGCATGTGCGACCACTGACCGGTTAGTCAACAGGGGCGGGGAAGGCGGCGGTTCGCAAAAAAGGGACTTTTTTTTTCCAGTCTAGCGGTTAGACCTTCACGAGGCGCCCGTGACATATGCACGGAAGTCTCGTTTAGGCAGAAAGTGCATGCAGGCCACCCAGTCACTGTGTGTAGCGAGGACAAAGAGTATGGTGTTGGCTCCGGCGAGTGGCCACAGTCTTGGATGCGGTTGTATGAGTTGAGTAGCGCTGTGGTCCTTGCAGGGGCCGGGCCTATGGAATTCTTGAAGGCGAGTGACTATGAAGCCCAGGGAAACAAGCGTCCTGTATCTTGTTTTGCCCGCTTCCCTTACGGATGGAGCAACCGCTGACCGGATGCTGAGCGTGCCGGGTCCGCGTTTCCGGTGTGGCAGTTTTGTGACGTAGAAGAACCTGAAACCGACAGCGGCGAGGGGAGGGCGAATGGCCGCCACCTGCTTCTCTTGACCTGCCTTAGAAAGAATGGAAAGCAGAGGCCAGCGGGAAGACACCTTGAAGGTTAGGGATCCAGGATTGCGCTACACCCCTTTCTTAACTCGGAGAGCCACTGGATAGCCGGCTAGCCGAAAACTGTGCGCCTTTTGTGTAGTATTGTGCCTTTGCGTTAGGCGATACGGGAACTAGGCCCGTAGGAGATTAACCGGTTGATTCGCGGGACAGGTTATTTGTGGTTTACTCTCTTTTTACCGCAGAAGGAATGTTGATATAGGTCTAACTCTGTTTCCATTAAGGGCAGATCCTTTACCTTTGAAGTCTGCCCGACGACGGGGCAGGATATGTGGTGTACGTGTGAGATCAGGCTCCTATACCGTGTCAGGAACCTACTGCAGTTTGCACTGCAGTGCTTCGGACCCTTATGCCTGCATTTTTGCCTCCCACGCCTGGGGGAGAGAATGAATAAAGGATAAAGCTTAGGTGCGGTTTGAGGGATTTAACGGTCTGCCTTTTGAGATAGTTTTTCACTGCGTCGTATTAAGGCCTGCAACTTACTGATTCTTAATATGTTAAATAGACCGTAGAAACAGAGAACTAAGGAATAGAGAATTCGGCGGTACGAGTTTACAATGTTTTCTATGTAACTGGCAACACTTAACTCTTGATAAAGCGTACTGTCTACTTCGCTAGAATTAAGTAGTAACCAGATTCAGATGGCGAAGTTTTAAAATACAGTATCTTAATCGATGATGCATTTAATTTGATAGTATCTTGAACTTTCAATACATATGTAAGCGTGTTATGGCGTAGAAGGTTTGTTCAGAGAGGTGACAAAGTTGCTCTGGGCGTTGCACTTGTTTCTTGCAACCTATTTTGACGTAGGTGATTGTCCGCCCCCCCCACCGCCACGCCCCCCCCACCGCCACGCCCCCCCACCGCCCGCCGCTACTGAGTACTTCTTGGTAAAGCATTATGCTGCAAGCCCATAAAGCGAAATCACCTTTTCCCCCTATAGTTTTAAAATCTAGCCGTATAAGGAGGCAGGAGTTAAGAATGGGTATGTCATTTTAGAAGCATTAAAGAAAAGATGTGTCGCTTTTTAACTTTGTCACCAAAGACCTCTGAAGTTGATGTTTAAAATGGGAGAAATGAATACTGCCACCTTCATAGAGCGTCAAACATGAAATGACAGCTGTGTAAAGCTGCACAGTACTCAAAACATAGTGAAGTTGGTTTATTATTTTAACTTTTGATGTCTAGGAATTTATCTGCCTTAAAAATAGTTGCACAGTCTTTGGCGCCAGTCGACCGTAAGGAATCTTCAAATGTTCCGGTGTCCATTTATTTTTAGGTTTAGGATATCAAGAAAACCACTGTCTTTGGGAACATTTTACTATTAACGACTGTAGCTAAATTGAATGTTTGTTTAAGTTACTGAGAAATGGATGGTAGATTTTTTTTTTTTTTTTTTTTTTTTTTGTTTGGAAAGCTTTTACCATGGTAAATTGTTCAAGAAAATTTGTTTGGAGTGAATGAATTTGAACTTTGTTGGTATGAAACTGCCGGTATTCAGGTGGTGCCATTTGCATTTGTCATGGTTGATAGACTTAAGCATCTTTAAAATCTTGTCGGGTAATGCCAGGCAGTCCCAGCAGCCAAGTGTATGGTACAGGATAAGATTGGAATCCAGGTCTTCTTATTTGTCGCTTGTGATCTTATCTGTTCTTGTGTGTCAGCATGTGAGCTATTGATACCTCTTTTCTAGCTTGCGGATCTGGACCTGAACTCCTCTGAGAAACAGAGTGGAGGAGCAAGTACAGCAAGCAGTAAGTAAAACCTTTGTTTTTGGCCCAGCCTCGCTCTGTAGCCGAGGCTAGAGTGCAGAGATGCCATCTCGGCTCCCTGCAGCCTCCGCCTCCCTGGTTCAAGCGATTGTGCTGCCTCATCATCCCGAGTAGCATGGATTACGGGCGCGCCACGCCTGGCTAATATTATGAGGAGAGAGACGGGGTTTCCCCACGTTAGCCAGGATGGCCTGGATCTCAGATCTCCTGACCTGCCCACGTCGGCCTCCCAGACGACTGGGATTAGAGGGTGAGCCCATCGCTCCCCCGGCCCGAAAACTCTTTTTTAAAAACGGAGCCTTGGGCTGGGCTCGGTGGCTCAGGCCAGTAATCACAGCACTTGGGAAGGACGAGGCGGGTAGAGCCTGAGGTCAGGAGATCGAGACCAGCCTGGCCAAGGACGGTGAAACGCCGGCTCTACTAAAAATACAAAAAAATTAGCCCGGCGTGGTGGCTCGTCTCTGCACTCCCAGCTGCCTTCGGAGGTTGAGGCAGGAGGATCCCTTGACCTGGGATTCAGAAATTTCCAGAAAATTTTCACTCTCCAACTTTTCATGTGTTTTTATGGTATCTCCACTTTAATCTTTGGACATTTTAAAAAAGCCTCTTCCTGGGTAGATGATTTAGTATAGCACATAGAACCTTTTTTTCCTCTCTCTCTACGACACTGTTACGTTGGAGTAATGGCCGCGTTTAATGATCAGTGTTGATTTCATGTAGCAGTTATCTGAAATAGAGCCTTTTAAAACATGGTTATTAAATAACCACTACTAGCTACTGAAATACATTTGGTTCTCAGCGTATTTTCGAGTAAGCATTTTTTCCCCTTCATCTTGCAAAGTAGTTTCCTGTATGAAATACAGGTTTTAGAAGTTTGTTTTCCAGGACCTATCTTTTCATAGACGTTTTCTGAATAGGCAGCGTCGTGGTGATGTCATAGGCTTCTAATTTTACATTTTCTCTTTTAGAAGGACGCTATATACCTCCTCACTTACGGAACAGAGAAGCGTCTAAAGGTATGTATTTAAGGCAAGTTTGTAGATGTAACCTTTAGCAGCTCATCAAAGCCTAGGGAAAAAGAGTGACTTGAGGAAGTCTGTGAACACTTTTTGTCCCCTCCTGTGCCTCTTTTGGACTGTCTTTAGGAACTAGCACTTTCTGTCCTCGGAAAAGTTCCTCGAATGTTGAATGATGGATACTTATTGTGTCCTGTGGCAGACTGAGCCCAAAGAATTTGGGTTTGTGTCGTTAACCTACCAAGTAGGTTAACTATGGTACTGTATCTGTTGGTAACATTTATGGTGTGGTTTGAATTTGAAAGTGGCATATTTTTGCGAATGCCTTATGTCAAAGAAACTGTCTGGTGGTAAAGTTTCTGCTTGCTGCTGTCTTGAAAAGTTGCCACAGTGAAATGGTGTTTTGTTTTTCTGGACTAGTTAACAGTTGTAAAATTATCACTTTGGGCCACATTCAATGAGCTGGGGATATGTTTCAACCCAGACAACTTCATTGGAAAGGTGTTGTATGAAATGCATTAAAACACCTAGGGTTGTTTCCTATCAAATTTGTAAGGTAGAAGAGTTCATTAGAAAAGTTTAATTGGGGTGATGTTTTGAGTGCCTCACGCACATCAAAAAATTTCTAGGAGAAGGAAATGTCAGGAAAAATATTTAAAACCAAAAGGAAAGAAGCTAATGATAAAGGGGTGTGGAGTGGGTAGAGTACTTGCAGTTGACTTTGTTTTTCTCTGTTTAGTCTGTACCCTGTTTTTAAGTCTGTATGTGTTTATCAGAAGACCACTTTGCTAAGGATTGTTTTCTTTTTTCAGAGTAACTGCAGAGTTTCTTTTATCACAAGCATGCTAAGTGTTGTATCTGGCTGGAATTGCACCCGAGGTGTCTTAAGTGCCTTAAGAAGAGTTGGCAATATTTTAGTATTTGCGGGGATGGAAGAGACGTTAACCATCTAACTTCCTTAATGTGGGAAGTACTATGGGTCATTTGTCTAATACTGGATTTTTAAAAGCAGGGGAGAATGAAAAGTGACAACTTTATAAACTTGTAACTTTAAACATTTAATTAAAAGTTTGGATTAGGGAAGCCCTCCAGCAAGTTTGCTCTTGTCATTCCTTTGTCAGTTTGTAGACAATGAAAGTAGGTAATAATGAGGGTTTTTAAAACTCAAGTATAGGTTTATTCTCACTGAGGGTATTAAGATGACACAATTATGTTTGGACTCTTGGTAGGCCAGTAGTGTGTGTATGAGCGTAGCACACAGTGATGTTTGTAACAACTTAGTTTTAGTTGTTAACAGTAAAATAGAAAGTCTTGACCATCTCTGAATGCGAGATTGTGTTAAAATAACTTTATGTGAATAGTTCGAGAAACGTTGTTTTTAGGTGGTAGGATGCCATAGTGACTTAAGAAATGGGTTGTGATGTTCAAAGTTAGAGCAGTGTCAATGGGAAAACCTAATTTGCTGTATCTTTACTGTCCCCTGCCTGAAATTTTCAAAGAGTAATTAGAAATTCTCTGTCTTAATAGGCCTGACATATTTTTATCTGATTATGTAGATCTCTTCTCTTAGTTCAAGGTAATCCACAGTCCCTGAGGTAGTCTTTAGCTGGGCCTTTCCAAAATGTGTATTATACATAGCTTACGTTAAATGTTTAGGTTTAACACCTTTTGCGTTACGTTATTCAGGATTTGTCAAAGATGTCAGGATCATAGCTAGGAAACTAACAGAAGCATCGCTTGCACTAGCTACAAGTTGAGCTTAAAAGTGAGGGAGTTGGAATCCCTCCTAATCAGTCATAGCTTAAAAAAAGACATCGTAAATAATTGCATTGGAGTAGGTTTACGTGTTGGACACATAACATTTATACTTAGGGGGTGAATGAAAACAATTACTATTGTGGTGATAGTATCATAGCTGTGTTACATGCAGGCTACGTTGTTCTCAGGTCATGAGATTACTTTGCCTCATTTAATCATCTCTGGTAGAAGAACACATTAACGCTTGTAAAAATTCTGCTTATGGGACCTGTTGGTTGACCTTTGTTCCCACAAGGATAAGATAAAGGAAGACTACATGTGAAGCACCTGTTGACCTTTGTTCCCAGCAGGATAAGATAAAGGAAGACTACATGTGAAGGACTTCGTATTTGGGAAGATGGAAATCGTGTAAACGTCTCATCAGCTTTCAATTTTTGCTTTTTTTATTGAAGGATTCTCTGATAAAGACAGTTCAGGTTGGAGTTGCAGCAGAGATAAGGATGCATATAGCAGTTTTGGGTCTCGAGAATCAAGAGGAAGGTCTGGTTATTTCAGTGATCGTGGAAGGTAAATCCCAGCTTGTGTGTTTATACAGTAGCAGTTTAGGAATCTTAATTTGGCAAGTTCTCATTCTTCATACTTACACTGGTCCTTGAGCATATCTTTAAGAGACTACTCATGGATTTAAAGCAGAGTGATGGTTTATCATTGCTCTGTTGGCACTGAGAGTTCTTTACTAAAAGTAGTTTATTAATTTAGACGAATATACTATTTGACACAATGAAGTCTGTTTCAACTTAAATGATACAGTCTGCGACAGCTTTAAATGCTTCGTGTGTGTGCGTGCATGCGTGCGTGCGTGTTTCTTGAGACAGAGTCTTGCTCTGCTGCCCAGGCTGGAGTGCAGTGGCACGATCTGGGCTCATTGCAGCCTCCACCTTCTGGGTTCAAGTGATTCTCCTGCGTCAGTCTCCCAAGTACCTGGGACTACAGGCGCCCACCACCTGGCCGGCTAATTATTCTTTTCTTGGTAGAGACGGGACCGGGTGGGTTGGCTTATGCCTGTAATCACAGCACTTTGGGAGGGCGAGGTGGCAGGATCACAAGGTCAGGAGTTCGAGACCAGCCTGACCAACACGGTGAAACCCCATCTCTACTAAAAATAGAATGATTGGATGGGTATGGTGGAATGTGCCTGTAGTCCCAGCTACTCAGAAGGCTGAGGTAGGAGAGTCACTTGAACCCAGGAGACAAAGGCTGCTCTGAGTTGAGACGGCACCACTGCACTCCAGCCTGGGTGGCAGAGCAAGACTCCATCTCAAAACAAACAAACAAACAAACAAACAAACCCTAATAATTGAATTTGATCCTGTCTTGTTTTTCAGAAACAGGAATAAAACTCTAAGAAAAATGTTCTCTTGTCACGTGTCTTCTACTTTTTTATATCTAAAAATGTTATATCTAAAAAATTTCATGTGTTATTCCTGCTTTCCTGCCAGTAAATATATTTAGATGATACCAGTAAATATGTTTAGATGGTACTGTCTTAAATGAAGATGTAAAGTATGCACTAGTTGTAAGTATCTAAACCTAATTCTTAGCATGAGATGTCTAAGCTGTGTAATTTTATAAAAATTTTTATAATTTTCTTAAGAACGAAGACACAGATTACACATAAGCGCTGGTTAATTAGAGGGGCTTATTTCACACGAGGTAAACACTGAGTTGCTGACATCGTTTAAGGGTGGTTGTGTTCAGTAAGTCAGCTGATACCCAAGGACATTTCTAGAGGGGTGATAATCCGATATCGGCTAAATCGTGTATTTTTGATTGCTCGTGCCATTCAGATTTGATGATCGTGGACGGAGTGAATATGATGGTATTGGCAGTCGTGACAGAACTGGCTTTGGTAGATACGAACGGAGTGGACACAGTCGTTGGTGTGACAAGTCGGATGAAGATGATTGGTCAAAACCACTTCCACCAAGTGAACGCCTAGAGCGGTAAGTTTTTGAACAACATGTTATACTAAGCCATAAGTTTCGTAACAATTTATATACATGTAATAATTGTCTGATTTCAGGGAACTGTTTTCTGGAGGAAACACGGGGATTAACTTTGAGAAATACGATGAAATACCAGTAGAGGCAACCGGCAGTAACTGTCCACCACATATTGAAAACGTAAGTTTTTGTTTGACTCTTAAAGTTCTTAATGCAAACCCATTGGATTATGAAACATTAATGCCACTATTAAGAATAGTCTCGGAATTGGCCGGGCACGATGGCTGACGCCTGTAATCCCAGGACTTTGGGAGGCTGAGGCGGGCAGATCATGAGGTCAGGAGATAGAGGCCATTGTGGCCAACGTGGTGAAACCCCGTGTTTACTAAAAACACTCAGGTGAGCTGGGCATGGTGCCACGCACCTGTAATCTGAGCTATGCAGGAGGCTGAGGCAGGAGAGTCCCTTCAACCCAGGCATCGGAGGTTAAGGTGAGCCAAGATTGCGCCCCTGCACTCCAGCCTGGCCACAGAGTGAGATTCTGTCTGAAAAAGAAGAAGGACGACAGGCACGAGCCACCATGCCTGCCTCCAAATGCTGTTTCAATTTTTTAAACCCAGGAGTCCATTTTGTTAAAAAATGCCACGATTCTTTAACTGAAATCATAGCATCTGTAAACCAAATCACAGACAGTTTGGTTACTTCCATTAATATGGTAGTGTAAAACAGAAATTGCAAAAGATACAGCATTTTATATCTGTCATGTTTACTTCTATATTTACTTGTATTTGATTAACCCGGCTACATTTCCTGACAGTTCAGTGATATTGACATGGGAGAAATTATCTTGGGGAACATTGAGCTTACTCGCTATACTCGTCCTACTCCAGTGCAAAAACATGCCATTCCTATCATTAAGGGAAAAAGAGACTTAATGGCTTGTGCCCAGACAGGTAAGCTTAGTTGATAAAAAGCAAAAGTTAAGACTATCTAATTGGGCTTACTTTAAAAGTAGTATGTTCTGAAGGGATGTCTGAGTCCTGTGTTTAGCATTTGAGAGAGCTTGGGGATGTGCCTTTTTGTCTGTACCTCTGGATCCTTGGGATGTATCTGGGCATCTTGAGGAAGCGCATGGCAAATTGTCAGCTTGAATACCTTCTTTAAGAAACAGAACTGCATCTTTTTCGGTTAACTCCACGGGAGTTAGCAGACTGCAGCCTGATCTGAAACCTAGCACTTGTGTATTTTTCAACAGCCATATTCGAATATAAATACCCATTTGTTATGTCTGTGCTGTAGAGGTTAGCCAGAGATTTGGCACAGATAAAAAGTGTTCTCTTGTAGAGACTGGCCTGCAAGAGCCATGTACTGTTAGCTCTTTACAGAAAGTTTACTGATTCCTGCTTTACCTTCCAACACTATAGAGCCACTACAAAGAAATGTTGCACTTTTCAGACAAAATGGTTGTGTTTTGTACAAATTAAAATGTACTGTTTGAAAGTAGAGCACAGAAGTCGCTTTACTCCTTAGGTTTGCCGTATAAATTTACTGTACGTCCTAGAAAATTGGAAATGGAGTAAGAAAAAATTTCCTGTAATTCTCGAGAGCATCGAGAACACTTTATCAACGATTAATATTCAGAAATGATAAGTCAGTGTTTTGTCTTCAGGTTCTGGGAAAACGGCAGCATTTCTTTTGCCCATACTGAGTCAGATATATACAGATGGTCCAGGAGAAGCTTTGAAGGCCGTGAAGGTAAAGGTATTGCTGTAAAATGAGACATTTTTGTTTTAAAAAGGCTTTGCAAATGCCTGTTGACTTTTCTAAACAAGGCCAGCTACACCTTATTTTTATTTTTTCACCCCGTTCACCCAATGAAAATAAGTCTGTAGGTGTAGTCTGCACATTATAAAAGGAAACTGGTAAGTTTTAAAAAAGAATTACAGTTTTTGGCCAGAAAGTGTAAATTATTTTCATTTTTTAGGGAAACGGAAGGTGTGGGCGCCGCAAGCAATATCCAGTTTCCTTGGTTTTAGCCCCAACGAGAGAATTGGCTGTACAGATCTATGAGGAAGCCAGAAAAGTAAAATACTCATTTTAGTGATTGTTGCTTTTCTCCTTGATCAAACGATGTTTTTATGGCCACTGACATGTTCTTTGCTTACAGTTTTCATACCGATCTAGAGTTCGTCCTTGTGTAGTCTATGGTGGTGCTGATATTGGTCAGCAGATTCGGGACTTAGAACGTGGATGCCACTTGTTAGTAGCCACTCCAGGACGTCTAGTGTATATGATGGAAAGAGGAAAGATTGCGTTAGACTTCTGCAAGTACGTCAGTTTTTACATATGGGATGCGCCTCTTTTTGTATTAGAAGTTGATTACTTCTGTAGTATTTTTACTAGGGCTGCCTGAGCTTCGATAATTTAATTTTCCACATAGTTTTGAAAATTGCAGTTAACCTTTTTGTTTAAAGAGTAAGTGAAATTTTAATTGAGGCTCTAAGCTTTATTTTAACAATCAACATGTGGCTAATTTGGTTGTAATCTTGAGCCATTTTGTCTCTGTGTGTGTGCGTGCGCGCATGTGTGCATGCATGCGTGTGTGTATCTGTTTGTGGCACTGGAATATTCCCTTATGGAGGGGAGTACATTAGTGTAATTAGTTAGGCAACATACCGAGTAATTAGTGTGTCAGATCTAATGATCCAGGATCAACTGAGGGTTTTTCATAACAGGTACTTAGTGTTGGATGAAGCTGATAAGATGTTGGATATGGGATTTGAACCTCAGATACGTCGCATCGTTGAACAAGATACCATGCCACCAAAGGGCGTTCGTCACACCATGATGTTTAGTGCTACTTTTCCTAAAGAAATACAGGTATTGTTGGATGTTTTCGTTTTTGATTAGAGCATATGTGTTTATTATATTTAGATAATTTGTGTACTAAAGTAGGCAATTGAGTATTTTTCTCACTTTTTCAGATGCTTGCTCGTGACTTTTTGGATGAATATATCTTTTTAGCTGTCGGCAGAGTAGGCTCTACCTCTGAGAACATCACACAGAAAGTAATTTGGGTGGAAGACTTAGATAAACGGTCGTTTCTGCTTGATATCTTGGGAGCAACAGGTAAAATTATGAATAATAATAATAATAGTGTCAGTTACATGTAAGGAGAATCTCTTTACATCTCTTCTGTTCCTTCCCTTGCCTTTTCCTCATTCTAAACATAGTTATAACAATGTTTACATTAATTGCTTCCAAGATTTATTCTAGCAGAAGGACTAGAATTAACCCAGTTAATATTTAGATTAACCAGCGATGCTAATTCATTATGAGTAAACAAAGCCTTCTGATTTTTCAGGGAGGGATTCACTGACTTTGGTGTTTGTAGAGACCAAAAAGGGAGCAGATTCCCTGGAGGATTTCTTATACCATGAAGGACATGCTTGTACTAGTATTCATGGAGACCGATCACAGAGAGATCGAGAGGAGGCCCTTCGCCAGTTTCGCTCGGGGAGAAGCCCAATTCTTGTGGCTACAGCTGTATGTAAACGTTATTTTTTAATTAATCATGTTTGTACAGTGCTTTTTTTTTTTTAAAATAAAAGTTATTTTTCAGGTTGCAGCACGAGGACTAGACATTTCAAATGTGAGACACGTTATCAATTTTGATCTGCCGAGTGATATTGAAGAATATGTGCATCGTATTGGCCGTACAGGACGTGTAGGAAACCTGGGTAATAATTTTGTTAGGGAGTTTTATTTATTTTGGTTTTATTATTGTGATGCACCCAGCAAAGATTTGACAAAGGACCTTAAAAATAGAACGTTTATATCTGAGGAAAAATTTTAGATTAATCAGCCAACTAAATTTTTTTTTCCGTCCGTTTGATTTGGTTGTACTGCAAATCACAATGTCACGTTTTAGTTTTGGACTTACAATATTTTACATAGGGATATAGGAATGTAAGAACAGCATGCTGCTTTATGGAAACTTCATGTGCTTTTTTTGATCTATGTAGGCCTTGCCACCTCATTCTTTAACGAAAAAAATGTGAATATTGCAAAGGATTTGTTGGATCTTCTTGTAGAAGCTAAACAAGAAGTGCCTTCTTGGTTGGAAAGTATGGCTTACGAACACCACTACAAGGGTGGCAATCGTGGACGATCTAAAAGGTACGCACTGTTGTGAGCCTTCCCTCTTGGTATTACCTATTGGGGGCAGTAAGCTTTCAGAGTTAGCTTTTCCCCGAGTAACGGGTTAAACAGTTATTTTCAACTATAATACATAAACGTTTGGGCAAGGGGTAATTATTAGAAAGGTTGACATGGCGTTAGGTGTCAGTTCTTCACTACTGAGTACTTTAGAAACTCTGCTAGAACACCTGGGACATTAATGGTACAGTTCCCATGAGAACATAATGGCACTGAACTGAAAACTTAAATGGGGAACTGTGAACTTGAAGCAGGAATTTGCTGTTTAATCCAACTTTGGACTTACAGTGCCATGCTATATTTTTGCTTTCAATAATAGATTCAGCAGAGGATTTGGTGCTAGAGACTGTCGACAGAGTAGTGGCTCCAGCAGTTCTGGCTTCAGTAGTAGTCGTGCAGGCAGCAGCCGCGGTGGTGGAGGTGGTTACGGCAACAGCAGAGGATTTGGTAGAGGTAATGTTAATTTTTCCTTGAGGAAGGGCTTTTTCTTTTTCTTGTGAGTCCTGTTTTTCATACCATAATTCATTGGGGAAATTTAATTTCTGAGGGACACAAACTCTTAACACTAGATTTCTTTTGTTGGGTTTACGTTAGAGTACTTGAGAAAAAAAAAAGAAAGGTGACTTAATGTTTCTCTCTTTAAACATTTTTCTTGATAGGTGGCTATGGAGGCTTCTACAATAGTGATGGATATGGAGGAAATTATGACTTCCAGCGGGTTGACTGGTGGGGCAACTGAATCTGCTTCACAGCAAAGTCACCCTTACAAACAAGCTAATATGCAAACCACATGTAACTGAGCCAGACTGTGTCGTGTCACCTCAAGAACTTGCAGGACGTTACCAGCAGTGATTGTCCTGAAAATTCAAGGGAGCTCAAAGTCACAAGAAGAAGAATGAAAGGAAATAAAACAGCAGCCCTATTCAGAAATTGGTTTGAAGACTTAATTGCTGTGATTTGGATTTAACTCTCCCCTCCTGCTTCAGTCCCACCCCAAACTGCATTTATAAGTTCGTGGCTAAGGATCGTTTTGTTTGTTAACATACTGTGACTTTAACTTTAGACAGCTTCCTACTTTGATGTCCTGTTGGATCAGTCATGCTCACGATACCCACTGTTTTGACAAAATAAATTTACTAACCTCGGCCTAAAATCAAACCGTGGCACACAGGTGTGATACAACTTCAACAGGAATCATCAATTCATCCGTGAATATAAACGGGGAGAAAACAAAACAAAACATCTTCAGACAGTAGCCTGCATTCGGACCGCTTGACTCTTGCAGTCTTGGGGGGTGGGGGATCATCTTAAAGCATTAAAGCATAGTTTGTTTGTTTTTTTTATGTGGCCAACCTATAGTAAGTTCTGATTTTCTCAGTGTATCCTGGAGGGGCGCTTAGAAACTTACCCTCTTTAAATAAGCCATTCCAGTGGTGAGGAGGTGGAATGTATCACCATACCCATTAATATTTTTGAAAGAGCTCTTAAAGTTAACTGAAATAAACACAGCAGTTTCTCTTCTAAAAAAGTTTGAGAAGTTTATTCTAAGCTAGGCAAATGTGGCACTATTATGCAGCCGTCAAAAATGATGAGTTCGTGTCCTTTGTTGGGACATGGAGGAACCTGGAGACCATCATTCTTGGCAAACTGACACAAGAATAGAAAATGAAATGCTGCATGTTCTCACTCATAGGCGTGTGTTGAACAATGAGAACACCTGGTCACAGGGAGGGCAGCACTACACACTGGGGTCTGTTTCTGGGAATAGGGGAGGGACGGTGATGGGGGTGGGGAATTTGGGAGAGAGAGCATGGGAAAAAATGCCAGATATAGGTGAAGGGGAGGAAGGCAGCAAATCACACTGCCACGTGTGTTCCTATGCAACTATCTTGCATGTTTTTCAAATGTACCCCAAAACCTAAAATGCAATGAAAAATACTGAAAAATTTAAAAATTTATTTTGGAACCGCAAGTGTAATCATCATGTCCTCAAAACGCGCAAAAAAAAAAAAATAAATAAATAAAAATAAAAATAAAAAGGATAAATTCCTGGACGCTTGCGTTTTTCCAAACCTAAACTAGGAAAATGTTGAAACCATGAATAGCACAATAACGGAGGTTGCAGTGAGCAGAGATTGCGCCATGGCACTCCAGCTTGGGTGACAGAGCAAGACTGTCTCAAAATTTAAAAATTCCCAAACTGTCCCTCCATACCAGCACCATAACTTTCTCAAAAGACAGACATACCAAGAAGATTCCATGGTTTTATCAACTTGACATTTAACAACAATTTTTCTTTTTTTTGAGATGGAGTCTTGCTGTGTCTCCCAGACTGGAATGCAGTGGCCTGATCTCAGCTCACCACAACCTCTGCCTCCTGTGTTCACGTGATTCTTCTGACAGCCTCCCCGGTAGCTAGGATTACAGGCACCCACCACCATGCCCAGCTGATTTTTGTATTTTTAATAGAGACAGTGTTTCACCACGTTGACCGGGCTGGGCTGGAACTCCTGACATCACAATCTGCCCATGTTAGCATCTATTCTTGTAACAATCATGTGCCTTGATTTAAGAATTCCCATGTGGTCAGCCTTCGTGACCATCAGAGCGATTATAAGATCGGGTAAGCAAGCGCGATACACCATGAGGTCTCAGTGGGGCCAGGGGGGATGTTTGGGAAAAACCAAAATCAAAAATAGGCCTTGTGGGTTGGTCACCGACCCTTTCCTGGTGTTTCCTGAGTGTTAGGACATTTTACACAGAGCCACTGTCTCTCAGCTAGGTATGACTATGTCCCATTTACAGATGAAACAGTGAGGCCAGGAAGGTCAAATCACCCGTGTGAGGGAGAAGTGTTGGCATAATTTAGTGTCAATAGAAGAAGGAACACGTTCTGTCTCTAGAAGGGTATAAAGATACTGGCCTGGCGTGGCAGCTCACGCCGGTAATCTCAGCACTTTTTGGGGCCGAGGCAGGTGGATCACCTGAGGCCAGGGGTTCGAGACCAGCCTGGCCAACATGGTGAAAGCCCACCTCTACTAAAAATACAAAAATTAGCTGGGCACGGTGGCAGGCACCTATAATCCCAGCTACTTGGGAGGCTGAGGCAGGAGAATCGCTAGAACCTCGGGGGCGGAGGTTGCAGTGAGCCGTGATTGCACCAAAACACTCCAGCCTGGAGGACAGGGGGAGACTCTGTCTCAAGTATATATATATGTACATGCATGTGTATATATGGATAAGTGTGTATATATGTATGCATATGTGTATATGCATGTGTATGTATGTATATGTGTATATATGTATGCATATGACTGTGTGTATGTATGTGTATGTGTGCGCACATATGTATGCATGTAAGTGTATATATGCACGTATATGTATGTATATATGTGTATGTATATATGTATGTATATATGTGTATGTATATATGTATGTGTATGCATGCATGCACACATGTATATGCATGTGTATGTGTGCGCACATGCATGTATATGCATGTGTGTTGTGTGTATATGTGTGTGCATCTATGTATGTGTATCATATACATATGTATATGTATTTAAGTCAAACATAAACGCGCTGTTTGTGATGTCCTCTTTCTTTAACACGAATCTTAATTTCTCAAGTGTAACTCCAGATGTTGATGCTCATTCGCAGTGTCCAAGCCCTCATTATCCCAAAGTGCTTCATAGTGCTGCCTGCAGAAATGTAAATATTTACTCTGTAATCATCCTTTAATTTTTTTCCTGCCTCACAGAGTTTTTGACTGGCTGTTTTGGAAGACTATGTCTTAGTGTCCCTTAACAGTGGGGGAACCTGTGTGTGTGTGTGCAGACCTGACAAAATTCTCAGGCTTGGGGTTATCTTCTAGGTGAAGCTACTGATGGGGAGAGGGAGCTTTGATTTAGTTAAGGCTTGTCTGACTGCTCCACCTACCGGCTATGAAGGCAATATGCTACCCGCCTTTGAGGTTTTCAGCGTGGCTGGCTGCGAACACCCAATAAAAGTCGGGCATGGCGCATACCTGTCATCGGAGCACTTTGGGAGGCGGAGGCGGGCGGATCACCTGAGGTCAGGGGTACGAGACCAGACTGGCTTACATGGTGAAACCCAGTCTCTACTAAAAATACAAAAATTAGGTCTGGTGCGGTGGCTCACGCCTGTAATCCCAGCACTTTGGGAGACCGAGGCTGGCAGATCACCTGAGGTCACGAGTTCGAGACCAGCCTGGCCAACATGGTGAAACCCCGTCTCTGCTAAAAACGCAAAATTAGCCGGGCGTGGTGGCGGGCACCTGTAATTCCACCTAACTGGGAGGCTGAGGCAGGAGAATCACTTGTACCCGGGAGGCTCAGGTTGCAGTGAGCCGAGATCATGCTGTTGCACTCTAGACTGGGCAACAAGAGCGAAACGCCATCTCAAAGAACAAAAGAGTGTTTGTGCTCCTGGGTCCCTGTACATGGACGTTATGTGAGACGTGGGTTACTACCTGCAGAAGTCCGTCCTGCAGACCCCAAGTCAGCGACAGACCAACGAATGCACTCACATCATTCAGTGAATCAGGTGGGCTGGGGCTGGCCTTGAGGCTTTGAGAGACAAAATGCAGCCCATCCACCAAGACCCTCTGTGCATCCAGACTTTTATTCATACAGAGTTCTAAGTCAACACACTTGTGGATAATTAACATGGTGAAGAGAATGGTTCTCTAAACATTTTCCATAATAGTTTGCCAACCACCCCACGTGAATTCCAAGAGCTATCCACCATAGCCACTTGTCATAGTTTTCAAATCTGAGTAAAGTAACCCCTCCCCCCCACCAAAAATGCTCTTACTGTGTTCAGATGGATTTTAGAGTTTTCAAACTGGCTTGCTGTGGGAGACTTTTCAGCATTCAAACTTTTATATATTAAGTATCTTTTTTTTTTTTTTCAGAAGGAATCTTGCTCTGTCACCCAGGCTGGAGTGCAGTGGCTCAATTTTGGCTCACTGCAACCTCCACCTCTGAGGTTCAAGCGATTCTCCTGCCTCAGCCTGCCAGGTAGGTGGGATTATAGGTTCACACCATTATGCCTGCTAATTTTTTGTATTTTTAGTAGAGATGGGGTTTCACCATGCTGGTCAGGCTGGTCTTGAACTCCTGATCTCATAATCTGCCCCACCTCGGGGTCCGAAAGTGCTGGGATTACAGGGGTGAGCCACTCTGCCCAGCCCTTTAGTACAATTTTTTTTTTTGAGATGGTGGGTCTTGCCCTGTCACCCAGGCTAGAATGAAATAGTAATATTATAGCTCACTGCAGTCTTGACTTCCTGGTTCCAACACTCCTCCTACCTAAGCCTCCAGATTGGCTCAAATCACAGGCTCGTGCAAACACACCCAGCTAATATTTTCATTTGTTTGTTCTATAGAGACAAGGTATCACTATGTTATCCAGGGTGGTCTTGAACTCTTGGACTCAAGGAATCCTTCTGCATTAGTCTCCCAAAGTGCTAACACAGCATGTTACCAGGTGCAAGGTGATATTTTACCTTAGAAGAGTAGGGAGAGGAGAGAAGAGTGAGGAAGGGGGAGATGGGGACACAAAGGAAAGGAATGCAGAGAGAGATAAAGAGACAGAGAGGAGAGAGACAGAGACAGAGACAGAGACAGAGAGAGAGAGAGAGAGAGAGAGAGAGAGAGAAAGGGATAGAGACCCCCACACACACAGAAAGAAAGAGAGACTGATGGAAACTCTTTTTCCACCAGCCAAGAAGAGAACCAGCACCCCAGAAGAGGGGTTTGATTGAAACCATCAACTGTATTACATCATGAGAACTGACTGGCTGTGTGACTATATATATATATATATATATATATATATATATATATATACACCGTGTGACTCTATTGTGGCTTAACAATTAAATAATTATTTCCCAGTTATTCATTTGTCCAGTGAGGTATCCAGGAAACCCCGAGAAGACCACCAGCTCTCAGCACAGACAGCACAATACCAGGGATGGGTGGCAGGCATTTTGGTGCATGGCCAGCTGGTTCCCCTGCACCTGCCCAGGGATGCTGCTCTCCAGGCTACTGGTTTCCCAGCCTCAGCACAGATGCCTTCATCCCCAGAATTTTAAGGGAGGGGATGCTGGAAGCTGGGGCAGGAGATGGGGGTGAGAATGAAGGTTTTCAGAGCAGAGACCATGACGGACCAATTTTCAGACTGCCTGAAAATGGAGCGTAACCCAAATTCTTAGGAGACTCTAGGGAAGAGTCAGAACCATGGCAATAGCCAAGATTGCATTTCCCGGGGCAGGAGTCTAAGAGTCAGAGTTAGATCTGTTTAGACTGAAACTTGAAAAATACAGGGATGGGAAAGTCTGATCTTTCCTCAAAGGGTGAACCGAAGACCATATGTATTAGTCTGTTTTCACACTGCTGATAGAAACATATCCAAACGGGGCGAATTACAGAGGAAAGAGAGATTTAACAGACTCACAGTTCCACATGCCTGGGGAGGCCTCAGAATCATGGCAGAAGGCAGGAAGGCGCAAGTCACATCTTACATGGGTGGTAGCAGGCAAAGAGAGAGAGCCGTGCAGCGGAACTCTCCTTCTTTAAAAAGATTGTATTTATTCATTATTATACTTTAGGTTCTGGGGTACACAGGCAGATTATGCAGGATTGTTTCACAGGTCTATATATGCCATGGTGGTTTGCTGCATGCATCCCCCCATTGTCTACATTAGGTAATTATATACATAATATTATATCATAATGATTATATGTAATATTATATTATAATTATATTATATACTTCTATAACATTCATATATAATTATATAATACAAGTACCCTGTCCCTCAGGCTGGAATGCAGTGGTGTGATCCCAGCTCAGTGCAGTCTCCACTTCCCAGGTTCAAGCCATCCTCCTGCCTCAGCCTCCTGAGTAGCTGTGATTACAGGCTCCCGCCATGGCATGCAGCGAATTCTTGGATTTTTGTAGAGACAAGGATTTTCCAGGTTGGCCAGGCTGGTCTGGAATGTCTGACTCAAGGGATCCACCTGCCTCAGCCTCCCAAATATTTTTATATTTTTTAATTATGATTTTTTTTATTTCCATAGGTTATTGGGAACAGGTGGTGTCTGGTTGAAGGAGCGAGCTCATTGGTGATGATTTGTGAGATTTTGGTGCACCCATCACCTTAGAAGTATACACTGCACCCTGCTTGTAGTCTTTCATCCCTCAGCCACTCCCACCCTGTCTCTGCCATTCCCCAAGTCCATTGTGTCATCCTTATGCCTTTGTATCCTCATAGCTTAGCTCCCACTTGTAAGTGGGAACACACGATGTTTGGTTTTTTCATTTCTCTTTACTTCTCTTAGCATAATAGTCTCCAATCCCATCCAGGTTGCTGAGAATGCCATTAATTCATTCCTTTTCATGGCTGAGTAGTATTCTTTCATATATATAGCCACAGTTTCTTTTTCTTTCCTTTTTTTAAGACAGTCATGCTCTGTCGCCCAGGCTGGAGTGCAGTTACATGATCCTGGCTCACTGCACCCTCTGCCCACTGGGTTCAAGTGATTCTTCTGCTTCAGCCTCCAGACTAGCTGGGATTACAGGTGCTCACCACCATGCCTGGCTATTTTTTGTATTTTTTATTAGAGACGGGGTTTCACCATGTTGGTCAGGCTGGTGTCAAACTCTTGACCTTGTGATCCGCGCCGTCAGTCTCCCAACGTGCTGGGAAGTCATGAGGTTGTTAAGTGGAATTCATGCCTCCTGCAGGAAGGGGTTAGCTACTGTGGGAGTGTGGCCTCCTTATTTCTTTTGGGCGTGTTCCTTCTCACCTCTTTCACTTTCTCTCCATGATATGAACTACACTGAGGCCCTCACCAGATCAGCTGGGCATCTTGGGCTTCCCAGCCACCACAACTGCAAGGTAAAAATACCCTCTTTTAATTTTTATTTATTTATTTAGAGACAGAATCTGGCCCTGTTGCCCATGCTGGAGTTCAGTGGCGTGATCTTGGCTCACTGCAACCTCCTCCTCCTGGGTTCAAGCAATTCTCTGCCTCAGCCTCCTGAGTAGCTGGAATTACAGGTGCTTACCACCATAGCAGGCTAATTTTTTTGTGGGTTAATAGTAAAGATGGGGTTTCATCATTTTGTCTAGGCTGGTCTTGAACTCATGACCTTGTGATCCACCCACCTCGGCCTACCAAAGTGCTGGGATTACAAGCGTAAGCCACCACACCCAGCCATCAACCTCTATTTTAAATAAGTGTCTCCGTGTGTGGTATTCTGTGATAGCAACAGAAAACATACTAAAACATACCCTTTCTGCTCCTGGTGCTAATCTACACTGTCCCCTTCTCACAAAGGCCTGATCTGACACCCTCAGGGAGGGAGAGGTCTCCTCTTTGTTAAATATGGTTGTGATCAGGCCAGACGCTGTGACTCATGTCTGTAATCCCAGCACTTTAGGAGGCCAAAGCAGGTGGATCACTTGAGATCAGAGATTGAGACCAGCCTGGCCAACATGGTGAAACCTCGTCTCCACTAAAAGTACAGAAATTAGATGGGCATGGTGGTGCATGCCTGTAATCCCAGCTACTCAGAAGGTGGAGGCAGGAGAGTAGTTTGAATCTGAGAGGTGGAGGTTGCAGTGAGCCTAGATCGCACCACTGCACTGCAGCCTGGCAACAGAGCAAGACTCTGTCAAAAAAAAAAAAAAAAAAAAAGACAGAACTAATAGTAGAACTCCCATTTGATCCAGCAATCTCACTACTGAGTGTTTTCTCTTTTCTTCCTAAGTGTTTTTCCTTCTTGCCAGCAGGCCGCCACTGCGGACAGCATGTCTGTAGGGTTTGATCAGCTGCATTTGCTCCCAAGGCACCTGATGAAAGGGGTTTTCCCTCGTCTTTCTGCTAATGCATTTCTTCATCCTTCACGCATTCCTTCCCTCCTTTGCACCTACTGTGTTCTTGTGGTCAGGGAAGTATGTGCAAGGGAGTTCTGATGGCCGAAGCATTCCGGTTCCTGGAGAAGAGAGGCATCGAAATAGGCAGACAGCATGAAAGGCACCGCCATGCTTGCATCAGGAGAGATGGTTTGCAGGAGTGCTGGTTTCTATGGCACCCCTCAGATTTCTTTCATTGAAGCCTCCTTGTTCGGCCTTTCCTATTGAAAAGTGCCTCAAATGTAGCTGGGGTTTGAAAAGCTTGAAACCAGAAGGCACCTCTGACATCGTGGTGAATGGTCAGGTCAGTGTGTGGGGCACATGTGGGCTGGGAAAGCCACGTCTTAGACGCCCTCCAGCCCACATCTGCTCACAGTAATCTGTTTGCACATCTTAGGGTCTCCCTCACAACAGCTGTTGGGAACATAGGAGGAGAGGATGGTGGGTGAGGGTTTGGCAGGAGACACTTGCCAGCAGGTAGAGCTGGCATTCCAGCCTGGGACTGGTGCACCATTGATTTGTAAATTATTTTTTCCTGTACCCCCCTTTTCTCTCTCTCTGTCTCCCCTCTTTCACCTCTCTCTCACCTCTTTCCTTCTCTGTCTCTTCTCTCTCTCTCCCATCTCTCTCTTCTCCCTCTCTCTTTCTCTGTCTCTCTTACCCTCTCTCTTACTCTTACTCTCTTATTCCCTCTCATACTCATGTTTTACTGTTTTCACCTGAGGGAAGAGTGATGTGAAACTAGAACTTCGCTTTTTCTGGGGTATTTAGGAATGTGGGGCCGTGGGGTTTTCTCCACCTGTTTTGGGTCATTGCTTCCTGATTTCTCAGAGCTTTGCTATTAACAGCTCATTTCCCTCCCTTGGGGGCTGACTTTGACTTTCCTGGTGGAGAAAACAGTGAATAACTTTTCAAAGTCTCTTGTGTTGCTGACCTGGTTATTGTCATCAAATTCTTATGATTTCTGAGACATCTCTTTGGCATGTTAAGCAGATTGAGTTTGGACAGTGGGAACATAGAAAGTGTAAGTATTGCTTGTTTTTGTTTTTGTTGGACTTTTGGTTCTTTTTATTTGAAACAGAGTTTCACTCTTGTTCCCCAGGCTGGAGTGCAGTGGTGCAAACTCAGCTCCCTATAACCTCCACCTCCCGGGTTCAAACCTGCCTCAGCTTCCTGAGTAGCTGGGATTATAGGCATGCATCTGCAGGCCCAGCTAATTTTTGTATTTTTAATAGAGTCAGGGTTTCTCTATGTTGGTCAGGCTGGTCTTGAACTTCTGACTTCATGATCTGTCTGCCTCGGCTTCCCATGGGGGATATTGTAGTACTTCCTGGTCATACATATAATAGTAGCACTTCCTGTTCACAGGGACAGTGCAACACTTCCTAGTTCATTCGGATAATTATAGGACTTTTTGGATTGCAGGGACATTGTCATACTTTCTGGTTCATATGGATAATTATAGAACTTCCTGGATCCTAAAGATATTTGCAACCCTCTGATTCATAGGGGTAATTGTAGCACTTCCTGTTTTACATTGTAGTACTTCCTGGTTCATACGGATAATAGTAGTACTTCCTGGTTCCCAGGGACATTGCAACACTTCCAGTTCATACAGATAATTGTAGCACTTCCTGCTTTGCAGGGACATTGCAATACTTTTTGGTTCATAGGGAATATTGTAGCACTTTCTGTTTCTTATGAATACTGTAATACTTTCTGGTTCATAGGGATATTGCAGTACTTTCTGGTACATATATATAATGGTAGTGGTTCCTGGTTCATATGGATAATAGTGGTACTTCCTGGTTCACAGCGGCATTACAAAACTTCCTAGTTCATTCAGATAATTGTAGACTTCCTGGTTTTCAGGGATATTGCTACACTTTCTGGTTCATATCTATCATTGTAGAAATTTCTGGTTCATTAGACATTTGCCACCCTCTCGTTCCTAGAAGTAATTGTAGCACTTCCTGTTTCATAGGCACGTTGTAATACTTCCTGGATCATATGGATAATTGTAGCACTTCCTGGTTCATATGAATAATAGTAGCACTTCCTGGTTCACAGGAACATTGCAACACTTCTGGTTCAGACAGATAATTGTAGCACTTCCTGCTCTGCATAGACATTGCAAAACTTTTTGGTTCATTGGGAATATTGTAACACTTCCTGTTTCATACGAACATTGTACTTCTTCCTGGTTCATAGGGACATTGTAGTACTTCCTGGTTCATACGGTTAATGGTAGTACTTCTTGGTTCGCAGGGTCATTGCAACAATTCCTAGTTCATTCAGGTAATTGTAGACTTTCTGGTTTGCAGGTATATTGTCACACTTTCTGGTTTATATCGATAATTGTAGAGCTTTCTGGATCATAAAGATATTTGCAACCCTCTCGTTTCTAGGGGTAATTGTAGCACTTCCTGTTTCATAGGAACATCGTAATACTTCCTGGTTCATATGGATAATTGTAGCACTTCCTGGTTCATGTGAATAATAGTAGCACTTCCTGATTCACAGGGACATTGCAATATTTTGGGTTCATACAGATAATTGTAGTGCTTCCTGCTTTGCAGGGACATTGCAATACCTTTTTGGTTCATAGGGAATGTTGTAACACTTTCTGTTTCATATGGACATTGTAATACTTTCTGGTTCATAGGGACATTGTAGTACTTCCTGGTTCCCACAGATAATGGTAGTACTTCCTGGTTAACAGAGACATTGCAACAATTCCTAGTTCATTCAGATAATTGTAGAACTTCCTGGTTTTCAGGGCTATTGTCACAGCTTCTGGTTCATATGGATAACTGTAGCACTTCCTGGTTCATAAAGACATTTGCAACCCTCTGGTTCCTAGTGGTAATTGTAGCATTTCCTGTTTCATAGGGATATTGTAATACTTCCTGGTTCATATGAGTAATTGTAGCACTTCTTGGTTTATACAGATAGTAGTAGCACTTCCTGGTTCACAGGAACATAGCAACACTTCCTGGTTCATTCGGATAATTGTAGAACTTTTTGGTTTGCAGGGACATTGTCACACTCTCTGGTTCATAGGGATAATTGTAGCACTTCCTGGCACATAGGGGAATTGCGACACTTACTGGTTCATAGTGACAGTGCAACACTTCCTGGTTTATATGGATAATTGTGTCACTTCCTGGTTCATAAGGACATTGCAACACTTCTTGGTTCATCCTGATAATGGTAGCACTTCACGGATCATAGGGATATTGCAACAATTTCTGGTTCACGTGAATAATAGTAGTCCTCTTTGTTTCATAGGAACATTGCAACACTTCCTGTTTCATCATCCCCTATTCTGCCATTTGCCTCAGACCTAGGAAGTTACTCACAAATCTATTTCCTATCCCATGGATTTGACTATTAGGGGCATTTTGAAGAAATGGTATCCCACACCATGCAGTTTTGTGCTTGGCTTCTTTCACTCAGCATCACATTTTTGAGGTCCGTCGATGTACTATGCATCTGAATTCCATTCCTTTTGATGGCTGAATGACATTCCATTGTATGAGGAGACCACATTTTGTTTATCTGCACCTGTTGATGGGCAGTGAGTTCTTTCCACTGTGCAACTACCATAAATAATGTTTAGCACTTAGTGTACAGTTAGGACGTCTATGTATGTAGTTGTCGGAGTGCGTGTCTTCAATTTTTTGGGTAAATACCCAGCAGGGGAATGGCTGGGTCGTATGAAAACTCTGTTTAACCACTGAAGGATCCACCAAGCTGCTTTTCAAAGCAGCTGCACCATTGCACCATCCCACAAACAATACGAGAGAGTTCCAGTTTCTGCACATCTGAGCCCACAGTTGTCCCTGTCCATCTTTGTCATTAGAGCCATCCTAGTGTGTAAAATGGGCTATCTCACTGTGGTTTCGATGTTCATTTCCCTGATGACCAAATAGGTTGGTTTTCAAGTTTTCTTGGTCTTTCTTTTTCTTTATCAAGGAGATGACTAATGAGTAATACATAAATAAATGTTTCTTACCCACCGTTTTGATGAATTTTATTCATCGTCATAATAATGCTTGACCTTATTTGCTTCTCTGTCAGCTATGGGTATCTAAATGTTAGTTTCAGGAATGAACTGTGCTTTCTCTAACCCCCAAAACCCCAGATCTATCCAGGACACTGCCTGAAACACAGAAAGCATTAAACAAATACAGATTAAATATAATAGCAAACGCATGTTTTATTTTAAAATATCAACAGTTGTTCCATTTGCAGTGGCTCACACCTGTAATTCCAGCACCTTGGGAGGCTGAGGTGTGCGGATCACCTGAGGTCAGGAGTGTAAGACCAGCCTGGCCAACCTGGAGGAGCCCCATCAGTACTAAATATACAAAAATTAGCCTAGTGTGGTGGCAGGCACCTGAAATCGTAGCTGCGCAAAAAGCTGAGGCAGGAGAATTGCTTGAACTCTGGAGGCAGAGGTTGCAGTGAGCCTAGATCCCACCATTGCACTCCAGCCTGGGTGACAGAGTGAGACTCTGTCTCAAAAAAAAAAAAAAAAAAATTCAACGTGAAGACTAAGATACTGTTGACAATTTATGCGTGTATACTTATATATGTGTATATACACATATATACGTGTGTGTATATATGTACGTATATATATATACACACACATACACACATACAAGCGTAAATATATATACAACCATTTATATACATATATAAGCATACCCACATTATATACATACATATAATAGAGACACACACACATACGCACATATAGTTACACATGTCTTTATGAAACGCAGACCTAGGATATCTTCCCCAGAATCAGGTCCAAGGCAGATAGTTGAAAATGCCTTATTTCTAATTTGTGGTTAAAATAAAACTGAGAAGATTTCATTATTTTTGTCAGAGACCTTTTTCAGTGTTTGTTTTAGACTAGGGGGTTCGTACACAGGTGTGTTACCTGGATGTACTGTCTGGTGCTGAAGTTTGGGGTGTGATGGATCCCATTACACAGGGAGTGAGCATAGCACCCAATAGGTAGTTTCCAGTTCTTACCCCGTCCCTCCCTCCCACCTCTAGAAGTCCCCAGTGTGTGTTCCCATGTTTGTGTCCATGAGTAACCAATACGTAGATCCACTTGCAAATGAGAACATGCAATATTTGGTTTTCTGCGAAGACCAGCTCGGTCGTAGAGACCCCAACCCAGGCGGCACTGGAGGAATTAAGAAACGGACACAAAGATAGAGTGAAAAAGTGGGGTCAGAGTGGGGGTCAGAGTGGGACGTCAGGGGACTGACAGCGTTTCCTAGCTGAAAGCCCAGAGCGACTCTGACCCACGTATTTATTTGTGAACAAGTGATTATTTTGAATAAGCAGGTGCGCAGTGTTTCTTCATAGAATAAAGATAGACTCAACAGGCAGATAGTTCCTGTTCTCTACTAAGATAGAAATAACCTGGAAAGCACTCGTTGCGACTTAACAATGGGGACAAGTTTATGTATTCAGTGTTTTGGGGGCTGGCTTAACTTGTGTGTGACCAGTATGCACTGCTTGCTGATTCTAGCAGTTTTCTGCCTGGGGATGGCTTCGTGTTCCTTGCCATCACCTCTCAGCAAACAACATATATTCCATCACACACATGTAAAGAGCTCCTCCTAACAGTTTTCTGTTTCTGGATGAGTTTGATGATGATAAGAAGCTCCAGCTCCATCCATGTCACTGCAGAGGACGTGGTTTTGTTCTTTTCTATGGCTGTATCATATTTACGTCACGGTGTCTGTGGTCTATGTTTTTTTTATCCAATCCACCAGTGATGGACATTTAGGTTGATTCCATGTCTTTGCTATTGGGAATAGTACTGTGGTAAACATATGTGTGCAGGAGTCTTTTTGGGAGGGCAATTTATTTTTCTTTATGTATAGACCCAGGAATCGGATTGCTGAACTAAATGGTAGTTCTCTTATTAGTTCTTTGAGAAATCTGGAAGATATGTTTTGCAATGAACTTCTTGCAGCTTTTCACTGCCTCCCTTTTAAAGTACATCCAGAAGGGTGACCCTACTTTGGTGCACAGAACCTGGGTAAAAAATAAATGTGACCAGCTGGGTGTGGTGACTCACACATGTAATCTCAGCATGTTAGGAGGCCAAGGCAGATGGATCATCTGAAGTCGGCAGTTTAAGACCAGCCTGGCCAACATGGAGAAACCCCATCTCTATTAAAAATACAAAAAAATTAGCCAGGTGCGGTGACAGGCGCCTGTCATCCAAGCTACTCGGGAGGCTGAGGCACAGGAGAATTGCTTGAACCTGGGAGCCAGAGTTTGCAGTGAGTTGCGATGGTGCCTCTGCACTCCAGCCTGGCCACAGAACGAGACTCCATCTCAAATAAATAAATAAATAAACAAACATGACCTGCTGCGGCCACCTCCAAGGGTCCTGGATAGGAGCAGAAGGAAGTGAAAAGAAGGAGATGAAAATTTCAAACCTTGCAAGCTGGAAATGTTCTTCCTGATATTACCGATGCTTGTGTAGTCAGGCACGTTGAAAGCGACTCTAAGGCTTCCTGCCGTCCTTATGTTCTGAATATGTACAAGGTAGAAAATTATCCTGCACTTTTTTCCCAGCTCATTGAAACATTTTAGGAAGGAACATTTCCACATGGACAGCAGGTTTAAATACTTAATTAGTTAGTACTATGAACAAACAGAAGAATCTCTGAGGCAGAAGGGAAATAAAAAGGAAACTTGGTCTCCGTTTAGTTATGTTTCTCATAAACGTTTTCCCGAGAGCAAAGATGTTCTCTTTTATATTAAAAATACAGAGAAACACTTGATTTCTCATTAGCCCAAGGAAATACTGTGGACATTTTTATTACCCTAAAAAGGCACATTTTCCAAAGACACCAAACAGAGATGGAACATTGTGTTTGCCTGTTTCTGGCTAGCATGTCTGGCTACTGACTGGATTTAATTAATTAATTAATTTTCTTGAGACAGAGTCTCACTCTGTCACCCAGGCTGGAGTGCAATGGCATGATCTCGGCTCACTGCAACCTCTGTATTCTCAGTTCAAGTGATTCTCCTGCCTGAGCCTCCCTAGTAGCTGGGATTACAGGCTCCTGCCACCATGTTCAGCTAATTTTTTGTATTTTCAGTAGAGACCGGGTTCTGCTATGTTGACCAGGCTGGTCTCAAACTCCTGACCTCAGGTATTACACTGGAAGCTTTGCCTTCCACTTTGTCTGGGAATTTATTTTTCAATGACTAAAATAATATATTAACTTACTGGTAAAATTCATATTCAGCAAGGGCTTGTGGGCACCTGAGGCTTTTGGCTGGCTCAGTCACCTCTGCCAGTGAAGAAAGCAAAGAGATAGGGTATTCCACTCAGGGACAGCTTGAAAAGAGAGATGTCAGAGAGCTTCCTGGTTCCGTTAGCGGAGTGGGATTTTGGCTGTCACTCTTCAAGGATGAAAAGGTGGAGAGGACACTGGGCTACAGATAGGACACTCATTTAAATGATTTTAAAAGTTCCCATTTGGCTGGACACAGTGGCTCACCCCCTGTCATCCCAGCACTCTGGAGGCAGACATGGGATGATCACTTGAGGTCAGGAGTTCGAGACCAGCCTGACCACCATGGTGAAACTCTATCTTGACTAAAAATACAAAAATTATTTTTATATTTTTGAATATAAAAATATTTATATTAAATTTCAAGGTGTAAGTAGCAGGGATTTCAGGCATGGTGGCGAGCCGCCCATCATCCCCACTACTTGGGAGCCTGAGGCAGGAGCATCACTTGAATCCGGGAGGCAGAGTTTACAGTGAGCCAAGATCACACCTCTGCATCACAGCCTGGATCACACAGTGAGACTCCATCTCAAAAAAAAAAAAAAAAGAAAGACAGAAAGGAAAAAAGGAAGGAAGGAAGGAAGGAAGGAAGGAAGGAAGGAAGGAAGGAAGGAAGGAAGGAAAGAAGGAATAAAAAGAAAAGGTTCCATCTTAGCGAGCTCTGCTGGTTCTCCCCACCTGTGACCTTAGCCTCCGAAGTCAGCCTGGCTTTGCCCCTTGGTGCTGCTTTGCAGCCATACTGTTGGGTGAACGTCTCTATGAGACCTGTGGCTAGTCACTACTAAATCCGAGTCTGCGAGGTGGTTCACACCTGTCACCCCAGCACTTTGGGAGAATGAGGCCAGCAGATCACGAGGTCAAGAGATCAAGACCAGTCTGGCCAACATAGTGAAACCCTGGATGTTGTTACTGGTCAGGGACGGCTTTTTCATGAGTCAGGTTCATGAGTCAGGACCTGTCAAGCGCTTTACTGCCCGGGTCCAGGAGAGGGACTGAATGTCTCTGTCCCGGCATCCTCTAATTTACTTGACATGTATGCATGTTCTCCAGTGTCAGAGTTATTTTTTTTTTGTTTGTTTCTTGTGGGGTTTTTGTTGTTGTTTGGTATTTTATTTTATTTTATTTTTTTGAGATGGACTCTCACTCTGAAGCCCAGGCTGGGGTGCAGTGGCACGATCTCAGCTCACTGAAACCTCCGCCTCCTGGGTTCAAGTGACTCTCCTGCCTCAGCTTCACAAGTACCTGGGATTACAGGTGTCCGCCATCATGACTGGATAATTTTTGTATTTTTGTAGAGATGGGGTTTCACCATGTTGGCCAGGCTGGTCTTGAACTCCCGACCTCAGGTGATCCGCCCACCTCAGCCTCTCAAATTGCTGGGATTACAAGCATGAGCCACCATGCCCAGCCAGGTATATATTCTTTTTCTCAGCTCAAGAATGAACTTTTCTTAGAATCCTCTAGCTAAAATGGTGCTTCTCCACTTTTATTTATTAAAAATACCTAATGCTAGTGATCACACTTTTGGGCTCAAACATCCTAGTTATGGAAAGAGGAGATGCCACAATGAATGCCACACTAAAAATGTGCCCTGGAGAGTTTCACAAGGGAAGAAAGTGTCATCTCAGGGAGGGCAAACTAGACATGCTTTGCACACACTGGTCATTCATGGGTATGATTAGAAGAAATCCCACACGGTGGCTTAATGTGCCTTTCCCTGATGATTCATGATGTTCACACACACAATAAAGAAGTCCCACACAGACCTCAGAATAGACACAGACGGGGTCTCCAATACTCTAATGCCAGTATTAGACTCTAATACTCCAATGCCATCTGACATAAGAATTTATCACATTACCCTAAGAATTTTACACATTACAAAGGAAATTTGTGTTGTCACAGTTCCAGACCCCAGAAGTCTGAGATCTAACTGAGCAGGACTGTGCTCCCTCACGAGGGTCATTCCTGCCTCTCTCAGCTCCTGGGGACTCCAGGTGTCCTGGGCTTGCAGCCACATCACTCCATTCCCTGCCTCATCTCCACAAGACCTTCTCCTCTGTGTCTACAAATCTCTCTCTCCTTATAAGGACACTAGTTATTGGATTTAGAGCCCCCCTCCACCTCTAAGATGATCTCATCTCAAGAACCGTCACTTAAATATGTCTGCCAGGACCTTTCTTCTAAATAAGATCCTTTTGCTAGCTTTTCAGGGTGAGGGCATGCACATCGCCTTTTATGACTCACAACGATATGCAGCCCTGGCATGCAGTCATGCAAGTGGAATACTTAGGTAGACTCTCCAGGCCTGCGTGGGAAGGGAGTGTGTGGTGGGGGGATCATACCACAGCAAAGAGGAGGAAGGAAAACCCCTGTCCTCCTCCAGCTTTTTGAGGTCCCAGGAAAGAGCAAACACAGCTATTCAAGGGCAATGGTCAAAGTTTGTAAGTATAGATCATGAGAAGCCATGAGCACAGAAGCTGGTGCTGAAGGGGGCACAGACGTGGTAACGGACACTGGGGATATTAGGGGATCACCTGAGGTGGGGCCGACCATCATGGGGGGAATGGCAGAAAGTAAAGGTGATTGAAAGGGAGGATGGGCACCTGTAACATCAGCTCCAGCTCAGGAAAGTCGAGACGTGGGTCCCAGCACCTGAGGAAGTCTGCCCTGCAGACCCTGAGTCAAGGACAGATGATTGAATGCATTCTCACACCGTTACAGTGATACAAGTGAGCTGGGGATGGCCACTGGCTGCTTTCAGAGGGCAAAATGCAACCCATAGACCCAGACCCTCTGTGCATCCACACGTTTATTTATAACAGAGGCTCTAAGTCAATACACTTGTGGATAATTCACGTGGTTAAAAGAGTGAGTTTTTTAAAATTGCATTTTAGGTTTTGGGGTACATGTGAAGAACATGCAAGATAGTTGCATAGGTACACACGTGGCAGTGTGATTTGCTGCCTTCCTCCCCTTCACCTATATCTGGCATTTCTCCCCATGCTATCTCTCCCCTGCTCCCCACCCCGCACTGTCCCTCCCCTACTTCCCCCCAAGAGACCGCAGTGTGTAGTGCTCCCCTCCCTGTGTCCATGTGTTCTCATTATTCAACACCCGCCTATGACTGAGAACATGCGGTGTTTGATTTTCTGCTCTTGTGTCAGTTTGCTGAGAAAGATGGTTTCCAGGTTCATCCATGTCCCTACAAAGGACATGAACTCATTGTTTTTAATGTCTGCATAATATTCCATGGTGTATATGTGCAACATTTTCCCTGTCCAGTCTATCATCGACGGGCATTTGGGTTGGTTCCAGGTCTTTGCTATTGTAAACAGTGCTGCAATGAACATTCATGTGCATGTGTCCTTAGAGTAGAACGATTTATAATCCTTTGGATATATACCCAGCTCATCATTTTTGATGGCTGCATAGTATTCCCTGGTGTATATGTGTCACATTTTCCCTGTCCAGTCTATCATCGACGGGCATTTGGGTTGGTTTCAGGTCTTTGCTATTGTAAACAGTGCTGCAATGAACATTCATGTGCATGTGTCCTTAGAGTAGAACGATTTATAAGCCTTTGGATATATACCCAGTAATGATTTTACAAACAATAGAAGCTTTAGGTTCTGGGGCTCAGAGTAAACACTATTAACGGGTAATTCCCCTTTGACCTTCCCCAGAGGGGAGCACCCAGCACAAAATTCACATGAGTGACCAGTGAGAGTGGAGAGAAATGCATGGGGTGTGAGGTCTTTGATCGGCTCTCTCTCTTTCCTATGCTAACGTTAATGAGCAGCTGCCTTCAGCCTGCCCCAATAAAACCTTCTCGGCCTTCCAACATGTTTGAGACTATCAGTTATAACTTTCCCTAAATATTTTCTGTGACATGCTTGCCCGTCCCCCCGCCCCGAATGCATAACAACAGAAAGTGTAGATGGGAGCTCCGTTTCCATCCAAGACTGAGCCTCATTCACACTTTGGTGCATGGTTGCTGACACTCTCATAGAAAGGGTGAAGCATGGGGGGGGTGGAAAAAAAGGAGGAGGAGGAGGATAGGGGCTGTGGGGAAAGGAGTGAGCAGAATCACAGAAACAGACCACTAACTTACTTCTAGGAAGTATTCAAAGGCCAGGTGCAGTGGCTCATGTCTGGAACCCCAGCTACTCAAGGGACTGAGAGAGGAGGATCGCTTGGGACCAGGACTTTGACATTAGCCTGAGCTAACATGGTGAAACCCTGTCTCTACTGAAAATACAAAAATTGGCCGGGTGTGCTGGCAGGCACTTACAATCCAGCTACTTGGGAGGCCAAAGCAAGAAAATTGCTTGAACTCAGAAGGCGGAGGTTGCAGTGAGCTGAAATCATGGCATCGCACTCCAGCCTGGGCAACAGAGTGAGATTGTTTCATAAAAAAAAAAAAAAAGAAGACACAGGTTGTCAAAGAAAAAAAAAAAAAAGATATAGGGCGGGGACACTTGCTCATGCCTGTAATTCTAGCACTTTGGGAGGTTAAGGCAGGAGGATTGCTTGAGACCAAAAATTCAAAGCCAGACGGGGCAACATAGTGAGACCCCATCTCTAAAAACAACAGCAACAACAAAAAAACCAGAAATATACATGGTGACACCTGTATTCACGCTCGTCACATGCTGCAGATACATGCTGTTTAGAAGGGAGGGAGCCTCGTTCCTGAGTGGGCTGTGAGGATGTGTGTGTTGTTGTGGCAACAAATGGCCAACACTGAAAACAACAGGTTTATTTTCTTACCTGTATTTCTGTAGGTCAGGAGTCTGAAATGGATTGCAGTTTTCATAACAAGGTGTTGGCAGGATTGCAGTGTCTGCAAAATCTCTAGCAGAGCATTCATCCTTGCTTTTGAGGTTTTAGAAGGTACCTGCCGTTTTTATCTCATTGGCTGTGACCCCACCATTAAGGCATATCACTCTGAGCTCTGCTTCCAGCCTCACATTCCCTATTTCTGTGGTCGAATATCTCCCTTCTCCTCATAAAAGCCCTGTGACCCCATTGTGATTCCGTGGAGAATTCAAACAATGTCTTAAGATCCGTACCTGGATCCCATCTGCAAATTGCTCTTTGTCCTAAGAATTAGAACATCTCCAGGGATCAGGATCATACCTGCCACATCGGGTTTGGACACTTGATGGGATCAGGGAGCCTGATGAGGGAGGGTGTCATCTCTGAGGGTCTGGGTCAAAGTGAGCCAAGTAGCTGGAACAGGTGGACACAGGACACCATTTTGGCAGAAGTAAGAAAGGCAGCTGGGGACATCTCTACCTCTAGGGTCATAGATTGGGACACAGGCACTGAGAACCTCCCACCAGGAGAGGGAACCATCTACATATAAAGAGAAAGACAGGCAGAGTCCAAGGGGAGCACTTTGGGAGGCTGAGGTGGGCAGGTCACATGAGGTCATGAGTTCAAGACCAGCCCGGCCAAACCAGCTTAAAGATGATGAAACCCCATCTCTACTAAGAATACAAAAATTAGCCAGGCGTGGTGGCATGTTCCTATAATCCCAGCTGCTCGCAAGGCTGAGGCACAAGAATTGCTTGAAGCTGTAAGGCAGAGGTTGTAGTCAGCTGAGGTTGTGCCACTGAGCTTCAACCTCCGCAATAAAACAAAACTTAGTCTTAAAAATAAAGATACAAAAACTAGCTGGGCGTGGTAGCACATGCTTGTGATCCCAGCTACTTGGGAGGCTGAGGCAGGAGAATTTCTTGTACCCAGGAGGTGGAGGTGGTTGCAGTGAGCCGAGATCACATCGCTGCACTCCAGCCTGGATGACAGAGCAAGGCTCTGTCTTAAAAAAAAAAGACAAAAATTAGCCGAGAGTGGTGGCACACACCTGTAATCCCAGCTACTTGGGAGGCTGAGGCATGAGGTCAGGAGTTTGAGACCAGTCTGGCCAACACAGTGAAAACCCATTTTCACTAAAAATACAAAAATTAGCTGGGCATGGGGGTGTGCGCCTGTAATCCCAGCTATGCAGGAGGCTGCGGCAGGACAATCATTTGAACCTGGGAGGTGGAGGTTGTAGAGCTGACGTCACACCATTGCACTCCCGTCTGGGTGATAAAGTGAGACTCAGTCTTAAAAAAATTTAGCCAAGTGTGGTAGCACATGCTTGTAATCCCAGCTACTTGGGAGGCTGAGGCACAGAATCGCTTGAACTCGGGAAGCAGAAGTTGCAGTGAGTTGAGATGGAGCCACTGCACTGCAGCCTGGATGACGGAAGGAGACTTCATCTCTAAAAAAGAAAAAGCAAAGAGAAAGATACACATTGTTTATGCAGCAGGACCATGCCTACAAGCAGCTAAGACTAACAGAGAAGCTATCCAGCCTCAGAGAGATGGACCCAGGTCGTGTCACTGGATTCTTTTCAAGGAAAGATTTGGTTTTTAGTTCCTTTAGCTACCCTCTTTGGGGCAACCCAGCAGACTCTTATAAACTCAGATGGAATAAATGTTGCAATTAATCACTCCGAGAAACAATTCCATTAGCAATGGGTACCTAAGTGGAAGCAACAGCACTGTGGGATCAGAGCCAGGATCTGAGAGATGCAGAGCTGGGAGGCAGGAGGGAGCTCTCTGGGAGCAAGCAGAGGCACCCGGTACAAGGCACATGGCAAGCAAGGCTGGCTCCTGGGGATGGTCAAAGGGAACTTTTCTTTTCTTTTTTGAGACGGAGTTTTGCTCTCGTTACCCAGGCTGGAGTGCAATGGTGCGATCTCGGCTCACCGCAAACTCCGCCTCCCGGGTTCAGGTAATTCTTTTGCCTCAGCCTCCTGAGTAGCTGGGATTACAGGCACGTGCCTCCATGCCCAGCTAATTTTTTGCATTTTTAGTACAGATGGGGTTCCACCATGTTGACCAAGATGGTCTCGATCTCTTGACCTCATGATCCACCCACCTCAGCGTCCGAAAGTGCTGGGATTACAGGTGTGAGCCACCAAAAGGGCCCTTTTCAAGGTTGAGGGTTGACTGTTTCCTCACTTCATTCCCCTCCATGCCACACCCTGCCTGATTTTCTCTTTCCCTCCTCACTGGGCCCTCTGGGATGCTCAGTTCCATTGACCACAGGCCCTTTGCACGTGCCACACTTGCTACACAAACCTCCTTCTGCCTGCACTTTGTGCTGCTGTCATTATTCTTCAGCTGCCAGCTCACCTGTCACTTCCCCTTAAGGATTCACATCTGTGTCCCTGCCTGATGCAAGCTGATCACATTGTAAGCCTCTAGAAGCCTCACCTGCTCACCACTGCTCCGACCACAGCACTGCTTTTAGGTCACAGTTTTGTTTAAATTTCTGCTTTCCCTGTTAGACGCTAAGTAACATGAGAGTGAGTGTCTGGCCATGGTTTGCCCATCTGTGCATCTCCAGGACTGGATGGGTTCCGGGACATGCAATAGTGTTCAAAGCTGGGTGACCTGGCTTTGAAGAAGGAGAGCTTCACACACATGGGTGAACGTGTGCTTATTCTCACCACTACACTGCCTAGATTTTATTTTATTTATTTATTTATTTATTTATTTATTTATTTAGACACTCTCACTCTGTCCCCCAGGCTGGAGTGCAATGGTGTGATCTTGGCTCACCTCAACCTCCACCTCCTGAGTTAAGCAATTTTCCTGCTTCAGCTTCCCGAGTAGCTGGGATTACAGGCACATGCCACCATGCCTGGCTAATTTTTGTATTTTCAGTAGAGATGGGGTTTCACCATGTTGGTCAGGCTGGTGTTGAACTATTGGCCTTGTGATTTATCTGCCTCGGCCTGCCAAAGTGCTGGGATGACAGGCATAAGCCACCACGGTTGGCCTTGTTCCCTTCCTCTCACCTGGAATGCTTACTGTGTACTTCGCTGCAGTGCTTACTGTGTGCTTCTCTGCAGTGCTTACCGAGTACTTCTCTGCAGTGCCAGCATTGTCATTCACCACCTGTTCAGCTCCCAGGCATCCTGGAAGCCTTTCCCACCCACAGGAACAGTTTTGCTGTGTGGGCACTCTCACTTGCTACCATGACTTTGCCATTAGGATATTGAAAAAAGATAGCCCAGTGCAGTGGCTCACACCTGTCATCCCAGCACTTTGGGAGTCTGAGGCGGTTTAGCTCACCTGAGGTCGGGAGTTCAAGACAGGCCTGATCAACATGGAGAAACCCCATCTCTACTAAAAACAAAGTTGGCCCAGCATGGTGGCCCACACCTGTAATGACAGCTACTCAGGAGGCTGAGGCAGGAGAATCGCTTGAACCCAGAATGCGGAGGTTGCGGTGAGCCGAGATCGAACCATTGCACTCCAGCATGGGCAACAAGAACGAAACTCCATCTCAAAAAAAGCAACAAAAAAAGATATTGAAAAAGACATGAAAACACACACAGCTTCCTATCATTAAATTATTCAGTTGCAGGCACATCACCCGATGCTAAGAATGTGCTGTGTTTTAAATCAACACCTGCTGGCTCTTCAGCTTCTGGGCAGGGTTTCTTACGTTCCCTTTCAGCTCTGAATCATGTTCCTCCTAATCTTGGTAACTCTTGTGGCTTTTGCACCAGCCAAAATCAGGTCCTGGGTCTTGAGCAAAACCAAGAGCACGGGAAAAAATCCCCCATGAGAATCTGAGACATCACTCAGTAATGGGATCGCTGGGTCAAATGGAATTTCTATTTCTAGGGACCTTGAGGAATCACCACACTGTCTTCCACAATGGCTGAACTAATTTACACTCCCACCAACAGTGTCAAATTGTTCCTGTTTCTCCACATCCTCTCCAGCATCTGTTGTCTCTAGACCTTTTGTTTTAATTCTTGCATAGGTTCAGAATTTAGTTCCAGGTACATGAGAGGTCTTTGTAGATCTTTTTCGTGGTGAGTCAGCTGGCTTAGTAGACCTCATCTGGCTTCTCTGGCTTTATCTCCCCAACAGCTCAGCACCTTGGTGCAGTGCAGGGTCCCAGTGGCGGGTCTTATTTCCCACCACTTACTGGACATCGGCAGGCTCAGTGCACCAGTCAGGGACTGGGGTGTCTTGCCAAGAATTCCCTCTTTAGGGGCAGGAATGAAATTTACAATAACAGCCATGCTGCTTGGTAGAGCCCTTTCCACGTGGAAGGTGCTTTGCAGGCACTTTAAAAAAATCTGCGCCAGCCAGGCGCAGTGACTCACACTTGTAATCTCAGGACTTTGGGAGGCCAAGGAAGGCGGATTGCCTGAGATCAGGAGTAGAAGACCAGCCTGGCCAACATGGCGAAATCTGTCTCTACTGAAAATACAAAAATCAGCCAGCCGTGGTGGTGGGTGGCTACTATTATCCCAGCTACGCAGGAGGCTGAGGCAGGAGAATTAATTGCTTGAGCACAGGAGGCAGAGGTTTCAGGGACTGAGATCAAGCCTCTGTGCTCCAGCCAGGAAGAAAGAGACAGAGCAAGACTGTCTCAAAACCAAATCTGTCCCCAACCTCATAGTAAGAATGAGCGCTGTCATTGTACAAGAAACTGTCAATCAGATTGGTGACATGTTCACCAATGCACTGCTAATAAACAGCAGAAGTGAAATTCAGATATCAAGACATTCATCCTCAAAGTCTATGCTTGACTTGAACTAGATATATGGCCCTGATATTCTAGGGATGAATCAGCTTCAGTTTCCCCTCCTGGATCCCCAGCAAGTAGCACATTGGAATTATTCTAGTCCAGCATAGTGGGGAGCAGTGTGAATACATAAGGTTTTCTGGGGTCCCGGTTTGGGCACATAAATCTGCATCATTATCTGGCTTCTTCAAGCAGACCTCAGACTTGGTCTTGCTTTCTAGATTTTATTCTGCCCAATGGAAAATAGTGTTTGTATCTTTAGAAAACATAATATGCAATTTTCACCTCTCAATATGTTGCAGGGCAGAGATATTGCTTTGATCTATTTTCACATAATAATTATTATTTAAGGTCTCAATTAAGACCAGTGTCTTAATCTGTGTGTGGCTCTGAGTTAAAGGCTTTCCACAGACTCACTGCTGAAGTTTATCCTAACTCCCTTGAGCAGAGGCCAGCATCAGAGAGACTTGATAAATAATGCAGGTGCTGCAATCCCTGAGTCCTCTAAGAAATGAAACACAAATGAAGGACTCCAGGGACATTCCCACAAATGTGCCCAATTCCAGTGGGTCTAGGTTTCCCACCCTGCTGTAGGTACTCTGCCACCCATTCATGATTATCTGGCTACAAAACAGCAAGCTGTGCATGACTGATATGGGCTCATGGCCCCACGGATGTCTAGAGATGGCTAGGTGTCCATCTGCAGGACTGAGGGAAAGTGAGAAGGAGGGAGGGAGGGGCAGGTGAATAGATGGATAGATAAATGGATGGAAAGGTGGACAAATGGATAGATGCATGGATGGATGGTGAATTGGCAGATGATACGGAGGGATAGATGGGTGTTTGGATGGATATTTGGGTGGATGGGTAGATGGATAGATGGATGGATAGGTGGATGCGTGGATGGATAGATGAGTGAATGGCTGAGTAGATGGGTACTCAGGTGCATGGATGGAGAGATGGATGAGTAGATGCATACATGGATGCACAGGTGTTTGGGTGGATGTATAGGTGGAAAGGTAGATAGATAGACAGATTGATGGATAGATAGGGAGATGGACAGATGAACCAGTGAATAGATGTGTTGATGAATAGCTGGGTATGTAGATGGGAGGGTGGATGAATGGTTTGGTGGATGAGTGAATGGATGGCCAGATAGTTGGATGGATAGATGCTTGAATAGATGGATGGATGGTAATGTGGATGAGTACGTGAGTAGGTGGATGGATGGATTGATGGATGGATAGACGGAGGGATAAGTGGATGATTGAATGGCTGGCTGGCTGGCTAAATGGATAGATGGATGCTTGAATAAATGGATGGATATTTATGTGGATGAGTACATGAGTAGGTGGATGGATGGATTGATGAATGGATAGATGGATGGTTAAGTAGATGATTGAATGGATGGATGGAAGAATGCTTGAATAGATGAATGGAAGAATGCTTGAAGGGATGAATGGAAGAATGCTTGAAGGGATGGATCGATGGTTAGGTAGATGAGTAGGTGAGTAGGTGGATGGATGGATAGATGGATAGGTGGATAAGTGGATACTTGAATTGATGGATGCATGCAAGCATATATACCTTCATGGATGGGTGGATAAGTGCATAGATGGATAGATGGGTGGATGGATGTGGTTAGATATGTAGATAAATGCAAAGGTGAATGCAAAGAGAAGTGTAGATATATGAAACCCTGCCTGCTTCCTGTCCTGTGTGACCACCAAATCTGCAACCTTGTTTTTCAAACTGTGGCTTCAAGGCTTTTCCTTGTCTCTGTGTGTGTTTGTCTGTCATCCACCAAGCCTCCCAGGGAACCCCTTCCTGCCTCCCCTCTGCCCCTTTGACCTGCTCTCCAGACCCAAGATTGGCCTCAGGGTTCATCTGTGGAAGTCATTTATGGGAGCCCACACTGGAAATGCCTTCACTCTTTATTCCACCCTCTCATCTCTGCCAAGTGAGCTGCCCCTGCTGGCGGCAGTGACCTCCTGACACGGGGATGGCTGTTCCGGGCATACTGAGTAGGCACTGTCTCCTGAGTGGGAATCGGCTTTGCAGAGGCGACCGCATGCCATTTTTTTCAAAAGTCATTCAAATTCTTTGTCTTTTACATCCTGTCTATAAACACATTTATACATTCCCTCCTCCCACCACCTCCTGCCACTGGGCAGGCTCTTACCCTTGCCCTGCGGTTCTGGTGCTAGGAGCTGTCTGTGCTGTCCACTGGGTGGACTGAAATGTCTCCCCCATGAAAAGGGGAATCCGGGTCTTCATAGATCTCTGAGGAGCCAGGCATTTGGCACTGGGGATCATGACCAGCTGATTTCCGAAGGGTTCCCGGGAGAAGCTAAGTTGGTTACTGATAAGAAGATGGTCTGGGATAAGAAGAATTGGGATAGTGAGGCATCAATTTCCTTGCCCAGAAGATCCAACCCCTGGATCTCCTGAGGCCCTGGGGCCTCTTTTTCCTCTTTCTTATTTATTTATTTATTTATTTATTTATTTATTTGAGACAGAGGTTTTTTTTTTTTTTTTTTTTTTTTTTTTTTTTTTTGAGACCTAGTTTCGCTCTTGTTACCCAGGCTAAAGTGCAATGGCGGGATCTCGGCTCACCGCAACCTCTGCCTCCCGAGTTCAGGCAATTCTCCTGCCTCAGCCTCCCGAGTAGCTGGGATTACAGACACGCGCCACCATGCCCAGCTAATTTTTTGTATCTTTAGTAGAGACGGGGTTTGACCATGTTGACCTGGATGGTCTCCACCTCTTAACCTCGTGATCCACCCGCCTAGGCCTCCCAAAGTGCTGGGATTACAGGTTTTAGCCACCGGACCCGGCCCCTTTTTTCTTTATATATTATCCACTCCTAGTTATTTCTTTATAGCAATGTAAGAACTAACTAGTGATACTGGTTTCCTCAAGGAAACCCCCACTCCCATCTTCCCACCACCCCCCTCTTTCTCTCTCTCTCATCTTTTTGTGACAGAGTCTTGCTCTGTCACCCAGGCTGGAGTGTGGTGGCACGATCTTGGCTCACTGCAATCTCCACCTCCAGGGTTCAAGCAATTCTCCTGCCTCAGTCTCCTGAGTAACTGGGATTTCAGGCACTTGTCACTATCCCCAGCTAAGTTTTGTATTCTTAGTAGAGACGGGGTTTCTCCATGTTGGCCAGGCTGGTCTCAAACCCCTGACCTCAGGTTATTTGCCTGCCTTGACCTCCCAAAGTGCTGGGATTATAGGAATGAGCCACCACACCTGGCTTTTATCTCTGGTGGACAACAAAGTGTATTTTCCTTTTGCTGGTCCACGGGGATGTCACTTAACTATGCACAGAGAGTGTAATGGCACGATCTCAGCTGACTGCAACCTCTGCCTCCCAGGTTCAAACAATTCTCCTGCCTCAGCCTCCTGAGTAGCTGGATTATAGGTGCCTGCCACCAAACCCAGCAAAGTTTTGTATTTTTGGTCAAGAAGGGCTTCACTATGTTTGCCAGGCTAGTCTTGAACTCCTGACCTCAAGAGATCCACCTGCCTTGACTTCCCAAAGTGCTGGGATTATAGGCATGAGCCACCGCACCTGACTTGGGATTCTATTTTATCTCTGGTGGACAATGAGGTGTTTTTTCCTCTTGCTTGTTCAGGGAAATGCCACTCAAGTGAGATAGGGCAGCAGATGGAAAAGGAGACTCAAGTGCTTGGGGGACTGCGTGTGTGTTCTTCCTCACCCGCCATGGTACCTGCTGTGGGAACTCACATAATACAGATGTATAATGATGGCACAGAGCACATCCTGGTTGGTGGACTCTCCTACTTCAAATGCACTGCCCATTAAAATGATTATAACAGGCTCTGGCTGGGCACGGTGGCTCACCTTTGTAATCCAGTACTTTGGGAGTCTGAGACGGGCTGATCATGAGGTCAGGAGTTCAAAACCAGCCTGACCAACATGGTGAAACCCCGTCTCTACTAAAAATACCAAAATATGCCAGGCGTGGTGGCACATACCTGTAATCCCAGCTACTGAGGAAGCTGAGGCAGGAGAAACGCTTGAACCTAGGAGGCAGAGGTTGGGGTGAACCAGATCACGCCACTGCACTCCAGCCTGGGTGACAGAGTGAGACTCGGTCTCAAAACAAATGAACAAACAAAAAACCATGAGTATGTAGCTAATATGTTACTTGTAGTTAGCCATCCCACAATGGCTACATATTTCAAACGTGATGTTGTATTGACGAAAAGAAAAGCTTCGTCAACACTGACTGGCTTAGGCTACAACAGATACACTAAACACACACACAGCCTACTTTTATTTCTGCAGTTACTCTTTTGTGCTATGTCTTAAAATGATCCATTGCAATGGCATGTAGCTTTGAAGATACAAACTCACCAGCTGATCTAAGACTTTCCAGCTCTGGAAGAATTGCAAATGTAAAGAGAGAGAGAGAGAGAGAGAGAGAGTTGATCATGTTTGCTTGCTTTTGCATATTATGTCTGGTCATCACAATAAGCGAATATAGTCTGAAATGTCCCCCCAACTTTGCAAGTGTTTTCATCCAAGCATAGTTTTTAAAACAGCCACAAGACAACAGCCTCAACTTCACTGCCTCATCCTTGGTCTAAGGCAAATTTAGAGAACAGCAGAAGGAAACATCAGCCAAGAAGCCGAAAACAAAAGCAACTGGCAAATGCAAAAACCCACTGGAAAATGCCTGAGCCCAGTGATCTGCAGAGTCAGCTCTGCTCCCAAAGCAGTCAGCTGGAAGGGGACAGGGCTGGGAGACAGCGTGGGTGTGTTTTATCTGCTTCTTTTGTAAATTCACTGCAGGATGTGTTTGCTTCTTAGAGGTCCCAAAGCAAAGAAACAAAGTCCCACAGAGTTCACCCAGGAGGAGAGCCTTCGCTGGGCCAGGCTGTAAGACAAGGATTCTCCCCTGAGAAAGATAAATACATATTTCAGCTCCCATGTTTACAGAAGAAGGAAGAACTAAGCCTTTCCTGTAGAAACACTTACTTATTTCATGATTTGAAAATGGACTTTTATGTCTTAGGAATTATGTGGATGGGATGTTTTCTTGGGTGATAGGATTTGAAAAAACAGAAAGGACCAGGTGCCCTGTGCTAGTAATTGTTTTCTTTTTTTCTTCCTTCCTCTCTGCCTTCTCTCTCTCTCTCTTTCTCTCTTTCTTTCTTTCTTTCTTTCGTTCTTTCTTTCTTCTTTCCTTCCTTCTTTCTCATTCTTTCATTTCCTTCCTTCTTTTTTTCTTCCTTATTTTTCCTTCCTTCGTTTCTTTTTTCTTTCTTTCTCTCTTTTTTCTCTCTCTCTCTTTCTACTTTGCTAACTTGTGTGTATTTTGTTTGCTTTCTTGTGTGAGAGGAAAGAGGAGGAGAAACACAGTTTTAGGGTTTTTTTTTTTGTGCCTTTATTATAAGGAGAGAGTGAGAATATCGTGATAGGCAGATGCAGGGTTCTGAGAAGACAGCCCCACCCTGCTTAGTTCTAAAGGCATCTAGACTTTATCCTGAGCACCTAGATTTTATCCTGAAAGCCACAGAGATGCCCACATCTTGAAATAGCCTCTCAGAAGAGGATAGAATGGGTTGCCACTGTAGGAGGGAGAGACATCTAACTTAGCTGACTCCATCTTGCTTCTGACTCCTCAAGCTAACTGCCCTCAGGCACTTCTGTACAGCCTCCACGTTAGTCATAGAAAGAACTTAGATTTCAGTTTAACTCAAAAGCAAGGATGATAGTTCCTTTCCTAAACTAACCCCCGAGGCGATAAGAAGGGTCCGCACACAACCAACAGTGTTATGTTGAAGATTTGTAGAGCACTGTGACCTGACCAAGGACAGAGAAGTTTTGCAATCTCCTTGGGCCCCTGCTGATACCCGAGTGTCTGCGATCACCAGTCATCCCTCCCCTCATTCTCCTCCCTCTTCCCCCTTCTCAATGTCAAAAACAAACACTTGAGATTCGTGACTTTAAAGATGGTTCCTTAGCACATGGGCCTGCTATCTTCTTGGCTTGCTGGCTCTCCAAGTAAACATGTTTTCCTTTTCTTTTCTTTTTTTCTTTTTGACACAGCCTCTCACTCTGTCATCTCAGGCTGGAGTGCAGTGGCACGATCTGTGCTCATTGCAACCTCTGTCCCCTGGGTTCAAGCGATTCTCCTGCCTCAGTCTCCCGAGTAGCTGGGATTACAGGCACCTGCCACTATGCCCAGCTAATTTTGTATTTTTAGTAGAGATGAGGTTTCTCCATGTTAGCCAGGCTGGTCTCAAACTCCTGACCTCAGGTGATCCACCTGCCTCGGCCTCCCAGAGTGCTGGAATTACAGGTGTGAGCCACTGCGCCCGGCCATAAAGATGCTTTTCTTGGTCCAACTTCTTGTCTCTCGAGTGATTGGCTGTTACTCAGTGAGCGTCAGCAACTTTGGACTCCACAGCAGCAGGATGACTCTCAGGATTCCTAGTCTATTCTGGGTGCAGGAATCACTGGGGAATCTGGCTGAAATGCAGACTCTGATGGAATAGGCCTGGGGCACACAGCCTGAGATTCTGCGTCTCCAGTCAGCACCCAGGGGTGCTGATGCTGCTGATCCAGAATGCATACCTTGGAGAGCAGTGCTGAGAAGATGGTGGAAGAGCCCAAGCTGATGAGGATCTGAATAGGGTCCATAGCAGGGAGGTTAGGAAAATGAGATAAAGTGTTAAAAATGGCAGAACTGGCCGGGCACGGTGGATCAGGCCTGTGATCCCATCACTTTGGGAGGCCAAGGAGGGAGGATCACCTGAGTTCAGGAGTTCGAGACCAGCCTGGCCAATGTGGAGAAACCCTGTCTCTACTAAAAATACAAAAAAATTAGCCATGCATGCTGGCAGGCATCGGCAATCCCAGCTGCTTGGGAGGCTGAGGCAGGAGAATCGCTTGAACCTGGGAGGTGGAGTTTGCGGTGAGCTGAGATTGCGCCATTTCACTGCAGCCTGGGCAACAAGAGTGGAACTCTGTCTCAAAAAAAAAAAAATACATAAATAAAATAAAATGGCAGAGTTACCTTCCTTGGGGAGAAACAAATGGCTTTTCCATTCCTTGTTACTCTCATTTCCTTGGGCGCTACCCCCGGTGTTCTCCTTTCTGTTATATGTTCTCTACCTGCGGTTTCCATGTTCTCATGAAGGAAGAATTTCAAATATCAAAAAACAGAGAGAGAGGAAGAGAAAGTTGAGCATGTTTCATTGCTTTTGGTCATGTTCATTCATCACAAGAAGTAAATAAAATCTGAAATTTCCCCCGACTTTGCAAGTGTTTTCTTCCAAGGAGAGCAATAGGAAGACATGTGCCCACCTTGTGGGATTTCTTTGGTTCCCAAATTGCCTCCCATGAGGTATGAAGAACACATGATGTATTATGTAATGGATGAGAACCAATGTCTTCCAGATGTTGGGTGTCTCATCCCAGTGTGAGCAGTGTGAGGATATGCTTTTAAAACTTAATGTCCCTTTAGAAAAGAGAAGTTAACATACATGTTAGATATTTTAATTCACCTTGAGTAAAAGTTATCTTTTCTAATATGAATTTATAAAGTTATTAATTGGTTCAAACATTTTTGTGTGATACACCTCTAAATGTTTTCAGCAGAGGGAGCAGCAAGGAAAAAAGGCCATTTTAAAGGCAAATGAGAGAGATGACTTGAGTCACGGTATTTATTCTCCATGCATGGTTGTTAACCAATGTTTCCTGACTTCTTACCTGTCAAAACACTGGAAAGGAAGAATGTGTGGTCCCAGGACGTGACAAAATTCCATTTTACTTTTTTCCCCTTTCTAATCATACTTTAAGTTCTGGGGTATGTGTGCAGGATGTGCAGGTGTGTTACATAGGTATACACATGCCATGGTGGTTGCTGCACCCATCAACCCATCAGCCACATTAGGTATTTCTCCTAATGCTATTGGTGGGGGATTCCTCCCCTATCCCGCCACCAAAACCCCTGACAGGCCCCAGTGTGATGTTCCCTCCCTGTGTCCATGTGTTTTCATTGTTCAACACCCACTTATGACTGAAAGCATGCAAATCTCTTTCTTATTTTAAAGGAAATATTAGAAAACAGATTACATGCCCAGGTCAAAGGGCTGACAGACAAAGAATTTCATGGGAGTTCAGCGATCTTTTTCTTCCCTCAAATATAGTGATTGTAAGGCTTTTACGAAATAGCATGTAAAGTCCACTGTGCTCTCAATGTTTGTATCTCCCCAAAATTTCTGTTTTGATGTCCTCACCTCCCAGGTGATGGTGTTCAGAGGTGGGAGCTTTGGGAGGTGATGAGGTCACGAGGGTGGGGCCTCATGAATGGGATGAGTGCCCTTATAAAAGGGGCCCCAGAGAGCTCCCGCACCCCTTCCACCATTTGAAGTCACAGCCAGAAGGCATCGTGTATGAACCAGGAGGTGGGTCTCCACCAGACACTGTCTTGAGCTTCCAGCCTCCAGGACCATGAGCAGTAAATCCCCAATGTTGTTAAAGGGCTTTCTCCTTGATCACAATAAGCCAAGTGTTTGTTTCCCCTAAATTTCTGTTTCTGTGTGGAAACCCTAACCCGCAAAGTGAGGGCGCTAGGAGGTGGAGCCTTTGGAAGGTGCGTGATCATGAGGGTGGAGCCTCATGAATGGGATCAGTGCTCTTCTCAAAGGGGCCCCAGCAAGCTGGTCCCTCACCCCTTCCTCCTCATAAGGACTCAGCCAGAAGGCACCATTTAAGCAGCAGGAAATCCTCAGCAGACACTGAATCCACCACACCTTGACCTTGAACGTGAGAAACACATTTCTGCTGTACGCAGGGTGCACTTTTCATGGTGTTTTGCTACGGCAGTTTGAATGGACTTACAAAGCCACCCTCTCAGGTTGAGTTGCAGAGGATCTGAACAATCTTTCCCTGTAGGGGACATCCTATGCTCTAGGGACCCGGGTGCAGAAACAACATCGTATATTTGAGAGTCAGATTCCCTAGTAGCCAGGGGGAAGCCCATCAGACATCGGTACCCAGATGTTCTTCCCCCAGGCTTTCCATGGGGAGGTCAGGCCATAGTTGAGTAGTGACTGGGAGAAGTCTGTCTGGAGGTGCAGACGGCACAGCAGGACTGAGTTCCTGGGGTACTGAGTAGTGATGACTGGGACAAATCTCTCTGGAGGTGGAGACAGCACAGCAGCACTGAGTTCCTGGGGTACTGAGTAGTGACTGGGAGAAGTCTCTCTGGAGGTGGAGACGGCACAGCAGCACTGAGTTCCCAGGGTACTGAGTGGAGCTGGTGTGTGAGGAACACATGATCATGCTTAGCAGTCACCAGACAGGTGTCCTTGCAGATGATTCTTATTATTCTCTAAAATCAGGTTTGATTTTAGAGCTTGGCCGCAAAATCCCAAGCCTGGTCCTTCAGCTGTGTTATTTTTCTGTTGATGCGTAGTGCGTTGCAACAAACATAGCATCTTGAAAATGTTGTGCATTGACTGACTGATGGATTGACTGATGGATTGCTGTCTCTGTGGGCCAACAGCCCAAGCATGGCTTATCTGGGTGCTCTGTGTCAGGGTCTCAGTTGCAATCTCATCGGAGGCTCAACTCGGGTGAGACCCATTTCCAAACTTCTTGAGGTTGTTGAAGGAAATTTTGTATTTTTAGTTGTGTGTGTGTGTGTTTTGTTTTGTTTGTTTGTTTTTTGCAACTTCAGGAGTGAGGCTTTAGGGTTTTTTTCCAGATGAGGTGTGAGGCTTTAGGGTTTTTTTTGCAGATACAGGAGTGAGGCTTTAGGGTTTTTCCAGAGGAGGAGTAAGGCTTTAGGGTTTTTTTTGCAGATGCAGGAGTGAGGCTTTAGGGGTTTTTTGCAGATGCAGGAGTGAGCCTTTAGGGTTTTTTTGCAAATGAGGAGTGAGGCTTTAGGGTTTTTTGCAGATGCAGGAGTGAGGCTTTAGGGTTTTTTTGCAAATGCAGGAGTGAGCCTTTAGGGTTTTTTTTGCAGATGCAGGAGTGAGGCTTTAGGGTTTTTTTGCAGATGCAGGAGTGAGCCTTTAGGGTTTTTTTGCAAATGAGGAGTGAGGCTTTAGGGTTTTTTGCAGATGCAGGAGTGAGGCTTTGGGGTTTTTTTGCAGATGCAGGAGTGAGGCTTTAGGGTTTTTTCCAGATGCAGGAGTGAGGCTTCAGGGTTTTTAGCAGATGCAGGAGTGAGGCTTTAGGGTTTTTTGCAGATGCAGGAGTGAGCCTTTACTGTTTTTTGCAGATGCAGGAGTGAGGCTTCAGGGTTTTTAGCAGATGCAGGAGTGAGGCTTTAGTTTCTTGCTGGAGACAGTCCTCAGCTTCAGAGTTTTTGTGTAAACTTCTACAAGCTGATCACTTATTCATGGAAGGTTGTTTCTCCAGTGCTAGCAAGAGAGAGGGGAGCAGGGTGGAAGAGAAAGAGACTAGGGTGTTTTTGCTAACAAAACTATGTTTTCTCAAATCAGTTCAGGCTGCTATAGCAGAATGCCATAGTCTTGGATGCTTATAAACAGCAGACACTTACTCCTCACAGTGCAAGAGGCTGGAAGTTCAAGGTCAAGGTGGGGCAGATTTGGTGTCTGGTGAGGGCTTCCTGGTTTGTAGTCAGTGCCTTCTGCCTGTGTCCTCACTTGGTTGAAGGGGAGAGGGAGCTCTCTGGGGTCCCTATTATGAAGGTATTGATCCCATTCATAAGGCTTCACCTCATGACCTCATCTCTTCCCAAAAACTCCACCTCCTGACACCATCACTTTGGGAGTGATAGATAATTCCTCTCTCTCTGTCAGATAAATCATTCCTATCTATGCACATAGCAATTTTGAGGGTACACATTCATTGATGGTGCATCATATTACATCATGTTCTGTAATCACAGGCGTGATAGCCATTCTCCTTTTCTGTAGCCTCAGGGCTAGAAACAAGTCACTCCGAAGAGAGGGTATAAATGATTCAGGGTCTGTGCTCCAGACCAGCAGTCCTAGAAATCCTGCCTGTGCCCAAATGTCCTTTCAATAAATTCTCCTTCTTTTTTTCATTTAAAATTATTTAGAACCGTATTGTGCTGCTTACACTTAGGAAATGTGATTAAGAAAGAGGGCAGTTCCAAACCAAGCTGGAAACCATCATTTTCAGCAAACTAACACAAGAACAGAAAACTGAACACCGCATGTTCTCACTTGCAAGTGTGAGTTGAACAATGAGAACACATGGACACAGGAAGGGGAACATCACACACTGCAGCCTGTTGTGGAGTGGGGGATTGGGGAGGGAGAGAAGGGGTTGGGGGATTGGGGAGGGAGAGCAGAGGGTGGGGGATTTGTAGGGAGAGCGGGGTGGTGGGGGATTGGGATGGAGAGCAGGGGTGGGGGATTGGGATGGAGAGCAGGGGATGGGGGATTGGGATGGAGAGAAGGGTGTGGGGGATTGGGAGGGAAAGCAGGGGGTGAGGGATTGGGGAGGGAGAGCAGGGGGTGGGGGATTGGGGAGAGAGAGTTAGGGGTTGGGGATTAGAGAGGGAGGGCATGGGGTGGGGCATTGGGGAGGGAGAGAAGAGGGTGGGGGATTGGGGATAGAGAGCAGGGGGTGGGGATTGGGGAGGGATAGCAGGGGGTGGATAATTGGGGAGGGATAGCAGGGGGTAGGGGATTGAGAAGTGAGAACAGGGGATGTGGGATTGGAGAGAGATAGCAGGAGGTAGGAGATTGGGAAGGGAGAGCAGGGGGTGGGGGATTGGGGAGGGATAATAGGGCATTGGGGGATTGTGGAGGGAGAGCATGGGGAGAAATACCTTACATAAATGATGGGGGATGTGTGCAGCAAACCACCACCCTGGTGCATGTATACCTATGTAACACACCTGCACAAGCCGCACATGTACCCTAGAACTTAAAAGTATAATAATAATAATAATAATAATAATAAGAAGAAGAAGAAGAAGAAGGTGGGTGCAGGCAACACGTCATCAAGAACAGCACTCAGACTGGCTTTTCTGGAAAGCACATTCGAATGTGTTGCACCCGCCTGTCTCTGTGTCCCGGGGATGCCGTAGGTGGCTTAAAAGTGGGATTCCTGCTGTGGCAGTTTTGGAAGCAGAAGTCCGAGATCAAGGTGTGGGCAGGGTGGGCTCCTCCTAGAGGCTCTAGTGGGAAATCTGTTACTGACTGCAGCCCTGAGCATAGTCCCATGGCCTCAAAGGCCTCCCAGGCAGTGCCCAGGATGGCCTCACCTCAGAGAATGATTCAGACTCAAATGTCCACAAGACTGAGGCCAAGAAATCCTGTCTTAGCTTCAAACACGCACACCCTCTCTCTGTCTCTGTCTCTGTCTCTGTCTCTGTCTCTGTGTCGCCCCCGCCCCCCCCACTGGCTTTCTGTCCCATCTTTTTTTTTTTTCTTTTTTTTAGACAGACTCTCTCTCTGTTGCCAGGCACCAGGCTGGAGTCTCTCACTGCAGCCTCCACCTCCCGGGTTCAAGCGATTCTCCTGCCTCAACCTCCCAAATAGCAGTGACCATAGGTGTACACCACCATGTCCTGCTGGTTTTTAAATTTTTTGTAGAGATAGGATCTTGCTATATTGCCCAGGCTAGTTTCAAATTCCTGGGCTCAAGCAATTCATTTGCCTTGGCCTCCCAATATGCTGGGATTACAGGACTGAGCCATAGCACTTGTATTGCCATGTATTTGTGTCTCTGTCTGATCTCTGTATCTATCTGCTCACCCATCTATTTTATTTATCTATATCTATCATCAATCTATCTGTCCATATCTGTAATCCAACCACCTACCTATCCATTTGTCTACTCTCTCTCTCTCTCAATCTATGTACCTGTCTGTGTATCTGTCGGTCTATCTCCATCCATCCATCTACTGACCTACCTATCTGTCTGCCTATTCATCCATGTATCTACCTCTATCCATGATTTATTTAGCCATGAATCCACTTCTATCTATGTATCTATATTTCTATCTATATATTGATACATGTATCTATATCTATTTATGTATCAATCATATACCCATGTATCTACTTGGATCTCTTTATCACTCCATTTATCTATATTATGTGTCTATGCATTCATGTACCTATGTCTATATCCACTTATTCGTGTATCTAGCTCTATGTGTCTCTGCATTTAACATGAATGTGCACTTCTTATATATGCTATGTCTCAAACATGTGCACACTCACACATGCAGTCTGGATGTATACACATACACACATATATATAGTCATGGTATATACACATATATATTTAGCGATGCAATATACTGCACACACATGCAATCTGGATTCATATATACACACTTGTATATATAGTGATGGCATACGCACACATATATTTAGTAATGTATATACACAGACACACACATATGTAATCTAGATGTATACACACGTGTATATATAGTGATGGTATACACACATATATTTAGTGATGTATATACACTGCACACACATGCAATCTGGATGCATACATACACACTTATATATATAGTGATGGCATACACACATATATTTAGTGATGTATATACACTGCGCACACATGCAATCTGGATGCATACATACACACTTGTATATATAGTGATGGCATACACACATATTTAGTGATGTATATACACTGCGCACACATGCAATCTGGATGCATACATACACACTTGTATATATAGTGATGGTATACACACATATATTTAGTGGTGTATATACACAGACACACACATATGTAACCTGGATGTGTACACATCTGTATATATATAGCAATGGTATACACACATATATTTAGTGATGTATATACACTGTGCACACATGTAATCTGGATGTATACACACACAGGTATATATAGTGATGGTATACACACATATGTTTAGTGATGTATATACACTGCACACACATGTAATCTGAATGTATACACACACAGCTATATATAGTGATGGTATACACACATATATTTAGTGATGTCTATACACTGCACACACATGTAATCTGGGTGTATACACACAGGTATATATAGTGATGGTATACACACATATATTTAGTGGTGTATATACACTGTGCACACATGTAATCTGGATGTATACACACACAGGTATATATAGTGATGGTATACACACATATATTTAGTGATGTGTATACACTGCACACACATGTAATCTGGATGTATACACACAGGTATATATAGTGATGGTACACACATATATTTAGTGATGTATATACACAGATACACACATGCAGTCTGGATGTACACACACACAGGTATATATAGTGATGGTAAACACACACACATATATTTAGTGATGTACACACACACACGCACACACTTCGTGAAGGGGCATCCTGACTTGATTCGTACATATCTCAGCGCTGACACTCATCAGCAAGAAGCGTCCCCGAACCCGGGCTGACCGCGTGCTTCCCAGGCCCCAGCCCGAGTCCCAGCCATTGCTGCGGAGGCTCACAGAGGAGTCGGCCCAGCCAAGGCCGCCCCCGAGACTCTCCTCACTGAAGGCGCCTCCTTCCTTTGGCTTCCGTTTCTGTCCAAACGTCACAGTAAACAACCACACTCCTGACGTGGCCTCCGAACATAAAATCAACCACGGCGGCTGGCCCTGTGGGTACCACGAGAAATGAGGCAGTTTCTACTTCCCGTCATTTCCACGCAGTGGCATCTGAAACGGAAATGGTTTCCATCGCTAAACATTTTCTGTGACTTTTGGCTGCAATATCTTGCTTCTTACGCTCCTTTTTCCCCTCATATTTCTCCTCCCTGCTTACATTTCTTTACACTAAAATTTTTCTGTACATTAAAAGTGTCCTTTATATGCCAAGTATAAAGAATATTTCAAACACCCTTCTATAAATTAAACAAAAAATAAGCTGAATTTTCCAATAGAAACCTGCACTACAACAGCATCACCGCAGACAGACGAGAAAAAAGTTATTTCTCCCGACAGAAAATGCCGACGGTAAGAAAGTACGCCCGTGTTTTTATGTGAAAACTCCCAGTTCAAAACCGCACACATGAAACCTCATGTGAGGAGAACTGTCCACCAAGTTCATCTCTCTATTGTATTTGCCCTTCTGGAGGATAATGTGGAATACAATCTGCCCTCTGCCAGGATAATTTTTATTTATTTCTGTATTTATCTATTCTCACTCTATTTATTCCAAAGCATGTGAGAAGCCTTCAGATGAGACGGCTTTAATTTGACCTTTAAAGCAGAAGAGCAACATTCTAGGATTCAGGGCCAGAAATCAGTGCCTTTTATAGCTATCTGTTTTCAAGGGTTGAATTTTCCCAGCCCAACACGTCTGGAGGATAGAACCCCCAATGAAGGGGCTTTTCATTCTTAGTCCCGTGACCTTCAAGCAGGGACAGCCCTTGCCATGTGGCCTGGCATATTTAATTTTTGTGCTGAATCTGCATCCCTGGATGGTGGTTCTGCTTTCACCCTTCCACGTCCTCTTTCCACCCTGGGAGTTGATTTTTTGAGACTGTTTTCGAGGGGCTCATGCCTGCGAGTTTCTAAGCAATGTTGGCCAATCTGGGGGACTGTAGTTTGACAGTAAAACCTGAGATGGAGCGAGACTCCATCTCAAAACAACAACAACAACAAGAATGGTGCATAGGGTGAAACCTACATTCAGTGAAAGGTGCCTTCTTAGGAGACAGAAGAAGACACACAGGTGCAGAGAAGAAAGCCACATGGAGTTGGTGGCAGAGGCAGGAGTGATGCAGCCGCAAGCCATGGGATGCTGGAGCCCCCAGCAGCTGGGAGAGGCAAAAAGAAACCAGCCTGGCCAACATGGTGAAACCCAGTCTCTGCTAAAAATACAAAAATGAGTCAGGTGTGGTGGTAGTCACCTGTAGTCCCAGCTACTTGGGAGGCTAAAGTAGGAGAATTGCTTGAACCCAGGAGGTGGAGGTTGCTTTGAGGTGAGATCATGTCACTGAACTTCAGCCTGGGCAACAGAGCAAGACTCCATCTTAATGCAGGTGAAGAGGGGATGGATGTGGCAAACTACCGTGGCATGTGTATATCCATGTAAAAGTCCTGCATGATCTGCACATGTGCCCCAGAACTTACAGCATAAAAAAAAAATCAAGATGGAATCATAATGCCATAACCCAAACTCTACATTCAATGACAGGTATCTTTCTAAGAGACACAGATGCAGAGGAGAAGCCCATGTGCAGACAGAGGCAGAGACTGCAGGGATGCAGCCACAAGCCCAGGGATGCCGGAGCCCCCAGGAGCTGGGAAGGGCAGAGGGAGTTTCCCCGGAGGGAGCTCCAGTCTGCGTCTCAATGTCTTCTTCTGAAAAGGACAGTAATCATATCAGATTAGGGTGCACCGTAATGACCTCATTTTACATGAATCACCTCTTCAAAGATCTTATCTCCAATGGCACATATACACCATGGAATACTATGCAGCCATGAAAAACGATGAGTTCATGTCCTTTGTAGGGATATGGATGAACCTGGAAACCATCATTCTCAGCAAGTGACTCTAGAACAGAAAATCAAACACCACATGTTCTCACTCATTGGCGGGTGTTGAAAAATGAGAACACATGGATACAGGGAGGGGAGCATCACACGCCGAGGTCCGAGAGTGGGAACTAGGGGAGGGACAGTGGGGGGTGGGGAGAGAGAACATGGGGAGAAATGCCAGATATAGGTGATTGGGAGGAAGGCAGCAAACCACATTGCCATGTAGGTACCTATGCAGCAATACTGCATGTTCTTCACATGTACCCCAAAACCTAAAATGCAATTATATATATATATATATTTGTAAAATATATATATAAAATAAAAAAGATTTTATCTCCAAACACATTCATACCCTGAAGTCCTGGGAGTTAGGGCTTCAACTGATAAGAGTTGGATAGAATTCGGCTCACAGGTCTTTTCAGTTGAGGTCACTAAGGTGGGTCCTGATTTAGTGACTCCTGTATTTATAACAAGAGGAGATGAAGACACAGACACAGAAGAGAAGGTCAGGTGGAGATGGAGGCAGACACTGGAGTAATGGGGCCACAAGCCCAGGGATACTGGAGCCCCCAAGAGCTGGGAGGAGCAGGAAGGGTCCTCCTCTAGACCCTCCTGAGGGAGCACAGCCCTGCTCACATCTTGATCTCAGCCTGCTGCTCTCCAGAAGTGGGACAGAATAAATTTCTGGTTTTGTTTTGTTGAGACAGAATCTTGCTCTGTCACTCAGGCTGGCATACAGTGGCACAGTATCAGCTCACAGCAACCTCTGCCTCCTGGATTCAAGTGATTCTGCTGCCTCAGTCTCCCAAGTAGCTGGGATTACAAAAGTGCGCCACACCAGGTTAATTTTTGTATTTTTAGTAGAGACGGGTTTCATCATGTTGGCCAGGGTGGTCTCGAACTCCTGACCTCGTGATCTACCCACCTCAGCCTCCCAAAGTACTGGGATTACTAGAGTGAGACACTGTGCCCAGCCCCCAAATTCCATAATATTATCCTTATGCCTTTGCATTCTCATAGCACAGGTTCCTACTTAGAGATGAGAAAATACTGTATTTGGCTCTCCATCCCCCGAGTTACTTCACTTTGAATAATGGCCTCCAGCACCATCCAACTAGCCGCAAAAGACACTGCTTCATTTCTCTCTATGGCTGAACAGTAGTATTCCATGGTGTATATGCCGCATTTGTTTATACACTTATTGGTTGCTGGTCACTTAGACTGGTTTCTTATCATTGCAGTTGTGAATTGTGCTGCTATAAATGTGTGCACAAAAAGTGTCTTCTTCCTAAAGTGACTTTTTTTGTTTTATTTTGAGGTGGAGTTTTGCTCTTGTCGCCCAGGCTGGAGTGCAGTGGTGTGATCTCAGCTCACTGCAACCTCCGCCTCCTGGGTTCAAGTGATTGTCCTGCCTCAGCCTCCTGAGTAGGTGGGATTACAGGCATGTGCCACCACACCCGGCTAATTTTGAATTTTTTAGTAGAGACTAGATTTTATCATGTTGGCTAGGCTGGTCTCAAACTCTTGACCTCAGGTGATCCACCGCCTCAGCCTTCCAAAGTGCTGGGATTACAGGTGTGAGCTGCTGTGCCCAGCCCCAGCACAGCTTTTTAATATTACTCATGCATGGAGCAACAAGACTCTTCAGCATTGGCCTACAAAAACTCCTTCGGCCCTCAAGATGGAAGACGTTGCAACACGACCCTATAAAACAATTTCTGGGTATGTCAGAACCCAATAGAGCACTGGCCGGTCCATAAATAGTTCTGGATTGGTTGATAAATAATCCTCTGTAATGCTTTGTGTATACTGGAGTTGATGAAGATGTGTTGATTTAAAGCAGATTACACTTGTGACAACTGATGGATGTCCATAGCCTTGTTATCAGAAATGCACCTGTGCTTTTTTCTTGTAAATCTGCTTTAGTTCTTTGTAGATTCTGGATAGTAACCCTTTGTCAGATGGGTGAAGGATATGAACAGACACTTTTCAAAAGAAGACATTTATGTGGCCAAAAAACATATGAAAAAATACTCATCGTCACTGGTCATTAGAGAAATGCAAATCAAGTCCACATTGAGATACCATCTCATGGCAGTAAGAATGGTGAGCATTAAAAAATCTGGAGACAACAGATGCTGGAGAGGATGTGGAGACATAGGAACAGTTTTACGCTGCTGGTGGGAGTGTAAATTAGTTCAACCATTGTGGAAGACAGTGTGGCCATTCCTCAAGGACCTAGAAATAGAAATTCCATTTGACCCAGCAATCCCATTACTGGGTATATATCCAAAGGACTATAAATCGTTCTACTATAAGGACACATGCACACGAATGCTCATTGCAGCACTGTTTACAATAGCAAAGACCTGGAACCAACCCAAATGCCCATCCATGATAGACTGGACAAGGAAAATGTGGCACATACACTATGAAATACTATACAGTCATAAAAACAAGAAGTTTGTTTCCTTTGTAGGGACATGGATGCATCTGGAAACCATCATTCTCAGCAAACTGACACAAGAGCATAAAACCAAACACCGCATGTTCTGACGCATAGGTGGGTATTGAACAATGAGAACACATGGACACAGGGAGGGGAGCATCACATACTGGGGTAGGTTGAGGGTTGTGGGGGCTAGGGGAGGGACATTGCAGGGGCAGGGAGGCTGGGAAGGGAAAATGCTGGGAGCAATGCCTGATGTAGGCAACAGCGGGACGTAGACTACAAACCACCATGGCATGTGTGTACCCGTGTAACAACCCTGTGGGATGTGCACGTGTACCCCAGGGCTTAAAGTACGGTAAAAATGAAATAAGCACGTGCACCTGCGTTGGTGATCTGGCTTGGATATTGCACTCCAGGCATGATAGAACATGAAGTTGGGTTAAGGGCAAATGAAACTCTGCGTGTGGGTTTTATGTCCTTAGACTCTTAGCATCTTCCTTAGACTCTTTAATCATTTCAAAAGGAAATTTAAAAAAATATATATATAATTATAATTTATAGTAATTATACAGAAAACTAATTTGGAAAAGTGGTACATTTGACCATTTCTTGTTATATTTCAAAATCTAAATTTCCTTGGGTGTCATGAAATTATCCTGTCTGGAACCAAAAGCTTTCCCACCTTTATTATTTATTTATTTATTTATTTTTGCGATGTAGTCCCATTCTGTCGGCTGAGATGGAGTGCAGTGGTGCTATCTCTGCTCACTGCAACCTCTGCCTCCCGGGGTAAAGCGATTCTCCTGCCTCAACCTCCCAAATAACTGGTATGACAGGCACCTGCCACCACGTCCATCTAATTTTTGTGTTTTTAGTACAGATGGGGGTTTTACCATGTTGACCAAGCTGGTCTTGAACTCGTGACCTCAAATGATCCACCTGTCTGTTTCTGCCTCCCAAAGTCCTGGGATTATAGGCGTGAGCCACCACGCCCAGCCCCATTTTTACCTTTGAAGTTGACTTAACATTTCCTGTAGAGAAGAGGTAGTTTTTTTTTTTTTTTAAATTTTTTATTGGATTATAGGTTTTGGGGTACATGAGCAGAGCATGCAAGACAGTTGCGTAGGTACACACATGGCAGTGTGCTTTGCTTTTCTTCTCCCCTTCACCCACATTTGGCATTTCTCCCCAGGCTATCCCTCCCCACCTCCCCCTCCCACTGGCCCTCCCCTTTTCCTCCCAATAGACCCCAGTGTTTAGTACTCCCCTTTCTGTGTCCATGTGTTCTCATTTTTCATCACCCACCTATGAGTGAGAATATGCGGTGTTTCATTTTCTGTTCTTGTGTCAGTTTGCTGAGGATGATGTTTTCCAGATTCATCCATGTCCCTACAAACGACACGAACTCATCATTTCTGATTGCTGCATAATATTCCATGGTGTATATGTGCCACATTTTTCCAATCCAGTCTATTATCAATGGGCATTTGGGTTGATTCCAGGTCTTTGCTATTGTAAACAGTGCTGCAATGAACATTCGTGTACATGTGTCCTTATAGTAGAACGATTTATAGTCTTTTGGATATATACCCAGTAATGGGATTGCTGGGTCAAATGGAATTTCTATTTCTAAGGCCTTGAGGAATTGCCACACTGTCTTCCACAATGGTTGAACTAATTTACACTCCCACCAACAGTGTAAAAGTGTTCCTTTTTCTCCACATCCTCTCCAGCATCTGTTGTCTCCAGATTTTTTAATGATCGCCATTCTAACTGGCGTGAGATGGTATCTCAATGTGGTTTTGATTTGCATCTCTCTGATGACCAGTGACGATGAGCATTTTTTCATATGATTGTTGGCCTCATATATGTCTTCTTTCGTAAAGTATCTGTTCATATCCTTTGCCCACTTTTGAATGGGCTTGTTTGTTTTTTTCCTGTAAATCTGCTTGAGTTCTTTGTAAATTCTGGATATCAGCCCTTTGTCAGATGGGTAGACTGCGAAAATTTTTTCCCATTCTGTTGGTTGCCGATCCACTCTAGTGACTGTGTCTTTTGCCGTGCAGAAGCTGTGGAGTTTCATTAGGTCCCATTTGTCTATTTTGGCTTTTGTTGCCAAGGCTCTTTGTGTTTTGTTCATGAAGTCCTTGCCTACTCCTATGTCCTGGATAGTTTTGCCTAGATTTCCTTCTAGGGTTTTTATCGTGCCAGGTCTTATGTTTAAGTCTTTAATCCATCTGGAGTTAATTTTAGTGTAAGGTGTCAGGAAGGGGTCCAGTTTCTGCTTTCTGCACATGGCTAGCCAGTTTTCCCAACACCATTTGTTAAACATGGAATCCTTGCCCCATTGCTTGTTTTTGTCAGGTTTATCAAAGATTGTATAGTTGTATGTATGTTGTGTTGCCTCCGGTGCCTCTGTTCTGTTCCATTGGTCTATATCTCTGTTTTGGTACCAGTACCATGCTGTTTTGATTACTGTAGCCTTGTAGTATAGTTTGAAATCCGGTAGTGTGATGCCCCCCACTGTGTTCTTTTTGCTTAGAATTGACTTGGCTATGTGGGCTCTCTTTTGGTTCCATATGAAGTTCATGGTGGTTTTTTCCAGTTCTGTGAAGAAAGTCAGTGGTAGCTTGATGGGGATAGCGTTGATTCTGTAAATTACTTTGGGCAGTATAGCCATTTTCACGATATTAATTCTTCCTAACCATGAACATGGAATGTTTCTCCATCTGTTTGTGACCTCTCTGATTTCGTTGAACAGTGGTTTGTAGTTCTCCTTGAAGAGGTCCCTTACGTTCCTTGTGAGTTGTATTCCAAGGTATTTTATTCTTTTTGTAGCAATTGCGAATGGCAGTTCGCTCTTGATTTGGCTTTCTTTAAGTCTGTTATTGGTGTAGACGAATGCTTGTGATTTTTGCACATTGATTTTATATCCTGAGACTTTGCTGAAGTTGTTTATCAGTCAGGAGTTTTTGAGCTGAGGCGATGGGGTCTTCTAGGTATACTATCATGTCGTCTGCAAATAGAGACAATTTGGCTTCCACCTTTCCTATTTGAATACCCTTTATTTCCTTTTCTTGCCTGATTGCTCTGGCTAGAACTTCCAGTACTATATTGAATAGGAGTGGTGAGAGAGGGCATCCTTGTCTAGTACCAGATTTCAAAGGGAATGCTTCCAGTTTTTGCCCATTCAGTATGATATTGGCTGTTGGTTTGTCATAAATAGCTTTTATTACTTTGAGATACGTTCCATCGATACCGAGTTTATTGAGGGTTTTTAGCATAAAGGGCTGTTGAATTTTGTCAAATGCCTTCTCTGCGTCAATTGAGATAATCATGTGGTTTTTGTTTTTGGTTCTGTTTATGTGGTGAATTACGTTGATAGACTTGCGTATGTTGAACCAGCCTTGCATCCCCGGGATGAATCCTACTTGATCATGATGAATAAGTTTTTTGATTTGCTGTTGCAATCGGCTTGCCAATATTTTATTGAAGATTTTTGCATCTATGTTCATCATGGATATTGGCCTGAAGTTTTCCTTTCTCGATAGTTTTTTTTTTTACATTGAGTAACAAATCCGTTAACTTTTTTGAAATCAGGGTTCAGTATTTCCTAGAACCCATGACCGAGTTAAAGTGCTGGATGCATAAACACACACACACATACAGACATGCGTGTACACCTGCAGCCACACACGTCAACTGAAACTCCATTTATTTATTTGCTGATGAAGAGAACCTGCAAATAGAATGTGCAGGTGTCCTTATCTGACCCTGGAAGGGAGAAAAACGTTCAAAGATGAGCTCTTTTAATTTCAAATTATGTGTCAACTGCCTTGGATTCACTTTCTTGCTTTTTCTTTCTTTTTTTTTTTTTTAAGTATTAAGGCTGTCAGTGACTTCCTCGTAAGTTGGTGAGCAGAGGTAGATGGTTTGAAATGTATTGTCAGTGTGGTATTAAAATGTGTATTATACATTTGAACTACTGGGCTCAAACGATCATCCCGCCTCATTCTCCCAGGCAGCTGAGACTACAGGCGTGCACCCCTACGTCCTGCTATTTTTTAAAATAGAAATACAGTGTATTTCTTACTGCTCATTTAAGGTTCTAGGGAAACAGAAATAAACAATACATGGCTTATAATTCAAGCAGCTGTACGTGTGATCCTGTTGGGTGTCTGTCTGCACATACATGGCCAACCAGGACTGAATAAGATGTTCCTATAATGTTGGGAGAATCTGCGGACCACAGCCAGTTTGGCCTTAGGCTCCAGAAGATGATTAAACATGGAAATGAAAGCCAGATAAACAGTTGATGATAATGAAGTGAACATGTGTGTGTGTACCTCCTTTTCTCCAACCCCCCAAAAGACTGTAAAGCCCTTGAGGATGCTTTATTTTGTGTCCCCCAAGGTGCCTTGAAGAGTGTTGAAAATTTGGCAAATTCTCAATAACGTCTGGAATGGGGAAGCAGGGGCCTTGGGAAAGTCATTAGATACACAGCGATTAGCTTTTGCAGCTAATCCACCCCAAAACGTGGTGGTTTAAAACAAAACACAGAGCTGGGCATGGTGCCTCATGCCTATTATCCCAGCGCTTTGGGAGGCCGAGGTGTGTGGATCACCTGAGGTCGGGACTTCGAGACCAACCTCACCAACATGGAGAAACCCAGTCTCTACTAAAAATACAAAATTAGCCAGGCATGGTGGCCCATGCCTGTAGTCCCAGCTACTCGGGATGCTGAGGCAGGGGCATTGCTTGAACCCACTAGGAGGAGGTTGCATTGAGCAGAGACCACTCCATTGCACTCCAGTCTGGACAACAAGAGCGAAACTCTGTCTAAAAAAAAAATACCCATTTCATTAATCACGAGTCTGTGCCTCAGCTACTTGGGTTTGGCTCAGTGAGGCAGCTCTGGTGTCAGCTGGATTTACTTGTGAGTCCGTGCTCAGCTTCCAGGAGGCCAGGAGTGGACTGCTTTGGATGACTCAGCTGGGGTGGCTCGGTATAGCTCCAAATGGTCTCTCAGCCTTTATGGAGGCAGCTCAGGCTTATGCATATGCAGCCAGGAAGGTTTCCAAGCCACAGAGCTAAGGGGTGAACAGCCTCTAAAAGCTCCAGTGCAGAATTAAAAAAATATATATGTGGGCTAGGCCCAATGGCTCCTGCCTGTAATATCAGCACTTTGGGAGACCAAGGTGGGAGAATCATGAGGTCTGAAGTTCAAGATCCATCCTGGACAACATGGTGAAACCCTGTCTCTACTAAAAATACCAAAAATTAGCCAGCCGTGCTGGCAGGTTTCTGTAATCCAGGCTTTTTGAGCAGCTGAGGCAAGGAATTGCTTGAACCCGGGAGGCGAAGGTTGCAGTTAGCCGAGATTGCGCCACTGCACTTCAGCCTGGGTGACTGAGAGGGACTCTGTCTCAAAAAAAAAAAAAACTCATTTGTTTTTAGCAACAAGATCTCACTCTGTCACCCAGGCTGGAGTGCAGTGACACAATCACAGCTCACTGGAACTTTGAACTCCTGGACTGAAGTGATCTTTTCACGTCAGCCTCCCAAGTAGCAGAGACTACAGTGTGCACCACTATGTCCTGCTAATTTTTTTTTTTTTTGAAACGGAGTCTTGCTCTGTTGCCCAGGCTGGAGTGCAATGGTGTGATCTGAGATCACCACATCCTCTACCTCCCCGGTTTTAAGCAATTCTCTGCCTCAGCCTCCCGAGTAGCTCAGATTACAGGTGCCCGCCACCACGCCTCCCTGATTTTTGTATTATTACTAATGACGGGGTTTCACCAACTTGGCCAGGCTGGTCTTGAACTCCTGACCTCATGATCCACCCACCTCGGCCTCCCAAAGTGTTGGGATGACAGGCGTGAGCCACTGCACCCAGCCTGTCCAGCTAATTTTTAAAAAATAGACATAGGGTGTCATGTTGCCCAGGGTGGTCTCAAACTTCTGGCCACAAGAGATCCTCCCCCTTAGACTTCACAAGTGCTGGATTTATAGGAGTGAACCACGGAAAGCACAATCATGTTGACCTATTTTCACTGCATTCCTCTGGCCAGAGCAAGAGGTGACATCAGTGCAGATACAAGGGTCCCACATATGGCTGAACCTCTTCAGCAGAGCTGATTCACAGAAAGAACTAACAGTCTTCATAACACCCAAGAGAGCTTCAGAGCACCCTGTGCTTCTGAAGGGCAGACCTGGTTGATGGCATTCAACCTCGGTTAGAGCTCAAGTTTCTGCGATGACATTAGCCTTATCTAGGGCAAACTTTACCTTTATGAGTGTAGGAGTTTGGGAGAATGAGGCAGGTGGATCACCTGAGGTTGGGAGTTCAAGATCAGCCTGACCAACATGGAGAAACCCTGTCTCTGCTAAAATACAAAATCAGCAGGGCGTGGTGGCGCATGCCTGTATTCCCATCTTCTCAGGAGGCTGGGGCAGGAGAATCGCTTGAACCTGGGATGCAGAGGTTGTGGTGAGCTGAGCTCATGCCACTGCACTCCAGCCTGGGCAACAAGAGTGAAACTCCATCTCAAAAGGAAAAGAAAAGAGTATCGGAGTGGGATGGAGTGTGACAGTTTAATCAACAAATCCTCCTGAGTTGACTCTCCACTATAATGAATTTGGTCTTGCTTCAAGCTCCTCTGGTGAGGTCTGGCAGACGTGAATGAGAAGGGGCTGCAAAGGTATCCAGGGTCCTTGGTTCTGGTCATGCGGCTGCAAGCACAGATGCTGCAGAGAGGGGCTGTCAAAACCCTGAACTAGGAAGCTATCTGAAGGGGGCCGTTACAGGGGTGGGAGCTGTCTTTCCTGAGGACTCCTGCAAAAATCTTTCAGGTCACAAGGCACATCCCATGGAACCACCCACCTTTGAAAATGGCTTATGGCCACCGTCTTGGGTAGAGCTATTCTCCCTGCAGCACCATTCTCCAAGCTCTCACCAGCCGGTATTCCAAGTGGGGCATAGTCAGGAATAGGCTCACTACTCTGGCAAGTTCCGGAAAACCCAGAAGAACTGGCAGGACCAAGTGGGAATTTCACTTTCTGCAGAAAGAAGAAAAAGTTCTACAAAGTCAAAGAGACAGAGAAAAGACCTCCTGGCTTGTTAGGGTGTCTGCTTTGTCCATAAACAACTAGGATTCGAATAATCGTGATAATAATAATAGTACATCGTCTTCTTCCAGAAGTCCCTGGCATTGGTCTTCTCCTGCTCCTGACCCCTACACCTTTGCCTAACACTCAGAGAATCTCTCTCCGGATAGAAACAGGGACAGACACTTCCTAGATTTTCCCCTTTCCTCTTTCCCTCCATAAAGCCACGGATATTACTTAGGACTTTCTGGAGAAAGAGAACCAGTAAACTTTGGGACAGCTAGTTATACAGAATAACTCAAACAATCGGGCATTTTAGAACACATATGTAAAAGCTAACTTTTGCTGTGTAGCATTTTCACTCATATCCCTATAAAATGTGTGTGTTTGTGGTGTGTGTGTGTATTTGTCTTTGTGTGTTTGTGTCTGTGTGTTTGTGTGTGTGTGTTTGTGGTGTGTGTGTATTTGTATTTCTGTGTTTGTGTGTGTGTATTTGTGTTTCTGTTTGTGTGTGTTTGTGTGTATTTGTTTCTTTGTGTGTGTTTGTGTTTGTGTGTGTGTATTTGTGTTTCTGTGTTTGTGTTTGTGGTGTGTGTATTTATGTTTCTGTGTTTGTGTCTGTGTGTGTGTGTGTTTGTGTGTGTGTGTGTGTGTGCGCACACACATGCAAAAGAAAAGAGAGAAGGAGCTTCCTTACTGCATAGTCTTTTGTGGTCAGCTCACTTTTGCGTTGCCGGCACTCGGCAGAGGAATTAAGCACTTAAAGTTCCCAGTCTGTACATGGGGCTGTCTGCCAGGTACCACGTTAAAACACAGAGATGAGCCTACTCCCAGCTTGTTGCAAAGCTCAGATAAACACAAATAAACAGCCGCAAATTCGGACAGCTCTCCTGTCAGAGTCTGTGTTTAGGGACACCCTAGGATGCCTTTCCCAGATTCAGCACTGTGACCCACACAGTCATCGTTCGTCATAATCAAGACTCAACCTCGGGTCTTGGATATGGTCCTAAGGTGCCACTGGTTCTAACTCAAAAGGTTGATTATCTATCTAAGCAGACTTAGGGGTAAGCAGGGTTCCTGTTTCAAATACAGGATTCTGGGAAGTTGATGCTTTCTTGACTCGGAGCCAAACTAAACGCCAGCATAGGCTTCATCACCAGAGCAGCTGTTTGTATATTATGCAACTTCCTTAATGCCTTTAAATTCCTGCTGAAGACTCAACCAATGCTACAGATAAGAAAAGTTAAAAGACACACAGACATAGCATCACACATCGAGATTTTGCCAAATTAAATTACTGTTTTAAAAATGATTTTCACCACTGATGGGTGCAAACCATAAAATTTCCAGTATATGAACTCGGGGCTACAAGACACTGTTTATCTTTGGCTGCTGTGAACACTGAGGGAAATTCCAGGGGTTTTGAAGCAGTCACAAGGCAATGTTCTGCAAATGGCCTGGACTCAGAGTCAAAGGGCTCTTGCTTTTAATCCCAGCCCTCTGCCCAACAGCTCAGTGGCCCCAGGATGGTTCTTCATCTGCAGAGGTGGGCTAATGAATCCAGAATCCCTGTTTCACAGTTGTACCTCCATAAATGAACACCTAGAAAGTTATACAACAATACAAAAATATCAGGTAAAAATTTACTTGTTTGTAAATCTATCAGTCCATCCATCCACTCACCATCGATCTGCTCATCCATCTATTTTTCTAGCCACCCATCCATCTATCCATGCACCTATTTATCCATCCATCCAATTATCCATTCACCTATCCACATATCCATCCACTCACCCACCACCCATCTACCCATCCATCCATTCATCGATACATTCATTCATCCACACATCCACCCACAAATTCACCAAACTCTTCATCCATCCATCCATCCATCTCTGAATATGTCCACTCACTTGTCCATGCATTCACCCACCCATTTATCCATCCGTCCATCCATCCATCCATCCACCCATCCATCCATCCATCCATCCACCCATCCATCCATCCATCCATCCATCCATCCTTCCATCCATCCATCCATCCATCCATCCATCTGTCCATCTACCCACCCACCCATTGCCCCATTCATCCATCCATTTATTCATCCATCCACACATTCAGCCACCCATTTACCAAAGCCCTTAACTATCCATCCATCCATCCCTTTATACACCCATCCACTCATCCATCCATGCACCCACCTACCCATGTTTTTATCCATCCATTCGTCCATCCATCCACACATCCACCCACCCATTTATCCAACCCTCCATCTGTCCACTCCTCCATCCACCCACCCATCCCTCAATCCATTCAGCCACACATCTACCCATCTACCCATCCATTCATCATCCATCTATCCACTTACCCACCCATTTGTCCGCACATACATTCATCCAGCCATTTATTCATTCAGCTACCCATTTATATCTCAATCAATCCATGCGTCGAGCTGTCTGTCCATTTATTTATATATCCACAACCCCCAAGCATCCACCCATCTGTACATCCATCCTCCCACTGACTCAGGAAACTAAACTTGAGCATCTGTATGGCAGACATCGAATGTGACTCAGACACCTCTTAACTGCCTTGGCTGCCCACAGGAGCTCACAGGAGGTCTCTACCGTACACTGAGCTCAGCCGCTGGCAATGGAGACCAGAAATGAAAAGTGATTAAAGTGACACTGAAACAAACCTGACTTTTTAAACCGTAAGATTAAACACGTACTCCTCTGTCCTGTAGTGAGATCAGGAGTGTTGGTCTGGGCCTGGCATGGCTGTCTTGCAGTGTCACCAGTCACCCTGGCACCTTTGCTCCATATATTCTTAGAGTAGGATTTCTACCCTCTAGAGGACTTCCTGTTCTAAGCTAGCTGCTGGTGCTCCAGACATCATGTCATTATTCCAGGCAGGCCCAGTATGATGCAGAGAAAGCGAAAAGTGGGCTTGGTCATCGTCAGTCCCCCTCTTAAGGGACTCCTCAAAAGTTTCACCCAATAACTTTGGTTCACATTGATTTTATTTATTTACTTATATTTATTAATTTATTTATTTATTTATTTTTGAGATGAAGTCTCACTCTTGTTGCCCAGGTTGGAGTGCAATGGTGCAACCTCGGCTCACTACAACCTCCACCTCCCAGGTTCAACAGATTCTCCTGCCTCAGCCTCTCAAGCAGCTGGGACTACAGGCACCCACCACCAGGCCCAGCTAATTTTGTAACTTTAGTAGAGATGGAGTTTCTCCATGTTGGTCTGGCTTGTCTCAAACTGTCAGGTGATCCGCCCACCTTGGCCTCCCAAAGTGCTGGGATTACAGGTGTGAGCCACCGCGCCTGGCCCACATTGATTCTGTTAGCCAGAACATAGATTTTTGTTACCCCTGACTGCAAAGGAGAATGAGGACATCGCATTTCAGCTGTCACATGGCCTACCTGAGTAACTTCAAGGTTCCTTGATGTAAAGGAAGAAGGAAAAGATACAGGATAGGCAGCTGTAGTCTCACAGGTGCATGAGAAATGGATGGATGGGCAGATGGTGGAAAGGGGTGTGTATGTAAATACTGTATTAGTCTTCCCAGGCTGCCATAATAAAGTAGCATAGACTGGTGCTTAACACAGATTTATTTTCTCACAGTTCTGGAGACTGGCATGTCCAATATCAAGGGGCTGGCTGGTTCAGTTGCTGGCAAGGGCTCTCTTCTGGGTTTGCTGTGTTCTCACATTGGGGAAAGAGCAAGCAAACTCTCTGGCATCTCTTCCTATAAAGGCACTAACTTGGCTGGGTGCGGTGGCTTACATCTGTAATCCCAGCACTTTGGGAGGTTGATGAGGGCGGATCATCAGAGGTTGGGAGTTCGAGATCAGCCTGACCAACATGGTGAAACCTCGTCTCTACTAAAAATACAAAATTAGCTGAGCATGGTGGTGTGTACATGTTATCCCAGCTATTTGAGAGCGTGAGGCAGGAGAATCCCTTGAACCTAGGAGGCAGAAGTTGCGGTGAGCCGAGATCGGGCCATTGCACTCCAGCAGGGGCAAGAAGAGTGAAATTCCACCACCCCTCCAAAAAAATGGCACTAACTTTATTGCATAGGTCCTAACTTTATGATTTCATTTAACCTTAATTATTTTCTTGCTGCAAATACAGACACATTGAAGGCAGAGCTTCAACACAGCTCTGCCTGTGTTGGGGAGGAGACACAACTCTGCTCACAGCACACATGCATGCATGCTACATGGATGTGTGTGCACGCATGCTACATGGATGTGTGTGCTCTCTGTGAATGTGAAGACAGGAACGCATGCACGCACGCTACATGGATGTGTGTGCTTTCTGTGAATGTGAACGCAGGAACGCATGCTACATGAATGTGTGTGCTTTCTGTGAATGTGAACACAGGAACGCATGCACGCATGCTACATGGCTGTGTGTGCTTTCTGTGAATGTGAACGCAGGAACGCATGCACGCATGCTACATGGATGTGTGTGCTCTCTGTGAATGTGAAGACAGAAACGCATGCACGCATGCTACATGGCTGTGTGTGCTTTCTGTGAATGTGAACGCAGGAACGCATGCATGCATGCTACATGGCTGTGTGTGCTTTCTGTGAATGTGAACGCAGGAACGCATGCACGCATGCTACATGGATGTGTGTGCTTTCTGTGAATGTGAATGCAGGAACCCATGCACGCATGCTACATGGATGTGTGTGCTTCCCATGAATGTGAAGATAGGAAGGCTCATTAATAGCACATATACACACACATACTATAAGTGTGTGTGCCTGTGTGTATGGGAAGAGAGGAAGCCTATTATCTAAATGCCTGGCCTTTGGGGTGAGCTAATTTTTGTTGTGTATGCGTTCAATTGAGCAATAAGCTTCTCAAAGGCTGCGTTTCTTTGTTGAGCTTTTTGCCAGGTGCCAAGGTACAAACAGAGATGCCACTGCTCTACAACTTCTTAGGAGGCTCAGGTAAACAGGAGTAAGTCTAAATAAATACACATAAATTAAGGGCTATTATAATAAACACTTGCTGCTCTCAGAAGCAGAGCCACAGCTGTTTGATTTCACTGCCATATCTCACAGAGCAGATGCTCAAAGAGCTTTGCTGTAGCCGGGCATGGGGGCATATCCCCATGATCCTAGGATTTGGGGAGGACTGAGACTAGAGAATCACTTGAAGCCACGGGTTTGAGACCAGCCTGGGCAACATAGTGAGGCCCCATCTCTAAAATTATAAAATAAGCTGAACATGGTGGTGCAGCCCTCTGGTCCCAGCTACTAGAGAGGCTGAGGTCAGAGGATCACTTGAAACCAGGAGTTTGAGACCAGCCTGGGCAACATAGAGAGACCCATGTCCAAAATTGTAAAATCAGCTGGACATGGTGGCACATTCCTGTGGTCCCAGCTACTCGGGAGCCTGAGATGGTAGCATCTCCTGAGTCCAGAAGTTTGAGACCAGCCTGAGCAACATAGAGAGAGCTCGTCTCTACAAAAAAATTAAAATAAGCAAAAATAAAATGTTAAAAACATGAAAAAGCTTTGTTGAATAACTGGACATGTTGAGAAATCACCAAGAATGGAGCACCGTAGTAATCTGGGAATAAAAAACGGAGTTGTCTGTGTAGGAGCCAAGCAGTTGGGGGCATGTGGAAGAAAGTCTGTGGTGAGCTGTGCCCTGAAGAACGCACCTGCACAAAAGATCTCATGCTACTCATTCTGAAGGTCACACACATATATATATATGAGACTGAGTCTTGCTCCATCACCAGGCTGGAGTGCTGTGGCGCAATCTGGGCTCACAGCAACCTTTGCCTCCTGGGTTCAAGCGAGTCTCCTGCCTCAGCCTCTCGAGTAGCTGGCTCTACAGGTGTGTGCCACTAAGCCAGGCTAGTTTTTGGTATTTTAGTAGAGATGGGGTTTCACTATGTTGGCCAGGATGGTCTTAATCTCCTGACCTCATGATCCACCTGCCTCGGCCTCCCAAAGTGCAGCCACAGGCATGAGCCAGTGCGCCTTCCTCCTGAAAGTCACATTCTTAAGCTCGAATGGCTGGCAGAGTTGACCTGACTCAGGATAATGGTAGAGTAATGGACATGTGCATATATATCATACTGCAAAGGTATCAGTTTTGAATCTGACTCTCTAAGAATAATGCAGACATCGGGAGAACATCTGCTGCTCACAATTTGGGAGAATGGGAAGATAAGAACATCCAGCCAGCCATCCATGTATTCATCCATCTATCAATCCAAGCACCCACCCACCCATCCATCCATCCATCTGCAACCATCCATCCATCCATCCATCCGCATCCATCCATCCATCCATCCATTCATCCATGCATACATACATACATCTATACATACATACATCCACCCACCCATTTATCCAACCCTCCATCTATCCACCCATTCATTCATTCATTCATTCATTCATTCATTCATCCACCCACAATCCACTCCTCCATCCACCCACAATCCACTCCTCCATCCACCCACCCATCCCTCAATCCATCCTCCCACACATTCACCCACTCATGTATCTATCCATCCATCCATCCATCCATCCATCCATCCATCCATCCACCCACCCATGCATCCATCCATCCACTCACCCACCCATTCACCCACACATTCTATCTGAATTGTGTCTGTGAGATTCCTTCATGGTGAAATTACTCTTTTCCTAACGTTTCCAGGTTGTACACTTTGGAAGAAGTGGGGATCTGTGTTCCCCTCCTTGATGGTTAGAGCAGCAGTCCCCAACCTTTCTGGTACCAGGGACCGGTTTCATGGAAGAAAATTTTTCCATGGAGCCGAGGATGGGAGGGATGGTTTCAGGATGATTCAAACTTTATTTTTATTGTGATTGCATTGTAATGTGTGACGAAATAATTCTACAACTCACCATAATGTAGAATCAATGGGAGCCTGTATTAGCCCATTTGCACACCGCTATAAAGAACTAAGACTGGGTAATTTATGAAGGAAAGAGATTTAATTGACACATGACTCCAGAGGCCATATAGAAAGCTGGGAGGCCTCAGGAAACTTACAATCACAGCTGAAGGTGGAGAAGCAGGAGGCATGTCTCACATGGCTGTAGTAGGAGAGAGATGCTGAAGGGGGGAGGTGATACACACTTTTAAACAACCAGATCTCTTGACAACTCACTATCACGAGAACAGCAAGGGGGAAGACCATCCCCATGATCCAATCATGTCTCACCAGGCCCGTCCTCTGACACTAGGGATTAGAATTTGCACAGGAGATTCGGGGGGATAAAAATCCAAACCATATCAGAGCCCTGAGCTTGTTTTCCTGCAACTAGACAGTCTCATCTGGGGGTGTTGGGAGACAGGGACAGATCATCAGACTTTGGATTCTCATAAGGAGCGCACAACCTAGATCCCTGGCATGTGCAGTTCACAGTAGGGTTTGTGCTCCTGTGAGAATCTAATGCTGCTGCTGATCTGACAGGAGGCAGAGCTCAGGCATTCACGCAAGTGATGGGGAGCAGGTGTCAACACAGATGAAGCTTCTCTCACTTGCCCACTGCTCACCTCCAGCTGTGTGGCCTGCTTTCTCTAGGGCCATCGACAAATACTGGTCCATGGCCAGGGGTCTGGGGACCTCTGGGTTCGAGTGGTTCATCAATTATTTGGGATCATTCTTCACGGCGGGGAGGTTGTCTCTTCTTATTTACGTATCTATTCAAACAATGCTCTTGATGTGTGGAAGTTGTCGGGCAGTCAGATCCCCAATCCCTTATTGAAGAGCTGTCCGCCTGTAGCCCTTGTTTGCAGAAGCTGGGTTTCATCTCTGTCCACACTTTGTGCCCTTGTCATCTGCGTGTTTTTCTAGAATATACAGACAGCATATCCTGGAATGCCAGTGGCTCCAAGGATGCATCTCCTGTGGATGGTCATTCTCAGATTCCTTGTCCTGTATATATAGAAACAGATAGATATACACACACCTATATATGTATATATACAAACATTATATTTAACATATTGTTATACTTAATAAATCAAACAAACATATTTAATTTAGTAAATATCAACAACACATTAAATATAATAAATATATTTATTAAATATAATAAATTATAGTTATATAATTTAATATTGTGTGTGTGTGTATATATGTATATTTGAAAGTTATTGGATTCTTTCTCACCTTCTCCATTCAAGATCATGTGAAATTCTTTCTTCCTGCCTCAGAGCTGTCTCTGGGCTTGACGTGGTTGAATGGATGAACTTGATAATAACCATGGCATCTCTTTATTTACTGAGGGTGTTTGGTATGCTTGCCTTGAGATTAAAATATGAAACTATTTTGGTGGGAAAGTTATCTTTGAGAAATGAAAATTTACGTTACTTGTACTATCAGGACTCGAATTAAGACAATTATTGGATAAACATTAACAGGAATCCTTGAATTGACATATTAGAATCTGCTTAAATAGGCTGGGTGCGGTGGCTCACACTTGGAATCCCAACATTTTGGGAGGCCGAGGTGGGTGGTTCACCTGAGGTCAGGACTTCGAGACCACCCTCGCCAACATTGTGAAATGCTGTCTCTACTAAAAACACAAAAATTAGCTGGATGTGGTGGTGTGCACCTGTAATCCCAGCTATTTGGGAGGCAGAGGCAAGAGAATCGCTTGAACCCGGAAGGCAGAGGTTGCAGTGAGCCAAGATTGTACCATGGCACTCCAGCCTGAGTGACAGAGCAAGACTCTGTCAAAAAAAAAATGAAGAATCTGCTTAAATGAAAGGAAACCTGATCGTGTGCTTTCTGGGAAGTGTGAAATCTGCAGAGGCATTTGATGAATGAAATACTCCTGTGCCCATCGGCCAGGTTCCCTCCTGCAGAGGAGGGTGTGTTCACATTCAAACTTTGCCGGGCATGCGTAGACATCTTATAACTCCAGCTGCAGACCTAACCCCTGTGTCTTGCGGGGTTCCTCAACTCAAAATTCCCAGGTGACAGTTCCAACTCCCAGGACCTCAGAATAAGACTGTATTTGGAGACGGGGGTCTTTAAAGAGGGGACCAGGGTAAAATGAAGTCACTAGGGTGGGTCCCGATCTAATAGGACTGGTGTCCTATAAGAATAGGAGATGAGGACACAGACACACACAGAGGGAGGACCCTGTGAGGACACAGGGAGAAGACAGTATCTGTGAGCCCAGGAGAGGGGCCTCAGGAGGAGCCAGCCCTGCCCACACCTGGATCTTGGACCTCCAGCCTCCAGGATCGTGATGGGATAAATGTCTGCTGTTTTAGCGGCCCCGAGCCTGGGATTTGGTTTAGGCAGTCTGAGCAGGTGATCGCACTGTGAAATCTATGATGACAGGAAATGATGGCTGCCCCTGGCCTGTCCGAAGCTGACCACTGGCCAGGGGTCTTTGGGAGGTATCGGCAACCTGGGCAGAGACTCGGTGCCAACCGCAAGCTGTTGTTCTCCAGACGCTCTCCCTCCCGTCACACCAACCTCTTCTTTTGACTTCTGAAAACAAGTCTGCCTTTGTTTTAGATGAAGTCTCCCCAGTACTCCCCAGAAAGTCTCCCTGGCTCCCCCAAACTGAAGAGAACAGTAGGGTTCCAGGTGCACAGAAGAAAGTAATGTCAAAACTCACCAAATGTAACCCAGAGAGAAAACTAGTATTTCATCGCTGATGGAACCAGAACACAACCGCACCCGCCTCCTGCAAATCCTGAGAAGAACAGCAACAGGAAATATGGACAATCTGAACCAAAAACAAGAGGAAGCTGAGGGAAGACCCTCCTCCTGGGACCCGGAAACGATTTCTCAAAAATTATTATTCAGAAAGAAAGAAAGGGGTGGGTGCAGTGGCTCACATCTGCGATCCCAGGCAGGTGGATTACTAGGTCAGGAGTTTGAGACCAGCCTGACCAACATGGAGAAACCCCATCTCTACTATAAATACAAAAATCAGTCGGGTGTGGTGGCAGGTGCCTGTAATCCCAGCTACTCAGGAGGCCGAGACACGAGAATTGCTTGAGCTGAGGTGGAGGTTGTAGTGAGCCGAGATCTCGCTGTCACACTCCAGCCTCAGCAACAGAGCAAGACTCTGTCTCGAAAATAAAAACGGGCCAGGTGCAGTGGCTCACATCTATAATCCCAGCACTTTGGGAGGCCAAGGTGGGTGAATCACGAGGTCAAGAGATCGAGACCATCCTGGTCAACATGGTGAAACCCCGTCTCTACTAAAAATACAAAAATTAGCTGGGCATGAGGCAGGAGAATTGCCTGAACCCAGGAGGCGGAGGTTGCGGTGAGCCAAGATTGTGCCACTGCACTCCAGCCTGGGTAACAAGAGCGAAACTCCGTCTAAAAAAAAAGTGCGCAAAGTGGCCACTTGGGTCCCTTGGAAATGGTCAGAACTTCTTTATTTCCTGAGCTTCCCCTGGTGAAAAAAACAGAACACATGGAGGCTGCCCCCGCAGGGAGCTCCCCATCACTCGCTTAGCCTGGCTCGGGGCCTTCAAGAGATGCTTCTCATGGCGTCTGGATACATTCAGAATTCAGAAGGCCTTTTCAATTAATTTAATTCTTCCGGATACAATTCAGAAGGCCTTTTCACTTAACTTAATTTTCATTCTGCAGGTGAGAGTCTCTTGGGGCCAGCTGCAGAGTGTCTGCAGAATATTACGGAAATTCGCATTTTGAGCCAAGGAAAGGTAGCATTAAAAACAAGACAGAAAGCACAGAAGGCCAAAGGCATCTGACTAAATGAATCACAAACAGACGCGTCCCCTTGCTTATCTGTGTGACCATAAATACAAAGCCTCAAAGCCTGGCCTTCAGAAGCCTCTGTTGTGTCTTTATTATAGCGGATGACAGCGACCTGTGGCCCTCCCTGAAAGGCAGCCAGATTTCAGGCTCTGCTGGAACAGGACAGATGGTCAGAGAGAGGCTTCTGCTGCAGAGCCATCCAAATATCAGAGGCTGGAGGCGGTCCAGGCTAGGGCATTTCTTTTGGAGGTGACTAGGGAGAAAGAAGCAGCAAGCTCTTGGTGGGGGGGCGGTGTTTGGCGTTTGAGACAGCACGGAGACCCGGGTTTCTCTTGCTTCATGATGCCAAAATCCCTAGCGAGCTGAAGCATCCCCCTGCTTCTCTGAGAGAGCCCCAAGGTCCTCCTGCTTGCCTTGACCTAGGGTCCATTCCCTCCCTCGACCCCAGCCCAGGACTACAGCCATGGAAAAAGAAAGTGCTGACTGGGAGACAGTCAGTGGCATATGGGGGTTGGGGGACAGGTGCGGGAGAAAGTGTCAGGGAAGCGTCCCTGGGTGGGTAGTTCATGCAGAGGCATGAACTTTGAAGCTCATATGAAGTGTTGCAGAGGCAACACTTTGAAGGTGATGCTTCCATGGAGAATGGTTGCATTTTTCCTCATGCTTCTACAGTGCAATTACATCGCTGGGGTGTTGCTGGCTGAAAAGAAAACAAAAAAGAAAAAATTTATCCTCCTTATATGCAGGTGTGCAAGGTCAGACTGTCAGTTTTGAAGACACGCATCACTCACACAGCTGAGCCGGTCCCTGGGGTGCAGGTTTCTGACCTAGGGGCAAAGGTGGCCTAGGAAGGGGTGGGCATGGCGGCAGGGAGGGGACAGCTCAGAGCACCAGGCTCAGCTGGCTGCACAGCAGGTGTGCCGGGCCAGAAATGGGCCAGTAGATGGCACAGGGTTTTGTAAACCAAAAATATAAGTTTTCGGGAGGCCGGGATGGGCGGATCACTTGAGGTTAGGAGTTCAAGACCAGACTGGCCAACATGATGAAACCCCATCTCGACTAAAAATACAAAAATTTGCCAGGCTTGGTGGCGGCACCTGTAGTCTTGGCTACTCAGGAGGGTGAGGCAGGAGGATCCCTTGAACCCGGGAGGTGGAGGTAGCAGTGAGCTGCGATCATGCCCCTACACTCCAGCCTGGGTGATAGAGTAAGACTCCACCTCAATAATTGAGTAAACAAATAATAAAATTCTAAGCCCACCCTCCCCGCCAGTCCCACCTTCAAAACCATCTGAGCGGACTTTCTCCTCAGCCACACAGCTTTTAAAGTTTAACCAGAGAGACCGTTTGAGGCGGTGATAGGAAGTGAGGTGGAACATGCCTCATGACACCTCTGTGGTGAAAGAAACCGTTTTACAGCCTCTTCTCTCTGACGCCTGGCAGCTGAAGGCTGCCTGCTGGAATAAGAACTTGGGTCTCCACAATCGTTTCCCTTCACTCATTCCTTTCCATTGATCCCAGGTCTTTAGAGAAACGCGAGCAATTGTCAATCAGAAAGTTCTACAGTCTACCTACAAGCCAGAAGCCCCGCTGCTTCCAGTCGCCCTGCTTTTCTGGATAAACCAACATGCATGTTAAATGTATTCGATTGCTGTCCCATCCACGCCTCCCTAAAATGTGTAAAACCAAGCTGCGACCCGACCACCTTGGCACATGTTCTCAGGACCTCCTGAGGGCTGTGTCACAGGTCGTGGTCACTCCTATTTGGCTCAGAATAGATCTTTTCAAATATTTTATTTTGAGATGGAGTCTCACTCTGACACCCAGGCTGGGTGCAATGGCCTGATCTCTGCTCACTGCAACCTCCACCTCCCCGGTTCAAGCTTTTCTCCTGCCTTGACTTCCTGAGTAGCTAGGACTACCGGTGCAAGCCACCACATGCAAGATGGGGTTTCACCACGTTGGCGAGGCTGGTCTCGAACTCCTGACCTCAGGTGATCCGCCTGCCTTGGTCTCCCAAAGTGCTGGGATTACAGGCCTGAGCCACTGCGCCGGGCCTAGCTGGACTCCTTTCGCGGGCAGTTTGAAGGGTGGAATGCAAGGGAGGGATGCTTCTCAGTCTGCAAAGTTGTTCCGCTGCCCCTCAGGAAAATGGCTAGCATTGTATAGGCTTAGGTGTTCACAGAAAGCAGATTGTTAGTGTGGGGAGGCCTGCAGTGCAGCTGTGGCCGGCGGCGCGACTGGGGATCTCCAGACTCAAAGGCCATTGGAAGGCGAGTCGCCAACGCCCAGGGCTAGGGCCCAGGTGCCCCAGAGACTGAGACGGCCGATGGAGTTCCCTATTGTCCCCCACTAATCCCCATGACCAGGAGTCCTCACTCCCAACCTTGTCCTGGGTTTTTTTTGGGGGGGTGGTTAAACTGCCTGAGCGCAGAGGCACCTCCAAGGGTCCTGTTGGTCTTGTGCAAAGGGGGTGTCCGCCCCCGCCCCCGCCAACCCTCCTGGGTTCCGCCCCAGCTCGGATGCGCCAGAAAGTACATGGGGTGGGGGTTGCCTGTGGAGGCGGCGGGGGCCCACGCCTTCCTGAGCAGGGAGGGAATTGCTCTTTGCTCCTCTTGGGGACCCCCCATCCTCCCGAGCAGCTGGGAGGGGACCCCATACTTTTCCCAGCAGGGGAGCCTGGAGAGTGTCCTTTGCAGAGCAGGGGAAGGTCTCTGTTAGGGGCGGAGAAGGGGCTGCAGGGGCGAGTGTGGAGGGCTAAGTGTTTCCAAGAAGCGCTGTAGTTTCGCTTCGCTGCAGTTAGAGGCGTGCATTTTAGGGGGTGTAGACAGGGAGGGACCCGCACTTTCCCAAGCTGGGGGCAAAGTTTCTTTTGCTGCCACTAGAGACAAGGGTGTGGGGGTGCGAGTGTGGGGTTGGGATGGGGGTGGGTGAGGGGTCCTTGTGAAAGGGGCGGAGAAGGGGCTGCAGGGGCAAGTAGGGGGAGTTATAGGTTTTCAAGAAGGGCGGCAGTTTTGTGTTGCTCTAGTTAGAAGCGTGCATTGAGGGAGTGCAGGGAGGGAGGGGCCCCCACTTTGCTGAGCAGGAGACTTGGGAGCTTCTTTTGCCCCCACCACTGACCAGGGGGCGAGGAAGTCCTCGTGCAAGGGGCGGAGAATAAGCTGCAGGGGCGAGTCGGGAGGGGATTTGGGGGCTACAGGTTTTCAAGAAGCGCGGCAGTTTTGTGCCACTATAGTTAGGGGCCTCCCTGGGGCGTGCAATTTACGGGGATGCAGACAGGTGGGGGACCCGCACTTTCCTGAGAATGTTGGATTTCTCTTTGCTCCGGGTCGGCGCCCCCTGAGGGTCCTGGAGACGGGCTCGCGGATGTGTGGACTCCACGGTTTGCTGGGAAGGGAGCGGGGTGTCCAGTGCTCCCTCGTCCGCCTCCTTCTCGGTCCCCTCCCCCGGCCCGGCGTTCCCGCCCCTCCTAAGCGCGCCGAGGCCGGGGTGGGGCGGGGCCGGGCGGGCGCGGCCCGGGCTGAGCCTGCGGGGCGGCTCCCCTCACCCGCCCCCTTCGGGTCCTTCCGAGCTCCGCCCTACACGGCCCAGGGGTGCCAGTCTCGCTGCCGCCGCTACCGCCCGCGCGCTGCACTCGGGAGAGCGTCCCTGCGCGCACTGGGCGCACCATGGCCCGCGGGTCCGCGCTGGCGCTGCTGCTGCTCCTCGGCCTGCTCGGCGCTTTGGTGGCCGCCCCGGGTGAGCCAGCGGCGGGATTCGGGTGCGGGGGGGACTCGTGGGGCGCGGGCCGGGCCTGGGGATCCGCTTGCGGGTGCGGAATTGGGGGGCGCCCCGAGGGGACACCGGGACCCCCCTCCCTAACCGCGGCGGGACGCGCTGTGGCCAGGGGGGCCCAGGCATGGAGGAGGCGCCCACTTTCTCCCCAGTTCTCTCCTGGGGCCGGGTGGGAGTCGCATTCCAGAGGGAGAAGGTCAGCGTTTGTTGTCGGAGGCCCAAACTCTTAATTTTGGGGGTGACCTTGGGAGAGGTGGCATTTCATTCTTCCTAATCCCGGCGACTTTCTAACGGATCTCTCTGCCCGTTGGCATCAGCCCCTGACCCCACCCCGCTCTCTCCCCTCGGGGTCTGGGACTTGCGTCTTTAGGCCGCGCGCGGAGGCCGCCCCGGAGTCGCCTCTCGCAGCCACGCCCTGCGTCCCGGGCCTAAATTTGGAATCGCTGGGAGCCCGGAGGATGGGGGGAGGGGAAGGAACAGTTGGAAACAAACTTTGAGCCCTGAAACCGTTCAAAACTCCGGTGTGGATGCAGGCCCCGGGAATTTCTGAAAGAAACGCGTGGTTACCAGATTGTCCATGTGTAGCGCTGGAGAGTTGGGAAAACAGAAAAAGTATCCAGAGACGGGGGAGCCACGGTCACCCTCCCGCGCCCTAAACCGGGCCTCGTTCTGGTTATTATTTTCTGGTGGTTTTCTGTTTCCCTCGCGTCGAAAGGAAAACGGGGACCCCGCTGGGTGTGATGTGCTATCAATTCCACTAGACGGTGCGTTTCTGCCCCTTCCTGTGGGCAGGCTTTTAAGGAGAGCGGCTTGCAGGCAGTGTAGACTTGACCAGCCTTATCAGGGCTGGACAAACTGAGGAATGAGAGGCGGGAACGCCCAGCTCTGGGAGGGCAGAGGAGGCCCGGTTTGTGCCGCGAAATTTCCTGCTGGTGTTCATAGGGTCGCGCTCAGCCCGGAGCTGCGGTGACGAGGCCTGGTCTCTGTTTGTAGGGAGGAGCTGCTAATGGGTTTACACGCTCTTTATTTTATTGTATTTTTTTTGAGACGGAGTTTCGCTCTTGTTACCCATGCTGGAGTGCAATGGCGCGATCTCGGCTCACCGCAACCTCCGCCTCCCGGGTTCAGGCAATTCTCCTTCCTCAGCCTCCCGAGTAGCTGGGACTACAGGCACGCACCACCATGCCCAGCTAATTTTTGTATTTTTAGTAGAGACGGGGTTTCACCATGTTGACCAGGATGGTCTCGATCTCTTGACCTCGTGATCCACCCGCCTCGGCCTCCCAAAGTGCTGGGATTACAGGCTTGAGCCTCCGCGCCCGGCCCGCGCGTCCCGGGTATCCTGGAAATTGCGCTTTCCCTTGGTGGAGCTGACAGTGTGGCTGGCTCCGTTTTGTAAAACTTGGAGGCGTGTACAGCCCGCAGGGAGGTTCCAAAGGCGGCTTCCTGTTTCTCTTTTTTCCTTAGCAGGGAGGGCTCTGCAGGGTTTGATCAGCTGCATCTGCTCCCAAGGCACCTGCAGAAGGGCGTTTTCACTCGTCTCGCTAACGCATGTCTGTCCTTCATGCATTCATTCATTCCCTCCTTTGCAGCTGCCGTGTGCTTGGGGCAGGAAAATATATCCAAAAGAGTTCTGGTGTCTGAAGAATTTAGTTTCCAGGAGAAGAGAGGCATCCAAACAGGCGGACAGGACACACAGGGCGACAAGGACCGCTATGGTTCCATCACGAAATAACTCAGGCGTTCCAAGTGGTGGAGCTTGATGAGGGCCTTGGCTGGGTTTTGAAGACCTGGGGACAGAATTGCCAGCTGGTCCGGCTTTACAGGTCAATGGAGGAGAGAGGGGGCTAAAGCCTTATCTTCTCTGAGCTCACAACAAGGCGTTGCACACTTTTTAATCCCGCAGTAGTGTTCATCTGGAGCTCCCTAGTTTTGGAAGCAGACTGGGCTTAGGAGCCCTGAGACGGCGGAGACTTCGCGTCCGGGGAAGGGTGGCTGCACAGGGGTTGGGTGGGTGGTGAGGGCGGCAGACAGGCAGATAGCAGGGGCCAGTCTGTCCTTCCAATCGCAGAGGAAAGCCGGGCCCTCAGCACTGCTGGATGTCCTTGGGGGACCCTTGTCACCCCCGCTTTCCAGTGCCACCCTACTAGAGATGGAGATGGAAACCCCCTGTCCCGGTCATATTAATACACGTGTTGTTTCATCAGGAAACTTCAACTTTGAGTTGGTGATGCTCAGAACGCACTTTTCCTGCAGCAGTATGCATCGGGCTGCAAAACCCCACGGAGCCTAGGGGGAGGGTCTCTCACAGAGGCCGACAGCCCTGCCTGATCTCAGCGTTTCGGGGAACCAGGCCCGAATGGCAGTTCGGGCTGAGATCAGGCAGGGCTGTCGGCCTCTGTGAGATGGGATGGATGGAGCTGGGGGAAGGCTGCAGAGGAAACAAGGAGGCACCAGCTTTATAGAGAGCAGGACTTCCCAGGGTGACGTTGGCCCTCAGGAGACCCTTTGCCAAGGTTGCAGACAGTTTTTGGTGGCCACCCTGGGGTGGGACCTGCCACCATCCTGCTGTGGAAAAGGCTGCTCAGGGAAGCCTCTCAGAATCCTTTGAGGCCCAGGACAGACCCCAGCACAAGGAACTCATCTGGTGCCAAGTGCCAATTGTGTTGAGGGAAGAAAACCGGGAGGAGGGCTTGGGAGTTATGCCTAGGCACAGATTTAGGGCTGGCTCTGCGGTTGGGAGTGTCCCATCCCTGACAGTAGCGTAGAACACACCCGATGCATCCCTGCTTTCCAGAAAAGGCTTTTTTGACCCCAGCAGGCACAGTGGCCTGGGCAGTTTGAAAAATTCCAAACCCCTACATGGGCCCACATCTGTGGAACAATACCAGGTCTCTTCGGGATTCCCTCACCGCAGCAGAGGAAGCCTGCGCTTCGCTTTCTCAGCCTCTCCGGAGCTCTGTCTCCTGCCCCTGGGTGTGTATGCAGAAGTTATTAGGGGAACGTTGCTGCCTTCTGGGCAGAGGAAGTGGGTTTTATCCTTCAGCGAGTTTGCCTTGATTTTCTGCCAGCTTTTGGCTGTGGTAAAAGTTGATTGTTTTGTATTTAACCTCCTGCTTTAGGTCGGGTGAGGTGGCTCATGCCTGTAATCCCAGCACTTTGGGAGGCCAGGGCCAGTGGGATCACACGAGGCCAAGAGTTCAAGACCGGCCCGGCCAACGTGGGAAACCCAGAGTCTACTAAAATGACAAAAATTAGCCGGGCGTGGCGGTGCACGCCTATAATCCCAGTTACTTGGGAGGCTGAGTCACGAGACTTGCCTGAGCTCGGGAAGCAGAGGTTGCAGTCAGCCGAGATCGTGTCCCTGAACTCCAGCCTGGGCGACACGGAGAGACTCAGTCTCAAAAACAAACAAACAAACAAACAAAAAACCTCCCTGCATTCACTCTTTCTCCTTTCTCTGTCTGTGAGACACAGTTTTCATGTGAGGACAAATACGTGCCTTTACACTTTGGAGGTATTCAAGAACGTGATTTTACATTTGTTTGTTTGTAAGTCACTTTTCTTCTGGAAGGCCCTACGCTGGTTACATGCTGTCATTTAGAAAGAAATGCAGCTCATACGACACTTTCACCAATTGGGCACTTAGGAAGATCCTGGCAGGATTTCATGGATACGGTCTGGAATGCTTTCTAACTTAGGTGTCTTTTCCCCAAGGGAGGTGGACTTCTCACTAGCTACATGGAGCTTGTGGTGCTTTTCAGTCGGGCTGAACGTTTTCAGATCACTCTCCTTACTTTAGGGGAAAAGAATCGTGTCCTTTGTGATTCACAGACATGGTAAGAAATAAGACCTACGTGTCTTTAGGGGTGCAAAGGAAGAAAAGTTCTGTTTTGTTTTTTTATAGATGGAATCTCTGTTGCCCAGGCTGTAGTGCAGTGGCACCATCTCGGCTCACAGTTCAAGCAGTTCTCCTGCCTCAGCCTCCTGGTTAGCTGGGATTACAGGCATGCAATGCCATGTCTGGCTATTTTTTGTATATTTAGTAGAGATGAGGTTTCGCTATGTTGGCCAGGCTGAAAAGTAATTTTGTGAGGTGGAGGTCTCGCTCTGTTGCTCAGACTGGAGAGCAGGGGTTCGACCAGAGCTCACTGCAGCCTCCACCTCCTGAACTCAAACAGTCCTCCCACCTCAGCCTTTGCAGTAGCTGGGACTACAGACACACACCACCATGCCTGGCCAGTTTTACGTTTCTTTGTAGAGACAGGGTCTTGCTATGTTGCCCAGACTGGAAAAAACAATGTTTTTTGGAGACAAGAGCCTGGCTGTGTCACCCAGGCTGGCGTGCAATGAATGGCAGGATCTCCGCTCACTGCAACATCTGCCTCCTGGATTCAGGTGGCTCTCCTGCCTCAGCCAGCCAAATAGCTGGGATTTCAGGTGTGCATCAGCACACCTGGCTAATTTTTGTATTTTTAGTAGAGACGGGGTTTCACCCTGTTGGCCAGCCTGGCCTCGAATTCCTGGCCTCAAGTGATCTGCCCACCTCAGCCTCCCAAAGTTCTGGGATTACACGTGTGAGCCACCTGAAAAATCATTTTTAAAATCAACTGTCCTACATTCTTACTGGGAAGGGACTCCTGTAACCAAAGACAGCTTAACAAGGGGAAAACAAAGCAAACTGTATTGTCATGCGCTTTTCACTGATACATGGCAGGGACCCAGGCATGGGTCGTTTTCAAGGAGGGGGGTTGGAATTCTAGCTGCTCTAGCGTCCTCAGCAAAGAACAGTCCGTTTTTAGAGCATTGGCAAGAGAAAGACAAAGGACTTTTGAGTCTTCGCGGGAGAGAATGAGATGGCAGGGAAGCTTCTTCATTCCGAGTCCTGAGGTTCAGCATCCAGGCTCGTGAGGTTTTATTTTCACCTGTCGTCAGTGGTTCCCCTGCGTTCTCCCTGCTGGGAACGTGGGGTGGGGATTGCTTGTGAACGTGGTCTCCTGGTGCTGCTGTAGCTGCAGGCTGCACACTGTCCAGGGCTTGAGGCTTTGCTGCTGCTGTTTTTTGATTGAATCCTGTCTCTTGGCTGAAACACAGTTATCCACCACCATTTCTAGATACTGTTTGTCCAACAGGTATCTTTCACATCTCTAGAGACCAGAAGGACTTCCTCTTCTTGCATTTTCTGTTGGGTATTCTTTCTTGGCGTGGTTCCTTGGCGAGTTTTGGGGAGATGGCCATGGGCGTGTTTTCGGGTTTGTTTTTAGAATGACTCAGGGTTGCCACCACGCCTCGCCTCATACGGTCTCCTAGTCATCACAAGAACATTTCCCCCAGCAGGAAGCCAGAAACTTTCTTTCTTCTCCCCGGCGAGTCAGATTCAGACCAGCACTTTTCAAGTGGGCTGTGAAAGGACCATGCAGCCACCCGGCTTTGCAAAGAAAGTTCATCCGAGGAGAGGAGAAAATCCGCGTGGGCTGCGTGGAAAGCCTTGCTGAAGAAGCAGGATGGGCAAAGCTTGCTTTCGCGCTGTCTGTCTGGGTGGGCTGGGCTGAGATCGAAACCCTGTTTGTCGCCACAGGCGGCAGCTGGATGAGTTTGAAAGCGGTCGCAAACCCCTTTAAAGCACTTTGCTTTCTCAACTTTTAGAGGTGTTCTAGGCTGGGGCGGGTCCTCTGCTTTTGAGAAGCACCTGTAGGAGTGCTGTGCTGCCGCTTTTCAGGGAGCCAAGCAAAGCGTTTCTCCGAGGGCGCTGTTTAAAAGCTGTTAACAATGTAACTAGGGCCAGGCGAGGTGGCTCACGCCTGTCATCCCAGCACCTTGTGAGGCTGAGGCAGGCAGAGGATGAGGTAAAGGGATCGAGACCAGCCTGGCCAACATGGTGAAACCCCATCTCTACTAAAAATACAAAAATTAGCCAGACATGGTGGCAGGTGCCTGTACTTCCAGCTACTCTGGAGGCTGAGGCAGGAGAATCGCTTGAACCCGGGAGGCAGAGGTTGCAGTGAGCCTAGATGGCGCCACTGCACTCCAGCCTGGTGACAGAGTGAGCCTCCGTCTCAATAATGATAATAATAATAATAATAATGTAATTGGTTGAGCTGACAGTCCTTCCTGAGGAGGTGGCAGACCAGCCAGAGCCGTTACATTGCAGAGACTCTGCAGACATTACTCATGGGACACAGGGCAGCCAGACAAGCCTCTTGTTTGTGTCTGCTTTGCCTGACCCTGCAAAATTATTGTCTAAATACGCCTTGGCAAGCATTGATCCACGAGGGGATGCTGACCAGAAGGAGCCTTCGTATCTGCAGGAAGACGATGGACGGGAATGCTGACAAGAATAAACAGACCGCATTGTCCTTAAGGGCCAAGGGACTTGTGGAGGCATAGAGATTTTATCACTACTGCCGGGTCTCAAAGATTGCCAGTCTGCCTCTCCTGCGGCGGCTGCTAGTTTTCTTCTTCTGCGGGGAGCAGGTTTGCTTCTAAATGTGAATTAACACGGGGCTGTCTTCGATGAATTCAGCACAAAACGTTCTCAGCAGTTGAAGGGACACACACAGAGAGGAAAGTGTCAGGCATTTAATGCAGAGATTCATACCTAGAATAGCAGGACGGGGAAGTTTTGGATGTGGCAAGCAGGAGACAGATATGAACACGTGACTTCTGTGGACCCTGCAGAGGCCATCATGAAGGTAGCGGCCCCACCCTGTGTTGAGGTCTTTACTCAAGAGGCTGTGGTTGTGGTCTAACACAGCATCCAGCAGACACACAACACGGACAGCCACAGCTGTCCACAAGCTCCTTACACACTCTTCATATCATAAATGTATTACTTGGTGGTGGCTTGTAATCTTTTTTTAAATTTTATTTTAAACTTTCCCAGGCTGGAGTGCAGTGGCATGATGGTAGCTCACTGCAAACTTGACCTCCTGGGCTCAGGGGTATCTCTCACCTCAGCCTTTTGAGGAGCTGGGACCACAGGCATGTGCCACACTCAGCTAATTTTTTAAATCTTTTTGTAGAATAGGGGTCTCACTATGTTGTCCAAGCTGGTCTCGAACCCCTGGGCTCAAGCAAATCTCCCACCTCCACCTCCCAAAATGCTGGGGTTGCAGGCGTGAGCCACCATGCTCAGACCACAAAATTATTATTATTTTTTGAGCCAGGATCTTACTCTGTTGCCCAGGCTGGAGTGCAGTGGTATGATCTCAGCTCATAGCAGCCTTGAACCCCCGGTCTCTGAGCCTCTTGTGTGTAGTTAGAGACAGAGTTTCACTCTGTTGTCCAGGCTAGTGGGCATATTTTAATATTTTAATCCTACAGAGTGCAGGCTAAGAATACACCGGCATCTGTGGTGCCCGTCCCTCCTGCATTCCTGATTTCTGGGTGACGGTTTCAGATGCAGACCTGCTTGACCCCCATCCATTGGCTCTTGCTGACCTAGAGCCAAGGTTCTCAGCTTTGGCCCCGTTGCAGGAAGCTTGGAAAAGTCACTCTTGCCCAGGACTTTCTGGGTAGCCTGCTTTATAGACGTGTTATGTGTTTTTATTTTTAATTTTTTGAGGCAATATTTTGCTCTGTCACTCAGACTGGAGTGCAGCGGTGTAGTCATGGCTCACCGCAGCCTCAACCTCCTGGGTTCAAGCAGTCCTCACACCTCAGCCTCTCAAGTAGCTGGGACCACAGGCATGCCTCACCATACCAGCTAGTTTTTTTTTTTTTTTTTGTAGAGACAGGGTGTTTCTCTGTTGCCCAGGCTAGTCTTGAACTACTGGACTCAAGCCTTCCACCTGCCTTGGCCTTGCAAAGTGTTGGGTTTATAGGCGGGAGCCACTGCACCCTGCTATTAGGAATTTTAAAAGCCCTGCAGAGGTTCTGCGTGGCTGAGTTGTCAAACACCGCTGAATTGTTATTCTACCGGATGTTCTGCTCATCCCCTCCTACCTGTGACTTCCCATGACTGGTTCTCGAATGTGAATGTCTGTGCTGTGGACTACATTTTTCAAAGAGCATTCAGTTTGTTCTCTTCAGCAAGCCCTTAAGATGTATCTCATGGGCTTTTTGTAGATAAAGATGCTGGTGTTAGAGAGTTCAGGAGCTTACTGGTGATCTCATGATCAGCGTGGGGAAAAATGCTCATGGACATGAGTCCATCCATCCACCCACCCATCCACCCACCAACTCACCCACCCAGCTGTCCACCCACCCATTTATCCATCCATCCATCCATCCATCCATCCATCCATCCATCCATCCATCCATCGGTCCGTCCGTCCGTCTATCTATCCATCCATCAACCCACTGGGCATAGGGGCTGCTGGGCTTGGGAGTTGGTAGCTTCATGTGCAGGGTAAACAGACCTGCCTTCACCACTTGTGTGACTTGAAAGGGAGGAGAATGTCCTGAATCACCAATGGGCATTTTTATATGGAAGAAAACTCCCTTGAGTCTTGTCTCAGACCAGTCACTAAGGCCTCTCCGGCTCCTCAGGGTCTCTGCGTTCTAGGTGTCCATATGTCCTTCCAACCATTTACCCATTCGTTCATGCATGCATGCATGCATGTATGCATCCATCCATCCATTTATCTATTCACCCATCAATCCATCCTGCCATTCACTTACTCATCAATTCATTCATCGATGCATGCATCCATCCAACCTCCATTCATTTATGTATCCATTCATGCACCTGTCCATCCATCCATCCTCCATCCATCCTCCCATTGATTTACCCATCCATTCATGCATCTGTTCATCAGTCCATCCATTCATTTACCCCTCTTTCCATCCACACCTACATCCATCTATTCATCCATCCTTTTAGTTCATCCAGCCACTCATCAATTGATACAGTCATCTATCCATCACTCATCTATCCATCCATTCACCCATTCATCAGTTTATCCATCCACCCATCCATTCACCCATTTATCCATCCATCCACTTATCTATTCATTCATCCATCTATCCATCCATCCACCTACCTACCAATCCATCCATCCACCTGCCATCTATACACCCGACCATCCATTTACCTATCCAACCATACTTCCATCCATCTACCCACCCACTCACCCACTCAACTGCCCGTCCATCTTTTTATTCATCCATTCATGTATCCACCCATCCACCTATCCATCCATCCATCCATCCATCCATCCATCCATCCACCTATCCATCTATTTATTCACCTATCCATCTTTTAATCCATCTACCCATCTATCCACCTATCTATCCATCCATCCATCCATTCACCTACATACTCACCCACCCACTCATTAGTCCACCCAACCATCCATCCACCTAGCCACCATCCATCCCATCACTGCCCATCCTTCCACTCATCCAGCCAATTACCCATCCATCCACCCAGCTATCCACCCAACTATCCACCTACTCACAAATTTATCCACCCATCCACCTATCCATCCATCCATCCATCCACCTATCCATCTATGTATTCACCTATCCATCTTTTAATCCATCTACCCATCTATCCACCTATCTATCCATCCATCCATCCATTCACCTACATACTCACCCACCCACTCATTAGTCCACCCAACCATCCATCCACCTAACCACCATCCATCCCATCACTGCCCATCCTTCCACTCATCCAGCCAATTACCCATCCATCCACCCAGCTATCCACTCAACTATCCACCTACTCACTAATTTATCCACTCACCCACCCATGCATCCATGCATCCATGCATCCATCCATCCATCCATGCATCCATCCACACACACACCCACCCACCCATGCATCCACACACCCACCGCCACACCCATCTATGCACCCTCCCACCCATCCATCCACGCACCCTCCCACCCATCCATCCATGCACCCTCCCACCCACCCTTCCATCCATGCACCCACCCATCCATCCACGTACCTGCCATTCATGCTCCCTCCCAGTCCTTGGCTCTCTTGTGTATTCCTTTAGCCAACATAGGTTGAAGTTAAATGCTACCTGTGTTCTTGGTGCTGTTTGCTGTGGGCACAGAGAAGACATACCTGGTCCCTGTTCTGTGTTCTCTGCCTGGGCAGTAACGACCAGGGTATCAATTTGGGCATGGAAGCCCTGGCGGTCTGGAAGCACAGAGCAGGGACCACACTCGCTCAGGGCATCAGAGAGAGTTCTCCCAGGAGGGGCCCTCCCTGGACGCTAAGCTTCCAAGAATGAGCAGAGGAAGACAGACGTAAGGAAGAGGAAGACTGTCTCACCCTGTAGAGAAGCAGTAAGTGAGGGTGGGGAGGCTGCAGTTCATCTCGGACTATAGGAGCTGCAGAGCCGTATCATGGCTGCTTCTGTTGCCGCTGCCAAGGAGTGCAGATGTAAGTTCCCCTGAAGGGTTTGATGCAGACAGCTCTGCAGGGACACTTAACCTGCTGAAGGCCCCTCTTTGGGTAATAGCATGGAGAACAGGTTGGAGGGGCCGGCGCTATTTTTAGCAGAGCGTGGGTAAGTCAGCAGAGGTAGAAGAGAAGTTACAAGCCCTCTTAAGACATACTAAGGAGGTAAGAATCTGTAACAGGTGCCTCCTGCGGAGTCGATCACACGTTTGCATCACATGGGTAGGCTTTAACATATAGACACCTGCGTCTCACCTCGGAAAGTTTCTGATTTAATTGGCCCGGGCATCAGGACTTAGGAAAACCCCTCAGATGTGTGTCATTTGCTGCTGGAGTTGAGAACTGGAGACTGCAGCTGTGCTCCTTAAACTGCAAAGCCCTTACAAATCGCCTCTTACAAATGCTTGTGAGAAAGAATGTGGGTTGGCCAGGGAAGAGGATCACAGAGGACTTCCTGGAGAAGGTGACATTCTGCCACAGCCTTGAGGGGTGAATAGAAGTTTTCCCGGTTCAGAAAGAAGGGATACGCTTTCATGGCCTGATAGAGGATGCAATGAGGCAGATGAGGGGCCCAAATTCTGTGACCCTTCCCTCCCCCGACTAGGACACCCCTGTATCAGTCCCATGGTGTAACAACCTAATTCACAGGATATTGCAAGGGTGAGGGATTTTAAATTTTCTGAGAAAGACAATGATATATTTTGGACACCATGACAAACACTCTTATTGTTTTAATCTGTGTACACACAACCTTCATCGTTCAAGGATTCTGTATTTGTGAACTTGCCCCCTTGCTAAAATGCATGTGTAATCCTCTGATCAATATTCCCGGCACGTAATTTTTTTTTTTATTTGGAACTTTCATTTTTGATTCGGGGATACACGTGAGAGTTTCTTACATAGGTAGACACATGTCACGAGGGTTTGCTGTGCAGATTATTTCATCACCGTGGTATAGAGCCCAGACCCAGTCGTTACCTTTCTGTTTCTCTCCTTACACCCGGCATGTTTTCTACATACACAGAACAGCAGAAAAACTGAAGTTCTTTTTTGTTTCTTTTTCTGAGACGGAGTCTCACTCTGTCAGCCAGGACAGAGCTGGAGTGCAGTGGCATGATCTCAGCTCACTGTAACCTCCGCCTCCTGGGTTCAAGCGATTCTCCTGCCTCAGCTTCCCAAGTAGCTGGGATGACAGGTGCCTGGGTAATTGTTTGTGTTTTTAGAAGGGAGAGAGTTTCGTCATGTTGGCCAGGGTAATCTCAAACTCCCGGACTTAGGTGATCCACCTGCCTCGGCTTCCCAAAGTGCTGGGATTACAGGCGTGAGCCGCCACGCCTGGCCAGAATTGAGCTTCTCAATACCCCGTGTTCTCAGTTGAAGTTCAACAAAGCATAACACTCACTGCCTTCTTGTGCCACCGCATACGGTCAACAGGGTTCTCTTCAAGGTCTACTCGAGTGCTGGGTTTTGTGTTTTCCCGCTTTTTGTCAGAGAATTTGCGCTTTCAAATATCCCCAGGTCTTTGCTGAGGTGGTACCTCACGTCCCTAAGTATGGGGAAGCTAGGATGCTCTCCTGCGGAAATACACACCTGATGAGCTTCATTTAGGCACAAGTTTCAGTGCTATCAGCTTCAAGACCAATGTGAGTGACTCCACGATGTGTATTCACTACGGTGTCTTCAAACAGAAACCCACGCAAGACGGGCTTAGGTGTTGATGGGTTGATGACCTCTGGGAAGCTAGCCCGGTCTTTCCCTAGGAGCAATGGTTTGCTGTGCGCTAATTCAGTGTTCGCCGAGACTTCGTGAAATGTCACTGCTTTGAATAACAAAGCCGTAATGAACAATCTGAGCTGCTTTGTGTGTGTCTGTGTGTCTCTGTGTGTGCCTGTGTGTCTGTGTCTCTGTGAGTACGTGTGTCTGTATGTGTCTCTGTGTGTGTCTGTGTGTCTGTGTTTCTGTGTGTGTATGCCTGTCTGTGTATCTGTGTATATGCCTGTGTGTGTGTGTGCCTGTGTGTGTCTGTGTATGTCTGTGAGTGTGCCTCTGTGTCTGTGTGTGTTTGTGTCAGTATGTGTCTGTGTGTGTTACTGTGCGTGTGTGTCTCTGTGCGTGTGTGTCTGTATGTGTGACTGTGTGTGTGTGCCTGTGTGTCTCTGTCTGTGTGTGTGTTTGTGTGTGCCTGTGTCTGTGTATGTGTGTGCCTGTGTCTCTGTGTATGTGTCTGTGTGTCTGTGTTTGTGTCTGTGTGTCTGCCTGTGTGTCTGTGTTTGTGTCTGTGTCTCTGTGTGTGTGTATGTGTGTCAGTATGTCTCTGTGTGTTACTGTGTATATCTGTGTGTCCGTGTTTCTATGTATGTGTCTGTGTGTGTTTGTATATGTGCCTGTGTGTCTGTGTCTGTATGTCTGTGTGTGTGTTTCTGTGTGTGTGCCTGTATGTTTGTGTCTGTGTTTCTGCATGTATGTGCCTGTTTATCTGTATGTGTGCCTGTGTGTCCGTGTGTGTGTGTGTGCCTGTGTCTCTGTATGTGTCCTGTGTGTCTCTGCATGTGTCTGTGTATGTCTGTGTCTGTGAGTGTGCCTGTGTCTCTGTGTGTGTGTCAGTATGTGTCTCTGTGTGTGTTACTGTGCGCGTGTGTCTTTCTGTGTGTGTTTGTCTATGTGTGTGTCTGTATGTCTGACTGTGTGTTTGTGTGTCTGTGTGTGTGCCTGTGTGTCTGTTTCTGTGTATCTGTGCCTCTGCCTGTGTATGTGTGTGCCTGTGTGTCTGTGTGTGCCTGTGTGTGTGTCTCTGTGTGTGTCTGTCTCTGTATGTGTCTGTATGTGTCTCTGTGTTACTGAGTGTGTGTGTCTGTGTGTGTTTGTGTGTGTGTCTGTGTTTGTGTGTTCCTGTGTCTATGTCTGTTTCTGGTGTGTGCCTGTGTGTCTGTGTTTCTCTGTGTGTGTGCCTATGTGTGTATCTTTGTGTGTGCCTGTGTGTCTGTGTATGTGTGTGTGCCTGTGTGTTTGTGTGTGTGTGTCTGTGTATGTCTGTGAGTATGCCTCTGTGTCTGTATGTGTGTCTATGTATCGTGTGTGTGTGTGTGTGTGTGTGTGTGTGTTGGCCTTGCATCATTTTACAGAGACACCAAGGGCTCTGCAAAGGGCTAACAGTTGGGACCGGGACCGGTGGAGGAGGGGTTATTTGGAGCTATTCCCAACCAACAGGGCAGAGACCAGTGTGAGACACCAGCTGGGAAGTGGCTGGGGATGAGGCTGGAAAAAGTGCTGAGGACTCTAAGTCAGTTTCCCGTTTCCACATTAGCCTTGGGAGGTAATGACTCAGTTTCCTGTAGGGACGTGACCTGGAGCTAGCATCTGCCTGCGGAAGGGGTGACAGGGACAGAGAGTGGGGAACCCCGGGTAGCCCTGCCTTGCTGTCCTCTGAGCCCCAAAACTCCTGAAGGTAGAGTCCTTCAGCATCACCCTGAAGTTTGTTAAAAATGCAGGTTCGGCCGGGCACAGTGACTCATGCCGGTAATCCTGGCACTTTGGGAGGCAGAGGTGGGTGGATCATGAGGTCAGGAGATCGAGACCATCCTGGCCAACATGGTGAAACCCCGTGTCTACTAAAATACACACACACAGAAGTCAGCCGGGTGTGCTGGAGTTGCCTGTACTCTCAGTTACTCAGGAGGCTGAGGCAGGGGAATACCTTGAACCCGGGAGACAGAAGTTTCAGTGAGCAGAGATCGTGCCAGTATACTCCAGCCTGGGGACAGAGCAAGACTCTGTCTCAAAAAAGAAAAAATATGCAGACTCATGAGCCTCACCCCAGACCACAAAATCAAAATGTCTGGGGCTGAGACCCGGGGTTCCTTATCTCCCCAAGCCCCTCGCTGGGAGATTCTGAGAGCCGCTGGTGTGAGACGTGCTGAGCCCAGACCCAACCTTCATACCATTCTCTGGCTTTATGTAAAACTTGGCACAGCTCAGGGGACGGTCCCAGAGTGATGGCAGGAGAACAAAAGAAAGCTTCCCACTTCTTACCTAACGTGTAGTAAAATTACAGAAAAGAGCTTAGCTTGTTACATCACCTCTGCACCCTCGTGCTGTCATCACAGGATGAAGCCAAGATGTGACCTTGGGCCACCTCAGACAAGGAATTATAATCAATTTAACCATGTACACACACAGAAACACACGCACACACAGAAATATATACATATAAAAGGCATGCTCAGCCCAGCCCAAACAAAACTCCTACCTGGAGGAGTTTTGAGGCTCTCTCTATATATATATGTTTTTGAAACACACACACACACACACACACACACACACACACACACACACACAGAAATAAATACATGTAAAAGGCATGCTCAGCCCAGCCCAAACAAAACTCTTTCCTTCAGGAGTTTTGAGGCTCAAAATATATATGTTTTTGAAATACATACACACACACGCGCGCGCGCGCGCGCACACACACACACACACATGCAGGTGGTTAAACTGCATATAATTCCACAAATAACTGTAACGTATATATATTTCTGAATATATGTATGTTTCCAATTATATATATATTTCAGAATGTATATATACACATACACACACACACACACACACTTTTCTTTTGAGACAGTCTTGTTCTGTCACCCAGGCTGGAGTGCAGTGGCGCAATGTCAGCTCACTGTAACCTCCACCTGCCGAGTTCAAGAGATTCTCCTGCCTCAGGCTCCTGAGTGGCTGGGACTACAGGCACACGCCACCATGCTCAGCTAATTTAGTAGAGAAGGGGTTTTGCCATTTTGGCCAGGCTGGTCTCCAACTCCTGACCTCAATGATCTGCCTGCCTCAATCTCCCAAAGCGCTGGGATTACAGGCGTGAGCCACCACATTCTGCCTATTTTTTTGAGGCAGGGTCTCTCTCTGTTTTACAGGCTGGAGCACTGTGGCACAATCTCAGCTCCCTGCAACCTTAACCTCCCCAGACTCAGGCCATCCTCCCACCTCAGCCTCCCAAGTAGCCGGGACCATGGTGTGCACCACCACACCTGTCTAATTTTTGCATTTTTTTTTTTTTTTGTAAAGACGGGGTTTCATCGTGTCGCCCAGGCTGATCTTGAACTCCTAGGCTCAAGCGATCCTCCCTCCTCGGCCTTTCAAAGTGTTGGGATTATAAGTGTGAGCCATGGTGCCTGGGCACCTGTATATAGTTTTCAAGCTTGTAAGACAGAGAGGCGAGTTTAACTACGGCTAGAGACACAAAGCCCATTCCTATGTGTAGTTCACAGGCAGAGAAAGTTTCCAGAGCCCAGGGGCCACTGCCAGCCCCTGCTTTCATGCCTTTCCCTGGCATGAACAGTCTGTGTGTGACTCAGCGGCCACATCTAAAGTGTAGGCTGTTGGGTGCATGTGGAATTCCTTGCTCTCGTCCCTGATCTGTTGCAGCGATTACGTCGTGTTTTCTATACTCAGTTATTCAGTTGCTGGCACAAGTCCACTTACTGACAGGATGCTGGAGGCAGCCCTGGGGTAGTTCTGCAACTATGGTGCTCTGGTGTATTTCAGAAACTATTTATGACACCAAAGATCTAGGAGCCAGATTTATTTTAATGATGTGTTTATTTCTTTTAATTGACAAATACACATTGTATCTATGCAGTGGCACGTGGTGTCTTGATGTACATGCATTCATGGTGGAATGGTTTTAAATATGCATGACCTCACAGACTTTGCAGGATTTTGTGTGTGTGTGTGTGTGTGTGTGTGTGTGTGTGTGTGTGGTGAGAACACTCACGAATGGACTCCTGGTCATTTGCAAATACTCCAGGCGCTGGTGATAACTGCAGTCACCATGGTGTGTCTGAGCTGCCCTGAAGTTACTTCTGTCTCCTGGAAACTGTATCCTGTGACCAGTCATCTCCCCGGTGACACATCTTGAAAAAGAGGACAGCACTTCCAGAGCAATTGCGTTTTTAGCAACAGAAAAATAAGGGTGTTTCAACCAGTTGAATAAAATGTAAGAAATGTATCAACTGCCTGCTGCTATTCCCACATGAGACTTCTGCTGCTCCATCCGGTGTGCAGGCATTTTCTTTTTTCTTTTCTTTTTTGCTTTTGAGACGGAGTCTCACTCTGCCGCCCAGGCTGGAGTGCAGCGGCTCAATCTCGGCTCACTACAACCTTCGCCTCCCAGGTTCCAGCTATTCCCCTGCCTCAGTCTCCCAAGTAGCTGGGTCTGCAGGCGCTCACCACCATGGCCAGCTGATTTTTTCTTTGACACAGAGTCTCGCTCTGTTGCCCAGGCTGGAGTGCAGTGGCACAATCTCGGCTCACTACAGCCTCCGCCTTCCAGGTTCAAGCTGATTTTCCTGCCTCAGCCTCCTGAGTAGCTGACATTACAGGTGCCTGTCACTATGCTCAGCTGATTTTTGTTTTTTGTTGTGGTTTGTTTGTTTTAGTAGAGGTGGGGTTTCACCATGTTGGCTGAGCTGGTCACGAACTCCTGACTTCCGGAGACCCAACCAACTCCTCAGCATCCTGAAGTGCTGGGATTATAGGCAGGAGCCACTGTGCCCAGTCCCCCTTCTCCCCTTGTATATTTTAGTAGAAATGGGGTTTCACCACATTGTCCAGGCTGGTCTGGAACTCTTGACCTTGTGATCTGCCTGCCTCAGCCTCCCAAAGTGCTGAGATAACAATCTTGACTGACTGCGCCTGGCATGTGGAGGCATTTTCTCTTTCACTGTTCTGAGCTTTCCTTGTACTGCAATTATCTTTAGGTTGGGGCCCCTTCCAGAGGCCTCCCAAACCTAGAATGAAAGGGGCAGACTATGTGACTGGTTCCACCCCACCTCCAAAAAAACACACCACCAAAAAAACTCTTTGCCTGGCATCAAAGCACACTGCAGTGAGTGAAGAGCACAGATGTGCCCTCTGCACCTCCTCCTCCTTCTTTTCTAGAACGTTCAGAAAGTTTCCGTGTTTAGTGGGCTTTGGAAAAGGGTGTGGAAAACCAGCAGGGGCAGGTGAGGATGGAAGTGGTCATCAGCAGGTGCGGGCATCCAGAGTGATGCTGGGGCTGAGCGAACTGGACGCTGGCCAGTGTCGGGGAGTGAACAGGACATTTCCGTCAGGGGCACCCAGGCCAGTGGTGGTGGGGTGTACATCCTCCCACCATTAATGCAGAATGAATGTTACTATGGAGAAGCCTGCAGGCACCCAGAGAGCACTGGTAAATGACGTCATTGGCTATGCTGTTCCTGTGTAATGATTATGTTCTTATGAAAACCCAAAAGTGGGAGGAATCTTGGAACCGCCTTATTTTTATTTTTATGTGGAACATGTGAATGGTGTCACGATAGGGTTTAAGAGAATGCAAGTGTCCGGGCGCAATGACTAACGCCTGGAATCGCAACACTTTGGGAGGTCGAGTCAGACAGATCACTTGAGGTCAGGAGTTTGAGGCCAGCCTGGCCAACATGATGAAACCCCGACTCTACTAAAAATACAAAAATTAGCCGGGCATGGTCGTGGTGCCTGCCTGTAGTCCCAGTTACTCGGGAGGCTGAGGCAGGAGAATCCCTTGAACCCCAGGGGCAGAGGTTGCAGTGAGTTGAGATTGTGCCACTGTACTCTAGCCCTGGCAACAGAGCAAGACTCTGCCTCTAAAGGGAAGGGAAGGGGAGGGGAGGGGAGGGGAAGGAAGGGGAGGGGAGGGGAGGAGGAGAAAGGAGAGGAGGGGGAGAGGAGAGGAGGGGAGAGGAGAGGAGGTGAGAGAGGAGAGGCGGGAGAGGGGAGGGTAAAGAGGAGGAAGGGAGGGGAGGGGAGAGGGAGAGGAGGAGAGGACGGGAGAGGAGTGAAGGGGAAGAGAAGAGGTGAGGGGAGGATGAGAGAAGGGAGAGGGAAAGGTAGTAGAGGGGAATCCAGATACTGGAGGGGAGGAGAGGGGAGGGAGGGGAGGGGAGAGGTAGAGAGGAGATTAGCAGGTGGAGGAGAGGAGAGGGAGACAGAAGGGGAGAGAGGAGGGGAGGAGAGGGGAGAGGAGAGGAGGGGAGAGGTGAGGAGAGGTGGAGAGGGGAGAGATGGGAGGGTAAAGAGGAGGAAGGGAGGGAGGGGAGAGGAAGAGGAGGAGTGGAGGGGAAGAGAGGAGGTGAAGGGAGGATGAGAGAAGGGAGAGGGGAAGGTAGGGGAGGGGAATTCAGATACTGGAGGGGAGGAGAGGGGAGGGGAGAGGGAGAGAGGAGGAAGGGAGAGGGAGAGAGGAGGAGGGGAAGGGGAGAAAAGGGAAGGGGAGGTAGATGGGGAGAAGAGGCAAGAAAGGAGGGGAGGGGAGTGGGGGGAGGGAGAGGGGAAGTTAGGGGAGGGGAGGGGAGAGAGGAGGAGAGGAGGGGAGTGGAAGGGAGGGGAGAGGGAGAGAGGAGGAGAGGAGGGGAGTGGAAGGGAGGGGAGAGGGAGAGAGGGAGAGAGGGGAGTCCAGGTAGTAGAGGGGAGGGGAGGGGAGGGGATGGATGGGATGGGATCGGATCCAGGTAAGGCCTCTCTGAGTTTGCCCAGGTGGAGCGCCTTCCTGCCATCGCCAGGGTGGAGGGCATTTGTACTTTGTACAAGCCCTGCTCACCTTGCGCAGGAGCTCAAATGCACCACATGGCCTTGGGGACTTCATTGTGGGTCCCTCCTGCGTTTCAAGTTGGCTGGCTGATGTGAAGTGAAAAACACGGTTTGAGTCAGTAGAAAGTGTGTTCTCAGGGTGACTCATGACATCTGTGGTCCGTTCCACCTTGTGCTGATGAGTTTCCTGGCCTTGTCCCGGAAACATCTGGAGCTTTGAGTGGGCCTGTTAGAAACCTCAGTGGAGGTCGGGGCTTCTGCTGACGGTGTGGTCTCTTCGAAAGTTTGCAGAGAAGCTGAACATTCCATGCAGGCACCTGTGTTCTCTCCCAGGCTCCCTCTTCTGAGGGCCTGCTTGCAGCTCCTGCTGGGTGGGTTTTGCTGCTCTTTTTTTTCACATCTGTGGACCCTGGAGGTCAGTTTCAGGAGTGAAAAGGGAAGTAGGGGGCCCACAATTTCCTGCCCACCACCCAAAAACCCAGGGAATGTGATGAATTGGAAGATGAGGCCTTCGAAATGAAGAGAGCAGTGGACTTTGTGACGGGATGGAAGATTCATTTAGAGAGGTTCGTTTACTCACTGTTGGGATCATTGACTGGGTTTGCTTCCCCGTGAGGCTTCAAGCCCATAGCACGTGTATCTGCATCCATTTATACACACCTGGGAGACTGCATCCCTCACACACCTGGGGGAGTCCATTCCTCACACACCTGGGGGAGTCCATCCCTCACACACCTGGGAGACTGCATCACTCACACACCTGGGGGAGTCCATCCCTCACACACCTGGGGGAGTCCATTCCTCACACACCTGGGAGACTGCATCCCTCACACCTGGGGGAGTCCATTCCTCAAACACCTGGGAGACTGCATCACTCACACACCTGGGGAGTCCATCCCTCACACACCTGGGGAACGCCATCCCTTACACACCTGGGAGACTGCATCTCTCACACACCTGGAGGCATCCATCCCTCACACAACTGGGGGAGTCCACCCCTCACTCACCTGAAAGACTGCATCACTCACACACCTGGGGGAGTCCATCCCCCACACACCTAAGGTATTCTATCCCTCACACACCTGGGGACTCCATCCCTCACACACAACTGGGGGAGTCCATCCCCCACACACCGGGGGGACTCCATCCCTCATACACCTGGGGGACTGCATCACTCACACACCTGGGGGAGTCCATCCCTCACACACACACCTGGAAGATTAGCCTCAGAGGTGTCTGCAGCACCAGAGTCCAGCAGGGAGTGACTGCCTCAGTATAAGTGATAAAGGCCTCTATGTGAAATCGAGAGCTTCTCCCCTCTTTTTCTTCCCTACTCTCTATCACATGGCATTTGGGGAGCTGTCTTAAGTGTTTCTCAGTCCAGGAGAAAACTGTGAGGGTGGAACTCTGGGGAAAGGAGGCGTTGCAGGCAGCGGAGGGCCTGCCCCAGCTGTGGGAGATGGAGTCTGAGGTCGAGGGCCCGAGGTTCCTGATAGAGTGCTTGGGCTTGTCTCTCCTGTGGTGACCTTGTCCTTCAGCCATCCTGGAGTGAAGCCAGCCCACAGATAAGACTGGGAGACAAGCTCCTGCTGCGGGACTCGGGGAGTTCTTCAGGGACAGGGGCTGAGGGCAGACGGCGGGAGAAGGGGCGGAGGCTGGGAGGGCACACTGTGTCCTTTGCCATGCACTACCAGACTTGTCTTGGACCCTGTTGGCTGAGCATAGGGTCCAGGGAGCAGTGGGTTTGGGCATGCGGTGGTGACATCAGCCGTAGTCCTGAAGCACTGGGAAAGCTGGCAGTGCAGACTTGTGTGGGGGTGATGCTGGTGCTGGCAGGGCCTGTACCCTCCCCTGCTAGTGGGTTTGTGTGACAGCCATGGAAGAGGGGTTGGGGTCAGTGGAAGGAACACTAAGTGGGCCTGGGAGTCCTCACTGTGGGTGCAGCCTCACTGTGGGAGGGCAGGTGGAGCAGGGAAAGAAGGGAGCTTCCCAGTGATACCGGGTTCCAGGTCAGTGGCTATGAGCAGGATGGGAAGTCATGTGGAGGACGAGGCCGGTGGATTCGGGTGATGACGGAGGAGGATGGGAGGGGCAAGCTGGGCCAGGGAGGTGGCGGGCCATGGAGACAGTGTCATCAAGCAGACGGACAGACACAGGTGTGCATGCACACATACACAGGCATGCACATAGATGCACACTCATGCAGTGCATATACACGTGCGTGCACATACAGCAAGCCACACATACACAGACACACAAGATGCACACATGTAATGTAATTCACGTGCATGTACACGTGTGCATTCACACAGCAAGCCCCACGTGCACACATGAGCACACATGAAAACACAAACACATGCACATACTCCCGTAATGCACAGGCAGGCACATATATGCATGCACACTGCTGAGGATATTTCTCACACATGCACACAAGCACACAGGTGCACATACACACATGAACGAATGCACACATACATTCATGCAGTGCATTTGCACACATACGTGTGCAAACAGGTGTGCATTCAGCACACTCATGGGCGCACATGAACATGTACACACGTGTGCACATACATGCAATGCACACACATATATGCATGAACACATATGTGCCCATACCACACACCCACACATGCCCACCTGAGCACACACATGTGTTCACACACAGAAACCACATGAACACATAAGCATGCATCTATGAAATACACGTGCACACATGAGCACCTCCTTACGACATGTGGTCACACATGCAATGCACATACAGACACATAGGTATGCACATGTGTGTGCCCACACCACACACTCATGCATACACACATGGACACACACATTCCTGCACACACAGAAACCACATGAATGCATAAGCATGCATCTGTGAAATACACGTGCACACACAATCACATCCACACGTGCACATGCACGTACACAGACATGCACACATACACCCAGGGCCTGCGTTGGAAAATTTGAAAATGTGGCTTGGTTGCAAAGAGCACATGAGGAGCTGGTGAAGCCAGAGGCTGGCCAGCAAGAAGCATGGATGGAAAGCCCAAGGTGGTTGGGGGAGGATTGGAGACATCTGGGTGGGCAAAACCTGCCCCCTTCCCCCAGCACACCCCCCTGCATCCCCTTCCAAGGCCCAGGGACAGATGCAAAGACTCAGCAAACCAGGAGCCCTTTCCTGCCCGAGGGGAAGCGTCGAGATCATGCTTTGTTTCCCTGGTGCCCTGCGATTTTGTACCTGACACACCCTTTCGGTGGAAATGTGTAGCCATCCTCAGGCTTGGACTGCGTATTCTGTGTCAGGCAGCTGGGCATGGATGGCAGTGAAGGGGGTGGGAGGGAGCCTGAGAGGAGAGGTCCTGCTTTGACCACCGTCTTCCGGCCGTGGGGCATCCTGGGGAATGAAGGCCACCTCCTGATACCTGAGTTTCTTGGGTTCTGCTGTGAGTGAGAGAAGAAGTCAGAACGATGGTATTCTTTTTTTAACTTTTTTTTTTTTTTTTAAGACAGAGTCTCACTCTGTTGCCCAAGCTGGAGTGCAGTGGGGGCGTGATCTCAGCTCACTGCAACCTCCATCCCTTGGGTTCAAGAGATTCTCCTGCCTCAGCCTCCTGAGTAGCTGGGATTACAGGCGCCTACCACTGTGCCTGGTTAATTTTTGTATTTTTAGTAGAGACGGGGTTTCAACATCTCGGCCAGGCTGGTCTTGAACACCTGGCCTCATGATCTGCCTGCCTCAGCCTCCTACAGAACTGGGATTATGTGCATGAGGCACTGCACCTGGCCTTTTTTTTTTTTTTTTTTAATTATACTTTACGTTCTGGGGTACATGTGCATATAGTGCAGGATTGTTACATAGGTATACACGTGCCATGGTGGTTTGCTGCCTCAATTGACCCATCATCTACGTTAGACATTTCTCCTAATACTCTCCCTCCCCGATTCCCCCACCCCCTGCTATCTCTCCCCTAGCCCCCCAAACCCCAACAGGCCCCTGTGTGTGATGTTTCCCCTCCCTGTGTCCGTGTATTCTCGTTGTTGAACACCCACTTATGAGTGAGAACATGAGGCATTTGGTTTTCTGTTGTTGTGTCCGTTTGCTGAGAATGATGGTTTCCAGCTTCATCCATGTCCCTGCAAAGGACATGAACTCATCCTTTTTTATGGCTGCATAGTATTCCCTGGTGTTCGTGTGCCACACTTTCTTTACCTGTGGTCTTAGAAACCTTCCAAGGAATGTGTCTCCCTTCCCCTTGACTACTGTTTTCTGAGTATTTCCTGAAGTTTTCGAGGATGAGTCACTTGAAGGGGATTGTCCTATTTTGCTTTGTTTTGTTTCTTTAGCGATGGTGTCTGTGATCATCTTCTCTTTATGAGGGTGAAATTACAGAAGTAAGAAGGATGATACATTAAAAAAATATTTGTATTTCACTTTCACAAGTGTGGGCTTTTTGTTTGTTTGTTTTTGTCATTGCTGCTGCTTTTTTTTTAAAGCATTCTGAGGGTTCTCTCTGTTTATTACTAAGTCCTCCTATCTTTCTAAAGAGCTCATCTTTCTAAAGAATATGTTATCTACTCTTGGAATCTCTTTGTTGGGTGGAGAGGGTGGGGACCCACCGTCACTTGCTGGTAATACCGGTAAGGTTAAGAAGTCATGCCTACCGCTGAGGCAGTAACAGAGGTAAACCTTCAAGGCAGCTCATAGTTCTGTCATTTCTGGAGAAGAGAGTTTCAAGGAAATAGAAACAGTTAGGAATTGATCTAGCAGTCTCTCTGTTATATATATCTACATATATAGACATGTAGAGGTGACTTCTAAGCTTTCGGGCATTCCCAGCAAGTCAGGGGCAAGCCCCATATATAGGTAGTTGGAATAAGAAAAGGAAAGGAGGCTGAACGCTGTGACTCACGCCTGTAATCCCAGCACTTTGGGAGGCCGAGGCGGGTGGATCACGAGGTCAAGAGATCGAGCCCATCCCGGTCAACATGGTGAAACCCCGTCTCTACTAAAAATTAGCTGGGCATGGTGGCGCATGCCTGTAATCCCAGCTACTCAAGAGGCTGAGGCAGGAGAATTGCCTGAACCTGGAAAGTGGAGGTTGCGGTGAGCCGAGATCGCACCATTGCACTCCAGCCTGGGTAACAAGAGCGAAACTCCATCTCAAAAAAAAAAAAAAAAAAAAAGAAAAGGAAAGGAAAGGAATTCAGTATGTCAGAGGGACACTCTGCCTTGCCATGTTTATGGCATGCCATTCACAGCAGCCAAGACACACAGTCCACATAACGGCTCATCAGGGGATGAACGCGTAAAGAAAACGGGCACATCAACTCTGTCCATTCAGTAAAAGTCAGGAATTTGCACACCTAGAATGAGTGCATTTCATGGTAGGTAAACTCTGCCCCATAAAGCTATTAAATGAAGAAAGAAAACGGGATATAGTCACAGTGGAATAGTATTCAGCCTTGAAAAAGGAGGAGGTCTTACCATTTGCAACAATGTAGATGGAACTGGAGGTGATGGTGTTTAGTGAAGTAAGCCAGGCACAGAAACGCTAACACACTACGACGGAAACACACTCACAGGTAATCTATAAACGTCCAACTCATAGGAGCAGCGTGGCATGGTGGTTACCAAGGGGCTGGGGGAGAAGTGGGGAAGTGATGTTTAATGAAAGGAGACAACTTTCCGTCAGAGAGGAAGAGACCAGTTCAAGGAATATATTGTACTCTCAGTGACTGTGTTAGTAAGAATGCATTGTATGCTTTTTTTTTTTTTCTTTTTATTGCATTTTAAGTTTTGGGGTACATGTTGCAGAGGTGCGCACATGGCAGTGTGTTTTGCTGCCTTCCTCCCCTTCACCCACATTTGGCATTTCTCCCCATGCTATCACTACCCAGCTCCTCCACCCCTCTGTCCCTCCCCTATTCCCCTTAGTAGATCCCTTCCCTGTGCTCCCTTCCCTGTGTCCATGTGTTCTCATTGTTCATCATCTGCCTATGAGTGAGAATATGTGGTATTTCATTTTCTCTTCTTGTGTCAGTTTGCTGAGAATGATGTTCTCCGGATTCATCCATGTCCCTACAAAGGACACGAACTCATCGTTTTTGATTGCTGCATAATATTCCATGGTGTATATGTGCCACATTTTCCCAATCCAGTCTATCATCCATGGGCATTTGGGTTGGTTCCAGGTCTTTGCTATTGTAAACAGTGCTGCAATGAACATTCGTGTGCATGTGTCCTTATAGTAGACCGATTAATAGTCCTTTCGATATGTACCCAGTAATGGGATTGCTGGGTCAAATGGAATTTCTATTTCTAGGCCCTTGAGGAATCGCCACACTGTCTTCCACAATGGTTGAACTAATTTATGCTCCTACCAGCAGTGTAAAAGTGTTCCTTTTTCTCCACATCCTCTGTAGCATCTGTTGTCTCCAGATTTTTTTAGTGATCACCATTCTAACTGGCGTGAGATGGTATCTCAATGTGGTTTTGATTTGCATCTCTCTAATGACTGGTGATGATGAGTATTTTTTCATAAGTTTGTTGGCCTCATGTAAGTCTTCTTTTGTAAAGTGTCTGTTCATATCCTTTGCCCATTTTTGAATGGGCTTCTTTGTTTTTTTCTTATAAATCTGTTTGAGTTCTTTGTAAATTCTGGATATCAGCCCTTTGTCAGATGGGCAAACTGCAAAGATTTTTTTTCCCATTCTATTGGTTGCCGATTCACTCTAGTGACTGTTTCTTTTGCCGTGCAGAAGCTGTGGAGTTTGATTAGGTCCCATTTGTCTATTTTGGCTTTTGCTGCCAATGCTTTTGGTGTTTTGGTCATGAAGTCTTTGCCTACTCCTATGTCCTGAATGGCTTTGCCTATATTTTCTTCTAGGGTTTTTATGGTGTTAGGTCTTATGTTTAAGTCTTTAATCCATCTGGAGTTAATTTTAGTGTAAGGTGTCAGGAAGGGGTGCAGTTTCTGCTTTCTGCACATGGCTAGCCAGTTTTCCCAACACCATTTATTAAACAGGGAATCCTTTCCCCATTGCTTGTTTTTGTCAGGTTTATCAGAGATCGGATGGTTGTAGATATGTTGTGTGGCCTCCGATGCCTCTGTTCTGTTCCATTGGTCTATATCTCTGTTTTGGTACCAGTACCATGCTGTTTTGATTACTGTAGCCTTGTAGTATAGTTTGAAGTCTGGTAGTGTGATGCCTCCCGCTGTGTTCTTTTGCTTAGAACTGACTTGGCTATGCGGGCTCTCTTTTGGTTCCATATGAAGTTTAAGGTGGTTTTTTCCAGTTCTATGAAGAAAGTCAATGGTAGCTTGATGGAGATAGCATTGAGTCTGTAAATTACTTTGGGCAGTATGGCCATTTTCACGATATTGATTCTTCCTAACCATGAACATGGAATGTTTCTCCATCTGTTTGTGTCCTCTCTTATTTCGTTGAGCAGTGGTTTTTAGTTTTCCTTGAAGAGGTCCCTTACGCTCCTTGTAAGTTGTATTCCTAGGTATTTTATTCTCTTTGTAGCAATTGTGAATGGCAGTTTGTTCTTGGTTTGGCTTTCTTTAAGTCTGTTATTGGTGTAGACGAATGCTTGTGATTTTTGCACATTGATTTTATATCCTGAGACTTTGCTGAAGTTGCTTATCAGTTTCACTCAGGAGTTTTTGGGCTGAGACGATGGGGTCTTCTAGATATACTATCATGTCGTCTGCAAATAGAGACAATTTGGCTTCCTCCTTTCCTATTTGAATACCCTGTATTTCTTTTTCTTGCCTGATTGCTGTGGCTAGAACTTCCAGTGCTATATGGAATAGGAGTGGTGAGAGAGGGCATCCTTGTCTAGTGCCAGATTTCAAAGGGAATGCTTCCAGTTTTTGCCCATTTAGTATGATATTGGCTGTTGGTTTGTCATAAATAGCTTTTATTATTTTGAGATATGTTCCATGAATACCGAGTTTATTGAGGGTTTTTAGCTGTTGAATTTTGTCAAAGGCCTTCTCTGCCTCAATTGAGATAATCATGTGGTTTTTGTTTTTGGTTTTGTTTATGTGGTGAATTACATTTATAGACTTGCGTATGTTGAACCAGCCTTGCATCCCTGGGATGAATCCTACTTGATCATGATAGATAAGCTTTTTGATGTGCTGTTGCAATCGGCTTGCCAGTATTTTATTGAAGATTTTTGCATCTATGATCATCACGGATATTGGCTTGAAGTTTTCTTTTCTTCTTGAGTCTCTGCCGGGTCTTGGTATCCAGATGATGTTTGTCTCATAAAATTATTTGAAAAAGATTCCCTGTTTTTAGATTATTTGAAATAGTTTCAGAAAGAATGGTACCAGCTCCTCTTTGTGTGTCTGGTAGAATTCGGCGGTGAACCCATCTGGACCTGGGCTTTTTTTGTGGTGTAGGCTCTTAATTGCTGCTTCAACTTCAGACCTTCTTATTGGTCTGTTCATAGTTTCGGCTATGAACAGCCCTGGTTTAGGCTTGGGAGGACACAAGTGTCCAGGAATTTGTCCATTTCTTCCAGGTTTACTAGTTTACGTGCATAGAGTTGTTTCCCCTTTATCGTTTTTTATTGCATCTATTTAATTATTCTCTCTTTTCTTTTTTATCAGTTTGGCTAGTGGACTGTCTATTCTGTTGATCTTTTAAAAAAAAAAAAAGCAGCTCTTGGATTTACTGATTTTTTGAAGGGTTTTTCCTTTCTCTATCTCCTTCAGTTCTGCTCTGATCTTAATTATTTCTTGTCTTCTGCTAGGTTTTGAGTTTTTTTTATCTTGCTCCCCTAGCTCTTTCAATTTTGATGATAGGGTGTCAATTTTGGATCTCTCCACTCTTCTCATGTGGGCACTTATTGCTATATATTTTCCTCTAGAGACTGCTGTAAATGTGTCCCAGAGATTCTGGTATGTTGTGTCTTCATTCTCGTTGGTTTCAAAGAACTTCTTTATTTCTGCCTTCATTTCATTGTATATCCAGTCAACATTCAAGAGCCAGTTGTTCAGTTTCCATGAAGCTGTGCGGTCCTGTGTTAGTTTCTGAATTCTGAGTTCTAACTTGATTGCACTATGGTCTGAGAGACTGTTTGTTATAATTTCAGTTGTTTTGCATTTGCTGAGGAGTGCTTTACTTCCAATTATGTGGTCAATTTTAGAGTAGGTGTGATGTAGTGCTGAGAAGAATGTATATTCTGTGGATTTGGGGTGGAGAGTTCCGTAAATGTCTATCAGGTTTGCTTGTTCCAAGTTCTGAGTTCAAGCCCTGGATATCCTTGTTAATTTTTTCTCTGGTTGATCTGTCTAATATTGACAGTGGAGTGTTAAAGTCTCCCACTATTATTGTGTGGGAGTCCAAGTCTCTTTGTAAGTCATTAAGAACTTGCCTTATATATCTGGGTGCTCCTGTATTGGGTCCATATATATTTAGGATCATTAGCTCTTCTTGTTGTGTCGATCCTTTTACCATGATGTAATGTCCTTCTTTGTCTCTTTTGATCTTTGTTGCTTTAAAGTTTATGTTATCAGAGATGAGAATTGCAACTCCTGCTTTCTTTTGCTCTCCATTTGCTTGGTAAATCTTCCTCCATCCCTTTGTTTTGAGCCTTTGTGCATCCTTGCATGTGAGATGGGTTTCCTGGATACAGCACACTGATGGGTTTTGGCTTTTTATCCAATTTGCCAGTCTGTGTCTTTTGATTGGTGCATTTAGCCCATTTACATTTAGGGTTAATATTGTTATGTGTGAATTTAGTACTGCCATTTTGATGCTAGCTGGCTATTTTGCCCGTTAGTTGATGCAGAGTCTTCATTTTGTTGATGTTCTTTAGCATTTGGCATGTTTTTGAGGTGAGTGGTACTGGTTGTTCCTTTCTATGTGTAGTGCCTCTTTCAGGAGCTCTTGTACAGCAGGCCTGGTGGTGACAAAATCTCTGAGTACTTGCTTGTTGGCAAAGGAGTTTATTTTTCCTTCACTTATGAAGCTCAGTTTGGCTGGATATGAAATTCTGGGTTGAAAGTTCTTTTCTTTAAGGATGTTGAATATTGGCCCCCACTCTCTTCTCGCTTGCAGAGTTTCTGCTGAGAGATCTGCTGTGAGTCTGATGGGCTTCCTTTTGTGGGTGACCTGACCTTTCTCTCTGGCTTCCCTTAGTATTTTCTCCTTCATTTCAACCCTGGTGAATCTGACGATTATGTGCCTTGGGGTTGCTCTTCTTGCGGAATATCTTTGTGGTGTTCTTTGTATTTCCTGGACTTTAATATTGGCCTGCCTTGCTAGGTTGGGGAAATTTTCCTGAATAATATCCTGAAGAGTATTTTCCAGCTTGGATTCATTCTCTTCATCACATTCTGGTACACCTATCAAACATAGGTTAGGGCTCTTCACATAGTCCCACATTTTTTGGAGACTTTGTTCATTACTTTTTGCACTCTTTTCTCTAATCTTGGCTTCTTGTTTTATTTCAGTGAGTTGATCTTCGACTTCTGATATGCTTTCTTCTGCTTGGTCAATTTGGCTGTGGAAACTTGCGTATGCTTCGCGAAGTTCTTGTGTTGTGTTTTTCAGCTCCTTTAATTCACTCATATTCCTCTCTAAGTTGTCCATAATTGTTATCATTTCCTCAAATCTTTTTTCAAGGTTCTTAGTTTTTTTGCTTTGATTTAGAACATGTTCTTTTAGCTCACAGAAGTTTCTCATTACCCACCTTCTGAAGTCTGATTCTGTCATTTAATCACACTCATTCTCCATCCATCTTTGTTCCCTTGCTGGTGAGTAGTTTTGTTCCTTTGTAGGAGGCGAGGTGTTCTGGTTTCAGGTGTTTTCCTCCTTTTTGCGCTGATTTCTTCCCATCTTTGTGGATTCATCTACCTGTCGTCTGAGTGGTTGCTGATTTTCGGATTGGGTCTCTGAGTGGACGTCCAGATTGTTGATGATGAAGTATTTCTGTTTCTTAGTTTTCTTTCTAACAGTCTGGCCCCACTGCTGTAGGACTTCTAAGGTCCACTCCAGGCCCTGCTTGTCTGGGGAACTCCTGTAGCAGCTGCAGAATAGTGAGCGTTGCTACCAGATTCTTCTTCTGCTATCTTTGTTCCTGAATGATGCCCGCCAAATGTCAGTCTGATCAGTCCTTTGTGAGGTGACTCTTTGGATATGTGGGGGTCAGGGAGCGGCTTGAGGAGACTGTCTGTACTTTATAGGAGCTCAAGTGCTGAGCTGTGAGCTCCATTGTTCATTCAGGGCTGTTCATTTAAGTCTGTTGCAGCAGAACTCGTAAAGCCCCTTTTTTTCCCCTGAGGTGCTCTGTCCCAGGGAGTTAGGCCTCCATTTATGAGTATCCGTTGCACTGACCTGCCCAGCAAGGGGGCAGTCTAATCACTGCTTGCCTGCAGTGGCTATGCTGAGCTGCCATGGGCTCCACCCTGTTGCTGTGGGCTCTGCCCTACTGTCGTGGGCTCTGCCTTGCTGCCCACCCTGCTGTCATGAGCTCCACCCTGTTGCTGTGGGCTCCTCCCTGCTGCCGTGTGTAATTCCCTGTAGTCCTGTTTATATGGGTGTGGTTAGAGCTGCCGTGGTGATAATGGCCCACCTCCGTAGTGGCAGACTCTCTCTGTTATGGTGGGTTGCCCCAGCAATGGCGGGTTGCCTCGGCAATGGCAGGCTGTGTCAGCAATGGCAGTGTAGCTCGGTAGGGGTCGAGTGCCCCGGTAATGGCGGATGCCCCTCCCCCTCTTAGCTGCACTGTCCTGGGTTCCTCTGTGCTTGCTGTAAAACTCTCAACCCCGAGGATTTCCAATGGCTTTTTTGTTTGTTTTTGTGGGGGTGGGACCCACCGAGCCTGATCACCTGGCTCCCTGCCTTAGAGCCCTTTTTTTTTTTTTTTTTTTTGAGACAGAGTTTCTTGTTACCCAGCCTGGAGTGCAATGGCGTGATCTAGACTCACCGCAACCTCTGCCTCCTGGATTCAGGCAATTCTCATGCCTCAGCCTCCCGAGCAGCTGGGATTACAGGCACGTGCCACCATGCCCAGCTAATTTTTATTTGTATTTTTAGTAGAAGATGGGGTTTCACTATGTTGACCGGGATGGTCTCGATCTCTTGACCTCGTGATCCACCCACCTTGGCCTCCCAAAGTGCTGGGATTATAGGCTTGAGCCACCACGCCTGGCCCAAAAATGTGTCTCTTCTAACACTTCATGGGGATACAACAGGTTTTCATGTATAAAATCATAAAAAATGTATCTATTCCTTTGTTAAGAACATTTGTCAAGAATGGGTATTAAATTCAATCGAGTGCTTTTGTGGGGGCATCATGATGATTGTATGGTTTTCTAGCCTGGCCCATTAATCCGGTGAGTTACATAAAATCACATAATGCATCACCTTATGTTAGCCATCTTTCTGTTCTTCAGTCTTATCTGGTGTTACGCTTTAGTTTTGTTATTTTCTTCAGGATTATTGTGTCAATATTCACAAGTCAAGTTCCTGTGTGTTATATGTTTGCATGTAGCATAGTTCAGTATTGTGCTGCATATATAGATTTTGATAGACTTTCTTCTTTCTGTTGTGCAAAATCTGATTGGCTAAAGTTGTCTTGCCATGGGGTGTATTTGTGTGTGTGTGTGTGTGTGTGTGTGTGTGTGTGTTTTACAGGGGGCAAAGATTTTTTCTTTCTCTCTGATGGAGAGTTTTTGTTTATTTATTTGTTTGTTTTGAGACGGAGTCCCACTCTGTCACCCAGGCTGGAGTCCAGTGGTGCCATCTTGGCTTACTGCAACCTCCCACTTTCAAGCGATCCTCCTGCCTCAACTTCCTGAGCATCTGGGATTACAAGCATACACCATCACACTCTGCTGTTTTTGTATTTTTAGTAGAGACAGGGTTTCACCATGTTGGCCAGGCTGGTGGTCTCAAACTCCTGACCTCAAGTGATCTCCCAACTTGGCCTCCCAAAGTGCTGAGATTACAGGCGTGAGTCACTGTGCCTGGCTGGGACATGAATTTTTTAAAAACAGCTTTCTGTATTTCTACGCTTCATTGGAAAGTCATCTATGGTTACGTAAGTTTTCAAATACCACACCCAGCTAATTTTTGTGTTTTTAGTAGAGACAGGGCTTCACCCCATGTTGGCCAGGTTGTTCTCAAACTCCTGACCTCAGGTGACCCATCTGTTTCTGCCTCCCCAAGTGCTGGCATTGCATACGTGAGCCAGGGCGCCCAGCCAGAAATGGTTTTTATGTGTCTGAATAATTTTTAAAACTCGAAAGAACAGCAATATTTTGTAATACATGAAAACTATGTGGCGCTCAACTTTCAATGTCCATAAATAAAGTCCAGTTGGCACACAGACATTGGTTACATATTGCTGCAGAATCCGTGCAGTTTGCAAAGATAAACACCTTTACTGTCTGACCTTATACAGAAAAGCCTATCTACTCCTACCTGAAGCATGTAGAATACTACGACACTGTCCAGCACGTGTTAGGGTGGTGGAAATCGTAGCAATTATTTGACATCTTCATTTCATCTGAGAGAATTGAACGTAATTCCTCACTTTTTTTGAGAAACATCTTTTTTTATTAAGGCGAAATTCACAAATCATAGAAATAACCGGTTTTATTTCTTTTTCTTTTTTGACACTGAGTCTCTATCTGTCACCCAGGCTGGAGTGCAGTGGTGTGATCTCATGTCACTGCAACCTCCGCTTCCCGGGTTCAAGCAATTCTCATGCCTCAGCCTGCCAAGTAGTTGCGATTACAGGCACGCACCACCACACCTGGCTAATTTTTATATTTTTATTAGAGATGGGGTTTCACCATGTTGGCCAGGCTGGTCTCGAACCCCTGACCTCAGTGATCCACCTACCTCGGCCTCCCACAGTGCCTGGATGACAGGAGAATTCACCATTTTAAAGGGAACAATTCAGGGCACTTTCTGCTTTCACAGTCTTGTGAGACCACCACTTCTGCCTACGTCCAAGACGTTTTCACTGCCACAAAAGAAGTCCCCTTAGCAGTTGTTTCCTAGATTGCCTTCCTGGGGCTCTCATGAAAACATGCTTCAGGCCGGGCAAGGTGGCTCACGCCTGTCATCCCAGCACTTTGGGAGGCCGAGGCGGGTGGATCACCTGAAGTCAGGAGTTCAAGACCAGCCTGACCACGTAGTAAAACCCCATCTCTACTAAAAATACAAAAATTAGCTGGGCATGGCAGTACATGCCTGTAATCCCAGCTTCTTGGGAGTCTGAGGCAGGAGAATCACTTGAATCTGGGAGGTGGAGGTTGCAGTGAGCTGAGATCATGCCCCTGCACTACAGCCTAAGCGACAGTAAGACTGTGTCAAAAAAAAAAGGTGCTGGGCATGGTGGGTCACGCCTGTCATCCCAGCACTTTGGGAGACCAAAGTGGGTAGATCACCTAAGGTCAGGAGTTCAAGACAGCCTGGCCAATATAGAGAAACCCCATCTCTACTAAAAATACAAAAAATTAGCTGGGCAGGGTGGCACGTGCCTGTAATCTCAGCTATTCAGGAGGCTGAGGCAGGAGAATTGCCTGAACCCAGGAGGCGGAGGTTGCGGTGAGCCGAGATCATGCCATTGCACTCCGGCCTGGGTAACAGGAGCGAAACTCCGTCTCAAAAAAAAAAAAAATACAAAATTAGCCTGGTGTGGTGGTGCATGCCTATAATCCCAGCTACTCGGGAGGCTGAGCCAGGAGAATCGATTGAACCTGGGAGGCGGAGGTGGCGGTGAGCTGAGATGGTGCCACTGCACTCCAGCCTGGGCAACAGAACGAGACCCGATCTCAAAAAAAAAAAAGTGATGGTGAAAACTACAATTACTTCTGCACCAACGTAATACATCTGCAATGATCTTATTTCCAAACAGAGTCACATTCTGAAGTACTAAAGGGTAGCGCTTCAATACAGGAAGTTTGGGGGGACATAATACAACCCATGATATATTCATTCCCACATCTCTCCAGCCCCTGGCAACCGGCAACGTGCTTTCTGTCTCTGCAGATTTGCCTGTTCTGGAGATTTCCAAGAAATGGAATCCTACACAATGCATCCTTCTGTGTCTGGCTTCTTTCACTCAGGATCCAGCTTTTGAGGTCCATCCACTTTGTAGCCGGTGTCACAGCTTCAGTCCTCTTTAGGGTCAGGGGAGTCTGAAAGAATCAAAATGCATCAACTGCTCTGTGGACTCTGCCACTCAGGGCTTAGAATTGCAGATGCTAACTGCCTTAGAGCATTTCCTCCATTCCTCCATATGCACACACGCACACGCACACCACACACACACACACCTGTGTGCACAGGAACTTAATCCACCCAAGTAACTTATCTTTATACAGATGTTGCTGTTAAGGCGCAGTGGATCGCCACCTGTCATCCCAGCACTTTGGGAGGCTGAGGCAGGTGGATCACTTGAGGTCAGGAGTTTGAGACCAGCCTGGCCAACATGGTGAAACCCCCCTCTTTACTAAAAATACAAAAATTAACCGGGCATGGTGGCACACATCAGTTTACCCAGGTGGCTGAAGCATGCTTGAAGGAGAATCGCTTGAACCTGGGAGACAATTAACATAATTTAACCAACAAATCAATTTAACATAACAGGTTAAGAAAAGGTTTGTTTCATGTGTCACAGTGGGAGCACGTGGTTGTGGACTCAATTTTTTTTCTTTTTTCAGCAAGGTCTCACTCTGTTGCCCAGGCTGGAGTGCAGTGGAGCGACTGTCACTCACCAAAACCTCCAACTCATCATTTAAGTGATCCTCCCACCTCAGCCTACTGAGTATCTGGGACCACAGGATCCTCTCTCAATGCTCCAGTGTTCCATAGAGCAACCACGGGCCCCAGCTTGCAGAACAAGAATCTGTATACAGCTTCTTGTAACCCTAGAAGCACAGCGGCTTCAAACACCTCATCCTACCTGGGTCAGGGTGGCTCATCAGGCAGTGACTGAAGCCGCCAGCCCAGCCCTAAGCTGTTGAGCCCCCTGCCATGCCTTCTTTCCCCACCCCCACCCCCCATCCCCTCACCTCCAGCTGTCAGAAGAGCCCTGGTCTTAAGATCCCAGAAGTCTGGCTTCCCTCTTGTGGACCCAGAGGGCCAGGAACAAAAATAACCCATTTATGCCTGAGGTTGCAATTTTTTGAATTTTTGCAATCAGACCTTGGCGATGACCTTGAGTAGTAGGATATGAATAACTCCCACATGTTCAGCGTTCCAATAATGGAACACTAGGCATCAATGGGAGTTTCAGTCGTTTCTCTTCCTGTATCTTATGCTTTCCACGGTTCATTCAGCTACGGAATAAACTGAGGTACAAACAGAACAGAGCTTGGGCTCAGCTTTCTTCACACATTGCCTACTATCTATTGCAACTTGGTTTTGGAATATGGGCTTATTTGTAAAAATGGAATGGATGGATGTCCATGAGTATTGGTTCAAATTCATACCCTACTCTGATGGTCAAGAAAGCACCAGATCTCTTTGTTAATTGCACTGTTGCATTCCAATTGCAGCGGCACTGAGGTCCATTCCACAGACACGTGGAAGCTGTTGGAAATCGTTCTCCAAGCCCTGCATAGACAAGTGATGGATTAGTGGAGACAATGTGACTTCCAGGGCACAGAGACTGTTAGGAGCCATCCCTCAGGGACTGTGAGGTTGAGGTTAGCTAATTTGCCTTTTCTCTGTGTCACTGAGGAATGGGGTAAATGTTGACTGGTCAGTAGTCTAGATAATTCATCGTAGCTGGTGTATTTGTCAGCTGGGGCTGCTGTAACCAAGTGCCATGGACTGGGTGGATGAAGCAACACATGTTTATCTTCTCACAGTTCTGGAGGCTGGAAGTCTGAGATCAAGGCTCTTGTGGCTTTGATTCCCGGGGAGGGCTCTCTTTCCGGCTCGTGAACGACCTCTTTCTTGCTGTGCCCTCACATGGTGGAGAAAGAGCTTTGGTGTCTCTTGTGTTTCGCATAAGGACCCTAATCTCATCACGAAGACTGTACCCTCATGACCTTATCTAATGCTAATTACCTGCCAAGGGTTACATCTCCAAGTACCATCCCACTGGAGTTTCGAGTTTCAGCATATGAATTTGGGGAGATGAGGGTTGACGACGTTCACGGGGTTGGTCCACACAGTGGCCCTGGGCTCTTCTTCCTAAGTGTCCTCATTACTGTCCACCTTCCTCTGCCCACGGACTTCGATCCTCCCAGCCTGCTCCCTTTACCCTCCCCATCCTGTGTGATCACCGCCCTCTGCAGAAACCTCTTCTAAAGCAAAGCTGAGTTTAGGTACCCTAAGACCTCAGTGCACATCCCTCACATCCTATAATATCACACTGCAACTGTCTGCTTTCGCTGTTTGTGTTTGTTTCTTGTTATAAACCTATTTTTTTTTTGAGACGGAGTTTCGCTCTTGTTACCCAGGCTGGAGTGCAATGGTGCTATCTCGGCTCACCGCAGCCTCCGCCTCCTGGGTTCAGGAAATTCTCCTGCCTCAGCCTCCTGAGTAGCTGGGACTACAGGCGTGCACCACCATGCCCAGCTAACTTTTTGTATTTTTAGTAGAGACGGGATTTCACTATGTTGAACAGGACGGTCTTGATCTCTTGATCTCATGATCCACCCGCCTAGGCCTCCCAAAGTGCTGGGATTACAGGCTTGAGCCAATGCGCCTGGCCCTATAAACCTACTTTTTCTTCTTTGTTCCATACCTGACACCTAGCACATGTGTGAGTCAGAAGAGACATGCATTGCTTGTATCTTCATTGCCACACTCTCCGTGGTACCAAAGACCTGAAATCAACCTAAATGTCCATCAGTGGTGGAGTGGAGAAGGGAAACGTGGGACATATGCAGCATGGAATTCTATGTAACCACAAAAAAGAAAGAAGCCGTGTCTTTGGCAGCAATGTGGGTGGAACTGGAGACCATTATCCTACGTGAACTAACACAGCAATGGAGAAGGAAATACTGCAAGTTCTCATTTATAAGTGGGAGCTAAACACTGGGCACTCGTGGACATAAAGATGGGAACAGCAGACACTGGGGACTCCACAAGGAGTGCAGAGGAAGGAAAGGAAGCATGGGTTGGAAAACTACCTGTTGAGTACTATGCTCACTATCTGGGTGTGATATATCCATGTAAACAAGCCTACACATGTACCCTCATATCTAAAATAAAAGTTGAAATTGAGGCTGGGTGCGGTGGCTCATGCCTGTAATCCTAGCACAAGACAGGTGGATCACCTGAGGTCAGGGGTTCGAGACAAGCCTGGTCAACATGACAAAGCGTGGTCTCTACTAAAAATACCAAAAAAAAAAAAAAAAAAAACAACAAACAAAAAAGGCCAGGCACGGTGGCTCAAACCTGTAATCCCAGCACTTTGGGAGGCCAAGGTGGGTGGATCGTTTGAGGTCAGGAGTTTGAAACCAGCCTGATCAATGTGATGAAATCCTGTGTCTACTGAAAGTACAAAAATTAGCTGGGCAAGAGGTTTCTGCAGGTGGGCACCTGTAGTCTGACCTACTTGGGACGCTGAGGCAGGAGAATTGGTTGAAAGGGGTGGGGAGTGGAGGTGGAAGAAAATAAGTTGAAATTAACAACGAAAAAGAGAGGTATGCCTTGGATGTTTGTTGAATGAATGCGTGAACTAATTAGATACTGCACGCTCAAAGCAAAAACCCACAATTCACAAATCTAGGACACTCCGCCACATCCAACAAGTCTTAAGTGAAAGGCACAAAAAGCCACGTGTCATCTGCTTTTCCTGAACCATGTCTCTGCTGAAAGATTAGTTCTGCCAACTACAAAGACCACTGAGGTCTGAGGATGATGAATGCCTCTTGGAAGTCACTGAATTTGTTAGGTATAAAAGCGAAGAGTTCAGCTGAGCTCTGTGCACTGATGTGTGTGTTGATCTCCACTGGGTATCACTGTGCCATGACGTCCTGCAGGAAGAGGACTGCAGGCGGGCGGTGTCTTCCCTGGTTTCGGGGTTGGTGACTTTGAACTTGCTGCAGCACCCACGCCCTCAGCGAGCAGACTTGCCAAGCAGGTGTGCCAGCCGCCAGAAGCCCAAGATGTCCGTTGGCACTTGGTAACCACCCCAGTTTCCCATCCTCTGCGCTGCTGCAGATTGGTTGGGGCGGTCGGGGTAGGCTGGCTCCAAGACATGACTGAGCATGCGCGCACTGGTCCCACACGTTTTCAGCTGTGGAGTTTGGGAGCTGGGAGCTGGGAGCCCATTTGTTTCTGGCAGTTCAGTTCATGTTTTCCACTTGAAGACATCGCCTCCCTTCCTTCCAGGCTGGGAAACCAGAAGTCGACAGGAGGAGGGTGGAGAGGCTGCATCTCACAACCCGCTTGGTTGGGGATTCCGCTGAGGATTTTGCCTCCTGAAGCAAAGCATGGAACCCCGGTGGTGACTCCATGGCCTGACAGTCCTGTGTTTCCTAATGCACGCCCGAAGTAAGAGCCTTCTGGCTTGGAGGGAGATCCCCACGGGGGATTAGAAAGGAGACTAAGAGACATGGGTGGCTGAGAGGGGAGGGAGAAGACTGGCTGCTCCAATTTGGGATTTGGGAATTAGATCCACGAAGGCACGCTGCTAGCCGATAGCACTTCGGTATTCACCGAATTTTCTGCTTTCAATCTGCGTGTCCCAAGCGTTTAAAAAAAATGGCCTATTTAGCTCCATGAATTAAGCACAACTGGGCATGTGGGGAATGCCAATCATTTCCTTCTGATTCAAAAATGAGTCCTGACCATTTCCATATGGCAAAAATAGAGTTGAAATGACTGTACCCCATGGGACAGATTACTAGAGATTCCTTTGCCGGAAAGGTTGCATTTGTTCAGATGTTTAAACCTTTTCGTAAACAATGTCATTCCTTCTTGCAAATCAAAACCACCTGAAATGTTTACATGAAAAACTTCAACATGAACCTGCAGGCTGGCTCTCCCACACTCCAAGATCAGAGTTTTTAGTGCCGCGCGAGAAACTCTAATGAACTCATAACGTATAGGATTTGAATAACAACTGAGTACGTTTCTCTGATCATTTTAATGTGGCGATTCCAGAGAAGGGAACACTCAGGCGAATCTCAAGAGTGAGACACCATCATTCTCAGCAAACTGACACAATAAGGGAAAACCAAACACCGCATGTTCTCACTCGTAGGTGGGTGTTGAACAATGAGAACAGATGGACACAGGGAGGGGAGCATCACACACTGGGGCCTGTCGGGGCGTGGGGAAATAGGGGAGGGATAGTGGGGGTGGGGAGATTGGGGAGGGATAGCATTAGGAGAAATACCTAATGTAGGTGATGGGGGGATGGAGGCAGCAAACCACCAGGCAGGCTACCTATGTAGTGTATGTGTACCTATGTAACAATCCTGCAAGATCTGCACATGTACCCCAGAACTTAAAGTAGAATAAAAAATATATACATATTTTAAAAATTTACCTCTGGAAAAGAAAGAACAAGGGAGCCTATAAAAACTTGAGGGATTTGTTAAAAAGAGAGAGAGAGAGAGAGTATTTCTGTTAGGAAATAAAAGACATCATTCAGATGCTCCTGAGGCAGCACTTCCTGTTTATCCTGTTGAAGGATTTGGATGTCAGGAAGGTAGGAGCCTGCGCTTATGGGCGGAGGCACTGTTGGGATAAACAGACCCTGGTGTTCCTCATCTATGATCTGCATCAATAATTTTGTATTATCCTTGCTGTCTTGAGATCTCAGCTAGTAAGTGGACAACTCGGCAATGCATTTATCAGTTTCTGTTTACAGGGAGACGTTGAACAGTGAACCCACCTTCCCAGGAAAGCACTGAAGAGCCAAAGGTTAACCAAAGACCCTTGGGCAAGTCAACTTCTACAAAGTGTAGCCTACACACAGCTCACACCTTACAATGGTTCGACTGATAATAGTGCAGAACTGGTATGCATTCGGCAGAAACTGAAACTGTACTGTCAGTACCCATACAACTTTTTTTTTTTTTTTTGAGATGGAATGTCACTCTGTTCCCCAGGCTGGAATGCAGTGGCACAATCTCAGTTCACTGCAACCTCCACCTCCTGGGTTCAGGCGATTCTCCTGTCTCAGCCTCCCAAGTAGCTGGGATTACAGGTGCCCGCCACCATGCCCAGCTAAGTTTTGTGTTTTTAGTAGAAACAGGGTTTCACCATGTTGGCCAGGCTGGTCGGGAACTCTAGACCTCAGGTGATCCACCCGCCTCAGCCTCCCAAAGTGCTAGGATTATCGATGTGAGCCACCACGCCCAGCCCATACAATCATTCTCTTTTTCAGTTTCAGTACAATATTCAGTAAATTACATGAGAGATGCAACATCTCATTATAAAGTAGAGTTTGTGCTAGATGATTTGTCCAACTCTTGGGAGGGTCTCCATGTGTCACCCAGACTGGAGTGTAGTGGTTCCATCATAGCTGACTGCAGCCTTCACCCCAGGGGTTCAAGCAAACCTCCCACCTCAGCTTCCAGAGTAGCTGGTACTGCAGTCATTTGCCACCATGCCTGACCATTTTAAAAAAATTTTTGTAGAGACAGGATCTGACTATGTTATCTAGGCTGGTTTTGAACTGCTGAGCTCAAGCGATCCTCCTGCCTTTGCCTCCCCAAATCTTGAGATCACAAATATCAGCCACCACACCCTATCCTGTGCTAAATTCTTTGAATGACAGCAGCACTTCTTAGGCACTGTGCATGTTTATTAACTTAGTTGATTGTCCCTCAGCCCGATGATGGGAGTGTCATGCTTGATGTCATTTTACAGATGGTGTATTAGTCAGCGTTCTCTCGAGGGACAGAACTAATGGAATCAATATATATAGAGAGAGGGGATTTTATTAAGTATTAACTCACACGATCACAAGGTCCCACAATAGGCTGTCTGCAGGCTGAGGAGCAAGGAGAGGCAGTCCAGGTTCCAAAACTGGTTAAAAACTTGGAGTGTGATGTTCGAGGGCTCCTCCAGCACAGGAGAAAGATGTAGGCCAGGAGACTAGGCCAGTCTCTCTTTTGACTTTTTCCTGCCTGCTTATATTGTAGCCACGGTGACAACTGACTAGACGGTGCCCACCCAGATTGAGGGTGGGTCCGCCCCTTCCATTCCATCGTCTCCAATGTTAGTCTCCTTCGGCAATGCCCTCACAGACACACACACGGTCCGGACTTTGCATCCTTCTTTCCAATCCAGTTGACATTCAGTATTCACCATCACAGATGGGTAAACCGAGGCACCGAGGATTTCGATGGGGGCATCTGGCAGCAGAATCTGAGCTGTCTTGCATGTCTCTCTGGGAAGACCCCCATGAGCATCCTGCTCTGTCACAAGCCTTGTCTTCTGGAAATCGAAATCATTCCTTCTCCAAGTGTTACAGGAAAGAGGTCCCAGTCCAGACCGCAAGACAGGGTTCTTGGAACCTGCGCAAGAAAGAACTCACGGCGAAGCATAAAGTGAAAAGCACTTTGTTAGGAAAGTAAAGGAATAGACGGCTACTCCACCGCCAGAGCGGCCCCGAGGCTGCCAGTGGACTGCTTTCATGGCGATTTCTTGATACACTAAGCAAAGCGTGCATTATTCATGCCTCCCCTTTTAGAACATGCAGAATTCCTGACGTTGCCATGGCATTTGCTAGTGTCATGGCGCTGATGGGGCTGTAACAGTGACGACAACCATAGGTCACTCTCGTCACTCTTGCTTTCGGTGGGTTTCTGGCAGCTTCTCCACTACCACCCGTTTTATCAGCAAAGTCTCTGTGACCTGTGTCTTGTGCAGACCGTCAATCTCATCCTTCACCATCTGGGAATGCGGCCCAGTAGGTCTCAGCCTTATATTACTCAGCCCCTATTCAAGGTGGAGTGGTTCTGGTTCCGTTGCCTCTGACACAAGGAATGTGCCATAGGGAGGTCGCAGGAGGGACAGGAAAGGAAGTGAGGTCTGGATCAGGTCACTTCTGTGTAAATGAGATGACGTGCATGCAGAAGCCGGGTGTGTCCTCGGTAATGAGTTACATGCATAGATGACCCTGCTACATCTCCAGCCATCACCAGCTAGAGATGGGGCACATTTGCAAGACCCCAAAAACATTCTGCAAGGCTGGTGGGAGGATTGCTACAAAGCACTTAAGGAAACAGAGTATTGAGAGTATTGATCAGGATAAATAGTTAATGCATGTGGGGCTTAATACCTAGGTGAGAGTTGACAGGTGCAGCTAACCATCATGGCACGTGTATACCTATGTAACAAGTCTGCATGTTCTGCACATGTATCCCAGAACTTCATATAAAACAAAGAGAACAGACTATTGTTAATGGTTAATGTACTGTAAAAAAATTATAATGACTAAATTATCAATACAAAGCAAGATAACAATATAACATATTTCTAATAATTAGAGGTTGACATTCTAGCAGCTCACGTTTCTGTTGTCTTTAACTGTTATTTTCTGTCAAATCCAGAGGGCTGTGAAGGAAAACGCCACACAATGTGGTCTTCTAACAGCCGATAAAACCAGAAGTCGGAATCCCAAAGGCCAGTGTATGAAATGTTATTTATCGAGGGGAAGACAAGAAAAGTGTAGGGTTTGATAGAAGAACTGGGTACTACTGTTTTTTAGATTCACAGGGTGACTTTAGTTTACAATAATCTATTGTATATTTCAAAATTGAAGAATGAGAGCGGTTCTAATATGAAGAAAAGGCAAATGTTTAAGGTGGATGGATATTCCAAGTACGTACGCTGATTTGATCTTTACGAATTATATAAATGCATTAAACTATGACATGTACCTTGAAGCTATGTACATCTGTTGTGCATCAATTAAAAAATACGTTAAAAGAAAGTGACATTTGTCCAAGACAGTCTCTTCCAATCTATTGTACATTATGACCAGATGTGAAACCGGGGAGTTCCCTGATTCCCTCACAGGATGTGTGGCACGGATTGGTTCATCTGTTCCACCACCGTACACTGAAACCTCTTACGGGAGGCAGAGTTTCAGATCGGCACATGCATCAGCTGGGCCAGTATTTTTGAAATAGAACTGATAAGATAGATTTTCATCTAAGTCGGAGAGTGTTTTTTAAATAGAACCAGTAGGATACATTTATATCTAACTCTCTATATACTTATATCTCCATTGGTCTTTCATCTGTCTCAGAAATATACCTATTTGTTTATCATCTATCCATCGATCTCTTCATCGATCTCTCTGTTATCCATCTATCTATTTATCTATCTTTATCTCCAATATCTATCTTCAATATCTATCTATCTATCATGTATCCCATCTACCTATCTACTGACCCATCTATATAAAATATGTATGTTTCCCTTATATGAGAGGCTGAGGCAGACAGATCATTTAGGCCCAGGAGTTCGAGGCTTCGGTGAGCTGATTACACCACTACACTGCAGCCTCAGTGCAGAGCTAGACCTTGTCAGTAGGAGGAGGAGGAGAAGGAAAAAGAAGAGGAAGGAGGAGGAGGAGGGAGGAGGAGGAGGAAAAAGAAGGAGGAGGAAGAGGAGGAGGAGGAAGAGGAAGAGAAGGAGGAAGAAGAAAAAGGAGGAGGAGAAGGAGGAAGAAGAGGAAGGACGAGGAGGAGGAGAGGGAGGAGGAAGAGGAGGAGGAGAAGAGGCGAATGAGGAGGAGGAGGAGGAAAAGGAGGAGGAAGTGGAGAAGGAGGAGGAGGAAGAGGAGAAGGAGGAGGAAGAGGGAGGAGGAGGAAGAGGAAAAGAAGAAGGAGGAGGAAGAGAAGGAGAAGGAAGAGGAGAAGGAGGAGGAAGAGGAGGAGGAGGAAGAAGAAGGAAGGAGGAAAGGGAAGGAGAGGAGGAAGAGGAAGAAGCAGAAGAATGAAAAAGAATGGAAGGAAGGAAGCAAGCAAGCGAGGGAGGAAGGGAGGGGAAAGAAGAAAGAAAAGAGAGAAAGAAAGAGAAAGAAGGAAAAGTGCATTTCAACCTAAGAACATTTCTTTAAACCTGAATGAATGCCTCCCGAGATTTTTCTAAAAAATATTCTCTTATTTTATTATAATGACAATAAAGTATCATTATAGCCCCACACAGATCTGCTGACCCAGAATCTGCATTTGGCCAGATTCTGGGCTGATTCTCACACCCTTCAGGGTCTGCGAGGCATTGAGGCGGATGTCCTGAGGCAGATGCCACAGTGGTTGTGTGAACCTGGCGCTCCACAGATGTGCGCTAGAAGCCTGTGTTTTTCCTCCAAGGCCCAGGACTGGGATGACTTCCAGAGTCATTGCTTAGCAGTCAGTGGGTTTCTATATGTTAATGGCAGTTCCTCCATGCTGAAAAACGTCTCCTTTTGCAAAGCTCTTTCCCAAGCCATCTGCCTACCTCTGCCCGCAGCCCTGGGTGTTCAGCACAATCATGGTTCTCCTGACTTTGCCAGTGCACAGAAGGAGACTGACATAACATAAAGGAACAGGCCGGGCACAGTGGCTCACCCCTGTCATCCCAGCACTTTCGGAGATCGAGGCACGGGGATCACCTGAGGTCAGGAATTTGAGACTGGCCTGGCCAACATGGCGAAACCCCACCTCTACTGAAAATACAAAATATTATCAGGGTGTGCTTATAATTCCAGCCACTCGGAAGGCTGAGGTGAGAGAATTGCTTAAACCCAGGAGGAGGAGGTTACAATGAGCTGAGATTGCACCATTGCACTGCAGTGAGCCGAGATTGTACCACTGCACTCCGGCATGGACAACTGAGTGAGACTCTGCCTAAAAAAAAAAATTAGCCAGGCACGGTGGCTCACACCTGTAATCCCAGCACTCTGGGAGGCCGAGATTGGTGGATCACGAGGTTAAGAGATCGAGACCATCCTGGTCAACATGGTGAAACCCCGTCTCTACTAAAACACAAAAATTAGCTGGTGTGGTGGCACGTGTCTGTAATCCCAGCTACTTGGGAGGCTGAGGCAGGAGAATTGCCTGAACCCAGGAGGCGGAGTTTGCAGTGAGCCGAGATTGTACCACTGTACTCCAGCCTGGGCAATTGAGCGAGACTCTGCCTAAAAAAAAACAAATTAAAAGAGAGTATTTTTGAGGGCGTGGGCCAGGGACAGGATGTCGATGACATGAAACTGTCCCGATACCCAAACCCTGGCTGTGTCCTCTGACCCAGGCTGTCCAACGGCACGCCCATTGCAGCCGACTACGTCCCGTGATTTAAATCTGTCGTGAGCCGAATCGTACCCTCCTCATTGTTATAAACGAAAGCCCTCAGGACCTCCCAGTGAGACTGTGTTTGCAGACATGGTCTTTAAAAACGCGATTCAGGTAAAATGAGGTCACCAGGTGCGGCCCTGATCCAGCTGGACTGTGGACCTTATAAAAAGAAGACGTGAGGACACTGACACGCACACAGAGCACCTCATGGAGACTCAGGGAGAAGACGGCATCCACAAGCCAAGGACAGAGGCCTCCGGAGGAGCCACCCGCCCACACCTTCATCTCGCCCTTCCAACCACCAGGACCTTGGGAGAATCAACATCTACTATTTAAGCTGCCCGGCCCGTGGGACTTTGCTACGGCAGCCCCAGGAGACAAACACGTTCCTATTGAGGTGAGGGAGTTATCTCTGTTAAGGGCTGAGTCTTGCACCTCCGAAATTTACACATTGAAGGCCTAATCCCCGGGACCTCGGAACATGACTGTGTTTAGAGAGAGGGTCTCTAGACGGGTGAGAAGGGTTCAATGAGGTCTTTATAAAAACAGGAGGTGAAGACACAGACACACACTGAGGGATGACCCTGTGAGGACACAGGGAGAAGACGGTGTCTCCAAGCCCAGGAGAGAGGCCTCAGGAGGAGCCAGCCCTGCCCACACCTGATCTCAGACCTGCAGCCTCCAGGACTCTGGGAGAATAAGACCCTGCTGTTTCTAAGCCACCCAGCCTATGGTGTTCTGTGATGCCAGCCTGAAACGGACTAAGATACGTCATAAGAAGAGGAGGTGACACAGACACACACACAGGGATGACCACGTGAGGACTCAGAGAGAAGATGGCATCTGCAGGCCCAGGAGAGAGGCCTCAGGAGGAGTCGGCCCTGCCCACACCTGGATCTGGGACCTCCAGCCTCCAGGACTGTGGGAGAATCCAGGCTGTTGTCTAACCTGCCCGCCCAGTCTGATTTTATTGTAGCAACTCCGGGAAGCCATTGCCAAGTCTGTGCCCTGCAAAGTGAGATGTATGGATCTGCAGCCTCAACATCCCCCAGGAGCTGATGAGAAACACTGTGTCCTCAGCCTAGCCAGACCTGCTGACGCATAGTCCGCGTGTCATCCAGGTCCTGAGGGACCATGTGCACATGCCACTCGGGGGAGACTGCATTGTCTGCCTACACTCCTCTTGGCCTCTCAGAGCAGTGGTCCTTCCTTCTGGGCATGGGGGCAGGACCCTTTCTGGGATGGGGGTCTTAGGACACCCAAAGCAGGCATGTCAGGGAACTTCCCTGTGGCCAGTCTTGATACAGATAGGATGGAGGGAAGGTTAGAGTCCTGTCTTCAGGTTTTGTGGCTGGCTTTGGGGGAAAGGCATTCTTGTTTCTAGGACCCGCCTGGGGGAAGAGACATTCTAGTTCCTATAGTGCCTCGGGGGAGGACGGGACTCAGACACAGGAGGGCTGGAAAAGTTCTGAGAGAAACTTCTGCTTCGGAGGCTGCTGCTGAGGCCTGCACTCAGGTATGGTTTCCTGAGCCCGAACAACTTGTAGGTCTGAATCCACGTAAAGAATGCGGGCAGCCAGCGAAGTCCAGTAAGAAGCATCTTTGAATCCAGCAGGGGTGGAATTTGAACCCAGGAGGGGTTCAGAGCCTGCGGTCTGCAGAAGAAGTCCTCCAAGCCGACATCTCATGTTTTTGCTCTGGAAGGTCCTAAGGTCAGCCGTACTGGAGGCTTCTTTGTCACTTGTGGCCCTCCTACCCAGCTACGGGAGCCATTTGATCGACATCTCCAGGACGCCAGCAACCAAAGGACCAATGTCATAGACCCAGCACAAAATGAGGTTGCGGATTCCAGAACACGAACGAGGATTTGGTTAAAAGCCGCTGAGTTCACTGAAGCAAATCAGCGAGGCAAATGGGAAACACATCTCCTGTTCCTGCCCCGTGGAAAATGAACCCGGGAAAGCAAAAGCATCACGTGTGGCTCCTGAGCTTGGAGCCAGACACCCCGGAGTCAGCGTGGTCTCCCAGCCCATGAGGACCCCGACCGTGGCTTTGCTGCAACCTGCCTGGAGAGGAGAGAGGACAGGGGGCCCTGCCTGTGAGATGGATTTCCTGCCTGGCGGGCAGGACTAGAGACTGTCTCAGTGCCCAGGCGGCCTGACGCTGCCAGAGTCTGCCTGATTTATATAATGAGGTCTGGGTGTGACCTACAGCGGCCTCGTGTGTGTGAGTCACACATGCAGCAACTTCTGGCTGCAGTGCCACCCCTGAGACCTAGCAAAGCTCCAAACCACCCTCCTCCACTTCCTCTGTGACACTCCACCCCCCCCTCCCATTCCTGCCACCACCCAGGGCCATCAGGACCATCTCAAAGCTGGAGGAGCCTCTCTGCAACCTGGCCGCCCGCTGCAGAGTGAACAGAGCTGCCACCTGCCTGGTTTATGCAACTGCATTTCAGAGAGAACGGTCTGGGAGGGGAGGCACCTGTGGTTCTTTAGGGAAATAGGAGGGAGGGGCCAGGCGCACAGACGGGAGGAGATTGTAATGTGATTGCTTAGCGGATGCCTGGAATTGCTGGGTTGGGCTGAGATTGCTCAACAGTGGATGGGGACTGCAGTCTAAATTATCAGGGTGCTGAACTCTGGGGTCCTAGACCGGTGTCTTGACTGGAACTGCTGACAGCCTTGGAGGGGAAATATCTCATGGATCCAAGAGGCTGACGTGGCTCCTCTCCTGCAGCCCAGTCTCAGCAGCTTGGACAATGATGGCCAAGGCAGCTGGAGGAGGCCAGGAGCAGTGGCTCACGCCTGTAATCCCAGCACTTTGGAAGGCCGAGGGAGGCAGATCAGTTGGGATCAAGAGTTCGAGACCAGCTTGGCCAACATGGTGAAACCCCATCTCTACCAAAAATACAGAAGTTTGCTGGGCGTGATGGCGCATGCAGTTGTAATGCCAGCTACTCAGGGGACTAAGGCAAGAGAATTGTTTGAACCCAGGAGGTGGAGGTTGCAGTGGGCCGAGATTGTGCCATTGCACTCTAGCCTGGGTGACAGAGCAAGACTCCGTCTAGAAAAACAAACATATAAAAAAAACCCAAAAAACAAAAATACAGAGAGAGCTGGAGGGAGCAAAGAAGAGCCGGGTTGTTCTTGAAGATGAACCTGTAGCAATCACTGGCGGCAGAGAATGTCATCTGAGAGGGACGTGTGTGCTCCCCAAGTTGGAAGGAAACGGCTGTGTGGGACCAGGGGCAACTGCTGTGTGCACTCCTGCCTGGGGGTACACCTTCTGCTCCGGAGAGGCCCTCATTACCTCCACAAGGTGCCGCAAAGCCTGCCCTGGTGGCATCTGGATGGAGCCATGCCACAGGCTGTACAAATCGATGTTGTAGCCCTTGAACCTTCCTCCAGAGCAAGCAACACCCAGGCAGACAGATTTCTGGGAGAGAGACAGACATCAGAGGTGGCGGAGACCCAGCACCGATGGCTTACCTGGTTCCCCCTGGCTTAGCCTCCTCCAGGGCTTAGTGTTTGAGCAAGAGGTTGTTCCCCCTGGACAATTCTGCAAATTCTGACTGTGCTCCTGCCTTGCCCTAAACCTCCCAGAAGATCAGGTTCTTCCTTTGGGAAATGTGCCTGCTGGTGATGACAACATCCTTGGGTGGGTGGATGAGCTGCTTAGATGCCTGGCATTACTGCAACAGAACTCAATGCATAAGAAGCGCTGATTCGATGCCCTCCCGCCTGCATCCTCTACCTCCCGATAAGTTCTCTGGTGGTGTTTTCTCTACGGGGTAATAGTGGCAGGGGGAAAGGGAGGAACAAAAGGCAAGGTGCACATATATGTCAGCAGGAGGGACACTTCATCCTTAAGAATTCTGCAGTGTGTTTTCAATGATGAGTCACAAAGACTCGAATGTTCTCATCTCTGCTGCAGACACATTCATTAGGTTAACTGCTTTTGGATCAGGTGGGAACCGCAGCTTGTGCACACAGGTTGCTTCCTGACCCCGTATTTGTCAGTGTAGGCTGGCTGCTGTAACAAACAGTCCCCAAAGAATTAAAAGTTTATCTCTTGTTTGCATTGCAGCCAGGTGAGGTGGCACAGGTGTCCTCTGCTCCATACAGTCTCTCAAGGATCCAGGATCCTCATATTGTTCTGCTTCACCTTTTTCTAGGGCAGCCCTTCTCAACTAGATTCTCTCTTTGTGTGTGTCAGAGAGAATGAGTGTGTGTGTGTATGTGTGTGCATGTATATGTATGTGTGTGTGCATGTATATGTATGTGTATGTATGTGTGTGTATATGTATGTGTGTGCATGTGTATTTGTGTGTGCATGTGTATGTGTGTATGTGTATGTGTGTGTGTGTGTGCACATGTGTGCATGTATGTTTATGGGGGGAAATGCCAGTCCTAAGCTGTGAGTGGAATGGTCCAGGAGAAGTCTATGTGCCCGGAGAGAGGCTTCGTTCAACGTTCCCTGGCCATGAGCAGGAATAAAATACTGGCTCGGGTTGCAATGTGGATGCATCTCAAAAGCCTCATGCTCAGTGAAAGAAGCCAGGCACAAAATACCACATATCGTGGGATTCTATTTATACGAAATTTGCAGAACAGGCAATTCATGGATCAGGCAGTCCAACAGGAGGTGTATTAGTGGTTGTCAGAGGCTGGGGAGGCAGCAGAGGGAGTGACTGCTGAATGGGGACAGGGGTCTTCCTTTGGGTGAGAAGTATGTTCTGGGAGGAGATAGAGGTAGTGGTTGCATCTCCCACGTAGCTCATGGTTAGTTGTAGTGCTCTGGCGACCCGGGGCTTGCAGGAGGAGGGAAGCAGCCTGAGGTGATGAATGAGGAGGATTCTGGCCTTTCCATCATGCTGTGACTTGTGACCTGTTTGCTCCCAATAGGTCAGAGACTTTGACTTGGCAGACGCCCTTGATGAGCCTGGTAAGTGCCAATATTTCAGGGGGAGCCTTCTCTTTGCAGCTTGGGTCTAATAGCATCAGCTTCATAGTTGCTTTGGAGTTGGTTTGGGCCGGTGTTTGGAATTTCTTGGTGTCGAGAGCTCTTTTCTTTACAGGAGATTGCAGACGCCTTGAGACAAACTTTTACACAGTCTCTAAAAGTCTCAGACTCATTTCTTGGTAGGTCTGTGCTTCTGAAGCCTGTAGTTTAGAAGTATGTAGTATTTTATTATTTTATTTTATTGAGATGGGAGTCTTTCTCTGTTGCCCAGGCTGGAGTGCTGTGGTGCCATCGTAGCTTACCACACAGCCTTGACTTCCTGGCTCAAACAATCCTCCCACCTCAGCCTCCCAAGTAGCTGGAACTACAGGTGTGTGCTCCCGTGCACAGCTCATTTTTTTATTTTTTTGTAGAGACGAATCTCACCATGTTGCCCAGGCTGGCCTCAAACTCCTGGGCTCAAGGAATCCTTCCACCTTGGTCTCCCAAAATGCTGGGATTACAGAGACACAGCAGCATGCCTGGCTCAGTTACTGCTTTTTTACGCTTAAGTTCATATCCGTCATTGTCCCGCACCCTGATCTGAATCTGTGGCCCGCAGTCTCCCCTCCCAGAGCACAGTGCATCTCCATTCTCCTATCGGAGCTGCCAGTGAAGGTGAGCACTCCCGACCTGATGTCCTCATCCACGCGATACACGTTTGCTGAATGAATAAATCCGTGAATGAAAGTGAGAGAAAAGCCATCATTCTAGAAGCTGTAAGGCTTTCTCCCTCTTTGCTTTTGCCTCCCTCCCCACCCCACCTACTGTCCGGCTCTGTGGTGGTTCTAGGGATGGGGTCACTCACTTGTCTTGGATGCTCTCAGCTTCTTTGGCCATCCTGTGGGCATCCTCACAGCCTCAAGGGCAGATTGTTTTTGAATGGATTTTAAGGGTATTTACTTGCTTTTTTACCCAAATAGACCATGGAATTTGTGTCCAGATCATTTACTTTGTCACTTACTTTTTATATTTCATTGGGGTGTTAATGGCCTGTCTTTTTATTTTTATTTTTTTGAGATGGAGTCTCACACTGTCACCCAGGCTGGAGTGCAGTGGCGCAATCTTCGCTCACTGCAGCAACCTCCATCTCCCAGGTTCAAGTGATTCTCCTGCACCAGCCTCCCAAGTAGCTGGGACTACAGGCTGACACCATACCCGGCTAATTTTTTGTATTTTTAGTAGAGACAAGGTTTCACTGTGTTGGCCAGGCTCCTCTTGAACTCCTGACAGTGTGATCCACCCATTTTGGCCTCCCAAACTGCTGGGGTTACAGATGTGAGCCACAGTGCCCAGCCCTTTCTTTGTGCTTCTGACGAATCTTCGATGCATATTGCATTTATTTTCTCTTTGTTCACAGAACCCACCAAGAAGCCAAACTCAGGTGAGTGACTCTTTGGCTGGGAGAAACTGAGGCAATGTCCTTGAACTGATGCTTATGGATGGATGCTTGAGGGTGTTTTACAGAATTATGTGGGTGTGTTAAGGAGATGCAAGAACTGTACCAGATAATAGATATTAAAAGCAAAATGTGGTGATTAGGGAAATGCAAATCACAACCACACGGAAGCAGCACTGGGATGGCTAAAATCTAAAATGGAAAATAACAAGTGTTGACAAGGTTGTGAGGAAACTGGAATGCTTGCACATTGCTGGTGGGAGTCTAAAATGGTACAGCCACTGTGAACAAATACTTTTGTGGATCCTTAAAAAGTTAAATACAGAATTATTCTATAATTCCACTCCTAGATGTATACTCAAAATAATTGAAAACAGGTATTCCAAGAACCACTTGTATGCAAATGTTCACAGCAGCACTATTCATTATGGCTCAAAGATAGAAATAACCCATGTGCTCATCAGTGGAAGGAATGGATAAACAAAATGTGGTCCACCCACATGATGGAGTATTATTTAGCCTTGAAGAGGAATGAAGCACTGATAATTGCTACAAAGTGGTTCAACCTCAGAAACATTTTGGAAAGAGAGAGAAACCAGACACATGTAAGATCACATAGTATATATTTTTATGAATATGAAATTTCAAGAACAGGCAAATCTCTAGGACCCGAAGCAGTGTTGTGACCGCCAGTAGCTGGAGGGGAAAGGGAGAGTGACTGCTTGATGAACTCCAGGGCTCCTTTCAGGGAATGAAAGTGTTCTGGAAGTACACAGAGGTGATGGTTGCACAACGTTATGAATGTTCTAAATGCCCCTGAAGTGTTCACTTTGAGATGGTTAATTTATGTGTAAATTTCACCTCATTTTATTTATTTATTTTTCAATTAAAAAGGTACCTTTTGTTCTAGGGCAGTGGCTTATGCCTGTAATCCTAGGACTTTGGGAGGCCAAGGTGGTGGATCACCTGAGGTCAGAAATTCAAGATCAGCCTGGCCAACATGGCAAAACCCCATCTCTAATTAAATATACAAAAGTTAGCCAGGCATGATGGCATGGGCCTGTAATCCCAGCTACTCCAGAAGCTGAGGCTGGAGAATCACTTGAACACAGGAGGTGGAGGTTGCAGTGAACCAAGATCATGCCACTGCACTCCAGCCTGAGTGACAGAGTGAGATCCTGTCTCAGAAGAAAGAAAAAAAGAAAGCCGTAGCTCAGAGACAGAGGAATTGAGCAATGCATAGGTTCAGAAGGGCTGGAAACAGAGTGACTAAATTGTGTCTTGGCATTTGAGAGAGGTTGCGGCTATAAAACAATGAAAGAAGAAAGCAAACTCTACGGAGGCAGGGCTGAGCCAACCGGCTCTTCTTGTGGATATGTGATCAACTGTCAACCTCGTGCCATCCTTTCGCGCAGGCTGGAGTGCAGTGGTGCCATCTTGTCTCACCACAACCTTCTCCTCCTGGGTTGAAGCAATTCTTGTGCCTCAGCTGGGACTACAGGCACGTGCCATCATGCCCGGCTAATTTTTGTATTTTTAGTAGAGATGGGGTTTGAACAAGTTGGCCAGGCTGGTCTCAAACTCCTGACCTCAGGTGACCTGCCCGCCTCGGCCTCCCAAAGTGCTGAGATTATAGGTGTGAACCATCGCGCCTGGCCTCATGGAATACTCGAAAATAAACTGCAGGTGGATTACAAACCTGAATGTAAAAGAAAATAATGGGTTTTTTATTGAAAAATAGAGGGAAATGTCTTATAATCTCAGGGTTAGGAGATTTTTCTTAGATAAGATAAGAAAAGCATGACCTCGCCTGTTATGTAACCTCCAGGTACTCAGGAGGCTGAGGCATGAGAATCGCTTGAGCTCGGGAGGTGGAGATTGCAGTGAGCCGAGATAGCGCCATTGCACTCCAGGTAGGCTATAGAGTGAGACTTCATCTCAAAGAAAAAGCATAACCTTTAAAAATGTGTAAATTAGACGATGTCTACATTTTTTAAATAACAATAATAATGTTACGACTTCGAGCTCTAAAAAAGTCAGATTAGCTGTCAAATGGAGGCTCCTTGCTGCTTATATCACCAGGGAAACCTTAATATGCAAATACAGTCACCCTTTATTGTTCGTGGGCACTAGTTGTAGGATCCCTGCTTCCCTGCAGACACCAAAATCTACAGGTGCTGAAGTCCCTGATATAAAATGGTGTAGTATTTGCATACAATGCCAGTATATGTTCCTGTATCTTTTGATTTATTTATTTATTTGACCCAGAATCTCACTCTTATCCAGGCTGAAGTGCAGTGGCATGATTTTGGCTCACTGTAACCTCCACCTCCCAGGTTCAAGAGATTCTCGTGACTCAGCCTCCAAGTAGCTGGGATTATAGGTATTCGCCACCACTCCCAGCTGATTTTTGTATTTTTAGTAGAGACAGGTTTTAATCATGTTGCCCAGGCTGGTTCCAAACTCCTGACCTCAAGTGATCTGCCCACCCCGGACTCCCAACGTGCTGGGATTACAGGTGTGAGCCACTGCTCCCTGCGTGAAATATTTTCAATACACGCATAACCTGGCTTGTAGTCCCAGCTACTCAGGAGGCTGAGGCACAAGAATCGCTTGAGCTCGGGAGGTAGAGTTTCCAGTGAGTGGAGATCATGCCATTGGATCTACAGATGCGGAAATTCTGGTCAGAGAGCACAAATTGTGGATACATAGCTCCTACCCCAAAACAGAAGGATGGCAAAAAGAAAGAAAAAAAAAATGGACGAGAGCGACTATGAGGGAACTGAGAGGGTTATGATCATTCCATTTGCTGAAAGAAAAATTCAAAGACAGAATCACACACAGTTGACCAAAATGGATAAAACAAGTCTACTGGGGTGGGCAGCGGTGGTGCCCTGGGAGGCGAGAGAGACGGAGATGGTGTTGGTTTCAGACAAGATAGTTGCACAGGAACTCGATAGGGAAAAGGGGAATGGGTTGTGGGGACCAGGGGAGCTGGAATTCTGCCTGGGGAATCAGCCAGTGCCAACGGGTGAACCAGGGGAGGGCAGGTGTAGGGTACAGCCCTATGGGGCTCTGTGAGCCCCTCCCTGCTGGTTTGAAGACAAGAAATTGTAGAAATAAAAGGCACAAGACATGGAGATTGAGAAAAGAGAGTTTGGGCCCAGGGGTCCACAGCTACTCAGATCGTGGAGACCAGCAGTGGCCCCAAATGCTGGGACGCCCTGACTTTTATTGAGTTGCAAATCTGGGGGCAGGGAAGGTAGGGCATAGGTAGGGCGTGGTCCTGGTGGTGGGTGACTGGGGACAGGGCAAAATAGGGCATGGCATACAGGTGGGGGCTCAGGAATTGATGGCACCCCAAGTGAGGTAAGGAGCATAATGCATCAGCACCTTTCCCATACTTACCAAGAAAGAACTAAAGCATTAAGGTTTGTGCTACTATTACTGATTATCTTTTCTAAGAAAAGGGGAACCAGGTGCAGAAGCAGAGCATGAGTAGCCATGGAACATGACCCCTGAAGCACAGCACCACACAGGGACAATTAAGTCCCGGGATGTCCGCGGGCCTCCCTGACAGCGGTCAGGCTTACCACGAGAGCTTGGAGAAGCGGAGTTTTCTCCTCACTCCCTTGAGGAAGGAGACGTCTTGGCCATCTTGGACATCTCCTTCCCTGGCTGGCTAAACAGCAGGTGCTTTCACAGCACTGACACTGTCGCACAGCTGAGGCACCCTCCAGCAGCTCTTTTTGCAGGCGTGACAGAGGACATAAAGCATCTTGCCTTAGGGTCATTCATTCCACGATGTCACCCCAGGTTCACACTTCCAACCTGAGAGGCATTAGTAAAAGAATTAAGATCACCTATAAATAACTAAGATTGCATATGAGTAACTACTAACTACGAACTACTGTTCATTTCTAGTTACTTTCTTCTTCATTATATATAGGGAGATAGGCTGAGGCCTTCTGCTCCTGCCTCCGCAGTTATGGGGTCTTTTCCCTACAGGCAGGGGGTTAGGAGCCTGCCTATGGTGATGCTGAAGCCCCGGGGCGGGTGCCTAGTTGAAGGGCCAAGAGGAGCCGTCAGGAGAGAAGGAAAAGCCCCGAGTCTCCTTCAGGCTTGTTTCAGGACTCGGGGCAGGATAGGAGATGATGGTGGAGGATTCTGAGCAGGGGACGGCCTGGGTGGGAGCGGGACAGAAGGAGAGCTGGACAGGGACGGGGTGACAGGCGACACCGGCTCATCCAGGAAGGAAGGCCAGGAGGGAGCAGAGGGAAAAGGGGCGTGCAAAGGTACAGAGCAGGAGCAACGGGGACATCCAGGGAAGGAGGGAAGTGCAGGGCATTGTGAGACGGGGCACCCTGAGAGAGGGGTCCAGGCAGCAGGAAGACACCACAGCCTGAGCTATACCCCAGCTCACGGTCAGCCCTGGGAGGGCTTTGAGCAGAAGAGGGGCGAGAGCCCACACCTTGAGGCCACCTGCCGCGGTCCTGGGCCCTGCACATGCCTCCTACAGGCTGGGCGGCTGCCCACGAGGTCATTTAATGCCTGGTGCCTGCGGGCATCCTGCCAAGAGCCCGTTGGCATCGGCATCGCAATGCTGTCCTCCAAAACCTGCCCCAGTGTCCCCAACGCAGACCTGCTGTGAAGGGGACCTCTGGAGAGGACGCGTTAGCAATGCCGTGTGCTCTGCCCACAGGTTATTTCAATGATGGGGACCGCAATGACTGACACTACCCACCCAGGCCCAGGCCACCTGCAGGTAGGTGCTGAGCCTCCCCAGGAGGGACACGTGGATTTGCTCAGAGAGGGCGGTGAGAGGCCTGAGGTTGGGGAGAGAGGGACGCCCAGTCCAGGGGCAAAGTTGGTCACGGGTGGACGATAGGCTGATGCAGGGGCTGACGCAGAAGGCCCCGTGGCTGCATCAGTGGCGTCGCGGTCTGGGCATCTGTCTGCCTCTCCAGGCTGGTGACGGGATGGAAACAAAATGAACAGATTCAACTGGAGGCTCCATGGACACACGTGTGGGCATTTCTGCTCAGACTCCACATGTGCAAGTGTGACCGTCTGTGCCTCGACACAGCTTCATGCACATGCGTGCTTAGCCCCCTCCATCAGTGTGTACACGAATGTTCCACGTCCGTATCTGTGTCTCTATATGCTTTCAAATATACATAAACACATTTACATATGCATGGATATGGGTTTTTATGTTTTTATATATTTCTGACTTTGTACACATGCTTGTATATCTTTATACATGTATATGTTTTATATTTGTGTATGTCTGTATATTTATATACCAATATAGGCTTTTGTATATAATTATGTATCTATATGTATATTTTTTAATATATCTTTATATATTTTTAATATATCTTTATGTGTATCTTTGAATACATATACATTTTATATACATATTTATATTTTATATATATATTTATGTATACCCATCTTTACATACATAATTAAGTATATCCCTTTACTTATACATATCTTTATATATGTACATATATACTTTTATGTGTATATGCTTTTATATGTGTATGTGTATATAGATTCACTTTTATATATACACATGTATATATCTTTGTATGTGTGTATAAATTTATGTGCACTGACGCCTTTTTGTGTATATACCTTTATTTACATTATAAATATATATACACACAAAGTTATATATACATGTGTATGTATCTTTGTGTAGGTATGTACATGTCTTTATATATGTTTACAAATATCTTTATATATCTATATACAGCTTTTATATATGTATACACACTTACATAAGTACATATTTTATATATCTGTAGATGTATATTTTATTTAATTTCTTTCCTTCTTTTTTTGACCTGAAGTCTTGCTCTGTCACCCAGGCTGGAATACAGTGGCACAGTCTCTCCTCACTGCAACCTCTGCCTCTCAGGTTCAAGTGATTCTCTTGCCTCAGCCTCCTGAGTAGCTGGGATGACAGGCGCCCTCCACCATGCCTGGCTAATATTTGTATTTTTAGTAGAGATAGGATTTCACCATGTTGGCCAGGCTGGTCTCGAACTTGTGTCCTCAAGTGATCCACCCACTTTGGCCTCCCAAAGTGCTGGGATTGCAGGCGTGATCCACCACAGCTGGTCTATATGTGTATCTTTTAATATATCTTCATGTACATATACATTTTATATGCATTTTGATATTTGTGTACATTATGTAAATGTATGTTTTATACATATATAAATATATACCTTTATTTATATATCTGTATATATGTACATATATACCTTTATGTACATGTGCTTTTATATAGGTATATGTATATTTATACAAACTTATGTCTTTATGTGCATATCTTTATATAGAGATATATGTATATATCCGTATATAGTCTTTATATATGTGTAAATATATAAGTATATATTTTATGTGTATATATGCATTCTTTGTACATGCACACATTTGTTCATATCTTTTCATATTTGTATGCATATATAGCTTACATGTTTCTATATTATAGATACATATGTACCTTCATATATGTATGCATACTTTTTTATATATGTGTATATATGTCCCTTTACATATGTGTATATATACTTTTAGGTATATGTGTGTGTGTGTATATACACCTTTATATGTGTACATATATCTTTATGCACACAGACATATGTAAAACCTTCTAATATAAAGTTTTCTCTGTAATTGGAGGTGAATGTCTACCAAGAATCTTTCATATGGAAATGCAAGCATGGACAATAGGAGGCAGAGATGCATGCAACACTGGGCTGAAGAGTGTGACGTTTGAGGCTTTAGTTTCAAGCACATGAGGTTTCTGGTGTGTTTAGTTCTGCAGCTCTCCTTTAGAAGACATAAAGGACTTGTCCTAGATATTTTGCAGAGCTGGGCATGTATCCTTCAGACACCCTGATTGCATCCAGTCATCTATTCTGCCACGTTTGCTTGCAGTAAATAAGGAGCATTGTCTTGGAATTTATGACATTTACAATCAGGAATAAACGAAAAATAACTAGTTATTTTTGAGAAGAGAAACTAAGATATTTGTGATTGAGACCATCTTCTGGAAGGTCCTTCTAATCCTGCCTCCCTGTGGCTGTTCTCATATCGGTTTCTCAGCAGGAAGAGGGTTAGCCTGCAGGAATTTGGAGTTGGCAGAGTAAGTGTTTGTTCTGTGATGGCAAAGTGTGTTTTATAGCCCGAGCTCAGTGTTGGCTTGAGTTTTCCCACAGGGACGAGGAAGCTTTGGTGTGGCCTCCCTTGACTCTCCCCAATGCTGATCACTCTTTGGAGCTCTCTTGGGAATGACACAGTCACTCGACTCCCAATGAGCTGGACAGACCACCTGCAGGAAATTCCATGCTCGGATCCCTCAACATCCTTCAACTCTACCTTCTCTAACAGGAGGCGGCAGCGGTGGTTACTCCAGTTATGACACCGGCGACACACACGGTACCCCCACATCTGGGCACGCGGTGGTGGGCGGAGGGTGGGAGGGGTTATCTCTCTGGGATCCCGGTTGCATTCTGCCCTGGGCCTTCTACCTGGAGTTTTTGGTGAGTGGGATGCTCTGTGCTGGTGCCTGGTCTTCTGAGAACCTATTTGTGCTGAGCTGTCCAGTTTCTGTTCCCCAGGATGGTGGGTGCAGCCACACACACACACACGCCACATACACACACACACACACACATACACGTACACTTACATGCACACACCACATACACACACATAAACACACACATACATGCACACATACACACACACACATACACACACACCTCTGTTTAGGTAAACATAAACAGCAAAGAAGTATACAACAGATTAGAGAGAGAGAGCATCCAACGAACGGAAATCCAACGAACGGGAAATTCTTTAGGGGTGCAGCTCACTTACATCAAACACAATAGAAAACACCTACTTTTCTTTTTTTTGAGACAGCGTTTCGCTCTTGTTACCCAGGCTGCAGTGCAATGGTGTGATCTCGGCTCACCACAACCTCCGCCTCCTGGGTTCAGGCAATTCTCCTGCCTCAGCCTCCCCCGAGTGGCTGTGACTATAGGCACGCGCCACCATGCCCAGCTAATTTTTCTATTTTTAGTAGAGACGGGATTTCACCTCCTTGGACCGGGATGGTCTCGATCTCTTGACCTCGTGATCCACCCACCTCGGCCTCCCAAAGTGCTGGGATTACAGGCATGAGCCACCACAACCGGACTCTTTTTTTTTTTTTTTAGATAGAGTGTTGCTCTCTTGCCCACACTGGAGTGCAGTGACGTGATCTCAGCTCACTACATCCTCCGCCTCCTGGGTTCAAACAATTCTCCTGCCTCAGCCTCCCAAGTAACTGGGACTACAGGTGTACGCCATCATGCCCAGCTACTTTTTGTATTTTTATTAGAGACGGGGTTCCACCATACTGGTCAGGCTGGTCTCACGTTCCTGACCTCAGGCAAGCCACCCGCCTCGGCCTCGTGAAGTGCTAGATTACAGGCGTGAGTCACTGGGCCCAGCACTAAACCGTGGTTTCTCATGGTGTAGCTAATTTGTTAGTCCTACAAAGGCAGATAGGTCCCCAGGCAAGGGGCAGGTGTTTTCAGGAAAAGGCTATTGTCAGTTTTGTTTCAGAGTCAAACCATAAACTAAATTTTCTCCTAAAGTTAGTATGGCCTATGCCCAGCAATGAACAAGGACAGCTTAAGGGTTACAAGCAACATGGAGTCGGTCAGGTCTAACCTCTCTCACTGTCATCACTGCCTCGGTTATGATATTTGCAAAGGTGGTTTTGCCATGTTGCTCAGGCTGGTCTTGAACCAGGCTTCAGTGATCTTCCCACTTGGCCTCCCTAAGTGCTGGAATTACAGGCCTGCACCACCACATCCGGCCCACCTTGGAGTGTGTTATATGAAGTGAGCTGTCCCCACATCCCTACAGCCTAGGAATGAACCTTCTGTGGAAATCCACTGTCTGTGAGGAGCTGTTCAGGACATGTACTTTTGTTCTCTGGCATACTCATGAATTAGAAAGAAATCACTCATCAAGCGGTTCTCCTGAGAGTCCTAATCATTTCCTGTTTTCCTGTGAACTTAGTCTCCGATGTCTGCGCTGTGCCATTTTTGGGGAGACCATTATCTGGGTCCCGAATGGATCAAAACATACAGGTCAGGGTGCTGCTCTATCCCTGGGGCAAAACTGAAGGGAAATGTCCCTGTGCTCCTTGGCAGGGCCAGGACCCCATGGAAGCACAGCCAGGTTGGGGGCATGATGCCCGTGCTTCTCTTTCGGCCGGGACACCTGCTCTCCAGCCCCCACAGAGCGAGGCTCTGAGTCAGCGCTGGGATTAGCATTAGCAGGAGGTACCTGCTGGGACGCAGGCGGCTGCCAGGGATGAGTCACCCAGCTGCTCCTCAGATGCAGCAGCAAAGCATGCAAGGCCTGTTCATGCCTCGTCCAGAGCAGTGAGGGGTGAGAGCTGACCTTGGCTGGCCTCCCTCCAGAGAGTGGGGAGAACATGTTTCACTCGCTGTTTTTAAATGCTAATGGCCAGGTTTCTCTCATACCCGCTGTTTTAGTCCGCTAAGGCCGCCCTACAAAGTAGTACGTACGGTCTGGAGTGCTGAAACCAAAGGGGCTTCATCTCCCACCATCCTGGAGGCTGGAGGTCTGAGATCCAGGTGTGGGCAGGGCTGGCTCCTCCTGAGGCCTCGCTCTTGAGCTTGTAGACACCGTCTTCTCCCTGTGCCCTCACTGGGTTGTCCCTCTGTGTCTGTGTTTTCACCTCCTCTTCTGTTGATATCTCTTAGTCCATTTCAGGCTGCTGTCACAGAACACCATAGACTGGGTGGCTTAGAAACAGCAGACGTTGATTCTCCCACAGTCCTGGAGGCTGGAGGTCTGAGATCCAGGTATGGGCAGGGCTGGTCCCTCCTGAGGCCTCTCTCCTGGGCTTGGAGACACGGTCTTCTCCCCGTGTCCTCACCGGGCCATCGTGTGCCTGTGTCCTCACCTCGTCTTCTCATAAGGACTATCGTCCTTTGGAGCAGGGCCCACCCTAGTGACCTCGTTCTACTTTAATCACCTCTTTAAATACCTTGTCTTCAAACACAGTCACAGTCCTGATCCCCTGGGGGATAGCACTCACTCTGAATTTGGAGGGGGACACAGTTCAGCCCATAGAACCCACCATCCATATAAGTCATTCCACTTCAAAATCAGCACAAAGCATTTTTTTCTAATCTCAAATCTGTATTTTAGAAATTGCTTTTAACACATTAGAAAAATAAAGAAGAACTTTTTTGTTGTTGTTTTTTCTGAGACAAACTCTCACTCTATCCCAGCCCGGAGTGCAAGGACGTGATCATAAATCACTGCAGCCTCCACCTCCTGGACTCAAGCAATCCTTCTGCCTCAGCCTCCCAAGTAGCCGAGACTACAGGTGCACATCCCCACATCCAGCTAATTTTTTTTATTTCTGTTTAGTAGAAATGGGGTCTTCTCTGTGTTTCTCAGGCCGGACTCCAACTGAGCTCAAGTGGTCTTACAGCCATGGCATCCCAAAGTGGGAGGATTACAGGTGTGAGTCACCACACCCTACCCGGAGAAACTCTTTTTTGTGTGTGTGGATTTTCACTCTTGTTGCCCAGGCTGGACTGCCGTGGAACGATCTCAGCTCACTGCAACCTCTGCCTCTCAGGTTCAAGCGATTTGCCTGGTTCAGCCTCCCGAGTAGCTGGGATTACAGGCGCCCACTACCATGCTTGGCTAAGTTTTGGTATTTTTAGTAGAGATGAGGTTCCACCATGTTGGCCAGGCTGGTCTCGAACTGCTGACCTCAGGTGATCCAGCCATCTCGGCCTCCGAAAATGCTGGGATTATAGGCGTGAGCCACCGCACCCAGTGAGCAACTCTTTTTTTAATGGGCTTTGATTACCATTTGTGGCCTGCGGTTTCACCCTATTGTTTTTTTTTTTTAACAAATTTGCTGGCTTTTTGTCTTTTGAATGTCCAAGAAAACACCTTTTCCCATCTACGTGAGGCCCCCAGACCCTCAGGGATGCACATCTAATGCAGCTTCCGCCACCAGGCTCGTGAACAGTAAACAGGGGCGAGACGACACCTGCACTCCTCCCCTGCCCTGGAGAGCCCATAGGAGTGTCTGCAGCCTTTCAAACCATGTCACTCAGGTTTGCTGACCCGTTTGCTTCTGTGAGGTCATGTGGACTTCTCGGCCATGTCTTGCATTTTATGGTCTCTTTTCTACGCTGAAGAAAGTGAGCTGTAGAGTCAACTCTCTTTATGGAAATACTGATGGTGAAGGAATGATGTCTTACAGAATGTGGCAAAACTGTCCATTTGTGAATAAGGAATACACTGTCTGGGTGCTGATGGGAAGCTGGCGCTTTTATCCAGTGCACAACAGCCAACTGGCCATCCGGGACCAATGTGCATCTTCCTTTGGCATCCATGCTGGGGGAGATGCTGTGCATGCCATGAAGACTTAGCTTCTTGAAAGGAACCATGGCCCACTTATAAGTGTTATTGGGTGCATGTATGTGCACGTGTGTGTATGTATGCATGTGTGTTTGCGCAAGGTATGTGTGTGTATTGTGTATACATGAACGTCCACGTGTGCATGTGGATTTTGTAATCATGTGTGTAAATGATGTGGATGAGTGCATGTGTGGAAGTGTCTGTGCACACAGGCAGATTGAGTGCCTGCATGTTTGTATAAGTGGAATTTGCATGTGTGCATATATGTGCTTGGGTCACATATGTATTGCCTGTTTCCCATGTGTGTCCATGTGCATGCATTGAGGGGTGTGCTACCACATGAACACGTGGGTACTGCATGAATATAACATATGCATATGTGCATGTGGAGTGTACGTATACATGCATAAGTACAGGTATGCGCATACAGACGGATGTGTTTATGTGTGCATATTTGTGTGTGAATGAATGTGTTTATGTGTTTCTGCATACAGGTGCACACATCGGGATGTGCATATGCACACGTGTCTACAGGTGTATGTTTAGGTAAATCATGCTTTATATGTGCTTATGTTGCCTGTGTGTGTGTATGCATATGTGTGTTTGTGCGTATGTGTGGGTATGTGCGTGTGTGTGAATGTGTGCACTGAATGCATGTGTGCTTCTGTGTTGCATTTGCTTTTATGTGTTGCACGGGTGTAAATGTGTGTGTGTATGCACGTCTATATGTGTGCTTGCCTGCCTTTTGTTGCACAAGCTTGTTACATGCTACATGGTGTATGCACCTGCACACACATTTGTGCATGTCAGTGTGTGTTGCCCGTGCGTGTGTGTATCAACGGCATGTGTGCGTGTGCATGTGTGTCAGTGAGCTTGTCCGCCTGTGTGTGTTTCACATAGGCATGTACATAGACTCCCAGACCCTGAAATAAAAGCTGGTCTCCCTCTCCCTGGTATCATCCCCATTGCGCTAATGACTGTTAGACAAAGCACACACATTCACCTTCCTCCACCTCATGCTGCTTGGCTGTCCCCTCCCCCAACAAGACTGTAAATTCCCTGAAAATAGGTATGTGTGTGCTGTGCCGGAGTCGCATTCTCAACAGGGCCGGGCAATAGAAGGCACTGCATAAGCTCTGCTGAATAAACACGAGTGTCCTTTTCCGTTTACAGGTGGAGATCACCATTTGGGGCATGCCTCCTCAGAAGGTAACTGATCGACTCACCTGGTCCCAACCTTTAAGAAGCGCACACACTCTTAAATCAATGCCTCCCAACCCCACGGCTTCCGTGGATCACTCACACTTCCTATGTATGTACAGTAGCCTCTTAACAAAAACGTCTGAGCATCTTTGTTCAGAGGCTACTTGACACACACACGCAACCCATCAGAGTTCAAAGAAGGGGCAAGCATTGGTATTCACTGCAGAAGAGGCCTCCTCGCTCTCAGAGCAAGACCGTGAGTGCTGAGACTGCTGGATTTCTCCCGGTACCGCCATTACTCTCCTTTCACCAGCGCTAACTTGAAACCCAAGCACGACAGGAGAAAGGAAGTTATGAACGCTCTGCCCAAAGAAGTCCTCAGAGTGCACCATCAACCCCATGTCAGGTCACAGGAGGGAGAACTGTAAGAGCAGGGGCTGATTGTATCCTGTGTGGCTGGGAGAACAGGCTCCTCATTCCCTGAGTCTGACTTAGAGATCTGGGCTGACACCTGCTTGAGTTTAAGCTGAGTTGACGGTAAATACCCTCAATGCAAGGCTCTTGTGAGTTTTCAGTTATGGGGGAGGAGACAGTGATTGAAGGTGACCTCTACATTTCAATGCAGAGTACCAGGATCAATGTTTTTGGGTATGCTGGCATCCTTAGAGAAATTCATTGATTCTCCTTTTCCCCTCTGTGGTGTAAAGTGACGTTCAGAGATGGAAAGGGCTAGGCAAATGAACAAGCGATCGCAGCCAACTCTGACAAATAATGTTCTGGAACATACGTGATCCTGTAGACTGGGTCAGGTGACCGAGGTAGGGCTTCCTGGACAGAACAATATCCAAGTCGAAGCCCAAAATATGGGTTGGGGGGTGCCCAGGAGCAGAGCGAGGTGGCAGGGAAGAGAGTGTGCTGGGTAGAGCTGCATTCGCACGTGGGAACACCAGAAATTGTGTAGCCGGGTGTGGGATGCAACAGGAACCAGGGAAGGATGCAGTGGTGACTGGGGAAGATGGCCAGGTTAGCGGAGGTGGACTCTGCGCTTCATAGAACCTTCAAAGGAAGGAGTCTGCCTGCCCCTGTTGCTGTGTGGGTGAAGAATGGATCTGAGGGGGCGCCCTAAGACCCAGGGAGACCCCCTTTCAGAGCACTTCAGCACTCCCTGGAAATGACAACAGGCTGAAATCAAGCCCAGGTGAGGGAGGAGAAGAGAAGCGGTCAGCTTGGATGACCACTTGGTAATGACAAGTGATTGTCCTTGATTGATTTGTAAGAGATGGCAAAGAGGAAAAGGCGTGAATCAGTCAGTTATGCTGTGTTACAAAAGACCCCAAAACATAGTGGCTAGAAATAACAACCATTTGTTATGTTTATGATTACGTGAGCCAGCAATTTGGGCTAAAACCCATCTAGTGTTCCTTCTGTCTCTTCTGAGCTCCCTCTTGTCTGCAGTCAACTGTAGGCATGGCCAGCGCTTTGAAGATGTTTTCTGGGTCTTGTTAATGTATCTGGGGCCCTAGGTGGAATGGCTCATCTCAGCTTCATGTGGGTTCTGACATCCCTCCAGGAAGCCAGGCCAGGTTTCATCACATGGTGACCAGGCAGAATACCAACATCACGAAGAGAACCGTGCCTGGGCTTAGAGCCATCACGTCTTCACTTCTGTGGCACTCTGTTGGCTAAAGCCTGGATTCTCAGAATAAAGATGCGGTCCTCCTCTGGATGGGAAACACTGTGAAGTCGTATTGTGCAGTGTGTGCACACAGGGAGGGGAGGAATACAGGGCTATCTCTCGCAGGAGGCAGGAGGCGGCAGGTGGCAGCACCAGCTGTAGAGCAGCTTCTTGCATTCAGTGACAATACTCTTTCCCCCAGCATGGCAGCCTCATTCATTGGAGCAGCCTCGTGTCCCTCAGCTGTGTCATGCCACGTAGCAGCCCAGGTGTTCAACCCGGTCTGAAGAAAGGCATGCATGGAAAGGTGGCTATTTCAAATGGAAACAGTGATTTCTTCCTTTTTTACCCTATGGAAGTGTCAATTTTTGTCACATCAAGGTCGTTCTTGTTCTTTGTGCAGGAGTACCGAAGGTCTGGGATGATTTGCCGTCGAGGCATTGAAGATGCATAGTCTGGTGTGTGGTTGGGTCTAGAGTTCCCGCATGCCTTTGAAAGTGGGCCTATCTGGCGGTTTTTAATTGAACAATATTTTTGCATGAGTAAACATTCTACATCTAAAAGGACACAAAATAGTTTTGACGCATGCCTATCACCCCAGCTACTCAGGAGGTGAAGGCATGAGGATCACTTGAGCCCAGGAGTTCAAGACCAGCTTAGGCAGCATGGTGAGAGCCCATCTCTAAAAAAATAAAGAAATCAGGCCTGTAATCCCAGCACTTTGGGAAGCTGAGGCGGTGAATCACTTGAGATCAGGAGTTTGAGACCAGCCTGGCCAACATGGTGAAATCCTGTCTCTACTAAAAATACAAAAATTAGCCAGGTGCAGTGGCACACATCTGTAATCCCAGCTACTCAGGAGGCTGAGGCAAGAAAATTGCTTGAGCTCAGAAGGTAGAGGTTGCAGGGAGCCAAGATCATGCCACTATATTCCGGAATAAGTGACAGACTGGGACTCTGTCTCAAAATAAGAATAATAACAAATAAATACATCAAATTAATAAAACTGTACACACGAATTCAACAAACAAACAAAAATGCCGAGTGCCTCCTCTGCAAATCCTGGCCTTGGATGTCTTCAGTGGTAAAATGTGGTTGACAAGCTTGGCTCTTTGTGAAAACAGAATTACTTTCTAAGTTTTTTTCTCTCTTTTGCTTATTTTTTAAAATGAAATTTCTCTTGTTTTCTGTGGACACAGGGGTGGGAAGAGATATGATGGAGAAGTTGTTAGATCGATGCAACAGTGATTGGAATTTTTGCTATTACTTTCAATGGCAAAAACCACAATAACTTGCACCAATCTAGTATTTAAGCAGTATTCCTGCCTGCCATGTTTTTTTCTCAGGTGAGCTTGCCTTTTCTCCACTCCTGCAGGCAATATGGCGGCAAAAATCGTGTCTCCCATTGTATCCGTGGTGGTGGTGACACTGCTGGGAGCAGCAGCCAGTTATTTCAGACTCAACAGTAGGAGGAATTGTTTCAGGACCCGTGGTAAGTCTTGCTCTAAACCTTGTTTTCCTTGTTATTAAGCCTGATTTAAAGAAAATTATTTTCTGATTTCTGTCACTAGTAAGGTTATTTCTGGTTAAGTTCAATATACATAACTTGACTGATGTGTTTTTTAAACATTTATTTTCAGTTTTCTTGAGTTGGAGTTTCACTTTGTTGCCCAGGCTGGAGTGCAGTGGCACAATCTCAGGTCACTGCAACCTCCACTTTGCAGGTTGACAAGATTCTCCTGCCTCAGCCTCCCAAAGAGGTGGAACTATAGGCTCACCACGTGCGTCACCACGCCTGGCTAATTTTTGTATTTTTAGTAGAGAGGTGGTTTCACCATGTTGGCCAGGCTCTTCTTGAACTCCTGACCTCAAGTGATCTGCCCTCCCCGGCCTCCCAAAGTGCTGGGATCATGAGCATGAGCCACTGTGCCCAGCTGACGATTGGGTTTTCATGGTCATATGTGAGTTGTACCTTCCTCTAAACTTTGTTACAATGACAGCGGCACATTATCTGTCTCATGTAAAATAGGAGGAGAAAAAAAGGAAAGAAAAAGAACCAAAAAGAGGCTGGGTGCGGTGGCTCACGCCTGTAATCCCAGCACTTTGGGAGGCCGAGGTGGGTGGATCCCAAGGTCAAGAGATCGAGACCATCCTGGACAACATAGTGAAACCCCGTCTCTACTAAAAATACAAAAAATTATCTGGGCACGGTGGCGCGTGCCTGTAATCCCAGCTACTCAGGAGGCTGAGACAGGAGAATTTCCTGAACTCAGGAGGCTGAGGCAGGAGAATTGCCTAAACCCAGGAGGCGGAGGTTGCAGCGAGCCGAGATCGCGCCATTGCACTCCAGCCTGGGTAACAAGAGCGAAACTCCGTCTAAAAAGAAAAGAAAAGAAAAGAAAAGAAAAAGAACCAAAAAAAAAAAAAAGTTTTTAAGCATGACGGTTGATTTAACTAGACAAATACAGTTCCGCTTTGTTTTGTATCCAGTGAAACTTTCATCACAGGTGAGTCAGGAAATATCAGGAAAAATATCTGGGTTGAATGTGAATGTTTTGCACAGACCCCACCCACAAAGAAAAATACAGAACACTAAATTATAAGCCTGTCTGTGGAATTCCGAGGCTGTGCTCAGACCATCAGGGAAACAAAGATCTGCTGTGGCTTCCTGGTTCAACGTTGGCTCCACACTCCTGGGTCTGAAGAAAAACTTCGGACTTGAGAGCACAGAATACCATAGTCAGAGGAGGTAGAGGGAGGCTTTATAGCCAAAAGAGTGACTCAAATCTTAACTGAGGGTCTCTGCAGGTTTGGTTTAAACCTTACGCCACCCACATCAGAATCTGCCTGGAGTTTGCCCAGGGCCCTGTAACTCATACTTTCTTTGCGTCCCTGAAGGAAACTGGAGAGGGAAGTCCATTCCTAAGATGTTTTCTTCAGAATGTGCATTTGGCCTCAAAAAATCCTAAAACCTTCCCATGCGCGCCCTCTGCTGGTGAATGGGCAGAACCTTCCCATGCGCTTCCTCTGCTGGTGAATGGGCAGAACCTTCCCATGCGCGCCCTCTGCTGGTGAATGGGCAAAACGTTCCCTTGCGCGCCCTCTGCTGGTGAATGTGCAGTATCAACCATTGGCTAATGAACCTCCGTTTGGGGTGAGCCTCCGTCTACATGACTGTCCTGAAATTTTGAGAGTAAACTGAGTTTCTGAAAAACAGCCGTATTTCCCTGGCAACCTGAGAGCAGGTTCTTGGGTTCAGTGGCAACACTCTTTCACCCGACATGGCAGCCATCATTAACGAGACACCACATGTTAATTTCAGTAGCATCTGTGGCAGTGATTCCTAAGCCTTTGTTAATCAAGGGCTGAAACTGAGTGAGCAGAGCGAGGTACTCACCTCCACAAGCACAAAATGTCCCCACAGGGGCCAGGGTTCATCCACAAACTCAATAATCAGGACAAACATATTTCAGTGCAGTGTTTCAAAAGGAAAATCAAATCTTCAGACAACAGCCTGCAGGCCAGCTGTCTGTTCATGTCAATGAAGCTTTATCGGAATGGGGCCAGTTGAGTTTCTGAAATAGGTGTAGTTTTGAAAATGTGGACCATGCCTGCCCCATTGATCTGAGCTGGAAGCACGTTTTTGCTAAAGAGATGTGATGCCTTAAAGCTCTTTCATGTCTTTTGGCTACCCTTGCACGTCAGTGTTACCTTTACCAAGTATTTCCAAGCACCAAGTTTAACTTCCCCTCGCTCAAAAATTCCTTAAAGGGATCAAAAGGGAGGAGGATGCAGACAGAGTGAGATGATGTTTGGGGAATCTCTTCAAGGTGAGCAGTGACTTTTATGGGGATCCTGGGCCTATATCACCTCGCTGGCTATAAAACCTTTATACTATGAAGGAAATACGCGTATGACAGCACTATGTATGGGTTTGGTACCAAACGGGGCTTAGGGATCTGCAGATTTCACTCTAAGTTTCCAGGCTGCTGCCAATGGTACCTGGCTGTCCATCTTTCCTTAGTTGGGTCATTAATTTTATCTCTCCTAAAGGATGATGTGCATGGTATACTAACACTATCAGTGGAGAGGCAGTGCAGTGCACAACCTGTGGAACTGTATGCATGCTGAGGCCATACACCGAAGCTTGCACAGTTTCTAGAGAAAGAGTTGTAGTAACGGAGCTACACAGATAGCAGCAGATGTCTGTCACTTGATGTGGACCTTTAAGAATCATACTTTGCTTTTATTTTGTAAAGCGGAGCAAATGACATAAAGAGCAGTGAGGCCACATTCAAAACACGAAGTTTCTACAAAGATTAGTTTTAACCAAAGAGAAAGTTATGCAGTTCATTTAAGATCATCAAAATCCTTAACAAGTGGCAAAACGTAAAAAGCAATGTTTTGAAAGCTAATATTTGTTTGCAGATACAATTTTAACAGTTTTAAAATACTTTTAATTTTTAATTTTCCAGGTTTGTTAATGTGTAGTTGACAGAGAAACATTGTGTATATTTAAGATGTGCAACTTCATTTCTACATCATTTATTTCTGTTCTAATCTGTTTCCTTCTGCTGAATCTAAAGCAGGTCTCATGTAGACAGCACATCGTTGGCCGTTGGTTTTCTTTTTTTAAAATAGGTGTTTCATTCCTCTCACTTTCTTAAGGTGTAATAGACAAACCATGTATGTATTTAAGATGTACAACTTCATATCTGCTTTTTGTTTTTTTGTTTTTTGGTTTTTTTTTTGAGTCAGAATCTTGCTCTGTGGCCCAGGCTGTAGTGCAGTGTCACAGTGTCACAATCTCGGCTCACTGCAACCTCCACCTCCCGAGTTGAAGCAATTCTGTTGCCTCAGCCTCCTGAGTAGCTGGGATTACAGGCATGTGCCACCACACTCAGCTAATTTTTGTGTTTTTAGTAGAGACGGGGTTTCACCATCTCGGCCAGGCTTGTCTCAAACTCCTGACCTCATGATCTACCTACCATGGCCTCCCAAAGTGCTGGGATTACAGGCATGAGCTATGGTGCCTGGCCCATTTCTGCTTCATTTCTTTCTGTTCTAATCTACTTCCTTCTTCTAAATCTCGAGCAAGTCTTCTGCAACAGCATATAGTTGGATCTTGTTTTTTTTTTTTTTTTTAAGAAACTTTTTTTGTCCCCATGATGACATTTGTTTCCAATCTTCCTTTCAGAACCAGAAAATGTCTGAAGATTTTAAGATCCCCTGATTACTTTGAGCAAAACTCAAGCAAAACAAGAACCCTGTTTATCACTGTTGTAGAAATTTCCTTTTATTCTTGACAGAATTTGATGAGCTAAAGTGTGTTTTCTTCTGTGTGAAGTACATGAGCTGCCTAACTCATTGGATGTGATGTGGTTATAAAGATGAGTTAGGCAGCTAGACCCTGCATTGTAGAAAGAAATTGCTTTCTCTGTCCATTTGTCATTCATTCACACACAGAGACTGTGGCTCTCTGTTCCGAAAACTTCAGGTACTTCATGGTGCAGTAATGCACACACGCTTCACCATGGTGATGTGACACAGCAGGAAGCATGAGGGAGGCACAGGATCTTGGTGGGGAGGAGATTTTATCAGCTTCTCGGAGGTGAAGAATATTGTTGAGGTTCCAAGGATGCTGGACCTACACTAAATTCTTCAGCGATGTCCAAAATCATGGGGCATTCGTCATTGCTAATGAAGTGGGTATGAATTATTTATGACACCCACAAGCAAGGTTTGAACCTCCTTTCAGCTCTGTTGTATCTGAACGTAAAGTTATTATTGAGAAAATAAGGCTGCATTTTGAAATGTTCAGTGCAGAACGACTTATGTTAAAACCATCTGGGGGAAATTTTGGGATAGTTTTTCCCGGGAAATCATATAGTTTTGATGTGTTTTGGCACATAGGAGACAGAAATGGTGATTATCAGAAGTATTTTCAGTCTTTGAAATTCTGTAACTACTGGTTCCTAGGGCAAAAACATTGCTTTCCTTGCTTTAAACTTTTTCAGTTCACCAGAGTAGGAAGTCTTAAATCCCCAGACGTCCAGGAAGATGCCAGCTATTTGCTTCTCTTTTAGAAACACTTGTGGGCAGAGGGAAAAGGGTGGTTTGGGCCCATTTGCACAGATTGATTAAACTACAGTTAATGTTCATAAAACATTTAGATCTTGCCCTAAATATCAGAACCAAAGATTTAGACGTTCATGTACACTCTGGAATGTACATACAGGACCCATAAAAATTTCCAGTATTTATGCTTTGTGCTCCCCATTATGAATTGGGGTCTTCAAAGAGGGAAGGGTGAAAGTGGAAGCCACTTAAAAGAGCTCCCCAATTTGTAAAATACCTTCAACTAAGAATTCACATTAGGTCACTCAGAGTTGTGTGTCAAATTGTGGATTCATGCATAATGCGTGCAATTTGAAGACAGCCCGTATTTCCTGTCTCAGTATTCGGTCCTGCAACACTTTTTAATTGTCGTAGAAGTTCTCTTGTAGAAATGGTGAGGTCTGATGCTTCATTACTATTTTCTCTATAAGAATTTCAACATGAGCTTAATTAAATTCTTGTGAAAAAGTCTTTGCATTTTTAGTAACATACACACACACACACACACACACACACACAGCCCTACTTAAATGGAATCTAAACATTTTAAGCCTTTAATCCATTCCATTGTCTAAACTGTCATAAACGATTTTTAATCATTTTAAATAAAAGTAAGAGAAAAAATACTGGATTCGATTGTTGCATAGTTTTGTCTGTATTTCATAAATAAATTTTATGGAACAGCTGTAGAAGTGGCCCCAAAATTATGAACCTTGATAGCTGTAGGTAATATGCAACACATCTCTTAAAGCTCCAGATAGATGGTGAACCTATGGAATACACAGCATTACCTAATAATGAGATAAAACTTACCTGGGTGACAAGGATAATATTCAAGCCACTTAAAATGAAAACGTTTGAATACTCATTGCTTGGGGTCCTGAGGACCACCTTTAGGGTACTCTTTTTATGCTGAGAAGGTGATAATTGAAGAGATGAGAAAAGCCTTGATAAAACACCATGTCCTTGATTGCATAGTTGATCCCTGAACAACACAGGGCCGAACTGCACAGTCCACCTGTATGTGAATTTTCTTGTGGCTCTGCCATTGCTGAGGCAGCAGGACCAACCCTCAGTCTCCTCAATGTGAAGATGATAAGGACGAAGACCTTTGTGGTGATCCACTTCCACTTCATAAATAATACATTCATTCATAGTAGTGTCCTTATGATTTTCTTCATAACATTTTATATCCTAATTAGTCATGGCTTCTCTTCATTCCAACGTGAAGATATTTATCCATTTACCATAAGATGCAGTCAGGTCCCCACAAAGAGGGAGCAGGTGTGGCTTTTGAAACTGTTGAAATCCCATGTATAACTTTTTATTTGTTTATTTATTTATTTTGAGACAGAGTTTTGCTCTTGTTACCCAGGCTGGAGTGCAATGGCACGATTTCAACTCACCGCAACCTCTGCCTCCCGGGTTCAGGCAATTCTCCTGCCTCAGCCTCCCGAGTAGCTGGGATTACGGGCACATGCCACCATGCCCAGCTAATTTTTTGTATTTGTAGTAGACACGGGGTTTCACCATGTGGACCGGGATGGTCTCGATCTCTTGACCTCGTGATCCACCCACCTCAGCCTCCCAAAGTGCTGGGATTATAGGTGTGAGCCATCGCACCCAGCCATGTATAACTTTTGACTCCAAAAACTGTCAACTTACTGCAATAAAATAAGCTAGAGGAAAGAAAATGCTTTTAATGTTTTCTACACAGACTTAAAAATAACAACTTTTTTTTGCCCAAGTAGAAACCACTATATGAAATTGTTCTAGTAGTAGGAAAGAGGAAAGTTTGATTCAGCTGATTCAGCTTTGACTACTGGAATTGGAATATCCAGTTACACACACACACACAGTATTCACACACTGATATGAGTTGAATTATGTTTCCTCAGATTCATAAGTTGAAGTCCTAACCCCTGGCCCCTCAGACTGTGGCTTTATTGAAAATAAGGCTGTTGCAGAGGTAATTACTTTATTGAAATGAGGTCATACTGGAGTAAGTGGGTCCCTAACCCCATATGCCTGGTGTCTTTATAAGAACGTGGGATTTGGATACAGGCAGTCACATAAGGAGAATGTTGTGGGAAAATCGGAGTGATGTTACCACAAGCCAAAGAACTACCCAAAGGAAGCAGAGGACTCTGGAACAGATCCTTTCCTAGAGCCTTCAGAGGAAACATAACCTGGCAGACACCCTGGCTTTGGACTTCTGGCCCCAGAGCTGTGCAAGAATAAACAAATTGTTTAGGCCACTCAGTTTGCAATTCTTTGCTATAGCAGCCCCAGGGAATGAATACATACATTAACACATGATGTGTGCATGTTTTTATTTTTCCCCTAATTAAGAAATATGATGGGGGAATTCATTTAGCTTGTCTATAGAGGTAGTAGGCAAGATTAGGCAGGGTTAAATTTTGGACCCTGAGACTCAATTTATAGATTCGCATCCTGGTTTTTCAATTTCTAGCTGTGCTTACTTCACAAGTTATACAACCTCTCTGGGCTATGGTTATTCCATTTGGGAGAAAAACAAGGGAGGTATCCTAAGAGGATCTTCCTCTCCAAGCTGTGTTGAGGATATAAGACAATGTGTGAAGGTTGGGTGTGGTGTAATCCCAGCACTTTGGGAGGCCAAGATGGGTGGATCACCTGAGGTCAAGAGTTTGAGACCAGCCTGGCCAACATGGTGAAACCCCACCTCTACCAAAAATACAAAAAATTAGTCAGGCATGGTGCTGCACCCGTGTAATTCCAGCTACTCGGGAGGCTGGGGCACAAGAATCACTTGAAAACAAGAGGTCAAGGTTGCAGTAAGTGGAGATCACACCACTGTACCCCCAGCCTGCGTGACAGAGTGAGACTCTATCTCAAAGAAAAAATGAACAAACAAAAGAAGACCAAACATTTCATGTTCTCTCTTATAAGTGGGAGCTGAACAATGAGAACACATGGACACAGGGAGGGGAACAACACCCACTGGGATCTGTGGAGGGATTGGATGGGGAGAGAAAGCATCAGGAAAAATAGCTAATGCATGCTGGGCTTAATACCTAGGTGGGGGGTTGATAGATGCAGCAAACCACCATGGCACGTGTTTACCTATGTAACAACCTGCACATCCTGCGCATGTACCCTGAAACTTAATAAAAGAATTACTTCAGAAGTCAAGACTGCTCAACCTAACCAAAAACACAGAGCCTTAGAGAATGCACATGTCGTCCACCCAAATCCCTTCTATCTGTCTTGATAGTTTCAGTGGTTGTTGTATTTCTTGTGTATGGAGCTGTGGTCATGGCTCCCCAGCTGAACTACCTTTCCCAGCATCTCTTGTGGATAAGTGAAGTCACGTGACTGCACTCTGGCAAATGGTGGGTCACCTCTATTTCTGAAGCTGAAAGATACTTTCATTATTTCACAAAAAGTTGTCTTCTAGCATGAGGAACACTATGGTGAGTCAGTCTTGCATTTGGGGAGAAATTGCTGTCATGACTCAGTAGATCTAATGGATTAATCTTTTCCCTGTGTTTCTTGAAGGCAAAAAAAAAAAAAAAAAAAAAAATCTGAGGAATAATTTAAATTTACATTTTTCTCAGGATTTCAGTTATCCAGAGAATTCCTGGGACCGCTGTGAGAACTTTTACACATCCCCCATCCTTGCTTTACTTGAACACCAAGAACATGAAGATACCTTTCGAAAATTTAATTTCCCCCTCAATTTTTTTTTCTGTCACATACATTTTCTTAAGTTAACCAAGTCCCCAAATTTTCTCATTAAGTCTTCAAACAACATGAGCTTTGTCCTCTTAGGATAATTGCTAAGAATAATAGTTTTTTCCAGTGTTTTTCGCTGGAAGAATTTTTGCTTGAATTCCATAGGCATTCAGTTCCCTGAATGCATAGATGATCTTTTGAGTTGCTTGGGATAGATTCCCCTCCTTCATTCCAGGATAAATTCACCTTAAATATTTGCTGATCTTTCATCATATTGATGGGAGGAGTACAACTTACTAAGAGTTTATCTTTCTGTAGACGTTTTCCAATTTGACTTTCCAGGTGTGTGTGTGTTTTCTGACTTGTTCGTTTTGGAGACTTTTCATATACTCTGTATGTGCAACTGCCATTTTATCCACTTTCAGATAATTATATGTAGATTTGGTTGCTTTTTCTTCCAGAGACGTTAAAGACTCATTTATTTTAACACATAAATCCGTTTTATCAACATTCCTTCTGATTTCTAGCATGTCTCCACCTTCTAATGCTTTTAGCTTTACTGGCAAGAGCTCACGATCCACCACATGATCTCCAAGAATGTTAGCCTTATCTGTCTTCAGCAAGGGTTTTCTAACATTGTTTGCGTGTTCATTAAATTCACTCAATCTTTCTTTGCATCCGTTGGCTTCCCGGGAAATAAGGTTTATACAGCTATGAAAATGGAAATTTTCATTCACACCATCTTCTATTGCCATCTTAAGTGAGACTTAAATCTCATAGGTGCCGGGTTCGGTGGCTCAAGCCTGTAATCCCAGCACTTTGGGAGGCCGAGGCGGGTGGATCACGAGGTCAAGAGATCGAGACCATCCTGGTTAACATGGTGAAACCCCGTCTCTACTAAAAATACAAAAACTTAGCTGGGCGTGGTGGCGCGTGCCTGTAATCCCAGCTACTCAGGAGGCTGAGGCAGGAGAATTGCCTGAACCCAGGAGGCGGAGGTTGCGGTGAGCAGAGATCGCGCCATTGCACTCCAGCCTGGGTAACGAGAGTGAAACTCCGTCTGTAAAAGAAAAGAAAATCTCATAGGTATTTCCAGTTTACTCATTGACGTATGTCATGTTGAAGTGTATTGTGATGGGGCCAGTGGATTTCAAATACCATCATACTTTTTCCTTTTGAGTATTTTGAAACAATAACATTTCTTTTCCAGCATGCACAGATATGGTTCTGTTCATTTTAACCGTTCTTTAGGATTCACATTCTAAAACCATCTGTAGTAAACCATGTAATTCTTTCACCAAAAGCAAACTCTTGCTGTGAATTCATCAATGTTTTTCAGTACATGTTATTTTCATGCAGCCATTTTTTTTTCCAAATGGGTTTATTGAGATGGTCAGAAATGTCAGCTAAGCAAGTCATTTGAAGGTAATAACTCACCTTCAAAAATTAGTGGCTTGGGTATAGTTTTCCAAAAAATTAGGCTGGGTGTAGTGGCTCACACCTGTAATCTCACCACTTTGGGATTGCTTGAGCCTAGGAGTTCAAGACCATCCTGGGCAACATACTGAGACCCTATCTCTAGTAAAGATTAAATAATTATCTGGGTTTCATGTTGACCTGTAGTCCCAGCTATGTGGGAGGACCACTTAAACTCAGGAATTTAAGATCGTAGTGAGCTATGATTGTATCACTGCACTCCCGCTTGGGCAATAAAGTGAGACTGTTGGAAGGAAGGAAGGAAAGGAAGGAAGGAAGGAAGGAAGGAAGGAAGGAAGGAAGGAAGGAAGGAGGAAGGACAACAGAGTGAGACTGTTGGAAGGAAGGCAAGGAAGGAAGGAAGGAAGGAAGAAGGAAGGAAGGAAGGAGGGAGGACAACAGAGTGAGACTGTTGGAAGGAAGGAAAGGAAGGGAGGAAGGAAGGAGGAAGGACAACAGAGTGAGACTGTTGGAAGGAAGGAAAGGAAGGAAAGGAAGGAATGAAGGAAGGAAGGAAGGAAGGAAGGAAGGAAGGAAGGAAGAAGGAAGGAAGGAAAAGAAATTAAATTCTTTTTGCCCATAACCTTGTGATGAGACACCAGCTTTGGAAAGCTGCCTTGCTTTGGTAGAAATAGCAGATGGCAAGATTCTGATATTATTTTCTGCTATGAAGTTCAAAACTGTCAGAAGTGGGCAGCTTTTTTTTTCCCTGAAATTTACCATTCTGAAATCAGATTCAGACCTACAGGAGACTTTTTAATGCCATTGGACAGATGTAAAACGCATCTTCTAAGAGTCCCGTGCCGAAATGTCAGCTGTCCTGTCTGCTTGGCTTCACTGACCCAAACCACAGGGTGGACAGTTTCCCTTCAAATGGATAAAGTGAGGGATTGTGCAATCACATCAGGCCTTTGAGTCAGGGTGACACTTGCTTCTTGATTTCACAGATGTCACATGTTGCCTTTGAGGACTTGCTAAAGAGTTGGGACTTTTTCGACTGTATGTTTTCTGTGCAGAAGTCATGTTTTGTGGGAGGACCATGGATTTTATCTCATTTAATAGCCTTTCTATGCAAATGAGACCTGCAGGGGAAAAAATTATTGGGATGCACAATTCCAGATGGAATTAGGCTCATTAGTTTAGCTGAGGAGAACACTTCTGTTATCTTGTGATTCTATTGACATTCAAGCTTTAATCAGAAAATTTTTAGTACAAAGGGAAATATATATGTATTACAAATGTGTATGTGTTTGTGCGTGTGTGTCTCCTGTAAAAATAAATACATACATTGTATTAAGGAGGCCTTATAGCTTTGGGCCTTATAGCTTCAGAAAGTTTATTTTTTTCAATATGTTATTCTTAGGTCTGTAGTATGAAAGTTCTTTTAAAATAAGCTGTATAACAATTTTAAAAAATAATCAAAATTATTGGATATTAATTGCCACTAAATTTAATAATTAAAATACTAAAAATTTTACAAAGGGGTGACCACACTAGAATTCATATATACCCAAAGATCTCTTAAAAACTAGATTTTTCAGGCTGGATGCAGGGGCTCATGTCTGTAATCCCAGCACTTTGAGAGGCCAAGATAGGTGGATCACTTGAAGCCACAGGTTGGAGACAAGTCTGGGCAACAGAGCAAGACCCCATCTCTACAATTTTTTTTTTAATTAGCTGGATGCAGTGTGTGCCTGTAGTCCTAGCTACTTGGGAGGTTGAGGCAGGAAGATCACTTGCACCCAGAAAGTTCAAGGCTGCAGTGAGCTGTGACTGTGCCACTGCACTCCAGCCTGGGCAACAGAGTAGGACTCCATCTCAAAATTTAATTAATTAAATAAATAAATAAAAATAAATTATTTTAAAAGCGCATTTTCCTCTTATTTTCCTAGTAAAGTAAAAGGAATAAGCAAATGGTATCATTATTCTCTACTATTCTTACTGGCAGTAGGCCTTCCTAATAAGAACATCATTTATTTCATTAGCTTTCTAAAGCACAATTTCAGGCCACTGCAACCTCTGCCTCCTGGGTTCAAGCAATTCTTCTGCCTCAGCCTTTTAAGTAGCTGGTGCAATGACAGGCATGCACCATCATGCCTGGCTAATTTTTCTATTTTTAGGAAAGAGAGAGTTTTACCCACCATATTGGCTAGGCTGGTCTTGAACTGACCTCAGGTGATCTGCACGCCTCGGCCTCCCGAGGTGCTGGGATTACAGGTATGAGCCACCACGCCTAGTTTTTAAAAATAATTTAAATACTTTACAGATGTACACATATAAATGGATGTTAATTGGGTGTGGTGGCTCATGCCTATAATCTCAGCACTTTCAGAGGCTGAGGTGGATAGATCACTTGAGCCTTGGAGTTTGAGAGCGAGCTGAGCAACATATCAAGACTCTATCTCTACAAAAAATTAAATTAAAAATTAGCTGGGCATGGTAGTACATGCCTATAATTCTAGCTACCTGGGAGGCTGAAACAGGAGAATTGCTTGAGCCTGGGAGGTTGAAGCAGTAGTGAGCTCAGGTAACGAAGCAAGACCCTGTCAAAAAAAAGATGTCAGTGATAATGAGTTGTTTACAAAGATAGAATTAGAGCTCCAGGGATGACTGGGGAGGTATGGTGTGTTATCAGCCCTACCATGTGCCCGTCAGGAACTGGTACTTAGAAGTCAAAACAGTCATTGCAGAATTTGAGAGCCGTACACAGAGAATCTCTCAAATAGTGCTCAGTTCTGGTTCACTCACGGTCAGTTTGTGCATAGCTATAAAATTAGCTTATCACGGTAAAAAGTGTGTAACCATCACTATCTTGTAGCATGCAGTTTGTCAGCAGGGCCATGCCACACTCAGACATTTCTGCGTTGAACATTCAAAAAAGTTACTATTGGCTGCAATATTGTTTTCATTTAACATAAAAGTTAGTCTTGGAGCTGTCATTCAGTGACTTTGCTGCTTCCTTCAGAATTACAAAGGCTTCCACCACCACTTTGATCTAAGCCTACTTATGCACTTTATACAAAACTGCACAGAGGAGCTGTCTGTTGAAGAAACGCCCACAAGATCCCATGGTAAGGGGAGAGGAGTAGGAGTAAACTGAGGGAGAGTGGCAGCTTTCCAGGGGCTGAGTCCGGAAGACCAGACTTGACAGAGAACTAGCTTATCCAGTCTCAGCCCATTAGACTTGTTTCACACCACGTGCTTTTCTGGGTTCCGAACATTGGAGCACTTGGGTGACTTGGAATGGCCTCCATCTAAGCTGCAACTTCCCCCACAGTTCCAAATATAAATGCAATGCATTCCCTGGGTTCCTGCCAGCCACTGTCACATTTTTGCTTCACAGCTGCCTCCCTGCTGTGCATCTGCCCCTTGCAAAACAGATATTCATGAAACATGACTGCTTGTTTATGAATAGCTGGGATGTAGACCTGACACATGGAAAGAGAAGCTTTCCCCAACCAAAAGTGAAAGCAGTGCTTGGACCTGACAAGCGTAGAACATTTGATCCCACGGCAGAGCTGGTGGGAAGGCTGGGGGTTAAAAGTAATACAGTCCACCATGGGCTGCAGGCCATGTCAATCACCGGTCCCCACCCACTACAAGCACTTCCCCGCCCACATCCTCTGCTCTAATCTTTACTCTCTATCTCATATCGACTTACAACATATGATAAAATAGCACCTTTTCTTGTGTCTGTTTTGGCTCCACTAGAATGCAACTGCTACAAAGGCATGGATTTGTCCCCAGTTTCCAGAAACATGACTGGCATGTAGTAGGTGCTCATTAAAGACTCATTTATTTATTTATTGAGACAGTGTCTTGCTTTGTTGCCCAGGCTGGAGTGCAGCGGTGTGATCATGGTTCACTGCAGCCTCAAACTCCTGCGCTCCGATAATCTTGTCACCTCAGCTTCCTGAGTAGTTGTGATGACAGGCATGTCCTACCATACCTGGCTAATTTATTTATTGTTTTTGTAGAGACGGGGTCTCACCGTGCTTCCCAGGCTGGTCTTGAACTCCTGGGCTCTACTGATTCTCCCATCTTGGCCTCCCAAATTGCTTGAGCCACCACGCCTGTCCCTGAAACTTATTAAACACATGGGAAAATGAATGAATAAAGCCCTCGTTTTGGCCAAAACTTGAATAATATTGAAGAGGAGATATTTTCTGTTGGTATTCTAGCTAAAGACTTTTGGGATGAGATAGATAGGGATTTCAACAAATGTGTTTTAAAAAAAAAAAATAAATATATATATATATATTTATATATATATATATATATATATTTATATATATATATATATATATATATATATATATATATTTATATATATATATATATATTTATATATATATATACACATATGCCAGGCGCAGTGGCTCACACCTGTAATCTCAGCAGTTTGGGAGGCCAAGGTGGATGGATCATGAGGTCAGGATATCAAGATCAGCCTGGCCAAGATACTGAAACCCAGTCTCTACTAAAAATACAAAAATTACCTGGCTGTGGGGGCAGGCACCTGTAATCCCAGCTACTCAGGAGGCTGAGGCAGGGAATTGCCTGAACCCAGGAGACAGAGGTTGCAGTTAGCAGAGATCACACCACTGCACTCCAGCCTGGACAACAGATTACGACTCCATCTCAAAAAAATAAAAAAAAGATAGGATTTTGGATTCCACACTACCTTATCTTTAAGAAGCGATTGATGATCAAGTTTTGTCATACATTCACAGTTACTAAAAGATTTTCAAAATACTTTCTCTAACTATGTATCTTTGTGAGGCTAGATTTTCTTCGTCTACTTTAACCTGAACCACATAAGAGTTGATCTGAGAAGCTGGTTGTTTCCTCATACATCAGATAGTAACAAGATTTGTAAGCACGTAAAACATTACACTCTTCCCCTATGAAAATTTTTGTTTGAAAAGATATATTTCAATTTTTCATAAAAGTATGTTACTTATGTAAAATGTAGTGGGTTTATTATTATCTTTAAATTTATTAGTCAAAAACTTTTCATTTTAATTTCAGAATTTAAATTTATTGCAGCATTAAATTTAACGCAATGTGATTTAATTACAGAACATATGGACACCTATAATGCACAGAAACAAAAGTTCTTCTAGGCCCTTAGTGATTGTTAACAGGGCAAAGGAGGCCAGGTGTGGTGGCTCATGCCTGTAATCCCAGCACTTTGGGAGGCCAAGGTGGTCAGATAACCCAAGGTCAGGAGTTCAAGACCAGTCTGACCAGCATGGTGAAACCCCGTCCCTATTAAAATATGAAAGTTATCTGGGCATGGTGACACACCCCTGTAGCCTCACCTACTGGGGACAGGAGAATTGCTTGAACCCAGGAGGTGGAGGCTTCAGTGAGGCAAGATCATGCCACTACAATCCAGCCTGGACAAGACAGACTGAGACTCGGTCTCAAAACAATGCAAAGCAAAAAAAGAGGGCAGAGGAGTGCCGTGAGCAACATGTTTCACAATCTCTACTCAATTTTATAAATGATGACATTTTTCCCCTGACATCTCTGCAGTTTCATCAATCTCCCTCCCCATGTGACCGCCTCAACTCTTCTCTATCTCTGCCAACTAAAAATGGTTGAAGCAATAAAGACAGCATCCGTAACAAGATGTACTTAGATTCAGGACCTCTGGGCTGGGTCAATTTGAGGGCTTAACAATGTCTTCCAGTAGCCGGGATCTCTCTGTCTTGCAGTCCTGTGTCTCATAAGTCATTGGCCCCTTTCAGTCATGGCAGAAGATGACTGCTGTACCTCCAGCTCACCTGAGGTCCGGAGTTCGAGACCAGCCCGGACAACATGGTGAAACCCCATCTCTACTAAAAATCCAAAAATTAGCAGGATGTGGTGGGGCAGGCCTATAATCCCAGCTACTCAGGAGGCTGAGGCAGGACAATTGCTTGAACCCAAGAGGTGGAGGTTGCAGTGAGCCAAGATCATGCCATTGCATTCCAGCCTGGGGGACAGAGTGAGACTCCATCTCAAAAAAAAAAGAAGTGTTCAGGTGAGAAAGCACGAAGGAAGCTTGGGAAAAAGGACAGGTTCTGCCAACAATAAAAAAAAAAAATGGTGGTTGACTGGGTAGCCAGTAGTACATGCTGCAAATCACTTGCTTATTTTTGTGTGAAGTTGTTTGCCAATGTAGTTCTTTATATATTATTATGTTAATCTTTACCAAAAGATAAAATATTGAAATGTAATTCCAATTATGACACACATACATGTAGACACATGTTCTGTGTAGCGCAGATATGTCTCTCATTCTGAACTTGTCATCAATTCTTAGAACCTTTGTCACAATCATGTTGGGCAATCAAAGAGCTTGGCGCAAACATCTGTTCTGTGCTTCTGAGTTTTCGTGTTTTTTTTTTTTTTTTTGAGACAAAGGCTTGCTCTGTCTCCCAGGCTGGAGCACCATAGGGTGATCATGGCTCACTGCAGCCTTGACCTCGCTGGCTCAAGCAGTCCATCCACTTTGCCCTCCTGAGTAGCGGGGACTACAGGTATGTGCCAACACACCCAGATAAGGGTTTTTTGTGTTTTTTTGGTGAAGTAGACCTCACTATATTGGCCAGGCTGGTCTTGAACTCCTGAGCTCAGACGATCCTCCCACTTCAGCCTCCTGAGTAGCTAGGACAACAGGTGTGTACCAACACTGTTGGCTATATATTTTTTAATGTTTTCTAAAGGCAGAGGGATGTCACTATATTGGCCAGCCTGGTCTTGAACTCCTGAGCTCAGGCAATCCTCCTGCCTTGACCCCCAAAGTGCTGGGATGACGGGTGGCAGCCACCATGCCTGGCTGCCTTCTGGGTTTCAATCCTCCCTTTCTGAACACACATGGAACTCTAACAAGGTCCTATAACTACCTCTCCATAACATTGTCCCAGGCGTAAAAACATCTTGATGTTTTCTGCAAATGCCTACCGAGGAAAACTGGCACACACCTATTCCCTGGCATCAGGGAGGAGAGAAAGATTTACTCCGAATGCGCCCATGACAGAGCTCACCCGCTGCCAAGCTCTCCGTGGCTTCCTGGAGACCAACACACACAGGAACAGGAGCCCCACGACCCCCGGGGGAAGATGCCTCCTCCGGGTTTAAAAACGGAGCTATCCTTTTGCCCGGGGATCATGAGTGTTGCCTTGTGCCCTAGTGCCTTGTGCTCTGCTTTCAGAGCACAGATTCTCAGTGGAATGGCAGAAAGGTCGGGTGAGGAGGAGTGGGGTGATTTATGGGGCAGAGAATGGTGCAACACCTATGCTTGTTTGTGCTGGGAGACCGAGGCCTCCTGCATGAGCTAAAAACATGCTGTTTAAACATCCCTGCGATTTCGCCAACCTCTCTTGCTCTCTGGCTGCCTCAACCCCTTTCTATCTCTGCCAAATCCGCGCCCCACCCTTTTCAGTCCTCCTGGTGCCAGCTACCCCTCCCCACGACCCTCAAATCTCAGAAACGTAAGCAGTGCCTCTCAAGCCTGGCTGCACTTTAGGAACTCGGGAAGGCCCGGCTCACAAAGGGCTGTCGGGGGAAGCCCGCAGACGTCTGAGAATGTGCATGACACAGTTTCCCAGGTGATGCTAGTGCTGCTGGACCAGGACTGAGCCTGTGCATCTCACCCCGAGTTCCAAATCAAAAGATGGGGCCAGGGTGTTCAGCAAAACGCAGCCTGGGATTCTGTTTTGGAGACCCCGTGTTCTTGAGAGAAGACCAATGCTCCTGACAGCCGGTGGGTGGGGCCCAGGACACTGCTCAAACAGCCTGCCGTGCTCAGGACGGCCCCCCACAGAGAATCATTCATCCATTCATCTGTCATCATCATTTATCTGTTATCTATCTATTTATCTTCATCTATCCATCCGTCATCATTATTTATCTATTATCTATCATTTATCTGTCTTCCTATCCTCACCATCCTCATCAATCTACCTATTTATTATCTATCTGTCAGTCTTCCTGCCTGTCTTTCTGTCTCTCCAACTGATCTTTCTGTCTCTCGAACTGATCTAACATCATCGTTTATCTATGCCTTGTCTACCTGTTATTCATCTATCATCAATTAATCCATCTATCTATTCATCCATCCATGATCATTTATTATCCATCATTTATCTTTCTACATCTGTCTGTTATGTGTCTGTCTGCCTATCTACCCACCATCATCATCATTTACCTATTATCTATCTGTCGTCTTCATCATTTGTCTATTCTCTGTCTATAATCATCATTTATCTATTATTTTCTATCTGTATCTATTGTAACCTATCAAACATCATTTATTTATAATCTTTAATCTGTCTAACTCTGTATCTGTCATCTGTCTACCTGTCATCCATCTATGTTTATCATAGTTTTTCTACCATCTACTTATGATCGATTTATCTATAGCTATTGATTATCTACAATCTATTTTCTATTATCTATCATCCATCTCTCTAAATCGAATCTTGGCAGTGGTTGTCACCTGGGTGATTTTGACGCCAGAGAACACTTGTTAGCTGGGCTGTGCTACTGCATGCAGAGAGTGGAGCCCAGGGGTCTGCTAAACTATGTACAGTGCACAGGACCTCTAGCCCCATATATCCACAGTGAAGAGTCTGAGAAAGCCGGCCACAGGCTAAAGAAACCACTAGTGTGCTTTGAAGTTTTACACACCCTTGCTAAAGCACAGGAAAGCTCTGTTTAGTTTGCTTTGTTAATTTAGGGTGTGCATTAGAAACGTCACAAGGAAATAGAAGCCCACGTTTTTGCTCTGTGGGGAGACACTCGGTGATGTCTGCTGCCGCTTTTGGACATCGCCACTGTGTGGAGGTGCTCCAGGTGTCAGGTGGGTGAGGCCCAGGGATGCTGCTCAGCAGCCTGCGGTGCACAGGATGATGCCACAGCAAAGACCTCAATTCCATCAGGATGGGGACTCCAAGGTGAAACTGGGTGTTGCCCAACTTTTGCTCTGGATAAGATGTCCGGGGTGCATGATGTGTGTTAAGGAGCTCAGAGGCTTCTGCTCCTCATGGGGAGAAAAGTGTGTTCACAGGCATTGGAGATAACAGCTGCTTAGAGGGAGGCAGGAGGCAGCCCCCTGCCTGTCTACCCTGCCAATGAGCTGCTTGACAGCAGAGAGAATCTATCTTGAGGAGGCCGGCCTGGGGTGGTGTTCACTGAGTTTCACCTGCCACTCTTCTCTGGGAATACTTGGAAACACAAGGTGAAGATGCCGTGGGAAGGTTGAGGAAGGGGAAGCATTCTCGTGTCTTTCCTCAGGGCATAGAAGGGGCTCTGCTTGCTGCAGTCCCAAGTTGCTCCCACCCAGAAGCTGCTCTCTTGTTACTCAGCAGGGTTTCTCAAAGGGGATAATTTCACCCTTAGGGGTCATTGGGCAAAGTCTGGAAGTCTTCCTAGTTGTGACAACTGGGAGGGGGTGGGAGCTCCTGGCATCTGGTGGGTGGAGCCCAGGGACGCTGCTCCACATCCTACAGTGCACAGGATGGGTCCACCACAGAGACAGAGCTATAGTCTATTTATCTATCACCTCCATCAATCTATCATCTGTCTATCATCTCCATCTATGTCTCATGTATGTATCTATCTCTATCAACCTATCATGTTTATCTGTTATCTATCTTCCTATCAGCGATCTACTTATTTTATCTATCTCCATCTCGTACTACTATTATCTATATATCTGTCATCTATTTATCTATCACCTATCTATCTCTCCATCCTATCTATCATCTATCTCTATCCCCATCTATGTATCTATCAACTATGTACCTATCAATCACCTATTTATCACCTATCCATCTCTCCATCCTATCTATCATCTATCTCTATCTCCATCTATGTATCTATCAATTATCTATATATCTATCAATCACCTATTTATCACCTATCTACCTCTCCATCCTATCTATCATCTATCTCTATCTCCATCTATGTATCTATCAATTATCTATATATCAATCACCTATTTATCACCTATCTCTCTTTTCATTCTATCTATCATCTATCTGTCCAGCCTATCTATCTCATCTGTCTATCATCTATCTGTGTATCATCTATCATGCATCTACTGACCTATTTCTCTATCCATCATCTATCCATTTACTTATCATCTATCTAAACAGTGGCTCACAGCATAAGAATAATTCTGCCCTTGCCCCCACCAGGGAACACTTTGCCGTGTTTGAGGTCAGTTTTAACTGTCACTACTGGGAAAGTGTGCTGATGCATCTGGCAAATGGAGCCCAGGGAGGCTGCTCAACATCCTAGAGAGTCCAGCCCCGATGCCACAAATGCCTTGGTGAAAAACTCCAGTAGTAACTTCCATCTAACCGTGGGGAAGGGATCAGGTTGACAAGCACGTCATTCTCAACAGTTCAGCAGGCAGGAGCTGTCTGAGTCCTTTGTCAGCGCATCGCTTGTTAGAACACTGGTAAGACCCTTTCCCATAGGATGGTTCCCTTACCCAGCGCAAGAGCACAGCAGTCCACATGTTTTCACTCATAAGTGGGAGTGGAATAATATGTCCACATGGACACAGAGAGTGGACTAATAGACCTTGGAGATTCAGAAGGGTGAGAGACTGGGAGGATGGTGGGGAATGAGCAGTGACTTAATAGGTTCCATGTACACTATTCAGGGGATGGTGATGCTGAAAGCCCAGACTTCACCACAACTCAGTATATCCATGTAACAAAATTGCACTTGTACCCCATAAATTTATACAAATAAAATAAAGTATATCAATCAATAAAATTTGACATATAAACCTGTTTAATACAAATGCAGAAAAAAATCATGTTGTTTTTTTCCTTTGCATAACATGTAAAAAAATCAATGAATGTGCCTTCCTGAGGCTTACTATGTCCTGCAGATATCTTACAAAGCCCCAGTAGTCATGAGTTAAATTCTTGCACGTAGCCTGTGGGAGGTCAGAGATAGCCTCCACTGTTTATTAACAGCTCTCGGCCCATCTATGAAGTGGAGGTAAAAACACCACCAATACCTGTCCCCAAGGCTGAGCTGATGCAGGGGCAGCCCTCAGCACAGTGCCTGGTACCCACAGACCATGGATCATCCTAGGTATTAATCTAAATCGGGAAGGCCTGGCTGTAGCTTGCATTGATCGCCATTGACAGTTTGGGGAAGAATCTGGTTTCCTTTGCTGTCTCTTTCTGATGGTCACACGAAGGCTCTTCTTCTCCAAGTAAGTTCACTCATTCAACTCATGCACTCATACAGACATACATTCACACATTCATTCACTCATTCAACTCATACAGGCATGCATTCACACCTTCATTCACTCATTCAACTCATACAGGCATGCACTCACACATTCATTCACTCATTCAACCCATACAGGCATGCATTGACACATTCATTCACTCCTTCAACTCATACAGGCATGCACTCACACATTCATTCACTCATTTAACTCATACAGGCATGCATTCACACATTCATTTACTCATTCAACCCATACAGGCATGCACTCACGCATTCATTCACTCATTCAACTAATACAGACATGCACTCACACATTCATTCACTCATTCAACCCATACAGGCATGCATTGACACATTCATTCACTCCTTCAACTCATACAGGCATGCATTCACACATTCATTCACTCATTTAACTCATACAGGCATGCACTCACACATTCATTCACTCATTCAACCCATACAGGCATGCACTCACGCATTCATTCACTCATTCAACTCATACAGGCATGCATTCACACCTTCATTCACTCATTCAACTCATACAGGCATGCACTCACACATTCATTCACTCATTCAACCCATAGAGGCATGCACTCACGCATTCATTCACTCATTCAACTCATACAGGCATGCACTCATGCATTCATTCACTCGTTCAACTCATACAGGCATGCATTCACACATTCATTCACTCACTGAATTCATGCACTCATACATGCATGCATTCCCACATTCGTTCACTCATTCAACTCATGCAGGCATGCATTCACGCATTCATTCACTCATTCAACCCATACAGGCATGCATTCACACATTCATTCACTCATTCAACCCATACGGGCCTGCATTCACACATTCACGTATTCATTCACTTAATTCACTGATGCTCGGATGCATGCATTCACACTTTTACTTATTCATTCATTCGTCCACCATTAACTTGTCCATGCATTCAATTTATTTATTCACTGATGCATAATACATTAATTCATGACATGTATGCAATCTTCACTCATTCAGTCATGTGTGTATGCATTAACACACATGCTAGTTGGTTGAGCTCACTCAGGTACTCATACATATTCATTCACTCACTCATTCATCCACGTATTCACTTGTCATGTATCCTGTTCATGCACTCACACACATTCATTGTTTTATAAATGCATGCCTTCACGTGCTCATTCAATCCTGCATGCATGAATGCATTCACTCACTCACGCAGGCACGCATGAATTCCCTTGTTCACTCGCTCATACATGCACTTGTACATGCGTGAATTTACTGAAGTCACCCATGCACTTAGTCATGCATTAATTCACTCACTTATACACTTGGCTCATGCAGGCGTGAATTCATTTGTTCACTCACTCATCCATTCACTCATGCCCTCGCTCTTGTGTGCATGAACTCACCTTTCACTCGTTCCAGCACTCATACAGGATGAATTCCCTTGTTCACTCACTCATGCAGTCACTCATGCGTCATAAATTCATTCAGTCATTCATGCACTGTCAGTTACGCATGAAATCACTTGTTCAATCACTCGTGCATTCAACTCATTCATTCACTCATTCATAGATTCGTGCCTTCATTCATGCATGTATGCATGCACCTGGTTTTCGGCACAGTCACTCCTCCATTCATGCATATATGTTTGAATTCATTCTTACGTGCATTGGCTCATTCATGCCGTCAACTCCCGCATTCACCTGTGAATGCATTCATTCCCTCCCTGGCGCAGACACTGATGGTTCATCCATTTCCTCGCTCGCTCATTCACGTGTAGTTGTCCATTCACGCCTCACATGCATTCACACACACGCGTCCTCCACTCATCCATGGAAAGACACCGCGTGCAGACAGCCAGTCACTCGCTCGCTATGCATGCAACAGCCGAGGCCTGAACACTCAGTTATTCTTTCATGCACTCATTCATTCATTCAGGCGTGCAAGTATGCACACGTGCGTTTTTCATGCATTCAGTGAGATCGGGTACGAGCCCTGCCTTCTCCCTCCCGGACGCTACCAGAGGAGCGGCCTCCACCCGGGCTGCGCGCTGGCCTTGGGCCCAGGGCCTTAAGCCATCGCAAACATTTACTTCGGGGCCGGCTGATGGAAGGTTAAATGTTCAAACCGGGAAACCGCGGGCTGCATTGGGGGCCGCGGCGGGCGAGGGGCGGGGCGCGGCACGGGGCGCAGCCCCCGGCCGTTCCCGGGTGTCTCTCCCCGGCAGCCCGGGCTGGGCACCAGGCGGCGCGCGGGCTTGTTTGCGGGCGGGGGCTGCAGCCGGGCGGAGACGACCCGCGCCCGCGGGGGTGGGCGGAGGTGGGGCCGGGCTTCCGGACAGAAGCCAATCGATGCCCTCGGAGCCTGTAGCGCCGGCCCAGGGCAGAGGCTGCGGGAGCGCGGAAGAGGTGCCGTGGGCTGCCGGGGGGTGCAGGGGGCCGTGGGTAGCGGAGGAAGCCTGGGTGCAGGGGACGGCCGGGGTGCGCAGAGGCTGCCTCAACACCTAGAGGTCTGGGGTGGGGGGGGTTGGCGTACAGCGGGGTGGCGAGGCCGAGGCTGGGTGCTGGGGGAAGGGCGACGGCTTGGAGTGTAGAGGAGGGGTGAGGGGCGTAGGGCGCTGGAGGTCAGAGGTCTCTCAAGCGCGAAGGAGGGGAGGGTTTTGGAGCTCTTGGGGGTGGGTCCGCCGAATGGGGGCGCCGAGTGCTGGGGAGTACAGGTCCAGGCGCTGCGGGTCGCGGGGACACCGGGGCTGCCCCAGGACTGAGGACAGACGGAGGCGGGGGCGCAGGCTGGGAGGCTGGGGCTTGGGAGCGCGGTCAAAGGCAGAGGCTGTGGTTGCGCGGGGGAAGGGAGACGTGCAGGGCGTGGAACGGATTCGGGGGCTCTCGGGGAGGAGGGCGAGGGGCGCAGGGGTGGGCCGGGGGGGCCTGGAGTGACGGGGGAAGGGGCGTCTGGCCGGTGGGCGCGGGCAGAAGCAGCGCAACCAAGCTCGGAGGAGGTGCAGATCCCGGGGTCCGGGAGCTCAGGGGTGGGCCAGGGAGTGGACGGGGCGGGGTAACCGGGGAGCGCCAGCTGGGGTGGGGAAAGAAGATGCCCAGAACTCCAAGCAGGTGCGCGGGGCGGCGGGGCGGCTGCTCATACCGCAGAGGTCGCTCGGGGTTCCGGGGGCGATGTCGTTGCTGGGCACTTGAGTAATTAAACGCAGCGGGGTCGCAGGTGACAGCGGGGAGGACAGGGGATCAAGGGGACCCTGGCCAGAGGGCAGGAGGCTGACCTTGAGCGCCACGGAGGCAGTGCGGGGAGGGCCGGGGTCCCGTGGGGCGCAGTGACACCGGGTGCGTAGCTGGCCGGGGGTGACGCTGGCGGCGCCTGAGGCTCAGGGTGTCGAGACCGCCACGCGGTCGCCCGCAGGCCTGGAAGTCCACGCCGGTTCCTGGAGACGGCGCCTCTGCTCTGAGGGTTCCGTGGTGGGGAAGTCTACCCACTGCACCCCGGCGCCCACTGCACGCGGCCCGGAGGACCATGTCGGGTGAGTAGCTCAAGCTCCTTCAGTTCGGCCTGCCTGTTCCTGCCGGCTTGGGTGAGATTGGTCTGCGCTGCGGAGAAACCCAGTTTGACCCAGGACTGCCCCAAATCCGAGTCTCCCCTCATTGACTCACCCAGGTCTCTGTGGGTCTGGAGGGACTGGTCCATCCGACGCTGCTGGAAATACCGGTGGGCTTCAGCTGCTGGGAGGGGGTGATTGGTAGCAAGTGAGGGTGGCGTTGGGATTTCACCAGTTCCACTTGTAAGATGTAGTCCTGGAAGTTTCACTGGGCTCGTTTCTTGGGAATAGCATTGAACTGTCTGAGATTCTCACTGCGTGGAAGGCCGATGGTAAGAAGTCTGTTCTCCTAAAATGGCCCTAAAACTCTGGGAAGAGGCGGTCTTCCGGTTCTTGGAGTTCAGGCCATCGGTTTAATTTCCGTGCCCAGCACAGACGCAGGGATGGCCTGGCTTGGTGGCTCGGGCCTGTAACCCCAGCACTGTGGGAAGCTGAGGCAGCAGGATCGCTTGAGGCCAGGAGTTTGAGACCGTCCTGGACAACATAGGCAGACCACATCTCTAGGAAAAATAAAAATAAAAATTAGCTGGGAGTTGTGGCATGTGCCTGTGGTCCCAGCTACTAGGGAAGGTGAGGTGGGAAGGTCCTGAGCCCAGGAGGTCAAGGAGGCACCACTGCACTCCAGCCTGGGTGACAGAGTGAGATCCTGTCTCCAAAACCACCAAGAAACAAAATAGGAACCCAGGTCAATCCTCCTGCAGGCAGCAGGCAGCAGGCAGGAAAGGCCGGAAAGGCCTGCCCCTTGAGGACTGGCGAGCCCCATCTCTCTGCACTTGGTTCTGTGGACATCAGATAGACCGGTTGACTTCAGATGCCTAGATATGAGAAGGTAGATTGTACGTCATCCCATAATAAAGATGCTGGTTCTATTTTTTTATCGTTAAATCATTAAGGCACCTCCTTGTACCAGACCAGACTGGATCATTCCTGAGTGCATTTTATGTATTTCTTTTCAAAAAAAATTTTTTTTAACTTTGTAGAAACAGGGTCTTACTATGCTGCCCAGCTTGTAGGCTCAAGCAGTCCTCCTCCATTGGCCTCTCAAAGTGCTGGGATTATAGGCAGGAGCCACCGCACCTGGCACACACAGAACAGATTACTCTTTTATTCAGAGGAGAGATTCAGTAAATCCCAGAGCTGCTTCCATCCTGTTTTCTCCCACTCTGGACTTAGAGACGAAAATCATCAGGGGAGGGACCTTAAGAGTTGTTTTCATGAGGTGTACTGGCAAACTCTGTCCCAAGGAATGGCAAAAAGGGTCTCTGTTGTAGGGCTGCGTTCGGAGCTCTCTAAAGTGAAAGCCACACGGTTCCCCAAGGCTGCTAGGGTATGTATAATAGCAGCATTCAAGATGGACATTCGGATACATCTTGCTCAGCCTCCTGCCTGAAGAGAAGATTCAGCTGTGCAGAAAACAAAAGCCACCTTTGAGTAGAGAAGGGCTGAGAAGGAAGCTGCTAAGGTGATTTTGATGGGTGATTAGAAGATGCCTTGAGTGCAGAGGGCAGGCGAGGGGTAGAAACAAACGGTTGTCATGGATTCATAAATTCTTAGCCCCTGCCATCTCCAGGCTGGACTTAATTTTGTGACAATAACTCCTTTTTGTGGGCTGGAGTGCAGTGACAGATTTTCTTGCTGTGTTTCTACTCCATGCTGCTGCTGAAAGTGCCCCCTTCAAGGCAGCCGCAGCCGCATTGGAGAACTGTGACTGTTCTCCAGCACCACACCAGGACTTGATCTCCAGTCGTTTCTCTGGGGCAAGGCGATGTGGAAGCTCAGCACCTGTCAATCACTGTTCCTGCCACCAAAGTTCCGGTTATGCAGATGAAGCCTCCAGGTAGAAAGCGTCAGAGAGTATAGTTTGTAAATCAGATTTTAAAAGGTGCCAGACTCTTAGTTAATTATCTTCTGAATCTGATAAAAGGACTGGAAAGTGAAGGAGATTCTCTACAGAATGCAGATTTTTTTCTCCCCACAAAAGACAGCTTTGCAGGACCATTCCAAAAATATGTCGCATAAATATGTTTTGGGGTAAAATACTTGGATTTCTCTCAGGACCTGCTATCTGTCCTGTTGGTTATGGCTACGAAGAGTCTGTTTCATCAGTCTGAAGGTCTCTGTTTTAATGTGAATGCTGGTCAGCCATGCCTGAATTCCAAAGGAAGGTAATGTGAATGCCTGAATTCCAAAGGAAGGAGAACCTAATGATGCATGTCCAACCCCCACTTCCAATTATCGTGTGAACTAGCTTTTCAGGTTTACTTCGGAATGCCTTTGGCTGAGGAGAGGGTCCATTCAGAGGGTTGAATTTTATTATTTTTATTAAGCTATTCAGATGGCATTCTTCTCCGTCTGGCCAAGATTTGCCAATCACAACATCAATGACCACCGAAGTTGAATTTTATTCCATAGCATTGCCAGGATGGCCTGACAGCCTGCTCCCCATCCATCCTGTCCCTTTATGGGACTCCCTCTAGCCAAAGTGAGAGAGTGGGAAGGAAGAAACGAGTCAGGCAGGCAGTGAGCGTGGATCCGCAGTTGAATCCCTTCAAATGAAAGAACAATCTGCAGGCACAGGTAAGGGAACTTGCACAGGGTGGTTGCCCAAGACATGCCCACAGCTACACAGATAAGAAAGGCCACACAGGTGGCTTGCCCAGACATGCCCGCAATGGAAAACTCTGTGCCTTGACACACACGCAGTAAGCAGAATAAAACAATATGGAGTAACTTAAGCTAAGGTGAGAAGTTCAAGACCGGCCTGACCAACACGGCAAAATCACATATCTATTAAAATATATTTAAAAAAAAAATTCGCTGGATGTGGTGGCAGCTCCCTGGAGGCTGAGGCGGGAGGATCACTTTAACCTGGGAGGTAGATGTTGCAGTGAGCCGAAATTGCACTACTCCACTTCAGCCTGGGCAACAGAGCAAGACTCTATCTCAAAGGAAAAGAAAAGAAAAGAAATATATGAAAGCAAATCAAAATACTTTGTCCCCAAATATATTTCTTTCATATATTGGTGAGTAGCCCTGAAATGCTATCTTTACACTTCTCGAAAGAAGACATTCATGTGGCCAAGGAACGTATGAATAAAAGCTCAACACTGCTGATCATTAGAGAAATGCAAACCAAAGCCACCGTGAGACACCATCTCAGATTATTAAAAAGTCAAAAAAAACAACAACAGATGCTGCTGAGGTTGTAGAGAAAAAGGAACAATTTTCCTTGTCGGCGGGAGTGTAAATTGGTTCATCCATCCTGGAAGACAGCATGATGATTACTCAGCGACCTCAAGGCAGAATTACTGTTTGACCCAGCAATCCCATTACAGGGCATATACCTGAAGGAAAAATCATTCTGTTATAAAGATACATGTACGTGTATGCTCTTTGCTGCACGATTCCCAAGAGCAAAGACATAGAATCAACCCAAATGCCCATCAACAAGAGACTGGATAAAGACAATGGGGTACATAGACACCATGGAATACTATACAGCCATAAAAAGGATGCGTTCCTGTCCTTTGCAGGAAGATGGATGGAATCGGAACCTGTTATCCTCAGGAAACCAATGCAGGAACAAAAATCAACCACCCCATGTTCTCACTTATAAGTGGTAACTGAAGGAGAATAACACATGGACACAGGGAGGGGAACAATATTCACTGGGGTCTGTCAGAAGGTTGAGGGAAGGGGGAGGGAGAGCCTCAGGAAGGAAACAGCTAATGGATGCTGGCTTAATGTGTAGGCCACGGGTTGATCTGTGCAGCAAACACCATGGCACATGTTTACCTATGGAGCAAACCTGCACATTCTGCATGTGTGCCCTTGAACTTAAAACAAAATGTAAAGAAAAACAAAGAAGAAAAATAAACTCCATCTTTGTGGGGGAATCTTGCATCAGCAGCTCTGTGGAGTCTGTGGCAATGCAGCCAGCCCTTCTCTTGCACGGCTCTAGAGAGACGAAGTGAATGTTTGACACCTTAAAACTTCTAAAAGGAAACAGGAACCATCTCTTCTCTCTGAGGCCTGCTACCTGTGATGTTACATCTATGTAGCAAGCCCAGGTTTGCCAGGCCAGCCTTTTCCTTTCTCCCTCCCATGACCTGTCTTGCAGCTAAAACCTGTCTTTGGCAGTGCTCTGAGTCAGCATTCTTGTTCATGCTTTTATTTTGTTTTGTTTTGAGGTTTTGTTTTGTTTTGAGGTCTGAGTCGCCCAGGCTGGAGTGCACTGGTGCAATTACATCTCTGTAGTCCCCACCTCCCAGGTTCAAGCAGTCAGCATGCCTGGCTAATTAAGAAAACATTTTGGGGGGACCAGGCACAGTAGCTCATGTCTATAATCCAAGCACTTTGGGAGGCTGAGGCAGGCGGATCACCTGAGGTCAGGAGTTTGAGACTAGCCTGGTTAACTGCTGAAACCCTGTCTCTACTAAAAATACAAAAATTAGCCAGACATAGTGCTGCACGCCTGTAATCCAGCTACTCAGAAGGCTGAGGCAGGAGAATTGCTTGAATGCAGGAGGTGGAGTTTGCAGTGAGCCAAGATCGTGCCACTGCACTCCAGCCTGGGTGGCAAAGCTAGACTCCATCTAAAAAAAAAATAAAATTTTTTTTTTTTTTTTTTTTGGTAAAGATGAGGCCTTGGTTAGTTTCCCAGGCAGGTCTTGAACTCCTGGCCCCAAAGCAATTCTCTGGCCTTGACCTCCCAAAGACATTACAGGCGTGAGCCACTTTACCTGGCCTTGGAAAAGGAGAGAAGGTCTGAAAAGCTTTTCTACTCATTGTGCAATGGCCTGTGCAGGTGGCACATTCAAGAAGTCATGAGGTTATCAAGTGGAATTCATGTCTCTTGCAGGAAGGGGTTAGCTACTGTGGGATTGTGGCCTCCTTATTTCTCTTGGGCATATACCTTCTCTTGTCTTGCACTTTATCTCCATGATATGAACTACACTGAGGCCCTCACCAGATCAGCTGGGCATCTTGGGCTTCCCAGCCACCACAAGTGCAAAGTAAAAGTACCCTCTTTTGATTTTTATTTATTTATTTAGAGACAGAGTCTGGTGATGTTGGCTCACTGCAACCTCCTCCTCCTGGGTTCAAGCAAATCTCTGCCTCAGCCTCCTGAGTAGCTGAAATTACAAGTGCTTGCCACCACGCCAAGCTAATTTTTTTGTGTGTGTTTTAGTAGAGTTCAGGTTTCACCATCTTGGCCAGGCTGGTCTTGAACTCATGACCTTGTGATCCACCCACCTCGGTCTCCCGACATGCTGGGATTACAAGCCTAAGCCACCACATCCAGCCATCAACCTCTATTTTTAATGTGACTCAGTGTGTTCTATTCTGTGATAGCCACGCAAAACAGACTAAAACACACCCTTTCTTCCCCTGGTGCTAAACTGCACTGTCCCCTTCTCACAAAGGCCTGATCTGATGCCCTCAGGGAGGGAGGGGTCTCCTCTTTGTTAAATATGGTTGTGATCAGTCCAGATGCTGTGACTTGTATCTGTAATCCCAGCACATTAGGAGGCCAAACCAGGTGGATCACTTGAGGTCAGGATATCGAGACCAGCCTGGCCAACATGGTGAAACCTTGTCTCCACTAAAAGTACAGAAATTAGATGGGCATGGTGGTGCATGCATGTAATCCCAGCTACTCAGAAGGTGGAGGCAGGAGAGTAGTTTGAATCCGAGAGGTGGAGGTTGCAGTGAGCCTAGATCACACCACTGCAGGGCAGCCTGGCAACAGAGCAAGACTCTGTCAAAAAAAAAAAAAAAAAAAAGACAGAACTAATAGTAGAACTCCCATTTGATCCAGCAATCTCACTACTGAGTGTTTTCTCTTTTCTTCCTAAGTGTTTTTCCTTCTTGCCAGCAGGCCGCCACTGCAGACAGCATGTCTGTAGGGTTTGATCAGCTGCATTTGCTCCCAAGGCACCTGATGAAAGGGGTTTTCCCTCGTCTTTCTGCTAATGCATTTCTTCATCCTTCACGCATTCCTTCCCTCCTTTGCACCTACTGTGTTCTTGTGGTCAGGGAAGTATGTGCAAGGGAGTTCTGGTGGCTGAAGCATTCCAGTTCCTGGAGAAGAGAGGCATCGAAACAGGCAGACAGCATGAAAGGCACCGCCATGCTTGCATCAGGAGAGACGGTTTGCAGGAGTGCTGGTTTCTATGGCGTCCCTCAGATTTCTTTCATTGAAGCCTCCTTGTTCGGCCTTCCCAATTGAAAAGTGCCTCAAATGTAGCTGGGGTTTGAAAAGCTTGAAACCAGAAGGCACCTCTGGCATCATGGTGAATCGTCAGGTCAGTGTGTGGGGCACATGTGGGCTGGGAAAGCCACGTCTTAGACACCCTCTAGCCCACATCTGCTCACAGTAATCTGTTTGCACATCTTAGGGTCTCCCTCACAACAGCTGTTGGGAACATAGGAGGAGAGGATGGTGGGTAAGGGTTCGGCAGGAGACACTTGCCAGCAGGTAGAGCTGGCATTCCAGCCTGGGACTGGTGCACCATTGATTTGTAAATTATTTTTTCCTGTACCCCCCTTTTCTCTCTCTCTGTCTCCCCTCTTTCACCTCTCTCTCACCTCTTTCCTTCTCTGTCTCTTCTCTCTCTCTCCCATCGCTCTCTTCTCCCTCTCTCTTTCTCTGTCTCTCTCTTACCCTCTCTCTTGCTCTTACTCTCTTATTCCCTCTCATACTCATGTTTTACTGTTTTCACCTGAGGGAAGAGTGATGTGAAACTAGGACTTCGCTTTTTCTGGGGTATTTAGGAATGTGGGGCCGTGGGGTTTTCTCCACCTGTTTTAGGTCATTGCTTCCTGATTTCTCAGAGCTTTGCTATTAACAGCTCATTTCCCTCCCTTAGGGGCCGACTTTGACTTTCCTGGTGGAGAAAACAGTGAATAACTTTTCAAAGTCTCCTGTGTTGCTGACCTGGTTATTGTTTTTGAATTATCATTTCTGAGACATCTCTGTGGCATGGTAAGTGGATTGAGTTTGGACAGTGGGAACATAGGATGTATAAGTATTCTTTATTTTTGTTCTTGTTTGATTTTGATTTTTTTTGAGATGGACTTTCACTCTTGTTGCCCAGGCTGTAGTGCAGTGGTACCATCTCGGCTCACTGCAACCTCCACCTCCTGGGTTCAAGCGATTCTCCTGCCTCAGCCTCCCAAGTTGCTGGGATTACAGGCATGCACCCGCACGCCCAGCTAATTTTTGTATTTTTAATAGAGACGGGGTTTCTCGATATTGGTCAGGCTGGTCTTGAACTCCTGACTTTATGATCTGCCTGCCTCAAGCTCCCATGGGGGACATTGTAGTACTTCCTGGTCATACATATACTAGTAGCACTTCCTGGTTCACAGGGACATTGCAACACTTCCTGCTTCATTCGGATAATTGTAGGACTTTTTGAATTGCAGGGACATTGTCATATTTTCTGGTTCATATGGATAATTATAGAACTTCCTGGTTCATAAAGATATTTGCAACCCTCTGATTCATAGGGGTAATTGTAGCACTTCCTGTTTCATAGGGACATTGTAGTACTTCCTGGTTCATACAGATAATTGTTGTACTTCCTGTTTCATAGGGACATTGTAAAACTTCTGGTTTATATGGATAATAGTAGCACTTTCTGGTTCCCAGGGACATTGCAACACTTCCGGTGCATATGGATAATTGTAGCATTTCCTGCTTTGCAGGGAGATGGCAATACTTTTTGGTTCACAGGGAATATGGTATCACTTCCTGTTTCTTAAGGATACTGTAATACTTCCTGGTTCATAGGGAGATTGTAGTACTTCCTGGTTCACAGGGGCATTGCAACAATTCCTAGTTCATTCAGATAATTGTAGACTTCCTGGTTTGCAGGGATATTGTCACACTTTCTGGTTCATAAAGACATTTGCAACTTTCTGGTTCCTAGGGGTAATTGTAGCACTTTCTGTTTCCTAGGGACATTGTAATACTTCCTGGTTCATACGAATAATTGTAGCACCTCCTGGTTCATATGAACGTTGTACTACTTTCTGGTTCATACAGATAATGGTAGTACCTCCTGGTTCACAGGGACATTGCAACAATTCCTAGTTCATTTAGATCATTGTAGACTTCCTGGTTTGCAGGGATATTGTGACACTTTCTGGTTCATATCGATAATTGTAGAACTTTCTGGTTCATAAAGACATTTGCAACCCTCTGGTTCCTAGGGGTAATTGTAGCCCTTCCCGTTTCATCGGGACATTGTAATACTTTCTGGTTCATACGGATACTTGTAGCACTTCCTGGTTCACCTGGATAATATTAGCACTTCCCAGTTCACAGGAACATTGCAACACTTCCAGTTCATACAGATAATTGTAGTGCTTCCTGCTTTGCAGGGACATTGCCATACTTTTTGGTGTTTCCTATGGACATTGTAATACTTCCTGGTTCATAGGGATAGTCATAGCACTTCTTGGTTCATATGGATAATAGTAGGACTTTCTGGTTCACAGGGACATTGCAACACTTCTGAGTTTATTGAGATAATTTTAGAACTTTTCGGTTTGTAGGGACATTGTAACACTCTATGGTTTATGTGGATAATTGTAGAACTCCCGGGTTCATAAAGACATTTACAGTCCTCTGATTCATAGGGTAACTGTAGCACTTTCTGTTTCATAGGGACATTGTAGTACTTCCTGGTTCATACAGATAATGATAGTACTTCCTTGTTCACAGGGACATTGCATTGATTCCTTGTTCATTCAGAGAATTGTAGAACTTTCTGGTTTGCAGGGCCATTGTCACTTTCTGGTTCACATGGATAATTGTAGAATTTCCTGGTTTATAAAGACATTTGCAACCCTGTGCCGATGAATGGATTTAACCAAATATGTTATATCCATACAGACAGAACAATATTTAAAGTACTGACACATGCTACAATGAGGGTGAAACTTACCAACCTACACTGGCCAGGGGCAGTGGCTCACGCCCATAATCCAGAACATTTGTTGGCCAAGGCAGATGAATCACTTGAGGCCTGGAGTTCAGAACCAGCCGGGCCAACATGGTGGAACCCCATCTCTACTAAAAGGAAAATGCAAAAACTAACCAGGTGCACTGGTGCACACCTGTACTCCCAGCTACTTGGGAGGCTGGGGCTTGAGAATTGCTTTAGTCTAGGAGATGGGGATTGTAGTGTGCAGTGAGCCAAAATCATGTCACTGGCCCTCTCAAAAAAAAAATTGGGGAGGCTGAGGCAAGCAGATGACAAGGTCAAGAGATCAAGACCATCCTGGCTAACATGGTGAAACTCCGCTCTACTAAAAATGCAAAAAGTAGTTGGGTTTGGTGGCACATGCCTGTAATTCCAGCTACTTGGGAGGCTGAAGCAGAAGTATTGCTTTAATCCAGAAGTCAGAGGTTGCAGTGAGCTGAGGTCCTGCCATTGCACTCCAGCCTGGGCAACAAGAGCACAACTACATCTCAAAAAAAGGAACACATTAAGACTAATGATGGCTGATGAGCTTTTTAAAAGATTACAATTTTACCCTTCTAAGTCATATTTTGGTGTCATTCCTTGGTCTCCAAAGTCATATTTTGGGTGGTATATCTCATTATGATATACAACATTTTTTAAAGTATTGCCCATTTTCCCAAGGTGGCAGATTCCTGTGGATTCCATCATAAATCAAGGACATGGATGGAGACCATATTCTATTCCCTCTAGTTACGAATAAGCCTGGAAAAGACTCAGGAAGGACCACGTTCCACAGGACTCCCATAGTTCTGAAACATTCTGCTTTTCTTCACAGAGGTGTGTCATGGGACATGCTTGCTTATAACAACCGCTTTCAGTTTAGCAAACCAGGCTAAGCATCTAACTGCCAGGGGTGTTCACTATGTCTCCAGAATAATGTATGCATGCACATTTGTTTCTTCATAGAAGGGATGTAAATATGTATGTATGCTGGGATGTGGGGGACAGGCCAGGCACATTGGCCCACCCCTGTAATCCCAGCTCTTTGCCTGTCCGAGGCAGGTGGATCACAAGTCAGGAGATCGAGATCATTCTGGCCAACACAGTGAATTCCATCTCCACTAAAAATACAACAAATTAGCTGGGTGTAGTGGCTTATACCTGTAGTCCCAGCTACTTGGGAGACTGAGGTAGGAGAATCACTTGAACCTGGGAGGCGGAGGTTGCAGTGAGCCGAGATGGTGCCACTGTACTCACAGCCTGGGTGACAAAAAAAAATTGCAATATTGGTTTTGTAAGTCATATTTCCTAAGTCAAAATATGACTAAGGAAATCAATACTGAGACTCCAGCCCATCTCAAAAATGAAAACATTACCTGTCAATTACATTCTCAACACACTTAACACTTTTAAGAGGCCTGCAAAAACCCAGCAGACTTTCGATGTCCCCCACATCTTTTTTTTTTTAGATGGAGTCTAACTCCAGTCACCTAAATACTCTAGTCACCCGGGCTAGAGTATCTCAGCTCAGTGCAACCTCCATCTCCCCAATTCAAGTGATTCTCCTACCTCAGCCTCCCAAGTAGTTTAATTACAGGTGCCCGCCACCACGCCTGGCTAATTTTTGTATTTTTAGTCAAGACGGGGTTTCACCATATTGGCCAGGCTGCTCTCGAACTCCTGCCCCTGTGATATGCCCTCCTTGGCCTCCCAAAGTGCTGGGGTTACAGGCATGAGCCCGGGGAACAAGAGCAAAACTTCTGCAAAAAAAAAAAAAAAAAAAGGGAGGGAATGTGTTTCTCATATGTTTCTGTGGCCAAGAACCTATGCATGAATGTAACAATGAGAGAAATGTAACATGGCTCACTCCATCTTGCTTCTCCCCTCACAAGCTAACCGCCTTTGCTCATTGCTACAAATAGGTCAAGCTAACCATGAATTCAGTCTACAGCCTAGCTTTAAAGCATGAATGATCATAGTCACTTCCCAAAAAGATTGCCTGAGGGGATCAGGAGGGTGTGCAGAGATGTAGCACACAGATGTCTCTGGTGATGAAAGCTATTTTCTAACGCTGGTGTGGAGAGGAGTCCCCTCCCAGAAGAATCTTTATGTTTGCTGCCTGCAGGAAGAGACAGGTTGGCCAGCCCTTTCTGAAACGACAATTTCTGCAGTGTTTTTGACTCAAAATATGCAGGATACCAATCCGGCATATTTTGAGAAGGCACGTCCTTCACTCCTTCAACAGCACAAATAGGTAATTATATCCTAGGGTATATGTGAGCTACCCTGGTGATGTCTACAAATCCCAATGTCTAGAAGACATGGGAACTCTCTGCAGACTTTAATGTAAAAGGAGAGGTGGGCAAGAGGGAGAGATACAGAGAGACAGAAAGAGAGAGAGAATAAGAAAAATGAGAGACAGTTAGAAAAGAGAGGGAAAACAGGAGGGAGAGAGGAGGAGAAGAGAGAAAGAGAAGGAGAAGAAAAAAGAAGAAAGGAGGAAGAGGAGGAGATGGGGAAGAAAAGGAGGAGAGAGATAAAAGAAAGAGTAAGAAAGATAGAAAGGAGAGAGAGTGGAGAGAGAGAAGAGATAATGAGAAATGCAATGTGAAACAGAGCGAGAAGAGAGAGAGAAGAAAGTAAGGAGAGACAGGAAGACAGGTAGAGAAAAGAGAGTTGAAGGAAGCGGAGTAAAGGAAGAGGGGGTCAAAGTGTATGAGAGAGAGAAGGAAAGAGTGACAAAGAGAAAGAAAAGGAGAGAGAGAAAGAGAGCTCACACAAGCACCTGGGGTAGCTATACTTAAAAAGCCAACAGGCCCAGGACTAGAGGCAGAAAACAAATCCCTGTACTCTATTAGTTTCACATATTTTTCTCTTCCCTAAAACATTATGAATTTTTTCACCCCAACTCATAGGAATGTCAATGAAAAGAGTCAAACTCTATAAAATATTTGAAGAGATTTATTTTGAACAAATATTACAGGAAAGGGGTCCAGGAAACAGACCCCGCATAAGGATTCTTAGATTTGTCACAAGAAATAATTCAGGGCAAGTCTACAGAGTAAAGTGAAAGCAAGTTTATTAGGAAAGTAAAGGAACAAAAGAACAGCTACTCCATAGACAGAGCAGCCCCGAGGGCTGCTGGTTGACCATTTTTATGTTATTTCTTATTGAAATGCTAAACAAGGGGTTGATTATTTCAATCTCCTCTTTTTAGACCATATAATTACCTGATGTTGCCAAGGCATTTGCAAAGTGTCATGGCGCCGGTGGGAGTATAGCAGGGAGGACGATCAGACATCACTCTACTCACCATCTTGAGTATCTCAGTCCCATTCACCCCCAAGGCACCATAGAAACTAGAATTCCTCCTCCCCAAGAGGACCACCTTTTCCCCAAAGCCAGGCATAAAACCAAAAATATGACTCAAATTCCCTCCACCCGCCTTTCCTTGTAAAAACTGGCCATAAAGAAATGATCTGAGGGCCAGGCACAGTGGCTTACACCTGTAATTACTGCACTTTGGGAGTCTGGGGTAGGAGGATCCATTGAGTCCACAAGTTCGAGACCAACATGGGACACTTCCTGTTTCTTCCATGTAAAAGACAAACTTTCTGTTCCTTTCCAGTGCAGAACACACTTCCTGTGTCTCCCCTGTGACGGACACACTTCCTGTCATTCTCCTAAGAGAGATACACTTCCTGTTCCTCCCCTGTGCAGAACACACTTTCTGTTTCTCTTCTGTAAAAAAACTACATTTCTTCTTTTTTCCCTATGCAACACACATTTTCTGTTTCTTGTCAGTGCAGGACGCACTTCTTGTGACTCTCCTTGTGCAGGAGAAATTTCCTGGTTTATACTCTGTGTAAGACACACTTCCTGTTCCTTCCCTGTGCAAGATACACTTCCTATTCCTCCCCCGTGGGACATACGCTTTCTGATATTTCTCTGTGAGGACAGACTTCTTGTAACTCTCCTGAGATAGGCACACTTCCTGTTCTTCCCCTGTACAAGAAGTGTGTCTTACACTTCTTGTGTCTTTTTTGTAAAAAACGCACTTCCTGTTACTGTCCTGAGAGAGACACAGTTCTTATTCCCGTCCTGTACAGAACACACTTCTGTCTCCCTGTGAAGGATACACTTTCTGTTCCTCCTCTGTGCAGAACTCATTTTTATTTCTCTTCTGTGAAGGACACACTTCCTGTTTCTTCTCTGTGCAGGACACACTTCATGTTACTCTCCTTAGAAACACTTCTTGTGTCTCTCCTGTGCAGGACACACTTCCTATTTCTCCCCTGTGAAGGGGATAAACACTTTCTGTTTATCCTTTGTGCAGGACACACTTCCTGAACCTCCCCTGTACAGGACACACATCCTATGTCTACCTATTGCAGGACACACTACTGGTGTCTTTCCTGTGCACAGCACACTTCCTGTTATTCTCCTGAGAGACATACTTTCTGTTCCTTCCTTGTGGAAGACACACTTCCTGTGTCTCCCCTTGTGGAACACACTATCTGTTCCTCCTTTGAGGAGCATACACTTTCTGTTCTTTCCCTGTGCAGTTCAGACTTCTTGTTACTCTCCTGAGACAGACACACTTCCTGTTTCACCCCTGCAGGACACATTTCCTGTGTCTTACCTGTGAAGGACATATTTCCTGTTACTCTCCTGAGAGAGACACAATTCCCGTTTCTGCCTTGTGCAGGACACACTTCCTGTTAATCTTCTTAGACACACTTTCTTTGTCTTTCCTGTGCAGGACACACTTCATGTTTCTCCCCTATGAAAGACACCTCTGTTTATCCTCTGTGCAAGAAACACCTTCTGTTCCTCCTCTGTGCAGAACCCATGCTCTGTTTCTCCCCTGTGCATAACCCATTTTCTGTTTCTCCCTGATGCAACACACACTTTCTCTTCCTTCCTGTCCAGTACACACTTCTTGTTTCTCCCCTGTGCAGCTCACACTTGCTGTTTCTCCTCTGTGCAATACATATAGGACAATATGTCCTATATGTCTCTTTTGCAGGACACATCTTCTGCCCTGTCCAATACACACTTTCTGTTTCTAACCTGGGCATGACACACTTCCTGTTACATTCCTGAGAGAGCCACACTTCATGCTCTTCCCCTGTGCAAGAAACGCTTCCAGTGTTTCCCCATGCATGACACACTTTCTGTTACTTTCCTGTACAGAACACACTTCCTGTATCTCCCCTGTGCATGACAAACTTTCTATTACTCTCCTCAGATAGACACTTTTCCTGCAGTTTTCCCGTGTAGGACACACTTCCTGTTTTTATTCTGTGAAAAACACACCTCCTGCTCTTCCTTTGTGAAAGACACACTTCCTTATCTCCCCTGTGCAGGACACTTTAGGTATCTCCCTTTTGCAGGACACACTTCCTGTTCTTATCCTGCCTGGCACACACTTTCTGTTTCTGTCCTGTGCAAGTCACACTTCTTGTTACTCTTCTGAGACAGACAAACTTCCTGTTCTTCCCCTGGGCATGACACACTTCCTGTGTCTCCACTCTGCATGACATACTTCCAGTTTCTTGCCTGTACAAGACACACTTAATGTTTCTTTCCTGTAAAGAACACAGTTCATGTTCCTTCTCTGCACAGCACACACTTTTTGTTCCTGTCCTGTGCAGGACACACTTCTCATTACTCTCCTGAGACAAACACATTTCCTGTTCTTCCTCTGCATATGACACACTTCCCGTGTCTCCCATGTGCTGGAAATACTTCTTGTTACTCTCATGAGACAGACACACTTTCTGTTCTTCCCTGTGCATGACATACTTCCTGTTTCTTACCAGTGCAAGACACACTTCATGTTTCTCCCCTGTGAAGGACACACTTCATATTCCTACCCTGTGCAGCACACACTTTCTGTTTCTGTCCTGTGTGGGACATAGTTCTTGTCACTCTCTTGACACACATTTCCTGTGTCACCTCTGTGTAAAATACACCTCCTGTGTCTCCCCTGCATTGGATACACTTTCTGTTACTCCCATGAGACAGAAAAACTTTCTGTTCCTCCCCTATACAAGATACACTTCCTGTTTCTCTTCTGTGATAGACATGCTTTTTCTTTCAGCTCTGTGAATGACACACTTTCCATGTCTCCCCTATGCAGCACACACTTTCTGTTCCTCCCCTGGGCAGTACACATGCCCTGTGTCCCTTTTTCACAAGACACATTTTCTGTTTCTGCCCTATCCAATACATACTTTCTGTTTCTATTCTGTCCATGACACACTTCCACTTAGTCTCCTGAGACACTTCCTGCTCTTCCCACTTAGTCTCCTGAGACACTTCCTGCTCTTCCCCTATCCAGGACACACTTTCTGTGTTTACCCTGTGCATGACACACTTCCTATTATACTCCTGAGACAGACACATTTTCTGTTCCTCCCCTGTGCAGTACACACATCCTATGTCTCTCCTTTGCAAAACAGGTTTTCTGTTTCTGCCCTGGCCAGCACACACTTTTTGTTTCCATCCTAGGCATGAGACGCTTCCTGTTACTCTCCTGAGACAACCACACTACCTGCTCTTCCTGTGTGTCAGTCACATTTTTTGTATTTCTCCTGTGCATGACACACTTCCTGTTACTTCGAGAGACAGTCACAGTTCCTGTTCTTCCCCTGTGCATGACACACTTTCTATTACTCTCCTGAAACAGACACCTTTTTAGTTTCTCCCGTGAAGGACACACTTTTTGTATCTTTCCTGTGCATGACAAACTTTCTGTTACTCTCCTCAGACAGAATTTTCTTGTATTTCTCTGTGCAGGACACTCTTCCTGTTTCTCTTGTGAAACATTTCCTGATTTTCCTCTGTGAAAGACACACTTCCTGTTTCTCCCATGTGAAGAGCACACTTCCCGTGCCTCTGCTGCAGGACACACTTCCTGTTTTTATCCCACAGAGCACACGCTTTCTGTTTGTATCATGTGCAAGACATACTTCTTGTTACTCTCCTGAGACAGACACCGTCCTGTTCTTCTCCTGTGCATGACACATTTCTGGTATTTCCCCTGTGCATGACACACTCCTGTCCTATGCAAGACAAACTTCCTCTTTCTTCCCTGTGGAGGACACACTTCCTCATCTCCCCTGTGAAGAACACACTTTCTGTGTCTCCACTTTGCAGTACACACTTCCTGTGTCTCTGCATTGCAGGACACGCTTTCTGTTCCTGTCCTGTGCAAGACACACTCCTTGTCACTCTTCTGAGAAGGACACACTTCCTGCTTTTCCTTTATGCATGACACAGTTCTGGTATCTTTCCCGTGACACAAGAACATATTCCTTGTGTCTCCCCTTGTCAGGGCACACTTCCTGTGTCTCTGCATTGCACTACACACTTTCTGTTCCTGTCCTGTGCAAGACACGCTACTTGTTACTCTTCTGAGAAAGACACGCTCTGTGTTCTTCCCTTGTGCATGACACACTTCTTTTGTCTCTCCTGTGCATTACACACGTCTTGTTCCTGTCCTGTGCAAGACCACTTCTTGCTACTCTCCTGAGAAAGACAAAGTTCCTGTTCTTCCCCTGTGAATAAGACACTTTCTGTGTCTCCCCTGTGCATGACACACTTCCTGTTTTTTGCCTCTGCCGGGCACACTTTCTGTTTCTCCCCTGTGAAAGACATACTTTCTGTTCATACTCTGTGAAGCACACACTTTCTATTCCTGTACTATGCAGGACAGACTTCTTGTAACTGTTCTGAGACAGACACACTTCTTTATGTTGTTGTTGTTTTTAGGTTTCTCTGTCACTCAGGCTGGAGTACAGTGGTGCAATCATGGCTCACTGGAACCTCCACTATCTTGATTCAAGAGATTCTCCTACATCAGCCTCCTGATTAGCTGGGATTACAGGCCTGTACCACCATGCCAAACTAATTTTTGTATTTCAGTAGAGATGGTGTTTCACCATTCGGTTAGACTAGTCTCAAACTCCAAAACTCATGATCTGACTGATTTAGACTCCCAAAGTGTTCAGATTACAGGCGTGAGGCTCCACGCCAGGCCAATACATACTTCTTGTTCTTCCTCCGTACAGGACATACTTTCTGTGTTTCTCCTGTGGAGGACACACTTCCTGTTGCTCTCCTGAGACAGATGTACTTCCTGTTCTTCCTCTGTGCAGGACAAACTTCCAGTGTTTCTCCTGTGCAGGACACACTTCCTGTTGCTCTCCTGAGACAGATGTACTTCCTGTTCTTCCTCTGTGCAGGACACACTTTCTCTGTTTCTCCAGTGCAGGACACACTTACTGTTGCTCTCCAGAGACAGACCTACTTCCTGTTCTTTCTCTGTGCAAGACACACTTCCTGTGTTTCTCCCATGCAGGACACACTTCCTGTGTTTCTCCTGTGCAGGCCACACTTTGTGTTGCTCTTCTCACACAGATCTACTTCCTATTTTTCCTCTGTGCAAGACACACTTCCTGTGTTTCTCCTGAGACAGACCTACTTTCTGTTCTTCTTCTGTGCAGGACACACTTCCAGTGTTTCTTCTGTGAAGGACACACTTCCTGTTGCTCTCCTCACACAGAACTACTTCCTGTCCTTCCTCTGTGCCAGACACACTTCCTGTGTTTCTCCTTTGCAGGACACACTTTCTGTTTCTCTCCTGAGAGAGACCTACTTTCTGTACTTCCAATGTGCAGAAAACACTTCCTGTGTTTCTCCTGTGCAGGACACACTTGCTGTTTCTATGAGACAGATGTACTTCCTGTTCTTACTCTGTGCAGGACACACTTTCTGTGTTTCTTCTGCACAGGACACACTTCCTATGGTTCTCCTGACACAGGCCTACTTCCTGTTCTTCCTCTGTGGAGGACACACTTTCTGTATTTCTCCTGTGCAGGACACACTTCCTCTGTTTCTCCTGTGCAGGACACACTTCCTGTTGCTATCCTGAGATGGACATAACTTCTGTTCTACCTCTGTGCAAGACACACTTCCTGTGCTTCTTTAGTGCAGGACACACTTCCTGTTGCCCTCCTGAGACAGACATACTTCTTCTTCCTCTGTGCAGGACACACTTCCCGTGTTTCTCCTGTGCAGGACACACATCCTTTGGCTCTCCTGAGTCAGACGTACTTTCTGTTATTCCTCTGTGCAAGACACACTTCCTGTGTTTCTCCTGTGCAGGACACACTTCCTGTAACTCTCTTTACTTCCTGTGCAGAGCACACTTCCTGTGTTCTCCTGAGACAGACCTACTTTCTAATCTGCTGTGCAGGATACACTTTCTATGTTTCTCCTGTCAGGACACACATCCTGTGGCTCTCCTGACACATGCCTACTTTCTGTTCTTCCTCTGGGCAGGACACACTTCCTGCATTTCTCCTATGCAGTACAAACTTTCTGTTTCTCTGAGATATACCTACTTCCTGTGTTTCCTCTGTGCAGGTTACACTTTTTTTGTTTCTCCTGTGCATGACACACTTCCTTTGGCTCTCCTGAGAAAGACATACTTTCTGTTCTATGTCTGTGCAGGACACACATCCTGTGTTTCTCCTGTGTAGGACACATTTCCTGTTACCCTCCTGAGACAGACATACTTCCTGTTCTTCCTCTGTGCAGGACACACTTCCTGTGTTTCTTTAGTGCAGGAGACACTTTCTGTTGCTCTCCTCACACAGACCTACTTCCTGTTTTTCCTCTGTGCAAGACACACTTCCTGAGATTCTGCTGTGCAGGGAACACTTCCTGTGCTCTCCTGAGACAGACCTACTTTCTGTTCCTTTTCTGTGCAGGATACACTTTCTGTGTTTTTCCTGTGCAGCACGCACTTCCTGTTGCTCTCATGAGACAGACACACTTCCTGTTTTTCCTCTGGACAGGACACACTTCCAGTGTTTCTTTTGTGCAGGACACACTTCCTCTTGCTCTGCTGAGACAGACGTACTTCCTGTTCTTCCTCTGCTGGACACATTTCCATTGTTTCTCTTGTGCAGGACACACTTCCTATTATTCTTTTCATATAGAGATGCTTCCTGTTCTTCCTCTGTGCCAGACACACTTCCTGTGTTTCTCCTGTGCAGGACACGCTTCCTGTTGCTCTCCTGAGACAGACATACTTACTGTTCTTCCTCTGTGCAGGACACACTTCTTCTGTTTCTCCTGTGCAGGACACACTTCCTGTTGCTCTCCTCACACAGACCTACTTCCTGTTTTTCCTCTTTGCAAGACACACTTCCTGAGATTTTGCTGTGCAGGACACACTTCCTGTGCTCTCCTGAGACAAATCTACTTTCTGTTCTTATGTGCAGGACACACTTCCTATGTTTCTCCTGTGCAGGACACGCTTCCTGTTGCTCTCCTGAGACAGACCTGCTTCCTGTTCTTCCTCTGTGCAGGACACACTTCCTCTGTTTCTCCTGTGCAGGACACACTTCCTGTTTCTCTCCTCACACAGACCTACTTCCTGTTTTTCCTTTTTGCAAGACACAATTCCTGAGATTCTGCTGTGCAGGGCACACTTCCTGTGCTCTCCTTAGACAGACCTACTTTCTGTTCTTCTACTGTGCAGGATACACTTCCTGTGTGTCTCCTGTTCAGGACACACTTCCTGTTGCTCTCATGAGACAGACGTACTTTCTGTTCCTCGTCTGTGCAGGACACACTTCCTGTGTTTTTCCTGTGCAGGACACACTTCCTGTTGCTCTCCTCACACAGAACTACTTCCTGTCTTTTCTCTCTGCAGGACACACTTCCTGTGTTTTTCCTGTGCAGGACACACTTCCTGTTGCTCTCCTAAGACAGACCTATTTCCTGTACTTCCTCTGTGCAGGACAGACTTCCTGTGTTTTTCATGTTGAGGACACACTTCCTGTTGCTCTCCTGAGACAGCCCTACTTTCTGTTTTTCCTCTGTGCAGGGCACACGTTCTGTGTTTCTCCTATGCAGGACATACTTACTGTTGCTCTCCTGAGACAGACATGCTTTTTGTTCTTCCTCTGTGTAGGACACATTTTCTGTGTTTCTCCTGTGCATGACACACATCCTTCCTCTCTCCTAAGATAGATGTACTTCCTGTTCTTCCTCAGTGCAGGACACACTTTCTGTGTTTCTCCTGTGCTGCACACACTTCCTGTGTTTCTCCTGTGCAGGACACACTTTCTGTTTCTCTCCTGAGACAGACCTACTTCCAGTTCTTCCTCTGTGCAGGAAGCGTATCCTGTGTTTCTTCAGTGTAGGACACACTTCCTGTTTCTCTCCTGAGACAGATGTACTTTCTGTCCTTCGTCTGCACAGGACACTGTTACTCGGTACCTCCTGTGCAGGACACACTTTCTGTTACCCTCCTGATACAGACGTAATTCCTGTTCTTCCTCTGTGCAGGACACACTTCCTCTGTTTCTCCTGTGCAGGACAAACTTCCTTTTGTTACCCTGAGACAGACGTACTTCTTGTGTTTCTCCTGTGCACGACACACTTCCTGTGGCTCTCCTGACACAGGCCTACTTTCTATTCTTCCTCTGTTCCAGACACACTTTCTGTGTTTCTCCGGTGCAGGACACACTTCCTGTTGCTCTGATGAGACAGATGTACTTCCTTTTTTTCCTCTGGGCAGGACACATTTCCAGTGTTTCTGTTGTGCAGGACACACTTCCTATTACTCTCCTCACACAGAGATACTTCCTGTTCTTCCTCTTTGCAGGACACACTTCCTGTGTTTCTCCTGTGCAGGACACACTTCCTGTTGGTCTCCTGAAACAGACCTACTTCCTGTTCTTCCTCTATGCAGGACAGACTTCCTGTGTTTCTCCCGTGTAGGACACACTTTCTGTTGCTCTCTTGAGACAGACTTCCTCTTCTTTTTCAGTGCAGGACACACTTCTTGTGTTTCTCCAGTGCAGGACACACTTCCTGCTGCTCTCCAGAGACAGACTTACTTTCTGTACTTCCTCTGTGCAGGACAGACTTCTTGTGTTCCTCCTGTGCAGGACACACTTTCTGTTGCTCTCCTGAGACAGACCTACTTCCTGTTCTTCCTTTGTGCAGGACACAATTCTGGTGATTCTTCCATGTGGAACACACTTCCTGTTTTACTCCTGAGACACATATTTTTCTGTTCTTTCTCTGTGCAGGACACACTTACTGTTGCTCTCCTGAGACCGAGGTACTTTCTGTTCCTCCTCTGTGCAGGGCACACTTCCTGTGTTTCTCCTGTGTAACACACACTTTCTGTGTTTCTTGTTGCTCTCCTGAGACTGGAGACTTCCTGTTGCTCTCCTGGGACAGACCTACTTCCTTTACTTCCTCTGTGCAGGACAGACTTCCTGTGTTTCTCCTGTTCAGGACACACTTTCTGTTGCTCTCCTGAGATAGACCTACTTTCTGTTCTTCCTCTGTGGAAGACACACTTCATGAGTTTCTCCTGTGCAGGACACACTTCCTTCTGCTCTCATGAGACAGATGTGCTTTCCATTTCTCCTCTGTGCAGGACACACTTCCTGTCACTCTCCTGTGCAGGACACACTTTCTGTCACTCTCCTGAAACAGATGTACTTCCTGTTCTATCTCTGTGCAGGACACACTTCCAGTGTTTCTCCTGTGTAGGACACACTTCCTATTGCTCTCCTGAGACAGACCTACTTCCCATAGTTCCTCTGTGAAGGACAGACTTCCTGTGTTTCCCATGTTCAGAACACACTTCCTGTTTCTCTCCTGAGACAGACCTAATTCCTGTTCTTCCTCTCTGCAGGACACACTTCATGTGTTTCTCCTTTGCAGGACACACTTCCTGATGCTCTCATGAGACAGACATACTTCCTGTTCTTCCTCTTTGCAGGACACACTTCCAGTGTTTCTTCTCTCCAGGACACACTTCCTGTTGCTCTCCTCACAAAGAACTACTTTCTGTCTTTCCTCTGTATAGGACACATTTCCTGTGTTTCTCCTGTGCAGGAAACACTTCCTGTTCCTCTCCTGAGACAGACCTTCTTTCTGTACTTCCTCTGTGCAGGACAGACTTCCTGTGTTTCCCATGTTCAGGACACACTTCCTGTCACTCTCTTGAGACAGACCTACTTCCTGTTCTTCCTCTGTGCAGGACACACTTCCTCTGTTTCTCCTGTGCAGAACACACTTCCTGTTTGTCTCCTGAAACAGACGTACTTCCTGTTCTACCTCTGTGCAGGACACACTTCCTGTGTTTCTTTAGTGCAGGACACACTTGCTGTTGATCTTCTGAGACAGACGTACTTTCTGTTTTTCTGCTGTGCAGGACACACTTCCTTTGTTTCTCCTGTGCAGGACACACTTTCTGTGTTTCTCCTGTGCAGGACACACTTCCTGCTGCTCTTCTCACACAGACCTACTTCCTGTTCTTCCTCTGTGTCGGACACACTTCCCGTGATTCTCTTGTACAGGACACACTTGTTGCTCTCCTGAGACAGACCTACTTTTTGTTCTTCCTCTGTGCAGGACACACATATGTTAATTCTCTTATGTGGGACACACTTCCTGATTCTCTCCTGAGACAGACATACTTCCTGTTCTTTCTCTGTGCAGGGCACACTTCCTGTGTTTCTCCTGTGCAAGACATACTTCCTGTGTTTCTTGTTGCTCTCCTGAGACTGGAGACTTCCTGTTGCTCTCCTGAGACATACCTACTTCCTGTTCTTCCTCTATGCAGGACACACTTCCTGTGTTTCTCCTGTGCAGTACACACTTTCTGTTGCTCTCCTGAGACAGACGTACTTCTTTTTCTTCCTCAGTGCAGGACACATTTCCTGGGTCTCTCCTGTGCATGACACACATTCTTTGTCTCTCCTAAGACAGATGTACTTCCTTTTATTCGTCTGTGCAGGACACACTTTCTGTGTTTCTCCTGTGGTAGACACACTTCCTGTCACTCTCCTGAGACAGACAGATTTTCTGTTCCTACCCTGTGCAAGACAGACATATTTCCTATTTCTCACCCGTGCAAGACACACTTTCTGCTTTTCTTCTGTGAAGGACACTCCTCTTCTTTCAGCTGTGTGAATTACACACTTTGTGTGCCTCTCCTATGCAGCACACACTTTCTATTTCCCCTCTGTGCAGGACGCACTTCCTGTTTCTTTTCTGTGCAGAACACACTTCTTGTCTCCCCTGTACAGGACACATCTCCCATTTATCCTCTATGCAGGACACATTTTTTGTTCCTACCCTGTGTGAGACATACTTCCTGTGTCTCCTTTTAGCAGGACACACTTATTTTTCTTCCCTTATGAAGCACACACTTTCTGTTCTTCCCCTGTGCAGGCCACATTTCTTGTTACTCTCCTAAAAGGTGGACACACTTCCAGTTCCTCCCCTGTGCAAGACTTATTTCCTGTGTCTCTTCTTTGCAGGACATACTCCCTGTTTCTATCCTGTGCAGCACACACTTTACATTGCTGTTCTGTGCAGGACACACTTTTTATTGCTCTTCTGAGACAGACATACTTCCTTTTTCACCCTTGTCTTTCTTTTTCTTTGTTTTTTCCTCTCTCTGTCCTTTCTATATTTTTCTGCTTTCTTTGTCTCCTTCCTTCCTTCCATTCTTTCTTTCTTTTATTCTCTTTCCTTTTTTTGTTTCTTTCTTTTCTTTGTTTTTTTCTTTTCTCTTCTCCTCCTCCTCCTTCTTTTTCTTCCTCTTGTTCTTCCTCTCTTGTAGAGTCAGGGTCTCACTATGTTGCCCAGGCTGATCTTGAACTCCAGGGCTCAAACAATCCTCCTGACTTGGCCTCCCAAAGTGCTAGCATTATAGGTGTGAGCCAATGTGCCTGGCTCAGCCTTTTTATCAATATTTGTAGCCACAGATAATTATTTCAAAACAAGTAAGTAATATTTCCCTCAAAAAAATCTTTGTCTTTCTTCTCCACCTCCCCAAATATTCACATAGTTTCCTGTTAAGAGCCACTCAGAGTGGTTGGCAACATATTAAGGGAATAATTAGGGAAGTTATAGGATAATTGTCTCAAACCTTTTGGAAGGCAGAAAGATTTTTATTAAATAATGGGACAGGCTGAAGACACCCGGTTCTTATCTTAGAGCATTAGGTTATAGGGTGAAAATTAGAAATAACAGAAACTTCCCCAGTTAAGTCTGTTTACCCAACATTCCTTTGTGACTAACTGTTTACTCATCTCCCTGTTGGGGAGGCCGAAGAGAGATTACCCATTAATGGCCTTTACTTTGGGCCCTAGAACCAAAAGCTTTTATCATTTGTAAAACCACTATTTTAACCATGTTAATTATCCATAAGCATGTTGACTTAGAACCTCTGTTACTAAATCTATACTGAACAAATGCGAGGAGAAACAGCTAGCAAGGGGTTGGATAGCTGCAATCGCCCTCTGGGAACACCTGATGACTTCCCTAGCCCATTTGATCACTGTGCTGTGTGTTTGAGTGTATTTATTCATCCACCACTGAGTCAGGGTTTGCAGAATAGACCTCCACAGGTGGTATCATCATCTCATTTTCCTATGGCATGTGAATTTCCATTGCAATGCTACATTCCCAAATAAATATCTTTTCTTTTACAGAGTCTTTCTCTGTTATTTAGGGTGACACCAGTTTATTTCAACACACTTAAATATTAAACCTTTACACATTTTTGTTTTCCATTGATGGCTTGATTTAAATCAGCATAACCTGTTTGTCAGGAAATCCTGATTAACAACTCTAAAAGTCCATAAAGGTGGTGTTCAAAGTTATTAATAAAGTTAAGAAAATGTCCAAGAATGATTGACTTTTACACACTTTCGTGAAAGAAAACTCTGCAGAAATAAAGTTTTAAGACATTTTGTCGCCTACCTGACGTGCGTGTCTCAATACTGATTTGTTTGCATAATAAAGTTGAATTCTTTTTTTTTTTTGAGATGGATTTTCACTCTTGTTACCCAAGATGGAGTGCAATGGCGCGATCTCGGCTCACCGCAACCTCCGTTTCCTTAGTTCAGGCAATTCTCCTGCCTCCGCCTCCTGAGTAGCTGGGATTACAGGCACGTGCCACTGTGCCCAGCTAATTTTTTGTATCTTTAGTAGAGACGGGGTTTCACCATGTTGACCAGGATGGTCTCGATATCTTGACCTCGTGATCCACCCGTCTTGGCCTTTCAAAGTGCTGGGATTACAGGCGTGAGCCACCGGGCCCGGCCTAAACTTGAATTCTTAACTAATAAAATTGGAGAGAATTATCGTGGGATTTATCAACATACTGTGCTGAGATTTTTTTTCTGTCTTTACAGCATTTATATGAGAAGAGGCTTAAAGAAACCAACAAAAATAAACGTTTCTCTTTTGGAAGTGATTATAGAAAAACCACACCCACCACGATGATGTGATTCAAAGCATTTGGAACCTACAATTCATACTGGATATGTCATTTTTTTAGGATGAGCTTTATGAGCTGGAAAAGAAATGACTTTGATACCAGAGTAAAATACAAAAAATCTAATTAGAAAAGTTTTTAAACAACTTTTATTTCTAGTCTTTGGAGACTAACAGAATGACTTGCATGGATATCCTGTGTAAAATGTTGGATAGCAGAAATGACAGAATCTAAGAGCACATTAGTTAACAGTCTTTACTACTGAAACCCCAGTCTGTGTTGAGAATACAAAATGGTAATCATGTACGCATTTTAGCACTGTTGTTTTCTAACCTCACTCTCAGCGATGCCCAGAGGCTACCCTCATGTCTTTGGGTAGTTTTTTATTCCCATTTTTATTCTTCCCACCCACCCTTAATCTCCTGTTGCCTATGAGAGCAATGGTGGCCAACGTCTTGTACAACATTAGATGCCAGAAGTAGGAAATTGCAAAGCATGTGATGTAACTGTTTTCTGTTTGTCTTTGCATCCACATTTGCACTGTGATCACACAGCAATTTACCTTGATTGTCTGCATAGTATAAGGACCACCTCCGAGCTAACAACGTTCTTTGCTTTATTTTGAATCTGTCTTCACCATCTGTAATTTTTGGCATACTATGGCTATTTCGATTAAGTGGATGCTCCTTTTTGCTATCCTATACCCGTATTTTTCTTCCGCATTTTTCCCATTTATTTTTTGTTTTCTTGGGAGTCTTCTTCTGTCACCAGGCTCACTGTCACATTGTCTTACCAATCTCAGGTTATCCTCCCACTTCCGCCTCCCGAGTATCTGAGACTACAGATGTGTGCCACCATGCCCAGCTAAGTTTTTTGCATTTTCTTGTAGAGATGGTGTTTCACATCTACAAGATGTTTTCCAGGCTGGTCTCAAACTCCTGGGCTCAAGCGATCTTCTTGCCTCAGCCTCTTAAAGTTCTGGGATAACAGGTATGAGCTACCATGCCAGGCCTGCATATTTTCATTCAAGCCCTTTCTTCTATTGAAGTGTCCACCCTACTCGTGTTGTGTTTGTGTGAATGTGTGTGTGTGTGTGTGTGTGTGTTGTACTTCCTGCATAAATGTCTTCTCTCTGAACTTATTCTCCTTTTCTGTCTCTGGTACCTCACTCTTGCCCAAAAAACTTGAATTTCTCCATAGAAGTTACATTTTCCCCATAGAAATTAGAATCTCTTTATTTTTCAAAGGGGATCATAGAATTCAGAATCTCTTTACTTCATGACCAGCCATAAGAGCTGAAAATATTACTGTAGCTCCCCACTGCCTTTCTGGGTAAAAACTAGCTCATCTCCATATTTCGTTTAAACCCAAATGAACTTGGTAGAAGTTGACTCAAGTGCATGGTTACTGTAATATTAATTTGGTAAAATTATGCCTAAGCATTTTCATAGAAACACAACTGATCACAGCAGCAAGTATGCACCTCTCACTCTCCTTAATTACAGTTAGATGTTGCATTTCCATCTTTGTGTATTTGTAGCAAGAAAGTTACACAGATTTGGAATATAAGTGTAGGCTAGGAAGAGGTGTCACCAGTCATTGACTCTGAGAAAGGTCCCTACAGATGCTGCCTGAAAAGCATTTCAATCAAGAGGATGCTGTATCCGGAATTCCAGTGTGAATTCATGCATCCAACACAATCCAGGGGAACAGAGACTCAGAGAGTTTCTCGGAGCTTCTTGGTGGTATCTCAACACTCTTGTGTATCCAGGTAATGCAGGTAGACTATTTCACTGACTAAATTAGGTCCTCTTGTGTCCGATTTCTCTTACTACTAACTCTGTCTATATGAAGCATTTCTTCAAAATTTTTTTGGTCTTCCTCACTTGCACATCAAACATGCAATAAAACAGAATATCAGTGATAATAAAACATGAATTGTTTATAGGAATGGCCTTTCCCTTATTCCTCAAAGAGATGATCACTCATAAGAACATTTGTTTGTCTATCTATCTATCTATTGATCGATCGATCGAGACAGGGGCTCACTCTGTATTCTCTTGCCTCAGCTTCTCAAGTAGCTGAGATTACAGGCGCACACCACCATGCCTGGCTAATTTTTGCATTTTTAGTAGAAACAATGTTTCGCTTTGTTGGCCAGGCTGAACTTGAACTCCTGACCTCAAGTGATCTGCCCATTTCAGCCTCTCAAAGTGGTGGGATTACAGGTGTGAGCCGCCATGCCCAGCCTGCTCATAAGAACATTTTTTGTGTAGGAAATCTCGACTTGATGGTGGCTTCAACCTGTCAAATGGCACATGGATAGAAATAAATGAAACCTAAGGTCAAAGTCAAGATCCAAGTATTCTGATGGTCAGTAGCAGACTCAGAGTTTTCAAAACAAATATAGAGTCAACAGCAGGGGTCTCAAAAGTAAGGAAGCTCACATGCATACCTGCCCCAATTTCGATCCTCTGAGCTGTACTGTAACATAAGGTGGTGAACGCTTTATTCACAAAAATGTTAATAACTTAATTAAGCAAGATATATACAATGTCTGACACACAGTAATTATTTAAACATCATCCTGGCTAAAAAATAATGTTTTCTTTTCAAAAGAAATAATTCAGAATTTTATTTTTTAAAGTTAACTACCTGCTGCATGCTTTCAATTATATGATGTTCTGGAAAGGACAAAACTTTGGAGACAATAAGATCAGTTGTTGATATGGGTTGGTGGAGGAGCGATATAAATAGGTGGAGCACAAAGGATTTTAGAGAACGTTAAACTATACTGTGTGATAGTATAGTGTGGGATGCATGTCATGGATTTGTCAACACTCTCAGAATGCACAACACCAACTGTGAACTTTAACTGTCAACTTTGGGTCATGATGATGTGTCAGTCCCATGAATTGTAGCAAATGCACCACTCTAGTGGGAGATGTTGACTGGTGGAGGCTGTGTCTGTCTGGGGGCATGGAGTATGTGGATACTCTCTGTACTTTCCACTCAATTTTGCTGTGAACCTAAAACTGCTCTAAAAATAAAGGTATATTAAAAATAATAATATGGTGGTTGAGCACGGTGTCTCACGCCTGTAATCCCAGCGCTTTAAGGGGCTGAGGTTAGCCGATCATTTGAGGTCAGGAGTTCAAGATGAGCCTGGCCAACATGACAAAACCCTGTCTCTACTAAAAATAGAAAAAATTACCCAGGAGGGTGGTGTGCGCCTGTAGTCGCAGCTACCTGCGAAGCTGAGGCACGAGAATCACTTGAACCCAGGAGGAATAGGTGGAAGTGAGCGAAGGTCATGCCATTGTACTCCAGTCTGGGTGGCAGAATGACCCTACATCTCAAAATGATAATAATAAAAATATGGCAGAAATATTGCTTGAAGCCTTGGCAAGATGATGAGACCCCATCTCTATATAAAATAGAAAAATTTGCTGGGCATGGTGAAGTGCACCTGTACTCTCAGCTACTCAGGAAGCTGAGGTGGAAGGATTCCTGGAGCTTAGGAGGTTGAGATTTCAACGAGTCATGATCACAACACTACACTCCATCCTGGGAAACAAAGCAAAATCTCATCATGAAAGATAAATTATTACTACTACTACTAATAATAATGAACACCTACATGCTTGATGGAAACTTTGATGTCTATTAAAAATTCTTGACCAGGCATGGTGGCTCACGCCTGTAATCCTGGCACTTTAGGAGGCTTAGGCAGACAGATTGCTTGAGCCCATAAGTTCAAGACCAGCCTGGGCTACATGGCAAAACTTCATCTCTATTGAAAAAAAAAACTTACAAAAAATATTGGTGCGTTGTGGTGGTTGCATGTGCCTGGAGTCTCAGGTACTTGGGAGGCTGAGGTGGGAGGATCAGCTGAGCCTGGGAGGTGGAGCTTGCAGTGATCCAAGATTACACCACTGCCCTCCAACCTGGGTGACAGAGCCAGACCCTGTCTTAAGAAAGATAAAAAATATCAGTGTCTTAAATCATTTGGCAATCAACATCAGGGATTAACACCATTAATTTCAAATTCTTTGTTGATTCTCTCCATACACTCTTGATGTCTATTGTATGATATAACAACTCTAAGTGTAATGAATACAAGATTAAAAAAAACTTCTCAATATTTTCATCTAAAAAAGAAAGCTATAAAGTAAGTCAACACCTCTTTAAGAAAATCACTTAAATGTTTGAGTAAATTGCTATTTGTGCAAATTGAGCTGTGCTGGCAGGTCAGTTTTGACTCACTCGAAGTGATGTGTGTGAAACAAAGCCTTCCTGTATTTGAATGTTCACACTGCAGTCTAACTGGCATGCAGTTGACATTGTGAAACAAAGCCTTCCTGTATTTGAATGTTCACACTGCAGTCTAACTGGCATGCAGTTGACATTGTGAAACAAAGCCTCCCTGTATTTGAATGTGTACACTGCAGTCTGATTGACATGCAGATAATATTGTGAAACAAAGCCTCCCTGTATGTGAATGTGTACACTGCAGTCTGATTGACATGCAGATGACATTGTGAAGAACAGTACCCATCATGTAACAGGGTATCTCAGAGGTGCAGGGAGGCAGGAGGATATGTTGAAGATCGCATGTTCACTGAGCTTTAAAGCTGAGATTAAAGTGCAGGTCTGACTAGCTTGCAAGTCATGTTGTTTGTGCTACCTCAGATATCACCAAACTGTTCTTTTCTCAAGGTTGGGTCAAGGTTGGACAGAAGCAAGCAGAAGTTTTAAAGGTTGGGTCCAGGTTGGACAAGCAGGAGTTTTAATCCTCTGTCTCCATCCTTGTATGCTTTTGTGAGCCAGAAAGGACTGTGCAGAACCCACAGGCCAGGGCCACCTTGAGTAGGACTGAAGTCACACAGAGCATCGATGCAGCCAGCAGACTTGCAATGATGGCTGTCACCTGCTCTCCAGCCTCGTCCCAATCCACAGTGTTGACAGCTTTCACGTTCTTTCTTTAAGATTGAGTGCTAACCTGCAGATGTCTCTTGGATTGGGAGCTCGGGCTGTGACTCCTAGTGCTAAACAGAGCACCTCACTGCTGAGAACGAGGAGGTCTCAGTGTGAGGAATAAGGGAATGAAAATCGAGGGACCCTCTCCTGTATCTGAGAAGGGCTTTGGCTAGCACTGTTTCAGAGGCATATGGAGAATTTAGGGACAATAACTTCTGTTATTTATCCTGTTGTCCAGACCATTTATTCTTTCTATTTCTATGTTTTTATGTATGTATGTATATATGTATCATCTATGTGTGTATGTATGTATCTATCTGTCATCTACGTGTGTATGTATGTATGTATCTATCTATGCATCTCTCTATACATCTCTCCGTATGTCTGTTTTCAGGTTGCTGATAAAGACATACCCGAGACTGGGTAATTTATATGGGAAAGGGGGCTTATTGGACTTACAGTTCCGTGTGGCTGAGAAATCCTCATAATCATGACAGAAGGGAAGGAGGAGCAAGTCCACATCTCATGTCTTACATGAATGGCAGCAGGCAGAGAGAGGGCTTGTGCAGGAAAACTCCCCTTTTTAAAGCCATCAGATCTCATGAGAATTATTGACTATCATGAGAACAGTGCAGGAAAGACCTGCTCCCATAATTCAATCACCTCCCACTAAGTTCCTCCCACAACACATGGGAATTGTGGAACTTACAATTCAAGATGAGATTTGGGTTAGCACACAGCCAAACTATATCACTATCCAGCTAGCTACCAACCCACTGAGCTACCTACCTATCCACCCATCCATCCATTGATTTCATCTATGTATTCCATCTATCTAACCATTCATCCATGTATTCCATCTGCTTATCTCTGTATCTAGCTACCATCTATCTATCCATCCATGTAATCTTTCTCTTCTTTCTTCTATCTACCTATTTTATCTATCTATCCATGTATTTATCTCATCTATCTGTTAATTATCCATTATCCATCTCATCTATCGTCTGTCATTCATTCCTCTGTCCATCTATATGTATCTCTACCTCTCTAATTAGGTATTTCACCTATTTGTCATCTCTATCTATCTCATCTATCTCTATCTATCTATCTCTATCTATGTATCTATCTTTCTTCTCTCTCTGTCTCTCTCTCTCACCACCCCCCCGCCCCCACTCCATATCTGTTGGTAAAATTTTATCACTTTTCTAAGCTACTGTGTGGAAGTGACCACGTGAAACAAAGTAACCACTACATTGTCAACAGAAGGCCCTGTGTAGGATGTATTTGCAATGAGTTCCCCTTTGTCTCACTCCGGGAAGTGATTGAAGCCATTTGGCGTTTAAGTCACCTAAACTGCGATTCCATTTGGACTTAATCAACATTTCCATGTAACTCTGCAAAAACTACAAGTGGCTCTAGAAACTCTGGGATATGCATTAGCTAGAAGCAATGATTAACTTAACATTTGCATGGTATAAATAAAACGTGCCATGGGTCATTGTGTGTTTGTGTGTGTGGATTCCAACTGTAGTTGCATCATTAATTTTTAAAATGACTCTGTCATGCATTTGGGGACGGTTACTCATTCCGTATGATTATGTGATAGCCATCGGTTAAAAGGTTTTCAATATTTAAACAATTTCCCTTAATATTTTAATTCTATAACTGATGATCAGAGAGCTAGAGAATTTGGATTCTGAGTTGATTCCATTGTTTCAAAAGCACCTATTGGAATTATGCTATTTTAAGTGGAAGTTTATTTTTTCATGTGATTGGAATCTCCACATGCTTTGAAAAAATGAGCTGTGATTCATGAGTTTCCCCATAACATATTCCCCAAAATTGAAGCTGGGTGTCCACCAAGTATTTTCAAACCCAAGAAGCCATGATAAAGAAGACTTTATTTAATTTTACCAATAACCAAAATAAGTATAGGTAGATGTTTTTCTTTGTACACCAAATCCTGCACAGCATGAGTAAAAGCATAAGTCTGTCTGCTAACATGTAATGAATGTAAATAAATCAGATTCACATAGCATATGAAACAGGGAGTTTCAAAGAAAAATTTTAAAATCCCTTTCCACTAAGGTTACCTTATATTTTCACCTATTCGTTTACTTCTCATATCAGTGTTTCCCTCCAAATCTGATAATTCTTTCCTTTACAAAAAAAAAGTGCTTCATTTTCTTTTATCTCTGAACCAGTAAGTTTTGTTTTTTCAATGAAAGAAAATCTCAAAAATTACTCTCTGTTCATTTTCCTAGGGTTTCCAACCCAGCTGTTTTTTCCGTTGATGTAGATGTGCACGTGGAATTCTCCTTCAAAAATTATATTTCATGTGCTGCTCCTGAAGCATTACAGGTGTCTGGTGAGCTAGCAGGAGGTAGTAAGATTTTAAGAGCTTTTTACTTTTTCCCTTAATTCATCCAACTCTCGAATCTCACCCATGATAGTTAATTCCCTACTACTTATTCTAAAGATTCATTGAGCAAATCGGGGAAACGTTTATTTTGCTAAAATACTCAGGGTATTTCAGGAATGATAATTATTCCTCCCTTTTCAGCTCTTAAAAACACACAGAAATCCTGTTTACATCACTGAATGCTGGACAAATATGTCCCATGGAAGCTGTAGTAGGTTGAATGGCAACATTTAAAATAAAACTTCACATCTTAACCACAGAACCTTGGAATAGGCCCTTATCTGGGTATTTGCAGATGTAATCAGACGGGATCATCTTGGATTATCTGGGTGGGCCCTAACTCCAATGACCACTGTCCTTCTAAGAGGTATCCTCTTGGGGTCACATGCAAAGCAGACAGCTTGTTCTTGGTGAACACAGCACACTTGTTTTTTTTCTTCCTCATCTTTGGGCTTCTTCTTGGGAGTATAACTTTTATAGCCAAGCATCAAAGTGCCCCGATGGCGGTCAAGCATGGTGACTCGTAACTATAATCCCACCATTTTGAAAGGCCAGTGTGGGAGGATTACTTGAGGCCAGAAGTTCAAGCCCAGACTGGACAGCACAGCAAGACCCCATCTCTGTTTTTTAAAAAGAGCTCCACTGGGAAAATTCTCTTTTTTCACTTGCTGCCAGCATCTCCCTCTCAGATCTTTGGCACTCTCGGCTGCATAGAATATAAGCATGCTGCCCTCTCTCTCTTGCTGTTTCTCTGTGAGAAGACCCTAGAAACCTCGCTCACACCCAAAGCCTCACGTAGATTGCAATGTGCCATCTCTTTCCTCTCTTCTTGTACCTTGTTATTACTTCCTAAAAGGACTACAGATGCTGATTCAAACACTGACTAACAGTATAACCCCATTCACAGAAAATCTCTACATTGTAGTTTGTTTTGTTTTATTTTTGAGATGGAATTTCTCACTCCATTGCCCAGGCTGGAGTGCAGTGGTGCAATCTCAGCTCACTGCAACCTCTGCCTCCCAGGTCAAGCCATTCTCGTGCCTCAGCCTCCTGAGTAGCTGGAATGACAGGTGTGCACCACTATACCCGGCTAATTTTTCAACCTTTAGTAGAGACAGGGTTTCCCCATGTTGGCCAGGCTGGTCTTGAACTCCTTACCTCAAGTGATCCTCCTTCTTGACTTCTCAAAGTGCTGGGATTACAGGCATAAGCCACTGCGCCCGACCTGGAAGTTACAATTATTAACAAGATAAAATGACAGATAGGTCACAGGTATGAAAATCAAGACAAACTCTTTTTTAGCATCCTCAGGTTTTGGTAGACATGTATTCAACTTTTGGTCAAGCGTGGATGCCTATTTTAAGAAAATATTTACTTGGAGAGGACACAGAGAAGGTAAAGGGGTTGGCGAATGCAGATGGGAAGAATGTTTAATGTCGCTTGGGGAGAGTGGAGGCAAGGCCTGCGATCTAGTCACGGGTTTTATGAGAGCATCATTAAAAGACGGCATCAGAATCCTTATTGCCTGTCTCCACAGATGTTGAAAGCTGGGGAGAGAGGAAGCTGCATTGTCTTATTAGAATGGAGGCAGCTACAGAGGCACATGAGCGATTTCTTCTATGAAAACCAATCAGCAGTGGGATCTCTAGAGCTCTTTGCAAGCTCCCTTCCAACCGTGTATTTCCACAGATGTGCCCCAGGTTATAAAATCAGCTTCAGGACGAGGGTTCCCAATCCCTTGGAGCCCACTTAGACGTGCATTACAGAAAACGACAGTGGTCCTCAACTCTGTCTTTGAAAAATAAATATGGTCCTAATTATACTAATTACCTTTCCAAACCAGGGGTTTTATCCATTTCATCTTTAGGATGTGTCTGGGAAAGGAAAACCCTACATGTGGAAGTCATTTCTCTACAACTTACTAGGTGACCACAGTCTTCATTTCATCAAACCATTTTTCTACAGTAGCCTCATAAAATTCCCAGAGATACCAGGGTGAGGAGTGACTGACCATTTGCTGCTCGGGTCCTTCCTTGGTTGGTTCCATTATAGCCCTTCAAGGATAGAGCCGCCAGGCAGTGGCTCATGCCTGTAATCCCAACACTTTGGGAGGCTGAGGTGGGTGCATCAATTGAAGCAGAAGTTTGAGACCAGACTGGCCAACATGGCAAAACCCCATCCACACAAAACATTGAAAAATCACCTGGACGTGGTGGTGTACACCTGTAATCCCAGCTACCTGGGAGGTTGAAACAGGAGAATTGCTTGAACCCGGGAGGTGAGGTTGCAGTGAGCCAACATCACGTGACTGCACTCCAGCCTGCGTGACAGAGTGAGACTCTGCACTGTAAAAAAAAAAAAAAAAAAAAAAAAAGGACAAAGCAAAAGAAGACCTTCATAGTAATCCAACTTCTTTCTCAGAGATGTTGGTCTGAAACAAGAAAACAAGAATGAATCAGTAAAGTTGATTTATTGGAGGCTGTGATATGATTTAATCACACATGATTTAATCTTCCTGTCCTGTGCCTTGATTCTATATAGCTTCTGGATCAGCCTGCATCATTCCAGCTCGCATAATGCCAGGAGCCAAGTGGAAGCTTTCACCATCTCTTACTTTCTTCATTGCAGCATCCTGCTAACTGGTACTGCCTCAGTTCCCAGCCTTATTCTCCTCTAGTGCAAAATCCTCTTGACACTGTGGAAGATGAGACTGTAGACCTGACCGTAGGGAAGAGGAGATTGTAGGCCTGACCTTAGGGAAGAGGAGATGGTAGACGTGATCATAGGGAAGATGAGACTGTAGACCTGACCATAGGGAAGAGGAGATTGTAGACCTGACCCTGCTGTGCTCCGAGTAGAGCCATGTCATGGTTTTCCACTGTTCCTGGAATACAGCACAAGCTTCTGATCTTGGACTATGAGGTCTGAAACGTCCGCTACCTCTCCACCTTCAGCGTCTGCCACCATTTACCTCATTCTGTGTCTCCCAGCCACACAGGGTTTCTTACCACTCTTCAGGGTTGCTTTGCCCATTCTGCTGCTGAGCAATGGACTTGCCCGTAGACATGCATATAAGCCAATGCTAGGACACTGCTTTGGGGGTTTTGGTTTTTGTTGTTGTCAAGACAGGGTCTCACTCTGTCACCCGGGCTGGAGTGCAGTGGCATCATCTTGGCTCACCACAGCTTTTGCCACAGACTCAAGTAATCCTCCTGTCTTAGCCTCCGGAGTAGCTGCGACCACAGGCACACACACCATGCTGGTTAATCTTTAGATTTTTTGGTAAAGACAGGGTTTTGCTGTTTCCATGTTGGTCTCCAACTCCTGAGTGCAAGCAATCTGCCCGCCTTAGCCTCCAAAGCACTTGGATTACAGCTGGGAGCCACCATGCCGTGCCGTACAGTATGTTTTTTTTTTTCTTTTTAGCACTTTATTGTGAGGTCAACTGGCAAGGGGACAGGAGGCAGGGCTGAAATCTGTCTCTCTGATCTGGGGGTTAGCTTAAATGTTTATGGGTTAAGAAGTATGTGACTGGGCACAGTGGCTCATGTCTGTAATGCTAGCACTTTGGGAGGCCAAGGCAGGAGGACTGCTCAAGGCCAGGAGTTCAAGACCAGCCTGGGCAACATGGCAAAACCACATTCTACAAAAAAATGCAAAAGCTAGGCAGGTATGAGGATGTATGCCTGCCATCCCAGCTACTCAGGGGGCTGATGTGGGAGGATCAATTCAGCCTGGGAGGATGAGACTGCAGTGCGCCATGATCACGCCACTGTAATCCAGCCTGGATGAAAGAGCAAGAAACAAAACAGAAAGAAGTATGTGGAAGTGCTGCTGAAGTAAGTTTTAATTAAAGGGCTTTAGAGTCGGCTATTTATAGCAAGGTATGGAATAGTGGATTTCAGCACAAGCTTCTGAATAGGTTTCTGCAACCTGGTTACGGTCACGCCCAGGTGTTTTTGGTTCCACATTGCCCAGGCTGGTCTCCAACTCAGGTGAGCCTCTCACCTCGGCTTCCCGAAGTGCTGAGATTACAGCCATGAGCCACATGCCCACTCAATGAAAGTGTTTCCTATTCCATTTTAAGAGAACGCTCTTTCGTTTAAATGCACTATCTTGCTTATTTTTTTTTTTTCCTTTCTTTTGAGATAGGGTCCCACTCTGTCCCCCAGGCTAGAGTATGGTGGTGTATCCATAGCTCACTGTAGCCTCGACCTCCCAGGCTCAAGCCATCTTCCTGCCTCGGCCTTCTGAGTGCTGGGCCCACAGGCATGAGCCAGGGTGACTGACTTTGTTCTTCAAAGAAGTATATACTGGAGCTTTTGTAGCATCAGAGGAGTAAAACAAAAAGCAATGACGACAAAAGAAATGTGTGGGGCCAGACGTGCCTTGAACTAGTATGAGACATAAATTTACATGCTAAAGAAAACCATCCAGCATAGCTGAAGCCTGGAAACCACCCAGTGCAGCTGAAGCCAGGATCCCCGAGTGCCGCTGTCTCACCTCCAGACCAACAGTCTCCTGTCATCCAGCCTTCACCTTCCACTGTCTCTCCGGCATTTCCCCTGAGATAGCTCAGTGGCATCTCCAACGCACGGCTTACAACACATAGCTTCCTCCATCAGATTTCTGCCAGTGGCACCAACATTCTTCTAATAGCTAAAGCAAAAAAAAAAAAAAAAGAGAGAGAGGCTCACACCTATGACCTATGGCCCCAGTTACTCTGCAGGCTGAGGCAGGTGAGGTACACCTATAGTCTTAGCTATTTGGGAGGCTGAGGTGGGTGGATCGCTTGAGCCCAGGAGGTTAAGGCTGCAGTGAGCTATGATGGTGCCACTGCCCTCCAGTTTGGGTGATAAAGTGAGAAACTGTCTCTAAAAGAAATAAATAATAAAGATAAATAAGTAAAATAAATTTAACAGAGTTTAATTGAGTAAAGAAGGATTCACAAATTGGATAACCCACTGAACCAGAGCAGGTTCAGAGAGATGCCGGCACTGTCTTATGGTGAGAGGAGGTTTATGGACGAGAAAAGGAAAGTGACAGAAAGAGCCATATTCATTGCAGCTCACCACTGGCCTTGTCTGAGCATGGTTTGGACAGTTGACTTCCTTCGGACAAAGCTTTGTGATTGGTACAAGAGGAGGTTCCTGCTTACACATCCAGTTAGGTTAGAAACTTCTAGGCAAACCTTAAAATATGTCAGGAGGCAGCTTTAGGCTAAGCTTAATTCAACACATCTTTTGGTGCTCAGCTTAAGTAAAGCTCTTACCTTAAACATGACCAGTCGAAGAACAGGGCTGTGCCTGTGTAGTCAGACCTGAAACTTCAGCCGTGTTTTGGAAAACAGTGACATTTGCCCCAAGTTACCGTGAAGCCCGCAGCTGTGGTCTGGGGTGATATTATCCATGTTCAGGGTGACCTTCATGATGCAGGAGCTCCACTGTTGCACAAGGCCCTGTCATCAGAGAGACCAAAATATATGCCCCTTTAGCAACTAAAACAGGCCTGGAGGTTACGGAAAGAAAAGTTAGCTACGGCTAAGAGTTCACAGAGAGACTTGCGTGCTAACTTCCTCAATTCCTATGGCTGTAAGAGAAACCTCACTTCTGCTAAACTCCCTAAGAAGTGGAGCTACCAGGCAAATTATCAGACCCTTCTAACTCTCTTGTTTTAAACAGGGTCTCGCTCTACAGCCCAAGCTGGAGTGCAGTGGTGTGATCATGGCTCACTGCAGCCTCAACCTCCTGAACTCAAGTGATCCTTCCGGGTCAGCCTCCTGAGTACCTGGGACCACAGGTTCATGTCACATGCTCAACTAATTTTTTTGTGTGTATTTTTTGTAGAGATGGAGTTTCACCATGTTGCCCAGGCTGTTCTCAAACTCCTTAATTCAAGCAATTTGCCCGCCTCAGGCTCCCAAAGTGCTGGGATTACAAGCATAATCTACTGTGCCAGACACCTTGTAACGCTTGACAACCCAGACCACTATTCCCACAGGGGACCAGCCTTACACACGTTCTTTCCTGATAAGTAACTGCAGCCCTTACTTCAGGTTCAGCACCGCATAGAGGCTTCACACAAACTGTCTTCACACACGGAGCCAAATTTCTTTTTTCTTTTTGGATATGCAGTTCCACTTTGTCACCCAGGCTGGAGTGCAATGGTGGAGTCACAGCTTATTGCAGCCTCTACCTCCCGGGCTCAACCGATTCACCTACCTCAGCCTCCCAAATAGTTGTTACCACGGGCGCGTGCCACCATGCCCAGCTAATTCTTTTATTTTTATTTGTTGTACAGACGAGGTTTCACCCTGTTGCCCAGTCTGGTCTCAAACACCTGAGCTCAAGTGATCCACCTGCCTTGGCCTCCCAAAGTGCTAGGATTACACAGGCATGAGCCACCATACCCTACCTCATTTTAACGCAAAAACATAGCCCTAAAGTGGACATGGGACATATGTTATGTATATGTTTACCCATCAGGCATGCAGTCAGCTCCCCTCATAAATATGTATAGTTCCCCCCAAACCTGCTGGATATGCATGACTCCATTGTGTAATATGATCCCTATGAGGCATGAGGCCCCAGCCTCTCTTCCCTCTTCAGCGAGAGAGAGAGCACCTTCTGTTTATGCCAGGGACTCTAACTTCACAGTCTGCAACCCAACTTCACCAATGCAACTCTCCTTTCTATTACACTCTTTGGTCATCCTGGTGGTCTTCTGCAAGACAGCTCCAAACTTTGCTTAAGGCTGCTGTAGGAGAGCAGAATAGGTCACCCCAAAAGATATCACTTTGACATAAGGGTTATTTTGAGCTGAAGACAATTGAGAAACAAGATCTGCTAAAAGAAAACTCTCGTAGGGGTTTTTTATACAGATTATTTCATCACCCAGTTGTTATGTTTAGAAACTATGAAAAGGTAATATATACTGGGGGCCCTGGGAACTGCTTAGGGCCAACCTGCCTCTCATTCTATTCAAAGTCACCCCTCTGCTCACTGAGATAGATGCATATGTGATTGCCTCCTTTGGAAAGGCTCATCGGAAACTCATTAGAATGCAACTGTTCCTCTGGGACCTGGAAACCCTCTCCCGGCTTCGAATCTTCCTGCTTTTGCTTGAGTCTCCCAGCCTTTCTAGACCAAACCAATGTACTTCTTACATATATTGATTGATGTCTCATGTCTCCCTAAATGCATAAGACGAAGCTGTGCTGCAACCACCTTGGGAACATGTGGTCAAGACTTCCTGAAGCTGTGTCACGGGCACATCCTCAACCTTTGCAAAACTTTCTAAGTTCACTGAGACCTGTCTCAGATGTTCTGGATTCACATACCCATTAGCTGTTTTCCCTGATGCTCTCCCTCCTCCCACCCTCCACCTTCCCAATGGCCCCGGTGTGTGTTGTTCCCCTCTTCGAGTCCATGCGTTCTTATCATTCAGCTCCCACATATAAGTGAGAACATGCAGTATTTGGTTTTCTGTTCTTGCGCTAGTTTGCTGAGGATAATGGCCTCCAGCTCTATCTGTGTTCTTGCAAAGGACATGATCTCATGCTTTTTTTACTCAACACGATATAAGCAAGTCAGGTAAGGGAGTGGAAAAAAAAAATCCCAAAACTCTCTGCACTCTTCTATTTGCCTAAAAGTAAGCTTAGACTGTTAATTACCAGAGACATAGGCCTAGAGAAATCTACATGTAAGAAAGCTTACTCAATTTCCCATTCATTTCCCTCCTGTATTTATCTTCCCAAAATTTGCAGCTGCTAGAAGCTTAAAAGGCCTTTTTCTTTCTTGACAAAGGTATTCTTGGGTGATTTGTTCTATGCCCTCCAAGCTCTAACCACATTTTTGAGTTACTCGTCACTGAGTTTCACCCCATGTGGATGTGCACGGCATGTCTGAATAAACTCTGTTTTTCTTTTGTTCTTTTGTCAGTTTAATTTCCAGGGCGGTAGCTGGAGAATTGAGAAGGAGAGAGGAAACAGTTGTTATTGTTGTTGTTTTTCCTTCTGCTCTGCTGGCACCCTGTGGAAATTCTTAAACATTTTGGTTAGGAAGAATTAATATCGTGAAAATGGCTATACTGCCCAAAGTAATTTACAGAATCAACGCTATCCCCATCAAGATACCATTGACTTTCTTCACAGAACTGGAAAAAACCACCATGAACTTCATATGGAACCAAAAGAGAGCCCGCATAGCCAAGTCAATTCTAAGCAAGAAGAACACAGCGGCGGGCATCACACTACCAGATTTCAAACTATACTACAAGGCTACAGTAATCAAAACAGCATGGTACTGGTACCAAAACAGAGAAATAGACCAATGGAACAAAACAGAGGCATCGGAGGCAACACAACATATCTACAACCATACAATCTTTGATAAACCTGACAAAAACAAGCAATGGGGAAAGGACTCCCTGTTTAATAAATGGTGTTGGGAAAACTGGCTAGCCATGTGCAGAAAGCAGAAACTGGACCCTTCTTGACACCTTACACTAAAATTAACTCCAGATGGATTAAAGACTTAAACATAAAACCTGGCACCATCAAAACCCTAGAAGAAAATCTAGGCAAAACCATCCAGGACATAGGAGTAGGCAAGGACTTCATGATCAAAACACCAAAAGCATTGGCAACAAAAGCCAAAATAGACAAATGGAACCTAATCAAACTCCACAGCTTCTGTACGGCAAAAGAAACAGTCACTAGAGTGAATTGGCAACCAACAGAATGGGAAAAAATCTTTGCAGTTTACCCATCTGACAAAGGGCTGATATCCAGAATTTACAAAGAACTCAAACAGATTTACAGGAAAAAAACAAACAAGCTCATTCAAAATTGGGCAAAGGATATAAACAGACTCTTTACAAAAGAAGACATATATGAGGCCAACAAACATATGAAAAAATGCTCATCATCACGGGTCATCAGAGAGATGCAAATCAAAACCACATTGAGATACCATCTCATGCCAGTTAGAACGGTGATCATTAAAAAATCTGGAGACAACAGATGCTGGAGAGGATGTGGAGAAATAGGAACACTTTCACACTGTTGGTGGGAGTGTAAATTAGTTCAACCAGTGTGGAAGACAGTGTGGCGATTCCTCAAGGCCTTAGAAATAGAAATTCCATGTGACCCAGCAATCCCATTACTGGGTATATATCCAAAGGACTATAAGTCATTCTACTATAAGGACACATGTACACGAATGTTCATTGCAGCACTGTTTACAATAGCAAAGACCTGGAATCAACCCAAATGCCCATTGATGATAGACTGGATTGGGAAACTGTGGCACATATACACCATGGAATATTATGCAGCAATCAGAAATGATGAGTTTGTGTTGTTTGTAGGGACATGGATGAATCTGGAGAACATCATTCTCAGCAAACTGACACAAGAACAGAAAATGAAATACCGCATATTCTCACTCATAGGTGGGTGATGAAAAATGAGAGCACATGGACACAGGGAGGGGAGTACTGAACACTGGGGTCTATTGGGGGGAAAAGGGGAGGGCCAGTGGGGAGGGGGAGGTGGGGAGGGATAGCCTGGGGAAAAATGACAACTGTGTGAAGGGGAGAAAGGCAGCAAAACACACTGCCATGTGTGTACCTATGCAACTGTCTTGCACGTTCTGCACATGTACCCCAAAACCTAAAATGCAATAACAAAATAAATAATAAATAAAAAAATAATAATAAAAAAAAGGAAACTTGAGACAAATGAAAATTGATGGAGTTTCATTGAGCAAAGAAGAGAAATGATTAAATTGGGCAGCCTCCAGAATCACAGCAGATTTAGAGAGACTCCAGGGGTGCCTCGTGGTCAGAACAAATCCATAAACAAAAAAAGTAAAGTGACGGACAGGAACCAGAAGTGCGGTACAGAAACAGTGAGTTTGCTTCCAGCTTGGCATTGGCACTTGCCTGATTTAAACCTACAGTTCCCAAACCCAGTCTGTATTGTGCATAATTATGGAAAAACTCATTAGTCGCAAATGTGTCCAATTCTGTGTGTTCTACTGTTGGTTATCTCAGATAACATTACATTAACATTCCTAAAGTACTGCATCTTAGAGATTTTCTAGAGCCAAGACACACAGGTAAGGACAAGACTAAGAAATAATTTATATTTTTAAATACTTCAAAAAAATTACCACAATACTTTTAGCAAAACTCACACTGAAATTGAGCCAAGAGAAAATGATCAATGGATGTTAAACCTGGCACTGAAAGTTTGATAAAAACCAAGATATTGGCTTCCTCTCAAAGTATTTCCCATAAAATTGTTAATAATTTCAAATTAATAAGTAATGAGAAAATAAGTAACTTTACAGTGGAGAAAACGGGAAGATACCACTTAATCAAGTGATGATAAGTGTTTAACCAATGTACTGTTGTTCACTATTTTGGTTAATTTTCATACTTTGCCATAATTTAAAATGCCATAATGAACAACTTTTGGCATTAATAATAGTTCATTTTCTCAAGACTCTGTCTCTAAAATATATTCAAACATACACAATAAAATTTATTTTTAAAAACAAAACAAAGTAAGTGGGAGCGTAGCATCAAAAACAATCGATACTGTGGACTACCAGTAGGGGCAAGGGTTGAAAAACTAACTATTGGGTGCTATGTTTAGTGTCTGGGTGAAGGGTTTGATCATATCCTAAACCTCAGCATCACACAATACACCCGGGTAACAAATCTGCACATGTAGCCCCTGAATCTAAAATAAGAGTTGAAAATTTGAAAAAGAAGGTCTAATTTGTGGTCTGGCCCGCACTGGAGATGCAGTCAAGTAGACAAAGACCCCAGTTACTAAGCGGATGGCATGCAAAGAAAGGAGAGGAACTGCATATGGTATTTTTCTGACTTTCTCAATTGCTTGCAACTATTAGCTCATTTACGTCTCAGACAAACCGTGTCCCATGGTTATAATTCTCTTCACTTCACAGGTTGACCAAGAGCAGTTTTCAGTGTCCTGTACTATCAGAACACGTTAGTTTCTGTCCACTTAGGTCCTCCGACTTACCCACCATGGAGTCCATCTCTTCCACATTGTCCCCATATAAGCCATGCTTGCTGGTGCCAATGAAATCGTCTGTGGTGGGGAGAGGTACGTGCACGTGAAGAAAGGAGAAGAAGAGGAGGAAAGGTTCCTCACGGTGCCTGAGAAGACATCAATGACACTACTTGTGAATTTTCAACATCTATGAATGTGAAAAACAATGTGTTTTGGCTTCTCACAGACGTGACGTCTTTCCTTCTTCTCCATGCTGCAGAAGATAGAGTGGGTCCACCCAAGGGCTCCATCCTGCATGAAATGGATTCCAAGATCCTCCAGCACCTCAACTGCTCCCCAACCCCTTTGGTGATGCTACTGAAACGGTTTCTATAAACTTCATAAAGTCAATCAGAGAGGAAGGGATGGGGAGAAACAAAATGAACTAAGCTTGCAGTATACTCATCTTTGATCCTGAGGTCAATTTGCTCTCTATGTCTTCCTATTAGTTTGGTAACTGTTTGTCCTAGAATCACATAGACCCTGTTACGGGATGATAACAAAACATTATGAAATGTTAAGTTTTCTATTTGCGGTAACCTCTCAGGTCCTACATACCAGAAAAACTACTGATGTCAGCTGCTCTCAAGGACCCTATGACAAGCTGACTTAACAAAGCATGCCATTTCTATATTCTGATTATTTCATTCCCTCTTACCCCAACCTATCAGTGACCCCAAGACCCTCCATGATTTTCCTAAAAAACCCAGCCCAGAACTCTTTGGAAAGATAGATTTGAGACCAGGCACAATGGCACACACATTGTAATCACAGAACTTTGGGAGGCTGAAGCAGGCAGATCACCCGAGGTTAGGAGTTCGAGAGCAGCCCGGCCAACATGGTGAAATCTTGTCTCTACTAAAAGTATAAAAAGTAGCCAGGCATGATGGTGGGCTCCTTTAATCCCAACTACCAGGGGGGCTGAGGTGGGAGAATTGCTGAACCCAGGAGGCAGAAGTTGCAGTGAGCTGAGACTGCACCACTGCACTCCAGCCTGGGCAACAGAGTGACACTCTGCCTCAAAAAAATAAAAATAAAAAAGATGGATTTGAGGTCTCCTCTCATGTTTGCACCGATTGTCCTGAAATTATTAAATTCTTTCTCTGCTGTAAACCCTGCTATCTCAGTGTATTGGTATGTTACTGTGCAGCAGGCATATGAACCTGGTAGTCCTGTGAGACCATCACAGTTCTTTTGATTCTCAGATGACGGGACAGCTGTAGAATATACTGCAAGCCAACACAGACCTCCCATATCATGAAAGTGCAAAAAGTCAAATCTAGCTCTGTTTGGTTGATGTTCTCACTGTTCATGAAGCCTCAAACTATAGTCACACCCTGAAAGATATCAAGAGATAGTGGTATGGAAGTCATTTCTTAGCAAGATCAAGAGTTTCATGAGCCATGAGCCAGGACAAACAGAAATGCCTTGGCATTTGCACACTGTAGGTTCTCACAAAAGGATACAGGGAACTCGGCTGACCCACTTTTACTTCGATAATCCATGTGCATCAATGGTAAGTCCCCAGCTACCCAGGGAAGCACACACCACAAATGCCATTTGTTGGGAAATTTTTGCTCTGATGAAATGTCAAAATATAAAAAAGAAAAATAAATGAATTTAAAAAACAAGACTTGTGTCATGGTGTCTTGAACAGTGACCCCTCAGAATTCATGTTCACTTGAAACCTCAGAATGGGACCTTATTTGGAAACGGGCCCTCTGGAGATTTAATTAGTTAAGAGGTGATCATTCTGGATTAGGATGAATCCCAAATTCAGTTAGGCTGTCCCTCTAAGAGAAGAGGAGACACAAGCACAGAAGAAAAGGCCATGTGGAAATGGAGAAATAAGACCACCAGCCAAATAAGACCTCCAGTGTCTGGAGCCACTAGGAGTGGGAGGAGGCAGAAAGGATCTTTCCCTAGAGCCTCCAGAAGAAACTGGATACCATTGTAGTAGATTGAATGGTAGCCCCCAGAAAGATATGTCCATATATTTAAAGCCAAGAACTTGAAATGAAGTCATTAGTTAGGGATCTGAAGATGAGGTCATCCTGGAATTAGGATGGGTGAAAACAGAACCACCATCCAGGGATGCAGATTCAGCACAAAAATTAAATAGGCCAGGCCACATGGCAAGGGCTGTCCCTGCTTGAAGGTCACGGGACTAAGAATGAAAAGCCCCTTCATTGGGGGTTCTATCCTCCAGACGTGTTGGGCTGGGAAAATTCAACCCTTGAAAACAGATAGCTATAAAAGGCACTGATTTCTGGCCCTGAATCCTAGAATGTTGCTCTTCTGCTTTAAAGGTCAAATTAAAGCCGTCTCATCTGAAGGCTTCTCACATGCTTTGGAATAAATAGAGTGAGAATAGATAAATACAGAAATAAATAAAACATTATCCTGGCAGAGGGCAGATTGTATTCCACATTATCCTCCAGAAGGGCAAATACAATAGAGAGATGAACTTGGTGGACAGTTCTCCTCACATGAGGTTTCATGTGTGCGGTTTTGAACTGGGAGTTTTCACATAAAAACACGGGCGTACTTTCTTACCGTCGGCATTTTCTGTCGGGAGAAATAACTTTTTTCTCGTCTGTCTGCGGTGATGCTGTTGTAGTGCAGGTTTCTATTGGAAAATTCAGCTTATTTTTTGTTTAATTTATAGAAGGGTGTTTGAAATATTCTTTATACTTGGCATATAAAGGACACTTTTAATGTACAGAAAAATTTTAGTGTAAAGAAATGAAAGCAGGGGAGGAGAAATATGAGGGGAAAAAAGAGCGTAAGAAGCAAGATATTGCAGCCAAAAGTCACAGAAAATGTTTAGCGATGGAAACCATTTCCGTTTCAGCTGCCACTGCGTGGAAATGACGGGAAGTAGAAACTTCCTCATTTCTCGTGGTACCCACAGGGCCAGCCGCCGTGGTTGATTTTATGTTCCGAGGCCACGTCAGGAGTGTGGTTGTTTACTGTGACGTTTGGACAGAAACGGAAGCCAAAGGAAGGAGGCGCCTTCCGTGAGGAGAGTCTCGGGGGCGGCCTTGGCTGGGCCGACTCCTCTGTGAGCCTCCGCAGCAATGGCTGGGACTCGGGCTGGGGCCTGGGAAGCACGCGGTCAGCCTGGGTTCGGGGACGCTTCTTGCTGATGAGTGTCAGCGCTGAGATATGTACGAATCAAGTCAGGATGCCCCTTCACGAAGTGTGTGCGTGTGTGTGTGTGTACATCACTAAATATATGTGTGTGTGTTTACCATCACTATATATACCTGTGTGTGTGTACATCCAGACTGCATGTGTGTATCTGTGTATATACATCACTAAATATATGTGTGTACCATCACTATATATACCTGTGTGTATACATCCAGATTACATGTGTGTGCAGTGTATACACATCACTAAATATATGTGTGTATACCATCACTATATATACCTGTGTGTGTATACATCCAGATTACATGTGTGCACAGTGTATATACACCACTAAATATATGTGTGTATACCATCACTATATATACCTGTGTGTATACACCCAGATTACATGTGTGTGCAGTGTATATACATCACTAAATATATGTGTGTATACCGTCACTATATATACCTGTGTGTGTATACATCCAGATTACATGTGTGCACAGTGTATATACACCACTAAATATATGTGTGTATACCATCACTATATATATACACATGTGTATACATCCAGATTACATATGTGTGTGTCTGTGTATATACATCACTAAATATATGTGTGTATACCATCACTATATATACCTGTGTGTATACATCCAGATTACATGTGTGTGCAGTGTATATACACCACTAAATATATGTGTGTATACCATCACTATATATACCTGTGTGTATACACCCAGATTACATGTGTGTGCAGTGTATATACACCACTAAATATACGTGTGTATACCATCACTATATATACCTGTGTGTATACACCCAGATTACATGTGTGTGCAGTGTATATACATCACTAAATATATGTGTGTATACCATCACTATATATACCTGTGTGTATACACCCAGATTACATGTGTGCACAGTGTATATACACCACTAAATATATGTGTGTATACCATCACTATATATATACACATGTGTATACATCCAGATTACATATGTGTGTGTCTGTGTATATACATCACTTAATATATGTGTGTATACCATCACTATATATACCTGTGTGTATACAGCCAGATTACATGTGTGTGCAGTGTATATACACCACTAAATATATGTGTGTATACCATCACTATATATACCTGTGTGTGTATACATCCAGATTACATGTGTGCGCAGTGTATATACACCACTAAATATATGTGTGTATACCATCACTATATATACCTGTGCGTATACATCCAGATTACATGTGTGTGCAGTGTATATACATCACTAAATATATGTGCGTATACCATCACTATATATACCTGTGTGTATACATCCAGATTACATGTGTGTGCAGAGTATATACATCACTAAATATATGTGTGTATACCATCACTATATATACCTGTGTGTGTATACATCCAGATTACATGTGTGCACAGTGTATATACACCACTAAATATATGTGTGTATACCATCACTATATATATACACGTGTGTATACATCCAGATTACATATGTGTGTGTCTGTGTATATACATCACTTAATATATGTGTGTATACCATCACTATATATACCTGTGTATGTATACATCCAGATTGCATGTGTGTGCAGTGTATATACATCACTAAATATATGTGTGTCTACCATCACTATATATACCTGTGTGTGAGTATATATCGGGACTGTATGAGTGTGTGTCTATATACATCACTAAATATGTGTGTGTATATCATCAGTATATATATGTGTGTGTGTGTATGTATACCATCACTATATATACTTGTCTGTGTGTATACATCCAGATTGCATATGTGTGTGCAGTGTATATACATCACTAAATATATGTGTGTATACCATCACTATATATACAAGTGTGTATGTATGCATCCAGATTGTATGTGTGTGCAGAGTATATACATCACTAAATATATGTGTATATACCATGACTATATATATATGTGTGTGTATGTGTATAAATCCAGACTGCATGTGTGAGTGTGCACATGTTTGAGATATAGCATATATAAGAAGTGCACATTCATGTTAAATGCAGAGACACATAGAACTAGATACACGAATAAGTGGATATAGACATAGGCACATGAATGCATAGACACATAATATAGATAAATGGAGTGATAAAGAGATCCAAGTAGATACATGGGTATATGATTGATACATAAATAGATATAGATACATGTATCAATATATAGATAGAAATATAGATACATAGATAGAAGTGGATTCATGGCTAAATAAATCATGGATAGAGGTAGATACATGGATGAATAGGCAGACAGATACGTAAGTCGGGGGATGGATGGATGGATGGAGATTGACCGACAGATACACAGACAGGTACATAGATTGAGAGAGAGAGAGTAGACAAATGGATAGGTAGGTGGTTGGATTACAGATATGGACAGATAGATTGATGATAGATATAGATAAATAAAATAGATGCATGAGTAGATAGATACAGAGATCAGACAGAGACACAAATACATGGCAATACAAGTGCTATGGCTCAGTCCTGTAATCCCAGCATATTGGGAGGCCAAGGCAAATGAATTGCTTAAGCCCAGGAATTTGAAACTAGCCTGGGAAACATAGCAAGATCCTATCTCTACAAAAAATTTCAAAACCAGCAGGACATGGTGGTGTACACCTATGGTCACTACTATTCGGGAGGCTGAGGCAGGAGAATCGCTTGAACCCGGGAGGTGGAGGCTGTAGTGAGAGACTCCAGCCTGGTGCCTGGCAACAGAGAGAGAGTCTGTCTAAAAAAAAGAAAAAAAAAAAAAGATGGGACTAGTGGGGGGGGCGGGGGCGACACAGAGACAGAGACAGAGACAGAGAGAGGGTGTGCGTGTTTGAAGCTAAGACAGGATTTCTTGGCCTCAGCCTTGTGGACATTTGAGTCTGAATCATTCTCTGAGGTGAGGCCATCCTGGGCACTGCCTGGGAGGCCTTTGAGGCCATGGGAATATGCTCAGGGCTGCAGTCAGTAACAGATCCCCCACTACAGCCTCTAGGAGGAGCCCACCCTGCCCACACCTTGATGTCAGACTTCTGCTTCCAAAACTGCCACAGCAGGAATCCCACTTTTAAGCCACCTATGGCATCCCTGGGAAACGGAGACAGGCGGGTGCAACGCGTTCAAATGTGCTTTCCAGCAAAGCCAGTCTGAGTGCTGTTCTTGATGATGTGCTGCCTGCACCCGCCTTTTCCTCCTCCTCCTCCTCCTCCTGCTCCTCCTCCTCCTTCTTCTTCTTCCTCTTCTTCTTCTTCTTATTATTATACTTTTAAGTTCTAGGGTACATGTGCGGCTTGTGCAGGTGTGTTACATAGGTATACATGCACCAGGGTGGTGGTTTGCTGCACACATCCCCCATCATTTATGTAAGGTATTTCTCCCCATGCTCTCCCTCCACAATCCCCCAATGCTCTATTATCCCTCCCCAATCCCCCACCCCCTGCTCTCCCTCCCCAGTTCCCCACCACCTGCTATCCCTCCCCAATCCCCACCCCCTGCTCTCTATCCCCAATCCCCCACCCTCTGCTCTCCCTCCCCAATGCCCTACCCCATGCTCTCCCTCTCTAATCCCCAACCCCTGGCTCTCTCTCCCCAATCGCCCACCCCCTGCTTTCCCTCCCAATCCCCCACCCCCTGCTCTCCATCCCAACCCCCCATCCCCTGCTCTCCATCCCAACCCCCCAACCCCTGCTCTCCATCCAAATCCCCCACTCTCTGCTCTCCCTCCCCAATCTTCCACCCCCTTCTCTCCCTCCCCAATCCTCACCCCCTACTCTCCCTCCCCAATCCCCACCCCCTTCTCTCCCTCCCCATCTTCCAATGCCCTATTATCCCTCCTCAATCCCCCACCCCCGCTCTCACTCCCCAATCCCCCACTTCTTGCTCTCCCTTCCCAATCCCCACCCCCTGCTCTCCCTCCCCAATCCCCACCCCCTGTTCTCCCTCCCCAATCCCCTACCCCCTGCTCTCCCTCTCCAATCCCTCACCCCCTGCTCTCCCTCCCAATCCCCCACCCCCTGCTCTTCATCCCAATCCCCCACCACCCCACTCTCCCTCCCAATCCCCCACCCCCTTCTCTCTCTCCCCAATCCCCCACTCCACAACAGGCTGCAGTGTGTGATGTTCCCCTTCCTGTGTCCATGTGTTCTCATTGTTCAACTCACACTTGCAAGTGAGAACATGCGGTGTTCAGTTTTCTGTTCTTGTGTTAGTTTGCTGAGAATGATGGTTTCCAGCTCGGGGTGGAACTGCCCTCTTTCTTAATCACATTTCCTAAGTGTAAGCAGCACAATACGGTTCTAAATAATTTTAAATGAAAAAAAGAAGGAGAATTTATTGAAAGGACATTTGGGCACAGGCAGGATTTCTAGGACTGCTGGTCTGGAGCACAGACCCTGAATCATTTATACCCTGTCTTCGGAGTGACTTGTTTCTAGCCCTGAGGCTACAGAAAAGGAGAATGGCTATCACGCCTGTGATTACAGAACATGATGTAATATGATGCACCATCAATGAATGTGTACCCTCAAAATTGCTATGTGCATAGATGGGAATGATTTATCTGACAGAGAGAGAGGAATTATCTATCACTCCCAAAGTGATGGTGTCAGGAGGTGGAGTTTTTGGGAAGAGATGAGGTCGTGAGGTGAAGCCTCATGAATGGGATCAGTGCCTTCATAATAGGGACCCCAGAGAGCTCCCTCTCCCCTTCAACCAAGTGAGGACACAGGCAGAAGGCACTGACTACAAACCAGGAAGCCCTCACCAGACACCAAATCTGCCCCACCTTGACCTTGAACTTCCAGCCTCTTGCACTGTGAGGAGTAAGTGTCTGCTGTTTATAAGCTTCCAAGACTATGGCGTTCTGCTATAGCAGCCTGAAGTGATTTGAGAAAACATAGTTTTGTTAGCAAAAACACCCTAGTCTCTTTCTCTTCCACCCTGCTCCCCTCTTTCTTGCTAGCACTGAAGAAACAATCTTCCATGAATAAGTGATCAGCTTGTAGAAGTTCACGCAAAAACTCTGGAGCTGAGGACTGTCTCCAGCAAGAAACTAAAGCCTCACTCCTGCATCTGCTAAAAACCCTGAAGCCTCACTCCTGCATCTGCAAAAAAACCCTAAAGCCTCACTCCTGCATCTGCAAAAAACCCTAAAGCCTCACTCCTGCAACTGCAAAAAAACCCCTAAAGGCTCACTCCTGCATCTGCAAAAAACCCTAAAGCCTCACACCTCATCTGCAAAAAAACCCTAAAGCCTTACTCCTGCATCTGCAAAAAACCCCTAAAGCCTCACTCCTGCATCTGCAAAAAACCCTAAAGCCTCACTCCTCATTTGCAAAAAAAACCCTAAAGGCTCACTCCTGCATCTGCAAAAAAACCCTGAAGCCTTACTCCTCATCTGCAAAAAACCCTAAAGCCTCACTCCTCATCTGCAAAAAAAACCCTAAAGCCTCACTCCTTCATCTGCAAAAGACCCTAAAGCCTCACTCCTGCATCTGCAAAAAAAAAACCCTAAAGCCTTACACCTCATCTGGAAAAAAAACCCTAAAGCCTCACTCCTGAAGTTGCAAAAGACAAACAAACAAAACAAAACACACACACACAACTAAAATACAAAATTTCCTTCAACAATCTCAAGAAGTTTGGAAATGGGTCTCACCCGAGTTGAGCCTCTGATGAGATTGCAACTGAGACCCTGACACAGAGCACCCAGATAAGCCATGCTTGGGCTGTTGGCCCACAGAGACAGCAATCCATCAGTCAATCCATCAGTCAGTCAATGCACAACATTTTCAAGATGCTATGTTTGTTGCAATGCACTACGCATCAATAGAAAAATAACACAGCTGAAGGACCAGGCTTGAGATTTTGCGGCCAAGCTCTAAAATCAAACCTGATTTTAGAGAATAATAAGAATCATCTGCAAGGACACCTGTCTGGTGACTGCTAAGCATGATCATGTGTTCCTCACACACCAGCTCCACTCAGTACCCTGGGAACTCAGTGCTGCTGTGCCGTCTCTACCTCCACAGAGACTTCTCCCAGTCACTACTCAGTACCCCGGGAACTCAGTCCTGCTGTGCCGTCTCTACCTCCACAGAGACTTCTCCCAGTCACTACTCAGTACCCTGGGAAGTCAGTGCTGCTGTGCTGTCTGCACCTCCAGAGAGACTTCTCCCAGTCACTACTCAGTACCCCGGGAACTCAGCACTGCTGTGACATCTCCACCTCCAGAGAGACTTCTCCCAGTCACTACTCAGTACCCCGGGAACTCAGCGCTGCTGTGACATCTCCACCTCTAGAGAGACTTCTCCCAGTCACTACTCAGTACCCCGGGAACTCAGTGTTGCACCATCTCCACCTCCAGAGAGACTTCTCCCAGTCACTACTCAGTACCCTGGGAACTCAGCGCTGCTGTGACATCTCCACCGCCAGAGAGACTTCTCCCAGTCATCACTACTCTGTACCCCGGGAACTCAGTGTTGCGCCATCTCCACCTCCAGAGAGACTTCTCCCAGTCACTACTTAGTACCCCAGGAACTCAGTGCTACTGTGCTGCCTCCGTCTCCAGAGAGACTTCTCCCAGTCACTACTCAACTATGGCCTGACCTCCCCATGGAAAGCCTGGGGGAGGAACATCTGGGTACCGATGTCTGATGTCAGGGCTTCCCCCTGGCTACTAGGGAATCTGACTCTCAAATATATGATGTTGTTTCTACACCCAGATCCCTAGAGCATAGGATGTCCCCTACAGGGAAAGATTGTTCAGATATTCTGCAACTCAACCTGAGCAGGTGGCTTTGTAAGTCCATTCAAACTGCCATAGCAAAACACCATGAAAAGTGCATCCTGCATACAGCAGATGGTCAAGGTGTGGTGGATTCAGTGTCTGCTGAGGGTTTCCTACTGCATAAATGGTGCCTTCTGGCTGAGTCCTTATGAGGAGGAAGGGGTGAGGGACCAGCTTTCTGGGGCCCCTTTGAGAAGAGCACTGATCCTATTCATGAGGCTCCACCCTCATGATCATGCACCTTCCAAAGGCCCCACCTCCTAGCGCCCTCGCTTTGCGGGTTAGGGTTTCCACACAGAAATTTAGGAGAAACAACCACTTGGCTTATTGTGATCAAGGAGAAAGCCCTTTAACAACATTGGGGATTTATTGCTCATGGTCCTGGAGGCTGGAAGCTCAAGACAGTGTCTGGTGGAGACCCACCTCCTGGTTCATACACGATGCCTTCTGGCTGTGACTTCACATGGTGGAAGGGGTGCGGGAGCTCTCTGGGGCCCCTTTTATAAGGGCACTCATCCCATTCATTAGGCCCCACCCTTGTGACCTCATCACCTCCCAAAGCTCCCACCTCTGAACACCATCACCTGGGAGGTGAGGACATCAAAACAGAAATTTTGGGGAGATAAAACATTGAGAGCACAGTGGACTTTACATGCTACTTCGTAAAAGCCTTACAATCACTATATTTGAGGGAAGAAAAAGATCGCTGAATTCCCATGAAATTCTTTGTCTGTCAGCCCTTTGACTTGGGCATGTAATCTGTTTTCTAATATTTCCTTTAAAATAAGAAAGAGATTTGCATGTTTTCAGTCATAAGTGGGTGTTGAACAATGAAAACACATGGACACAGGGAGGGAACATCACACTGGGGCCTGTCGGGGGTTTTGGTGGCGGGATAGGGGAGGAATCCCCCACCAATAGCATTAGGAGAAATACCTAATGTGGCTGATGGGTTGATGGGTGCAGCAACCACCATGGCATGTGTATACCTATGTAACACGCCTGCACGTCCTGCACACATACCCCAGAACTTAAAGTATGATTAGAAAGGGGAAAAAAGTCAAATAGAAATTTTATCACCTCCTGGGACCACACGTTCTTCCTTTCAAGTGTTTTGACAGGTAAGAAGTCAGGAAACATTGGTTAATAACCATGCATGGAGAATAAATACTGTGACTCAAGTCATCTCTCTCATTTGCCTTTAAAATGGCCTTTTCTTTCTTGCTGCACCCTCTGCTGAAAACATTTAGAGGTGTATCACACAAAAATGTTTGAACCAATTAATGACTTTATAAATTCATATTAGAAAAGATAACTTTTACTCAAGGTGAATTAAAATATCTAACATGTATGTTAACTTCTCTTTTCTAAAGGGACATTAAGTTTTAAAAGCGTATCCTCACACTGCTCACACTGGGATGAGACACCCAACATCTGGAAGACATTGGTTCTCATCCATTACATAATACATCATGTGTCCTTCATACCTCATGGGAGGCAATTTGGGAACCAAAGAAATCCCACAAGGTGGGCACATGTCTGCCTATTGCTCTCCTTGGAAGAAAACACTTGCAAAGTCGGGGGAAATTTCAGATTTTATTTACTTCTTGTGATGAACGAACATGAGCAAAAGCAATGAAACATGCTCAACTTTCTCTTCCTCTCTCTCTGTTTTTTGATATTTGAAATTCTTCCTTCATGAGAACATGGAAACCGCAGGTAGAGAACATATAACAGAAAGGAGAACACCGGGGGTAGTGCCCAAGGAAATGAGAGTAACAAGGAATGGAAAAGCCATTTGTTTCTCCCCAAGGAAGGTAACTCTGCCATTTTATTTTATTTATGTATGTTTTTTTTTTTTTTTTTTTTTTTTTGAGACGGAGTTCCGCTCTTGTTGCCCAGTCTGAAGTGAAATGGCGTAATCTCAGCTCACCGCAAACTCCACCTCCTGGGTTCAAGTGATTCTCCTGCCTCAGCCTCCCAAGCAGCTGGGATTGCCGATGCCTGCCAGCATGTATGGCTAATTTTTTTGTATTTTTAGTAGAGACAGGGTTTCTCCACATTGGCCAGGCTGGTCTCGAACTCCTGACCTCAGGTGATCCTCCCTCCTTGGCCTCCCAAAGTGCTGGGATCACAGGCGTGATCCACCGCGCCCGGCCGGCTCTGCCATTTTTAACATTTTATCTCATTTTCCTAACCTCCCTGCTATGGACCCTATTCAGATCCTCATCAGCCTGGGCTCTTCCAACATCTTCTCAGCACTGCTCTTCAAGGTATGCATTCTGGATCAGCAGCATCAGCACCCCTGGGTGCTGACTGGAGAGGCAGAATCTCAGGCTGTGTGCCCCAGGCCTATTCCATCAGAGTCTGCATTTCAGCCAGATTCCCCAGTGATTCCTGCACCCAGAATAGACTAGGAATCCTGAGAGTCATCCTGCTGCTGTGGAGTCCAAAGTTCCTGACGCTCACTGAGTAACAGCCAATCACTCGAGAGACAAGAAGTTGGACCAAGAAAAGCATCTTTATGGCCGGGCGCAGTGGCTCACACCTGTAATTCCAGCACTCTGGGAGGCCGAGGCAGGTGGATCACCTGAGGTCAGGAGTTTGAGACCAGCCTGGCTAACATGGAGAAACCCCATCTCTGCTAAAAATACAAAATTAGCTGGGCATAGTGGCAGGTGCCTGTAATCCCAGCTACTCGGGAGACTGAGGCAGGAGAATCGCTTGAACCCAGGGGACAGAGGTTTCAATGAGCACAGATCGTGCCACTGCACTCCAGCCTGAGATGACAGAGTGAGAGGCTGTGTCAAAAAGAAAAAAAGAAAAGAAAAAAAAAAACATGTTTACTTGGAGAGCCAGCAAGCCAAGAAGATAGCAGGCCCATGTGCTAAGGAACCATCTTTAAAGTCACGAATCTCAAGCTTTTGTTTTTAACATTGAGAAGGGGGATGAGGGAGGAGAATGAGGGGAGGGATGACTGGTGACCACAGACACTCGGGTATCAGCAGGGGCCCAAGGAGATTGCAAAACTTCTCTGTCCTTGGTCAGGTCACAGTGCTCTACAAATCTTCAACATAACACTGTTGGTTGTGTGCGGACCCTTCTTATCGCCTCAGGGGTTAGTTTAGGAAAGGAACTATCATCCTTGCTTTCCAGTTAAACTGAAATCTAAGTTCTTTCCATGACTAACGTGGAGGGTGTACAGAAGTGCCTGAGGGCAGTTAGCTTGAGGAGTCAGAAGCAAGATGGAGTCAGCTAAGTTAGATGTCTCTCCCTCCTACAGTGGCAACCCATTCTATCCTCTTCTGAGAGGCTATTTCAAGATGTGGGCATCTCTGTGGCTTTCAGGATAAAATCTAGATGCTCAGGATAAAGTCTAGATGCCTTTAGAACTAAGCAGGGTGCGGCTGTCTGCTCAGAACCCTGCATCTGCCTATCACGATATTCTCACTCTCTCCTTATAATAAAGGCACAAAAAAAAAACCCCTAAAACTGTGTTTCTCCTCCTCTTTCCTCTCACACAAGAAAGCAAACAAAATACACACAAGTTAGCAAAGTAGAAAGAGAGAGAGAGAAAAAAGAGAGAAAGAAAGAAAAAAGAAAGGAAGGAAGAAAAAAGAAGGAAGGAAATGAAAGAATGAGAAAGAAGGAAGGAAAGAAGAAAGAAAGAAAGAAAGAAAGAAAGAAAGAAAGAAAGAAAGAAAGAAAGAAAGAAAGAAAGAGAGAAAGAGAGAAAGAGAGAGAGAGAGAAGGCAGAGAGGAAGGAAGAAAAAAAGAAAACTATTACCAGCACAGGGCACCTGGTCCTTTCTGTTTTTTCAAATCCTATCACCCAAGAAAACATCCCATCCACATAATTCCTAAGACATAAAAGTCCATTTTCAAATCATGAAATAAGTAAGTGTTTCTACAGGAAAGGCTTAGTTCTTCCTTCTTCTGTAAACATGGGCACTGAAATATGTATTTATCTTTCTCAGGGGAGAATCCTTGTCTTACAGCCTGGCCCAGTGAAGGCTCTCCTCCTGGGTGAACTCTGTGGGACTTTGTTTCTTTGCTTTGGGACCTCTAAGAAGCAAACACATCCTGCAGTGAATTTACAAAAGAAGCAGATAAAACACACCCACGCTGTCTCCCAGCCCTGTCCCCTTCCAGCTGCCTGCTTTGGGAGCAGAGCTGACTCTGCAGGTCACTGGGCTCAGGCATTTTCCAGTGGGTTTTTGCATTTGCCAGTTGCTTTTGTTTTAGGCTTCTTGGCTGATGTTTCCTTCTGCTGTTCTCTAAACTTGCCTTAGACCAAGGATGAGGCAGTGAAGTTGAGGCTGTTGTCTTGTGGCTGTTTTAAAAACTATCCTTGGAAGAAAACACTTGCAAAGTTGGGGGGACATTTCAGACTATATTCGCTTATTGTGATGACCAGACATAATATGCAAAAGCAAGCAAACATGATCAACTCTCTCTCTCTCTCTTTACATCTGCGATTCTTCCAGAGCTGGAAAGTCTTAGATCAGCTGGCGAGTTTGTATCTTCAAAGCTACATGCCATTGCAATGGATCATTTTAAGACATAGCACAAAAGAGTAACTGCAGAAATAAAAGTAGGCTGTGTGTGTGTTTAGTGTATCTGTGTGTAGCCTAAGCCAGTCAGTGTTGACGAAGCTTTTCTTTTCGTCAATACAACATCACGTTTGAAATATGTAGCCATTGTGGGATGGCTAACTACAAGTAACATATTAGCTACATACTCATGGTTTTTTGTTTGTTCATTTGTTTTGAGACCGAGTCTCGCTCTGTCACCCAGGCTAGAGTGCAGTGGGGTGATCTGGTTCACCGCAACCTCTGCCTCCCAGGTTCAAGCGTTTCCCCTGCCTCAGCTTCCTCAGTAGCTGGGATTACAGGTATGTGCCACCACGCCTGGCATATTTTGGTATTTTTAGTAGAGATGGGGTTTCACCATGTTGCTCAGGCTGGTCTCGAACACCTGACCTCATGATCAGCCCGCCTCAGCCTCCCAAAGTGCTGGATTACAAACGTGAGCCATTGTGCCCAGCCAGAGCCTGTTATAATCATTTTAATGGGCAGTGCATCCATCACTACTGAAGTATGAAGTAGGAGAGTCCACCAGCCAGGATGTGCTCTGTGCCATCATTATCCATCTGTATTATGTGAGCTCCCACAGCAGGCACCATGGCGGGTGAGGAAAATCACACATGCAGTATCCCAAGCACTTGAGTCTCCTTGTCCATCTGCTGCCCTATCTCACTTGAGTGGCATTTCCCTGAACAGGCAAGAGGAGAAAACACCTCATTGTCCACCAGAGATAAAAAAGAATCCCCAGTCAGGTGCGGTGGCTCGTGCCTATAATCCCAGCACTTTGGGAAGTCAAGGCAGGTGGATCTCTTGAGGTCAGGAGTTCAAGACTAGCCTGGCCAACATGGTGAAAGCCCTTCTTGACCAAAAATACAAAACTTTGCTGGGTTTGGTGGCAGGCACCTATAATCCCAGCTACTCAGGAGGCTGAGGCAGGAGAATTGCTTGAACCTGGGAGGCAGAGGTTGCAGTCAACTGAGATCGTGCCATTACACTCTCTGTGCATAGTTAAGTGACATCCCCGTGGACCAGCAAGAGGAAAATACACTTTGTTGTCCACCAGAGATAAAAGCTAGGTGTGGTGGCTCATTCCTATAATCCCAGCATTTTGGGAGGTCAAGGCAGGCAAATAACCTGAGGTCAGGAGTTTGAGACCAGCCTGACCAACATGGAGAAACCCCATCTCTACTAAGAATACAAAACTTAGCTGGGGATAGTGACAAGTGCCTGAAATCCCAGTTACTCAGGAGACTGAGGCAGGAGCATTCCTTGAACCCTGGAGGTGGAGATTGCAGTGAGCCGAGATCATACCACCACACTCCAGCCTGGGTGACAGAGCAAGACTCTGTCTCAAAAAGATGAGAGAGAGAGAAAGAGGGGGATGGTGGGGAGATGGGCGTGGGGGTTTCCTTGAGGAAACCAGTATCACTAGTTAGTTCTTACATTGCTATAAAGAAATTACTAGGAGTGGATAATATATAAAGAAAAAAGGGGCCGGGCCCGGTGGCTAAAACCTGTAATCCCAGTACTTTGGGAGGCCGAGGCGGGTGGATCACGAGGTTAAGAGATGGAGACCATCCAGGTCAACATGGTGAAACCCCGTCTCTACTAAAGATACAAAAAATTAGCTGGGCATGGTGGCGCATGTCTGTAATCCCAGCTACTCGGGACGCTGAGGCAGGAGAATTGCCTGAACTCTGGAGGCGGAGGTTGCGGTGAGCCGAGATCGCGCCATTGCACTTTAGCCTGGGTAACAAGAGCAAAACTCCATCTCAAAAAAAAAAAAAAAAAAAAAAAAAAAGACTCTGTCTCAGAAAAATAAATAAATAAATAAGAAAGAGGAAAAAGAGGCCCCAGAGCCTCAGGAGATCCAGGGGTTGGATCTTCTGGGCAAGGAAATTGATGCCTCACTATCCCAATTCTTCTTATCCCAGACCATCTTCTTATCAGCAACCAACTTAGCTTCTCCCGGGAACCCTTCGGAAATCAGCTGGTCATGATCCCCAGTGCCAAATGCCTGGCTCCTCAGAGGTCTATGAAGACCCGGATTCCCCTTTTCATGGGGGAGACATTTCAGTCCACCCAGTGGACAGCACAGACAGCTCCTAGCACCAGAACCGCAGGGCAAGGGTAAGAGCCTGCCCAGTGGCAGGAGGTGGTGAGAGGAGAAAATGTATAAATGTGTTTGTAGACAGGATGTAAAAGACAAAGAATTTGAAAACATGGCATGCGGTCGCCTCTGCAAAGCCGATTCCCACTCAGGAGACAGTGCCTACTCAGTATGCCCGGAACAGCCATCCCCGTGTCAGGAGGTCACTGCCGCCGGCAGGGGCAGCTCACTTGGCAGAGATGAGAGGGTGGAATAAAGAGTGAAGGCATTTCCAGTGTGGGCTCCCATAAATGACTTCCACAGATGAACCCTGAGGCCAATCTTGGGTCTGGAGTGCAGGTCAAAGGGGGAGAGGGGAGGCAGGAAGGGGTTCCCTGGGAGGCTTGGTGGATGACAGACAAACACACACAGAGACAAGGAAAAGCCTTGAAGCCACAGTTTGAAAAACAAGGTTGCAGATTTGGTGGTCACACAGGACAGGAAGCAGGCAGGGTTTCATATATCTACACTTCTCTTTGCATTCACCTTTGCATTTATCTACATATCTAACCACATCCATCCACCCATCTATCCATCTATGCACTTATCCACCCATCCATGAAGGTATTTATGCATGCATGCATCCATCAATTCAAGTATCCACTTATCCACCTATCCATCTATCCATCCATCCACCTACTCACCTACTCATCTACCTAACCATCGATCCATCCCTTCAAGAATTCTTCCATTGATCTATTCAAGCGTTCTTCCATCCATCCATTCAATCATCTACTTAACCATCCATCTATCCATTCATCAATCCATCCATCCACCTATTCATGTACTCATCCATGTAACCATCCATCCATCCATTAAAGCATCCATCAAGCCACCCAGCCATCCATTCAATCATCCACTTATCCCTCCATCTATCCATCCATCAATCCATCCATCCACCTACTCACGTACTCATCCACATAACCATCCATCCGTCTATTCAAGCATCTATCCATCCATCTATCTGGCCATCCATTCACTCATCCACCAAACCATTCATCTACCCATCCAGCCATCCATCCATTCCATCATCCATCCATCCATCCATCTATCCAGCCATCCATTCACTCATCCACCAAACCATTCATCCACCCTCCCATCTACATACCCAGCTATTCATCAACACATCTATTCACTGATCCTTCCATCCACCCACCTACCCATCCAGCTAACCATCCACACACCCACCCATCCACCTAACCATCCACACACCCATTCAAACACCCACTCATCCCTCCATTCATCCATTCATCTACTCATCCACCAAGCCACTCATCCATCCATCCATCTATCCACCCACCTATTCATCAACACATCTATTCACTGGTTCATCTGTCCATCTCCCTATCTATCCATCAATCTGTCTATCTATCTACCTTTCCACCTATACATCCACCCAAACACCTGTGCATCCATGTATGCATCTACTCATCCATCTCTCCATCCATGCACCTGAGTACCCATCTACTCAGCCATTCACTCATCTATCCATCCACGCATCCACCTATCCACCCATCTATACATCTACCCATCCACCCAAATATCCATCCAAACACCCATCTATCCCTCCGTTTCATCTGCCAATTCACCATCCATCCATGCATCTATCCATTTGTCCACCTTTCCATCCATTTATCTATCCATCTATTCACCCGCCCCTCCCTCCCTCCTTCTCACTTTCCCTCAGTTCCTGCAGATGGACACCTAGCCATCTCTAGACATCCGTGGGGCCATGAGCCCATATCAGTCATGCACAGCTTGCTGTTTTGTAGCCAGATAATCATGAATGGGTGACAGAGTACCTACAGCAGGGTGGGAAACCTAGACCCACTGGAATTGGGCACATTTGTGGGAATGTCCCTGGAGTCCTTCATTTGTGTTTCATTTCTTAGAGGACTCGGATTGCAGCACCTGCATTATTTATCAAGTCTCTCTGATGCTGGCCTCTGCTCAAGGGAGTTAGGATAAACTTCAGCAGTGAGTCTGTGGAAAGCCTTTAACTCAGAGCCACACACAGATTAAGACACTGGTCTTAATTGAGACCTTAAATAATAATTATTATGTGAAAATAGATCAAAGCAATATCTCTGCCCTGCAACATATTGAGAGGTGAAAATTGCATATTATGTTTTCTAAAGATACAAACACTATTTTCCATTGGGCAGAATAAAATCTAGAAAGCAAGACCAAGTCTGAGGTCTGTTTGAAGAAGCCAGATAATGATGCAGATTTATGTGCCCAAACCGGGACCCCAGAAACCTTATGTATTCACACTGCTCCCCACTATGCTGGACTAGAATAATTCCAATGTGCTACTTGCTGGGGGTCCAGGAGGGGAAACCGAAGCTGATTCATCCCTAGAATATCAGGGCCGTATATCTAGTTCAAGTCAAGCATAGACTTTGAGGATGAATGTCTTGATATCTGAATTTCACTTCTGCTGTTTATTAGCAGTGCATTGGTGAACATGTCACCAATCTGATTGACAGTTTCTTGTACAATGACAGCGCTCATTCTTACTATGAGGTTGGGGACAGATTTGGTTTTGAGACAGTCTTGCTCTGTCTCTTTCTTCCTGGCTGGAGCACAGAGGCTTGATCTCAGTCCCCGAAACCTCTGCCTCCTGTGCTCAAGCAATTAATTCTCCTGCCTCAGCCTCCTGCGTAGCTGGGATAATAGTAGCCACCCACCACCACGGCTGGCTGATTTTTGTATTTTCAGTAGAGACAGATTTCGCCATGTTGGCCAGGCTGGTCATCTACTCCTGATCTCAGGTGATCAGCCTTCCTTGGCCTCCCAAAGTCCTGAGATTACAAGCGTGAGTCACTGAGCCTGGCTGGCGCAGATTTTTTTATAGTGCCTGCAAAGCACCTTCCACGTGGAAAGGGCTCTACCAAGCAGCATGACTGTTATTGTAAATTTCATTCCTGCCCCTAAAGAGGGAATTCTTGGCAAGACACCCCAGTCCCTGACTGGTGCACTGAGCCTGCCGATGTCCAGTAAGTGGTGAGAAATAAGACCCGCCACTGGGACCCTGCACTGCACCAAGGTGCTGAGCTGTTGAGGAGATAAAGCCAGAGAAGCCAGATGAGGTCTACTAAGCCAGCTGACTCACCACGAAAAAGATCTACAAAGACCTCTCATGTACCTGGAACTAAATTCTGAACCTATGCAAGAATTAAAAAAAAAAGGTCTAGAGACAACAGATGCTGGAGAGGATGTGGAGAAACAGGAACAATTTGACACTGCTGGTGGGAGTGTAAATTAGTTCAGCCATTGTGGAAGACAGTGTGGTGATTCCTCAAGGTCCCTAGAAATAGAAATTCCATTTGACCCAGCGATCCCATTACTGAGTGATGTCTCAGATTCTCATGGGGGATTTTTTCCCGTGCTCTTGGTTTTGCTCAAGACCCAGGACCTGATTTTGGCTGGTGCAAAAGCCACAAGAGTTACCAAGATTAGGAGGAACATGATTCAGAGCTGAAAGGGAACGTAAGAAACCCTGCCCAGAAGCTGAAGAGCCAGCAGGTGTTGATTTAAAACACAGCACATTCTTAGCATCGGGTGATGTGCCTGCAACTGAATAATTGAATGATAGGAAGCTGTGTGTGTTTTCATGTCTTTTTCAATATCTTTTTTTGTTGCTTTTTTTGAGATGGAGTTTCGTTCTTGTTGCCCATGCTGGAGTGCAATGGTTCGATCTCGGCTCACCGCAACCTCCGCATTCTGGGTTCAAGCGATTCTCCTGCCTCAGCCTCCTGAGTAGCTGTCATTACAGGTGTGGGCCACCATGCTGGGCCAACTTTGTTTTTAGTAGAGATGGGGTTTCTCCATGTTGATCAGGCCTGTCTTGAACTCCCGACCTCAGGTGAGCTAAACCGCCTCAGACTCCCAAAGTGCTGGGATGACAGGTGTGAGCCACTGCACTGGGCTGTCTTTTTTCAATATCCTAATGGCAAAGTCATGGTAGCAAGTGAGAGTGCCCACACAGCAAAACTGTTCCTGTGGGTGGGAAAGGCTTCCAGGATGCCTGGGAGCTGAACAGGTGGTGAATGACAATGCTGGCACTGCAGAGAAGTACTCGGTAAGCACTGCAGAGAAGCACACAGTAAGCACTGCAGCGAAGTACACAGTAAGCATTCCAGGTGAGAGGAAGGGAACAAGGCCAACCGTGGTGGCTTATGCCTGTCATCCCAGCACTTTGGCAGGCCGAGGCAGATAAATCACAAGGCCAATAGTTCAACACCAGCCTGACCAACATGGTGAAACCCCATCTCTACTGAAAATACAAAAATTAGCCAGGCATGGTGGCATGTGCCTGTAATCCCAGCTACTCGGGAAGCTGAAGAAGGAAAATTGCTTAACTCAGGAGGTGGAGGTTGAGGTGAGCCAAGATCACACCATTGCACTCCAGCCTGGGGGACAGAGTGAGAGTGTCTAAATAAATAAATAAATAAATAAATAAATAAATAAATAAATAAATAAATAAATAAATAAATAAAATAAAATCTAGGCAGTGTAGTGGTGAGAATAAGCACACGTTCACCCATGTGTGTGAAGCTCTCCTTCTTCAAAGCCAGGTCACCCAGCTTTGAACACTATTGCATGTCCCGGAACCCATCCAGTCCTGGAGATGCACAGATGGGCAAACCATGGCCAGACACTCACTCTCATGTTACTTAGCGTCTAACAGGGAAAGCAGAAATTTAAACAAAACTGTGACCTAAAAGCAGTGCTGTGGTCGGAGCAGTGGTGAGCAGGTGAGGCTTCTAGAGGCTTACAATGTGATCAGCTTGCATCAGGCAGGGACACAGATGTGAATCCTTAAGGGGAAGTGACAGGTGAGCTGGCAGCTGAAGGATAATGACAGCAGCACAAAGTGCAGGCAGAAGGAGGTTTGTGTAGCAAGTGTGGCACGTGCAAAGGGCCTGTGGTCAATGGAACTGAGCATCCCAGAGGGCCCAGTGAGGAGGGAAAGAGAAAATCAGGCAGGGTGTGGCATGGAGGGGAATGAAGTGAGGAAACAGTCAACCCTCAACCTTGAAAAGGGCCCTTTTGGTGGCTCACACCTGTAATCCCAGCACTTTCGGACGCTGAGGTGGGTGGATCATGAGGTCAAGAGATCGAGACCATCTTGGTCAACATGGTGGAACCCCATCTGTACTAAAAATGCAAAAAATTAGCTGGGCATGGAGGCACGTGCCTGTAATCCCAGCTACTCAGGAGGCTGAGGCAAAAGAATTACCTGAACCCGGGAGGCGGAGTTTGCGGTGAGCCGAGATCGCACCATTGCACTCCAGCCTGGGTAACGAGAGCAAAACTCCGTCTCAAAAAAGAAAAGAAAAGTTCCCTTTGACCATCCCCAGGAGCCAGCCTTGCTTGCCATGTGCATTGTACCGGGTGCCTCTGCTTGCTCCCAGAGAGCTCCCTCCTGCCTCCCAGCTCTGCATCTCTCAGATCCTGGCTCTGATCCCACAGTGCTGTTGCTTCCACTTAGGTACCCATTGCTAATGGAATTGTTTCTCGGAGTGATTAATTGCAACATTTATTCCATCTGAGTTTATAAGAGTCTGCTGGGTTGCCCCAAAGAGGGTAGCTAAAGGAACTAAAAACCAAATCTTTCCTTGAAAAGAATCCAGTGACACAACCTGGGTCCATCTCTCTGAGGCTGGATAGCTTCTCTGTTAGTCTTAGCTGCTTGTAGGCATGGTCCTGCTGCATAAACAATGTGTATCTTTCTCTTTGCTTTTTCTTTTTTAGAGATGAAGTCTCCTTCCGTCATCCAGGCTGCAGTGCAGTGGCTCCATCTCAACTCACTGCAACTTCTGCTTCCCGAGTTCAAGCGATTCTGTGCCTCAGCCTCCCAAGTAGCTGGGATTACAAGCATGTGCTACCACACTTGGCTAAATTTTTTTAAGACTGAGTCTCACTTTATCACCCAGACGGGAGTGCAATGGTGTGACGTCAGCTCTACAACCTCCACCTCCCAGGTTCAAATGATTGTCCTGCCGCAGCCTCCTGCATAGCTGGGATTACAGGCGCACACCCCCATGCCCAGCTAATTTTTGTATTTTTAGTGAAAATGGGTTTTCACTGTGTTGGCCAGACTGGTCTCAAACTCCTGACCTCATGCCTCAGCCTCCCAAGTAGCTGGGATTACAGGTGTGTGCCACCACTCTCGGCTAATTTTTGTCTTTTTTTTTAAGACAGAGCCTTGCTCTGTCATCCAGGCTGGAGTGCAGCGATGTGATCTCGGCTCACTGCAACCACCTCCACCTCCTGGGTACAAGAAATTCTCCTGCCTCAGCCTCCCAAGTAGCTGGGATCACAAGCATGTGCTACCACGCCCAGCTAGTTTTTGTATCTTTATTTTTAAGACTAAGTTTTGTTTTATTGCGGAGGTTGAAGCTCAGTGGCACAACCTCAGCTGACTACAACCTCTGCCTTACAGCTTCAAGCAATTCTTGTGCCTCAGCCTTGCGAGCAGCTGGGATTATAGGAACGTGCCACCACGCCTGGCTAATTTTTGTATTCTTAGTAGAGATGGGGTTTCATCATCTTTAAGCTGGTTTGGCCGGGCTGGTCTTGAACTCATGACCTCATGTGACCTGCCCACCTCAGCCTCCCAAAGTGCTCCCCTTGGACTCTGCCTGTCTTTCTCTTTATATGTAGATGGTTCCCTCTCCTGGTGGGAGGTTCTCAGTGCCTGTGTCCCAATCTATGACCCTAGAGGTAGAGATGTCCCCAGCTGCCTTTCTTACTTCTGCCAAAATGGTGTCCTGTGTCCACCTGTTCCAGCTACTTGGCTCACTTTGACCCAGACCCTCAGAGATGACACCCTCCCTCATCAGGCTCCCTGATCCCATCAAGTGTCCAAACCCGATGTGGCAGGTATGATCCTGATCCCTGGAGATGTTCTAATTCTTAGGACAAAGAGCAATTTGCAGATGGGATCCAGGTACGGATCTTAAGACATTGTTTGAATTCTCCACGGAATCACAATGGGGTCACAGGGCTTTTATGAGGAGAAGGGAGATATTCGACCACAGAAATAGGGAATGTGAGGCTGGAAGCAGAGCTCAGAGTGATATGCCTTAATGGTGGGGTCACAGCCAATGAGATAAAAACGGCAGGTACCTTCTAAAACCTCAAAAGCAAGGATGAATGCTCTGCTAGAGATTTTGCAGACACTGCAATCCTGCCAACACCTTGTTATGAAAACTGCAATCCATTTCAGACTCCTGACCTACAGAAATACAGGTAAGAAAATAAACCTGTTGTTTTCAGTGTTGGCCATTTGTTGCCACAACAACACACACATCCTCACAGCCCACTCAGGAACGAGGCTCCCTCCCTTCTAAACAGCATGTATCTGCAGCATGTGACGAGCGTGAATACAGGTGTCACCATGTATATTTCTGGTTTTTTTGTTGTTGCTGTTGTTTTTAGAGATGGGGTCTCACTATGTTGCCCCGTCTGGCTTTGAATTTTTGGTCTCAAGCAATCCTCCTGCCTTAACCTCCCAAAGTGCTAGAATTACAGGCATGAGCAAGTGTCCCCGCCCTATATCTTTTTTTTTTTTCTTTGACAACCTGTGTCTTTTTTTTTTTTATGAGACAGTCTCACTCTGTCGCCCAGGCTGGAGTGCGATGCCATGATTTCAGCTCACTGCAACCTCCACCTTCTGAGTTCAAGCAATTTTCTTGCCTCAGCCTCCCAAGTAGCTGGATTATAAGTGCCCACCAGCACACCCGGCCAATTTTTGTATTTTCAGTAGAGACAGGGTTTCACCATGTTAGCTCAGGCTAATGTCAAAGTCCTGGTCCCAAGCGATCCTCCTCTCTCAGTCCCTTGAGTAGCTGGGGTTCCAGACATGAGCCACTGCACCTGGCCTTTGAATACTTCCTAGAAGTAAGTTAGTGGTCTGTTTCTGTGATTCTGCTCACTCCTTTCCCCACAGCCTCTATCCTCCTCCTCCTCCTTTTTTTCCACCCCCCCCGCCATGCTTCACCCTTTCTATGAGAGTGTCAGCAACCATGCACCAAAGTGTGAATGAGGCTCAGTCTTGGATGGAAACGGAGCTCCCATCTACACTTTCTGTTGTTATGCATTCGGGGCGGGGGGACGGGCAAGCATGTCACAGAAAATATTTAGGGAAAGTTATAACTGATAGTCTCAAACATGTTGGAAGGCCGAGAAGGTTTTATTGGGGCAGGCTGAAGGCAGCTGCTCATTAACGTTAGCATAGGAAAGAGAGAGAGCCGATCAAAGACCTCACCCCACATGCATTTCTCTCCACTCTCACTGGTCACTCATGTGAATTTTGTGCTGGGTGCTCCCCTCTGGGGAAGGTCAAAGGGGAATTACCCGTTAATAGTGTTTACTCTGAGCCCCAGAACCTAAAGCTTCTATTGTTTGTAAAATCATTACTGGGTATATATCCAAAGGCTTATAAATCGTTCTACTCTAAGGACACATGCACATGAATGTTCATTGCAGCACTGTTTACAATAGCAAAGACCTGAAACCAACCCAAATGCCCGTCGATGATAGACTGGACAGGGAAAATGTGACACATATACACCAGGGAATACTATGCAGCCATCAAAAATGATGAGCTGGGTATATATCCAAAGGATTATAAATCGTTCTACTCTAAGGACACATGCACATGAATGTTCATTGCAGCACTGTTTACAATAGCAAAGACCTGGAACCAACCCAAATGCCCGTCGATGATAGACTGGACAGGGAAAATGTTGCACATGGAATATTATGCAGACATGAAAATCAATGAGTTCATGTCCTTTGTAGGGACATGGATGAACCTGGAAACCATCATTCTCAGCAAACTGACACAAGAGCAGAAAATCAAACACCGCATGTTCTCAGTCATAGGCGGGTGTTGAATAATGAGAACACATGGACACAGGGAGGGGAGCACTACACACTGCGGTCTCTTGGGGGGAAATAGGGGACGGACAGTGCGGGGTGGGGAGCAGGGGAGAGATAGCATGGGGAGAAATGCCAGATATAGGTGAAGGGGAGGAAGGCAGCAAATCACACTGCCACGTGTGTACCTATGCAACTATCTTGCATGTTCTTCACATGTACCCCAAAACCTAAAATGCAATTTTAAAAAACTCACTCTTTTAACCACGTGAATTATCCACAAGTGTATTGACTTAGAGCCTCTGTTATAAATAAACGTGTGGATGCACAGAGGGTCTGGGTCTATGGTTGCATTTTGCCCTCTGAAAGCAGCCAGTGGCCATCCCCAGCTCACTTGTATCACTGTAACGGTGTGAGAATGCGTTCAATCATCTGTCCTTGACTCAGGGTCTGCAGGGCAGACTTCCTCAGGTGTTGGGACCCACGTCTCGACTTTCCTGAGCTGGAGCTGATGTTACAGGTGCCCATCCTCCCTTTCAATCACCTTTACTTTCTGCCATTCCCCCCATGATGGTCGGCCCCACCTCAGGCGATCCCCTAATATCCCGTGTCCGTTACCATGTCTGTGCCCCCCTTCAGCACCAGCTTCTGTGCTCATGGCTTCTCATGGTCTATACCTACAAACTTTGACCATTGCCCTTGAATTGCTGGGTTTGCTCTTTCCTGGGACCTCAAAAAGCTGGAGGAGGACAGGGGTTTTCCTTCCTCCTCTTTGCTGTGGTATGATCCCCCCACCACACACTCCCTTCCCAAGCATGCCTCGAGAGTCTGCCTAAGTATTCCACTTGCATGACTGCATGCCAGGGCTGCATATCATTGTGAGTCATAAAAAGCGATGTGCATGCCCTCACCCTGAAAATCTAGCAAAAGGATCTTATTTAGAAGAAAGGTCCTGGCAGACATATTTAAGTGAAGGTTCTTGAGATGAGATCATCTTAGAGGTGGAGGGGGGCTCTAAATCCAATAACTAATGTCCTTATATGGAGAGAGAGATTTGTAGACACAGAGGAGAAGGTCTTGTGGAGATGAGGCAGGGAACGGAGTGATGTGGCTACAAGCCCAGGACACCTGTATTCCCCAGGAGCTGAGAGAGGCAGGAATGACCCTCATGAGGGATCACGGTCCTGCTCAGTTAGATCTCAGACTTCTGGGGTCTGGAACTGTGACAACACAAATTTCCTTTGTAATGTGTAAAATTCTTAGGGTAATGTGATAAATTCTTACGTCAGATGGCATTAGAGTATTAGAGTCTAATACTGGCATTAGAGTATTCGAGTGACCCCATCTGGGTCTATTCTGAGGTCTGTGTGGGACTTCCTCTTTTATGTGTGTGTGAACATCATGAATCATCAGGGAAAGGCACATTAATTCACTGTGTGGAATTTCTTCTAATCATACCCATGAATGACCAGTGTGTGCAAAGCATGTCTAGTTTGCCCTCCCTGAGATGACACTTTCTTCCCTTGTGAAACTCTCCAGGGCACCTTTTTAGTGTGGCATCCATTGTGGCATCTCCTCTTTCCATAACTAGGATGTTTGAGCCCAAAAGTGTGATCACTAGCATTAGGTATTTTTAATAAATAAAAGTGGAGAAACACCATTTTAGCTTTAGGATTCTAAGAAAAAGTTCATTCTTGAGCTGAGAAAAAAAATATATACCTGGCTGGGCATGGTGGCTCATGCTTGTAATCCCAGCAATTTGAGAGGCTGAGGCAGGCAGATCACCTGAGGTCGGGAGTTCAAGACCAGCCTGGCCAACATGGTGAAACCCCATCTCTACAAAAATTAGCCAGTCATGATGGCGAACACCTGTAATCCCAGGTACTTGGGAAGCTGAGGCAGGAGAGTCACTTGAACCCAGGAGAAGGAGGTTGCAGTGAGCTGAGATCATTCCACTGCACCCCAGCCTGGGTTTCAGAGTGAGACTCCATCTCAAAATAATAAAATAAAATAAAATACCAAACAACAATGAAAACCCCCCAAAAAACAAAAAAAATAACCCTGACACTGGAGAAAGTGCATACATGTCAAGTAAATTAGAGGATGCCGGGACAGAGACATTCGGTCCCTCTCCTGGACCCGGGCAGTAAAGCGCTTGACAGGTCCTGACTCATGAACCTGACTCATGAAAAAGCCGTCCCTGACCAGTAACAACATCCAGGATTTCACTATATTGGCCAGACTGGTCTTGATCTCTTGACCTTGTGATCTGCTGGCCTCAGCCTCCCAAAGTGCTCGGGTGACAGGTGTGAACCACCTCGCAGACTCGGATTTAGTAGTGACTCGCCACGGGTCTCATAGAGACATTTACCCAACAGTATGGCTGCAAAGCAGCACCAAGGGGCAAAGCCAGGCTGACTTCAGAGGCTAATGTCACAGGTGGGGAGAACCAGCAGAGCTCTCTAAGATGGAAACTTTTCTTTCTTTTCCTTCCTTCCTTCCTTCCTTCCTTCCTTCCTTCCTTCCTTCCTTCCTTCCTTCCCTCCCTCCCTCCCTCCCTCCCTCCCTCCCTCCCTTCCTTCCTTTTTTCCTTTCTGTCTTTCTTTTTTTTTTTTTGAGATGGAGTCTCACTGTGTGATCCAGGCTGTGATGCAGAGGTGTGATCTTGGCTCACTGTAAACTCTGCCTCCCGGATTCAAGTGATGCTCCTGCCTCAGGCTCCCAAGTAGCGGGGATGATGGGCGGCTCACTACCATGCCTGAAATTCCTGCTACTTACACCTTGAAATGTAATATAAATATTTTTATATTCAAAAATATAAAAATAATTTTTGTATTTTTAGTCAAGATGGAGTTTCACCATGGTGGTCAGGCTGGTCTCGAACTCCTGACCTCAAGTGATCATCCCGAGTCTGCCTCCACAGTGCTGGGATGACAGGGGGTGAGCCACTGTGTCCAGCCAAATGGGAACTTTTAAAATCATTTAAATGAGTTTCCTATCTGTAGCCCAGTGTCCTCTCCACCTTTTCATCCTTGAAGAGTGACAGCCAAAATCCCACTCCGCTAACGGAACCAGGAAGCTCTCTGACATCTCTCTTTTCAAGCTGTCCCTGAGTGGAATACCCTATCTCTTTGCTTTCTTCACTGGCAGAGGTGACTGAGCCAGCCAAAAGCCTCAGGTGCCCACAAGCCCATGCTGAATATGAATTTTACCAGTAAGTTAATATATTATTTTAGTCACTGAAAAATAAATTCCCAGCCAAAGTGGAAGGCAAAGCTTCCAGTGTAATACCTACCTGAGGTCAGGAGTTTGAGGCCAGCCTGGTCAACATAGCAGAACCCGCTCTCTACTAAAAATACAAAAAATAAGCTGAACATGGTGGCAGGAGCCTGTAATCCCAGCTACTACAGAGGCTCAGGCAGGAGAATCACTTGAACTGAGAATACAGAGGTTGCAGTGAGCTGAGATCATGCCATTGCACTCCAGCCTGGGTGACAGAGTGAGATTCTGTCTCAAGAAAATTAATTAATTAATTAATTAATTAAATCCAGTCAGTAGCCAGACATGCTAGCCAGAAACAGGCAAACGCAATGTTCCATCTCTGTTTGGTGTCTTTGGAAAATGTGCCTTTTTAGGGTAATAAAAATGTCCACAGTATTTTCTTGGGCTAATGAGAAGTCAAGTGTTTCTCTGTATTTTTAATATAAAAGAGAACATCTTTGCTCCGGGAAAACGTTTATGAGAAACATAACTAAACGGAGACCAAGTTTCTTTTTTATTTCCCTTCTGCCTCAGAGATTCTTCTGTTTGTTCATAGTACTAACTAATTAAGTATTTAAAGCTACTGTCCATGTGGAAATGTTCCTTCCTAAAATGTTTCAATGAGCTGGGAAAAAAGTGCAGGATAATTTTCTACCTTGTACATATTCAGAACATAAGGACGGCAGGAAGCCTTAGAGTCGCTTTCAACGTGTCTGACTACACAAGCATCGGTAATATCAGGAAGAACATTTCCAGCTTGCAAGGTTTGAAATTTTCATCTCCTGCTTTTCACTTCCTTCTGCTCCTATCCAGGACCCTTGGAGGTGGCCGCAGCAGGTCATGTTTGTTTATTTATTTATTTATTTGAGATGGAGTCTCGTTCTGTGGCCAGGCTGGAGTGCAGTGGCACCATCGCAACTCACTGCAAACTCTGGCTCCCAGGTTCAAACAATTCTCCTGTGCCTCAGCCTCCCGAGTAGCTTGGATGACAAGTGCCTGTCACCGCGCCTGGCTAATTTTTTTGTATTTTTAATAGAGATGGGGTTTCTCCATGTTGGCCAGGTGGGTCTTAAACTGCCGACTTCAGATGATCCATCTGCCTTGGCCTCCTAATATGCTGAGATTACACGTGTGAGTCACCACACCCAGCTGGTCACATTTATTTTTTACCCAGGTTCTGTGCACCAAAGTAGGGTCACCCTTCTGGATGTACTTTAAAAGGGAGGCAGTGAAAAGCTGCAAGAAGTTCATTGCAAAACATATCTTCCAGATTTCTCAAAGAACTAATAAGAGAACTACCATTTAGTTCAGCAATCCGATTCCTGGGTCTATACATAAAGGAAAATCAATTGCCCTCCCAAAAAGACTCCTGCACACATATGTTTACCACAGTACTATTCCCAATAGCAAAGACATGGAATCAACCTAAATGTCCATCAGTGGTGGATTGGATAAAGAAAATGTGGACCACAGACACCCTGACGTAAATACGATACAGCCATTGAAAAGAACAAAACCACGTCCTCTGCAGTGACATGGATGGAGCTGGAGGTTCTTATCATCATCAAACTCATCCAGAAACAGAAAACTGTTAGGAGGAGCTCTTGACATGTGTGTGATGGAATATATGTTGTTTGCTGAGAGGTGATGGCAAGGAACACGAAGCCATCCCCAGGCAGAAAACTGCTAGAATCAGCAAGCAGTGCATACTGGTCACACACAAGTTAAGCCAGCTCCCAAAACACTGAATACATAAACTTGTCCCCATTGTTAAGTCGCAACGAGTGCTTTCCAGCTTATTTCTATCTTAGTAGAGAACAGGCACTATCTGCCTGTTGAGTCTATCTTTATTCTATGAAGAAACACTGCGCACCTGCTTATTCAAAATAATCACTTGTTCACAAATAAATACGTGGGTCAGAGTCACTCTGGGCTTTCAGCTAGGAAACGCTGTCAGTCCCCTGATGTCCCACTCTGACCCCACTTTTGCACTCTATCTTTGTGTTCATTTCTTAATTCCTCCAGTGCCGCCTGGGTTGGGATCTCTACGACCGAGCTGGTCTTCGCAGAAAACCAAATATTGCATGTTCTCATTTGCAAGTGGATCTACATATTGGTTACTCATGGACACAAACATGGGAACACACACTGGGGACTTCTAGAGGTGGGAGGGAGGGATGGGGTAAGAACTGGAAACTACCTATTGGGTGCTATGCTCACTCCCTGTGTAATGGGATCCATCACACCCCAAACTTCAGCACCAGACAGTACATCCAGGTAACACACCTGCGTACGAATCCCCTAGTCTAAAACAAACACTGAAAAAGGTCTCTGACAAAAATAATGAAATCTTCTTAGTTTTATTTTAACCACAAATTAGAAATAAGGCATTTTCAACTATCTGCCTTGGACCCGATTCTAGGAAAAATATCCTAGGTCTGTGTTTCATAAAGACATGTGTAACTATATGTGCATATGTGTGTGTGTCTCTATTATATGTATGTATATAATGTGGGTATGCTTATATATGTATATAAATGGTTGTATATATATTTACACTTGTATGTGTGTGTATATATATATACGTACATATATACACAATCGTATATATGTGTATATACACATATATAAGCATACACACATAAATTGTCAATAGTGTCTTAATCTTCACATGGAAATTTTTTTTTTATGTTTCAATCCTTTATTAGAAACCATGCAAACTTTGATACAAAAAAATACAAGTGCAATAAGAATCTTTGTGTCAATACAGTTCCTGGGATTTCTCCTCTCTGCAGCCATCCCAAGGCCTAGTTGGGACGCCCTCTGTGGGCCTGGTCTCTCCTCCCTCCCCTCTCCATTCAGGGCATTAAGGGAAGCAGATGGCCTTAGTCTCATGCCTTTTATTTTTACATTTCTAGACCTGCTTTCCCACTATCTGCATGAGGCTCCCCTGGACATGAGGGTGCCGGCCTGAACGAATTCCATCTCCTGGGGCCTTTCCTGTTCTCTAGCCCTGGCTTTGTATCCGAGGGCTGACCACCAGATCCAGGGAGTGGGACCGAGATGCCAAAACCAGCCTCTTGGTTAGAAAAGAAAAGCAGCACACACACAAAATGGAAAAACAACCAACCAGTCACCGCTCTAAGAGCCCCTTGTGTGCCTGACCCGGTCACCAGCCACAGCCTCTGCACTCCTCTTCCTGCCATGCCACCTCCAGGGCCCTAACTGCCCACATCCTCCAGTGGGGGCAGCATAAGGATCTCCCTGCCCTGTTCCCTCTAACACTTACTGAGGATTTTCATGTAGACATGGCTTCAACCTGCAGAACTATTTTGCCAGTTTTTAGGTTATTAGAAAAAAAAATAAAAGGACAAAACAAGAAAAAATGTGACAGCAGCTAGGCGGGTATGTTAAGCATGGGGACAGCACTGGCCCCTAACTTGGGGCAGGGCAGCAAAAAGCACCTGATGCCACCTGTGGGGGGGGGTGCCTTTGTGAGGCCAAAGGGAGAGGCAGTCCTGTCCTGGGTCAGTGTCCTGTCACCACTTGGAATTCACCTCCACTCTTCCCTCCAGGTACATCCAGGGAGGGAGGGCATGTTTCTTTTGGGTTTGGACCAAAAGAACCAAAGACGAGGGCAGAATCTTGTTCTCCCCTCCTAGATCCCAACTTAGCCTCAGCCACTCCAATCCCCTCCCAACCTCTCCACGGAGTAGTGGCTCAGTGATGGGTCAGGACCAAAGCAGGAAGCTGGGCCCAGCCAGGAGTGAGAGGTGTGGGTGGGGCTGCTGCTGCCCCAGGGTGAGAAGCAGGAGGGAAGGCGAGCCTAGCGGACTGCGCCTAAGTGCTCACTGGTCTAGTGGACAGCCTGAGAAGGGGGGCCAAGGACCTGAGAGCCTGAGTTGGGGCCACCAGGGAAGTGTGGGGGGCGGGAGACAATGTTGGTGCCGTAGTCAGTGCGGGCCCTGGCATTTGCCCGGAACACAGCCTGTAGGTCTCAATCTGCAGTGACATGGGAGGAGGGAAGGGAGAGGGGAACAAGGGAGACAAGAGGGGAATGGGGGAAACAGAACACGAGACCAGAATGTCATCATTAGATGCTTGTCTCCTGGATCTGGCTGTCCAAGGTCTGGGCCTCCCTTTGGTCACCACCTCCTGACAGGTTGGGGTGGCCACTGGGGCCACTGGCTGAAGTGGGGGCGCCAGTTTCAGGTGCTGCCCCAGAGATGGCCGGCTCCTCTCCAATGGGGGGACCCAGACACAGAGGAGCCTCGCTGCCACCACCCTCAGTCTTCACGGTACCTCCGGCAGGTAGGTGGCCCACATTATTGAGGGATCACCTTGGCCTGGGCCTTCTCCTTGAAGTTCAATTTCTGACTTTCAATCTTGACATCTCCTCCACCAGGCTTGTGCTTGATGTTAGCCTTAGACCCACACTTGGAGGAGAACTTAGAGATGTCCACTTTCTTGTTCAGAATCTGAACATTACCACCTCCAGGGACATGCTTAATATTGTCCTTGGAACCACACTTGGACTGAATATGGCTGTAGCTCACTTTTTTGGAGACCATCTGGACTTTCCCCGCAGGTGGTTTCTGTGCACTTGCAATTGGGCTGGCTGTTTTAGTGACTGCATTAGATTCAGGCTTTCAAGTTGTATCAGCTGCCTCTGTTTTTTTCTCTACTTTGGCCCGGCCTCCTCCAGGCTGATGCTTGATGTTTTCCGTGGAGCCAGCCTTGGAGCGGACATTCTTCAGATCAGGAGCAGAAGCATTGGTGGCCAGGCGGCTGAGTCTCAGGGTGGTGGAGCTGGGCTTGGTCGAGGTGAGCTTCTTGTCTATGGAAGGAGTGGTGGAGGGCCGAGATGGCATAGGTGTGGGCTTTACTCGAGTGGGAGCCACCCCTGCCGCAGGGGCTGTCCCACCAAGAGTGGTGGTTTTCTGCATGGAACTGGTGGAGGTGCTCTTGGGGCGACTCAAGTCAGCTGGAAGAGACTTTGCAGTCATCTTCTTGACTTCTGCAGGTTTTCCCTCAGTCTTAATGGTAGTGGGCTTCTTGGGTACTAGCGTTGAGGGGCTCCTACTACTTGGCCCAGTTAAGGCAACAGCGGCAGCTGTTGTGGCTTTTGGAACAGTTCAAGTGCTCTTGGCTCCAGATCTGGAGGCTGGGGCAGAAGCTGGCTGGGATGCTGAGGCCGACTTCTCAGGAGCCTTTGCTTCTGCAATGGGCTTTGTTTTTGTGTGTGTTTTTTTTTGAGACAGAGTCTCACTCTGTCACCCAGGCTGGAGTGCAATGGTGGGATCTCAGCTCACTGTAACCTCTGCCTCCAGAGTTCAAGCAATTCTCCTGCCTCAGCTTTCTGCACAGCTAGGACTACAGGTGCCTGCCACCACACTAGGCTAATTTTTGTATATTTAGTACTGATGGGGCTCCTCCAGGTTGGCCAGGCTGGTCTTACACTCCTGACCTCAGGTGATCCGCACACCTCAGCCTCCCAAGGTGCTGGAATTACAGGTGTGAGCCACTGCAAATGGAACAACTGTTGACATTTTAAAATAAAACATGCGTTTGCTATTATATTTAATCTGTATTTATTTAATGCTTTCTGTGTTTCAGGCAGTGTCCTGGATAGATCTGGGGATTGTGGGGTTAGAGAAAGCACAGTTCATTCCTGAAACTAACATTTAGATACCCATAGCTGACAGAGAAGCAAATAAGGTCAAGCATTATTATGACGATGAATAAAATTCATCAAAACAGTGGGTAAGAAACATTTATTTATGTATTACTCATTAGTCATCTCCTTGATAAAGAAAAAGAAAGACCAAGAAAACTTGAAAACCAACCTATTTGGTCATCAGGGAAATGAACATCAAAACCACAGTGAGATAGCCCGTTTTACACACTAGGATGGCTCTAATGACAAAGATGGACAGGGACAACTGTGGGCTCAGATGTGCAGAAACTGGAACTCTCTCGTATTGTTTGTGGGATGGTGCAATGGTGCAGCTGCTTTGAAAAGCAGCCTGGTGGATCCTTCAGTGGTTAAACACAGAGTTTTCATACGACCCAGCCATTCCCCTGCTGGGTATTTACCCAAAAAATTGAAGACACGCACTCTGACAACTACATACATAGACGTCCTAACTGTACACTAAGTGCTAAACATTATTTATGGTAGTTGCACAGTGGAAAGAACTCACTGCCCATCAACAGGTGCAGATAAACAAAATGTGGTCTCCTCATACAATGGAATGTCATTCAGCCATCAAAAGGAATGGAATTCAGATGCATAGTACATCGACGGACCTCAAAAATGTGATGCTGAGTGAAAGAAGCCAAGCACAAAACTGCATGGTGTGGGATACCATTTCTTCAAAATGCCCCAATAGTCAAATCCATGGGATAGGAAATAGATTTGTGAGTAACTTCCTAGGTCTGAGGCAAATGGCAGAATAGGGGATGATGAAACAGGAAGTGTTGCAATGTTCCTATGAAACAAAGAGGACTACTATTATCCACGTGAACCAGAAAGTGTTGCAATATCCCTATGAACCGTGAAGTGCTACCATTATCAGGATGAACCAAGAAGTGTTGCAATGTCCTTATGAACTAGGAAGTGACACAATTATCCATATAAACCAGGAAGTGTTGCACTGTCACTATGAACCAGTAAGTGTCGCAATTCCCCTATGTGCCAGGAAGTGCTACAATTATCCCTATGAACCAAAAAGTTCTACAGTTATCCAAAGGAACCAGGAAGTGTTGCAATGTCCCTGTGAACAAGGAAGTGCTATAATTATCCATGTGAACCAGGAAGTGCTACAATTATCCATATGAACCAGGAAGTATTACAATGTCCCTATGAAACATGAAGTGCTACAATTACCCACAGGAACCAGAGGATTGCAAATGTCTTTATGAACCATAAAGTGTGACAATATCCCTGCAAACCAGGAAATCTACAATTATCTGAATGAACTAGGAATTGTTGCAATGTCCTTGTGAACCAGGAAGTACTACCATTATCTGTATGAACCAGGAAGTACTACAATGTCCCTAAGAATCAGGAAGTATTACAGTATCCGTAAAAAACAGGAAGTGTTACAATATTTCCTATGAACCAAAAAGTATTGCCATGTCCCTGCAAAGCAGGAACTGCTACAATTATCTGTATGAACTGTAAGTGTTGCAATGTCCCTGGGAACCACAAAGTGCTACTATTATCCACATGAACCAGGTAGTGCTACAATTATCTGTATGAACCAGGAAGTATTACAATGTCCCTAGGAAACAGGAAGTGTTACAATTACCCCCAGGAACCAGAGAGTTACAAATGTCTTTATGAACCAGAAAGTTCTACAATTATCGATATGAACCAGAAAGTGTGACAATATCCCTGCAAACCAGGAAGTTCTACAATTATCTGAATGAACTAGGAATTGTTGCAATGTCCCTGTGAACCAGAAAGTACTACCATTATCCATATGAACCAGGAAGTACTACCGTTATCTATATGAACCAAGAAGTATTACCATGTCCATATGAACCAGGAAATACAAGAAGTATCTGTATGAACTAGGAAGTACTACAATGTCCCTATGAACCAGGAAGTACTACCATTATCCATATGAACCAGGAAGTACTGAAATGTCCCTATGAACCAGGAAGTATTATCATGTCCATATGATCCAGGAAGTGCAACAAGTATCTGTATGAACCAGGAAGTACTACAATGTCCCTCTGAACCAGGAAGTATTACAATGTCTGTATGAACCAGGAAGTTCTACAATGTCTTTATGAACCAGGAAGTATTACAGTATCCATAAGAAACAAGAAGTGTTACAATATTCCCTATGAACCAAAAAGTATTGCCATGTCCCTGCAAACCAGGAAGTGCTACAATTATCTGTATGAACTGGAAGCGTTGCAATGTCCCTGGGAACCGCGAAGTGCTATTATTATCCATATGAACCAGGAAGTATTACAATGTCCCTAGAAAACAGGAAGTGTTACAATTGCCCCCAGGAACCAGAGGGTTACAAATGTCTTTATGAACCAGAAAGTGTGACAATATTCCTGCAAACCAGGAAGTCTACAATTATCTGAATGAAGTAGGAACTGTTGCAATGTCCCTGTGAACCATGAAGTACTACCGTTATCCGTATGAACCAGGAAGTACTGAAATGTCCCTCTGAACCAGAAAGTATTACAATGTCCATGTGAACTAGGAAGTACTACCATTATCTGTATGAACCAGGAAGTACTACAATGTCTCTATGAACCAGGAAGTATTACAGTATCCATAAGAAACAGGAACTGTCACAATATTTCCTATGAACCAAAAAGTATTGCCATGTCCCTGCAAAGCAGGAAGTGCTACAATTATCTGTATGAACCAGAAGTGATGCAATGTCCCTGGGAACCACGAAGTGCTATGATTATTTGTATGAACCAGGAAGTGCTACAATTATCCATATGAACCAGGAAGTATTACAATGTCCCTAGGAAACAGGAAGTGCTACAATTATCCCTAGGAAACCGAGGGTTGCAAATGTCTTTATGAACCGGGAAGTTCTACAATTATCTATATGAACCAGAAAGTGTGACAATATCCCTGCGAACCAGGAAGTTTATAATTAACTGAATGAACTAGAAATTGTTGCAATGTCCCTGTGAACTGGGAAGTACTACCATTATCCGTATGAACCAGGAAGTACTGAAATGTCCCTCTGAACCAAGAAGTATTACCATGTCCAGATGAACCAGGAAGTGCAGCAAGTATCCATATGAACCAGGAAGTACTACAATGTCCCTCTGAACCAGGAAGTATTACAATGTCCATATGAACCAGGAAGTACTACCATTATCTGTATGAACCAGGAAGTACCACAATGTCTCTGTGAACCAGGAAGTACTACCATATCCTTATGAAACAGAAAGTGCTACAATTACCACTATGAATCAGAGGGTTGCAAATATCTTTATGAACCAGGAAGTTCTATAATTATCCATATGAACCGGAAAATATGACAATGTCCCTGCAAACGAAAAAGTCCTATAATTATCCGAATGAACCAGGAAGTGTTGCAAAGTCCCTGTGAACCAGGAAGTGCTACTATTATATATATGACCAGGAAATACTACAATGTCCCCCATGGGAGGCTGAGGCAGGCAGATCACAAAGTCAGGAGTTCAATACCAGCCTGACCTACATCGAGAAACCCCGTCTCTATTAAAAATACAAAAATTAGCTAGACGTGCGGGTGCATGCCTGTAATCCCAGCTACTCAGGAGGCTGAGGCAGGAGAATTACTTGAATCCGGGAGCTGGAGGTTGCAGTGAGCTGAGATGGCACCACTGCACTCCAGCCTGGGCAACAAGAGTGAAACCCGGTCTCAAATAAAAAATCAAAAGCTGAACAATAACAAAAATAAACAATACCTATACTTCCTATGTTCCCACTGTCCAAACTCAGTTCGCTTACCATGCCAAAGAGATGTCTCAGAAATGATAAGAATTCGATGACAATAACCAGGTCAGCAACACAGGAGACTTTGAAAAGTTACTCACTGTTTTCTCCACCAGAAAAGTCAAAGTCAGCCCCTAAGGGAGGGAAATGAGCTGTTAATAGCAAAGCTCTGAGAAATCAGGAAGCAATGACCCAAAACAGGTGGAGAAAACCCCACGGCCCCACATTCCTAAATTCCCCAGAAAAAGTGAATTCCTAGTTTCACATCACTCTTCCCTCAGGTGACAACTGTAAAAGATGAACATGGTGGGGGCGGGGGTAAGAGAGACAGAGAAAGAGAGAGGGACAGAGAGAGGAGAGAGATAGAGACAGGAGAGAGAGAGAGGAGACTGAGAAGAAGAGAAAGGAGAGAAAGAGAGGAGATAGAGGGAGAGGACAGAGAGGGAAGGGGGGGTACAGAGAACAGAGAGCAAGGAGAGAGACAGGGAAAAAATAATTTACAAATCAATGGTGCCACCAGTCCCAGGCTGGAATGCCAGCTCTATCTGCTGGCAAGTGTCTCCTGCCGAACCCTCACCCACCATCCTCTCCTCCTATGTTCCCAACAGCTGTTGTGAGGGAGACCCTAAGATGTGCAAACAGATTACTGTGAGCAGATGTGGGCTAGAGGGTGTCTAAGACGTGGCTTTCCCAGCCCACATGTGCCCCACACACTGACCTGACCATTCACCACGATGTCAGAGGTGCCTTCTGGTTTCAAGCTTTTCAAACCCCAGCTACATTTGAGGCACTTTTCAATTGGAAAGGCCGAACAAGGAGGCTTCAATGAAAGAAATCTGAGGGGTGCCATAGAAACCAGCACTCCTGCAAACCATCTCTCCTGATGCAAGCATGGCGGTGCCTTTCATGCTGTCTGCCTATTTCGATGCCTCTCTTCTCCAGGAACCGGAATGCTTCGGCCACCAGAACTCCCTTGCACATACTTCCCTGACCACAAGAACACAGTAGGTGCAAAGGAGGGAAGGAATGCGTGAAGGATGAAGAAATGCATTAGCAGAAAGACGAGGGAAAAACCCTTTCATCAGGTGCCTTGGGAGCAAATGCAGCTGATCAAACTCTACAGACATGCTGTCCGCAGTGGCGGCCTGCCAGAAAGAGGGAAAGATACTTAGCAAGAAAAGAGAAAATACCCAGTAGTGGGATTGCTGGATCAAATGGGACTTCTATTATCAGTTCTTTTTTTTTTTTTTGACAGAGTCTTGCTGTTGCCAGGCTGCAGTGCAGTGGTGCGATCTAGGCTCACTGCAACCTCCACCTCTTGGATTCAAACTATTCTCCTTCCTCCACCTTCTGAGTAGCTGGGATTATAGGCATGCACCACTATGCCCATCTAATTTCTGTACTTTTAGTGGAGACGAGGTTTCACCATGTTGGCCAGGCTGGTCTCAATCTCTGATCTCAAGTGATCCACCTGCTTTGGCCTCCTAAAGTGCTGGGATTACAGACATGAGTCACAGCGTCTGGCCTGATCACAACCATATTTAACAAAGAGGAGACCTCTCCCTCCCTGAGGGTGTCAGATCAGGCCTTTGTGAGAAGGGGACAGTGTAGATTAGCACCAGGAGCAGAAAGGGTATGTTTTAGTATGTTTTCTGTTGCTAATACAGAATACCACACACTGAGTCACTTATTAAAAACAGAGGTGGAAGGCCGGGTGCGGTGGCTCACACTTGTAAGCCTAGCACTTTCGGAGGCCGAGGTGGGAGGATCACCTGAGGTAATGAGTTCAAGACCAGCCTGGCCCTCATGGTGAAACTCTGTCTTTAGATTTAAAAATTAAAAAAAAAAAAAAATTAGGTTGATGGCTGGGTGTGGTGGCTTATGCTTGTAATCCCAGCACTTTGGTAGGCCAAGGTGGGTGGATCGCAAAGTCACGAGTTCAAGACCAGCCTGGCAAGATGGTGAAACCCCCATCTCTACTAAAAACACACACAAAAAAATTAGCCTGGCATGGTGGGAAGCACCTGTAATTCCAGCTACTCAGGAGGCTGAGGCAGAGAATTGCTTGAACCCAGGAGGAAGAGGTTGCAGTGAGCCGAGATCATGCCACTGAAATCCAGCATGGGCAACAGGGCCAGATTCTGTTTCTAAATAAATAAATAAAAATTGAAAGAGGGTATTTTTACCTTGCAGTTGTGGAGGCTGGGAAGCCCAAGATGCCCAGCTGATCTGGTGAGGGCCTCAGTGTAGTTCATATCATGGAGAGAAAGTGCAAGAGGTGAGAAGGTACATGCCTAAGAGAAATAAGGAGGCCACACTCCCACAATAGCCAGGAACCCCTTCCTGCAGGAGGCATGAATTCCACTTAACCACCTCATGACTTCCCAGCACTTTGGGAGGCTGACAGCGGCGGATCACAAGGTCAAGAGTTTGAGACCAGCCTGACCAACATGGTGAAACCCCGTCTCTACTAAAAATACAAAAAATAGCCAGGCATGGTGGTGAGCACCTGTAATCCCAGCTAGTCTGGAGGCTGAAGCAGGAGAATCACTTGAACCCAGTGGGCAGAGGGTGCAGTGAGCCAGGATCATGTAACTGCACTCCAGCCTGGGTGACAGAGCATGACTGTCTTAAAAAAAAGAAAGAGGCCGGGTGCGGTGCCTCAAGCCTGTAATCCTAGCACTTTGGGAGGCCGAGGTGGGTGGATCACGAGGTCAACAGATCGAGACCGTCCTGGTCAACATGGTGAAACCCCGTCTCTACTAAAAATTACAAAAAATTAGCTGGGCACGGTGGCACGTGCCTGTAATCTCAGCTACTCAGGAGGCTGAGGCAGGAGAATTGCCTGAACCCAGGAGGCGGAGATTGTGGTGAGCCGAGATCACGCCATTGCGCTCCAGCCTGGGTAACAAGAGCGAAACTCCGTCTCAAAAAAAAAAAAAAAAAAAGAAAGAAAGAAAAAGAAACTGTGGATATATATATATGAAAGAATACTACTCAGCCATGAAAAGGAATGAATTAATGGCATTCTCAGCAACCTGGATGGGATTGGAGACTATTTTGCTAAGAGAAGTAAAGAGAAATGAAAAAACCAAACATCGTGTGTTCCCACTTACAAGTGGGAGCTAAGCTATGAGGATACAAAGGCATAAGGATGACACAATGGACTTGGGGAATGGCAGAGACAGGGTGGGAGTGGCTGAGGGATGAAAGACTACAAGCAGGGTGCAGTGTATACTTCTAAGGTGATGGGTGCACCAAAATCTCACAAATCATCACCAATGAGCTCGCTCCTTCAACCAGACACCACCTGTTCCCAATAACCTATGGAAATAAAAAAAATCATAATTAAAAAATATAAAAATATTTGGGAGGCTGAGGCAGGTGGATCCCTTGAGTCAGACATTCCAGACCAGCCTGGCCAACCTGGAAAATCCTTGTCTCTACAAAAATCCAAGAATTCGCTGCATGCCATGGCGGGAGCCTGTAATCACAGCTACTCAGGAGGCTGAGGCAGGAGGATGGCTTGAACCTGGGAAGTGGAGACTGCACTGAGCTGGGATCACACCACTGCATTCCAGCCTGAGGGACAGGGTACTTGTATTATATAATTATATATGAATGTTATAGAAGTATATAATATAATTATAATATAATATTACATATAATCATTATGATATAATATTATGTATATAATTACCTAATGTAGACAATGGGGGGATGCATGCAGCAAACCACCATGGCATATATAGACCTGTGAAACAATCCTGCATAATCTGCCTGTGTACCCCAGAACCTAAAGTATAATAATGAATAAATACAATCTTTTTAAAGAAGGAGAGTTCCGCTGCACGGCTCTCTCTCTTTGCCTGCTGCCACCCATGTAAGATGTGACTTGCGCCTTCCTGCCTTCTGCCATGATTCTGAGGCCTCCCCAGGCATGTGGAACTGTGAGTCTGTTAAATCTCTCTTTCCTCTGTAATTCGCCCCGTTTGGATATGTTTCTATCAGCAGTGTGAAAACAGACTAATACATATGGTCTTCGGTTCACCCTTTGAGGAAAGATCAGACTTTCCCATCCCTGTATTTTTCAAGTTTCAGTCTAAACAGATCTAACCCTGACTCTTAGACTCCTTCCCTGGGAAATGCAATCTTGGCTATTGCCATGGTTCTGACTCTTCCCTAGAGTCTCCTAAGAATTTGGGTTACGCTCCATTTTCAGGCAGTCTGAAAATTGGTCCGTCATGGTCTCTGCTCTGAAAACCTTCATTCTCACCCCCATCTCCTGCCCCAGCTTCCAGCATCCCCTCCCTTAAAATTCTGGGGATGAAGGCATCTGTGCTGAGGCTGGGAAAACAGTAGCCTGGAGAGCAGCATCCCTGAGCAGATGCAGGGAAACCAGCTGGTCAAGCACCAAAAGGTCTGCCACCCATCCCTGGTATTGTGCTGTCTGTGCTGAGAGCTGGTGGTCTGCTCGGGGTTCCCTGGATACTGCACTGGACAAATGGATAACTGGAAAATAATTATTTAAGTGTTAAGCCACAGACATTTCAGGGCATATGTGTGATAGCCAGTGATGTAATACAGTCAATGGCTTCCATCAACCCCCTCTGCTGGGATGCTGGTTCTCTTTTTGGCTGGTGGAAAAAGAATTTCCATCAGTCTCTTTCTTTCTGTGTGCGTGGGGGTCTCTGTCTCTCTCTGTCTCTCTCTCTCTATCTCTGTCTCTCTCTCTCTCTGTTCTCTTCTCTTTTGTCTCTTTCTCTCTGCATTCCTTTCCTTTGTGTCCCCATCTCCCCCTTCGTGACTCTTCTCTCCCCTCCCTACTCTTCTAAGGTAAAATATCATCTTGCACCCAGTAGCATGCTGCGTTAGCACTTTGGGAGACTAATGCCCAAGGATTTCTTGAGTTCAAGAGTTCAAGACCACCCTGGATAACATAGTGATACCTCATCTCTACAAAACAAACAAATGAAAATATTAGCTGGGTGTGGTGGCACAGGCCTGTGATTTGAGCTGATCTGGAGGCTGAGGTAGGAGAAGTGCTTGAACCCAGAAAGTCAAGGCTGCAGTGAGCTATAATAATACCATTTCATTCTAGCCTGGGTGACAGGGCAAGACCCAGCATCTTAAAAAAAAAAAAAGACATAACATCATCAAAAATTGTACTAAAGGGCTGGGCAGGGCGGCTCACCCCTGTAATCCCAGCACTTTGGGACGCCGATGTGGGGCAGATTATGAGGTCAGGAGTTTGAGACCAGCCTGGCCAACATGGTGAAACCCAATCTTTACTAAGAATACAAAAAATTAGCAGGCATGGTGGTGCACACCTATAGTCCCACCTACCTGGGAGGCTGAGGCAGGAGAATCGCTTGAACCTGGGAGGTGGAGGTTGCAGTGAGCCGAAATTGAGCCACTGCACTCCAGCCTGGGTGACAGAGTGAGATTCCTCTGAAAAAAGAAAAAAAGGTACTTAAATATAAAAGTTTGAATGCTGAAAAGTCTCCCACAGCAAGCTGGCTTGAAAACTCTAAAATCCATCTGAACACAGTAAGAGCATTTTTGGCGGGGTGGGGGGGGGGGGAGGGGGAGGGGTTACTTTACTCAGATTTGAAAACTATGACAAGTGGCTATGGTGGATAGCTCTTGGAATTCACGTGGGGTGGTTGGCAAACTATTATGGAAAATATTTAGAGAACCATTCTCTTCACCATGTTAATTATCCACAAGTGTGTTGACTTAGAACTCTGTATGAATAAAAGTCTGGATGCACAGAGGGTCTTGGTGGATGGGCTGCATTTTGTCTCTCAAAGCCCCAAGGCCAGCCCCAGCCCACTTGATTCACTGAATGATGTGAGTGCATTTGTTGGTCTGTCGCTGACTTGGGGTCTGCAGGGCGGACTTCTGCAGGTGGTAACCCACGTCTCACATAACGTCCATGTAGAGGGACCCAGGAGCACACACACTTTTTTGTTCTTTGAGATGCCGTTTCGCTCTTGTTGCCCAGTCTAGAGTGCAACAGCATGATCTCGGCTCACTGCAACCTGAGCCTCCCGGGTTCAAGCGATTCTCCTGCCTCAGCCCCCCACTTAGGTGGGATTACAGGTGCCCGCCACTACGCCGGCTAATTTTTGCGTTTTTCGCACAGACGGGGTTTCACCATGTTGGCCAGGTTGGTCTCGAACTCGTGACCTCAGGTGATCTGCCAGCCTCAGCCTCCCAAAGTGTTGGGATTACAGGCGTGAGCCATCGCACCAGACCTAATTTTTGTATTTTTAGTAGAGACTGAGTTTCACCATGTAAGCCAGGCTGGTCTCGAACCCCTGACCTCAGGTGATCCGCCCGCCTCAGCCTCCCAAAGTGCTCCGATGACAGGTATGCGCCATGCCCGATTTTTATTGGGTGTTCGCAGCCAGCCACGCTGAAAACCTCAAAGACGGGTAGCATATTGCCTTCATAGCCAGTAGGTGGCGCAGTCAGACAAGCCTTAACTAAATCAAAGCTCCCTCTCCCCGTCAATAGCTTCACCTAGAAGATAACCCCAAGCCTGAGAATTTTGTCAGGTCTGCACACACACACACAGGTTCCCCCACTGTTAAGGGACACTAAGACATAGTCTTCCAAAACAGCCAGTCAAAAACTCTGTGAGGCAGGAAAAAAAATTAAAGGATGATTACAGAATAAATATTTACATTTCTGCAGGCAGCACTATGAAGCACTTCGGGATAATGAGGGCTTGGACACTGCGAATGAGCATCAACATCTGGAGTTACACTTGAGAAATTAAGATTCGTGTTAAAGAAAGAGGACATCACAAACCGCGTTTATGTCTGACCCAAATACATATACATACATATATGATACACATACATATATAATACACATACATAGATACACATATATATACACCCATAAACACACATCCATATACATACATATGCACACACACATATACATGCATGTGTGCATGCATACATACGCATACACATAGATACACACATATACACATACACATATATACATACATATACATGCATATATACACTTACATGCATACATATATGCACATACACATACATATACATTCATATATACACACATACATATACACGCATATGCATACACGTATACACATGCATATACATACACTTACATGCATACATGCATTCACACACATACACACATACAGATACATACATATACACACATACATATACATATACACATTCATATATACACATATACATACACACATGCATACATATACATATGCATACATATATACACACATATACATACACATATACACATACATACACATATGCATACATATATACACATATATACACATACATATATGTACATATATACATACATATATACACACACATATATATATATATACTTGAGACAGAGTCTCCCCCTGTCCCCCGGCTGGAGTGTTGTGGTGCAATCACGGCTCACTGCAACCTCCACCCCCTGGGTTCTAGCGATTCTCCTGCCTCAGCCTCCCAAGTAGCTGGGATTATAGGCCCCCACCACCGTGCCCAGCTAATTTTTGTATTTTTAGTAGAGACAGAGTTTCACCATGTTGGCCAGGCTAGTCTGGAACCCCTGGCCTCAGGTGATCCACCTGCCTCGGCCCCAAAAATTGCTGAGATTATCGGCGTGAGCTGCCGCGCCAGGCCAGTATCTTTATACCCTTCTAGAGACAGAACGTGTTCCTTCCTCTATTGACACTAAATTATGCCAACACTTCTCCCTCACACGGGTGATTTGACCTTCCTGGCCTCACTGTTTCATCTGTAAATGGGACATAGTCATACCTAGCTGAGAGACAGTGGCTCTGTGCAAAACATTCTAACACTCAGGAAATACCAGGAAAGGGTCGGTGACCAACCCACACGGCCTATTTTTTATTTTGGTTTTTCCCAAACATCCCCCCTGGCCCCAGTGAGACCTCATGGTGTCTCGCGCTTGCTTACCTGATCTTATAATCGCTCTGATGGTCAGGAAGGCTGACCACATGGGAATTCTTAAATCAAGGCACATGATTGTTATAAGAATAGACGCTAACATGGGCAGATTGTGAGGTCAGGAGTTCAAGCCCAGCCCGGCCAACGTGGTGAAACACTGTCTCTATTAAAAATACAAAAATCAGCTGGGCATGGTGGTGGGTGCCTGTAATTCTAGCTACTGGGGAGACTGTCAGAAGAATCACTTGAACCCAGGAGGCAGAGGTTTCGGTGAGCCGAGATCATGCCACTGCACTCCAGCCTGGGAGACACAGCAAGACTCCATCTCAAAAAAAAAAAGAAAAATTGTTGTCAAATGTCCAGTTGATAAAACCATGGGATCTTCTTGGTATGTCTGTCTTTTGAGAAGTCATGGTGTTGAGATGGAAGGACATTTTATGAGTTTTTAAATTTTGAGACAATCTTGCTCTGTCACCCAAGCTGGAGTGCAATGGCGCAATCTCGGCTCACTGCAACCTCCACCTCCCAGGTTCAAGCCATTCTCCTGCCTCAGCCTCCCCAGTAGGTGGGACTACAGGTGGTGCCCACCACCACGCCTGGTTAATTTTTGCATTTTTAGTAGAGACGTGGTTTTGCTATATTGGCTAGGCTGGTCTTAAACTCCTGACTTTCTCGTCCACCCACGTCAGCCTCCCAAAGTACTGGGATTACAGGTGTGAGCCACTAAGAGTTACGTTTGTCTGAACTTTCCTTCTCCAACTCAGCATTTTTATACAAGTTGTCCCAGGGCAAATACGTGACAATAATCTGCCTCTGCTCTCCCAAGCCCCCCACCCCCAGGATATTTCTGCTTTTCAGTATGTTGGATGGCCATCCTGAATAATGATTATAGAAAGTAACGCAAACTAGCTGGGCTTAGTGGCTCACACCTGTAATCCTCGCACTTTGGGAGGCCGAGGAGGGTGGATCACCCAAGGTCAGGAGTTCAAGACCAGCCTGGTCAACGTGTCAAAACCCCGTCTCTACTAAAAATACAAAAATTAGCTGAGCATGGTGGTGGGTGCTGGTAATCCCAGCTACTTGGGAGGCTGAAGCCAGAGGATCACTTGAACCCAGGGGGTGGAGGTTGCAGTGAGCTGAGACTGTGCCATTGCATTCCAGCCTGGGTAAAAGAGGGAAGCCCCATCTCAAAAAACAAATGAACGGACAAAGAAAAAATGAGAAAGCAATGTAAACTCTCCTGGACTTAGAGATGTCACCCCGTTGTCATGATTCAGACATGGATCATCTGTTTCTATCAGGCAGCCGCTCTGAGGGAAGGAAGGGTTCCTATCTACAGAAAGGGCAAAGGTACAAAACACAGACTGAAGTTGGTTGTCAACACCTCACAATTAAGGACCATTTCTCATGTTAATTGAGAATCCACAGATCTGCCTGAACCCATAACAAATCCCATACTGTACACAAAGCTGCCTGAGAAATAAAATGTCATTATTACAGATAATGTATTAAAAAATTCAAATCCAGACAATAAACTCAACCAGCACTCAGCGTTTTACAGCATCAAAATGCTGCATAAAGAGGTTCATCACCGGGCCTGGTGGCTCATGCCACTAATCCCAATATTCGGGGAGGGCAACGCAGGAGAATCACTTGAACCCAGGAGTTCCAGATCAGCGCTGCAAAACAGCGAGACCCCCATCTCTACAAAAAATTCAAAAAATAGCGAGGCATAGTGCTGCACACCTGTAGTGCCAGCTACCTGGGAGGCTGAGGTCAGAGCGTGGCTTGATCCTGTGAGGTCAAGTCTGCCAGAAAGCATGATGGTGACACACACTCCAGCGCAGGTGACACAGTGAGACCCCATCTCAAAACACAGGCAAACAACGTGTGTGACAGTAATTCAACTTTTTCCAAGTGAAAAGGCCTTTCACTCCCAAGACACGGAGGCAAGAAGGAATCTGAACTTATTTGAGCTGTCAGTTTAAAGAGCCTGCTACATCAAAAAGCCAGCTACTGCCCTTAATGAGAAACCGCTGCTTGACAAAGAAACTAAATTTGATTCAACTTAATTTCAATGTTTTTAAACGTTGCAGAGCACGGTGGCTCAGGCCTGTCATCCCAGCACGTTGAGAGGCCGAGGCGGATAGATCACCTGAGGTCAGCAGTTCGAGACCAGCCTGGCCAATATGGTGAACTCCTTCTCCACCAAAAATGCGAACGTTACCTGGGCGTGGTAGCGTCTGTAATCCCAGCTACTCAGGGGGCTGAGGTGGGAGAATGCCTTGAACCTGGGAGGCAGAGGTTGCAGTGAGCCAAGATTGTGCCACTGCACTCCAGCCTGGGCAACAAAGTAAGACTCCATCTCAAAAAAAAAAAGTTAACTAGAATGCATGGCCAACTTCATCTTCCCCAGCTTTTCCGGTTTTTATGTTTTCTCCCACACACCAAGCAAAAATGAAGGCAAAGCTTACAGTTAAAAGTATACACTTTTAGACCGTCTGGGAAAATCTACTCACTGTTGAAATAACAGCATGGGAGTGTGTGCATATTTCTCTGGGAGTTTTCATCATCTGAATCTATGGTTGCCTGGCTCCCACTCTGCTATTTTAAAAATAAAATGTCCCTTCTCCTGTAGTCTCTATGGTCTCGTCACTCGCCCATTTTTGCTGGAATGAGGTAGAAAAAGCATACACTGAAGTCTGAAGCCCCCATCGGCTCTGCTAACTTATTACTAGTTTTCACACACACTGAGTTTAACAAATCTGTGTTTTGGAACAAAGCAGCTGTCTCAGGAACTTGAGAGCTGTTTCCTTGTTAAACCTCCCCAACTCTAAAAAGCAGGTGGATTACATCTCCTTGCTTGCCTGTAGAGAAGTCTTTCTAGTGTTGGCTCCTCTGTGGATAAATAAAAAATGTTGGACACCTACAATATTAGTTTAAATGTATTAATAGCATCTACACAAAATCTTAGCCATTCTACACAACACTGCCCCACCTCATCTTTGAAACAATTTGAGCAAATAGTAAAAAGACATGCAACACTGGCACACGAGAGAAAAGCAGAGTGCTGGGCACGGTGACTCAAGCCTGTAATCCCAGCACTTTGGGAGGCTGAGTTGGGCGGATCATGAGGTCAGGAGATCGAGACCATCCTGGCCAACATGGGTGAAACCCGTCTCTACTGAAACATAAAAAAATAGCCAGGCGTGGTGGTGCGCACCTGTAGTCCCAGCTACTTGGGAGGCTGAGCCACAGGAATTGCTTGTACCTAGAAGTCGGAGGTTGCAGTGAGCCAGGATCATGCCACTGCACTCCAGTCTGGTGACAGAGCAAGGCTCCATCTCAAAAAGAAAAGGAAAGGAAAGAAAAGCAGACGCCATGAACTAAGAAGGTAAAATGCTTTGAGAACCTCTTGGCGACTCCTGCTACTACAGAAACATCCATTTTTATCAGTTTTTATCACTGGCTTTGTGTTTTGCCTAAATTATGAAATCAGCAAGTCTAGTTTTTATTTTTTGTTTATGCCTCAATGCACCTGCGGACGTAAGCTCACTGAAAATAGCACATTAGGAAAAACTATCTGAAGTAATGATAACTGTTATTTTGACACATGTGCACACCTCCACCCTAACACAAAGGCACACATAAAGAGAAACGGGACACAAATTCATATGGCAAACTTGGTCTTGTTCACACCCTTGATTTTGTAACCCAAATCTTTTTGTTTTTGAGACAAAGCCTCAATCTGTTGCCCAGGCTGGAATGTAGTGCTGTGCTCTCAGCTCACTGCAACCTCTGCCTTCCGGGTTAAAGAAGTTTTCCTGCCTCAGCCTCCAGAGTCTCTGGGACCACAGGTGCATTCCACCACGCCTGGCTAATTTTTGCATTTTTAGTAGAGACCGGGTTTCACCATGTTGGCCAGGATGGTCTTGAACTCCTGACCAAAGGCGATCCACCCACCTCAACCTCCCAAAGTGCTGGCATTACAGGTTTGAGCCACCAAGCCTGGCTGTAACCTAAATCTTGATTTTGACCCTGATTTGGGAAGGAGAAATGCTTACAGCGGAAGACCTTTGGAGGGAGAGAAGGTTTCACATGTGACAAAGGGCAAGGAGATACAGCAGTCAAAATCTTATTTTTTACCAAGGTTTTCCCCAAATCTTGATTTTTTGACCTTGATCTGTAAACCAAATCCATTTTTTTTTTTTTTTTTTTTTGAGGCAGAGTCTCACTCTGTCACCAGGCACCAGGCTGGAGTGCAGTGGCACAATCTCAGCTCACTGCAACCTCTGCCTCCCGGGTTCAAGCAATTCTCCTGCCTCAGCCTCCCAAGTAGCTGGGACTACAGGTGCACGCCACCACACCCAGCTAATTTCTGTATTTTTTTTTTAGTAGAGACGGGGTTTCACCATGTTGGCCAGGCTGGTCTCAAACTGCTGACCTCAGTCAATCCACCTGCTTTAGCACAGGGATCATAGGCGTGACACAGCACACCAGGCCAAATCAGCTTCATATAGCAAACTGTGAAAATTGTTCACGAGATCACGCAAGTTTGAATTACTTTAACAACGGATGACCCAACGTGAAGATCCTGGAGACAGAGCCAGGACCCAAGATTTTCAGTTCTCCAAAGGAGCCCAGCGTTGTAAAGAGTTTGGGCAAGTTTCCTTGGGTTGAAAAACGAAATGCATGTTTCACATTCAAAGTAAAACGGAGTTTCAAAAAGCACTTATTATTCAATTACTTTAGGTAATTGAGTCAAGCCAGGGATATACGCTGTCCAAAAACTCTTGGGAAGATGTTCCATTTTCTACATAGAATACTGGACCTATCCCAGTGTTCTCCAGGGATGCCCTGAAGACTTGTTACACATTCCAGAAAGTGCTCACATTTCTTCAACCAGCGGACCTAGAGATTGCTGTGCACCTGTGGCGCGTTCTGTCCAGCCCACGAGCAGCAACTGCTCACACAGATACTGAGCCAATCAGAAACGAGGAAATCCTTCTAATACTTCCCATCTTCACCCAGGAATGAGTTGGTCAAGAGGTGACTCTTCTTGTCCTCACCTGCCTGTCCCAGGGCTCATGGCTCCTCTCGTCCATGAGTTTCTACATGCAAGTATGAACTAAAATGAAAACAGAACTACCAGGTATGGTGGCTCGAGCCTGTTATCCCAGCACTTTGGGAGGCCGAGGCAGGAAGATCACTTGAGGTCAAGAGTTCGAGACCAGCCTGGCCAACCTGGAGAAACCTCATCTCTACTAAAAATACAAAAATTAGTTGAGTGTGATGGCACATGCCTGTAGTCCCAGCTACTCGGGAGGCTGAGGCAGGAGAATGGCTTAAACCCAGGAGACAGATTGCAGTGACCTGAGATTACGCCACTGCACTCCAACCTGGGAGACAGAGGGACTCTCTTTCTCAAAAACACAAACAGATACACGGATTAAAAAGGAGAAGCCCTAATTGCTCAAAGAAAATCAATAATTACCGTCCCCATTAGAAGCTCTGCATCTTGGGACCAAATAACTACAAGCCACATACGGAAAGGGCATTTAGGAGTTCACACACTAACTGAGTCTAAAATAATTCGCTCTCGGGAGAGTGACTGCATTGAAACATGAGCTCTCCACTGTATTTAGTTCAAGAAGTAACTCGGGGATGAGGAAAATGAAGTACATGTACCCGGCTGCAGGGTTAAGCAGCAGAAACAGCATTTTATTTTTATTTTTATTTTTATTTTTAGACAGTCTCTTTCTCTGCAGCCCAGGCTGGAGAGCAGTGGCACGATCTTGGCTCACTGCAACCTCCACCTCCTGGGTTCACGGTGTTGGCCAGGCTGGTTTCAAACCCCTGACCTGAAATGATTCACCCGCCTCAGCCTCCCAAAGTGCTGGGATTACAGGCTCAAGCCACCATGCGCAGCCACTAGCTTCTGATAACAATTCTACTCTCTACTTCTATGAGCTCAGCGTATCAACATGGGCATTGATCTTTTCATGCCTGACTTTTTTCACAGAGGATAATGTCTCCCAAGTTTATCTGTGTTGTTGTCAATGGCAGAATTTCATTTTTTTATGGCTGAATAGTATTCCATGATGTATAGATATCACATTTTAAAAATCTAGTCATGTGTTACATAGACAAGGTAGTAAGATTATGGAATCACATGGCAATTCTAGTTTTAGTTTTCTGAGAAAGTCCCACGCTGTTTTCCATCACAGCTGTGCTAATTTACATTCCCACCAACAGGCCCTGACCTTCCTTCTGTCCCAGTCCTCACCAGCATGTTTTACCTTCCGTCTTTTTGATGCTAGCGAATCTACTGAGTTAAGACAGCATCTCCTTGTGGTTTGGATTTGCATTTACCTGATGATTAGTGTTCTTGGGCATTTTTTTCATCCTCTCCTTGGCCATGAGTCTGTCTTTTTTGGGGAAAAGACAGATCCTTTCAGATCCTTTAATAATCTTTTCTTCTTTTAAGACAAAATCTTGCTCTGTCACCCAGGATGGAGTGCAGTGGTGCAATCTCGGCTCACTGCAACCTCCGCCTCCTGGGTTCAAGCGATTCTCCTGCCTCAGCCACCAAGTAGCTGGGATGACATGCACCTGCCACCAGATACCTGGCTAACTTTTTGTATTTTTAGTAGAGACAAGGTTTCACCATGTTGGCCAGGCTGGTCTCGAACTCCTGACCTCAGGTGATCCACCTGCCTTGGCCTCCCAAAGTGCTGGGATTAGAGGGAGGAGCCACTGCACCTGGCCCCTTTGGTAATTTTTAATTGGATTATTGTTTTTTTACTGTTGTTTGTTTGAGATCCTTGTATTTTTAGAGCTGTGTCCCCTGTCAGATGAGTAAATATTGTCTCTCGAATATGTGTAGATATATTCTCCCATTCTCCAGGTTGTGTCTTCACTCGGTCACTTGTTTTCTTTGCTGTGCGGAAGCTTTTCTGGTTTCCTGTAGGCCCATTGATCTATTTTCGAGACGTTGCCCAGAAAATCTTGGCCCACACAAAGGTCCTGAAGCATTTCCTCTACTGTTTATTTTAGGAATTTCATCACTTGGGGTCCTGTATTGAAGTGTCTAATTAGTGTTGAGTTTGTTACTGTATATGGTGAGTGAGGGGAGCTAGTTTTATTCTTCTGAGCACATTATCCCGTTTTTCTTGCACCATTTAGTGAATTAAGGGTTCTTTCCCCTGTGCTAGTTCTTGGTGCTTTTGTCAAAAGTCAGTTGGGTGTAAATACACGAGTTTTTTCCTGGAGTGTCTATTCTGTTCTGTCTTCCTACATGAAAAAATCACATTTTAGGGTGGGCACTGTGCCTCACACCTGTAATCTCAGCACGCTGGGAAGCCAAGGTGGGTGGATCACCTGAGGAGTTCGATTCCAGCCTGATCAACATGTTGAAAACCCATCTGTAATAGAAACACAATAAATTAGGCTGGTGGTGGGCACCTGTAATCCCAGCTACTTGAGAGGCTGAGGCAGGAGAATTGCTTGAACCTGGGAGGTGGAGGTTCCAGTGAGCCGAGATCGCAGCACTGCACAGCAGCCTGGGTGACAGCAAGACTGAATTTCAAAAAAAAAAAAAAAATTACATTCTCTTTGTGAGAAGGAATCTCGGTGTATTGCCTGACACCTGCCTTCAACCTTCCCACCTGGATGTTCTTTTCGCTCTTGGCTTCACTGTGGGTGGGCAGCAAATTGTACAGACAAAATGAAGTTTAACAAACTGTCTGAAACTTTGGTGTTTCTTCCCCTGAGGAATTCCCCTGAGGAATACCAGCTCTTCATGTGCAGAGAATTGGAAGTCTAGAAATTCAATTATCCCTCTTCTTTCAGTTCATGAACAGCTAGACGCTGGAAATACAGGTTCAATTGAAAGTTGGAAGCAGCAGCCCTGGAAATGTGCACAGTATCGCTGCTGAGGGGGGCTTCACGCAGGACATTGACAGGTCAGTGTGAGCACATGTGCGCACATACACACTCACACACACACACACACGCACACACACTTGACTTCCTCTCTACTGTGGCGAGAAGCAGGCCCCTGGCTGCAAGTTCTGCCTGAATGGGCCAAGCCATCTACAAAACTCTCCCCTCCCTCCTGACTTTTGCTCAAAACACCTTTCTCAGACTGCAGATTCAAGGAACAGCCACGCCAGTCACCCCCATATCTATGGAAGCCCTTGATGTGGACTGCCCTCTTTGATCTCAGCAGGAAGAGGGTCTCCTCCCTCCCACCTGCTTCATCCTGGAAGAAGAGCTGCCTCTAGGATGAAAACATTGGGCAGGACATTGACAGTTTGCTATGTGAGCACATGCATGCACGCGTGCGCACACGCACACACGCACACGTGCATGTGCACACACTTGACTTCCTCTCTACAGTGGCGAGAAGCAGGCCCCCGGCTGCAAGTCCTGCCCGAATGGGTCAAGCCATCTACAAAACTCTCTCCTCCCTCCCCACTTTTGCTCAAAACACCTTTCTCAGACTGCAGATTCAAGGAACAGCCACGCCAGCCACCCCCATATCTGTGGGAGCCGCTGATGTGGGCTCCCCCTTTGCCCTCAGCAAGAAGAGAGTCTCCTCCTCCCACCTGTGTCATCCTGGGGGAAGAGCGGCCTCTAGAATGGAAGCGTTGGGTAGAAGGGTGCGGAGTAGAGACCGCATCACCACTTCAGTGCCTGACCGATTGCTTTGTACCAGACCCACACAGCCCTGTAATATCGTGGCACCCATTTCCCTGGCGGCGTCACTCAGCTGCAGATCCATCCCAGACCATAGCCCTGGATGCTACTTTTACCTGGATCAGGTCATAGCTTCTCCTTTGTTCCTGTTTCTGAAGGTCAGGAATGCCTGTACCCTCGGAAGCCAGGATCTCAGACAAAGGCTCTCCAATCCCGAAGCTCCTTCTGTCTCCCAGAAGCGGGGGGCGTCTGTGCTGGGGTCACTGCAGGCAGGTGTGTCATCGGCCCTCAGCAGTGCATCACTGCAGGCAAGTGAGGGCTGCTACCAGGCGGAGTCGACCGGCTCCTGTTCACCGGTGTCAGGGCCACAGGTAGTGCAGACAGACATGAGGGCACGACGGGCCTGAACTGTGTCTTTGCTGGGCACTGGGTGGTCCCTGTTCTTCCACGTCATGGATTCCCGGTCCAAGCCCTGCGACCCTGTCCAATACCCCCAGCTTCCTCCCTCCCTTAAAGGGCGGATTCGGGATGCGCAGCTGGGGAGGAACTGCGTCCTTTCCCAAGAATCTGCGCTCCTTGGGCCTTCTGTGTTCTGCTCTGACCTGCTCAAGTCTCCACCAGAGATCAGCCCTAAATATAGCTCAGCCATCAGGGAAAATGTGCATACCGGGGCACCTGTCTTTCCATTCCCCGGGGTACACCCCAAAGAGTAAGAGACAAACGTGGGACAGAGGGCCTTCTGAGATGCGAGGGCAGAAGCTGCATTCTTACACCAAGGCTGTGCGGACATCAGCCTTCATCACGGGCTGTGACTCTCACACCGAGACGTCCGCAGCACCCTCCATCACAGAACCAGCGTCTTCCCTTCCCTTATGTAAGCCGTGCCTCGGGGTAAGCGTTTGTCCCTTTTTTTTTTTTTTTTTTTTTTTTTTCTTTCTGGGGTTGTTATGCTTGGGGTTAGCTATGAGTTGGGCGCAACTTGAAAGCCCCTTCCGTGTCCAACACAGAGAGAGAGAGAGGGACAGAGAAGGGTCAGCCGCGTCTCTCCGTTAGCACCCTGTTTCTTTTACGGGAATATCCCTGCTCACCAATACCGGGGTGCAGGGTGTGAGTGGGGGAAAGACGAAAAAAGGGGACTCCCAAAGAAGGGGTGACATGCAACACCAGGAGGAGGGCGACATCCACCACTCAGCGCTGCGCGGGACAGAGTGGTGGAGGGAAGGCAGGGCGGTGGGAGGGTAATGGAGAGGCTCGCGGGGCGAGTGGAAACGCGTGCTCTCCCCGCACCTCCGCATCCGCGAAGGGAGGCTCCTGCCCCGCGCCGCAGCCCGTCCCCGCGCGCTCGCCCCCGCGCCTCCCTCCCGCGCCCCCGCTCCTCCGGCCGCCCCCGCGCCCCCCGCCGCCGCCTCCGCCCGTGGACCGCTGCGCGCTGCTGCCCCGGGGGGCTGGCGTTTCCACCTGTCACCGCGCCGCCGCCGCCGCCCAAGTTTTCAGAGAACTTACCTGGCGCGTCGTGTGCCTCCGGCTCTTCCCCATGGCAGCCGCCCCCTCCTCCCTCCAGCTCCCCGGGCCCCCAGCGCCCCCCGCCCAGCCCTGCGGCCGCCGGGCCCGGTGAACGCCAACAGCGGGGACTCGGGGGGTGGGAGCCCCGCGCGCAGCCGCCCGCACCCGAGCGCTCCGGCTTCCGAGCAGCCACGCAGCGTCCGTCCCGGGCAGGAGCATTGCGGATGCCGCGCGGGGCCGGCGCGGGGCTCCGGGCGCTCTCGGGGGTCGTGAGCGCCGCGCCCCGCGCCCCCGCACGCCCCCCACCCGCCCGCGCGCCCCGCCGGGGCCATGCAGTCTCTCATCTCGCCGGTGACCAAGGTGATCCTGGTGACCCTGTTCATCTTCGCCATCCTCCTCATCCTCTACGTGATTCTCTGGTACATCTGCCGCGATGTGGACTGCGACCACGGCATCTGAGCGTCGCGGGACCCCCGGGCCGCCACGCGGGGGGCGTCCGCGGCGAGAGGGCCCTGGGGACTGAGCGGTCCCGTGGTGCCCTCAGCTTGGCGCTCGAGACCCCCGCCCCGGGCCCCGCCGCCGGCCCTGCACCGCCTCCTGGCCTTGACCTTCAGCGACGCGCCGGGGAGAGCCGGTGAGTGCAGTCGCGCGGCCGCTCATGGGGCCAGGGCGGGGGAGCCCCAACTTCGGGGAGGGCGCCAGATCCGGACGCGATACCGAACCCGAGGATGCGCGGAGCCCGGGGTTCCCCTGGGGACACGGGAAGCGGCAGGCGGCAGTGCAGAGGGGTGGGCGCCGGCCCGCCCTGCTCCTCCAGGTCCGTCCCACCTTCCCACCCACTGCGCGCCCTGGGTCCGAGGACCAGACGCGCTCCCGCCTGTGGCCGCCACCCGGGGAGCAGGACGCGCGGGCTCTCGGGTGGGTCTGTGCGCTATTGCACACCACGCGCTATCGGGTCCCCAGTCCTCTGCCCCAGCGGTGGGGACCCCGCACTCAGGTGCTCTATCACCTCTACTGACAAAAAAAAAAAAAAAAAAAACCCGCTGAGCGCAGTGCTGGGAACCGAGTGAGCGTCATCCACCGCCAAGGCACACCTCTAGGGACGAATGGAAAACAGAATTTAAACCAGGTCGGAAGCCTTTTTGCCTTTTCCACACCTCCAGGTGCCCCCAGGGAAGCCTGGGGTGCAGCGGGGGTAGGAGCTGTCCCTTAAAGTCCTCTGGCCCCTGCTCCAGAAGGGAGAGTGACGGACGTGACAATGATGAGGCTTTGTCCCACACCAATTGTGACGGGCAAGTTTGGGAAGGTGAAGCAATCTTTGACTAAATAAACACCTTCTGAGACAGAAAATTGCCTCCCTTTGAATATTTCTCTGGGTGGGGGGGAACCCTGTGAGGAAAAACACCCACTTTATGCACGGGCAACCTGCTGGGATGTCTCCCTCTGGTAATCAGGGCAGACAGCAGCTGTTTGGGGGCTCACCTCGGATCTTACTGAGCTTTTCTGCGCGTTGTTTAGGTTTGTGGATTCCTCCGTGATTCAGTTTCCAGACACTTAAGGGTTAAGGAGACAAAAAAAATCCTGGGACTTTTGATCCTAGGATAATGTATAGATTGCTTGTCCTGAGAGTCTTTGGAAATTCAATGGGACTGCGAATGTGTGATTTGGGATGGTTAGGGTGTGAGTGTGAATGTGTGTGTGTGTGTGTGTGCGCGCGCGCGCGTGTTTGTTTTCTGTAGTCAAAATTGGAGCCGAGGCAGTGAGTGATTCTGCAGCACCTAAGCCACAGAAGCCGGAGTCTGCAAAGCGCGGTTGGGGGCAGCTGTCAGGCTCGCCTCCGGGACAGGACAGGCCTGTCCTCAGCCTGTCCCCCCCACCCCCAACTCCCAGGTCACTTACCCAAATCTACGATTTTTACAGCTCAGTTCACAAAGACTCTCTGACAGCAGAACAGACCGGTGTGTTTGAAGCGCTGCCTGTGCTGCTGGTATGAAATTAACTGGAAAGAAACAGGGTAGACGCTTGATTAGGAAAATCGAAAATGGGATGCTTTGCAGATTATTCCCCGAATGGAGGAAAAGGCTACTGAGCTTCACCTAGGACATCCCACCCAGGGAATCCAAAATTAAGCCAAGCACATTCCCAAGGGTCTAGTCCAATAGAAGAAGGAAGATTCAACCCAAGAAGCCTGTTTCTCAGGTGAGGGTCTGGGAGGAAACAGGGCTGTGGGCATCCATCATTAGTGGTGCTTGTGTGGGAAAGGTATGAAAACGCAGTTACCACCGAAACCAGATTTCAGCCACTAATCATCCTCCCCCTAAACATGACAGCTGGGTCCGAGTCCCATCTGGTGATTTCTTAGAGCTATACATTCTCAGCCTGTCTTGGATTAGTCTTCTTACATAAAATTTCAATTTCAACAGAGCAATGTTTATTCAGTTTCCCCGAGAATGTCCTGTCATGAATTAGAAACTAGCCATCTACATATTGATTTTCTATGAACGATTACATTAAATTTCCTACTTAGTAGTCACTGCCGTGCCCGCTGAAAGCCTCCTCATATCATCAGAACAAAACGCAGGGCTTCAGAATTCAAATGGCAGGGCGTGCAGCAAGTCACAAGGCACACAGCTAATTAACACTCTTGTGGAAGAAGAACACTAACACCCCTGGCAGATACTCTTCTTCCCCCAAGTACACAAGGGTAGAACCGGAAGCCTTTACACAGAAGGAAATCACACGGCCTCGGGCCTGTGCAGCCTCCTGCGTGATGTACAAAACACCTTCCCCTGCGGCGTTCTTCCGAATCTATGCCACCGGCCTGGGAAGACGCCAGGTTGCCGCTAACACTCCTGTTTCAGGTACAGAAACCAAAGCAGGTAGAAGTCAAGGTCACCCAGCGGGTCAGTGCAGAGCTGTCACTGGAAGTGACACAGACTCACACTTGGAGCTTTTGGCTAGAGATTGGGTTTCTTTCTCCCCTTGTGGCTCTTCTCTGGGATCCTCTTTTATATCCACCAGTTCACACTGGTTTACCAAGGGAGTTCACATCCGTTTACCAAGGGAGTCCTTAGATCATCGTGACCATTTTGGTATTTTCTTTGCTGTGTTACCCAGGCTGGAGTGCACTGGTGCAATCTCAGCTCACAGAAACCTCTGCCTCCTAGGTTCAAGCAACTCTCCTGCCTCAGCCTCCCGAGGACCTGGGATTATAGGCACCTGCCACCACGCCTGGCTAAGTTTTGTATTTTTAGTAGATATGGGGTTTCACCATGTTGGCCAGGCTGGTCTCGAACTCCTGACCTAGTGATCCACCTGCCTCAGCCTTCCAAAGTGTTGGGATTACAGGCGTGAGCCATGTGGCCCAGTCCATTTGCATATTTCACACCTAAAGAAGAGAGAGAGTGTGTGAGTTTTACAACAGCCGCATGGCCACTCAGGATGCTTTGCTGGAACCTAGAAGCATAAAACCTAACTGAGCAGAAGGACACTCAATAAAGCCGGGAAGAGTCCGACAAGTCAGAAACCTCTGAGCTATTATCTTAATTTTCTGTGGACAGCCCACGGATGCAGGGGTGGATAGAGTACTGTCAAAACACCTGTGCTTTCCTACAAATAACCATTAGACCGAATAGTTGCTGAGTGTTTGACTCGGCACCAACCTGAAGTTACAATAATATTATGTACATTGTATTTTACCCTCTGACAGCAAGAGGAATATAATTAGTACCCCAATTACACAGAGCAGAAAAATAAGGCTGGAAAAAAAACGTTATGTAACTTCCCCAAGAATAAAAGAAAAAACTCATCGGCCACCAAGCTTTTACTCATGAATCTGTAGCAAACATGTGTGTCTGTGGTGTGTGTGTGTGTTTGTGGTGTGTGTGTGTTTCTGGCATGGTGTGCTTGTGGCGTGTGTGTTTGTGGTGTGTGTGTGGTGTGTGTTTGTGGTGTGTGTGCGTTTGTGGTGTGTGTGCGTTTGTGGTATGGTGTATTTGTGGTGTGTGTGTTTGTGATGTGTGTGTTTGTGGTGTGTGTGTTTGTGGTGGGTGTGTTTGTGGCATGGTGTGTTTGTGGTGTGTGTGCTGTAGTGTGTGTGTGCTTGTGGTGTGTGTTTTTGTGGTCGGTGTGTTTGTGGTGGGTGTGTTTGTGGTATGGTGTGTTTGTGGTGTGTGTGTTTGTGGTAGGGTGTGTCTGTGGTGTGTGTGTGTCTGTAGTGTGTTTGTGGTGTGTGTGTTTGTGGTGTGTATGTTTGTGGTATGCTGTGTTTGTGGTGTGTGTGTGTGTTTGCGCCATGGTGTGTTTGTGGGGTGTGTGTGTTTGTGGTGTATTTGTGGTGTGTGTGTTTGTGGGGTGTGTGTGTGTTTGTGGTGGGTGTGTTTGTGGTATGGTGTGTTTGTGGTGTGTGTGTGTTTGTGCTGTGTGTGTTGTGGTGTGTGTGTTTGTGGTGTGTGTGTGTTTGTGTCATGGTGTGTTTATGGGGTGTGTCTGTGTTTGTGGTGTGTGTGTTTGTGGTGTGTATGTTTGTGGTATGCTGTGTTTGTGGTGTGTGTGTTCGTGGTGTGTGTGTGTTTGCACCATGGTGTGTTTGTGGGGTGTGTGTTTGTGGGGGTGTGTGTTTGTGGGGTGTGTGTGTTTGTGGTGTGTATGTTTGTGGTATGCTGTGTTTGTGGTATGCTGTGTTTGTGGGGTGTGTGTGTGTTGTGGTGTGTGTGTTTGTGGTATGGTGTGTTTGTGGTGTGTGTGTGTTTGTGCTGTGTGTGTTGTGGTGTGTGTGTTTGTGGTGTGTGTGTGTTTGTGCCATGGTGTGTTTGTGGGGTGTGTGTGTGTTTGTGGTATGTATGTTTGTGGTATGCTGTGTTTGTAGTGTGTGTGTTCGTGGTGTGTGTGTGTTTGCACCATGGTGTGTTTGTGGGGTGTGTGTGTTTGTGGGGGGGGTGTGTGTTTGTGGTGTGTATTTGTGGGGTGTATGTTTGTGGTATGCTGTGTTTGTGGTGTGTGTGTGGTGTGTGTGTGATATGGTGTGTTTCTGGTGTGTGTATGTGTTTCGGTGTGTGTGTTTGTGGTATGGTGTGTGTGTGGTGTATGTGTGTCTGGTGTGTGTGTTTGTGGTGTATGTGTGTTTGTGGTGTGTGTGTGGAGTGTGTGTTTGTAGGGTGTGTGTGGGGTATGTGTGGTGTGTGTGTGGTGTGTGTGCTTGTGGTGTGTATGTTTGTGGTATGCTGTGTTTGTGGGGGGTGTGTGTGTTTGTGGAGTGTGTGCTTGTGCCATGGTGTGTTTGTGGGGTGTGTGTGTGTTTGTGGTGTGTGCATGTGTGTATATAAAATCACCCAGAAGTTTTAAATTATGTTTCTACTTTCAGATCTCTTTTAGGGTTTAAAATTAGTCATTTTCTTTTAAGTTTTTAAAAATTGATTATGGAATAACTGCTAATTATTTCTAGACACTGCTCACACAGGTTTCCATTTTTAACATATTTTATGTATTTTATTTTTAAGACAGGTCTGGCTCTGTCACCAGGGCTGGAGTGCAATGATGCAGTCTCGGCTCAATGCAACCTCCGCCTTCCGGCCTCGGGCAGTTCTCATGCCTCAGTCTTCCGAGTGGCTTGGACCATGGTCCTGAGCCATCACACCTGACTGATTTTGGGACTATTTACTAGAAACGGATTTCATCACATTGGCCAGGCTGGTCTTGAACTCCTGACCTCACGGGATCCACCCACCTCAGCCTCCCAAAGTACTGGGATTTCAGGCTTTTGGTGTATTTTTTAATGCATATTGACAATCAGTCATAAAAAAATTTAAAAAGTGAATTCAACAGTTTTTCTGTATTTTAGAAGTTATTAGTTATGTCCATAGTGTAAGGAAAACTCTCTTATTTTAAAAGGCCATGTTAATATATGTATATACATTATTATTATTATTTTGAGAAGGAGTCTCACTCTGTCGCCCAGGCTGGAGTGCAGTGGCACAACCTTGGCCTCTTGGACTCAAGCAATTCTGCCTCAGCCTCCTGAGTAGCTGGGATTACAGGCATGCGCCACCACGCTCGGCGAATTTTTGTGTTTTTAGTAGAGGCGAGGTCTCACCACGTTTGCCAGGCTTGTCTCGAACTCCTGACCGCAAGTGATCTGCCTGCCTCAGCCTCCCAAAGCGTTGGGATTACAGATGTGAGCCACGGCGCCCAGCAAGTATATTTTATTTATTCCCAATTGTAAAGATTTTTATGAGTCTTAAAAAAAAGAGCCTTAAAGTGAACCTTCTGAAAAAGTGACCCTAAATGCGTTTTGCTTGCTTTCCCATATAATGTGAAGACCCTTCTAAAAGCCGCCGTACTTGCTTTCTGCAGCCTTCCAAACTTAAGGGGAAGGTCCCCCACGCGGCAGAGAGGGCCTCCTGGAAACTTCAGCTTCTGTGCAAGAAGACTGGAGGGAAGTGGGCAAATTTGAGTCGTATGGAAGCCTGAGATGGAGCAAAGCTTAAGAACATGTAGACAGTAAGTCGAGGGACAGTAGCTGGGACTTATGAGAGGGCATGCTCAGCTAGAGGAACTTTCTAACGCTGATCATTAAGGGCAGGGCACAGTGGCTCACCCCTGTCATCCCAGCACGTTGGGAGGCCGAGGTGGAAGGCTTGCTTGAGTACAGGAGTTCAGTACCAGCCTGGGCAGCATACTGAGACTTCATCTCTAAGAAAGAACAAAAAGGGACCAGGCACAGTGGCTCACGCCCATAATCCCAGCACTTTGGGAGGCCGAGGCGACAGATCACTTGAGGTCAGGAGTTCCAAACCAGCCTGGTCAACATGGGGAAACCTATCTCTACTAAAAATACAAAAGTCAGCCAGGCATGGTGGCACATGCCTGTAATCCCAGCTACTCAGCAGGCTGAGGCAGGGGAATCACTTGAATACAGGAGGCAGAGGCTGCAATGAGCTGAGATTGGACCACTGCACTCCAGCATGGGGGGGGAAAAAAAAGCAAAAAGAGAGAGAGAGTGAGAAAGAAAGACAGAGAGGAAGGAAGGAAGAAGGGAGGGAAGGAAGGAAGAACAGAGGGAGGGAAGGAGGGAAGAAAGGAGGGAAGAAGGGAGGGAGGAAGGATGGGAGGGAAGGAAGGAAAGGAAGGAAGAAGAGAGGGAGGGAGGTAAAGAAGGAAGAAGGGAAGGAGGGAAGGAATGAAAGGAAAGGAAGGAGGGAGGGAAGAAAGGAAGGAGGGAGGGAGGGAAGGAGGGAAGGAAGGAAGGAGGGAAGAAGGAAGGAGGAAGGGAAGGAGGGAAGGAGGGAGGGAAGGAAGGAGGGAAGGAAGGAGGGAAGGAGGGAGGAAGGGAAGGAGGGAAGGAAGGAAGGAGGAAGGGAAGGAGGGAAGGAGGGAGGGAAGGAAGGAGGGAAGGAAGGAGGGAAGGAAGGAAGGAGGGAGGGAGGGAGGGAGGGAAGGAGGGAAGGAAGGAAGGAGGGAGGGAGTGAAGGAAGGAAGGAGGGAGGGAGTGAAGGAGGGAAGGGGGAGGGAAGGAAGAAAGGAAGGAGGGAAGGAAGGAAGGAAGGAGGGAAGGAAGGAACAGGCAGCCTCAGAAGGGGTCTTGCTTGCTTGTGTATTTCCCCAAGGGAGGTGTGGAAGTCGGGGAGGAAACACAAAGAAGCAAGTCTGTGGGTCACCAGATAAGAACAACTGGCTCTTGAATGTTGACTGGGTAAACAACGAAATGAAGGCAGAAATAAAGAAGTTCTTCGAAACCAATGAGAACGAAGACACAACGTGCCAGAACCTCTGGGACACATTTAAAGCAGTCTCTAGAGGAAAGTATATAGCAATAAGTGCCCATATGAGGAGAATGGAGAGATCCAAAATTGACACCCTATCGTCAAAATTGAAAGAGCTAGAGGAGCAAGATCAAAAAAACTCAAAACCCAGCAGAAGACAAGAAATTACTAAGATCAGAGCTGAGCTGAAGGAGATTGAGACACGAAAAACCCCTCAAAAAATCAATAAATCCAAGAGCTGGTTTTTTGAAAAGATCAACAAAATAGACAGACCACTAGCCAGATTGATTAAAAATAAAAGAGAGAACAACCAAATAGATGCAATAAAAAATGATAAAGGGGAAATCACTACAGATTCCACAGAAATTCAAACCATCATCAGAGAATATTACAAACAACTCTATGCACATAAACTAGTAAACCTGGAAGAAATGGATAAATTCCTGGACTCCTGCGTCCTCCCAAGCCTAAACCAGGAGGAAGCTGAAACTATGAATAGACCAATAACAAGGTCTGAAGTTGAGGCAGCAATTAAGAGCCTACCTCACCAAAAAAGCCCAGGTCCAGATGGGTTCACAGCCGAATTCTACCAGACACACAAGGAGGAGCTGGTACCATTCCTTCTAAAACTATTTCAAACAATCCAAAAAGAGGGAATCCTTCCCAAATCATTTTATGAGACCAACATCATCCTGATACCAAAACCCGGCAGAGACCCAACGAGAAAAGAAAACTTCAGGCCAATATCCATGATGAACATAGATGCAAAAATCTTCAATAAAATATTGGCAAGCCGATTGCAACAGCAAATCAAAAAACTTATTCATCATGATCAAGTAGGATTCATCCCAGGGATGCAAGGCTGGTTCAACATACGCAAGTCTATCAACGTAATTCACCACATAAACAGAACCAAAAACAAAAACCACATGATTATCTCAATTGACGCAGAGAAGGCATTTGACAAAATTCAACAGCCCTTTATGCTAAAAACCCTCAATAAATTCGGTATCGATGGAACGTATCTCAAAGTAATAAAAGCTATTTATGACAAACCAACAGCCAATATCATACTGAATGGGCAAAAACTGAAAGCATTCCCTTTGAAATCTGGCACTAGACAAGGATGCCCTCTCTCACCACTCCCATTCAATATAGTACTGGAAGTTCTAGCCAGAGCAATCAGGCAAGAAAAAGAAATAAAGGGTATTCAAATAGGAAAGGTGGAAGCCAAATTGTCTCTATTTGCAGACGACATGATAGTATACCTAGAAGACCCCATCGCCTCAGCCCAAAAACTCCTGAAACTGATAAGCAACTTCAGCAAAGTCTCAGGATATAAAATCAATGTGCAAAAATCACAAGCATTCGTCTACACCAATAACAGACTTAAAGAAAGCCAAATCAAGAGCGAACTGCCATTTGCAATTGCTACAAAAAGAATAAAATACCTTGGAATACAACTCACAAGGAACGTAAGGGACCTCTTCAAGGAGAACTACAAACCACTGTTCAACGAAATCAGAGAGGACACAAACAGATGGAGAAACATTCCATGTTCATGGTTAGGAAGAATTAATATCGTGAAAATGGCTATACTGCCCAAAGTAATTTACAGAATCAACGCTATCCCCATCAAGCTACCATTGACTTTCTTCACAGAACTGGAAAAATCCACCATGAACTTCATATGGAACCAAAAGAGAGCCCGCATAGCCAAGTCAATTCTAAGCAAAAAGAACACAGCGGGGGGCATCACACTACCGGATTTCAAACTATACTACAAGGCTACAGTAATCAAAACAGCATGGTACTGGTACCAAAACAGAGATATAGACCAATGGAACAAAACAGAGGCACCGGAGGCAACACAACATACATACAACTATACAATCTTTGATAAACCTGACAAAAACAAGCAATGGGGCAAGGATTCCATGTTTAACAAATGGTGTTGGGAAAACTGGCTAGCCATGTGCAGAAAGCAGAAACTGGACCCCTTCCTGACACCTTACACTAAAATTAACTCCAGATGGATTAAAGACTTAAACATAAGACCTGGCACCATAAAAACCCTAGAAGGAAATCTAGGCAAAACTATCCAGGACATAGGAGTAGGCAAGGACTTCATGAACAAAACACCAAGAGCATTGGCAACAAAAGCCAAAATAGACAAATGGGACCTAATGAAACTCCACAGCTTCTGCACGGCAAAAGAAACAGTCACTAGAGTGGATCGGCAACCAACAGAATGGGAAAAAATTTTCGCAGTCTACCCATCTGACAAAGGGCTGATATCCAGAATTTACAAAGAACTCAAGCAGATTTACAGGAAAAAAACAAACAAGCCCATTCAAAATTGGGCAAAGGATATGAACAGACTCTTTACGAAAGAAGACATATATGAGGCCAACAAACATATGAAAAAATGCTCGTCATCACGGGTCATCAGAGAGATGCAAATCAAAACCACATTGAGATACCATCTCATGCCAGTTAGAACGGTGATCATTAAAAAATCTGGAGACAACAGATGCTGGAGAGGATGTGGAGAAATAGGAACACTTTCACACTGTTGGTGGGAGTGTAAATTAGTTCAACCATTGTGGAAGACGGTGTGGCGATTCCTCAAGGCCTTAGAAATAGAAATTCCATTTGACCCAGCAATCCCATTACTGGGTATATATCCAAAGGACTATAAATCGTTCTACTATAAGGACACATGTACACGAATGTTCATTGCAGCACTGTTTACAATAGCAAAGACCTGGAATCAACCCAAATGCCCATTGATAATAGACTGGATTGGAAAAATGTGGCACATATACACCATGGAATATTATGCAGCAATCAGAAATGATGAGTTCGTGTCGTTTGTAGGGACATGGATGAATCTGGAAAACATCATCCTCAGCAAACTGACACAAGAACAGAAAATGAAACACCGCATATTCTCACTCATAGGTGGGTGATGAAAAATGAGAACACATGGACACAGGGAGGGGAGTACTAAACACTGGGGTCTATTGGGGGGAAAAGGGGAGGGCCAGTGGGAGGGGGAGGTGGGGAGGGATAGCCTGGGGAGAAATGCCAAATGTGGGTGAAGGGGAGAAGAAAAGCAAAGCACACTGCCATGTGTGTACCTACGCAACTGTCTTGCATGCTCTGCTCATGTACCCCAAAACCTATAATCCAATAAAAAAAAAAAAAAAAAAAAAAGATGGGATTATTTTGAGGCTTCCATAAAAAAAAAAAAAAAAAAAGAATATTTACATACCTTCCAACTTTATATCACTGAAAAAAAACAAAGTTCTTTAGCAGAAATAAACATTTTGGAATTCAAGATAAGTGAAACGGGAAAAAAAGAATCGGGTTGAAAATGTCGCTCTTGCTCTCAAAGCTGTTCTGAGTTCATGAATATAGAGGTTGGGAATGTTGCTCGGGTTACTGTGATGCTCAGTAACCCTCTTCTCCTCCTTCACCCTAAAACGAAGGTCCTTTTCCATCTCCTCCCCTCCGGCCCTGCTCCACAGGTGTTCATATTGCAACTTGCCTGCATTGCAGATGTCTGTAAAAGAGGAGTGGGGAGGAGGCCGAAAGATAACAGAGAGTTCCACCATGCTGACAGACAGGGAGACCCTGTCTCAGAATAAATAAGCAGTAGATAAAGAACTGCCCACTGGGGATCTGAAAGCCGTGTTGCCAGCAGCCAGCAGAGGCGGTTTTTCACGTCATTGTGCTGTCTCTTACCATCTAACCAGACTCACCCTCCACTCCACCCGCCTCCACCTGTGTCTGACTCCTCAGGTGACGATGCATAGCCATCCCTTGGCGCTGTTTGCATGAATGCAATGATTCAGGTCGTCAGTGAGACCACCACCCAGAATGCTCATGAACACCCTCAGGGAAAATGGATGGACGTCATTAGGGAAAGAGAAAAGCTAAGTGTCCCCCAAGCCCATCCGTCAATGCTGGTCTGATCACAGCACCTCGATGCACTACTCCTCATTGCTCATTCCCACCTGTGTGAAGTGTAGATCACATCACGATGGAAGCTAAGTGAGTTACCATGATTTTCTTTATTATTTTTATTTTTGGAGACGGAATCTCAGTCTGTCGCCCAGGTTGGAGTGCACTGGCGTGATCTCGGCTCTCCGCAACCTCCGCCTCCAGGTTCAAGCGATTCTCCTGCCTCAGCCTCCTCAGTAACTGGGACTACAGGCACCTGCCACCACACCTGGCTAATTTTTGTATTTTTAGTAGAGACGGGGTTTCACTGTGTTGGCCAGGCTCTCTCAAACTCCTCACCTCAGGTGATGCGCCTCCCTCGGCCTCCCAAAGTGCTGGGATTACAGGCGTGAGACACCGCACCTGGCCAGTTTTCCTTAATATCTCATATTTTAGGCTGGGTGTGGTGGCTCACACCTGTAATCCCAGCACTTTGGGTGGCTGAGGTGGGTGGATCACGAGGTCAAGAGATCAAGACCATCCTGGTCAACATGGTGAAACCCCGTCTCTACTAAAAATACAAAAAAATAAAATTAGCTGGGCATGGTGGCATGTGCCTGTAATCCCAGCTACTCAGGAAGCTGAGGCAGAAGAATTGCCTGAACCCAGGTGGTGGAAGTTGCTGTGAGCCGAGATCATGCCATTGCACTCTAGCCTGGGTAACAAGAGTGAAACTCCATCTCAAAAAAATATATATATTTCATCTTTTAGTATGACACTGATGGACAATTCTAACGGGAATTACGATAACATGGAAATTACGATAACATGGAAATTAGATCTTACCTACCACAAAAGACAAAAGAAAAGAAAAAAAAAAACTATCTAACTGAATAAAGAACTTTGGGAAGGCCGAGGTGGTCAGATCACTTGAGGTCAGGAGTTTGAGACCTGCCTGGCTGACATGGTGAAACCCTGTCTCTACTGAAAAAGAAAAATTAGCTGGGTGTGATGGCAGGCACCTGTAATTCCAGCTATTGGGGAGATTGAAGCAGGTGAATCTCTTGAAGCCAGGAGGTGGAGGCTGCAGTGAGACGAGATCAGGTTCCAGCAGTTCTCCGGCCTCAGCCTCCAGAGAGTAGCTGGGATTACAGGTGATCCTCTCACCTCAGCTTCCTGAGTAGCTGCGACTACAGACATGTGACACCACAGTAAGCAACACATAGGGTTTCCCCAGGTTTTCCAGGCTGTTCTCAAACTCCTGGTCTCTGACCCTCCTGCTTCAGCCTCCCAGAGTGCTAGGATCAGTGGCATGAGCCACCCTGTTCAATGCAAATATTATTTCTTTTCTTTTTTTTTGAGATGGAGTTTCGCTCTTGTTACCCAGGCTGGAGTGCAATGGCGCGATCTCGGCTCACTACAACCTCTGCCTCCTGGGTTCAGGCAATTCTCCTGCCTCAGCCTCCTGAATAGCTGGGACTACAAGCACGTGCCACCATGCCCAGCTAATTTTTTGTATTTTAGTAGAGACGGGGTTTCACCTTGTTGACCAGGATGGTCTCGATCTCTTGACCTCATGATCCACCCACCTCGGCCTCCCAAAGTGCTGGGATTATAGGCGTGAGCCACCACACCTGGTCTCTTTTCATTTTTTTAACTGCTTTTTTGTTTTTTTGTTTTGTTTTGTTTTGTTTTGAGACAGGGTCTCACTCTGTTACCCAGGCTGGAGAACAATGGTATGATCTTGGCTCACTGCCACCTCCACTTCTCAGGTTCAAGTGATTCTCCTGCCTCAGCCTCCTGAGTAGCTGTGATTATGAGCATGCGCCACTGCGCCTTGCTTAATTTTGTATTTTTGGTAGAGATGGGGTTTCATTATGTTGGCCAGGCTGGTCTCGAACTCTTGACCTCAGGTGACCCACCCACCTTGGCTTCCCAAAGCGCTGGGATGACAGGCATGAGCCACTGCACCCGGCACAATCAGCATTTCAGTATTCCCTTCCCTCCTGCAGGGGTTCCCCATCTGGGGACAAATGGTGGGTGGCACAGTAACCTTCAGAAGTGCAGAGAGATAAGGCATGCTTTCCTCGGGGGCAGGAAAATTAATTCAACCGACAGCAGGACTCGTGAGCAGGACGGCAGCGCCAGCGTTGCAACCAGGAAGGACAAGTGGCTGTTGAGCGTGGATTCATTCAAGGCTTGAATATTTATTTTTCCGGAGCTTTAATTGATTTAAACGTAAGCAGCCACATGTGGCATGGCTAGAATTGCAAGCTGTGGACTGTTTGATTCACTCGTTGCAGTAGTTTGCTAAGGCTACCGTAACAAAAGACCACAAACTTCGGGGTATAAACAAGGGATATTGACTCCCCAAGTCCTGGAGGCTGGAGGTCTGAGATCCAGGTGTGGGCAGGGCTGGCTCCTCCTGAGGCCTCTCTCCTGGGCTTGTGGACGCCGTCTTCTCCCCGTGTCCTCACAAGGTCGCCCCTCTGTGTCTGTGTCCTCATCTCTTCTTCTTTTGATATCTCTTAGTCCATTTCAGGCTGCTGTCACAGAATACCATAGACTGGGTGGCTTAGAAACAGCAGACGTTGATTCTCCCACAGTCCTCTGGAAGACCTCTGGAAGCTGGAGGTCTGAGATTCAGGTGTGGGCAGGGCTGGCTCCTCCTGAGGACTCTCTCCTGTGTCCTCACAGGGTCATCCTTCTGTGTGTGTCTGTGTCCTCACCTCCTCTTCTTATAAGCACCCCAGTCCTCTTGGATGAGGGTTCACCCTAATGACATAATTTTCACATCGTTATCTCTTACCATCACAATGGGAGCTAAGGTTTCCACATAGGAATTTCAGAGAGACACCATTTAGCCTGAAACACTCCTCTAACAAACCTTTCCCGGCTCTTCCGTACCAGCAGCTGTAATGCTGGGCACACGTGGCTTCTGCTCTCTCAGTATAAATTCCCTGTTGGGGACATGGCAAGGTTATTGGATAACCGTGGTGCATTTTGATCCTGGGTATAAAAGAAGTGCAGACAGCATGTCATAAAACATCTGGCAGACAGACCTCACAGTCTCTGTGCTCCAGAACACGGAGGAAGAACTCCAGTGGGGCTGGGAGGAGATTTTTCAGCCATCATGATCCTCAGCGCAGCCCTGAAGGTCAAGGCAGACTCTCCAGTTAAAGCTAGTGCAAGGTTCATTCCAGGTAGTGGAAGCCACGGGACATAGGATCATTCATGCATGCACACATATGCACATATATGCATGCGTGTACACACACACACACACACTTCCATGCTGAAATGCAGCAAATTCTGCAGCTCAGTTTGTGTTCCAGAGCCTGCTACTGATCAGGTTGAGATATGTCCTGAGACCAAATCATTGCTCAGTGCCTTTTTTGGTTTTTTTTTAAGATGGAGTCTTACTCTGTCACCAGGCTGGAGTGCAGTGGCACGATCTCGGCTCACTGCAACCTCCACCTCGCAGGTTCAAAAGCTTCCCTTGCCTCAGCCTCCTGAGTAGCAGGAATTAGAGGTGTCCACCACTACATCCAGCTAAAGTTTGCATTTTTAGTAGACACAGGTTTCACCATGTTGGCCACGATGGTCTCTATCTCCTGACTTTGTGATCTGCCAACCTTGGCCTCCCAAAGTGCTGGAGTTATAGGCATGAGCCGCCGTGCCTGGCTGGCTCAGTGCCTTTTTAACCAGGCTTCCCTCCCTTCGTCTGCAATCGCTCTCTTCCTTTGAATCTCAACCTCAATCTCTGTTTCTGGGGAACCCACCTTATGACCACACCTTATCCACATAAGCGTTAGCAGGTAAGGAACATGATCGTCACTCAATAGACGTGGTGCCTGAAGTCCAACTCACCTGGACAACGTCCACCACTAAGGTTGAGCACCATAATTCTCCCCTGAGGGCCTTCTGCCTCCAGGATTTATAAGGAAGCAGAGAAAGCAAGGAGCTGATAAAGCTTCTTGTGTATGAAGATTGGAGATCTAGAAAGTGACTCTGAAACGCATGCCGTACCTGGAACATAATCAATGCATGCTGGAAACAGATGTTTGGTGCCGCAAGAAAAAGTTAGCACTGAGACAGAGGATCTTTCAGCAACGCAATTTTTACTTCCTGTGCTACAGGAAGGGGACCCTCACTAGCCATCGTACCACAAGAGTACAAGGAATAAAGGAAAACACACACATTTATCGCTTACACATATGGGGGTCATCCTTACTGCTGTGTCTGATCTCCAATGGCTGGAGCCAGACCTCACCATCTAAACTAAAACCTGATTGGCTGACAACTTAAAACTTTTCTAAACAGGTGAAAGCCATGGAGAGCTGGGACACGCCTGTGAGCACGTCCAGCACTGATATCTCGGTGAAAGTACAAGGATGTAGAATATACCACGTGCCTGTGAGCACGGCGTGTCTAACAGCTGCATAGCATAGGGCTTCACAAAGAGTTATCAGCACACCTATGTAGTCCCCTAACTCGGGTTAGCCTACCTGACTCCATCTCAGCAGTAAGCTCCAGCCCGGCCTCTCCCTCCCTGCCACAGCCCCCACAGGTGCATAGCTGGGTCGTGCTGCACTTAGATGCCTTGAAGCGTTAAAGTATGAAGCATACTGTTCTTCACAGTTGTAATGTAACCACAGCCTGCTTGGCAAGCCCACCTGCTACTGTGAGGAACTCCCCTTTGATGATTGCGTAGAAAGCAGCGGAACACCCCTCTTAGTGGCTGTATGGGAAGTTCCCCCTGCTGCCATCTTTAATGCCTCCTACTGACTTGCTCTTTCTGCTTCTGTAAAATTCCTCTTCAGCTAGGCTCCCCCTTCCCTACCTAAACAAGGCACAAAGGGAAATCGAGATTTTGAGCGGGAGCTGACTCTCGATTGCTGGCTGATGAAGGACTCTTTTTTTTTTTTTTTTTTTTTTTTTCCTTTTTTTGAGACGGAGTCTCGCTCTTGTTACCCAGGCTGGAGTGCAGTGGCGCGATCTCAGCTCACCGCAACCTCTACCTTCCGAGTTCAGGCAATTGTCCTACCTCAGCCTCCTGAGTATCTGGGATTGCAGGCACGCGCCACCATGCCCAGATAATTTTTTGTATCTTTAGTAGAGACGGGGTTTCACCATGTTGACCAGGATGGTCTCCATCTCTTGACCTCGTGATCCACCTGCCTTGGCCTCCCAAACTGCTGGGATTACAGGCATGAGCCACCGTGCCCGGCCAAAGGACTCTTAATTTGGAACTCAGAACGTCTTAATTTGGTTCCGTCTGACTTGCTTGGTTACAACACTTATTCTTTAACAAGAAAGGAAACTTTAAAAAGGAACTTTTCTACTCCCCACAGTGCAGGTCAAACGCAAACCCATCATCCTGTGCCCTGTTCCCTCTGGCACTCCTCCTGCTCCCTGGAGTAGGGCAGACAGCCTGACTGTTAGGTTTATGCCTCTGGGTGTATTTTCACGTTTTCCCGGGACCTCCCAGAATCACTGTGTCAGAAAGCAGTCCAGGGATGCTTCCATGAAGGTGCCTCCCCAAACCCTAAGGCCACCCTCTGTGCCTCTCAAACTACCCCATCTTGTTGGCCATCTGACTGTGTCTGCTGAGCATCAGTCTCAGGGAAAGACACAGTAATTGGTGGAGACCTACCCATTCCTTTTGTTTCTTTCTTTTTGTTTTGAGATGGAATCTAGCTCTGTCTCGCAGGCTGGAGTGCAGTGGCATAATCTCAGCTCACTGCAACCTCTGCCTCCTGAGTTCAAGTGATTCTCCTGCCTCAGCCTCCCCAGTAGCTGGAACTACAGGTGCAGGCCACCACGTCCAGCCAATTTTTGTATTTTTAGTAGAGACGGGGTTTCACCATGTTAGCCAGGCTGATCTTGAACTCCTGACCTGAGGTGATCTGCCTGCCTTGGTGTCCCAAAGTGCTGGGATTATAGGGATTATAGACGTGAGCCATGGGGCCCAACCCCCACCCATTCTTAAAGATAAGATTCATGGAGTTACAGGTCGGGAAAAGAGCAGATGGAAAGCTGGAACACCTGGTTTGAACTGGCAAGGATTAGGCTCCTTTCAAAAGCTGAATTGGCTGGGACTGGGTCCTGGGGTTAGTTAAGTGTCATGATTACTTTGGGGGATCAACCCATTCTCTCACCAACAGAAGCAATTCAGGAGTTGGTACATGGCATTCTAGTGAACATTTGAGATACTCGAGTGAATGAAAGCCCCTTTGTTTTTGAGATGGAGTTTCACCTTTGCTCCCCAGGCTGGAGTGCAGTGGTGTGATCTCAGCTCACTGCAACCTCCGCTTCCTGGTTTCAGTTGATTCCCCCGCCTCAGACTCCCAAGTGGCTGGAATTACAGACATGCACCATCATCTCCGGTACATTTTTTTATTCTTAGGGGAGAAGGGGTTTCACCATGTTGGCCAGGCTGGTCTTGAACTCCTGATCTCAGCTGATCCACAAGCCTCAGCCTCACGAAGTGCTGGGATGACAGGCGTGAGCCATCGCACCTGGCCAGAAAGCACTTTTCAGTAGGTTTTGAATTCTTTGTGAAAGTATCAAGGACTCCCCTGTGGACTCAGCCTTCATCCCAAGTGCTCAGTATAACTATGTAGTCACTTCTCAGTTGCTCCAATTGATTTCCTGGAATAAGGACAGGTCCCAAGGGGCACTGAATCTTCCTTGATGAAGAGTTCTGCCACTGTCTGAGGTGGAGGGGCTGGGGTCAAATGGGGTTCGAGGAGGAGTGGCAGCCCAGTGTCCATGAACATCATGGGGCTTCTGGGGAACACATCCATGTGGCTACAGCCCCAGCCAGCACTCTAGTGATGGACCCGGAGCCCTGTTTCTGCATTTTCCCTGGATGACCCAGGATTTCAGGGTCTACAACAATTCTACCCGTTAGAAATACAATATGGGCCAGGCACAGTGGCTCATGCCTATAATTGCAGCACTTTGGGAGGCGAAGGAGGGTGGATTACCTGAGGTCATGAGTTCAGGACCAGCCTGGCCAACATGGTGAAACCCCGTCTCTACTAAAAAATACTTTTAAAAAAAAATTAGCCCAGCATGGTGGTTGGCATCTATAATCCTAGCTGCTTGGGAGGCTGAGACAGGAACATTGCTTGAACCCGGGAGGCGGAGGTTACAGTGAGCCGAGATCACACCACTGCACTATTCTAGCCTGGGTGACAAGAGCAAAATTCCATCTTAAAAAAAAAAAAGAAAGAAAGAAATACAATATGAGCTGGACAAGGTGGCTCACGCCTATAATCCTATCACTCTGGGAGGCCAAGGCGGGTGGATCACTTGAGGCCAGGAATTCAAGACCAGCCTGGCCAACATGGTGAAACCCCGTCTCTACTAAAAATACAAAAATAAGCCAGATGCAGTGACTCAAATGTGTAATCCCAGCACTTTAAGTGGCCAATGTGGGCAGATCACTTGAGGTCAGGAGCTTGAGACCAGCCTGGCCAACATGGTGAAACCCCCGTCTCTACTGAAAATACAAAAATTAGCCAGACACAGTGGCTCACACCTGTAATCCCAGCACCTTAAGCGGCCAAGGCAGGTAGATCACTTGAGGCCAGGAGTTTGAGACCAGCCTGGCCAACATGGTGAAACCCCATCTCTACTAAAAATACAAAAATTAACCAGGCATGGTAGCACATGCCTGTGATCCCAGCTACTCAGGAGACTGAGGCAGGAGAATCGCTTGAACTCAGGAGACAGAAGCTGCAGTGAGCTGAGATCCTGCCATCGCACTCCAGCCTGGGCGACAGACTGAGACTTTGTCTCAAAAATAAAATAAAATAAAATATGATCCACATAAGCAATTGAAAACTCTTTGTTAAATACATTAACAAAGGAGTAAAATGAAAACGGTGAAATCAATTTTAATACATTTAATCACTATAAAAGTCTCCTTTTAACAGGTATATAAATGGATATTTACATAAATGTATAAATGCATACTTTATGTATGTTTTTAAATTAATTAAATCTGTACAAATTTTGTTACAATATATTTGTATGCAAATATGTGTATTTAATAACTATATAAAATAGTCTCATTTTAACATGTATGTGTGTATATATACATATATATATATATATATATTTTTTTTTTTTTTTTTTTTTTTTTTTTTTTTTGAGACAGAGTTTCCCTGTTGTTACCCAGACTGGAGTGAAATGGCGTGATCTCGGCTCACCACAACCTCCACCTTCTGGGTTCAAGCAATTCTCCTGCCTCAGCCTCCCGAGTAGCTGCGATTACAGGCACGCGCCACTGTGCCCAGCTAATTTTTGTATTTTTAGTAGAGACGGGGTTTCACCATGTTGACCAGGATGGTCTCGATCTCTTGGCCTCGTGATCCACCCGCCTCGGCCTCCCAAAGTGCTGGGATTATAGGCTTGAGCCACTGCGCCCGGCCATGTATGTATATTTTTATATTTACTTAAATATATGAAGTTACAGTTTCAGTATTTTTAAGTTAATTAAATATGTACAAATTTTATTAAAATGTTTTCCTATAAATATATTTAATCACTATATCAAATAGTCTAATTTCAACATATATATTTATATTTACAGAAACAAATTTATAGCTTATGTATATTTTTCAATGTATTAAATTTGTAAAGAATTTTATTATATTTATGTATAAACATAGTTGTTTTATCACTATATAAAAAGTCTAATTTCAGAATGTATATTTATATAAATATATAAATTTATATTTTATTTTTTTAATGTTAAATGTGTACACACTTTATTAGGATATATTTCTTCCTGGGCACGGTGGCTCACGCCTATAATCCCAGCACTTTGGGAGGCTGAGGTGAGTGGATCACCTGAGGTCAGGAGTTCGAGACCAGCCTGGCCAAGATGAAGAAACCCATCTCTACTAAAAATACAAAAAGTTAGCCATAATCTCAGTTACCCTGGAGACTGAGGCAGGAGAATCACTTAAATCCAGGAGACAGAGGTTGCAGGGAGCTAAGATCACACCACCTTTCTCCAGCCTGGGCAAGAAGAGTGAAACTCCATCTGAAAAAATATATCTATATTTCTATATAAACATATATTTATAAATGTCATAAATGAATATGCACATTTCATAAGCATATAAAATAGTTATATGCGTATACACATAATTTATTTCAAATTTATATTTTTGAGATATGTGTGTAAATATATTTAGAATTGTATATATAGGTATAGCTAGGATTATTTACAATTGTATATATTGTTATTTACGGTATATTAGAATTGTATATGTAGGTAGCTAGAATTATTTAGAATTGTATATATTATTTACAGTATATTAGAATTGTATATATGGTTATTTAGAATAGATTTTGGAATTGTACATATAGTTATTTAGAATAGATTTAGCATTGTACATATAAGAGATTTAGAACTGTATATATCTAGAATAGATTTAGAATTGTATATATCGTTATTTACAATGTATTAGAACTGTATGTGTAGTTATTTAGAATAGATTTAGATTTGTATATATAATTATTTAGAATAGATTTAATATGTATATATAGTTATTTAGAATAGATTTAGAATTGTATATATAGTTATTTAGAATATATTAGAATTGCACATATAGTTATGAGATAGTGTGCATTCTTTTTTCACACCACCTGTTCAAACCCAGTGTGCATTGTACACTTACAGCCCATGTTGGTTCAGATGAACCGGCATCCTTTGGGTGTTTGTTCCCTCCAAATCTCCCGTTAAAGTAGCATCCCCGGCATTGCAGGAGAGGCCTGGTGGGAGGTATTTTGGTCATGGGAATGGATTCCTCATGAGTGACTTGGTGCTGCCCTCGTGGTAATGAGTGAGTTCTCACAGTATTAGTTCATGCAAGAGCTAAAGTTTTGTTTTGTTTCAGATGGAGTCTCGCTCAGTCACCCAGGCTGGAGTGCAGTGACACAATCTCAGCTCATCGCAACCTCCTCCTCCCTGGGTTAAGCAATTCTCCTGCCTCAGCCTTCCGAGTAGCTGGGACCACAGGCACACACCACCACGCCCGGCTAATTTTTGTATTTTTAGTAAAGACAGCATTTCTCCATGTTGGCCAGGATGATCTCAATCTCTTGACCCCATGATCCACCCACATTGGCCTCCCAAAGTTCTGAGATTACAGATGTGAGCCGCCACGCCTGGCCATAAGGAATCTTTACAAAGGAACTTTTCTACTTCCCACAGTCCTGTGGACTAAACAGGAAGCATGGTGTTGAGGAGGATGGGTCAGGTATTTTGCCAAGCTGTCCCTCTGTTGGGATTTGTCTGCAACTTTTCTCATGGTGAGACTAGGGTGGTTGGTTTTGGGCTGGATGACTGCAGAGATGAACAGTCATTCCCATTACATCATATCAAGATACAGACCGTCAGCCTGTCCGATGACTGTGGATGTTGGCCATGATCAGCGCTGAGGCGGTGTTTGTCAGATTCCTCCGATATGAAGTCATTATTCTCCCTCATCATGCGCTTTCAAAGGAAGTCTGTACATGCAACCCACAGTTAAAGAAATGGGGAGTTGTATTTCATCAAATAACTACACAAGGCCGGGCGCGGTGGCTCACGCCTGTAATCCCAGTACCTTGGGAGTCCAAGGCAGGTGAATCACGGTGTAAGGAGATCGAGACCATCCTGGCTAACCTGGTGAAACCCCATCCTTATTAAAAATATAAAAAATTAACTGGGCATGGTGGTGGGTGCCTGTAATCCCTGCTACTCGGGAGGCTAAGCCAGGAGAATCAATTGAACCCAGGAAGCAGAGGTTGTAATGAGCCAAGATCATGCCACTGTACTCCTGCCTGGGTGACAGAGCGACAGTCTGTCTCAAAAAAAAAAAAAAAAAAGAAAAAAAAAATCAACATAAATTATTTGGAACTATTCTGCAAGGTGGATTTGACTGTCCTCGTTCACTTACGTATTTATTCAATGATTCATTGCTTTGGTTACCATCTAATATTTTATTTTATTGCCTAGACTGTTTCAGCTTTGAGCACCAGAAGCTCCCTCAGGTTGGGACTCGTGTCTCTTTGACATACCCCCGTCTTGTTGTCTTGGAGATTTTTGTGTTTGAGCTAGATGTATGGGTATTCCAGAAAATGCAATTTCCTTAGTTTCTGGTACGAGAAGATGGTCTGGGCTTATCTGTAGCATCCAGCTCCATGCTAAGAGTTCACCATTATTTCAAGGGGCCCTGGTTCTTTTTATGTGAGTGTGATATTAAGAACCCATGTGCTGGGTGAAATGACTTGTCAGTAGCATTGAAGGAGTGGACTGGTTGGGCTCAGGGACTCCTATCTGTCAGCACAGCACTTTGGGAGGTTGAGGTGGGAGGGTCACTTGAGCCTAGGAGTTCAACACGAGCCTGGGAAACTTAACAAGACAAAAAATAAAAATAATTATCTGCTTAGTGGCACATACCTGTAGCATTAACAACTCAGGAGGCTGAAGCAGAAGAATTGCTTAAGCCCAGGTGTTCAAGATGACAGGTATGGTCCCCCCACTGTGCTCCAGCCTGGGTAACAGGGGCACACGCTGTCTCCAAGGAGAGCAGAGGATGGGGGAGGGGTGTAATCTTTCATCAGATCGCCATTCATTTTTTTTTCTTCCTCTTTTTTTCCCTCTTTTCTTTGTATCTACTTAGGTCCCCTAAGGCGCTGGAGAACGCTGGCGGCTGTGGAGTCATGTGTTTGCATGCATGACAGGTGCCAGCCAGGGAGCTGTGGGCACATCACCCTGGGAAGCCAGCACCCACAGGCTAGGACTGCAGCGTGCAGGGAGGATCTCTGAAGGTCACTGCTCCGCCCTGCTCTGAAGACTGTCCACCAGCATGTCAACGCAGCTTCCCTGCGGGGGTTGAAGGGTGGGAGGACTGTCAGTCAGGATTAAGGCCATCTCCCCCGCCCATCACTCCTTCTGCCAAGCCATCACCAGGCAGCCGGGACTCATGGGCAGTGTCACCTCCGGGGCCATGCTGGCATCTGTAACCTCCATCCACCCTCGAGGTCCCATCCAGCCAGCTCTGCCCACCTGCCTGGCCCAGTCTGTTGTGAAGTTTCACGCTCCTTCCTCTTGTGCAGAGTCGGAATTCACGGGGGTCACCATGCCCACAGGTACCCCAGTAGAAGTGTTGACTCTTATTACTGGCTAGACCCAACCAGAGGACAAACCAGCTTCAGAGAATGCCATCGTTAAAGTAGGTGCCACTGGGGGGTTTCCGCACTTAACTCTCCGATGCTGTCCCCGCCATCAACCTGATACAGACTTCGTCCCCTGCGAGATCACTTCCTCTCAAGTGCAGACCAGATCCCCCGGGGAAGAGACTCCTCGTCCTTATTGTTGCCAAGTGACCCCGAATATTCCTCTCCTGCCTGTTGCAGAAAAGGAAAAGTCACGTTCTGGAAGAACAGCATTGCCCTACAAATACAAACGAGAGACTCTGCACCTAGAACAAGAGTCCCGGAAATTTCTGGAAGCAAATCTCTCACTTGTGACCATCAGATTCCACCTGATGCCTAATGCACCTTCTCAAATCTCATTACGTGTGACAGCCGCAACGCCCGGTCCAGTGGCCACAAAGGACTCTCCGCTGTGTTTCTTCTGCTTCCTTTAACTCACGAGAGTGAAGAGATGAGGACGAAGGCGGGCCGAACACTGGTCTCTCTGAATGCCCTGGACCGACAGCAGCCCTGGTCACCCACTCACCATCCTGTCCATATGCACCCTGGTGAGCATTTTCTAGAAGCTCCCATCGTTCCGTGTTTGTAGGTGTGATGTGTGCCACCTCCGAGGCTGTCGTAGCTTCCACCTCCTCTGTCTGCAGAGAGGCCACAAAGACAGAGCTGAGAAATTATGGCTATCCCAGAAAATAAAATATTTTTTGAAACCACACAGCACAGGTGTGGGTCTTTGTGTCACTGTGAAAACAGAACCCTGCATACTGTTAGCTTGGTAGCATTTGGATGACAGACAGAGTATTCATGGGCCCTGCAGAGAAGTACGGGTGGAAATGCATTTATCACCTGAGCTTGGTACAGTCTGCTCTTGGTACATTTTTTTATTTTTTTGAGATGGAGTCTCGCTCTGTCCCTCAGGCTGGAGTTCAGTGGCACGATCTCAGCTCACTGCAACCTCTGCAGCTGGGATGACAAGCTCCTACTATCATGCCTGGCTGATTTTTGTATTTTTAGTAGCGATGGGGTTTCCCCATGTTGGCCAGGCTGGTCCCAAACTCATGACCTCAGGTGATCCGCCCACCTCAATCTCCCAAAGTGCTGGGATCCCAAAGTGTGAGCCGGGTGGCATCTGGCTGCATCTACAAAATGAGATGCCTCTCGTATGGTCTCCATAGGTGTGGGAAGGGATGCCTTCTATTAAAATAACCACTAAAAAGGCAGTGTCAGAGCTCCCATGATGATTTTAACACCCAAGCTCTTCTGAGGTCATTTTCCTAAAGGAGGTCTGCTTTCTCCATGTCTGAGAACACAGAACATATTCTCACCCTGTACACAGAGGAGCACCGCACTTCACACTCGCGGGTCTCAGCTTTCCCTGGGCAGGGTCTCAACGTGGGAGCCCGAGCACAAGGCAGAAAAACCTGCCATAAGATTCACACAAGCACCTCCACCTGCTCCAGAACAGGGTCAAAGGCTAAGAGAAAAAGTCTGAAAAACCATATTTTATAAGTACAATCTTAAGTGCACTTGTGATTAAAAAATAACATGGTTTTGGTTTTGTTTTTGTTTTTGTTTTTTTGAGTCAGAGTCTCACTCTGTCACCCAGGCTGGAGTGCAGTGATGTGATCTCTGCTCACTGCAACCTCCACCCCCCGGGTTCAGGTGATTCTCTTGTCTCAGTCTTCAGAGTAGCTGGGACAACAGGTGTGCGCCACCACGCCCGTGTAATTTTGTATTTTTTTTTTTCATTTTTTAGTAGAGATGGGGTTTCGGCATGTTGGCCAGACTGGTCTCGAGCTCCTGACCTCAGGTAATCTGCCCACCTCGGCCTCCCAAAGTGCTGGGATTACAGGAGTGAGCAACCACATCTGGTCAACTCATGTCTTAATACACTTATTTTATTATTAACCCCAAGAAGGAAAATGTGGCAGACACATGGCTAAGGGTTACTTTTCATATCTACACGGCGAAAGACCAAGATGGCTGGGTGAGGTGCATACATTCCTCTGGAAAAGGGGCCTTTATACTCTTGGGGTGACGGATGGCCTAGAATAATTGTCTTTCATCCGAGAGAACATAGGGAGATTGTCAAGAAGTGTGTGGGACACCGGGTGCGGTGGCTCACACTTGTAATCCCAGCACTTTGGGAGACCAAGGCTGGTGGATCACAAGGTCAAGAGATCGAGACCACCCTGGTCAACATGGTGAAACCCCATCTCTACTAAAAATACAAAAAATTAGCTGAGCTTGGTGGCGTGTGCCTGTAGTCCCAGCTACTCGGGAGGCTGAGGCAGGAGAATTGCCTGAACCCAGGAGGAGGAGATTGCGGTGAGCTGAGATCACGCCATTGCACTGGAGCCTGGGTAACAACAGCAAAACTCCATCTCAAAAAAGAAAAGAAGTGTGTGGGACTCAGCAAAGTGGCTTACGTGTATAATACCAACACTTTGGGAGGCCAAGGAGGGAGGATCCCTTGAGCCGAGGAAGACCATCCTGGGCAACACAGTGAGACCCCATCTCTACTAAAAATGTAAAACTTTAACCAGGCGTGGTGGTGTGCACCTGTAGTCCAGTCAACCCAAGAGGCTAAGGTGGGAGGATTACTTGAGCCTGGGAGGCCAAGGCTGCAGGGAGCTTTGCCCCCACCACCGCAGTGCAGCTGGGGTCACACACCAACACCAAAAATAAAAAGAAGAAAAGAAAAGTGACGGGCTTGGTGGTAGTGGGGGGTGCAAGCATTGGTGGGGAGAGCTCTAGAGGAACGCAGAGCTTCCTGACAGGTTGAAGACAGTCCTAAGACACATGCAGACTCGGGGTGTGCACTGACTTTCAACACTGCCATGCAGACTACATCTGTCTCCTGCTTATCTGCGGGTATAACAGAAGGCGAGAAGCCCCTCTTTTTATTATTATCATTGTACTTTAAGTTCTGGGGCACACGTGCGGAACACGCAGCTTTGTTACACAGGTACGCATGTGCCATGGTGGTTTGCTGCATCCATCACCCCGTCATCTACATTAGGTATTTCTCCTAATGCTCTCCCCTGTCCCCCTAGCCGAGAGACAGGCCCCGGTGTGTGATGTTCCCCTCCCTGTGTCCGTGTGTTCTCATTGTTCAACGCCCACTCATGAGTGAGAGCATGCGGTGTCTGGTTTTCTGTTCTTGTGTCAGTTTGCTAAGAATGCTGGTTTCCAGCTTCATCCATGTCCCTGCAAAGGACATGAACTCATTCTTTTTGATGGCTGCATAGTATTCCATGGTGTCTCTGTGCCACATTTTCTTTATCCAGTCTATGATTGATGGGCATTTGGCTTGGTTCCAAGTCTTTGCTATCCTGAACAGAGCCACAATAAACATATGTGTGCATGTGTCTTTATAAAAGAATGATTAGAAGCCCCTCTCAATAGAAGGGGTCAGAGCTCCTCCAGGATGAAAATGTGGACAAAGAGCATACGTAGTCTGGATCTAAAATTGGGTCGCTTTGACTTACAGCCCACTTTGGGCGTATAATTGATTGCTAACACAACCTGAGCCAATTCCTTAACCTTTGCCTCCTGAAGGTAACCAATCTGAAAAATGATGAGAACACCCGGTATAATGCCTACCACAACGCACTATTTCTACATGCATTTCACATAGAAATATGTGAATATGAACCAAGCATGGGGGCTGACTCTTGTAATCCCAGCACTTTGGGAGGCTGAGGCAGGCAGATCACTTGAGGTCAGGGGTTGGAGACCAGTCTGGCCAACATGGTGAAACCCATGTCTACTAAAAATACAAACAAACAAACAAACAAACCTGGACGTGGTGGCACAGGCCTGTAGTTCCAGCTACTTGGAAGGCTGAGGCAGAGGAATCACTTGAACTCAGGAGGTGGAGGTTGCAGTCAGCTGAGATCACGCCAGTGCACTCCAGCCTGGGCAACAAATTGAGTGAGACTCTGTCTTGATAATAATAATAATAAAATACATATTAATACATGCAGAATGTGTTTAAAAGTTTCTGCCACAGTACAAGCCCGGGATGCTTACAGCCATTACTGTTGCCATTATTCTGAATATTCACCAAAGAACAAAGTGGGAAAAAATAGATGTGTGTGACCTTAAGTGCGAATCTTCTTGAATTAAGCGGGCAGGATTCTCTAAGTCACAGCTGCAACTCTATCCTTGAATGCTTCCTAAGAAGATGAGAATTTACACTCCTCTTTAAAAACTCCTATCTTTCTGAAAAGGGCCTTGAACCTTGTGTAAAACTCTGAATGGCAAAGGTATTTCTTTTTAATTAAGAAGGCTTCTTGAAGATTCAAGTTGTGTTTTTTGCAGCAGCTGTGAAGGATGGTGTGCGTGTCAACTTGATCAGATTGAACCACGCAAAATATCGATGCTGGCTGTGTCTGTGAGGGGGTTGCCACAGGAGATGAACATTTGAGTCAGGGAGTTGGGAAAGCCAGAACCACCATCAGTCTGCGTGGGCACCATCTCATTAGCGGCCAGCTCAGCTAGAATATAAGCAGGTAGAAAATGTGCAAAGGGAGACTGGCCTCACCTCTCAGCCTCCATCTTCCTCCCACGCTGGAGGCTCCCTGCTCTCTGACATCAGACTCCAGATTCTTTGGTTTTGGGATATGGGCTTGCTGTCCTTGCTCCTCAGCCTGCAGATGGACTATTATGGGACCTTGTGATTGTGTGAGTTCATACTTAATCAACTCCCCTTTGTGTATATATATATATTTATAGAAAATATATATCTATAATATTATAACTATTATTTATATAAAATATGTCTTATTTATATTTACATTTATTTATAATATTAAACAAAAAATATAATATATAAATATAATTACATATAAATACATAAAATATATTTATATACATAAGAGTATAATACATAAAATATATAAATATAATTACACATAAATACATAAAATATATAATTATATATTATATATAATATATTTTCATATCTATTATTATAATATATATTATATAATATCATTTATTTATATTTATAATATTAAACATAAAAATATATTTATATATAAAATTTATAAATATATTTACACATAAATACATAAAATACATAACTATATGTATTATTATAATATATATTACATACAATATTTAATATATTATGTATATGTCATGTATATATTATTATAAATATACCTAATATGTAAATAAGTATATATAAATGTTTTTATATATAAATATATAATATATACATTACATAAATATATTATATTTAAAATATAATTATATACAAAAATACATATAAATATATAAATACATAAAATGTATTTTTTCCATTGGTTCTGTCCCTCTGTAGAACCCTGACTGGTGCAGATGGGAAGACAGATGTATCTGAGATTGATCTAAAAAACTCTGAATATGAATGGAAAACCTACGCAAAGTTGGGCATGGCTTATCTCTTCCGTGAGCAGCCCTGCTGAGACCCACTGGTTTTGGTGTCTCCAATCAGTATCCTTCCTGTAATTTTATGATATGACCACAGCAAAAAGAAACTGTGAAGGCAATTATTGTTCGCAGCTGTTTTATGCCCTGTTGGGAGTTTGGAGAAAAATGTTTACAATCAAGTACTCTTGGAGAATCCTTTATTTGTTTGTTTGTGTCTGATTGGGAGACAGGGTCTCACTCTGTCACGCAGCCTGAATGACATCATGGTTCTCTTCAGTGTTGACCTCCTGGGCTCAAGCAATCCTCCCACGTCAGCCTCCTCAGTAGCTGGGACTACAGGCACACACCGCCATGACTGGCTGATTTTTTAAAAAATGTTTTGAAAGATGGGGTCTTGCTATGCGACCCCATCAGGCTGGTTTCAAACTTCTGGGCTCAAATGATCCTCCCACCTCAGCCTAAAGTGCTGGGGTGGCAGGTGTGAGCCACTGCACCCCGTTGAGAAAACTTAGAGTGCTGTGAAAAAAATAGAACAGAAACATGCTAATGTGCTCCCTGCTTACTCTGGACATGAAGAAGTAGAGAGATCCTAGCCTCAATTCTAAGAGGGGAAAACAAGGCCTCAATTTGGAATAAGCACTTTTATGGAGCATGTCTGTTGTAACATGATGTCACATAAAAACATGTCACGGCAGGCTGGGCGTGGTGGCTCATGCCTGCAATCCTAGCACTTTGGGAGGCTGAGGCGGGCAGATCACCTGATGTCAGGGGTTGGAGATCAGCCTGGCCAACACGGCGAAACCCCATGTCTACTAAAAATACAAAAATTAGCAGGGCATGGAAGCTGGCCCCTGTCATCTCAGCTACTCAGGAGGCTGAGGTAGGAGAATCACTTGGACCCAGGAGGCAGAGGCTGCAATGAGCTGAGATTGTGCCACTGAACTCCAGCCTGGGGGACAAACTGAGACTCTGTATCAAGAAAAAAGAAAAAAAAAGATACACACACACACACACACACACACACACACACACACACACACACATATTATTTCTTTTTTATATGTATAATATAATTTTTTTGACATATGTGTCATTGACACAGTGTGAGAGTCAGTGCTGCCAGGATAAATATAATTTCACTTCCCTGTCAGCAAGCCTGTGAACCTGCGTGGTAATAACCCCACCCCTATTGGCACCTGGGTTTGGGTTTGTTTCATTCATTGAGTAGGTGGAGACAGTGCATTGTTCTTCCTGCGTTTCACACAGGTTATTCCTCTTCCACACTGTGGTGCACACCCCTGTGTTTTTATGACACATCTTATACCAGATGACTCTGGGCTCCAGTTTGTTTTATTGGAACAGATGGAAATGTAAAAGTAAGGTCACTTACTTTCAAGCAATACACAAGTTGATGGAGTTTGTGGTCAGGAAATGACTGACCTCGTTTTTTGAGCCATGGAAGGGGACTGTCCTGAAGGGCATTTGAAGAGGTGCATTTAATGATCACTCTCTGAATTGTAGTAGCACGCATTCAGCTCTCACTACCCCACTGAGACCTAGATTTTCTCACATCATCCGTGCAGCGATCCCATCCTCTGCTTTAAAGAGGTGACAGGGAACAGAGACGTTCAGGTACATAAACAGGTAACACAGCTAGTCCCCGAGGCTTCTGGGAACAGCACATCGGCTTAGAACCACTGTATGGGACCACCCATTTTGCACCCTCTGGGACCGGCAATCAGCATGAAGGCTGGAGAGGAGTTGGCATTCAGCCGTGAAGTTGAGCATCTTCCCTCCATCCACCCAAATATCTATGCAATTATCGATCTACCCATACATATATTAATCTATTTTTCGATCTGTAATCTATCCAGCTATGTACACATCTATTCACGCACTCAGTGTGTCCATCTATCATTCATCTACCTCTTCATATAACCATTTATCCAACCATATATCCACCCATCCTAATCAATTATCCAGCTATGTACCCACCATCGTCTACCCATTTATCGGTCCACCCATCATCTGTAGATGCATGTGTTGTTCTCTCTATGTAACCATCTGTTCAACTCTCTACATCCATCCATTCAATCAGCTATCCAACTATCTATCTACCCATTCGTCCATCTACCCATCCATCTGTCCATCCATCATCTGTGTGTCCATCCATCATCCATGTTTCCAACTAGCCATCTCTCTATATAACCATCGATCTATCTATTCATCAATTCATCCAATCGACTATGCAACTACCTACCTACCCATTTCTCCATCTACCCATCTCTCTGTCCATCCATTAATCCATCTAATAATTCATCCATCTATGCACCCAACTTCCTATCCAGCTATTCATTCGTCCACTTACCCACCCCCCATCCATCTATCCATCTACCTACCTATTATTTTCTGAGACCAAATGTTGGGACCCACATACATGCAGGCCGACTTCCATATCTGCACAGTTTAGGTAATGGATATTCATTAAATGAATGCATGCACCCTTGAATGAATGAATTGACTTTGTCTGGCTCATTCTAGAGAATCTTTGCAGTGCTATTCCACTTTTGCCATGAAATACATTCAAAGGAGGAGAACAACTTGGTTGGAAGAAGCCTGATTTCCCCATTTCAGTGGGGGAATTGAACTCCACCCTGGAGACAGAGCCAAACTCACAGTGCAAAAAGATCACAAAATGCTTTCTGTGAAATGTGCGTGGGCCTCTTTATAGTTTTCTGTTCTTAACTGTTTGTTCTAGGTGGGGGCAGAGGGGGAAACCATTAGATTCTGAAGAGTTTTCATGGCTTTATATATTAGACATTGGCCATGTGTAATTGCGAAATGAATGCAAAAGCTATGCTTCACAAAGAGCAGTATAAAGAGGTACTGCATTCCCCTGGTGGTTCAGGAAATTGGAAACAGCAGGTTAGAATACTGAGCATTACTCACTGTTTAATCTCAGTCTAGCTTCCAACAATCGCAACACATTCTACACCAGAAATTTGGAAAATAAACGAGTAATATTGATGCTCTCATGTTGACAAGGGTTTGGATGGGTCTGGAGTACTTTATATGCTAAACATTGCTCATTCCATGCTCCCTGGAAGACCTCGTGTACTTTTTTAAAGAAATAAAAATACACCTTTATATTAATATCTTTGGTTTTAGAATGCCCACCCTAATGTGCTTTTTTTTGCCAGTGCCAGTAAGTATAATAGACAATTGTCCTAGGTGCAATTAGTCATTTTGTACCACTGAGGCAGAGGGATGTTGAAAAGATGTAAAGGGTGACATTTTGGCACCTAGAAGCCGGGTGATTCCAGCATCACCTACTTCCTTTGGCAAGCACTGACCCTCACACTTCTCTTGTTAAACCTGAGCCCCAAACCCTCTGGGCAAGGGCCCTTTTCCCAGTGCAGATGGAGCTACGTTTTCTTACCCTCCAGAGAGATCCACAGGGAGCCACACACACCAACATTGTCTCTGCCAAGAAACAGTTCTAAAGGCATCAGCTTAGCAAGACTCCGTTTTTTCTTTCTTTCTTTGTTTTGGAAAAGGTCTCTCTGTGTGATCCGGGCTGTGTGATCCAGGCTGTGTGACCCGGGCTGGAGTGTAGTGGCAGACTCAACTGGCTGGGCTCACGTTATCCTTTCACCTCAGCCACCAAGCCTGAGGCTCGGCTAATTGGTTTCCTCCCTCGCTCCCTCCCTCCCTCCCTCCCTCCCTCAATCCCTCCTTCTGTCCCTCCCGCTTTCTCTCTCTCTCTTTCTTTCTTTCTTTCTTCTTTCTTTCTTTCTTTCTTTCTTTCTTTCTTTCTTTCTTTCTTTCTTTCTTTCTTTTTTCTTTTTCTTCCTTCCTTCCTTCCTCCCTCTCTCCCTCCCTCCCTGCTTCCCTCCCTTTCTCCCTCCTTCCTTCCCTCCCTCCTTCCTTCCCTCCCTCTCTCTCTATCCCTCTGTCCCTCCTTCCCTCCCTCTCTCTCTTTCTTCCTTCCCCTTTCTTCCTTTCTCCCTCCCTCCTTCTTTCACTCCCTCTCTCCCTCCCTCTCTCTCTCTCTTTCTTTTTCTTTCTTTCCTTCTTTCTGTTTGTAGAGACACAGCTTCACCATGTTGTCCAGGCTGCCTTTCACTCCTGGGCTCAAGCAGTCCTCCTTGTGTCAGCTTCCCATAGTGTTGGGATTACAGGCATGAGCCACCACGCCCAGCCAAGACTCGCTTTTAAAATGTAATGACAATTTTTAGACTCCCTTTTTATTGTAATTTGCAGTTTACACACAAGAAAAGTGTTTCGAGCGGATTCGTATTGAGACTTTGCAAAAGTTCCTCTCCCCTCAGTCGTTGTTTAGCAAACCCTCTTTGTGGCTGTCTCCCCTGGATGGATTGGTGTAGTCTTCCCACAGTCAGGTGAGCTGTTTCTGCTTCTGAGGGCAACTTCACATCAGCACAGAGGAAGATGCTACCACAGGACGTGGCTACAGCCAGGCAGGCCTCATTTAGGTTGTTTGTACTAGGACTGATGCATTTGAGTCGATCCTGCAGCATTTCCCCGTCTTTCTTGTGATAAATCGCCTGGACATACGCAATTCCTGCTGAGGGGCAAGAAAGTGGCCATCCCAAGCTCCATGGCTACCTCCAGGGACCCCTAGTTTGCACTCTGCTACCATGTCCACCTATGTGCCTAACCTCCCTACACCTGTGTGGTGACAACTCAAGACACAGTATGTGGTCCATGGAGGAGCAGTATTGGCACTGCCCATTACTTACACACACAGAGCATGAAGCCCCAGCCAGATACACTGAAGTAGAATCTGCCTGGTAGCAGATCCCCAAGAAATTACTACACAGGATGGTCTAGGAGGCGCCATTACATGCAAGCAAAACACAGAAACTCATGCGGCTTTCTCAGGAAGATTCCATGCAGTGTTCTTAAGGACAACCGGGACTGGCGTGGTGGTTCACGCCTGTAATCCCAGCACTCTGGGAGGCCGAGGTGGGTGGATCACGAGGTCAACAGATCGAGACCATCCAGGTCAACATGGTGAAACCCCGTCTCTCCTAAAAATACAAAAAATTAGCTGGGCATGGTCGCGCGTGCCTGTAATCCCAGCTACTCGGGAGGCTGAGGCAGGAGAATTGCCTGAACTCAGGAGGCGGAGGTTGCGGGTGAGCCGAGATCGCGCCATTGCACTCTAGCCTGGGTAACAAGAGCGAAACTCCATCCCCCCCCAACAAAAAAAAAAAAAAGAAAAGAAAAGAAAATCAAGAACTCAAGCTTGGATTCCAGTGGCAAAGTGGTGACCCTACTGGTTCTGATCTTGGGGCAGGGAATAAGTTTGCCGGACCTCAACTCTGAAGAAGGTCCTGGAAGGACGCAGACTTGCTACAGAAAGTGTATTTCAACTTGAATGAGAAGTTTGGGTAACATTTGCCACGAGACGTTGCTCATTTGCAGAGTGGAGGTAATCATTTAGTCCTTGGCTTGTCACTACCCTTGGTTATCACAACTACTCAGGAACTCAGCTACCAGAGATGTGTAAGTTTCCAGCCCTGACCCCAATGGCAGCCTCATGTTCAAATCCAGCAGACAGGCGTTATGAGCCCTTCCTCTCACCAACAGCAACCTGTGTCTTCCACACCACCTGAGGCTTCTAAGATGGAAGATGAGTCTTCCAACTTCCACTGAGTGCATTATATAATCTCAATACTTATTTGTAGTTCTGTTTAGGGCTGAAACAGAAGCAGACAAGATCAAAGCCTTGGTTTTGTGGCTGCAATGGGAATGAAGTAGTCATTAAGCCTGTTGAGGAAACATCTAACTTGGAAGTAATTAGTGTCATGAGTGAGCACAGCTATAGGGTCCATTCTACGTGAGTTTGGGGTTCGCTTGCTGACTTTGCTGTGGAGCCTTGGAAATACTGTTTTGTTTGACTTGCAGATTCACAGAAGCTCAATCTAAAATGCAATGTGGAAATATAACTTCATGCCATGACTGAGGTTGGCCTCCCATGAGTTAGGGAAATGTGTGCTTAAGAGGATAATCTGATTTTAGAAAATAATATTCAAATGCCGTCATGTTTACATGTTGACCCCTCCCCACACTGGCTCAGCTCTCTCTTATTAAAATCAATTTCTTGCTGATATGAATGATATTAGACTGCTGAAAGACATATAACGGTGAAAAACTGGTAACTATGATTTGAAAATGAAAAGACATTGACAGGGAGACAGATAAAAATAAAGACTTGAGCTGAGTGCAGTGGCTCACACCTGTAATCCCAGCACTTTGGGAGGTCGAGGCAGGTGGATAACAAGGTCAAGAGATTGAGACCATCCTGGTCAACATGGTGAAACCCTGTCTCTACTAAAAATACAAAAAAATTAGCTGGGCATGGTGGCGCATGCCTGTAATCCCAGCTACTCAGGAGGCTGAGGCAGGAGAATTGTCTGAATCCAGGAAGCGGAGGTTGCGGTGAGCCCAGGTTGCACTATTGCACTCCAGCCTGGGTAACAAGAGTGAAACTTTGTCTCTAAATAAATAAATAAATAAAGACTGCTCCAGAAAACCAGAAGAGAAAGCTTTCTGACCCTTTTCTTAATTTCCGATTACATCAGAAGCATCTGGCTCATGGCTCCATAGCTTACAGATGTTATGAAGCCATTTTGAATGGCTGAGAAGGTTAGCCTGTTCCTGTTACTGGAATGCCAGAGATCTGATACAGGGTGGATTACCCTTACAATACAGGCATAGGACCCAAGAACGTAGACACAAGGTCCTTTGTCCAGTGTACTGACTTGCCAATGGCAATGCTGGGACAACATGCTTATGTCCCCGGCCCTAAACCCGATACTCCTTAATCTTCTGGTAGAAAAAATGATGGCTCCAATGATGTCCATGTCCTTGTACCCAGGTGGTAGACAAAATAATGGCTCTAAAAATGTCCACATTCTAATCCCCATGTGGGAAACAGAATAATGCCCCCAAAGATGTCCACATCCTAATCCCCATGTGGGAGACAGAATAATGGCCCTAAAGATGTCCACATCCTAATCCCCATGTGGGAAACAGAATAATGCCCCCAAAGATGTCCACATCCTAATCCCCATGTGCGAGACAGAATAATGGCCCTAAAGATGTCCACATCCTAATCCCCATGTGGGAAACAGAATAATGACCCCAAAGATGTCCACATCCTAATCCCATGTGGGAGACAGAATAATGACCCAAAGACGTCCACGTCCTAATCCCATGTGGGAGACAGAATAATGGCCCTAAAGATGTCCACATCCTAATCCCCATGTGGGAAACAGAATAATGACCCCAAAGATGTCCACATCCTAATCCCCATGTGGGAGACAGAATAATGGCTCTAAAGATGTCCACATCCTAATCCCCATGTGGGAAACAGAATAATGGTCCCAAAGATGTCCACATCCTAATCCCCATGTGGGAGACAGAATAATGGCCCCAAAGATGTCCATGTCCTAATCCCCATGTGAGAGACAGAATAATAGCCCCAAAGATGTCCACGTCCTAATCCCCATGTGGGAGACAGAATAATGGACATCCACATCCTAATCTCCATGTGGGAGAAAGAATAATGTTCCCAAAGACGTCCACATCCTAATCCCCATGTGGGAGACAGAATCATAGCCCCAGAGATGCCCACATTCTAATCCCCATGTAGTAGACATAATAATGGCCCCAATGACACTCACATCCAAATCCCTGAAATCTGTTAATATGTGATCTTATATGGCAAAAGCAACTTTGTAAAAGCGATTAAGTATTTTGAGATTAGAGGATTAACCAGGATTATAATGGAGTATATACCTTTACATTGAGATATAAGGGTCAATGTAAAGGTCAATGTCATCATAAGCATCCTTATACCAAAAGGAGGACACAGGAGGGTCAGAGAAGACAAGCAGATGTGAGGACAGATACAGAGGTCTGAGAAGAGGGAGATGTACTGATGGCTTTAAGTTGGAGAAATGGCCCACAAACCAAGGCACGCAAAACAACCTCTACAAGCTTCGAAAGGCGGAAGAGTAGGTTTTACCCTGGAGACTACGGAAGAAATCAGCTCTGACAACACGTGGATGTTAGTCCAGCAATACTGATTTCAGGCTTCTCAACTCCAGAACCAAAAGAGAATACATTTCTGTTCTTTTAAAGCCATTAAATTGGTGATTCATTATGGCACCTGGAGAAGGCAAAAATGCACATTTTCCCCCTATTGCTTATTTTTGTCAGATTTGTCAAAGATCAGATGGTTGTAGATGCATGGTATTGCTTCTGAGGGCTCTGTTCTGTTCCATTGATCTATGTCTCTGCTTTGGTACCAGTACCATGCTGTTTTGATTACTGAGCCTCGTAGTATAGTTTGAAGTCTGGCAGTGTGATGCCCCCGGCTTTGTTCTTTTTGCTTAGGATTGTCTTGGCCATGTGGGTGTTCTTCTGATTCCATATGAAGTTTAAAGTGATTTTTTCCAGTTCTGTGAAGAAGGTCATTGGTAGCTTGATAGGGATAGTGTTGAATCTATAAATTACTTTGGGCAGTATGGCCATTTTTACAATATTGATTCTTTCTAATCATGTTTTACAAAATGACAGTGACGTGGTTCGGCTGTGTGCCCACCCACATCTGAACTTCAATTGAATCTCCAAGAACTCCCACATGTTGTGGGAGGGACCCGGGATGTAATTGAATCATGGGGGATGGTCTTTTTTGTGCTATTGTTGTGTTAGTGAATAAGGCTCATGAGATCTAATGGGTTTGTTTTTTGTTTTCTTTGAGATGGAGTCTAGCTCTGTCACCCAGGCTGGAGTGCAGTGGTGAGATCTCAGCTCACTGCAACCTCTGCCTCCTGGGTTCAAGCGATTCTCCTGCCTCAGCCTGCCAAGTAGCTAGGATTACAAGTACCACCACCATGCCCCGCTAATTTTTGTATTTTTAATAGAAACGGAATTTCACTGTGTTGGCCAGGTTGGTCTCGAACTCCTGACCTCATGATCTACCCACCTTGGCCTCTGAAAGTGTTGGGATTACAAACATGAGCCACCGTGTCCAGATAATCTGACAGGTTGTTGTTTGTTTGTTTGTTTTTTTTTGAGACAGAGTCTCACTCTGTTGCCAGGCACCAGGTTGGAGTGCAGTGGCACAATCTCGGCTCACTGCAACCTCTGCCTCCTGGGTTCAAGCAATTAAAGGCACACGCCACCATGCCCAGCTAATTTTTGTATTTTTAGTAGAGACGGGGTTTCACCTTGTTGGCCAGGATGGGCTCGATCTCTTGACCTCATGATCCGCCCGAATCGGCCTCCCAAAGTGCTGGGATTACAGGCTTGAGCTACCACACCCAGCCTAATCTGATGGGTTTATCATCGGTTTCTGCTTTTGCTTCTTGGTCACTTTTCTCTTGCCGCTGCCATGTTAGAACTGCTTCTTCCTTCCCGCCATGATTCTGAGGCCTCCCCAGCCATGTGGAACTGAAAGTCCAATTAATCCCCTTTTTCTTCCCAGTCTTGAGAATGTCTTTATCAGCAGCGCCTGCTACCACAACTAGCTAATTTTTGTATTTTTAGTCAAGATGAGGTTTTGCCATGAGTTTCCATATGCTGGCCAGGCCAGTGTCAGACTCCCTACCTCAAGTGATCTGCCCACTTCAGCCTCCCCAAGTGCTGAGATTACAGGTGTGTAAGTCACCGCACCCGGCCAGTTTTTATCTTTTTTTCTTTTTTTGAGACAGACTCGCTCTGTCACCCAGGCTGGAGTTCAGTGGCACAATCAGGGAGGCCCAGGTGGGCAGATCACTGGAAGTCAGGAGTTCAAGACCAGCCTGGCCAACATGGTGAAACCCTATCCGTATTAAAAATAACAAAAATTAACCAGACTTGGTGGTAGGGGCCTGTAATGCCAGCTGCTGTGGAGGCTGAGCCAGGAGAATTGCTTGAACCCAGGAGGCGGAGGTTGCAGTGATCTGAGATTTTACCACAGCACTCCAGTCTTGAGTGACACTCAAAGAACAAAAACAAAACAAAAACAAGGCCAGGCATAATGGCTGGCACCTGTAATCCCAGCATTTTGGGAGGCCGAGGTGGGGGGACCACAAGGTCAAAAGATCAAGACCATCCTGGCCAACATGGTCAAACTTTATCTCTACTAAAAATACAAAAATTAGCCAGGCATGGTGGTGCGTGCCTATAGTGTCCCAGCTCCTCAGGAGGCTGAGGCAGGAGAATCGCTTGAATCTGGGAGGTGGAGGTTACAGTCAGCCAAGATCATGCCACTGCATTGCAGCCTGGCAACAGAGGGAGACTCAGGTCTCAAAAACACTCAACATTGGGAGGCCGAGATGGGTGGATCACGAGGTCAAGAGATTGAGACCATCCTGGTCAACATGGTGAAACCACGGCTCTACTAAAAAAAAACAAAAAACAAAAAATTAGCTGGGCATCGTGGCGCGTGCCTGTAATCCCAGCTACTCAGGAGGCTGAGGCAGGAGAATTGCCTGAACCCAGGAGGCGGAGGTTGTGGTGAGCCGAGATTGCACCATTGCACTCCAGCCTGGGTAACTAGTGCGAAACTCCATCTCAAAAAAACAAACAAACAAACAAAAAACACTCAACAACAGGAAACAAACCAAGTGGAAAGAAAGCCAGTTGTTGAGAAAGCAGTTTGTTTCCTGGTTTAATTATTTTTACAATAACGTACAGCCTCTCATTCCATAAATAAAAACAAGTGCCTTATTTTTATGCATACGGCAAAGTCAGCTAATGCAGCACTCGGCGTGTGAAACCCAAATCCTGTGTTTCACGGAGGATGAGGGTGCATTTATACTGCACCGTCCACTTCCTTAGAGAAGGCTTAGACTCTTGTGCCAAGTACTTGTAACTAGTACATTCTACCTGAATGGGATTATTGATTCAATGCTTCAGTGACTTTAGGACTTTTACGGTTCTACTCCCTGGAATCCCATGGGTCTGAAATGTTAATAAGCGACTTTAGCAGAAACAGTTCTGTGGTCAAAGAATTTGGAGAAGGCAGGCTGCGAATCCCACAGTCTCTCTCCCTCGGGGAGGTTTAATTGTCCTTCAGCAAACAAAAGACTGAGAAATCTTGCTTAAAAGAACAGATCAACTGAGCTCAATCTTCTCCACATTCCGCTCCCCCCTCCCCCACCCCAAGCACTTTTATTAGCATTCCAAGATATTTATGTTGGAAAGTATTACCCAACACCGTTCGGAAACATTTAGCCACATAATAGAAAGAAACATCTGACAGTTCCCACGGAGGCGGGTATTAGGGACTTCACTTTTATGGCCAGTGTTTCCTTCTAGATTTCATCTTGGGTCATGCAGCTGACCCCATCTAGAATTGCAGCTGGTGCTAAAAGCCCTCCTAGGCTGGGTGCTCCATATACTTGCATTTATTTTTTGACTTATTTTTATTTTTTAGAGACAGGATCCTGCTCTGTCACCCAGGCTGGAGTGCAGTTGGTGCAATCATAGCTCACTGCAGCCTCGACCTCCTGGTCACAAGCGATCCTCCTGCCTCAGCCTCCCCAGTAGCTGGGAATACAGATGAGTGCTACCACATTCAGTGAATTTTTGTGTTTTTTTTTTTTCTTGTGAAGATGGGGTCTCACCAGGTTGCCCAGGCTGGTCTCCAACTCCTGGTCTCAATGGGTCCTCCACCTTGGCCTCCCAAAGCACTAGGATTCCAGGTGTGAGTCACTGCCCCTGGCCGTAAAAGTCTCCTGTGACAGCTGTCAAGTAAATACATTAAGATAGCTCATGGAGCAAAGTTTTCGTAACTTCCTGAAAGTTCTACACATTTCTAAAATATTTAAGAAAGTGATACGGGGCTGGACATATTGGCTCACACCTGTAATCCCAGTACTTTGGGAGGCAGAGGCGGGCGGATCACCTGAGCTCAGGATTTCAAGACCAGCCTGGCTAACATGCTGAAACCCCATCTGTAGAAAATATACAAAACCCAATCTTATAGAAAAATTAGCTGGGCATGGTGGCATGTGCCTGTAATCTCAGCTACTTGGTTGGCAGAGGCAGAATTACTTGAACCCAGGAGGTAGAGCTTGCAGTGAGTCAAGATCACACCACTGCACTCCTGCCTGGATGACAAGAGCCAGACTCCATCTGAAAAAAAAAGAAAAAAAGAAAGTGAGTAATACCATGCGCTTAACAGTGAGTTCATGCAATTCGTGTGACCCGCACATGTTGGAACCATGGAAACAAGTCGTCTTCTGGTTTTATATTATTTTTTTACAATATCATACAGCCTCTCATTTCCTAAATAAAAATAAGTGCCTTAAAATGAATCTTGCTGTGTGCGGCAGTTCATACCTATAATCCCAGTACTTCGGAAGCTGAGATGAGAGGCACGTTTGAGCCCAGAGGTTCAACTTGAGCCTGCCCACCATAGCGAGACCCCATCTCTACCAAAAAATACCTAAATTAGCCAGGTGTGGTGGTGCACACCTATTGTCCCAGCTACTTGAGAGGCTGAGATGTGAGGATCACCTGAGCCTGGGAAGTGGAGGCTGCAGTGAACCATGATTACACCAGTGCACTCCAGCTCTGCAGCCTAGGTGACAGAGGGAGACCCTGTCACAGAAAAAAAAAAAAAAAAAGGTAATAGCGGGAGACTTTGACACCACATTGTTAATATTTGACGTATCAATGAGATAGAAAATTAACAGAGACATCTATGATTTGAACTCAAACCTGGAACAAGTAAACTCAGTGAATATTTATAGAATTCTTCACCCCAGGTCCACAGAGCATACATTTTTCTCAGTATCACATTACATCTATATTGAAAGTGACCACATAATTGGAAGTAAATCACTCTTCAGCATTTGCATAGCATTTCACAGTTTTTTTTTCAGTTTTCATTTGCTTTTGTGATATAGCTGGCCTAGAATTAGAACCAGTACAATGCCATTTTAAAATGGAAAAACTGTTTCCTTTCTCCTCACAATGACGCTAGCCATGGCTTCTGTAAACTACTAAGATTACCTTGCAAAATGTAAAGAGAGGACAAGCTGCATACTTTCTCTTATCTGTAACTGCCAGAATTGCTGGCCTTTGTTTACCAAAGTAAGCACCCCCAGATAATTCCATCCTGGCGCCAAGTAACCTAAAATTATGTGGACCCCACACCTGTCCAAATAATGTATAAACTAATGTTTACCTTGACCTCTGTAAACCACTTAAGTGGCAATCGGAATGACAAAAGTCCCCTGGCCTTGCAATATCTGGAGCCCCCTCACCCTCCTCTCAGCCTAGGAGGTGATTGACAGCTTTCATTCCCATCTCCGTTCCTCACCCCCACTCCCAAGGTGGTTTTGTGGGTATAAAAAGGTCTTGTCACTCTTCTTTCTCTGCCATGGGTTGGAGAGACATGAGTCCTCCGTGGTCACTGGCAATAAACCTTGCAATTTGGTATACTTTTGTTGTGGTGTTGACTTTCTGTGCTAAGTTCAATGCAACAGTTTGGAGGTCCCACAGAGATCTTATTTTTCATCACCAGACAAAAGCCATTTCAGAGTCTCGCCTGGGTGTCCGCTCCCACCTCGGAAGCCTCTAGGGGAGGCGCCCCCTGAGCTGTCTCAGGGCCCTGGAGTGCCACTGCGGAGGAGCGCCCACCCGGCCGACATTCGCCCAAAATTCTTCAGGGTCCTAAAAGCCTCTGGAGGTAGGTTGGTTTGGAATCTGGGAACCGGTTCAAGGGAAAGGGCCTGTGTCGGGGGACTGACGAGTCACTGAAACTCTGACATGGCAAGCCTCACCGAGACGTCGCTTGAGGCTTCTGGTGGCTGTCATAGTGGGTGGCAGCCTTCTGGTAGCTGGTACAGTGGGTACCTGTGTCGAGTAGCTGGTATAGTAGATATCAGCTTTTGGTAGCTGGCATAGTGGGTGCCAGCCTTCTGGTAGCTGGTACAGTGGGTAGCCACATCGGGTAGCTGGTATAGTGGGTATATCAGCGTCGAGTGGCTGGCATAGTGGGTGCCAGCCTTTTGGTGGCTGTCATAGTGGGTGGCAGCCTTCTGGTAGCTGGCATAGTGGGTGTCAGCATTCGATTGTTTTCCGTAGCCTCTATGTGAGTGAGAGAGTGTGTGAGTATCTATCTAGTCCCACGGCTGAAAGCCACAGGGCTTGAGTGGGCCTCCACCCATGGTTCCACGGGAGCGTCATAAGGCATAACGGTGACTCACCTCAGATTTGTCCTACTCGGACTTCCATCCTGAGGTGACCAGGCCCGGGGATTATACGGGTGCACCTTGAGTCAAGACATTCCTGAAATACCCCTCCAGGGGCGTGGCTGGGCAGGCAACTGAGTGGTCTCCTCTGGGAGGCTCCCACCCTTTGTTTGTCTCTCTTGTATGTGGTCCTGTCTCATCTGTAAGTTTGCCAGTATTATTAGACTTCTGCTAGCAGACATACACTGGATGCAGGGAACTTTCATTGATTATATCCCTGCAGAGATTACTCTATTCTCCTTCTGTTTGGAAAACTCTGGCCCTACCGTGAAAGCTCTCTCTCTCTCTCTCCTTCCCCCACAAAGAGGCTCCCTTATCTCTCACTTTACATACCGGCCCGAGCCCTCCTTCTGCCTTATCAGCACTCCCCAGCTCCCCTCCCGCTGCTTCTGCCTTATCAGCACTGCCCGGCTTCCCACCACCCGGTTTCTGCCTCATCAGCTCTCCCCAGCTCCCTGACACCCAGCTTCCCGCCACCCAGCTTCCCGCCTAGTGGTTCAAACTGACCAAACGTTGCCCACCACCTCAGCTTTCTCACTTCCCCACTCCCTCGGCCCTTCAACCCCCTATAAAACAACCCTACCCCTCTGAGCGGGATGGCCATTTATCCATTTCATCCCGGCTGGCCTGCCCGGAGGCTCTTTTCTCAATAAAGCCTGAACTTAAGGACTTTCTCCTAGCCTATGGTCCGGTTTCTTTCCCAAAGAGCCCAGTCTTCCTGCAGAGGGTAAATTGGTCAGTGGTGCCGAAACCCGGGATGGGAGGGGCCATTGGCCCAGCCACGGCCTCCCTCCCCGACCTACCCAACACTGGTCCTGCCACCTCCATGCTCCGATTAAGGTAAGCCAAGTTTTTCTTGCTTTGCCTTTCTCCACTTCCCGTCTCCTCTTCCTACGGCACGGTGCAGTTGCTCCCCTCAGGCGTTCCTCATGGACTCCTTGCCTAGTCTCGGCCGAGCCAAGGAAGTCCTCTGTTCTGGCTCCAGGAGCCTTCCGAGGGACAGCTGCCAGACGGGGGACGCCCCTCTGACTGCTTCCCTATCCATACTTAATTGTACTCCGGGGAATTTGCAGCGAATGGGGATGCCTATTCGTTGCATCTGCCCATCCGCGCCAGAGAGTCTGTAGCTGCACCTGCCATGGGAAATTCGGAGTCCAAAATACCTCTCAGCACCCCCCTTGGGTGCTTGCTGCGAAATTTTACCAAATTGGGATATTCCCAAACCCTCAGAAAGAAAAAGCTTGTCTTCCTGTCCCAGGTGGCTTGGCCCCAATACAAACTCAGTAACCAGTCACATTGGCCCCCGACTGGCACTTTCGATTTCAACACCCTCCGAGATCTGGACAATTTTTGTCACCGCACGGGCAAGGACAATGAAATTCCTTACATTCAGGCTTTTTGGGACCTCCGTACCCACCCCGACCTATGTTCTTCCTGCTCCGCCTACCAAATCCTCTTAGCCCGTACCCCTCGTAAATCTTCCTCCACTACCTCTCCCCCTCCCTACTCCTCACCAGAGGATCTGCCTGAACATCTTTCCTCTCCTGCCAATCTCAGCAACCAGTCACCATCAACAGCACGCTCTTCCTCTGCTCCCTCTGCACCTCCTACCTCAGCTGCCATGCCTCACTCTTCCTCTACTCCCTCTGAGCCCCCTCCCTCAGAGGCTGCACTTCCTTTTGCCTCTCCAGTGGCAGCCCACACCCGCTCTCACCAGCCAGCTATCCTGGCCCCACTCCGAGAAGTAGCAGGCGTGGAAGGTTTAGTCAGGGTCCATGTTCCTTTCTCACTTCAAGACCTGTACCAAATTGAGAGATATTTAGGATCCTTCTCAGCCGACCCGTCCACTTATATTAAGGAATTCCAATACCTCACTCAAGCCTACAGCCTCACTTGGCATGATATTCATGTTATCTGTTCCTCCACCCTCACAGTGGAGGAGCACGAGCGCATCCTCACTGCAGCCAGAAACCAAGCAGATAAAGACCATGCTATAGATAACCAGATCCCCCTAGGCCCTGAAGCAATTCCAGGTGAAGACCCCCAATGGGACTATCAGGCTAATCTAGGGTCTGATATACCCAAGAGGGACCGCATGATTAGATAACTCCTCAGGGGAATGGATGCTGTATCTAACAAAGTTGTAAACTATGATAAACTGAGAGAAATCACCCAACTACCTGATGAGAACCCCGCCCTCTTTCTCACCTGCTTGCAAGAAGCCCTAGTCCGGTATACTCGGCTAGATCCAGCCTCCCAAAACGGGGCCACTGTATTAGCCTCCCATTTTATCTCCCAATCAGCACCCGACATAAGAAAGAAACTAAAGAAAGCAGAAAGGGGGCCAGAGACTCCCATCCAAGACCTGGTAAAAATGGCCTTTAAAGTATTCAATGCCAGGGAGGTTGCAGCTGAGGCTGCCCGCCAAACTCGCATGAAGCAGAAGGCTGCCCTCCAGACCCAAGCCCTAGTGGCGGCTCTAAGGCCGGCAGGGAACAAGAAGCCCAAGGCCGAAACCCATGCCCCTCCGGGGGCATGTTTCAAATGTGGAAAGGAAGGACACTGGTCCCGAGCCTGTCCACAACCATGGCCACCAACTAAGCCTTGCCCTATCTGTCAGCTCCCGGGACACTGGAAGTCAGACTGCCCCAGCTTCCCCAGGGTGCCGGTTCCTCAAAACAGACATACTGGCGTTATGCAGCCAGTGGTCACCCTCGGTAGGAAGGAGCCTGCTTGCCAGGAACCGACCTCCGAGGGAGCTCCATTCCCCAGTCTATTAGGGCTGCTAGACGACTAGCGGGGCCCTGGCTTACCGACTCCGGTTACCCTGGCCGAGCCAGGGGTCAAAATTCAGGTAGCGGGTAAAAGTGTCTTGTTCTTGCTCGACATGGGGGCTACATACTCTGCACTTCCTTCTTATTTTGGCCATCTCACCCCTTCCCAGGTCTCGGTCATGGGAATAGATGGGACCCCGAGTATCCCCTACCAAACCCCACCACTCATGTGCTCATATAACTCCACTCCCTTCACCCACTCCTTTTTAGTAATCCCCACCTGCCCAGTTACCCTCCTAGGATGAGACATCCTTTCAAAGCTGAAGGCCATCATAACCTTCCCCTCCACCAACCCACACAGTCTCTTTCTCCTAGCCCTCACCTCAGACACCGAACCCCAAAAAGCCCTGTCAGAACTACTCCCTGGAGTCTACCCTCAGGTCTGGGACATTAACAATCCGTCTGTAGCTACCCACCACCAGCCAGTTCAGGTCTGCCTTAAAGACTCCTCACCTCATTTTCTCTGCCGCCCTCAATTTCCCATCTCTAAAGCCCACCGTATGGGTATCCGACCCATCATAACTAAAAGGTCAAGGCCTCCTAATTCCCATTAACTCCCCATGTAATACCCCCATCCTCCCAGTACAAAAACCCACAGGACAATATAGGCTAGTCCAGGACTTGCGCTTAGTTAATGAAGCTGTAATTCCCATACATCCAGTTGTCCCCAACCCATACACCATTCTCTCTAACATTCCCCCAGAGACCACCTGTTTCTCAGTCTTAGACCTAAAAGATGCCTTCTTCACTATACCTCTACACCCTAATTCCTACTTTATCTTTGCCTTCACTTGGGATGATCCCCTTACAAACATTTCCCAACAACTGGCCTGGACAGTCCTTCCACAGGGCTTCCGAGATAGCCCGCACCTATTCAGCCAGGCACTCGCCACTGACCTACTCCACTGCAACCTCAAGCCCTCTCACCTCCTCCAGTACGTAGATGACCTTCTTATCTGCTCCTCCACCCGCCAGGAGTGCATCCAGGCCACCACCGCCCTACTCAATTTCCTAGGAGATAAGGGATACCGGGTGTCACCAACCAAAGCACAAATAGCCTCACCCACCGTCACGCCTGGGCGATGGATGGTCCATCACAACTGACCGACTACAAGCCTTAAAGGCGCTCCAGGCCCCTGAGTCAGCAAAAGAAATCCTCTCCTTCCTAGGACTGGTAGGTTTTTTTCGCCATTGGGTACCTAATTATGCTTTGCTAGCAAAACCTCTATACCATGCTGCTGCAGAAGCCCCCGAGGGACCACTCTCCTCACCAGGTTCTGTCAACCGGGCATTCAAGTCACTGCTTAATGCCCTATGTACCTCCACCAGCCTAGCCCTGCCTAATCCCAACTTACCTTCCAACTATATATAGACGAGAAACAACATACAGCTGTAGGAGTGCTAGTCCAACCAGTAGGAAAGACGCTTCTGCCTATAGCCTACCTGTCTAGACAACTTGACCCAACTGAGCGAGGATGGCAGCCATGTCTTAGAGCCCTAGCTGCTGCCGTCACCCTAACCACAGAAGCTCTTAAGATCAATCTACAACTCCCACTCCAAGTCTTTTCTCCACACAGGTTAACTGAACTGCTCAATCAACACTCTCTTCCCCACCTCGGGTCCTCCCGTATCCAACTGCTTCACCTGTTTATTGAGAACCCCAACATCACTCTTTCTCACTGCTCCTCATTAAACCTGGCTACCCTCCTCCCTTGCCCTCCGTACTGCAGCCCCCTACATTCCTGTACTGGAATCCTCAAATTAGCCCAGTCTCCTCATACCGACTTGCTACCTCAACCCCTACCATCTGCCTCCATTACCCTATTTGTTGATGGCAGCTCTATACCTCATCCCACCGGCCCACGGAGAGCAGCCTATGTTGTAGTAACTCACTCTGAAATTATAGAAACCCACCCCCTTCCTCTTGGGACCACTTCACAACAGGCTGAACTAGTCGCCCTCACTCGGGCCCTATCCTGGTCCCAGAACAAAGAAGTAAATATATATACTGACTCCAAGTATGCCTTCCTCATAGCTCACTCACACTGCATGATCTGGAAGGAACGAGGCTTCCTCACCACTAAGGGCATGCCCGTTCTCAATAGAAAACTCATTGCTGCCCTTATCCAAGCCGTTCAACTCCCTAGCAAGGTAGCCATCGTCCACTGTAAAGGGCATCAGTCCCTGAACTCACCCATAGCCACAGGGAATGCCTTTGCAGACAGGGTAGCTAAAGACACAGCAAGAAACCATCCACCACCCACCTCCACTCTCTGTTTCTTGTCCAAGTCATATAGCCCTCAATACTCTACCTCAAAACTCCAGGCCCTCCAGTCTACCCCCGGGGTACAGTTCAAGGGTGACTGGGCCTTCAAGCATAACCTCCTCATCCTCCCTGAAAAGCAAAAGTACCAGATAATCCAAGACATCCACAATTCACTCCACATTGGGCCTAAAGCCTTATACCGGTTCCTCAACCCACTTTTTCACCCTCGCCATCTCCTCAGTACCATACAGGAAGTCCAGTCCTCATGTACTGTCTGCGTGAAAACTAATTCCCAGGGTTCCTGTCATCCCCGGCGCCAGCTTCATCAGCTACGCGGGTTCCTACCTGGCCAAGACTGGCAAATTGATTTCACCCATATGCCAAAGCACAAACAGTACCGGTATCTGCTAACCATTGTTGACACTTTTTCAGGCTGGATTGAAGCTTACCCCACAGCCTCTGAGTCTGCCGGGACAGTAGCCACTCATCTCATTCAAGACATCATCCCACGCTTTGGACTCCCAGCCACCATACAAATCAGACAATGGCCCAGCCTTTATCTCCAAAGTCACTAATGCCATTTCTACCTCTCTAGGAATTCAGTGAAAGCTACATGCTGCCTACCATCCTCAGTCCTCTGGTAAGGGGGAACGGGCTAGTGGCCTAATAAAGGAGCATCTGACAAAGTTCATGCTTGAGCTCTGCCAATCCTGGGTAACCTTGCTTCCTATCACCCTCACCAGGTTGAGAGCAAGCCCCTGGGGCCCATCACAGCTTAGCCCATTTGAGCTGCTGTACGGTCGCCCCTTCCTACTTTCAACTCCCCCACCACCAGAGACCACTCCTCTAGACAGCTACCTCCCCTACTTTACTCTCCTTTGCAGCCTTCTCCAAGAACACGCCAACGCTTCTCTTCCCCAACCCACCCAGCCATATGAAAATACACAGAAAGTCTCCCCCGGGGACTCAGTTCTTATCAGGTCCCTCTCCCCAAAGCCCCTCACCCCCAAGTGGGAAGGACCATACACAGTCCTCCTTACCACTCCATCAGCTATAAGAATTGCTGAAATCCCATCTTGGGTCCACCTGTCTGGGGTAAAAAAGGCCCGTCATGGACCCTCCCTATGCTGGAAGGCTGTTCCTACTGGCCCTTTATCTGTCAACCTTACCAGGGCCTAGCAGCCACACCCGCTACAGATGGAGATTCTTCCTAACTGAAAACTATACCAAAACCACCTTCATCTGTAATACCCCCCCATACAGCCACAACCATCTTCTTGCAACTTCCGACTGCCCCGCAGCTGGATGCCAAAGTGCCATATATCTGAACTTCACCAAATTCCACAATGTCCATACTAATATACCTCTCATGTGCTTCAACCATAACCAACCATCAGGAGCATGCAATAATACTCCTTGGCGCTCCTGCATGGGATGTACTTGGATGAGCTGTCGACTACATATAGCCGTCAAGTCCACAGTACCTGCCCGATCTCAGCTCAAAATCATCCCAGACGTAGATGGAGAAGGAAACACCATTATCGATTCTACACGGTATTCCCTTCTCATACCTGACCCCTGGGACAACCGGTGGAAAAGCCCCCAGAAAGCTGCCAAGTATGACCACATAGATACCAAATATCCCTCTTCCCACCTGTACATCTGGCGGGCATATGTACGTACAGTCCACCAAGTCCACTCTGATATTAGCCTACAAGATAAATCTCTGAATGACCAATTGCAACCACATTTGCCTCCGTTTTCCTGGTTAACCTTTCTCCAAGAAGGAATCAAGTTAGCTAACCTCTCAGGATTAACTGACCTAACCTCATGCCTCATGTGTGCCTTCTTAGGACAGACTCCCTTCATTGCAGTCCCCTACCCCATCCCTCTCAACCTTTCAGCCTCAACTTCTTCCTTCTCCCGTATCAAGGAAGTTGATCTCTACACTCCACCTGATTTTGAACAGCTACCTGTGTGCTATTCCCTAGGCCGAAACTTCCCTAGCTGTAACAGAACTATATAGGTAACCACTAATATAACAGCCCCACAAGGAATGTTTTTTTGGTGTAACAGGACCTTAACAAAAACTCACTACATTGGCCTTTCCTCATCTCTTTTATGCCTCCCAGTAACCCTAGTCCCTCGACTCACTATATATTTGCCAGCCGAATTCCAGATGCTGCAAACTCCCCATCGCCACACCCAATGAGCTGCCTTCCTACCCATTGCCATTGGAGTCTCCCTTGCTGGTTCAGCACTTGCAGCAGGATTAGGGGGAGGGGCACTAGTCCACTCTCACCTGGCCATAGCCTGACTGACCTCACAATTCCAAGTGGCTATTGATGACTCTACTGAGTCTTTAGCAACACTCCAATGACAGATCACCTCAGTTGCCCAAGTTGCCTTGCAGAACTGAAGAGCCCTAGACCTGCTCACTGCTGAACGAGGAGGGACCTGTATCTTCCTACAAGAAGAGTGCTGTTACTACATCAATGAATCCGGCCTAGTAGAAACCCGAATTGAGAGCCTCCAGAAACTCAAAACTAGCTTGCAGAATCAGAAGTTCTCGGCTGAAGCCACAGCATGGTGGTCTTCCTCTATGTATGCCCTCTTGTCCCCATTGCTTGGGCCCCTAGTAGCCGTTTGCCTAATCTTACTTATTGCTTCTTGCTTTCTACAGTTCCTACAGTGGCGCTTTCAAGAACTGACTGAAGTCACCATCCACCAGATGCTGCTCCAACCCTACCCTGAATGAGTGCTAGGAACAGACCTCTCCCCAAACATCCAGGCTTCTTAAGAAAAGAGACCTCTTCAGAACACCCCCTCCATTGACCCTTGTCAGCAGGAAGTAGCCAGAGAGACAACTGATGCCACTGACCCCTCTTTTTCTTTTCTTTAAGGAGTCAGGAATGTTTGGAAAACTCTGTCCCTACCTTGAAAGCTCTCTCTCTCTCTCTCCCTCCCCCACAAAGAGGCTCCCTTATCTCTCACTTTACATACCGGCCCGAGCCCTCCCACGGCTTCTGCCTTATCAGCACTCCCCAGCTCCCCTCCCGCTGCTTCTGCCTCAACAACACTGCCCGGCTTCCTGCCACCCAGTTTCTGCCTCATCAGCTCTCCCCAGCTCCCCGCCGCCCAGCTCCCTGCTGCCCAGCTTCCTGGCGCCCAGCTTCCCGCCTGGCGGTTCAAACTGACCAAACATTGCCCACCACCTCAGCTTTCTCACTTCTCCACTCCCTCGGCCCTTCAACACCCTATAAAACAACCCTACCCCTCTGAGTGGGGCGGCCATTTTTCCTTTTCATCCCAGCTGGCCCGCCTGGAGGCTCTTTTCTCAATAAAGCCTGAACTTAAGGACTTTCTCCTAGCCTATTGTCCAGTTTCTTTCCCAATGAGCCCAGTCTTCCCCCAGAGGGTAGGTTGGTCACCTTCTTTCTCATCTTTTTCTTCTATCACTGAGGCCTCATTCTTTCTTTCTCCGCCATGTGGCAAATAGTCTTAACTTTAGTTGTTTTTATTTTCTTCCTTGTTATGATCATTGTGACCTGTAAATTCTCCCAGCCACCTCCACCGGGAAAAGAGTATTTTTGTCCCTGCTGGGTCTGAGTCCATGTCGGGAAGGCAGTTGTGCCCCCAGCACCTCAGAAGTAGTTTCTTTGGGGTTGTAGGAAACGAAGTCCTAGATCAGGGTCTACGAGAGCTTTTTGTTTGGTTGGGATGGAAAACTGGTAACTGCCTATTCTGCCAGAAAAGTGTCCAATGTTATTATAAGCAGTGCCTGGTGGTGTATCACAGGGAGGCCTTACTAAAACCTGCTTTAGAGAGGGCAAAATTTGAATTAGAGGCTTTCCAAAGTTGGCTATGCCACAGAAAAGGAAAAACAAGGGTAGTAAGCAAGAGTCCTGAGAGAAAGGAAAAGAAAAGAAGAGAGAAAGGAGACAGAGACAAAGAAAAGAAAGCAAGAGAGAGGAAACAGAGAAGAGAGTGGAGAAGAGAAAAAAGGGGGGGAGACAAGAATTTAATGCTGTTCAGGGTCCCTGTGTAAAAGTGACAAAAAGCTGCAGGGGCAAAGAACTCACAGCCGGCCCAGCGGCTTGGAGCTCAGTTTAAACTGACACCAAAAGTGTTTTTTTTTTTCCCTTCTCTGCTGGCTGCCCGCCCCGCCCTGCTTTCAGGCAGGCCACACTGTCCCAGAGTGTAGCATTTGCATCTAAAAACTAGCTTTAAGAACAGCTTTCTAACTCTTTGAAGTGCAAATTATTTATGAGCATAACAGTTAAGGTGGAGCGGGGGAGTCCCAAGCTGCAAGATTGTTAGTTTGAGTCTTCAATAAGGCCAGTCTTAAACTAGTAAAATCCCTCAGGGGAAAATTTAAAACTGAAAGAAAAAGACCAAATGGGCTCGTCACAGTCCTGACCATACACCCGCCTCCGATGCATGATGGCAAACTTTAAATTAGGGTTCTCTGGCCAGTATGGTGTTAAGCTAACCCCACAGAGGCTTCGCACCCTTTATGAGTTAGAGTGGCCAGTCTTTGGGGTAGGCTGGCCAGATACGGGGACATACTACCCCAAGATAACCCAGGCTGTCTGGAACATGGTGTCAGGGTCCCTAGGCCACCCTGATCAATTTCTATACATCGATCAATGGCTGAGGCTGAACCAGCACCACTCTCCTTGGCTTAAAAAATGTATAAAGTGTGCTAGACTTCAGGTTATGCTAGCAGGCAAAAAAAAAAAAAAAAAAAAAAGGGCCCCTCAGCACCGGATGTTCTTCCAGGCCCTGCCAAGGACCAAGAGTTGCCTCCACTGTATTCTTGGCCCTCGGGGGCAGGGTCCCAACACCCCTTCCTGGATAGTACTAATGACCAGCCCTTGTCTTCTCTCCACACTCGAAGCAGGGCCCTACATTTACCGGCAGTTCTTCTCCGAGAGGCTCCCCAACAAGAAGAAAACAATTAGGGTCACCCATTCTTTGTTTACTTCTTGTCAGGTGACTTATATAACTGGAAGGTGATAGAAATTAAAGAGAAGGCCAAAACACCAAGTGCTGGCACAAGTTTTATTAAAAGCAAAGAAAAATCTGCTGGGCCTCACCCAAAATTGACACGCAGCACCTGTGGCGTGGCAAAAGGAATTTTTATGGCCTGCAAGCCAGCAGATACCTCCAGTATGAGGGGCTGTGTAAGAGGGGAGGGGCTGGGAAAGTGCTGAGTTTAATAGTTCCTGGGAAGGCTGGGGAACTACTAAAATGGCAAGAGGGGGAGGGTTAGAAAACTACTGAGATAGAAAGTTCCCTGGGAAGGGGTCACACTGGGAGGCTGGAGGATCTTGAAGCGGTAGCAAAGTTTTACAATAGAGTAAGTTCTGTCAGAAAGCTCAACATCCCCCGTTCTCTGAGAAGCCCCAGGCTTTGACAGGGCTCTTAAAATCTGTACTGCAAACTTATCACCCCATTTAGAATAACTGCCAACATTTATTACTGAGTTTGTTCACCACGGAGGAGAGGAGTAGAATTAGACAAGAAGCCCATAAAGCAATACATAGGACAGGGGGAAGATCAGAAAATGCCAGGACCAAATTAAAATAGTATTTTTCATCTACCCGACCCCACATGGGGGCCCAACACCTTGAGGGGTCACCAGGCTCTGAACACTTTTCACCGGTAATTGTTAGAGGGGGTTAAGAGAGTGGCTCCATGGTAAGGACTGTAAAAATCAGCGGGCCATAAATCTGGCTTTTGTTTCCCAGTCTCCCCCAGACATCAAAAGAAAGTTACAAAAATTAGAGGGGTTTCAGGGAATAAATTTAGCTCAGTTGTTAGAAATTGCCCCAAAAGTTTTTAGCAATAGGAACACCTTAGAGGCCAAGCAAGATAAGGAGTTACTAAAGCAGTGATAACAGCACTCCAGGAAACCTGATTTCTGGGAACCAGAAATCCAGCAGAGAAGCTGCTGCAGTTTTAAGAATTCCCCCACTTTGTTTGATGAAGACGCTGAGCCAAGACCTTGCTGATTTCCGCGCTGAGTTATAACTTACTCTTAGCCACAAAAACCCAGGACGACTGTAAAGAGACCACCCAGTCATTACTAAGGACCCTACAGACTTTAGAATACTGGGTCTTGGCTAAAAAGGCCCAACTCTGCCAGCCGAGTTACTTACTGGGACTATATTATAGAGAAAGGCAACGGGGCACTGGCACCCAGCGGAATCCAAGCAGTGCTGCAAATACCCACCCCCACCATGAAACGCCAAGTTCAAGAATTCCTTGGGTAACTAGGGTACTGCAGGCTATGAATTTTAGGATTTTCTGAGATAGCCAAGCCCCTGTATGCCTGCACTAGAAGAAATCAGCCCTTAACATGGACAGAGGTAGAGCAACAGGCTTTTGACAAGCTCAAGACTGCCCTAACTATGGCCCCAGCCTTAGCCCTGCCAGACAGCTCTAGACCTTTCCAGTTGTTTGTGCATGAAAAACAGAGAGTTGCTAAGGGGGTGCCCATCCAAACTCTGGGACCCTAATCCCAGCCAGTCACCTATCTTTCAAAAGGACTTGATCCCGTAGCCTCTGGGCGGCCAGCTTGTCTGAGAGTGGTGGTGACCACAGGCCCTATTAATCAAAGAGGCAGACAGGCTGACTTTGAGGCAGGAGTTAAACTTAGTGGCTCCTCACGTGGTAGAGTCGCTACTCTGTGGAGCCCCAGAAAATGGATGTCAAACGCCACCACATTGCTACCTGACAGTGGGCCAAAGGAGCCAATTCGTGACTGCCAATAAACAATAGATGTCCTCCACGCTGCGTGACCGAATCTCACTGACGTCCCCCTGCAGAACCCGGAAGAGGTATTGTATATGGATGGAAACGGCTTCATGGTCAACGGAGTCAGGTATGCCAGGGAAGCTGTGGTCACCCTAGAGCAAGTTATCTGAGCTCAGGCTCTCCCACACGGGACCTCAGCCCAGAAGGTCGAACTCATAGCTCTAATAAAGGCCTTGGACTGGGCAGAGGGGAAAACTGTCAATATCTACATAAATAGTCAATATGCCTTCGCTACAGCCCAAGTACATGGACCCATTTATAAAAAAAGAGGGCTGCTTACCTCAGAGGGAAGGGTCATCAAAAACAAAGAGGAAACCCTAGCCCTGCTAGAAGCTCTATGGAAGCCCAAGGCAGTGGCATTAATACACTGCAAAGGACACCAGAAGGGAGATTCACCAGAGGCAAGGGGATATAGGGCAGCTGACCCGCAAGCCAGATAGTCAGCCTTGAGGCCAATAAAACCTCTGACTCTTCTTGTGACTCTGCCAGCCCCAAACCTGCCTCGTACCCCAACATACTCGCCTGAGGAAGAAAACTTTGCTTAAGAACAGGGGGAACAACAAGATTCCACAGGGTGGTGGATTCTACTGGACATAAGGATTGTGCTCCCCAAGGCTCTAGAGAAGACTCTAGTTAAGGACACACCAGGCCATTTACTTAGGGGAAACAAAACTCACTGAGTTTTTAAAGGCCAGATACTACATTCCACATTTACATAAAATTGTTAAGAAAACTAGTACTCATTGTAATGTAAGTGACAGGGTAAATTTAGGAGACAGTAAAACTAGTCAAGCAAGAATAAGGCTTAGGGATACTAGCCTAGGGGAACAGTGGAAGGTAAATTTTACTAAAATAAAGCCCCAAGCTTGAGTCTGTAAATGCCTCCTTATGTTTACGAATGCTTTTTTCTGGATGGGTCGAGGCTTTTCCTACTAGGTCAGAAACTGCACTGGTAGTCACAAGGAGATTGCTACAGGACCTGGTTCCTCGGTTCAGCTTGCCCTGACACTGGGATCAGTTAATGGCCCTGCTTTTATGGCACAGGTTTCTCAGGACCTAACCAAGGCCCTGGGCATATTCTGGAAGCTACACTGTACCTATCGCCCCCAGAGTTCAGGGCAGGTTGAAAGGATGAACCGGACCACAAAGGAAACTTTAACAAAATTTATTCTAGAAACCGGTGAAAACTGGGTCAACCTGCTTCCTTTTGTTCTCCTTCGTACCTGATGTACTCCCTATAAGAAAGGCTTTACTCCTTTTAAAATTATGTTTGGGAGGCCCCCTCCCTTACTCCCCAAACTTGCGGACACCATACATGCTGAAGTCCATAATCATACACTCCTTAAGTCCTTGCAGGCACTCCAGTCTTTCCAGTCCCAGGTGCATTCCCTCATCAGGGGAGTTCTATCTACTCCAGGGGACCTCACTGACCAGCTGCTACACCCCTTCCAGCCGGGGAATAAGGTCTTAATAAAGAGATTCACTGCCTACGGCCTGACTCCTCACTGGAAGGGACCCTACACCGTGATTCTGGTCACCCCCACGGCAGTCAAGGTGGACAGACTGACTGCCTGGATTCACCATTCACACATCAAGACTGCACCCCCGGATGCAAGATGGGAAGTGGTTTCATCCTCAACGGACCCCCTAAAGCTAAGACTTTCGCGCCGTTCACAGTTGTCATCCTAATCTCTTTTATTCCTGTAACCACCCCCTTAATGCCCACTTATTGTCAATAGGTCATCACGGAAGGCTCAACGGGACAATTTGTTAGTACTGTACTTGGGGCTGGAACCACCCTTGTCAACTTAACCCTAGAGTACATTCCCAGAGATCCCATAACCTTCTCCCTAGAGCTCTGCACTCTCTTAAATGAGAGCCTAGATGCAAATACTATAGGAAAAATGAAGACAAAAAGATGGGGCAGGGAAAATGAGGCGAGGGAGAAGGAGATGGATGTGGGAACGTAGTGACCGAAAAATGGCTTCCGACAATGAGGCTATATCTATGCCCAAGATCCACACCAGATAAAAGGCAAAATTCTCATAGCACCAAATACAGACAGACATTAGAAACAGGCCCCCACAATTGTACCCTTATTAGTGGGACTTGGAATACCAGGGTCCACCGCTATAGGAATATCTGCCTTAGTCACTGGGGACCAAAATTTCCAAACTCTTTCACATCAAATAGATGCAGAAATTGCTCATCTAGAAAATTCCCTCACCAAATTAGCTGAACAAGTAGACTCCTTAGCTAAAATAGTATTGCAAAATAAAAAGGGGTTAGACTTGTTGTTCTTGAGGGAAGGAAGGCCATATGCGGCTCTCAGTGAGCAATGTTGCTTCTATGCAAATAATTCTGGAATTATCTGACACAGTCTTGCTATAGTTAGAAAAAACTTAGAAATAAAGAAACACCTCAGAGAGGCCTCAGGAAATTAGTACCAAAAACTGTTCTCTTGGTTCCCCTTAGCTGACATCCCTGCTCACTGAGATAGCAAGATCCTTGATGTTAGTAGTCCTAAGATTAGCATTTACACCAGGCCTTTTAAACATGCTCTGCAAATTTATCCAGGAAAGAATAGATTCGGTAAAATTAATGGTTCTAAGATCCAACTATGGGCCTCTGTGTCAAAAAGGGGACACCTATTAAAGATTTAATTTATGTTATAAGAACAGGGGGGAATGTGATATAGCTGGCCTAGAATTAGAACCAGTACAATGCCATTTTAAAATGGAAAAACTGTTTCCATTCTCTTCACAATGACGCTAGCCATGGCTTCTGTAAACTACTAAGATTACCTTGCAAAATGTAAAGAGGACAAGCTGATACTTTCTCTTATCTGTAACTGCCAGAATTGCTGGCCTTTGTTTACCAAAGTAAGCACCCCCAGATAATTCCATCCTGGCGCCAAGTAACCTAAAATTATGTGGACCCCACACCTGTCCAAATAATGTATAAACTAATGTTTACCTTGACCTCTGTAAACCACTTAAGTGGCAATCGGAATGACAAAAGTCCCCTGGCCTTGGAATATCTGGAGCCCCCTCACCCTCCTCTCAGCCTAGGAGGTGATTGACAGCTTTCATTCCCATCTCCGTTCCTCGCCCCCACTCCCAAGGTGGTTTTGTGGGTATAAAAAGGTCTTGTCACTCTTCTTTCTCTGCCACGGGTTGGAGAGACGTGAGTCCTCCGTGGTTGCTGGCAATAAACCCTGCAATTTGGTATACTTTTGTTGTGGTGTTGACTTTCTGTGGTAAGTTCAATGCAACACTTTGTTTCTTTAATTGCATTTTAGGTTTTGGGGTACATGTGAAGAACATGCAAGATAGCTGCATAGGTACATGGGGTCTGTTGGGGGGCATTTCCCAGACTTAAATGAAATATTGGTTGGCTGTTTGTTTGTTATTTTCTTCCCTTATTCTTTCCTGTCTCTGCTGTTAAGCACAATTATCGGCATAAAAGAGGTTTTTAATACCTACTTTTAGATTGCATTCCAGCTTGCGCAATAGAGCAAGGCACCTGTTCTCTCTCCCTCTTTCTCTTTCTCTCTAAAACAAAAAAAGAAAGAGAAAGAAAAAGGATCTTGCACAAACGTTTACTATGACTCTGCTCTGTAAATCAAGGCAATGTCTGCTTTGTTAGCGTTTCCTGAGACGTTTATCCGGCTGACCAGATACCTGCATGTGATAGAGTAAGAATGACCCATCTCCCCCAAGGAGAACAGGGCTGCAAGGGGGTTGAGGGGGCGCGCGTGTGGAATCGAAACTTCGAATGCACGAAACGGTGGTGCAGGAAGCCCGTCTGTGAGCTTATCATGAAGGTGTGCATAGGTTCTTAGCTGGCTCCCACTGCTCTCTGACCCTTTTGCATAAGTCTAATTGTATGTGTGACCTTCAGAGCTGCCCAGGGCCACCACTTCCTCAGCCTCCCAGCATTTATCCAGGAAACACTCAACCTCTTTCCAAGGGCCCCCCTGCATGCGGTGTGCACTTCTTCCAGCACTTGAGCTGCTTGACGTGTACTTGTGTGGGAAGCAGAAAAGTCGATTTTTTTTTTTCTTTTGAGATGGAGTTTTGCCATTCCAGGCTGGAGTGCAATGGCGCTATCTCGCCTCACCGCGACCTCCGCCTCCTGGGTTCAGGCGATTCTCCCGCCTCAGCCTCCCGAGTAGCAGGGAATACAAGCAGGCGCCACCAGGCCCAGCTAATTTTTCTATTTTTAGTAGAGACGTGATTTCACCATGTTGACCGGGATGGTCTCGATCTCTTGACCTCGTGATCCACCCACCTCGGCCTCCCAAAGTGCTGGGATTATAGGCGTGAGACACAGCACCCGGCCATAGCAAAGTCGATTTTTAAAGTTTGCTTTCTTGTTAAAGAATAAATCAGCCGGGCATGGTGGCTCATGCCTGTAATCCAAGCATTTTGGAGGCCAAGGCAGGCTGATCACCTGAGGTCGGGAGTTCAAGACCAGCCTGAACAACATGGTGAAACCCGGTCTTTATTTAATTGTATGTGTGACCTTCAGAGCTGCCCGGGGCCACCACTTCCTCAGCCTCCCAGCATTTATCCAGGAAACACTCAACCTCTTTCCAAGGGCCCCCCTGCATGCGGTGTGCACTTCTTCCAGCACTTGAGCTGCTTGACGTGTACTTGTGTGGGAAGCAGAAAAAAGAAAAGAATAAATCATAAATGTGCAAATAAGTCTGCTAAACCCTATCCTATGCAGCTGTTAGATGTGCCATGCTTACAGGCACGTAGTAACTTCTGTGGCCTTGTACTTTAACCAAAATACCTGTGGTGGATGTGCTCACAGGCATGTCACAGTTCTCTATTGCTTTTACCTGTTAAGAAAAGTTTTAAGATATTAGCCAATCAGATTTTAGTTTGGAAGGTGAGGTCTCACTGCAACCCATGGAGATCAGACACAGCACTAAGGAGATCAGACACATTCGACCCCGAATGCTTAAGAGCTAAATGTGCGTGCTTTCCTTTGTTCATTGTACTCTCGTGGCAGGATGGCTAGCGAGGATCCCCTCCCTGCAGCCCAGGAGGTAAAAACTGCATTGCTGAGAGATCCTTTGTCTCAGTGCCAATTTTTCTTTGCAGCACGGAGCATGTATTTCCAACAACTTGTATGGGCACCATGACACTGGATAGGTTAGCATCTCTGCCCAGCACCACGTGTGAGCTCTCTGCTCCTCAGGGCACATGTCCTGTTCACACTGTCTCCTTCACACCCAATGCAGCCGTGACACTCGACAATATATTACTGCATCCAGCAGGCAACTTCAAGAACCTGCCACACAGGTTCTTAACACAGGAGTTAAGAAGAAATCACTTACGCAGATAGGAAGAGTGTGGGAGTCCTCAGTAAGGCTTTTCTCTTGAATGAAAAGCAGTCCCAAATCATTTTCTAACAAAGAGCAGCCTGTAAAGTCAGGCTGCAGACAGAGACAACCCAGCTGGGAACTTGCACGGGTGAACACCGGCAGGAACTAGGGCCTGGACACATTCAAGGTGGCGCTCCATTTTCCCTCCTCTTTGCCAACCACATGTAGAGTAAGAAGCAGACAAGATGGCACCTATCAACTGGAAAACCCGTCTGCATAATAAGATTAAGGCAGGGCAACCAGCCTTCCCCAGTCACTGTGTCACCATCGTATCTGCTGGAACCAATCTGAACTCTACCTAATTCAGACACCTCCTTCTCCAGCCTTCCTATAAAATCTAATGCGGATGCCACCCCCTGCTTTTCTAAGGAGCTGCTTCTCCTTTCTTATGTCTCTTAAACTTTCCACTCCTTAATCCACCCACAGGTGTCTGTGTCCTGAATTCTTTCTCACCAACAGACAATGAACCCCAGGGTTTATATACCCAGGACAATGTAGCTGTTTCATCCTGACGAGTCACGTGTAAAGCAAGGTGGTGACACCTGCACTTGCCCAGCGGCTCTGCAACGAATCCACTCAGGACCTAGAAGAGAGCGTGTTCAATCTGAGACCCTCCATGCTGCACAGGTGTCTGATGAGAGGGTTTACTGCACAATCAGGATAAAGTGTGGTCAGAGGCGTTGTTGGAATTAGACGCTCGGTGCTGCAATGAAACATCAGCCCTGAGACAGAGGATCCCTCAGCAACGCCGTTTTTACCTCCTGGACTGCAGGAAGGGGACCCCTATCTTGCCACCAGAGTACAATGAACAAAGGAAAACCACACACATTTATCCCTGATGCACGTGGGGTCATCCTTCCTGCCGTGTCTGAGCCCCATGGGCCGGAGCCAGACTCACCATTTAAACTCAAACCCGACTGGCTGACAACTTAAAATTTTCTAAACAGGTGACAGCCACGGAGAGCTGGGACCTGCCTGTGAGCACGTCCAGCACTGATATCTTGGTGAAAGTACAAGGACGTAGAATGTCCTACGTGCCTGTGAGCTCGGCGTGTCTAACAGCCACATAGGATGGGGCTTCACAGAGTTATCAGCACACTTATTCTTTAACAATAAAAGAAACTTTAAAAAGGAACTTTTCTACTTCCCACAGGTGTTTGAACCAGAGCAACTCCACCTTGAATAGGGGCTAGGTAAACTGAGGCCGAGACCTACTGGACTGCATTTCCAGGTGGTCAAGGCATTGTAAGTAACAGGATGGGATAGGAGGTTGGCATAAGATACAGGTCGTGGCGACCTCGCTAATAAAATAGGTTGCAGTACAGAAGCTGGATGAAACCCGCCCGAACCAAGGTGGTCCTCACTCCTGCACTCCCACCAGTGCCATGACCATTTACAAATTGTTTGGAAAACTCTGCCCCTACTGCAAAATCTCTCTCTCTTTCCCTCCCCCACAAAGAGGCTCCCTTATCTCTCACTTTACATACTGGCCCTAGCCCTCCCGCCCAGCAGTTCAAACTGACCAACAGTTGCCCACCACCTCGGCTTTTGGCTTCCCCACCCCCCAGCCCTTCAGCCCCCTATAAAACAACCCTGCCCCCCTGAGCGGCGCGGCCATTTTTCCTTTTCGTCCCGGCTGGCCTGCCCGGAGGCTCTTTCCTCTCAATAAAGCCTGAACTTAAGGAATTTCCTCTAGCCTGCGGTCCGGTTTTTTCCGAACGAGCTCAGTCTTCCTGCAGAGGGTAGGTCGGACACAAATGCCATGGAAGCATCAGGAAGCTATCGTACGTGGTAAATAAAAAGGGGAGGCATGAATAATCCACCCCTTGTTTAGCATATCATCAAGAAATAACTATAAAAATGGGCAACCAGCAGCCTCGGGGCTGCTCTGCCTGTGGAGTAGCCATTCTCTATTCCTTTGTTTTCCTAATAAACTTGCTTTCACTCTGGGCGTGGTGGCTCGTGCCTGTAATTCCAGCACTTTGGGAGGCTGAGGCAGGTGGATCATGAGGTCAGGAGTTTGAGACCAGCCTGGCCAATACGGTGAAACCCTGTCTCTACTAAAAATATAAAAATTAAGCGGGCATGGTGTTGGGCGCCTATAGTCCAGTTGCTCAGGAGGCTGAGGCAGAAGAATTGCTTGAACCCGGTAGGCGGAAGTGGCAGTGAGCCGAGATTGAGCCCTGTACTCCAGCCCGTGCGACAGAGCTAGACTCCATCTCAAAACAAAACAAAACAACCTAAACCAAAAAAACCCAAAAACTTGCTTTCACTTTGCGAACTTGCCCTAAAGTCTTTCTTGTGTGAGATGCAAGAATTGTCTCTTGGGCGTCTGGGTCAGGGCATCTTTCTGGTAACACTGTGATCCGGTTTCAAAAGAAGCAGCTTTTGGTGAATATGAACGCTTCAGCCCCGTCTCCCTCCAAATTACAGGCCGTCGGGCAAAGCTGTCAGTAAAACAGCACGTCCTCGCGTGCAGGATGCACTGCTCCCTGCTGCCCATCAGATGAAATGAGTCTCACGTGTAGCAGATGTGTTGAAACGGGGCACAGAATGAACCTAGGTATTGCTGGATGATCCGTGCAGAGTCACGAGTCTTTCTTATTCAGGTCAAATTTCACGTACGAAAAGAAATCTTCCACTCTTCCTTGGCTGGGCGCGGAGGCTCACACCTGTCATCCCAGCACTTTGGGAGGCCAAGGCGGGTGGATCATGAGCTCAAGAGATGGAGATGCCAGCCTGGCCAACATGGTGAAATCCTGCCTCTACTAAAAATACAAAAATTATCCGGCATGGTGGTGGGCACCTGTAATGCCAGGTACTTAGGAGGCTGAGGCAGGAGAATCACTTGAACCCAGGAGGTGGAGGTTGCAATGAGCCAAGATCAGGCCACTACACTCCAGCCTGGCGACAGAGTGAGACTTCATCTCAAAAAAAAGAAAAGAAATCTTACATTCTTCCAACTGCACAGTGTGTCTAAAATCTCATTTAAATGGAAAAAGGAAAAGAAAGAAAGCAGAGGCCGGGCGTGGTGGTTCAAGCCTATGATCCCAGCACTTTGGGAGGCTGAGGCAGGTGGATCATGAGGTCAAGAGATCGAGACCATCCTGGTCACCAAGGTGAAACCCCGTCTCTACTAAAAATACAAAACTTAGCTGGGCATGGTGGTGCACACCTGTAGTCCCAGATACTTGGCAGGCTGAGGCAGGAGAATTGCCTGAACCCAGGAGGCGGAGTTTGTGGTGAGCCAAGATTGTGCCATTGCACTCCGGCCTGGGTAACAACAGTGATACTCCCTCTCAAAAAAAAAGAAAGAAAGAAAGAAAGAAAGAAAGAGAGAGAGAGAGAGAGAGAGAGGGAGGGAGGGAGGAGGGGAGGGAGGGAGGAGGGGAGGGAGGGAGGGAGGAAGGAAGAAAAAAAGAAAGAAAGAAAGAAAGAAAAAGAAAGAAAGAAAGAAAGAGAAAGAAAGAAAGAAAGGAAGAAAGAAAGAAAAAGAAACAAAACAGAACGCTCCACCTGTGAGCATGCCTAGAATGTTCCAACTGAGGAAGGGAGCCCAGAGGCCAGCATCATCTGCTACCTGGAATTTTACAACTGAATCATAGTCTTGTGGGCTGGGTATGGTGACTCCCACCTGCCATCACATTACTTTGGGAGGCTGAGATGGGCAGATCACTTGAGGTCAGGAGTTGGAGACCAGCCTGTCCAACGTGGTGAAACAATGTGTCTAATAAAAACACAAAAAAGGGGTCAGGCATGGTGGTGCACACCTGTATTTCTGGCTACTCGGGAAGCTGAAGCAGGAGAATCGCTTGAACCCAGGAGGCAGAAGTTGCAGTGAGCTGAGATTGTGCCACTGCATTCCAGCCTGGGCAACAGTGAGACTCGGTCTCAAAAAAAAAGAATTATAATCTTGCAGATGTAGATTGTTTTACTCTTATCCAAGGACACTGCTGTAGCCATACTCATTTTTTTTTTTAAGGCAAGGTCTCGTTCTAAGCGCTGGACAGTGTAGTGTTGTGGGGGAATCATGGCTCACTGCAAGCTTGAACTCCTAAGTCTCCTGAGCAGCTGGGACTATAGATGTGTATGCACCTGGCCAGGCCTGGCTATTTTTTTAGAGACAAGATCTCGCCATGTTGCACAGGCTGGTCTGAAACTCCTGCTTCAAGTAATCTTCCCATCTTGGTCTCCCCAAACGGTGAGATTATAGGTGTGAGCCACCCTGCTGGGCTAGTGAGGCCGTTTTGAAATTACAGAATGTGAGGTGGGTGGATCACAAGGTCAGGAGATTAAGACCATCCTGGCCAACATGGTGAAACCCCATCTCTATTAAAATACAAAAAAAAAAAAAAAAGCTGGGTAGGGAGGTGTGCACCTGTAGTCCCAGATACACAGGAAACTGAGGCAGGGGAATCACTTGAACCCAGGCAGAGGAGGATGGCATGAGCCAAGATTGTGCTACTGCATTACAGCCTGGGAGACAGAGCAAGACTCCGTCTCAAAAAAAATAAAAGAAAGAAAAAAAGAACAGAATGCACTTGTTCTTCCCAAATTTGGTCAGGATGTCAAGACTCATGACACACACACACACACACACACACTATGCAAACACATATACATAATAGAGCTTTTGGGGGAGAGCAGGGAAGGTCTTCCAAGCTGATCCAAAATAGACCAAGATAATAAAGACAGAACTCCAGGTTGCATTTTTGTCGTGGGTAAAGAGCGGGCTGGGTCGAGATTCCCAAATGCTTGGTAGTAGCTTGCCTGGTTTCAATTTTTGTAATGTTTTATTTTTTGAGATGGTGTCTCACTCTGTCACCCAGGATGGAGTGCAGTGGTGCTATCTGGGCTCACGCAGCCTGCACCATTCCGGGTTCAAGCGATTCTCCAGCCTCTGTCTCCTGAGTTACCTGGGATTACAGGTGCCCTCCAACACACCCAGCTAATTTTTGTATTTTGAGTAGAGACAGGTTTTCATAATGTTGGCCAGGCTGGTGTGGAACTTCTGACTTCCAATGATCTGCCCACCTCAGCCTTCAAAAGTACTAGGATGCCAGGCACGGTGGCTTATGCCTGTAATCCCAGCACTTTGGGAGGCCGAGGTGGGTGAATCATGAGGTCAAGAGATCAAGATCATCCTGGTCAACATGGTGAAACCCCGTCTCTACTAGAAATACAAAAAATTAGCTGGGCATGGTGTGCGTGCCTGTAATCCCAGCTACTCGGGAGGATGAGGCAGGAGAATTGCCTGAACCCAGGAGGCGGAGGTTGCGGTGAGCCTAGATCATGCCATTGCACTCCAGCCTGGGTAACAAGAGTGAAACTCCATCTCAAAAAAAAAAAAAAAAGTGCTAGGATTACAGGTGTGAGCCATCGCGCCCAGCCTTACCTGATTTCAATCTCCTGCTAGGACCAAAGGAGTGAGCAGCTGGGCTTTCTCAGCAGCTTAACCAGGCCTTGTGGCATGCACACCTATAGTCCCAGCTGCTCAGGAGGCTAAAGAGAGAGGCTCGCTTGAGCACAGGAGTTCAAGCCTGGAGTGAGCCATGATCCCACCACTGCACTCTAGTCCAGAGACCTTGCCTTTAAATAAATAAATAAACAAACAAACAAGCATGTGTGGCTACACCAATGGCCCTGTATAATAGTAAAACAATCTTGTCTACAGGACTATAATTTTTTTTTTTTTTTTTGAGACGGAGTCTCACTCTGTTCTCCAGGCTGGAGTGCAGTGACTCAATCTTGGCTCACTGCCACCTCCACCTCTCAAGTTCAAGAAATGTTGCTGCTTCAGCATCCAGAGTAGCTGAAACTGCAGACATCAAATACTGGCATCACACTCTTTAATACAAACTTTTTGCTTGCAGATTCTCATTTGATTCCCTCAGCAAGCCTCAGAAGAAAGCAAAGAGAGTGATATTGCACGTTGGCCCAGAGAGTCCTGCAGATGGAAGAAGTCAGCCAATGTGTAGGCGGAAAGCGACAGTCAGTTGTACATGTCAGCTTGCCTGTACTATAGTATGCCCAGGTAGCTGGTAAAACACTGGGCGTGTTGTGAGGGTGTTTCTAGAGGAGATTAGCACTTCAGCAAGCAGACTGAGTGAGGAACACTCTTGGCCAGGCCCAGTGGCCCATGCCTGTAATTCCAGCACTTTGGGAGGCCGAGGTGACTGTATCCCCTGAGGTCAGGAGTTTGAGACCACTGTAGCCAATATGGTGAAATCCCCATATCTACTAAAAATACAAAACTTATCTGGGTGTGACATTGGGCACCTGTAATCCCAGCTACTGGGAAAGCTGAGGCAGGAGAATCACTTGAATCTGGGAGGCAGAGTTTGCAGTGAGCCAAGATTGCTCCACTGCACTCCAGACTGGGTGATGAGCAAAACTCCATCATTTTTTTTTTTTGCCGAGACGGAGTTTCGCTCTTGTTACCCAGCCTGGAGTGCAATGGCATGATCTTGGCTCACCGCAACCTCTGACTCCTGGGTTCAGGCGATTCTTCTGCCTCAGCCTCCTGAGTAGCTGGGATTACAGGCATGTGCCACCATGCCCAGCTAATTTTTTGTATTTTTAGTAGAGACGGGGTTTCACCATGTTGACCAGATGACCCACCCAACTCGGCCTCCTTGACCTCGTGACCCACCCACCTCAGCCTCCCAAAGTGCTGGGATTACAGGCTTGAGCCATCACGCCCGGCAAAACTCCATGTTAAAAAAAAAAAAGTCTCACCAGTGGGAGTGGGCCTCACCCAAGCCATGGAGGGCCCAACTGTTGGAAAAAGGTAGAGGAAGCGAAAACTTCCTTTCTGTTTTTTAGCTGGGACCTCCATCTCTTTCTGTTCTGGGAAAGCAGAGCCCTTGGACTCCAGGCCTGACATGAGCAGAGCCTCTCAGTCCCCCAATGCTTTCCCCACCCACCCTCAGGCCTTCAGATCCCAACTGTGTCACACCATCCATTTCCGTCATTCTCCAGCTTCCAGATGGCAGGTCATGAAATTTTCAGCCTCCATAATCACGTGGCCCAGAATGAAGGCCATCTTCCGTGGTTCTGGTCTTAGTCCGTTTTGCATTGTGATGGGATTTGGATTTGTGCTCCCACCCAAATCGGATGTCCAGTGGTGGGAAGGGCATGGTGGGAGGTGGCCGGCTCAAGGCAGGGATTCCCTGCTTGCTGTTTGTGTGATAGCGGGCGAGTTCACATGACATCTAGCTGTTTAAAAGTGTGTCCCACCTCCCGCTTCACTCTGTCTCTTCTGCTCCAGCCATGCAAGAAATGTCTCCTTCTTCCACCATGATTGTAAGTTTCCTGAGGCCTCCCCAGCCATGCCTGTTGGACAGCCTGCAGAATCATGAGCCGATTAAACTTCTTCTCTCTGTGCATTACCGAGTTTCAGGTAGGTTCTTGTTTTTGTTTTTGAGACAGAGTCTTGCTCTGTTGCCCAGGCTGGAGTGCAGTAGTGCTGTCTCAGCTCACTTCAACCTCCACCTCCTAGGTTCAAGCAATTCTTTGGCCTCAGTCTCCTGGGTAGTTAGGATTACAGGCACCCACCAGCACCCCTGGCTGATTTTTGTATGTTTAGTAGATACAGGGTTTCACCATGTTGGTCAGGCTGGTCTTGAACTCCTGACCTCGAGATCCACCTCCCTCAGCAGCAGTGGTCCCCAAACTTCTTGGCACCAGGGACCAGTTTCATGGAAGACAATTTTTCCCTGAATCAGGGGAGGGGAGGATGGTTTCAGGATGATTCCAGCACGTTGCATATATTGTACACTTTATTTCTGTTGTTATTACATTGTAACGTCTAATGAGATAATTCTACAACTCACCATGATGTAGAATCAGTAGGAGCCCTGAGCTCATTTTCCTGCAGCTAGATGGTCCCATCTGTGGCTAATGTGAGACAGTGACAGATCATCAGGCATTAGATTCTCATAAGGAACAGGGAACTTAGATCTCTTGTATGGGCTGTTCACAGTAGGGTTTGTGCTCCTATGAGAATCTAAGGAGACAGTAACAGATCACCAGGCATTAGATTTTTCATAAGGAGTGTGAAACTCCGATCTCTCACATGCACGGCTCACAGTAGGGTTTGCACTACTATGAGACCCTAATCCCACCGCTGATCTGACAGGAGGCAGAGCTCAGGCACTAATGAGAGTGAGGGGAAGCAGCTGTAAATACAGATGAAGCTTCACTCACTTCCCTGCTGCTTACCTCCTGCTGGGCGGCCCAGTTCCTAACAGGCCACAGACTGGTTCCAGTCTGCAGCTGGGGGTTGGAGAGTGATCTATACAAGTCTTCCTGGAGCACTGAACACCGTATCAGATTGCGCTCCAGCTGCTGTGGCTACAGTGCCTTTGAACAAATCACCTGTGGGGGACTAAGGTTTTTCCTCCCAAGGTCCCTTGCTTGTCATCCTTCTCTGCCTTGTCCACCTTGACATACAAGTGTGCTAGAAGTAGCCGGTGTGGGCTCATGAGCGCAGACAGGGCATGTCTCATCCCAGATCCACATTCCATAATCTCCCCTGAGCGCCTTGAAATCAACCACAAGAGGAAAATGTACAACAGAGAAGCTGGCATAGGCTATGACCAGGCTTTCTTTTTTGCTGCAGAATTCATTGTTAAAACTGTTACCAGCACACTACCTTCTACTGGTACGTGGCCCCGTAGGAGAAAGAAAAAAGTTGGGTCAAATATATGCATTTAAAATTAATTTTAAAAATGTACTGAAACGATAAAGCACTCTTCAAAGGGGAACTATGAAATTCTAAGGAATAAGTGATTTCTATAACCAGGTAGGAGAAAGAATATAGCTTTCTGCGAAGTTCCCAGCACCTTGGCACAGCTTCCTGTTGGTGACATTTGCAAAATTCAGCACAGTGGTATCCAGAGATGCGTAAGAATTTCAAGCTAGAGGCCCCATCCCAGGCAGCTTTTAACTGAGAAAACTTCTGTGTGCAAAGATGTGCGGCTAGCGGAAGCGCCACCTTCTCAGTTACTAAACAAACAAATAACAACAACAACCAGAAAGTGGAAATGTTTTGCAAACACCTGACTGCCTTATCAAGCTGAAACAGACCTTTCGCAGCATGAGGAAACATTGGTTCATTTCCAAGGATTTTTTTTCGTTTTTGGCCACAAAAAAAAAAAAAAAATCCTTCAGCTGAAGGTGAATGCATTTGTGTGAACATTTGGAATCAAAGTGAGATTTTGATGCCAAATTTTTGGGGGGATTGAGAATGGACACATGATGAATAATGTAATTATGTTCAATAATTTTTCTCTTTTTATCAATTTATTTTAAAATGTACATGTCAAACAAACTAAAACCACTGCTAAAATGATAGCTTAGTGGTTATTTATTTATTCATTTTGTCTTTTTGGTTTTTTCCTTTTTGTGGAGAATGGGGTCTCTCTATATTGCCCAGGCAGGTTTTGAACTCCTGGGCTCAAGCTATCCTCCCGCCTCTGCTTCCCTAAGAGCTGGGATTACAGGCGTGAGCCACAGTGCCCGGAGGTTATTTATCTATTAATTCATGTAGAGATGAAGACTTGCTCACTTACCCAGGCTGGAGTGCAGCAGCGCGATCTCAGCTCGCTGCAAACTCCACCTCCCAGGTTCAAGCGATTCTCCTGCCTCAGCCTCCCAAGTAGCTGGGACTACAGGCATGTGCCACCACACCCACCTAATTTTTGTATTTTTCATGGAAATGGGGCTTTTAGCATGTTGACCAGACTGGTCTTGAACTCCTGACCTCAAGTGGTCTGCCCACCTCAGTCTTCTAAAGTGCTGAGACACCATGGACAGATGTTTACGCGCTGAAGTATTCCCATTAGCGAACCTTTATTATCTGTGCAAAAAAACACAAGCCTGTTATGCCATTAACATGTGGGAATTAAACAGGAACATCGGTGAAAGAAGGAAAACGGGAGTGTCTGGGCTAGTCGTCTATCGATGAAATCGAAGTTCCATAAACTCCAACATACGTGAAAAACATCACATCAGGTTAAGTAAGAAAGCAGGCTGGGTGCGGTGGCTGACACCTGTAATCCCAGGACTTTGGAAAGTCTGAAGCAGATGGATCACCTGAGGTCAGGAGTTCGAGATCAGCCTAGCTAACATGGTGAAAGCCCATTTCTACTAAAAATATAAAAATTAGCTGGGTTGGGTGATGGGCGCCTGAGGCTGAGGCAGGAGAATTGCTTGAACATAGAAGCTGCAGGTTGCAGTGAGCCGAGATCACACCACTGCAGTCTTTTTTTTTTTTTTTTTTTCCAGAAGCCGGAATGCAAGATTCAGGGAGCTGCCTGTTTTTCCCTTTTGGGGGCATACGGTTCAATGAACCACAAGGAAAAAAGCTCACCAATGAAGTAAAGAAAGCCCCAAGACACCAGCATGGTGGCTCACGCCTGTAATCCCAGCACTCTGGGAAGCTGAGGCTGGAGGATCACCTGAGGCCAGGAGTTCAAGACCAGCCTGGGCAACATGGCAAAACCTCGCCTCTACTAAAAAAGTACAAAAAATTTGCCAGGTGTGGTGGTAGGTGCCTGTCATCCCGGATATTTGGGAGGCTGAGACATGAGAATCGCTTGAACCCTAGAGATGGAGGTTGCAGTGAGCTGAGATTGCACCATCGCACTCCAGCCTGGGCAACAGAGTGAGACTAAGAAGAAAAAAAAATCAGCCTGGTGTGGTGGCTCGTGACTGTAATCCCAGCAGTTTGACAGGCTGAAGCAGGCAGATCACCTGAGGTCAGGAGTTCAAGACCAGCCTGGCCAATGTGGTGAAACCCCGCCTCTACTAAAAATACAAAAATTAGCAGGGCATGGCGGTGTGCTCCTGTAATCCCAGCTATTCAGGAGGCTGAGGCAGAAGAATCACTTGAACCAGGGAAGTGGAGGAGGCCGAGAACACGCCGTTACACTCCAGCCTTGGCGACAGAGCAAGACTTCATCTAAAAAAAAAAAAATTATCACAGTATATCTGGAATCCCCGTATTTTAAAATCACTTAAAACTCATCTGAAGCGATAAGAAGAAGGAAATATCCACAAATCACTCTCAGAGTGAGAAAAATGCAGATTCTTTCAGCTCCCATTTTAACTGACTTTAAGGCATAGCCATCTGAGTCAATCTAAAAGAGCATTTTTCAGTTCTAATGAGAGGATCTTGTAACTAATTCAAGCCTGTGACAAATGAAAATGGGGCTTTCAGAATGAACACATCCCAGCAGCTATCACCAATTTACAATTTAAATCACATTTTAGAAGCCATTATCAGTGTTCAAATTCCACGACTAACTGAACCAGGATGAGGCCACAGCTTCCCAACCGGTGACTGGAGAAAGGAAACTGAAATTAGATCGACACCGCAGCGCATCCAACGCAGAGAATTAAAAGTCTGTGGTGCAGCAGAAGACAAAGGAATGAAAAAAAAATAACAACAAAAATAAGATGTGTAATTATCCTCCGAATTTTGCTATTTTTGCTCTTCTCGCTGCACTCCTTGGGCATGATATCTATAACATAAAATGTATGGTAATGAGGCTGGGCACAGTGGCTTACGTCTGTCACCCTAGCACTTTAAGAGTCCGAGACAGGTGAATCACAAGGTCTGGAGTTCAAGACCAGCCTGACCAACATGGTGAAACCCCGTCTCTACTAAAAATACAAAACTTAGCCAGGCTTGGTAGCGAGTGCCTGTAATCCCAGCTACTCAGGAGGCTGAGGCAGGAGAATCGCCTGAACCCAGTAGGCGGAGGTTGCAGTGAACTGACATCATGCCGTTACACTCCAGAAAAAAAAAAATGTATGATACTGAAACAGCAAACTTTTTAAATTTAATAATTATTTATTTTATTTTTTAAAATTGCATTTTAGGTTTTGGGGTACATGTGAAGAACATGCAAGATTGTTGCATAGGTACGAAACAGCAAACGTTTAGCTGGAGGTGGTAGCACGTACTTGTAGACCTAGCTACTTGGGAGGCCAAGGTGGGAGGATTGCTTGAGCCCAGGAGTTCCAGATCAGCCTGGGAAACATAGGGAGACCCTGTCTCTACAAAAATAAGAATAAAAATTAGCAGGGTGTAATGCAGATGCCTGTAGTCCCAGCCACTTGGGAAGAGGAGGCAGGAGGAGCATTTATGCCCAGGAGATTAAGAATGCAGCAGGATAGGACTGCACCACTGCACTCCACACGGGCATCAAAGCAACGCCTTGTTTTAACAAAGAAGCAAGCAGAAAATAAAAATAAAAAAGGAGAAAGAAAAGAAAAATATAAACATTCCCTGTCCAAACAAATGAAGGCCAGATTCATGCAGGTCTCCCCGCTCCCTCTCTTCCCCTCTCCCCCCTCCCCCTCTCCCTCTCTTCCCTACTTCCCCTCTCCCCCTTTCCCCCCCTCCCTCTCTCTTTCTTTCTTTCTTAAGAGTCTTGATCTGTTGCCCAGGCTTGAGTATAGTGGCATGATCTCAACTCACTGCAGCCTCCTCCTCCTGGGTTCAAGTGATTCTCCCACCTCAGCCTCCCGAGTAGCTGAGACTACAGGTGCGCACCACCACGACTTACTAGTTTTTGTATTTTTAATGGAGACAGGATTTCAGCATGCTGGCCACGGTGGTCTTGAACTCCTGACCTGAAGTAATCATCCCCCCTCAGCCTCCCACAGTGCTGAGATTGCAGGCGAAAGCTACCAAGCTCAGCCTCAGGTAGGTAATTTTGGTTGGTACCTGTTGGAAATAGACGCTCGGTGCCGCAAAGAAACATCAGCCCTGAGACAGATAATCCCTCAGCAACGCAGTTTTTAATTCCCGGGCTGCAGGGAGGGGACCCTCACTAGTCATCGTGCCACGAGAATACAATGAACAAAGGAAAACACACACATGTATCCCTGACACACATGGGGTAGTCCTTCCTGCCGTGTCTGAGCTCCGTGGGCCGGAGCCAGACCTCAGCATCTAAACTAAAACCCTACTGGCTGACAACTTAAAACTTTTCTAAACAGGTGAAAGCCACGGAGAGCTGGGACCCACCCGTGAGCATGTCCAGCACTGATATCTCAGTGAAAGTACAAGGATGTAGAATGTCCTACGTGCCTGTGAGCTCGGCATGTCTAACAGCCACATAGGATGGGGCTTCACAGAGAGTTATTAGCATACTTATTCTTTAACAAGAAAGAAAGCTTTGAAAAGGAAGACAGTGTGGTGATTCCTCAAGGATCTAGAAATAGAAATACCATTTGGCTCAGCAATCCCATTATCGGGTATATACCAAAAGGATTATAAATCTTTCTACTGTAAAGACACATGCACACGTATGTTCATTGCAGCATGGTTTACAATAGCAAAGATTTGGAAACAACCCAAATGCCCATCAATGACAGACTGGATAAAGAAAATGTGGCACATAGACACCATAGAATACTATGCAGCCATAAAAAAGGATGAGTTAGTGTCCTTTGCAGGAATATGGATGAAGCCGGAAACCATCATTCTCAGCAAACTTACACAAGAACAGAAAACCAAACACCGCATGTTCTCACTCATAAGTGGGAGTTGAACAATGAGAACACACGGACACAGGGAGGGGAAGATTACACACCAGGGCCTGTTGGGGGGTGGGAGGCTATGGGAGGGATAGCAGGGGGTGTGGGGGTTGGGGAGGGAGAGCATTAGGAGACATAGCTAATGTAGATGAGAGGGGGATGGATGCAGGAAACCACCATGGCACGTGTATACCTGTGTAACAACCCTGAAAATGTGCACATGTACCTCAGAACGTACACTAAAATACAAAAAAAAAAAAAAAAAATTCCTACATGCAGCCAGGCGCAGTGGCTCACACCTGTCATCCCAGCGCTTTGGGAGGCCAAGGCGGGCAATCACCTGAGGTCAGGAGTTCAAGACCAGCTTGGCCAACATGGTGGAACACCCATCTCTACTAAAAATATACACATTAGTTGGGTGTGGTGGGCATGCCTGTAATCCCAGTTACTCAGAAGGCTGAGGCAGGAGAACCACTTGAACCCAGGAGGCAGGGGTTGCAGTGAGCTGAGATCACAGCATTGCACTCTGGCCTGGGTGACAGAGCGAGACTCTGTAAAGACAAAATAGCCGGGCGCGGTGGCTCACGCCTGTAATTCCAGCACTTTGGGAGGCCGAGGCAGGTGGAACCGAGGTCAAGAGATCGAGACCATCCTGGTCAATATGGTGAAACCCTGTCTTTACTAAAAATACAAAAAATTAGCTGCACATGGTGGCGTGTGCCTGAATTCCCAGCTACCCAGGAGGCTGAGGCAGGAGAATTGCCTGAATCTGGGAGGCATGGATTGCAGTGAGCCAAGATCGCAGCATTGCACTCCAGCCTGGGAAACCAGAGCGAAACTCCATCTCAAAATAAAAAGTAAATAAAAAACAAAATAATAGAAAACCTACCTGCACTTCAACCCCCTCTACTTTCGTGTTAGTTATGTGTGGCTGTGAACAAACCACCCAGAAAGCAGAGGGTGAAACAACACTCACTTCTTATCTCACCGTCCCTGCAAGTCAGCAACGTGTGCTCTTCTGAGTTGGGTCTCTCTGCAAGAAGGTTTCTCGTAGATGCAAAACCCGGCTGCATGGCAGCCATGCGCTGGGACTCCCCTGGGACTGTGGGAACGTCTGATCTCAAGCACATATGGCTGCTGGCAGACATCAGGTCCTTGTTACTACTTGTCAGTCTGAAAGCCTCAGCTCCTCTCTGGCTGTTGGCTGGAGATCACTTCCTTTCTTTGCTTCCTGGGATTTTCCATGGGTAAGTGCACAATATGGCAGCTGGAGCCCTTCAGGGTGAGCCAAGGAGTGAGCCGAGCAGCAAGTCAGACCCTGAAGTCTTATGCAACACCGTCATGAAAGAGACGTCCTCTGACTATCGCAGCAGTTTATTTTTATTTTTATTTTTTTTGACACTGAGTCTGGGTCTCTCTTGCCAGGCTGGAGTGCAATGGCACAATCTCAGCTCACTGCAACCTCCGCCTCCAGGGTTCAAGCGATTCTCCTGCCTCAGTCTCCAGAGTAGCTGGGACTACAGGCATGCACCACCAAACCCAGCTAATTTTTATATTTTTAGTAGAAATGGGGTTTCACCATGTTGACCAGGATGGTGTTGATCTCTTGACCTCGTGATCCACCCGCCTCAGCCTCCCAAAGTCCTGGGATTACAGGCGTGAGCCACCGTGCCCGGCCGTGTATTTTATTGTTTAGAAATAAGTCTGAGGTCTTGTCTATAATGGGAGGAGATCAAGAGATCAGGCAAGAAATGAACATTATCATATGAGGGTTACAGTGGCCCATCTCCATGTCTGTCTTTTACTGAAAAACCCCTCACTCTTCTGCTATATAAAAATCTGTCGGGCTGGACGCGGTGGCTCACGCCTGTAATCCCAGCACTTTGGGAGGCCAAGGCGGGTGGATCATGAGGTCAAGAGATCGAGACCATCCTGGTAAACATGGTGAAACCCCGTCTCTACTAAAAATACAAAAATCAGCTGGGCACGGTGGTGTGTGCCTGTAGTCCCAGCTACTCGGGAGGATGAGGCAGGAGAATTGCCTGAACCCAGGAGGCAGAGGTTGCAGTGAGCAGAGATCGCGCCATTGCACTCCAGCCTGGGTAACAAGAGCAAAAACTCCATCTCAAAAAAAAAAAAAATCTGCCAACAAATCCCAGCACTTTGGGAGGCTGAGGCAGGCAGATCACCTGAGATCAGGAATTTGAGACCAACCTGACCAACATGGAGAAACCCCGTTTCTACTAAAAATACAAAATTAGCCAGGTGTGGTGGCACATGCCTGTAATCCCAGCTACTTGAGAGGCTAAGGGAGGAAACTCACCTGAACCTGGGAGGCACAGGTTGTGGTGATCTGAGATAGTGCAATTGCACTCCAGCCTGGTCAACAAGAGCAAAAGTCCACCTAAAAAAAAAAAAAAAAAAAAAAAAAAAAAATCTCTGCATTTCTTACATCAAGGCTTCTAATAGCCAACCCTTTCTGGAGATCATCACAACTCTTAACTGTGACAGTTGACTCCAGATGGAGGAGAGGAAATGTGTCCAGCTTGCTTTGTTTTTTAGTAAGTCTGTTTAAACAATGGTGCCTGAATGCCAAGTCTGTAATTAATATATTATTTAATTTCCCTTTATGTTGATTTTTTTTTTTTTTTGAGATGGAGTTTTGCTCTTGTTGCTCAGACTGTAATGCAGTGGCACAATCTCGGCTCACCACAACTTCCGTCTTCCGGGTTCACGATTCTGCTGCCTCCGCCACCCAAGTAGCTGGAATTACAGGCATGCGCCACCATGCCCAGCTAATTTTGTATTTTAGGAGAGGCGGGGTTTCTCTTTGTTGGTCAGGCTGGTCTCCAAATTGTGACCTTGTGATCCGCCCACCTTGGCCTCCCAAAGTGCTGGGATTACAGGTGTGAGCCACATGGACCCAGCCTGTTTTTTGTTTTTTGAGACAGTCTCAGTCTGTCGCCCAGTCTGGAGTGCAGCGGCACAACCTCAGCTCACTACAACCTTTGCCTCCCAGCTCCAAGCAATTCTCTTGCATCAGCTACCTGAGTACCTGGGTCGACAGGGGTGCACCACCATGGCCAGCTAATGTTTTGTATTTTTGTAGTGATGCGGTTTTGCCACATTGGCAAGGCTGGTCTTGAACTCTGGACCTCTGGTAATCTAGGTGCTGGATACAGGCGTGAGCCACCACAGGCAGCCCCCTTAACATTGATTTGATGCATGGCCATGAGCTAGCTAGCAGGACAGCTTTGTGAAACAGCAGAGAGAGTCAGCCTAAAATCTAGCCAGCTAGCAGCACTTTGGCTGAGTTGAATTTGGTGTGACTCTCAGCTCTTACAGCTCATGAAGGTAGAAGCAGCAGAAACAATGAGTTGCCCGAGTATAAAAATAAATCAGAAAAACCACACACCTGCACCGTGCGTACATTCTGGTCAAATATTTATACAGAGGCAAGCTGAGTTCCTAACTTCATGTACACCGCAGTCTCTGCTACTTAAAAAAAGAAAAGCTGAGTGGAAATTTAAAAAAAAGGGTTAGTGCTCCCATTGTGTAACAAAGAGGCATTGTGGAAAATTGCAGTTAGAACAGCAGAGCTGATCTAAGACTCAGTGAGAAGGAGGCTTGCAGAGACAAAGGCTAGACGGCGTCAGCTGCAGAGACAAAGGCTAGACGGTGTCTGGAGGTCGGGTAAAACAATTTCATCCAGATGAATGCAGGGTTACCTGGTAACCAGTGCAGGGTGGGGTAGGGGAAGAACTGGGACTTTTAAGAGATAAATACCAGTAAAACAAAAATTCCTAAATGATGAAGCAGATTATGTATGAGGAAAACACAGATGATAAAGGAAAACGAAGAATGAGGAAAAGGAAAGAAAGGAATGTTGGTAGAGAAATAAAAAGATGTCACCAGAGGACATTTGAGAGATTGCAAGTAATCGGTATCTTCAAGAATTACTTTTTCTACTAAGGAAAGGAGAATGGGCCAGGCGCGGTGGCTCATGCCTGTAATCCCAGCACTTTGGGAGGCTGAGGCGAGTGGATCACAAGGTCAGGACTTCAAGACCAGCCTGGCCAAGATGTGAAACCCTGCCTATACTAAAAATAGAAAAATTAGCCAGGCGTGGTGGCAGGCACCTGTCATCCCAGGTACTTGGGAGGAGGCTGAGGCAGAGAGTCACTTGAACCCGGGAGGCAGAGGTTGCAGTGAGCCAAGATTGTGTCACTGCACTCCAGCATGAACAACAGAGCGAGATTCCATCTCAAAAAAAAAAGAGAATGAAGGAAAGAACAGAGTCCTCCTATTTGGATGGAAAAACATGAACAGTTCATGTCAAAGAATCTCACTTTAATTGAGTTTATTATAGTCTAAGCTTTGCATTATGAGAGTTCCACAAATTGAATTCTTAGTGCATTCAGAAGGTGTCGCATTATTAAAGTCCTAATGGCACAGCAACTGGAGCCCTGATAGAGATGGTACAAGAAAATTATTGATAATCCAGTTTTCAAACATCACCTTGTTCTAGGGAAGTAGATTTCATTCTTTCTAAAGACTTTACCAGGTCACAGTAATTTTAAATGTCTCCCCTGCTTACAACATCCAAAGTAGGCTCACTCCAGCATGTAGAGGCTCAGTTTTCTCCACACGTAGAGGTCCTTTGAACAGGGATAAAATGCCCTTACCATACTGGGAGTATTGTCAGAAATAACAACAAGAAATAAAACCCCGGCATCAGCATTTCAAAATAATTTTGCAAACTGTATTTTTCAGAGCAAAGGGCATGGAGAAGGTGTCAGCAGGCAAAGGAGGACTCAAGTTGTGGGGTTTTTTTTAAGGATTTAATTTATGAGTTCTCATTATTTTGTGGGTTGGCTGAGTAGTTCTGCTTTGTTTTGTTTTTTGGAGTCGGAGTCTTGCTCTGTCGCCAGCCTGGAGTGCAATGGCGCTATCTAGGCTCACTGCAACCTCCGCTTCCCCGGTTCAAGCAATCCTTCTGCCTCAGCCTCCTGAGTAGCTGGGACTACGGGCATGCACCACCACACCCAGCTAATTTTTGCATTTTCAGTAGAGACAGGGTTTCACCATGTTGGCCAAGATGGTCACAATCTCTTGACTCATCATCCGCCCACCTCAGCCTCCCAAAGTGCTGGGATTATAGGCATTAGGCACTGCCCCTGGCTAAAATTCTTTTATTTTTATTTATTTTATTTTATTTTATTTTTTTGAGATGGAGTCTCACTCTTGTTGCTCAGGCTGGAGTGCAATGGCGTGATGTTGACTCACCGCAACCTCCGCCTCTGGGGTTCAGGTGATTCTCCCGCCTCAGCCTCTTGAGTAGCTGAGATTACAGACATGCACCACCACACCTGGCTTATTTTTTTTCTATTTTTAGTAGAGACAGGTTTTACATTGTTAGCCACGATGGTTTCAATCTCCTGACCTTGTGATCCGTCCACCTCGGCCTCCCAAAGTGCTGGGATTGTAGGCGTGAGCCACCGCGCCCGGCCAAAATGCAGTTTGAACTACGTCCTTTCATAAGAAAGTTTCTAAAAAGGCACTTGACGTGATGAATCAGTAACATCATCCGGTCTTCAGGAGGTGAATAATACTCGGAGAAGATGTTCTGCTTCTAAGTGAAGGTTGCGTTTGAAGAAAGATGTGGTGTCATGCTCTTGTTCTTCAACAGAAGGAGGTGCCGTGACGGGAAACAGATTGTAGGATGCCAAAATATTTCTGCAGAGAGCGTGTGAGCCACAGAACTTGTGAAAACTATGTATTGTGCTATCCCACGTCGAAAATTGGAGCTAAGTTCCACGTTTGAGTAACACAGTGAAAAACCTGGTGGTCTCTTTAGCACCCAGGAGGGGAAAATCTCATCAGCAAAGGACGGTTTAGGTATTTGATGGGTGGGACCAACACTGGCCATGATTTAACATATCAAATGAGAGAGAGTTGCACAGGTGGTTATTTTTTTAAAGCCTATTATTTTAAAAATAGAAGGATTTAAATGCACAAAAACAAAAGATAAAAGAAAACCTCTAGTTTTAACTTGGAGTTTTAGCTGAAAGGCAAGGACGTGTAAAGAATGCTGATTTGGGAACCAGATCTGTTATATAAATTGGCTCTCCTCTGTCTCCCCCCAAAAAATAAATAAAACTGAACAGGAAATACACTAAGATGAATAATGTATTTGTTCAATGTTTAAAACAAGTCCAGCCCTTCACGAACATGCCCTACGGATGTAGTTCAAATAATTAACCGAAGAATAAGTCACACAGAGTGTGAAACAGACAGGTGAGGGACACAGAGATAAAATCTAGCCGCATCATTGACATTCTCTCTGTGGAAACTATGGCTTTTCAGGGGCGCCATCTGGTCCATGGTGAAAGGTGGAATGACGATAGGCTCCCTTCAAAATTCCCGTTGAGGTTTAATCCCCCGATCCAACCGTATTAACAGGTGGGGCCTCCAGGAAGTGATTAAGTCATGAGGTCTCTGGGTTAATGGACGGGATTAGCGCTTGGGAAAGGAGCTGGAGGGAAGAGGCCGGGCTCTGAGGCTGCGTGAGGACGGAGCTACAGGGAAACAAAGAGACAGTCCGCACGAGTGACTCATCTCTCACACCTTGACCTTGGATTTCCAGGGTCCAGCATGGTGACCCCTAAATGCCTGTGGTTTATAAGCCACCCGGTCAATGATTGTCTGTCGTTTACAAGCCACCAAGTCTAAGATATTTTTGTTACAGTAGCGCAGACAGGTGATTGAATCAGGGCCCACCTTAATCCAGCGTGATCTCGTTTTCACGTAATTAATGATATTTACAAGGACTCTGTTTTCAAAGAAAGTCACACTCATAGGTTCTGAGGGTTATCAGTTTTCCGTATCTTTGGGGGAGAGGGGATATAATTGAACCCATAACCAATTCATGCATCAAATATTTAATTACCGGCCCAGCACCCGTGGCTCATGCCTGTAATTCCAGCATTTTGGGAGTCTGAGGTGGGTGGATCTCCTAACGCCAGGAATTTGAGACCAGCCTTGTCAGCATGGCGAAACTCCATCTCTACTAAAAATACAAAATTTAGCCGGGCGTGGTGGTGGGTCTGCCTCCTGGGGTCAAGTGATTCTCCTGCCTCAGCCTCCTGAGTAGCTGGGACTACAGGCGTGCACCACCACACGCAGCTAATTTTTTGTATTTGTGGTAGAGAAGGGGTTTTACCCTATTGGCCAGGTTGGTCTGGAACTCCTGACCTCATGATCCACCTGTCTTGGCCTCCCAAAGTGCTGGGATTACAGGCACGAGCCACCCACGTGCGGCCAGAAGTTTCATATCCTTTCATGCTGATCCTGTTAGCATTCAGGTCAGCAGTGCACAACCTCAAATATAGATTTTGAACATGTTCTTAGGAGAATTTCCTTATTTCTTACAATTCCAGGGAGACATTATTTACCTGTTTAGAGTAGAATCTTTCTGTTTCATTACCAATTCTTTTGCAAAGGCTGGTTCAGGCTGGAGCAAGCCCTGTTCCAAGAGCAGCAATCACCACTTTATTTCTTTAGTTAGTTAGTTGAGATGGAGTTTCACTCTTGTTGCCCAGGGTGAAGTGCAATGGTGCAATCTCAGCTCACTGCAACCTCTGCCTCCCGGGCTCAAGCGATTCTCCTACCTCAGCCTCCCGAGCAGCTGGGATTACAGGCACGTGTCGCCACACCCAGGTAATTTTATATTTTTAGTAGAGACAGAGTTTCTCCATGTTGGTCAGGCTGGTGTCAAACTCCCGACCCCAGGTGATCCAACCGCCTCAGCCTCTCCAAGTGCTGAGATGATAGGCGTCAGCCACCGCACCCAGCTATTTAAAAAAATTTTTTTTTCAACTTTTATTTTAGAATCAGTGTTACAAAGGTGTATTGTGTGAGGCTGAGATTTGGAGCACGGATGAAACCATCACCCAGGTAGTGAGCACGGTACCCAAAAGATAGTTTTTTCAACCCTTATCCTCCTATTCTGTCCCCAGTGACTCATTCTCCAGTGACTACTGTTTCCATGTATGTGTCCACCTATACCCAATGCTTAGCACCCCACATTTAAATGAGAATATGTGGTATTTGGTTTTTCGCTGAGGACCAGCCAGGCTGGGGAGACCCCCACCCAGGCAGCTGAAGGCAATGAGAGGCAGACACCCAGATAGAACAGCCAAGTGTGTGTATCGGGGGGCCAGCAGCCTTCAGAGCTGAGGGTCTCAGGGGCTGACGGCATTCCAGGCTGAAGGCCCGGAGCAGATTCTGACCTGCGTAGTCTCTCTGAACAGGTGATTCTTATTGATAAACAGGTGTTCTGTACTTCCTCATAACTCAAAAACACACCAAGTAGGCAGCTGTTACCTGCCTATCACTCACTGCCAACTGAAAGTTACTCTCCACAAGGGAGCCACTGGGGCAGGGCACACATAACGTTTCTCAGCCGTTTTCTGTTTCTGTGTTAATTGACTCAGCGCCATGAACTCCGGCTCTATTCAGGCTGCTGCAAAAGACACGATTTTACCCCTTTTCCCCCATTCTGGGAAATTTTCAAGAGTTACATCAGTTGTAGCCAAAGCTTGCTGGCAACGTCTCCAGCGAGGTTGACCCTGAGGGCTGCTCCATCTGACTACAATTAGACACGACAGCAAGCATCTGGCTGGGACTTACTGAGTGCCTTGGAATCTAAGTTCCACTTTGCTTAGGAGATACACAGCAAAGCAAAGGAAACATTTGGAAAGGACTATTAATTAAACTCACCAATGGGCAGGGCATAGTGCCTCACGCCTCTCAGCCCAGCACTTTGGGAGGCTGAGGTCGGTGAATCACCTGAGGTCAGGAGTTTGAAACCACCTTGACCAACATGGTGAAATCCCGTCTCTTAAAAAAAAATACAAAAATTAGCTGGGCATGATGGCACTAAGGGAGGCTGAGGCAGGAGAATAGCTTGAACCTGGGAGGCGGAGGTTGCAGTGAACTGAGATTACGCGACTGCATTCCAGTCTGGGTGACAGAGTGAGTCTCAAAAAAAACCTAAATGAAAATAAAAATAAACTCACCAAGAGGGATGACTCCTTAATCATGGAGAAGAGTCTGGGTTTTCTTTCTCTGTTTGGTAGTTTTGTCCTGAAAATGACCCATTCTCTATCTAGTTCTCACGTATTCCCCAATCACCAGTGATGATACTGCTTTCAATCCAAAGCTTTGCCTGACTTGGCTTAACTAAAGGGCTTCACTGTGCTGACATGTGAAAATGGATGTTTATAGATCTTTTTTAGAAGAAAAATTATAAAAGGAAACCATTGATTTGAAAATCGGTGTCCCCGGCAAGTTAAGATATATGAAAAGCCTGACTCCTAATGCATCGGGGAGTGTTTGCCAGACCGGTTCACAAGACTCTTCCAATCCTTGGGCTGAACATGCCTTTAAAACTTGGAAAGGGCTGGGCTCAGTGACTCACACCTGTCATCCCAGCACTTTGGAGGCTGAGGCAGGTGGATCACAAGGTCAGGAGACCAGGACCATCCTGGCCAACATGGTGAAACCCCATTTCTACTAAAAAGTACAAAAATCTCAAAAAAATTAAAATAAAAAAGAAATTACTCAATCTCAGGTATGTCCTTATAAGCAGGGTGAAAATGGACCAGTACCTGAGTGGAGGTAAAGGATCCTGAAATGTAACATATTAATTATGATAATATGTGTTGGAAACAGATGTTTGGTGCCACAAGAAAAAGTCAGCCCTGAGACAGAGGATCTTCCAGCAACGCAGTTTTTACCTCCTGGGCTGCAGGGAGGGGACCCTCACTAGCCATCGTGCCACGAGAGTACAATGAACAAAGGAAAACACACACATTTATTCCTGACCCATGTGGGATTGTCCTTCCTACTGTGTCTGATCCCCGTTGGCTGGAGCCAGACCTTACCATCTAAACTAAAACCCGACTGGGTGACAACTTAAAACTTTTCTAAATAGGTAAAAGCCATGGAGAGCTGGGACATGCCCCTGTGAGCACGACCAGCACTGATATTTCGGTGAAAGTACAAGGACACAGAATGTACTACGTGCCTGTGAGCATGTCTATGTAGCATGTCTAACAGTTACATAGGATGGGGCTTCACAGAGAGTTATTAGCACACTTATGATTTAACAAGAAAGGAAACTTTAAAAAGGAACTTTTCTACTTACCACATCCTTCCTGAGTCCCCCTCCGTCTCAAAAAAAAAAAAAAAATTGTGAGGAAGAGAATGAACACTTCTGCAAACAATGGTAACTAACTCAGGAAGTGAGGTACCATTCCTGCTGTCCAACGTCCTGCCTCTCAGGGAGATGGTTCACGTGGCCAGCTGACAGCCCTGTTCTGATTCCCATTCATTAGAAACCATAATGGGTCATTGTAACGACACTTTAAGGACTGATGGAGAAGTAGACTCTAGAGAATCGCTTGAACCCGGGAAGCGGAGTTTGCAGTGAGGCAAGATTGCGCCACTGCATTCCAGCCTGGGTGAAAAATAAATTACCCAGTCTCAGGTGCGTCTTTATCAGCAGGGTAAAAATGGACTGATACATGGAGGGAGGTAAAGTGTGCTGAAATGTAATATGTATTAATTGTAATAATATATAAATAAAACATAAGGTGCCTCATGTAAATGTTGTTTAAGTGTAGCACGTGGTGGCGTGAATGATATTCACGCTGCTGTGAGACCATCAGTATTTTCCATGTAACGACCCAAGGGGAACAAATCTGCTTGCTTTCTAAAAACATATTCGGGCAAATGCTTTTAGAGAGAATGCCAACCAACCCAAATGCCCATCGATGATAGACTGGACAGGGAAAATGTGGCACATATATACCATGGAATATTATGCAGCCATCAAAAACGATGAGTTCCTGTCCTTTGTAGGGACATGGATGAACCTGGAGACCATCATTCTCTGCAAACTGACAAAAGAACAGAAAGTCAAACACCACATGTTCTCACTCATAGGTGGGTATTGGACAATGAGAACACATGGACACAGGGAGGGGAGCATCACACACTGGAGTCTGTTGGGGGGAATAGGGGAGGGACAGCGGCCGGGGCGGGGGGAGTTGGGGAGAGATAGCATGGGGAGAAATGCCAGATACAGGTGAAGGGGAGGAAGGCAGCAAATCACACTGCTACGTGTGTAAAAGTCATGGAGAGCTTTTACATGTTCTTCACATGTACCCCAAAACAGTCCTGCATGTTCTTCACATGTACCCCAAAACCTAAAATGCAATTAAAAAAAAAGAGAACATGCCAACACACCTTTCCAGAAATGATGAAATCTCGTTGGTGTACGCTAACATTGAGGGCATCAGGAAGCAAGCACTGCTGTGTGCTTTGTTCAGCTCAGACCTGCATGTTGTTTCCAGTCCCAAGTCTGCCTAGCCATCAGACATCTCTGCTGAGCTGAATGAATGAACGCTCCCCTCCCTGCCTTCCTCAGTTCCTTCTGTTTTCCCTTTGTTACATACTAATTAGGGTTCTTTGTTCCCCTATTAAAATGTTTCAATGGTGCAGAAGCATGGCAGTCTCCTCAGGTATCTGCCATCATTTTCTTGAATGCCTGTGTCAACTTTTTTCCTCTCAGTGCCTCTGAGTCACTATGTACATTTCTCCAACCTTCTTGGCCCAGGGGAGAGCAGAAGGGGGAATGTTGAGGCAGGGAGGCTGAGGCTGATGCACGGACAATGCATGGATGGGGTTCTCTTGCATTATGGATGCCATTTTTGGGTCCGACCCTGGGGAATCCCCACCCAGGTTGGCGACAGGAGGAGAGTCAAGTTGGAGTGATGTAGCCCTGGGTTCCCTCTGACATTGGCTTTCTCCTGTTGTTTTGTTTCGTTTTGTTTTTTGAGATGGCACCTTTCCCCGTTGCCCAGGCTGGAGTGCAGTGGCGCAATCTCAGCTCACGGTAACCTCTGTTTCCCGGGTTCAAGCGATTCTCCTGTCTCAGCCTCCCGAGTACCTGGGACTACAGGCACCAACCTCCACGCCTGGCTAATATTTTCTTTTTTCCGACTTTAGTAGAGACGGGATTTCCCCGTGTTGGCCAGGACGGTCTCGATCTCCCGACCTTGTGATCCAGTCACCTGGGCCTTCCAATGTGCTTCGATGACAGGCGTGAGCCACTGCACCTGGCCTGGCTTTCTCCTGTTACGCAATGTCCCGGCACCTGTCAGGTGGCCTTGTTCATGGAGTTTTCCTCACCGGGTTCTGGCCTCTGCCTCTTTCTTTTGCCATCATTCTCTGAGTTGGGGGCGAGCTCTCCTGTTTCCGAGCCTGCAGCTTCTGCCCCATCTCAGGATGCTTTCCGCAACCTCCTGGCTACACTTCGGTAAAGAGTCCCTTTATTAAATTGATCTTCCCTGCTCAGCTTCTCTGCACCACCCACTTCCTGATACACCCATCTGTGTGTGTACAGCCCCTGCCCTCTTGCTCTAGACCCACGAGTCTATGCACCACGTGAGCACTTTGGCGATCACTGTAAATTAACAGGAAGCTAACTGTCAGTCTGTTTCATGCTGCTGATAAAGACACACCTGAGGAGACCAGGTGATTGATCATGAAAAAGAGGTTTTTTTTTTTTTAATTGTACTTTAAGCTCTGGGGTACACACGCATATCCCACAGGGTTGTTGCATAGGTATACACATGCCATCGTGGTTTGTAGTCTCCGTACCCCTGTCACCTATATCAGGCATTTCTCCCAGTGTTTTCCCTCCCCAGCCTCCCCGCACCTGCAGTGTCCTTTCCCAGGTCCCCTTCCCTCAATCTATCCCAGTGTGTGATGTTCCCCTCCCTGTGCCTACATGTTCTCACTGTTCAGCACCCCCCTATGAGTGAGAACATGTGGTGTTTGATTTTCTGTTCTTGTGTCAGTTTGCTGAGAATGATGGTTTCCAGCTTCATCCATGTCCCTACAAAGGAAACGAACTCATCATTTTTGATGGCTGCATAGTATTCCGTGGTGTAGATGTGCCACATTTTCCTTGTCCAGACTATCATAGATGGATGTTTGGGTTGGTTCCAGGTCTTTGCTATTGTAAGCAGTGCTGCAATGAACATTCGTGTGCATGTGTCCTTATAGTAGGATGCTTTACAGTCCTTTGGATATATACCCAGTAATGGGATTGCTGGGTCAAATGGAATTTCTATTTCTAGGTCCTTGAGGAATCACCACACTGTCTTCCACAATGGTTGAACTAATTTACACTCCCATCAACAGTGTAAAAGTGTTCCTGAAAAAGAGGGTTGATGGACTCACAGTTTCATGTGACTGGGAGACCTCACAATCATGGTGGAAGGTGAAGGCCATGTTTTACATGGCGGCAGTCAAGAGAGAATGAGACCCAAGTGAAAGGGATTGTCCCTAATAAAATCATCAGATCTCTTGAGACTCATCCACTACCACAAGAGCAGTATGGGGGAACTACCCCCAAGATTCAATTATCTTCCACCTGGTACCTCCCACACCACCTGGGACATATGTGAGCTGTAATTCAGGATAAGATTTGGGTGGGGACACAGCCAAACTGTATCACCGACATTCTTCCATGGTGTCAAATTCCAAAGGATTTCTCCAACATGTGTCTATTTTTCCCAAGTCAAAGCCAAGTGCACTTCCTGTGAGGCAAACAGTCACCTAACTAGACTTAACTAAATGGCTTAACTTCGTTGACTTATGTATTTATGGATTTCTAGAAAAAGTTTTTAAAGGGCCAGGTGTGGTGGCTCACACCTGTAATCCCAGCACTTTGGGAGGCCGAGGTGGGAGGAACACGAGGTCAAGAGATCGAGACCTTCCTGGCCAACATGGTGAAACCCCATCTCTACTAAAAATACAAAAATTAGCTGGGTGTGGTGGCATGTGCCTCTGGTTCGAGCTAGCTGGGAGGCTGAGGCAGGAGAAGTGCTTGAACCCAGGTGGCGGAGGTTGCAGTGAGCCAAGATTGCACCATTACAGTCCAGCCTGGTGACAAAGCAAGACTCTGTCTCAAAAAAAAGTTTTTAAAGAAAAAAAAAAAAAAAAAAAAAAAAAAAATATATATATATATATATATACACACATATGTATTCCTTTATATAAATATACTCTATAGTGTTATTTGACAAAAAAAATATTTTAAAGGAAATATATATATATTTTTAAAGGAAAAGATATACATATATGTGTGTATGTGTGTGTGTGTGTGTGTGTATGGCACTAATGAAGGTAACCCAGGCATGGTTGTGTGATGAAATATGATAAAATATAAGAAAATAATAACTGATGCAATATAAGAAAATAATAACTCAGGCTGTGTGCACTGGCTCGTGCCTGTTACCTCAGTGATTTGGGAGGCCAAGGTCAGAAGATTCTTTGAGGCCAGGAGTTTGAGGCCAGCCTGGGCAACATAGTGAGACCCCTGACCCTTGTCTTTACAAAAAATTTTTAAAAATTAGCCAAGCACGGTGAGTTCATCCTATAGTTCCAGTACTCAGGAGGCTGAGCCGGAAAGACAGACTGAGCCTGGGGGTTTAAGGCTGCAGTGAGGGATGATGGTCCACAGAACTCCAGCTTGGATGACGGAGAAAGACCCTGTCAGCAAAGAAGCAAGGCGGGAAGGCAGGAAGGCAGAAAAAAAGTCAGGAAGGAAGGAAGGCAGGAAGGAAGAAGAAAGGAAGGCAGCAGGAAGGAAGGCAGGAAGGAAGGCAGGAAGGAAGGCAGGAATGAAAGGAAGGAAGGAAGGCAGGAAGGAAGGCAGGAAGGAAGGAAGGCAGGAAGGAAGGAGGAAGGCAGGAAGGAAGGAAGGCAGGCAGGCAGGAAGGAAGGAAGGAAGGCAGGAAAGAAGGAAGTCAGGCAGGAAGGAAGGAAGGCAGGAAAGAAGGAAGAAAGGGAGGGAGGGGGAGGAAGGATGAAAGAAAAAAGGAAGGAGAGAGAGAGATGGAAGGAAGGAGGGAGGGGGAAAGAAGAGGAAGGATGGAAAGATGAAGGGAAGGAAGTGAGGGAGGGAAGGAGGAAGGAAGAAGAGAGGGAGGTAGGGGGGAGGAGGAGGTAAGGCAGGAAGGAGGGAGGGAAAGAAGGAAGGAAAGAAGGAAAGACAGGGGAGGGGAGAGGAGGAGGGAAGTCTGGAAGGCAGGAAGGAGGGAGGGGAGAGGGAGAAAGGGAGGGAAGAAAGGAAGGAAGGAAAGAAGAGAGAGGGGAATGAAGTGAGGGAGGGAGAGAAGGAAGGAAGGAGAGAGAGAGAAAGAGAGAGAGGAAGAAGGAAGGAAAATATTTTAAAGGAAAAAATATTTCCCTTAATTTTTTTAAAAGAAGAGAGGGAGGCAGGAAGAAAGAAATGTGAGGGAGGAGAGGAAAGCGGGGAGGGAAGCGAAGACTAGGCCACAGCGTCTGCGGGAATAGCTGACACACTCAGTAAGCTGCCAATAAAATGGCTACATATCACATTTTATTTTTAATGGGAAAATAACTAGTAGAGTCATTCAACCAATGTTGAAGTGAAGCACTGACAGAGGGAGGGTGACATGGGACCCAGGAGAGTGACAGAGACGCAGAGTCTCCCCAGACCGGTGCTGCAGAGATTGCATTTGCATTATGACAATGGCATTCGGTTTTTAAAAGAATGGTGTTAGAATGCAGGAACATTTTAACTGCAGGGTGACGTGTGATGCTTCTCCTATAAAGTTCATGTCACAGGAAAGCGTCTTGGCCTTCTGTGGCGTTCAGAGTGTTACGGACAGCACCGTTTCCGCAGACAGACTCAATCTGGGCACCGCTGCACTGAGCGAAAGATGAACTGACAGGTGTGTGTGTATCAGGATCTCCTTGGGCGAAGTAGTGAACAGGGATGTGTGGAGCCAACATCAGGCCTTCTGGGGCCCTGTCATCCTGCCGGCCGCTATGTTACAGATTCCCGTGCACGGAGTTAGAAGGCATCGAGGACATCGTTCCAGGGTTTTCGTTTCTTTGTTTTTTCTTTTTGTTTTTGGAGAGAGTCTGGCTCTTGTCACTCAGGCTACAGAGCAACCCATGACCTCAGCTCACTGCAATGTCCACCTCCCGGGTTCAAGCGATCCTCCTGCGTCAGCCTCCCTGGACTAGCTGGGACTACAGGTGCGCACCACCACGCCCAACTAATTTTTGTATTTTAAGTAGAGACAGAGCCAGGTGCGGCAGCTCAAGCCTGTAATCCCAGCACTTTGGGAGGCCGAGGCGGGTGGATCATGAGGTCAAGAGATCGAGACCATCCTGGTCAACATGCTGAAACCCCGTCTCTACTAGAAATACAAAAAATTAGCTGGGCATGGTGGTGTGCACCTGTAATCCAGCTACTCGGGAAGCTGAGGCAGGAGAATCGGCTGAACCCAGGAGGCCGAGATTGCGGTGAGCCGAGATCGCGCCATTGCTCTCCAGCCTGGGTAACAAGAGCGAAACTCCATCTCAAAAAAAAAAAAAAAAAAAAATGTAGAGACTGGATTTCACCAGGTTGGCCAGGCCGCTCTCAAACTTCTGACCCCAAGTAATACACTCACCGCAGCCTCAGGCATCAGCCACCACACCAGGCAGTTTGAGGCGTGGTTCATCAGTGCTTTACTGAAAGGAACTTCGATCTCAATGTTGATTCTGTAGCAGAGTGCAATTTGACATGTAATGTAGATTTCAGATTCTTTTTGTGTGTTTCAGAATCATTTCAGATTTACGGAACACTTTTAAACGTAGCAGGAGAAGTTCTTTATTATTCTTTAGGTTCTGGGGCACACATGCAGATCGTGCAGGTGTGTTACGTAGGTCTACACATGCCATGGTGGTTTCTGTATCCATCGTCCCGTTATCTACATGAGCTATTTATGCCCCCATGATAAACATCTTCTATTGCTATGGTGCGGATGTGGTAATTCACCAAGCACTACTGATACATTACTATTAATCAGCCCATACCCCATTCAGATTTCTTTTTTTTTTTTTTTTCTATTTGGACGTTACACATTTTATTTTTAAAGAATTCCATTGTATTTTTTAGAGTAAGAATCTCATCTGATAGAATAAAGTGCCTATGGTACTTTGAGTAGAATGAAGAGAAAAATTTTAATCAGAAATTTTTTTTTTTCTGAAAGCATTGTGAATAAAAATAAGAGTAAAATATAGGTGATTTTCAGTCAGCCTCAGTGACCTGTCTGTATCTGACCTGAGTCCCAGCTGATATAGCCAGTTGACAACAGAAAATTTAGAATTTGATTTGCATGTTTTAAAACTATTGAGAAGATGAATTAGACATTTTAATTTCTCCCCCCACCCCATAAGAAACCATGTGGGTATATTTTTGACCCTTACTTTTTTTTTCTTCTTAGCGGGAAAGCAGTCAGAAGTGGGAGGCCTTGCAACAAACTGTATACTGTGTAGCCACCAGCTGCTTCTTTCTTGAGGCAGAACACTGGCCCTCAGTGCCTCTTTCTGCTTCTTCTTGTTCAGACAACTGAGGACTGCCCCTGTCCTGTTTGACTCCTCCTGTTGTGGTGAGAAATATAGAAAGGCTGAGGGATTGATATTATTTGGCTCCATATTTTAGAAAGATATTTGGTAGTTACATAAAGTACATCTAGTTTGACCAGTACCACTTATAACTTTTAATTGTGGAACAGAAATTGATCCTTTATTATTTAGAAAATATAAAGTAAAGTTAATAATACTGAGAATTCATGATTCTTTCATTTTGCCTTCCCTGTTCTTTAGTTCTTTTTTTTTTTTTTTTAATTTTTTATTGGATTTTAGGTTTTGGGGTACATGAGCAGAGCATGTAAGACAGTTGCGTAGGAACACACATGGCAGTGTGCTTTTCTTTCCTTCTCCCCTTCACCCACATTTGGCATTTCTCCCCAGGCTATCCCTCCCCACCTCCCCCTCCCACTGGCCCTCCCCTTTTCCCCCCAATAGACCCCAGTGTTTAGTACTCCCCTTTCTGTGTTCATGTGTTCTCATTTTTAATCACGCGCCTATGAGTGAGAATATGCGGTGTTTCATTTTCTGTTCTTGTGTCAGTTTGCTGAGGATGACGTTCTCCAGATTCATCCGTGTCCCTACAAACGACACAAACTCATCATTTCTGATTGCTGCATAATATTCCATGGTGTCTATGTGCCACATTTTTCCAATCCAGTCTATTATCAATGGGCATTAGGGTTGATTCCAGGTCTTTGCTATTGTAAACAGTGCTGCAATGAACATTCGTGTGCATGTGTCCTTATAGTAGAACGATTTATAGTCTTTTGGATATATACCCAGTAATGGGATTGCTGGGTCAAATGGAATTTCTATTTCTAAGGCCTTGAGGAATCGCCACACTGTCTTCCACAATGGTTGAACTAATTTACACTCCCACCAACAGTGTAAAAGTGTTCCTTTTTCTCCACATCCTCTCCAGCATCTGTTGTCTCCAGATTTTTTAATGATCGCCATTCTAACTGGCGTGAGATGGTATCTCAATGTGGTTTTGATTTGCATCTCTCTGATGACCAGTGACGATGAGCATTTTTTCATATGATTGTTGGCCTCATATATGTCTTCTTTCGTAAAGTGTCTGTTCATATCCTTTACCCACTTTTGAATGGGCTTGTTTGTTTTATTCCTGTAAATCTGTTTGAGTTCTTTGTAAATTCTGGATATCAGCCCTTTGTCAGATGGGTAAACTGCGAAAATTTTTTCCCATTCTGTTGGTTGCCGATCCACTCTAGTGACTGTTTCTTTTGCCGTGCAGAAGCTGTGGAGTTTCATTAGGTCCCATTTGTCTATTTTGGCTTTTGTTGCCAATGCTTTTGGTGTTTTGTTCATGAAGTCCTTGCCTACTCCTATGTCCTGGATAGTTTTGCCTAGATTTCCTTCTAGGGTTTTTATGGTGCCAGGTCTTATGTTTAAGTCTTTAATCCATCTGGAGTTAATTTTAGTGTAAGATGTCAGGAAGGGGTCCAGTTTCTGCTTTCTGCACATGGCTAGCCAGTTTTCCCAACACCATTTGTTAAACAGGGAATCCTTTCCCCCTTGCTTGTTTTTGTCAGGTTTATCAAAGATTGTATAGTTGTAGATATGTTGTGTTGCCTCCGGTGCCTCTGTTTTGTTCCATTGGTCTATATCTCTGTTTTGGTACCAGTACTATACTGTTTTGATTACTGTAGCCTTGTAGTATAGTTTGAAATCCGGTAGTGTGATGCCCCCCACTGTGTTCTTTTTGCTTAGAATTGACTTGGCTATGCGGGCTCTCTTTTGGTTCCATATGAAGTTCATGGTGGTTTTTTCCAGTTCTGTGAAGAAAGTCAATGGTAGCTTGATGGGGATAGCGTTGATTCTGTAAATTACTTTGAGCAGTATAGCCATTTTCACGATATTAATTCTTCCTAACCATGAACATGGAATGTTTCTCCATCTGTTTGTGTCCTCTCTGATTTCGTTGAGCAGTGGTTTGTAGTTCTCCTTGAAGAGGTTTCTTACATTCCTTGTGAGTTGTATTCCAAGGTATTTTATTCTTTTTGTAGCAATTGTGAATGGCAGTTTGTTCTTGATTTGGCTTTCTTTAAGTCTGTTATTGGTGGAGACAAATGCTTGTGATTTTTGCACATTGATTTTATATCCTGAGACTTTGCTGAAGTTGCTTATCAGTTTCAGGAGTTTTTGGGCTGAGGCGATGGGGTCTTCCAGGTATACTATCATGTCGTCTGCAAATAGAGACAATTTGGCTTCCATCTTTCCTATTTGAATACCCTTTATTTCTTTTTCTTGCCTGATTGCTCTGGCTAGAACTTCCAGTACTATATTGAATGGGAGTGGTGAAAGAGGGCATCCTTGTCTAGTGCCAGATTTCAAAGGGAATGCTTCCAGTTTTTGCCCATTCAGTATGATATCGGCTGTTGGTTTGTCATAAATAGCTTTTATTACTTTGAGATATGTTCCATCGATACCGAGTTTATTGAGGGTTTTTAGCATAAAGGGCTGTTGAATTTTGTCAAATGCCTTCTCTGCGTCAATTGAGATAATCATGTGGTTTTTGTTTTTGGTTCTGTTTATGTGGTGAATTACGTGTATAGACTTGCGTATGTTGAACCAGCCTTGCATCCCCGGGATGAATCATACTTGATCATGGTGAATAAGTTTTTTGATTTGCTGTTGCATTTGGCTTGCCAATATTTTATTGAAGATTTTTGCCTCTATGTTTATCATGGATATTGGCCTGAAGTTTTCTTTTCTCGTTGGGTCTCTGCCGGGTTTTGGTATCAGGATGATGTTGGTCTCATAAAATGATTTGGGAAGGATTCCCTCTTTTTGGATTGTTTGAAATAGTTTTAGAAGGAATGGTACAAGCTCCTCTTTGTGTGTCTGGTAGAATTCGGCTGTGAACCCGTCTGGACCTGGGCTTTTTTTGTGTGGTAGGCTCTTAATTGCTGCCGCAACTTCAGAGCTTGTTATTGGTCTATTCATAGTTTCATCTTCCTCCTGGTTTAGGCTTGGGAGGACACAGGAATCCAGGAATTTATCCATTTCTTCCAGGTTTACTAGTTTATGCGCATAGAGTTGTTTGTAATATTCTCTGATGATGGTTTGAATTTCTGTGGAATCTGTGGTGATTTCCCCTTTATCATTTTTTATTGCATCTATTTGGTTGTTCTCTCTTTTTTTTTTAATCAATCTGGCTAGTGGTCTGTCTATTTTGTTGATCTTTTCAAAAAACCAGCTCTTGGATTTATTGATTTTTTGAAGGGTTTTTTGTGTCTCAATCTCCTTCAGCTCAGCTCTGATCATAGTTATTTCTTGTCTTCTGCTGGGTTTTGAGTTTTTTTGATCTTGCTCCTCTAGCTCTTTCAATTTTGACGATAGGGTGTCAATTTTGGATCTCTCCATTCTCCTCATATGGGCACTTATTGCTATATACTTTCCTCTAGAGACTGCTTTAAATGTGTCCCAGAGGTTCTGGCACGTTGTGTCTTCGTTCTCATTGGTTTCGAAGAACTTCTTTATTTCTGCCTTCATTTCATTGTTTACCCAGTCAACATTCAAGGGCCAGTTGTTCAGTTTCCATGAAGCTGTGCGGTTCTGGGTCTGTTTCTGAATTCTGAGTTCTAACTTGATTGCACTATGGTCTGAGAGGCTGTTTGTTATGATTTCAGTTGTTTTGCATTTGTTGAGCAGTGCTTTACTTCCAATTATGTGGTCAATTTTTGAGTAGGTGTGATGTGGTGCTGAGAAGAATGTATATTCTGTGGATTTGGGGTGGAGAGTTCTGTAAATGTCTACCAGGTTTGTTTGCTCCAGGTCTGAGTTCAAGCCCTGGGTATCCTTGTTGATTTTCTGTCTGGTTGATCTGTCTAATATTGACAGTGGAGTGTTAAAGTCTCCCACTATTATTGTGTGGGAGTCTAAGTCTCTTTGTAAGTCATTAAGAACTTGCCTTATGTATCTGGGTGCTCCTGCATTGGGTCCATATATGTTTAGGATCGTTAGCTCTTCTTGTTTTATCGATCCTTTTACCATTATGTAATGGCCTTCTTTGTCTCTTTTGATCTTTGTTGCTTTAAAGTCTATTTTATCAGAGATGAGAATTGCAACTCCTGCTTTTTTTTGCTCTCCATTTGCTTGGTAAATCTTCCTCCATCCCTTTATTTTGAGCCTTTGTGTATCCTTGCATGTGAGATGGGTTTCCTGGATACAGCACACTGATGGGTTTTGGATTTTTATCCAATTTGCCAGTCTGTGTCTTTTGATTGGTGCATTTAGTCCATTTACATTTAGGGTTAATATTGTTATATGCGAATTTGATACTGCCATTTTGATGCTAAGTGGTTGTTTTGCCTGTTAGTTGTTGTAGATTCTTCATTATGTTGATGCTCTTTAGCATTTAGTGTGATTTTGGAACGGCTGGTACTGGTTGTTCCTTTCTATGTGTAGTGCCTCTTTTAGGAGCTCTTGTAAAGCAGGCCTGGTGGTGACAAAATCTCTGAGTACTTGCTTGTTCGCAAAGGATTTTATTTTTCCTTCACTTCTGAAGCTCAGTTTGGCTGGATATGAAATTCTGGGTTGAAAGTTCTTTTCTTTAAGAATGTTGAATATTGGCCCCCACTCTCTTCTGGCTTGTAGTGTTTCTGCCGAGAGATCTGCTGTGAGTCTGATGGGCTTCCCTTTGTGGGTAACTCGACCTTCTCTCTGGCTTCCCTTAGTATTTTCTCCTTTATTTCAACCTTGTTGAATCTGACGATTATGTGCCTTGGGGTTGCTCTTCTTGCAGAATATCTTTGTGGTGTTCTCTGTATTTCCTGCATTTAAGTGTTGGCCTGTCTTGCTAGGTGGGGGAAGTTTTCCTGGATGATATTCTGAAGAGTATTTTCCAGCTTGGATTCACTCTTTTCGTCCCCTTCTGGTACACCTATCAAATGTAGGTTAGGTCTTTTCACATAGTCCCACATTTCTTGGAGACTTTGTTCATTCCTTTTGGCACTTTTTTCTCTGATCTTGGTTTCTCGTTTTATTTCATTGAGTTGGTCTTCGACTTCAGATATTCTTTCTTCTGCTTGGTCAATTCAGCTATTGAAACTTGTGCATGCTTCGCGAAGTTCTCATATTGTGTTTTTCAGCTCCTTTAATTCATTCATATTCCTCTCTAAGTTATCCATTCTTGTTATCATTTCCTCATATCTTTTTTTAAGTTCCTTCGTTTCTTTGCATTGATTTAATACATGTTCTGTTAGCTCACAAAAGTTTCTCATTATCCACCTTCTGAAGTCTAATTCCGTCATTTTGTCACAGTCATTCTCCGTCCAGCTTTGTTCCCTTGCTGGTGAGGATTTTTGGTCCTTTCTAGGAGGTGAGGTGTTCTGGTTTCGGGTGTTTTCCTCCTTTTTTCGCTGGTTTCTTCCCATCTTTGTGGGTTTATCCACTTTTCATCTGCATAGTTGCTGACTTTTCGATTGGGTCTCTGAGTGGACACCCAGATTGTTGATGAGGGTCAGGGAGCTGCTTGAGGAGACAGTCTGTACTTTTTAGGAGCTCAACTTCTGAGCTGTGAGCTCTGTTGTTCATTCAGAGCTGTTAGGCTGCTATGTTTGATTCTGCTGCAACAGAGCTCATTAAAAAAAACCCTTTTTTTCTCAAATGCTCTGTGCTGGGGGGATCGGGCTTTATTTTTCAATGTCTGATGAGGTGTCCTGCCCAGCTAGAAGGCAGACTAGCTACTGTTTGGCTGCCGAGGCTCTGCCCTGCTGTTGTGTGATTCGCCCTGTTCCTGCAGGCTCTGCTGTGGTCTCCACCATGCCCTGCGGCGGAGTCTCTTCGTTGTAGCGTGTTGCCTCGGCAACGGCAGGCTGCGTCAGCAGTGAGCATGTATCTCAGTTGGGGCGGGTTGCCTCGGTAGTGGTGGACGCCCCTCCCCCACAGAGCATCTCGGACTGTCTGCTCGCGATAGTTTGAAATCGCGGTTTTGTTCGTTCCACTGGGTATCCCAAACGATGTGTCCCTGCAATCCCCTGGGCTGGCCTACTGTCCAAGTCTCGTTCAGTCTCAAGTTCAGCCCTCTCAAGTCTCAGGTTGCTGGTTCAACAGGGCACCTGGACAAGCGCACCCTGTGGGGATTGCTGGGTAGGGCTGGCCGCCTCCGCCCCGGCTGCCGGCTTCGCCAGGCAGACCTACTGCCTGGTGTCCTGTGTCTTTTTTATACTTGGGAGTTTCCCCATTCTGTGGGCAACAAAGATCAGTCTGGAAATGCAGCTCAGACTCACCTGTTTGAGGATTCAATGAGAGCTCCAATCCTGGGTTGTTCTCACAGTGCCATCTTGAGTCCTCCCCCTCAGATTTCTTTAGTTTTTTTTTTTTTTTCTCCAATGTTTAGGATACCATCCAGGGGCTGTCAGTCAAGAAAGATGAGGAGACAAGTGTCCATCATTTTAGGAAATGTATTTGCCAAAGTTAAGGATGCACACCCATGACATGGCCTGTGAGCTCCCGAGGGAGGGAGGGACAGAGAGCGGGATACGGAGAAAGAAGCGAGGGAGAAAGGAAGGAGGGGGGGGAGGGAGGGAGGGAAGGGAGGTAGGGAGGAAGGAAGGAAGGAGATAGGGATTGAAGAGAGGGAGGGAGGGAGGAATAAAGGAAGGAGGGAGGGGGAGAAAGGGATACAGAGAAAGAAGTGAGGAAGGAAGGAAGGAGGGAGAGATGGAGGGAGGGAGGAAAGAAGGAGGGAGGGAGGGAGGGGAGGGAGGGAGGAAGGAAGGAAGGAGGGAGGGAGGGAGAGAGGGATACAGAGGAAGAAGGGAGGAAGGAAGGAAGGAGGAATGGAGGGAGGGACGGAGGCAGTGAAGAGAGGGAGGGAGGGAGAGAGGGATACAGAGAAAGAAAGGACCGGAGGAAGGAGGGAGGGAGGGAGGAAGGAAGGAGGGAGGGAGGGAGAGAGGGATACAGAGAAAGAAAGGACAGGAGGAAGGAGGGAGAGAGGAAGGAAGGAGAGAGGGAGGGAGAGAGGGATACAGAGAAAGAAGGGAGGACAGGAGGAAGGAGGGAGGGAGGGAGGAAGGAAGGAGGGAGGGAGGGAGAGAGGGATACAGAGAAAAAGGGAGGAAGGAAGGAGGGAAGGAGGAAGGGAAGGGAGGGAGGGAGGGAGGAAGGAGGGAGGGAGGGAGAGAGGGATACAGAGAAATAAGGGAAGAGGAAGGAGGGAGGAAGGGAGGGAGGAAGGAAGGAAGGAGAGGGAAACAGAGTTGGAGACAGGGAGGGAAGAAAAGAAGATGTGCGCTGGGTGGTCGTGGCACAGCTTGGTTTTATACATTTTAGGGAGACACGAGACATCAATCAATGCATGTTAGAAGGACACTGGTTCTGTCCAAAAAAAGGCAGAAAAACTGGAAGCAGGGAGGGGCTTCCAGGTCAGAGTTTCTGATTTGCCTTTCCAACAGAGGCCATGAGAATATGCATGTATCCCAGTGAGCAGAGGGGTGCCCTTGAATAGAATGGGAGGCAGGTTACCCGCAGCATTTCCCAGCTTGAAGGGAGCCAAGATGTTTTTCTTTCAGCGTCCCCCCTCCAACCACGGGGCATTTAGTTATCACTTCCACTTGGATTTCTCTTCACTGGGACAGTTTTCCACACTTGTCTTGGTTTAGATGAATGACCTTGACAGTTTTTAAAAGCGTTGGTCAAGTCTTCTCAGAGAAAACCCTTTATTGGGATTTTTCTGACGTTTTCTTCTTGATTAAATGGGTGTTGAGCATACGGTGGCTCACGCCTGTAATCCCAGCACTTTGGGAGGCCAAGGCAGGTGGATCACAACCTCAAGAGATTGAGACCATCCTGGCCAACATGGTGAAACCCCATCTCTGCTAAAAATACAAAAATTAGCTGGGCATGCTGGCACGTGCCTGTAATCCCAGATACTCAGGAGGCTGAGGCAGGAGAATAGCTTGAACCTGGGAAGCGGAGGTTGCAGTGAGCCGACATCACACCACTGCACTCCAGCCTGGGTGACAGAATGACACACTGTCTCAAAAAAAAAAAAAATGCTCTTAATTCTTGAATCTCACTTCCACTCATTGAAGAATAGTGTGGTCAGAACATCCAGGAGATCACAAGGATAAACTCTGGATAAAGTCTTTTAAAAAATGACATGAAGACCCTTGGACTATGACCCCAAATAGGCAGAAACGTGAGCAGAGGAACTCTTTGATAAATAGGGAACTGCCCTGTGGAAATCAGCCTTGACGCAGCGTTTCTGCAGGGGGTTCCCAAAGCCAGTTAGTTCTGGGGAAGTGAGAACTTCTGCAGGTTTACTAGCACAGTCTCAACAAATTCAGGCAGAATATGTCCACTATGATTCCTGTTATTTCCTTAGAAAAAATGATCAGAGGCCACATAAGTATGAAGACTTTTATGGCACACAATAAAACTCGAGGCCAAGGGTCCCAGGAAAAAAAGACAAACCAGCATTCAAACTTGGTGATGATGATGGTGATGGTGACAGTGATGATGGTGAAGGTGACAGTGATGATGGTGAGAACGGTGATGATGGTGACAGTCATGTGATGGTGATGGTGGTGAGCATGATGGTGATGGTGAGGATGATGATAGTGAGAATGGTAATGATGATGGCGACAGTTATGATGATGGTGATGGTGACATGAGGATGGTGATGGTGATTGTGAGGATGATGATGGCGATGGTGAGGATGATGATGGTGATGGTGAGGGTGACAATGGTGAGGATGAGGATAATCAGGATGATAATGGTGATGGTGAAGATGATGATGGTGATGGTGAGGATGATGGTGAGGATGAGGATGGTGAGGATGATGGTGATGGTGGTGAGGATGGTGATTGTGATGATGGTGACGGTAGGATGAGATGGTGATCATGAGGATGAGGGTGATGGTGAGGATGATGGTGAGGATGAGGATGGTGATGGTGAGGGTGACAATGGTGAGGATGAGAATGGTGAGGATGATGATGATGGTGATGGTGAAGTTGATGATGGTGAGGATGACGATGATGAGGATGACGATGGTGGTGAGGATGATGATGGTGGTGAGGATGGTGATGGTGAGGATGATGAGGGTGATGGGGAGGATAACGATGGTGAGGATGAGTATGGTGAGGATGATGATGGTGATGGTGAGGATGATGATGATGGTGGTGAGGATGGTGATGGTGATGATGATGGTGCTGGTGAGGATGAAGAGTTCAGGAGTTCGAGACCAGCCTTACCAATGTAGTGAAACCCCCGTCTCTACTAAAAATACAAAAATTAGCCAGGTGTGGTGGTGTATGCCTGTAATCCCAGCTACTTGGGAGACTGAGGCAGGAGAATCACTTGAACCTGGGAGGCAAAGGTTGCAGTGAGTGAAGATCATGCCACTGCACTCCAGCATGGGTGACAGAGTGAAACTCTGTCTCAAAAAAAGAGAAAGGAAGGGGAGGGGAGGGAAGTGGAGGTGGGGAGGATAAGATTTTTAAACTGGAGACCAGAATGCCCCCTCAGAAATGAAAGTGAGGTCATCATTCAGATGACAATGTTTACAGTGAAAGCACTGGGAAAGGCCTGAAGACTTAGAATGTGAGAATAAGGTGCTCCCTCCATCCTTAGAATCCTGACAGGAGGAGACAATATCTGAAAACCTAGCACTTCCTGGATTTTATACATTGAACATATGGGAACGTTAAGCAAACAAAAAACTGTTTTTCCACCCTGATGCTGTTTTTTTTTTTTTCTTCAGATACCCGTGATGTTTCCAGCAATGTCACCTGACACCCACCGGAAGGCAAAACCCGACAGAAACTAGAGCTCCAAGAACCAAAGTGTATGCTGTCTCTGTCCCCCATGGAGACACACAGAACTTCTCCCACACAGCCCGCAGCCCAGTGTGGCCCTCCAGCGTGGCCCCTTTGCCCCTCACCTCCCTGGAACTGAAAGAGAAGGGGTCATGCCTACTTCCCGAGACTATCAAGCGGCCAGACGACAGCTATTCTACAGCAAGTGAGCTATTTGGGATGAAAGACCCTATGGAGGACCAACCATTATCAGTAACAGTGCGAGCCCCCCAGAAATGCAAGTGCCAGACGGATTCTGCTGGAGGGCAGGAGAGGCTTCCGTGATGAAATGGAGCCCAGTGGGACTTGGAGTTCTCATCCTGATGTAGGTGAATAGGTTCTGTGGTGGACAAGCATGCAATGCAGAATGGAAACAGGAAGCTGGGCTGGGTGCAGTGGCTCACGCCTGTCATCCCAGCACTTTGGGAGGCAAGGCAGGTGGAGCACAAGGTCAGAAGTTCGAGACCAGCCTGGCCAATACAGTGTAACCCCATCTCTACTAAAAATGCAAAAATTAGCTGGGCGTGGTGGCACATGCCTGTAGTCTCAGCTACTGGGGAAGCTGAGGCTGAAGAATTGCTTGAACCCAGGAGGCGGAGGTTGCAGTGAGCCAAGATAGCGCCATTGCACTCCAGCCTGGGTGACAGGGGGAGACTCCATCTCAAGAAAAAAAAAAAAAGAAAGAAAAGAGAAACCTCAGGCTGGGTGTGGTGGCTCATGCCTGTGATCCTAGCACTTTGGGAGGCGAAGGTGGGAGGATTGCTTGAGGCCAGGAGTTTAAGACCAGCCTGGGCAACACAGCAAGACCCCATCTCAAAAGAAAGAAAAGAAAGAGAAAGGAAGGAAGAAAGGAAGGAAGGAAGGGAGGAGGAGGAGGAAGGAGGAAGAAGGAGGAAGAGGAGAGAAAGGGAAAGAAAGAGAAATAAATAAATAATAAATCTGACCTTATAGAGTAGAGCTAAAAGAGAAAATCATCATCAGCTGTTTAAAGTAGACTTTCTTGTTTTGTTTTTTATTCTTTGTTTTTGAGATGAAGTTTTGCTCTTGTCGCCCAGGCTGGAGTGTAATGGCACAATCTCGGCTCACTGCAACCTTACCTCCAGGGTTCAGGCAATTCTCCTGTTTCAGCCTCCTGAGTAGCTGTGATTACATGTGTCTGCCACCACGCCCAGCTAATGTTTTGTATTTTTTGTAGAGACAGGGTTTCATCATGTTGGACAGGCTGGTCTCAAACTCCTGACGTCAGGTGATGCACCCACCTCGGCCTCCCAAAGTGCAGGGATTACAGGTGTGAGCCGTCGCCTCTGGCCTAAAGTACACTTTCAATGCAAGCACACAGACAGGTGTATGTGGGGTTTGGTGAGTGGCAGGCCTCTGAATCTCAGGAAGCTTCCCGCTCTGAAGGAAGAACAGCACAGCCAGCCTGCCTTCTCTGCACCTGCTCTTATTGTCTTTCTGCTCCTTACAATAAAAGAGAATTAAAGTGGATAACAGATTTAGAAACGGATTTCAAAGGAACCATCTCTTTCATGCCTCCCACTGCCCCGCCCAGATACTTCAGCTGTAAACATTCTGTGGGTGCCCACGTCATCGGTGAAAAGACTGCAGCTGTTTCCGAAACTAAGGATCTGAAAAGATCAGAAATAAAAACCAGAATACCCTCCCATGCTCATGGTATGGAATTCGCTAAGCAGCTAAGCAGGATTCTGCGGAGCTTTTAACAGACACTGCTTCAGAAAACTGACCATTTTTTGTCTCAAGTTCAGAGTAGGAACAGCAGGAAAGCCTGAGGCTGAAAAGAAGCGTTTATTTTTTTTTCTGTTTCTTTCTTGTTTTTGTTTTTGAGATAGGTTCTGGCTCTGTGGCTCAGGCTGGACTGGAGTGACACTGTTATGACCTCCCAGTCCAACAATTCTCCCACCTCAGCTTCTCAAGTAGCTGGGACCACAGGTGCGTGCCACAATGCCTAGCTAATTTTTTTTTCAGAGACAGTTCCGCCCTGTTACTCAAGCTGGTCTTCAGCTCCTGAGCTCAAGTGAGCTTTCCACCTCGGCTTCCCAAACTGCAGGGAAAACAGGCATGAGCCACCTCACTCAGCCTGAAACGGAAACATTGATAATCATTTTTATCCTCCTCATGCAAATCTAGGCCCTAACAAGCATGCTTTTTTATGCACCGATCTGAAGTCACACCACAGTCAATGGCTTTGCACATGCAGCTGCCATTCTATGATGGTAAAATTCGGTTTGTTTGCTGGAATGAAGACTGGGAAAAAGTCAAGGAAAACACTCCACGTTGTCACTCATGTATGTGAGAGCTTAAAAAATTCAACTCACGGGGCTGGGCGCAGTGGTTCATGCCTGTAATCCCAGTACTTTGGGATGTTGAGGCAAGTGGTTAGGAGTTTGAGACCAGCCTGACCAACATGGTGAAACCCCGTCTCTACTAAAAATATAAAAACTAGCCAGGTGTGGTGGTGCGAATCTGGAATCCCAGCTACTCAGGAGGCTGAGGCAGGAGAATCTCTTGAACCCAGGGGACGGAGGTTGCAGTGAGCTGAGATTGTGCCACTGCATGCCAGCCTGGGCAAAAGAGCAAAACTCTGTCTCAAAAACAGTAAATGAATAACTCAAAGTTATCCCTCTACTCACATAAGACAAATGCATACCTGCCTGCTTCCTTTACCCTATTCCTGGAAATTGTGTTTTCGGTTAAAGGCTAATCACAAACTCAAAGGAATGCAACCATTTGTGTCTTAACCTGTGAGCTGGAACCCCCCTCCCTGCCTCGAGTTGTCCCGCATTCCCAGACAGGACCCATGTACATCTTACATACATTGACTGACGTCTCATGCCTCCTCAACATGTATAAAATGAAGCAGTGCCCCAACCACCTTGGGTATATGCCATCAGAACTGCCTGAGCCTGCGTCTCAGGGGCACACCCTCAACCTTGGCAAAATAAACTTACTAAATCAATGGAGTCTTGTCTCAGGTCCTTTTTTGGTCTTCACATGTAGAATAATTAAAAATGCAAAATTAGGCCGGGAGCGGTGGCTCACGCCTGTAATCCCAGCACTTTGGGAGGCCGAGGTGGGTGGATCACGAGGTCAAGAGATCGAGACCATCCTGGTCAACATGATGAAACCCCGTCTCTATTAAAAATACAAAAGTTAGCTGAGCATGGTGGTGCATGTCTGTAATCCCAGCTGCCCGGGAGGCTGAGGCAGGAGAATTGCTTGAACCCAGAAGGCGGAGGTTGCGGTGAGCTGAGATCGCGCCATTGCACTCCAGCCTGGGTAACAAGAGCGAAACTCCATCTCAAAAAAAAAAAAAGCAAAATTCAAACAATACAAAGCTCAGAAGGCTGTCGGCAGCACTGCAGTGGGTCTGGGCGATGCTGAGGTCCTGTTCTGGAAATGACATCAGCCTCAGCATCCCTCCCAGCCCTCTGTACACTAGAGAGATGCTCAAATAGAGCCCTCTGCACAAATAGAGTTTGTGTGGTGTGGCGGGGTGGGGGCTGGGAATGGCAGCTGTTGTACTTTCTATGTACCCTACCTGTCTATCCTTAGACTTCCTGTGAATTCTTGCGGGCAGATGGCTCCAAACAGCTTCTTTGTTGGCTTTTGCTTTTTTGTTTTTGTTTTTTTTTGAGACGGAGTTTTGCTGCTGTTACTGAGACTGGAGTGCAATGGCATTATCTCGGCTCACCACAACTTCTGCCTCCTGGGTTCGAGCAATTCTCCTGCCTCTGCCTCCCGAGTAGCTGGGACTACAAACATGTGCCACCAGGCCCAGCTAATTTTTCTATTTTTAGTAGAGATGGGGTTTCACCATGTTGACCAGGATGGTCTAGATCTCTTGACCTCGTGATTCACCCGCCTCGGCCTCCCAAAGTGCTGGGATTATAGGCGTGAGCCACTGCACCCGGGGTTTTTGTTTTGAGATGGAGTTTCATTCTTGTTGCCAGCCTGGAGTGCAATGGCGCGATTTTGACTCATCACCACCTACCCTTTCCGGGTTCAAGCGATTCTCCTGCATCAGCCTCCCAAGTAGCTGCGATTACAGAAGTGTGCCACTGCACCTGGCTAATTTTTATATTTTTAGTAGAGACGGGGTTTCTCCATATTGGCCAGGCTGGTCTTGTACTCCTGACCTCAGGTGATTTGCCTGCCTCAGCCTCCCAAAGAGTGGGATTACAGGCGTGAGCCACAAGGCCCAGCTTCTTCTGCTTCTGTTTTGTGCGTGTGTGAGATAGGGTTTTGCTCTGTTGTCCAGCTTGCAATCACACCATCACAGCTCAAGCCATCCTCCCACCTGAGCCTCCCAAGCAGCCGGGACCACAGGGGTATGCCACCACACCAAGCTAATTTTTTCTTTATTTTCTGTAGAGATAAGGCCTTGCTACATTGCTCAAGGTGCTCTTGAACTCCTAGCCTCAAGTGATCCTCCTGCCTTGCCTCCCAAACTGCTGGGATTATAGACATAAGCCACTGTACCAGGTTGAAGCTCTGCATCTGAAAGAACCCCCTCTAGAATTCAGAGTTAGAAATAGCAAGAATTGTGCACCTTCAGCATCAGAAGGAATGCCCCCAGTTGGTGAATTTCTCCCTCCGTTGTTATAGTGTCCTTAAGAAACTGAACTGGGGCCAGGTGTGGTGGTTCATGCTTGTAATTCTAGCACTTCAGGACGAGGAGGCAGGTGGATCACCTGAGGTTGGGAGTCTGAGACCAGCCTGGCCAACGTGGTGAAAACCCCTCTCTACTAAAAATACAAAAATTAGCTGGGCGTGGTGGTGGGCACCTGTAATCCCAGCTACTCGGGAGGCTGAGGTAGGAGAATCACTTGAACTGATTGGAGGGGGTGGGCAGAGGTTACAGTGAGCTGAGACGGCGCCACTGCAGCCAGTCTGGGTCATAGAGCAAGACTCCATCTCAAAAAACAAAACAAAAAAAAAAAAAAAAAAGAAAAAAGGAAAAGCCTTGAGAATTGTTCATGTCCAGAGCTAGTTGAGACTACCAACCAGACACAGAAGGGGAATGAAGAAGAAGGCTGCGTCCCTCAGCCTTGGGGGAACCACCCCATATATCCTATAACAACCAGGAAGGTTCCTTTCCAGCCTGTTAGATCTCCAGGGCAATCTCAAGGGAGGGAGGCACTGAGCTATTAGGAATTGTTTTAGTGGCCTGAACTTTGGCCCCACAGGTTCTATTTAACAGAAAAAGATTCCCTAGAGAAACCTCAGGCTGTGTCTGTTTGGAAAGTGGCTGACATCACTGACGTCCTCGTGGGTGACGAGGGGCTTAGAGGAACTGACCTCCCCACCCCACAGTGATGTTTTAGGATCAGGTCCCCCAAAGGGCGACACTGAGGCCATCTTTGCCTCTTCTGCTAAAAAATATAGCAAACATGGTGGCTCGTGCCTGTAACAGAAGCTCTTTGGGAGGCTGAGGCAGGAGGATTGCTTAAGCCCGGGAAGTTGAGACCAGCCTGGGCAACATAGCAAGATCCCATTTCTGCCAAAAACAAACAGACAAAACAGTGAGGCATAGTGATGTGCACCTGTGGTCCTAGCCACTTGGCAGGCTGAGGAAGGAAAATGTTTGGGTCCCCGCGCGGTAGCTCACACCTGTAATCCCACCACTTTGGGAGGCTGAGGCAGGTGGATCACAAGGCCAGAAGCTCAAGGCGAGCCTAGCCAACATGGTGAAACTGTGTTTCTGCTAAAAATACAAAAATTAGCAGGGCACAGTGGCAGACACCTGTAATCCCAGCTACTTGGGAGACTTAGGGAGAAGAATTGCTTGAACTAGGGAGGTGGAGGCTGCAGTGAGCCGAGATCATGCCATTGTACTCCAGTCCGGCGACAGAGCAAGACTTGCTCTCAAAAAAAACAAAAACAAAACCCCCCCCCCAAAAAACAGATGGTTTGAACCCGGGAGGCAGAGGCTGCAGTGAGCTGAGATTGCACCACTGCACTCCAGCCTGAACAACAGACGGGGAACCTCACGTATCTTACAACCATGCTGCTAAACAGCCGTATTTTCTGGACGGTGCACATGATTTATACTTATAACTGTTCTTATATACATATTATTTTCTGATTGGAGGGACATTAAGAGAAAGCATGGTTGTGGACCCTGAAGCGTTTCGGGAGCTCCTGACACTCGGCTTAGGATGCATGGTGGGGAAGTTGGCCCTGGGTCAACCCGAAGTTTGAAGGACAAGGCCCCCATGCTGCCAATAGCCTTCTTTCTCTTCCAGTAGGGGTAAGTACCTCTAGGGAGCACCTCCAGCCCGTGCTGTCTGTTGGAAATAGATGCTCGGTGCTACGAAGAAGAATCAGCACTGAGACAAAGGATGTTTCAGCAATGCAATTTTTACTTCCTGCACTGCAGGAAGGGGACCCTTGCTAGCCATCTTGCCACGAGAGTACAAAGAATAAAGGAAAACACGCATATTTGGGGTTTTACCATGGGTGATAGAGTGAGACTCTGTCTCAAGAAAAAAAAGAATATAGGAAAGTTATGGTTTATTAGAAACTATTAAATTCCAGGCTGGTGCAGTGGCTCATGCCTGTAATCCCAGCACTTTGGGAGACAGCGGGGAGCAGATTACCTGAGGTCAGGAGTTCGAGACCAGCCTGGCCAACATGGTGAAATCCCATGTCTACTGAAAATATAAAAATCAGCTGTGCGTGCTGGTGCATGCTGCAATCCCAGCTACCCGGGAGGCTGAGAGAGGAGAATCACTTGAACCCTGGAGGTGGAGGTGGCAGTGAGCTGAGGTTGCGCCACTGCACTCCAGCCTGGGCAACAGAGCGAGACTCCGTCTCAAAAACAAACAAAGAAAAACTATTCCATTACAGAGGTGTAATATGTTGTGTTTGTTTTAAACTCCGCCTGTATAGGGGTCTGTCTGATCTATGTAAAAGATAGGATACGGCCCATGCAGGTAAGCTGACGGGGTGACATTCATTCCTTTGTTGATTTACAAAGAGCCACCCTTTGCATTTTCGTGGCCGAGCACGTCAAAGCATGACTGTAATTATCTTTAAAAGCACACATGGTCAGGCGATATGGTGATATCCAGACATTCTGCTGTCTTCTGTGTACGTGTTTGTCTTGGAAGGCATTATCAAGCCGTTTCTTCAGTCATAAACATCTCACGACCACAGGCCGTGGCTGGCAAGGATTGTGACTTCCTGGTTTTTAAAATGGAGTTGATTAAAATGATGTCGCTGTGGCTCTCCGAGGCTCCTGCTTCTAAACATAGCTAGGGCTATGATCTGTGTGGAGTCCTGGATGCCAGGTCTGGGGGGTCCTCTGGGGGACCGGGTGTGGGACTGGCAGGGTTGTGGTGCGGTGAAGGTCTGGGTGTGTCCTTGCGGGTCATAGTGTGAGTCTGGGTGGGAGGATCCATGAAGAATTCCAACAGGAGTCTGGGTGGGGGGTCCATATGGGGTTTCAGCCTTGGCCCTTGTAAGGGTCTGGGTGAGGGGTCTGTGTGGGGTTTCATCCTGTCCCTGGTAAGAGTCTGGGTGAGGGGTCCATGTGGGGGTTTCAGCCTGTCCCTGGTAAGATCTGGGTGGGGGGTCCGTGTGGAGGTTTCAGCCTGTCCCTGTTAAGAGTCTGGGTGAGTGGTCCGTGTGGGGGTTTCAGCCTGTCCCTGGTAAGAGTCTGGGTGGGGGAATCCGTGTGGGGTTTCAGCCTGTCCCTGTTAAGAGTCTGGGTGGGGGGTCCATGTGGGGGTTTCAGCCTGTCCCTGGTAAGAGTCTGGGTGGGGGGTCCGTGTGGGGTTTCAGCCTTGGCCCTTGTAAGGGTCTGGGTAGGGGGTCCGTGTGGAGGTTTCAGCCTGTCCCTGGTAAGAGTCTGGGTGGGGGGGGTCCATGTGGGTTTCAGCCTTGGCCCTTGTAAGGGTCTGGGTGAGGGGTCCATGTGGTAAGAGCCTGTCCCTGGTAAATCTGGGTGGGGGGGGGCCCTTGTGGGGTTGAGCCTGTCCCTGGTAAGGGTCTGGGTGGGGGTTCTGTGGTGCTCTGGGGTTCCCTGAGTCTCGGTAAGTCTGTGGTGGTCTGCGTTTCCCATCCAAGGTCTGAGTACAGGTCTGCTGTCCCTGTAGGGATCAGGGTGGTGAAGGGGGTTGTTCGTGGTCCCTGAGGTGGTCTGGAGTTCTCTGCAGGGGCCGGAGTGGGGGTCTGTGGTCCCTGCAGGATTGCGGGGCACAGGGCAGTGTAGGGATGGGTTTGGTGGGTGGGGTCTGTAGTCTCAGTAGGAACTGGGGTGTGCGGTGCATGGTCCTTGCAGTTGTCCAGAGTCCTCTGTGAAAGTCCTGCCCCCCACAATCCTGGTGTGGGTCTGGGTGGGGATGCATGATTCTGGCTGAGATCCAGCTGGGGGAGTGCAGTGCCTGTAGTGGTCCTGGTCCCCTGTGGGCTCTGGGTGGGGGATCTTGGTCCCACCGTAGAGGTCCTGGCTGGGGTCTGAATGAGGTTCCATGGTCTTGGCTAGGGTGTGGGGCCTTGGGGAAATGGTCCTAGCTGGAGTCTGTAGGCCTGGGTGGGGGTGGGCGGGTTCTTGGCTGGGGTCTGTGGTCCTGGGGGTTGTCCTGGCTGGGGTCTGTGGTCCTGGGGGGATCCTGGCTGGGGTCTGTGGTCCTGGGGGGATCCTGGCTGGGGTCTGTGGTCCTGGGGGGATCCTGGCTGGGGTCTATGGTCCTGTGGGGTCCTATTTGGGATCTGTGGTCCTGGGGGGTTCTATCTGGGATCTGTGGTCCTCGAGGGACCCTGGCTGGGGTTTGTGGTCTTGGGGGGTCCTGGGGGATCCTATCTGGGATCTGTGGTCTTGGGGGGGTCCTGCTTGGGGTCTGGGGTCCTGGGTGGTCCTATTAGGGATCGATGGTCCAGGGGTGTCCTGGTTGGGGGTCTGTGGTCCTGGACCGATCCTGGCTGGGGTGTGTGGTCCTGGGCGAGTCCTGCCCGGGGTCTGGGGTCCTGGGTGGTCCTATCAGGGATCTATGGTCCTGGGGGGTCCTGGCTGAGGTCTGTGGTCCTGGATGGGTCCTGGCTGGGGCGTGTGGTCCTGGGGGGGATTCTGACTGAGGTCTGTGGTCCTGGAAGATCCTGGCTGGGCTGTGTGGTCCTGCGGGGTCCTGGCTGGAGTCTGTGGATCTAGGGGGGATTCCAGGCTGGGGTCGGTGTTCCGCGCTGAGTCCCCAGTCCTGCAGGCGTTCCGCGTGGCAGCTGGCCCGGGCAGGGGGTGGGGTGGGGGTCCCAGCAGGCCGGGGCTGTCAGGGACGCGCGCATTTCCGCCAGCCGTCCCGGCTGGCGCAGAGTCCCGCGAGCGGCGCGGAAGCGGCGGCGGCGGCGCCGGTGGCCCTGCGGGTCTACGCGGCCGGCGCCGCCGTGATCCTGGAGCAGCTGCTGCGGCGCTGCCGCGGGGAATTCCCGGAGCCAGGTCAGCGGGGCGGGGATCGGGGGTCGGGGTTCGGGGGTCGGGGCCCCGGAAACCCGGGGGGCGCGGGGCGGGGTTGCGGGGTCTCCGCATGACCTTGGCCAGGCTGTGGCGCGGCTGCTCCAGTGGGGGCGCTCCCGGAAGTAGGGCCGGGCGGGGGTCGCGGTGGTGTCGCGGGTCGGGGTCCGGGGTGGGGGGCGTGCGCTCCTGGGACCTTCCGGCCCCGCGCTTCCGGTTCCCCCTCCCCGGCTTCTCCGCGCTCCCCGCGCCCGGCAGTTCCCTGCCCTTCTCTCCGCGCGCTCGTGGCCTTCCCGACTGTCCCGGGCCGGGCTCTCACCGAGAAACCCCTGCGCGACCCCACCCCGTACCCCGACACCTCCTGGGCATGGCCAGGGCCTGAATGCCCCGCGCCCCACACCTCATTCGGCTCCGCCCGCCGCCCGGGGTCGGCCAGTGATCGCACGCCCCTCAGGCCCAGGACGGGAGGAGGGGACGACCCGGGGACCTCCACCCACACCCACCCCAGGGTAAGTGAGGACGGGCCTTTCACCCGAGGGGGTGGCTTCGCGGGCACTGGGGAGCCAGGGAGGTCTGTTGAGGGGGTGGTTAGCGCAGGCCCGTTAAGCGGCAACTTGGTTTGTGACTGCCTGTGTAAACATCTGTGAGTCACTCCAACTTTGCAGGACCCGTTCTCTGTCTCAACACATCAGTGAGGCCCTTACTGTGTTTTGTCTATGTAGAGATTATTCAGAGATTTACATGTTCAGAATTTATTTTTTTAAATATAGAAAGGGTTTCACCATGTTGGCCAGGCTGGTCTTGAAATCCTGACCTCAGGTGATCCACCTGTCTCGGCCTCCCAAAGTGCTGGGATTACAGGCGTGAGCCACCGCGCCCAACCCAGAATTTATTTAAAAAATAAATTTAGGTCAAGAGATGGAGACCATCCTGGTCAACATGGTGAAATCCCGCCTCTACTGAAAATACAAAAACTTAGCTGGGCATGGTGGCACGCGCCTGTAGTCCCAGCTACTCAGTAGGCTGAGGCAGGAGAATTGCCTGAACCCAGGAGGCGGAGGTTGCGGTGAGCCGAGCCGAGATTGAGCGTTGCACTCCGGTCTGGGTAACAAGAGCGAAACTCCCTCTCAAAACAAATAGGAAGTATACATAAAACCTTGCTGTGTTGCTCAGGCCACTTTGTAACTCCTGGGCCCAAGCGATCCTCTTGCCTTGGCCTCCCAAAGTGCCGGGATTACAGGTGTGAGCTACCACACCCATCTAATGTTTCAAATTTTTTTCTCGAGATAGTCTTGCTCTGCCGCCAAAGCGTGTCTGAACTTGTCAGCTGAAGCAATCTTCCTGCCTGGCACTTAAAAGTGGTGGGATTACAGACTTGAGCCGCCACGTCCAGCTGATGTTTTAAATTTTTTTAGTGATGGTGTCTCACCTTTTTGCCTGGGATGGTCTTCAACCCGTGGCCTTCAGCAATCCTCCAGCCTGGGCCTCCCAAACTGCTGGGATTACAGACAGGAGCCACTGTGCCGGGCCGATATTCTCAACTGACACCTAGAAACCTGTAAGCAATTATTTGTGAATTGGTATCAAGGGAATGATAATTCTATATTAGGTTAAATGACATTTTCTTTCAAAAATAACTGTTTTCCAAAACAGAGAGGTCAGGGGGTAGTGTGGTGGAGGTGTACATTGTAGCGAGTGTCTTCAATGTCCTGCCTAAGAAGACAGCTGTGATTTCTGCCTGTGCCAGTAGAAGGTTTCATGGCAAGTCAGGAGGCCTCTGGGAGACTGGGGTTTAGCCAGGTGGAAGCGCATAGGTACCTTGTTGTGAAATGACTTTCGACTTCCACTATGTACCCACAGAGCGAACTCCTGGGGGTCCCAGGGCCACACTTTGAGAAGCGTGCCTGGAGTGGATTTATTTATTTATTTATATTTATTTATTTAGAGGCGGAGTCTCGCTCTGTCACCCAGGCTGGAGTGCAGTGGCGCAATCTCGGCTCACTGCATCCTCTGCCTCCTGGGTTGTAGAGATTCTCTCTCGTGCCTCAGCCTCCGGAGTAGCTGGAACTAAAGGAGTATGCCTCCGCGGCAGGCTGATTTTTGTATTTGTAGTAGAGCCAGGATTTCACCCTATTGGCCAGACTGATCTTGAACTCCTGACCTCAAGTGATGCGCCCGCCTGGGCCTCCCTAAAGTGCTGGCGGTGGATGTTTTTAAATGAGGCTCACTTTCTCCCGCCTCTGGAGCTAGAGAAAAAGAGCTTTAAGTTTTGCATGAGCTAAGCCTTTGTTTTTCTGCAGGACTGGCCTTCAGTAACCCAGTTAGCATAATTAGAACTGCAGAGAAGGAGCATGAAGGAATTGTACTCAGGCCTGGGGAGGTCGGGAGAGCGTGTCTGTTTGAAGGAAGTAATCATTTGCAGGGTGAAGGGTTTACAGCGGGGGAGCAATTTTTCAGATTGTTTATCTGCGCAGTTTTGCTTACAGAAAGGTCCCTTTTAACCTCCTTCGAGGCCTGCATATGCCCTGGCGAAGAGGCAGCATCACACTGAGAGTTCAGTTTGAACGCGCCAGGGCCCCTGTGGCAGCCCACCGGCTGCCCACCGCAATGCTGGCTTTTGAAAAGCCTGCTCTTTGTGCCTCGGAAAGGAGGGCTGCATGCTGCTGCTTTTCCCTCTCGGTTTACTGATTAAACAGCTGTTAAAGCTGCTGATGGGTGAGGTCACGTGGCTGCCAGGGGACTGTACCCTGGGAGCCTCGAACAGAATGGCCTTCTCTAAAGATTAACTTTCGTAGCTTGCCCTGATCCTGCCGCTTCCTGTGTATGGATTAAAAATAATTTTCGATACTGTTGGAGGAATGGACTTTCCCTCTTGTCTGCGGGTGGCGGGCTTGCTAATCGGCATTTTCCATTTGCTTCTAAACTGGTCAGCCTTCGCTGCTGGGCAGGAAACGAACTTTGTCCAGCGCATTTCAGCTAAAGCTGTTTGAATATCCAAGAGGGCCAATTTCCCCAGCGCAGACTGGAAGCCATGGCAGTTTTTTCGTAGAATTTCCAAATGGAGTGTGTTCTTAGCTGTCTTATGACTTACACTGTGTGAGAAGGAAGAAATTGCCGGTGGAATCAACTCCTGAATGGTGTTTTCTTAACAGCCCATTGTGGAAAAACCAGAGAATTACAATTAATCATTGAAACTGGTCATGCCTTTGCAAAGGGGGTTGAGAAGCAAATACAGAATTCCTCCAAGAGGGTCTATCTCTGTGTTTCTAAGAGTATCCACGTGGCCCATTCAGTAACATGTATCTGTCTCTTGTTGGGACTTTAAAATGGGTGCTTTAATCAGTGTATTTAATATCCTAATATGGCCTGAAACCGGTTGAAAATGCTCGCATTGAGTAAAGCAAGTCTCTCCCCACCAGTATTAATCACAGGGTGACCTGTTTAGGAATGACGTTTTCTCTGCAGCGTCCATGCATTTTGAAAAGGAGAGAAAATTGTGGATGCCTGTTGTGAAGTCCAGTCCCAACACTGCACAGAATTTTTCTGAAAAGTCCTATAGTAAATAATAGGCCACAGAATATTCCTTCACGTTCTGGGTGGAAGATGGACTCGTAAATGCTGTACCACCGGAGTGAGTATTTACAGAAAGTATGCCAGCTGGCCCACTTCTAAAGCTATTTATAGAAGTCCTAGTTTTCAAACTTTTTTAACCTATAAAGGGAAAGTTACTTCTTGTTGGTTTTATGCATAGTGAACAGTGGCTACTAGGAATGAGGTGGAAGTAAAATCAGCAGTTTTCCAACTTCTTTTCTTTTTCTTTTTTTTTGACACGGAGTTTCACTCTTGTTGCCCAGGCTGGAGTGCAGTGGCGCGATGTCGGCTCACCGCAACCTCCGCCTCCCGGGTTCAAGCGATTTTCCTGCTTCAGCCTCCTGAGTAGCTGGGACTACAGGCGCGCACCACAACGCGCGGCTCACTTTGTATTTTTAGTAGAGACGGGCTTTTACCGTGTTGGCCAGGCTTGTCTCGAACTCTGGACCTCAGGTGATCTGGCCGCCTCAGCCTCCCAAAGTGCTGGGGTGACAGGCGTGAGCCACCTCACCTGGCCTCCAATATCTTGATCATAGAATCCTCTTCAAAAACATGAGACGGCAGACAGTTTTTGTGGGTTATAATAGTCAATGTCATCCTGTGAAGACATTAAAAAAGAAATTTAAAAGGTATTTAATACTTTATTTAAAAGTAATGGTAACAGGCTGATCACCTGTTACTACAAAAAAAAATGTATGTATGTATTTATTTATTTTGAGACGGAGTTTTGCTCTTGTTACCCAGGCTGGAGTGCAATGGTGTGATCTTGGCTCACTGCTACCTCCGCCTCCTGGGTTCAGGCAATTCTCCTGCCTCAGCCTCCCGAGTAGCTGGGATTACAGGCACGCGCCACCATGCCCAGCTAATTTTTTGTATTTTTAGTAGAGACGAGGTTTCACCATGTTGACCAGGATGGTCTTGATATCTTGACCTCGTGATCCACCTGCCTCGGCCTCCCAAAGTGCTGGGATTACAGGCGTGAGCCACCGCACCTGGCCTTATATTTTTAATATATTTTATTGTTATACAATATATATTTATATTTTTAGAATAATTTATGTTTTTATACAAATACAAAATATGAATAAGTTATCTTTATATAATTTAGAGGTAAATTAAAACAATTGACGTTTTTCTGTGCGTATATATACATGTGTACATTTACGGGTTGTGTTGTGATGCTTTGCTGGATGTTCGCGTTGTGGAACGTTAAATCAAGCTAACATCCATCACCTGCTATTTTTCTTTTGTGGGGACATTTAAAATGTCTTTCAGTCATTTTATGTTTTTTGTTTCCATTGGTTATTGGGGAACAGGCAGTGTTTGGTTACTAGTGAGTGTTTGGTGATTTGTGAGAGTTTGGTGCGCCCGTCAGCCGAGCAGTAAACACTGCACACAAGACATTGAAAATCTCTTGTAGCTATTTTGAAATGTGATATGCTATTAAGTACAGCCGCCATGCTGTGCAGCGGGTCACTAAAACTTACTTCTGTTTAACAGGAACTTGGTACCCTTTGACTACATACTGTGGATTTTTAAAATAAAAAATGACTGTCATTTCCAAAGTAACAAGAGACTTAGGGAGAAGAGTGGCTGACTTTTAGGGCTCTGTCAGCCTCATGCACGAGGGGCCGGGAGGCAGCTGGCTCCTTCCTCTGCTCCTTCACGCTGGTCCCCTGTGACGTGGCGTTCTGGTGGGAGTCAGGTGAGGCACATCCGCTGGCCTCTTTCATGGATGTGCAGTTGCGAAGGTGAACTCGCTGGCCCCCGAGAGCATTTTGGGCAGGGATCCCGGGGATGCTGGACTGTAGTTGAAGAATGAGGCGGTCAGAGACTGGTTTGCAGCAATACGTTTCTTCACGGCCTCACGTGCACAGAAGCTCTGCGAGGGAGGAAGTGGGAAGGAACGTCCTCACAGCCTGGGCCAGCTCCGCCACACCTGATACCTGGGTTCAGGTAGAGCCCACCTGCTCTGTGGACGGTTCTTTCCCTGGGACTGCCAACAGATTCCAGCAGCAGCAGAGCAGGAGATGGGCTGGGAGGGAGCCTCCTGTGCCTCCATCCCGGAGTCACTCAGGTAGGGATTAGGGAATTTCTGCTCTCAGTACAAAACTTCACGCTGATAAATTTCAATATTTTGAATATGTCATTGTTTATTTTGAGTTGGCAGAAGTAAACTAACCAACTACCATTATGTTTTAGTACTAAGGGATATACCTTTCAATAAAGTTACTGAAATGCAAAAAAAAAAAAAACAAAAAACTTCACGCCAAGTGATTGTAATGGTCATCATCATAATGATAGAATGCAGACCTTTCTTCCAGCTCCTGGGACGTCTTTCCCTAAATAACAACAACAATAATATTAACCTTTGTTCCTGGGACTGGGGCCTCTTTCGGCCTGGTAAGAACAATAGGAATGATGATAAATGATGGAATAGAAACCTTTGATTCACATCTGGAACCTCTTTCAGCCAAATAATAACAATAATGAGATTAATGATAATAGAATATAAACCTTTCTTTGTGGTACTGGGGCCTCTTTCGGTCCAGTAATAATAACAACGATAGAACCTAAACCTTTGCCCCAGGTCCTGGGGACTTCTTTCAGCCAAATAATAACAACAATAATAATAATACCAGGATATAAACCTTTGTTCCCGGCCGGGTGCTGTGGCTCACACCTCTTAGCCCTTTGGGAGGCTGAGGTGGGCACATCACCTGAAGTCAGGAGTTTGGGACCAGCCTGGCCAACATGGCAAAACCCTGTGTCTACTAAAAATACCAAAATAAGGGGTGCATGGCGGCGTGTACCTGTAATCCCAGCTACTTGGGAGGCTGAGGCAGGAGGATTGCTTGAGCCCGGGAGGTGGAGATTGCAGTAAGCCGAGATCACACCACTGCACTCCAGCCTGGGCGACACAGCGAGACTGTCTCAAACAAAACATTTCCTCACAGTACTGGGACCTGTTTCAGACCAACAGTGATGATAGTGATCATCATTATAATGATAGAGAAGTTACCAGCTGATCTTCCAGGTACTGGGACCTGTTTCAGCCACATGACACCAATAGGATTAATAGGATATAGACCTTCAATCCAGGTACTGGGACATCTTTTAGCCAAGTAATAATGGTGACAACAATAATAATAGAACATAAACCTTTGACTCAAGTACCAGGACCTTTCTTAGCGAAATAATAATAAAATATAACCTTTTGTTCCTTTAAAAAGGATGCTGTTGGCCGGACACAGTGGCTCACGCCTGAATTCCAGCCGTTTGGGAGGCTGAGGGGAGCGGATCACCTGAGGTCAGGACTTGGAGACCATCATGGCCAACACAGTAAAATTCCATCTCTACTAAAAATACAGAAAATCAGCCTGGCATGCTGGCACACCTGTACCCCCAGCTACTCGGGAGGCTGAGGCAGCAGGATCATTTGAACCCAGGAGGTAGAGGTTGCAGCGAACCAAGATCGCACCACTATACTCCAGCCTGCTGACAGAGCATGACTCCATCTCAAAAAAAAAAAATTATAATAATAGAATAAAAACCTTCACTCCAGGTTCCAGAACCTTTCAGTCTAATAATAATAATAATAATAGAATGTCAATTTTGGGACCTCTTCCAGCCCAATAATAACAATGATAATAATAGAATATAAACCTTTGCTCAGGCACTGGGACTGCTTTCAGTCAGATAATAACAACAATAATGATAATGGAGTATCAGCCTTCGCCACAGGTCTCAGAACCTCTTTCAGACCAATAATGACAGCAGAGTATAAGGTTTTGTTGCAGGCGCCGGGACCTGTTCCAGGCTGATGATAATAGTAATAGGAGCATGTACATCGTCCTTACAGGTCCTGGGACCTCTTTCAGTGACAGCATAATAGGATGTCAGCTTTTGTTCCAGGAACGGGGACCTCTTTCAGCCTAGTAATAATAAAAATAACAATAATAATTACAATATAAACCTGTATTGCTGGTACTGGGGCCCCTTCCAGCCTAGTAGGGATAATAGTAATAATAACAGTGGAAGATCAATCTTCCAGGTTTCAGAACCCGTTTCAGCCGCATCATAATAATAATAGAGGTTGGGCACTGTGGCTCATGCCTGTCATCCCAGCACTTTTAGAGGCTGAGGTGGGTGGACTACCTGAGGTCAGGAGTTTGAGACCAGCCTGGCCAACATGGTGAAGCCATGTCTCTACTAAAAATACAAAAATAAGCCGGGTGTGGTGGCGGGCACCTGTAACCCCAGCTACTCGGGAGGCTGAGGCAGGAGAGTCTCTTGAACCCGGGAGGTGGTGGTTGCAGTGAGCAAAGATCACGCCACTGCACTCCAGCCTGGGTGACAGAGCAAGACTCTGTCTCAAAAAAATAGAAAATAAAAATAATAGAATGTAAACTTTTGTTTAAGGTCCTGGGACCTCTTTCAGCCTTGTCACACAAATAATATTAATGGAGTGTCAAGCTTTTTCTCCTAAGTAGCAAAACCTGCTTCAGCCACATAATAATAAGATGATGGTGTTGGCAATGTTGGAGGCTCTGGTATCGCTCTGGCCTGTTAGTCAGGTCGGAGTGACAATGGAGCATTTTTGAGTGACACCGAGGCCTTTTGAGACCCTTTACCATCTCTCTTGACTGTGATCTAGGGGCTCCAGCCTAAGTCGGCCACAGAAGACACAGCTTGGGGGCTCCGCGTTTTCTGGAAGTCCTGGTTGTGACATTCATTCTGCTGGCTTGCTACCTCAGAACATGCCAGGGTGCTGGCATATGTCAGAGGAACCCCACCGTTGCACCCTGCTCTTGGGAAGCAGAGATGCCCAGCTCACCCGGCACTTGGTGGTTTCTTCCTAAAAAGCACAGGGCAGGTACCGTGGATGGAAAGCTGCAGGGCAGGCCTCGAGTGCCCTTGAAGATGGGGGGCTGTTCTAACACCTCCAGCTGTCATTTGGGGCAGAATGCACCTTCATAATATAATAGATGCTTTTCTTGTCTCCCACCTGCAGGGGGCTCCAGCATCCCTGGGCTTGTGGGCGCATCACTCCACTCTCTGCCTGGCCGCCTCCTCTGTGTGTCTGAGTCATAAGACTCCTGTGTCTCCTTCTCAGGATATGTTCAGTTCCTTCTGGAGGCTCTAGAGGAGGCTTCTTCCTGCCTCTCCTAGCTCCTGGGGGCTCCAGCATCCCTGGGCTGTGGACACATCACTCCAGTCTCTGCCTCTGTCTCCATGTGGGCTTCTGTGTGTCTGTCTCCTCTGCTGCCTCTTAGAAGGACACCTGTCCCTGCATTTAGGGCCCACCCGAACCCCAGATTATCTCCTGTCCAGATCCTTAACTAATTAGAACCACAACATTTCTTACAACCAAGTAAGATCTCATTCCGGGTCCTGGGCTTTAGACTGTGGACAGATCTTCCTGTGGCCGCTATCCATGTTCAGTCCACCATGATTTTATCCAGTTCCTTCTGGAGGCTCTGGGGGAGGATCCTTCCCGCCTCTCGTAGCTCCTGGGCGCTCTAGCATCCCCGGGCTTGTGGCCACAGCACTCCACTCTGCCTCCACGTGACCTTCTCTGTGTCTGCGTCTCCTTTTCTGTTTTCTATCAGGGACATTGGTCACTGCATTTAGGACCACCCTAATTGAGCATCGTCTCATCTTAAGATCCTTGCCTTAATTGTTAATACATCTGCAAAGACCCTTTTCGCAAAGAGTCCCATTCACAAGCGCCAGGTGGATACAGGTTCTCTTTGGCGGCGGAGGACGCTCTTCAGGCTGCTGTGGTCACTACTGACATGTGCCTTTTTGTACTGGCTACATCCTGACACTGACAATGCCTGGCTGGAGGGTTTCGCTGTTTACCTCCTGAGCGCCGTATTGGAGACGTGCAGATACACTCACATCTTTTCACAAGGCCCAGCTGCCATTTTGGGCAACCCGGTCACACAGGTGGCCCCTCAGTGCCAGCTGGAAGGGCCTGGGTATGTGAGCATTCCCCGTCCACAGGAACCCTGGGGGCTGGCTTCTGGGCCACCTAAGCCAATTTCTGCACACGATGGGCATTGTGAGGGGTTTCAGGGATTGAGAAATCCATGCTCCTTCAGACTATGCTTACAGATCGAGGAGGACCCCCTGCTACAAACAAAGCCTGCCATGTTCCACACGGCTTCATTTTAAAACGTAAAGTTTGGAAGAGTGAAATGCCTCTGAGCCACAGGAAAGCCAGCTTCAGCCAGATGGAGGTCCTGTGTGGCCCCTTTAATGCAGTCAGTGAAGCTCAGGTGGCATTGCACAGAGATTCTTGCTGTGAGGGTTGGCCATGGGGGATCTGCCTGGCTGCTGTGGACTCTCCTGTGTAGGCAGCATCCCTGAAAAAGATGTATGCAGCTTACTGGGCGCGGTGGCTCACGCCGGTAATCCCAGCACTTTGGGAGGCTGAGGCGGGCGGACCACCTGAGGTCTGGAGTTTGAGACAGGCCTGATCAACATAGAAAACCCCGTCTCTACTAAAAATAGAAAACTAACCAGGCATTGTAGTGCATGCCTGTAATCCCAGCTAATTGGGAGACTGAGGCAGGAGAATTGCTTGAACCCAGGGCAGGGGGGTGGAGTTGCAGTGAGCCGAGATCGTGCCACTGCATTCCAGCCTGGGCAACAAGAGCAAGACTCCATCTCAAAAAAGAAAAAAAAAACAAAACAAAACAGTAGGATCTATGCAGCTTCACCACAGTGCGGGTGCTTGGCAAAGCTCTTACAACAGGAACAATAAGCCCCTGCAATGAAAAAGCCACCGCCAGGCTGGGCGCAGTGGCTCACTCCTGTAATCCCAGCACTTTGGGAGGCTGAGGTGGGGGGGATCACCTGAAGTCCGGAGTTCAAGACCAGCCTGACCAACATGGTGAACCCTCATCTCTACTAAAAATACAAAAACCCCATCTCTACTGAAACTACAAAAACCCTGTCTCTAAAACTACAAAAATTAGCTGGATGTGGTGGCGCATGCCTGTAGTCCCAGCTACTTGGGAGGTTGAGGCAGGAGAATTGCTTGAACCCGGGAGGCAGAGGTTGCAGTGCGGCAAGATTGCACAATTGCACTCCAGCCTCTGTGATAGAGCAAGACTCTGTCTAAAAAAAAGAAACTGCCAGCTACACCCCCGCAAAAAATGCCACGCTCAATTGGAAACCTTATCATCCACATGTGCAGAATGGCTGCATCGGATTGATGTGGAAGAAAGAGCGTGTTCCTGCGCTAGCTTTCCTCCATCGCTTTGCAAAAGTCACTTGCAAGGTGCTGAGACCCTTGCTGAGTGCATGACAAATTAGATTGTTTGCTGAGAGCACTGGCAAGGAAAACTGAGCAAGGCCCCCCCTCCCCAAGCAGAAAGCTGCTCAGGGGAAAACTACTGAAATAGTAGATAGTACGTGTCTGTCACACACCCGTTACACTAGTTCTTAAGTGCAGGATGTGTGACCCTGTCCCCGTGGCTCCCTCATGGAAGATGCTTTCTAGCTTGTCTGTGATCAGCAGTGAGCAGTTACCAGCTGCCTACCTGGGTTATCTTGGTTCTGTGAGAAAACACAGGACACCTGCTGTTAATAATCATCACCTGTTCTGGGAGAATAAACACGCCTGTCAGCCTGTGCTCGAGACCCTCAGCCCAGAATGCTGTCGGCTCCTGAGGCTCTCAGCTCAGAAGGCTGTTGGTGCCCTGGATAGTCTCACTTTGCTGTTCTATCTGGGTGTCTGCTTCTTAATGCCACATCACCGCTGGGTGAGCTGGGTTTGGTAGCAGCAAGGAAGGTCGACCTGTCAGTCCCAGTGCCTTTTGCTTGAAAGCCGAGCTGCTGGTCACCCCAGCTGTTACCCCGGCAGGGTGCCATGGCTGGGCGCCTTCTTAACGCTGTGTTTGTCTTGGCCCGTTCCCAGCAGGTCCCCACGAATGAGTGGCAGTCCGGGCGGCAGGCTTCGGAGGGCCCAGAAGCGATGGAGAATAATAAAGGGCTGGAGAGCTCACAGGCAGACCTGAAGCTGGTGGCGCACCCGCGCGCCAAGAGCAAGGTGTGGAAGTACTTCGGCTTTGACACCAACGCGGAGGGATGCATCTTGCAGTGGAAGAAGATCTACTGCCGCATCTGCATGGCCCAGATTGCCTACTCCGGGAACACCTCCAACCTGTCCTACCACCTGGAGAAGAACCACCCCGAGGAATTCTGCGAGTTCGTCAAGAGCAATACTGAGCAGATGCGCGAGGCCTTCGCCACCGCCTTCTCCAAGCTCAAGCCCGAGGTGTCCCAGCCGCCTGGGCCCGAGGTACTGGCCGCCAAGGCCGCCCACGGCCACCACAGCAAGAAGCAGCAGGAGCTGACGGACGCCGTGCTGGGCCTCATCTGTGAGGGGCTGTACCCAGCCTCCATCGTGGAGGAGCCCACCTTCAAGGTGCTGCTCAAGAAGGCCGACCCCCGCTACGAGCTCCCCAGCCGCAAGTACATCTCCACCAAGGCCATCCCTGAGAAGTACGGCGCCGTCCGCGAGGCGGTCCTCAAGGAGCTGGCCGAGGCCACCTGGTGCGGCATCTCCACGGACATGTGGAGGAGCGAGAACCAGAACCGCACCTACGTGACTCTGGGCGCCCACTTCCTGGGCGCGGGCCCCCCCGGCTGCCTCTCCGTGGGCTTGCGCTGCCTCAAGACATTTGAGGTGCCCGAGGAGAACACGGCGGAGAGCATCACACGCGTGCTCTACGAGGTCTTCATCGAGTGGGGCATCAGTGCCAAGGTATTTGGCGCCACCACCGACTACGGCAAGGACATCGTGAAGGCCTGCTCGCTGCTGGACGTCGCGGTGCACATGCCCTGCCTGGGCCAGGCCTTCCACGCCGCCATCCAGCAGGCCTTCCGGCTCCCGAAGCTGGGCGCACTGCTGTCGCGCTGCCGCAGGCTGGTGGAGTACTTCCAGCAGTCGGCCTTGGCCATGTACATGCTGTACAAGAAGCAGAAGCAGCAGAACACGCCACACTGCATGCTGGTCAGCAACCGCGTGTCCTGGTGGGGAAGCACGCTGGCCATGCTGCAGCGCCTCAAGGAGCAGCAGTTCGCCATTGCGGGCGTGCTGGTGGAGGACAGCAACAGCCACCACCTCATGCTGGAGGCAGGCGAGTGGGCCACCATCGACGCGCTGGTGCAGCTGCTGCAGCCCTTCAAGCAGGTGGCGGAGATGCTGTCGGCCTCCCGGTACCCGACCATCAGCATGGTCAAGCCGCTGCTGCACATGCTCCGGAACACCACGCTCAGCATCAAGGATACGGACGCCAAGGAGCTCAGCATGGCCAAGGAGGTCATCGCCAAGGAGCTCGCCAAGACCTACCAGGAGGCCCCGGAGATCGACATGTTCCTCAACGTGGCCACCTTCCTGGACCCGCGCTACAAGCGGCTGCCCTTCCTCTCTGCCTTCGAGCGGCAGCAGGTGGAGAACCGCGTGCTGGAGGAGGCCAAGGGCCTGCTGGACAAGCTCAAGGACGGCGGCGGGGGCGGCTACCGCCCGGCAGAGAACAAGATCCTCCCGACTGCGGCCCCCGAGGAGCCGCCGGTGAAGAAGCTCATGCGCACGTCCACGCCGCCGCCCACCAGCGTCATCAACAGCATGCTGGCGGAGATATTCTGCCAGACGGGCGGCGTGGAGGACCAGGAGGAGTGGCACGCGCAGGTGCTGGAGGAGCTCAGCAACTTCAAGTCGCAGAAGGTGCTGGGCCTCAACGAGGACCCTCTCAAGTGGTGGTCTGATCGCCTGGCCCTGTTCCCCCTGCTCCCCAAGGTGCTGCAGAAGTACTGGTGCGTGGCGGCCACGCGCGTGGCGCCTGAGCGTCTCTTTGGCTCCGCTGCCAATGTGGTCAGCGCCAAGAGGAACCGGCTGGCCCCCGCGCATGTGGACGAGCAGGTGTTTCTGTACGAGAACTCCCGTGGAGGGGCGGAGGCGGAGCCTGAGGACCAGGACGAGGGGGAGTGGGGCCTGGACCAGGAGCAGGTGTTCCCCCTGGGGGACCGCGTCAGTGGCGGCTTCTTTGGCATCAGGGACAGCAGCTTTCTGTAGCGACTAACCCTCTTGTCTTACGGTGACCCCCCTTCCCCCCCCCCACCCCCGGGAGCCCACTGGATGCTTTGCTGTACATACCCATCCGGCTGGCTCGGTTTTGAACCTCAGAGACCATCCACTGTCTTTGACGCCTAGTTGGGAAGGCAGAAAAGGAAAGAGATGCCAGAAGTGAGAGAGGGCCGGGCGCAGTGGCTCAAGGCTGTAATCCCAGCACTTCTGGAGGACAAAGCGGCGGATCATCTAAGGTCAGCAGTTCGAGACCAGAGAATCGCTTGAACCCGGGAGGAGAAGGTTGCGGTGAGCTGAGATCGCTCCACTACATTCCAGCGTAGGCGACAAGAGCAAGACTTGTCTCAAGAAGAAAAAAACATGGGAGAGGTGGCTTCGCAACGGTTTCCGGGTCCCTCCCGACTTTGGCTTGGGAATTGCAGCGCTACCCCTGGCTTGCCGCAGAGCCTGGAGGAGGGGTTCCTTCTCAGACACTCAAGTCCCCGCACACTACTTCCCTTTCAGCTCCTCCCTGCCAGGGTTTCTAAGAAATGCGGGAACATCCTGGGAGGCGTGGAAGGAGCCTTTCAGCACCATCGTCCGAGGGGCCTTCAGCGCGTTCATGTTTACATCCTCATGGAAGCCGGGGCCTCTCCCTTCTGAGAAACGGGGAGGAGACCTTTTAGCCAAAATGCCCTTCTTGAAAAGAGACCTTTTTTTAAGATTTGGTTAAAGACGTCACAGATGATCACAAGAATGCCATCACTTATCAGAAAGCAAACCATCCAAAAAAAAAAAAAAAATAGGTGTGGAACACCATGTATGCTGCATGGTTGCTGGCAAACAGTCTGTTCCTTCTCTCTGCCAAAATTCAGCTTGTGGAGTTGGTCCTTGAAAACTAGTCTGGCGTGGTGGCTCACGCTGAGGTCAGCAGTTCGAGACCAGCCTGGCCGACACCGTGAAGCCCTGTCTCTACTAAAAAATAGAAAAATGAGCCGGGCGTGGTGGCGGGTGCCTGTCATCCCAGCTACTTGGGAGGCTGAGGCGGGAGAATCGCTTCAACCCGGGAGGCGGAGGTTGCATTGACCGAGATCGCGCCACTGCACTCCAGCCCCTGCACACAGCGAGACTCCGTCTCAAAAAAAAAAAAACAAAACTGTGTGGCCGATGGGTCCTGAGGTTGTATTTTGTGTGTCTCAGCCCTAAGAGTCCAGTCCCCCCGTGCAACCAGGTTTTCCACACAGACAGGGGTGTTTCTGATTTCATTCCTGAAGAGGACTGTTGAATATTCCCCTTTAAACTCACTCCCATCGGGGAAATGGATTTGGAAATATTGCCACCGCAGAGTTTCTCTGTGGCTGGAGTATTGTAAGTGGCTTTCACTTATTCAGGGAAAGACAGACATTTTCCAAGACTGACTACTGTTTAACAGGGGGGTGCGGTGGTGGGGGATACTTGCATGGAGTGACCGGCCTGTTATGCCACAAAGCTTCATGTGTCGCTTGGATTCCACGGGCCGTGGGTTCTTTGCCTCCTTGACGACAAGCTGGGGCTGGGGAGGTTGGGGTGTAGGAGGGATGACCCCAGTCAGCTCCAGCCCTTGTTCTGCTGAAACCCCAAGAGCCCTGGGACTCAGACGGTGAAGCAGGAAGTCCCTGCGTGTTCACGCCTGGAGGCTTCTCAGGGCCATGACATTGAATCCTGACATCCTGGGCGGGTGTAAGTCTGCAGAAAGTTAAGTTCGGGGGAAACCCACGTAATCTGGCTTGCTGGTATGGGAAGCGGTTCCCCTGCGAACCTGCCGCCCTCTGCTCTGGGTATTCTCAGCAGAAGGGCACTGGAAGCCCACAGTGGGGCCGGCTTTTGGGGTTGGCTTCTGCTGTGCCCTGAAGCTGGACACAGTGGGCAGCCGCCGCCCCCATGGCGGGGGGCTCTATTCTGTAGCATCTCCAACCTTCCCTTCACGTTTCTCAAATCATTCGCTTCTCATCACTCACTGGAAGATGCATGCTGCTCCGGCTCTGTCTTCATTTTCATTTTTAAGCCACTGTTCCCTCCTGACGGTCGCCTCTTATTTAATGCTTTAAACTTGGACTCTTGCTCAATACACCAGAGAAATAAATCGGCTCCTAATCTACCTGTCTGCCGCGTGTCCGTCTGCACTGCAGTTGCCCTGAACCCCGACCCTGGGAGATAAGGGAGGTTTTCTTTGCTTTATTTTTTATTTTGTTGTCTTCGTTTAAAGCAGTTTTTTCCAGGGCACCTACAGTCAGTTCTGAGGTCCCCGCTCTCGTCTGTAAATCCTCCAGTTATGGTGTGCTGACGGGTTCTTTTCAAATCAGAATATCTGAGTGAATAAAGCCGGCTCCTGGTGAAAGCTGCTTTGGGAGTGGAGATTTCTGTGGGTTCCTTCACTTGGTGGTTTTACACACGGAGGCCACGCGGCACTTTCCCTCTCCCTCCCCACTCTTTATCTCCCCTCTCTTCCTGCCTCCCTCAGCACCTTTCATCCTCTCTCCCTTCCCTCCTCCTCCTCTCCAACCCTCCCCCTCTTCTTCAGCAAACCAAATGCTTCCCTTCCTCCTGCCCTCTTTCTCCCTCCCTTTCTCCCCTCCCTCCTCTCTCTCCCCCATCTCCCTCCTCCTTTCCTTCCCCAGTTGTCTCTCCCCCTCCCTGCCTACCTTCCTTCTCTCCCTTCCCTCCCTTCCTTCACCTCCCTCCCTCCCTCCTCCTCCCTCGTCTCCCTCCTTTCCTTCCCTGAGTTGTCTCTCTCCCTCCCTGCCTTCCTTCCTTCCCTCCCTTCCCTCCATTCCTTCCCTTCCCCCTTTTTCTCCTTCCCTCCCTTCTCTCCCTCCCTCTGCTTCCTCCTTTCCTCCCCTCCCTCCCCCTCCCTTCTTTCCCTCCTTCTTTCCTTCCCTGAGTTCTCTCCCTCCCTTCCTCCCTTCTTCCCCTCCCTTTCTCCCCCTCTCCCTCCCTTTGTTTCCTCCTTTCCTCCCCTCCCTTTCTCCCCCTCCCTCCCTTCTCTCCCTAGTCTCCCTCCTCTCCTCCTTCCTCAGTTCTCTCTTCCTCTTGTCTCCCTCCCTTCCTTTTTCCTTCCTTCTTCCCTCCCTCCTTTCCCTTCCCTTCATCTCCTTCCTTTCATCCTTCTTCCTCCCTCCCTCCTTTATCTCCTTGTCTTCCTGTCCCTCCGTCCTTCCCTCCTTGCATGCCTCTATTCCTCCCTTCTTTTCCCCCTGCCTCCCTCCCTTCCTCCATCCCTCCCTCCTTTCTTCTTCCCATCTTGCTTTCCTTCCTCCTCCCACTTGTCCTCCCTCCTAAGAAAACATTGGACCCTGAGAAACGAAATGGGCAGGGTGCCTGTGTCTGCTCAGACCTTCCCTTCCCGCTGCTGGCTGCCTGCCCGTCCTTGGGCATCATTAAAATGCCCAGCTGCTTTTTCTTGCACATTTTGGGTGGAAACGGGATCACTTTCAGTCCTCATAACCAGGCATTTGCATCGCGGTGTTGATTTAAGTGGGACGCTGAGGATTTCCCGCAGGGACGGTTCCTAAAAGACTGAGTTCCCTGCTCTGGCCCAGCCAGGCTCCTTCCTCACAGGGCAGCTTGTTTCCGTCTGCTTTTGTTTTCACGCTAGGACCCGTCTGTGCAGCCCTAACTGAGCTGGATTTTTTTTGTGTTTGCAGAATTGCCTGCTTCAAAAGCTTTCCCCAGCAGGCCTGTGAAGGGCGAGGAAAGCAGTGTTGGACGGTGAGAGGGGTCTCACATGTTTTAGCACAGGGCCGGCTGGTGGGGAGGAGCCTGTGGGCCTGTTGGTGGCACCGACATCTGACATCTGGGGGGTGAAGTACCGGCACCAGCCCGGCTGCCAAGACCCCCACCCAGGCGATGCCGACGGCAGTGACGGCCAGCCAGCCAGAGGGAACAGCAAACAGGACGACCGGGGTGGGGGCCCACGGCCTTCTTAGCTGAGAGCCGACTCTGCCCCATGCCTTCATCCTCTCTTCTCAGCTGATCATTATTAACAATCCAGTGTTTTCTCATAACACAAAAGTAGACCAGGTAGGCAGCTGTGTCCACTCACCACTGATTACACATGAAGTATCCTCCACGAGGGACCATGGGGGCAGGGCCACGCATCCCAAGCTTAAAGAACTGTTTTAACCGGCGTTTGATATTTCCATACTGTCCGGCCACTTCACCATGCCCCAGGTGCTTTTCTACTTCGGGGGCGGGCGGTTAGCTTGTCCTTGCCATCCTCCTTCCCATCAGACAATGTATTTAGCGCTCATACCCTCAGCATTTCTCCACAGTGAAGTGGATTTGTGATAAGCCCACGGGAGGCCCACAGTGCGGTCGGCCCCGTCTCTTGCTCCGACCGGCCTTCCTGTACGGCGTCGGAGTCTCAGAAGCGCTGGGAGTTCAGCAGGTTCTTCAGCGGCCCTGAGCTGGGTACAGTCCCAACCTCAAAGTGCATCAAGTCCGACCCCCGCACTGGGGCTGCTGGAACAGACAGGGAGATCTCAGACGCAGGTGCTGGGGAAGCATCTCTGGGTGGCGGGCAGGGAATGGGCTTGGATCCTGTGGGTCCCTGAGCCTTCCGGCTCTTCCTCTCCCCCTGGTCTGATGCACCCATCCTCACATCCCCATGGTTGCAATTCACATCAAACCTGAGTGAGGGGTGCGGAGGGGCTGTGTGGGGTGGGGGTAGCCTTCTGCTCAGAGGCAGAGAGACTACTCTCTGGCATAGAAACATAAAGCAGCCCCGGCTGATTTTTTGTATTTTTAGTAGAGAAAGTAGAGCCCCTAATTTCTCTATTAAAAATACAAAAATTAGCTGGGCATGGCGGCACCTGCCTGTAATCGCAGCTATCGGGAGGTTGAGGCAGGAGAATGGATTGAACCTGGGAGACATAGGTTGCCATGAGCCCAGATCACGCCATTGCACTCCAGCCTGTATGACACAGCAAGACTCAGTCTAAAAAATAATAATCAATGAGTGTATGTCCTCTCCCAGTGAGTCCTCCTCCATCAGGTCATGGGTGGGACTCATAGGAGACTTGTCAAATGAACTCCCCGTGTCTGTGCCTGGGGAACAGAATGCAGTCTTTCACTGGGCCAGCCCTAGAGAGGAAAAGAGCAGTGTTTGCCTCATGTCTCCCAGATGTTCGCAAACTGACTGGCTTCCTTTCTCAGGGAAGCTTTGAGGTTTCAGGGATTTGCAGCTGGGTTCCATCCAGCTGCGGCTGCCTGGTGTTTTCTGTTGCAGTCAGACTCGGGGAGATGCTGGCAGGAGTTCTCTGATGGGGCCAGTAAGGGGAGGACATTGCAGTGAGCTGAGATGGTGCCACTGCGCTCCAGCCTGGGTGACAGAGCAAGACTCTGTCTCAACACACCAAAAAAGCTTGGTGTGGTGGCTCACTCCTGTAATCCCAGCACTTTGGGTCCTTGAGGCTTGGCAGATCACGAGGTCAAGAGATCCAGTGTAAGCATCTTTCATTCTGCCTGTCCAGTTGCTTCTTTCAGTTGGGTTCTCTGATGATATTTCAGTTGGGTTCTTGTGCGTTCCTACCCTGAGGTCTTTGAGGTCACTGGACTATTTTGTGTCTAACTGGAGAGTCAGGAATTTGGAGAAGGTACCCAATGGCCAGTTACTGCAGGATTTCTAGACTTTCAGTCTCTTCCAAAATGGATCCACAAGCTAAGAATCATGCTTTGGCTTTAAAAGGTGTTGGTTTGTTTCTTACATGTCTCAATTCTTGGGGGGAAAATCAAAGGAATGATAAAACGTTTCATGATACAAAAATGATTTGAGGCTGGGCGCAGAGGCTCACACCTGTAATGCCAGCATTCTGGGAGGCTGAGGAGGAAGGATTACTTGAGCCCAAGAGTTTGAAATAAGCCTGGGCAACAGCGAGATCCTGTGCCTACAGAAATAAAGTGAAATGAAGAAATAGACCAGGTGCACTAGCCTGTAATCCCAGCGCTGTGGGAGGATCTTGTGGGAGGCTAAGTCAGTAGCATGACTCCAGCTTAGCGGTTCGAGACCAGCCTGGTCAGTATACTGAGTCCCCGTCTCTAGTAATGATACAAAATTAGCTGGACATGGTGGTGTGCGTTTGCAGTTTCAGCTACACAGGAGTCCAAGGTGGCAGGATCAGTCAGTTGAGCCTGGGAATTGAAGGCTGCAGTGAAATGCTTAAAAAAACAAAACAAAGCCAGATGTGGTGGCACGCGTGTGTGGTCACAGCTGCGTAGGAAGCTGAGGCTGGAGGATTGCTTGAGGCCATGAAGGTGGAGGCTGCAGTGAGCTGCGATCATGCCACTGCACTCCAGGCCGGGCAACAGCTTGGCCAAGACCTTGTCTCAGCCAAAGTACATTGAAAAAGATAGGCCTTTTCTTTATATATATATATACACCCGTATATATACATATGTACACGTATATATACGTATATATATATATGCGTGTATATATACGTGTACATATGTATATATACGCATGCATATATATATATATATATATATATATTTTTTTTTTTTTTTTTTGAGATGGAGTTTTGCTGTTGTTAGTGAGACTGGAGTGCAATGGCACAATCTCGGCTCACCGCAATCTCCGCCTCCTGGGTTCAAGCAATTCTCTTGCCTCGGCCTCCCGAGTAGCTGGGACTACAGGCGCGCACCACCACGCCCAGCTAATTTTTTGTATTTTTATTAAAGATGGGGTTTCACCTTGTTGACCAGGATGGTCTCTGTCTCTTGACCTTGTGATCCACCCACCTCAGCCTCCCAAAGTGCTGGGATTACAGGCTTGAGCCACCGCGCCCAGCCAGGACTTTTCTTTATATTTTTTAGTTTAAGTTTTGGGGCACATGTGCAGAATGTGCAGGTGTGTGACATAGGTACACACGTACCATGGTGGTACATCCATCCCCCCATCATCTACATTAGGTATTTCTCCTAATGCTCTCCCCCGGCAAACCCCCCACCCCCGATCTCCCTCCCCTAGCCCCCGACCCGCTGACAAATGCCAGTGTGTGGAAATTTCAATATGAAAATCATGTCCCCCAGAATGTCCTATTTCTTCCCAGCTGGGCTGTTTGTGGAGTTCCGTGGGGAGGCATCTCCGCATAGCTCACGTTCCCTCAGGAGGAAGTGCCCTGCCATAGTGTCTGTCAGGGGACAGCCTGCTCTCAGCAGCACCCACCCCCAGCACCCAGCAGGCCTGGGCCTCCAAGTCATAACTGGGAACACTCACCGCCTAGTGACAGGACCTCATGTGCTCATTGGAAACTCACCGCTTCTGGTCCAGGGTGCAGTATCCATGCATCTTTTTCGTGTGTTTTCTGTTTTTTTGAGACAGTTTCACTCATGTTGCCCAGGCTGGAGTGCAATGGCATGATCTCGTCTCACTGCAACGTCTGCCTCCGGGGTTCAAGTGCTTCTCCTGCCTCAGCCTCCCAAGTATCTGGGATTACAGGCGCCCACCACCATGCCTGGCTAATTTTTGTATTTTCAGTAGAGAAAGAGTTTCATCATATTGGCCAGGCTGGTCTTCCTGACCTCAGGTGATGCACCTGCCTTGGCCTCTCCAAGTGCTGGGATTACAGGCGTGAGGCAGCATGCTGGCCAGTGTGGATACGTCTTGAGCACGTGGCTGGAATTCCTTCCTTTGGGAACTTGCAGCCCCTTGTGTCCTGGTCATATAAACTGTGTTAAGAAGAGACACCGCTAAATATGTCCTAGAAACTCGGATGTGTGTTGCTTTCTGCCTGGAAATGTGATTCATTTTTATGGAAAATTTATTTTATAGCAAAATGAATTTTGTGTGTGTGTGTGTGTGTGTGTGTGTGTGTATGAGGTACAATGTGATGTTTTAATGCAAATACACATTGTACAATGACTAAATCAAGCTACTTACCATATAACAATTAAGCTAATTAACACGAATTAACATATTAATCAAGCTAATTATTATATTACCGTAACCCTAATTCTAGCTGATATCTATCACCTCACCTACTTTTTGTTGTGGTGAGACTATGTAAAATCTGCTTTTAGTCATTTTGAAAGATGCGACGTATTAACTATAGTCACTGTGTGGTATAATAGAACACTCAGTGCATTTCTTTGATCAGGCTGACACAATTTAAATTTAATGTAACATTCTTTTTTTCTTTTTTTTTTATTGCATTTTAGGTTTTGGGGTACATGTGCAGAGCATGCAATACAGTTGCATAGGTACACACAGGGCAGTGTGTTTTGTTTGCTTTCTCCCCTTCACCCACATTTGGTATTTCTCCCCTGGCAATCCCTCCCCACCTCCCCCTCCCACTGGCCCTCCCCTTTTCCCCCCAATAGACCCCAGTGTTTAGTACTCCCCTTTCTGTGTCCATGTGTTCTCATTTTTCATCACCCACCTATGAGTGAGAATATGCGGTGTTTCATTTTCTGTTCTTGTGTCAGTTTGCTGAGAATGATGTTCTCCAGATTCATCCATGTCCCTATAAACGACACAAACTCATCATTTCTGATTGCTGCATAATATTCCATGGTGTATATGTGCCACATTTTCCCAATTCAGTCTATCATCGATGCGCATTTGGGTTGATTCCAGGTCTTTGCTATTGTAAACAGTGCTGCAATGAACATTCATGTGCATGTGTCCTTGTAGTAGAAGGATTTATAGTCCTTTGGATATATGCCCAGTAATGGAATTGCTGGGTCAAATGGGATTTCTATTTCTAAGTTAATGTAACATTTTTTAAAGAATGTCTTATCCTATCACCCTGGCTGGAGTGCAGCATCACGTTCATAGCTTACTGCAGACTCCAAGTCCCAGCTCAGGTGATCCTCCCACCTTGGCCTCTCAGGTAGCTGCAGCTACAGGTGTGCACCACACACGATTAATTTTAACATTTTCTGTGGAGATGGGGGTCTTGGTTGCCCAGGCTGGTCTTGAATTCCTAGGCTAAAGGGACCTTCCTGCCTCAGCATCCCAAGCAGCTGGGAGCAGGTCCATGCTTCCACACCCAGCTACTTTTTTCAATGTTTTTTAAGAGATGAGGTTTCATCATATTGCCCAGGCTGCTCTCAGACTCCTGGCCTCCACTGGTCCTCCCTCCTCAGCCTTCCATAGCATTCTGATCACAGGCACGAGCCACTGCTCCTGGCCTCCAGCTAAAATTTCGTGTTCTTTGACAGACACTCTGGCATTCTTACCTGGCAACCACCATTCTACTCTCTGCTATTATGCGTTCCGCCTTTTTAGATTCTACATGTGAGATGATACAGTATTTGGGTATTTGTCTCTCCGTGCCTGGTTCATTTCACTTCACATGGTGTCTTCCAGTCTTATCCATGTTGCTGCACATGACAGGACTTCCTTTTTCATGGCTGCATACTATTCCATTGTGTCTGTGTTACTTTTTCTTGATGTACTCATCTGTTCACGGACGAGTGGCTTGATTCCAATCTTGTAAACTGAGAGTAGTGGTGCAGTGCACAGGGGGTGCGGGTGTCCCATTGATGGGCTGGCTGCCTTTGGGTACACACCCAGCGGTGGGATGACCTGTGGCCGCATTCTAAGGGAACCCGTCTTCAGTGCCTACATGGTGGTGGCCCCTTGGCTGCATTCCTAGGGAACGTCTTCAGTGTATACATGGGGCAGTCCCTTGGCCACATGCTGAGGGAACGTCTTTAGTGTGGTCCCTTGGCCAGGTTCTTAGGGAACGTCTTCAGTGTGTACACGGTGGTAGTCCCTAGGCAACATCCTTAGGGAATGTTTTCAGTGTCTACATGGCAGCTGTTCCTTAGCCACATCCTTAGTGAATATCTTCAGTGTACACACGGTGGCGGTCCCTTGGCTGCATTCCTAGGGAACATCTTCAGTGTATACACAGGGGTGGTCCCTTGGCCACATGCTTAAGGAATGTCTTTAGTGCGGTCCCTTGGCCACGTTCTTAGGGAATGTCTTCAGTGTGTAACACAGTGGCAGTGTCTTGGCCACATGCTTAGGGAACATCTTCAGTGTGGTTCCTTTTCACATTGTTAGGGAACGTGTTTAGTTCATACACGGTGGCAGTCCCTTGGCCACATTCTTAGGGAACGTGTTCAGTGTGTACATGGTGGTGGTCCCTTGGCCACTTCCTGGGTTCAAGCCATTCTCCTGCCTCAGCCTCCTGAGTAGCTGGGATTACAGGTGCCTGCCATCATGCCTGGCAATTTTTTTTTTTTTTAATTAGTGATGGCATTTCTCCACGTTGGTCAGGCTGGTCTCCAACTCTTCTTTACCCATCTCATCATCTCTCAAACGAGTTATTCTCACTGTTGGGAAGAAGTTCTGTGGAAAGCATTGCACTTTTTTTTTTTTTGAGATGGCGTCTTGCTCTCTCGCCAGGCTGGAGTGCAGTGGTGCGATCTCGACTCACCACAACCTCTGCCTTCCGGGTTCAAGCGATTGTGCAGCCTCAGCCTCCCAAGTAGCTGGAATTACAGGCACCCGCTACCACGCCTGGCTAATTTTTGTATCTTTAGTAGAGACGGGGTTGTCCATGTTGGTCAGGCTGGTCTTGAACTCCCGACCTCAAGTGGTCTGCCCACCTCGGCCTCCCAAAGTGCTGGATCGCAGGTGTGAAGCACTGCGCCCATGTAGTTGGTCTTTTGTTTGAATATACTGCTGTCTATGATGACATAAGCTTTCCCTCCATTTAAACAGCTCTGTTGAGAAATAATTCATGCAGCATACCATCATCCACCCACGAAATCACGGAATTCAGTGGTTTCCACATATTTGCAGGGTTAGTCAAGCACTGCCACTGTGTACCCTCTGGGACGATTTTATCAACCTCAGAGGAAGCCCTGTGCCCATTAAGCAGTAAATTGTCTGCATTCCTCTAGCTTCTCCATCCTGACAACCACAGATCTGGATTCAGTCTCCATGGATTTTTATCACACGGATATTTCTCTTTTTCTGGAGGCAGTTTCGCTCTTGTTGCCCAGGCTGGAGTGCAATGACGCCATCTCGGCTCACTGCAACCTCCGCTTCCCGGATTAAAGTGATTCTCCTGCCTCAGCCTCCCGAGTAGCTGGGATGACAGGCATGCACCCCTGGGCCTGGCCATTTTGTATTTTTAAGTGGAGACAGAGTTTCTCCACGTTGATCAGGCTGGTCTCGGGTGTCTCAATTCCTGACCTCAGGTCATTCACCCGCCTCGGCCTCCCAAAGTGCTGGGATGGCAGGCGTGAGCCACTGTGCCTGGGTCACCTGGATATCCTACAGTCTGTGGCCTTTCATGTGTGTGCCTTGTCTACTGAGCATGATGTTTTCAAGGTTCATCCGTGTCATGGCCTGTGATGGAATTTCGTTCCGTGTTTGAGCTGCCTACGCTTACGTCTTACAGATTGACCCCGTAGCATGAATACATTGTGTGTGTTCGTTCATTAGTTGACAGACACCTTGCTGACTCCCGCTTCTCCTGTATTACGAATAATGCTGTTCAGAGTGTCTGTGTGTGAATATTTCAGTAGAGACCTGTTTTTTCTTTTTCTTTCTGAAATGGACTCTTGCTCTTCTTGCCCAGGCTGTAGTGCAGTGGTGCTATCTCCGCTCACTGCAACCTCCACCTCTGAGGTTTGAGCGATTCTTCTGCCTCAGCCTCTCGAGTAGCTGGCGTGACAGGTGTGCATCACCACACCTGGCTAATTTTGTGTTTTTACTAGAAATGGGGTTTTACTAGGTTGGCCAGGCTGGTCTCAAACTCCTGACCTAGTCATCGGTCCGCCTCAGCCTCCCAAAATGTTGGGATTATAGGTGTGAACCACCATGTCTGGCTGTCTCCTTTTCACAGAGAATTCTACGGGACAATCAGGATATTTGAAGACTTTTTTTTTTTTCAGAGTCTTGCTCTGTTGCCAAGGCTGTAGTACAGTGGTGTGATCTTGGCTCACCACAGCCTCCACCTCCTGGGTTCAAGTGATTCTCCTGCCTCAGCCTCCTGAGTAGCTGGGATGACAGGGACAGACCACCACGCCTGGGTAATTTTTGTATTTTTAGAATAGATGGGGTTTCACCATGTTGGCCAGGCTGGTCTCAAACTCCTGACCTAGTGATCTGCCCACCTCAGCTTCCTAAAGTGCTGGGATCAAAGATGTGACCCACCTGGCCCGACTGAGCGCCTTTGCTGCCTCCAACTTTAAGGAGGGAAGTTGAAGCCTAACGTTCCCTTGTTATTTCTTATCAGAGAACGTTAACAAGCAATTAAATGAGTGAAGGAATGAATATGTGACCCACATGCTTTTTTTAGGGAACATTTGAGGCAGAGTATGTATTTCTCCACAGGGAAGAAATTCTAGACATAAAAGCGGAGTCCAGAAACCTCTCTGATGTAGGGGATGCTACTGCTGCCTGGATGACAGCTTAGTGCATGTAATTCTGGCCCTTTGGGAGGCCAAGGTGGAAGGATCACTTGAGGCCAGGAGTTTGACATCAGCTTGGGCAACACAGTGAGACCCCATCTCTGCAAAAATAAAAATAAATCAGAAGGGCGTGGTGGCACACCCCTGTAGTCACAGCTACTTGGGGGACTGAGGTACTAGGGTCACTTGAGAACAGGAGTTTGAGATCAGCCTGAGCAACAGAGCAAGACCCTGTCTCTACAAAAATTTTTTAAGAAAAACTGGCAGACGAGGTGGTACATGTCTGTAGTCCCAGCCACCTAGGAGGCTGAGGCAGGAGGATTGCTTGAGTCTGCGAGGTTGAGGCTGCAGTGACCTGTCTCTACCACTGCACTCAAGCCTGGGTGACAGAGCAAGACCCCCTCATAATAATTATAATAATAATAAGTTGGTGCAAAAGTAATTGGGGCCTTTGCCATTTACTGTTGCACCAAACGAATAGTAAAACAAGAAATCAATCCTGTGCCTGCATCCACTGCAGCTTGTAACAGTGGACAAAGCTGCACCTATAGCCCTCAGTATTTCATAAAAGGACCAGGCTGTGTGAAGATCAGGAGTTTAGACAGGAATCAGAAAACACACAGACCTTTTCAAAACAACTCACCTACAATCAAGAATGATAGGACTTCTGTGTTTCTTTTTTTTTTTTGAGACGGAATTTTGTTCCTTGCCCAGGCTGGAGTGCAGTGTCAATCTCGGCTCACCACAACATCCACCTCCCAGGTTCAAGCAATACTCCTGCCTCAGCCTCCTGAGTAGCTGGGATTACAGGCACGAACCATCACAGCCATCTAATTTTTTTGTATTTTTTAGTAGAGATGGGGTTTCTCCATGTCGGTCAAGCTAGTCTCAAACTCCCAACATCAGGTGATCCACCTGCCTCAGCCTCCCAAAGTGCTGGGATTACAGACGTGAGCCACTGTGCCTGGCTCCTGTGCTTCATATTTTTAAAGAATAGAATATATGGTATAAGCATAGATCTATTTACATACTTATTCATTTATTTTATTTTTATTGATTTACTTAATTTTTAAATATTTTTTTAAAGTCGAGATTTCACCATGTTGGTCAGGCTGGTCTAGAATTCCCGACCTCAGGTGATCCGCCCGACTTTGCCTCCAAAGTGCTTGGATTACAGGTTTGAGCCACCATGCCCGGCCTTTATTCATCTATTTTAGAGACGGGATCTCGCTCTGTTGCCCAGGCTGGAGTGCTGTGCTCAGTCACAGCTCACTGCACCTATAACTCCTGGGTTCAGAAGATCCTCCCACCTCAGCCTCCCACGTAGCCGGGACTGCACGTGCAAGCCACCATGCCTGGCTGAGTTTTACATTTCTTTGTAAAGATGGGGTCTTGCTGTGTGGCCAAGCTGATCTCAAACTCCTGGCCTCAAGTGATTGCCTCTCCTTGACCTAAAGTGTAGGGGTTACACTGCTTCCAGCCTAAACTGTTTTTTTCTTAAATTGTATTTTAAGTTCTGGGGCACATGTGCAGAGTGTGCAGGATTGTTACACAGGTATACACATGCCATGGTGGTTTGCTGCATCCATCCCCCTGGATCTACATTAGGTATTTCTCCTAATGCTCTCCCTCCACCATCCTCCCACTCCCGACAGGCCCCGGTGTGTGATGCTCCCCTCCCTGTGTCCGTGTGTTCTCATTGTCCAACACCCGCTTATGAGTGAGAACATGCAGTGTTTAGTTTTTTGTTCTTGTGTCAGTTTGCTGAGAATGATGGTTTTCAGCTTCATCCATGTCCCTGCAAAGGACATGAACTCATCCTTTTTGATGGCTGCATAGTATTCCACGGGTTCTCATTGTTCCACTTCCACTTCTGAGTGAGAACATGCAGTGTTTAGTTTTTTGTTCTTGTGTTAGTTTGCTGAGAATGATGGTTTCCAGATTTATCCATGTTTTTACTTTGAGATGATTGTAGGTTTACAAGCAGTTGACGGAAATATGACAGAATCTTGTGTCTGCTTTCCTCCGTTTCCCCCCAGTGGTAGCATCTTGCAAAGCACAAGTTTTAAAAGAAAAACTATATACCACCTAAAAATGTTTTAGTTGTGTATAATCAAAACTGCCTCAAATGACATCCACAGGCACATGAGAAACTGCAGCCAACCTGCATCCTCCCTCAACCTCCTGTCCCTCCCCGAACCCCTGAGAATTACTTGTCTGTTCTCTATTTCTGTGACTTTTCTCATTTCAAGAATGCCATATAAATGGAGTCATACAGAGAGTAACTCCTTTCAAATGCTAGATTTCTTTTCCCCCCAGCTCAATACAGTTCCCTGGAGATCCATCCAAGTTGTTGCTGAGAACAATAAGATGTTTCCTTTTATATAACACCTGCAAAAAGGCTTTTACAAATGGCAATGAGACTGTTGCCATTTTGATTCTAAACAAGGTGGCCGCAAGTGGCTTTCGTGTGTATCTTGGCTTATGTGTGGGAGTGTATCTGTGCAGTTAATTCTTCAAAGCAGAATTATTGAGCCAAAAAGAACATGTGTATAAATTTTCTTTTTCCTGTTTTTTTTTTTTTTTTTTTTTTTTAAAGAGACAGAGTCTTGCTCTGTCACCCAACCTGGGGTCATAACTCACTGCAGCCTGACATCCTGGGCTCAAGTGATCCTTCCCTTTCAGCCTCCAGAGTGGCTGGGACCACAGGCAAGCATAACCGGAAATTTATTTTTATTTCTGTAGAGATAGGGTCTTGCTATGTTGCCCAGGCTGGCCCTGCCCCTAGCCTCCAGTGATCCTCCCTCCTTGGCCTCCCAAAGTGCTGGGATTCCAGCACTAAGCTACTGACTCATGTAACCTTTCAGGAGTCGCATTCAACTTATCTCAAGATAATACAGTCTTGGTGGGTGCATTTGAATGGAGGATGTAAACCTCTGACTTCACCAAGGCATTTGCATTCTGGATACGAGCCTGGTCTTCCACCTGTTCTGATTGATGAAAGCCACTGATGACTTTATTCATTATTTCTTTCTGAGTGAGACTGAACATGGTTTCTTATGCTTACATTTTATTTATGTCTGAATTGTAGATTCAGTTCCTTTATCCATTTAGGGAGATGTTTGCTTACAAGAGCTCTTATTTTTATTTTATTTTATTATTGTTTTTGAGACAGAGTCTTGCTCTGTCAACCAGGCTGGAGTGCGGTGGTGCGATCTTAGCTCACTACAACCTCCGCCTCCCGGGTTGAAGAGATTCTCCTGCCTCAGTCTCCCGAATAGCTGGGACTCAGGCTCACACCACCATGCCCAGCTAATTTTTGTATTTTTAGTAGAGATGGGATTTCACCTTGTTGGCCAGGACACTGTCGATCTCTTGACCTCATGATCCGCATGCCTTGGCCTCCCAAAATGCTGGGACTATAGGCGTCAGCCACTACGCCTGGTCACAAGACCTTTTTATAGACCAAAAAGAAAAAAAAAAGATTCCTTTATCTGTTGGCTGCAATTCGTCATGTGCCTGTGGATGTTATTTGAGGCAGTTTTGATTACATACAACTAAAACATTTTTAGGTGGTAGTTTTCCTTTTAAAACTTGTGCATTTTTTGTTTAGAAAAGGTATCTTAAACATGAGATTACATGTATTTTTTCAGCTTTTATTGATACATAGTAACTGTACATATTTTTGGGGTGCACGTGATATTCTGATATCACAATGTATCAGAATATCACGTGCACCCCGAAAGTGTGTACAACTATGTGTAAATATTTGTGGTCTGATGATCAAATCAGGGTATGTAGGTATTTGTCACCTCCAAAATTGATTATTTTACTTTGTCTCTTTTTTGAGACAGAGTCTCACTCTGCCACCCAGGCTGGAATGCAGTGGAGTGATCTTGGCTCACTGTAACCTCTCTGCCTCCTGGGTTCAAGCGGTTCTCCTGCCTCAGCGTCCCGAGTAGCTGGCATTACAGGCGCCCACCACGACGCCCGGCTTATTTTTGTATTTTTAGTAGAGATGGGGTTCTACCATGTTGGCCTGGCTGGTCTCAAACTCCCGGCCTCAGGTGATCCCCCCGCCTTGGCCTCCCAAAGTGCTAGGATTACAGGCGTGAGTCACTGCATTTGGCCCTGTTTATTATTTTTCTTGTGCTGGGAATATTTCAGGTCTTCTAGCTGCTTTGAAATGTAGAATATCTTCTTGTTGACTGTCGTCACTGCACTGTGCTGTCAGACACAAGAAGTTATTTCTTTTTTTGAGATGAAGTTTCATTCTTTTTGCCCCAGCTGGAGTGTGATGGAACGATCTCGGCTCACCGCAATCTCTGCCTTCTGGGTTCAAGCAGTTCTCCTGCCTCAGCTTCCTGAGTAGCTGGGATTACAGGCGTGCACCACCATGCCCGGCTATTTTTGTATTTTTAGTAGAGACGGAGTTTCACCATGTTGGTCAGGCTGGTCTGGAACTGCCAACGTCAGGTGATCCACCCACCTCAGCCTCCTAAAGTGCTGGGATGACAGGCGTGAGCCACCACGCCCAGCTTAGGATTCATTTCTTGAATCTAATTGTATGTGTGTAGCCATCAACCAACTTCTTGTCGTCCTCTTTACCTGCCTCACAGCCTCTCATAACAATCATTTATTGAGGTTGTATCTTTGTTTTTGAGAGAAGGTCTCACTCTGTTGCCTAGGCTGGAGTGCAGAGGCACAATTATAGTTCTCTGCAGCCTCAATCTCCAGGGCTCAAGCGATACCCCCATCTCAGCCCCCTTAGTAATTGGGGCTATAGGTACTCCTATCACACCTGGCTCATTTTTCTGATTTTTTGGTACAGACGGGGTCTTGCTATGTTGCACACGCTGGTCTCTAACTCCTGAGCTCAAGCAGTCCTTCCTCCTCAGCCTTGCAAAGTGCTGGGATCACAGGCATGAATGTTTTGGGGTGCATGTGCAGATCATGCAGGATTGCTGCACAGGTACACACGTGGCAGTGTGGTTTGCTGCCTCCATCTCCTGGTCACCTGTATCTGGCATTTCTCCCTATGCTATCTCTACCCAACTCCCCACCCGCCGCTGTCCCTCCCCTATTTCCCCCAACAGACCCCAGTGTGTGATGCTCCCCTCCCTGTGTCCGTGTGTTCTCGTTGTTCAACACCTGCCTATGAGTGAGAATACACAGTGTTTGCTTTTCTGTTCTTGTGTCAGTTTGCTGAGAATGATGGTCTCCAGGTTCGTCCATGTCCCAGAAAAGGGCACAAACTCATCATTTTTGATGGCTGTGTAGTATTCCATGGTGCATATGTGCCACATTTTCCTTGTCCAGTCTATCATTGATGGACATTTGGGTTGGTTTCAAGTCTTTGCTATTTTAAACAGGGTCACTATGAATATACGTGCACATGTCCTTAAAATAGAATGATTTATAATCCTTTGGGGATATACCCAGTCATGGGATTGCTGTATCTTAAGAAACAACTACCACGAGCCCTGTGTTTCCATCTAATATTTGTACAATTTAATTTTTGCACGATCGAACCTTTGGGCCACCTCTGGTTTACTTTGCGGTGAGCAGTGAGCTTTGTGTGTAGAGAGCTGTTATTTTTGCAGTTTCCCTGAACCTTGGCTGCCGCTGAAGTCAATCTTCCAAATTAGACGGTTAAAATTAGGTCAGTGAGCTGAGGACATTCTCAACAGCGCAGGTTGCGGAAGGGAGCTTCCTCTCGTGTCACCCTACCACATCGTGCGTTTTGCCAACCGTGTAACCCTCAGAGATGCCGGCGACCTTTCCTCTTCTTCAAGTTGTAACTTTACCTGGCGTCATTAAGCCGTGAGGCTGCAAATCTCCCTGAATTCAGAAGGAAACAGGCACTTTTCTTTCGCTTCTGTCGTCACCTTTATGGAAATTCCAGGGTCCACGTGGAGGGTGTGTAGGTTTGTTCCATAGGTAAACATGTACCATGCTTCTCTAGGTGATCAACCCATCACCTAGATAGGAAGCTCACCATCCATCACCTCTTCTTCCGACCCTCTCCCTCGCCGACCATCACCCCCAACTCCTGTGTCCATGCAGTCTCATCATTCAGCTTCCACTTATGAGAGAATATGCCGGCTGAGCGTGATGGCTCACCCTGTCATCGCAGCACTTTGGGAGACCGAGGTGGGTGGATTGCCTGAGCTCAGGAGTTCGAGACCACCCTGGACAACACAGTGAAACCCCTCTCTACTAAAATACAAAAAAAGTACCTGGGCGTGGTGGCAGGTGCCTGTAGTCCCAGCTACTTGAGAGGCTGAGGCAGAACAATTGCAAGAACCCAGGCGGTGGAGGTTGCAGTGAGCCGAGATTGCGCCACTGCACTGCAGCCTGGGTGTCAGAGCGAGACCCCATTTCAAAAAAAAAGATAAACTAAAAATACAAAAAATTAGCTGGGCATGGTGGCACATGCCTTTAATCCCAGCTACTCAGGAGGCTGAGGCAGGAGAATTGCCTGAACGCAGGAGGCGGAGGTTGCGATGAGCCGAGATCGCGCCATTGCACTCCAGCCTGGGTAACAAGAGCGAAACTCCATCAAACAAAGAAAAGAAAAGAAAAGAAAAAAGAACATGCCATGTTTGGTTTTCTGTTCCCACGTTGGTTTGCTGAGGATAACGGCTTCCACCTCTATCCACGTCCCTGCAAAGGACATACTGTTGTTCCTTTTCCTGGCTGCATTGTATTCCATGGTGTGTACGTACCACAGGTTCTTTATGCAGTCTAGCACTGATGGACATTTGGGTGGATTCTCTGCCTTTGCTGTTGTGAACTGTGTCACTGTCCTTGCAGCCTGCTACATATCCAGCAGCTGTTCACACAGGAGTAGCTGGCATAGGGTTTCCAGTCACGGTGGGTGCACCTGAGTTCCAGTTGCATCTGGAAGTGAACAGAAAAAGAACTTGTTTCTTGACGTCAGGGGCAGAGGGACTGGTCATCTATGAGTCTGTGATGAACACATGATGAAAAGATGATGAGGGGCTGGCCGAGGTGGCTCACACCTGTCATCCGAGCACTTTCGGAGGCCAAGGTGCGCGGATCACCAGAGGGCAGGAGTTCGAGACCAGCCTGGCCAACATGAATAAACCCCATTTCTGCTAAAAATACAAAAATCAGCCAGGCGTAGTGGTGGGGGCCTGTAGTCCCAGCTACTTGGGAGGCTGAGGCAGGAGAATCGCTTGAACTGGAGGCGGCGGTTGCAGTGAGCTGAGATCGCACCATTGCACTCTAGCCTGGGTGACAGAGCAAACCTCCATCTCAAAAAAAAAAAACGGGAAAAGACGTAAAGGATGGGAGAAAGGAGGGTGAGGGAGACAGTCCAGGTGATTGAGAGCCATTACATCTGTTTGCAATTAGACTTTGGGGGTGGTCTGGGGAGGGCTGGGATGGATTTTTAGTACAACAGAGCAGTCATGAAGACCAAGTCACGGAGGGAGTGCACATGGCCCATCCATCCTCTGACGGAGCTCCGCCTCACCAGTGCTGTGTGTTTTTGTGTGCGTGTGCGTGTGTGTGTGTGTGTGCATTCATGCCTTGGCTTGTGTGTATGTGTGTGTGTGTTCATCAGGGTGTTAGGGTCCTCATAAAAAGTTAATTAGAGTCGTAACCCCCGAGTAAGCAGTAAGTTCACTGCAGTTGATCAAGGTACGTAAAGGTCACTGGGGCGGACCCTGCTTGCACATGACTAGTGCCCTTGAAGAAGGGGTTATTGGCCAAGTGCAGTGGCTCATGTCTTTAATTCCAGCACTTTGGAAGGCTCCTGTGGTTTGGCTCTGTGTCCCCACCCAAATCTCAGCTGAAATTCAGCTCCACATGTCCAGAGGTGGAGGTTGTGAGGAGCTGAGATTGTGCCACTATACTCCAGCCTGAGCCACAGAGACGGAGTCTCAAAAAAAAAAAAATTAATTAAAAAAGTTTAGTAAAAATACCAGTAGGACACACCAGTCTGGCATTAAATAACCAACGATTGCCTCTTAAAAGTTACACGTCTGTTAATTGTCAGTCGTTACTGCGTTACACAGAACTCTCTTGTCAAATTAATATGAAATATCTTGTTTGTTTATGCAGATTTAAAGATGTGTTTGGAAAGCTGTGTTGACGAGAAAATGGTTAATTATAAAAGGATAGTAATTTATGTCCACTTAGATTTAGAAAATACACAAAGCCACGGAGAAGGACATTAAAATTCTTCTTCTGTCTTCTCTCTGCAAAAGTTTCTGCCATCATCTTAAAATATTGCTCCTTTCTCTGGGATTCCAATTATGTATGAGATGAGATTATTTGATACTGTTCACAACTCCTGGAAGCTCTGTTTTTATGGTTTCACTCTTCTTTTATTTATTTATTTTGAGACAGGGTCTTCTGTTCCCCAGGCTTGAGTGCAGTGGTACAATCATAACTACTGCAGCCTTGAACTCCTGGGATCAAGTGATCCTCCCACCTTTGCCTCCTGAGTAGTGGCAGATTCAGTGTCTGCTGGGGACCTGCTTCCTGGTTGGTTGATGGAGGCTTCTTGCTGTGTCTTCTCATGGTGGAAGGGGTGAGGGAGCTCTCTTGGGTCCCGTTCATAACGGCACTAATTCCCAGCTAGATGCTCCATCCTCCTGACCTCATCACCTCCCAAAGCCCCACCTCCCAACACCATCACCTTGGGTTTAAAAAATATAATTTTATATATTTTATAAAATTTTATAATTTGATGTATTTGTAATATATAATGCATATAATTTTATATATTTTATAAAAGTTTATTAAATATATACATGTATTATGTAAATGTAACATAATTATAATATATACATGTATTATATATTATAATTGTATATACATATATAATATATAACTATTCTATATTAAATATTCATATATTAAAAGTTTATGAAATATATTTTAAATTTATAGAATTCAAAATTTATAAATCATATGAAATTTATATATTTCAATTATATATTTTAAATTATATAATATATAAAATTTTCAATATATATTTTTATATTTGATACATATATAAATTTATATAATTTAAAATTATATAAGTATATAAATATATACATTTACATAATTTAAAATGTATAAAATATATTTTAAATTTATATATTTTATAAAATATATAATGTATAAAACTTTATATATATATATAAAAGAAATATGTATTTTTTTTTTGCTTAGAGTGCTGTGCACAGATTTTCTGGGTAACATGTATGCTGTGAAATGAGGATGTTTCGGAACCTGTGTTCTGGATCATCATGTGTTAACTGTAAAGTTTACCTCCTTGCCTTGCTTTGAGATGACAGATGAGGACTAACCACGTGCTCAAGAACACAAGGTCAGGTGTTCGAGACCAGCCTGGCCAACATGGCGAAACCCTGTTTCTACTAAAATTACAAAAAAAAAATTAGCTGGGCTTGGTGGCAGGCACCTGTAATCCCAGCTACTCAGAAGGCTGAGGCAGGAGAATTGCTTCACCCCAGGAGGTAGAGGTTGCAGTGAGCCGAGATCGTGCCACTGCACTCCAGCCTGGGTGGCAAGAGCGAGACTCCATCTCAAAAAAACCCAAAGAAAGAAAAAACCAAAACAGATCAAGCTGTTGCCTACTTTTTCTGCCTTTTGTTTCTGACACTCAGAGTTGTGACATGTTTCATCCATGTAAAGATGAAAGCATGCAGTTGTCCTCATGTTACACAGACGGCCTTTGCTGATGCATACAACACATCCCAAACATGTTCCCCCACCTTTTAACGAGGGACAAATGGAGGCTGAGTGGGTGAGGGGTGAAAGCATCGTTTTAATCACGAACCGAGGGAAGTGAGTGTCATGGTTGCCACATTGTGGGACCCCCTCTGCCCTCCTATCTCTTGGATAACAGAGTCCTCAAGGTCTTGTATCTGTACAAAGAAGGTTGAGTTTAATCTAATGTTTCTGCCTGCAGTGGAAAGATTTGTAGAAACCTTAGCAGTCATAAATACATCAGAACAGAACAGCCTTTTTATTAATGTAGAACATCTTCCCAGGAAGTAAATTCAGGGGAAGGCAGCAGTTCCTTCTAGCAGAATCAATTCCAAGTGTGTCTGAGTGCCATGGATATTCCGAAGGACCGTGGCTTTGTGGTTCTATGTAGATTCGTGCAGTCTGAGCCTTGCGTGTGCTTTTTCTTATGGACTGGAAACCAGCGACATGAAAGGCATGATTGGGGTGGGAGACTCGTCAAGGTCTCTGGGGAGGCGTCTCTGTTCCAGCATCATCCTTTGCCATCTTCTTTGTGGGTTATGTCTTAATTTCATTAGCAAGCGTGGTGTGCTCATGGGCGTCATCTCAGCAAACACCAACGATACCTCTGCTTATTGGAAACATTTTATAGCAAGTGGATCAACTCAGGTCTCTGGCTAGGAGATGAAAATATTCACATGACCTTCAGCCACTCTGGGCCGCCCCATGATACCTCACGGCATGGAGGTAGGAAAGATTTTTCCTCCATGCCCCTACTGAGGCTGGTACAATGAGTCATCTTGGGTTCACACTGGCAGTCTACCTTGCATCTTGAGGGCAGATCCCTAGAAGTGATTTTGCTAGGTCAAAGGATGCATACATGTGTCACTGTGACAGATATTAGTCAACGTACTGCCGTAGGGATTTTGCCATTTTGCCTTCCCACTCAGTCTTCACAGACTTATTAGAGAAACTTGATGTCAATGCTTTGGAATTTTTCTCAATCTGATAAGAGATAATGCTTCATACCATTTGACCCAGCAATTCCATGACTGGGTGTATACACAAAGGATTATAAACCATTTTACTATAAAGATACATGCACACGTATGTTTATTGCAGCACTATTTGCAGTAGCAAAGACTTGGAACCAACCCACATGCCCATCGATGATAGACTGGATAATGAAAATGTGGCACACAGGTGCCACAGAATACTATGCAGCTGTAACAAAGGATGAGTTCATGTCCTTTGTAGTGACATGGATGGAAGCCATTATTCTCAGCAAACTAACACAAGAACAGAAAACCAAACACCACATGTTCTCACTCATACGTGGCAGATCAACAATGAGAACACATGGACACAGGGAGGGGAACATCACACACTGGGGCCTGTTGGGGGGTGGGGGCGCTAGTGGAGGGATAGCGGGGTATGGGGATTGGGAAGGGAGAGCATTAAGAGAAGTACCTAATGTAGATGACGGGTTGATGGGTGCAGCAAACCACCATGGCACGTGTATACCTGTGTAACACATCTGCACATTCTGCACATGCATCTCACAAAAGTATTTCAGTGCAGTCTGAATGAGCATGTCTCTTATTAGATATAAAGGAGAACATGTGTGTTGAGGGCCATTTGAGTCTGTTCTGCATATAAACTGATGTTTTTACCCTTTTCTCTGGAGCATATTTGGGGTTTGTCTGGAGTTGAACTTTTTAGTTATCTGAAAACTAGGTGTTAGTATTTCTGACAGAAGTTGCAGATTCTCTCCCAGCTCATTATTTGTTTTACTCTGCTTATGGAGATTTGTTTTGTTTTTTACCATGTGATTTTTTTTTTAGTGTCTTGTTCTGTCACTCAGGCTGGAGGGCAGTGGCATGATCTTGGCTCACTGCAGCCCACATTCCTTGGGCTCAGGTGGTCCTCCCATCTCAGCCACCCAACTTGCCGGGACTGCAGGCACACAGCTCCACGCCTGGTGAATTCTTAAATTTGTTTCTGTAGACATGAGGTCTGCCTGAGTTTCCCAGGCTGGTCTTGAGCTTCTGGCTTCAAGTGATCCTGCACATCAACCTCCCAAAGTGCTGGGATTACAGGTATGAGCCACTGCCCCGGCCTGTTGTTGTTATCATGTGATTTTAAAATGGTGAAATTGATTGAACCATCGTTCTGAATTTGGCTCTGGAAGCTTTTCCTTCCGTGGAGGTGAAGGTGTTCATGCTTTCTTGTACTGTTCTCATGGTTTAATGTTGTTCTTGCTTGGAGTTCATTCTGAAGCATGCTGTCATGTCTGGATCTAGTTTTATCTCCAGGTTGCCCGGCACCACTTATTAAAAAGCCCATCTTGGCTGGGCGTGGTGGCTCACGCCTGTAATCCAACCACTTTGGAGGCCAAGGCGGGTGGATCACCTGAGCTCAGGAGTTCAAGACCAGCCTGACCAACATGGTGAAACTCCATCTTAAAAAAAGAAGCCCATCTTTGCCGTTTTTGTCATATACTAAATTTCCACATGCAGTTAACCTATTTTAGGAAATTCTGCCCTCTCCCTTGCTCTGTTAACGCCTTCAGCCCCTCCCATCTAATTACAGAGGCTTTTGCACATATTTTAAGGGCTGGTGTGTTCTCTGTCTTTGTAAGTATCAGGATTTTCCTCTTTGCCACCCCATTTGCAAGTCCTTTCTTTACAGGATTTTTAGAATCGATTCGTCCAGTTTGCATAAAAGAAATTCTGTGAGCCATTTTGATTGGATCATATGGAATTCGCCATCGACTTGGGTGATTCAGAGACTTTGAGGGTTGTTACCAGTTTAGATCTTTTTATCACCCCTCTAACTCATATTTTAGGTTTGGGGGTAGAGATGCAGGTTTGTGCCCTGGGTACATTGCATGACGCTGAGGTATGCAGTGCGAAGGATCCCGTCACCCAGGTAGTGAGCATACCGCCTGATAGTTTTCCAACCCTCGCTCCATCCCATCCTCACCCACGGTGTTTCTCAGGGTATGTGGTTCCCCTCTTTATGTCCATGTGTATTTGATGTTTGGCTCCCAGTAATAAGTGAGAACATGTAGCATTTAGTTTCCTGGTTCTGTGTTCATTCCTGTAGGATAATGGTCTCCACGTGCATCTTTGTGGCTGCAAAGCACATGATTCCTTCCCTTAGTGGCTGGGTAGTATTCCATGGTATAGAAGTACCACATTTTCCTCTATCATTTGACCCAGCAATGCCATTACTGGGTATATTCCCAAAGGAAATAAGTCATTCTACCAAAAAGACACACGCACTGTCTGTTTATCGCAGCACGATTCAGAATACCAAAGACATTGAGTCAAACCAGGCGTCTCTCAACTCTGGATTAGACAAAGTTTGGGTCTTTTGTTTTTGTTTTGAGACAGTCTTGCTCTGTCACCCAGGCGGGAATGCGGTGGCGTTATCACAGCTCCCTGCAGCCTCAACCTCCCAGGCTCACATGATCCTCTGAACTTAGCCTCCCGGGTAGCTGGGATGACAGCCATGTGCCCCCATGCCTGGCTCAGTTTTTTGTATGTTATTTTGTTTTGTAGAAATAAGGGCTTCACCATTTGGCCCATACTGGTCTTGAACTCCTGGGCTCAAGTGGTGTGCCTGCCTTGGGTTTCCAAAGTGCTGGGATTACAGGCATGAGCCACTGTGCCTGACCAGTTTGGGTCTTTTGAGAAACACACAGGAATAAGGAAGGGGACGTGCCAGAGATATACTAGGGAGACTGTGTGTGAAGGGTCTACGAGACAGGCAGAAGATGGTGGGGAAGGCTTTTGGGTTACAGTGTCTGCTCCTCACACCTGTGAAAAAAGAGGGCGAGGAATGGTAGAAAGAATGCCCCACCTGCTCTCTGATCATGCTGAGTCATGACTGGAAAGTCCCAAGGAAGCGCATTCTTGCAACACACATTGTCCCTCTGCAGAGCCACTGGGTGGGTGGCATCAGGTGCCTGTGGCAGCCTGCAGTCTCGGTTGTGTGTGTGTGTCTGCGTGCGCAGGTACATATTGCTCAGCCGCAGTGCCAGCTTCCTGGCCAATTAAAAAAAAAAAAAACACTGAACTCTTGTAGCTGGACTTAGAGATGCAGCAAGGATCCATGCTGCTTTCCATGATGCTTTATTTATTTATTTATTTATTTATTTATTTAGAGATGGAGTTTTGCTCTTGTTGCCCAGGCTAGAGTGCAGTGGCACAATCTTGGCTCACAGCAGCCTCAGTCTCCCGGGATCAAGCGATTCTCCTGCCTCTGCCTCCCAAGTAGCAGGGATTACAGGTGCCCACCACCACACCTGGCTAATTTTTGTATTTTTAGTAGAGATGTGGTTTCTTCGTGTTGGTCGGGCTGGTGAACTCCTGACCTCACATGATCCACCTGCCTCGGCCTCCCAAAGCGCTGGGATGACAGGCATGAGCCACCGTGTCCGGTGGCTGTTTTGTTTGTATGTTTCTTTGAGCTGGAGTCTCACTACATTGCCCAGGCTGCAGTGCCGTGGTACAATCACAGCTCACTGTGTTTTCAGACCCCACGGGCACCTCCAGGGCACCACCGTGGTGCCATGACATTCTCACCAAGACCAAGGGTGTCTTTCCGTTGGCTCAGCTGTACTTCTGTGTATTTATAGAGGAGCTTGTTTCCTGAAACATGTTTTGCACACTCTCTATCACAAAGTCTCATTTACTGTCGCTGCTGTTCCTCTATTACAAGGAGGCCTGTCTTCTCATGTCTTTATCTGCTGTCCGTTGATTTTGTGTTGATGGAAGCTATCGACGTTTGCCTCTGAATTCCCTGTCTGGCTCCCTTCTGGAATTCTCTTCCTGGATTTGTTTAATGCCGATTTTCTTAGGTTTTTCCTGGCATACCGTTATATCATCTGCAAACATATTTTCACTCTCCCTCCGCAGTTCTTGTACCTGCTGTGGTTATTTAACACATTGGATAGTTCTCCAATAACAAGGTAAATGGCGGCGTGCACTCCTGTAACCCCAGCTTTTTGGGAGGCCACGGCGGGAGGATCACTTGAGCCTCGGGGATTAAGACTGGCTTTGGCAACACAGCAAGACCCAATTTTTTACAAAAACAAAATAGTAAAAAATTACCCGGGTATGGTGGCTCACACCCACTTGTGACGGTGAGGAAGAGGGATCACTTGAGACCCGGAGGCGGAGTCTACCTGCAGTGAGCCGTGAGCTTTCTTTCAAAGGTGATTCATAACTGGAAGGTGTGAGATCTATAAGCTCTAGATTGTTGCCAAACACATCTGTGTATTTCGAGTGGATGGTACCGTATCCAGGAGGACCAAAGCTCCCTGAAGCAGAGAACACGTTTTGGTGGATGTAATTCATTTCCCTGTATGCTGGGCACAGAGTGTGCGTGCTGCTAGATGTATTTTATAAACCAAGAAGAGAAGGTTGGAAGGTGGACGGAAGGAGGAAGAAAGGAAGGAAAGAAGGAGGGAAGAAAGGAAAGAGGAGAGGAAAGGGGAAGAAGGAAGGAAAGAGTGAGAAATGAAGGAGAAAGTGAGCGAAGTAAAGAGGAAGGAAAGGAAGGAAAGAGGGAAAGAAGGAAGGAGTGAAATAAAGAGGAAAGGCGGGGAAGAGGGAGGGAAGGAAGGGAAGAAGGAAGGGAAACTAGAAAGAGGGAAGGAAGGGCTGAAGGAAGACAGGAAAAATGGAAGGAGGAAGGAAGAAGGAAACAAGGAAAGAGAGAAGGAAGGGAGAACAAATGGAAGGAAGAAAAACATACAAATCCCCCTGAAAATGTGGCTCACTTAAGCAGAGATTCAAGTGAGATCTGCCTACACCTGTGATAGCAGCTAGGAAGCAACCTGTAGGAAGCATGTCTGACTTTCTGTACTCTGGTGCTTGACTTCCAGGCCTTGTCAACCTTAAGGAGACTGCCCCTCCCGTAGCTAGCGGACCCCGCAACCCGCTTCTGAGCCTGTCTTTCATGTGCAAACCCACCAATCCAGAACCCACACTGCAACTGTGTTCTTTACTGGGGTTGCGGCGTGCTCCACCTGACTTTCCACGTGCCCTCCTCATCAGCGACTTCTCCACAGCAGTGTCCTCCTCTGTTGGGTCCGCCAACCGTAAATCACAGGGAAGTCTACAGTTTAAAACACAGATGAGCAGACGTGTCCTGCTCAGTGCTGCCCGGAGAGCAGAGGATTAGCGTATCCATCCCACCCACCTTTCTGAAGCTGACATTCACCGCATATTGCAGCACCTGCCAGGCACTCCCAGGGATTGACAAGTACTTTAGGAGGTGTTTTTTTGTTTTTTTTTTTTCACTTTCATTACTTGGGACTAATCCACCTTAATACATTTAGGCATCCCCGGCCTGTGGGAATTCAAGGGGAACAGGAACAGAAATAACCAAACTATGACTCCCTTTGGCACCGTGGATCTCTTGAGGCTGAATTCTTACAAATACGTGCTTTGCTTTTAAATCTCACTCAGACCATTTTTTCTTCTTCTTTTTCAGTGTTTGCTCCACAACCCGACCGTGTCACTATAGTGACGGGTGGGACATGTGGCATCGGGTACTCCACAGCGAAGCATCTGGCGAGACTGGGCATGCATGTGATCATAGGTGAGGACTTCTCCAGTGAATCGTGGCTTTCTTGTTTGTTTGCTTGTTTTCTGAGACAGGGTCTTGCTCTGTCCCCGAGGCTGGCCTGCCACCTCCGCCTCCTGGGTTCAAGCAATTCTCCCACTGCAGCCTCTTGAGTAGCTGGGTTTACAGACATGCACCACCCCGCCCGGCTAATTGTTGTATTTTTTATAGAGATGTTGTTTCAGTATGCTGGCCAGGCTGGTCTTGAACTCCTGACCTAGTGATCTGCCTGCCTCGGCCTCCCAAAGTGCTGGGATGACAGGTGTGGGCCACCACCCCTGGCAGAGTTAGCTGTGCTGTATACCTCATTTAGAGGTGTATGCAAACGTTGATTTACATATAACAATTGAGATCCAGGAAGCTCATCAGGGTGATACTTAAAACCTGGAAAACACAGGAAGGTGTAGGACCCTCTTGGGAATAGATGCATGCTCTGCTTCTACATTGCTGCTGTGTTGTTTTCACATGATTTACTGGGAAAAAAATAACGACATATCTTCATCAGTTTCCTGGGGGGGCTCCAACGAAGCATCTCAAGGAGACTGGAGGTTGTTTAAAAAGCCAGAATTTATTTTTCACGATTCTGGAGGTTGAATTCACAGTGTGGGCAGGGTTGTCTCCTCCTGAGGCCTCACTCCTGGGCGTGGAGGCGCCGTCTTCTCCCCGCGTCCTCCCGGGGCTGTCCCTCTGTGCGTGTCTGTGTCCTCATATGCCCTTCTCATAAGGGCCCCAGTTCTATTAGACAGGGCCCAGCGAGTGACCTCATTTCACCCTGGTCACTGCTTCACAAACCCTGTTTCCAAACACAGTCACATTCTGAGGTCCTGGGGTTAAGGACTTCCATTAGAGAATGTTGTTCAAATACAAGCTCGTGACAGAATCTGAACAATTTGTGGCCTTCGTGCTTTCTCTGCACCCGTGCCCTGTAGCTACTCAACGTTTGATTTCTGCTCTCCTTTCTGAACATCTCTCTAAAAGCTCTTCGTGATCTCTGACTCCTCGTTAAGTGTGACCTCTTGAGGTCTTCCTTCAATGGGGAAAATGAGGACAGTTCAGATTTCGCATTCCGCGATGCTCAACGTTCCCGGTCAATTGTGTAGCTGGGGAAGTTTAAACCGGCCAGCTTTAAAGCAGCAGTGGCAGGAAACAGACCTCTCCAACACTAAGCTGAGGAAGGAAGTGGCTTTTTATTCTGCTGGGAGCTGCGGGAGGGCTAAGCCTCATTCACCGTGCTTCCTGAGAAGGAGCTTGTTTCCCCGTTTATAGGCTTACAATGCTGAAGGGGAGACTGAGGCAAAACTATGTCATTGTCCATTGGCTGGACGTCAGACCTCACAATCTTTTGGCTTCATTGACTTGCTAGTTTATACACAGCATGACGGGGAACAGGCAGGGGAGGGGCTTACACAGATAACACAAAGGCAGTAAATTATTAGCTGGCAGAGCCGTTTCCAGGAGCAGGTGTGGGTCGTGCAGACGTGGAGGACGTGACCCAGCGCAGGGCTCTGGCTGGTAGGAACTCTTCCAAAGCTTATAGATAGCAGCAATGCTGAGAACGGAAAACCCAGTCGTCTTCCCAGTCCTTGGGCCTCTGTGTGGCCTGGTCAATGTCGTCATCAGCAAGTCCCCTGACCACGGGTTCAAGCTCTTTGGTATTTTATTTCTTTTTCACCCTCCTTCCCATCCGGAGTGGAGGGGAGGGAGGAGATGGAGACCAGGAAGCTGGAGGATGCAAGGGGGTCTCCCCCTAAAAGATGTGTGGAGGTGACCTTCGAAGCATAAAAGCTTTAATGTGTCTTATGCCCACTCTCGACACCATCTGCATTTCATTGATTGATTGATTGATTCATTGACTGATTGATTGATTCATTCATTCACTTCAGACAGGATCCTGCTTCGTCAGCCCAGACTGCAGGGCAGTGATACAATCATAGCTCACTGCAACCTCAGACTCCTGGGCTCAAATGATCCTCCTGCCCCAGCCTCACGAGCAGCTGTTGCTACAGGCACACATCACCATGCCAAGCTCATTTTATGTATTTATTTATTTATTATTATTTCCTTGAGACAGTCTTGCTCTGTCACCCAGACTGAAGTACAGTGGTGCCATCTTGGCTTGCGGCGATCTCTCCCTCTCGGGTTCAAGCAACTCTCATGCCTCAGCCTACTGAGTAGCTGGGATTACAGGCATGCACCACCATGCCCAGCTGATTTTTGTATTTTTAGTAGAGATTGGTTTTCACCCTTTTGGCCAGGCTGGTGTCGCATTACTGACCTCAGGTGATCCACCCGCCCCAGCCTCCCAAAGTGCTGGGATTACAGGCATGAGCCACCATGCCCCGCCCCAGCTATTGAAAAAAATGATTTTGGTGGCCGGACATGGTGACTCATGCCTTTAATACTGCCACTTTGAGAAGTCCAGGCAGGTGAATCGCTTGACGTTCGGGGTTCAAGACCAGCCTGGCCAACATGGCGAAGCCCCAACTTTACTAAAAATACAAAAGTTGGCCAGGCTTGGTGGTGGGCGCCTGTAGTTCCAGCTCCTCGGGAGGCTGAGGTGGGAGCAGTCACTGAACTCTAGAGGCACAGGTTGCAGTGAGCCAAGATCACACCACTGCACTCCAGCCTGGGTGACTGAGTGAGACTCCCTCTCAAAAAAACAAACAAAAACCAAAACAAAAATTGTTTTGGAGATACAGGGTTTCACTATGTTGCCCAGGCTTGTCCTGAACTCCTGGGTTGAAGTGATCCTTCCACCTTGGCCTCCCAAAGTGCTGGGTTTACAAGTGTGAGCCACTATGCCTGGCCCCATTTGCTTTTAATGATAGCTTTTACGGGGTCTGCTTTTATAAACATCATACTGTAGGTCTGGTATTATTTATTTATTTTCGGAGACAGAGTCTTGCGGTGTCGCCCAGGCTGGAGTACAGTGCTGTGATCTCCACTCACTGCATCCTCCACCTCCCAGATTGAAGAGACTCTCCTGACTCAGCCTCCCGAGTAGCTGGGATTACAGGTGCATGCCGCCATGCATGGCTAATTTTTGTATTTTTAGTAGAGACAGCGTTTCACCATATTGTTCAGGCTGGTCTCAAACTCCTGACCTTGTTATCTGCCCACCTTGGCCTTCCAAAGTGCTTGGATTACAGGTGTGAGCCACTGCACCTGGCCAACATCTGGTTTTAGATACACAGGATCATATTCACTTAGAATTTTCCAAAAACAATGCCCACTGTTGATTAAGTCTTTCTTTCTCCCATTCCTTCTTCCCTTGCTGCAATTTATGGAAAGCTGATCATGGAGCATAAACAGTGCTTGGAACTGGACATTTCAAGACAAATTTGTCTCGGTTCTTCCTTATCTTCCTGTTCAGGACACAGCCATTTCTGGGCCTGGAGCACCTTTGCAAAAGCCAGAAAGCCTCAAGCGTAAGAGCACGAATCTGATCTGCTGACAGGTCTAAAGGAAGAGCCTTTCTGGGCCTGAGGGGGCTGGACCTGTCAATGCCTCATTGCATAGGCTGAACGTCCCCATATTATGAACGGTTCAGCTGACATTCAGACAGAAGATATGAGGAAAAAATGAGATTCCCACGTCATTGCATGCATTAAATCTATACCAGAAAACTGTGGTCTACATATGTGTTTTAATACCCGCCGTGGTTCTGAGCCTCATGTGTGTAAATACCCGCCGTGGTTCTGAGCCCCGCGTGTGTAAATACCTGCCCTGGTTCTGAGCCTCGTGTGTATAAATACCTGCCATGGTTCTGAGCCTCGTCCCTTTAAATAACTGCTGTGGTTCTGAGCCTCACGTGTGTAAATACCCTCCGTGGTTCTGAGCCTTGTGTGTGTAAATACCCACTGTGGTTCTGAGCCTCGTCCCTTTAAATAACTGCTGTGGTTCTGAGCCTCGCGTGTGTAAATACCCGCCGTGGTTCTGAGCCTCGTGTGTGTAAATACCCACTGTGGTTCTGAGCCTCGTCCCTTTAAATAACTGCTGTGGTTCTGAGCCTCGTGCGTTTAAATACCCTTCTCTCAATGCTGTCACAGGACTCGCCCCAAAAGGGAGTTTTGGGCTTGGCTCACCCTGGAACGCCGCTGACACCACATGATGCCAGCAGGTTAATGAGTGAGAGGCCAAAGGAGGAAGAATTTGCCAAGCTCTTTTCCCCTAAAGAGCTGCCCCTTTGACACACCTTACAATCTGACCTCTCTGGTCAAAGACATTTGAAAAAATGATGACAAAATAAAACCATATTGTTATCTTCAATGCATGTTCACTTTCTAAGCCATTAAAGAAACCAGGCCGAGTATGGCGGCTCAGGCCTGTCATCCCAGCACTTTGGGAGGCAGAGGTGGGTGGATTACCTGAGGTCAGGAGTTCAAGACCAGCCTGGGCAGCATAGTGAAGCCCAGTCTCTACTAAAAATTCACACACATATATGTGTGTGTGTGTGTGTGTGTGTATAAATATAAATATATATGTATTTTTAGTATATATAGGTATTTATATATATACTATATATTTTATATCGTATATATTTATTATATATATATTTATATATTTATTTATAATATATTTATATTTATATTTATATATATATTAAATATTTATTTATATATAAATATCTATATTTATTATATATAATTTTATTTAGTATATATAGGTATTTATATATATACTATATATTTTAGTATATATAAATAAGGTATTTATATATACTAAAAATACATATATATGTATATATAAAATATATACTAAAATACAGATATGTATATACTTATATTTATGTATAGAAATATGTAAATATATGTAAATATATACACACATATCAATATATACATATATAAATATATGTGTATATACATTTTATATTTTATATAGTATATATTATATGTACATACATATATATTATATATGTGATATGTATATACATCTATAATTTTATAAATATACATAATTATATATACATATATATACAGGTGTGTATGTATATGTACATAAAAGATTAGCCAAGTGTAATGGTGGGCATCTTAATCCCAGGTAGTCAGGAGGCTGTGGCAGGAGAATCACTTGAACTGGGGCAGTGGAGGCTGCAGTGAGCTGAGATCACACCATTGCACTCCACCCTGGGTGATAGAGTGAGACTCTATCCAAAAAAACAACAATAAACAACCGAATTGGTGTTCTTTCACCCCGGGTTTCCTAGTCTTTATCTGAGCTGTAACTTACCTTCTAGGCAAAACACCTGCTTGCATCCGTCTAAAGGCGTGTTCCAGAAACCGCAGCTGCAGAATGTCACGGCGCTGACGAGAGGGGAATAAGCAATTCTTAGCGTGAAGTAGGAGCCATGGCTTGTGGTCACATTCATGGCACAGTCTGCCAGTGTACACAGGGGTGTTCCCAGAGCAAAACCCCTCGAAAATGCTGTTTCCATCCTGACGTTTTAATGCACATTTTAACGCTTATGCTCTTCTTGGTTCTCATGTGCAAATTATGACAGTAGGGGCCCCGCGTCACTGTCATTATTTAAAAGTAGAATGTCAAGGGCCTTTGCACTTTTTGCCCATGCAGTCTTAAAAAATGGGGATAAGTCGTAGTTGGGAATTATTTGCTACTCTTATTTTTAGTTGTCTGGGGAACCTCCATAGTGTTTTCCATACTTGCTGTCCTAGTTGACCTTCCTACCAGTGGTGTACGAGAGCCCCGTTTTCTCTACATCCTCCCGACACTTATGATCAAGTATAAAAATCATCATTCTGTCCAAGCACTGTGGCTCACACCTGTCATCCCAGCAGTTTGGGAGGCTGAGGCGAGCAGACCACCTGAGGTCAGGAATTGGAGACCAGCCTGACCAACATAGTGAAACGCTGTCTCTACTAAAAATACAAAAAGTAGCTGGGCATGGTGGCAGGTGCCTGTAATCCCAGCTGCTCAGGAGGCAGGAGAATCGCTTGAACCCGGGAGGTGGAGGTTGCAGTGAGCTGAGATTGCACTATTGCACTCCAGCCTGGGTGACAGAGGGAGACTCCATCTCAAAAACAAAATGAAAACAGAAATATCATTCTGATGATCTCCATTTTAGCCCGTGTGAGATGATGAGTCTCGGTGGTTTTGACCTGCAGTTCCCTGATGGTTCGAGATGCTGAGTACCTTTTCATATAAACACCTTTTACACATCTGTTGGGCCACCGCAATGCTCAGATTGGATTCTTTATTTCTTTTCTTCCACATGATAAAATTTATTTGTTGTTTTTTAATTTATTGATTATTCTTTAAGTTCTGGGGTACATGTGCATAACGTGCAGCTTTGTTACACAGGTACACACGTGCCATAGTGGTTGCTGCATCCATCCCCCCGTCATCTACATTAGGTGTTTCTCCTAATGTTCTCCCTCCCATTCCCCACCCCCTGCTGTCCCTCCCCAATCCCCCCACCTCCTGCTATTCCTCCCCCATACCCCCACCCCCGCTGTCCCTCCCCAATCCCCCCACCCCCTGCTATCCTTCCCATCCCCCACCCCCTGCTGTCCCTCCCCAATCCCCCCAACCCCTGCTATTACTCCCCAGCCCCCGACAGGCCCCGGTGTGTGATGTTCCCCTCCCTGTGTCTGTGTGTTCTCATTGTTCAACACCCACTTATGAGTGATTCTTTGTTTCTTTGTTTTTTGAGATAGAGTCTCACTCTATCGCCCAGGCTGGAGTACAGTGGTATTATCTTGGCTCACTGCAACCTCAGCCTCCCAGGCCCAAGTGACTCTCCTGCCTCAGCCTCCCCAGTAGCTGGGAACACAGGTATACAGCCACACACTCAGCTAATTTTTGTAGAGTTGGGGTTTTGCCTTGTTTCCAAGGCTGGTCTTGAACTCCTGGGCTGAAGCATCTATCCATTCACCTCGGCCTCCCAAAGTGCCGGGATCACAGGCCTGAACCACTGTGCATGGCCTGTTTTGATTCTTTGTCATAAGCCGTGTGAGAGAAATGAACCCTGCCCAGAGCTGAGCCTGGTAACCACCTTTGCACTCGTGTCCTCCTGGTCTACCTGAAGCTGCTGTGAAATACCTGTTTTCTTTGCGAAGGGCTGGGGTGTGTTGGAATATCATGCCAGCAGTGCAGGATCTCTTTGACTTTCAGGAACACACAAGCAGGGCTTTTCCCTCAGCCAGAGCCCCCCAGTGTACAGTATCAGGAAGCTGCAGCGGGTGACATACTTCCTTCTCTGTAGGATCTCCCTCGGGGCAAAAGGTTTGGTTTCTGTGACAGTAAATCCCATTCCCCGCCTTCCCCACCATGCTGGCCCTACCCCATTTGCAGCAGTTCCAAGGAGTGGCATTTCCCCCCACTTTTTTTTGAGATGCGGTCTCACTCTGTCGCCAGGCTGGAGTGCAGTGGTAGGATCTCATCTCATTGCAACCTTAGCCTCCCGAGTAGCTGAGACGTGTGCCACCATGCCTGGCTGATTTTTATTTTTATTTTTAGTAGAGACAGGGTTTCACTGTGTTGGCCAGGATGGTCTCGATCTCCTGACCTCATGATCTGCCCGCCTCGGCTTCCCAAAGTGCTGGGATGACAGGCGTGAGCCACCATGCACTGCCCCGAGTGGCATTTTCTAACACAGTGAAACCTGAAGTGCCTTCTCGGGGCCTGTAACATCAGCATTTCCGGAGAGCAGACAGGAGATGCAAGCTCCCAGGTACCACCTGTGAATCAGAGCCTCTGGGGCTGGGGGTGGGGCCTTGGCTTCTGCATTCTTCTGAGGCCATTAAAGGATTCCCAGAACCTTCAAGTGGCAGATTTACTGCTGTCCTAAATGCATTCAACCATCAATATGGAGCCCAAAGAGAAGGTTCTGGAAACTGACAGATGAGGCATTCTTTTCTCATGACTTTCTGCTTTTAATCTGACCGGCTTCAAAACTGTATAAAGAATACTTCACAAGCCTCACATATGTGATCTCCTAACCAAAATGACAGGCAAGAAACAGTGATTTATAATCACACATTAATTTCATTAACTCCCGAAAATGTTTCAGATTTGGACAACATACATTTCGACCAGTAACTTTTATATATATCTATATATAGATACATATATAATTTTTCTTTTTGAGGCAGAACTTCACTCTTGTTGCCCAGGCTGCAGTGCAGTGGCGTGATCTCAGCTCACTGCAACCTCCACCTGCCAGGTTCAAGTGGTTCTCCTGCCTCAGCCTCCCGAGTAGCTGGGATTACAGGTGCATGCCACCACACCAGCTAATTTTGTGTATATTTAGGAGAGACAGGGTTTCACCAGCTTAGCCAGGCTGGTATGGAACTCTGCCATCAGCTGAACTGCCCGCCTCGGCCTCCCAAATTGCTGGATGACAGGTGCGAGCCACTGAGTCTGGCCATGGTAACAAATGATTGCTGTTTTTTGGAAAAGTTTGTGTAGAATATTCCATCATCAGTTCTTTAAAATGCAGTTTTTATGGACACGTGGCATAAGGAAGACAGGGTTTGTCCATACCATTAAACAAATTTAGTTTCCCTTTTTGCATCTGGATACCGGTGGCTTTCAGTTCAATCTTGTAGAAAAGAATGCGCTCTCTGTAGCTGTTTAAAAAGTTTAAAAATCTCGCAAGAGGGTGGGAAGATGTGGCGTGCAGTGGGGATGCTTAATAAGTACAGAAAATAGACAGAATGGGTAAGATCTAGTATTTGGTAGCACAAAAGGGTGACCACAGTCAGCAATACTTCGTATCTGTTCAAAACTAACTGAAAGAGGTCGGGTGCGGTGGCTAACACCTGTAATCCCGGCACTTTGGGAGGCTGAGGCAGGTAGATCACTTGAGGTCGGGAGTTTGAGACCAGCTTGGTCAACATGGTGAAATCCTGTCTCTACTAAAAACACAAAAATTAGCAGGGCGTGGTGGCACATGTCTGTAATCCCAGCTACTCAGGAGGCTGAGGTAGGAGAATCACTTGAACCCAAGAGGCAGAAGTTGCTGTGAGCTGAGATGGTGCCACCACACTCCAGCCTGGGAGACAGACATTCTGTCTCAAAAATACAAAAAAAAGTAACTAAAGGTATAATTGAAATCTTTGTGACACGAGGAAGTCACGAATGCTTGAGGGGATGGATACCCTATTGCCCTCGTGTGAGTGTTACAGTTTGCATGCCTGTATCAGAATACCTCGCGTACGCCATAAATATATACACCTACTGTATGCTTTTTTTTTTTAAAGAAGAAAGTTTAAAATCTTAACAGGTTTGACTCATCGAGGTGGCTCACACCTGTCATCCCAGCAGTTTGCAGGGCTGAGGTGGGTGGATCACGAAGTCAGGAGTTTGAGACTGTCCTGGCTAAAGTGGTGAAAACCCGTGTCTCCTACAAATACAAAAATTATCCGGGCGTGGTGGCGGGTCCCTGTAATCCCAACTACTCAGGAGGCTGAGGCAGGAGAATCACTTGAACCCGGGAGGCTGAGGTGGCAGTGAGCCAAGATCCCACCAGCACCCTCCAGCCTGAGGGACAGAGTGAGACTCCATTTCAAAAAAAAAAAAAAAAAAGAAAACGTTAACAGGTTTATACATGCATCAGCCGTGTCCCTGGCATGCCCACTCCTGGGGGACCATCCACTCTTGGATAGAGGATGCTGAGGCCCAGCTGGGTGGGAACATATTGGCCATACCCCTTGAGCCTTCCCCTCTACTGAGTCTGTCTCCAGCCTCAGGAGCTCCCAGACCAGGCCTCCAGCCATACTGCGGGCAGGGTCCGTCCGCTGCCTGTGAGTGCGCTCTGTGCCCCCCAGTACCTTATAGGCACCACTGCTTCTGCAGGCGTGTACGTCCCTGCTCTGCCAAGACCCGGGCACGTCCACTACACACCCAGCCGGACCTTGCTCTAAACTGTGCTGGTCCCTGGGCCTGCCTGCACCTGCTGCAACTCTGATTATTTATTTGTTTATTTATTATACTTTAAGTTCTGGGGCACACGTGCAGAATGTGCAGGTTTCTTACACAGGTATACACGTGCTGTGGTGGTTTGCTGCATCCATCCCCCCATCATCTACATAAAGTATTTCTCCTAATGCTCTCTCTCCCCTAGCCCCCCACCCCAGATCTCCCTCCCCTAGCCCTTCACTCCCTGATCTCCCTCCCCTAGCCTCCCACTCCCTGCTCTCCTTCCCCTAGTCCCCCATCCCCTGCTCTCCCTCCCCTAGCCCCCACCCCCTGCCCTCCCTCCCCTAGCCCCCCACCCCCTGATCTCCCTCCCCTAGCCCCCCACCCCCTGTTCTCTCCCTTCCCTTGCCCCCAACCCCCTGACAGGCCCCAGTGTGTGACGTTCCCCTCTATGTGTTCTCATTGTTCAACTCCCACTTATGAGTGAGAACATGCGGTGTTTAATTTTCTGGTCTTGTGTCAGTTTGCTGAGAATGATGGTTTCCGATTTCATCCATGTTCTTGCAAAGGACATGAACTCATCCTTTTTCATGGCTGCAGAGTATTCCATGGTGTCCGTGTGCCACATTTTCTTTATCCAGTCTATCATTGATGGACATTTGGGTTGGTTCCAAGTCTTTGCTATTGTGAACAGTGGTGCAATGAACATACATGTGCATGTGTCTTTATAATAGAATGATTTATAATCCTTTGAGTATATACCCAGTAATGGGATTGCTGGGGCAAATGTTATTTCTGGTTCGAAATCCTTGAGGAATTGCCACACTGTCTTCCACAATGGTTGAACTAATTTACACTCCCACCAGCAGTGTAAAAGTGTTCCTATTTCTCCCCATCCTCTCCAGCATCTGCTGTCTCCTGCTTTTTTAATAATCACCGTTTCCTACTACTTCCAGTGACCCAGCAAGGACAGAGGGGGATGAGTGTGCTGCTTCATTCTTGCTCTGCTGGGATCCCTGCATCGGGTAACCATGGCTCAGCCACGTAGATCTCTATTTAAGCAAGTCAGCATGCGTCCTGGTGCCAGGAACACAGGGTGCTGCTGACTCTCGGGCATGCAGGTGTTTCCATGTGCTGGCACCTCCTGCCCTGCCTGCTCTCAGCTTTCTCTCCTCTGTTCCTGGGTGAATGCTCTGAGCTGCACATGTTCTTGTACTTTCTGCCTTTGAAGTCTTGGTCCACGGAGATCCTATGCTGGGCAGGGCATGGGGAGCTACGTGCACAGAGAAGGACGCCTAAGTGAGCGCTGGAAATTATACATTCGCGATCGTTTCCAGCAATGTGGGGGATGCGGCTCCTTTCCAGCAATGTGGGGGATGTGGCTCCTTTCCCAAGCCAGGGATGTTTCAGAGAAGCGTTTTAACTCCTAATCATTCACCCACCGTGCCCACACCTTCCTGGCTCCTGGGTACTTACCTGCCGGTGCAAGCTCTCTTACCTGGAACAGATAGTCTCATTCAGGCCCCGAAACTCCTCCAAATAGAAATGAATCAAACCGCAGCAACTGAATGACAACAAACACGTGGAGCACAGCTGTGTCCACATGAATCAGATGAGATCACCACTTAAGCACTCTTATTTTTATTTATTATACTTTTAAGTTCTGGGGTGGATGTGCAGAGCGTGCAGGATTGTTACACAGGTATACACGTGACATGGTGGTTTTCTGCATCCATCCCCCCGGGGGCCCCCCCCCCCCCCCCCCGTCATCTACATTAGGTATTTCTCCTAATGCTCTCCTCGCCCATCCTCCCACCCCCTGCTGTCCCTTCCCCAGGACCCACCCCCTGCTGTCCCTCCTCAATCCCCTCACCCCCTGCTGTCTCTCCCTGATCTCGCCACCCGCTGCTGTCCCTCCCCCCTCCCCCGCCCCCTGCTGTCCCTCCCCATCCCTCCAACCCCTGCTGTCCCTCCCCCATCCCCCACCCCCTGCTGTCCCTCTCCAATCCCCCCACCCCCTGCTATCCCTCCCCAATCCCCCCAACCACCTGCTGTCCCTCCCCAATCCCCTCACCCCTTGCTCTCTCTCCCCTATCCCTCCACCCCCTGCTCTCCCTCCCCTAGCCCCCCACCCCCCATGCCCTGGTGTGTGATGCTCCCCACCCTGTGCTTGTGTGTCCTCATTGTTCAGCATTCACCTATGACTGAGAACATGCGGTGTTTGGTTTTCTGTTCTTGTCTGTTTGCTGAGAATGATGGTTTCCAGCTTCATCTACGTCCCTGCAAAGGACATGAACTCATCTTTTTTAGTGACTGCATAGTATTCTATGGTGTCCATATGCCACATTTTCTTTATCCAGTCTAACATTTAAGCACTCTTAAAAGTGCTGAAGGGATGTCCATTCTGTTTTGCAGCCCATATGTGTCACGGTGGAATCCCGCTAATCCTAAATCCTGAGAGAGATCAGAGTAGACGTGTGCGGTGTGTCCTCTTTGGAAGGTGGAGGGCATCGTCATTTCCTATAACGATTCTGTAACTTCAGTCACAAAGCCGTCTTCTGCTTCATTTAGCTTCCCAGTCGGGTGCAGTGGCTCATGGCTGTAGTCCCAGCACTTTGGGAGGCCCTGGTGGGCAGATAGCTTGAGGTCAAGAGTTTGAGACCAGTCTGGCCAACATGGTGAAACCCGTCTCTACAAAAAATACAAAAATTTGCCGGGCATTGTGGCGGGCACCTATAATTCCAGCTGCTCGGGAGGCTAGGCAAGAGAATGGCTTGAACCCTGGAGGCGGAGGTTGCGGTGAGCTGAGATCACGACACTGCACTCCAGCCTGGGTGACAGAGCGAGACTTCATCTTTAAAGAAGAAGCTTCCCAAATATTATTCTGCCAGGAGCTTGTGCCGTCTTCATCGGGAAGAGGGACCAGCTGTTTGTGTCATGTGCTTTTACCCAGTTATTAGTTCAATTTGTTTTCGATGAAAGCAATCACTGCCCAGTGCTTTGTGTGTTGAATGGATGTAAAGAAGGTAAATTGTGCATGCTGCCTTGAGAGGCACTTTTACCCTGGAGACAGATCTTTGCGAGACATCATTTTGGCTTATCCAATTACCTATAAAACACTTGAATGTGTCATGAAAACAGAATACTGTGAAATCAGTATGAGACTTGATAACAGGCAATCAAGGCCATCTAGTAGCTTGAACACATAAAGATAAATGCCTGTTGTCAGTAAGAGAGTTCTTTGTGACCCGTTCCACATGCAAGAGAAGAGGGTTGTCATTTTGGAAACAGCCGCCCTCCCCATTGCCTGTCCCCAGTCTAGTCAGAGCTTTGTGGGAGCAGAGACTGACTCTGTGCAGAGGTTCCTTCTGAGTGTCTGATGATTCCATGCCTCCAACACAGTGGCTCCCAAGACAGTTACATCAGTGCTCACACATTACCCATGAATGGCACATATGTTCTTCGTGGTGACATACGAGAGTCTCTGCTTAGGCGTCTACTGGTCATTATCATCATCAAACAGAGCCAGAACCCCAAGCAGGAATGCAGACTGCTCTCGGGGCAGACACACCCAGACTTTTCTTCTCTCTGTAGGCTTTCGGATTGCGTAGAATGATTCTGAAAGAGCTTGGGAAATGGGGAAAACGATGGTGTGTGTACTGATGGCATGGCGTTCTCCGCACACCCCGGTCTCATTTTTTAATGCACAGAATTCTTGAGACGTGATGTCAGTGCACAGAGCTGTTGAAACACGGCGTCTCTGCTGAAGCTGGAATCGCAGCAGTCGACGCCAGTTAGTTCGCCAACGATGAATTATGTGTATCTCCAAGACAAGTTTTAGCCATATTGTGATTGTGGATTCAGGTTCAGCAAATATTCACAACTACCTTTGTGTTTTTTTGTTTTCTTATTTTTTCTTTTCCTTTTTTTTTTTTTTTTTTTTTTGAGACAGAGTCTCTGTCATCCAGGCTCCACTAATGGCAACCTCAGCCTCCTGGGTTCAAGCGGTTCTCCTGCCTCAGCCTCCCGAGTAGCTGGGACTACAGGTGTCCACTACCAAGCCTGGCAAATTTCTTTCTTTTTTTTTGAGACGGAGTTTCACTCTTGTTACCCAGGCTGGAGTGCAATGGCGCGATCTCAGCTCACCGCAACCTCCGCCTCCTGGGTTCAGGCAATTCTCCTGCCTCAGCCTCCTGAGTAGCTGGGATTATAGGCACACGCCCCCATGCCCAGCTAATTTTTTGTATTTTTAGTAGAGACGGGGTTTCACCATGTTGACCGGGATGGTCTCAATCTCTTGACCTCGTGATTCACCTGCCTAGGCCTCCCAAAGTGCTGGGATTACAGACCTGAGCCACCGCGCCTGGCCATGGCTAATTTCTTTGTATTTTCAATAGAGATGGTTTGTACCATGTTGGCCAGGATGGTATCGATCTGCTGACCTCATGATCCACCCACATCAGCCTCCCAAAGTGATGGGATTACAGGCGCCTGGCCCATTGTTTTGTTGTTTCTTTTTAGAGACAAGGTCTTGCTCTGTCACCCAGGTTGGAGTGCAGTGTTGTGGTCACAGCTCACCGCAGCCCCCAACTCCTGGGCACAAACCGTGGTCCCACCTCAGCCTCCCAAGTAGCTGGGACTACAAGCATGCACCACTACACATGGCTAATTTTGTCCTTTAAATTTTTACTAGATACAAAAGAAGACATATATGAGGCCAACAAACATAAAAAATGCTCATCATCACTGGTCATTAGAGAAATGCAAATTGAAACTACATTGAGATACCATCTCACGCCAGTTAGAATGGCGATCATTAAAAAATCTGGAGACAACAGATGCTGGAGAGGATGTGGAGAAATAGGAACACTTTTACACTGTTTGTGGGAGTGTAAATTAGTTCAACCATTGTGGAAGACAGTGTGGTGATTTCTCAAGGACCTAGACATAGAAATTCCATTTGACCCAGCAATCCCATTACTGGGTATATATCCAAAGGACTATAAATCATTCTACTATAAGGACACATGCACACGAATGCTCATTGCAGCACTGTTTACAATAGCAAAGACCTGGAACCAACCCAAATGCCCATCGATGACAGACTGGATGGGGAAAATGTGGCACATATACACCATGCAATATTATGCAGCCATCAAAAACGATGAGTTCGTGTCCTTTGTAGGAACTTGGATGAATCTGGAGACCATCATTCTCAGCAAATTGACACAAGAACAGAAAATGAAATACCGCATGTTCTCACTCATAGGAGGGAGATGAACAACGAGATCACATGGACACAGGGAGGGGAGCATCACACAATGGGGTCTGTGTGGGGGGAATAGGGGAGGGACAGTAGGGGGTGGGGATTTGGGAAGGGATAACATGGGGAGAAATGTCAGATATAGGTGATGGGGGGATGGAGGCAGCAAATCACACTGCCAGGTGTGTACCTATGCAACAATTTTGCATGTTCTTCACATGTACCCCAAAACCTAAAATGCGATTTCCATATATATATATTAAATTTTTTACTAGAGACAGGGTAAAGACGGGGTCTCCTTATGTTGCCCAGGCTGGTCTCAAACTTCTGGCCTCAAGCAATCCTCCCGCCTTGCAACATGCTGTGATTACAGGTGTAAGGCACTGACTTCAGCCGCCCACTTTATTTTTTTAAACATAAACATGCCCTTATTGACATTTTTCTCTTCCTACTGAGTCCTTTTGTTGCCTTCATGTTGTCGAGTAGCGTTCTGTGTTAGTCTGCAGACAGGCACATGTAGATGGGCAGACAGATGCGTTCCTGTTGGTGACTGTCACTTAGGGTCATTGTGTCTTTTCTCACGCAGTGGCATCCGTATACCACAATGTCTGAACGTTTGATTTGTCGTTCCAGCTCTCCCTGTGCTCCTACTGAGGGCTCCTTGTTTCTCAGGATGCAAAGGTTTACTTTTAACCTTCCAAATCACTGTGGCTGGGCGCAGTAGCTCATGCCTGCCATTTCATCACTTTGGGAGGCTGAGGCGGGCGGATTGCCTGAGGTCAGGAGTTCTAGACAAGCCTGGCCAACATGATGAAAAAACCCTATCTCTACTAAAAATACAAAAAATCAGCTGGACTGGTGGTGGGCACCTTAACCCCAGCTACTCAGAAGGCTGAGGCAGGAGAATTCCTTGAACCTGGGAGGTTGCCGTGAGCCGAGATTATGCCACTGCACTCTAGACTGGGAAACTGAGCAAGACTCCTTCTCAAAAAAAAACCAAACCAAACCATTAAAAGACTTACTTGCAAGGTGAATTCCCATAAGAGATACTGACTGCCTGCCTGGTCTCCTACTGGTGCCTTTTTAATCACTTAAATGATTTTAAATAATTTATAAATCATTCTCTTTTAAAGACACATGCACACGTATGTTCACTGCAGCACTATTCACAATAGAAAATGCCCATCCATGATAGACTGGATGAAGAAAATGTGGCACATATACACCATGGAATACTATGCAGCCATAAAAAAGGATGAGTTCAAGTCCTTTGCAGGGACATGGATGAAGCTGTAAACCATCATTCTCAGCAAACTGACACAAGAACAGAAAACCAAACATCACATGTTCTCACTCATAGGTGGGTGTTGAACAATGAGAACACACGGACACAGGGAGGGGAGCATCACACACCAGGGCCTGTTGGGGGGTGGGGGGCTGGGGAGGGAGAGCATTAGGAGAAATACCTAATGTAGATGACAGGGGGATGGATGCAGCAGACCGCCATGGCACTTGTATAGCTATAAAAAATAATTTCTCAAGAAATAATTTTTGTTTTCATTACTGTGTACATTATTTTCCTCCCATTCATAATTTATGGGATATTTTCACTCTTCTCCCTATTATTGGTGATTTTTTTCCCATCTTATGCCTCATTTTTTTAAATTTATAGGGCAGAATCATCACAGGGGGAGATTCATTTTTTCTAGTTCTTTTGTAGACGTTTCAAGGTTTTTCATACCATCAAGCTAGAGAATTACATGTCATCTGCATCTTCTGGCCCCGAAAATCTATTCCTGAGATACGACGTTCATCACATTCTCTCCTGGGAGAAGGGAAGTGAACTTCAGTTGATGTGCAATATAAATACATATGTCGTTAGAAAGTTCTTGTTTCTGATCAGATGTCACATACTCTGTAATGATATTTCGGACTTTGCAGTAAGGATTCAGGCACAGAATGAGGACTCAGCAGCAGCAGGTAGACACACAGCATTGCACTGCCATTGTTTTTTTTTTTCTATTCACTCTTGTTATCCAGGCTGGAGTGCAATGGCGTGATCTCAGCTCACCGCAACCTCAACCTTCTGGGTTCAAGCAATTCTCCTGCCTCAGCCTCCCAAGTAGCTGGGATTACAGGCGCACACCACCATGCCCAGCTAATTTTTGCATTTTTAGTAGAGATGGGGTTTCACCATGTTGAACCGAGATGGTCTCGATCTCTTGACCTCGTGATCCACCTGCCTTGGCCTCCCAAAGTGCTGGGATTACAGGAGTGAGCCACCGCGCCCTCTCCGCACTGCCATTGTCTAATACTCCATGCTGGATTGTGTTTTGTTTTTTCCTTTGAGACAGAGTCTCACCATGTTGCCCAGGCTGGAGTGCAGTGGCGCAATCTCGGCTCACTGCAACCTCCATCTCCTGGGTTCAAGCGATTCTCATGCCTCAGCCTTCTGAGTAGCTGGGATTACAGGAATGTGCCACCACGCTCAGCTAATTTTTGTATTTTTAGTAGAGATGGGTTTCACCGTGTTGGCCAGGATGGGCTCGATCTCCTGACCTTGTGATCTACGCACCTCAGCCTCCTAAAGTGCTGGGATTACAGGTTTGAGCCACTGCACCCGGCCTGTATTGTGGTTTTATGTACTAGGCAGAAACTCACTGATAGACAGATAGATAGATAGATAGGTAGATACATAGATGATAAAGAGATAGATGTATGGCTAGGTAGGTAGATACATAGACAGATAGATGATCGATAGATTATAGATGATTAATAGATGATAGTTATATGATAGATGATAGATACATAGATGATAGATGATTGACAGATGATAAATAGATGGTAGATGGTAGATAGATACATAGATGATAGATAGATAGATGATTGATAGATGATAGATGGTGGATAGATACATAGATGATAGGTAATGATTGATAGATGATAAATATAGATAGATGATAGATGACAGATAGATGGTAGATACATAGATAGGTAGATGATTGATAGATGATAAATATAGATAGATGATAGATGGTAGATAGATACATAGGTAGATGATTGATAGATGATAAATAGATGAGAGATACATGATTGATAGATAGTAGATAGATACATAGATGATCAATAAGTGGAGAGATAGACACATAAATGAATTCTGGAAGATGCTTTCCTATTGTTTTTACTTACATAGATTTAAAGGGTTTGAGTGCAATTTCGTTGAACAAATACATCGCTTAGCGGAGAAGGCTGGGCTTTTCCTGTATCCGTCACAGGAATACTGGACATCGTACACGTTAAGCAGTTTGTCCTCCCGTGCCTGTCTCCCAGCCTCCCACCCTTCCACGTCTCCAGTATCTATCATTTCACTGTGTCCACGCGTGCGTTATGCAACTCATGGTTACTAGTGCGAATATGTGGTCCTTGACCCTTCGTGCCCGGCCCGTTTCACCTAGGATAGTGGCCTCCGGTTCCATCCACGCTGCTGCAGAAAGCATGATTTTATCCTTTCTCAAGGCTGAGTCGTACTTTCTAGTGTGTGTGTACCACGTTCTCTTATCCAGTCGGGGACATCTCGCGGGATTCCGTATCTTTGCTGTCGTGAATTGTGCTGCCATAGCTGTGAGTGCAGGTGTCTTTTTCTTAGACATAGATTTCATAGGTACGGATTTCTTTCCCTCTGCGATATTTCTTTCCCTTTGCCATTGGGGAAACTGAGAAAAGTGCACAGAGAATCCTTTCGTATGATTTCTTGCAAACTGTGTGTGACTCTGCAATGATCTCGAAGTGACAACTTTACTTGCAGAAAAGAGTCTAGGCTCTGCGTGGTGACTCACTCCTGTACTCCTAGCACTGTGGGAAGCTGAGGCAGGAGGATTGCTTGAGGTCAGGAGTTTGAAGCCAGCCTGGGCATTATAGTGAGATGCCATCTCTCTTAAAACAAAATTAACTGGGTATAGTAGTGCCCAGCCCTTCGGGAGTGTGACATGGGAGGGTTGCTTCAGTCCTGAAGTTTGAGGCTGTAACAAGCTATGGTTGCACCACTACACTCCGTCCTGGGTAACCAAGTGAGACCCTGTCTCTAAAAATAAAAGATTGTATATTTCAAAGTTTCAGTCACTATAATTGGTAATTTATAGTTTCTCTATATTCCCTGCCATTTTTCATCTCTTCGCCCGTAACTTCCATCTTTTCTTGTAAATGCTGTGATTTATAATCGTTATTTTAAACTGCTTGTGTGTGTCATTTCCAGGTCTGTGTGTATTGACCTGTGTTTCTCTCTGTTGACTACGGTTTCCATTTTCCATTTTCTCTGTTGACTGTGGTTTCTGTGTTTTTATGTTGGTGAGGTCATTTTTATAGTGTGTTTGATGTTGTGATGGATGTGTCATAGACACTTGAGATTCTGTTCTGTTTCTCTGAAGGATGTTGACTTTTGTAGCAGACAGTGATATTTCTGTTTTGGTTTTTAAATTTAGTTATTACACTTTAGGTTCTGGGGTCCATGTGCAGAGCGTGCAGGATTGTTACACAGGTACACACATGCCATGGGGGTTTGCTGCCTCCATCACCCTGTCATCTACATTAGGTATTTCTCCTGATGCTCTCCCCCAATTACCCTCATCTCCTTCAATCCCTCCCCTAGCCCCCCGCCCCCAAAGAGGCCCCAGTGTGTGACGTTCCCTCCCTGTGTCTGTGTGTTGTCATTCTTCAACACCCACTTATGTGGAGATTCCTTAAGGATCTAGAAATAGAAATACCAGTTGACCCGGCAATCCCATGACTGGGTACCCACTCAAAGGATTATAAAGCGTTCTGTTATAGAGACACATGCACAGTGTGTTTATCACGGCGCCGTTCACAACAGCGAACACAGCGATACCCCTTGCATCCGTCCTGGTCATGGGGAGGCTTGCCTGTAGCTCTCGTTATGATTCATCTGTTTCAGTTTTGCTCCTGCGTCTTGGATGCAGCTTGTCATCCTGAGACATGTTCCCTTCCTTCCAAGACGAAGCTGTCTCCAGTGTCGAAAGAACGTCTGAGGTGTTTACTGATTCTTTCCAACTTGGAAAGACTCAAATGTCATCCTGTGTTCCCAGTGCCAGGCAGCGGCTGAACTGTGTCTGCTCCGTCTGTTTCAGCCTTCCCTCCCTGTTGTCTGTCCTGGGCTCCTTGGAATCTCAGGGTGTAGGAGCAGTTCTGTAGTCAGACAATGCTGGCCAGGGACTTACTTTCTTTAAAATGACACTTTAGATTCTGGGATACATGTGCAGGACATGCAGGTTTCTTACTTGGTATACATGTGCCATGGTGGTTTCCTGCATCCAGCCCCCTGTCACCTACATTAGGTATTGCTTCCAATGCTCTCCCTGCCCATCCTCCCCACCCCCTGCTCTCCCTCCCCTAACCCCCCACCCCCACAGACCCCAATGTGTGATGCTCCCCTCTCTGTGTCCGTGTGTTCTCATTGTTCAACACCCACGTATGAGTGAGAACATGCAGTATTTCATTTTCTGTTCTTATGTCAGTTTGCTGAGAATGATGGTCTCCAGGTTCATTCATGTCCCTACAAAGGACACAAACTCATCGTTTTTGATGGCTGCATAATATTCCATGGTGTATATGTGCCACATTTTTCCTGTCCAGTCTATCATCGATGGGCATTTGGGTTGGTTCCAGGTCTTTGCTATTGTAAACAGTGCTGCAATGAACATTCGTGTGCATGTGTCCTTAGAGTAGAACGATTTATAGTCCTTTGGGTTTATACCCAGTAATGGGATTGCTGGGTCAAATGGAATTTCTATTTCTAGGTCCTGGAGGAATCGCCATACTGTCTTCCACAATGGTTGAACTAATTTACACTCCCACCAGCAGTGTAAAAGTGTTCCTATGTCTCCACATCCTCTCCAGCATCTGTTGTCTCCAGATTTTTTAATTATTGCTATTCTAACTGGCGTGAGATGGTATCTCAGTGTGGTTTTGATTTGCATTTCTCTAATGACTAGTGATGATGAGCATTTTTTCATATGTGTATTGGCCGCATACATGTCGTCTTTTGAAGAGTGCCTGTTTATGTCCTTTGCCCACTGGGTAGGGACTTTCTAGTAGAATTTTGGCGTCCTGAGCCTGTGGCCTGTCATTTCTGGGATTGTGCCTCTTAATTTCAGTAGCCTTAGCAGCCTACAACTCTGAACTTTGACTCCTTGCACCATGGATTTGCCAATTCCTGACTAAGCTGTCCCTGTGTGCCTTGTAACCTGCGAAGAATTTTTGGGGGAGTGAGAGGGAGGACAGAAGATAAAGGAGGAATGCCTTGGTAAGTCAGGGGTGGCTGTGCCCGAGGTCTCTGCTGAGCTCCTGCAGGGACCAAGGAAACTGCCCTGTAGTGTCAGATCCGGAGGGAGGGAGGGAGGGAGGGAGGTAAAGAGCGATAGAGGCCCAGAGAGAGATTAGGGAGAGAAAGAGAAGTAGATAGAGGAAGGGAGAGAGAAGCAGAGGAAAAGAGGGACCGGCAGAGAGAGGGAGAGAGAGAAGAGGGAGAGAAGCAGAAAGAAAAACAAAGAGAGAGGAGAAAGGAGCACAGAGAGAGAAGCAGGTAGAGCGACAGGGAGAGAGAGAGAGAGAGAGAAGCAGAGAGACAAGGATAGACAGGGAGACCAAGAAGCAGACAGAGGGGCAAAGAGAAAGAGAAGAGGCAGAGACAGGGAGAGAGAGAGATGGAGACACAGAAACAGGGAGAGGGAGAGAAGCAGAGAGGGTGGGGGAGTGAGACGAGGGGGAGAAGCAAAAACAGAGAGAGTCAAGGCAGGAGGAGAAGCAGAGAGGGGAACAGAAAAGGAGGGAGAGGGAGAGACAGAGGGACATGGGGGAGGGAGAAATGAGGGGCAGAGAAACAGGCAGAGGAAGAAAAGGGGAGAGGGAAAAAAAGAGAGATGGGCAGGTGGGGGGAAGAAAATGGGGGAGAGGGAGAGCGCAGCACTTGGTGTTGGAAATAATGACAATGACAGTGATAAATCACACAGCATCCAGTACTGTCTATACCCCGGGTAATGAAGGAGGGAGAGAGGGAGTGTGTGTGAGACACTGTGTGTCTGTGTGTGTGTGTGTGAGAGAGAGAGAGAGAGACTGGGTGTGTGTGAGAGAATGACAGTGATAACTCACACAGCTTCCAATCCTGTCTATACCTTGGGTAATGAGGGAGAAAAAGAGAGAGTGTATGTGAGACACTGTGTGTGTGTGTGTGAGAGAGAGAGAAAGAGATTGGGTGTGTTTGAGAGAATGACAGCGATAACTCACACAGCTTGCAATACTGACTATACACCGGGTAATGAGGGAGAGAGACAGTGTGTGTGAGACACCGTGTGTGTCTGTGTGTGTGTGTGTGACAGAGAGAGAGAGAGACTGGGTGTGTGTGTGAGAATGACAGTGATAATTCACACAGCTTCCAATACTGTCTATACCTCGGGAAATGAGGGAGGGAGAGAGGGAGTGTGTTTGAGACACTGTGTATGTGTGTGAGAAAGAGACAGACTGGGTGTGTGTGAGAGAATGACAGTGATAACTGAAACAGCTTCCAACACTGTCTATACACCGGGTAATGAAGGAGGAAGAAAGAAAGTGTGTTTGAGACACTGTGTGTGTGTCTGTGTGTGTGTGAGAGAGAGAAAGAGATAGTGTGTGTGAGAGAATTACAGTGATAATTCACACAGCTTCCAATACTGTCTACACAGCGGGTAATGAGGTAGGGAGAGAAAGAGTTTGTGTGACACAGTGTGTGTGCGTGTGTGTGTGAGAGAGGGAGAGAGACTGGATGTGTGTGAGAGAATGACAGTGATAACTCACACAGCTTCCAATACTGTCTATACCCCGGGAAATGAGGGAGGGAGAGAGAGTGTGTGTGAGACACTGTGTGTGTGTGTGTGTGTGTGAGAGAGAGAGAGAGAGACAGGGTGTGTGTGAGAGAATGACAGTGATAACTCACACAGCTTCCAATAATGTCTATACACCAGGAAATGAGGGAGGGAGAGAGAGTTTGTGTGAGACACTGTGTGTGTGTGTGTGTGAGAGAGAGAGAGAGAGAGAGAGAGAGACTGGGTGTGTGTGAGAGAATGACAGTGATAACTCACACAGTTTTCATTACTGTGTATACCCCGGTTAATGAGGGAGGGAGAGAAAGAGTGTGTGTGAGACTCTGTATGTGTCTGTGTGTGTGCGTGAGACAGAGGGAGAGAGACTGGATGTGTGTGAGAGAATGACAGTGATAACTCACACAGCTTCCAATACTTTTTATTTATTTATTTATTTATTTTATTTTTGTTTTTTTTTTAATTTTTTATTGGATTTTAGGTTTTGGGGTATATGAGCAGAGCATGCAAGACTGTTGTATAGGAACACACATGGCAGTGTGCTTTTCTTTCCTTCTCCCCTTCACCCACATTTGGCATTTCTCCCCAGCCTATCCCTCCCCACCTCCCCCTCCCTCTGGCCTTCTTCTTTTCCACCCAATAGACCCCAGTGTTTAGTACTCCCCTTTCTGTGTCCATGTGTTCTCATTTTTCATCACCCGCCTATAAGTGAGAATATGCGGTGTTTCATTTTCTGTTCTTGTGTCAGTTTGCTGAGGATGACGTTCTCCAGATTCATCCATGTCCCTACAAATGACACAAACTCATCATTTCTGATTGCTGCATAATATTCCATGGTGTATATTTGCCACATTTTTCCAATCCAGTCTATTATCAATGGGCATTTTGGTTGATTCCAGGTCTTTGCTATTGTAAACAGTGCTGCAATGAACATTCGTGTGCATGTGTCCTTATAGTAGAACGATTTATAGTCTTTTGGATATATACCCAGTAATGGGATTGCTGGGTCAAATGGAATTTCTATTTCTAAGGCCTTGAGGAATCGCCACACTGTCTTCCACAATGGTTGAACTAATTTACACTCCCACCAACAGTGTAAAAGTGTTCCTTTTTCTCCACATCCTCTCCAGCATCTGTTGTCTCCAGATTTTTTAATGATCGCCATTCTAACTGGCGTGAGATGGTATCTCAATGTGGTTTTGATTTGCATCTCTCTGATGACCAGTGACGATGAGCATTTTTTCATATGATTGTTGGCCTCATATATGTCTTCTTTCGTAAAGTGTCTGTTCATATCCTTTGCCCATTTTTGAATAGGCTTGTTTGTTTTTTTCCTGTAAATCCGTTTGAGTTCTTTGTAAATTCTGGATATCAGCCCTTTGTCAGATGGGTAAACTGCAAAAATTTTTTCCCATTCTGTTGGTTGCCGATCCACTCTAGTGACTGTTTCTTTTGCCGTGCAGAAGCTGTGGAGTTTGATGAGGTCCCATTTGTCTATTTTGGTTTTTGTTGCCAATGCTTTTGGTGTTTTGTTCATGAAGTCCTTGCCTACTCCTATGTCATGAATAGTTTTGCCTAGATTTCCTTCTAGGGTTTTTATGGTGCCAGGTCTTATGTTTAAGTCTTTAATCCATCTGGAGTTAATTTTAGTGTAAGGTGTCAGGAAGGGGTCCAGTTTCTGCTTTCTGCACATGGCTAGCCAGTTTTCCCAACACCATTTGTTAAACAGGGAATCCTTTCCCCCTTGCTTGTTTTTGTCAGGTTTATCAAAGATTGTATAGTTGTAGATATTTTGTGTTGCCTCCGGTGCCTCTGTTTTGTTCCATTGGTCTATATCTCTGTTTTGGTACCAGTACTATGCTGTTTTGATTACTGCAGCCTTGTAGTATAGTTTGAAATCCGGTAGTGTGATGCCCCCCGCTGTGTTCTTTTTGCTTAGAATTGACTTGGCTATGTGGGCTCTCTTTTGTTTCCATATGAAGTTCATGGTGGATTTTTCCAGTTCTGTGAAGAAAGTCAATGGTAGCTTGATGGGGATAGCGTTGATTCTGTAAATTACTTTGGGCAGTATAGCCATTTTCACAATATTAATTCTTCCTAACCATGAACATGGACTGTTTCTCCATCTGTTTGTGTCCTCTCTGATTTCGTTGAGCAGTGGTTTGTAGTTCTCCTTGAAGAGGTCTCTTACGTTCCTTGTGAGTTGTATTCCAAGGTATTTTATTCTTTTTGTAGCAATTGTGAATGGCAGTTCATTCTTGATTTGGCTTTCTTTAAGTCTGTTATTGGTGGAGACGAATGCTTGTGATTTTTGCACATTGATTTTATATCCTGAGACTTTGCTGAAGGTGCTTATCAGTTTCAGGAGTTTTTGGGCTGAGGCGATGGGGTCTTCCAGGTATACTATCATGTCGTCTGCAAATAGAGACAATTTGGCTTCCATCTTTCCTATTTGAATACCCTTTATTTCTTTTTCTTGCCTGATTGCTCTGGCTAGAACTTCCAGTACTATATTGAATAGGAGTGGTGAAAGAGGGCATCCTTGTCTAGTGCCAGATTTCAAAGGGAATGCTTCCAGTTTTTGCCCATTCAGTATGATATCAGCTGTTGGTTTGTCATAAATAGCTTTTATTACTTTGAGATACGTTCCATCAATACCGAGTTTATTGAGGGTTTTTAGCATAAAGGGCTGTTGAATTTTGTGAAATGCCTTCTCTGCATCAATTGAGATAATCATGTGGTTTTTGTTTTTGGTTCTGTTTTTGTGGTGAATTACGTTTATAGACTTGCGTATGTTGAACCAGCCTTGCATCCCTGGGATGAATCCTACTTGATCATGATGAATAAGTTTTTTGATTTGCTGTTGCATTCGGCTTGCCAATATTTTATTGAAGATTTTTGCATCTATGTTCATCATGGATATTGGCCTGAAGTTTTCTTTTCTTGTTGGGTCTCTGCCGGGTTTTGGTATCAGAATGATGATGGTCTCGTAAAATAATTTAGGAAGGCTTCCCTCCTTTTGCATTGTTTGAAATAGTTTTAGAAGGAATGGTAAAAGCTCCTCTTTGTGTGTCTGGTAGAATTTGGCTGTGAACCCGTCTGGACCTGGGCTTTTTTTGTGTGGTAGGCTCTTAATTGCTGCCTCGACTTCTGACCTTGTTATTGGTCTATTCATAGTTTCAGCTTCCTCCTAGTTTAGGCTTGGGAGGATGCAGGAGTCCAGGAATTTATCCATTTCTTCCAGGTTTACTAGTTTATGTGCATAGAGTTGTTTGTAATATTCTCGGATGATGGTTTGAATTTCTGTGGAATCTGCGGTGATTTTCTTTTTATCATTTTTTATTGCATCTATTTGGTTGTTCTCTGTTTTCTTTTTAATCAATCTGGCTAGTGGTCTGTCTATTTTGTTGAGCTTTTCAAAAAACCAGCTCTTGGATTTATTGATTTTTTGAAGGGTTTTTCGTGTCTCAATCTCCTTCAGTTCATCTCTGATCTTAGTTATTTCTTGTCTTCTGCTGGGTTTTGAGTTTTTTTGATCTTGCTCCTCTAGCTCTTTCAATTTTGACGATAGGGTGTCAATTTTGGATCTCTCCATTCTCCTCATATGGGTACTTATTGCTATATACTTTCCTCTGGAGACTGCTTTAAATGTGTCCCAGAGGTTCTGGCATGTTGTGTCTTCGTTCTCATTGGTTTCGAAGAACTTCTTTATTTCTGACTTCATTTCATTGTTTACCCAGTCAACATTCAAGAGCCAGTTGTTCAGTTTTCATGAAACTGTGCGGTTCTGGGTTGGTTTCTGTATTCTGAGTTCTAACTTGATTGCACTATGGTCTGAGAGGGTGTTTGTTATGATTTCAGTTGTTTTGCATTTGTTGAGCAGTGCTTTACTTCCAATTATGTGGTCAATTTTAGAGTAGGTGTGTTGTGGTGCTGAGAAGAATGTATATTCTGTGGATTTGGGGTGGAGTGTTCTGTAAATGTCTATCAGGTTTGCTTGCTCCAGGTCTGAATTCAAGCCCTGGGTATCCTTGTTGATTTTCTGTCTGGTTGATCTGTCTGATATTGACAGTGGAGTGTTAAAGTCTCCCACTATTATTGTGTGGGAGTCTAAGTCTCTTTGTAAGTCATTAAGAACTTGCCTTATGTATCTGGGTGCTCCTGCATTGGGTCCATATATGTTTAGGATCGTTAGCTCTTCTTGTTTTATCGATCCTTTTATTATTATGTAATGGCCTTCTTTGTCTCTTTTGATCTTTGTTGCTTTAAAGTCTATTTTATCAAAGATGAGAATTGCAACTCCTGCTTTTTTTTTGCTCTCCATTTGCTTGGTAAATCTTCCTCCATCCCTTTATTTTGAGCCTTTGTGTATCCTTGCATGTGAGATGGGTTTCCTGGATACAGCACACTGATGGGTTTTGGATTTTTATCCAATTTGCCAGTCTGTGTCTTTTGATTGGTGCATTTAGTCCATTTACATTTAGGGTTAATATTGTTATGTGTGAAATTGATACTGCCATTTTGTTGCTAAGTGACTGTTTTGCCTGTTAGTTGTTGTAGATTCTTCATTATGTTGATGCTCTTTAGCATTCAGTGTGATTTTGGAATGGCTGGTACTGGTTGTTTCTTTCTATGTGTAGTGCCTCTTTTAGGAGCTCTTGTAAAGCAGGCCTGGTGGTGACAAAATCTCTGAGTACTTGCTTGTTCACAAAGGATTTTATTTTTCCTTCACTTCTGAAGCTCAGTTTGGCTGGATATGAAATTCTGGGTTGAAAGTTCTTTTCTTTAAGAATGTTGAATATTGGCCCCCCCTCTCTTCTGGCTTGTAGTGTTTCTGCCGAGAGATCTGCTGTGAGTCTGATGGGCTTCCCTTTGTGGGTAACTCGACCTTCTCTCTGGCTGCCCTTAGTATTCTGTCCTTTATTTCAACCTTGTTGAATCTGACGATTATGTGCCTTGGGGTTGCTCTTCTTGCAGAATATCTTTGTGGTGTTCTCTGTATTTCCTGCATTTGAGTGTTGGCCTGTCTTGCTAGGTGGGGGAAGTTTTCCTGGATGATGTCCTGAAGAGTATTTTCCAGCTTGGATTCATTCTCTTCGTCCCCTTCTGGTACACCTATCAAACGTAGGTTAGGTCTTTTCACATAGTCCCACATTTCTTGGAGACTTTGTTCATTCCTTTTTGCGCTTGTTTCTCTAATCTTGGTTTCTCGTTTTATTTCATTGAGCTTGTCTTCGACTTCAGATATTCTTTCTTCTGCTTGGTCGATTCAGCTATTGAAACTTGTGCATGCTTCGCGAAGTTCTCGTATTGTGTTTTTCAGCTTTTTTAATTCATTCAAATTCCTCTCTAAGTTATCCATTCTTGTTATCATTTCCTCATATCTTTTTTTAAGTTCCTTAGTTTCTTTGCATTGATTTAATACATGTTCTTTTAGCTCACAAAAGTTTCTCATTATTCACCTTCTGAAGTCTAATTCCGTCATTTCATCACAGTCATTCTCCGTCCAGCTTTGTTCCCTTGCTGGTGAGGAGTTTTGGTCCTTTCTAGGAGGTGAGGTGTTCTGGTTTCGGGTGTTTTCCTCCTTTTTTCACTTGTTTCTTTCCATCTTTGTGGGTTTATTCGCTTGTCGTCTGCGTAGTTGCTGACTTTTCGATTTGGTCTCTGAGTGCACACCCAGATTGTTGATGATGAAGTATTTCTGTTACTTGGTTTTCCTTCTACAAGCCTAGCCCCTTTGCTGTATGACTGCTGAGGTCCACTCCAGGCCCTGCTTGTCTGGGGTGCACCTCTAGCAGCTGTGGCACAGTGAGGGATGCTACCTGTTTCTTTTTCTGCTATCTTTGTCCCAGGATGATGCCTGCCAAATATCAGTCTTTTGGATATAGAGGGGTCAAGGAGCTGCTTGAGGAGACAGTCTGTTCTTTTTAGGAGCTCAATTTCTGAGCTATGAGCTCTGTTGTTCATTCAGGGCTGTTAGGCTGCTATGTTTGATTCTGCTGCAACAGAGCTCATTAAGAAAACCCTTTTCTTCCCAAATGCTCTGTGTTGGGGGGTTCGGGCTTTAGTTTTCAATGTCCATTGAGGTGTCCTGCATAGCTAGGAGGCAGACTAGCCACTGTTTGCCTGCCGAGTCTCCGCCCTGCTGTTGTGTGATTCGCCCTGTTCCTGCAGGCTCTGCTGTGGTCTCCGCCATGCCCTGCGGTGGAGTCTCTTCATTGTAGCGTTTTGCCTCGGCAATGGCAGGCTGCGTCAGCAGTGGGCGTGTATCTCAGTTGGGGCGGGTTGCCTTGGTAGTGGTGGACGCTCCTCCCCCACAGAGCATCTCGTACCATCTTCTCGGGATAGTTTGAAATCGTGGTTTTTTCATCCCACTGCATACCCCAAACGCTCTGTCCCTGCAATCCCCTGGGCTGGCCTACTGTCCAAGTCTCATTCAGTCTCAAGTCTAGCCCTCTCAAGTCTCAGGTTGCCGGTTTGACAGGGCACCCGGACAAGCGTGCCCTGTGGGGATTGCTGGGTAGGGCCAGCTGCCGCCACCCTGGCTGCGGGCTTTGCCAGGCAGACTTACTGCTTGGCGTCCCATGTCTCCCTTACACTTGGGAGTTTCCCCGTTCTGTGGGCAACAAAGATCAGTCTGGAAATGCAACTCCGACTCACCTCTTTGCAGATTCAATGAGAGCTCCAATTCTGGGTTGTTCTCACAGCACCTTCTTGAGTCGTCCCTTTTCCAATACTTTCTATACACAGGGTAATGAGGGAGGGAGAGAGAGGGTGTGTGTGAGTCACTCTGTGTGTTAGAGAGAGAGAGACTGGGTGTGTGTGAGAGAATGACGGTGATACTTCACACAACTTTCAATACTGTTTATGCCCCGGGTTAAAAGGGAGGGAGAGAGAGTGTGTGTGAGACACTGTGTGTGTGTGTGTGTGTGTGTGTGTGTGTGTGAGAGAGAGAGAGAGAGACAGACTGGGTGTGAGTGATAAAATGACAGTGACAACTCACACAGCTTCCAATTCTGTCTATATTCCGTGTAATGAGGGAGGGAGAGAGTGTGTATGAGACACTGTGTGTGTGTGTGTGTGTGTGTGTGTGTGTGAGAGAGAGAGAGAGAGAAAGAGAGACTGGGTGAGTGTGAGAGAATGACAATGAGAATTCAAACAGCTTCCAATACTGTTTATACCCCTGATAATGAGGGAGGGAGAGAGAGAGAGAGTGTGTGTGAGACACTGTGTGTGTGTGTGTGTGAGAGAGAGAGAGAGAGAGAGAGAGAGACTGGGTGTGTGTGAGAGAATGACAGTGATAACTCACACAGCTTCCAATACTGTCTATACCCTGGGTAATGAGGGAGAAAGAGAGAGAGTGTGTGTGTGAGACACTGTGTTTGTGTGTGTGTGTGTGAGAGAGAGAGACTCGGTGTGTGTTAGAGAATGACAGTGATAACTCACACAGCTTCCAGTACTGACTATACCACTGGTAATGAGAAAGGGAGAGAGAGAGTGTGTATGAGACACTGTGTTTATCTGTGTGTGTTTGTCTGAGAGAGAGCACGAGACTGGGTGTATGTGAGAGAATGACAGTATAACTCACACAGCTTCCAGTTCTGTCTATACCCCGGATAATGAGGGAGGGAGAGAAAGAGTGTGTGAGACACTGTGTGTGTGTTTGTGTGTGTGTGTGTGAGAGAGAGAGAGAGAGACTGGGTGTGTGAGAGAGAGACTGTGTGTGTGTGAGAGACTGGGTGTGTGTGAGAGAATGACAGTGACAACTCACACAGCTTCCAATACTGTCTATACCCCAGGTAATGAGGGAGGGAGAGAGAGAGTGTGTGTGTGAGACAGTGTGTGTGTGTGTGTGTGAGAGAGAGAGAGAGAGAGAGAGACTGGGTGTGTGTGAGAGAATGACAGTGATAACTCACACAGCTTCCAGTACTGTCTATGCCCCGGGTAATGAGGGAGGGAGAGAGAGAGTGTGTGTGAGACACTGTGTGTGTGTGAGAGAGAGAGAGAGACTGGATGTGTGTCAGGGAATGACAGTGATAACTCACACAGCTTGCAATACTGTCTATACACCGGGTAATGAGCGAGAAAGAGAGAGAGTGTGTGTGAGACATTGTGTGTGTCTCTGTGTGTGTTTGTGTGAGAGAGAGAGAGAGAGAGACTGGGTGTGTGTGAGAGAATGACAGTGATAACTCACACAGCTTTCAATACTGTCTATACCTCAGGTAATAAGAAAGGGAGAGAGGGAGTGTGTGTGAGACACTGTGTGTGTGAGACACTGTGTGTGTGAGAAAGAGAGAGACTGGGTGTGTGTGAGAGAATGACTGTGATAACTCACACAGCTTCCAATACTTTCTATACGCCGCGTAATGAGAAAGAGAGAGAGTGTGTGAGACACTGTGTGTGTCTGTGTGTGTGTGTGAGAGAGAGAGAGACTGGGTGTCTGTGAGAGAATGACAGTGATAACTCACACAGCTTCCAATACTGTCTATACCCCGGGTATTAGTGAGGGAGAGAGAGAGTGTGTGTGAGACACTGTGTGTGTGTGTGTGTGTGTGTGTGTTAGAGAGAGAGAGAGAGACTGGGTGTGTGTGAAAGAATGACAGTGATAACTCACAAAACTTCCAATACTGTCTATACCCCGGGAAATGAGGGAGGGAAAGAGAGAGTGTGTGTGAGACACTGTGTGTGTGTGTGCGTGTGTGTGAGAGAGAGAGAGAGAGAGCGAGACTGAGTGTGTGTGAGAGAATGACAGTGATAACTCAAACAGCTTCCAATACTTTGTACACTTCGGGTAATGAGGGAGGGAGAGAAAGAGTGTGTGTGAATCATTGTGTGTGTCTGTGTGTGTGTTTGTGTGAGAGAGAGAGAGACTGGGTGTGTGTAAGAGAATGATAGTGATAACTCCCACAGCTTCCAATACTGTCTATACCCCGGTTAATGAGGGAGGGAGAGAGAGAGAGTGTGTGAGACACTTTGTGTGTGTTTGTGAGAGAAAGAGAGAGAGAGAGAGAGAGAGAGAGAGAGAGACTGGGTGTGTGTGAGAGAATGACAGTGATAACTCACACAGCTTCCAATACTGTCGATACCCCGGGTAATGAGGGAGGAAGAGAGAGAGTGTGTGTGATACTGTGTGTGAGTGTGTGTGAGAGAGAAAGAAAGACTGGGTGTGTGTGAGAGAATGACAATGATAACTCAAACAGCTTCCAATACTTTCTCTACACCGGGTAATAAGGGAGGAAGGGAGAGAGTGTTTGTGAGACACTGTGTGTGTTTCTTTGTTTGTGTGTGAGAGAGAGAGAGACTGGATGTGTGTGAGAGAATGACAGTGATAACTCACACAGCTTTCAATACTGTCTATACCCAGGGTAATGAGTGAGGGAGAGAAAGGGTGTGTGTGAGACACTGTGTGTGTGTGTGTGTGTGTGTTTGTGAGACAGAGAGAGAGAGACAGACTGGGTGTGTGTGAGAGAATGACAGTGATAACTCACACAGCTTCCAATATTTTCAATGCCCCAGGTAATGAAGAAAGAGAGAGAGTGTGTGTTAGACATTGTGTGTGTGTCTGTGTGTGTGTGAGAGAGAGAGAGAGACTAGGTATGTGTTAGAGAATGACAGTGATAACTCACACAGCTTCCAATACTGTCTATACCCCAGGTAATAAGGGAGGGAGAAAGAGTGTGTGTGAAACACTGTGTGTGTGTGTGTGTGTGTGTGTGAGAGAGAGAGAGAGAGAGACTGGGTGCGTGTGAGAGAATGACAGTGATAACACACAGCTTCCAATACTGCCTATACCCCGGGAAATGAGGCAGTGAGAGAGAGAGTTTGTGTGAGAGACTGTGTCTGTGTGTGTGTGTGTGTTTGAAAGAGGGAGAGAGACTGGGTGTGTGTGAGAGAATGACAGTGATAACTCACACAACTTCTAGTACTGTCTATATCCCGGGTAATGAGGGAGGAAGAGAGAGACTGTGAGTGAAACACTGTGTGTGTGTCTTTGTGTGTGAGAGAGAAAGAGAGAGAGACTGGGTGTGTGTGAGAGAATTACAGTGATAACTCACACAGCTTCCACTACTGTCTATACCCAGGTTAATAAGGACGGGAGAGAGAGACTTTGTGTGACACACTGTGTGTGTGTATATTTGTGTGAGAGAGAGAGAGACTAGGTGTGTGTGAGAGAATGACAGTGATAACTCACACAGCTTTCAATGCTGTGTATACACTGGGAAATGAGGGAGGGAGAGAGAGAGTTTGTGTGAGACACTGTGTGTTTGTGTGTGTGTGAGAGAGAGAGAGAGAGAGAGAAAGACTGGGTGTGTGTGAGAGAATGACAGTGATAACTCACACAGCTTCCAATACTGTCTATACCCCCGGTAATGAGGGAGGGAGAGAGAGAGTGTGTGTAAGACACTGTGTGTGTCTGTGTGTTTGTGTTAGAGAGAGAGACTAGGTGTGTGTGAGACAATGATAGTGATAACCCACACAGCTTCCAATACTGTCTATACCTTGGGTAATGAGGGAGGGAGAGAGAGAGTGTGTGTGAGACACTGTGTGTGTGTTTGAGAGAGAGAGAGAAACTGGGTGTGTGTGAGAGAATGACAGTGATAACTCTCACAGCTTCCAACACTGTCTATACACCTGGTAATGAGGGAGGGAGAGAGAGAATGTGTGTGAGACACTGTGTGTGTGTGTGTGTGTGAGAGAGAGAGAGATAGAGAGAGAGAGACTGGGTGTGTGTCAGAGAATGACAGTGATAACTCACACAGCTTCCAATACTGTCTATACACCGGGTAATGAAGGAGGGAGAGAGAGAGTGTGTGTGAGACACTGTGTGTGTGTGTGAGAGAGAGAGAGAGAGACTGGGTGTGTGTGAGAGAGAGATTAGGTGTCTGTGTATGAGACTGTGTGTGAGAGACTGTGTGTGGGTGTCTGGGAGAGAGAGAGAGAGAGAGATAGAGGAAGTGAGGGAGACAGACACAGGGAGAGAGAAAGAGGGAGGGAGGGAAAGAAGATGGAGGGGCAGAGAGAACAGTGCTAGCTGCTGGAGACGATGATGACAGTAATAAGTAACAGGGCGTTGGATACTGTCTATGTATGTGTGATGGGGGAGAGAGACACAGAGACAGAGAGAAAATGAGACAGAGACACAGAAAGAGACAGAGACACGGAGACAGAGAGAAAAGGAGACAGAGACAGAGACACGGAGACAGAGAGAAAAGGAGACAGAGACAGAGACACAGAGACAGAGAGAAAAAAGAGACAGAGACAGAGAATGGGAGGGAGACAGGGAAAGAGAAGAAGGGAGGGACGCAGGCAAGAAGGCGTTAAGAGAAGAGGGGAGAGAGAGAGGCAGAGAAGGTGGGGAGAGGAGATGGAAAGGGGACAGAGAGAACACAGTGCTTGGTGTTGGAAACAGGATAATGACAGTGACCGCTCTGGTGGCCTTCATCCGCCCTGTGTGCCGGGTCAAGCTTTCTTCTCTTTTCTGGTGTTAGAACTACTCAGTCTCATCCTGGGATGTCGGTCCTTTGGCCATCCCTGTATACAAGCGAGGAAACTAGGTGGTCCCAGGCTTCAGGGAAGGGCCTCCCCACCGCGGGTGAGTGAGATGAAAGCTCAGAGCCTGGGAACCTGGAAACACAGAAGCATTTGTAGGCCCGAGGAGAGAGCGAGGGAGGCCGCGATTGGGAAGGAGGTGGGGAGGGGGCAGAGGAGGAGACAAGACACCTCAGCAGATGGGAATTGGTGGCTGTGGACGATCAAGGCTCTTCGAGGGGCACGAGCTTGGGCAGTTCCCTGGTGCCTTCTGGCACGCCCTGTCCCCAGAAGCATTGGTTAGAAGCCCGCCTGCCCTGACAGTGCCTTTCCCAGAAAGCCCTGCTCTGGGAACCATGCTTCTTTCACTTAGAAACATGCATGCTGGCCGGGGCTGACAGCTCACCCCTCTAATCCCAGCACTTTAGGAGACCTAGGCGGGTGAATTAATTGGAGGTCAGAAGTTTGAGACCAGCCTGGCCAACATAGTGAAACCCCATCTCTACTAAAAATACAAAAATTAGCCGGGTGTGGTGGTGGGCACCTATAATCCCAGCTACTCAGGAGGCTGAGGCAGGAGAATCACTTGAAGCCAGGAGGCAGAGGCTGTGGTGAGCTGAGATTGAATCATTGCACTCCAGCCTGGGCAACAGGGGTAAAACTCTGTCTCACAAAAATAAATAAATAAATATTCATTGGCCAGGCGCACTGGCTCACACCTGTAAATCCCAGCACTTTGGGAGGCTGAGGTGGCTGGATTATTTCAGGTCAGGAGGCCCACACCAGTGTGGCCAACATGGTCAAGCCCCGTCTCTACTAAAAATATAAAAGTTAGCCGGGAGTGGCGGTGGGAGCCTGTAATCCCAGCTACTTAGGAGGCTGAGGAAAAGAATCGCTTGAACCCAAGAGGTGGAGGTTGTAGTGAGCTGAGATCGTGCCACTGCACTGGAGACTGGGCGACAGAGCGAGACTTCATCTCAAAAAAAAAAGTATTTCAGTTTTCTTTCCATCTTTTCAGGGTTTGATAGCTTATTTTGTTTTGCTGCCAATATCTTCACTAATGACCAAAGCCACCTTTCACGGGATTTTAAATATTTGAGAATTAACAATTAGCACAAATGAAGGTGAGCTGCAGTTCACGACCTCATTAGTTTTGGGCCTCCAGCTCCTGGGTTCAGGTGATCCTCGTGCCTCAGCCTCCCACAGTGCTGTGCTCACAGGCACAGGGGCCACTGAGTGCATCTGCTGTTTGAAGACTCAGACTCTCATGTTTCCCTAGAAGAGTTTTAGGGTTAGGATTGGAGTTAGAGGTGCTCTGACTGGCGTGTTCCACCCAGTCCTGGAACTGACCTCTGGCCAGATCACCCCCTGCAGTCGAGACGAGCAACACTGAAATAGTTTGCTCGTGAAGGCTTGATTGTGGGAGCCATTCACAGATCCTTCTGCAGCACCGCGAGATCCTTCAGCCGCGCTTCTGCTCACTGTTGAGCACCCTCTGAATGAAGAGACCCCCCCGAGCAGGCTTTGTGTGAGCACCATGGCTGTGTATTCACCCGGAGGCAGGTGGGCTGTGTCTGAAGAGGGGCAGTGCAGGGCGGTGGGACAGGAGTTGGTTTTGTAGGTTTGGGGTGGGCAGTAGAAAGTTAGAGAAGTCACAGTTCAGGGCAGTTTTTGCAAGGTGAGGGGGTGTTGCTGGAGGGGGGATGTAACAAGGTCCAAGGTCCAGTGTCTCAAGGTTGGCTAATCCATTGAGGCAGAACAATGGCGGAATGTCATCAAGGTTGGTTAATCAGGCAGTGCAGGAGCTAGCCATTCTTCTTATTTTATTGCCAGGGGGAGGGGTATGTGACACAAGGTTGGCTTATCAGTTGAGGCGGAACAATGGTGGAATGTCACAAGGTAGGTTAATCGGGCACTGCAGGAGCTAGCCATTCTTCTTTTGTTGCCAGAGCGGAGAGGTGTGTGTCACAATGTCCAAGGTCCAGAGTCACAGGGTTGGCTTATCAGTTGAAGCAGGCACAATGTCAGAGCTAGCCATTCTTTTTCTTCTTTTCTGGAGGTGTACCTGCAGGTCATGGGGGGTTACCATGGCTTGACTAGGGTATAGCCTATGGTGCACCCAGTTCAAAGACCCTTGTACCCACCTGCAAGGGTCTGCCAGTTAGCCCCCTTCCAAAAGTCATCTCTTTTTGCAATCCTCCAAACCCTAAATATATCAGCCTGTTTGCACATGTATCTATTTGTGTGTGTGTGTATGTGTGTGCTCGTGTGTGCTCTAAGTGTTATAAGTAGAAATTTCAATGCTGCAAAGGAAGTAGCAGTCGACTATAACTTTCCTCAGCAAGGCGGCTTACTGCTGGAGTAGGGTGCAGCTCACAGACGGAGCAACGGGAGCCCACACCTGGACAGGGGAGGGTGAGGGGGAGGGGTTCTGACTCCTGACGGAGGTCGCTGACCCTGCTTCTGTGTCGTTGCTCTACTGGTTAGGGTTAGACCACACAGTCTAGTCTGATTCCGATTGGTTATTTTAGAGGGAACAACAGGGGTACCAGCCAGAGTGGAGGGGTGGGCAGTTGGCGGGAAGGACAGGGCAGGTGAGAGCAGATAAGCAGGGGTGAAAGCCGGTGAGCAGGGCAGGTGACGGGGATGAGTCAGGGAGGGACAGGGGACCCGGGGAACAGATGTGACCGACTGATTAGAACTGGTGGGAGACCTCTTTTACTGAAACTACAAGGAAGTTAAACTTTAAAATAGAGAATTAAAAAATAAGAGAGATGAACATACTGACATACCGATACATTGTTTTGTTTTTTTGAGAGGGAGTCTCTCTCTCTTGGCCATGCTGCAGTGCAGTTGGGTGGTCTCTGCTCACTGCAACCTGCACCTCTCAGATTCAAGCCATTCTCCTGCCTCAGCTGCCCCAGTAGCTGGGATTACAGGCGCGTGCTACCGCACCCAGCTAATTTTGTATTTTAAGTAGAGACGTGGGTTCTCCATGTTGGTCAGGCTGGTCTCGAACTCCCAACCCCAGGTGGGAGTTCTCCTTACCCCTCCTTGGCCTCCCAAAGTGCTGGGATGACAAGTGTGGCCACCGTGCCTGGCCATTGTGATTCTTTGAAGAGAAACTTGGAGTTCAGTGGACCTAACAGGAGGATGCTGGCCCTTTTTAATCTTCTTCCATGACACGAGGAGGCTGAGGGCTTCCCCTTGCCTCCAACTTGCTGGCACCTGGCGGGGGGGATGTTTCATAAGCGATAGTGTATGATCCACTTTGCAAATGTGCTGCTCCACATTGTTCAATCCTGCCCGTCAGGAGGACTGGGGTGATTTTACAAGTTAATTACCCGAAACATTGCTGAGTGGGTTTAGAGGCACACATTCTACGCGCTATTGAACAGATAAGAAATAATGAGTGTTGTTTAAACGAGGAAAAAAATGTCGCTGTCAGCGGAGGGAGATATCTATACCTTGCCTGGCTGTCTTATTATTGCCTTTTTTTTTTTTTTTTTGAGAACTGACATAGAGAAACAAGGTGTATGTTGTGAGAGCATTTCTGCCATCGAAGCTCAGGGAGCGTGTGTAAAAATGAGTATTCACGGCCAGGGACAGTGGCTCACGCCTGTCATCCCAGCAGTTTGGGAGGCCAAGGTGGACGGATCACGAGGTTAGGAGTTCATGACCGGCCTGACCAAGATGTTGAAACCCTGTCTGTACTAAAAAAACAAAAATTAACTTGGCGCGGTTGCAGGCACCTGTAATCCCAGCTACTCAGGAGGCTGAGGCAGAATTGCTTGTACTTGAAGGTTGGAGGTGGAGATAGTGCCATTGCACTCCAGCCTGGGCGACAGACTGAGACTCTGTCAAAAAAAAAAAAAATTTATTCGCAGCCACTTTTCCACTGTGTCTCAAGAGGTGAGTGCCAGGGCCGGGCATGGTGGCTCACGCCTGGAATCCCAGCATGTGGGGAGGCTGAGACATGAAGATAGTTTGAGGCCAGGAGTTCGAGAAGAGTCTGGGTGCCGTAGTGAGACTCAGTCTGTACAAAATATTAACAAATCTGCCTGGCCTGGCGGTGTGCAGCTGTGGTCCCAGCTACTCCAAATAACACCTCATCTGGAAATAGGGTCTTTCAGATGCAATAAACTGAAGGCTCTCAAGACGAAATTATCTTGGATTTAGGGTGGGTCCTCAATGCAACGTCGGGTGTCATAAGAACAGGAGACTGGCTGGGCATGGTGGCTCAGGCCTGTCATCCTAGAACTTTGGGAGGCCGAGGCGGGTGGATCACCTGAGGTTAGGAGTTCGAGACCAGCCTGGCCAACATGGTGAAACCCCATCTCTACTAAAAATAGAAAAAATGAGTTGGGTGTGATGGCGTGCACCTGTAATCCCAGCTACTCAAGGGGACTGAGGCAGGAGAATCATTTGATCCCGGGAGGCAGAGGTTGCAGTGAGCCAAGATCGTGCCACTGCACTGCAGCCTAGGCGACACATCGAGACTCCATCTCAAAAAATAAAATAAAAATAAACAAACCAAAATTGCCCTCAAATTGGAACTGCTCAACAACCCATCATTTCCCGTATCTGAAAAGGCCAGATCGGTGAGATACAGACAAGCATAAAATGAAACACAAGGCAAGAGAACACTTGTCCCTTGAGCATCCTTGTACTACAGTGTGGGGGACCGAGTGGTGTGAGAGAACTGATAACACACCCATTAGTTGGTAGCAGGAGACATGTTTTAGGTCTAGGGGTGGCGTATATCCAGCACGCAAAGCAGTCAGCCCGCAGGGTAGCATCCATCTGCAACGCCCTCCCTGTGTCCTGCTCCTAAGACCCTGGGCATACCTGTCCACCCCCTCCCAAGCGCTGCCATCACCTTCATCACAACACAGAGCCCACATTCAGCCGAGGGCAGGAGCTGATGCCATCTTCTTTCAGAAGGGAGATTCCTGCTGCCTCTGGCCCAGCCCTGGGATGGGGTGGGGCGGGAGGGGGTCCCCTCCACACTCTTTCCCTCTTGTTTCCCCGAAGTGGGCTGCCACTGTAGCACCCACGGGGGGCCAGGTGAGAGAAGGGAAGAAGGAGACCAGGTAACCCCTACCTGGCTGGTTGCCTTTTGTCCCAGTAACCTGGAAGGTGGTTAGAGCTGATGCTCATGACGGAAGTGCAGCTGCCGGGGACCAGCTGAGCGGCTTCTCACACTCTGGTCCCTGTACTCATCTTGTGGGGCTGCTGATCCTTACAGAGTCCCACAGACCAGGCAGCTTAGACAAGACATCTTCATTCTCTCACAGTCGTAGAGGGTAGATGTCTGTGACGGAGGGGTCGGTGGGCTTGCTTTCTCTCTCGTGGGCTTGGAGACACCGTCTCCTCTCTGTGTCCTCACAGGGTCGTCCCTGAGTGTGTCTGTGTCCTCACCTCCTCCTCTTATAAAAAGTCAGTCCCATTGGATCAGAGACCCCCCAGTGACCTCATTTAACTTAATCCCCTCCTTAAAGACCCCATCTGCAAATACTGTCACATTCTGAAGCCCTAGGGGTGAGGACCTCCATGTATGAATTTGGGGGGCATAAAATTCAGCTCCTAACAACCAATGCTTCTTTCCAAGCGCCCACCTACAGACTTTCCTGCAATCCCCAGAAAGCTTGTGTCACTTCAGCATCTTCCCACAGGGTTCCCTCAATGCCTCGCAATGGCTCCTTTGAGTAGGAACAAGGACAACCCCACAGCAGTGACTTCTCCTGTTTTGTCTGCTCTTGCTCTCCCCACAAGCCCTGGGGCTGTCGGTCCCCACAGAACCTCAGTGCTCCCGCAGCTGTGAGCAGTGGCTTCCTCAGCAGCGAGCCAGGCACCTGCACTCCACGCCTTCTTTGCACGGAACAAGATTTAGGTTCTGGGGATCCCTGGGGAATCTCGTTTTATGTAGGGGAGGGTGGAGGCTGAGAGCGGGGAATGCTTTTTCTTTTCAGGTTGCTGTGTAGAAACCCACCCTGGTAATCTGTTCCAGGCACACTCCGGAGCTGGCTAAGGTCCCAGGTAGGGGATACGCCCGTCACCCCACTGTTTGCTCTGTAAACCTCTGCCGTTGGAATGGGTTCTGCGATGGTTAACACTGAGTGTCAACTGGAGTGGATTGAAAGATGCAAAGTATCGATCCTGGGTGTATCTGAGGGTGTTCCCGAAGGAGATGAACGTTTGAGTCAGGGCCTGGGAAAGGCCGAGCCACCCTTCATCTGTGTAGGCACCGTCTCAGCAGCAGCAGCGGAGCTCTAGAATATAAGCAGGCAGAAAAATGCAAAAAGACTAGACTGGCCTCACCTCCCAGCCTTGCCTCCCAGCCTCCATCTGTCTGTGCCTGGAGGCTCCCTGCCCTCAAACGTCAGACTCCAAGTTCTTCAGTTTTGGGGCTCAGACTGGCTCTCCTTGCTCCTCAGCCTGCAGACGGCCTATGTGGGTCATACTTAATAAACTCCACTTTCTATCCATCTGTCTATCCTGTCCTTCTAGAGAACCCTGACAAACACGGGGTCCATCCCTCACCCCCTACATCTGTAACCCTGCTGCCTCAGGTGATAGTAGAGCTGGAAGAGCTTCTTTTTAATGTTTAATTTTATTAAGTGTGTAGTTTCCCAGGGCCCAAGCTCGTGTTGATTTCAAAAACTGTCCTTTGGATGCAGACTGGGTTATAATTCATAGCAGGTGACAGAAATGTTTTATAAATAATATCCACGGAAATGGACGGTGTCACCATCTGCAAAATGTAGCCAAAATATTTTCAATATTTCCATCACTCTAAGTTCTTGTGGTAGTAAGAAATGGAAAACCAGGCCAGGCGCAGTGTCTCAGACCTGTAATCCCAGCACTTTGGGAGGCTGAGGTGGGTGAATCACCTGAGGTCAGGAGTTCAAGACCAGCCAGACCAACATGATAAAACCCCATTTCTACTAAAAATACAAACATGAGCTGGGCGTGATGGTGCGTGCTTGTAATCCCAGCTAAGCTACTGAAGAAATGGAGGCAGGAGAATCCCTAGAACCTGGAAGGCAGAGGTTGCAGTCAGGTTTCATTGTTTAACACCCGCCTATGACTGAGAACATGTGGTGTTTGATTTTCTGTTTTTGTGTCAGTTTGCTGAGAATGATGGTCTCCAGATTCATCTATGTCCCTAAAAAGGACATGAACTCATCGTTTTTGATGGCTGCATAATATTCTATGGTGTATATGTGCCACATTCTCCCTGTCCAGTCTGTCATCGATGGGCATTTGGGTTGGTTCCAGGTCTTTGCTATTGTAAACAGTGCTGCAATGAACATTCATGTGCATGTGTCTTTATAGTAGAATGATTTGTAATCCTTTGGATATATACCCAGTAATGGGATTGCTGGGTCAAATGGAATTTCTATTTCTAGGTCCTTGAGGAATTACCACACTGGGGTCTGTTGAGGGGAAATAGGGGAGGGACAGCAGGGGGTGGGGAGTTGAGGAGAGATAGCATGGGGAGAAATGCCAGATATAGGTGAAGGGGAGGAAGGCAGCAAATCACACTGCCACATGTGTACCTATGCAACAATCTTGCATGTTCTTCACATGTACCCCCAAAACCTAAAATGCAATTAAAAAAAAGAAAACAATAAAAATAAATAAATAAATGAAAAAGCAAATGATGACTGAGCCTCTAAGAAATAAAGTGAAATTAGGAACCGGGAATGTGAACGTAATGACATTGTACATAATAAAACCCAGAAGGGAAGAAGCGGAGAAGGAAAAGCAACCGTCAGTCATGGTCTCCTCATAAAGAAATGAAAGAATCATGTCCCACCAGTTATTCATGTTTCTTTCCACACACACAAGAAGCAAGAACCGATTAGCATGAATTGGAAAAGGAAAGCAGAAATAACATGTAATAAAAATATGCTTCCAACTTGCACAAGAAAACTAATTTATTCTGAACTCTCAGCTTATATATCTGATCACCTCCTCCTGGCAAAGGATGTCTCATTGCAAAACGATTACAATTTTGCTGAATTAATGCGATGGAATTACAGATCCCCAAGAAAATAACATGCTGAAATTTCAACAATCAGAACCTGCCACCAAGCGTCCCTAATCAACTATTGATTATCTGGCCAGGCGCAGTGGCTTACGCTGAGCCTGTAATTCCAGCACTTTGGGAGGCTGAGGTGGGTGGATCACCTGAGGTCAGGGGTTTGAGACCAGCCTGGCCAACATGGTAAAACCCTGTCTCTATTAAAATTACACAAATAGGCTGGCCACAGTGGCTCACACCTGTAATCCCAGCACTTTGGGAAGCCGAGGTGGGTGGATCACGAGGTCAAGAGATCAAGACCATCCTGGCCAACGTGGTGAAACCCCATCTCTACTAAAATGCAGAAATTAGCTGGCATGGTGGCGCATGCCTGTAGTCCCAGCTACTCAGGAGGCTGAGGCAGGAGAATTGTTTGGACCCAGGAAGCAGAGATTGCGGTGAGCCAAGATCACGCCACTGCACTCTAGCCTGGCACCTGGCGACAGAATGAGACTTTGCTCAAAAAAAAAAATTACAGAAATTAGTGGGGCATGGTAGCATGGGCACCTGTAATCCCAGCTACTTGGGAGGCTGAGGCCAGAGAATTGGTTGAACCTGGGAGCCAGGGGTTGCAGTGAGCTGAGATCGAGCCACTGCACTCCTTGAGCCTCGGTGACAGAGAGAGACTCTCTCTCTCTCTCTCTCTCTCTCTCTCTCTCTCTCTCTCTCTCTCTCTCTCACACACACACACACACACAAATAAGTAGGTAAATAAATAATTTCTTAAAAAAGTTGTTATACTTTAAGTTCTGGGGTACATGTCCAGAACATGCAGGATTGTTGCATAGGTGCCATGGGGGTTTGATGCATCCATCACCCCATCATCAACATTAGATATTTCTCGTAATGCTCTCCCTCCCCAATCCTCCCACCCCCTGCTATCCCTCCCTTAACCCCCGCCACCCCCTGCTATCGGTCCCCTAGCCCCTCACCCACTGTTATCCCTCCCCAGCCCCCCACCCCCTGCTATCCGTCCCCTAACCCCCTACCCCCTGCTATCCATCCCCTAGTCCCTCACTCCCTGCTATCCCTCCCCAGCCCCCCACCCCTTGCTATCCCTCCCCAGCCTCCCAACCCTTGCTATCCCTCCCCAGCCCCCCACCACCTGCTATCCCTCCCCTAACCCCCTACCCCCTGCTATCCATCCCCTAGCTCCTCACTCCCTGCTATCCCTCCCCAGCTCCCCAACCCTTGCTATCCCTCCCCAGCCCCCCAACCCTTGCTATTCGTCACCTAACCCCCCACCCCCTGCTATCCCTCCCCAACCCCCTGCCCCCTGCTATCCATCCCCTAGCCCCTCACTCCCTGCTATCCCTCCCCAGCCCCCCACCCTTTAACAGGTCCTGGTGTGTACTTTTTCCAAACCATGAAGCACAATCTAGACCAAGGGTCTGGACACTTAACCCTGGGATAAATCTGGCCCTTCACTTATTTTTGTAATTAAAGTTTTACTGAAACACAGACATAGAGATTCATTTACTTATTGCCTATGACTGTTTTTGCCCTAGGTATACAGGTTTGGAGAGTGACAGAGACCATATGGCCCACAAATTCTAAGATGTGTGGTATTTGGCCATTTATACAAAAATGTACTCTTAAAGGTGACCAGATCCGCCAACCTATCTCTGAGTTAAATGCTCTTTTATTCCCAAGGGAACACTTTTCAAAGCAATGTCATCAGCTAGTTTTACTCATCACCCTAGATAATGAAAATCTAGATTAATCTTATCCATTGAAGAGTCTTGCAGGTTAATAAAAAAATTACTGGCGACTCAGTTACCTGCTTGTAGATCAAAGCAGGTAACAGCGAAGCATTTGGGATAATTCAACTCCCTTAGTTAGTAAACCTCTAGAGGAATTCACCTCGCAGCAGCAGCTGGAATGCTGCTATGAGTGCTCTGCCTACACCCAAGTCACAAATTGAATGGACAGCGAATGGATTTTCCCTCCTACGGCTGATTGATTGGTTCTGGCTGCCAGCACCCTGAGATGAGAATGATCCTGCAGCAAGGGATGGTCATCAATTAGTGATGCCTGCTGTGGCTACAGAATGAGAATAACGATCTGTGTGCTGGATTCTGTCCATTCTTGGTGGTTCTCTCCTAAACGATGAGAAGACATGAATCTTTCAAAGCAGCCACAGTCATCACCAGGCACCATCATGGCTCTCTGGCTGATTTGTGGATGAACTTCCACATTCAGATGTGAATGTCCAATGCCACATTTGTGTTTATTTCCCTAAATGATGATGGTGGTGATGGTAGTTGGTTGGTGGGTACTTAGCAAATGTATATTTTTAAAGTAAAACCCAATAAGCTTGCTTCTTGCCTGTGTGGAATTTATATTCCAGCTGGAGTGATGAATTAATCAAATAATCATCCACTTATTTGAGCGAACACAATTATGATAAACGCTCTTCAGAAATGTCCTTTGAGCAGCTGTCTTGAAAGATTCAGTTCTGTCATCTCCCATGAGGCTTTGCCCTCTGGGTTTGCTTTTCCAGAGACTCACACTCCCGTGTGGGTGCCTCTTTCTTGACCGTTTCTTTTATGCTGTTTTTTCCCCGTGTTTCCTCCTCTCATCTCACACTATGCACCTTTCCTTGGGTCTTCCATCCACGTCCAAAACTCCACCCTACTAGTTCTCACTGATGTATTTGTCTCCAAACCCCTGGGTCCTAGACCTCTCCGCTTCCACAGCAAATCCAGGAATGTACTTGATGGTTTCCCCCTCTCTTTAGGTCAGTGGTGCTACCGTCCTCTCAGCTGTTTAGACTTGATCCTAGAACGTCTAAGATGGTTTTCTTCACTGTGCCATTCCTCTCCCCGGTGGTCACAGGCATACTTATCAGAAATGCTCATTCATTTTCTCTATCACATCTGGCCCTTCACTTGTTTTTGTAATTAAAGTTTTATTGAAACACAGACCTAGACATTCATTTACTTATTGCCTATGACTGTTTTTGCCCTAGGTACATAGATTTGGAGAGTGACAGAGACCATATGGCCCACAAATTCTAAGATGTGTAGTACTTGCTTACACATCTCAGACATACAGCAGGTCACACCTGTCCCTTACCTGCCTCATAACACTGCTTCCTGGCTAGTCTCTGGGCTTCTAGGCTTCCCTCCCTGGACTGTCTACATTGCAGTCAGAGAGATCCTGCGGAGTCAGACTATTGTCTTACCTGCTTAAACCCACATGGGCAGAATGCCTTTCATGCCTCCACCTCTCTGCTATAGCTTTCTGCATGTATTCCCTGCTTCTTGAACATTCTTCTCATCTTGTGCCTCCTGCCCATCTAAGTCCCTTTCACGCTAGTGTTCCCAGATTTTACAGCATGCTGTAAAGCAGTGGTCTTGGAGCCAGGTGCCTTCCACTCCTTGCTCCCTTGGCTCCCTTAATCTCGTCAATCACCAACCTCACACATTTGTTTAACTGTGCACTGATTTCCCCAGCCCCAGCATGCTCCATGGCACATCACTGGGATATAAAAAGTACTGGCTAAAAGAATCAAGTACTGGAAAACATTTTGCAGTGTGGGATCTCAACAAATGACAGCTGCCACGATGATGATGTTGGTGGTAATGGTGATTCTGATGGGGATGATGATTTGATGATTGTGGTGGTGGTGATGATGATGATGGTGATGGTGATGATGACTGATTATGATGGTGACAATCATGATGATGGTGGTGATGATGGTTATAATGTGATGATGATGATGATGATATGATAATGATGGTGATGGTGGTGGTGATGGTGATGGGATAATGTGATAATGATGGTGTTTATGATGATGGTGATGATGACAATGATGATGGTGATAATGTGATAATGATGGTGTTTATGATGGTGATGGTAATGACGATAGTGATAATGTGATAATGATGATATGTTTATGATGGTGATGGTGATGATGGTGATGGTGAGGATGGTGATGGTGATGGTAATGATGGTAAGAATGGTAATTATGGTGATAGTGAGAATGATGGTGAGGATGGTGAGGATGGTGATGGTGATAATGGTGATGGTGATGATGGTAAGAAGAGTGATTATGGTGATAGTGATGATGATGGTGATGATGATAGAATGATGGTGATTATGGTGATAGTGATGAGGATGATGATGGTGTTGATGGTGAGGATGATGGTGATTGTGGTGAGTGATGATGGTGATAATGGTGATGATGATGGAGATCATGGTGAGAATGATGGTAAGGATGGTGATGGTGGTGATGGTGATGGTAATGATGGTAAGAATGGTAATTATGGTGATAGTGATGATGATGATGGCAATCATGGTGAGAATGATGGTGATTATGGTGATAGTGATGATGGTGATGGTGGTAATTAATATGGTGATGGTGGTGATCATGGTGATAGTAATGATGATGAAAATGGTAATGTTTGCTACTTTGTTACCCATCATAGTTGTGATCACATGGAATCACAGATTTTTGTAATTGCCACACAGAGAAATGTATGAAATCCCTAAGGATGCCAGCTGTCTGCTGACACTGACTGCTACATTTGTCTTTATTTCCCTAAAATATGTTTTTTTTTTCCACTGTGACATGGGGGAGACTCATTAAATCTGTGGCTTTTCTGAATCCTGTGTTGTTACTGTATTTCATTTAAGATAATCGTCCAACTGAATGTTGGGATAACCTAATCACAGCTGTCTGACCTTGGAGATGATATTTTTCTAACTTTTAAGACTTTTCTCTTGAGGTGAATTTTTTACAACTTTTACACAAACTGAGAGCATGGACATTTTCTCCCGACTCTACCAAGAAATGAGTTAATTCATGTTCCTATTCATTTTATTGATATCTTTGTCACTTGGTAATAACACTGCTGGTAAGAAATGTTATCTGAAATCACCTTTGTGACTTCACGGACTTGCTTCTCCAAAGAGCATTCATCAGACAGTCACAGGCAATGTTGTAGCTGGTGCTTTGTATCAATGAAAAGATTCCTTGGCAGCATAAAACATGAAGTTCCTCAGTCACTTTACACCTTTATCACATAAGCTGCAGTGGTAATCCCACCCCTCTATGCTTCTTATAGCTGGATTTGCACATTTAAAATGCTGATTTTTAATGTCTTTTCTCAGTGAAACCAATTGCATCAGGTAACTTTTGCACATGGACACATGGGCACAGACAGGACACCTCCCTTAAGGAAATGCAAGTCAGAGAGAATCAATTTTCTCTTCATTCTCTCTGAGGAACAAACAGTCATGGCATTGTAAAGGAATTCCAGGGGAACACTTTGTTCCCCCTTTTTATGAAATTGGTTTTGTTCAAATCTGAATTACGTGACTCCTAATAAGCAAATACCTTCTGTTATCCCTCCTCCTTTCACAACCTGAAGACAATGTCCCCAGGAAAGAAAACTTTGCATACATTAGTTAGCCTTATTTCAAATTCATGTACCCCATCACCAATTCCTTTTTTTTTTTTTTAGTATGACACATCCTGTTTAATTTTGCATGTAACTTTTTTTTAAATTGTATTAGGTTTTGGGGTACATGTAAAGAACATGCAAGATAGTTGCATAGGTACACATGTGGCAGCATGATTTGCTGCCTTCCTCCCCTTCACCTATATCTGGCATTTCTCCCCATGCTATCTCTCTCCAACTCCCCACCCCCCACTGTCCCTCCCCTGTTTCCCCCCAAGAGACCCCAGTGTGTAGTGCTCCCCTCCCTGTGTCCATGTGTTCTCATTGTTCAACACCCTCCTATGAGTGAGAACATGCGGTGTTTGACTTTCTGTTTTTGTGTCAGTTTGCTGAGAGTGATGGTTTCCAGGTTCATCCATGTCTGCGCAAAGGACACAAACTCATCGCTTTTTATGGCTGCACCAATTCTTTTCCTTTGGGAATGTGACAGCTGTAATATCATGTAAAGGTAGCAACTAAGACATTCCTCTGGGATTGTGATGATGATAGTGATGGTGGTGATGCTGGTAATGGTGGTGGTGGTGATGCTGGTAATGGTGGTGGTGCTGGTAATGGTGGTGGTGCTGGTAATGGTGGTGGTGATGGTGATGATGATGGTAATGGTGGTGGTGGTGGTGATGGTGACAGTGATGATGGTGGTGGTGGTGATGGTGGTGACAGTGATGATGGTGGTGGTGGTGATGGTGACAGTGATGATGATGAAAATGATAATATTGCTGCTCACAGATTCTGTGAAAGCACCAACTCCTTTCTCTGAAACAGTCTTGCTGTAGTTAACTGTGGACTGTTCTGTGTCTTTCCTTCCAAGTCTTTGTTGCTTGTACCCCCTCCTTCTGGTGGGCACCTTGGCTAGGTCTGACACCCTCAACTCTGTTCTCCTTCCACAGCTAACAACAGCCGTAACATCCAAAGACTCAGAGATCCTGCTGTCAGCTTCCTTTGCTCAGCCAAGGACTATGCTTGTGGCAGCCCAGAAACAGGGAATACTTCTCCAGAGAGTAGGCGGTACATATCCGGATGTTGTAATTAAGCCAGATGAGTCTAGGCAGGCCCACAGTACCTCTTCAGGCATCTTCCTGTCCCTGTTTTGCACTGTGCAAAGCCATGGGTCACATGAAAAGAATGCTCCCCACCCCAGCCCTCCCATAGAGCAGACTCCTACAAAGCCACATAGGTTGCAAAAAATGCCACTCTTTAGTTTCATGTTACCCCCTGCAGATTGGCATATCTAGGCTCTGCTTTTAAAATAATCATGCACCTATCAGCCTGGTAGTTTTCAGGAAAATCCACATGTGTCTTGCTGGCTTTTCTTCGGTTGTGGCTTCTTCCTGAGAACTGTGATGCCACAGCCTGCCACTCTTACAACAAAGGCGCTTTCTGTCACTCAACCTGTCGCTTTTAGAGAACTTGCAGTGCCCTCAGGAGAAATACGCTGATGTCCCTTTTGCTTATGCCTCTTTTGCATCTTCCTGTTTGTACTCATCCTTTATCCAATGCCCGCGTGAACTTTAGAAGCTCTAAACACAGTGTCTTTGTCTGTCTGGTCTGCTGTAGTACAGTACTTCACACAGGATAATTTATAAAGAGAAGATATGTGTGGCTCAGAGTTCTGGAGGCTGGAAGTTCAAGATCAAGGCATGGCAGATTCAATGTCTGCTGGGATCCCACTTCCTGGTCACAGGTGGCGCCTTCTCCCTGTGTCCTCACATGGCAATAGGGTTGAGGGAGCGCTCTGGGGTTTGTTTTATAAGCAGACTCATCTCATGGCAATAGAGTCAAGGGAGCTCTCTGGGACACTCCTCTCATTCCTGAGTTTCCATCTTCATGACCTCATCGCCTCCCAAAGGCTCCACCTCTTAACACCATCACCGTGTGGGTTATGTCTCAAGACAGGGATTTCAGGCTGGGCTCAGTGGCTCACACCTGTAATCCCAGCACTTTGGGAGGCCGAGGCAGGCGGATCACCTGAGGTCGGGAGTTTGAGACCAGCCTTGGCAACATAGTGAAACCCCATCTCTACTAAACATACAAAAATGAGCCAGGCACGGTGGCACAGGCCAAGAATCCCAGCTACTCAGGTGGCTGAGGCAGGAGAATTGCTTGAACCCAGGAGGCGAGTTTGCACTGAGCCAAAATCATACCATTGTGCAGCAGCCTGGGTGACTAAGTGAGACTCTGTCTCAAAAAAACAACCAAAACAAAACAATAACAACGACAACAAAAAGATAGGGATTTTGGGAGGAAATGGATATTGACACCATAGGAGATGGTGGCCTTGAGTCTTTGATTTTGGGAGGACGTGGATATTGACACCATAGGAGATGGTGACATTGAGTCTTTGAGTTACACGTGTGGCATGAATGCCTGGTGGTGATGGACGAAGGTGGAGCACGCTGCCCTCCTGGAGCTGCACTGTGTCCTGGGGAGACTCTTGTGTGGATGTTTGTGCTGTTATATCATGAACTATCTTCCCCCAGCCGGCCCTGCCCATCAGTGCCTCACGCCTGCTTCCTGTCTCTGTAGGTCATCTCTCTCTCCTGTGGTCCTACCATCTGTCTGGGGTTAGCATGGAATCTTCTTTTCTTTTCTTTCCTTTTTTTGAGACAGAGTCTTTCCCTGTCACCAGACTGGACTGCAGTGGTCAGGCTGGTCTCAAACTCCTGACCTCAGCTGATCCACTTGCCTCTGCCTCCCAAAGTGCTGGAATTACAGGCGTGAGTCACTGCACCTGCCCTGAGCTGGATTTTTAGCGGTGCTTACGCTGCCCTCCTATGGATAATAACCAGCCTTAAAAGCCGTGGAGAAGTAGAAATTGCACCGACTGCCTAATCTTGACCACGGTAACACACCTTTGTTGAGTGATGAAGGTGAGGCAGGAATTAGCCCGTTCCAAAGGCCACTCTTGTAGATGTGTGTGCCATAAACTTGGCCATGAAAGCCAGCTGTGGGCAGGAGTTGGCGTTCTGAGTCATACTATGTGCTGGTGCCCAGTGAAGCTGTGGGTGTGAGGGTGACTGGGCAGGCTGGTCCTGTCTAAAAGACACTGGGTGGGGAGGTCCTCCTGGGCTCAGGCAGTCCTCCTGTCTCAGCATCCTGAGTGGCTGGGACCACAGGCATAAGCCACCATGCTCAGATAGTTTTAATTTTTTTTTGTAGAGAAGGGGTCTTATGTATGGCCCAAGCGGGTCTTAAACTCCTGGGTTTTCAAGCTCTCTTCCCGCCTTAGACATGGACATGCCACATAACATAGTATCAGTTTCCATCCCTCTGACATGTCATGTCAGCTCCTGACCACCAGACCTGTAAGGGAACCTACCTGTGTGGTTTTAAGCCACTCCATTCATCACAGCAGCTGTTTCAGGCCTTCTCACACTGCTATAAAGAACTACCTTGGGTTGGGCACGGTGGCTCACGCCTGTCATCCCAGCACTGTGGGAGGCTGACGTGGGCAGATCACCTGAGGTCAGGAGTTTGAGGCCAGCCTGGCCAAAATGGTGAAACCCCGTCTCTACTAAAAATACAAAAATTAGCCGGGTGTGGTGGCGCCTGCCTGTAATTCCAGCTACTTTGGAGGCCGAGGCAGGAGAATCACTTGAATCCAGGAGGCAGAGGTTGTAGTGAGCTGAGATCACGCCATTGCACACCAGCCTGGGCAACAGAGTGAGACTCCATCTCAGAAGGAAAAAAAAAAAATTGACAAAGAAAATAACCAGAATTACCTCATGACTCATGGCTGTAATCCCAGCACGTTGGGAGGCCACGTCAGGAGGATAAGTTGAACACAGGAGCGTGAGACCAGCCTGGCAATGTAGCAAGACCCTGTTTCTACACACGAAAAAAGCCAGGCATGGTGATGCATGCCTGTAGTCTGGTGAGACTGAATAATATATGAAGAATAGAGGCTTAATTGGCTCACAGTTCCACAGACTGTACAGGAAGCATGGCCGGGAGGCCTCAGGAAACTTACAATCATGGCAAAAGGCAAAGGGGAGGCCGGCACTTCTTTAAATGGCAGCAGGAGGGAGAGAGAGCAAATGGGGAATGCCGCCCACTTTTAAACCATCAGACCCCGTGAGAGATCTCTGGCTGTTATCAGGACAGGATCCAGTTACCTGCCACCAGATCCCTCCCCCAACACTGGGAATTACAATTTGACATGAGATTTGGGTGGGGACACAGAGCCAAACCGTATCAGGAGCAACGGTGAACTCATACATGATGTATAGACATCTGTCCTGAACCACACCTGCTAGACTCAGCAGGACACGCAGAGACCATCTTTCCCCATATACCTTCAACATACTGTGCTGGGACAAGTCCTAGCGTGTGTGATGGGTTATACGACGGCAGGGAAAACTGCTCAGGGTGTTCTAAACTAGTAAACAGTGTATGTGTATCACACGCCAGTTAAACCGGTTCTTTAAACATGGGATATGTAACCCTGCCCACGTTGCTCCCTGGTGGAGAATGCTTTTTAGTTACCAGTGGAAAGCAAGCACCAGTTGCCTGCCTAGTTTATTTTTGTTCTGTGAAAAAACACGAACACCTGCTTGTTAACAATAATCACCTGTTCAGAGAGAATAAGTCTGCTCAAGGCTCTCAGCTCGGAATGCTGTTGCCTTCCTGATCCTGCTTTGCATTCTACTTTTGTGTTTGTTTCTTAATTCCCACAGCGCCTCCTGGGTTGGGGTCTCCACAACCGAGCTGATCTCGGCCATACTGCTTCCATATCACCTGTTTCTAAGGTTTTGTAGTTCCATGAGAGAATGCAGCTACTTTTTTTTTTTTTTAAGACATCCTGTTCTGCAATGTAGTCTTTTAGCAGGAAATCTAGGATTTCAGCATCAATGGAAAAGACAGACCTGGGGTCTTTGGGTGACAGATTCTGTCACTCCTGCTAGCTGTGATGATGAGTGTGTTCAGCCAGTTAATCACCCTCATAATTGTCTTAATTGCTTTTATTCTGCAAATATCCCTCTGTGTTCATTAGCTTTGCAATTACAACTGAGCTTAGTTTGACTGAAGAAAGCCTGCGATTGCACCATATGTCATTTTTGTTTTGGCAAAAGAGCTTTCTCTCTAAATCTGGCCTTAATGAGTTGTGAATGCCCCCACACCTACAGGGTCATTCAGGAGCTTTCCTGGGTAGAATAACATAAAAATTCAAAGCCCATTTTAAGAAACAACAGCATTGAGAAAACAAAAACAAAAACCTCCACTTCCAGCTCACACAGGTCACTATTTTTATTCATAGAAATAAACAATGAGAACACATGGACACAGGGAGGGGAGCACTATACACTGGGGTCTATTGAGGGGAATAGGGGAGGGACGGAGTGGGGATCTGGGGAGAGAGAGCATGGAGAGAAATGCTGGATGTGGGTGAAGGGGAGGAAGGTAGCAAACCACACTGCCACGTGTGTACCTATGCAACTATCTTGCACGTTCTGCACATGTACCCCAAAACCTAAAATGCAATTTAAAAAAGAAAAGAAATTCCAGTTGAGCAGAAACGTCTTCTATGGCAGAATGTTCAGTCATCCCCGATCATCCGTTGGCCTATTTAAGATGATTTTCAAGGCGTTGGGCTATCCATCCTCGTTCACAGATAATTCAGGCAGGCTCAGATTAATTAACCCTTCCTTTGTTTGCCATGTAGGACTAATTAGCCGTCATCAGTCTACAGGGAGTCAGATGTCATTGGCACAGTTATCAAGGACGGGGACGTGGCAGCCTTATCACGTAGAAGGAAGGATTCATGGCCTTAGTGATAGAAGGACTGATGTAGTTGTAAGGTCCTTCTCTCTCTCTCTTTGCTTCATTTCCTTCTTTGCTTGCCACACATTCATTTACAGTGGAGTCTGAAGTCATGTGAGGGTTAGCGGCATGTGAAGGCCCTTGTGTAAATTTTCACCTCCAAAAAACTGAATTAACAGCTTGCTGTTGTCCGGAAGCCTTTCCTACAATTAGATGGCCCCATCTGGGGGTAATGGAATACAGTGACAGACCTTGAGGCAGGTAATTATTGCCCCAGACACAAAGAATATAGTAATATTCTTGCAATGAAGTCAGCTAGAGGCTGGGCATGGTGGTTCAAGCCTGTAATCCCAGCACTTTGGGAGGCTGAGGCGGGTGATTACCTGAGGTCAGGAGTTTGTGACCACCAGCCTGACCAACATGAGAAATCCCTGTCTCTACTAAAAATACAAAAAAGTTAGCCAGGTGTGCTGGTGGGTGCCTGTAATCCCAGCTACTCAGGAGGGTGAGGTTGGAGAATCACTTGAACCTGGGAGGAGGAGGTTGTGGTGAGCTGAGATCGCACCATTGCACTCCAGCCTGGGCAACAAGACTGAAACTCCATCTCAAAAGAGAAGTAAGCTGGAGAAAAAAATATATAGTATATATTATATACTATATTCTTACAATAAAGTAAGTTGGAGAAAAAATACAGAATATTTTATATACTATATTCTTAAAATAAGCTAGAGAAAAACAGAATGTATTATATACTATATTCTTACAATAAAGTAAGAGAAAAAATAGTATATATTATATACTATATTATAATAAAGTAAGCTAGAGAAAAAATATAGTATCTATTATTTACTATATTCTTACAATAAAGTAAGCTATAGAAACAAATATATAAATATATGTTAGAATATATGCTATAATCTTAAAGTAAGCTAGAAAAAAACCATATTGTTACAATAAAGTAAGCTAGAGAAAAATATAGTATATGCTATATAGTATGTCCTTACAATAAAGCTAGAGACAAAATATATATTCTTACAATAAAGTAAGCTGTGATTTTTCTTATAAAGATGAGAAAATATCTTTACTGTTCATCAGGTGGAAGTGATCATCATGAAAGTCTTCGCTCTCCTCATCTTCACGTTGAGGAGGCTGAGGAGCAGGAGGAAGAGGAGGGGGTGTCTTGAGGGTGGCAGAGGTGGAAGGAAATTGAACCCCCATGTAGTTCAAGCCCATGTTGTTTGAGAGTCCACTGGAATAGGTGTGGCGATATTTCAGTCTAGGCCAGGCGCAGTGGCTCACACTTGTAATCCCAGCACTTTGGGAGGCCAAGGCGGGTGTTCATGAGGTCAGGAGTTCGAGACCAGCCTGTCCAACACAGTGAAGCCACGTCTCGATTAAAAATACAAAAATTAGCCAGGCGTGGCGGTGGGCACCTGTAATCCCAGCTACTCCACAGGCTGAGGCAGGAGAATCGCTTGAACCTGGGAGGTGGAGGTTGCAGTGAGCCGAGATCGCGCCACTGCACTCCAGCCTGGGCGACAGAGCTAGATTTCATCTCTAAATAAATAAATAAATAAATAACCTGGGGGACAGAACTAGATTCCATCTCTAAATAAATAAATAAATTACCTGGGGGACAGAGCTAGATTCCATCTCTAAATAAATAAATAAATTACCTGGGGGACAGAACTAGATTCCATCTCTAAATAAATAAATAAATTACCTGGGGGACAGAGCTAGATTCCATCTCTAAATAAATAAATAAATAAATAACCTGGGGGACAGAACTAGATTCCATCTCTAAATAAATAAATAAATTACCTGGGGGACAGAGCTAGATTCCATCTCTAAATAAATAAATAAATTACCTGGGGGACAGAGCTAGATTCCATCTCTAAATAAATAAATAAATAAATAACCTGGGGGACAGAACTAGATTCCATCTCTAAATAAATAAATAAATTACCTGGGGGACAGAGCTAGATTCCATCTCTAAATAAATAAATAAATTACCTGGGGGACAGAGCTAGATTCCATCTCTAAATAAATAAATAAATAAATTACCTGGGGGACAGAGCTAGATTCCATCTCTAAATAAATAAACAAGTAAGTCAGTCAGTCTCTTGGAGCTGCTGCAACATAATTTTACAAACCAGCCAGCTGAAAGCAACAGAATTCAAACCTCTGTGGACGCCAGAAGTCCACCATCAAGGAGACTGAGCACCTGGTCAGGAAAGGGTACAGCCCGTCTCAAAGAAGATGCCGGGGGTGCAGAAGGCCCACACGTCCAGGTGGGAAAGCTGCCTTCCGGTCACCAAGTACACTATCAGATCTGCAGCCGGACTGCACTGAAGCAGACACGAAGAATGAACGTCTGTGCATGCTGATTGTGAAGTGCCTTTCATCCTTTTTTTCATATTCAGATGTATTTTCCATATTGAATTCTTTTGATAAGTGATTTATAATTTATTTAATGATTACTATATGTATTTTTGATTACTACATACATATTTTTATTTAAAAAAATTTTAAATTTATTATACTTTTAAGTTCTCTGGTACATGTACAGATCATGTAGGTTTGTGACAGGTACACACGTGCCATGGTGGTGGTTTGCTGCATCCATCCCCTGTTATTTACATTAGCTATTTTTCCTAATGCTCTCCCCCACATCTCCCCACCCACCAATAGGCCCCAGTGTGTGATGTTCCCCTCCCTGTGTCTGTGTGTTCTCACTGTTCAGCACCCACTTATGAGTGAGAACATGTGGTGTTTGGCTTTCTGTTCTTGTGTCAGTTTGCTGAGAATGATGGTTTCCAGCTTCATCCATGTCCCTGCAAAGGATATGAACTCATCCTTTTTTACAGCTGCATAGTATTCCATGGTGTCCATGTGGCACATTTTCTTTATCCAGTCTATCATTGATGGGCATTTGGGTGGGTTCCAGGTCTTTGCTATTGTGAACAATGCCGCAGTGCACACACGTGTACATGTGTCTTTATAACAGAATGATTTATAATCCTTTGGATATATACCCAGTAATGGAATTGCTGGGTCAAATAGATACTTCTATATTTCTAGTTCTAGATCCTTGAGGAATCTTTTTTTTTTTCTTTTTGAGACAGAGTTTAACTCTTGTTGCCAAGGCTGTAGTGTAATGGCAATTATGAAGTGCCAGCCTTTTCTGCAAGAAGAAAAAGTCTTCCTTTTTCCACACAGTCCATGATACCCAAGAGCAAAACACATTTCACAGTTGCAGTGTGCATACAGTGCTTTCACTTCTCATTGGAAGCGAGTTCTTTGTGTCGTGTGCAATCCCTGCCCGCTGGAGGTTTGCACACGCAGCTGGTGACTGCCAGGTTGTATTCCCACCTCATGTGTCTGCAGTCTGCATGCCAGGGATTCCCTTCGAGATGGGCTCCATTCTTCCATGAGAGGGTGGTCAGCTTGCCCTGTATTTGAAGCACACTCTGAAGAATACAGGATGGTTTATTTGTTTATTTACTTGAGATGGAGTCTCACTCTGTCACCAGGCTGGAGTGCAGTGGCTCAATATCAGCTCACTGCAACCTCCACCTCCTGGGTTCAAGCCATTCTCCTGCCTCAGCCTCCGGAGAAGCTGGGACTGCAGGCACGTGACACCACATCCAGATAATTTTTTTGTATTTTTAGTAGAGATGGGGTTTCATCATTTTGACCAGGCTGGCCTTGAACTCCTGACTTCGTGATCCACATGTCTCAGCCTCCCAAAGTGCTGGGTTTACAGGCATGTGCCACAAACATCTAGTGCAGCTGCATCTTGTTCCCGCACTAGATAACCTTATGATAAGTCTGATTCCAATGAAGCTCTTGAACATCAAAGTTCATTTGCTTATTTTTTTTTCTCTCTCCTCTGATTAGTGGTGACAGTTTGGCTAGAATCACGATAGTCACTCTCTACAGCGCCAGTGTGGGTATCACCCATCTTCAGACAGGATTTCTGTTGTTCGCTCCACTTCACCTCAGCCTCTGTCTCTGAACATCCAATGCTGGCCGAGGGAGGTCTTAACCGCAGAAGCAAAGCTCTTAAACCCATTTAGAAGCGAACCTAGCCAGGTGTGGTGGCTCACGCCTGTAATCCCAGCCCTCTGGGAGGCAGAGGTGGGCAGATCACCTGAGGTCAGAAGTTCGAGACCAGCCTGACCAACATGGAGAAACCCCATCTCTACTAAAAATACAAAAAATTAGCTGGGCGTGGTGGTGCATGCCTGTAAACCTAGCTACTTGGAAGGCTGAGGCAGGAGGATTGCTTGAACCCAGGAGGCGGAGGTTGTGGTGAGCCGAGATTGTGCCATTGCACTCCAGCCTTGACAACAAGAGCGAAACTCTGTCTCAAAAGAAAACAAAAGTGAACCTGTTTCCCACTTGGTAGGGTAATGAAGGCTTGTGAATGGAGGGTATGGTAGCTTTGCTTCTATAGGGCGGAAAAGAGACGCCCTGAAAGTCAGAGGATTTCACTTAATTTACACAAAATGCCTTTTCAAAGGCATTTTGAAAAGACATGTAGTTTCAAAATATTATTTTCTTTGCTTTTAAGACAATCTCTTTCTGTCACCCAGGCAGGAGTTCAGTAGCAGCATCTCGGCTCACTGCAACCTCTGCCTCCCAGGTTCAAGTGACTCTCCTGCCTCAACCTCCCGAGTGGCTGGGACTACAGGCGCACACCACCTGGCTGATTTTTGTATTTTTAGTAGAGTAGGGTGTCACCACATTGGTCAGGCTGGTCTCAAACTCCTGACCTAAAGTGATCTACCCTCCTCGGCCTCCCAAAGTGTGTGGATAACAGACATGAGCCACTGCACCCGGCCCCAAAATATTCTTAATGAACAGACACCCATAAGCCTCTAACCACAAGCATTGACCTTTCTTATTGGTTAGCAACTGTTTGAACTTCAGTGTCCCTTATGAGAACATTCCGCTAGAACACATTTCACGCATTTGAAGGAGGCAGAGAAGAGTTCGAACAGCACTTGTGTACCACCATCCGTTTCTATCAAATCGTAATGTTTTGCTAAATTGGTTATAAATTATGTATGTGTGTTCGTGTGTCTGAGTGGACATGAAACAAGACATTTCAGACTATGGTGCTCCTGGCTATCCCCCTCCAATTATTTCGTTACTACATAAAAAATGACTTCATAACTTAGGTCAATAGGAGACCTTTAAAATATTTTCCATGCAACTTTGTCCTTGTTTATTTTCTCTAGAAGAGAAAAATGTGTTTTCCCGGTTCTTATTTTCAATTCCCAAATGAAGCTTCCGTGTAAAACTAATTATCTGAGAACACAGCATCTCTCTCTCTCTCTTTTTTTTTTTTTTTTTTTTTTTAAACGGAGTCTTGCTCGTGTCGCCTGGGCTGGAGTGTGGTGGCACGATCTTGGCTCACTGCAACCTCTCCCTCCCAGTTCAACTGTATTTTTAGTAGAGACGGGGTTTCACTATGTTGGCCAGGCTGGTTTTGAACTCCTGACCTCGTGATCCGCCCTCCTTGGCCTCCCAATGTACTGCGATTATAGGCGTGAGCCCCCATGCCTGGCTGAGTTTTTGTATTTTTAGTATAGACAGGGTTTCACCATGTTGGCCAGGCTGTTTTTATCTTTATTTTTATTTTTAAAAAACCATGTAGACTTATTATTGAGATTAAGAAACGAGCAGTGGGTTGGGCACAGAGGTGAGAGCTGTGTGAAAATGTGGAGTCACTGCAGGGTGTGTAGGCAGACAATACTGACACTGGATTCCGACATTCTGCAGAAAAGCGATGACTGCCTCTCAATATGTTGGATCGCAATGCGTGTCTAGTACCCACTGAAATCTCCTGCATGTGGAATTATGAAGGTGGCACAGTTTTTTGTTTTTTTTTTTTTTTGGAGATGGAGTCTCACTCTATCACCCAGGCTGGAGTGCAGTGGCGCAATCTTAGCTCACTACAACCTCCACCTCCTGGGTTCAGGTGATTCTGTCTCAGCCTCCCGAGTGCCTGAGACTCCAAGTGCTGGCCGCCACGCCCAGCTCATTTTTTTCTATTGTGTTAGTAGAGACGGGGTTTCACCCTGTTGCCCAGCCTGGTCTTAAACTCCTGAGCTCAGACAATCCATTCGCCTCAGCCTCCAAAAGTGCTAGGATTAAAGGCATGAGCCACCATGCCTGGCCACAGTGGCACAGATGATAATGACAGACATGTTGATGGCAACGAAAATAATATAACTGATTTTCTTGGATGGCCCAACTAAGATTTCCATTTGTCTACACCAGGGCTTGTGAAGCTTGGAAGTATCTGTCTGTCTGTCTGGCTGGCTGTCTATCTATGTATCTATATCCATCCGCCTATTTATGTGTGTATGTATGTGTCCATTCATCTGTCTATCATCTATTTGTCCATTTCCTCATTTATGAAATGGGAATGATAATGCCTGCCTCAAAAATTGACAGATAAGATCTAATGAAACTAAAGAGCCTCTGCACAGCAAAAGAAAATCACCAATCTCTCTAGGAGGTTTTTTTTTTTTTTTTTTTTTTGAGACAGAGTCTCACTCTGTCAGAAAGGCTGCAGTGCAATGGCGTGGTATCGGCTCACTGCAACCTTGGCCTCCTGGGTGGTTCAAGCAATTCTCCTGCCTCAGCCTCCCAAGTAGCTGGGACTACAGGCATGCACCGCTATGCCCAGCTAATTTTTGTATATATATATATTTTTAAGTAGAGATGTGCTTCAACCATATTGGCCAAGCTGGTCTTGAACTCCTGCCCGCCTCGGCCTCCCAAAGCGCTGGGATAACGGATGTGAGCCACTGTGCCCGGCAGGGCCTTTGGCGTTGTAAGTGGAAGCACATGTTGCACATCTGCACATATCCTTGTGAAGAAAATTAAAGGACTAATTGAAGAAAAAATGAGAAACACTGAATCCACAGCAATGTAGCCACACTCTGTAACTCATTTTTGAAGGAAAGGAAAGGAAGAGCTTTGCCGACAGTGAACCTCTCCAGCATTTTCCTTAGATACTTGCATTTTCTGTCTCTTCCATTAAAAGTGCATCTAATCAGACCGTCAATCCAAACTGATTATCTTTGTAGAGTATCTACATCTTTGTAGAGTTTGAATCCTGCTATGATCCGTGTAGAAGGCAGACCTTGCCACCAAGACAGGACAGGGCTTGCTGTGTGCTCACAGGGACACATTATCCAGGCTGAACTGATGGAAACTCCAGCTCTCTGGATCCTTCTTTGTCCCTCGTACATTCTGTTATAAAGACACATGCACACATATGTTCATTGCGGCACTGTTCACAATAGCCAAGACTTGGAACCAACCCAAATGCCCATCAAAGATAAACTTGATAAGGAAAATGTGGCACATAGACACCATGGAATACTATGCAGCCATCAAAAAGGATGAGTTCACGTTCTTTGCAGGGACATGGATGAAACTAGAAACCATCATTCTCAGCAAACTGACACAAGAACAGAAAACCAAACACCACATGTTCTTACCCATAATTGGGTGTCGAACAGTCAGAACACATGGACACAGGGAGGGGAGCATCACACACTGGGGTCTGTCAAGGGCTAGGGGAGGGAGAGCATTAGGAGAAGTACCTGATGTAGATGACGGGGGGATGGATGCAGCAAACCACCATGGCACATGTATACCTGTGTAACAATCCTGCACGCTCTGCACATGTACCCCAGAACTTACAGTATAATAAAAAAATAGAATTTTTAAAATATATACATTTGTATAGATTTATCCTTATATAAATAAGTATTTCCTATATTAAAAACAAAACAAAACAAAAAATACTTGGGCAGATTTTCCCCCCGTTAAAAATTCAGTCTTTAATACCAATAGGAAAATTGTGGCTGGGTGCCGTGGCTCATGCCTGTAATCCCAGCACTTTGGGAGGCCGAGGCAGGCGGATCACCTGAGGCCAGTAGTTCGAGACCAACATGACCAACATGGAGAAACCCCATCTCTACTAAAAAGACAAAAATTAGCTGGGCGTGGTGGTGCACGCCTGTAATCCTGACTGCTTGGGAGGCTGAGGGAGGAGAACTGCTTGAGCCTGGGAAGCAGAGGTTGCAGTGAGCCGAGATCATGCCATTGCACTCCAGCCAGGCCACAGAGAGAGACTCTGTCTCAAAAATAAATAAATATAAAATCAGCATGTTATAGACTTGATGCTTTTCTCGTGTTGCCCTGTTCTGACTGTGCAGGCAACCCCACAGGGATGTACACCTGCTTCTCTTTTCCATTCATAAGCACGGTCCTGCAGCCCAACCCTCCATCCACACACATGGCCGTCTCTCCCTGTGAATGGGGTACTGATTTGCCTGGGAATCTCAGCTTCCTGCAGTGTGTGTCCAGGCACATTTCTAGAGAAACAAGCAGTGACTCTTGATTAGTATTATTTTTTTAATTTCCTGAGTCCTCAAGTGTTTGAGACAAATCTTGTTTTCCTACCTCAGGTCTAGAGTTTTTTGTTCAAATCCTCTGTAGTTCATGACTCTGTAGCTGTTTCTTTTATTTTTTTGAGACCGAGTTTCACTCTTGTTGCCCAGGCTGGAGTGCAATGGCGTGATCTCAACTCACTGCAACCTCCACCTGCCTCAGCCTCCTGAGTAGCTGGGATTACAGGTGTGCACCACCACACGAGGCTAATTTTTTTTTTTTTTTTTTTTTTTTTGAGACAGAGTTTTGCTGTTGTTACCCAGGCTGGAGTGCAATGGCATGATCTCGGTTCACCGCAACCTCCACCTTCTGGGTTCAGGCAATTCTCCTGCCTCAGCCTCCCAAGTACCTGGGATTACAGGCACACACCACCATGCCCAGCTAATTTTTGTATTTTTAGTAGAGATGGTGTTTCACCTTGTTGACCAGGATGGTCTCGATCTCTTGACCTCGTGATCCACCTGTCTCGGCCTCTCAAAGTGCTGGGATTACAGGTGTCAGCCACCGCATCCGGCGTATTTTTTTTTTTTAAAGAGACGGGGTTTCTCCATATTGGTCAGGCTGGTCTTGAACTCCTGACCTCAGGTGAGCCACCTGCCTCGGTCCTCCAAAGTGCTGGGATTAGAGACTTAAGCCACCGCATCCGGCCTATTTCTCTATTCCTTACTCAAATCTAACTCTGACAAAGAGCCCTTTCCACCTGATTTGTTTTCCCATTGTCAGATGTCCTGCTTTTTGTTTTTCCATTGTCAGATGTCATTTTTTTCTCCCCTCTTTTGATGCTTTTAGGATTTTCTCTTGATTTTTAAATCTCTACGGTTTTATCAGGATGAGGTAGATGGACATGTGGGCATTGAAAAATAAATTGTATGGCTTACTGTACATCTTATTGGGGCAGATCTGCGTGTTTATCTCAGGGATTTTTTTCCTTTTTGCAGGAAATACTTCCATTTGCAATTGACCCTTGGAAAACACAGGGGTTTGGGACACCAACCCCCCACACAGTCAGAAATCCATATGTGACATTTTTTTTGTTTTGAGATGGAATTTCACTCTTGACGCCCAGGCTGGAATGCAATGGAGTGATCTTGGCTCACTGTAACCTCTGCCTCCAGGGTTCCAGAGATTCTCCTGCCTCAGCCTCCCAGGTAGCTGGGACTACAGCCACCCACCACGATGCCCAGCTACATTTTGTATTTTTAGTAGAGACGGGGTTTCACTGTACTAGCCAGGCTGGTCTCAATCTCTTGACCTCGTGGTCCTCCCAAAGTACTGACGTGACAGGTGTGAGCCACTGTGTCCAGCTTGGTTTTAGACTCTTCTTCTTGGGTCTGGCCAAAACTTTCGTGGCTCACATGTACTCTCTTATAGTTTTCTTTTATTTTTTGAGACAAAGTCTTACTCTGACACCCAAGCTGGACTACAGTGGTGCAATCTCAGCTCACTGCAATCTCCACCTCTCAGATTCAAGTGATTCTCCTGCCTCACCCTCATGAGTAGCTGGGCTGACAGGTGCCTGCCACCACGCCCAGCTAATTGTAATATTTTATTTTATTTTTTTATTGCATTTTAGGTTTTGGGGTACATGAGCAGAACATGCAAGACAGTTGCATAGGTACACACATGGCAGTGTGTTTTGCTTCCTTTCTCCCCTTCACCCACATTTGGCATTTCTCCCCAGGCTATCCCTCCCCACCTCCCCCTCCCACTGGCCCTCCCCTTTTTCCCATAATAGACCCCAATGTTTAGTACTCCCCTCCCTGTGTCCATGTGTTCTCATTTTTCATCACCCGCCTATGAGTGAGAATACGCGGTGTTTCATTTTCTGTTCTTGTGTCAGTTTGCTGAGGATGATGTTCTCCAGATTCATCCATGTCCCTACAAACGACACAAACTCATCATTTCTGATTGCTGCATAATATTCCATGGTGTATATGTGCCACATTTTCCCAATCCAGTCAATCATCGATGGGCATTTGGGTTGATTCCAGGTCTTTGCTATTGTAAATAGTGCTGCAATGAACATTCATGTGCATGTGTCCTTATAGTAGAATGATTTATAGTCCTTTAGATATATACCCAGTAATGGGATTACTGGGTCAAATGGAATTTCTATTTCTAAGGCCTTGAGGAATTGCCACACTGTCTTCCACAATGGTTGAACTAATTTACACTCTCACCAACAGTGTAAACGTGTAACATTTTTAGTAGAGACGGGTTTCACTGTTAGCCAGGCGGGTCTCAATCTCCTGACCTCAAGCGATCTGCCACCCTTGGCTTCCCAAAGTGCTGGGATTACAGGCGTGAGCCACCATGCCCAGCCTATCCGTTCAATTCTTTTTTCTTTTTTAATTGTACTTTAAGCCCTGGGGTACATGTGCATGTCCTGGAGGGTTGTTACATAGGTACACACATGCCATGGTGATTTGCAGTCTTCCGTCCCCCCCCGCCCCCCCCGCCCCCCCCTCCCCCCCCACCCCCGTCGCCCACATCAGGCGGCATTTCTCCCAGTGTTTTCTCTCGCCAGCCTGTTTTGTAACTCTTTCAAGTATTACCCAATAGATGAATGGTCTGTTAGGTCCTGGAACTTCCTCCCCTCCCCTCCCTTCTCCTCCCTTGCCCTCCCCTCTACTTCTCCCCTACTCCTCCCCTCTCCCTCTCCCCTCCCCTCTCCCCCTCCCTTCCCCTCTCCCCCTCCCCTCTCCCCCTCCCCTCTCCTCCCCTCTCCTCCCCTGCCTTACCCTATCCTCCCCTGCCCTGCCCTGCCCTGCCCTCCCCTCCCCTCTCCCTTCCCGTTCCCCTCCCCCTCCCCTGCCCCCACTGCTCTCCCCTGCTGTCTCCTGCCCTCTCTTCCCCTTTCTCCTGTACAACTTCATTCCAGTGTAAATGAGGCCTGCACCTGAGTTTCCCAGGTCCCTTTGCATTCTCTCTGGGGCTGAGACAGGGTCTGGCATGTTGCCCAGGCTGAAGTACAGTCGTGCAGTCGTGAAGTACAGAAGTGAGTCGTGACTCACTGCAGCCTCTCCCTCCTGGGCTCAAGCAATCTTCCTACCTCAGCGCCTTGCGTGGCTGAGACTGTGGCACATGCTACCATGCCATGGGGTCTTGCCATATTGTTCAGGCTGGTCTCAAACTCCGAAGCTCAAGCAGTCTGCCTGCTGTGGCTTCCCAAAGTGCTGGGACAGCAGGCATGAGCCGCCACATCCAGCCTGGTTTTGTACTCTTGTTCGTGGCTCTGGCCAACACTTCGGTGGTTCAGATGGACTCTTAACAGATTTTTTTTTTTTTTGGAGACAGAGTCTCACTCTGTCACCCAGGCTGGAGTGCACTGGCGCGATCTTGGCTCACTGCAACCTCCACCTCCCAGGTTCCAGCGATTCTCCTGCCTCAGCCTGCTGAGTAGATGGGACTGCAGGCGCCCGCCACAGGCCAGGCTAATTTTTGTATTTTTAGTAGATATGGGGTTTTAGCATTTTGGCCAGGCTGGTCTTGAACTCCTGACCTCGTGATCCACCCACCTCGGCCTCCCAAAGTGCTGGGATGTCATGCGTGAGCCACCGCGCCTGGTTGGACTGTTGTAGACCTTAAGGGGTGTCAGAGTTCTGTGGCTTTAGCTGAACTGCTAAATTCTCAATTCCCAGGCTGCTCCCTAAAGCCCTTCCTCCATCGTGGCGGGTCTTGTAGGTCCGTTTTCATGGCTACAGGAGCCTTTGCCTGTACATGTAGCAATCACTGTGACACTCAACACACCTCCGCTGTATCTCGCCCCAAACAGTTTCCACCCTGATAAGTTGCAGTGAAGGCCACCCACAGCTCTGACTGCAGAAACCTGTTGGTACAAACGCACGTCACGGCATGTATGACATCGGGGTGGATCCCGCATGCCAGAAATCCGAAGAACTCGATGGAATTGTCCCGTGGTGAGCTGTGATTGAACGCGGCAATACTGAGCAGAGCCGAGTCCCCTGTTAAGCTCGCACTCCCTCAGCCCAGCAAGCAGGAAGGCGTTGACCCTTCTGTTGATGAATCTCCTCAGATGGCTCATCTCTTTAGAGACAGCCTCGTAGGAGTTTGACTTTAAACATAATCTGCTTTGGTGAGGGCTGTTTCTATCAGTCATTGCCTGAGGCTGTGGTGAAGAAAACAGAGACATCCAGTTTGCTTCTCTACAAATGCCCAACAGAACTGTGCATTTTCATGCCGAGCACTTTAGGATACCACCTATTTTCCTCCAGAGTGGTGTCATGGTTTAGGGTTCACTGTACCTCCGAGAGCCATCAGCTAAGGATCCTGCTTTGCTGGTAGAGAATATGGAAGGAGAGCCGATTTCCCTGTCAATGCCGGCATCGGGCTGGGATTGTGGTAGTCCAGGGGTGCTTGTAGGGTGCAAAAATGCACAGCTGTTTCTTGAAAAAAACAAATGTCCCCTATGACTCGAGAGAGAGCTCAACTACCAACCAAGAAGTGGAGGAAGAAGGCTAGCGGGAACCGGTGTCACCTTGGAGGAGAAGCAGGGGTATCAGCCTTCTGCCCTGCTGACCACCTCCTCATTATCGATGGTAGGGAGAGCTCTTGGTGTGGCGGTCTCACCCAGGTGGTCCAGGATTCCAGCCTGAGAGAGCCAGGGAGCCCAATCCCACAGCATCCATCTGTTCTTCAGCTGGGCAAGAAGTCAGGGCTGGTCCCAAAGCTTCATCACATACCAGAGTGTGTGACACGGCCCTCCCCATCTTCAGCATGCTGGCTGTTCACAGGACGATGTCTTCTTGTATTTTTTTTTTTTTTTTTTTGAGACAGAGTCTTGTTCTATTGCCCAGGCTGGAGTGCAGTAGCATGGTCTCAGCTCACTGCAACCTCTGCCTCCTGGGTTCAAGCAACTCTCCTGCCTCAGCCTCCCAAGGGGACTACAGGTGTGTGCCACAACATCTGGCTAATTTGTTTTTGTATTTTCAGTAGAGACAGCGTTTCACTATGTTGGCCAGGCTGGTCTCAAACTCCTGACCTCATGATCTGCCCACCTCGGCCTCCCAAAGTGCTGGGATGACAGGCGTGAGCCACTGCGCTCGGTCTAATGGTGTCTTCTTCTTCCCGTTGGGTGACCTGTGCTGCATTATCCATCCCAGAGTCCCGATGTCAGCAAGGAAGTGCTCCATCCTTGACTAACTCGTGACCTCTCTGAGGCCGACAAGTGCCAGAGCGTGTGTTATGAAGGCATGTTTAGAAGCAGTGATTTTCACTGAAAGACTGAATCCACATATTACAAGCACTCTGATGCACTTGGCGGTGCAGATTTGGAAAGTGGGCCAGTCTCATTTTGAACCACTCGATGTGGCTGAACATTTGCACAACTGCCTTTAAGTTTCTTCTTCATTTTTTAAATACTATTTTACTGTAAGCCCCGCATACATGTGCAGAACGTGCAGGTGTGTTACACAGGTGTACACGTGCCATGGTGGTTTGCTGCAGCCATCAACCCGTCATCTAGGTTTTAAGACCCGCATGCATTAGGCATTTCTCCTAATGCTCTCCCTTCCCTTGTCCCCCACCCCTCCTGACAGACCCCAGTGTGTGATGCTCCCCTCCCTCTGTCTATGTGTTTCCATTGTTAAACCCCCGCTTATGAGTGAGAACATGTGGTGTTTGGTTTTCTGTTCTTGTGTCAGTTTGCTGAGAATGATGGTTTCCAGCTTCATCCATGTCGCTGCAAAGGACATGAACTCATCTTTTTTCATGGTTGCATAGTATTCCATGGTGCCTGTGTGCCTCATTTTCTTTACTACTCTATCATCGATGGGCATTTGGGTTGGTTCCAAGTCTTTGCTATTGTACATAGAACTACAGTAAATGTATGTGTTCAGATGTTTATTTTATATGGTCAGAGCACTTAACATGGGAGCTACCTCTTGACAAAGTGTTACGTGTATAATATGGTGGTGTATTCTCTAGGCACACCTGCTGTGCTGCGTACGGCTGTACACCAGAGCACAAAACTGATTCATGTCATCTACTGAAATGTTATGCTCATGAAACAGCACCTCCCAAGCTCCCACATCCCTGCCCCTCATTTCCTCAGAAGCATCATTCTACTCTCGGCTTCTATGCATTTGACTGTTTTAGATTCTACATGGCAGGGAAATCATGCAGGATTTGTCAATTTGTGCCTGGTGTGTTTCACATAACATCCTCCAGGTTCATCCATGTTGTAGCAAATGACAGAATTCCCTTCTTTTTAAAGGCTGCATACTATTCCATTGTGTGTATATACCGCGTTTTCTTTGTTTGTTTGAGATGGAATCTTGCTCTGTCACCCACACTAGAGTGCAATGGCATGATGTCGGCTCACTGCAACCTCTGCCTCCCGGGTTCAAGTGATTCTCTTGCCTGAGCCCTCCCTTGTAGCTGAGATTACAGGTGCCCGCCAGCATGCTCGGCTCATTTTTGTACCTCTAAGAAACGAGGGCGTTTTACCATGTCGGATAGGGTGGTCTCGAATTCCTGACTGCAAGTGATCACCTGCCTTGGCTTCCCAAAGTGCTGAGATTACAGGCATGAATCACAGTGCCCGGCCGCACTGGATTTTCTTAGAAAACAACCAAGATATAGAATAAACGCTTGGTTAATTGAAGTGCTATTTAGAATAACCTAGATTATCCAAGATATAAAATAATGTAGGTTATTGTAAAAAGTGCTACAATTAACGTGGTGGGGTACATGCCTGTCATATACCAATTTCTCTTTTGGATGAATACCTAGAAGTGTGCTTCCTGCTTCACAGAGTAGTTCTGCTTTTAATTTTTGGAGGAGCTGCCATACTATGTATGAAGTTCACTCATTTCTGCAGGAAACAGTGGCAGAGGAACACGCGTTCCGCTTCCTCCGCCTCCCACCTGTGCAAAAAGAAACCCACAGGGGCCTTGTGCCTCCTTTCCCTGCAAGGGGAAAAAGTAATAATAGAACCGGCATCGGACTGCTTTTCATTCTGACTTTTCCCATTTTCATTTTTTGCTGCATTCTGTGCAGTGTCTGCTAGTGCCTCTTTCTTATCTCTGAGAGGTAACCCCCTTTTCCATCCTTTGGAGCCTTTCTCTCTATTTTTCTTTTGAAAACAAGTAAATAAAACCCCCCACACACAGGGAATAGGAACGCAGGCATCAAAACCCTGGCTGCGAGGGAATGACCCCACCCAGAGAATGAACAAACGTATCAAAACTCTGGCCGCAAGCACCTGACCCCAGCTTGATCCAGCGTAAGCAGAAGAGCCTTTGCTTTTGTGTTTAGTCTGCCCTGAACTTATTGACCCCTTTCTTATCAGAGGCCAGAACACAGAGCCCAAGCTTTCCAGGATGCGGGCTTCTTACCGCTGGGGTCTCATGTTCCTGCAGAGAAGCGTGACTCTCCTACTCAACCTTCTTCTCTATTCCCTCTGCCTTGCTTTGCCTTTAATACTAACGGACTCTCTTTTCTTCTTTTCGTGTGGACTGTCTCAAGCCAGGGTTCTCACTGGTCTGGCTTGAGTTCCCTGCCTGACTCTGGGCTTGGCTTGGGCATGCGCGGGGATTTCCAGACACCAATGCTCCCAGAACCCATGGGTATAGAGGTTTGTGGAGGCAGCTGCTCTCTAATTAAGCAGATATGGAGGGTGGTTCATTAAGTGGGCAGAACAGTGGTTCTCCACGAGCAGGGTGTTCCCACCAGGGAGCCTACAGGCCACCTGCACAAGGGTGGTACCATTTTACATGTCCCATCTGTAACATCGATGGGTCCCTATGCTGCTGGACGCTGCGTTACAGCCACTGAAGAGCAAAATTGCATGAAATGCTTGGGAAAATGTACAGGTCTTTCCCTGTGTTACAGTTTGGCTCTGTCCCCATCCAAATCTCTATCTTATGTTACTTTATTTTTGGAGCCGGAGTCGTGCTCTGTCACCCAGGCTGGAGTGCAGTTAAGCAATCTCGGCTCACTGCAGCCTCCCTGGGTTCCAGTGATTCTCCTACCTCAGCCTCCCAGGTAGCTGAGATTACAGATGTAAGCCACCACACCTGGCTAATTTTTGTATTTTTAGTAGAGTCGGTGTTTTGCCGTATTGCCCAGGCTGGTCTTGAACTCCTGATCTCAGGCAATCCGCCAGCCCTGGTCTCCCAAAGTGCTGGGATTACAGGTGTGAGCCACCACACCTGGCTAATTTTTCTATTTTTAGTAGAGTTGGTGTTTTGCCATATTGTCCAGGCTGGTCTTGAACTCCTGATCTCAGGTGATCTGCCAGCCCTGGTCTCCCAAAGTGTTGGGATTACAGGTGTAAGCCACCATGCCAGGGTCCAAATCTCATCTTCTATTCCCACATGTTGTGGGAGGGACCCCTGGGAGGTAATTGAATCATGGGGGCACGTCTCTCCTGTGCTGTTCTCATGGTAATAAGTAAGTGTCACAAGATCTGATGGTTACTATCAAGGGGAGTTTTCCTGCAGATGCACTGTTCTCTTGCTTGCTGCCATGTGAGATGTGCCTTTCCCCTTCTGCCATGATTGTGAGGCTTCCCCAACCGCTTGGAACTGTAAGTCCAACGAAAACTTTCTTTTATAAATTGCCCCGTCTCAGGTACGTCTTTATCCGCAGCGTGAAAACAGATTCCTACAACATCCCTACAAACAGGAATGAAAAAAGGGAGGAAAACCTGGTAGTGAACTCAGAGTTCACTTAGATTTACTGCGAGCAGAAGCTACAGGGAGGGTTTACGAAGGCAGTGAGAAGGAGTTGGGTTATTTTCAGGAAATTAAGCTTGACAGCAGCTTCAAGGCGCCTTGTGGGAGGGGAGGATAGAAACAGGGAAATCAGGTGGGTGGAAAATACACTTATGTGCAGACACATGGTGCCAACTTGCAATGTGGAAACAGAGAAGAGAATAATCACCCTCAGCAATATTTGAGCACCTATTAAATCCTGGATGGCCTATTACATTTTTACAGATACTGTTCCTAAGAGATTCGTAGTCAGGGGAAGATGGTACAATTTTTTTTCTTTTTTCTTGAGACAGAGTCTTTCTCTGTCGCCCAGGCTGGAGTGCACTGGTGCAGTCTCAGCTCACTGCAACCTCCGCCTCTCAGGATGAAGCGATTCTCCTGCCTCAGCCACCACAGTAGCTGGGATTACAGGTGTACCACTACGCCCGGCTAATTTTTGTAGAGACTGGTTTCATGATGTTGGTCAAGCTGGTCTTGAACTCCTGACCTCGTGATCTGCCTGTCTCGGCCTCCCAAAGTGCTGGGATTACATGCATGAGCCACTGCGCCTGCCCAAGATGGTGCCTTAACAACAATTTAGAGGCATCTCAAATGCACCTCTGCCACTGTGTGCCCAGATGCCGTGGGGTAAAATGCCTGGTTTTGCCTGTAGAGGTAGAAACATTATCAGAAAATACATGTATTTGACTTGAATTTTAGAGAGTGAGTGGAAAGTCATCAGATCTTCAAGGAGGCAAAGGCGTTTCCTGGATGATATTTCTCCTTGGTGTTCACCTAAAACTTACTACTTTCTTACAGAACAAGGGTACCACGGGAGGTGGGAGCCACGGAAGCAGGGAACTATGTGTATGAGTCAGGATGCTGCAGAGAAAAAACAGCAATAAGCTGGCTGTATTGATAGAAAGCATTTATTTTAAGGAATTCTGCTCACGTGATAATGGAGGTTGGCAAGTCCCAGGCCAGCTGGGGCCGCGGGAGGAGCCATGGTACATGGAGCCCAAAGCCCATCTGTTGGCAGAATCCTTTCTTACTCAGAGAACATCAGTCTTCTGGGCTATTCACACCGTCAACTGATTAGACCAGGTCCACCCACCATATGAAGGACAAAGTACTCGAAGTCTACGGATTTAGATTTTTTTTGGATGGGGGCAGACAAAGTTTCACTCTTGCTGCCCAGGCTGGAGTGCAATGGTGCAATCTCACCTTACTGCAACCTCCACCTCCCGGGTTTGAGCAATTCTCCTGCCTCAGCCTCTCAAGTAGCTGGGATTACAGGCACAAGCCACCACGCTCGGCTAATGTCTTTTATTTTTTTGGTAGAGATGGGATTTCACCATGTTGGTCTGGCTGGTTCAAACTCCTGACCTCGGGTGATTCACTGGCCTCGGCCTCCCAAAGTGCTGGGATAACAGGCGTGGGGGCCCTGTGCCCAGACGCTTTACTACGTGTTAAGCCTGCCTCGGTTAAAGAATAGATGAAGGTGCAGCCTCCCTCTTCACAAGCTCATTATACAGTCTCATGTCTGAGTAGCACTGTTCAGATTTGAGCAACACTTATTTTCCTATATCGAGCTAATTAGCTATCATCATCTCCGTCTAGGGGCACATTTTCTAAGACCTGAGGCTCAAGTGTCTAAACATCAATTGTAGATTTTCCTAAATCAGAGTTCCTCTCCTGTGCAGCAATCAGCTCATAGCCTTGAAGATATGTGCATTCCTTCATTTCACAAAAAAAGAAAATCTTGCTTGAAGCGAGATTAAAAGTGAATTTTCTATTAGCAATAATTTTATATCATTACTTGCCTTGCTTCTTAGACCTCACTGAATTGAAGATAATGATGTGAAATTTCCTGGGAATAAAAGTGAGAGTGATTCTCAGAGCTGAACAGTAGTACTTGTGTGAGAGAATATGCAATGGAACCTAGGAGCGTACATCAGTCCTGCATCTGCGGTGACCTCATCCTGACGTCCTTAACTCGAATACATCTTCCATGATCATATGTTCACATCACTTCACATTCACAGGGTTTTTTTTTCTACAGAGTATTATGTGCCAAGCACAATCTTAGGTACAAATGATAGAAAGGCTACTAAAACACAGTCCCTGCCTATAAGAATAGAATCTCCTAGGCCAGGCACGGTGGCTCACGCCTATAATCCCAGCACTTTGGGAGGCCAAGGCGGGTGGATCATGAGGTCAAGAGATCAAGACCATCCTGGTCAACAAGGTGAAACCCCGTCTCTACTAAAAATACAAAAAATTAGCTGGGTATGGTGGCGCGTGCCTGTAATCCCAGCTACTCGGGAGGCTGAGGCAGGAGAATTGCCTGAACCCAGGAGGCGGAGGTTGCGGTGAGCGGAGATCGCACCATTGCACTCCAGCCTGGGTAACAAGAGCAAAACTCCGTCTCAAAAAAAAAAAAAAAAAAGAATACAATCTCCTGTGCCCTTGCAGAATGGGAAAACTGAAAGCAGATATACTGTAATTATGGTGTTACAGAGCACAGGCGATGGAAATTAAAGTCGTTCTGGAAAGAAGGCTGTAGAGTATCATCAGTGGCTGTGTGAAACATAGGAGCCAAGGGTTGGCCCAGGCTGGAGATGATGTTTTAGTCATCTGCCGAATGTTTACACAGTTTCTACCACGTCCAAGCATGCCGACGGATGCTGCAGAGGCGCGTGGCACCGAAGGGACAAGGTCTTTCTTCTTGTAGAGCTGATAATTGCGTGGACAAGGAAAACAGTACGCAACTATGTTTTTGAAAAACAAGGTAATATCGGCTACAGATAAAGACGGTGAAGAAAATAAGAGAGAGTAGCGGCTACCTTAGCTTGGGTGTCTGAGAAAGTCTAAGTGGCTGACACTTGTGTAGACATGAACATTAAGAAGAAGCCAGCCAGGACAAGGTGTAGGCACGGGTCCTTCCATGCCAGGGAATAGTAATTGCAAGGAGTAGTCACACGTGATAAGCTCGCATTGTACAAGGTGGCCATGTAAGGTACTGTGGGTGCAGCAATGGGGAGAACAGCAGAAGGTGACGGGCAGACAGGCAGGGGTCACGCCCCAAACGCCATGTGGGCTCTGCTACCCTGAATCAAGTTTTTGGGAGTCAGGACATGAGCGTATCATCATGGCAAAGACGTTTGCTTTTCTGGTTTTGCGTAGAAAGAGCGGTAAAAAGTTAACTTAAGGATAGTTTGCTTCTGCTGGTCATAGTTTGAAATACGTCTACTAACTTCATAGTCACTCAACCGCAAACAAGATGTTAGTGATTGTATTCACGATAGATTCAGAGAAGTTAGAAACTCACTAGCTGTTGGGACTGAAGGTCACGGGCATTTACACTTCCGTTTCCGGTTCGCCTCCGGAACCATGGCGGGGCCTCTGAGGTATCGACTGACATTAGGAAGATTGTGTCCCGGCCTTGGAGTAGTTCCTCAGACCCGGGCTCTCGCCGCCGTAGTACCTGGAGTGACCCAGGTAGATAACAAGTCCGATTTCCTGCAGAAGAGCCCCATCGCCAACACCCTGGCATCCGGAAACTACCGCACGTGCGGCTGCCACAGGCACTGTCTAACGGTGCCCAGTTGCTGCTACGTGAGATCGCTGAGCCCAATATGGAGAATCAGGTGCAAGCACTGACCAATTATCTCTGGAGCAGACATTTGCCTGTAGAGCCAGAGGAGTTGCAAAGACAGCTGTGGATCTTGAGAAAATATTCCTGGAAAACCCAGACTTATTTCAGACAGAGGAGAAACTTCATGAAGCAGTGCTTCATGCACTACATAAAACTACCTACCATTGGCAAGAACTGAGCTACAGTGAGGGACTGAGCCTGGTGTATATGGCAGCAAGACTGGATGGTGGCTTTGCAGCAGTCTCCAGAGCATTCCATGAGATCCAGGCTCAAAATCAAGCATTTCAGCCACAAACTTTAATGGACTTTGGCTCGGGTACTGGTTCTGTCACCTGGGCTGCTCACAGTGTTTGGGGTCAGACCCTACGTGAATATATGTGTGTGGACAGATCAACTGCCATGTTGGTTTTGGCAGAAAAGCTACTGAAAGGTGGTTCAGAATCTGGGGAGCCTTATATTCCAGGGGTATTTTTCAGACAGTTTCTACCTGTATCACCCAAGGTGCAGTTTGATATAGTCATATCAGCCTTTTCCTTAAGTGAACTGCCCAGCAAGGCTGACCGTAATGAAGTAGTTCAAACCTTATGGCGTAAGACACATCATTTCCTGGTGCTGGTGGAGAATGGAACAAAAGCTGGGCACAGCCTTCTCATGGATGCCAGGGATCTGGTCCTTAACGGAAATGAGAAGTCACCTTTGGACCCTCCACCTGGTTTTGTCTTTGCCCCATGTCCCCATGAACTCCCTTGTCCCCAGTTGACAACCTCTAAGCCCCTGGCTTGTAGCATCTCACAGGCGTACCATCCCATCCCCTTCAGCTGGAACAAGAAACCAAAGGAAGAAAAGTTCTCTTTGGTGATCCTTGCTTGGTGGTCTCCAGATGAGGCTAATCACTGGCCCCGTATCACTCAACCTGTCCTTAAACGGCCTCGCCATGTGCATTGTCACTTGTGCTGTCCAGATGGGCATATGCAGCATGCTGTGATCACAGCCCGCCGGCATGGCAGGGATTTGTATCGTTGTGCCCGAGTCAGCTCCTGGGGAGATCTTTTACCTGTGTTTACTCCGTCTGCGTTTCCTCCATCCACTGCTCAAGATCCCTCTGAGAGTTGACAAGGATGTGTAACAAGTATTTTCTTCTATCATGCCTGCCAGGGCTGAAGCTACCTGGTATCCAGGAGGGGAATGCTAGCATCCCCATATGTCTGTGTTTGTTTGAGATTTTTAATAATAAATAATAAATTTTTAAAGAAAAAAAAAAAAAGAAACTCACTAGCTTTGATTGCGCTCAGCTCCACACTGAAATGACGTTCGGTGTACTTTTGCATCCTCACGGTTCTCTGACAATACCACTCTTTAATAATATCTCGAAAAGTACTTTTGCATCCTGGCAGTTCTCTGACGATACCACTCTTTAATAATATCTCGAAACGGAGGACACAGTCCCTGACCTGAGAAACTGTGGCGGAACCTCCTCTGTTTCGCAGGAACAAGATTTTCCCCAGCCCGACTCCATTGCTACAAGAGATCATTGCAAACTCAAACAACATGGCAACTTGCTGCTAGGCTGTTTCAAAATATTTACATTATTATGTTTTTTTCTTTTTCTTTATTATTATTATTTTAAAGACAGGGTTTCACCATGTTGGTCAGGCTGGTCTTAAATTCCTGACCTAAAGTGATCTGCCCACCTTGGCCTCCAAAGTGCTTGGATTACAGGCGTGAGCCACCGCACCAGGCCAGTTTTCTTTTTTTCTAAGATGGGGTCTTGCTCTGTTGCCCAGGCTGGAGTGCAGTGGCTTGACCTTCGCTCACTGCAACTTCCTCCTCTCAGGGTCAAGCGATTCTCCTGCCTCAGCTTCCTGAGTAGCTGGGATTAAAGGTGTGTGCTACTTTGCCTGGCTACTTTTTGTATTTTTAGTAGAGACAGGGTTTCGCCATGTTGGTCAGGCTGGACTTGAACTCCTGACTTTGTGATCCACCCCTCGACAGTCTTTTTGTAAAATGGTGCTTACCACAGAGTACATTCTGAATACGCATTAGAGGACAACGACAAGGAAAGTTCCCGAGTTTTTGATGGATCACATTCCTGGCCAGATCAGATGGATATGTAAGTCCTCAGCGCGCCATCTGCAGTCTTGCAGCTCCTGCTTTGGTTATCTGGAAGAAATCTTAACATTCTCACTAAAACTTAATGGGTGAAAATCCAAGGATCTTGCTTGTTACATAAAATGAAGACTCTGCGTAAATACCTGGCAGGGTGGCTGGAGGCTGTATTAGGTTAGGGTACTGCTGGATGGTCAGTCATGCCCCAGAGAGAGGTAGCTGGATGCAAAACATAAATCCTGTTTGTAATGCACTCCCGTGTCTTCTCTGCCCACGTGGGGATATCCACGTGTCTGGCACAATCTGTTTTCCTGGAATCCTAGCTGACACACAGCAACTCATGCTCGCGTGCGGTCACCCAGCCAGTGGTTCATTTGGACAATTAACAACCTCATTTTCAGAGCACTGTGAAAATATCACTGCACACACTACGTAGCTTTTGACAGTCCCTTCCTGGCATATTTCTCCAGCATAATGTCAGCTCATTGCCTTTCTTATGAGCTACCCCCACCCTTGAGCATAATGGGGGCCATCGAGTCCGTCCGTGTTCTGTTCTTACCTACCTTTCAGCAATATGACCATCACCTTTCCAAGAACCTTCTTCTTTGCTTCTCTGACAAATGTATCATTCTTCTGAGCAACAAAAGAGAAATGGGCAAAGTTAATAATGTAGTTACTGAGCACCATTCAATGTAGTGAATGGTGATTGTTGGAAATAGACGCTCGGCATGGCAAAGAAACATCAGCCCTGAGACAGAGGATCTCTCAGCAACGCAGTTTTTACTTTCTGGGGTGCAGGGAGGGGACCCTCACTAGCCATCGTGCCACAAGAGTACAATGAACAAAGGAAAACACACACATGTATCCCTGACGCATGTGGGGTTGTCCTTCCTGCCGTGTCTGAGCTCCATGGGCCGGAGCCAGACCTCAGCATCTAAACTAAAGCCCGACTGTCTGACAACTTAAAACTTTTCTAAACAGGTGAAAGCCACGGAGAGCTGGGACCCGCCTGTGAGCATGTTCAGCTCTGATATCTCGGTGAAAGTACAAGGACGTAGAATGTACTACGTGCCTGTGAGCTCAGCATGTCTAACAGCCACATAGGATGGGGCTTCACAGAGAGTTATTAGCACCTTTGCCCTTTAACAAGGAAGGAAACTTTAAAAGGAACTTTTCTACTTCCCGCAGTGAGCACTAAGCTGAGAGCATTTCATGGTGTGTCCATAAAACCTCCCAACCATAGGCATTATTGTTTTTTAAAGCATACTTTGTTACTAAACAATACTGACAATTATCTCAACGTTTCGGGTTTCAAAACCTTATTCCTGATGGAGAGTTTTGCCCCAGTGTTGCTGGCTGCAGACTAATCAGGGTGGTGGTTGCCGAGGGTGGAGGTGGCTTTGGTAATTTCTTGAAATAGACAACAATGAAGTTGGTTACGTCAATTGACTCTTTGTGTCTGGAAAGATTTTCCTGTATCAAGCGACACTGTTTGGTAGGAGTTTATCCAGAACAGAATTTTTCAGAATTTGGTCAGTCCTCTCAAGTTCTGCTGGTGCGTTAGCACCTGTTTCACAGAATATTCTAAATCTCTCACTGTCATTTCAGCAGCCTCCATGTCGCCTTTCTCTGCTGGGTCTGGGCAGAGTCATTTGAAAACCTTCCCGTTAGAGACAGAATGCTTGTTTCTAGGTTCCGCAAGGAAAAAATAGCATTCAGACAAAAAATTTTCTTACCAAGGCAATTTTACTTTCTTATACATGTAAATACAATTTTACTTTATATATATGTAAATACAGCCAGGTGTGGTGGCTCATGCATGTAATCCCAGCACTTTGGGAGGCCAAGGTGGGCGGATCACCTGAGGTTAGGAGTTCGAGACCAGCCTGGCCAACATGGAGAAACCCCATCTCTATTTATAAAAATTAAAAATTAAAAAAAATATATATAAATACAACTCCACCACCTGTTTTATCCAACAGGCATAAACATGAAGTTTTATAAATGCCTTTCATAAATAAATATATATATATATATATATATTGCATTATTTGTATAATGCAATACATATATTTATGAAAGGCATATATTGCATTATTTGTATAATGCAGTATATACATGTATATTGTATAATGCAACAAATATTTATATATAAATATGTATAAATATATAATGCAATATGTAAATATATATAATAAAATATTATAAATAATATAGATATATATTGCATTATATAAATAATATATTTTTATATTTCTTCATTAAAGGGCAATTGAAGAAACGAAGAGAATGTGTCACTCTCAGCAGGTATCGTCCTCAAGTAGACCCCAGGCTCCCTGGTGCAGAGATCCCAGTTATTCAGATGATCCTAATGCTTTCAGGAAAGCCACTCCAACACGTAAAACATAGCTCACTCTTCTGGGAGCATGGCAGATGTTGGGGTCTCCTGTAACACCACCTAACGCTGTTGGGGTACTTCACGACGCCCCCCGAGGAAAGAAGCAGTGATGGAATGCCTGTTCTATTACCTCGTGCCACCATAGCAAAATGCTACTGGCTGGGCAGCTGAAACAGCAGACACTGCCTCTGCCACAGTCCTGGAGGTGGGAGGTCTGAGATCCAGGTCTGGGCAGGGCTGGCTCCTCCTGAGGCCTCTCTCCTGGGCTTGGAGATGCCGTCTTCTCCCCGTGTCCTCACAGGGTCGTCCCTCTGTGTTTCTCTGTGTCCTCATCTCCTCCTCTTGCGCCCCAGTCCTCTTGGATTAGATCCAGCCTAGTGACTTTCTTTTACCTTAATCACCTCTTTCAAACATGGTGACATTCTGAGGTCCTGGGCATTAGGACTTTAACACAGGGATTTGGAAGGAGGACGGAAATCAGCCTATCCCCACTGTGGCTTCTAACACCCCAGTGACTTGTGCTAAGATAGCCTTTCCTTGCGTTTCTCCAGTCAGATGCTCTGGCTGGTCTTTTATGTCCCCCCAACGGTATTTCATTTGCTCTTTGCATAACTCCTTTGTCAGAAAACATGGTTTTATCGTTCAACACCATGGTCAAGTTGTAGGGGATGGAGGTTATCACAAAACAAAGATCTCTCTGTCTCTCCTGTGCGTCCCTGTCCTCCCTCCAATCTGTTCTCCTCTCCTTCCTTCTCTTCCCCTCTCCCTCATCCCTTTCCTAATAATTCAGATTTTCATTAAGCTATGGCTGATGCCTGGTCCCTTCTGGCAGGCAAGGAAAGGAGCCATCCTGTGGACAGGCATAATTGGATGACGGGGGGATGGAAACCGCTATGACACATGTGTACCTGTGTAACACACCTGCACGTTCTGCACATGCACCCAGAACTGAGAGTGTACTAATAGAATAAAATAACACACGTGCAAGGCGTTCCCTCAGTCACCTTTGGGATTTTCCCATAATGCTTTGTCGGACCGCTTTGTGCTTTCGATGCAAAGGCCCATACAGAGAGGCATGAAGTTGTCCACATTCATTCCAGAATTCACTTTTATGGGGAGGGTGTGTCCTGAGTCTAGTGCTGTGATCATGAGGCCAGCTGATCAGGGTGACCAGGAAGGCTTGTGGCCTTACAGTAGTTATGCTCACATGTACCACGCAGGGTAGCACTGCAGCTTTGCTGGCTTCCTTTATACTTAAGTTGATCGTGATGGCTTCTTTTCTTTCTTATTTTTTATCAGATGGAGTTTTGCTCTTGTCGCCCAGAGTGGAGTGCAGTGGCACGATCTCGGCTCACCGCAATCTTCACCTCCCGGGTTCAAGCGATTCTCCTGCCTCAGCCTCCCGTGTTCAAGTGATTCTCCTGCCTCAGCTTCCTGAGTAGCTGGGATTACAGGCACATGCCACCACTCCTGGCTAATTTATATTTTGAGTAGAGATGGGGTTTTTCCATGTTGCTCAGGCTGGTCTTGAACTTCCAGCCTCAGGAGATCCACCTGCCTTGGCCTCCCAAAGTGCTGGGACTACAGGCGTGAGCCACTGCGCCCGGCCAGTGATGGCTTCTTTCTGCATCGGCCTCCCTCGTGGCTCCTCATTTCTGTGGTTGGAGTACCGTGAGCCTAACAGACAGAGAGCATATCTGTGGTCACTCTTTCCTCAGTTGCTTCAATCGAGTCCCATGCGACTTTCAGATGCATTCAGAGAGGCGCTTCTCCAGTGAAGGAGTCGGTACCGTGTCGCAGCTTTTGTGCTTGGAAACGTGACTGAACGGCTCAGCACGTGGCTACAGCATCTCTTGTGCACGCAAAGCGTGGTTGGGTAGCAAGAGTGAAACTTCATCTCAGAAATAAAAAAGAAAGAGAGCTAAGAGAAACTGAAATTGGGCTAGGCATGCTGGCTCATGCCTGCAATCCCAGCACTTTGGGAGGCCAAGGGGAGGAGGGGCGGATCACCCGAGGTCAGGTGTTCGAGACCAGCCTGGCCAATATGGCAAAACCCCGTCTCTGCTAAAAATATAAAAATTATCCAGATGTGGTGTCAGGTGCCTGTAATCCCAGCTACTTGTGAGGCTGAGGCAGGAAAATCGCTCAAACCCAGGAGGTTGAGGTTGAGGCCGTGCACTCCAGCCTGGGCAACAAGAGTGAAACTTCATCTCCCAAAAAAAGAAGAAAAGCTAAGAAACTGAAATTTGGCTAGGCATGGTGGCTTATGCTTGTCATCCCAGCACTGTGGGAGGCCAAGGGGTGTGGATCACCTGAGGTCAGGACTTTCACAGCAGCCTGGCTAATATGGTGAAACCCCATCTCTACTAAAAATACAAAAAAAAAGCCAGATGTGGTGGCAGGTGCCTGTAATCCCAGCTACTGGGGAGTCTGAGGCAGGAGAATCACTTGAACCCGGGAGATGGAGGTTGCAGTGAGCTAAGATTGTGCCACTGTACTCCAGCCTGGGCGACAAGGGTGAAACTCTGCCTCAAAAAAAAGTGAAAGAAAGGGAGGAGAGGAAAGGAGAGGGAAAGGAAGGGGAAGAGAGAGAAGGTGAGGGAAGAAGAGAGGAGAGGGAGAAAAAGAAAGAGGGGGAGGGAGAGAAGGGAGGAAGGAAGAGAAGAAAAGAAAAAGAGAAAGAAAGGTAGTGAGATCTGAGATTTTCTTTCCCCCAGGTTACTTTGGCCGTGCTCAGTACTTTACCTTGAGGGCGGATGGAACACAGATTGCTCCGGGCATGTTCCAGAAGGTTCCTTTCTCCCTCAATAGCACACCGCTGGGTATTTCTTGGATCTCCACCCAGGGAAGCTGGCCGAGCTCCTAGATGTAAAATTTGCGAAAGGGCAGCGTCCCCTGTAAGATGGACACCCAGGAGTGAGTTTCTTCCCTCCCTCCCTCCTTCCTTCCCTCTCTGGGTCTTTCTCGCTCTTTCTTTCTCCCTTCCTTCCTTCCTTCCTTCCTTCCTTCCTTCCTTCCTTCCTTCCTTCCTTCCTTCCTTCCTTCCTTCCTTCCTTCCTTCCTCTCTCTCTCTCTCTCTCTCTCTCTCTTATATTTTAGGTTCTGGAGTAGTGTGCAGATTGTGCAGGATTGTTTCATGGGTATACACGTGCCATGGTGGTTTGCTGCCTCCATCTACATTAGGTATTTCTCCTAATGCTCTCCCTCCCCAATCCCCCCAGCCCCCACCCCCATTTATCCCTTCCCGGCCCCCCACCCCCTCCTCTCCCTCCCCTAGTCCCCACCCCATGCTCTTCCTCCCCAATCCCCCCACCTCCTGCTATCCCTCCCCTAGCTCCCACACCCCAACAGACCGAAGTGTGTGATGCTCCCCTCCCTGTGTCCATGTGTTCTCATTGTTCAACACCCACCTGTGATTAAGAACATGCAGTATTTGGTTTTCTGTTCTTGTGTCAGTTTGCTGAGAATGATGGTTTCCAGTTTCATCTACTCGCTGCAGAGGACATGAACTCATCCCTTTTTGATGGCTGCATAGTATTCTATGGTGTCTATGTGCCACATTTTCTTGTCCAGTCTGTCATTGATGGGCGTTTGGGTTGGTTCCAAGTCTTTGCTATGGTAAGCAGAGCTGCAATGAACATCTGATGGTTTCCAGCTTCATCCATGTCCCTGAGACTTGTCCACGGTCAGACTGCAGCTGTTCAGTAATGAGCCTACCAATGTGTCCATCACTGCCTGCTCCCACAGGAATTCCCAGTCCAACAGAATGCCTCACACCACCTGTCTGTCTGTCTGTCTAGTCTTCAGGCAGCATTTTCCTGTGGTTTCTATTTTCTGATGGATGAGAGAGTTGCTGATTTTCAGTGCATTCCGCTTTGCAGCTGTTGTGAGGATGGGAGCTATAGTGTGTAAGCACTGTACACATCAGTGAAGCGGCTGTGTTGTCCAGGGTGTATACCCTGCTGTTCATCCGGCGCCAGGAAAATTTAGGACAAACGCACACAAGACACTGCACCTGCTGGCTCATGCCTGTCATCCCAGCACTTTGGGAGGCTGATGTAGGCAGATCTCCTGATGTCGGGAGTTCGAGACCAGCCTGACCAACATGGAGCAATGCCGTCTCTACTAAACCTACAAAATTAGCCAGATGTGGTGGTGTGTGCCTGTAGTCCCAGCTACATGGGAGGCTCAGGCAGAAGAATCGCTTGAACCCAGGAGGCAGAGATCACGGTGAGCTGAGATCACGCCACTGCACTCCAGCCTGGACAACAAGAGCTAAACTCCATCTCCAAAAAAGGACTTAACTCAAATAGCCAAATACCACATGAACCCAATAACTTATGGAAAAATAAAATTAAAAGTCAAAAAGGACACCAAAGGAAAACTAAAATTAAAAACCAGAAGCACACCCAGGACTGACAAATTTTGAAAAATCATAGAGAAAGTATATTTACTATTTATTAAGTGGAAGAGGGTCATCATAAAGGTCTTCATCCTCATCGTCTTCACGTTGAGTACCCCGAAGAGGAGGATGAAGAGGAGGGCTTGGTCTTGCTGTTTCAGGGGTGGCAGAAGTGGAAGAAAATTCCCATAGAATTGGATCCATGCAGTTCAAACCCATGTTGGTCAAGCGTTAACTGCACCATAGATGGGGTTGTTTACAGAATGGAAATGTATCTCCCGATAGTACTGGAGGCAGAAATGCCTCCACCCAGGTTCTGGACAGTGGTGGGGTTCTGGACAGTCTCTTCTTCTTGGTTTATGGATGGCTTCACATGGCAGAGAGAGAGTAAGAGGGATCATGAGGGAGCACGCATGTCTGCCATGGTGTTTCCTCTTAAGGGCACTAATCCTATCATAAGGGCCCCACTCTCATGACGTGATCTAAACGTCATCATTTCCCAAAGGCTCCATCTCCAAATACCCTCCCATGTGGCCTTAGAGTTTCAACCCACAAATCTCGAGGCGACCAGGGACACCCGTGCATCTCCCATCTTGGGCTGATGTGAGTTGTGAATACCTGTGGGCATTTAAATATTACGTGAAAGCTTCCGTGTCCTGTCTGCAGTTGAGCAAGTTCTGTAAATGTAAGCTGCTGGGCTAAATCGGATTGTCATTGCCCATCGAACTGTCTGGCAGGAGAGCTGTAATCTGTCCAAACATTTATTTATATCAATGCTCCCATCCCCTCGGTGTGAAGACATACTTAAGCTATGTCAATGGATGGCCACACCGTAAGCCCAAGGATGGCAGGATGGCAGATATAGCAGCTGTTTCAGAGCTAATGCTCAGCTGACGTAACACAGAAGCTATCATTGTCTTGGGGTTGCTCTTCTTGAGGAATATCTTTGTGGTATTCTCTGTATTACCAGGGGTTGAAGATTGTCCTGCTTTGCTAGATTGGGAAAGTTTTCCTGAATAGTATGAAGAGTATTTTCCAGCTTGGATTCATTCTCTCCGTCGCATTCATGTACACCTATCAAATGTAGATTAGGTCTTTTCACATAGTCCCATATTTCTTGGAGACTTTGCTCATTCCTTTTTATCCTTTTTTCTCTATTATTCTCTTCTCATTTTATTTAATTAAGCTGGTCTTCGACCTCTGATATCCTTTCTTCTGCTTGATCAATTTGGCTATTCAAACTTGTGCATATTTCATGTTGTGTTTTTCAACTCCATTAATTCACTTACATTCCTCTCTATATTGTCTATTCTTGTTAGCATTTCGTCAAACCTTTTTTCAAAGTTCTTAGTTTCTTTACATTGGGTTAGAACAAGTTCTTTTAACTCCCAGAAGTTTCTTATCAGCCACCTTCTGAAGCCTACTTCAGATAATGGAACACAGTCCTTTTCCATCAGGGCTTGTTCCTTTGCTGATGAGGAACCGTAATCCCCTGTAGAGGAAGAAGGGTTCTGATTTTGGCTATTCTCAGCCTTTTTAGGCTGGTTTCTTCCCTTTGTTAGAAATTTATCCATCTGTCGTCTTTACAATTACCGCCTTTCTAATTAGGTTTCTGAGTGGATGTCCAGTTTATTGATTCCCAGGACTGGAATCCGAGCAACCCACTGCGCCAGCCAAAACAGCAGCGATAAGACTGATGGTGCTCTTCTGCCCAGGAATCTCCGGTCTGGCTTTCTTCTTGAGTCCATAATAAGCGGCTCTGCCTTTCCAGAGCTCCAAACATCGGTCAGAAGGGGAACAAGTCCCGTTTACTCTGCAGGAAGAGCTGCCACACCAAGGAGCCAGCAAAACCACTGCGCTGGCCACAAGAGTTGCGCTGGCGACCCGTGGGGCACCGCCACTGGGAATCTTCTGGTCTGTGAGCGACAAAAATTCGTCTGAAAGTGTGGCGTCCTCTCGTTCTCTGCGCTTTCACTGGGAGCTACAATCCCAAGCTGTTAGTGATCAGCCATCTTGGATCACTCTCAAGTGTTCTGAGCACACACACACACTCATATATACACACACATGCACACACACACTCGCGCACAAACTCACATGCACACACACAAATACGCACACACCCATACCTGGATGTTCCAGTCTAAAATGCTGACCCGTGGTGTTGCCTCTTTTTCCATCACCGAGCTCTGAAACAGACAGGCTGCATGCCCGCTGACACGTCCTGGCTTGTGTCTGGGATTTACCCTCTTCATCTTGAGACCTGGTTTCTGCAGCTGTTTCTCACTGAAAGCTAATGACAATCCAGGAAGGTGCCTTGCAGTGACTGTGTGTGATTATGTAGGTAGGAGTTGCCCCATCCACCCACGTTGTTGACTTTCAAGAGTACACTCAAAAAGCGTCCAGAGTCAGACTAAGCTTGGGTTCATGTTTCTGAGTACAGCAGTTCCAGGAAAACACTTCTGCATGGGGTTAAAGTCAAGCAAATCCAACCAAGCAGAGTTGCAGGTGCAAAGTCCTTTTTCTTTGTCTTTGTGAACTTTTAAAAAAGTTTAAGTTCTGAGATGCATGTGTAGAGCGTGCAGCTTTGTCACACAGGTACACACGTGCCATGGTGGTTTGTGGCATCCATTACACCATTATCTACATTAGGTATCTCTCTAATGCTCTCCCTCCTCTAGCCCCCCACCCCCAACAGGCCCCAGTGTGTAGTGCTCCCCTCCCTGTGTCCCTGTGTTCTCACCGTTCAACACCCACTTATGAGTGAGAACATGCGGTGTTTGATTTTTCTGTTCTTGTTGTCAGTTTGCTGAGGATGATGGTTTCCAGGTTCATCCACGTTGCTACAAAGGAGATGAACTCGTCCTTTTTCATGGCTACATAGTATTCCATGGTGTAGATGTTCTGTATTTTCTTTATCCAGTCCATCATCGATGGACATTTGGGTTGGCTCCAGGTCTCTGCTATTGAGAACAGTGCCGCAGTGAACATACATGTGCACATGTCTTTGGAGTAGAATGATTTATAATCCTTTGGGTATATACCCAGTCACGGGATTGCTGGATCAAGTGGCATTTCTAGTTCTAGATCCTTGAGGAGACGTTTATGTTAGGTTCAGGGTACATGCAGGTTTGTGGTAGATGCATCTGTGTCACTGGGGTTTGTTGTACAGATGATTTCATCACCCAGGTGTTAAGCCCGGAATCCTCCCTTCCTCTCCCCTCTCTGCCCTTTCTCTTTTCTTTACCCTTTTCCTTGCCTACCCTTTGCTGTGAAGAGCAGTCTATTTGCAGTGCAAATACGTGGAAAGATATTCTAGAACAGATGGCACTTTGCGCCTCACATGAAGGAAATCCAGAGCCCTGAGAGGCCCCTGGGGGAGTTTGCTCCCGGCGGGATGAGGCGTCCTGCCTCTGTTCATTACACAGCCGTGCCCATGACAGGCAGCCCGTTTCTCAGGGAAGGGTCAGTTTACTGTTCATCTGTCATGGAGCACAGCTCTCTTCTTCACTCTGAACTTGACGAGAACTTTGCTTCCTGGTCGATGGGTTGGAGTGAGGTCTTTGTGCTAGAGTCAGAGACTCACTCGATGATACCATCTTTTCTCCACCGTATCTGGGAGGGCTTCAGAATATTGCTCAATTTTCAGCAATGCGCTGGATTACTTGTGAAATGATAAAATTAACAACCAAAAAGGACACCAAACCGAATTTTGGAAAATCATAAAGAAAAGAGTATATATTCACTATTTCTTGAGTGGAAGTGCATGGTCAGTGTTAGTCACGTCACATAGCACCGAATATTATACCCATTTAGTAAAGAGATCTTCCAAACAGGCTTTGTGTGAGCAACATGGGTGTTTATTCACCTGGGTACAGGTGGGCTGAGGCCGAAAAGGGCGTCAGCGAAGGGTGGTGGCATAGGAGTTGGTTTTATAGGTTTGGGGAGGGGGCTGTGGTGTTACATAGTAAGATTAGTTACAATGGTGGGGTTAGGGACAAAGAGCATACATTGCCATACATCCAGTTACAATGGTAGGTGGGGTAATGTGTAAGACCAGTTAAGATGGCAGGGTGGGTCACAGGGATATTCACAGAGCAAGAACCCTTAAGATGGCAGGGTCGGGTGAGGAGTATTCACATTATATTCACATTATCATAAGAACAGTTAAGATGGCAGGGTGGGGTGAGAAGTATTCACATTATCATAAGAACAGTTAAGATGGCACTGTGGGGAGAGAGGCTTAATGTCCTGGGAAGCCTCCCGGGCGATTAGGGATAATGGGAATGCAGGGGTTGGGGGTGGGGGGCGATCAGCTGAGGCAGGCAGGACTTCAGACTTTCTGGGTCCATCCAGGCTTGCACATGCAGGCCTGAGTGTCATAAAGTTCTGCATCCTCCATGCCTTGATGCGGAGTACCCTGAAGAGGAGAACGAACAGGAGGGGTTGGTCTTGCTGTCTCTGAATGTCCCTGTCCCTGGCTGGTTGTTCCTGTCTGTTTTCTGTACATTTCCGTACATTGTTCATTTCTGTACCTACCTCCAATTGGATGCTCTCTCAGAAATGGCTCATCAGGAAATTTCTTGTGGGCCCTGGAATCTTTACCCTAAAACAGAGTTCTGTGTCAGAAACCATTTAGCTCACGGTTTCAGCAAAGGTGGAGGGTCTGGGAGTGCATGTTCCAGTCACAAAATACAGTTGACATCTGAACCGTTGTATCCGAGGCAGGTGGAAGGAATGCGCCACACACTGAATTCTGAATTAGCAGATCTTTGAGACGGCTGATGCTCAAAGGTCTCTCGGCCCCAAGGAAGGGGATTGGTTTCCCGCTATACTGTGGTACCTGAGGGAGTCAAGGAAGTCGCCACACTCTGAGAATGAATTATGAGTCCTTTATTAAGCCGGTGACTGAGAGTGGCTAATGCCCCAAATTATCTTGCCCAGAAGAAAAAGTCAGGTGGTCTTTTATACACTAGTTTTAAGAGGAAGGGGGAACCTAGCTGAAACAAAGTTTCCCCAAAGGCAGAGTAAACAAAAAGTTAAAAAGGAAAAATGATACTAAGAAATAAAATAGTGCCTGGTGTGAGGAGCACCGCTGTCATGGGAGACACACAACTTAGGCGCTCACTGCAGCTGCATTCCCAGTCTCTGCTGATCCCACTTCACTCAGCCTCTTATCAACAAAGGCATTCCTCGGTGCAGAGTCAGCCTGACCTTGCTCTATCCTATACTTACATGCTTAGAGGGGAGAAGGTTTCTAGAATGCAGAAGCCAAGATGGCATCTGTCAGGCTCAAAAAGGCTAACAGAAAGCCTGAACAGCTTTTAGTCAGGGAAAAGGAGAGTTCCTTTCAGCTGACAAAAAGCAGAGTGTCACAGTACCTTGATTTAGGTAGGGGAGGGGAGCCTAGGTGAAGCAGAATTTTGCAGAAGCAGAGCAGGCAAGTTAGCTAGTAACTGGGGGGAGGAGGTTCCCAGGATGCTTGGTTGCTAAGGGTATCTCCAAACAGTCACCAAGGGGGGTTCAAAGGGAGTTATACCCAATAGCAGGTGCGCTGGCTGAGCAGGATGCGGTGACATTGGTTACATGGTGGGGTGAGCACAGAGCCAGCATGACATGAGCACAGTGTCAGCATGGCCCAGTTAGGCACCCAAAGCGGCTGAGGTAGGGAGGGAAGCTAGGTAGGAGTTCACAGCTAAGATGCAGTCAGTGGTGCTCGTCCAGTGTAGTTTATTACAGAACAACACGGGGCTGGGGTACCGACTCCCATGTAGTTGAAAATATATGTATAACTTCTGACGCCCCAAAAGTTCACTACCAGTAGGCTGCTCTTGACCACAGGCTTCATTCATAACATAAACAGTCGATTAATACACATTTTGTAACCGAGAGTGCAATGGCGCAGTCTCAGCTCATTGCAACCTCCACCTCCCAGGTTCAAGCAATTTTCCTGCCTCAGCCTCCTGAGTAGCTGGGATTACAGGTGTTTACCACCATGCCTTGTTAGTTTTTGTATTTTTAGTAGAGACGAGGTTTCACCATGTTACCCAGGCTGGTCTTGAACTCCTGACCTCAGGTGATCTGCCCACCTCGGCCTCACAAAATGCTGGGATTATAGGCATGAGCCGCCACACCTAATCCTTATTGCTGGCTTTAAAGAAGCAAACTCCTGTGTGACAAGGAGCTGAAACTGTCTCATTAAGCAGAGAGCCACCATTATCTGACAGCCAAAAAGAAAATTAGACTAAGATGAGTACAGTGGCTCACTCCTGTAATCCCAGCACTTTGAGAGGCCGAGGCAGGTGGATCACCTGAGGTCAGGAGTTCGAGACCAGCCTGGCCAACATGGTGAAACCCCATCTCTATTAAAATACTAAAATTAGCTGGGCGTGTTGGTGGGCACCAGTAATCCCAGTTTATCAGGAGGCTGAGGCAAGTGAATGTCTTGACTGTGGGAGGCAGAGGTGGCAGTGAGCTGAGATTGTGCCACTTCATTCCAGCCTGGGCAACAGAGTGAGACTCTACCTCAAAGAAAAAAAAAATAGAGAAAGTGAGACTCAATCCCACAAGCACAAAAGCTGCATTTCGCCTCCAAATTCAACATGTGTGGAGGAGTATCCTAAGCTGCAGCCGTCATCCCAGGGCCCGTGTCCTCAGGACCTCCTGAGGGCTGTGTCGTCAGCCACGGTCACTCATATATGGCTCAGAACAGATCTCTTAGAATATTTTACAGAGTTTGACACTTTTCGTCAACAATCATAAGTTGTTATATGTACATTTTTGGTACCGGAAAAGAAGTAGCCCTCGAGTATACATTTCCTCAGCAAGGCAGTTTACTTCTGTAGGAGGGTGCAGCTTACAGATGGAATAATGGCCAGGGCACACCTGGACGGGGGAGGGGAAGGGGTTCCTATTCCTGATAGACTTCGCCTCTAATGCTGCATGGTGCCCCTGTTGGGAAGGGTAGACCGCACAGTCTAAGCTGCTTCTGACTGGCTGTTTTAGAAAGACCAGGGTTATGATAAGCCAGAGTGGTGGGGTGCGTAGTTTTGTGGGAAGGAGGGTCACAGGCGGGTCACAGGAGCTGACCAGGGGTGATTCAGGTCAAAGCAGCCCACCCGGGTAGGTGACCAGGATGAGTCAGAACGGAACAGACGTGAAAATCTGATCAGAACTGATGAAAAAAGGCTGTTTGCTGAAACCACAAGAAAGTTAAACTTTAAATGGAGAATTAAATACTGAGAAGCTGAACAGACTGCCCTCCTGATTCTAGGAAGGGAACTTGGGGTTCACTACATCTGACATGAATCAATACGTGGAAGTTACACATTGGTTTGGCCTCAGAAGGGATATCTGGAAGCTGTGCCGGGGGGTAGGGTTGCTCACTGGAACCAGCTGGGTTCCAGCACTGTCGGATTTGCAATTGGTTTTCCAAGTGTAGTTTTGTCTAAAGACTTGCGGTCATCAGAAAAAGTACGATGGATGTGGACCAGAGGCAGAGCCTCCTCCAGGACCCTCAGGAAGAAATGCAGAACAAGGAACAGCGATCAGAGCTCAGTCCCTAGCTGTCCTGCATCCGAGGTCTCCCTGCCAGAGGACTCCATAGGATAGAGAGACCTGAGTTTCTGCAAACTCACTCAGGGACAGATGCTATGACGCGACCTTTAGTTGCTATAGGACCAAACGTCTTCGGACTCTAACTTCCTTGGTTTTTAAAAAAATTTTCTCCCCTGAAATGGAGTCTCACCCTGTCACCCAGGCTGGAGTACAGTGGAGTGACCTCAGCTCACCTCAACCTCCACCTCCCGGGTTCCAGTAATCCTTCTGCCTCAGCCTCCTGAGTAGCTGGGATTACAGGTGCCCACCATCACTCCCGGCTAATTTGTGTATTTTCAGTAGAGATGAGATTTCACCACGTTGGCCAAGCTGGTCTTAAACTCCTGGACCTGTGTGTGTCTGTGTGTGTGCATATGTGTGTGTGCATGTTGTGGTTTGTGAGAGAGAGGGAGAATCTGTGTGTGTCTGTGTGTGTGTGTGCATGAAAGAGAGGAAAAAAATAAACGAGAGAAAGAAGGAGACAAAGACAAAAGATACGGAAACTTACAGAGAAAGTGAGGGAAGGAATGGGAGAGAAAGAGAAATACAGGGGGAGATTGAGAGATAAAGACACAGAGATGGAGATTGTGACACAGAAATAGAAGCATAGAAACAGATTGAAAGAGACAGAGTGTGCCAGAGAGACAGAGACAGACACACACAAAGAAGGAGAGAGAGAGATGAATATAGAGAAAGGGTAAGAGAGAGGCCGGGGGCACTGGCTCACACCTGCAATCAAAATACTTTGGGAAGCTGAGGCAGGTGGATTGCTTAAGGTCAGGAGTTCAAGACCAGCCTGGCCAATATTATGAAACCCCATCTCTACTAAAACTACAAACGTTAGCCGGGCGTGGTGGCAGGCGCCTGTAATCCCAGCTACTCGGGAGGCTGAGGCGGGAGAATCGCTGGAACCCTGGATGTGGAGGTTGCGGTGAGTGAGGACCTCACAAAACTCTCTCAAAGGTGGGGGCGGGGGCCGGCAGACACAGAGGGAGAGAAATAGAACAGGAGACAGAGAAAATGACAGAAAGAGAAGAATAGAATGACAGAGACAGAGAGGCTGAGACAGAGAGAGACAGAGGGAGAGACACACGGACAGACATAGGGAGAGAGAGAGAGATCCCAGCAAGCTGGGATGACATTCAGTGAGTGGACACCTGTCTTTGCATTCCCTTCCTCTGTGGCCCACCTGTCCCCCGAGCACTTTGGATGCGTGACTAGGAGACATCTCAAGTTAGCAGGAAGCTCGAGGGATACGCGGCTGCCCTCGGAAACCACCTTCAGGATAAAGCCGGTAGATACTGTTGTCAAAACCGGGCAATGTTCAAAGGATTAAAAGTATTTTCTGACCCCCAGGTCTGTTCTAGGAAGGAAAATTAAAATGAAAGCCCCGTTGACCGACCCCGGAGGCAAAGAGCAGGTGCCCCAAAGCACTCGCAGAGGCGAAGAGGAAAGAACGGCTTTAGAGGGCCTGAGAGGCTCTTGGCCAAAAGTCACTCTTTGCGTTGCTGTGGAAACGACGCTTGGGAAACAACCTTTAAAGGACGATTGTGTCTCCAAGGAAGGAGATGGTCCTCCCAGGAATGCATTGCCATGATCCACCCTCGGGACTGGGCTGCAGCGAGCCTTGGCCTGGCTCGGATAAGCAGCATACGTTTCTGTTTGCTTTTTCTTTTCTTTTTTTTTTTTGACATGCAGTCTCGCTCAGTCGCCCGGGCTGGAGGGCAGTGACACGGTCTCGGCTCACGGCAATGTCTGCCTCCCGGGTTCCAGCGATTCTCCTGCTTCAGCCTCCTGAGTAGCTGGGACTAGAGGCACCCACCACGACACCCAGCTAATTGTTCTTTTTTTTTAGTAGAGATGGGCTTTTACCTTGTTAGCCAGTATGTTCTCCACCTCCTGAACTCGTGAGCCACCTGCCTTGACCTCCCAAAGTGCTGGAATTACAGGCATGAGCCACTGTGCCCGGCCTAGCAGCACAGGTGTCTAATTAGCTTACATTTAATGCACTTCATTGTTTAGACACTGGGAACAACAGACAGAGGGTCTACCTATCTGGTCTCTGGATACACTGGAAACCAGAGACAATTTAATTTTAGCTGCTTGTGGTGGCTCACGCCTGTGAAAATCCCAGCAGGTGTGAGAGGCTGAAGCAGGTGGATCACCTTAGGTCAGGAGTTGGAGACCAGCCTGGCCAACATGGTGGAACCCTGTCTGCACTAAAAATACAAATATTAGCTAGGTGTGGTGGCGGACACCTGTAATCCTAGCTACTCCAAAGGCCGAGGCGGGAGGATCGCTTGAATCTGGGAAGTGGAGGTTGCAGTGAGCCGGGATTTTGTCACTGCACTCCAGCCTAGCTGACAAGAGCCAACCTCTGTCAAAAAAAAATTAATTTCTAAGAATCCATTTGCTCCTCTTCAAATTCAAATGCTTGAAGAGGAACACTCCTGATCCCAAAACGGAAAAACTGGGAAAAACCCAACTGCAACAGAGTCCCCAGCACCGCCACCCACACTCCAAGCCCTGTGAGGCGTGAGCGTATCTGTCTGCTAAAGGTGCTGAACAGAAAGCCTGAGGAACCAAGACGGGGGGGGGGGGGCAGGGACCTATCTTAGGGGCTTACCAGGAACCTCCACTCACCCCACACCCAACAGGGAAATTAGAGAAATCTGGAGCTCTTTCCAGGAGGGAAGTTCCAGGCTGGGAGAAGTCAATGGGCCACTTGATATACAAGAAGGTAACAGTAGGTGAAAACAACAGCCGAGGGACTGGGCACCGCCTGTCATCCCAGCACTTTGGGAGGCTTAGGTGGGCAGATCACGATTCTCTCTCTCACATACAACAGACACACACACACACACACAGATTCTCCCTCTGTCTCTCTCACACCATACACACACACATGCACACACAGACACACATTCTCTCCCCCTCTCTCACATGACACACACACGCACACACACAGATACACACAGATTCTCTCCCCCCTCACACACACAACACACACACAGACACACACAGATTCTCCCTCTGTCTCTCTCACACCATACACACACACATACACATGCACACACAGACACACAGATTCTCTCCCCCCTCACTTACAACACACACACATGCACACACACACAGATTCTCCCTCTCTCACACAACAGACACACATGCACACACACACAGATTCTCCTCACACACACACAACACACTCACATGCACATACACAGACACACAGAGATTCTCTCCCCACTCTCTCTCTCACGCACACACACACACAGACACACAGAGATTCTCTCCTCTCTCTCTCTCTCTCTCTCTCTCTCTCTCTCTCTCGTGCGCACACACACACACACACACACACAGAATAATGTCACTCCATCCTTTTTCACCGTAGGTCTTAGGGGCAGATGAGTATCTGCCTCATACAAACAAAGCAGGATTTCAGGCCTCCAGAGAGGAGCTCCGTACCTGCGTAACGACATGGAGATGCTGACATTTCACCTTCATTTTTAATTTGAGAAATAAATAGAAACAAGAGAGGCAAGGAGTGAAACCCATCTGCCCTACTTCTTAATTCCTGCAGTTCCTGCACCCCTGTTCCTTCCCTCTGGAATGCAGAGAGCACGGAGGCCATCATGAGCTTCCTTCCTGCCCAGGACTTTGCCTGGGGTGGCAGGATCAGCTCTTGGATCAGGCTCCAAGAACGGGGCTTCCTGTGTCAGGACAGAAAGTGTACCGGGACGGCTCTTGCTACCCACAAGTGCGGGAAGAAGTGCCCACTGGCTGCCTGGATCACGGAGGTTCTGGCTTCCTAGTGTAACTGGATCCTCACCTTGGGCTCCGAGCTCAGGTTCTTGGCTTCCCTTGCTGGAAGAATCGAGCAGAGAGCCTTACCCCCAGGGCGAGTGTTCCACGTGCAGACAAGACTTCATGGACCGAGACTGAGCCGTGATGAGGGTTATTGACCAAGCGGAAGTCAAAGCTTCCAGATTATGGGAAGGGACCCGAGTGGGTTGCCATTGATAGTCACAGCCTCCTGGGCTTATGTCCCCAAGTAATTCTGAGTTGCTGAGTGTTTGCTCCCTAGTCCTGTGTGGGGAGGGGGCTTGTGACCCCGAGTCACCTACTGAGTGTTTGCCCCTAGTCCTGTGTGGGGAGGGGGCTTGTGACCGTGAGTCACCTACTGAGTGTTTGCTCCCTAGTCCTGTGTGGGGAGGGGGCTTGTGACCGTGAGTCACCTACTGAGTGTTTGCCCCTAGTCCTGTGTGGGGAGGGGCTTGTGACCACGAGTCACCTACTGAGTGTTTGCCCCTAGTCCTGTGTGGGGAGGGGGCTTGTGACCACGAGTCACCTACAAATATTTTCTTTAAGTTTGCAATTTTATGATTTCTTTCTTCTGTGTGGATTAATGTTACTCACAAGCACTTCCTGTTTTCGTGGCAAATTTCTTCTGCTACCATGTTTTTCAGAATTCCTATCAGAACAGCATAAATTTCACAAAACAAATCACCTCAGACTCTGTCCAACCAGTCTGTATCAGGGCACCTACCTGTTCGTTCAAAGTCTAAAAAAATTTTCTTATTTTCTCTGCCCCCATCTACCCTTTCTTCAGCCCATCCATTCATTATTTTCTTCTATTTTTCTTATAACCATTGGTCTGATTAGACCTAATTTCCTTGGTTAAATTGTGATAATTAATCTCTCTCAGAAAATTATTTCCTTGAGGTTTTCACATTTTACTTAAAAATGTAACGTATTATTAGGATACTAAGAAACAGAAACGTCTCATTTTAAAGCCCTTTTCATACAGCATAGGGTTTCCTATTTGTAATTATGTATGTCCAGCCTCATTAAATATATTATTCTCAGTCTTTTCTGGGACCTTGTTTCTGCTCCCTCCCTCCCTCCCTTCCTTTTTCCCCCTCCCTTTTCCCCTCCCTTCCTTCTCCCTCCCTCCCTCCCTTCCTCCCTTCCCTTTTCCCCTCCCTCCCTTCTTCCCTTCCCTTTTCCCTTCCCTCCCTCCCTTCCCTGTTCCCCTCCTTCCCTCCCTCCCTCCCTCCCTTCCTCCTCCCTTTCTCCGTCCCTCCCTCCCTCCCTCCCTTCCTTCCCTCCTCCTTTCTTCCTTCCTCCACCATGTTGGTTCTGTTCATTTCTCCCTGCCTATCTAGGAGTTCTTGAAAAATGTACTTGGATATTGTGTCACCCTGAAGAAAACGCTTTGGAAAATGCCACATCACATCTTAACTTCATGTCAGTGCAGGATTGGGTTCACGATTTTCCAGTTAGCCCTGCTGGGTTCCAGGGTTGGTCACACAGATGCAAACCATGTCCTCACAGGTGATGACCTCATCCCTCCAGCCATGTTTTACACTTGAACATTTTAACAACTGCAATTCCTCCTGTTTAATGCTCTGTGTGTTCACCATCAAGACACAGATGCCCCTTTTTTTCACATGCTCTGAGTGTGGTCTTCCCAGAGGAGGCAGCATTTCAGTTTTATATCTTTACCAGTGACTAGGGTGCAGCCATTGGCTCAAGCTCTGCCCACTGGTTCCTTCCCCCTCTTGGCACATGCATAACTGGCACACACCTCCTGTTCCAGGAGCGACTTGGCAGACACTCCCAAACGCTGTCATTTCCATTTCTCTAAATTATCTAAATAGAATAAAAGTATCCTTTTTTTATTGCATTTTAGGTTTTGGGGTACATGTGAAGAACATGCAAGATTGTTGCATAGGTACACACATGGCAGTGTGATTTGCTGCCTTCCTCCCCATCACCTATATCTGGGATTTCTCCCCATGCTATCTCTCTCTATTTTTTCTTTCTTTTTTTTTTTTGAGATGGAGTCTTGCTCTGTCACCCAGGCTGGAGTACAATGGCATGATCTCGGCTCACTGCAGCCTCCACCTCCTGGGTTCAAGCAGTTCTCCTGCCTCAGCCTCCTGAGTAGCTGGGAATACAGGTATGTGCCACCATGCCAGGCTAATTTTTGTATTTTTAGTAGAGATGCGGCTTCACCGTGTTAGCCAGAATGGTCTCGAACTCCTGACCTCATGATCTGCTTGCCTTGGTCTCCCAAAGTGGTGGGATTACAGGCGTGAGCCACTGCGCTCAGCCCCGAATGAAGGTATCACTGAAGGACCTCCAGGTGTAATGAAAAACATTTCCCAAGTCTCCCTGAGATCCTCCCATGTTAGGTTCCCTGGTTCCCTCTCATGGTGCCCTGGCGAAGGGGCACAGCTTCTCCAGGGGTTGGGTTCCAGCTGAATGCAGCCACGAAGCTCCTAGCAAGTATGATTTCCTGTCCATTGGGCACACCACCCTGTCATCTTGGTGCAATGGGCTCGAAGCCTCATACTCTTTTTATTATTTTTTTTTTTCTTGTTTGTTTTCTTTTCTTACTATAAGTTCTGGGGTACATGTGCAGAACGTGCAGGTGTGTTACACAGCTATACACGTGCCATGGTGGTTTGCTGTACCCGTCAACCCATCATCTACATTAGGCATTTCTCCTAATGCTCTTCCTCCCCAATTCCCCCTCCCCCTGCTGTCCCTCCCTTACCCCCAACACCCCCAACAGGCCCCTGTGTGTGATGTCCTTGCATTCTCGCTGTTCGACTCCCACTTATGAGTGAGAACATGCAGTGTTTGGTTTTCTGTTCTTGTGTCAGTTTGCTGAGAATAATGGTTTCCAGCTTCATCTATGTTCCTGCAAAGGATGTGAACTCATCCTTTTTCATGGCTGCATAGTATTCTACGGTGTCTATGAGCCACGTTTATCTAGTCTATCACTGATGGTCATTTGGGTTGTCTCCAAGTCTTTGCTATTGTGAACAGTGCCATAATATGACGTTGGATTCTCCTGCCTCAGTCTTCTGAGTAGCTGGGATTAGAGGGGCTCACCACAACACCCAGCTAGTTTTTGTATTTTTAGTAGAGACGGGATTTCACCATCTTGCCAGGCTGGTCTTGAACTCCTGATCTTGTGATCTATCAGCCTCGACCTCCCTAAGTGCTGGCATTACAGGCGTGAGCCACCATGTCTTGTGGCTGAGGGTTTTCCTGCTTCTAACATCCCCACATGAATTCTGGGGGAAATGACAGTGGAGTATCAGGAATTCCTATCCAGATGGCAGTGTGCTCAGAAGCAGCGCTTCCAAACTGTGGCAAAACTGCCTCTCCCCCAATCTGCAGGAGATTGATGTAGATACAATAACAATGAATTAGTAAAAAAAAAAAAAAAAAAAAAAAAAATGCTTTTAAAAAGTTTAAGCAACATGCAAACTAGAAGCTCCTGATCTGTCTTTTTTAAGCCATTGGACTAAGCACAGCTTACGTGACTGTCATTATTTTTCTTAAGTTTCTAAACGTTGACTTGCAATTTCTGAGCATGACTCATCACGGACAGTTTGCAGTAACAGTTCACGGTCAGCAGCCGTCTGTATGCTCTACCTCGAGGGACTCTGGCTCGGGAGTGTGCACACCATCATCCATCTGATGTTCTACTTTTTTATTTGTATTTTTGAGACACAGTCTGGCTGTGTCGCCCAGGCTGGAATGCAATTGCGTGGTCTCAGCTCACTGCAACCTCCACCTCCCAGGTTCAAGCGATTCTCCTGCCTCAGCCTCCCGCGTAGCTGGGATTTCAGGTGGCTGCCACCACGCCCAGCTCATTTTTGCATATTTAGCAGAGCCAGGCTGTCACCATGTTGGGCAGGCTGGTGTCCAGCTTCTGACCTCGTGATCTGCCTGCCTCGGCCTCCCAACATGACATGACAGGTAGAAGCCAGTACACCTGCACTTCCCAGCCCCGCAGCTGTGTTTCTCTAAGGAAAATATTGAAAGTACCCATTTCGTTTTCCCTGATGGCCTGGTGACTTGGCACAGACAGGCTTCATTCTCCACGAGAAAGAACGCTCTTATATTATCTTAAAACATGCCTGCCAAGAGGAGGCGGAAGGATATGTTTCAAACTTCGGGACTTTGCCTGCCACCTTGGGCGGACTGGCGGGTGCTATGGTATTTCAGCTGTGCTACATCAGCCAGACACAACAAAAGCTACCTCTGTGTCTCAGCCCACGGTCTGTGCTGCAGAAAGCATCGTCTCTCATGATCGAGGACCCATCCCGCCTCCGTTCTGGGCTCCTGGAACCCCAGGGATTGATCTGAGTTTGTTACCAACAGCTAGGTGAGGCCGGGCGCAGGGGGTCACACCTGTCATCCCAGCACTTTAGGAGGCCGAGGTAGGCAGATCACAGGGTCAGGAGTTTGAGACCAGCCTGGCCAACATGGTGAAACCACGTCTCTACTAAAAACACAAAAATTAGCTGGGTATGGTGGTACACACCTGTAATCCGAGCTGCTCAGGAGGCTGAAGCAGGAGAATCACTTGAGCCTATGTATTATACTTTAAGTTCTGAGATACATGTGCAGAAGGTGCAAGTTTGTTACACAGGTATGCATGTGCCATGGTGGTAGTTTGCTGCACGCATCCCCCTGTCATCTACAGTAGGTATTTCTCCTAATGCTCTCCCTGCCCAATCTCCCCACCCCCTGCTATCCCTCCCCTAGCCCCCCACCCCTCAGGCCCTGGTGTGTGATGTTCCCCTCCCTGTGTCCGTGTGTTCTCATTGTTCAATGCCCACTCATGAGTGAGAACACGCGGTATTTGGCTTTCTGTTCTTGTGTCAGTTTACTGAGAATGATGGTTTCCACTTTCATCCATGTGCCTGCAAAGGACATGAACTCATTTTTTTTATGGCTGCATAGTATTCCATGGTATATATGTGCCACATTTTCTTTATCTAGTCTATCCTTGATGCGCATTTGGGTTGGTTCCAAGTCTTTGCTATGGTGAATGATTCAACAGAGTATCAATCTGTCCCCAGGCTGGAGTGAAGTGGTGCGATCTCAGGTCACTGCAACCTCCACCTCCCAGGTTCAAGCAATTCTCCTGCCTCAGCCTCCCGAGTAGTGGATTACAGACACCTGCCACTGTGCCAATCTAATTTTTGTAACTTTAGTAGACACAGTGTTTCACCATGTTGGCCAGGCTAGTCTTGAACTCCTGACCTCATGATCCACCCGCCTTGGTCTCCCAAAGTGCTGGGATTACAGGCATGAACCACCGCACCAGCCACAAAATACCCTTAACACAATTGAACACATCGCTTTCAGAGATGCACACTGAATGGGAATTGAGAGAGGAGCTAGAGTGGAATGGACACGCCGGATATAATACACATAAACCTACCTCTCTGACTGTGTGATGTCACAAAGGTGTCTCTGCGTCTTTCTGTCTCTAAAAGAGTTCCCTGTGGCCGGACACAGCAGCTCACGCCCGCAATTCACCCCTTTGGGAGGCTGACGTGGGAGGCTCACCTGAGCTCAGGCGTTCGACAGCAGCCAGGGTAACATAGCGAGACCCTGTCTCCAGAAACATAAATGTGATAAAATATAAAATGCCCTCTTGTTATTCTACTGCAGAAGAAGGAAGTCCTCACTTCTGAGTTATTCTGTGCTTCTGTCACATATGCTGTGTAACAAAATAACAGACTCAGAGGCGTGGGAAGGGCTCATACTTGCTCTCCCACAGCTTCTAGGCATCTGGAATCTCAGCAAGAGTAACTGGCTTCTCTCTTCTGGGTCTCAGTAGGCTATAATCGAAGTGTCACCCGGCCTGGGGTCCTCTCTGGACCTCAGGATCTTCTTCGAAATTCACATAGTTATAGACAGAATCCAATTCCTCGGAGCTGTAGATCCGAGGTTCTCAGTATCGCTCCGGCTTTTGGACAGGGGCTGTTCTCAGCTCTTAGGCAGGCCATGCCCAGGTTCTGGCCCCAACGCGCTCTCACAAAACATCAGTTCACATTAAGGTCAGGAGGAGAATGACATGCCCCACATGCACTCAAGGGAAGGGGATTATGCAAGAATGTGACTCATTGACGGTCTCCCTAGAGTATGATGTCCTCATTGTACCCTACTGACACGTCCAGTTAACTGTTACTTCCTGGCCAGATGCAGTGGCTTATGCCTGTAATCCTGGCACTTTGGGAGGTTGAGTGGATCACCTGACGACAGGAGTTTGAGATCATCCTGGCCAACACGATGAAACCCCGTCTCTACTGAAAAAAAATCAGCTGGGCAGGTAGCATGTGCCTGTAATCTCAGCTACCCAGGAGGCTGAGGCAGGAGAATCGCTGAAACCCAGGAGGCGGAGGCTGCAGTGAGCCGAGATTATGCCACTACACTGCAGCCTGGGTGACAGAGCAAGAGTCTGTCTCAACAAGAAAAGAAAAAAAAAAGTGTCACTTCCTAGGTCAGATTGAAGTCGACCTGTTTAGGAATTTGTTTGATCTCTGCAATAGGTTCGAAGATAACCAGATATTCTCTTTGTGTGTGTCTCTTTTTCCAGTGGAATTTTTATACTGTGACCTGACTTCGATGGCGTCCATCTGGCAGTTTGTCCAGAAGTTCAAGATGAAGAAGATTCCTCTCCATGTGCTGGTTAACAACGGTGAGTCCCGGTGAAATTGCTGCATCCCAGAGGCTAATCCGGACGCAGCGGGAACCGTGACTTCCATGCGAGACACGTGCTTGAGCAGAACGGGATAGCCGTGGTGTTGGCTGCACAGACCTGCTATTTGTAGTCACTGCTTCATTTCTCCCGTCGCTCTGGAGGAGTGTCACGCAATTAGCATGTGACTTTCAGATAATGGTAAACGCGATAGCCTGTTGTATGGAATTGACACGGTGACTGGTCCACTTTGACTAAAGTGTATTATGCACATGCCAAGGGTTGGTGTTTTCCCAAATGCTGTCTTACAAACTCATCCCCACACTCCCCTGAGAGTCCCTGTTCGGGCTCTAGAAGGTCATTAGTGTTTATCTCTTGATTTTACCTATCACTCTGATCCCCTGCTACAGTCTTTTTTTTTTTTTTTTATAAAAGTTACACGGACCCCTCCACACTGAACAGGTGCAGTTACTGACATCTCCAGACTAAGTAAAAACATAGAACCAAAGCTCTCAGAAATGCACCAAGAACACACGTGTGCTGGTAGACTTTAACACACCACGTTCAGAGCTGGAGACAAAATGGAAATTTACAGAGGAAATGAATCGTGAAATTAATACGGTGGATAGAACAGACGTAAGTCAAACAGCTCATAGACAAAGCACATTCCTTTCAAATACATGAAACATTTATCAAATATGGATACTTCACATGGCAGAGAAAAAAAGTCCCCAAAATGGCCTCGTGATTAGTAATTACTCCATTACCCACATAGACCATTAAAGGTTCTTAATCAATTCTGCACAACCCCTTTTGGTATCTGAGGCACCATTGCCATTAGGATATGGACGTGTGTCTAAGGAGGGGGGAAGCGTTATTCTTTCTATGAAAGTTGTAACACTTGTCTGTTTCCAGCTGCTAAAATGTGGCACCTTCCATTTAATTTTTCACTCTTTTTGTCTTGATGTGTTTTGTCTTTTTCTGTAACATTAATGGGATTGAAATACATGGGGAATAGCATATGAACAACTTTGGGACATTGTTGTGTCTCCCACTTGGGATTAGGACGTGAACATCTTTGGAGCCATTATTCTGTCTCCCACATGGGGATTAGGACGTGGACGTCTTTGGAGCCATTATTCCGTCTCCCACATGGGGATTAGGATGTGGACATCTTTGTGATCATTATTCTGTCTCCCACATGGGGATTAGGACGTGGACGTCTTTGGGAACATTATTCTTTCTCCCACATGGGGATTAGCATGTGGACATCCATTATTTTGTCTCCCACATGGGGATTAGGACGTGGACATCTTTGGGGTCATTATTCTGTCTCTCACATGGAGATTAGGACGTGGACGTCTTTGGGGCCATTATTCTGTCTCCCACATGGGGATTAGGATGTGGACGTCTTTGGGAACATTATTCTTTCTCCCACATGGAGATTAGGATGTGGATGTCCATTATTCTGTCTCCCACATGGGGATTAGGACGTGGACATCTTTGGGGCTATTATTCTGTCTCTCACATGGGGATTAGGACATGGACATCTTTGGGGCCATTATTCTGTCTCCCACATGGGGATTAGGATGTGGACGTCTTTGGGACCATTATTCTGTCTCCCACATGGGGATTAGGATGTGGACATCTTTGGGGTCATTATTCTGTCTCCCACATGGGGATTAGGATGTGGACATCTCTGGGGCCATTATTCTGTGTCCCACATGGGAATTAGGATGTGGACATCTTTGGGGCCATTATTCTGTCTCCCACATGGGGATTAGGATGTGAACATCTTTGGGGGCATTATTCTTTCTCCCACATGGGGATTAGGATGTGAACATCTTTGGGAACATTATTCTGTGTCCCACATGGGGATTAGGATGTGGATGTCTTTGGGAACATTATTCTGTGTCCCACATGGGATCAGGATGTGGATGTCTTTGGAAACATTATTCTGTCTCCCACATGGGAATTAGGATGTGGACATTTTTGGGGCCATTATTATGTCTCCCACATGGGGATTAGGATGTGGACATCTTTGGGACCATTATTCTGTTTCCCACATGGGGATTAGGATGTGGACATCTGTGGGAACATTATTCTGTTTCCCACATGGGGATTAGGATGTGGACATCTTTGGAAACATTATTCTGTGTCTCACATGGGGATTAGGATGTGGACATCTTTGGGGCCATTATTCTGTCTCCCACATGGGGATTAGGATGTGGACATCTTTGGGGCCATTATTCTGTCTCCCACATGGGGATCAGGATATGAGCATCTTTGGGGCTATTAATCTCTCTCCCACATGAATCATGTGGACCTGGACATTGTTGCAGAGTCAACAGTGTAGGAAGGATTACGGTGTTGCCACATAAACTGGTTATAAGGAACGTATGAAAGAAATCAGGAATGACACACTCCGGGAGGCTGCAGAAGGCCTCTGGGAAAGAAGGGCTCTCCATTCCCAGCATGTTCCCAGGAGCAGAGTGACCTAAGCTTGGGGCCTCCACTGCCTTCGTTACAAGTGATGGTCCCCTGATCCCACTTTCATTCTGAATCTGTCTTTTTCTCATTTTTTTGTGGCCCCTGATCTCGGGGTCCCCATGGGAAGGGTGTGCGGCTGGTTCCCTGCAGGCACCTTGGGGTGCGCATTATTTAGCCTGCCATACCCACCTTCTGTGTACCTCACATACTTTAGTTGCAGGAAAAATACAATCATAAACCAGATTCTTGATCTCGTGGAAATCATAGTCTCAAAGGAAGCAAGCTCAATAATTACTCTGTGAAATGTCCTGCCTTAGAAAACACACGTCTTGCAGTGTGAGAACACAGTCACAGAAAATATGGGGAAGACTGCATCCAAGTCACACTGCTCCTGGAATTTCCCAGCCTGTGCTACTCAGAACCCCATTTCCAGGGGATGGTAATGGGCATCGGTTTGTCACAAGAGGGTGGCTTGAAATGGCACTTGGCGCTTTCTTCCATGTGTCTTTTTTTATCTACATCTTTCAGGAGGTTGGCCTGGCTGTGGCTTCCCTGGGCTCCCTGGAGGTTTCTGTGGCTGGCTAAGGACATCCACATTTATCATGTCCCTGGGGTCACTGTTGAGACGAGCTCAGTTGCAGAGAATCTGGATTTTTTTTTTTTTTTTTTTTTTTTTTTTTTTTTTGAGATGGAGTCTTGCTCTGTCTCTAGGCAGGAGTGCAGTGGCGCAATCTCGGCTCACTGCAACCTCCGCCTCCCAGGTTCAAGCCACTCCCCTGTCTCAGCCTCCGAGTAGCTGCGACTACAGATGGCCACTACCACGCCCAGCTAATTTTTTCTATTTTAGTACAGCCAGGGTTTTACCATGTTGGCCAGGATGGTCTCGATCTTCTGACCCTGTGATCTACCTGTCTCGGCCTCCCAAAGGGCTGGGATTATAGGCATGAGCCACTGTGCCCAGCCCAGATTTTTTGTTGTTGTGGTTTACCTCTCTGGGTTCATGCAGAAGCTTCCAGAAAAGAGCTGGAGACTCCACTCCTGGAGGGTGTGTTGAATACCCATCACACGCTCTCCACAAAAAGACAGAAGAGCAGAGAGGGGGTGTCTTCTGGACAAATCCTCTTGATTCTCCTGGAAAGGCAGCAGAACCACGGAGCTCCCTGAGGCACATGGGCTTGGATGGGGGCCTCCCGAGATACCCAGGGTGGATGGAAAGCTACAGGAGTAGGAGTTCCTGAAGCCAGAAGTAACCAGGACAGCACAGTCAACGCTGGGAACGGACGCATCACCAGCCCATCTCCTGGAGGCTTGGGCCAGGTGAACCTTGGTTTAGAGAAGTGAAGGAGTCTCCTCACTTGTCCCCTGCTTGCTTTATGCATCAGAATTCAACCTCATTGTGTGCAGATGAGGAGGCTGGATTCTACACCAGCCATGCTAGAAATGGATTCATCACCAGCTCAGGTGCTGGAGGCTTGGGCCAAGTGAACCTTGGTTTAGATAAAAATATAAATGATCTTTTTTTCATTTGTTGCCTGCCTTGTTTTATGCGTCAGAATCATCCTTGTTGTGTGCAAATGGGATTGCTGCATTCTGTGTTTGTGATATTGCTGGTGTGAACATCTGTGAATAGTTTCCACTTACAGGCAGCCTTGGAAGGACTCCAGCAGTAGCATTTTTAGTGTCTAAGAAGCTAGCAGGGGGTCTGCACATTTCCCCTGAACTAGGGCTGTCTGACCTCTGGTCATCTCACATGTTAGGACCCCCCCCGCACAGCAGGAGGTGAGTGGCAGGTAAGGAAGCGAAGCCTCCTTGGTACTGACCGCGCTCCCCATTGCTCTTATCAGCACCTCACCCACCTCGCGGCAGAGCAGCCGCAGCATTTGATTCTCACAGGAACACAAACCCTACTGTGAACTGCCCATGCCAGGGACCCAGGCTGTGCGCTTGTTGGGAGAATCCAATGCCTGATGCTGTCACTGTCTCCCGTCACCCCCATACGGGAGTGTCTAGTCACAGGAAAACAAGCTCAGGGCGCCCAGTGACTCCACATGGCGGTCAGTTGCAGAACTATTTTATTACAGAGTGCAATGTCATAATAAAAGACATAAAATGCATAATCAGTGTCATGTCCTTGAATCATTCTGGAAACATCCACACACCCACCCACCCACATCCATCTCCACCATCTCTCTTCACAAAATTGTCTTTCACCAACCGGGCACAGTGGCTCACGCCTGCAATCCCAGCACTTCGGGAGGCCAAGATGGGTGTATCACGAGGTCAGGAGTTCGAGACGAGCTTGGTCAACATGGCAAAACTCCGTCTCTACTAAAAATATGAAAAGTAGCTGGGCGTGGTGGTGGGTGCCTGTAATCCCAGCTACTCAGGAGGCTGAGACAGGAGAATCACTTGAATCTGGGAGGTGGAGGTTGCAGCCAGCCAAGATCATGCCACTGCACTCCAGCCTGGGTGACAGAGCAAGACTCCATCTCAAAAAAAAAAAAAATTCTTTCAAAAAACTGGTGCCTGGTGCCAAAAAGGTTGGGAAGCACTGCCCTAAACTATTTCCCCAGAATCTTCCCTCCAGAACACCTACTAATCAATCGCGTATCTCAAGCCTCACGGAAAACAGCCCCAGCTGAGCCCCACAACAGTGACTTCGGAGGCAAGAAGGAGCCACACTTGGTGCTTTTCTTGTTTTATCCTTAGAGCAGTCAAGGTTTTGCAAACATTAAATGATTCAGACGTAGAATAGTCATTTGCTAGTGGGTTGAAATAGAACCCGACAGCCTCTGTCTGGCTGCTGTGGGAGACTCAGAGGGAACGTGATGATTTATCATGTGCAAGAATAAATCAATAAGAGACCTCCCGCACAGCCGGTATTTATGGTTTATTCACTTCAAAACTGTATTTATCTAGCTTCCCATCCCCATGTCTGAAAATTGATAGATTTTTAATAAGGGCAGAGGATTTATAGATTTATTCTTGTCAGACGTCTTCCCATAACTCCAATGGATGTATTGCTTTCCGAGATAAAGAATTACTAAGCATTATTTTCCCTACCACCAAAGAAATGCGTCCATGGTACAGGGTGACCCTGAAAACCAACAGTGATGGATTTTTGCTTGGCCAGACACTTCAGACTGTTTTTGGTACAGTTCTTCATTCACTCCTTGACTCTTGACCAATTCATTCAAATGAATGAATTAATGAATTTCAATGAATGGTTTCAAATGCATGAATTCAAAGGAATGAATGTATATGAATAATGAATTCAAAGGAACAAGTGAATTCAATGGAATGAATGAAGGAATTCAAAGGCAGAACAAAGGAATGAATGCAAATGAGTGAATTTGAAGGAATGAATTAAAAGTCAAAGGAATGAATTAAAAAAGGAACGAATGAATTCAAAGGAACGAATGAATTCACATGAGTGACTGAATAAATTCAAATGAATGAGTGAATTCAAATGAATGAATGAATTCAAATGAGTGAACAAACGAATTTAAAGGAAGAAATGAATTCAAAGGAGGGAATTAATTCAAATGATGCCAGTGAATGAATGAAATCAAATGAAAGAATGAATCTGATGAGTTCATTCAGATGAGTAAATGGGCACAGAGCACCTCGAAGCCCCATGAGAGTTCAGGAAGTCTATTTCAGGGGAGGCCCAGGCATGCAGGTTGGCATCCACAGAAGACTGAGGTGCAATGGAGCCCGTGCTACCTGAGACCCACTTTCTGCATGGCAGACAGCCGAGCAGGTGTCTCCTGTGTTATTAGGTGCCTGGCGTCTTCCATGTGAACGAGACTCTGCTGCCATCTCAGGAAGACTGCATCACCTCACTGCCCATGCATTCGGCAGCGGGTCCTTGCGCCTGCACAGGTGTAGACCACTTATTCTGAGCACCTTCTGTTTGCTTCTCTCCCAGAGTTGCTCGCCTTTGGGTAGAGCAGGTTTCTTTGTGTAACGACTTCTGCTCCCTCTTCTGTCTCTTCTGAGCAGAAGGCATTTGGATGTTCTTTTAGTGCTGCTGGTGGTGGTGGCACCAGGGGGTGTGGCCTGCTGCGGTTTCATGCCTGGCTGTTCCCTGCCAGGGAAGGGTGGATGATCAGGACCCCGTCCTGTCGCCTCTGTCCCTGGACTGGCTGCAACATTCCCATGGCCCTGCTGAGATTCTAGGGACCGGGTGGACAAGCAGCGCTTTCTCAGTTACTCAAATGCTTTTCTCCTCTCTTTCTCTGTGTCTGTAAGTCTCTGCCTCTCTCTGTGACTCTGTCTCTCCTCCTCCTCCTCTCTGTCACTCTGTCATTCTCTCCTTCCACCTCTACCCTCTCTCAGCTTTCCTCTCCCTTTCTGTTTTTCTCTCGGTTGGTCTGTCTCTCCTCAAGCCCCCTCCCTCACCCCCTTCTTCTGTCTGTTTTGCTTGGTCAGCCTCCCTTCTGCTCCCTCCCTCACTGCCTTCTCTCTTCTCCCTCTCCCTTTCTTCCTCCTCTCCCTCCCTCCCTCTTCCTCCCTTCTTCTGTCTTCTCTCTCTCTCCCTCCCTCTCTCCTCTCCCTCCCTCCTTCTCTCTCTCCTCTCTCTTTCTCCCTCTCCTTTTCCTCCCTCCCTCTTCCTTCCTTCTTGTCTTCTCTCTCCCTCCCTCCTCTCCCCCCTTTTCTTCCTTCTTCTCTCCCTCCCCTCTTTCTCTCTCTTTCCCTTTGTTTCCCTCCCTATCATTCTTCCTCTTCTCTCTGTCTCTTCCTGTGTCTCCCTCCCCTCATGTCTCTTCCCCGCTCTCCCCTCCTCTGTGCCTTGCCCTCCTTCTCTCTCTCCCCTCTTTCTCCCTCTCTTTCTCTGCCTCTGTCCCTCTTTTTTTCTATCTCTTTCTTCGTATTTCCTCCCTCTCCTTCTGTCTCCCTCTCCTCTTTGAGCTCCATTTCCCCCGCTCCCCATCCATCTCTTTCTCTGTCTCCCTCTCTTCATTGCCCTCCCTCTCTGTCCCCGCTCCCTCTCTGTCTGTCTGTCTCTGTTTCTCTCTCACTGTTCTTTCATTCCTACCACTCTCCTTTCTCCTCCCAGCAGAGAACTCTCCCTTACCTCCCCTGTTGGAGACATGCCTCACCTGGGTTCACTGCTTGAGGCACAACATGTGCTTCTCATCATGAGTGTCCAGTCCCCCGTAAAATGCTGTCAGGTGCAGAGATCACTGACTGACAATTCATTCTTCATCTCCCACCTTGCAATTGGCAGAGAGAGCTGCGGAGATTCTGTGCTTGCTCCTAACAGGGATGCATCCCATCCGCAGACGGGGCCACAGTGTTTCTTCATTCAGACTTTGGAGTTGGACATGCTGACTAGAACGATCTTGATGACCCTGTGGTTTAAAGTACATGTGCATGGCCGGGCACGGTGGCTCACACCCGTAATCCCAGCTCTTTGGGAGGCTGAGGTGGACGGATCACTTAGGGTCAGGAGGTCAAGACCACACTGGCCAACACTGAGAAACCCGGTCTCTACTAAAAAGTAGCTGAGTGTGGTGATGCATGCCTGGAATCCCATCTACTGGGGAGGCTGAGACAGGAGAATCGCTTGAACCTGGGAGAAGGAGGTTGCAGTGAGCTGAGATTGCACCGTTGCACTCCAGCCTGGGCAACAAGAGCTAAACTCCATCTCAACAACAACAAAAAATATGGAAAGAACAGACAGAAATTCATGACTGCAGGTTCTCACTTATACCTGGAAAGTACACACCAGGCTCTCATGGACACAAAGATGGGAAGAACAGGCCGGGCACAGTGGCTCACGCCTGTCATCCCAGCACTTTCGGATGCCGAGGCGAGTGGATCACCTGAGGTCGGGAGTTCGAGACCAACTTGGCCAACATGATGAAACCTATCTTTACTGAAAATACAAAAAATTAGCTCTGCGTGCTGGCACACACTTGTTATCCCAGCTACTCAGGAGGTTGAGGCAGGAGAACCACCTGAACCCTGGAGAAGGAGGAGGTTGCAGTGAGCCGAGATCATACCATTGCACTACAGACTAGGTAACAAGAGCAAAATTCTGCCTCACAATTAAATAAATATTACATAGTTATATACATATAACATATGCAAATACGCATCATGTATACACATGTGTGTACATAGGAATACGTATACATGCAAAGTCATAGGTACATGTGCATACAATGTTTTCTTTTACATATATGTGAAAGAAAAGTATAAATTTATAGGCATTTGAAAATGCATCTGTGCATGCAAAGACGTGAACACTTGTGTACATGCAAACATCCATCTAAGTGTATACCTTTCAGTGAATCGTGCATATGTGCAGTTATACACCCAAGTGCACGGCAATGTAAACACGTTCACAAATACATATGCATATGTCTGAATATGCGTGCCTGCATTTCCATGTGCAGTACCTGTGCAGATACAGAATCCCTGATACGTGCATAACATGCATATGTATACATAGCTACGTTATGCATGTACATGTGTACACATTTGCATTAGTATCCAAGCGATGGTCTCTCAGTACAAGACAACGTGGTTCATGCGTGTTTCCAGAATGAGTCATCTTTGAGGTCATGTCCCCACAGCAAGGACGTCAGGGCAGGCACTCAGCCAGGCTTTGCCTGACAGGGGTGTGGTGTTCTGTGTCTGGGAGATAGAATCTGTCAAGCACAGAACCTCCGGAGGTAATTATGTTTATAGAATCATGGCCAGCGGGGCTGCCCTGTGGTCCGTGGTGAGGACCGGCCATGTTTATACTGAGGTCAGCATTTCCCAGAGGATGTCTGAACAGTTTGGTTGTGGGACACTCTGAAGAGGGAGTGCCATAGCAGCGATTCCTTTTTTTTTTTAATCAAATGTGTTTTATTTTTTTATTATACTTTAAGTTCTGGGGTACATATGCAGATCATGCAGGTTTGATACCTAGTTCTACACGTGCCATGGTGGTTTGCTGCCTCCATTCCACTATCATGTACATTAGGTATTTCTCCTAATGTTATCCTTCCCCAAACCCCCCCACTCCCTGCTCTCCCTCCCCTAGCCCCCTAACCCCCCAACAGGCCCCAGTGTGTGATGTTCCCCTCTCCATGTCCCTGTGTTCTCACTGTTCAACTCCCACTTATGAGTGAGAACATGTGGTGTTTGGTTTTCTGTTCTTGTGTCAGTTTGCTGAGAATGATGGTTTCCAGCATCATCCATGTCTCTGCAAAGGACATGAACTCATCCTTTTTCATGGCTTCATAGTATTCCATGGTGTCCGTGTGCCACATTTTCTTTATCCAGTCTGTCACTGATGGGCATTTGCGTTGGTTTCAGGTCTTTGCTACTGTGAATGCTGCCGCCATATTCTTGTCCACATTTTTATTTCTGGAAACAGGATCTCTGTCACCCAGGCTGCAGTGCAGTGGCTCAATCTCAGCTCAGGCAACCTCTGCCTCTTGGGCCCAAGCAATCCTCTCACCTCAGCCTCCTGAGTAGCTGGGACTACAGACAAGCACCACCACAGCCAGCTAACTTTTTGCATTTTTGGTACAGAAAGTGTTTCACTATGTTGCCCAGGCTGGTCTCAAACTCCTGACCTCAAGTGATGTGTCCTCTTCACTTGCCCAAAGGCTGGGATTACATGTGTGAGCCACCGCACCCAGCCTCCCAGAATTATTAATTGTCCAGGGGAACCCATTTGGTGACTTGGAAAATTCTCACTCTGTGTATGTGTGTTACTGCATTATCATTGTGGCTTTTTTTTTTTTTTTTTCCTTTTTTTGAGACAGAATTTTGCTCTTGTTGCCCAGGCTGGATTGCAATGGTGTGATCTCAGCTCACCACAACCGTCGCCTCCTGGGTTCAAGCTATTCTCCTGCCTCAGCCTCCCAAGTAGCTGGGATTACAGGCATATGTCACCATGCCCAGCTAATTTTTGTATTTTTAAAGTAGAGATGGAGTTTGTCCATGTTGGTCAGGCTGGCCTTGAACTCCCAACTTCAGGTGATCCACCCACCTCAGAAAGTGCTGGGATACAAACGTGAGCCCCTGCACCCTGTTGTGGCTATTGTTTTTGAACTCAAGGCATAGAGATGCAGAGATGGAAAGCAGGGAGGGACTTCAGTGATCTTCTAGAATGTTCCCCACCACATAGAAAGCAGGAAACGGGCTCAGGAGGAAGTCACAGCAGCCAGCTCCAGACCCCACCCTCCAACGTCCTGGGGCATTTGTGTATCCTGGGAATCCGTCATTGAGATTTCTCCACTGTCTCCCCAGTCTAACTGCCTCTGATATTCTCTCTTGTGTAGCTGGGGTGATGATGGTCCCTCAGAGGAAAACCAGAGATGGATTTGAGGAACATTTCGGCCTGAACTACTTGGGGAACTTCTTGCTGACCAAACTTCTCCTGGATCCCCTGAGAGAGTCAGGGTTCCCTGGCCACAGTGCAAGGGTGGTCACTGTGTCCTCCACCACCCATTATGTCACTGAGCTGAACATGGACGACCTTCAGAGCAGATGGGTGCACTGTGTGAATAGTCATAACAGCATCTATCCCAGGGGGGTTAACAGTTACTGGTCCCCTGTGTCTGTGGGGTGTGGTGCTGCCTGCATTGACTGGACACGGTTGCTCTAGGGACAGGACTCCCTGCATCTGCTGGACGCTGGTGCTCTGGGGACAGTGCCCCCTGTGTCTGCTGGGCAGTGGTGCTCCCTGCATCTGCTGGACAGCGGTGCTCTGGGGACAGTGCTCCCTGTGTCTGCTGGGCAGTGGTGCTCCCTGCATCTGCTGGACAGTGGTGCTCTGGGGACAGTGCTCCCTGTGTCTGCTGGGCAGTGTTGCTCTGGGGACCGTGCTCCCTGTGTCCGCTGGGCAGAGGTGCTGAGAGTGTGATGCTCCATGCATCCTTGCCATCAGCTCTCCCTGCAGGACCGCATAGACCTCGTGCCTCGGCCTCCATGCTGAAGGATTTACCTGGGACCCCTTAGCAAGAACAGCCCTGCCATGCCTGGATTCCCTAACCCCAGGCCTGAGGCAGGGCTGGGTGCGTGGGGGGCAAGTCTTCCGTGACGGCTGCTCGGGGCTCCAGGCATGTGTGTGGTGCCTGCTGTGCAGGACGGCCTGGCGGGAGGGAGGAGGGAGGAGGGAGGAGGGAGGAGGGAGGAGGGGTCTCAGCACAGCCAGCAGCACGTGCTGCAGACAGCAGTCACTGAGCAACGCACGGAGTGGGACAGGGAACCCAGGGCATGTGGGATGCCGAACCCGGGGAATGTGGGACGGGGAACACCAGGAACATGTGGGGAACCCAGGGCATGTGGGATGCGGAACCTGGGGAATGTGGGACGGGGAACACCAAGAATCTGGGATGTGGAACCCAGGGAATGTGGAACCCCGGAAATTTCAGATCCGGATCCCGGGGAATATGTGATGTGGAACCTGCGGCCTGTGAGACGGGGAACCCCATATAATCTGGAACGGGGAACACTGGGAATGTGGGACAGGGAACCCGGGACATGTGGGACGGAAACCCAGGGAATTTGGGATGGGGAACACGGGGAACCCCCGGGGAATGTGGGACGGGGAACACCGGGAATGTGGGACAGGGAGCCCGGGGAATTTGGGACGCGGAACCCGTTGAACCTGGGAAGTGAAACCCCGGGAATCTGGGACGGGGAACCTGGCGAATACGGGAAGGGGAACCCCCAGAATGTGGACTCGGGACCCGGGCACGTGACCTGCTTGTCAGGTATTCCTGCTCGCCAAAGGCAACAGCAACAGCCCTTCCTCCTACCGTATTGGTGGAGGACCGCCTGCCTGTCATTCCGGAGCTCACTTAGGGGCTGATATTCGGGCTCAGAACAATCTCGGTGTCTTTTTTTTTTCTTTTTTAGAGACAGAGTCTCGCACTGTCGCCCAGGCTGGAGTGCAATGGCGCCATCTCGGCTCACTGCAGCCTCCGCCTCCCGGGTTCAAGCTATTCTCCTGCCTCAGTCTCCAGAGTATCTGGGATTACAGGCGCCCGCCACCATGTCCGGCTAATTTTTGTATTTTTAGTAGAGAAGGGGTTTCTCCGGGTTGGCCATGCTGGTCTCGAACTCCTGACCTCAGGCGATTCTTCCCTTTCGGCCTCCCAAAGTGCTGGGATGAGAGGCCTGAGTCACCATGCCCGACCACAATCTGTTTTAAATAATGAAGGGGAGCAGATCAGATCCAGAACAACCCCACCCAACGGAAATGACAGCTACTCTCTAAAAGAATTTAGATGTTACAAAGCAGATTCATGCACTTAATAGAAATTGAGCATCATTATCACGTAAGAAACCTCAGAAAGGTTATCTTACCAACTGCAATTGATAGGAGAGTTGTTCTTCCTATAAAAGCACCTAGATATTAAAGAAAGGCTTTGAGGGCTTCATTCATATGCCATTCACTCTTTTTTTTTTTTTTTTTTTCTCTCTCTCTTTGAGGTGAAGTTTTGCTCTATTGCACAGGCTGGAGTGCAGTGATACCATCTCAGCTCACTGCAACCTCCGCCTCCCGGCTTCCAGGAATTGTCTCACCTCAGCCTCCCAAGTAGCTGGGATTATAGGCACCCACCAACATGCCTGGCTAATTTTTGTGTTTTTAGTAGAGATGGGGCTTTGTTATGTGGACCAGACTGATCTCAAACTCCTGACCTCAAATAATCTACCTGCCCCAGCTTCCCAAAGTGCTGGGATTACAGGTTTGAGCCACTGCCCCCAGCCACCATTAATTTTATATATATATGTTTTATATAATTATGTATTATGTAATTATTATATAATACATAATATATACTAACATTTTTATTATGTATTATATATATAATTTTATTGCATTTTAGGTTTTGGGGTACATGTGAAGAACATGTAGGATAGTTGCATAGGTACACACATGGCACTGTGATTTGCTGCCTTCCTCCACATTACCTATATCTGACATTTCTCCCCATGCTATCTCTTTCCAAGTCCCCATCACCCACTGTCCCTCCCCTATTTCCCCCAACATACCCCAGTGTGTGATGCTCCCCTCCCTGTGTCCATGTGTTCTCATTGTTCAACACCCACGTATGAGTGAGAACATGTGATGTTTGATTTTCTGTTCTTTTGTCAGTTTTCTGAGAATGATGATTTCCAGCTTAGTCCATGTCCCTACAAAGGATACAAACTTGTTTTTGATGGCTGTGTAGTATCCCATGGTGTATATGTGCCACATTTTCCCTGTACAGTCTATCATCGATGGGCATTTGGGTTGGTTCCAGGTCTTTGCTATTGTAAACTGTGCTGCAGTGAACATTCGCGTGCATGTGTCCTTATACTAGAATGATTTCTAATCCTTTGGATCTATACCCAGTAATGGGATTGCTGGGTCAAATGGAATTTCTATTCTAGCGTCCTAACTCCAAATACCTCTGACTGGGACCTAATTTAGCAATAGGATCTTTGCAGATGGAATTCAGTCAAGATGAGATGATTATAGCAGACCCTTGAGAAGGCCACGTGGGGACAGAGGCACAGAGTGGAGTGCTGCGGCCACAAGTCCAGGGATGCTGGAGCCCCCAGACCTCGGGGAGGCTGGAAGGATCCTCCCTTCCACCCTTACAGATACCCCAGAGTAACGTTCAATCGAACACCTAGGCACCCCATGCTCCAGTCAAGTGAACACATAGTATGAACTCTTCCAACGTCGTTCTCAGTATAAGAAGGCCCCTACAGGCAATGACACGTGTCCTTTTAAGAGACAGACGAGGAGACACAGACGCTGAAGGAGAAGTCCGTCCATCCCTAGAGGATCTGGGAGGCAGGAAGCATGTCTGGGTCTTAATCCCTCTCCTGGTGCAGCAACAGTCATATCAGATTAGAGCCCATATTGATGACCTCATTTTACCCGAATTACCTCTTTAAACATCCTAACACTCTGAGGTCCTCGGAGTTCAGGCTTTAACCCATGAATTTCAGAGATGACGGTGTTGGAAATAGATACTCAGTGCTGCAAAGAAAATCAGCCCTGAGACAGAGGATCTTTCAGCCACGCAGTTTTTACTTCCCGGACTGCAGGAAGGGGACCCTCACTAGCCACGTGCCACGAGAATGTGGAAAGCGGAACCCCGGGAATGTGGGACTCGGAACCCGGGGGCATGTGGGAAGGGGAACCCGGGGATTTTGGGACACGGAACCCGGGGAATGCGGGAAGGGGAACCCGGGGAATACGGGAAGGGGAACCCCGGGAATGTGCGACGCGGGACCCGGGCACGTGACCTGCTTGTCAGGTATTCCTGCTCGCCAAAGGCAACAGCAACAGCCCTTCCTCCTACCGTATTGGTGGAGGGCCGCCTGCCTGTCATTCCAGACCTCACTTTGGGGCCGATATTGGGGCTCAGAACAATCTCGGTGTCATTTATTTATTTTTTGACGCAGAGTCTCGCTGTCTCGCCCAGGCTGGAGTGCAATGGCGCCATCTCAGCTCACTGCAACCTCCGCCTCCCGGGTTCAAGCGATTCTCCTGCCTCAGTCCCCCGAGTAGGTGGAACACAGGTGCCCGCCACCACGTCATGTTAATTTTTGTATTTTTAGTAGAGACGGCGTTTCTCCGTGTTGGCCAGGCTGGTCTCGAACTCCCGACCTCAGGCGATCCTCCCCTTTCGGCCTCCCAAAGTGCTGGGATGACAGGCCTGAGTCTCCGCGCTCGACCACAATCTCTGTTTTAAATAATGAAGGGGAGCAGATCAGATCCAGAACAAATCCACCCAACGGAAATGACAGCTACTTTCTAAAGAATTTAGATGTTACAAAGCAGATTCGTGCACTTAATAGAAATCGAGCATCATTATCACGTAAGAAACCTCAGAAAGGTTATCTTACCAACTGCAATTGATAGGAGAGTTGTTCTTCCTATAAAAGCACCTAGATATTAAAAAAAGGTTTTGAGAGCATCGCTCATATTTTTTGTATTTTTAGTAGAGTCGGGCTTTCTACTAATTTTCGTATTTTTAGTAGATATGGGGTTTGACCATGTTGGTTAGGCTGGTCTAGAACTCCTGACCTCAGGCGATCTGGCCGCCTCAGCTACCAAAGTGCTGGGATTAATTCCTCCAAAGTGCTGGCCTCTTCCACCACATTTTTTTTTTTTTTTGAGACGTGAAACCCACATTGCTTTTCGTTTCCTGGTCTCTTCTTTGGCTTCTCCAGTCTGATTATGTAAAATGAATCCTGACCGGCCAGCAGGCCTTTAATTCTATCATTCTGTTTAATGTTTACCCAAAGGTTTGACACAGTTGAGAATCAGGCTTTCACACGACTCTCTCCTAGACCAGCAAAATCAGTATCAAGAGGGAAAGCGTTTGCCGCAGAGATGCTTGGCATTCTCAGGCCATACCCCACATCTGCTGAACCCAAATTTTGGAGAGCAAGGGTTGATGAAGAGACAGTCTTCAGGGAATTCTGATGCATGCTAAACTGTGAGAAACACTCGAATTTAAAATATGCCACTTATTTTTTGTATGAAAGATGTGGTTGTAGGCTTGCACCTGATAAAATCTCTGCCAATAATAAGTGTTAATTGCCAAAATTGATTTACTGGCTTGCAAAATTAGCGTTCCTGTGAACAAATAAATCACAGTATTGTCACATATTCCAAAATCCAAGAGAGTTTTCATGCATGAGAGAACCTGTGTCCTCCACTGGGCTCATTCTGTGATGAAATAAATGAGTGGGAAGAATTTGGGAGGCCAAGGTGGGCAGATCACCTGAGGTCAGCAGTTGAGACCAGCCTGGCCAACATGGTGAAACCCTGTCTCTACTAAAATAAAACAAAACATTAGCCAGGCACGATGGTGGGTGCCTATAATCCCAGCTATTGGGAGGCTGAGATGGAAGGATCACTTGGACCCGGGAGGTGGTGGTTTCAGTGAGCCAAGATCACGCTGCTGCTCTGCCACCTAGGCGTCTGAGCAGGACTCCATCTCGGAAAAAGAAAGTTATATTTGGTGGTCAGGGATAAACATTAGTGGACTATTTCCATTAATGTTATTTCTAGTTTGTCCACCACCCGATGCATGTTCCTGTTAAGAAATGACAGTAGAGAGTATCTGTGCACAAGGTCTGTCAATTGCACGAGGTGCCGGGAAGTCCTGTTGCCAGGAAACAAACACTCCAGTTTTTACAGTAGCTCCAATTACAAGCAGAAAAAAACTTCAACATATCAACTATTCATTATTTAATTTTTTGATGAGTAGAGGAGGAATTCCTTTTGTGTGTGTGTGTGTGTGTGTGGTTTTTTTTGTTTTTTTTGTTTTTTTGATAAACGGTCTTGCTCCGTCACCCAAGCTGGAGTGCAGTGGCATCATTTGCTCACTGCAGCCTCGACCTCCCCACCTCAAATGATCCTCCTACCTCAGTTTCCCATGTAGCTGGTGCTACAGCTGTGTGCCACCATGCCCACCTGGTATTTTTTATGATTTTATTTGTAGAGACAGGGTCTGGCTATGTTGCCCAGGCTGGTCTTGAACTCCTGGCCTCAAGCGATCCTCCCGCCTAGCTTCTCTAGTCACTGTCATACTATGCTTTACTTCAGCATCTAGATTGGGTCTCACACTCACAATTTAGGAACCTCAGCTCCGTGTTTGATCTCTGTGCAGTGCACCTGCTGACCTTTGACTCAGTCCCTTCTGCTATAGTCATTAAATCATGGATGAAGAGTGTCTGTAGACAGTGTCTGTATTTCCTCCCAGGCATTAGCTATTGAAAACGAAGTTCCAGAAGAGGCAAGAGATCCCTTGAGATCAGGAGTTCAAGAACAGCCTGGCCAACTTGGCGAAATCCCATCTCTACAAAAAAATCAACCAGGCTAGGTGGCAGTCGCCTGCAACCCCAGCTACTTGGACTGCTGAGGCAGGAGAATTGCTTGAACCAGGGAGGGGAGGTTGCAGTGAGCCAAGATTGAGCCACTGCACTCCAGCCCAGCCTCAGGGACCACGCAAGACAACCTCTCAAAAAAAAAAAAAAAAAAAAAAGGGACACATATCTTCCAACATATCTTCTAATCTTTAAGATTCCTTTCCTGTGAGACCCTTAAATTTGTTATGTTTTATTTTATTTGAGATGGAGTTTTGCTCTTGGGATCCATCAGGCAGCCATGCTGGAGTGCAGTGGCGTGATCTCAGCTCACTGCAACCTCCGCCTCCTAGATTGAAGCAACTCTCCTGTATCAGCCTCCCGAGTGCTTGGAATTACAGGCACCACCACCACCACGCCCGGCTAATTTTTGTATTTTTTTGTAGAGATGTGTTTTCACCATGTTGGTCAGGCTGGTCTTGAACTCCTGACCTCAAATGATCCACCCACCTCAGCTTTCCAAAATGGTGGGATTACAGGCATGAGCCACTGCATCCAGCCATCATAGATTCTTTATATAAGAAATTCTTTATTTCCCTCTGATGTCCCTTTAAAGACGCAGTGATGGAGGTGTTGTAGGTATGGGAGTGCCTCTCTGTGAACGTGGCTGGTTTGGTTTGAGTTTCTCAACTTAGGTAACTTCGGGTCACTTCTTTATTATTTTGTTTCTAAACATGTCTTCACATCCGGTGAAACTATCGTGTATAGACTGTGAGCTGTGAAACATGTTTTGAGTGTGCTATCCAGTAGTGATTCAGATTTCAGTAAAGGTTTAACACGTTCCTCCTGTGTTGAGAGATAGACATCAGGCAACTGCTACACTCACTGTGTGTCTATTAGCCAAAGTATCAGGGTGTTTGGATGAGGCTACCGGTTACAAGATACATGCCATGTCCGGGTTGTTTTGTCTTTTTTCTCTTAATGGAAAAACTCAAAGAAGTCTCTTCGTTCTCAGTATGTTCTGAGTTGGGTTGATAGTTATCAAGAATGTTACATGTACATGATAGTTTTCAAGAATGTTACATGTAGATGATAGTTATGAAGACTGTTACAGGTAGATGATAGTTATCAAGACTGTTACATATAGATGATAGTTATCGAGCATGTTCCATGTAGGTGATAGTTATTGATAATGTTTCATGTAGGTGATAGTTGTCGAGAATCTTCCATGTAGGTGATAGTTGTCAAGAATGTTCCATGTAGTTGATAGTTGTCTAGAATGTTCCATGTAGGTGACAGTTGTCGAGAACGTTTCATGTAGGTGATAGTTGTCAGGAACGTTTCATGTAGGTGATAGTTGTCACGAACGTTCCATGTAGGTGACAGTTGTTGGGAACGTTCCATGTAGGTGATAGTTGTTGGGAACGTTTCATGTAGGTGACAGTTGTTGGGAAAGTTCCATGTAGGTGATAGTTGTCGGGAACGTTCCATGTAGGTGATAGTTGTCGGGAATGTTTCATGTAGGTGATAGTTGTCGGGAACGTTTCATGTAGGCGACAGTTGTCGGGAACGTTCCATGTAGGTGATAGTTGTCGGGAAAGTTTCATGTAGGTGATAGTTGTTGAGAATGTTCCATGTACGTGACAGTTGTTGAGAATGTTACATGTAGATGGCAGCTATCAAATATGTTAAATGTAGGTATCCTAGAAAGAATATACCAGAGTTATTTGTCCTCTCAAAGGGAAAATTCAATGTAGACACGAAGGATTGTTATCAATGTAGTAGATGCCAGCTATAGTTACTCGTTGAAACAGTGATTGTCATCAGGTTTAACGAGCACTGGAAAAATACCTACGTTCAACTAGGTCATGAGTAGCAGATTGAGTTTCCATAATTGCATTTGCCACGTGATTACCCACTCCTCTCCTGCAATGGAAATGCACTGCAATGCAACGTGTTCACAGGAAGTGAACATAAGACCATTCCGTTGTCTCTGCTTCTACACCACTGCCTCTCAGAGTGCAAATACTGCCTGTTGATCCATATAAAAGGACACTGCTTACAGAGGCTGGCTGGTGAGGTACCAAGATATTACATGTGTACACTCTGCAGTACTTACACGGTAACATAGAAACAGCCCCTTTCCTATAATCAGCACTCAAAGTCGGCTCAGTCTTCATTTTTTTCTTTTACTTTTATTTTTGAGACAGAGTCTCGCCGTGTCACCAGGCTGCAGTGCATTGGTGCGATATCGGCTCACTACAACCTCCACCTCTCAGGTTCAAGTGATTCTCCTGCCTCAGCCTCCCTGGTAGCTGGGATTACAGGCACTCAGCAGCACGCTCAGATGATTTTTGTATTTTTAGTACAGACAGCATTTCACCACGTTGCCCAGGCTGGTCTCGAACTTCTGACCTCGTGATCTGCCTGCCTCAGCCTCCCAAAGTGCTGGGATTCCGGCTGTGAGCCACGGCGCCTGGCCTAGTCTTTGTGGCCTCTGATGACAAGAGAGTCATGCTTTATATAATAAGCAAAAAATGGAAAACTCAAATACCATTTTAGAAGAGCCAGATTTAGCAGCAAGTGATTCTTGCTCAGCTTCTTATTCAACAAGAAAGCATGTTTAATGATTTCTTGTTGTTTTTGACAGAGTTTCCATGTCTGGCCCAGGCTGGAGTGCAGTGGCACCATCTTGGCTGACTGCAATGTCGGCCCAGCGGGCTCAACTGATTTTCTCTCACCTCGGCCTCCCAACTAGCTGGGTCTACAGCTGCGCTTTACCGCCCTTACATACTTTCCGTATGTTTCATAGAGATAAGGTCTTACTGTATTGCCCAGGCTGGTTTGGAAGTCCCGGGCTCAACCCATCTGCCTGCCTTGGCCTCCCTAAGTGCTGGGATTACAGGCATGAGCCACCACGCCCCGCCTAATACCAATGAGTTTTGTCCATCTTTAGGGTTTCATTTAGAAATCGTCATGGGCAATTGTGGCTTCCTGTGTATTTGCTTTCATTCTTCCCCATTTCTTTCTTTATTTAATTTTTTGTTTGTTTGTTTTTTAGATGGAGTTTCACTCTTGTCGCCCAGGCTGGAGTGCAATGGCACCATGTCAGCTCACCACAACCTCTGCCTCCCAGGTTCGAGCTATTCTCCCTTCTCAGTCTCCCAAGTAGCTGGGATTACGGGCACCTGCCACCACTCATGGCTGATTTTGTATTTTTGTAGAGACAGGGTTTCTCCATTGAGGTTGGTCAGGCTGATAGCAAACTCCCAACCTCAGGTGATCCGCCCACCTTGGCCTCCCAAAGTGCTGGGATTATAGGTGTGAGCTACGGTGCCCGGCCCATTCTTTCCCATTTCTGGTGTGGATACAGCTTTATCCCTAACTTCCACCCCAGGGAATCTGTCCTGAATGTACGTGCCCTCTTCAACTCATTTCTACACCTCCTGTAGAGAAATTTATTGATTTTCCCCCACCCCCACAGTGTATTTTTAAACAATGTTAGTTCTCTCTTCTCCACACTACTGCGTAAAGCCGTAATTACACAAACCATCCATTTACTCTGGAGAAATAGGCCTTTGGATGGTACATGTTCTGATTTTGAAAGTAACCATTCGTCTTACCCATAAATCAACCCCGCAGATTGAGAAGTGAATGCTGGTATGTGACAGTTAAAAGACGCATCAGGGTCAAGGACTCAAGATGGCGCTGTGAGAACAAACCAGGATTGGAGCTCTCCTTGAATCCGCGGAGAGGTGAGTCGGAGCTGCATTTCCAGACTGATCTTTGTTGTCCACAGAACGGGGAAATTCCCAAGTATAAAGGAGACATGGGACGCCAGGCAGTACCCCTGCCTGGCGAAGCCAGCAGCCGGGGTGGTGGCGGCCGGCCCTACCCAGCACTCCCCACAGGGCATGCTTGTCTGGGTGCCCTGTTGAACTGGCAACCTGAGACTTGAGAGGGCTGGACTTGAGACTGAATGAGACTTGGACAGTGGGCCAGCCCAGGGGATTGCAGGGACAAAGCGTTTGGGCTAGCCCAGTGGGACGAACAAAACCACGATTTCAAACGATGCCCGTGCAGTCAGTCCAAGACACTCTGTGGGGGAGGGACGTCCACCATTACCGAGACAACCCACCCTAACTGAGATACATGCCCACTGCTGACGCAGCCTGCTGTTGCTGAGGCGACTCACTACAACAGATAGACTCCACCTCAGGGCATGGCGGAGACCACAGCAGAACAGCAGAGCCTGCCCCAACAGGGCGAGCCTCACAACAGCAGGGTGGAGCCTCGGCAGGCAAACAGTGGCTAGTCTGCCTCCTAGCTGGGCAGGACACCTCAACGAACATCCAAAAATAAAGCCCGAACCCCCCAACACAGAGCATATGAGAAAAAAAGTTTTTTTAATCAGCTCTGTTACAGTAGAATCAAACATAGCAGCCTAACAGCCCTGAATGAACAACAGAGCTCACAGCTCAGCAATTGAGCTCCTATAAAGAACAGACTGTCTCCTCAAGCAGCTCCCTGACCCCTCTATATCCAGACGACTGACATTTGGCAGGCATCATCCTGGGACAAAGATAGCAGAAAAAGAAACTGGTAGCATCCCTCACTGTGCCACAGCTGCTAGAGGTGCACCCCAGACAAGCAGGGCCTGGAGTGGACCTCAGCAGTCATACAGCGAAGGGGCTAGACTGGTAGAAGGAAAACCAAGTAACAGAAATACTTCATCATCAACAATCTGGGTGTCTACTCAGAGAACAAATCAAAAAGTCAGCAACTACGCAGACGACAAGCAGATAAATCCACAAAGATGGGAAGAAACCAGCGAAAAAAGGAGGAAAACACCTGAAACCAGAACGCCTCGCCTCCCAGAAAGGACCAAAACTCCTCACCAGCAAGGGAACAAAGCTGGATGGAGAATGACTGTGAAAAAATGACGGAATTAGACTTCAGAAGGTGGATAATGAGAAACTTTTGTGAGCTAAAAGAACATGTATTAAATCAATGCAAAGAAACTAAGGAACTTGAAAAAAGATATGAGGAAATGATACCAAGAATGGATAACTTAGAGAGGAATATGAATGAATTAAAGAAGCTGAAAAACACAATACGAGAACTTCGCGAAGCATGCACAAGTTTCAATAGCAGAATTGACCAAGCAGAAGAAAAAATATTTGAAGTCGAAGACCATCTCAATTAAATAAATCGAGAAACCAAGATTAGAGAAAAAAGCACAAAAAGGAATGAACAAAGTCTCCAAGAAATGTGGGACTATGTGAAAAGACCTAACCTACGTTTGATAGGTGTACCAGAAGGGGATGAAGAGAATGAATCCAAGTGGGAAAATACTCTTCAGGACATCATCCAGGAAAATTTCCCCCACCTAGCAAGACAGGCCAACACTCAAATACAGGAAATACAGAGAACACCACAAAGATATTCCGCAAGAAGAGCAACCCCAAGGCACATAATCGTCAGATTCAACAAGGTTGAAATAAAGGAGAAAATACTAAAGGTAGCCAGAGAGAAAGGTCGGGTCACCCACAAAGGGAAGCCCATCAGACACACAGCAGATCTCTCGGCAGAAACACTACAAGCCAGAAGAGAGTGGGGGCCAATATTCAACATTCTTAAAGAAAAGAACTTTCAACCCAGAATTTCATATCCAGCCAAACTGAGCTTCAGAAGTGAAGGAAAAATAAAATCCTTTGCAAACAAGCAAGTACTCAGAGATTTTGTCACCACCAGGCCTGCTTTACAAGAGCTCCTAAAAGAGGCACTACACATAGAAAGGAACAACCAGTACCAGCCATTCCAAAATCACACTAAATGCTAAAGAGCATCAACATAATGAAGAATCTACAACAACTAACAGGCAAAACAGCCACTTAGCATCAAAATGGCAGTATCAAATTCACACATAACAATATTAACCCTAAATGTAAATGGACTAAATGCACCAATCAAAAGATACAGACTGGCAAATTGGATAAAAATCCAAAACCCATCAGTGTGCTGTATCCAGGAAACCCATCTCACATGCAAGGATACACAAAGGCTCAAAATAAAGGGATGGAGGAAGATTTACCAAGCAAATGGAGAGCAAAAAAAAGCAGGAGTTGCAATTCTCATCTCTGATAAAATAGACTTTAAAGCAACAAAGATCAAAAGAGACAAAGAAGGCCATTACATAATGGCAAAATGATCGATACAACAAGAAGAGCTAATGATCCTGAACATATATGGACCCAACGCAGGAGCACCCAGATACATAAGGCAAGTTCTTAATGACTTACAAAGAGACTTAGACTCCCAAACAATAACAGTGGAAGACTTTAACACTCCACTGTCAATATTAGACAGATCAACCAGACAGAAAATCAACAAGGATATCCAGGGCTTGAATTCAGACCTGGAGCAAGCAAACCTGATAGACATTCACAGAACTCACCACCCCAAATCCACAGAATACACATTCTTCTCAGCACCACATCACACCTACTCAAAAATTGACCACATAATTGGAAGTAAAGCACTGCTCAACAAATGCAAAAGAACTGAAATCATAACAAACAGCCTCTCAGACCATAGTGCAATCAAGTTAGAACTCAGAATACAGAAACCAACCCAGAACCGCACAGCTTCATAGAAACTGAACAACTGGCTCTTGAATGTTGACTGGATAAACAACGAAATGAAGGCAGGAATAAAGAAGTTCTTCGAAACCAATGAGAACGAAGACACAACATGCCAGAACCTCTGGGACACATTTAAATCAGTCTCTAGAGGAAAGTATATAGCAATAAGTGCCCATATGAGGAGAATGGAGAAATCCAAAATTGACACCCTATCGTCAAAATTGAAAGAGCTAGAGGAGCAAGATCAAAAAAACTCAAAACCCAGCAGAAGACAAGAAATAACTAAGATCAGAGATGAACTGAAGGAGAATGAGACACAAAAACCCCTTCAATAAATCAATAAATCCAAGAGCTGGTTTTTTGAAAAGCTCAACAAGATAGACATACCACTAGCCAGATTGATTAAAAAGAAAAGAGAGAACAACCAAATAGATGCAATAAAAAATGATAAAGGGGAAATCACCACAGACTCCACAGAAATTCAAACCATAATCCGAGAATATTACACACAACTCTATGCACATAAACTAGTAAACCTGGAAGAAATGGATAAATTCCTGGACTCCTGAGTGCTCCCAAGCCTAAACCAGGAGGAAGCTGAAACTATGAATAGACCAATAACAAGGTCAGAAGTCGAGGAAGCAATTAAGAGCCTACCACTCAGAAAAAGCCCAGGTCCAGACAGATTGACAGCCGAATTCTACCAGACACACAAAGAGGAACTGGTACTCTTCCTTCTAAAACTATTTCAAACAATCCAAAAAGAAGGAAGCCTTCCCAAATCATTTTACGAGACCAACATCATTCTGATACCAAAACCCGGCAGAGACCCAACAAGAAAAGAAAACTTCAGGCCAATATCCATGATGAACATAGATGCAAAAATCTTCAATAAAATATTGGCAAGCTGATTGCAACAGCAAATCAAAAAAGTTATTCATCGTGATCAAGTAGGATTCATCCCGGGGATGTAAGACTGGTTCAACATATGCAAGTCTATCAACATAATTCACCACATAAACAGAACCAAAAACAAAAACCACATGATTATCTCAATTGATGCAGAGAAGGCATTTCACAAAATTCAAAAGGCCTTTATGCTATAAACCCTCAATAAACTCAGTATTGATGGAACGTATCTCAAAGTAATAAAAGCTATTTATGACAAACCAACAGCCAATATCATACTGAATGGGCAAAAACTGGAAGCATTCCCTTTGAAATCTGGCACTAGACAAGGATGCCCTCTTTCACCACTCCTATTCAATATAGTACTGGAAGTTCTAGCCAGAGCAATCAGGCAAGAAAAAGAAATAAAGGGTATTCAAATAGGAAAGGAGGAAGCCAAATTGTCTCTATTTGCAGACGACATGATAGTATACCTAGAAGACCCCATTGCCTCAGCCCAAAAACTCCTGAAACTGATAAGCACCTTCAGCAAAGTCTCAGGATATAAAATCAATGTGCAAAAATCACAAGCATTTGTCTCCACCAATAACAGACTTAAAGAAAGCCAAATCAAGAACAAACTGCCATTCACAATTGCTACAAAAAGAATAAAATACCTTGGAATACAACTCACAAGGAACATAAGGGACCTCTTCAAGGAGAACTACAAACCACTGCTCAACGAAATCAGAGAGGACACAAACAGATGGAGAAACATTCCATGTTCATGGTTAGGAAGAATTAATATTGTGAAAATGGCTATACTGCCCAAAGTAATTTACAGAATCAACGCTATCCCCATCAAGCTACTATTGACTTTCTTCACAGAACGGGAAAAAACCACCATGAACTTCATATGGAACCAAAAGAGAGCCCGCATAGCCAAGTCAATTCTAAGCAAAAAGAACACAGCGGGGACATCACACTACCGGATTTCAAACTATACTACAAGGCTACAGTAATCAAAACAGCATGGTACTGGTACCAAAACAGAGATATAGACCAATGGAACAAAACAGAGACACTGGAGGCAACACAACATATCTACAACTATACAATCTTTGATAAACCTGACAAAAACAAGCAATGAGGAAAGGATTCCCTGTTTAACAAATGGTGTTGGGAAAACTGGCTAGCCATGTGCGGAAAGCAGACACTGGACCCCTTCCTGACACCTTACACTAAAATTAACTCCAGATGGATTAAAGACTTAAACATAAGACCTGGCACGATAAAAACCCTAGAAGGAAATCTAGGCAAAACTATCCATGACATAGGAGTGTCAAGGACTTCATGAACAAAACACCAAAAGCATTGGCAACAAAAGCCAAAATAGACAAATGGGACCTCATCAAACTCCACAGCTTCTGCACGGCAAAAGAAACAGTCACTAGAGTGAATTGGCAACCAACAGAATGGGAAAAAAATTTTGCAGTTTACCCATCTGACAAAGGGCTGATATCCAGAATTTACAAAGAACTCAAACGGATTTACAGGAATAAAACAAACAAGCCCATTCAAAAGTGGGCAAAGGATATGAACAGACACTTTATGAAAGAAGACATATATGAGGCCAACAATCATATGAAAAAATGCTCATCATCACTGGTCATCAGAGAGATGCAAATCAAAACCACACTGAGATACCATCTCACGCCAGTTAGAATGGCGATCATTAAAAAATCTGGAGACAACAGATGCTGGAGAGGATGTGGAGAAAAAGGAACACTTTTACACTGTTGGTGGGAGTGTAAATTAGTTCAACCATTGTGGAAGACAGTGTGGCGATTCCTCAAGGCCTTAGAAATAGAAATTCCATTTGACCCAGCAATCCCATTACTGGGTATATATCTAAAAGACTATAAATCGTTCTACTATAAGGACACATGTACACGAATGTTCATTGCAGCACTGTTTACAATAGCAAAGACCTGGAATCAACCCTAATGCCCATTGATAATAGAATGGATTGGGAAAATGTGGCACATATACACCATGGAATATTATGCAGCAATCAGAAATGATGAGTTTGTGTCGTTGTAGGGACATGGATGAATCTGGACAACATCATCCTCAGCAAACTGACACAAGAACAGAAAATGAAACACCGCATATTCTCACTCATAGGCGGGTGATGCAAAATGAGAACACATGGACACAGAGAGGGGAGTACTAAACACTGGGGTCTATTGGGGGGAAAAGGGGAGGGCCAGTGGGAGGGGGAGGTGGGGAGGGATAGCCTGGGGAGAAATGCCAAATGTGGGTGAAGGGGAGAAGAAAAGCAAAGCACACTGCCATGTGCGTACCTACGCAACTGTCTTGCATGCTCTGCTCATGTACCCCAAAACCCAAAATGCAATAAAAAATTAAAATAAAAAAAAAAGATGCAGCAGGAAAGCCAGTCTCTACCTCCCTGCTCTTAATGACTCCCTGTTTCCCCCATTTTCCATTCCCCTGGGGTGAGGAGATCAGAGAAGTTTGCCTAAAAAGATATCTTGACAGTAATTGGGGGTTTGTGGTTTATCTTGGATCAAAGGGGGGACTTGAGCTCTGAACAGCTCAATTTCCTTGTCTTAATTCTTCCAGTCTCTTAATTTTTTTTTTCCAGAGTCTCACTCTGTCACCCAGGCTGGAGTGCAGTGGCGCCATCTCAGGTCACTGTAACCTCCGCCTCCCAGGTTCAAGCGATTCTCCTGCCTCAGCCTTCCAAGTAACTGGTATGATAGGGACCTGCCACCACGCCCGGCTAATTTTTGTATTTTTAGTAGAGACAGGATTTCTCCATGTTGGCCAGGCTGGTCTCGAACTCCTGACCTCAAGTGATCCACCCACCTCAGCCTCCCAAAGTGCTTCGATTACAGACCTGAGCTACCGTGCCAGGCCAGGGAATTTCTTTATGGCCAACTTTTATATCCTCAGGGTGGAGGGAAAGTTAGAGTTCTGTTTTTAGGTTTATGGCTGGCATTGAGGTAAAAGTGTTTCGGTTTCTAGGACCCACCTTGGGAAAGACGGATTCTAGTTTCTATGGCTTCCTTGGGGCAAAATCAGTCTGAGAGACAGGTGGTTGGGAGAAGGTCGGAGAGAAATGTTTGCTTCTGAGGCTGCTTATAAGTTCTTCATTTTAGGGTGTCGTTTTCTGAGACCCAACAGAGGCATAATTGTTGTTTTGTTCATTTACTTTATGAAAAAATAAATACATTAATATAGCGGGTATCTAATTGTTTTATATAGTTTCCTGTCTGCTCTGTAGTTGTGAAGTTCTGCTTTTCATCTGGGAAATACGGTGTCTATTGAACATTTTATAACAGGAAGAGGACAAAGCAACACCAGGGCCAGCCGCTCATGTCTGTCATCCCAGCACTTTGGGAAGCCGAGGCAGGCATATCACCTAACGTCAGGAGTTCGAGACCAGCCTAGCTCTCCTTATGAAGCCCCTTGTCTACTATAAATGCAAAAATCATCTGGGTGTGGTGGCGTGCGGCTGTAGTCCCAGCTACTCAGGAGGCTGACGCAGCAGAATCGCTCGAACCCTGGAGGTTGAGGTTGCAGTGAGCCAAGATCGAACCACTGCACTCCAGCCTGGGCAACAGAGTGAGACTCTCTCTCAAAAAAAAATAAGTATTTCTAAAGCATCACTATTAAACGTGGAACATATTTACAGAGGCATAACTGGAAACAGCCAGTTTTCTAAGCTGCTGGTGATTGAGCTTACGAGGGACAGAGAGAGAGAGGGACATTTCTCACTGTACCAGTTATGGGATCGATTTTTATCACTGCATCCTGTGATATCACTAAAACGTTTCTCTAGGCTGCTGGAACCAAGATGCTTAGCACACTGCAGACCTTTCACTACATGTAAGGAAAATTCTTCGTAGTTTGGTAAATTTGTGAAATTGCTTTTGCGAATGTGTTTTATAATTTGAGACTCATCACGAAGACCACATGTGGCCGGGCAGGATGGCTCACACCCGTAATGGAACACTCTAGGAGGTCTCGGCGGATGGATCACCTGAGGTCAGGAGTTTGAGACCAGCCTGGCTAACATGGTAAAACTCCCATCTCTACTGAAAATACAAAAAAAAACAGCTAGGCATGGTGGCATGTGCCTGTAATCCCAGCTACTCTGGAGGCTGAGGCACGAGAATTGCTTGAACTCGGGAGGCAGAGTTTGTGCCACTGCATTCCAGCCTGGGTGAGAATCTAAAAAACAAAGACCACAGGTGACTCATGCCTGTAATCTCAGCACTTTGGGAGACTGATGTGGGTGGTTAACTTGAGGTCAGGAATTTGAGAACAGCCTGGCCAACATGGTAAAATGCCCATCTCTACTGAAAATACAAAAAATCAGCTGGGTGTGGTGGCAGGCAGCTATAGTCCTGGCTCCTCAGGACTCTGGGGAAGGAAAATCACTTGAACGCAGCAGATGGAGGTTGCAGTGAGCCAAGATCATGCCATTGCACTCCAACGTGGGTGACAGAGTGAGACCTTGTTCCATAAAAACAGGCTGGGCACAGTGGCTCATGCCTGTAATCGCAGCAGTTTGGGAGGCTGAGGGGGGTGGATAACTTGAAGTCAGGAGTTGGAGATCAGCCTGCCAACATGGCAAAACTCTAGTCTTTGCTAAAAATACAAAAAAATTAGCTGGGTGTGGTGCAGTCACTTGCAGTCCTGGGCTATTCGGGAGGCTGAGGCAGGAGAATCGCTTGAACCGGGCAGGTGGTGGTTGCAGTGAGCCAAGATCGCGCCACTGCACTCCAGCCTGGTGACACAGTGAGACCCTGTTTCAAAAAAGACAAAAAAGCACTTTGGGAGGCTGAGGCGGGCAGATCATGAGGTCAAGACAGAGATCATCCTGACCAAGATGGTGAAACCCCATCTCTACTAAATATACAAACATTAGCTGGGCGTGGTGTTGGGCGCCTGTAATCCCACCTACTCAGGAGGCTGAGGCAGGAGAATCGGTTGAACCCAGGAGAACGCACGGAGTGGGACGTGGAACCCGGGGCATGTGGGACGGGGAACCCGGGAAATGTGGGACGGGGAACCCGGGGAATGTGGGACGGGGAACCCGGGGAATGTGGAACGCGGAACCCAGGGCATGTGGGAAGGGGAACCCAGGGAATGTGGGACGGGGAATCAGGGGTATGTGGGAAGGAGAATCCTGGAGAATGTGGAAAGGGGGAACACCGAGAATGTGAGTCAGGGAACCTGGGGAATGTGGGAAGGGGAATCCGGAGAATGTGGGACGCGGAACCTGGGGAATGCGGGACGGAGAACTTGGGACATGAGGGATGGGGAGCCTGGGGCATGGGGGCAGGGGAACCCTTGGAATTTGGGACGTGGAACCAGGGAATGCGGGAAGGGGAATCCCGGGAATGTGAGATGCGGAATCTGGGGAATGTGGGATGGGGAACCCCGGAAATGTGGGACATGGAACCCCAGGAATGTGGAACGAAGAACCTGGGGAATGCGGGAAGGGGAACACGGGGAACTCCAGGCATGTGGGACGGGGAACCCGGGAATGTGCGATGGGGAACCCCGAAGAATATGGGAAGGGGAACCCCGGAAATTTGTGACGCGGAATCCGCGGCATGTGAGACGGGGACCCCACGGAATGTGGGACTCCGAACCCAGGGCATGTGGAATGCGGAACCCCGGAAATGTGGGATACGAAACCCGGGGCATGTGGGACGGGGAACACGGGGAATGTGGGACACGGAACCCAGGGAATGTGGGACGGGGAACACGGGGAATGTGAGTGTGGTGACAGACACCTGCAGTCCCGGGTCACTCGGGAGGCTGAGGCAGGAGAATCGCTTGAACCCACGAGGCGGAGGTTGCAGTGAGCCGAGATGGCGCCATTGCACTCCAGCCTGGCGAGAGAGCCAGACTCCGTCTCAAAAACAAACAAAGAAACAAAGGAGACCAGATGAACAAGTGACGTTGAACTGGTGGGAGGCCCAGTCACGTGGGGCATCCAGCCGCATTAGCAATTCCGCTGAGATGTGCTGAATGCTTAATCGGGTGAATCACATCCATGGTTTTTCTCGTATTATAAAAAATAATTATTGAGGTTGAAAGGATAAGGGGAAACAGCCATGAGGGCACATCAATCCCCACCCCCCAAAAAGCTGATATGAGCTACGTTAATATCAGAGGAAAATCTTGTGTTCCTTTGATTAAGCAAATGGGCTTCCTGCCTCATATCCACAGGGGCGAAGACGGAGGCACCGGCTTCTCAGAAAGACCGTTTCTTTTTTTCCGGTATTTCTTTTATCGCAAGGCTGGAGAGCAAAAACACAGAGGTCAGGCTCAAATCTGTCTCCGGATTTGGGGTCGGAGACAAGCCTTGTTCTGTTTTTTTCCTTTTGGAATCGGGGTCTCACTCTGTTGCCCAGGCTAGAGGGCCATGCAGTGAACCTGGCTCACCGCCGCTCCGACCTTGTGGACTCAAGCAATCCTCTTACCTAACCCTCCCCAAGAACTGAGACCACAAATACTTCCTCCGACACCCAGCTAATTTTTTTAAAAGTTTTTAGTAGAGGTGGGGTCTTGCTCTGTTTCCCAAGCTGGTCTCAAACTTCTGAGGTCAATGGGTCCTATTGCCTTGGCTTCCCAAAGTGCTGGGAATATAGGTATGAGAATCACTTGAGGTCAGGAGTTCAAGACCAGCCTAACTAACCTGGTTAAACTCCGGCTTTACTAAAAATACAAAAATTAGCTGGGCGTGGTGGCACATGCCTGTAATCCCAGGTACTCGGGAGGCAAAGGCAAGAGAATTGCTTGAACACAGGAAGCAGAGGTTGCAGTGAACTGAGGTCACGCCACTGCACTCCAGCCTGGGCGACAGAGTGAGACTCTATCTCAAAAAAAAAAAAAAAAAAAAGTAAAATAATAACATCTCTGGCAGGCTGAGGTAGGTGGATCACGAGGTCAGGAGTTTGTGACCAGCCTGGCTAACATAGTGAAACCCTGCCTGTACTAAAAATACAAAAGTTAGCTGGTGGTTGTTGCATGTGCCTGTAATCCCAGCTACTCAGGAGGCTGAGGCAGGAGAATCTCTTGAACCTGGGAAGAGGAGGTTCCAGTGAGCCAGATCATGCCACTGCATTCCAGCCTGGGCGACAGAGCGAGACTCCATCTCAAAAAAATAGAACATGGTTATTTTCTGATGATATGCTAAACAAGGGGTGGGTTTTTCATGACTGGGTGGACAGAGTGAGCCTCTAAAAATAAATTAGTAACATAATTTAACATCTCTGACCCCGGTACAGTTAAGGAACGAGTTTGTAATAGAAAGACGAACTACAAAAATCCACATGCATTGGAACACTGGGCAAGAGACTATGCGACCACACGTGGGTCCAGGGGAGGTGGCTGCCTGTAGACATGGCTGAAGCTACGGATGCCGTCAGGATGAAGCATTCAGGGGTGAATGCCGTCAGCCTCTTACACCTTATCCTGTTTGCCCCAAAGTGCCTGCTACTCACCCCACGGAGCCTACGCCCAGAGCAAGCTGGCCCTCGTCCTCTTCACCTACCACCTGCAGCGGCTGCTGGTGGCCACGGGGAGCCACGTGACGGCCAATGTTGTGGACCCCGGCGTGGTCGACACAGACTACAGACATGTAGTCTGGTGAAGAAGCTTCTCAGCTGGCTGCTTTTCAAAGTAAGGCGCTTCAGCTTCTGTGCTTTCATGGCTACACCTAAAGCTGTTTACAGGAAATAGGAACTCCCCATGCAGACCCCAAGACAGGGTTCTTGGATCTCAGGGAGTCTGCAGTGCAAAATGAAAGCAAGTTTATCAAGAAAATAATATGTTGGGCAGGGTGACTCATGCCTGTCATCCCAGCACTTTGGGAGGCGAAGATGGGTGGATCATGAGGTCAGGAGTTCGAGAGCAGCCTGGCCAGCATGGTAAAACCCCATCTCTGCTAAAAAATACAAAAATTAGCTAAGTGTGGTGGCAGGTGCCTGTAAGCCCAGCTATTCAGGAGGCTGAGGCAGAGAATTGCTTGAACCCAGGAGGTAGAGGTTGCAGTGAGCCGAGATCCCATTACTGCACTTGAGTCTGGGTGACAGAGCAAGACTCCTCAAAAAGAAAGAAAAAAGATAAAATAAGTGAATAAAGAATGGTGATTCCATAGACAGAGCAGCCCTGAGGGCAGCTGGTTGCCCATTTTTATGGTTATTCCTTGATGATATGCTAAATAAGGGGTGGGTTTTTCATGCCTCCCCTTTCTAGACCATGCAGGGTGGCTTCCTGACGTTGCCACGGCGTTTACAAACTATCATGGCTCTGGTGAGAGTGTCGCAGTGAGGATGACTGGAGGTCCCTCTTGTCACCATCTTGGTGCTGCTGGGTTCTGGCCGGCTCCGTTACTGCAGGCTGTTTTGTCAGCAGGGTCTTTGTGACCTGTATCTTGTGCTGACCCCTTATCTCATCGTCTACCTTAGAATGCCTTCACCATCTGGGAATGGAGCCCAGTAGGGCTCAGCCTCAGTTTACCCAGCCCCTACTGAAGATGGAGTCACTCTGGTTCATACACCTCTGACACAGCCACTTCCAGGCAGCATGTGTGGGGTGCTGGGTGCATAGATTCAGGGATTTGTTTCTACATTCTCACCCCAAAACCCTGATTGTCTGCAAGCTTGGTAGGTGACCCCATGTCACTGCGTAGTGGCCATAAATGAATCTTCTTAGGAGATGCAGACCCTTTGTCGATGCTGTGGTAGGGCCAACGGAAAAACGTCCTCCTTTGCCCTCCAAAGGTTTGCCGAAAAATCAACTCACAAAATACAGTTTCCTTTATTCCAAGATGAATAAAGGAAAGGTCACAAAAACGTATTCTCATATGCGGAGGAGAAAGACAGAGGGATTGCCCCGTCACACTGGGGGTATGTACTCTTCTTTTTAGGGGACAGGGAGTGGGGAATTGGGGTGAATTTAGGGGAACGGTAAATGGTTTTGAAGGGAAGTGAATGGGTTGGAAGCATGTACAGTGGTCCGTGACACAGGCGGTTGAACCACAGAACAGACAGTGGTTTCTGAGGCATTTGTACACAGCTGTTGACAGATGCCGTCTTCCCTCCAGCGATACGGGTTCAGAAACGCAGGGAAGGGGTCCCAGGTCCTTCCTCCTCCTTTGGTGGGTCCGGACATTGGGGAATTTCAGAGAAGAGCTTTACCCTGTGCCTTGGGAGACACAGAAATCAAGGGGGTGTCAAGATCACTACCTGTGGCTGTCTGTCCTGCAGACCTTAACTTAGTGATGGATGAATAAAGTACATTGACACACAGATACTATATTTTGGCCAATTCAACCGAGGGACTGGTTGGCTTACAGACTCCTTGGAGAATTCTGTAAAGACATAGCCACCGGCTCCAACCAGCCACTGAGACTTGCATTTATCCAGTACAGTTTAGCTGGCACATGCTTGAGTACAGACCAGCAGAGGTTAAAGATCGAAGGACAGGTTCTGATGCCCAAAGCAAACACCCTTAGTGGGTAACATCTCAGGTTCACCTCCCCGCCATTGAGAGGCCATCCAGCTCAAAGGTTAGTTTTAAGACCACATGCGGCCGGACATGGTGGCTCACGCTTGCAATCCCAGCACTTTGGGAGGCCGAGGCTGGCGGATCATGAGGTCAAGAGACCGAGACCATCCTGGCCAACATGGTGAAACCCCGTCTCTACTAAAAATACAAAAATTTGCTGGGCATGGTGGCACACGCCTGAGGTCCCAGCTACTTGGGTGGCTGAGGTGGAAGAATCACTTGAACCCACGAGGCAGAGGTTGCAGTGAGCCGAGATTGCACCATTGCACTCCAGCCTGGTGACAGAGCAAGACTCCATCTCAATAAAACAAAACAAAACAAAACACATGAGTAAACAAGCTAGCTAAGTAAACTACTCACATTCCTTTCTATTTGTGCCCCAATTGAGACTTTCATCACCACATGCACAGGTCTGTCCTGCAGACCCTGACTTAATGACAGGTGAATGAAATACACTCCCACACCCATTCGGTGATGAGAATGGGCTACGGATGGTCCTGAACTGCTTTCCAAGGGCAATTGCAGCTAATCGACTACCACTGGCTGCTCCTCCTCACATTTATTCAGTATTGATTTAATAACAGAGGTTCCAAGTCAACATGTTTGTAGATAATTACCACGGTTAGAAGAATGCTTTTATGAATTATTAAAGTTTTTGGTTCTTGGGCCCAGAATAATCACCATTAATGGGTGATTCAATTTCGACCTGCCCCTGAGAGGACCATCCAGCAGAAAGTTTACATGAGTAAACACGGTAGAGCCAAAAGGACGTGGGATAAACAAAGTTAACTGGGGAAGCTTTTATTGTCTGTAATGTCTTTTCCCATGACGTAAAGCTCTAATATCTGAACTGGCTGCCTTCAGCACGTTCTTCAGCCTTCTGTTTACAATGGCAAACACTTGGAACCAACCCAAATGCCCATCAAGGATAGACTGGATAAAGAAAATGTGGCACAGAGACACCATGGAATAGTATGCAGCCATCAAAAAGGATGAGTTTATGTCCTTTGCAGGAACATGGGTGAAACTACAAACCATCATTCTCATCAAACTGACACAAGAACAGAAAACCAAACACCGCATGTTCTCACTCATAAGTGGGTGTTGAACAATGAGAACTCAGGGACACAGGGAGGGGAGCATCACACATTGTGGCCTGTTGGGGGGTAGGTGGGTTAGGGGAGGGATAGCAGCGCATGGGGGAGTTGCGGAGGGAGACCATTAGGAGAAATACATAATGTAGATGACGGGGGGGATGGATGCAGCAAACCACCATGGCACGTGTATATCTATGTAACAATCCTGCATGATCTCCAGTGTACCCCAGAACTTAAAGCATAATTTTAAAAAATGAAAAAAAGAAACCCTTCGGCCTTCCAAAAGGTTCAAGACTATAATCTTAAAACATTCCCTAATATTTCCCTAATATTTTGCCAGACACCTCGAGTGAATCCCAACACCTAATCTCTCTGGCTTCTGCCAAGAGACTCTGGCTGCCTTCAGCCAGGAACTACGGAAAAAAACCCTTAGGCCTTTCCTTCCAAAAGGATTCCAGACTATATTCTATAATGTTTTCTACTATTTCTCCCTTAATATTTTTGCCACCACCCTGAGTGAATTCACACAGAGGGACAGGTCAGAGAGGTGTTGAAACCCCATTTCTACTAAAAATACAAAAAATTAGCCAGTGTGGTGGTGGGTGTATGTGATTCCAGCTACTCAGGAAGCTGAGGCAGAAGACTCACTGGAACCAGCGAGGTGGAGGTTGCAGTGAGCCAAGGTTGTGCCACTGCATTCCAGCCTGGGCAGTAAAGCCTTGTCCTTCAGTTGAGCAGGACAAAGCATCAGACTTTGGGGTGTTTGGTGTTTTAAGACCCAGCAATTGAGTGGCTCTCATTTCTGCAGTGATCTTTGCTGCCCTGATACATTATCTTCTTACTCAGGGCAACGACTCATATCCCAGCTATTCCCTTCCATTTTTTGGATGTTGTTCTTTTGTTTGTTTTTGAGACGGAGTCTTGCTCTGTCATCTAGGCTGGAGTGCAGTGGCGTGATCTTGGCTCACTGCAACCTCCACCTCCTGGGTTCAAGCTTTCTTTTCTTTTTTCTCCCTCCCCCTCTCCCCTCTCCCCTCTCCTCCTTTCCCCTCCCTTCCCCTCCCCTGCCCTCCTCCTCTCCTCTCTTTTCCCTTCCTTCCCTCCTTCCTTCCTTTTCTCCCTTCCTTCCTTTCTTCCTTCCCTCCCTCCCTCCCTCCCTTCCTTTCTTTTCCCTCCGTCCCTCCCTCCCTCCCTCCCTCCCTCCCTCCCTCTCTTCCTTCCTTCCTTTCTTTTCCCTCCATCCCTCCCTCCCTTCCTCCTCCCTCCCTCCCTCCCTCCCTCCCTCCCTTCCTTCCTTCTTCCCTCCCTTCCTTCCTTCCTTCCTTTTCTCCCTCCCTTCCTTCCTCCCTCCCTCCCTTCCTCCCTTCCTTCCTTCCTTTCTTTTCCCTTCGTTCCTCCCTTCCTCCCTCCCTTCCTCCCTTCCTTCCTTCCCTCCTTCCTTCCTTTTCTCCCTCCCTTCCTCCCTTCCTTCCTTCCCTCCTTTCTTCCTTTTCTCCCTCCCTCCCTCCCTCCCTCCCTCCCTCCCTCCCTCCCTCCCTTCCTTCCTCCCTTCCTCCCTCCCTTCCTCCCTGCCTCCCTTCCTTCCTTCCTTTCTTTTCCCTCCATCCCTCCCTTCCTTCTTTTCTTCCTTCTCTGACAGAGTTTTGCTCTCGTCACTCAGGCTGGAATGCAGTGGTGCTGTCTCGGCTCACTACAACGTCCAACTCCCAGGTTCAAGCAATTCTGCCTCAGCCTCCCAAGTAGCTGGGATTACAGGCATGTCCCACCATGCCTGGCTAGTTTATGTATTTTTAGTAAAGACAGGGTTTCACCACGTTGGCCAGGCTGGTCTTGAACTCCTGACCTCAAATGATCTGCCCACCTTGGTCTCCCAAAGTGCTAGGATGACAGTCAACAGTCACGGTGCCCGTCCCCATTGAGGTCTTCTGCAGTGATATTTCTCTGGGAGCTATGGATTTGTTTTCTTTCCTGTCTATCTCAAGCTGGGATACTGAAGTTTTCATCATTTGTTTACAAGAGAAAAGAAAGAACCTTGAGAATTTCTTCTGTTTTCCCCATTACATTGCAGAACCGTCTAAGTGTCATTTTTTAAAGTGTCTGCTTTTGAAACACTGCCACAGTTCGCCTTGGAAACCGCGCGGGCCGGGGAATTTTCGGAAGAGCGATTCTCACTCAGCTTTCAACATTTCTCGAACATGTATTGCTTTGTTGAAGTTTCTGCCTCTTTGTGAGTCAGTTGAGCCTGCTTTTCTCTTTAGATAACTGCTCCATCACGGTTTGGGGTTAATGAGCGTGCCTACAAATTCCCTTTTCTTCCCATTGGACTGCCTGCCTTTGCTCTCGGTTTCATCTCAAAGTCTCTTACAGAATCAGCTGTTCTTTGAATCTCTAATTCCTTAAGCAAAGAAATTTCAAAATATTAGTTTTTTGGGTTTTTTTTTTTTTTTTTTTTTTTTTTTGAGACGGAGTTTCACTATTGTTTTCCAGGCTGGAGTGCAGTGGTGCAATCTCGGCTCACCACAACCTCTGCCTCCCAGGGTCAAGCGATTCTCCTGCCTCAGCCTCCTGAGTAGCTGGGACAACAGGTGTGTGCAACCACGCCTGGCTGATTTTGGTATTGTTAGTAGAGATGGGGTTTCACCATGTTGACCAGGCTGGTCTTGAACTCCTAACTGCAGGTGATCCACCTCCCTGTGCCTCCCGAACTGCTTGGATTACAGGCGTGAGTCACCTCACTTGGCTTTTTCTTTTTTTCTGCCTCTGAATACGCCTCGTCTGATCTGAAGCAGAGTTAACTCTGGTTAGTGTTTAGATGAGGCATCATCTGGGAAAACCTGGGTGATTTCTACTCTATTCCATTTTATTTTATTTTATTTTATATTGAAACAGAGTTTCACTCTGTCGCCCAGGCTGGAGTGCAGTGGCACAAATCTGAGGACAGCATTTGCTTTCTTTTTTCTTTTAAATTTTTTCTAGGCTAGGTCTTGCTCTGCATCCCTGGCTGCAGCATATGTTTTTACACAGACGGTATCTCACTCTTCACTCAGGATGCTCTTAGGCTCTGGGATTATGACTCAGTCACTTGCTGAAGCCTCAAAATCCTGGTTTTAGGCGATTCTCCCACCTCGGCCTCCCAGAGTGCTGGGATTACAGGCACAAGCCACCGTCACTGGCCTTGATTTTATTTTTCTTCTAAATATTCAACAACCAAAGTGGAATTCTAGCCACATGAGTCATTCTTTAATCCTTTGATCAACGTCTGCAAATTTGGATTAAAAACAACCATGGGGCATTGCTTGAGTCATAGTGCCTTTATATAAAAGAAAACATGACGGAAACTTTAAAATTATAAAGCAGAAGAATACACATTAGCATGGAAATGAAATACAAATGATGTAAGAATCTTAAAGAAAAGTCTGTGCAGCAGTGGTAGCTCTGATGCTGCATTTATAAAGATAATTCTGTATTGCTGTGTCAGAATTGTTTCCTAGTGTGTATGCATGCATTGTATATTAACACTTGGAAGACCAGCCAGGCACGGCGTCTCATGCCAGTGATCCCAGCACTTTGGGAGGCCAAGGTGGGCGGATCACTTGAGATCAGTAGTTCGAGACCAGCCTGGCCAACGTGGTGAAACCCCATCTCTACTAAAAATACAAAAAATCAGCCGGGCATGGTGATGCGTGCCTGTAATCCCAGCTACTCAGGAGGCTGAGGCAGGAGAATCGCTTGAACTAGTGAGTCAGAGATTGCAGTGAGTCAAGATTGTACCATTGCACTCCAGCCTGGGCAACAAAAGTGAAACTCCATCTCAACAAAACAAAATAAAATAAAAAGACTCGGAGGACCTGCCTAGTAGACCCTGGGGAGAATCTGTGTGATGTACAAGTCTTTGTGTTCCTTCTTTTCTTTTTGGAGACAGAGTCTCGCTCTGTTTCCCAGACTGGAGTGCAATGGCACAATCTTGGCTCACTGCAACCTCTGCCTTCTGAGTTCAAGCAATTCTCCTGCCTCAGCCTCCTGAGTAGTTGGGACTACAGGAGCACACCACCACAATCAACTAATTATTGTATTTTTAGTAGAGATCATCTCACCAGCTGGCTTATTTATTTATTGATAAGTAATGGGTCTACTTCTGATAGTGGTAATGTGATTCACTGATCTCTTCTAAGAAACTGGAATTCAGAGGAAGTAGTCTAGTGCAAGAGGCAGACCCAGGAGATAGACTGAGTCGTGTATTCTACAGATGTCCACATCCTAATCTCCATTTTCTGGACAGAATAATGTCCCCAAAGATGTCCATGTCCTAATTCCCATATGTCAGACAGAATAATGGCCCCAGAGATGTCCACGTCTGAATCCCCATATGGGAGACAGAATAATGGCCCCAAAGATGTCCACATCCTAATCCCCATGTGGAAGACAGAATAATGGTCCCAAAGATGTCCACATCCTAATCCCCATGTGGAAGACAGAATAATGGCCCCAAAGATGTCCACATCCTAATCCTCATGTGGGAGACAGAATAATGGCCCCAAAGATGTCCACATCCTAATCCCCATGTGGGAGACAGAATAATGGCCCCAATGTTGTCCACATCCTGATCCCCACAGTTTGTCAACAGGGGACTTCCTTGACAATGGGAGGTTTTAAAAGCGGATCTCGGGGCACAGTGCAGGCTGGCTACGTGGCTGTGCTGTGCAGTGATGTTGCCTGGGCTTTTAATGTAACCACCACCCAAACAGTGTACATCATACCCATTTGGTAATTGGGGACTTTGCAGATTTGCTTAAATTGGAGATCTTGGGATGGGGACATCGTGTGCTCTCATCATAAGTAGGAGAAAGGAAAATCAGAGCCACAGAAAGAAAAGTCAGAAGCTGAGGCGACACAGCTCCTGTCTTTCAAGACGCAGTAAGAGGCCAGGCACCAACAGGAACAGACCTCAGAAGCTGGGCAAGGCAAGGAAAAGGGTTTTTCCTGGAACCCTCCAGAAGGAACCGGCCCTGCTGACACCACAGTTTCACCCCAGTGACATCCAGCTTTTGCTTTCTAACCTCTAGAACTTTAAGAGGACACACGTGTGCTGTTTTAACCCATCGAGCGTGTGCTGGCTTGTTAGAAAGCCACAGGACATGCATGCACACCCTTGACATGAGTCTTAGCTAAGGGCATGGTTTCACTGGTCCTTTGGGGCTGGAGGCGGTGTACTGGAAGAAGAGGAGACTGTTTTTGCAAAGCCTAAAGTGTGCTTGACTGGTTGGATATGGAAAGGAGTAGAGATTTTTTGTTTCTGATTCAGGTCATTTGAAGGAATGATAGTGTCTGTCCAAGAGATGGAGAAATGGGGAAATGCCCCAGTGGGGACTTGGGAAAGGTTGACTTTGAGGGGTCTCTACATGGATACACCCACAGTGCTACCATGAATGTGCATCTGCAAAAGAGAGGAGAATGGGGATGGAGACTGCAGCTTCAAATATGGAGGCAGGGAGGGAGGTGCAGAATGCATGTACATGGATACAGCTGTGTGCATGGATCCGAGCTGTGTGCATGGGTGAAGGCAGGCAGGGAGGTGCAGAATGCATGTACATGGATACAGCTGTGTGCATGGATCAGAGCTGTATGCGTGGGTAGAGTAAGGCAGGGAGGTGCAGAATGCATGTACATGGATACAGCTGTATGCATGGATCAGAGCTGTGTGCGTGGGTAGAGTAAGGCAGGGAGGTGCAGAATGCATGTACGTGGGTCTACCTGTGTGCATGGATGAGAGCTGTGTGCATGGGTGAAGGCAGGCAGGGAGATGCAGAACGCATGTACATGGATACAGCTGTGTGCATGGATCAGAGCTGTGAGCGTGGGTGAAGGCAGGCAGGGAGGTGCAGGATGCACCTACATGGATACAGGTGTGTGCATGGATCAAAGCTGTGAATGTGGGTGAAGGCAGGCAGGGAGGTGCAGAATGCATGGACATGGGTCTAGCTGTGTGCAGGGGTCAGAGCTGTGTGCATGGGTGGAGGCAGGCAAGGAGGTGCAGAATGCATGTACATGGATACAGCTGTGTGCATGGATCCGAGCTGTGTGCATGGGTGAAGGCAGGCAGGGAGGTGCAGAATGCATGTACATGGATACAGCTGTGTGTATGGATCCGAGCTGTGTGCGTGGGTGGAGGCAGGCAGGGAGGTTCAGAATGCATGTACATGGAACCAGCTGTGTGCATGGATCCGAGCTGTGCACATAGGTGAAGGCAGGCAGGGAGGTGCAGAATGCATGTACATGGATACAGCTGTGTGCATGGATCCAAGCTGTGTGCATGGGTGAAGGCAGGCGGAGAGGTGCAGAATGCATGTACATGGATACTGCTGTGTGCGTGGGTGGAGGCAGGAAGAGAGGTGCTGAATGCATGTGCATGGGTCTAGCTGTGTGCATGGATCAGAGCTGTGTGCATGGGTGGAGGCAGGGAGGGGGGTGCTGAATGCATGTGCATGGGTCTAGCTGTGTGCATGGATCAGAGCTGTGTGCATGGGTGGAGGCAGGGAGGGGGGGTGCTGAATGCATGTGCATGGGTCTAGCTGTGTGCATGGATCAGAGCTGTGTGCATGGGTGGAGGCAGGGAGGGGGTGCTGAATGCATGTGCATGGGTCTAGCTGTGTGCATGGATCAGCGCTGTGTGCATGGGTGGAGGCAGGGAGGCGGGTGCTGAATGCATGCTCATGGAGACAGCCGTGTGCATGGATCAGTGCTCATGATACGAAAGCAGAGAAAGAAGGGTGATGGTGAGAATAGGGTCCCTGAAGAACCAGGATGTGGGGACCTCTTGCAGCTACTGCGCTCTCCGCTCCTTCCCGCCATGCCTCTCATTTTTCTACTTTAATTCTGGGTAATAATATCGAGTAAGATTGTTGTGAGCTTTGCTGACAGAATCTATGGAAAGCATTTGCATGGCTGTGAAGCCGTATGTAATTATGTAATTAGGAGCCATTCATTCCTCTCTGACTACATTGCTTCTGGCTGTATTTCATGTGCTTGAAACTCCATCCTCTGTGCTGTTTTCCATGTGTTTCACCTTGTTTCTTTCCTGCACTTGTGCCTGACCATCCACCCACTGCCCATGCCTGTGGGAAGGTCCAAGGTAGCACGGATTATTTCCAAGAGTGTCTTCCCTTGCCCCAAGAGCGGGCAGTATGTGGGTGAGCATTTAACAAACATTCACCGGACTGAAAGAAGTTGAAATGGTTCCTGTAGCTTGCAGTTCAACAGTACGTAGGACTGAACAGTGGCTTTATGCAGATTTTACTACATTTCTGCACCATCTCCCTGGACCTCCAGCGGGCATCTGGCACTTCAAAGGTTCCCTTTCCTTTCAACACATGCACACCTGTGTTTATTGTGACACTATTCACAATAGCAAAGACCTGGAACCAACCCCAATGCCCATCAATGATAGATTGGATAAAGAAAATGTGGCACATACACACCAGGGAATACTATGTAGCCATAAAAAAGGATGAGTTGGTGTTCTTTGCAGGAACATGGATGAAGCTGGAAGCCATCATTCTCAGCAAACTGACACAGGAACAGAAAACCAAACACCACATGTTCTCACTGTAAGTGGGAGTTGAACAGTGAGAACACATGGACACAGGGAGGGGTACATCACATACTGGGGCCTGGGAGGCTGGAGGGTAGGAGGATAGGGGAGGGAGAGCAGGGGTGGGGGGATTGGGGAGGGCTAACATTAGGAGAAATACCTAATGTAGCTGATGTGGGGATGGATGCAGAAAACCACCATGGCACATGTATACCTGTGTAACAAACCTGCATAATCTGCACATGGACCCCAGAACTTAAAGTATAATAAATAATTTTTTTAAAAAAGGGAACTCACTGCATTCTTGGAACTGAGCTCACCTTCTGTCCTCTTGCCAGTCTCTTAGGATTGTCATTTTTTTTTAAAGCTGTAGCTAGAACAGGATGTGTTATTTAAGCCACAGGGAGCATGATTTACACAACCGTGTTGTGTATTCACAAGGCAACTTTCATTTCCCTGCAGAAGCCCCCACCAGGGAAGCGCACTCCATCATTCTGAGAATGTGTGGGAGACAGCGCCTGTCACTCACAGCTGCAGAGGGGTGGGTCATTAAATTCTGCCGGGAACCGGCAGCTCCTTGGTCTAGACAAGAGCTTGACTGGATAGGGAGTGTTTAGTCTTTGTGGGCGGCCTCTAGTCTCTTTGGCATATTTCTTTCTTTTTCTAAAAAAATTTATTTATTATACTTTTAAGTTCTGGGGCAGATGTGCAGAGCGTGCCGGATTGTTACATAGGTCTACACGTGCCATGGTGGTTTGCTGCCTCCATCCCCACTTCATCTACATTAGGTATTTCTCCTAATGCTATCCCTCCCCAATCCCCTCACCCCCTGCTATCCCTCATCTAGCCCCCCAACCCCCAACAGGCCCCGGTGTGTGATGCTCCCCTCCCTATGTCCATGTGTTCTAATTGTTCAACTGCCACTCATGAGTGAGAACATGTGGAGTTTTTTTGTGTGTTCTTGTGTCCATTTGCTGAGAATGATGGTTTCCAGCTTCATCCATGTCCCTGCAAAGGACATAAACTCATCCCTTTTTATGGCTGCATAGTATTCCATGGTGTCTGTGTGCCACATTTTCTTTGTCCAGTCTACGATCAGTGGGCATTTGGCTTGGTTCCAAGTCTTTGCTATTGTAAACAATGCTACAGTAAGCATACGTGTGTATGTGTCTTTATAATAGGATGATTTATAACCCTTTGTGTATATACCCAGTTATGGGATTGCTGGGTCAAATGGTATTTCTAGTTCTAGATCCTAGATCCTTGAGGAATCGTTTTTTTGTTTCTGTTTTTGTTTTTTTTGGAGATAGAGTTTCACTCTTTTTGCTGAGGCTGGAGTGTACTGGCCCAACCTTGGCTCGCTGCATCCTCCGCCTCCCGGGTTCAAGCCATTGTCTCGCCATATGCATGGGTCTAGCTGTGTGCATGAAGGAAGGCAGGGAGGGAGTTGCTGAATGCATGTGCGTGGAGCCAGCTGTGTGCATGGACCAGGGATGCATGCTTGGCTGAGATGCAGGTTTTTGCATGGCTCAGGGCTGTGTGCATGGGTGAAGACAGGGAGGGAGGTGCTGAATACATGTGCATGGATCTAGCTGTGTGCATGGATCAGGGCTGTGTGCTGAAGTGATTCTCCTGCCTCAGCCTCCCAGGTAGATGGGATTACAAGTACCTGCCACCACACCCAGCTAATTTTTTTTTTTTTTTTTTTTTTTTTTTGGATTTTCAGTAGAGACAGAGTTCCCCATTTTGGCCAGGCTGGTCTCAAACTCCTAACCTCAGCTGATCCACCCACCTCAGCCTTCCAGAGTGCTGGGATTACAGACTTGGGCTCCCACACCCGGCCTCTCTTTCAATTGTTTAACAGCACTTTAAGAATCTAAAAACCATTCTTAGCCAACAGCCTATACAGAAACAGGTACACGCTGAATTTTGCCTATAGGGTATGGTTTCCAAAGCCACATAGGAAGCCAGAATTAGTGACGCTTCCAGCGTGACCTCTGAGACCAGCAGCCTCTGTGAGCTCATTGAAAATACAGATTCTCAGGCCTCCTAACACCTGTCAAGTCGGAACACCAGGGTTGCAGCTGTTTTCACAAGATCTCTGGCCAATTCTGTTGTGTGCTAAGTGTGAGGACCCCTGACAGGACTGCAGGGGACGGAGCCCCAGCTCTGGGCATGGGGAGGAAAGAAGCTCACTCTCTTGACTGGGTGCAGTGGCTCACACCTGTAATCCCAGCACTTTGGGAGCTCAAGGCACACACATCACAGGGTCAAGAGGTCAAGACCATCCTGGCCAACATGGTGAAACCCCCTCTCTACTAAAAATACAAAAATCAGCTGGGTATGGTGATGGGTGCCTGTACTGCCAGCTACTCTGGAGGCTGAGGCAGGAGAATCGCTTCAACCTCGGAGGTGGAGGTTGCAGTGAGCCGAGATTGTGCCACTGCACTCCAGCCTGGGCAACAGCATGAGACTGAGTCTCAAAAGAAAGAGGAGGAGGGGTAGTGGGAGGGGAGGGGAGGGGAGGGGAGGGGAGGAGTGGGGGAGGGGGAGGAGAGGGAGAGGGGCCGTTAGCTCTCAGTAATTCCATATGAATTCTCCGTAGAAATCCTGAAGGAAGTTGTGTTGCTTTAGCTTATGTTGTCATTGCTGTTTTTTAAACAAGTGAATAAAAGTTCACTCAGGACTCCCCAGACTCACCCAACTGAACAAGAGTAATTTAGATTCAGAGTAAGAGTTGGAGAAACAGAGCAGTATAGTGTGACACTTGTCTAGTTTTTTAGGAAACTTGGGATTATACCGGAAATTGACGGTAGAGGGGCAGAGAGAGAGAGGAGGAGGAGGGAGGGAAGAGAGAAAGAGACAAAGGAAGAGGAGGAGGAAGAAGAGAAAGAGGGAGGAAAGGATGAGAAAGACTGAAGAAGGAGAAAGAAAAAGAGAAGGAGGATAAGGGAGAAAACAGGAGGAGGAAAAGGAGAAGGAGGAACAAGTGGGACAAGGAGAAAAGATGGAGGAAGAAGAGAAAGAAGAAAATGAAGAGGAAGAAGGGAGTGAGAGAGGGAGAGAAGGATAGAAAGAGAAAAAGGTGACAGAGAAGGAAGAAGTGAAGGAGGACAACAAGTAGATGAAGGAGGAGGAAAAAGAAGAATAATGAAAAGGAAGAACCGGAGAAAAAAATGAGGAAGAGGAAGGGAGAGAGGGATAGAGAGAGGAATACAGAATAAGGGGAAGAGAGGAAGGAGGAGATGAAGGAGGTATTAGAAAAAATACGATGAGAAAGAGAGAAAGGAAAAGGAGGTAGAGGAAGGGAGAGAGAGAAAAACAGGAGATGGAGGAGGAAGTGCAGGAGGAAGAGAAAGAGGGAGAAAAGGATGAGGAAGAGAAGGAGGAGAAAGAAAAAGGAGGATAAGGGAGAAAACAAGGAGGAGGATAAGCAGAAGAAGGAGGAAGAAGTGGGACAAGGAGAAAAGATGGAGGAAGAAGAGAAAGAGAAGAATAGAGAGAAAGAGGAAGAGTAGGAGGAGGAAGAAGGGAGTGAGAGAGAGGGAGAGAAGGAGGCAGGTCCTCTGCAGCTCAGAGGTGATGTCACCTGCATCAGTTCTTGCTACACGGCGGAAACGCCAGGGAAGTCACAGAACTGGGATCTCGACTTGCTGCAACCTCAAAGTCCCAGGTCCCAGCGATGCTCCTGGTTCAGACTCCGGAGGACCCGGGACCAGAGGCGTGCACCACACCCGGCTGCTTTTCTGTATTTTGGCAGAGATGGCTTTCACCCTGTTGGACAGGATGGTCTTGATCTCCTGACCTCGTGATCTGCCCACCTAGCCTCCCTAAGTGCTGGGACTGCAGTCATGAGCCAGTGCACCCGGCCTCTTCTTTTCATCCCTTTCTTCCTCCCTTCCTCCTGCCTCTCTCCCTTTTTTCTTTCCCTCTCTTTCTTGTTCCTCCTTCCTTTCTTCTCCCCTCCTTCTCTCTTTCCCCACTCTCCTTTCTTCTCTTTCCTTTCTCTCTCCTTCCTTCCTTTCTTCTCTCATTTTTCTCTCCTTCATTCCTTCTCTCTTTTCTTGCTCTCTGTTTCATTCCCTTCTTACTGCCTCCCTCCCTCCCTCTGTCCTTCCTTCCCTTCTTTTTTCCTTGTTTCCTTCATTCTTTCCTTTCTCCTGATTTCTTCCTTCTTACTCTTTTTCTTTCTCTTTCTTCCCTCTATTGATTTTTTTTCTTCCTCTATCTTTCTCCTTCCCCTTTACTCAGCCCTTCACTGACCTTTGAACACCCAAAAGCAATGTGCTCTGACCCAGCCCATAGCCCATGACACTGAGTTGCTCTAAGCAGGTGCAGGATTCTGTGCAGACACATCCGTCCCCTCCCTGCCTGGTTCTCAGCACAGCCTGGCAGGGACAGGTGTGGGTGCAGGTGCAGTGTGCTCCAGGTGCACTTTCCGGACAGACATTTTCATGATGTCAGGAAGGACAGGGCCTGCCTTTGCAGGGAACACCGAGGCCTGCCTTGCCAGCAGGAGCAAGGCTGACTGCAGTCCTTCTTATTCTGCGGCAGCTCTGACAAGTCCCAGACCTCACATCACCCTCTAACCAAAGTGACTCTGAGGATGACGGAGACGCTTTGCTGCCTCCCCTCCTGTCACGCTCTCTGTGCTGCCCTAACACAAGAAATTGCAGCCATGGTCTGAGTGGCATTTTCTCTTGTTTCTTTGTTGTTTTGAGACGGAGTTTCGCTCTTGTTACCCAGGCTGGAATGCCATGGTGCGATCTCGGCTCACTGCAACCTCCGCCTCCTGGGTTCAGGCAATTCTCCTGCCTCAGCCTCCCGAATAGCTGGGATTACAGGCACGCGCCACCGTGCCCAGCTAAATTTTTTTTTTTTTTGTATTTTTAGTAGAGACATGGTTTCACCATGTTGACCAGGATGGTCTTGATCTCTTGACCTCGTGATCCACCCGCCTCGGCCTCCCAAAGTGCTGGGATTACAGGTGTGAGCCACCGCGCCCAACCATATTTTTTTTTTTTTTTTTTTTTTTTTTTTTAAAAACAGAGTCTCACTTTGTCGCCCAGGCTGGACTACAATGGCGCGATCTCAGCTCATTGCAAGTTCTGCCTCCCAGGTGTGGGCTGTGCTAGGCAACGTCTTGAAGCTTACATATGTGACATTTGAGGCCAGGGCATGGGAGAATACTGAGTCACTGTGTGTGTGTTATTTGTGCATGGGTGCGAAACTCCCGGACTCTGAAAACAGGACGGGGAGTGGAGCGTGTGGAACACAAAAAGCAGCCTCCTAAGAATGCAATTTGAGTGTGGATGAGGTCACAGGTGCCTCAGCAGCCCACCTCAAGTGACCATCTAGTGGACATTCATAGTTAACAGAAGCCCTTTCAATAAATACTTGGTGTATTGCAAATTTCTGCACGTTGATTTTCTATCCTAAGACTTTGCTGAAGCTGCTTATCAGTTTCAGGACACTTTGGGCCGAGACGATGGGGTCTTCTAAATAGACAATCACGTCATCTGCAAATAGTGACAATATGGCTGCTGCTTCTCCTGGTTGAATACCCTTTATTTCTTTTTCTTTCCTGATTGCTGTGGCTAGAACTTCCTATCGAATAGGAGTGGTAAGAGAGGGCATCCCTGTCTTGTGCCAGATTTCAAAGGGAATGCTTCCAGTTTTTACCCGTCTTACACAAGAACAGAAACCAAACACCACATGTTATCAGTCATAGGCAGGTGTTGAACAATTAGAACACGTGAACACAAGGATGGGAGCATCAGACACTGTGGACAATTGGGGGGGCTAGAGGAGGGACAGCCGGGGATAGGGAGGGTGGGGAGGGATAACATGGGGAGAAATACCAGATGTGGGTGATGGGGGAATGCAGGCAGCAAACCACCTTGCCATATGTGTACCTATGCAACAATCCTGCATGATCTGCACATGTACCCCAGAACCTAAAGTACAATAAAAAATAAATAAATAAATAAATATTCGGCAGACAGATGCTGGGGCGGAGTCTCTCAGAAGAGCTACCCCCAGCCCCGCTCAGCTGGAACTGTCTGAGTTCTTCATTCTTGGGGTTCACCACAAGCTATAAGCTCCGCCTCCCAGGTTCCAGCAACTCTCCTGCCCCAGCCTCCTGAGTAGCTGGGACTACAGGTGCCTGCCACCACACCCAGCTAATTTTTGTATTTTTGGTAGAGAGGGGTTTCACCATGTTGGCCAGGATGGTCTCCATCTCTTGACCTCGTGATCCGCACGCCTTGACCTCGCAAAGTGCTGGGATTACAGGTGTGAGCCACCACACCCGGCCAGTCTGAGTGTTTTCTTGGGGTAAAAATGTCACAAAGGTCTGTGCCTTCCAAGGTCTGCTTTGCAGAATGTGGCGTCTCTGGCAGGAACCTGGCGTTCATGAACAGTCCCCTGAACGGGGAGGGCTCTGCTTGCAATAGACTCGTGTGGCAGACAGAGTGAGCTGTGCAAGGAACAGGAAACTGACATGACTGCGGAGAGGAACCCCAGTCATTGCTCCTGCACCTGAAATATTTCCCCTCCCTGACTCTTGAGGTAGCGGATACATGTGGGTATAATCGCCTGTTTCCCAGTAAAGAGGTTTTCTTGACATAAGCACACGGCAGCCTGTGCCTATCACAGTCAGCAGACTAGAAGTCACCTGGGCTTTGTCTCAATCTGCCGGGCCACCGTCATGAAGTCCCATAGACTGGGTGGCTTATAAACAACAGGCATTGATTCTCCCACAGTCCTGGAGGCTGGAGGTCTGAGATCCAGGTGTGGGCAGGGCTGGCCCCTCCTGAGGCCTCTCTCCTGGGCTTGTAGACACCGTCTTCTCCCCATGTCTTCACAAGGTCATCCCTCTGTGTCTGTGTCCTCACCTTGTCTTCTGTTGATATCTCTTAGTCCATTTCAGGCTGCTGTCACAGAACACCATAGACTGGGTGGCTTAGAAACAGAAGACGTTGATTCTTTCACAGTCCTGGAGGCTGGAGGTCTGAGATCCAAGTGTGGGCTGTGCCGGCTCCTCCCTGAGGACTCTCTCCTGGTCTTATAGCTGCCAGCTTCTTCCTGCATCCTCACAGGGTCGTCCTCCTGTGTGTGTCTGTGTCACCTCCTCTTCTTGTGAGACATCTTAGTCCATTTCAGGTTGCTCTCTCAGAATACTGTACACCAGGCAACTTAAAAACAGACATTGATTTTCCCACAGTCCTGGAGGCTGGAAGTCTGAGATACAGCTGTAGGCATGTAAATGAATGTGTGCATGGGAGCATGTATGTATATGAATGAGTGTGTGCATATGAATGTGTACATCTGTCTGTTTGCATGTAAATGAGTGCGTGAGCATCTGTGCATGTGAATATATGCATGTGAATGAGTGTATGGGAGTATCTGTGCATGTGGATGTGTGCATGTGAATGTGTGAGCATGTGTTGAGTGCATGTGTGCATGTATGCACATGAATAAATGTGTGAATGTGAGCACATGGGGATGTGTGCATGAGCATGAGCATGTGTGCATGTGAATGAGTGTATGCGAGCTTATGTGCAGATGAGTGTGTGCATGTGAATGAGTGTGTGCATGTATGTATGCACACAAATGTGTGAATGAGTGTATGTGAGCATATGTGGATGTGTGCATGTGAATGAGCGTGAGCATGTGTGCATGTGAATGTGTGTGCATGTGAATGAGCATGTGATGAGTGCATGTGAGCACATATGCACATGAATGAATGTGTGTGTGTGAATGAATGTGTGAGTCTGCATGTGCAGGTGAGTGCATACACATGACTATGCATCCATATGTGTGAATATGTATTTCTGTGCATGTGAGCATGGAGTGTATATGAATGTATGTTTGCATGTCAGCATGTGAGGATGTGCACGTGAATGTGTGTATGTGTGAATTTCTTACAGAAAAAAAAATCCTCAAATAGAAGTTCATCAAGTCATCCCCTCTGTGCCCCCAGAAATAGCAACATCTTCAGCACAATGTGCTGTCTTCTGTAAATTCCACGCTGATTTTCAACATCCTGCAGGTGGTATCTTGTCCCCTTAAATAGTGCTACTCATGCCACAACTCAATATGCATAGTCAAAGAACTCTTAGATAAGAGGAGTTTTCCAAATATGGTGGAAACCAGAGACCCCCGAGATGTAGCCCACAGGGGAGTTACAAGAGGAAGCCTCCCTTCAGAGAGTGCTGAGAGTATTCCACAGTGTCAGGGAACCCAGGAGCAGTTACAGCTGCATCTGGAGGACACAAGGGTCTCTCTGGATGGAGGCGTTGTACCACATGGTCAAAGCACAGGTGACATAGTTGGGTCCTGAGCCCCTGGATCCTCATTATGAACGATGGCAGACTACAACAGAAACTTGCTCCAGGAGCTGATTAAAGGATTTGTTTGCAAAGAAGGCACAGCACTAAATGTAAAACGAGGTGGGTGAGCGTCTCAGGCACCCGTTGAAGCGTAAACGCTGAGTTCTGTGCACCCGGAGCTGCGGTCTCTCCTGGGCATGCAGGGTGGCCCCATCCGGCCTCTCTGATCACTGTGTCCACAGCAGCAGTGTGGGAAGGTCGCCATGCTGGACTCAGAGCCACAGTACCTGCTGACCCTGCCTGTGTGGAAGTGGCCCGGCCCCCAGAAGACCCCTGTATTTTCCAGCTACAAGCTGATGAGGAAGGAAGAAGAATCCTGGCTTTGGGGGCAGATCTTGCCTGGAAATTCGGCAGAACTTAGCTGCAAAAGAGAGAAGCACAAAGCAGATGCATAAAACCTCTTCCTGCATTAAAGGCTGCCCCAGAGAAAGACCTTCAAACAGCTTGGTTGGCTTCATTCGACCCCCGCCTTCCCTCTTTCTTGCCGCCTCCTCTGTTCTTTCCTTCTTCCCTTCCTCTTTTTAACCTTTTCACCTTTACTTTTGGTCTTTAGATGCCCAGGGCAAGATAGAACACTGCAGAACCCAAGCCATGGGTTCCTGTATCTGCCCCTGAGGTGTTTTCTTTTCTTTTCTTTCTTTTTTTTTCTTTTTTTTTGGAGACAGAGTCTTGCTCTGTCACCCAGCCCAGAGTGCAGTGGCACGATCTTGGTTCACTGCAACCTCCACCTCCTGGGTTCAAGGGATTCTCCTGCCTCAGCCTCCTGAGTAGCTGGGACTACAGCCTGCAAACAACAGACATTGATTGCTCACAGTTCTGCAGGCCGGGAGTTCAAGATCAAGGCATGGAAGACTCCATGTCTCTCAGGGACCTGCTTCCTGATTCATAGACCAGATTCAGCCACCACTGCCAGCTAATTTTTGTATTTATAGTAGAGACAGGCATTCTCTGTGTTGGACAGGATGGTCTCGATCCCTTGACCTTGTGATCCACCCTCCTTGGCCTCCCAAGGTGCTGGGATTACAGGTGTGAGCCACCATGTGCAACTCGAGATGTTTTCAGATACAATCTCTGTGTTTATCTCTTTTCATGCTCTAATAAAGACGTGTCCATGACTGCATCAGTTTTCAAATGAAAGAGATTTAATGGACTCACAGTTCCATAGGGCTGGGGATGCCTTGTAACCATGGCAGAAGGCGAAGGAGGAGCAAAGGCATGTCTTACAAGGCGGCCGGTAAGAGACAGTGTGTGAAGGGGAGCTCCCCTTTATAAAACCATCAGATCTCTGGGTGCAGTGATGCATGCCTGTAGTCCCAGCTACTCAGGAGGCTGAGGTGGGAGGATCACTTGAGCCCAGGAGTCCTGTGCTGTACTGCGCTGTGCCTATTGGGTGTCCACACTAAGTTTGGCATCAATATGGTGACCTCGCAGGAGCGCGGGACCAACAAGTTGCCTAAGGAGGTATGAACCAGCCCAGGTTGGAAATGGGGCAGGACAAAACTCCCGTGCTGATCAGTGGTGGGATCGTGCCTGTGAATAGCCACTGCATGCCAGGCTGGGCAACAGAGTGACACCCCATCTCTAAAGAAAGAAAAAAGACACATTGGCATTTTGGGAGCTCCAAGTCAAGACGAGATTTGGGTGGGGACACAGCCAGCCGTATCAGACTCCAAATACCCTGGGATACTTTGGCTTTTGAAGAAAACGTCCAGGCACCGCAAGGTGATTTCCAGATGGAAAATTATGTAGGTCGGTCCATTTCCTTTTACACAGCAGAAGAACAGAGGCAAGAGTCAGTGAGAAATGATCACAGGAGTTCCATAGCTCTGTCCGTCTGCTGGGGTCCAGTCTTCCTGTTCCCATCACTTCAAACACAGAGGATAGCTTGGTGGGCACACTGCATTCTCTGTTACGGCTCTCTGTGCCATGCTGGCCGCTTAAGTCAGCACCAGGAGGCAGTGAACTGAGAGCATCAGAATTTCTGAAGTCAGTGGGTCTCACAGGCCACTGCACGCAATCTGGGGGAGGGCATGTTCCTGAGCTCTCATCAGTGCCTGCTTTCGCCATGTTGCTCAGACTCGTCGTGAACCCCTGGACTCAAGCAGTCCTCCTTCCTTGGTCTCCCAGAGCACCGGGATTACAGGCATGAGCGGTCACAGTGCCAGGGACACTGCTGAGGGGTGAAATCAATGTGGGCAAAATGACCACCACTCCCAGAAAACTCCAGAGAACATAACCAAGGTAATGTCTGCTCTTTATTCCTGATTCTGTAAGGAGGAGGAGCTCCTAAACCTCTTGCAATTTCACGAAGGCTAGCAATGCCCTGATTATACAATGAGGTGACTCCTGCTGCTTCCTAGATGTCCTCGAGGTAGGCTGGCCACCAGAAACACCAACCATGTCATTGGGGGAGTGGAATTTGGGGACAGCCTGACCTCCAGGGAGGAAAGAGGGACTGGAGGTTGAATCTGATTATGGGGGCAATAACTTAATCAGTCATACCTATGCAATGAGACTCCAGGATAAACTCTGGACTTCAGATGTCTTAGTCTGCTTGCATTGCCATCACAAAACACCATGGCCTGGGCAGCCTGCACACAGCACACATTGATGGTTCACAGTTCTGCAGGCTGGGAGTTCAAGATCAAGACATGGCAGATTCCGTGTCTGGCAGGGACATGCCTCCTGGTTCACAGATGCTGACTTCGGTCTCTGTTCTCCCATGGTGGATACATTGACCAGATTCCCAGAAGCTGATTACAAGAGATAGGCTCCTGCAACGTCTTCATCATGACACTAAGACGTTAAGAGGGGGCTGTGCTGGTTTCTGGGCTACTGTATCCTAACCGTGAAGGCTCTCATATTCCACCACTTCTAACTCCTCCGAGAGTCCCCCATTTCTTCCATCCCGCTAACCACGATCAAAGGCCAGCTCCCACCACAGAAAACCGGGGTGTGGTGTGTTCCGAGATTATCGCCTGCCACGATGGTAAAATCCGCAGTCTTTGCAACATGTCGTTCTGTGTCTCAGGTTCTTTTTTGAACCGTGTGTTTTCCAAGAAGCGTATGATCACAGACCTCACATGCCTCAGTTCTCCATGTGGCATACCTTGCTCAATGGAAACCAAGAACCTTTTTTGATGTTAGGAAGTTTCATCTAATTGCTAGTGTTTATTAGGTACAGAGGCAACATGCTCACTCATCTGCTTCTGATCAATTAATAGGCACTTTGTTCCAATAAAGAGCGAGTGAGTTAAAGGTGTACATCACGGATTTGAACATGCGTCTGCCTAGTGAGATGGATTAACCCATCACTGAAATGCAAACCACTTGGGAGTGTGACTCTCAGTGCCTGTTCCAGAGAAACCCAGCAGCAGAGAAGCTGGGCTTAGAAGCATATTACCCAACCTCACTTTCTCTGCACGATTCTCAGTGCAGCTCGTCAGTATATTCCACCTCTCCCTGAAGCATCCCTGGGAGTCCTGAGAATCCTCTTTCCTGTTCAGAATTTTTGTTTCTTTTTTTTTATTTTTATTTTAGATTCTGGGGTACATGTGCAGATCATGCAGGATTGCTGCATAGGTACATACATAGCAAGGTGGTTTGCTGCCACCATCCCCCCATCACCTATATCTGGCATTTTTCCCCATGTTATTTGTCCCCAACCTCTCCACCCCATGCCATCCCTCCCATAGCCCCCCCAAGAGATCCCAGTGTGTGGTGCTCCCCTCCCTTGTCCCTGTGTTCTCATTGTTCAGCACTCACCTATGAGTGAGAACATCTGGTGTTTGCTTTTCTGTTCTTGTGTAGGTTTGCTGAGAATGATGGTTTCTAGGTTCATCCATGTCCCTAAAAAGGACATGAACTCATCATTTTTTATGGCTGCATAGTATTCCATGGTGTATATGTGCCACATTTTCCCCATCCAGTCTATTGTTGATGGGCATTTGAAATTTGACTCATGTTACTCTTCTCTTCTTCCCGCAGACCCCTGATGAAGGAGCACACACCTCCGTCTACGCAGCAGTCGCCCCAGAGCTGGAAGGTGTTGGAGGCCATTACCTATACAATGATCAGGTCCCTCCCCATCACCTATGACCAGAAACTGCAGCATCAGCTCTGGTCTAAGAGCTGTGAGATGACAGGCATCCTTGATGTGACCTTCAGATACCCTGTGTCAGGATAGCTCCGGCCCTCAGAAGCGCACTGCACCTCCCACTGGCTGCTGGGTCTGTGAAGACCGTGGTATTCATCTTTCTCACACCCATCTGCCCATGGGGGTGGGGCTCTGTCCTCTAGTTTTGAGACAGGTCCCTGAACTTCTGCAGGATGTCAAGAAGCCAAGGAAACATTGTGGGGCTGGGTGGGGCCGGCAGTGGGGAAGTAACCACCACAGGTGGTCCTCTGCCATTCAGCCATAAACCTTGCGATTCCAAAGTGCCCAATGGTCACAGGTGCCATAAATCATTAAATCTTCCAACGTACATGTGCCGTTTATCTTGCTGTGTTAACTACACCTTAACTCCTAGAAAACTGGAGGGGGGACATAGCAAAGACAATATGTGCTCTTTGCTCCTTGTTCTGAAGCAAGCAGGAGCCTCTAAAACGCCTGCAATTTCACAAAGGATTACGACGCCCTGGCTGTACAATAAGGTGACTCCTGGTGCTTCCTCAATAGCTTCAAAATGGGGGTGGTCCCAGAAACACCCACCATATCATTAACGGGGTGGAATTCCAGGCCAGCCCAACCTCCAGGGAGGAAAGAGACAACAAAAGCCCCAGGAGAGGGGACCTCTCTGAAGAGGCCACAAGATCCTCTCTGAGACCTACTGGTATACAAGGTCTTCTGTTTCATTTTGTTCGCATACTCACTGATTTCTTTTTCCAGAGAACCAGCTGTGATTCACAGGTGTCAGACCTGGGGAGAGGTGTGAGTCTCACTTACGACCCCCTGTAGGATCTGCTGCATGCAGCCAGCAGCACCATCTGGTCAGCACCATTCAAGGGTGGCTCAGTCACAGGTGAAGTGTGCCACTGTCACACCTGATAGTGTAAAGCAGTGCACAGCTATGGGGGGAGATTTGGAAGAGCAGGAACGACGGCATGGCCTGGGCACTGTCACCAGGGAATTCTGTTCACAGGAGCAAAAATAGGGTATGGACGGGGCACGATGTGACATTCACTAGAACATGAGACAAGAATAGGTCCAGATGGTGGCATGGAATTCTACAGACAGGGGACAAAGTCAGGAATTGGACAGTGGTCACCGTGGGGTTCTATACACAGGGCAAGAGGACAGGATTTGGACAGTGGTCACCATGGGATTCTATACACAGAGGACGAGGACAGGATTTGGACAGTGGTCACTGAGGAATTCTACAGACAGGGGACGAAGACAGGATTTGGACAGTGGTCACCATGGATTCTGTAGACAGGGGATGAGGACAGGATTTGGACAGTGATCACCGTGGGATTCTACAGACAGGGCATGAGGACAGGATTTGGAAAGTGGTCACCATGGGATTCTATACACAGGGGATGAGGACAGGATTTGGACAGTGGTCACTGTGAGATTCTACAGACAGGGGACGAGAACAGGATTTAAACAGTGGTCACCATGAGATTCTACAGACGAGACGAGGACAGGATTTGGACAGTGGTCACTGTGAGATTCTACAGACAGGGGACGAGAACAGGATTTAAACAGTGGTCACCATGAGATTCTACAGACGAGACGAGGACAGGATTTGGACAGTGGTCACCACGGCATTTTGTAGACAGGGTATGAAAAAAGGATTTGGACAGTGGTCACCGTGGGATTCTACAGACAGGACGAGAACAGAATTTGGACAGTGGTCACCGTGGGATTTTACAAACAGGGATGAGGACAGGATTTGGACAGTGGTCACTGTGGGATTCTACAGAAAGGGGACGAGGACAGGATTTGGACAGTGGTCACCGTGGGATTCTACAGACAGGGGACGAGGACAGGATTTTGACAGTGGTCACCGTGGGATTCTACAGACAGGGGACGAGGACAGAATTTGGACAGTGGTCACTGTGGGATTCTACAGATGGGGCAAGGACACGATTTGGACAGAGGTCACCATGGCACTTTGTAGACAGGGTACGAGGACAGGATTTGGACAGTGGTTACCGTGAGATTCTGTAGATGGTACGAGAACAGGATTTGGACAGTGGTCACCGTGGGATTCTACAGACAGGAGACGAGGACAGGATTTGGACAGTGGTCACCATAAGATTCTACAAATGGGACGAGGACAGAATTTGGACAGTGGTCACCGTGGGATTCTACAGACAGAAGAAAAGGACAGGATTTGGACAGTGGTCAATGTGGGATTCTACAGACAGGGGACGAGGACAGGTTTTGGACAGTGGTCATCATGGGATTCTGTAGACAGGGGATGAGGACAGGATTTGTACAGTGGTCACTGTGGGATTCTACAGACGGGACGAGGACAGGTTTTGGACAGTGGTCACCATGGCATTTTGTAGACAGGGGACGAGGACAGGATTTAGACAGTGGTCACCGTGGGATTCTATACACAGGGGACGAGGACAGGATTTGGACAGTGGTCACCATGGGATTCTACAGACAGGGGACGAGGACAGGATTTGGACAGTGGTCACTGTGGGATTCTACAGACAGAAGATGAGGACAAAATTTGGACAGTGCTCATCGTGGGATTCTACAGACAGAAGACGAGGACAGGATTTGGACAATGGTCACTGTGGGATTCTGTAGACATGGGACGAGGACAGGATTTGGACAGTGGTCACCATGGGATTCTACAGAAAGGGGACGAGGACAGGATTTGGACAATGGTTACCGTGGGATTCTGTAGATAGGAAACAAAAACAGGATTTGGACAGTGGTAACCATGGGATTCTACAGACAGGGGATAAGGACATGATTTGGACAGTGGTCACCATGGCATTTTGTAGACAGGGTACAAGGACAGGATTTGGACAGTGGTTACCATGGGATTCTGTAGACAGGGTACGAGAACAAAATTTGGAAAGTGGTCACCGTGTGATTCTACAGACAGGAGACAAGGACAGGATTTGGAAAGTGGTCACCGTGGGATTCTATAGACATGGGACGAGGACAGGATTTGGACAGTGGTCACTATTGCATTTTGTAGACAGGGTACGAGGACAGGATTTGGACAGTGGTTACCATGAGATACTGTAGACAGGGGTTGAGGACAGGATTTGGACAGTGGTCACGATGAAATTCTACAGACAGGGGATGAGGACAGGATTTGGACAGTGGTAATCGTGGGATTCTACAGACAGGGCACGAGGACAGGATTTGGACAGTGGTCACTGTGGGATTCTACATACAGAGGATGAGGACAGAATTTGGACAGTGGTCACCATGGGATTCTATAGACGGGACGAGGACAGGATTTGGACAGTGGTCACCGTGTGATTCTACAGATGAGACGAGGACAGAATTTGTACAGTGGTCACCATGGCACTTTTTAGACAGAATACGAAAACAGAATTTAGACAGTGGTTACCATGGGATTCTGTAGACAGGGTACGAGAACAGAATTTGGACAGTGGTCACCGTGGGATTCAACAGACGGTACAAGGACAGGATTTGGACACTGGTCACAATGGAATTCTACAGACAGGGGACGAGGACAGAATTTGGACAGTGGTCACCGTGGGATTCTACAGAAAGAGGACGAGGACTGGATTTGGACAGTGGTTACCATGGGATTCTGTAGACATGGGATGAGCACAGGATTTGGACAGTGGTCACCGTGGGATTCTAAAGACAGAAGACGAGAACAGAATTTGGACAGTGGTCACCAGGGCATTTTGTAGACAGAGTACGAGGACAGTATTTGGACAGTGGTTACCGTGAAATTCTGTAGACAGGGTACGAGAACAGGATTTGAACAGTGGTCACCATCGGATTCTACAGACAGAAGACAAGGACAGGATTTGGACAGTGGTCAACGTGGGATTCTACAAACAAAGGATGAGGACAGAATTTGGACAGTGGTCACCATGGGATTCTACAGACAGAAGACGAGAACAGGATTTGGACAGTGGTCACCGTGGGATTCTACAGACAGGAGACAAGGACAGGATTTGGACAGTGGTTACCGTGGGATTCTGTAGACAGGGTACGAGAACAAAATTTGAACAGTGGTCACCGTGGGATTCTACAGACAGGAGACGAAAACAGGATTTGGACAGTGGTCAACGTGGGATTCTACAGACAGGAGATGAGGACAGAATTTGGACAGTGGTCACCGTGGGATTCTACAGACAGGAGACGAGAACAGGATTTGGACAGTGGTTACCGTGGGATTCTGTAGACATGGGAGAGGACAAAATTTGGACAGTGGTCAACGTGGGATTCTACAGACAGGGGACGAGGGCAGGATTTGGACAGTGGTCACCATGGCATTTTGTCGACAGGGTACGAGAACAGGATTTGGACAGTGGTTACCATGGGATTCTGTAGACAGGGGACGAGGACAGGTTTGGACAGTGGTCAACGTGGGATTCTACAGACAGGAGATGAGGACAGAATTTGGACAGTGGTCACCATGGGATTCTACAGACAGAAGACGAGAACAGGATTTGGACAGTGGTCACCGTGGGATTCTACAGACAGGAGACAAGGACAGGATTTGGACAGTGGTTACCGTGGGATTCTGTAGACAGGGTACGAGAACAAAATTTGAACAGTGGTCACCGTGGGATTCTACAGACAGGAGACGAAAACAGGATTTGGACAGTGGTCAACGTGGGATTCTACAGACAGGAGACGAGGACAGAATTTGGACAGTGGTCACCGTGGGATTCTACAGACAGGAGACGAGAACAGGATTTGGACAGTGGTTACCGTGGGATTCTGTAGACATGGGAGAGGACAAAATTTGGACAGTGGTCAACGTGGGATTCTACAGACAGGGGACGAGGGCAGGATTTGGACAGTTGTCACCATGGCATTTTGTCGACAGGGTACGAGAACAGGATTTGGACAGTGGTTACCATGGGATTCTGTAGACGGGACGAGGACAGGTTTGGACAGTGGTCATTGTGGGATTCTACAGACAGGAGATGAGGACAGGATTTGGACAGTGGTCACCATGGCATTTTGTAGACGGGGTACAAGGACAGGATTTGGACAGTGGTTACCGTGGGATTCTGTAGACAGAGGACGAGGACAGGATTTGGACAGTGGTCAGAGTGGGATTTTACAGACAGCGAACGAGGACAGGATTTGGACAGTGGTTACCGTGGATTTCTACAGACAGGGCACGAGGACAGGATTTGGACAGTGGTCAGCATGGGATTCTATACACAGGAGACAAGAACAGAATTTGGACAGTGGTCACCGTGGGATTCTATACACAGGAAACGAGGACAGGATTTGGACAGTGGTCACCGTGGGATTCTACAGACGGAACGAGAACAGGATTTGGACAGTGGCCACCATGGGATTCTATAGACAGTGCACAAGGACAGGATTTGGACAGTGGTCACCGTGGGATTCTACAGACAGGGGACGAGGACAGGATTTGGACAGTGGTCACCGTGGGATTCTACAGACAGGGGACGAGAACAGGATTTGGACAGTGGTCACCATGGCATATTTTAGACAAGGTATGGGGACAGGATGTGGACAGTGGTTACCGTGGGATTCTGTAGACAGAGGATGAGGACAGGATTTGGACAGTGGTCACCGTGAGATTCTACAGACAGGAGACGAGAACAGGATTTGGACAGTGGTCACAATGGCATTTTGGAGACAAGGTACGAGGACAGGATTTGGACAGTGGTTACCATGGGATTCTGTAGAAAGGGGACAAGGAATGGATTTGGACAGTGGTCACGGTGGGATTCTACAAACAGGGGAGAGGACAAGATTAGGACAGTGGTCCCTGTTGGATTCTACAGACAGGGCATGAGGACAGGATTCGGACAGTGGTCACCATGGGATTCTATACACAGGGGAGGAGGAGAGGATTTGGACAGTGGTAACTGTGGGATTCTGTAGACAGGAGATTAGGACAGGATTTGGACAGTGGTCACTGTGGGATTCTACAGACAGGGGATGAGGACAGGTTTTGGACAGTGGTCACCATGGCGTTTTGTAGACAGGGGACGAGGACAGGATTTGGACAGCGGTCACTGTGGGATTCTACAGACAGTGGATGAGGACAGAATTTGGACATGGTCATCGTGGGATTCTACAGACAGGGGACGAGGACAGGATTTGGGCAGTGGTCACTGTGGGATTCTGTAGACATGGGACGAGGACAGGATTCAGACAGTGGTCACCATGGGATTCTACAGAAAGGGGACGAGGACAGGATTTGGACAGTGGTTACCGTGGGATTCTGTAGACATGGGACGAGGACAGGATTCAGACAGTGGTCACCATGGGATTCTACAGAAAGGGGACGAGGACAGGATTTGGACAGTGGTCACCATGGCATTTTGTAAACAGGGTACGAGGACAGTATTTGGACAGTGGTTACTGCGGGATTCTGTAGACAGGGTACGAGAACAGGATTTGAACAGTGGTCACCATGAGATTCTACAGACAGGAGACGAGGACAGGATTTGGTCAGTGGTCAACGTCGAATTCTACAGGCAGGGGACGAGGACAGAATTTGGACAGTGGTCACCGTGGGATTTTACAAACAGGGACGAGGACAGGATTTGGACAGTGGTCACCGTGGGATTCTAGAGACAGGAAAAAAAGACAGGTTTTGGACAGTGGTAATCGTAAGATTCTACAGACGGGACAAAAACAGGATTTGGACAGTGGTGACCATGGGATTCTGTAGAAAGGGGATTAAGACAGGATTTGGACAGTGGTAACTGTGGGATTCTACAGACAGGGGACAAGGACAGGATTTGGACAGTGGTCACCATGGGATTCTACAGAAAGGGGACGAGGACAGGATTTGGACAGTGGTTACTGTGGGATTCTGTAGACATGGGTCGAGGACAAAATTTGGACAGTGGTCACAGTGGGATTCTACAGACAGGGGACGAGGACAGGATTTGGACAGTGGTCACCATGGCATTTTGTAAACAGGGTATGAGGACAGTATTTGGACAGTGGTTACTGCGGGATTCTGTAGACAGGGTACGAGAACAGGATTTGAACAGTGGTCACCGTGAGATTCTACAGACAGGAGACGAGGACAGGATTTGGCCAGTGGTCAACGTCAAATTCTACAGGCAGGGGACGAGGACAGGATTTGGACAGTGGTCACCGTGGGATTCTGCAGACAGGGGAAGAGGACAGGTTTTTGACAGTGGTCATCGTGGGATTCTACAGACGGGACGAGGACAGGATTTGGACAGTGGTCACCGTGGGATTCTGTAGTCAGGGGATGAGAACAGGATTTGGACAGTGGTCACCGTGGGATTCTACAGACAGGGGATGAGGACAGGATTTAGACAGTGGTCACTGTTGGGTTCTACACACAGGGGACGAGGACAGGATTTGGACAGCGGTCACTGTGGGATTCTACAGATGGGGGATGAGAACAGAATTTGGACAGTGGTCACTGTGGGATTCTACAGAAAGGGGATGAGGACAGGATTTGGACAGTGGTATCCGTGGGATTCTGTAGACATTGGAAGAGGATAGAATTTGGACAGTGGTCACCGTGGGATTCTACAGACAGGGGACGAGGACAGGATTTGGACAGTGGTCACCTTGGGATTCTGTAGACAGGGGATGAGGACAGGATTTGGACAGTGGTCAATGTGGGATTCTACAGACAGGGGATGAGGACAGGATTTGTACAGTGGTCACTGTGGGATTTTACAGACAGGGGAAGAGGACAGGTTTTGGACAGTGGTCACCATGGCATTTTGTAGACAGGGGATAAGGACAGGATTTGGACAGTGGTCACCGTGGGATTCTGTAGATAGAATCTATTTGGGAAGCTGAGAATTTCTAGAGACGCGTGGTAGAGACAGTTGCACAGCCGAGTGAACTAGTCAATGCCATTGAACCTTACACTTACAAAGTGTTAAAATGTGCCTGTCATTCCAGCACTTTGGGAGGCTGAGGCAGGAGACCTACCTGATGTCAGGAGTTCAAGACCAGCTTTGTCGACAAGGTAAAACCACGTCTCTACTAAAAATACAAAAATTATCTGGTTATGGTGATACCTGGCTATAATCCCAGCTACTCAGGAGGCTGAGGCAGGAGAATTGCCTGAACCCAGGAGGTGGAGGTTTCACTGAGCGCAGATCGCGCCATTGCACTCCAGCCTGGGCAACAAGATCGAAACTCCGTCTCAAAAAGAAAAAGAAAGAGGCCGGGCACGGTGGTTCACGCCTGTAATCCCAGCACTTTGGGAGGCCAAGGCGGGCCGATCATGAAGTCAAGAAATCTAGACCATCCTGGTCAACACGGTGAAACCCCGTCTCTACTAAAAATACAAAAAAATTAGCTGGGCACGGTGGTGCGTGCCTGTAATCCCAGCTACTCAGGAGGCTGAGGCAGGAGAATTGCCTGAACCCATCAGGTGGAGGTTGCGGTGAGCCAAGGTTGCACCATTGCACTCCAGCCTGGGTGATGGGAGTGAAACTCCGTCTCAAAAAAACAAAAGAATTTTGAGATGGTTCATTGTGGATCATTGCAGTGAAGCCAATGCAATCACAAGGGTCTTATCAGAGCCAAGCAGAGGGAGACGAGGGAGCAGATGAGATGTTCATGTGATGGACGCAGAGACTGGAGCCTCCTCCCTTCCCCTCCTCAGAGCGATCTTGGCCCTTCTGAATCTTGCCTTCAGACTTCTCGTCCCAAGAAAGGAGAGAGAACAAACCTCTCTTAAGTCTCCAAGAAATTGGTAGTCAGTTGTTACAGCAACACAGGAAATGTACACATCTTCTGATACTTCTGAAAGCCTCACCCAGCCAGAGGGTATGTCCTTGGCACAGAGGCTCACTCTTAGTCACCACCAAGGAAGGCTTAATCCTTTCTCTGCTGTTAGAGACATAAATGTTGCATTCTCAAATTCCAACATGGAGAAGTCAGTCATTTGCAATGCTTTCAAGAGAGTGGTGCGTGTACCCTGTGAGCCTGCAGTCCTTATGTGTGAGGCTGATGACTCCTGGTTGGCTTATTTTATTTTTTATTTTTATTTATTTATTTTTTTTTGAGACAGAGTTTCAAAATACTTCGTCTTGTTACCCAGGCTGGAGTGCAATGGCGCAATCTCGGCTCACCACAACCTCCGCCTCCCGGGTTCAGGCAATTCTCCTGCCTCAGCCTCCCGAGTAGCTGGAATTACAGGCACGTGCCACCGTGCCCAGCTAATTTTTTGTATTTTTAGTAGAGATGGGGTTTCACCTTGTTGACCAGGATGGTCTCGATCTCTTGACCTCGTGATCCACCCGCCTCGGCCTCCTAAAGTGCTGGGATTACAGGCTTGAGCCACTGCGCGTGGCCTGGCTTATTATCCATTCCCCTAAGTGACAAAATCCCACTGACTACTCAAATCCAACATTAGCTCCTGGCACACCTGTACGTTGGAATCACAATCAGCTGCGATTCCGGGATGGAATTCAGACTAATTGCGGGAGCACCTGCCTCTTCCATGCCTGGTTCCTGTTCTCAGATGGGTAAGTTTGCCCTGTTAAGTCATTTAAATGAAAATAATAAATGTATGGTTTGGCCTCTGGGAATGCGTTTGTCACCACAGATGGTGATTTTCCTTTATAGAAAACCAGGATACCTGTATTTCCACTGTTCCTTTACAGATAACCAGGAACTCTATGTCATGGGCCCATGAGACAAGGGACATTCCCTTGTCTCATCCCAAGGATGAGAAATGTGGAATTTCTTCCCTGGGATATTCACGTATATAAGGGGATATGTTAGACATCACCTTAATCACCAACATGGTGAAACCCCATCACTACTAAAAACACAAAATTAGCCAGGCGTGGTGGCACATGCATGTAATCCCAGCTACTTGAGAGGCTGAGGCAGGAAGATCATTTCCACTCGGAAGGTGAAGGTTGCGATGAGCCGATATTGCACCACTGCACTCCAGCCTGGGAAACAAGGTATCATCTAAGTGACACCACTTAGACACTCAGTATTCTGTGTGTTGAGATCTGAGCTCTACCTGAGCACTCATTCTCTCTGCATTGAGGGTCCTGTGTGTTGAGGTGTCCGCTCTGCTGGAAACAGCAGAGATCAGACCCTGTGAACACAGAGAGAATGAGTTCAAGTCCCTTCTGCAGAAAGTCACAGACTGTGCATGATGGCCACTGAGATCTCGAGACCCTTTGTAGGACAACCATGATGATACAGCCAGCCTAAGAGGCCGGGAGGCAGCGTTGAAGAAGGAGAGCTCTGCCAGAGGTGACAGGAAGGACCGTGCCCTAGAGCCTCCAGAAAAAACTGAATATAATTATACGGACGTGAACAGTGGCCTCCAGAAAGATCTGCCTGTACTCCAATACTGTGGCACGGAGATCTGTCTATACTAATCCCAGAGCCTGGGAATGAGACCTTATTTGGAAATAAGGATCTCTCTCTCTCTCTTTTTTATTTTGGCAGTGGACCCCCAGGCCAAACACTCTTCTCTATGTCTATGTCTTCTCTCTTTTATTTCTACAATTTCTCATCTCTACAGCAGCAGAGAGGGGCTCTCAGAATCCTATAGCGCTGGACCCTGCGATGGAGCCCAGACACACGTGTCTCTGAACGGGAATGCCTTCCTCCATTAAACCACGATCCAGGCGCATCTTCATCCCAAGAGCATTTCCCAGCGGTCAGGAGTCCGGGCCACACAAGTACCTCCACCCCTGTACATCTGCACCTTATCCAACAGCGTTTTGCACCTTCAAGCCCTTGCAAGATGTACCAGCTGCTTTTTTTTTCTTCTTCTTCTTTAAATGGATTCTCAGCCTTTCAGTCAGGCTGGAGTGTGGTGGCATGATCTCCGTTCACTGCAACCTCCACCTCCTGGATTCAAGCAATTATCCTGCGTCAGCCTCCCGAGGAGCTGGCGTTGCAGGCACACTCAACCATCTCCAGCTATTTTTTTCATGTGTGTGTGTTTAGTACAGAGTTTTGCCATGTTGCCCAGGCTGGTCTGGAACTCCAGGCCTCAAGGGATCACCCTGCCTCTGCCACCCAAAGGGCTGTGATGACAGGTGTGAGCCACCGAACCCGGCCGCAGCTGCCCTTGTCATCCTCACAAAGGTTGTTCCAGGTACAGGCTCTGGGTGGGGTGATAGGATGCCTCCTGACCACGCTGACAGTCTGTGTCGCTGAGTCAACAGACACTCTGGAAAGTGACAGACCCCACATTCCCCTGGCTGAGCAGATGAGCTCTCAGAGCAATTTCAGTCCCGTACAAGTGTGGCTTCAGACTGCTCCTCTCTGTTTCACAGTGAACCTTATGTCACCCTTCCTCCGAGGGAAACAGAGAACATGATTCTGGAGAAATTAGCATGTGCTGTTTGACACCTAATGGTGCAACTTCCTGGAGCCTGGAGACACCTCCTAGCAACCGGAGGAACTGCATGAATTGCTGGGTGAGCGGAGGAGAATCCACAGTGGGGCTATAGCTCCCGGGTTTGACGTCTTTCTCTCCTTCCTTCCTTCTTTCTTTCTCTTTCTTTTCCTTCCTTCCTTCCTTCTTTCTACCTTCTCTCCCTCCCTCCTTCCCGCCCTTCTTTCTACTTTCCTTTCTTCCTTCCTCTTTCTCTTTTTTCTTCCCCTCCCTCCCTCCCCCTTTCTTCCTTCCGTCCTTTCTCTTTCTTTTTAATCCTTCTTTCTCTTTCTTTTCCTTCCTCCCTCCCTTCCTTCTTTCTACCTTCTCTCCCTCCCTCCCTTCCTTCTTCCTACTTTCCTTTCTTCCTTCCTCTTGTTTTTTTTCTTCCCCTCCCACCCTCCCTCCCCATTCCTTTTTTCCTTCTCCTTCCCTTTCTTTTCTTCCTTCTTTCCTTTCTTTCTTTCTCTCTCTCCCTCCCTCCCTTCCTCTGTCCCTCTCTCTTTCTTTTCTTTCTCCTTCCCTCTATTTATCTATCTATCTCACTATCTATATCTGTTTATGGATGGGTAGATGTAGGTAGATAAATAGATATAGACAGGCAGATAGATAATAGCTAGATATATAAACAAATACATAGCATAGATATATGGATAGACAGATAAATAGATATAGATAGGGAGATAAATAGATAATAGCTAGATATATAAACAAATACATAGCATAGATAGATGGATAGACAGATGCCATAGGTGGGTGGGTGAGTGGGTGGATAGATGGATAGATGGATGGATGGATAGATGGATGGATGGATGGATGGATGGATGGATGGATGGATGAATGGATGGATGGATAGATGATAGATGGATAAACAGTTTGATTTCATCATCCTGACAACCTCAGCTGACATCATGGACCATGAAAAAGCAAGATGAAAACAGGGAAAATCCTGGGATTCTTTTTCTAAGAATGTAATACATATATCTACGAATAAAATGCCTCATGGACAAGACAAAAAAGAAGAAGAAGAATGTCTGGGGTTGCAGAAACGCAGACTGAATCATGCAGGGAACACCTCCAAGCAGCAGGCTTCGGAGAGCATAAGCATTTCTTACCAGAATGAAGGTCTACGTGGATATGAGTGGAGGTCAGCTCTTCCTGAATTGCAGAAAGGAATGTCCGACCCAGGCTTGCATCCTCGCCAGAACTATTGTTACAACTTAACTTAGGAATGCCATTGGCCAAGAGGGGGATCCATTCCGATGGCTGAGGGCTTATAATTTTATTTTCAGTTCACACTGGAGTGTGGTTTGTAGCCCGAGAGCAATAGAAAGTACTATGTAGCCTGGCTGTGTGGAAGGCTGTGTCACCTGGATGTGTGTAACTGTGCTTTGTAGCCTGAGAGCAATAGACAGTACCATGTAGCCCGGCTGTGTGGAAGGCTGTGTCATCTGGGTGTGTGTAACTGTGCTTTGTAGCCTGAGAACAATAGACAGTACCATGTAGCCCGGCTGTGTGGAAGGCTGTGTCACCTGGGTGTGTGTAACTGTGCTTTGTAGCCTGAGAGCAATAGACAGTACCATGTAGCCTCGCTGTGTGGAAGGCTGTGTCACCTGGGTGTGTGTAACTGTGCTTTGTAGCCTGAGAACAATAGACAGTACCGTGTAGCCCAGCTGTGTGGAAGGCTGTGTCACCTGGGTGTGTGTAACTGTGCTTTGTAGCCTGAGAACAATAGACAGTACCGTGTAGCCCGGCTGTGTGGAAGGCTGTGTCACCTGGGTGTGTGTAACTGTGCTTTGTAGCCTGAGAGCAATAGACAGTACCGTGTAGCCCGGCTGTGTGGAAGGCTGTGTCACCTGGGTGTATGTAACTGTGCTTTGTAGCCTGAGAACAATAGACAGTACCGTGTAGCCCGGCTGTGTGGAAGGCTGTGTCACCTGGGTGTGTGTAACTGTGCTTTGTAGCCTGAGAGCAATAGACAGTACCGTGTAGCCCGGCTGTGTGGAAGGCTGTGTCACCTGGGTGTGTGTAACTGTGCTCTACATTTTTGCACAGTGATGAAACCCCCTGACCACACATTGCCCAGAATGTTTCCCCATCTTTAAGCAACACATGACTGTATTTTCATATGCAGTGTTCTAATACTTGGTGCCTCGGACAGGGCTTTTGAGACCTGCTCCACAGAAACATGTCTTGACCTCCAGAAATTACATTAATTGTGCAGATGAAGCCTCCAAGCAGCAAAGCACTGCCACAGATGAGAGGTAGATTAGATATAGATAACCAGATAGATACATGATAGATAGATAGAAAAATGGATGATGGATGTTAGATAGGTAGATAAATATAGATAATGAGATAGATAAATAGATGATAGCTAACTAGATAAATACATAGAGTAGATAGATGGATAGACAGATGACATGGGTAGATGGATGGATGGATGGATATATAGCTAGATAGACACAGATACATAAATAGATACTTAGATACATAGAGACATGGATGGATGGATGGAAGGATGCATAGATGAGTAGATAGGTACATAAATAGATATATAGATAAATAGATGATAGATAAATAAAGTAGATGGGTAGACAGGTGACATGGATGGATGGATGGATGGATGGATGGATGGATGGATAGATAGATGAGTAGCTAGGTACATAAATACATAGTGAGATAGATAAATAGATGATAGCTAGATAAATAAAGTAGATGGGTAGACAGGTGACATAGGTAGATGGATGGATACATAGATAGATGATAGATGATAGATAGATAGATAGATAGATAGATAGATAGATAGATAGAGAAATAGATGGATGAATGGGTAGACAGGTAGATAAATAGATATAGTTATGGAGATAGATAAATAGATGATACCAAGCTAGATAAATACATACATAGACTAGATAGATGGATAGACAGGTGACATGGGTAGATGGATGGATGGATGGATGGATGGATGGATGGATGGATGAATGGATGGATAGATGATAGATAGATAGATAGATAGATAGATAGATAGATAGACACACATACATAAATAGATACATAGAGACATGGATGGATGGATGGATGGATGGATGGATGGATGGATGGATGAGTAGATAGGTACATAGATAGTGAGATAGATAAATAGATGATAGCTAGATAAAGTAGATGGGTAGACAGGTGACAGAGGTAGATGGATGGATGGATAGATGAGAGATAGGTAGGTAGGTAGATAGATAGATAGATCAATAGACTAGATAGATATTTAAATGATACAAAGATGGATAGATGGATTGATAGATGATGGATGGATGTGTAGGAAGATATATTATGGATGGATGGATTGGATGCATGGATGGATGAGACAGGTAGATGATAGAGACTACGTAGGTAGGTAGGTAGGTAGATAGATACATAGATAGGTTAGATAGGTAGATAGATGATAGATTGATAGGCTAGATAGATTAGATAGACTACATAGATACATAGATGACAGACTAGTTAGATACATAGATGATGGATAGATGGATGATAGGTGATGGATAGATACATGATGGATGGACGCATGGAATAGATAGCTATGTAGATAGATAGATACATAGATGATGGATGGTGGGTAGATAGATTGATTAGAGAGAGAGGTTAAGGGAGAAAGCTGTAGATCAATACAGAAAGAGATGGGAGGAAGGTAGGAAGGAGGGTAAGAGGGAGAAGATAGAAGGAGCAATGTGAGAGAGACAGTCACTCATGCTAATGGGCTTTTTCAGCCTCAGCACTGCGGATACATGGGCTGCATGACCCTCGGTGGCGGGGCTGCCCGTCCTGTGCACGGTAGGGTGCGGCTTCATCTACCATGGCCAGGAGCACCTGCCTCCTCCGCCTCCATCGTGATGACCTAAAACGTCTGCAAACATTTCCAAATACACCATTGGAGAGCAGAATCACTCCCTCTGAAGAGCCGCGAAGCTACCACAAACAGGGCACCGTGACCAACATTTTAAAACTGCTCAAGATTTTAGAGTTGTGTAATTGGAGAACACATTAAAATTCCGACCGAGTTATCGCTGTTTTCCAGACCAAAACAAGAAAGAAAATGCCCTTGAGATCCACAGCAGCCCCCCGCCAAGCACAGGTGCTTAAGCTTCAAAGGAGAGAGGGTGGGAATCTGGGCATCTTCCAGGGCCTGAGATGCAGAAGGGAAGCGGAGAGGAGAAGCAAGTGGGTGTGGACATCCCCCCCTCCTCCACTTCTTGGCCCCCATGCTGGCTGGAATCCACCATACCTCTCTGAGAAGCAGTCTCCACCTCTGCCTAGAGCTGATACCATAACCTCCTCCTGGGAAAGGGATTTGGGGAAGGAAGAGATCAGGGCTGGCCTTTGTCAACCACCCACTAACAATGACATTCTTGTCCTCTCTCCAATTAAAACTACTTTTTTAGGTTTTTATTTTTTTAATTGTACTTTAAGTTCTGGGGTACATGTGCAGATGCTGCAGGATTGTTACATAAGTACACACGTGCCATGGTGGTTTGCTACCTCCATTCCCCCCATCACCTACATCAGGCATTTCTCCCAGTGTTATCCCTCCCCAACCTCCCCACCCCTTGCTTCTCCCCCAGCCTCCCACACCCCAACCTACCCCACTGTGTGATGCTCCCCTCCCTGTGTCCATGTGTTCTCATTGTTCAACACCTGCCTATGAGTGAGAACATGCGGTGTTTGATTTTCTGTTCTTGTGTCAGTTTGCTGACAATGATGGTCTCCAGGTTCATCCATGTCCCTACAAAGACACGAACTCATCATTTTTGATTGCTGCATAGTATTCCATGGTGTATATGTGCTACGTTTTCCTTGTCCAGTCTATCACTGATGGGCATTTGGGTTGGTTCTAGGTCTTTGCTATTATAAACAGTGCTGCAATGAACATTCGTGTGCATGTGTCCTTATAGTAGAACGATTTATAGTCCTTTGGGTATATACCCAGTAATGGGATTGCTGGGTCAAATGGAATTTCTATTTCTAGGTCCTTGAGGGATTGCCACACTGTCTTCCACAAGGGTTGAACTAATTTACACTCCCACCAGCAGGGTAAAATTGTTCCTATTTCTCCACATCCTCTCCAGCATCTGCTGTCTCCAGCACTTTCAGCTGGATTCTGGAGCTCTGGACCAGTGCGTGAGAGTCACGTGCAGGGTGCTGGCTGCGCCTGGACATTCCCAGGCTTGGTGCACAGCATTGACAGCAAGGCATTCTAGCCTATGCCCTGGTGCACATCTGCAGGTGTGCACCCATCATAAGCACCCATTTTGGATGACCCTGAGGCTGCACCACACATAGAGAAACATGTTAAAGCTATCAAGTGAAAAGAAATACAGGCCGGGCGCTGAGGCTCACACCTGTAATCCCAGCACTTTGTGAGGCTGAGGCAGGTAGATCAGGGAGTCAAGAGATCAAGACCATCCTGGCCAACATGGTGGAACCCTATCTCTACTAAACATACGAAACTTAGCTGGGCATTGTAGCTCACGCCAGTAGTCCCAGCTACTTGGGAGGCTGAGGCAGGAGAATTGCTTGAACCAAGGAGGCGGAGGTTGCAGCGAGCAGAGACCACACCCCTGCACTCCAACCTGAGCAATAGGGCGAGACTCTATCTCTGAATGAATAAATAAATATAGACAATACGTCCAATATTTAGTTCCACACCCTAAGGATGACTTCATGTACTCTCTCCTCACTCTGAGGTAGCACGTTTTACATGTAGGAGTCTTTTTTTTAGTTAAAAATATTAATTATAAAATAGGCATAACATGAAATCTACCAATATAAGTCCTCTTTTTTTTTTTCTGAAACAGAGTCTCACTCTGTCCTGAGTTGCAGTGTCTGATCTCATCTCACTGCAACCTCTGCCTCCTGGGTTCGAGTGATTCTCCTGCCTCAGCCTCCCGAGTAGTTGGGATTACAGGCACCCACCACCACGCCCCACTAATTTTTTTATTTTTAGGTAGAGACAGGGTTTCACCATGTTGGCCAGGCTGGCCTCGAACTCCTGACCTCAGGTAGTCCTCCTGCCTCAGCCTCCCAAAGTGCTGGGATGACAGGCACATTTTAACTCTTTGTAAGTGGCATTGACTAGTTCACTCGGCTGTGCAACTGTCTCCACCATGCATCTCTAGAAATTTCTCAGCTTCCCAAACAGAAACTCTGTCCCCGTTAAACTTTCACTCCTATCCCACTTCGTAGCCACAAAAAAACATGTCTTCCTTCCTTCCTCCCTCCTTCCCTCCCTCTCTCCCTCCCTTCCTTCCTTCCTTCCCTTTTTCTTTTTTTCTTTCTTTTCTTTCTCTTTCTTTCTTTCTCTCCCCCCTCCCTTCCTTTCCTCTTCTCTTCCCTCCTGTCTTTTTTCGGAGCTAGTCTTACTCTGTTGCCCAGGCTAGAGTGCAGTGGTGCACTCTAGGGAAAGGGGAACAGATGTCAATCTCTGATTATAACCTGGAGAAGGTTGTTTACTGGAATTACAAGGAAGATAAACTTGAAAATAGTCAACTAAAGAATAAGAGAGCTGAACATGCTGATACACTGTTCCTTTGAAGAGAAACTTGGGGTTCAGTATAAGCCTAAGATCCCACAGTGGGGTCTCACTAGCCTGGGACGGCCCCTTCCACAGAAGGCTGTGACAGGGTCACGGGGATTCTGCTTTGAGCCTTTGCAAAGCAGAGGCTGATGACTCAGAAACAGGTTTTTTTTTAAATTGCATTTTAGATTTGGGGTAAGTGTGAAGAACATGCAAGATTGTTGCATAGGTACACACATGCAGTGTGATCTGCTGCCTTCCTCCCCATCGCCTATATCTGGCATTTCTCCCCATCGCCTATATCTGGCATTTCTCCCCATGCTCTCTCTCCCTGCTGTCCCTCCCCTTTATGCTGGAACTTGGCCTTTCAGTGGAGGGATCACCAAGTTTGCTGGTTTTGCATCAAAAATTCAGTGTCTTCTGACGCTTTCGTTTTCTGGAACGAAGTTTCTCAGCCTAGCACCGCTGGCATGGGTGGGCAGGAGGATTCTCTGAGGAGGGGACTGTCCTGTTCACGGGAGCCTGTTGACCCACGTCCCTGGGCTCCACCTGGCAGATACCAGGAGCTCCCCAACCATTGCAACCACGAAAGGTGTCCTCAGGTACGACACAGTGACCCCAGGGAGAAGAATCACCTCCAGTTGAAAGCCACTGTCATACACAGATAAATGGTAGAGTGATAGCTGTGTGGCTTCAGAATATGCATATATGTGTATAATCAATAAAGAGATAAATACCTGCAGAGATGATACATGGTAGATAAATAGGTGATGGCTAGGCAGGTGATAGGCACACACATGATAAACCGGATACATAGCTACATAGATAGCATATGATATATTGAAAGAAGGACACATGATTGATGATGGATCAATAGATAGATACATAGGTAGATACATAGATAGATGATAGATAGATAGATAGATAGATAGATAGATAGATAGATAGATAGCAGTGAACCCAGGGGAGAAAAATCACCTCCAATTGAAAAACCACTGTCATACACAGATAAAAGGTACTGATAGCTGGATAGCTATAGACCAATGCCACATAGATACATATAGATTATTGTTAAAGAGATAAATTGCTGCAGAGATGATAAATGATCAATAGGTTATCTATCAGATGGGTGGGTGGATGAATAGATAGGTAGATAGATGGAAGGATGGATGGATAGATAGATACACAGATACATACATACATACATAAATATATAGATAGGTAGATAGATTCATAGATAGATAGACACATAGATACATACATACATAAATACATAGATAGGTAGATAGACTCCTAGATAGATAGATAGATAGATAGATAGATACACACATACACACATAGATAGATACATATAGATACGTAGATAGATAGATACATAGAGATATAGGTAGATAGATACATACATACATAGACACATAGATACATAGATAGACACACAGATGATAGATAGATAGATAGATAGATACATACATACATACATACATACGTAGATAGATACATAGATAGATAGGCAGGTGATAGAGACAGATAATAAACAGGATAGATAGCTACATAGACAGCATATGATGCTTTGAAAGGACAGATGAATGATGGATGGATGGATGGATGGATGGATGGATGGATGGATGGATGGATGAACAGTGACCCAGGGGAGAAAAATTACCTCCAATTGAAAGCCACTGTGATGACAGATAAATGATAGTAGTAGCTAGATAGCTATAGACTGATGCCACATAGATACATATAGATTATTGATAAAGAGATAAATAGCTGCAGAAATGATAAATAGATGATGGGTAGGCAGATGATAGACACACAGAGAGGTGATAAAACGGATAGATAGCTACATAGATAGGATATGATGGACTGAAAAAGGATTGATGACAGGTAGGTAGGTAGATAGTGGGTGGATGGATGGATGATAGGTAGGTAGATGTGTAGATGGATAGAATGTTAATGACTGATGGTTAAATGAACAGAATCTCTTATGCCCAGGCATCACCTTGTTGCCAGGGTTTCTCAACTTCAGCACCACTGACATTTGGGGATGGAGGACTCTCTGTGGTGGGGCCATCCTGTGCACGGTAAGGTGTTGAGTGGCGTCCCTGGGCTCCACTCGCCAGAGGCCAGGAGTACCTTCATCAGGTGGTGACAACTGAGCATGCCTCAGGTATCCTGCAGTGGCCCCTGAAGGGCAGAATTTTCCTTGCTTACAGACCACTGCCATAGAGAGATACATGGATGGGTGGGTGGGTGGGTGGGTGGGTGGGTGGATAGATAGATAGGTGGATGGATAGATACATACATACATACATACATACATACATAGGTAGATATATAGGTAGATACATAGATGATACATACATACATACATACATAGATGGGTGGGTGGATGGATAGATAGGTGGATGGATGGAAGCATGGATGGATAGATAGATATATAGATACGTAGATAGATAGATACATAGATAGATAGATGATATAGATAGATACATAGATAGATATGTAGATAAATACATACATAGATAGATACATACATACAGAGAGAGAGAGAGAGATGATAGATTGATAGGTGGGTGGATGGATGGGTAGGTAAATAGATACATAGATGGATAGATAGATGGGTGGATAGGTGGATAGATGAATGGATAGGTAGATGATGGTGATCAGATGGATGATAGGTGAGTGGATGGGTGGATAGGTAGGTAGATAGATACATGGATGGATGGATGGATGGATGGATGGATGGATAGGTGGACAGATGGATGGATAGGTAGACAGATGATGGTGATGATAGATAAATACATAGACAGAAAATGACAGATGGTGATGACAGCTAGATGGATAGATACATAGATACATGGATGGAAGATAGATTAGATAGATGATAGATGGGTGGATGGGTGGATAGATAAATATGGATAAATAGATGATGGTGATCATAGGTGATAGATGGATTGATAGATGATGGTTAGATAGTGATAGATGATAGATAATAATAGAGGGATGGATAGATAGATGATAGATAGATAGATGATGATAGATAGATAGATAGATAGATAGATAGATAGATAGATAGATAGATAATAGATAAAGAAAACTGATAGGTAGATACAGATGAATGCTAAGTGAGGGCCAGATGAGACATAAAGAGATAGACAGAGCCTCTCATGCTAAACCAGAGTGTCTGGATCTGAACATCGCTGCCATGTGGGATGGATAATTAAGGGGCTGTACTGTGCAGCACCCGTGGTCTCTACTCACTTGATGCCCATAGCATCTCCACCTTGTTATGACCACCAAAAATGTCCCTAGATATTGCCAAGTGTCCTGGAGGTAGGCAGGGAACAGAATCTCTTACAGATGAGAATCACTGCTATAAAACAAGGTATGTATTGTTTCCATGTGAAAAATATCAGAATGACTCTCTGACCATTACACCACACAGACACACACACACACACACACACACACACACACCTGTCTGCACATGGCGCTGACCCCCAGCTCCACATCAGGTGCAAAGCGGAGCTCTGCGTGCATTCTGGTCACGTTCCAGCAAGCACTGAGTCTGTCCTTTCCGCCTCCAGAACTGGAGGCGGCACGTGTAGGGATTTAATTCTGTCAATGTGAATCATCGCAGAGACATCAAAGCCCCAGCCACGGGCAGCATTCAGGGATGAGGCATGGTCATGCACATAGAAACAGGAAATGATCCCAGAGGGTGTGGGGGCGTCCAGCACCCCAGTATTGAGAACAGAGGCTGCCGCCCTGATACCTTCCCTGGAGCATACAGCTGCAAGTCTATGCTACAGGCCATTACCATCATCTATCTATCTTTCTATGTATCTATCTATCTATGTAAGTATGTATGTATGTATGCATGTAGGTATGTATCTATCCATCTATCATGTATCTATGTATCTATCTGTGTGTCTATCATCTATGTATCTATGTATGTATCTATGTATGTATCTATCATCTATGTATCTATGTATCATCTATCTATCTATCTATCTATTCATCTATCTGTGACATGTTAAAAGCCCCCTAAACTGCCTACCTCAGCAACACCTCGGCTTTCTGTTGAAACTGCTCTCTGTAACCCTGACGTGACAGGCAAGCAGTCCAAACCCACGCCATCTTGGCCCCTGTGACTTGTAATAAGTAATTAAGGTCTGTGATTTCCACCCTACCCAGACAATGTGTAAACAAATGCTAACCTTGAATTTGTGAACCACTTCAGTAACAATCAAAATGTCGAAAAGTCCCCTGGACCTCGGAGTGTCCGGAGCCCCTCACCCTCATCTCCGCCCAGGAGGTGATTTACAGAATTTACTCACCCTCAGAACATCTGAAGCCCCTCACCCGCCTGCACCCCTCTCCTCACACTCACTCCCAAGGCGGTTTTATGGGCATAAAAGGTCTTGACACCCTCCTTTCGGGGCTACGGGTTGGAGAGACTTGAGTCCTCTGGGGCCGCCGGCAATGAAGACCCTGCAATTTGGCACACTGCTGTCTTGGAGTTGACTTTCTACACTCGGGCCAGTACAACATATCTGTCATCTATCTATCAATTATCTATCATCTATCTACCTATCACCAGCCATCATCTATCCATCTGTCATCATCATCATCATCTTCATCTACCTATCACTATCTAACCATCATCTATCCATCTGGCATCACTGTCTATCATCTATCTATTTATCATCTACCTATCAGCATCTAATCTAAGCATCATGTATCCATCTGTTATTTCTATGTATCTGCCTATGTACCTATGTATCCATCCATCCACCCACCTCTCATCTGTCTACATCTACTCGTCTACTCCCAGGCCTGTATCTGTCCCTAGATCTAAATCCATTTCTGTATCTGTGACTGCCTTTCCTCCTCCATTGCTTCTGCCTTTTCTTCCTGGCTCTGTGTCAGGTGAAAAACCAGCAGCTGGCCCATAGCTGACAATATTAGTTGAAAGCATAAATTCATCAACAACTAAATTCATGCATCTTCTCAATTAATTCTCAGTGTTTCTCTCTCTGTCTTTTATTTTTTGAGACGGAGTCTCAAAAGGATGAACACTTGGCTGTGTGAGTCCCACAAGTCTTTATTTTTCAGGCAACGCTTTAAAAATAGGGCACAAACGAGGGCATTTTGTGAACGCAGCCTTGCACACAGGGAAGGTTAAATGTCTGACTCCTGGCTGTGACTTCGCCTGACCCCTGCATGCCACACGTTCCTCAGATTGAGAGCGGAGCACGACTTCCTTGTCCTAGAGAGGGAAGAATTTGGCATTCCCCGAACTGAAAAGGCAGATGATACAGAGAGACTGTTTCACAAAGACGTCCTGTGGTGAAGCTTCAGGAGAAAACACTGAGGGGAAGCCTGCTGGGGGCCACTAACCTTTTTATTTTTTTTTCCAACGTCCCTCCTCTGTTTGCTGCAGAGGATCTGGAGACGATCTCCTACACAAAAATGTTAACGCAGAAAACACAAAGGCAGGATCTCTGCTTCTTTGTTTAAAAATATATATATATTTTACTGCATTTTAGGTTTTGGGGTACATGTAAAGGACATGCAAGATAGTTGCATAGGTACACATATGGCAGTGTGACTTGCTGCCTTCCTCCCCATCACCTATATCTGCTATTTCTGCCCATGTTGTCCCTCCCCAACTCCCCACCCCCCGCTGTCCCTCCCCTAGTCCCCCCAACAGACCCCAGTGTGTGATGCTCCCCTCCCTGTGTCCATGTGTTCTCATTGTTCAACACCCGCCTATGAGTGAGAACATCCGGTGTTTCATTTTCTGCTCTTGTGTCAGTTTGCTGAGAATGATCTCTGCTTCCTAATCAGATGGAGAAATGGACTTAGATATAAACCATTGTATGTGGCTGGGCTCGGTGGCTCATGCCTGTTGTCTTTAGGAGTCAGAGGCAGGCGGATCAGAGGTCAGGAGTTCGAGACCAGCCTCGCCAATATGGCAAGACCTCGTCTTTACTAAAAATACAAAAAAAGTAGCTGGGTGTGGTGGGCGTCAGGTCTCCATATGCAAGTCTGGGGACTGAAAGTCTGAAGTCCTGCCTCCGCTGGCTGATGTCTCCCACCTGCCACCTGCATTCTCCATTGTCCCTGATCACCCAGCAGAGCTTCCCAGAGAATTTCCTCACCAAAACCTGCCATCTTAACTGTTCTTATGATAAGGTGACCACCTCTCACCCATCCTGCCATCTTAATGATTCTTATGATAAGGTGTCCACCTCTTACCCATCCTGCCATCTTAACTGTTCTTATGATAACGTGAACACCTCTCACCCATCCTTCCATCTTAACTATTCTTATGATAAGGTAACCACCTCTCACCCAACCTGCCATCTTAACTGTTCTTATGATAACGTGAACACCTCTCACCCATCCTGCCATCTTACCTGCTCCTTGCCCCTACCTCCCACCACTGTAACTAATCTTACTCTGTAACTTTCCACTGCCCACCTCAAACCTATAAAACCAACTCCTACCCCACCGCCCTTTGCTGACGCCCTTTTTGGCCTTAGCCCACCTGCACCCAGGTGAATAAACACCCATGTTGCTCACACAAAGCCTGTTTTAGGGGTCCCTGCATTCAAAGCGTGCATTTTTCAACAGTGGCAAGTGCCTGTCATCCCAGCCACTCAGGAGGCTGAAGCAGAGAATTGCTTGAACCTGGGAGATGGAGGTTGTGGTGAGCCCAGATCTCGCCACTGCACTCCAGCCTGGGCAACAAGAGCAAAACTTCATCTCAAACAAAGAAATAAAAAGCTACTGTTCTCCAGGATGCTTACAGTGTTACCCCAGGGCTGGTGCTTTAAGCAATGAAACACCCTAAATACAGCCACTGCTTCCTATTAAATTCTCCTTCTCCAAGCCTCATGTCTCCTGTTGTCTTATGAGAAATACTGAGAACTGCCAGGCACAGTGGCTCATGCCTGTGATCCTAGCACTTTGGGAGACTGAGGCACATGGATCATAAGGTCAGGAGTTCAAGACAAGCCTGCCCGACATAGTGAAATACAAAAATTAGCCAGGCATGCTGGCGGGCACCTGTAATCTCAGCTACTTGGGAGGCTGAGGCAGAAGAATCGCTTGAACCCGGGAGTCGGAGGTTGCAGTGAGCCGAGATCACATCACTGCACTCCAGCCTGGGAAACAAGAGCGAGACTCTGTCTCAAAAATAAATAAAAGAGACATTACTGAGAATTAATTAAGATGCATGAATTTACTTGTTGCTGAATTTATTCTTTCAATAGGAAGAGAGGAAGCAGAAATGGATTTAGATATAGGGACAGATACAGGCCTGGGTGTAGATGAGTAGCTATAGACAGGTATAGGCATAGAAATGAATGTGGAAGGATATATAAAATAGATATGGTCATAGACTCACACAGAGGCACAGACGTGAACATACATACTAAACTGGATGTGGATACACATGTACATACATGCACAGGTACATACGATAGATTTATACACTAGGTGATTGATAGATGATAGGCAGATGACATAGGTAACAGCTAAATTACATAACTGGTGACAACAGGTAAATAACAAATGATACAGATAGATAACTGACGATTGAGAGTCATAGATAAGAGAGAGGTTAGATGATCAGTAAATAATAAGAGGTACTTAGATATGCATCGATTAGGCAGTAGATGACAGATGGAAATAGGCACTAGACAAATAATTTCATGACATAATACATAAGTGTATTAGATAATCAATAAATAAATAATAGACGTACATAGATTCATTGATTGACATTAGTTAGATTGGACTAGAAAGAAAGAGAAAGACAGAAAGAAAAAGACAAAGAAAGAAAGAAAGAAGGCAGGGAGGGAGGGAAGGAGGAAGGAAGGGAAGGGAAGGAAGGAAGGAAAGAAAAAAATAGAAATAAAGAAAGAAAGAAAGAAAGAAAGAAAGAAAGAAAGGAAGGAAGGAAGGAAGGAAGGAAGGAAGGAAAAGAAAGAAAGGAAGGAAGGAAGGAAGGAAGGAAGGAAGGAAGGAAGGAAGGAAGGAAGGAAGGAAGGAAGGAAGGAAAAGAAAGAAAGAAAGAAAGAAAGAAAGAAAGAAAGAAAGGAAGGAAGGAAGGAAGGAAAGAAAGAAAGAAAGAAAGAAAGAAAGAAAGAAAGAAAGAAAGAAAGAAAGAAAGAGAGAAAGAAGAAAGAAAGAGGAGGCAAACTGTCATGCTGAGCTGAAAGCAGAGAGACCGGATCAAAAAGAGGGCAGATGTCTCCTTAGGGGAGGGAAGAGGACTGGCTGGAGCCCTCAGGCATTTGGCGATGATGGTGCCTTACAGGATTGTGTGTGTGAAGCTTCTGACCTCCCTGAAGCTGCCGAGAGTGTCATACACACATAGCCACTTGTTGCAAGCTTGGCATGGCTTCAGATGCCGGTGAGACAGAAGAGCAAATGAGCAGCCCATCTTGACACCGTATCAGGCTGGGAGGATTTTCATTCACAGCTTCCCGCTGAAGGACCTTGAGTCCCTGTCATCAGGGTCATGACATCATTAGCCAGAGTTGTGGCAATGGCAAGTGTTAAATGCACGCTGAATGAAGAGACCCCCTAAACTGACTTTGTGTGAGCAACGTGACTGTTTATTTACCTGGGGCTGGGAGAACTAAGCCTGGAGAGTCAGTACGGGGTAATGGGACAGGACTTCATTTTATAGGTTTGGGGAAATTTACAGAAGTTACAATTCAGGGAGGCTTTGTCAAGCTGGGGGAGGGGTGGGTGTGGTGGGAGTGATGTCATAAGGTCCAAGGTCCAGTGTCACCAGGTTGGCTTATCAGCTGAGGAAGAACAATGGCAGAATGTCACAAGGTCGGTTTATCAGGTGCTGCAGGAGCTACCCATTCTTCTTTTCTTGCTGGGGGGAGGGGTGGGTGTGGTGGGAGTGATGTCACAAGGTCCAAGGTCCAGTGTCACCAGGTTGGCTTATCAGCTGAGGAGGAACAATGGCAGAATGTCACAAGGTTGGTTTATCAGGTGCTGCAGGAGCTACTTATCCTTCTTTTATTGCTGGGGGGAGGGGTGTGTGTCACAAGGTTCAGGGCCCAGTGTCACAACGTTGGCTTATCAGGTCAGGCAGGAATGGATGAGGTAGGAACAATGGCAGAGCTAGGCATTCTTCTTGTTTTCCGGAGGTGTGCCTGCCGGTCACAGGTGTTGCTGTGCCCATGGCTTGCCTGAGGTGTTGCCACTTCAAAGAACCTTGCAGCAACATGCTTGTGCAGGTGTGCGACACTGCAAGAAGGAACCCACGGATGGGAACCAGTCACCTTGTTTGGTGTTGTGGATACAAGGGAGAGAACCATGTAAAGAGAGAAATAGGGTGTAATCATGCCTGCTGTTTTCCACCTATGCGTGACCCTGCACAGGTTATTAAGACACCTCACATACCAGTTTTCCGTTCTGCACTGGGCAAACAATCAGACATGCGTGTGAACGCCTTAAGAATATGCAAACGTGTGCTCAATGTACGTATGCCCCTACATTTTGAGAATGAGATGGGAGCCACTGCTTGAGATTCTGGTTGCTGGCCGGGTGCGGTGGCTCACGCCTATCATCCCAACACTTTTGGAGGCAGAGGCAGGTAGATCACCTGAGGTCAGGAGTTCGAAACCAGCATGACCAGCATGGTGAAACCTTGTCTGTACTAAAAATACAAAAATTAGCTGGGCATGGTGGTGGGTGTGAGGTTCTTTGAACTGTCTACACCATGGTGATGCCTGTTACCCACATGTACACCCCCAGGTGGACTCCCACAGCTAGAAAGTCTGAGTCAACCTTGTGACACTGGACCTTAGACTTTGTGACACCCCCCCCCAAACTGGCAACAAAAAAAGAAGACTGGCTAGCTCCTGCAGTGCCTGATTAACTGATGTTGCCACATTCAGCCATTGTTCTGTCTCAACTGATAAGCCAACCTTGTGACACTGGACCTTGTACCTTGTCACAACGCCCCCAGCAACACCCACTGGTTTACAGAAACCACCCTGAACTGTGACTTCTGTCATTTGCCACTGCCTACTCCAAACCTATAAGGCCAATTCCTTTCCCACCACCCTCCACTGACACTCTTTTGAGACTCAGCCCACTTGCACCCAGGTGAATAAACAGTCTTATTGATCACACAAAGCCTGTTTAGGGGTCTCTTCGCTCAGAGCATGCTTAACAGGGGGCATCTGTAATCTCAGCTACTCAGGAGGCTGAGGCAGGAGAATTGCTTGGACCTGGGAGGCGGAGGTTGCAGTGAACTGAGATTGCGCCACTGCACTCCAGCCTGAGAAACAGAGTGAGACTTTGTCTCAAAAAAAAAAAAAAAAAAATTGTAGTTGCCATGGTCAAATTCTAGGGGAATGTATTCTCTTCAGAATAACAGAAGCAACAAGAGACTGGGTGAGTTACTTGAGGTCACAGAGCTGGGCTCAGCTCAATGCATCCGAAGCCTTTCTGCAACATTGAAGGAAGAGTCATGTTACCCCACACGACACTCCAGGAAAATGGAGGCATCAGAAGTCAGGAGGCGGGAGTGCCTTTGGAGCAAAAGTAATGGATTGCATTGTGCATTTGCTGATTTTCAAGAGACCACATGCAACCACCTAGTTTTTATTCTATTATACACATCTCAGTATGCCTCAGCGTGTCTCAGTATGCATGCATGTGGCTAGTATGTGTCCGTGATGTGTGTGTCCGCATTCACTCATGCATCTCCATCCACACGTGCACGCATGGCTGCATGCCTGCAAATGCAGATGCGAATGTGTGAGCTTGCAGATGTGAATCTGGATGCACGATTGCGGAAATGCCTTGCACACATGCAAACGTGTGTTCAATGCGTAAACAACAGCAAAATCTCCGTCTCAAACAAACAAAAAACCTCAATCATCCTGCTGAAATACTGTTGAGTGTTTTTTTTTTTTTTTTTTTTTTTTAGATGGAGTTTCGCTCTTGTTACCCAGGCTGGAGTGCAATGGTGCGATCTCGGCTCACCGCAACCTCCGCCTCCTGGGTTCAGGCAATTCTCCTGCCTCAGCCTCCTGAGTAGCAGACGCCACCATGCCCAGCTAATTTTTGTATTTTTAGTAGAGACAGGGTTTCACCATGTTGACCAGGATGGTCTCGATCTCTTGACCTCGTGATCCACCTGCCTCGGCCTCCCAAAGTGCTGGGATTACAGGTGTGAGCCACTGGACCTGGCCTTTTTTTTTTTTTTTTTTTTTTTAATATATCGGTGTCAGCAAATGTTTTATTTGATTAATTGATTAATTAATTTTTGAGACAGAATCTCAGCCCACCGCAACCTCCGCCTCCCGGGTTCAGGCAGTTCTCCTGCCTCAGCCTCCCAAGTAGCTGGGATTACAGGCACGCGCCATCATGCCCAGCTAATTTTTTGTATTTTTAGTAGAGACAGGGTTTCACCATGTTGACCATGATGGTCTCGATCTCCTGACCTCGTGATCCACCTGCCTCGGCCTCCTGTTTAATGTTATTAAATACAAGAAACCTGTCATGTGCCTCGCAGACAAAATACATATTTTAGAGAAGCTTTGCCCAGGCCTGAGTGATAGTGCGGTTGAATGTGAGTTCAAAGTGAATGCACCGAAAACATCTATTCCATAAAGTGTCTGTAAACAGAAACACATGTGAAAGAACCCTAGGTATGGATTAGCTGCCAAAAGTCTTGAGACCACTTGCTCACGGGAACCTAAGTCTGTATTTCCCCTGTAACCCATGGCTTCACAGTTGCTGAGTCAGTGTCTGCTATGATTCTATAGACTATCTCTACCCTGAATAATGAGAAGCTATGTCTACTGTAAAGAGAAAATCTGGGCCGGGCGTGGTGGCTCACACCTGTCATCCCAGCACTTTGGGAGGCTGAGGCGGGGGCATCACAACGTTAGGAGTTCGAGACCAACCTGATCAACATGGTGAAACCCCGTCTCTACTAAAAATACAAAAAATTAGCTGGGCATGATGGTAAGTGCCTGTAATCCCAGCTACTCGGGAGGCTGAGGCAGGAGAATTGCCTGAACCCAGGAGGCGGAGGTTGCGGTGAGTCGAGGTCGTGCCATTGCACTCCGGTTGGGCAACAGAGTGAGACTTCATCTCAAAAAAAAAAAGAAGAGAGAGAGAGAAAATCTTAAGGGTTTTTTTATTTTGAGATAGGGTCCTGCTCTGTCACCCAGGCTGGAGGGCAGTGGCATAATTTTGGTTCACTGCAGCCTCAGCCTCCTGAGCTCAGGTGATTCTCCCACGTTAGCCTCCCATGTAGCTGGGACTACAGGTATGTGATACCATGCTCGGTTCATTTTATTCTATTTGTAGAGATGGGGTTTTGCCATGTTCCCCAGGCTGCTCTCAAAGTCCTAAGGTCAGGCAGTCCACCTGCTTCTGCCTCCCAGATTGCTGGGATGACAGGCTACAGAGAAGTTTGATGGATTGACAAGTTCCCTTCCCTGTCTTCACTTCAGCACTAACCTTAGCAACAACAAAAATGCCACCCAAATGACAAAACCTCAAAACCTTGATGTAAACTTCTTTTGGAGCAAGCAAATTCACCTGTTATTCACGGAGGAATAACAGGTAGCCTTTTGGAGTCTATGAATATTTATTGAATGGGTCTGAAGTTTCAGTTTTGCAAAACGAAAATAGTTCTGGACATGGGCGATAGTGATGGTGGTGGAACTATGTGAATTTACTCAATGTCCTTGACTTCAGAACTGGTTAAGAATGTAACTTTAGGTAACTTCTTCTACCATACTTAAAAAAAGACCTGAAACCAACCCAAATGCCCATCTATGATACACCAGATAAAGAAAATGTGGCACATAGACACCATAGAATACTATGCAGCCATCAAAAAGGATGAGTTCATGCCCTTGGGAGGGACATGGATGAAGCTGGAAGCCATCATTCTCAGCAAACTGACACGGGAGCAGAAAACCAAACACCGCATGTTCTCACTCATAAGCAGGGGTTGAAGCATGAGAACACATGGATACAGGGAGGGGAACATCACACACTAGGGCAACCGGTGTTGCTTAAACCTTCACCTGCCTCTTGGAAGATGAACTCGACAAAGATCGCCAGCGGGAAAGAACCACAGCATTCGGTGAGCTGGAAGGCATTGCTTAAAATCCTTTTATCTCGTTCTCTATTCAGCATGAATGCTGCTGCCAGGTTTTCATCCGAGGCTGCGGCTCAGGAGCAGAAGGCGTCCAGAAATCCTGTCTGTGCACGGCGCAACGTTACGTGTGAGGCTGCTGGTTCCGCCGCCTGGGTGTTCTGCGGTTTGAATTTTAACACCTGTGCTCATTAGGACAGACCAGAGCAGCTCAGGCAGAGAACGCGGGAGTGAAAGGCATCTCTCCTGCAGCTTTCTGTCTCTCTTCAGCAGCTGCTTCCCAAGCTCGCTTCTTCCTAAGGCCACTAAGCAGCTTTCAGGTGACAGAGACACTTTGCTGAAAGTGGCCACAGAAATGTACCCTTTGTTCATTGTTGAAGTTTGATGCCAACGTAACTTTGCCTGTAGACCAGCACGCAGCTCTGCAGAGCTGTCGAACACAGACGTGGCAGAATGCGAAGTCCCTGTTTGCCTCTGAACTCATCTATATGTAAAAGTGGTAAGAGCTCTTTCACTGTGTGGTTTCGACCTGGACAGAGAAAATGTGCACAGATACACCATGGAATATTATGCAGCCATCAAAAACGATGAGTTCCTGTCCTTTGTAGGGACCTGGATGAACCTGAAGACCATCATTCTCAGCAAACTGACACAAGAACAGAAAATCAAACACCTCATATTTTCACTCATAGGCGGGTGTTGAACAACGAGAACACATGGACACAGGGAGGGGAGCCTCACACACTGGGGTCTGTTGAGGGGAAATAGGGGAGGGACAGCAGGGGATGGGGAGTAGGGGAGAGATAGCATGGGGAGAAATGCCAGATATAGGTGAAGGGGAGGAAGGCAGCGAATCACTGTCACGTGTGTACCTATGCAATTATCTTGCATGTTTTTCACATGTACCCCAAAACCTAAAATGCAATTAAAAAAAATAAAGACATTCTCATTAAAAAACAAGTCAAAGGTCATATGCAAAAGATGTGTGAGTCTTCGCACAATGCCCTCGAGCCGTGATGCATTTGTAAAGCCTGTTTATTGTTGTGAACTGAAGAAACCCTTGAAGACATCCTGTGTGCATGGTGTCTGCCCGACTGCCCGGAAAATACACATTTGACGTTTTATTTCCCCCATCGTCCAGCAGCCTCATGGTAAAAAGTGAACGTACAATGTCATTGGAAGATCGTGCAACAATATGGCACCCGCTGGAAACCCATACTGTACACGTATATAAGCTTTTCCTCTTCTGTCTGTTCTGTATGTACTAAAGCTCTGTCTCAACATCACAAAATCTGGAGAATTATCGTGTAGATTCCACAAGAAATGCCACGTCTGAAATAAACATGGCCGGTCCCTGAGTCCATCACCAATGCCTTCAATAGGCCCCTCTGACTTAGAACTTGCTGATGACTTTTTCTCTTAACGTGTCTTTGAAAAATTATTGTTAGTGGTGGTAAAAATAACACCCAGTGAAACGTACCATCTTGATTATTTTTTATTTTTTATTATACTTTAAGTTCTGGGGCACACGTGCAGAACATGCAGGTTTGTGACACAGATACACACGTGCCATGGTGGTTTGCTGCACCCATCCCCCCATCACCTACTTTAGTTATTTCTCCTAATGCTCTCCCTCCCCAGTCAATCCCCCCACCCCCTGCTCTTCCTCCCCTGGCACCCTCACTCCCAGACAGGCCCCAGTGAGTGATGTTCCCCTCCCTGTGTCCACCTGTTCTCATTGTTCAACACCCACTTATGGGTGAGAACATGCACTGTTTGGTTTTGTGATCCTGTGTCAGTTTGCTGAGGATGACGGTTTCCAGCTTCATACATGTCCCTGCAAAGGACATGAACTCATCCTTTTTTATGGCTGCATAGTATTCCATGGTGTCTATCTGCCACGTTTTCCTTATCCGGTCTATCATGGATGGGCATTTGGGTCGGTTTCAAGTCTTTGATATTGTGAACAGGACTGCAATAAACGTACATGTGCATGTGTCTTTATAAAAGAACGTTTCATAATCCTTTGGGTATATGCCCAATACTGGCATTGCTGGGTCAAATAGAATTTCTATTTCTAGGTCCTCGAGGAATCGCCACACCGCCTTCCACAATGGCGGAGCTGATGTACGCTCCCTCCAGCAGGGTAAGAGTGCTCCTGCATCCCAGAGACATGTGAAGACAAGCTCGTCGTCGCTGCTCATTAGAGAAAGGCTGACCATCTTCATGTTGCCTTTAATGTGCACAGCTCAGTGGCGTCCAGTACATTTACACGGTTCTGCCAGGGGCTCGAAGGGGAATCTGTTCCTTGACTATTCCAGGCCCTGGAATAGTGTGGTTGGCTGATTATTTTTGGTATTTCCTAGCTGGCATGTAGTTGCATCAATCCAACCTCTGCCTTTATCTTCACGTGGGGTCCTCCTTCTGTGCGTGTCTGCATCCTAATGTCCTGTTCTCATAAAGACTCCAGTCAGAGGCCGGGTATGGTGGCTCACACCTGTCATCCCAGCACTTTGGGAGGTCAAGACGGGTGGATCACGAGGTCAGGAGTTCGAGACCAGCCTGACCAACATGGTGAAACCCTGTCTGTATTAAAAAGACATACATAGACACAAAAAATTGTCTGAGCATGGTGGCATGTGCCTGCAGTCCCAGCTACTTGGGATGCTGAGGCAGGAGAATAGCTTGAACCTGGGAGGCAGAGGGTGCAGTGAGCCGAAAGCCAAGATCACACCACTGCATTCCAGCCGGGGTGACAGAGCAAGACTCCGTCTCGGAAAAAAAAAAGACACCAATCACATTGGATAAGGGCTCATGGGAATGGCCTTATCTTACCGTAAATCACCTATTTAAAGACGCGTCTTCAAATACAGTCACATCCTAAGGTCCTGGGGTTGAGGGCTTCACTGGATGCATTTATGATAGATGCCCTTCAGCCCATTACACTTGGCAGTTCTCCGTCCAAGCAGACCAAGATCTTCAAGGCAAAGTCTTGTTTCTTGGGCTTATCCTCAATGCTCTGCACTTACTAACCCTCACAAAAACACATGTTCCTGCTCCGAGAATTGCAGGTGAGTGAGAAGTTTCAGGACACAGCTGAGAACAGGTCGTAAGAACAAGACCGCAGCCCACAAGGGGAGACCTTGCTAGGCAGTAATTGTCAGACACTGGTACGTCCCCACTTGCTCATCTGCAGTTCCAACACTCTGAGCTGAGCACGCTGCATTTTAAACCTTGTCTCCAGTGAAGCAAATAGCATCTCTACTGCCATGTGTAGACTGGGAGGTGAAGATGTTAATGTGCCAAGGAAAATTCTTCGATCAGAAGGATGTGAACCTGGACCCGTAATGTGGGCAGTGAACAAGGAAAATTGTAAAAAAAATTAACAAAAGGGACTGTGGATTTTTACCTATCCCAAGAGTAGTCGGTAGAATTGATAGCATGAATGTATAATACGTGTCTCCTCTGAATGCACAGTCTTTAATTTTTGCTGATAAAACACAACTATGTCATAAATTATGAGGAAAGGCGTAGTAGCTTTGGGGGGCATGGTACATCTCCTCATTCTAAATCAGATGATATCCTTCAATCATGTGGGGTTGCATGAATTTTTCTGATATCCAGAAGGAGCCCTGTTTCTCAACACGGTTGAGAGTGATTGATGTGTGTGCACCTGCTGGCAGCAGATGGTTCCTGAGATAAATCCCGATGTCAGCTGATGTTACTCGGCATTGGCAGAATGACACCTGCTCCAGGCAGAATTTCTTGCTGCAACCACAAAATCCAGGGCGGGGAATGGTTTTAAAATATACGCTTTACAAAAAGAACACAGCGGGGGGCATCACACTACCGGATTTCAAACTATACTACAAGGCTACAGTAATCAAAACAGCATAGTACTGGTACCAAAACAGAGATATAGACCAATGGAACAAAACAGAGGCACCGGAGGCAACACAACATACATACAACTATACAATCTTTGATAAACCTGACAAAAACAAGCAATGGGGCAAGGATTCCATGTTTAACAAATGGTGTTGGGAAAACTGGCTAGCCATGTGCAGAAAGCAGAAACTGGACCCCTTCCTGACACCTTACACTAAAATTAACTCCAGATGGATTAAAGACTTAAACATAAGACCTGGCACCATAAAAACCCTAGAAGGAAATCTAGGCAAAACTATCCAGGACATAGGAGTAGGCAAGGACTTCATGAACAAAACACCAAGAGCATTGGCAACAAAAGCCAAAATAGACAAATGGGACCTAATGAAACTCCACAGCTTCTGCACGGCAAAAGAAACAGTCACTAGAGTGGATCGGCAACCAACAGAATGGGAAAAAATTTTTGCAGTCTACCCATCTGACAAAGGGCTGATATCCAGAATTTACAAACAACTCAAGCAGATTTACAGGAAAAAAACAAACAAGCCCATTCAAAAGTGGGCAAAGGATATGAACAGATACTTTACGAAAGAAGACATATATGAGGCCAACAATCATATGAAAAAATGCTCATTGTCACTGGTCATCAGAGAGATGCAAATCAAAACCACATTGAGATACCATCTCACGCCAGTTAGAATGGCGATCATTAAAAAATCTGGAGACAACAGATGCTGGAGAGGATGTGGAGAAAAAGGAACACTTTTACACTGTTGGTGGGAGTGTAAATTGGTTCAACCATTGTGGAAGACAGTGTGGCTATTCCTCAAGGCCTTAGAAATAGAAATTCCATTCGACCCAGCAATCCCATTACTGGGTATATATCTAAAAGACTATAAATCGTTCTACTATAAGGACACATGTACACGAATGTTCATTGCAGCACTGTTTACAATAGCAAAGACCTGGAATCAACCCAAATGCCCATTGATAATAGACTGGATTGGAAAAATGTGGCACATATACACCATGGAATATTATGCAGCAATCAGAAATGATGAGTTCGTGTCGTTTGTAGGGACATGGATGAATCTGGAAAACATCATCCTCAGCAAACTGACACAAGAACAGAAAATGAAACACCGCATATTCTCACTCATAGGTGGGTGATGAAAAATGAGAACACATGGACACAGGGAGGGGAATACTAAACACTGGGGTCTATTGGGGGGAAAAGGGGAGGGCCAGTGGGAGGGGGAGGTGGGGAGGGATAGCCTGGGGAGAAATGCCAAATGTGGGTGAAGGGGAGAAGAAAAGCAAAGCACACTGCCATGTGTGTACCTACGCAACTGTCTTGCATGCTCTGCTCATGTACCCCAAAACCTATAATCCAATTAAAAATTAAAAAAAAAAAAATATATATATATATATACGCTTTATTATGATGTAGGTAGAGTAAGGACAAAAGACCAGCAGATGGCCAGGCGCGGTGGCTCACACCTGTAATCCCAGCACTTTGGGAGGCCGAGGTGGGCGGATCACAAGGTCAAGAGATTGAGACCATCCTGGTCAACATGGTGAGACCCCATCTGTACTAAAAATACAAAAATTAGCCAGGCATGGTGGCACACACCTGTAATCCCAGCTACTCGGGTGGCTGAGGCAGGAGAATTGCCTGAACCCAGGAGGCGGAGGTTGCAGTGAGCCGAGATCTCGCCATTGCACTCCAGCCTGGGTAACAAGAGCGAAACTCAGTCTCAAAAAAAAAAAAAAAAGAAGGAAAAAGAAAAAGACCAATAGATGACCACTATTGATAAAAAGAAAAGAAAAAAAAAATAAAGAAAAGGTTTGTTACTCACAGGGCCAGAAGAGAAGGGAGTCATATCATTCACGGCCCCAAGGGGGAGCTCAGGAGACAGAAAGGATAGGAAGAAAAAAATGGGTGAGAGGGTTTATTGTGGTTTCTGTAGGAAAGAGCAGGTGAAGTGGGGTGGGCAGGGTTGGAATTGCTTAGTTTGAATGACTTCAGCAAGCTCTGGGGCATAAGGGCTGATATGTTTTGGCTGTGACCCCACCCAAATCTCATCTCGAATTCCCACACACTGTGGGAGGTAATTGAATCATGTGGGCTGTTCTCGTGAGAGTGAATAAGTCTTATAAAATCTGATGGTTTTGGCCGGGTGTGCTGGTTTGAGCCTGTCATCCCAGCATTTTGAGAGACCAAGGCAGGTGGATCACCTCAGGTTAGGAGTTCGAGACCAGCCTGGCCAGTGTGATGAAACGCTGTCTCAACTAATGATACAAAAAAATAGCAGGACGTGGTGGCATGCACCTGTCGTCCCAGCCACTTGGGGGGCTGAGGTAGGAAAATCACTTAATCAGGGAGGTGGAGGTTGCAGTGAGCCAAGATCATGTCATGGCATTCCAGCATGAGGGGTGACAGAGTGAGACTCCATCTTAAAAAAAAGAGGGGGGAGTATTTCTGCACAAGTTCTCTCTGTCTCTGCCTGCTGCCATTCATGAAAGACGTGACATGTTTTTCCTCACCTTCCACCGTGATTGTGAGGCCTCCCCAGCCACGCGGAACTGTAAGTCCATGAAACCTGCCTTTCTTCCTAAACTGCCCAGTCTGTGGTATATCTTTATAAGCTGTGTGAAAACTGGGTTTTCCTCATTCTTGCTTCTTTTTACAATACCCTCAAAATCTGAAACTGCTTTGGAGGGCTCCACATTTCTTTCTTTTTTAAAAAAAAGTCCTTTAGGTTCTGGGGTACATGTGCAGATCATGCAGGGTTGTTGCATGGGTACATAAATGGCAAAGTGCTTTGCTGCCTACATTTCCCCTTCATCTATATCTGCCATTACTCCCCACATTATCCTTCCCCACCCTTTCCCCCCTCTGCTTCCCCTCCCCTAGTCCTCCCCAACTAACCCCTGTGTGTGATGCTCTCCTGCCTGTGTCCATATGTTCTCATTGTTCAACACCCACCTATGAGTGAGAACATGCGGTGTTTGGTTTTCTGTTCTTGTGTCAGTTTGCTGAGAATGATGGTTTCCAGGTTCATCCATATCCCTGCAAAGGACACGAACTCATCGTTTTTGATGATGGCTGCATAGTATTCCGTGCTGTATATGTGACGCATTTTCCTTGTCCAGTCTATCATCGATGGGCATATTGTACACAGCACCATAATGAACATACATGTGCATGTGTCTTTATAACAGAATGATGTATAATCCTTTGGGTGTATGCCCAGTTTTCTTACTGTCTCCTTCCCCAATGTGGTTCTCTCTTTTTAAGTTGTTTCTTGGAAACGTTCTGCATCTATACCTCTGCTGTGACCTTTCCTCGCGTCTTGGTTCCTAGCTGTCTTTAAAGAAAGCTAGAGACACAAAACACACAAAGTAATGAAAGTTAAGTTGCTCTTTTTTAGGCTCATAAAGGCCTCAGGGAGAACACTGAGATATACCAAATCCCAGTTCAGTGAATCTCTGTGGTTGTAAAGAGGGTGTCTCTTTTGTAGTATAGCAGCTTTGAGAAGAAAGAAAAGAATTCACATTTCTGAGAGTCCTGCCTAGGCTGCCTGGCAGGAATGAGGTGCTCAGCTCCGAGGGGAATTTCCTGTACCAGGTAGAGCTGGCTAAACAGCGAGCCGTGAATATATCAAGGTCTTAATCCTCAGAAACGACGAATGTGCGACCTCATGAGACAACACGTACTTGGCAGGTATGGTTAAATAGAGAATCTTGAGATGGAGCAATGATCCAGAGGGACGCCAGGTGACAGACAGAGAAAGCTTTGCAGAGAAAAGAGCATCATCTGAAAGATGACTTTTCTAGGCTGCCAGAACAAATCGCCATAAACTGGGGTGCTTAAAACAACAGACATTTACCCTTTTCCAGTTCAGTAAACCCAGGGTCTGAGACCAAGGTGTCTCAGGGACTGCACTTCCTCAGGAGGCTCTTGCCTCACGTCTCTCAGCTTATGGGGGCTGCAGGCCTCCCTGGGCTTGTGGCCACATCATTCCAGCCTCTGCCTTCATCTGCACATATCTTTCTCCTCTGGGTCTGTGTCTCCTCTTCTATCTGTTAGAGGGACACCTGCCATTGCATTAGCATTCACCGTAATCCAGGATGACCTCACATTAACAGGATGACCTGCAAAAGCTCTATTTCCAAATAAGGTTACATTCTGAGGCTCCACGTGGACATGCCTTTTCTTACTAGGAGCACTATTCAATACAGTTAAACTCTCCATGGGGGGGGCCTTTTGGGGGGTTCATGGTCTCAAACCTATTTTAAGCTCACTAATTAATAAAAAAGATATATTCTTTATACAATATGTACATATTTATATTTATTTATTTATCAAGATAATAAGCTGACTTTGCTATAAATGTCATCCCCACAGCACAGGGAGCCAAGGGCACACTTGCAAGATGGCGGAACGCAGGCACAGACATCTGTATGTGAGATCCTGCCGCCTCTGGCTCTTCCTAGCATAAGCAGTTGCATCTGATTGGCTTTACCTGCCCCAAATGCCTGACTGTTGATCTCCAATGCATGCATCCATTCAGGAAACAACATCCCCATTCACCTAGAATGGGTCAACATCGAGAATCTTCAACCCACGGAGGCCCGTCTCTTCTGAGAACATTTGAAAACACATCCTATAATCCCAGCACTTTGGGAGGCTGAGGTGGGTGGATCACTAGGTCAAGAGATCAAGACCATCCTGGTCAACATGGTGAAACCCCGTCTCTAATAAAAATACAAAAATTAACTGGGCATGGTGGCGCGTGCCTGTAAACCCAGCTACTCTGGAGGCTGAGGCAGGAGAATTGCCTGAACCCAGGAGGCGAAGGTTGCGGTGAGCTGAGATCCCGCCATTGCACTCCAGCCTGGGTAACAAGAGCGAAACTCCGTCTCAAAAAAAAAAAGAAAAAGAAAACACATTTGAACTCCACAACACTTCTTAACAAACACTGGAAGCACTGTATGGAAATTGTACCCAAATTTTAGTTGTGTATATTGAAGGGTTTTTTTTTTTTCATCATCTCTAGCCAGCTAGCTGGAGACACGTCAGTTTCGTGAGGAACATGGCCTGTGCACCTTTCAACTTGTATTTTTATGACGTGGAAGAGATCCCCTGTGAATGGGGATGTTGTTTCCTGAATGGATGCATGCATTGAGATCTTCCCTAATGATGCATTTGCTGCCTCAGGGTAAGGTTCTGTTGGCTTTTATAAGCACATCAGTTGATGACCCATGGGTAGAAATCCCAGGTACAGGATGGTTCCCACACAGGTGGACCTTGTCTGCCTTACACGAACAGGGAGAGCTGAGGTGCAGGAACAATTCCAACAACACTCATTTTTTTTACGGTGATATCACACCCATGGCTATCATGCCCAGTGTCTCCATGGCCACCACCAGAATTACGTTACATTACCCTCTAAATGTCTGAACCTGTGCAGTGGCAAAAAATAGGGGCAAGCTTCATGTCCTGGGAGTTGGCTGATTGCATGAGAAGCTGATATCGTCGGGACGTTATTCCAAGGATTGTCTTTGTCTGCCATCTTCTCACAAAGCATTATGTTGTGGAGGAATCAAAATGCCCATCAAAGATAGACTGGATAAAGAAAATGTGGCACATGGACACTAAGGAATACTATGCAGCCATGAAAAAGGATGAGTTCATGTCCTTTGCGGGGACATGGATGTAGCTGAAAAACATCATTCTCAGCAAACTGACACAAGAACAGAAAAGCAAAACCATGTTCTCACTCATAAGTGGGTGTTGAACAATGAGAACACATGGACTCAGGGAGGGGAACATCACATACTGGGGCCTGGGGGGTGTGGGACTAGGGGAGGCAGAACAGGGGGTGGGGGTATCAGGGAGGGAGAGCATTAGGAAAAATACCTAATGTAGATGACAGGTGGATGAATGAAGCAAACCACCACCATGGCACGTGTATATCTATGTAACAAACCTGCACTTTCTGCACGTGTACCCCAGAATTTAAGTATAATAAATACATTTTTTTAAAAAAGAATAGAGTAAAAGCTCCAGGCAACTTGAAGCAGAGTAACACCCAAAACAGATGCCAGTACACATGGTATTGCTAGTTTTTTCCCCCATCCTACAGAGTTCATTCTCCCAGGGACAAGAGGTGGGGACCTCGAAGAATGGAAGAAGAAGAACCCTTAACTTAACTTCAGCAATGAGTGAGGAGGAAACCAGGCAGTCACCAGACCTGAAGGAAATATCAATATGCTCGTCAACTCTTCACCTGGTGTGTTACTTGTATCTTGTGTTGATTTTTCCTGAGCATTTTCTAGGTAGGGTTCACTAGTGGTATTCTTGCCCTATCTGATGAATCTGAATAGAGTAAAACCACCAGACAAGTAGAAGCAGGATAATACCCAAAACTCAGACACCAGTACGCACCGCATTGCTAGTTTTTTTTTCTTCTCACCCAGCAGAGCTCATTCTCTCAGGGAGAAAGCCAGAGAGACTTGGGGATGTCCCATGGTTGGGTAATTGGATTTAGAAACTCACAACTTTCCTCAGGGTGACAGAAGCAATTCATCACCTGTGAGGTTGGCGTCTCTGAGTCTGCGCTTGTCAGCACCCGCACTGGCTGCCAAGTCCTGCTCATTCGCACCTCCTCTGTGACTCCCCCACCTCAGCCTCCTCAACAGAACTTTCATTTTCGAAGATCAAAAAAAGTTTCTGCAGAACAGAGCTAACTTCGTGACAGCCATTTCTCCATCTGTGCAGTGAAGGAGTGTTCAGCTAGACAGTGGTTAGCCTCTCTGGGCAGGCTTGGAATCCTTGCACCTTTACCTATTTATTCAGAGCTAACAAGTTGCATATAATGAGGGCTTAGGCCATTTTTGGAGATAATCAGATGCTCAGGACCAAGGGGAAGAGTGAGTTGAGAATCTCTAAACAGGTCTCTGCCCCCTGCTGGCAGCCTGGGACCCCCTCCTCCCAAGCCCCCACTGCCCCCAGGCCCCATGGATATACAGAGCTTTCAGAGACTCTCTGCAGCCTCCGCAGATCTACGGAGGACCCACTCGGCTGCTGGCCTCCACTTCCAGGCTCAAGAGCCTGAAGACACCCCACAGGACCCAGATGAGATCTATGACCTATATGACGACGTGAAGCCTGGAGATGACTCCAGCCCCAGCCCCATGGGCAGAGGTTTGTCGCTGGCCTGTCCAGATGAAGTGCCCTTGGTTCAGCAAGCTTCCAGGAGGCCACCACAGGACCCAGCACTCAGAAAGGAGAAGGATCCCCAGCCACAGCAGTTGCCACCCATGGATCCAAAGTTGCCGAAGCAGATGAGGAAGGCAGAGAAGGCTGAGAGGGAGTTCCATAAGCAGTTCAAGTTTGAAGGGGAGATTGTGGTTCACACTAAGATGATGATCGACCCCAGTGCCAAGACATGTGGCGGGGTGGCAAGCACCTTGGGATCTGCCATGGGGAGATCCTGGAGGTGATTGAGTTCACGAGCAAGGACGAGATGCTGTGCCGGGATCCCAATGGCGAGTATGGCTATGTTCCCAGAACAGCACTCCTGCCCCTGGAGATGGAGGTGTGTGATGATGTTGACTTCTTGGACCCCCAGGAAAACCTACCACTCCCACTGGGACAGTAAGGCCTGTAGGCGTGGAGCCAGGACAGCCGGCCAGCTGTGTCATTCACCCAGGAGCTCTAGATCCTGGCACAGAAGAGTCACAGAACTGCCTGTGCTATGCCCAACCCCATAAATCCCTGGTTTAAAGCAGTGAAAAGAAGGACCTGGAAGAACGGGAGAAGAAGAATCCTTAAAATTAATTTCCCCAACGAGGGAAGAGAAGAGGGTGGTCAACCAGGCAGAAACCAGACCTGAAGGAAATATCAATACGTGTGCCAGCTCTTGATTTGGTATCTCAATTTTGTCTTGATTTTTCCTGAGCATTTTCTAGGTAGCCTTTCCGTTCCATCTCTTCCTGCTAAACAGTGATATTCTTGCCCTTTCTAATGAATCATCTTGACATGGAGAAGCTGTCAATATCCATTGGTGCAGCTCTTAAGATGTTGGTCATACTCACATCATGGACATACTCGAAAGTCTTGGACCTGATGGTTTCATCTTGTGAGCATCTTAAGAATGTTGGATGACGTGTCTGTGTACCTTTCGGATGCACAAATTGCCATACTACCCTCAAAATCCAAGGAGAATGAAAAGGATTGATGGATTTTAAAATATCTGTATTTGGCCGGGCGTGGTGGCTCATGCCTATAATCCCAACACTTTGGGAGGCTGAGGCAGGTGGATCACGAGGTCAAGAGATGGAGACCATCCTGGTCGACAAGGTGAAACCCCGTCGCTACTAAAAATACAAAAAAATTAGCTGGGCATGGTGGTGCATGCCTGTAGTCCCAGCTACTTGGGAGGCTGAGGCAGGAGAATGGCTTGAACCCAGAAGGTGGAGGTTGCGGTGAGCCGAGATTATGCCATTGCACTCCAGTCTGGGTAACAACAGTGAAACTCCATCTCTCTCTATCTCTCTCTCTCTTTCTCTCTCTCTCTCTCTCTCTCTCTCTCTCTCTATATATATATATATATATATATATATATATATATATATATATCTGTATTTATTTTTATCTCCCCTTTCATGTCTAAGGATCTGCCAAGACATGTAGACATATCCCAGGATATATAGAAATATCCCAAGATATGTAAACATATTCCAAGACATACAGACATATCCCAAGACATGTAGACCTATCCCAAGATATATATATATACATATCCCAAGACACACAGAATTATCCCAAAACATATATACATATCCCAAGATATATAGACATATTCCAAGACATGTAGACATATCCCAAGACAAATATACATATCCCAAGATGTATAGACATATCCTAAGATATGTAGACATATCTCAAGACATATGGACATATCCCAAGACATACAGAATTATCTCAAGACATACAGAATTATCCCAAGACATATATACATATCCCAAGATGTATAGACATATTCCAAGACATGTAGACATATCCCAAGACATATATACATATCCCGAGATATAGAGACTTATCCCAAGACATGTAGACATATCCCAAGACCTATATACATATCCCAAGATATATAGACATATTTCAAGAGATGGAGACATATCCCAACATATGTAGACATATCCCAAGATTCATATATGTATCCCAAGATATATAGACTTATCCCAAGACATGTAGACATATCCCAAGACACATATACATATCCCAAGATATATAGACATATTCCAAGACATGTAGAGATATCCCAAGACATGCAGACATGTCCCAAGACATTTAGACATATCCTAAGATATATAGACTTAGCCCAAGACATGTAGACATATCCCACAATATGTGGGAATATCCCAAGACATGTAGATGTATCCCAAGATATATATATGTATCTCAAGACATGTAGACAAATCCCAAGACATACATACATATCCCATGACATATAGAGTTATCCCAACACATGTAGACATATCCCAAGACATACAGACATATCTCAAGACATGTAGGCATATCTCAGGACATACAGACATATCCCAAGATATATAGAATTATCTCAACACATGTAGACATATTCCCAGACATACAGTCATATCCCAAGACATGTAGACATATCCAAAGATATATAGGCATATCCCAAGAGCTATATCTATGTCCTAAGCCCTCATAACCTCAGAAATGTGACCTTATGATGAAAAAGGGTCTTTGAAGTTGGAATTAAGGTAAAGATCACAAGATGAGATCATAGGATGGGTGTGACCTCCAGTGACAGGTGCTGTCATGACTGGTGGATGAAAAGATACAAAATGAAGGTCGTGTTGGAGAGAAAAGCAGAAATCAGGGTGATACATCTATAAGCCACAAGCTGCTGATGAAGACATACTCTAGAGCAGGCAATTTACAAAAGAAAGAGAGGTTGAGGCTGGGTGTGGTGGCTCCCGCCTGTAATACCAGCACTTTGGGAGGCTGAGGTGGGCAGATCATGAGGTCAGGAGTTCAAGACCAGCCTGATCAACATGATGAAACCCCATCTCCACTAAAAATACAAATATTAGCCAGGCATGGTGCCACCCACCTGTAATCCCAGCTACTCAGGAGGCTGAGGCAGAAAAATTGCTTGAACCCAGGAGGCAGAGATTGCAGTGAGCTGAGACTGAGGCACTGCACTCCAGCCTGGGCAACAGAGCAAGACTCCTTCACAAAAAAAAAAAGAGAGAGAGAAAGAGAGAGAGGCTGACTGGACTTACAATTCTCTGCAGCTGGGGAGATCCCACTATCATGGCAGAAAGCAAGGGGGAGCAAGTCACCTCTTACATGGATGGCAGCAGGTGCAGAGAGGGCTTGTGCAGGGAAACTCCCCCTTATAAAACCATCAGATCACATGAGACTCCTTCATGATCATGAGAACAGCATAGGAAAGACCCGCCCCATGATTCAATTACCTCTCACCAAATCCCTCCCACAACACGTGGAAATTCAAGAGGAAATTTGGGTGGGGACAGAGCCAAACCAGATCACCAATGAATACCCAGACCCAGTAGAAACCAGGAGATAGCCATCGGAGAGATTCCTCTCTTGCTTGCAACCCTCATAAGAAGTCAACCCTCTCAACACCTTGATCTGAAACGTCTGTCTTCCAGAACTTGCTATTGCAATCCACCCAATTTATATACATTTGTTACAGCAAGTTCAGGAAAGGAATTCGAGTTCCAACCCAAATTTTCCTCTTCGAAGACTCTCTGAACCCCATATACATCACTCCCCCATCTGAAATACCTTCATTTATTGTACTACTTTTTTTTCCAAACTTTTTTTTGTGGGTTTATTTGTTTCTTTGTTTTGTTTTTTGAGACGGAGTTTTGCTTTTGTTGCCCAAGCTGGAGTGTAATGGTGTGATCTCTGCTCACTGCAACCTCCACCTCCCAAGTTCAAGCGATTCTCCTGTCTCAGCCTCCTGAGTAGCTGTGACTACATTCCAGCTTGGGGAGATTATGTATTTCTGTCGTGGCATTACACTGTCTCCAAGTGCCCTCAGTAGACAGATCATCATCTAATTCCTACAATGATGGAGAAATATTGCTTAAGATGGAATGTCTATGAGTTTTGGAGTTTATGAAAATTAGTAAGGTAAAGGTGACCCATACTTGGATTTTATTTCTCTTAAATACTTTTCCAAAATGATTTCAAACTGAATCGTTAGGGGCATGTCTGATGTCAGATATAAAATTCAGATTTTATATGTGGATTACAGGCGCACGCCACCACACCCGGCTAATTTTTTGTATTTTTAGTAGAAATTGGGTTTCATCATGTTGGCCAGGCTGGTCTCAAACTCCAGACCTGAATTGATTTTCCCACCTGAGCCTCCCAAAGTGCTGGGATTATGGGTGTGGATCACGACACCCAGCTATTGTACTCTTATTCCAGTCATGACATGGGTCCCTTATACACAGGGGATTTCGGTATTATTCATTCATGAATGTCAACCCTTCAAAGAGGAGCATGAGGTTTTAATTCTTCTCTTATAAGCATGCCTCGCACATGGGAAATGATAAATTGTCAGATGCTCAGAGTGTGACCTGTCGTGTATCGTACTGAACCTTTGCCACGGACGGAAATCTAGTAGCCACAAGCAATTAATTTCTTCTCTGAGCCGTCCAAGGTTTATTTTTGCCCAGTACCTGTCTTCTGCCAGATCTGATAAGTTTCCTTTGGTTTTGCCCCTCTCGTTCCTGATGGCAGATGGCTATGTGGAAGCTGGCATCCTGACTACATTACCAATTTTCAGAAACCAAACGGAGTCGCTGGTGAATGACCTTGTCATGGGGTTATGGGATTATGGTAATACAATCTGATACTTAGTTGGCATGAGTGCCCTCCACTTTGCCCAGATGCAAATGCTCTGCTACGCATCGTGGTGTTGGAGAGAAGAGACACCTAAACACACAGACGAAAATAATTTGAGAGATGCATCACAAAATAATCCCCATTTATATTTGGAAAAAGAGCTCACTGTGGAACTCTCTCAAATGGCTCAGGGTGGAATGTCCATTTCAAAGAGCAAAGACCACTTTAACTTCTCTCTTTCTTGACAGATGCCTGCAGTGTTGGAAGCAAAAGTAGGCACTGTATGTCCATAGAAATATTCTGTACTTTGCCTGTTATGTGGCTGCTGGGCAATAGAACAGAAAATTCACCAAAGCGACTTTCCCTCTTGGGATACTCATTCATCCATAGTTACTTCCCTTAGTGGATGCTGAGGGGGTGGTTGATGTCCATCTGCCAGCATCAGTGGAGGGGTAAGTCAGGCTGTCTTGGGGAGACCATCCGATTATGTCATGAAATTACCCTCTCCCCAAGTGACCTCAGTAGATAGATCAACATCTCATTCCTGCAGTGATGGAGAAATATTCCTTATGATGGAATGTCTCTGAGATTTAGAGTTTAGGAAAATTGGTAAGGGAGACTCAAGATTTGAAAAGAGCAGTTACAAAGTGATTCAAAAAAAGTAAGAATGAGGTCATGTGAGGTGGCTGATGCCTGTAATCCCAGCACTTTGGGAAGCCGAGGCAAGCAGATCGCCTGAGGTTGGGGATTTGAGACCAGCCTGACAATCATGGAGGAACCCCATCTCTACTAAAAATACAAAAACTTAGCTAGGTGTCGTTGTGGGCTCCTGCAGTCCCAGCTTCTCAGGAGGCAGGAGAATCACTTGAACCTGGGAGGTGGAGGTTGCGGAGAGCCGAGATGGTGCTATTGCACTCCAGCCTGGGCGACAGGGCAAGACTGTCTCAAAAAAAAAAAAATAAAAGAAGAAGAAGAAAAAAATAAGAATCTTTAAATGGCAGGGCATGCTGTGGAGGTAGAGGAAATGTGATTCTGATCATAAAAGGAGGAAGAAACGTTGGTATATAGTTTGCTCTCTACAGGTGTCTTTGGATATTTCCAAATTCAGTTTGTGAATTCGGCTGTGGCATCTTAAATAGTTTTTAACAATGATTTTAAACCGTATCGTTTAAATGACTGCAGGGGAGCAATGGGTTGCTGTAGAGGGAAATAGGGCTCTGTGTTTGAGGGAGAAAGGGCATGAGCATCAGCTTAGCCAATTGCACGTGAGTACCTAGGAAACTAAGCTACCATAAACTTTCACGAGGAAGAGGAAAAAGCAGGCAGTACAGCCTTGCTCTTTGAAACTGTAACAAAAAAGGGATTCAATCCCTAAACTGTATCAGGCACAGTCAGGACTGTGGAGCCCACTTGGGCTTTATATCTGATGTCAGATATAAAACCACTAGCTGGGATGCCATCGCATAAAATTTCGGGACGAATTCTACCCCGTTTCTTTTTCAAGGAAGCTAAAAAAGAAATAGGAATGGCTACCTCATGTACTTTTGCACTCAACTCTCTGTTGCTAAAATTAGACAAACCACGGGTGCCTGGTATACTTCCTAAGCCCCAGTGGGCTCCACAGTCCTGACTGTGCCTGACACGTTTAGGGATTGAATCCCTTTTTTGTTACAGTTTCAAAGGGCAAGGCTGTACTGCCTGCTTTTTCCTCTTCCTCGTGAAAGTTTATGGTAGCTTAGTTTCCTGGGTACTCACGTGCAGTTGGCAGAGCTGATGCTCATGCCCTTTCTCCCTCAAACCACAGAGCCCTATTTCCCTCTACAGCAACCCATTGCTCCCCTGCAGTCGTTTATTTCGGGATAAGCAGATTTCCCCGAAAGCTAAAATAAGCTTTTGCGAAGCCGCGAGAAAGCCATGTGAAGTCATTGACGGTGGGCTGTTTGTCACATTGCTGGCAGCTCAGATGTCTTTGGTTCCTGCCAGTCATCTCTGGAGGAAGCTCAGAAGTCATCATCACACGTGGGAGTCCTTGTAGGAGTCCGAGCCTTTGTTTTAGGGATGGATGCATTCACGACTCAGGTTCTTCTTCCAGCCTCTCCCACCCTGGCTTTATGCACCAGTGACCCTGCACTCCACGCCTCCACCACCCTGTCATTGCCTGCAAGCCAAAACCCTTGTCCCCCTGTCCACACCCTCCTACCCTTAGTGTCCACAAATCGCTCATCCACCACAACCGGCCACGTGTCTTGCACCTGCTCCAGCCTCTGTATTTTTCCTCAAGCAGGACCTTCATGAATGATGGCTGCCTTGTGTTTGCGGAACACCCTCTCTTCCCTCCACCAATGCAAATGCTGCACTCATTCCGGCTTCCACTCAAGTTCAACCTCACTTCTGCACTTTCACTTTTGTCCTTGGATTTTATTTCCTCTCTCTTTATCGTTATTTTTTTCCAAAGAGTTCTTCCCTGCCCCTTCTCAGCTTCTTCACTGACGGTCATTTTCAGGACTGTTTTCCGATATCAGTCCCAACTTGAGCCAGGGAACTTTTCAGCTAGCCATGGAGAAAACCCTTCTTGTACCAGCACTTTTGTGGAGAGGGTGTAATGATATTTTTGCTCTCATAAGGCTACCTGAGAAGTGGGTGCCTTGGTATTCATCAATGGATGCTGAGTTGAGCTCTCCCTTTTGTTGTCTACCTGAGTGAGGGATTGCTGTGTCTGAATTCCTAAACTCACGCTCCTCTCTGTTCCCAGAAAGAAAGAAGTTTCCTTCTTCTTGAATGTCTAACTCTGGCCTGGGGCTTGGAGTTCTGGACCATATCTTGATGCCCTTGTAGCCCCAAGGCCAGGGAAGTTTCTGACACATGATGTATGCGTGTTGAATAGAAGGAAGGATGGATAGACAGATGGATGACTGCATAGATGGATAAATGGATGGATAGTTGGATAAATGGATGCTGGATGTGTGCATGAGTGGATGGATAAGTGGATGCATTGATAGGTAGATGGATGGGTGGCTGTCTGGATACATGGGTGGATAAGTGGGTGGATGGATAGATGGCTGGATGTTAGATGAATGAATAAAGGAATGCATACTTGGATGGATGGATGGATGGATGGATGGATGGATGGATGGATGGATGGATGGATATATGCATGAGTGAATGAATGGGTGAATGGCAGGTGGAGGAATGGATGGATATGTGCATGAGTGAATGAATGGGTGAATGGCAGGTGGATGGATGGATGGGTATGTGTATGAGTGAATGAATGGGTGAATAGCAGGTGGATGGATGGATGGATAGGTGCATGAGTGAATGAATGGGTGAATGGCAGGTGGATGGATGGATGGATGGATATGTGCATGAGTGAATGAATGGGTGAATGGCAGGTGGATGGATGAATGACTTATCTAGATGCCTGAAGTCTTTCCACCTGGGGGATTTCTAAAGTTATTCCCCCTAACTTTTCTCCCAGGCTCCATCTACCTTGACAGACACCTTACCACTTCCCCTTGAGAGCCTAATGGCATTTATCTTTCTGAACAATATTTGAGCTTGCAGAGTCCCAGGCTGGCCTGGTTGAGTCTCAGCTTCCAGATGGGTGTTCTCCCAAATTCACTAAGGCTTGGATTTAAACTCTCAGGTTGCTAAGAAAACATTCCCAATCCTCACTTATGGCCCTAGGACCCAATCATCCATCACAGAAGCTCTCCTCCTCCCTCCTCCGCCTTCTCTCCATTGCTTCTCCTCCAACTCCCTCCTCCTTTCTCTCCTTTCCTCCTCCTCCCCTCTTCTCCTCCTCCTTCTCTGTCCTCCTACCCTGTCCTCCTCCTACTACCATCTCCTTTCCCTTCTCCTTTGATTTTCTGTTGCTTCTCCACGGGACCCAGGTGTGACATCCACAGGGGCCACAAGCAGACCTGTATGTCCAGTCCACTCAGGCATAGCCGTGTGTAATCAAAACAAATGCCATTGTTTTACACTTTCTCACGAGTCCTTTTTCCTGATGTAAGCTCACAGCTTTGCCGTTCCCCCCCCCCCGCCCCCACGCACATCTAACTTCAATCTCACAGATGCAAACTGCACATCTAATGCAAAATCAGTTTATTTCTAAATCAACTTATTGGCCAAGTGATGGCCATAACCACAGATGGCTCTACTCCCCCTTATTTTACCAGAAAGGTGAAGTCACACAAATGAACATTTCCATGCCTACACTTGTTCTGGACAACCAGTTCCTCCAGAGGAGGAAAAAATGATACTTTTTGAAGGGAAGTGAAAACAGAAAGGGACATTGTCCAATTCTGTTTTGTTAATTTATTCCCGGGAAAGCAGACTGACAGCACAACAAATGGGTGTGCAGGAACTGAAGCCACACTTGGAATCATTTAGGACTCTCGAACCAGACCAATTTGTTACAAGGCCACTTAGATGCTGTCTTTCAAAGAGGTCCAGTCATCACTCTAAGTTGTTTCTAGGCCACAGAAGATGCTTCATAGTCCAAAGAACATCAGTCAAACCACTGCTGTTCTGGATAAAAAGAAATGTAGAAGATCCTTCCAGGGTATACTGTTCTCAGAAGCCCCAATGACATCACTGCTTACTTGTCATGTGAGATTCAGAGTCTTATAGCTGATGACACACATATTAGTAATGATGATAATGATAATGAGGAGGATGTTGATGTTGCTGTGATAATGACCATGACATGCTGTGATGATGATGGTGCTGGTGATGGTGATGATGATGATGGTGATGATGGTGATGGTATGGTGGTGATGGGGATGACGGTGATGGTGATGGTGATGATGATGGTGCTGGTGATGGTGATGATGATGGTGATGGTGGTGATGGTGATGATGGTGATGGTGATGATGATGGTGATGGTGGTGATGGTGATGATGATGGTGATGGTGATGGTGGTGATGATGATGGTGATGGGGATGATGGTGATGGTGGTGATGGTGGTGATGGTGGTGATGGTGATGGGGATGATGGTGATGGTGATGCTGATGGTAGTGATGGTGATGGTGGTGATGATGATGTTGATGGTGATGATGGTGGTGATGGTGATGGTGGTGATGGTGATGATGATGGTGATGGGGATGATGGTGATGGTGGTGATGGTGGTGATGGTGGTGATGGTGATGGGGATGATGGTGATGGTGATGCTGATGGTGGTGATGGTGATGGTGGTGATGATGATGTTGATGGTGATGATGGTGGTGATGGTGATGGTGGTGATGGTGATGATGGTGATGATGGTGATGGTGGTGATGGTGATGATGATGATGGTGATGGTGTGGGGGTGATGGTGATGGTGTTGGTGATGATGGTGATGGCAATGATGGCGATTATGAGGATCGTAATCATGATGATGAGGGTGATGATGATGATGATGATGGTGGTGGTGGTGATGATGTACTGGTGATTATGATGATGTTGATGGTAACGATAATGGAGATGATGATGGTGGTGATGCTAATAATGATGGGAGAGGTAATGACAATGATGATGGTGATGATAATAATCTCCTCCTCTTCTCCTTTTTCTTTCTTTTCTCCTTCTCCTCTTCCTACTCCTCTTCTCTCTTCCTCATCCTTCTCCTCCTCCTCTCTCATCCTCTTTCTCCCCCCTCTTCTTCCTCTTTCTCCCCTTCCCCCAGTCCTTCTCTCTGTTCCTCCTTCCCACTCCTTCTCCTTCTCTCACTTCCTCCTCCTCCTCTCTCCTTCTCCCTCCTCCTTCTCTCCTTTCCTTCTCTTCCCCTCTCCTCCTCTTTCTCTTGCTCCTCCTTCTGTCTTCTCCTTTCATTTTCTCCTCCTCCTTCCCTCTCCTATTCCTCCTCCCCTCTCTTCTCCTTTCTCTTTTACCTCCTCCTCCTCCTCCCCACTCCTTCTTCTTCTCCTCCTCCCCTCTACTCTTCCTTCTTCTCCCCTTCCTTCTCTCCATTTATCTGCTCTCCCTGCTCAGCCAATACATGTACACCATAGCTTCTAGCTGTCTTCCCTTTTCTTCCAGGCTCCAGTAACTATCCACTGATTCAACAGAGAGGCTACAGAAGAATAGTTTCTTTGCAGTACTTGGACGGATGCCGCATTTTTGGAGGCTGGCTCCCCTGAGACTCAGGTCCTTCCCCTATCTTCTGCATTTGTCTTTCCCTAAGAGAACATCAGCCCCACTCAATGACTAAGGCTACCCTGCATGCAGCACTCAAATAATATCTGCTAAACGACTCCTTGAAGAGTGTGATGCTGGAGGTGAATTCAGCATCTGAAACGGTGAGGTGCGTGTGATTGATTACAATGGAGCCAAATGGTGGTGGACTGTGAACCACGACTAAAATAGCTCCTTGCTCTGCTACTGTTTTAAAATCTTTCCCCTGGTGTGTTCCAGCTGGCAGCCCTCAGCATATGCTAACCAGCCGGTCACTTACACTGATGTCCAAAAAGCTGAGCTTTGAGCAATGTATATGCTACGTGTCAGTATATATATGCATATAGGTTATGAAGGCAGCCGACCACAGACGATCCCCAATGCTGGTTCTCCAGGTGACCCAGGTGGGGGCACATGCCCCTGAGCCTCAGCTCCTTTCTTTCCAGAACTTAGTCAGGATGTGACATTCACCAGACTTAACACAGCAGCTGTGGCTTCTTGAAAGGATAGCTCCAAGTCCTGATGGAACCATAAAACAATACATGAGAAACGAGATTAAAGAATGCATCCATTAGAGTTGTAGTACCATATATATACACACACACAACAAAATAAAATAAAATGAAAATCTATTAAATATTCTTATATTTATCATGTAAAATTCATATATTTCCTGTGTGTATATATTATATACAAATATAATTATATATAAAATGTATGTTTAATATGTTAGATTATTCATAAACGTATGTTATATATTATATTAAATAAAAAATATGTATATTATGTTACATATGTATTATATGTAATATATTTATATCATATTACATATGTATATATATTATATATTTGTATATTTATAACATAATATAATTATGTTTATAGTTGTATATAAATTTTATATAATTAAATTTATAATTATATTTATATTATACACAATATATAGTATAATATATATTATATTATATACTTATATTACATAATAAACATATTGTAAAAATATATTTTATCTATACACATACATATAGAAAATATATATATTTTTTCACAGGTGTATATATATATATAAATACTAGTCTTTTTAGAGATTGCTTAAATTTAAGAATTATAGACATTTTGTATTTTATTTTAAACTTTAGTTAATTAATTAATTAATTCATTTTGAGACGGGTCTTCTCTGTCACCCAGGCTGGAGTGCAGTGGCGTGATCACAGCTCACCACAGCCTTGAACTCCTGAGCTCAAGCAATTCTCCTGCCTCGGCCTCCCAAGCAGCTGGGAATACAGGCTCACACCACCACACCCAGCCAATTTTAAAACACATATTTTTGTAGAGATAGGGTCTCCCGTCTCTTGCTCAGGTTGGTCTCGAACTCCTGGGCTCAAGTGATCCTCCTTCCTCAGCCTCCCAAAGTGCTGGGATGACACATGAGCCACTGCATCTGACCTATTTTCAAATTTTAAAACAAGGGGTACATGCGCAGGTGTGTGACACAGGTATATTGTGTGATGCTGAGGTTTCAGCTTGTAATAATCCCATCACCCAGGGAGTAAGCATACCACCCAACAGTTTTTCTTTTTCTTTTTTGAGACAGAGTCTCACCCTGTTGCCCAGGATGGAGTAGAATGATGCAGTCTTGGCCCACTGCAGCCTCAGTCTCCCAGATTCAAGTGATTCTCCTGCCTCAGCCTCACAAACAGCTGAAATGACACATGTGTGCCCCCACACCCAGCAATTTTTTTTTTTTTTTTTGGTATTTTTTTCTAGAGACAGGGTTTCACCATGTTGGCCAGGCTGGTCTCGAACTCCTGACCTCACATCCACTCACCTCTGCCTCCCAAAGTGCTGGGATTATAGTTGTGAGCCACTGCACTGGGCCCCCAAGTAGTTTTTCAACCCTTGCCACTTTCCCTCCCCACTGCTTTTGAAAATGCTACTGTTTATTTTTCTCTTCCTTCTTTTTAATTTTATTCATTTATTTATTTATTTATTTATTTATTTATTTATTTATTTATTTATTTATTTGAGATAGAGTCTCTATTTGTTGCCAGGCTGGAGTTCAGTGGCATGATCTTGGCTCACTGCAGCCTCCTCCTCCAGGATTAAATCAATTCCCCTGCCTCAGCCTCCCAAGTAGCTGGGATTACAGGCGCTCACCACCACGCCAGGCTAATTTTTTGTATTTTTAGTAGAGATGGGGTTTCGCCATGTTGGCCAGGCTGGTGTCGAACCCCTGACCTCGTGATTTGCCCTCCTCGGCCTCCCGAAGTGCTGGGATAACAGGTGAGACACTACACCTGGTCATACAGATTTTTAAATTAAAAAAATTTTATGAAAAAATATTAGTTTTTTATACAATTTTTAAAAGAAATTGGTCTATATTAAAAAATTAAAACCTGGCCGCATAGGAACTGGGGTATACAAATACATAGAATAGCAGGGGGTTGTTCTGTTGTTTATTTTCTTTGTCTGTTTTCATGACCTCTGATACAATAATGGGGCACTTTTTTCCTGGGCAACTGACCTTTCACTCTTGTCGCCAGGCTGGAGTGCAGTGGTGCGACCTCGGCTCACAGCAGCCTCCGCCTCTCGGGTTCAAGCGATCCTCCTGCCTCCGTCTCCTGAGTAGCTGGTGCCCTCCACTACGCCTGGCTAAATTCTTGTATTTTTAGTAGAGACGGGGTTTCACTATGTTGGCCAGGCTGGTCTCAAACTCCTGACCTCGTGATCCGCCCACCTGAGCCTCCCAAAGGGCTAGGATTATAGGTGTGAGCCATCGCATTTGGGCTAAAAGAGTATTATATTTTTATATTCTGGCTTCCTCTTGTTCATTTTCCACTGTACAGAAGTACAAGTGACTTTTATAAGTTGAGCTTGTATCCTGTGAGCTTACTGAGTTCATTTATTTGTTCTCGAAAGTTTTTCCAGGTTATTTGAGATTTGCTGTTTAGACAATTATATCATCTTCAAACAGAGACAACTGTTTTCTTTCTTTTTTTCCAAGGGGGTTTGGTTTTCTCTTTTCACTGTTTTTTTGTGTACTTTAAATTCTTCATGATAATTTTGTTTGGGTCCTTAATATACTTCCCTGAAGCTCTCCCTGGAAATACTCTCAAGATATACTTGGGTCAGAGTTCTCCAAGGAGCACCTGCTTTGAACACCACTCAGCGACCATGTAACATTCCCAATCCTGGCAAATTCTTCCAGAAAACTTCTTTGTTGATAAAAGACTTCTGCTGATAAGTTTCATCAATTCACCAGTTTAAAATGTTTTATCCATCAGGTAAATAAACCAGAGTCTCACTGTTACTTTTTCTCTTTTTAGTTAAAGGTCTAAACACCGAATGGGTGCCTTTTCAGGCTTCCTGCTTTGCCAAAACCACCCTGACTTTTCTGCCTATTAAACATCAGTGTCAGGGCCGTGAACGTGGCAGCTCACATCTGTAACCCCAGCACTTTGGGCGGCCAAGGCGGGTGGATCATGAGGTCAGGAGTTGGAGACCAGCCTGTTTAACATGGTGAAACTCTGTCTCTACTAAAAAATATAAAAATTAGCCAGGCATGGTGATGTGCATCTGTAGTCCCAGCTACTCGGGAGGCTGAGGCAGGAGAATCACTTGAACCCAGGAGGCGGAGGTTGCGGTGAGCCGAGATCACAGCACCGCACTCCAGCCTTGGCGACAAAAGTGACATTGCACCTCAAAAAAAAAAAAGTTTACCTTTTTTCTGTTGTCCAAAATTAGTGTGACATAATTGTAGGTGTCTGTTTCTGCATTCTTTATATTGTTTCATTTATTTATGTGTCTACCTCTGTTCAGTGCTGTACTGTCTTCATTTTATCAGAGCAATATAAAAACCCAAAAATTAGATAGTGTGGTCTCTGTCACTTAATTCTTTCTCAAAATGGCTTCAACTCTTCTAGAGCTTTCCTACTACTTTATAAATGTTATAATAAGCTCTTCCACATATATATTTTTAAAAACATCTCTAAGTATATATTTTAAATGCTTGCATTTTTATTAATTTTGTTTGTTCGGGTGTGGAGGCACATGCCTGTAATCCCAGCTACTCGGGAGGCTGAGGCAGGAGAATCGCTTGAAGCCGGGAGGCGGAGGTAGCATTGAGCCGAGATCACAGCATTGCACTCCAGCCTGGGCTGCAGAGTGACTCTGTCTCAAAAAGCAAACAAACAAGCCATTGTCAATATTCATTCACTTTCCTTCTCCTTTAAATGAAACTGCTTAAAGGCAGATCTTTTTTTGTGCACTGCATTCTTCCCTCCCACTTCTCTTTGTTTCCCCCACTTTTAAAAAAAATCTTAAATAATAACCATTGTGTTGGCACCAAGCCCTCATGGCTGAAAGCCCATTTAGCTAAGTGAGTGCTGTGATCTCCCTGGCGTTTTTTTTTTAAATGACTCTCTGGAGCGTGGCCCCCTCAGTGTGTGCAGACCAAGCTGTGTCAGTTGTGTGGATATGACAGAAATCAGCACAACATCCCCCCTGCCTGTAAAATACCCAGGGCTCGGCTCTGCCTGTCTGCTTCCTGATGGAGGGTGGCTATGAAATGTTTCATGGTGCCTTCTTGGAATTCTAGCCAGACTGGCATCCACAAAATAATGCTGTGGCATGCTGAACAACAACCCGCCATCCTACACACGTCCTTATCCTTAAAACCCATGAAGAGCCTATAATCCCAGTGCTCTGGGAGGCCGAGGTGGTCAGATCACCTGAGGTCAGGAGTTCGAGACCAGCCTGACCCACATGATGAAACACCGTCTCTACTAAAAATACAAAAATTAGCTGGGTGTGGTGGCATGAACCCGTAATCCTGGTTACTCAGGAGGCTGAGACAGGAAAATTGCTTGGAGCTGGGAGGCGGAGGTTTCAGTGAGCCAAGATCACACCAGTGCACTCCAGCCTGGGCAACAGTGCAAGACTCCATCTCAAAAACAAAGAAAAGGCCGGGCATGGTGGCTCACACCTGTAATCCCAGCACTTTGGGAGGCTGAGGTTGGAGGATCACGAGGTTGGGATATCAAGACCATCCTAGCCAACATGGAGAAACCTCGTCTCTATTAAAAATACAAAAATTAGCCGGCCGTGGTGGCACGTGCCTATAATCCCAGCTACTCAGGAGGCTGAGGCAGGAGAATCGCTTGAACCCAGGAGGCAGAGGTTGCAATGAGGTGAGATCGTGCCACTGCACTCCAGCCTGGGTGACAGAGAGAGACTTCACCTCAAAAACAAACAAACAAATAAACCACAAAGACAGAAACACAAGTAGATTACATTATCTGCTAACGGACTTTGAAGATGAAATTCAGTTAACGATCTTGAGATGGGAAGATGAACTTGGATTATTGATGTGTGTCCTCAATGTAGTCACAAGCATCTTTATTTTTTAAAAATTTTTTTATATTTTAAGTTCTGATGTACATGTGCAGATCATGCAGGACTGTTACACAGGTATACACGTGCCATGGTGGTTTGCTATCTCCATCCCCGCATCATCTACATTATGTATTTCTCCCGAATCCCTGCTACCCCTGTTATTCCTCCCCAGCCCCCCACCCCCAGGCCCTGGTGTGTGATTCTCCCCATCCTGTGTACCTGTGTTCTTATTGTGCAACACCCACTTACATGAGACCCAACACCATAAAAACTCTAGAAGAGGGCCAGGTGTGGTGGTTCACGCCTGTAATCCCAGCGCTTTGGGAGGCCGAGGCGGGTGGATCACGAGGTCAAGAGATTGAGACCATCCTGGTCAACATGGTGAAACCCCGTCTCTACTCAAAATACAAAAAATTAGCTGGGCACGGTGGTGTGTGCCTGTAATCCCAGCTGCTCAGGAGGCTGAGGCAGGAGAATTGCCTGAACCCAGGAGGCGGAGGTTGCGGTGAGCTGAGATTGCGCCATTGCACTCCAGCCTGGGTAACAAGAGGGAACGCCGACTCAAAAAAAAAAAAAAAAAAAAAAAAAAAAAACTCTAGAAGAAAACCTAGGAGATACCATTCAAGACATAGGAACGAGCAAGGACTTCATGACTAAAACACCAAAAGCAATGGCAATAAGAGCCAAAATAGACACATGGGACCTAATTAAACTCCAGAGCTTCTGCACAACAAAAGAAACTAACCATAAAGTGAACCAGCAACCAACAGAATGGGACAAAACATTTGCCATCCACCCATCTGACAAAGGACAAATATCCAGAATCTACCAAGAACTTAAGTTTACAAGAAAGAAAACACTAGCATCTTTCTAAGGAGGATGAAGAGGGAGATTGCATTAGCTAGAGGGAATGTGTAATGCTCTCCCTAGCAAGAGACGACGTGTAGGTGTGACGTGGCTGGCTTTGAAGGTGGAGGAATGCGCAACAATTCAAGAAATGAAAGGAATACAGCTTTGAAACCTGCAAAACGCAAAGCAATGGTTTCTCCCCAAGAGCCTCCAAAGACACACAGCCCTGCTGGCACCCTGCGTTTAGCCCAGGGAGGCTTGCAGTTGGAATTCTGACCTCCAGAACTGTAGGACTATGTACATGGACGTTGCTTCAGCCCAGGAAGTGATAATGTATTACAGCAGCTGTAGCTTGCCTTGGCAGTCAGCCTCAGTGAGACTTGAGTTTGAGCCTTTCGGACAAGCTCTTCCTCTGCACATCAAAGTGACAAATGGCTGCCCACCAAGTTTGTCTTCCATCCCAGGCTTACACGCGATTAGTTTCTTTTCTTCTTCTTCTTTTTTTTTTTTTAAGTTTTTAAATAGACTGTTAAATTCACCATGGCTTTTGTGATGGAATTGAGAGTTCTTTTTATTTTTATTTTTATTTTTTTTTAGTTTTTTGGTTTTTGTTTTTGAGACGGAGTTTCGCTTTTGTTACCCAGGCTGGAGTGCAATGGCGCTATCTCGGCTCACTGCTACCTCCGCCTCCTGGGTTCAGGCAATTCTCCTTCCTCAGCCTCCTGAGTAGCTGGAACTACAGGCACGCGCCACCATGCCCAGCTAATTTTTGTATTTTTAGTAGAGACGGAGTTTCGCCATGTTGACCAGGATGGTCTCGATCTCTAGACCTCGTGATCTACCCGCCTCGGCCTCCCAAAGTGCTGGGATTACAGGTGTGAGCCACCTCACCCGGCCTATTGTTATTAATTATACTTTGAGTTCTGGGGCACGTGTGCTAATCATGCAGGCGTGTTACATAGGTACCCAGGTGCCATGGTGGTTTGCTGCCTCCATCCCCACCACACCCCGTCATCTACAAGTCATGAGTGACTTGGAATGAAAGTCATGAATGACTCTCATCAATCAAAGGAGATTCTAGTGGACAGGGTTGTGTTTTGTGATGCATTTTTGATGCCTATATATATTTCCATGACACCAGGTCTATCTTCTGACAAGCCATAAGCAAGGCAGAAGTCATGCAGCTCCAGGAACTTGAAACATGGTATGTCCTTCCTTAGATCAGACATCACTAAACATTTTCTGTGAAGGGCCCAGGATAGCTGTCGTCAGCTTTGTAGTCAGTGTGTCCCTGCTGTGCCTATTTAACTGTTTCCTTGTAGCAGAAATGTAGCCAGAGACAATATGTAAGTAAAAGCATGGGGCTGTGTCCCAATAAAACTTTATTGAAAAACATCACATGGTGGGCCAGATGGATCCTGCTGGGTGTGGTAGACTGAATCTCTGTCTTAGACAGTTTCCACTGGGAGGGCACTTTGTGTATTGAAAATATAAATAAATTAGAAGAAATGTACTCAAAAGTCCACTCCCAATTCCCTTCACATTTTCCGAGTGGCGTTTGTGTTTCAGAAATGTGTTTCTTTTTCTGCATGTAGCCCACAATTTGGTGAAGATATTTTTAGAATCCAAAATAATGATAATGTGTGTAATAACAGCCTTCTATGTTCTTCACCATCTTTACATCTTTTGTTACAAGAAAATAAAACCTAAGGAATAGGACTTGAATACAAAGTAGGTGAGAAAGCTACTTTCTTTTCATGTGGAAGATGTAGGCCAGGAACTGGGAGAAGGGTCTTTCTCTTGCTTGAGTTCGTGGCTGGCAGGAGACCTAGGGGTGTACAGTGACACCCCCTGTGTTTCAATTTTCCATGTATTTAAAAAAGTCGCATAACAAAGGAGACTTCATTCACACTCTCTAGTTCCCTCTTCTTTATTTTTTTAATTTTTAATTTTTTTGAGACAGAGTCTCACTCTGTCACCAGGCTGGAGTGCACTGGTGTAGTCTCGGGTTCACTCCTGCCTCAGCCTCCCGAGTAGCTGGGATTACAGGTGCCTGCCACCACAACTGGCTAATTTTTGTATTTTTAATAGAGACAGGGTTTCAACATGTTGACCAGGATGGTCTCGAACTCCTGACCTCAGGCGACCCACCCATCTCAGTCTCCCAAACTGCTGGGATTACAGGCGTGAGCCCCACCGCACCTGGCCTCTAGTTCTCTCTTCTGTAAAATGCAGGAATGATTAAACACGTTGGCCATTCCTCATCCCGAAGTCAAAAATCTGAAATGCTCCAAAATCTGAAGCTGTCTGAGCAGCAGCCTGATACCACATGGAGAAAGTTACAATGATCCGAAGGGTTGTATGTTTTGGAGAACTCTCTGTTCATTGAATAAAGACAAGAACGCTTGACCTTATGTAAAATGTCATCGTCAAAATGTGGTCAGAACTTTGTTTTATGTGCAAAATTGTTAAAGTATATAAAGTTACCTTTGGGTCATTGGTATGAGATGCATATGAATCATAAATGAATCTTGTGTTTAGACAGAGTCCAGTCCCCACACATCTCATTAAATATACAAATATAACAAAATGTGAACAAATTATATATATTTTTTTAATTTTTAAATATAATTTTATATTTTATATATATATATATGGACTACTGTTCCCATTCATGTCTTTGGCATTGGAATTCTATTTAAAAAAAGGGGGGGGATGCTGGCAGCATTTGACACTGTCAAGGGGTGAGTGTGGGAAACTACTTAATTTCCAGAAGTAGAAATGTAACAGAGTAGCTGTAAACCCACTGATCAAGTAGCATGTCCTTACAGGAAGGCTTTCAGCTGGGGCGGACATAGTCACTCACATCTAATCCTAACACTTTGGGAGGCCAAGGTGGGTGGATCACCTGAGGTCAGGAGTTCAAGACCAGCCTGACCAATATGGGAAAACCCAGTGCCTACTAAAAATACAAAAATCAGCTAAGTGTGTTGGCACACGCCTGTAATCCCAGATACTTGGGAGGCTGAAGCAGAAGAATCGCTTGAACTGGGGAGGCTGCTTTTGCAGTGAGCTGAGATTGTGCCACTGCACTCCAGCCTGGGCAATGGAGCGAGACTCCATCTCAAAAAAAGAAAAGAAAAGAAAAAAGTTTTACAGCTAGGTTGGGTGCGGTGACTCACACCTGTAATGCCAGCAGTTTGGGAAGCCGCGGCAGGTGGATCACCTGAGGTTAGGAGTTCAAGACCAGCCTGACCAACATGGTGAAACCCAGTTTCTACTAAAAATACCAAAAATAGCTGGGCATGGTGGTGGGCACCTGTAATTGCAGCTACTCAGGAGGCTGAGGCAGAGGAATAAGTTGAACCTGGAATGCAGCCATTACAGTGAGCTGAGATCACACCACTGCACTCCAGCCTGGGCAACAGAGTGAGACTCCAACTCAAAAAAAAAAAAAAGAGTCTCACAGTTCAGCAGGATTCTTTCATGGGATGATGAGGATAAGGGCAGGTGAGCAGGTAGAAAGGGTGAGGACAGGTGAACTGCGATGGGGAGAATCATAAAGACAAAAATCCAGAACAGCACCTAAGAAGCAACGTGTCCCATCAGATACAAAAACACAGCCAACAGCAGTCAGCATAGACCCTTCACCTCTGCAATGTATTTCAGTCCTTTTATAAAATAGAAAGTTGTCTTCAGAAATAAGTTCAAATAAACATGAAATGTATAAATCCCCATTTACATAAATAATAGAGCCGGGTGTTATTTTTAGAACCATCCTCATTAAGAAAACAATGCCAGGTGAGGTGGCTCACGCCTGTAATCCCAGCACTTTGGGAGGTCCAGGCAGTTGGATCACGAAGTCAGGAGTTAGAGACCAGCCTGAACAACATGATGAAACCTTGTTTCTACTAAAAACACAAAAATTAGCCAGGCATGGTGGCATGTGCCTGTAATCCCAGCAGGCTGAGGAAGGAAAATTGCCTGAACCTGGGAAGCAGAGGTTGCAGTGACCCAAGATCGTCCCATTGCACTCCAGCCTAGGTGACACTGCGAGAGTTCCTCTCAAAAAAGAAAAAAAGAAAGAAACGAAAAGAAAAGAAAGTAACTTGGTCCTAAGTAAATTCATGGCGGAATACAGTCTCCAGGGGCTATTAATATTTTCTTTCACAGTAATGAAAATACAGCCATCAGAGAAAAGGCTAGAATGACTGACTTCTCATACACCTGAAAGGCAGAGAATACCTTTCTTTTTGTTTATCCTCCTGCTCAGATAATATATCAGCAGCTATTTTTAAATGTCTCCGAGATGCTTATATTACAGTTTTGCATTTTGTGATAAATGTCACGGAGTCTAGTTTTCACCATGAGCTGGAAACCTGCCCCTAAGACACTATTTCTTAGGCGTGTTCATGGCCAGTTTCCCACACCGTGTTTTAAGCACCCAGCATTGAGCAGAAGCTTAGCCATGGAAAGCAATTGTTTTCTGCACCCCAGTGATGGAGATGTCAGGTTTTGTGTACAAATACGGTGAACTTCTCATGGATACAGGAAGGGGAGCATCACACACTGGGGTCTGTCGGGGGAAATAAAGGAGGGACAGAGGGGGGGGTGGTGGGGAGAGATAGTATGCAGAGAAATGCCAGATATAGGTGATGGGGAGGAAGGCAGCAAATCACACGGCAATGTGTTTACCTATGCAACAATCCTGCATGTTCTTCACATGTACCCCAAAACTTAAATGCAATTTTAAAAATACTGTGAATTTCTGCGAGATATAATTAATACTTTGTCACTTTCTCCCCTGAAAGCTGCCTTTGTTTATTGCATGGCAACATTAAAAGTTGGTCAGGTGAAAAGTAGTTTTCTGTGCAAATACATTGTAAATTTTTTTTCTGTAAGAAATTTAAAATGATGGCCGGTGTTGGGGGGCTTTTGCCTGTAATCCCAGGACTTTGGGAGGCCGAGTCAGGCGGATTAATTGAGGTCGGGAGTTTAAGAGCAGCCTGACCAACATTGTAAAACCCCGTATCTATCAAAAATATTTTAAAAATTAGCAAGGCATGGTGGCACGCACCTGTAGTCCCAGGTGGGACTACTTTGAAGGCTGAGGCAGGAGAATCACTTGAATCCAGGAGGCAGAGGTTACAGTGAGCTGAGATTCTACCATTGAATCCAGTTTGGGAGACAGAGAGAGACTCCACCTTAAGAAAAAGAAAAAGAAATTTAAGATGACAACGAATAAAGTTTTGTTAACAAAGAGTGACATGGTGAAGGCTACAGAGAAAATGCCACTATTTAAATGTAGGCAGGAGGTGGAGAGAAGGGAGAGTAAATGAGAATTCCAGAAAAGCCCAGTGAGCACTCATGCTCAAGTTTAAGAACAGCCTAGAAAGGTTAACTTGCTTTCTTCCAAGAAAAACCCAAACCTACCTTGATTGAAAAGTCTGTTGGTCCACAGAATTTATTTCCTATTTTTTGAGATACAGTCTTGCTCTATCTCCACTGCTCTCCAGGCTGTAGGTTGTCTGAATTTTAGCATTTCTGAATTCAACAATTATAGAATGTCTGAATTCTAGAACTTGAATCATAGAATGTTTGAATTCTAGAGTCATAGGATTTCTGAATTCTAGAATCATAGGATTTCTAAATTCTAGAATCGTAGAATGTCTGAATTCTAGAACCATAGAATGTTCGAATTCTAAATCATAGAATGTTCGAATTCTAGAAACATAGAATGTTTGAATTCTAGAATCATAGAATAAATTCTAGAATCAAAAAATTTCTGAACCCTAGAATCGTAGAATGTCTGAATTTTAGGAATTCTACAATCGTAGAATGTTTGCATTCTAGAAAAATAGAATTTCTGAATTCTAGAATTGTAGAATGTCTGAATTCTAGAACCAGAGAATGTTTGAATTCTAGAACCAGAAAATGTCTGAATTCTAGAATTATAGAATTTCTGAATTCTAGAACCATAGAATGTTTGAATTCTAGAATCATAGGATTTCTGAATTCTAGAATTGTAGAATTTCTGAATTCTAGAATCAAAAAATTTCTGAAATCTAGAATTGTAGGATGTCTGAAATCTAGAATCGTAGAATGTCCGATTTATAGAACCATAGAATGTTTCAATTTTAGAATTATAGAATGTTTGATTATAGAATCATGGGACTTCTGAATTCTAGAATCGTAAAATGTCTGAATTCTAGGAATTCTAAAATCATAGAATGTTTGAATTCTAGAATTGTAGAATATCTGGATTCTAGGAATTCTAAAATCATAGAATGTTTAAATTCTAGAATCATAGGATTTCTGAATTCTAGAATTGTAGAATGTCTGAATTCTAGAATCAAAAAATTTCTGAAATCTAGAATTGTAGGATGTCTGAAATCTAGAATCGTGGAATGTCCGATTTATAGAACCATAGAACGTTTCAATTTTAGAATTATAGAATGTTTGATTATAGAATCATAGGACTTCTGAATTCTAGAATCGTAAAATGTCTGAATTCTAGGAATTCTAAAATCATAGAATGTTTGAATTCTAGAATCATAGGATTTCTGAATTCTAGAATCTTAGGATTTCTGAATTCTAGAATCATAGGATTTCTGAATTGTAGAATCGTAGAATTTCTGAATTCTAGAATAGTTGAATGTCTGAAATCTAAAATCGTAGAATGTCTGAAATCTAGAACCATAAAATGTCTGAATTCTAGAACCGTAGAATCTTTGAATTCTAGAATCATAAAATGTTTGAATTCTAGAATCATGGGATTTCTGAACTCTAGAATCATAGAATATCTGAATTCTAGGAATTCTAGAATTATAGAATGTTTGAATTCTAGAACAATAGGATTTCTGAATTCTAGAATTGAAGAATGTCTGAATTCTAGAACCAGAAAATGTCTAAATTCTAGAATTATAGAATTTCTGAATTCCAGAACCATAGAATGTTTGAATTCTAGAATCATAGGATTTCTGAATTCTAGAATTGTAGAATGTCTGAATTCTAGGAATTCTAAAATCATAGAATGTTTAAATTCTAGAATCATAGGATTTCTGAATCCTAGAATCATATAATTTCTGAATTCTAGAACCATAGAATGTCTGAATTCTAAAATATTGGAAGGTCTGAATTCTAGAATTGTAGAATGTCTGAATTCTAGAACTGTAGAATGTCTGAATTCTGGAATCATAGAATTTCTAAATTCTAGAATCATAGAATGTCTGAATTCTAGAACTGTAGAATGTCTGAATTCCAGAATCATAGAATTTCTGAATTCTAGAACCATAGAATGTCTGAATTCTAGACGCATGGTATATTTGAATTTTAGAATCATAGAATGTCTGAATTCTAGAATGATAGGATGTCTGAATTCTAGAACTATAGAATGTCTGAATTCTAGAATCGTAGAATGTATAAATTCCAAAATCATAAGATTTCTGAATTCTAGAATTATAGAATATCTGAATTCTAGAACGATAGAATGTCTGAATTCTAGAATCATGAAATGTTTGAATTCTAGAACCAGAGAATGTCTGAATTCTAGAATCATAGAATGTCTAAATTTTAGAATGATAGAATGTCTGAATTCTACAACTGTACAATGTCTGAATTCTAGAATCATAGAATGTTTGAATTCTAGAATTAAGGATTTCTGAATTCTAGAATTGTAGAATGTCTGAATTCTAGAACTGTAGAATGTGTGAGTTCTAGATTCATAGAATGTTTCAATTCTACAATTAAGGACTTCTGAATTCTAGAATCGTAGAATGTCTGAATTCTAGAATCATAGAATGTCTGAATTCTAGAATCATATGATTTCTGAGTTTTAGAACCATAGAATGTCTGAATTCTAGAATCGTAGAATGTTCAAATTTTAGAACCATAGAATGTCTGAATTCTAGAATCATAAGATTTTTGAATTCTAAAATTTTGGAGTGTCTGAATTCTAGAACCATAGAATGTCTGAAATCTAGAATCACAGAATGTCTGAAACCTTGAACCATGAAATGTTTGAATTCTAGAATCATACAATGTCTGAATTCTAGAATGATAAGGTGTCTGAATTCTAAAACTATAGAATGTCTGAATTCTAGAATCATAGGATTTCTGAATTCTAGAATTGTAGAATACCTAAATTCTAGAACCGGAGAGTGTTTGAATTCTAGAACCATAAGATTTCTGAAATCTAGAATTGTAGAATGTCTGAATTCTAGAACTATACAATGTCTAAATTCTAGATTTGTAGAATGTCTAAATTCTAGAACAAGAGAATGTTTGAATTCTAGAAACATAAAATGTTTAAATTCTAAAATCATAAAATTTCTGAATGCCAGAATTGTAGAATGCCTGAATTCTAGAATGATAAGATTTCTGAAATCTAGAATTGTAGAATGTCTGAAATCTAGAACTGTAGAATGTCTGAATTCTAGAACTGTAGAACGTTTGAATACTAAGATCAGAATGTTTGAATTCAGATCATAAGATTTCTGAATTGTAGAATTGTAGAAGGTCTGAATTCTAGGCATTTTAGAATCATATAAAGTTTGAATTCTAGAATCATAGGATTTCTGAATTCTAGAATCATATGATTTTTGAATACTAGAACCATAGAATGTCTGAATTCTAGAATCATAGAATTTCTGAATTCTAGAATCGTAAAATATGTGAATTCTAGGAATTCTAGAATCATAGAATGTTTGAATTCTAGAATAATAAAATTTTTGAATTCTAGAATTGTAGAATGTCTGAGTTCTAGAATTACAAAATGTCGGAATTCTAGAACCATAGAATGTTTGAATTCTAGAATCATGAAATGTCTGAATTCTAGAACCATGGAATGTTTGAATTCTAGAATCATAGAATTTCTGAATTCTAGAATCGTAAAATGTGTGAATTCTAGAAATTCTAGAATCATAGAATTTTGAATTCTAGAATAATTAAATTTCTGAATTCTAGAATTGTAGAATGTCTGAATTCTAGAATTATAAAATGTCTGAATTCTAGAACCATAGAATGTTTGAATTCTAGAATCATGAAATGTCTGAATTCTAGAACCATGGAATGTTTGAATTCTAGAATCATAGAATTTCTGAATTCTAGAATGATAGAATGTCTGAATTCTAGAATCATAGAATGTCTGAATTCTAGAATCATAGAACGTTTGAATGCCAGAATCGTAGAATGTTTGAATTCCAGAATTATAAGATTTCTGAATTCTAGAATTATAGGATTTCTAAATTCTAGAGCCATAGAATGTCTGGATTCTATAATCATAGAATGTCTGAATTCTAAAATTATAGAATGTCTGAATTCTAGAATCTTAGAATGTCTGAATACTGGAATTGTAGAATGTCTGAATTCTAGAAATTCTAGAGTCTTAGAATCTCTGAATTCTAGAATGATAGAATTTCTGAAATCCACAACCATAGAATGTTTGAATTATAGAATCAAAGAACGTTTGAATTCTAGAATCATAAGATTTCTTAATTCTAGAATTGTAGAATGCTTAAATTCTAAAAATTTTAGAATCATAGAGTGTTTGAATTCTAGAATATTAGAATTTCTAAATTCTAGAATCATAGGATTTTTCAATTCTAGAACCATAGAATGTCTGAATTCTGGTATCGAAGAATGTCTGAATTCTAAAATAATAGAATGTCTGAATTGTAGAATCATAGAATGTCTGAAATCTTGAACCATGAAATGTTTGAATTCTAGAATCATAGAATTTCTGAATTCTAGAATCGTAGAAGCTCTAAATTCTAGAACAAAAAATGTTTGAATTCTAGAAACATAGAATGTCTGAATTCTAGAATCATAAAATTTCTGAAGTCTAGAACTGTATAATGTTTGAATTCTAGAATTATAGGATTTCTGAATTCTAGAATTGTAGAATGTCTGAATTCTAGAATTATAATATTTCTGAAATCTAGAATTGGAGAATGTCTGAAATCTAGAATCGTAGAATGTCTGAATTCAAGAACCGTAGAACGTTTGACTTCTAGAATCAGAATGTTTGAATTCTAGAATCATAGGAATTCTGAATTCTAGAATCGTCGTATGTCTGGATTCTATGCATTCTAGAATTATAGAACGTTTGACTTCTAGAATCAGAATGTTTGAATTCTAGAATCATAGGAATTCTGAATTCTAGAATCGTCGTATGTCTGGATTCTATGCATTCTAGAATTATAGAAAGTTTGAATTCTAGAATCATAGGATTTCTGAATTCTGGAATCATAGAATGTCTTAATTCTAAAACCATAGACTATCTGAATTCTAGAATCATAGAAGGTCTAAATTCCAGAATCGTAGAATGTCTGAATTCTAGAATCATAAAATTTCTGAATTCCAGAATCATAGAATGTCTGAATTCTAGGAATTCTAGAATTATAGAATGTTTGAATTCTAGAATCATAGAAGGTCTAAATTCCAGAATCATAGAAGGTCTGAATTCTAGAATTGTAGAATGTCTGAATTCTAGAATTATAGAATGTCTGAATTCTAGAACCATAGAATGTCTGGATTCTAGAATCATAGAACGTTTGAATTCCAAAATGGTAGAACGTTTGAATGCCAGAATCATAGGATTTCTGAATTCTAGAATTGTAGAATGTCTGAATTCTAGGAATTCTAAAATAATAGAATGTTTGAATTCTAGAATCATAGTATTTCTGAATTCTAGAATTATAGAATTTTTTAAATTCTAGAGCCATAGAATTTCTGAATTCTAGAATGATAGAATTTCTGAATTCTAGATCCATAGAATGTTTGAATTCTAGAATTGTAGAATATTTGAACTCTAGAATAATAGGATATTTGAATTCTAGAGCCATAGAATATCTGAATTCTAAAATCATAGAATGTCTGAATTCTAGAATCATAGAATGTCTGAATTCTAGAGTCATGGAATGTCTGAATTCTGAAATTGTAGAATGTCTGAATTCTAAACATTTTAGAATCATAGAAGGTTTGAATTATAAAATAATAAAATTTTTGAATTCTAGAATTGTGGAATTTCTAAATTCTAGAACGTGAGAATGTCTGAATTTTAGAATTATAGAATGTCTGAATTCAAGAACCATAGAATGTCTGAATTCTAGAATCATAGAATGTCTGAATTTTAGAATAATAAGATTTCTGAAATCTAGAATTGTAGAATGTCTGGAATCTAGATTGTAGAATGTCTGAATTCTAGAACTGTAGAACGTTTGAATTCTAGAATCAGAATGTTCAAATTCTAGAATCATAAAATTTCTGAATTCTAGAATCGTAGAATGTCTGAATTCTAGATATTCTAGGATCATAGAAAGTTTGAATTCTAGAATCATAAGATATCTGAATTCTGGAATCATAGAATGTCTTAATTCTAGAACCATAGAATGTCTCAATTCTAGAATCATAAAATTTCTGAATTCTAGAATCATAGAATGTCTGAATTCTAGATATTCTAGGATCATAGAAAGTTTGGATTCTAAAATCATAAGATATTTGTTCTGGAATCATAGAATGTTTTAATTCTAGAACCATAGCATGTCTGAATTCTAGAATCATAGAAGGTCTGAATTATAAAATCGTAGAATGTCTGAATTCGAGAACCATAGAATATTTGAATTTTGGAATCATTGAATGTCTAAATTTTAGAACCATGGAATGTTTGAATTCTAGAATCATAGAATGTCTGAATTCTAGAATGAGAGAATGTCTGGATTCTAGAACCATAGAATGTCTGAATTCTAGAATCGTAGAACGTTTGAATTCCAAAATGGTAGAAAGTTTGAATTCCAGAATCATAGGATTTCTGAATTTTAAAATTGTAGAATGTCTGAATTCTAGAATTATAGAATGTCTAAATTCTAGAGCCATAGAATGTTTGAATTCCAGATCATGGAATGTCTGAATTCTAGAACCATGGAATGTTTGAAATCTAGAATCATAGAATGTTTAAATTCTAGAATGATAGAATATCTGAATTCTAGACCCATAGAATATCTGAATTCTAGAATGGTACAACGTTTGAATTCCAGAATCATAAAATGTTTGAATGCCAGAATCATAGAATTTTTAAATTCTAGAATTGTAGAATGTCTGAATTTTAGGAATTCTAAAATCATAGAATGTGTGAATTCTAGAATCATAGGATTTCTGAATTCTAGAATCATAGGATTTTTGAATTCTAGAACCATAGCATGTCTGAATTCTGGAATCATAAAAATCTCTAAATTTTAGAATAATACAATTTCTGAAATCTAGAATTGTAGAATGTCTGAAATCTAGAATCGTAGAATTGTCTGAATTTTAGAACTGTAGAATGTTTGAATTTTAGAATCAGAATGTTTGAATTCTAGAATTATAAGATTTCTGAGTTCTAGATTGGTAGAATATCTGAATTCTAGGAATTCTAGAATCATAGAATGTTTAAATTCTAGAATAATAGGATTTCTGAATTCTAGAATCATAGAATGTTCGAAATCTAAAACAAAAGAATGTTTGAATTCTAGAATCATAGAATGTCTGAATTCTAGAATGATAAAATGTCTGAATTCTAGAACCATAGAATGTCTTATTTCTAGAATTGTAGAACGTTTGAATTCCTGAATTGTAGAATGTTTGAATTATAGAATAATAGGATTTCTGAATTCTCGAATTGTAAAATGTCTGAATTCTAGAACCAGAAAATGTCTGAATTCTAGAATTATAGAATGTCTAAATTCTAGAACGATAGAATGTCTGAATTTTAGAATAATAAGATTTCTGAAATATAGAATTGTAGAATGTCTGAAATCTAGAATTGTAGAATGTCTGAATTCTAGAACTGTAGAATGTTTGAATTCTAGAATCAGAATGTTTGAATTCTATATCATAGGATTTCTGAATTCTAGAATCGTAGAATGTCTGAGTTCTAGATATTCTAGAATCATAGAAAGTTTGAATTCTAGAATCATAGGATTTCTAAATTCTGGAATCATAGAATGTATTAATTCTAGAACCATAAAATGTCTGAATTCTAGAATCATAGAACGTTTGAATTTCAGAATCGTAGAATGTTTGAATTTCAGAATTATAAAATTTCTAAATTCTAGAATTGTAGAATGTCTGGATTCTAGGAATTCTAAAATCATAGAATGTTTGAATTCTAGAATCACAAAATATCTGAGTTTTAGAATCATAGAATTTTTCAATTTTAGAACCATAGAATGTCTGAATTCTGGAATTATAGAATGTCTGAATTTTAGAATTGTAGAATGTCTGAACTCTAGAAATTCTAGAATCATAGAATGTTTGATTTCTAGAATAATAGGATTTCTGAATTCTAGAATTGTAGAATGTCTGAATTCTAGAACCATGGAATGTTTGAATTCTAGAATCATAGAATGTCTGAATTCTAGAATGACAGAATGTCTCAATTTTAGAACCATAGAATATCTGAATTCTAGAATCATAGAACGTTTGAATTCCAGAATCGTAGAATGTTTTAATTCCAGAATCATAGAATTTCTGAATTCTAGAACTGTAGAATGTCTGAATTCTAAAAATTTTAGAATCATAGTATGTTTGAATTCTAGTATAATAGGATTTATGAATTCTAGAATTGTAGAATGTCCAAATTCTAGAACCAGAGAATGTCTGAATTCTAGAATTATAGAATGTCTGAATTCTAGAACCATAGAATGTTTGAATTCCAGAATCATGGAATGTCTGAACTCTAGAACCATGGAATGTTTGAATTCTAGAATCATAGAATGTCTGAATTGTAGAATGATAGAATATCTAAATTCTAGACCCATAGAATGTCTGAATTCTAGAACCACAGAATGTCTAAATTCTAGAATCATAGAATTTCTGAATTCTAGAACCATAGAATATCTGAATTCTGGAATCATAGAATGTTTGAATTTTGGAATCATAGGATTTCTGAATTCTAAAATTGTAGAATATCTGAATTCTAGAATCATAGGATTTCTGAATTCTATAATCGTAGAATGTCTGAATTTTAGCATTTCTGAATTCTACAATCATAGAATGTCTGAATTCTAAAACCACAGAATGTCTGATTTCTAGAATCATAGAATGTTTGAATTCTAGGATCATAGACTGTCTGAATTCTAGAATCATAGAATTTCTAAATTCTAGAACCATAGCATGTCTTTGTGGAATTATAGAATATTTGAATTCTAGAATTATAGGATTTCTGAATTTTAGAATCATAGAATGTCTGAATTCTAGAGCCAGAGAATGTCTGAATTCTAGAATAATAGGGTTTCTGAATTCTAGACCATAGAATGTCTGAATTCTAGAATCATAGAATGTTTGAGTTTTAGAATCATAGAATTTCTAAATTCTAGAACCATAGGATTTCTGAATTCTAGAATCACAGAATGTCTGAATTCTTGAACCATATAACGTCTGAATTCTAGAATCGTAGAGTGTCTGAATTCTAGAATCCTAAGGTGCCTGAATTCTAGAATCATAAAATGTCTGAATTCTGAAACCTGAATTCTGTTTCTCTTGCTCTGGAAGGGATTCCTGTCAACCTGGCCTCTTTCCCGAGCAAAGAGATTGGAAGTCCACCTGTGGCAATTACCTTTTTAATATAGAATCTCCATCATGGCATAGATGTTGAATTAGAATGCAAACGCAGGGTTCACTGCAACCTCCACCTCCCGGGTTCAAGTGATGCTCCTGCCTCAGCCTCCTGAGTAGCTGTGATTACAGGCACACACCACCACACCTGGCTAATTTTTGAATTTTTGCAGAGACAGGGTTTCTCTATTTGGGCCAGGCTGGTCTCAAACTCTCAACCTCACATGATCCACCCACCTCAGCCTTCCAAAATGCTGGGATGACAGGCCTGAGTCACCGTGACTGGCCCAACTGTGAGACTGTTTTTGTGTGTACCACAGGCAAATGAATCACACTATAACGACTGCTAATTCCTTTTATGATTTTCTTCCTGGATCTTAAACAAAATAAAGGCAAACCTTTTTTATTTTAACCCTTATGTGTCTCAGCCAAATCAAATACACTAGTGATGGAGCAAGCATCACTTTTATAAAAGGGTCTGGGACAAGGGCGAACATTCTCCCTCTCTTGGCCCATCTCTTTGTCCTGAAACCTTACTTTGTCTCATTCATGGTAAGACACGTATGTTTCACATTGCTCTGTTCCTTCAGCAAATGCCAAGGCCCTTACATGTGCTGAAAACAGAGGCTTCTCACTAATGCTAATTATACCCTCAGCCGAATGCAGGAAGAGGATGCTGTTGGCAAGACAGGCCTTTCATCAAGATGTTGAGGTCCTTATCACCAACAATACCATCCTTCGCCATTTGTCCCCCTCCCATCTCCCCACTCCCCTGGAATTCTTTCTTCCCCCAGCATAATGACTGGCTTATCATGCTTGAAGCCTTGCTGTGCTCTGGCAGAAATGTCCCATCATCCTTGGCACACAGACAGTCTCATTTTAGACAGCTGGACGGCCCCTCTCTCTCATTTCTTCCGCTCTGCAGGACACCATTGTCATCTGCTAGCAGCATGAATGTGGCAACGTGTCAGATTCCATATTCCAGCAACCCCACAGGCTCGGATTTGTGTGAAAGCCACTCTATGGACCTGGGAGCACTTTTTTGTTCTTGCTAGAGGCCAGGGAAACGGACACTTATTTTGGCATCTCAAACATTTTTTTAGTAAAATTGCCTATTGTTGGCCAAATGCAGTGGCTCAGGCCTGTAATCCTGGCACTTTGGGAGGCTGAAACAGGTGCATTCCTTGAGGTCAGGAGTTTGACCCCAGCCTGGTCAACATGGCAAAACCCTGTCTCTAGTAAAAATACAAAAATTATCTGGCAGTGGTTGCATGCACCTGTAGTCCCAGCTTCTTGGGACGCTGAGACAGGAGAATAGCTTGAACCTCGGGAGGTGGATGTTGCACTGAGCTGAGATCACACCACTGCACTCCAGCCTGGGTAACACAGCAAGACCCCGTCTCAAAAAATTAAAAACAAATAAAAATTTTTAAAAAAAAACATAAAACCAAGCTACTGGCCAGGCACGGTGGCTCACACTCGTAATCCCAGCACTTTGGAAGGCTGAGGCAGGCAGATCACATGAGCTCAGGAGCTCATGACCAGCCTGGTCAACATGGTGAAACCCCATCTCTACTAAATAAATAAACGAATAAACAAATAAATTAGCCGGGAAGGGTAGCTCACATCTGCAACCCCAGCTACTCAGGAGACTGAGGCAGGATAATCGCTTAAACCTGGGAGGTGGAGGTTGCAGTGAGGCCGAGATCACACCACTGCAGTCCAGCCTGGGCAACAGAGTGAGACCCCGTCTCTACTAAATATACAAAAATTAGCCAGGTGCAGTGGCTGGCCTTCTTTTTTAAGATGGAGTCTCGCTCTATTTACCAGGCTGGAGTGCAGTGGTGCAATCTTGGCTCACTGCAACCTCTGTTTCGATTCTCCTGCCTCAGCCTCCAGAGTAGCTGGGGTTACAGATGTCACCTACCACATCCAGCTTATTTATTTATTTATTTATTTAGTAGAGATGGGGTTTCACCATGTTGGCCAGGCTGGTCTTGAACTCCTGAGCTCATGTGATCTGTCCGTCTCAGCCTTCCAAAGTGCTGAACCCTGATGCTGACAATAATTAATTTATAAAGTCACCCAAATTTAGCTAGGCATGGTGGCTCATGTCTGTAAACCCAGCACTTTGGGAGGCCAAGGCTTGTGAATTGCCTGAGCTCAGGAGTTTGAGATCAGCCTGGGCAACACAGTGAAACCCCGTCCCTACTAAAATATAAAAAATTAGCATGGTCATGGTGGGCACCTGTAATCCCAACCACTCTGGAGGCTGAGGCAGGAGAATGACTTGAACCTGGGATGTGGAGGTTGCAGTGAGCTGAGATGGCCCCACTGCACTCTAGCTAGGGCAACAGACCAAGACTTTGTCTCCAAAAAAAGAAAAATAAAGAAAAAGACACTCAAAGTTGATGTTCTCTGCTGACAATGCTGACTGTTACTATGTTCCTGTCACCTGAAGATCATTTTGTAATGTCGAAGCCCCTGGGCCTGAATGAATGAATTCCACCTGCAGTGATATTTAAAATTCCATTTCCCATTATTAATGTTTTATTGTGTGGGCAAAGCCTTGCTCTGCCCTCACTTCAGAAGCTGTCACTGTATCAAGCCAATGCACATATCCATCAACTCACCTACTGTGTGTGTGTGTGTGTGCACATGCATGTGCGTGCATGTGCGTGTGTGTGCATACATGTGGGCACATGTGTGTGTGTGTGCGCGTGTGCGTGTGTGTGTGTGATGCAAGCATTTAAAATTACAGGTTTATTGCAGGACTGTTTACAATAACAAATACTCAGAATCAACTCAAGAGTCCATCAACACATGAATGGGGCCAGTCGAGCTGGTTCACATCTGTCATCCCAGCAGCTCTGGGAGGCTGAGGCAGGTGGGTTACTTGAGGTCAGGAGTTTGAGACCAGCCTGGCCAACATGGTGAGACCCCCATCTCTACTAAAAATACAAAAATTAGCCAGGCATGGCAGCGGGTGTCTGTAATCTTAGCTACTTGGGAGGCTGAGGCAGGAGAATTGCTTGAACCCGGGAGGCAGAGGTTGCAATGAGCCAAGAATGCCCCAGTGCACTCCAGCCTGGGCAACAAGAGCCAGAATTCCTCTCAAAAAATAAACAAACAAACAAAAAAACCACCAGGAACATCCCCAACTCCTATAAGTCAGATTCTTTGTGTCTGTGGCTCTCAGTGATGCTTTCCCTTTGAATCCAATTTCCCTTCACAGTTTCTGCAAAAGTATGTTACCCACACCACATTCACACTCAGAGAATCCCCTAAGTGATTCAGTGCGTTGTTTTGGCTATAAAAATATGTTGGCAGAAATAGAGGAAATTTTCCTGCAGCTATCAGTGCAGAGCTCCGGCCTTGGTACCTACGCCCAGTACAGAACAGGATGGGGATCAGCAAACACCCCCATCTGGCTAGTCTGGTGCAGGAAATAAAGAATTTATTCTTTTTTTTTTTTTTTATAAAGAATTTATTCTGATACTCCATCGAGGGTCACCTTTCTGATGTAACCACAACACAGACATGGCGGGGGGGCTGGGGAGTTATTAGCTAGGGGGCCAGCAGAAGACTCCCTGGGTGTAACTGAAGCTGCAAACTGCTTTTTTGGTTTTTGCTCTTAATGCACCTCACCTGGTGCTTTCTGTAATACTAAGTTTGTATATTTAGACAGACTCCCAAAATGTACTGTGAGCCGTACAGTATTTGCAAGAAGGAAAGGTCATTCTTTTCTTTTTTTTTGAGATAGAGTCTCACTCTGTCACCCAGGCTGCAGTGCAGTGGTGCAATCTGGGCTCACTGCAACCTTTGCCTCCCAGGTTCAAGTGATTATCCTGCCTCAGCCTCCTGAGTGAGTAGCTGCGTCTATAGGCATGTGCCACCATGTCTTGCTAGTTTTTGTGTGGGTTTTTTTTTTTTTTTTTTTTGAGATGGAATCTCGCTCTGTTGCACAGGCTGGAGTAAAGTGGCATAATCTTGGCTCACTGCAACCTCTGCCTCCAGGATTCAACTGAATTCTCCTGCCTCAGACTCCTGAGTAGCTGGGACTACAGGTGCATCTCAGCATCCCAACGTGCTGAGATTACAGGAGTGAGCCACCACACCTGGCCAGGAATTATGCTTTCTAAAACCAGACACCAATTTATGTTGTGTTTTAAGGGATAGTTTGAGCATTCTTACTCTTCCAGGGAAATAAAAGAGGGTGTTTGTATGATGTTTTTCAAAACAGAGACATCCAGTTCCATGAAAATAAGATTGTTTCGTGACATTTGACCTCAGCCTTTGTTAGAAGAAAGGAGTCCTTATCCGGACCCCAAGAGAGGGTTCTTGGAGCTCACATAATAAAATCAAGACAAGACCTCAGTGCAAAGCCACAAAAAAGTTTATTAAGAAAGTAAAGTGGCTCTTTGGGAGGCCGAGGCAGGTGGATCACCTGAGCTCAGGAGTTTGAGACCAGCCTGGCCAATATGGTGAAACCCCGTCTCTACTAAAAATACAAAAATTAGCCGAGTATAGTGGTGGGCGCCTGTAGTGCCACATACTCAGGAGGCTGAGGCAGGAGAATTGCTTGGACCCTGGAGGCGAAGGTTGCAGTGAGCCAAGACTGACACTGCACTGCAGTCTGGGCAGCAGAGTGAGACCATGTCTCAAAAAATAAATAAATAAATAAAAAGAAAGTAAATTGGTAAAAGAAGAGCTACTCTATAGACAGAGTAAGATATTTTGAAAGAGGACAGATGTGCTCCCCTTAGGTACAACACTTGCTTATTTACAGGATGACATAGATCACGGGGAGATGTCCCGTACTACAAGTGTTATTGTGGAAGACAGTGTGGAGATTGTTCAAGGACCTAGAAATAGAAATTCCATTTGACCCAGCAATCCCATTACTGTGTATATATCCAAAGGATTATAAATCATTCTACTATAAGGACACATGCACACGAATGTTCATTGCAACACTGTTTAAAATAGCAAATACCTGGAACCAACCCAAATGCCCATCCATGATAGACTGGACAAGAAAAATGTGGCTCATATAAACCGTGGAATACTATGCAGCCATGAAAAAGGATGAGTTCGGGTTCTTTGTAGGTACATGGATGAACCTGGAAACCATCATTCTCAGCAAACTGACACAAGAACAGAAAAATAAAACACCACATGCTCTCACTCATAGGTGGGTATTGAACAATGAGAACACATGGACACAGGGAGGGGAGCATCACACACTGGGGTCTATTGGATGAGGGCAAGGGGAGGGACAGTGGGGGAGGTGGGGAAGTTGGGGACAGATAACATGGGGAGAAATGCCAGATGTGGGTGACAGAGGGATGGAGGCAGCAAACCACCTTGCCATGTATGCACCTATGCGACAATCCTGCATGATCTGCACATGTACCCCAGAACCTAAAGTACGATAAAAGTAATTTAATTAAAGGATTCATTTTCTTAATTACTACATTTTGCAAGAATCAATACTCTATTTAAAGAAACATTAAGGATTTAGGATGCTTCTGTCCTCCAGAAATACACATATGAGGACACTCCCAAGGCTCGGTCTGTTTAGTCAACATTGCCAGTGTGTTCCCTAACCATCTAAAGGTTGGAAATAGCTACTTCCTGGTAATGTAAGCTAGCCATTGCCAGCCTCATTTCCCAGCCCTCACTCAAGATGGAGTCATACTGGCTCGAACATGACTTGACACTGGCAAAATAAATTTTCTTAATTAACTGAGACCTGTCTCAGATTTTCTGTATTCACAGGACAACCCCATGACTGAAGTTTACCTCTATAACCAACCTGTACATGTAGCCCCGAACTTAAAGTTTTGAAAAACGGATCCTGTTTCTATGCAGGAAACCATGAGACCATGACACGTAGACAAAACTGATTTTACATTTTCGTTGTGCATCACTCAGAAGGTTGCTACATCTTCCAGGTCTTAGTCCGGTGGCAAACTCTGAGTGCAACTTGCCACGTCTTCAGGCAGCAGTGCCGTGAGATTCAGACAAAAGTGTCTCCACAAGAATTCAGGGAACGGAGGAGAATGAGATGGATGCTTCGATCATCCTGAGGGAAGATGGAAGATGGTTTTCTCTTGCTGTGCTGAGAAAAAAACAGAACATGTATTCACTACAATTTCTTTGCAGACCGCTCTTAGAAGCCTATTTTCTCCTCAGCAGGAGTTGGGAGCATGAAGTAGGAAGAGAGAAAAAGGCAGAAATGTTAGCTTTGGGGATGGCACTGGGTGGAAGATTCCCTCTGCTAAATTCTCACAAGGAACGTCAGAATGGTGGGATATCTGAAAACGGGGCCGTTGCAGATATAGGACTGCAAAGGTGTGATAATATTTTTATATTGCAAGCCTCCCTGGCTGATGTGCTGCAGGCCTTCCCAGCTGACGGACTACATGACTGTCTGGCAGATTCTGGTAATTTCGTGGCAATCTTAGGTGTACCATGGCTTACAGACACACAACTCCAACCTCTCCACCTGTCTTTACCTACATGTCTCTGAGTCTGCGTAAGACCCTCGTACAGCACCAGTCCCATCAATGCCAACAATTGCCATGAAACTACCAGAATCAGCCAGGGAGGAGACATGCAATACATTCCTCAAAGATCCTTCAGGGGGAATCAGCTCTACAATGGTATGATCATATTTTGCAGTATTCTATCAGGATATGTATAATCATATTTTGTACTATTATGTCAGGATAAGTATAATAATATTTTGGAGTATTGTATCAGGATAGGTATAACCATACTTGGCAGTATTCTATCAGGACAGGTATAATAGTACTTGCCAGTATCATATCAGGACAGGCATAATAGTACTTGGCAGTATTCCATCAGGATAAGTATAGTAATACTTTGGAGTATTGTATCAGGATAGGTATAATAGTACTTGGCAGTGTTATATCAAGATAGGTGTAATCACACTTGGCAGTATTATACCGAGATAGGTATAAATGTACCATGTACACACAGTATTATATCTGGATAGGTATAATCATGGTTTGCAGTATCATATCAGGATAGGTATAATAGTACTTGGCAGTATTATATCAGAATAAATATAATCATACTTCACAGTATTCTATCAGGATAGGTGTAATCATGCTTGGCAGTATTATATTGCGATAAGTATAGTAATACTTTGGAGTATTGTATCAGGTTAGGTATAATAGTACTTGGCAGTGTTATATGAGGATAGGTGTAATCATACTTGGCAGTATTATATCGGGATAGCTGTAATCATAATTGGTAGTATTCTATCAGGATAAGTATAGTAATACTTTGGAGTATTGTATCAGGATAGGTATAATCATACTTGGCAGTAAAGCCGGTCTCCAAATATCCCCCAATCTTTTCGAGACAAAGTCTTGCTCTGTCATCCAGGCTGGAATGCAGTGGCATGATCTAGGCTCACTATAACCTCCACCTCCTGGTTTCCAGCAATTCTCCTGTGTTGGAAATAGTTGCTCAGTGCCTGAAAGAAAAATCAGCACTGAGACAAAGGATCTTTCAGCCACACAATTTTTACTTCCTGGACTGCAAGAAGGTGACCCTCATTAGCCATCATGCCACGAGAGTACAATGAACAAAAGAAAACACACACTTATCCCTTATGCATTTGGGGTTCTCTTTACTGCTGTATCTGATCTCCGTGGGCGGGAGCCAGACCTCAGCATCTAAACTAAAACCCGATAAGCTAACAGCTTATAACTTTTCTCCAGATTTCAGGGCTATTCTGACTAACAAACAAAAAAACCTGGAACAAGAAAGAAACCTCTTGGGAATGGAAACTGTAAAAGGCAGATGATCATTCAGCCTGGAAAAATACACAGCACAGATGGTAGCAGAAAATGCTCCCCTTAGGCAAGATCACTGAGCAGCTTAACAGCAACATTAATTCAACAAGCAGCAGCACAACGCAAGGAGATGATTTCAACGGCAGGATCTAATACCTACCGGGGAATATGAGAATCAAAGACAATGCTACAGCTATATATAGAAAAAGGAAATACATGGCTGGGAGTGGTGTAATCCCAGCACTTTAGGAAGCCGAGGCAGGTGGATCACCTGAGGTCAGGAGTTCAAGACCAACCTGGCCAACATGGTGAAACCCCGTCAAAAATACAAAACTTAGCTGGGCGTGGTGGCACTCGCCTGTAATCCCAGTTACTGGGAAGGCTGAGGCAGGAGAATCACTTGAACCCGGGAGGCAGAGGTTGAGCAGTGAGCCTAGATCACACCACTGCACTCCAGCCTGGGCAACACAGCGAGACCCTGTCTCAAAGAAAAAAAAATCTGATGAGAATTTACAGTTTGTAGGGCCTGACACCCCAGGCCCCTTAGATAGGAATTTGGGCAAGATAAAAAAAAAAAAATCAGAGCGTTGTCCTGATAATGCTGTGACTCTTGTAGTAGATTGCTGCCAAAGTAATTGTGGTTTCTTGCTTTTTTGATATGGAGTCTCCCTCTGTCGCCCAGGCTGGAGTGCCATGCTATGATCTCAGCTCCCTGCAACCTCCTCCTCCTGGGTTCAAGCGATTTTCCTGCCTCAGCCTCCCGAGTATCTGGGACTACAGATGCCCACCACCACACCTGGCTAATTTTTTTTTCATATTACTAGTAGTGACAGCATTTCACCACGTTGGCAAGGATGTCTCAATCTCTTGATCTCATGATCCACCCACCTCAGCTTCCCAATCTGCTGGGATTGCAGCTGTGAGACACTGTGCCTGGCTGAATCTTCTTATTATTATATTATTTTTTTGAGACAGAGTCACCCAGGCTGGAGTGCAGTGGTGCCATTTGGCTCACTTTAACTTCCATCTCCCTGTGCCATAAAAAAGAATAAAATTATGTATTTTGCAGCAACATGGATGCAGCATGTTTCATCATTTTAGGCTGGCAAAGTCATCGCATGCCTCAGAGAAAGGCTCGCATCTCCTTATGCAACTCAGTTCAGTATTCTATAGAGAAATTGATCAATAGGTATAAATATATAGTTTGACAGAAGAAATAAGACAGAGTTCTGTAGATTAGTAGGGTGACTCTAGTAAATATTAATGTATTGTATGTTTCCAAATAACTGGAAGAAAATATTTCTTTTTTTTTTTTTTTTTTTTGAGATGGAGTCTTGCTCTGTTGTCAGGCTGGAATGCAGTGGCACAACCTTGGCTCACTGCAACCTCTGCTTTCTAGGTTCAAGTGATTCTTCTGCCTCGACCTCCTTAGAAGCTGGGAGTACAGGTGCCTGCCACTGCACCCAGGTAACTTTTGTATTTTTAGTTGAGACAAGGTTTCACCATGCTGGCCAGGCTGATCTTGAACTCCTGACACCGTGATCCACCCATCTCTGCCTCCCAAAGTGCTGGAATTATAAGCGTGAGCCACTATGCCCAGCCAGAAGAAACTATTGCAAAATTTTAGAGCAGAAAGACAAGATAAATATTGAAGGTGAGGGAGAGTTCCATTGCCCGGATTTTATGATTTGAAGGTATCTCATTATCACATGTACCCTGAAAATACATGCATCTATTTTGTATCCATAAAAAAAGAGAAAAAGAAAGAAACAGAAACATACAGTCTTTGTAGCTGAGAAATGTCAGCCAGGAATGACACTTTTATTGTAACCCTTGATAAAAACGCTTTGAAAACTCCTAAGAATCTTTTTTTGAGAATGGGCAGAGATTAACCAACTAAGCTCTTTCTCTGAGGATTAATATGATCTTCTGTTTTTATTTCATTTATTTCTTTTTTTTTTTTTTTTTTTTTTTTTTGAGACAGAGCAGTTTCACTCTGTCACCCAGGCTGTTGGTGAAAAGGAGCTGCTACATTATTTTGTGGGGTTTTCCAATAGAAAGGGGCAGCCCTAGGGCGTCTGGCGGTATGACCATGCTAGTTCCAGAAGGCACCGAACTTGGAGCCTTTGATGGACTCCCGAATGATCCAGGGGTAATTTGATTCAATTTTTCAGCTTCTCGGTGCCTGAAGCATCTGTTGCCTCTGAAGCAATTTCACTGGATAGTTCAATTTTTTTTCAGGGCATCAGACAAGGCCAGAAAACCCACTACGATAGGTTCTGGTTGCTAAGAAATGTTTATTAAAATGCAGCTTCCATCTTCATCCTTCTTGTGGCATTTTATTCCACCTGTACACCTTTTTTAAAATTACTTTTATTTCAAGGTGTACGTGGTTTTTTGCTACATGAATGAATTATAGAATGTCTGAATTCTAGAATGAAATCTGAATTCTGGGACGAATTGTTGAATATCTGAATTATAGGATGAATTGTTGAATGTCCAAATTCTAGAATCATAGAATACCTGAAGTCTAGAATCATAAAATTTCTGAATTCTAGAATCATAGAATGTCTGAATTCTAGAATTGTAGACTGTCTGAATTCTAGAATCCTAGGATATCTGAGTTCTAGAATCTGAGGATGTCTGAATTCTAGAATCATAAAATGCCTGAATTCTATAATGATAGAATGTCTGAATTCCAGAATCATAGAATGTCTCAATTCTAGGATCCTAGGATGTCTGAATTCTAGAATCATACAATGTGTGCATTTAGGAATCATAAAAATATCCAAATTCTAGAATATGAGGACGTCTGAATTCTAGAATCATAGACTGTTTGAATTCTAGAATCCTTGAATATCTGAATTCTAGAATCCTAGAATGTCTGAATTCTAGAATTGTAGAATGTCTGAATTCTAGAATCATAAATTGTCTGAATTCTAGAATGATAGAACGTCTGAATTCCAGAATCATAGAATGTCTGAATTCTAGGATCCTAGGATGTCTGAATTCTAGAATTATAAAAAGGTTTGAATTCTGGAATCCTAGAATGTATGAATACTGGAATTATAAAATGTCTGAATTCTAGAATTGGAGGATGCCCAAATTCCAGAATTGTAGAATCATAAAATGTCTGAATTCTAGAATCCTAGAATGTGTGAGTTCTAGAATTGTAGAAAGTCTAAATTCTAGAATCCAAGGATGTTTGAATTCTAGAATTGTAGGATGTCTGAATTCTAGAATCATAAAAATGTCTGAATTCTAGAATCCTAGAATGTATGAATTCTAGAATCATGAAATGTCTGAATTCTAGAATCTCAGGATGCCCAAACTCCAGAATTATAGAATCAGAAAATGTCTGAATTCTAGAATCTTAGAATGTGTGAGTTCTAGAATTGTAGAAAGTCTGAATTCTAGAATCTGAGGATGTCTGAATTCTAGAATTGTAGAATGTATGAGTTCTAGAATATAAAATGTTGGAATTCTAAAATGATAGAATGTCTGAATTCCAGAATTATAGAATGTCAAAATTCTAGGACCTTAGGATGTCTGAATTCTAGAATCGTAGAATGTGTGAATTCTAGCATCATAAAATGTCTGAATTCTAGAATCTGAGGATGTCCAAATTCTAGAATTGTAGAATCATAAAATATCTGAAATATAGAATCCTAGAATGCGTGAGTTCTAGAATTGTAGAAAGTCTGAATTCTACAATCTGAGGATGTCTGAATTCTGGAATCCTAAGATGTACAAATTCTAAATTGTAGACTGTCTGAATTCTAGAATTTTAGGATGTCTGAATTCTAGAATTGTAGAATGTCTGAATTCCAGAATCATAGAATGTCTGAATTCTAGGATCCTAGAATGTGTAAGTTCTAGAATTGTAGAAAGTCTGAATTCTAGAATCCAAGGATGTCTGAATTCTAGATTTGTAGGATGTCTGAATTCTAGAATCGTAGAATGTATGAATTCTAGAATTGTAAAAATATCTGAATTCTAGAATCCTAGAAAGTATAATTCTAGAATCATGAAATGTCTGAATTCTAGAATCTGAGGATGTCCAAATTCTAGAATTGTAGATTCATAAAATGTCTGAATTCTAGAATCCTACAGTGTGTGAGTTCTAGAATTGTAGAAAGTCTGAATTCTGGAATTGTAGAATGTCTGCATTCTAGAATCATAAAATATCAGAATTCTAGAATGATAGAATGTTGAATTCCAGAATCATAGAATGTCTGAATTCTAGGATCCTAGGATGTCTGAATTCTAGAATCATACAAATGTCTGAATTCTAGAATCTGAGGATGTCCAAATTCTAGAATTGTAGAATCATAAATGTCTGAATTCTAGAATCCTAGAATGTGTGAGTTCTAGATTGTAGAAAGTCTGAATTCTAGAATCTGAGGATGTCTGAATTCTAGAATTATAGAATGTCTGCATTCTAGAATCATAAAATGTCAGAATTCTAGAATGATAGAATGTTGAATTCCAGAATCATAGAATGTCTGAATTCTAGGATCCTAGGATGTATGAATTCTAGAATCATAAAATGTCAGAATTCTAGAATCTGAGGATGTCCAAATTTTAGAATTGTAGAATCATAGAATATCTGAATTCTAGAATCCTAGAATGTGTGAGTTCTAGAATTATAGAAAGTCTGAATTCTAGAACCCAAAGATGTCTGAATTCTAGAATTGTAGAATCTCTAAATTCTAGAATCCTAGGATATCTCAATTCTAGAATATCTGAGATTTTAGTGCACCTGTCATCCGAATACTGTGTAATGTGTAGGGATTTTTTTAACCCTTCCCCTGCCCCCTGCCAAGCCTCTCCTCTTTCGAGTTTTTAGTGTACATTATATGTCCTCTGCTTGTCTTTCCATAAGAATAGTTTTGCCCCCACTTCTAATAAAGAAGATGTGGTATTTGATTTTCCATTCCTGAGTTTCTTCACTCACTAATGACCCTCAACTCCACCCATGTTGCTGCAAAAACATGATTTTTTTCATTTTTGTGGCTGAATAATATTGCCTGGTGTGTATGAACCACATTTCTTCTTTGAGACAGAGTCTTACTCTGTCACCCAGGCTGGAGTGCAGTGGCACAGTGTCAGCTCACTGCCACCTCCACCTCCTGGGTTCAAATAATTCTCTTACCTCAGCCTCCCAAATAGCTGAGATTACAGGCATCCACCACCATACCTGGCTAATATTTGTATTTTTAGTGGAGATGGGGTTTCACCATGTTGACTAAGCTGGTCTCGAACTCCTGACCTCAGGTGATCTGCCCTCCTTTGCCTCCCAAACTGCTGGGATTACAGACATGAGGCACTGCACCTGGACTCCAAACGTTGTTTTATAATCCTTCTCTGACAATGCCAGGAGTCCCAGATCAAGATGTTGATAGGTTTTCTGCCTTCTGAGAGCCTTATAGTAGAATAATTTTCATTTGCTGTTTATTTATTACTTATTAATTTTATTTATCTATTTTATACCTTGGTAAATATATTTGTTTATTTAGCTTGCATACACTTAATATTTATAATTATTATTTATTGTGTTTATATATTTTTATGGATTTATATTAGTCAGCTTATATGTATTTTTATATATTTATAATTGTTTTTCTTTAGTGTATATATGTTTTTATAGATTTACAAATATTTTTATTTATTTTGCTTATATACATTATTATATGCTTATAATTATTTTTATTTGGTTACTTTACATGTTTTTGTAGATTTATAAATATTTTAATTTGTTTAGTTTATATACATTTATATATTAAAAAGATACATTTTAATATACTTATAATTGGGTTTTTCCCCAGCAAACAATATAGTGTGTCATATGCTACAGTTGTTTTTATTTAGTTAGTTCATATACATTTTTATATCTTTATTTTATGTCTATTTTATTTATATATTTATTTTGTTTCTATATTTTACTATATTTGCAATTATTTTTATTTATTTATTATATGTGTATTTTTATATAATGGTATTTAATTATTTATATTTTATATATTTATAATTATTTTTATTAATTTTGTTTATTTTTATGTATTTATCATTGTTTATTATATATTTTAATATATTTATCATTATTTATTGTATTTATTTTTTATTTTATTTACGTATATTTACTTATAATTGTTTTTATTTTGTTTATATATTTTGATATATTCGCAACTTCTATTTAGTTGTTTAGTTTATATGATTTTATATGTTGACAGTTATTTCATTTGTAGATTAAAGCTAACTTGCAGAAGCAGTAATTCCCATCGAGAAGAATGGGATGGAAGTTACAGAAATGGCAGGAGAGATCACAGCGGCAACTTAAATACATTTCCCAAAACATGGCTGCCCACTGGGTTCTCCATGGAATTTTAAAAGAAAATCAATGCTAGACATATTCTGACAGAATGTCAAACAAACAAACAACTGTTCATGCTGAGATGCTGAGATTAAAAACAACAACAACAGAACCTATGCTGTTCTGATTTTATTTCAGCCACAAGATATGACAGCAATATTAAGAGCCAAGTATTGATAGAAAAAATACTAATAATCCTTCTCACTGAGATCATGGTACAGTTACACAGATTTTTCAAAATAATGTTAAAATAATTTTAAATATAGTTAATTCCATTAAGTACATTTCACTGGCTGATTGTGCCCTGCTACAAACCCACACAGTAGACAGAAAACTGCTTTCTCAGTAAGTGAATGAATTCAGAGTGGAATTGTCTAATCCTCTCAATCAGTTTCTGTCACGGTTGATTTCTAAACATTCAGAGTTGTCAGGAAAGTGAAAAGAGGACTGATTCTCAATATCCACTTCAAAACCCCTTGAAAACCCAAAGTCAAACAGATTATGATTTTTTTAACCTCTTACAAAATTCAGAGCACAGCTCATGCAGCCCCCTTGTCCATTTCATCAAGCCACAGAACAGGAACAAAGTATCTTTAATAGGATTTTCCAAATATGACTAAATAATGTACAGATTCCGCTCTGAGGGATTAAATCACAGAGAGTTTATTTTAATTTGTTTGATATTTTTTTCTCTGTAGATTACCGCTCTGTCATTAGGGAAAAATGTCTTGCCACATTGCAATTTAAACTGGAAGACTTTATAAATCATTAAAATGGTTCCTAAAATGTCCTCAATTGATATATGCTACCAAGAACCATGTCCAGTTGGGAAAGAGACTTGTCTCTAAGAAGAGGTGTTTTGAGAATTAATATATGAATCTGCTGAAATGTTTCTCTCTTATAATTTCAGAAAATCAGGATAGTTCCTTTAGTTCATGGAGAAGCCATTTAAGAGCCAGCGAATGAAACTAAGGTGAGTGAAATCCACAGAAACTAATTCCAGTGATTTCCCGCAGCACGCTGGGTGAATTCCGTCCTGGGGAGTGTGTGTGTGTGTGTGCATGCACATGTGTGTGTGTGTCTGTGTGTGTCTATGTGTGTGGGTCTGTGTCTTTGTGTGTGTCTGTGTGTCTGTTTCTGTGCATGTGTGTATGTCTGTGTGTCTGTGTCTGTGTGTCTGTTCATGTATGTCTGTACCATTTATATATTAAGTGTACTATTACGTATGCTTTGCTGTGAAATGTTTGACTTGTGCCATTTATATATTGATTAAGTGTACTATTACATATGCTTTGTTTGTTATGGAATGTGTAACTTGTACTGTTTACATATTGATTAAGTATACTATTATGTATGGTTTCCAGTATGAACTAACCTGGGGGGGACTTGGACCTGTATGACCCTGTGCCTGACTATTAAGTCAACAGAGAGTGCTAAGTGGAATTGTCTCCCTGCGAACTCCTTGTAGCTCATGCTGATATGGACAGGACCCAGGGAAATACCACGTAGAAAAGGGTGGAGTCCCTGGCAAGGACTCCACCCTCAAGCCTGGACACATGGCCCCAAATGAAAACTTCACATCCCTTCACATACAGGAAGCATGACGGGGGAGGCCTCAGGAAACATAGAAGCATGGTGGAAGGGAAGGAATAGGGGAGCATGAACATCTTACATGCCTGGAGCAGGAGGAAGAGAGCAAAGTGGGAAGTACTACACATTTTATTTTTTCACATTTATTTATTTATTTATTTATTTATTTATTTATTTTTAATGATCTTTATTTTATTTCTTTACTTTTTTTTTTTTTTTTAAGATGGGGTTTCACCATGTTGGTCAGGCTGGTCTTGAACTCCTGACCTCAGGTGATCTGCCCACCGTGGCCTCCAAATGCTTGGATGAAAGGCATGAGCCACCACCCCTGGCCACTTTTTATTTCTTTAGACAGAGTCTCCGTCTATTTCCCATGCTGGAGTGCAGTGGTGCAATCTCGGTTCACCGCAATCTCCACCTCCCGGGTTCAAGCGATTCTCCTGCCTCAGCCTCCGGAGCAGCTGGGACTGCAGGAGCACGCCACCATGCCCAGCTAATTTTTGTGTTTTTAGTAGAGACAGGGTTTCACCTTGTTAGCCAGGCTGGTCTCGATCCCTTGACCTAGTGATCCACCCGCCTCGGCCTCCCAAAGTGCTGGGATTACAGGCGTGAGCCACTGCGCCCGGCCAGGACTGAACACTTTTAAACAACTAGATCTCGTCAGAACTGACTAGCACAAGAAAAGCAAGGAAGAAATCTTTCCCTGTGATCTAATCACCTCCTGCCAGACACCGCCTCCGTCACTGGAGAATCAGTTTGATGTGACATTTGGGCAGGAACACAAATCCAAAGCATATCCAGGGGCAAACTGAAAGAGTCGGAAAGTCACCTTCCCCACCAGTGGGGCTGGGTGGGGGTAGCCCCTCATTTCACAGAGGTACCTGAAAGATGCTTGACATAAGTGACTCCTTCTTAGAATAAAGGTTTTGTCTTGCATTTCAAAAGGCACCTTGCCAACAGAGCCCAAATGATACTGCTGGATGTAGGGAATCAGCACCCCAGCTCCCTCAGAGGTGATTCATGCTGTTTCCCAGAACATCACAATGCGATTAAGCTCTAGGTACCCTCTGCAGAGCTGGCTCAATAAATCACCCCTGTCTGATGGATTCCCTTCCCTGTATAACCTCCCCATGACCCCCTTCTCTGGCCAGAGCCCCTGCCTTTTCCATTACTCAATCCTTAACCTAGAGAGTCTGTTTCTGGGAGAAGCCCAGAAACTAGATTATAGTCAGGAGAGGGTGGTGGGAGAAATAGACAAAAACTATTTTGAGGGCTGGGTGCAGTGGCTCACGCCTATAATCCCAGCACTTTGGAAGGGCGAGGCGGGTGGATCACGAGGTCGAGAGATCGAGACCATCCTGGTCAACATGGTGAAACCCCGTCTCTACTAAAAATACAAAAATTAGCTGGGCACGGTGGCGCCTGCCTGTAATCCCAGCTACTTGGGAGGCTGAGGCAGGAGAATTGCCTGAACCCAGCAGGTGGAGGTTGCGATGAGCTGAGATGGTGCCATTGCACTCCAGCCTGGGTAACAAGAGCGAAACTCCATTTCAAAAAAAAAAAAAAAAAAACTATTTTGGTTGCTTAGGGAGAAATTTTAGCAAGTTGGGCCAGATTGAGGGTGGACATGCAGTGGTGAGAGGCAGCACATTGAGGGCCTGCCGATTAACTGTGTGGATGGGCACGAGAGACCTAATGCGGTTGTCCATGCTTCTTTTTTTCTCTCTCTGATGCTATTGCTCTGACCTTTTTCTACCTCATTTATTTCTCTGTTGTTTGTCCATTTTTTCCCCCTCTCCCTTTCACCTTGCTGTATACAGCTCTCCCCCACACCCATCACCTCGATCTGGCTCATTGACATTACTGCAGAGTTTAATTCCACTTGGCACTTTTGCAGACCAGCTCATAGCTGTGAGACACAGAGCCAAGTGCTAGAGAGAGTGAAATGAACACTCTGTGTCCAAGGTGCAATGAACATATCGAACAAATACGCAGGATTTGGCATAAAATTGGCATACCACAACAAAGTTTGGAAAAAGAAAACCTGTTAGTCTTTTTTTTCCATTTTGACCCAGCAACCTGTTAGTCTTCACTGAGGAGTGTTTTTAAATCTCCATCTTTATTGTAAAATCCAGTGGGTATCTATTCATGCATCTGTCTTTACAAAAAAATGCATCTACTTGTACTGGTACATGCACACAAAGAAACAAACACATACATAATCAATGAGTAACACCCTTCTAATTAATTGAAGTAGGTTATTTTGCAATGTGAGCCTCCAAGAGAAAAAAGATTTCCATTAAGAAGTGATCCATTAGTACGACTATCATTTTTATAACACATTATAATTTTCAACAAACTGTATCATTTATCTCATTTGTGTCTTGTAATAGTTCTGTAAGGGAGGTGAGATTATTACTACCCTCATCATCATCACTATCACCAATATCAGCATTATCATCACCATCACATCCCCATCACCATTTATGTCATCATCATCATGATTGCCATCACAGCATCATCACCATCACATCATCACCATCATCAACATTATCACCATCATCATCATCACCATCATCACGATCACCACCACATCACCACCATAACATAATCACCATCATCATCTTCACCATCACATCATCACCATTACATCATCACCATCACATCATCACCATCATCATCACCATCACATCATCACCATCACATCCTCACATCATCATCATCATCATGATCACATCACCATCACATCATCACCATCATCATCATCACCATCACCATCATCACCATCACATCATCACCATCACATCATCACCATCATCATCACCATCACATCTTCACCATCATCATCACCATTACATCATCACCATCATCACCATCACATTATCACCATCATTATCACCATCACATCATCACCGTCATCATCATCATCATCATCACCACCATTACATCATCACCATCATCATCACCATCATCACCATCACATCATCACCATCATCACCATCACCATCAACATCACCATCACATCATCACCATCATCATCTTCACCATCACATCATCACCATCATCATCATCACCATCACATCATCACCATCATATTATCACCGTCATCATCATCACCATCACATCATCACCATCACATCATCACCATCACATCATCACCATCACATCATCACCATCATCATCTTCACCATCACATCATCACCATCATCATCATCACCATCACATCATCACCATCACATCATCACCATCATATTATCACCGTCATCATCATCACCATCACATCATCACCATCACATCATCACCATCACATCATCACCATCACCATCATTACCATCACCATCATCACCATCACATCATCACCATCATCATCATCACCATCACATCATCACCATCATCATCATCACCATCATCATCATCACCACCACCATCACCATCACCATCACATCATCACCATCCACATCATCACCATCGTCATCACCATCACATCATCACCATCACATCATCACCATCACATCATCATTACATCATCACCATTACAACATCACCATCACATCACCATCATCATCATCACCATCATCATCATCACCATGTTACAAAACAGAAAACTTGGGTCCACAGAAGTTAACCCTTTCCCAAAGCCACAGAGCTTAATGAATGACAGCACTCTTACCCATTGCTTAGAAATGTGAAACCTTTTCCTTTCTGTACCCACCACTGCTGCTACACACTAGAAACCTTTCTTCAAAGGCTGACATGGTTTGTCATTTGCCCTGTTCCTCTTCTCTCCTTTCCCCACTTGCTTCCCAGAATGTGAGACCTACCATCTTGCATCATGAGGACAAGGGGAATATAACCTAGGAGAGGTGAAGCAAGGAAAGAAAATGAGCCTTATTTCTGAGTCCTTTGTGACAGAAAGCCACTATGCCAGCCCTGGACCATGCACCTGAGGGTCACCTTTACACAAGAGAGAAATAAAGTTCTGTTGCTTTCAAGCACTGTTCTTTCAGGGTTTCCGTGTCATTCAAGCCAAATCCTGATACAATTTTCAAGCTCCACATACCCTGCAAACAACTCCCAAGCTCCCACCTCGGTGTACCCCCTAAACCCTCTGTAACAACTACCTCTAAAGGGAGCTCAGCCATTTCTCTAATCTGATTTGCTCTTAATCCATGGTGCACAGGATACAGGAAGTGACTTTCAAGGCCAGTCCTGAATGGAAACCATTCAACTGAACGGGGTAAACATGGTATGTGGGGGATAAGTGACTGTTTGCAAAGCTCCAGCTCACCCCGAATAATCTCTGAAACAGCTATTACAAAGCATTAAAAATTTAGTGTTATTCTAAAGTGCACATTTTCCATCTCTGTTCTGGGTTCAGTCAGCAAAGGGAAGCAATCAGTTGGCTTGAGACAACTTTTATCCCTCATTGCAAATTAAGCATCACTGCTAAATGAGTTACAAAAGCTTTCAAGCCACCATCCTGCAAAGCTCCTGGAAAGGGAGTTTGTGACTCACGACTGGAAACTGCACCTGGCTGAGAGTGTGGTCAGTCCAGACTCTAGCGAGGTATTACTGAGTTTCAACTTTCCCACCATTGTCCTGGAACATGGCCTACCAAATCCTCCTCTGCAAAGACCACTCACCTTCAAAACACCTTCCCTGTCTCAGGCTGGTTTTCCAACACAACGAGACGCCTGATATTCCTGGTCATTCTGGAGAAAGCAATACTTGGGTTATTCATCCACAAGTTTCAAAAGAATTCACGCAGAGAGTATTCTTCACATCCATGTAACCCTTTACAAATTACGTCATCCAATGAGATCTCACATTGGAGAAAAGCAAAATACATTTGTTTAGATATGTGGGGATATTGGTTAGCAGGGGACTCACCAAATTCGTTTCACAAAGGAAGCTGCAATCAGAGAGGCAGGGAAGTTTATTACAAGCAGTGAGGTGATTACGGGCAGTGAGGCAATGAACAAAACAGTCTTTGGGATTTATCCCCTGCCCCCCGCAAAAACCTCTGGGTTTTCTCATGCCAAATATCCAAATTTATCTTGCAGAGGGCGAGGATTTTATCCAGTCCAAAGAAAGTGGGATGGAGGGCAAAGTAACTCGGAAATGACGATTCTAGAATTCACTATTTTATGATTATAGAATTCAGACATTCTACTCTTCTAGAATGTCAGACATTCAACAATTCATCCTAGAATTCAGATTTCATTCTAGAACTCACACATTCTATAATTCATTCATGTAGCCAAAAAACACTTATACCTCCAAAACTACTGAAATAAAAATAAGTTTTAAAAAGGTGGACAGGTGGAATAAAAGACCACGAGAAGGATGAAGCTGGAAACTGAATTTTAATGAACATTTCTTTGCACCTATGACCTATCGTGGTGGGTTTTCTGGCATGGTCTAATGCCCTGAAGAAAAATGAACTATTCAGCGAAACTGCTTCAAATGCGATAGACGCTTCAAGCCTAAGAAGCTGTAAAATTGAACAGAATTACCTCTTCACCATTCCAGGGGCCATCAAAGTCTCCAAGTCCAGGACCTTTTGGAACTGGTATGGTCAGACAGCCAGACATCCTAGGCAGCCGCTTTCTAGTGGAAACCCCACAAAACAACACACCAGGTCTTCTTCATTTCCAGCCTCCCAAGTCCGTGAAATGTTTAGGTAATAGGCTATTCCCCTCTTGAAGGCTGCAGTGAGCCAAGATCACACAAATGCACTCCAGCCTGGGCGACAGAGTGATCTCAAAATAATAAAAATAATAACAATACCTGTAATCCCAGCACTTTGGGAGGCCAAGGCAGGCAGATCACGAGGTCAGGAATTTGAGACCAGCCTGGCCAACATGCTGAAATGCCGTCTTTACTAAAAATACAAAAACCAGCCGAATGTGGTGGTATGCACCTGTAGTCCCAGCTACTCAGGAGGCTGAGGCAGCAGAATTGCTTGAACCCGGGAGGTGGAGGTTGCCGTGAGCCGAGATTGTGCCACTGCACTGCAACCTGGACAACAAAGTGAGACTGTGTTTAAAAATATATATAATAATACCTATAATCTCTGCACTTTGGAAGTGCGAGGCAGGTGGATCACCTGAGCTCAGGAGTTCAAGATCAGCCTGAGCAAGGTGATGAAACCCTGTCTCTACTAAAATATAAAAATCAGCCGGGTGTGGTGGCACATGCCTGTAATCCCAGCTACTCGAGAGACTGAGGCAAGAGAAACACTTGAACCCAGGAGGTGGAGGTTGCAGTGAGCCAAGATTATACCACTGCCCTCCAGCCTGAGTGACAGAGCCATACTCTGTCTCAAAAAAAAAAAAAAAAAAAATTGTATAATGGACCACATCTGGCTTTGATATTCATATGTTGCTGGATATTTGGGATACTTCCACCTCTTGGCGGTGGTGAGAAATGGAAATATCAACAAGGGTGGGCAGTTGTCTCTTCAAGATTCTGGGAATTAGGATGTGAATATGTAAATATGTCTTTTTGGGAGACCACATTCAACCCACTACAGTTGCATCCAGTTCTCCTGGATGCAGTGAAGTTTCCATACAGTTCCCGCCATCTGTGAGTTGTATGTGTGTCTGTGTCTATGTGTCTGTGTCTGTATGTGTCTATGTGGTGTGTGTGTCACATGCAGATGCACAAATAGACACGCAGAGGCAGACACACACACATGCAGACAGAGGCACACACACAGACACATACACACACGCAGACACACAGAGGCACACAGACACATGCAGACACACAAATACACACACGAACACACACACAGATGCACAGACACAAAAATACACACACAGACACACACGCAGGCACAAAAAATACACAAACACACACATATACAGAGGCACAGACACACATGCAGACACACAAATTTACACACAAACACACGCACATATACAGAGGCACAGACACACATGCAGACACACAAATACACAAACACACACACAGATGCACAGACACACACAGACACAAAAATACACACACAGACACACGCAGACACAAAAATACACAAATACACACATATACAGAGGCACAGACACACATGCAAACACACAAATACACACACAAGCACACACAGATGCACAGACACACAAATACACACACAGATGCACAGATACACACACGCAGTCACACAAATACACACACACAGACACACAGAGGCACACACACAGACACACAAACACACACAGATGCACAGACACATACAGAGACACACAAATACACACACAGACACACAGAGGCACAGACACACACACATGCACACACAGAAATTCACCCACAAACTTTCCGTGCCTGAAAACTTTTCCTTCTGTTCAACTGAAATTTTGTGCCTTTGAGCAACATCTCCTGGGTACTCAGCCCTGCTCCCCACTCTAGCTCCTGGTACCTGCCATTTTACCCTCTGCTTCTGTGAGAAGTAGGTGAGGTCACGGGTATACTGATTAGCTTGATTTAGTTATTCCAGCGCATGTTCTTGTATCAAATATCATGTTGCATGCCATCAACATAGGCAATTTTTATTTGCATTATTAAAACAAACTGCATTCTTTAAAAATGTTTAGAGATTACATTGCACTATTTAAAACAATGAAAACAGGCCGGGCACGGTGGCTCACGCCTGTAATCCCAGTGCTTTGGGAGGCCGAGGCGGGAGGATCATCTGCGGTCTGGAGTTCGAGACCAGCCTGGTCAACATGATGAAACCCCGTCTCTACTGAAAATATAAAAATCATCTGGGTGTGATGACACATGCCTGTAATCCCAGGGGCTCGGGAGGCTGAGGCAGGAGAATCGCTTGAACCCAGAGGTAGAGGTTGCAGCTAGCCGAGATTGCACCACTGCCCTCCAGCCTGGGCGACAAGAACAAACTCTGTCTCAAAATAAACAAATACATGAAAATCAATAAAAACAAGACAATGAAAGCACTAAAACATAAAATAAAATCGATTTTTAAATTGTCAGCTGTAAAATCCGCAGCCCAACCTTTGTTCCTGGCCTCATGCTTTTATTTGCTAATTTTCCTTTTTACTCCAAAATTGGATGCAACAGTAACAACCAGTCTCTGAGTCTTTCTGCCAGAAAAAAACAACGAAGGTAAAAAATTTTGAACAAAAACTGAAACGTGATACTAAGGACCTGATTTTTAAGTAGGTGGTTTTCAATGTCTGTCCTAAGAAAAAAGAAAACACAGTTCTGAGATGATTCCAAAAATTCACCTTGACATCTAACAATCATTAGCAGGGACGTGGTATTGGTTAGCTGTGGGTCGGATAACCAGGATGAAGACCCTGTTCTGAAAATTCACAGCGATGTGAGAGTGTGACATTCACAGCATTCGACAGCACTCACCTTTAACAGGAAAATTTAAGCATGTTTGAAGAATGGTGGCTTTTGGCCTTTCAAGAGGGTGGTGGTGTTTTGGAGGTGGAGTGTTTTTTTTCTTTTTTCCTGGATGAGACAGACTCTAAAAGAACAATCATGTTGGAACAGCAACACTGTGATTTTCCTTCCAAAAGAGAACAAATTGCTAGTTCCATTCCCAGATCAGCAATCAGCCTGGCTTCTCTGCACGTCTGCCAAAAACGAAGCAGCTATTGACAAAGTCACCGTGAACACATTCTGGAAGCAAAATGAGCTACGGGTCCCGGGGATGACAGACGGAAACGCTCTGTAATGGTGGTGCTAAGGATTTGTTTGTTTGTTTACATATTTATTTTTGCAGATGGAGTCTCGCTCTGTCGCCCAGGCTGGAGTGCAGTGGCACAATGCCAGCTCATTGCAACCTCTGCCTCCCGGTTTTAAGGGATCCTCCTGCCTCAGCCTCCCGAGTAGCTGGGATTACAGGCGGGCACCACAATGCACAGCTAATTTTGTATACTTAGAAGAGATAGGATTTCCCCGTGTTACCCAGGCTGATCTCAAACTCCTGACCTCAGGTGATCTGCCCACCTTGGTCTCCTAAAGTGCTGGATTATAGGTGTGAGCCACTGCATCCCACCGATGCAATGATTTATTTATTTATTTATTTTAAACTAAACAGATATTTTCTAGGCGCCATAGTATGAAGCATGCTTGCAGCAACTGACTCTAGGCTGTTTTGCTCTGTGCTGAAAATTGCAATTGCTACAATTTGAATGGCACTGGGACAGCGCTTTCCGAATCCTTTGTAGCAAATGCGGGAGAAAAAATGAAGGCAATGCAGAGAAATTATCCAGTGGTTGGTGGTCTGCCCAGTCAGCATGGGAGAATGTGGCTTAGGAAGATATCCTACAAGGAGCTGAACCCCAGATTTAGACAGACTGCACCCCAGTCATGGTGGGCACATGGCACAGAGGGGTGGAGGGATTAAGGGAGGTGTCACGATGGAGATCCTCTTCCTGAACTGCTCGGTGAAGCAGGGCCACCTCCCCACTGGCTCCAATGAATGGATTAGACAACTAGCCACAGTCTAGGATTCCTTGATTTAACAGCCATCTCACACCGTGGGCAGGATGGCCAGCACGGTGGCTCTCAAACCATCCTTGTACATGTAGCTTGTGAAACTGGAATTCTGACTCAATGGGACTAGGGGAGCCTGAGATGCTGAATTTCTAATAAGGAACCCAGTGAGACAGCGTGACGCTCTTCCCTGCCTTAAATTCCTGCATTGCTTCATTCCCTCATCTGAAGGACTTTTGGAATACGTGGAGGATGTGACAGACAGTCTTGGTGCCTGCTTGAAATACAACCGTTGTATGATACACATTGAAAAGCACAATGCAGGCCGAGGCAGGTGGATCACGAGGTCAAGAGATCAAGACCATCCTGGTCAACATGGTGAAACCCCGTCTCTACTAAAAATACAAAAAATTAGCTGGGCACAGTGGCGTGTGCCTGTAATCCCAGCTACTCAGGAGGCTGAGGTGGGAGAATTGCCTGAACCCAGGAGGCAGAGGTTGTGGTGAGCCGAGATCGCGCCATTGCACTCCAGCCTGGGTAACAAGAGCGAAACTGCTTCTCAAAAAAAAAAAAAAGAACAGAAAGAAAAGCACAATGCTTCCTCCATGATGAGGAAGGAGGCTTTACAAGTGGGGGAGAAGAGCTGTTATACCGTCATCCATGAGGTTCTCCTCATCTCCTTCCTCTGCTGCTTGGAGGATGGGGTCACTGACAGTGACAAACACACATGCAAAAATGTTTAAAAAGCACAGATATTTAGATTTGAACCTGCTGTCTCACGGACATCAGAGCAGCGGGGATCACTGTGTGACATATTTTTGCTATGGCGTGTTCACAACTAACCTAAGAAAGAAATAAGATTCTTTTCATTGTTGTTTTCGTTTTTGGTTTATTTTTTGTTTATTGATTTTTTTTTTTTTTTGAGACTGAGTCTCACTCTGTCACCCCCACGCTGCAGTGCAGTGGTGAGATCTCACCTCACTGCCACCTCCACCTCTTGGGTTCAAGCAACTGTCCCACCTCACTCTCCCAAGTAGCTGGGATTACAGACGCCTGCCAGCATGCCCAGCTAATTTATTTTTATATTTAGTAGAGATGGGATTTCACCATATTGGCCAGGCTGATCTTGAACTCCCGACCTCAAGTGGTCTGCCCGCCTCTGCCTCCCAAAGTGCGGGGATTACAGGTATGTGCACCACACCCACCTAAGAGTCTTTCTGGCTTTTTTTCTTTTTTGAGACAGGGTCTTGTTCTGTTGCCCAGGCTGCAGTGGAGTGAATCACAGTCGTAGCTCACTGCAGCCTCAAACCCCCTGGCTCAAGCAATCCTCCTGCCTCAGCCTCCCTAGTAGCTGGGACTACAGCTACATGCCACCATGCCTGGCTAATTTTATCACTGTTTGGTAGAGCTGGGGTCTCACTATGTTTCCCAGGCTGGTCTTGAATTCCCTGGCTCAAGTGATCCTTGCACCTCAGCCTCCCAAAGTGACTGCGATTACGGACATGAGCCACCGCGCTCAGGAAATCAGATTCTTGGTTCCTGATGGAGGTTAAGGCAAGCTGGTATTGTTTGCCCAAAGACTTGGCTCTCTGCCTTTGTCATTTTTAAGCAGCCCTCAGCCCTGTTACAGCTCCCATCAATCACACTCTGTTATGAAGCATATACTTCGAGTCATTTTATTTACTTATTTATTTATTTATTTTTGAAGATGGAGTCTCACTCTGTCGCCGAGGCTGGAGTACAGTGGCCTGATCTGGGCTCACCGCAACCTCCACCTCCCGGGTTCAAGCGATTCTCCTGCATTAGCCTCCCAAGTAGCTGGGATCACAGGCACTCGCCACCACACCCTGCTAATTTTTGTGTTTCTAGTAGAGACGGGGTTTCACCATGTTGGTCAGGCTGGTCTCGAACTCCTGACCTTGTGATCTGCCCGCTTTGGCCTTCCAAAGTGCTAGGATTACAGGCGTGACCCATCGTACCCGGCCTAGAGTCTTGTAAGTACAGAAAAATAACTGGCTTTAGTTTTTCTTTAAGCAGTGGTTGATGATTGTACAAACAGTTGACTATTTGCATGATTCATGCAAGTACATTCATGTAAATAAGAGTCCATGAGATTTTGGCAAAAAAAAAAACAAAAACAACTGTTGGTCTTCAGTTTGCTGTTTTAATCATTATGGCTTCTTCTGTCTGTTTCCAGATTTTCAGAGAAGAGGAAATCCAGTACCTAGAGTGCAATACAATCCCTTGATCCACAGTCTCCTTCCTTAGCAGATTGCACAGACACAGAGGCACACGGACACACACACATGCGCACACACACAGACACACACATTACACAGAGGCACACGGACACACACACATGCGCTCACACAAATACACACACAGACACACACACACATTACACAGAGGCAGACACACATGCGCGCACACAAATACACACACAGGCACACAGACACACCACACACATGTTACACAGAGGTAGACACACACACACAGGCACACACATACAGACACCACACACACACATTACACACAGACATGCAGACACACAAATACACACACAGGCACACACATACAGACACACCACACACAAATTACACAGAGACACACACATACAGACACACCACACACACATTACACAGAGGCAGACACACACACACAGGCACACACATACAGACACCACACACACACATTACACATAGACATGCAGACACACAAATACACACACAGGCACACACATACAGACACACCACACACACATTACACAGAGGCAGACACACACACACAGGCACACACATACAGACACTGCACACACACATTACACACAGACATGCAGACACAAATACACACACAGGCACACACATACAGACACACCACACACACATTACACAGAGACACGCAGACACACACACATACAGACACACCACACACACATTACACAGAAGCACACGGACACACACACATGCACACACAAATACACACACAGACACACCACACACACATTACACAGAGGCAGACACACACACAGGCACACACACACAGACACCACACACACACATTGCACACAGACATGTAGACACACAAATACACACACAGGCACACACATACAGACACCACACACACACATTACACACAGACGTGCAGACACACAAATACACACACAGGCACATACAGACACACCACACACACATTACACAGAGGCACGCACACACTTGCAGACACACAAATACACACACAGGCACACACACATACAGACACACCACACACACACATTACACAGAGGCAGACACACATACACAGGCACACACATACAGACACCACACACACATTACACACAGACATGCAGACACACAAATACACACACAGGCACACACATACAGACACCAAACACACATTACACACAGACATGCAGACACACAAATACACACACAGGCACATACAGACACACCACACACACATTACACAGAGGCACACAGACACAGGCAGATACAGACACACCACACACACATTACACAGAGGCACACAGACACAGACACATGCAGACACACAAATACACACACAGGCACACACATACAGACACACCACACACACAGACACATCACACACAGACACACATTACACAGAGGCACACAGACACACACACATGCAGACACACAAACACACACAGGCACACACATACAGACACACCACACACACACATTACACAGAGGCACACACACACACAGGCACACACATACAGACACACCACACACACATTTGCTATGGAAGGAGACTTTGGATCAAGGTATTGTATTGCTCTAGGTACTGGATTTCCTGTTTCAGTTTTTTCTTTTGATGACAACTCAATTAATACAAAGTACACTCTATAGATGACTTTGATTTTTTTTTTTTTTGAGACACGATCTCTCTCCGTCACCCAGGCTGGAGTACGGTGATGAGATCTCAGCTCACTGCAACCTCCATCTTCCAGGTTCAAGCGATTCTCCTGCCTCAGCCTCCCAAGTAGCTGGGACTACAGGCACTCTCCAGCATGCCTGACTAATTTTTCAAATTTTAGTGGACACCAGGTTTCACCATGTTGGCCAGGATGGTCCTGATCTCCTGACCTCATGATCCAACCGCTTCGGCCTCCCAGAGTGCTGGGATTACAGGGGCATGCCACCACATCTGACTAATTTTATTTATTTATTTGTACCATTTTTTTAGTAGCAACGAGGTTTCATCATGTTGACCAGGCTGGTCTTGAACTCCTGACCTGAGGTGATCTACCTGCCTCGGCCTCCCAGAGTGCTGGGATTACAGGCATGAGCCACACTGAAATGTGGAGACCTACATTTCTGTCTTTTTGTTTCTCTTTATTTTCTTTAGTAGAAAATTCCTGCTCTACTCACTGTACGAGATCCCTCTCAACATCACTTCTGACAGTTTTTACATGTGTCGTTAATGTGCAAACCACAACATACTTTTTGTTTCTTATGGAGCCTCATTTTGTCACCCAGACTGGTGCAAATCTCGGCTCACTGCAACCTCTGCTTCCCGAGTGGGAGCGATTCTCCCGCCTCAGTCTCCCGAGTAACCGAGATTACAGACATGTGTTGCCACATGCAGCTAATTTTTGTATTTTTGGTAGAGATGGGGTTCCGTCATATTGATCAGGCTGGTCTCAAACTCCTGACCTCAAGTGATCCACCCACCTCGGCCTCCCAAAGTGCTGGGATTACAGGCATGAGCCACTGCAGCTAGCCTGTTTCCTCTGTCCTTAAATCTTACACTGAGGATGCTCCGTGATTATCACGCTATACATACAAGCCACACTTTTCCCCATAAAGTTCCCACATTCTTTGTGTATACCCATAAAGTTCCCGCTGTCTGTGTGCTGTGTGTGCATCTGTATTTCTGTGTCTGCATGTGTGTGTGTCTGTGTGCCTCTGTGTAATGTGTGTGTCTGTATGTGTGGCATGTCTGTATGTGTGTGTCTGTGTGTGTCTGCATGTATGTGTGTGCCTCGTGGTGTAATGTGTGCATCTGTGTGTGTGATGTGTCTGTGTGTGTGCCTGTGTGCCTCTGTGTAATGTGCATGTGCATGGTGTGTCTGTATGTGTGTGTGTCTGTGTGCCTCTGTGTAATGTGTGTATCTGTGTGTGTGGTGTGTCTGTGTGCCTGTGTGTGTGTCTGTATGGTGTGTCTGTATGTGTGTGCTTGTGTATTTGTGTGTCTGCATGTGTGTGTGTCTGTGTGCCTCTGTGTAATGTGTGTAGTGTGTCTGTGTGTGTCTGTAAGTGTGTGTGTCTGTGTGGTGTGTCTGTGTGTGTCTGTGTGCCTGTGTAATGTGCTTGTGTGGTGTCTCTGTGTGCCTGTATATCTGTGTGTCTGCATGTGTGTCTGTGTGCCTCTGTGTAATATGTGGATGGTGTGTCTGTATGTGTGTGTGTATGTATGTGTGTCTGCATGTGTGTGTCTGTGTGCCTCTGTGTAATGTGTGCATCTGTGTGCATGATGACTCTGTGTGTGTGTGCGCCTGTGTGTCTGTGTGCCTCTGTGTAATGTGTGTGTGGTGTGTCTGTGTGTGTGTGCCTATGTATGTCTGTGAATCTCTGTGTAATGTGTGTGTCTGTGTGTGGTGTGTCTGTGTGGTGTGTCTGTGTGCCTGTGTATTGTGTGTGTGTGTGTGTGTGGTGTCTGTGTGTGCCTGTGTATCTGTGTGTCTGCATGTGTGTCTGTGTGCTTCTGTATAATGTGTGTGTCTGTGTGTGGTGTGTCTGTATGTGTGTGCCTGTGTGTGTGTCTGTGTGCCTGTGTAATGTGTGTGTGGTGTGTATGTGTGTGTCTGTGTATCTGTGTGTCTGTGTCTGTATGCGTGTGTCTATGTGTGTGTGTCTGTGTGCCTCTGTGTAATGTGTGTGAGGTGTCTGTATGTGCCTGGGTGTGTGTGTGTGTCTGTATGCGTGTGTGTGTGCCTCTGTGTAATGTGTGTGTGGTGTGTCTGTGTGTGTGCCTGTGTGTGTGTCTATGTGTGTGTGTCTGTGTGCCTCTGTGTAATGTGTGTGAGGTGTCTGTGTGTGCCTGGGTGTGTGTGTGTCTCTGTATGTGTGTGTGTGTGCCTCTGTGTAATGTGTGTGTGTGTCTATGTGTGTGTGTCTGTGTACCTCTGTGTAATGTGTGTCTGTGTGTGGTGTGTCTGTGTCAACCACGGGATGCCACGTGTGTCTGTGACGTGGCATACATTTCAGAACACATGCACTTTCTCCGTCTTTCTGTGATCTGTCACCTGTCCTTCTATAATCTGCCCGTGCCCTGAGTCTTCAGCATTTTGCTGCTTTATCCTGCCATTGGATCTGGGACGACTCATGACTTTCTTATTGGGACACTGTTTACTAGTTTTCTATCACTCCTTCTCTTTTTCTTTCTTTGTCCGCCCTCCATCCCTCCCTCTGTCCCTTCCTTCCTTCCTTCTTTCCTTCCTTCCATTCCTTCCCTCTCTCCCTCCCTCCTTCTTTCTTCCTTTCCTTTCTTTTTCTTTCTTTCCTTCCTTTGCTTCTCTCCTTCCTTCCTTCTTTTCTTTTCCTTCCTTCCTTCCTTTCTTTTCTTTCTTTCTTTCTTTCTCTTTCCAAGATGGAGTCTCACTGTCACCCAGGCTGGAGTGCAGTGGTATGATCTTGGCTCACGGCAACTTCCGCCTCCCAGATTCAACTGATTCTCCTGCCTCAGCCTCCCAGGTAGCTGGGATTATAGGCACCCACCACCACGCCTGGTTAATTTTTATATTTTTAGTAGAGACGGGGCTTGACCATGGTGGCCAGGCTGGTCTTGAACTCCCGACCTCAGGTGATCTGCCCACCTCGGGCTCCCACAGTGCTGGGACGACAGGCGTGAGCCCCTGTGCCTGGCCCTGTCACTCTTTCTTTGCTGAGTCCTCATCCTTCTTTCTTGAGGACCCCGCAGCCTCCTCCATCTGACCTTTAAGCACCTTGATTTCCTTAAGGAGAGTTCTAGACCTTCCTCGGCAGGTGTTGCCGAAAGCAGTCTTGTCTTTACTCACAATACTATGCACCGATGATGCTCAAATGGGTCTCTCCTCCCAGGGCTGCACCTCTGCAAACCTCATTGCTTTCTCAACGGTGAATCTTGAAGGACTCCTGGATACGTCTGAAATAACCCTTACACTACCTTCCCTGTCTCTGTCTGTTTGCAGTGCCATAAAGAAATACCTGAAGCTGGCTGGGCGCGGTGGCTCGTGCCTATAATCCCAGCACTTTTGGAGGCCGAGGCGGGTGGATCAAGAGGTGGAGAGATCGAGACCATCCTGGTCAACATGGTGAAACCCCGTCTCTACTAAAAATAGAAAAAATTAGCTGGGCACAGTTGTGCGTGCCTGTAATCCCAACTACTCGGGAGGCTGAGGCAGGAGAATTGCCTGAACCCAGGAGGCGGAGGTTGCGGTGAGCCTAGATCGCACCATTGCACTCCAGCCTGGGTAACAAGAGTGAAACTTGTCTCAAAAAAAAAAAAAAAAAAAAGAAATACCTCAAGCTGAGTAATTTAGAAAGAAAAGAAGGCTGAGTGTGGTGGCTCACACCTGTAATCCCAGCATTTTGGGAGGCTGAGGCAGGTAGATCGCCTCAGGTCAGGAGTTCAAGACCAGCCTGGTTAACATGGTGAAACCTTGTCTCTACTAAAAATTCAAAAAAAAAAAAAAAAAAGCTGGGCATGGAGGCTCACACCTGTAATTCCAACACTTTTGGGAGGCCTAGGAGGGTAGATCACCTGAGGTTGGGAGTTCAAGAGCAGCCTGACCCACATGGAGAAACCCCGTCTCTACCTAAAACTATAAAAATAGTTGGATGTGATGCCACATACCTGTTTTCCCAGCTACTTGGGAGGCTGAGGCAGGAGAACCTGAGAGGTAGAGGTTGAGGTTGCCATGAACCAAGATCATGCCATTGCACTCTAGCCTCGGCAGTAGGCAAAACTATCCAGGACATAGGAGTAGGCAAGGACGTCGTGAACAAAACACCAAAAGCATTGGCAACAAAAGCCAAAATAGACAAATGGGACCTCATCAAACTCCACAGCTTCTGCACGGCAAAAGAAACAGTCACTAGAGTGAATCGGCAACCAACAGAATGGGAAAAAATTTTTGCAGTTTACCCATCTGACAAAGGGCTGATATCCAGAATTTACAAAGAACTCAAACGGATTTACAGGAAAAAAACAAACAAGCCCATTCAAAAGTGGGCAAAGGATATGAACAGACACTTTACGAAAGAAGACATATATGAGGCCAACAATCATATGAAAAAATGCTCATCGTCACTGGTCATCAGAGAGATGCAAATCAAAACCACATTGAGATACCATCTCACGCCAGTTAGAATGGCGATCATTAAAAAATCTGGAGACAACAGATGCTGGAGAGGATGTGGAGAAAAAGGAACACTTTTACACTGTTGGTGGGAGTGTAAATTAGTTCAACCATTGTGGAAGACGGTGTGGCGATTCCTCAAGGCCTTAGAAATAGAAATTCCATTTGACCCAGCAATCCCATTACTGGGTATATATCCAAAAGACTATAAATCGTTCTACTATAAGGACACATGTACAGGAATGTTCACTGCAGCACTGTTTACAATAGCAAAGACCTGGAATCAACCAAAATGCCCATTGATAATAGACTGGATTGGAAAAATGTGGCACATATACACCATGGAATATTATGCAGCAATCAGAAATGATGAGTTTGTGTCATTTGTAGGGACATGGATGAATCTGGAGAACGTCATCCTCAGCAAACTGACACAAGAACAGAAAATGAAACACTGCATATTCTCACTCATAGGCGGGTGATGAAAAATGAGAACACATGGACACAGAAAGGGGAGTACTAAACACTGGGGTCTATTGGGGGGAAAAGGGGAGGGCCAGTGGGAGAGGGAGGTGGGGAGGGATAGCCTGGGGAGAAATGCCAAATATGGGTGAAGGGGAGAAGGAAAGAAAAGCACACTGCCATGTGTGTTCCTATGCAACTGTCTTGCATGCTCTGCTCATGTACCCCAAAACCTAAAATCCAATAAAAAATTAAAAAAAAAAAAAAGAAAAGATACAAAAAATTAGCCGGGTGTGGTGGTGGCTATCCCAGCTACTTGGGAGTCTGAGGCAGGAGAATCACTTGAACCTGGGAGGTGGAAGTTGCCATGAGCCAAGATCAGCCACTGCCAGTGACAGAGTGAGACTCCATCTCGAAAGAGAAAGAGAGAAAGAAAGAGAGATGAAAGAAGAAAGAAAGAAGGAAAAAAAGAAAAAGAGGGGAAGGAAGGAAGTAGGAAAGGAGGGAGGGAGGGAAGAAAGGAAGGAAGGAAAGAGAGAGAGTCCCAGCTCCTCAGGAGGCTGAGGCAGGAGAATTGCCTTAACCCTGGAGGTGGAGGTTACAGTTATCCAGCCAGGGCCACAGAGCAAGACTCCATCTCGAAATTAATGAATTAATTAATTAAAAGAGTTTTCTTTGGCTCTTAGTTCTGCAGGGTGCACAGGAAGCTTGGCACCCCCGGCTGCTTCTGCGGTGGAAGAGACACAGCTAAGCTGCCAGGCTGTTTTCAAAACCCAGCTCTTCCAGGAACTAAAAGAAAGACCCCACTCACTACTCTCAGAATGGCACCCAGTTATTCATGGTGAGTTTACCCCCATGACCCAGACACCTCCCGATGGGCCCCGCCTTCAACACAGGAGCTCTGATTTTATCCACATGAGACTTGGTGAGGCCAAATTATTTCCAAACTAGAGAATCTGCAAACCGGACCATCTGCAAACCGGAATCCCTGAGTTTAGGAAGTCAGCCACATGCCAAGACGTTAAGAAAAACGGAATCCATCTCTTACTCTTGTTAGGAAGGGGACAATGTCTGCCCAAAGCCAGACGCACTGGAGAACTTTTCTCCCATATTATTGGACAGTATCAGGTAACCCATCCCTTTATTTATTATATAAAAAAAATTATTTCTTATACTTTAAGTTCTAGGGTACACATGCAGAGCATGCAGGATTGTCACACAGGTACACACGTGCCATGGTGGTTTGCTGTATCCACCACCCCATCATCTACATTAGGGATTTCTCTTAATGCTTTCCTTCCCAATCCCCCCACCCTCTGCTATTCCTCCCTTAGCCTCCCACCCCCTGCTATCCCTCCCCAATCCCCCCACCCCTGCTATCCCTCCCCTAGCCTCCTGCCCCTCAACAGGCCCTGATGTGTTACATTCCCATCTTTCTGTCCCTGTGTTAGTGTTTGGTTTTTTGTTCTTGTGTCAGTTGACTGAGAATGATGGTTTACAGTTTCATCCATGTCCCTGCAAAAGACATGAACTTATCATTTTTTATGGCTGCATAGTATTCCATGGTGTCTGTGTGCCCTGTTTTCTTTATCCAGTCTATCATGGATGGGCATTTGGGTTGGTTCCAAGTCTTTGCTATTGTGAACAGTGCCTCAATGAACGTACCTGTGCATGTGTCTTTATAATTGAATGATTTATAGTCCTTTGGGTATATACCCAGTCGTGGGATTGCTGGGTGAAAATGTATTTCTAGTTCTAGATCCTTGAGGAATCGCCACACTCTAAATCAATCATTGCTGAAGCGTCAATCCTGGAGGGCAGGTACTAACCACCTCCTTGAGGCAGAGACGCAGAAAGGATGGGCACAGAGAAGATGAGGAAATCAGAGGTTTGCTCAGATGAGGGGGATGCATTTCAAAGGCAATGTTAGCTCTGCTGGGACCACTCGCCTTGTGACTTTTAATGGCCACCTGTTTTGGAGCAGTATTTTGCTACAGTCGTTCAATTTCTGTTCTCCCACACATTGATCTCAATAACAGAGGTCTCTGCTTTTACAAAATGAATGTTTCCAAATGTGTATCTAATCGGATTTTTTTTTTTTTTGGAGACCCAGTCTCACTCTGTAGCTCAGGCTGGAGTGCAGTGGTGAGATCCCGGCTCACTGCAACCTCCTCCTCTCAGGTTCAAGTGATTCTCCTGCCTCGGCCTCCCAAGTAGCTGGGATTACAGGCACCCGCTGCCATCCCTGGCTAATTGTTAGTTTGTTTTGAGATGGAGTCTCACCCTGTCGTCCAGCCTGGAGTGCAATGGCACGATCTCAGCTCACTGCAACCTCCGCTTACTGGGTTCAAGTGATTCTCCTGCCTCAGCCTCCCGAGTCTCTGATGTTATAGGTGCCAGTCACTGTGCCTGGCTAATTTTTGTATTTTTAGTAGAGACGGGGTTCACCATGTTGACCAGGCTGGTCTCAAACTCCTGACCTCAGGTTATCCGCCCACCTGAGCCTCCCAAAGTGCTGGGATTACAGGCGTGAGCCTCTAACTGGATTTTTTTTAAGGCATTTAGATTTAAATCCGATTTACAAAAGTGTTTCTTCAGAGCTTCATGACTAATTTACCCCATGGGATTTATTTTTGAAACTTTTCATTGCTTCATCCAAATATCCAGAAAGTCAAAAACAAACAGAGAATTAGTGCGCACGGCTTTCATTATGTCAGCATCTAAATCAAGCCGCCTGCTTGGTGTTAAATTAGTGCAAGTTTGGGTTTTGCAGGGAAAGCAACACAAAAGCATCGTGTTGGGGAAGAATTTCATCTGGAGTCAGAAAATTGTCCTCGGTTAAGGGGAAATAAATGCCTCAAATTTGTCGCATGGAAACAGATGTTACAGCAAATTTGGTCTGCTTTTTCTTTCAGCAGATAAAACGCAAGTCATCCAAGAGGAGTTTGCAAAGCGCTGGGATCACAGCAACAGTTTCAGGAGAGGCAATGGATTTCGAGTTATGATTTGTGACATCAAGTCAATATGGAAAAGAACGGGTTGCCATCTCTGCAGGTTCATCATGAAATATACTTTAGATTATGGTGTTATAGAAAAGGAGAAATATAAAGATCAAAAACCCAAGGAGGAATGTGAAGAATACATTTCACCTCCAGGGTCACGATAAGGTCTAGAGAGAGGAGGAATAAGGCATGATTTGGGATCTTTAAATATCTTGCACATATATGCACAAAAATTTCTCTCCCATACAAATACATTTCGAAACAGAACATTAGGGGCCGGGCGAGGTGGCTCAAGCCTGTAATCCCAGCACTTTGGGAGGCTGAGAGGGGTGAATCACGAGGTCAAGAGATCAAGCCCATCCTGGCCAACATGGTGAAACCCTGTCTCTACTAAAAATACAAAAAATTAGCTGGGCATGGTGGCACATGCCTGTAATCCCAGCTACTCAGGAGGCTAAGACAGGAGAATTGTCTGAACCCAGGAGGCGGAGGTTGCAGTGAGCCGAGATCGCGCCATTGCACTCCAGCCTGGGTAACAACAGCAAAATTCTGTCTCAAAAAAACAAAACAAAACAAAAAAACACAAAAGAAACAGAATATCAAAATGTAGTCTGCAATACACACCAAGATAAAATAGATTTGAAATTTCTAGGTGAGATACACATCATCATATGGGCATTTCAATGTGAGACACACATACACACATGCAAAAAAAAAAATATGAAACAATTTCCTCACTCTTTACCCTTGGTCCACACTTTAGAAATATAAAAACCATCCAAATATTTTGTTGGGAAATATCTTCTTAGAGTTTTGTAAGAGCATTTTCCCACCCAAGACAAATGCTGGCTTTCTGTATCAGTCAACTACACCTGAAATTATGCTGGATAACAAATAATCCTAAATCTCAATTCTCTACAGTAATAAGTATTTATCTGGGCTTTAAACGTGTGAATCTACCAGTCAGCCAGGTTTGTACAGATACAGACTGGGCTACCCCATGCTAAGCTGAAATACATGCTTAGGTTGGATGTAGGTCTATACCACATGCTGTTATCATTTTGTGACCAGTGGTTCCTAGGCACATTGTTCTAATTTTGGAATACAGATGTGCAGAGGAAAAGTCAAATCACGTGATAGTTTGGCTGTGTCCCCACCCAAATCTCATCTTGAATTGCAGTTCGCACAATCCCCACAGGCCGTGGGAGGAAGCTGGTGGGAAGTAATTGAATCATGGGGGCAGGTTTTTCCAATGCTGTTCTCATGATAACGTGTAAGTTTCATGAGATCTGATGGTTTTGTAAAGGGAGTTCTCCTGCACAAGTTCTCTTGCCTGCTGCCATGTAAGACATGCCTTTCCCCTCCTTCACCTTCCACCATTATTGTAAGGTCTCCCCAGCTACGTGGAACTATGAGTCCATTAAACCTCCTTTTCTTTATAAAGTACCCAGTCTCACGTATGTCTGTATTAGTAGTGTGCAAACGGACATAATACACCATGGAAGCACCTGCTGTGCCTCCAGCAGCTGACATTCCATTAGCAAAAGCAAATCTGATTGCAGTCCCAAGTTAGTGGGGTTGGGAGGTGTGCTTCCTCAATGGAGCATAAGCCAGAGACAAGGTAAAGAGAAAAAAGAATTGAATGAAGAATGAATGCAATCTCCCACACATAAGTTTTAGCCCGGAAAGAGCAAATTTCAGTTGAGCTACTCTCAGCATCTGATACCTACACCAGATAGACCACAGTGCACCATCTTGATCAAATTGTCCTCTCCAAGAAGCTGATGAATTTGAATTTTATCACCCAAGGTTTCTGGACCTTTTCCATGTAAATTCAGGGAATGTGAGACAGTAACAAGACCAGGCCCTGTGGCTCATGTCTGTCGTCCCTGCACTTTGGGACGCTGAGGTGGGTGGATCATTTGAGCTCAGACCACCCTGGCCAACATGGTGAAACCCCGTCTCTACTATAAAAAAAACAAAAATTAGCCGGGTGCAGTGGCAGGTGCTTGTAATCCCTGCTACTCAGGAGACTGAGGCAGGAGAATTGCTTGATCCCAGGGGGCAGAGGTTGCAGTGAGCTGAGATTGTGCCACTGCACTCCAGCCTGGGACACAGAGTAAGACTCTATCTCAAAGAAAAAAAAAAAGAGAGAGTGTAGGATATCTATTCTGGGTAATTTCATGGTTTGGTTCCATATAGATTTTTTCTTTCTTTTTTCACTCCTTCCTTCCTTCCTTTCTTCCCTTCCTTTCTCTCTCCCTCCTCCCTTTCCTTTCTTCTTTCTCTCTTTCTTTCTTTTCTTCCTTCCTTCCTTCTCTCCCTCCCTCCCTCCATCCTTCCTTCCTTCCTTCCCTCTCTCTGTCTTTCTTTTAGTGAAATGAATCTTTCTGTACTTTATAAGAAAACATTCTTGAGAGGTAAAATCGTTGAGAACTGGAATGTCTATATTCACATCTTATCAATGGCTGGGTATAAAAATGCTAATTTCGACGTCAGTTTCTCTCAGAATTTTGAAGGTGCTGCTGCATAATTTGCAGCTTCTAATGATGATATGGAGATGCCCACTGTCATGTAATCTTTTGATTTCTTATTGTTTGTAGATAGACTTCTCTGATTCTCTCCCTCTCTCTTTCTCTCTGTCTCTCTTTCTCCATCTCTCACTTGCTCTCAGATATTCTTTCTTGTGTGTTGGAGACGTTACCCACATATTTGGTGATACTTGACTGTCTGTTCATGGGTGGGAAAAACACTAATCCACAGGTTGAAATCTGTGGGTCTGGCCTGGCGCAGTGGCTCAGGCTCATAATAGCAGCACTTTGGGTGGCCAAGTCAGTCAGAGCACGAAGTCAGAAGATCGAGACAATCTTGGTTAACATGGTGAAACTCCCATCTCTACTAAAAATGTAAAAAGTTAGCTCGGCATATCCAGGAAGCAGAGGTGGCAGTGAGCTGACATCATGCCACTGCACTCCAGCCTGGCTGACTGAGAGAACCTCTGAAAAAAAAGAAGGAGAGAAAGAGAGAGGGGGAAAGAAAAAGAAAGAAAGAAAGAAAGAAAGAAAGAGAGAGAGAGAAAGAGAGAAAAGAAAGAGAAATAGAGAAAAGAAAGAAAGAGAGAAGGGAGGGAAAAAAGAAGGAAAGAAGGAGAAAGAAGAAAGAAAGAAACAGAGGGATAAAAGAAGGAAGGAAGGAGGGAGGGAGGAAGAAGGGAAGGAAGGAAGGAGGGAATGAGGGAGGGGGGAAGGAAAGGAAGGAGGAAGGAGGGAAGGAGGGAAAGAGGGAAGGAAGGAAGGAGGGAAGGATGGAAGTAGGGAGGGAGGGAAGGAGGGAAGAAGAGAAGCAGGGAGGGAGGGAGAGGAAGGGAGGAAGGAAAAAAGGAAGGAGAGAGGGAGGGAGAGAAGGAGGAAGGGAGGGCAGACTTGCTCTGTTCCCGCTGTGGAAGCCGAAGATGAGCCGTATTGTGTTATCAGCAGCCAAGCGGTGCAGACAGATGCTTTTGTCTCGTTGCTCACACCTTCCAGGGAAAGAGATTCCCGCTGTCTCCCTGAGGGCATTTTTGGATTAAATTGGAAGACACAGAAGCCGACTCCCTGGAAAGCTGCCACTTTTAAAGAGCCAGAGACGTGACCACGCATCATTTTCTGTCAGGCCTTGATAGGACTCAGTAACATTCTCGAAGACGCCTCCTCAAATCCATTCCGGGACCTTGCAGCCTGACATCTTGTCAAACGGACAGTGTGGCTAAGAGGGACTGTGCTGCCTTGAGCATCTGTGACTCCCCTGGCTCTGGAAACACACTCAGAGCTGGTGGAAATAAATACACACTCAGGGCCACAAAGAAACATCAGCCCTGAGACAGAGGATCTCTCAGCAATGCAGTGTTTACTTCCTGGGCTGCAGGAATCTGTCACCAACACAGTTTTTACTTCCCGGGCTGCAGGAAGGGGACCCTCACTAGTCATCGTGCCACGAGAGTACAATGAACAAAGGAAAACACACACATTTATCTCTGACGCATGTGAGGTCGTCCTTCCTGCCGCGTCTGAGCTCTGTGGGCCGGAGCCAGACCTCACCATCTAAACTAAAACCCGACTGGCTGACAACTTAAAACTTTTCAAAAGAAAGAGGGAGAGAGGAAAGAAAGAAAGAAGGAAGGAAGGAAGGGAGGGAGGGAGGGAGGGAGGGAGGGAGGGAGGGAGGGAGGGAGGGAAGGAAGGAAATAAAAGAAGAAAGAAAGAAGGGAGGGAGGCAGGGAGGGAGGGAAGGAAGGAAGGAAGGAAGGAGAGAGGGAGGGAAGCAGGGAAAGAGGGTAGGAGGGAAGGAGAGAAGTACAAAGGGAGGGAGGGAGGAAGGGAAGGAGGGAGAGTAAGGGAGGAAGGAATGAAGGAAGGAGAGGAAAGGAGGGAAGGAGGAAGAAAGGAGGGAGGAAAGGAGAAAGGAAAGAGGGAAAGGAAGGAAGGAGGGAGGGAGGGAAGGAAGGAAGGAGGGAGGGAAGGAGGGGAGGAAGGAAGGAGAGAAGCACAGAGGTAGGGAGGGAGGCAGAGTAAGGGAGGAAGGAATGAAGGAAGGAGAGGAAAGGAGGGAGGGAGGGAGGAAGGAGAGAGGGAAGTAGGAAGGAAGGAGGGAGGGAAGGCAGGAAGGAGGGAGGGAAGGAGGGAAGGAAGGAAGGAAGGAAGGAAGGAAGGAAGGAAGGAGGGAGGGAGGGAGGGAGGGAGGGAGGGAGGGAGGGAGGGAAGGAGGGAGGGAAGGAGGGAAGGAATGAAGGGAAGAAGAAAGGAAGAAAGAAAGAAAGAGAAAGGAAAGAAAGAAAGAAAGAAAGAAAGAAAGAAAGAAAGAAAGAAAGAAAGAAAGAAAGAAAGAAAGAAAGGTGCAGATATTTAGCTGGACGTTTTAGACCAGCAGCCATTCTTTGGATTTTAGAGCCCCCCAGGCTGAAAGAGAGACGTAGCCTGAGTGCAGAGACCCCCCGCTGGACACGTGACTTCCCAGATTGGGATTTTCACAGAAAGCAATTATCTCGATGTTAGAGAATAGAAAGCATCAATGCACTTCCAAGTAAGGGAACCCCGGGAGGTGAGAATTCGCTGCAAAACTCCGACTAACAAAACTAAAATGTATGCACGACGCTTTCCAACGCCTGGGAAAGTATTCAGGAGGAAGGGAAATGACAGCCTGTCTAATCCCCTGATAAAAAGGTTTTGAAAGCCGGGTTTGCATGATAATAGGAAACAGATATCAGGTGCTCCAAGCAAGAGCCTTCACAAATGGAAAGTGAGTGGGATTATGCAGCATTGTGAATCAGTCAGGTGTGTGACACCCTTTCCACGTGCCGGTAAAATGGGTATTTATTCTTCACTTCCAAGTAGATGCCCTAACTGCGCCACGCGGGTGGCTGGGCTGCGTTCACTGCCATATGCATGAGCCCCTGTGTTAGGTGCCTGATGGAGTGTGACAAATCCTTGCTCTTTTCACATTCTTTAAACAGAAATTGGCCACTGGAGAGCTTCAGTTAAAATCCTCCACATGGCTTCACATCTGTTTCATTTTAAAACCTGAAACTGTATGTGTCTTAAAGAGAAAATGTAGGTAGGTGAGAGGCACCAATCTGTGTCCTCTCTCCTACCTACATTTTATATATACTTGTATGTGTGTATGTATATATACACACATACATACACACATACACACGTATATACACACAGGTACATATACAAATATGTCCATATACACACACATATACATGCATATACACACATATGTTATATCGAACCGAGCATAGAAAGTCAACACCAGAACAAAAGTATGCAAAATTCCAGGGTTTATTGCCGGCGACCACGGAGGACTCATGTCTCTCCAACCTGTGGCCCCGTAAAAGAGGGTGACAAGAACTTTTATACCCATAAAATCACTTTGGGGGTGAGGGGAGAGGATGGGGTGAGGGGCTTCAGACATTCCGAGGGCCAGTAGATTTAAATCACCTTCTGGGTGGAGATGAGGGTGAGGGGGTTCCGGACATTTCGAGGGCCAGGGGACTATTTGACATTCTGATTGTCATTCAAGGGTTTCACAGATGCTAAGATTGGCATTCGTGTACACATCATCTGGATAGGGGTGGGATCCATAGATTTTTATTTACTTGGCACCAGGATGGAAGTATCTGGGGGTGCTTACTCTGGTAAACAAAGACCAGCAATTCTGGTAGTTACAGATAAGAGGAGGTATGCTTTTACCTCAATTTGCATTTTGCAAAGTAAACTTAGCAGTTTTACAGAGGCCGAGGTGAGCAGTCATTGTGAGGAGAATGGAAACAGTTTTGTCTCTTTATAAAATGGCATTGTACAGATTCTAACTCTAGGCCAGCTATATCACACATACATATACACACACACATATGCACACACATATATACATATATACAGACATATATACATATACACACATCTATGCACATATACATATACATGCATACATATATATGTATACATATATACAGACACATATACACATATATACACATATAAGAACACAGATACACATATACATACATATACATATACACACATCTATGCACATATACATATATACGCATACATATATATGTATACATATATACACACACATATACACACATATATATACATATATACACACATATATACATATACACACATCTATGCACATATACATATACACACATACATATATATGTATACATATATAGACATATGTACACATATATACACATATACAAACACATACACATATATACATATACATATACATACATATATACACATATGCATATACACACATACATACATAAGTTCACATATATACACACATATATACACACATATAGTATATATATTTGAACACATACATATATACAGATATCTACACACATACATATATACATATACTCATACACATATATACACACATGCACATGCATACATACAGATATATACATATACACATATGTGTGCATACATACACACATACATACATAAGTATACATATATACACACTCATATATACATATATATGAACACACATATACACACATATATGTACATACATATACATACACATATATATATACAGATACATATGCATACGTACATACATACACACACATATACCCATATACATATATACGCACGTGCATACATATATACAGATATATACATATACACATACGTGTGCATACAGACATGCATATAAATATACACATATACATATGTACACACATATACAAATACACATACACACATATGTATACACACACACACTCACACAGAGTCGGCCGTTTGTATCTGTGGCTTCCAAACGCATGGATTCATCAAAGCGCAGGTGAGGAATATTTGGGGAAAATGCACGTGTACTGAGCACATACAGACTTTTCTTTTCAGCAATATGGTATAGTCACTGTTTGCACAGCACTTACACTGTATTAGGTGTTACAAGTAATGAAGAGGCAATTGAAGGATTTGGAAGGATTCATATAGATAATATGCAGATCCTACATCATTTTATATCAGGGATACGTTTTCTAGTAGCTGCCGAGGGTCCTGACACAATCCCTCACAGGTAACAAAGGATAGCTGTCTATAGACAAGGTGGAGCTCAAGAGACGTAGAGATAGAGAAATAAGTAGATAGGACACCTAGATAGAGAGATACAGAGATGAAAAAATTGATTGATGACAGATATCTCAGTGGATAGCTAGATGATAGAGAGATAACAGATAGATAGATAGTAGATAAATAGATAAGTAGATAGATACACGGTAGATATGTGGTGGACAGAGGGTAGATAGGTGATAGATAATAGATGATGCATAGTAGATAGGTAGGTAATAGATACATTGTAGATAGCTGATAGATAGAAGATAGATAGATAACATAGATAGATGGTTCACAGATGGTAGATAAATAGATGAGAGAAGAGAGAAGATAGATCAGAAAAAGTATAGATAGATGATAGACAGATAGATAGATAGATACACAGATAGATATATAGATAGTAGACAGAGATAGATACATAGATAGCAGACATGTAGACAGGTAGCTGATAGACATATGATAGATAGATAGGTAGATAGATAGATGATAACAGATCATAGATAGATAAATAGATAGTAGACAGAGATAGAGAGATACATGGATAGATAGTAGACAGGTAGACAGGTAGCTGATAGACAGATAGATAGATAGGTAGATAGATAGATGATAGACAGATCATAGATAGATAAATAGATAGTAGACAGAGATAGATAGATACATGGATAGATAGTAGACAGGTAGACAGGTAGCTGATAGACAGATGATAGATAGATAGATAGATGATAGATAGAAGCCAGGTAGACAGGTAGACATGTAGCTGGTAGACAGATGATAGATAGATAGATGATAGATAGATAGATAGATAGATAGCTAATAGATAGATAGATGATAGACAGATCATAGACAGATAGATAGTAGACAGAGATAGATACATGGATAGATAGTAGACAGGTAGACAGGTAGCTGATAGACAGATGATAGATACATAGATAGATAGATAGATAATAGGTAGACAGGTAGCTGGTAGACAGATGATAGATAGATAGATGATACATAGATATAGATAGATAGATAGAGATAGTTACATAGATAGATAGATAGATAGATAGATAGATAGATAGATAGATAGATGATAGATATAAGCCAGATAGACAGGTAGACAGGTAGCTGGTAGAGAGATGATAGATAGATAGATGATACATAGATACATAGATAGATAGATAGTAAACAGGTAGACAGGTAGGCTGCACCTCTGACATCCAGCCTGATTCAGAGGGTCAGAAAAAGAACCTGATGTTCTCAGAGGACCCCATCCAGGTCTCCAGAGTGGGAACATCCTCACTGGAGGTGGTTAGAAGTGGAAGCCCTGCTGGGAAGGAGGAGATTCTTCCCAGCGGGTCCCCACCACCCCCGTGTTTGAGCACCTGTACTTCCAGCCAGCAAGGGGTGCACATTTGGGATTTTGAGGTCCCTGCCAAGTATATTCTCCTGTTGCAAAATGACTTTTTTCTTGTTCCTTCAATCCCCATGTTCCCTCCAAGTGCCCACCTCCCTTCCAGTTGCAACTCAAGGTCTTTCCAAGTCTCAGTGTCTGCCCGGAGCAGACGACTCAGTCCCGCCTGTACCCTGACATTTATAATGAACTTGACATTCTGCGCATTGTGTGTGTGTGTGTGTGTGTGTCTTGCTCTCTCCTACATTCTTGTACACTACTTCAAATAATTTTATTCTTATTGTTTTTTGAGACAGAGTCTCGCTCTGTCGCCCAGGCAGGAGTGCAGTGACGCAATCTCGGCTCACTGCAACCTCTGCCTCCCGGATTCAAGCGATTGTCCTGCCTCAGCCTCCCGAGTAGCTGGGACTACATTCACGGGCCACCATGCCCATTGAATTTTTGTATTTTTAGTAGAGACAAGGTTTCACCATATTGGTCAGGCTGGTCTTGAACTCCTGACCTCAGGTGATCCACCAGCCTCCGCCTCCCAAAGTGCTGGGATTACAGGCTTGAGCCACCATGCCCAGCTTAGAACCTCTCCTATTTTATTTTATTTTGAGACAGTTTTGCTGTGTCACCCAGGCTGGAGTGCAATGGCGTGATCTCGGCACACTGCAACCTCTGCCTCCCAGGTTCAAGAGATTCTCCTGCCTCAGCCTCCCGAATAGCTGGGATTACAGGCACACGCCAGCAGGCCCAGCTAATTGTATTTTTACTAGAGGCGGGGTTTTCACCATGTTGGCCAGGGTGGTCTCAAACTCCTGACCTCAAGTCATTCGTCAGCCTCAGCCTCCCAAAGTGCTGGGATTACAGGCATGAGCCACAGTGCCTGGGCACTTTTTATATCTCTTAAGCATTCTGTAATACATTGACATACACAAATCTAACAATATGTAATTTACATCTGCAAGAATACCTGGCAACCAAACGTCAGAAACTGAGAAGACACATTTTCCTTTTTTTTTTTTTTTTTTTTTTTCATGCAATGAATGTCTTTCTGGAAGTTAAAGAGAAGCCAGTGAGTCACATAGGAAGATCCCCTGGGACGCCTCTAAAATTCTACATGTGGAAGGGAAATAAAGAGAAAATGTGGGGAGAAAGGTGAAAAGGAAACAAGGCTTCTCTCCCTGAGAAGGTGAAAACCATTTCACCGTGAAGGGAGTACACCCATCTAAAATTTACCTCTCATGGGGAAATGAGAGCTAAGAAAATAATTTATTCCAGCAAGTAGGTTTAGCCTGAAGTTTTTCAGATGCTGTCTTTGGAAGGAGAGAGAGAGGGAAAGAGAGAGAAAGAGGCACATATATACCATGGAATACTATACAGCCATAAAAAAAGGATGAGCTCGTGTCTTTTGCAGGGACATGGATGAAGCCGGAAACCATCATTCTCAGCAAACTGATACAAGAACAGAAAACCAAACACTGCATGTTCTCACTCATAAGTTGGAGCAGACTTCAACAGTGAGAACAGGGGGACACAGGGAGGGGAACATCACACACTGGGGCCTGTTGGAGGTGGGGGGCTAGGGGAGGGAGAGCATTAGGAGAAATACCTAATGTAGATGACAGGTTGATGAGTGCAGCAGAGGGTTGGGGAATTGGGGAGGGACAGCAGGGGATGGGGTGTTAGGGGAGGGATAGCAGCGGGTGGGGGGTTAGGGGAGGGGCAGCAGGGGATGGGGGGTTAGGGGAGGGATAGCAGGGGATGGGGGGCTAGGAAAGGGATAGCTGGGGGTGGGGCTAGGGGAAGGATAGCAGGGGGTGGGGGGGTAGGGGAGGGAGAGTAGGGGCTGGGGGGATTGGGGAGGGATAGCATTAGGAGAAATACCTAATGTAGGTGATGGGTTGATGGGTGCAGCAAACCACCATGGCATATACATACCTGTATCACAAACCTGCATATTCTGCACACGTACCCCAGAACTTAAAAGTATAATGATAAAAAAAGGAAAAAGAAAATACTTTCTTCCACCAGGTAGATTTAGCCTGAAGTGTTTCAGATGCTGCCTTTGGAAGTATACCGTGTGTGTGTGTGTGTGTGTGTGTGTGTGTGTGTGTGTGTTTACATGCATGCATGTGTTTGACCTACATATACTTTCTGAGATAGAGCATGGCTCTGCTGCCCAGGCTGGAGTGCAATGGCACGATCTCAGCTCACTGCAACCTCTGCCTCCCCATTCAGGTGATTCTGCTGCCTCAGGCCTCCCTAGTAGCTGGGATTACAAGTGCCCACCACCACCCCCGGCTACTATTTTGTATTTTTAGTAGAGACAGGGTTTTGCCATGTTTTGCAGGCTGCTTTTGAACTCCTGAGTTCACTTGATTTATCACCCAGGGCACCCAAAGTGCTGGGATTACAGGCGTGAGCCACTGAGACTGGCAAAATACGTTTGGTTTAATGCATGTAACTGCCAAGGCTCAAACGTAGGAAGATCCTGAAATGGATAAAATTGGAAATACCCTAAGTGGTTCTAGCTCTTCCTTTACAGTGGGTAGGCATTGTCTTTGCTCTTCTCCTTGAATCGCCCTAGGGAGGTCCTACAGTTTGATTTTGTGTGAGAGCAGACAGCTTGCCTTGCTCCTGACCTCACCACAAAGACATTTAGTCTTTCCCTGCCAAGCATCATTAATAGCTGTCAGCTTGGAGATGCCCTTCATGAGGTGGAAGAAATTGTCTTCATTCTTACTTTAAGGAAGACTTTTTTGACTAGGCGTGGTGGCTGATGCCCGTAATTCCAGCTTCCCCCTGTGATCAGACCCAGAGGACCATATTGAGGCCACTGACCTGGGTTTGGAAGTCCTGCCTCATTCACAGCTTCCTGAATACCCAAGAAAAATGTGGTGCTGGACAATTCTGCAGAGAGAGGACCACAGGACCCATCACAGGCTCTGAGAACAGAATAAAGTGAGGCCAAGTAGTATGGGGCAACGTGCAGAAGACAGTCAGGGTTAGGTCTTGGTGTTCAGCGGCCTGCAGAAGATGCTCAGTGTTGTGTCCTCTAGGTGCAGAAGCTTGAGGTTGCACCCACCAGCCCTGGCACTGATAGGCCTTTCTCAGTGCTCAGGAAATCGCACGTCTGCTGCACTGCACCAGTAGATGCTGCCTACTCAACACATCACCTCGCAGGAGAGCTGCAATGATCACCAGTGAGCCCCCATCTACACATCTCCACGGCCACCTAAAATGGCCATCACTGAGCCCCCAGGATCCACACAGAACCTCCCAGGTCCCCTGCAATGGCCATCACTGAGCCCCCAGGGTCCACACACCACCTCCCAGGTCCCCTGCAATGGCCATCACTGAGCCACCAGGGTCCACACAGCACCTCCCAGGCCAGATGCAATGGCCGTCACTGAGCCCCCAGGGTCCACACAGCACCTTTCAGGTCCCCTGCAATGGCCATCACTGAGCCTGCAGGGTCCACACACCACCTCCCAGGTCCCCTGCAATGGTCATCACTGAGCCCCCACGGTCCACACACCACCACCCAGGCCCCCTGCAATGGCCATCACTAAGCCCACAGTGTCCACACAGCACCTCCCAGGTCCCCTGCAATGGTCATCACTGAACCCACAGAATCCATATATCCCCTCCCAGGTCCCCTGCAATGGCCATCACTGAGCCCCCAGGGTCCACACAGCACCTCCCAGGCCACCTGCAATGGCCATCACTGACCCCTCAGGGTCCATATATCCCCTCCCAGGTCCCCTGCAATGGCCATAACTGAGCCCCCAGGGTCCACACAGCACCTCCCAGGTCCCTTGCAATGGTCATCACTGAGCCCACAGAATCCATATATCCCCTCCCAGGTCCCCTGCAGTGGCCATCACTGAGGCCCCCAGGGTCCACACAGCACCTCCCAGGCCCCCTGCAATGGCCATCACTGAGCCCCCAGGGTCCACACAGCATCTCCCAGGTCCCCTGCAATGGCCATCACTGAGCCCCCAGGGTCCACACACCACATCCCAGGTCCCCTGCAATGGCCATCACTGAGCCCCCAGGGTCCACACAGCGCCTCCCAGGCCAGCTGCAATGGCCGTCACTGAGCCCCCAGGGTCTACACAACACCTCTTAGGCCAGCTGCAATGGCCATCACTGAGCTTCCAGGGTCCATATATTTCCTCCCAGGTCCCCTGCAATGGCCATCACTGAGCCCCCAGGGTCCACACAGCACCTCCCAGGCCAGCTGCAATGGCCGTCACTGAGCCCCCAGGGTCCACACAGCACCTCCTAGGCCAGCTGCAATGGCCGTCACTGAGCCCCCAGGGTCCACACAACACCTCTTAGGCCAGCTGCAATGGCCATCACTGAGCTTCCAGGGTCCATATATCCCCTCCCAGGTCCCCTGCAATGGCCATCACTGAGCCCCCAGGGTCCATACACCATCTCCCAGGTCCCCTGCAATGGCCATCACTGAGCCCCCAGGGTCCATATACCCCCTCGCAGGTCCCCTGCAATGTCCATTACTGTGCCCCCAGGGTCCACACAGCACCTCCCAGGCCACCTGCAATGGTGGCCAGTGGGCCACGTGCAGTCACCAGGCCATCTGTGATGATGGTCAATGAGTCCCTAAGGCCAACAGAACACCACCCAGGCCACTTGTGATAACCATGAGTGAGTCACACCACATCCTTAGCAAACCATGTGCCCAGCAGCCCTACTCTGGTTTTCCATGGGGCCAGTGTGTCCATAGTCTCTCTTTCTTTTATGCACGCAGCAAACACACAACATACAATATGTACATGCTCACACACATGCACAACACTGTCTCTTATTAAATGCTCGTGTTAATTATATAACTTATAGGAGAAGAAAATTTGTATTTGTTCCTGAAAACAGAAGATGCTATGACACTATGGTTTCGGGGTTGGTTTTTTTTTTTTTTTTTTTTGAGTCAGAGTTTCACTCTTGTCACCCAGGCTGGAGCACAATAGCGCGATCTCAGCTCACCGCAACCTCCACCTCCCAGATTCAAGTGATTCTCCTGCCTCAGCCTCCTGAGTAGCTGGGATCACAGCTGTGCACCACCATGCCTGGCTAATTTTTGTACTTTTTTAGTAGCGACAGGGTTTCCTTGTGTTGGCCAGGTTGGTCTTGAACTCCCAACCTCAAGTGATTCTCCTACCTTGGCCTCACAAAGTGCTGAGATGACAGAAAAGAGCTACTGCTCCCGGCTGCTAAGAGACTATGTTTTACAGACACGCCTGCAGAACTCGCTGTTGATGTAAATCCAGCAGCACCTGCCCGGCTGGTGAAAGCTGCTGCAACCAGGACCCCAAGCCTGAGGGTGTGAGAGATCAGCACGCCATCCAGAAACATCTCTGGGACCAGGGGATGCAGGAGCAGACACTGTGTTCATCAATTCAATGAACCCACTGAAGCCTCCTTGATCAGTAACTAAACGGTTCAGTAACGGGTCCTGGGAGGCGCATCAGCACTGCTGTTTGATTTCATTCTCTGTAGAACCGCTTAGAACAAAACTCAGTTTATCTACAAAATCGCTCTGTCAATCCTCCATGCAGTCCATCCCCAAGCAGCCGCCCTGTGCAGGAAATTATTTCTGCTCCATGCACAAAGAATCCCCAGTCTCCCCGGTGGGGCTGGGTCTATAATTTTCCAGCTCTATGCTATGTGCTTTCTCCCTGCCTCCCTGATCTTACAAAGATGGTTCATGCTTTATTTCTCCCTGTGCTACACTCAGAGTCCCAGCCGAAAATTCTGTGCTCGATCCAAACATTAAAACACACACTGGGTGCAGTGCCTCGCACCCATAATCCCGGCACTTTGGGACGCCGAGGCAAGCAGATCACTTGAGGTCAGGACTTCGAGACCAGCCTGACCAACAAGGAGAAACCCTGTCTCTACTAAAAATGCAAAATTAACCAGGCATGGCAGTGCACACCTGTAGTCACAACTACATGGGAGGCTGAGGCTGGAGAATCGCTTGAACCTGGGAGACGGAGTTTGCGGTGAGCCAAGATCGTACCACTGCACTCCAGCCTGGGTGACAAAGAGCAAAACTCCATCTCAAAAAATAAAATAAAATAAAACATACATCAGAACTCAGTCCCTTGGTTGGGAACCTGATAACCTCAGATGTTGCCTCCTTTGAGGGTGAAGTGAAGAGGCCTCCCTGGGATGAGATGAGATTTCAGAGAGCCACTGTCTTTTTTTCTGTTGCTGTCACATCACCTCCCAGGCCACCTAAATGGTCATCAATGAGTGAAAAGCCATAGCCTGGGTGGCTTTTAAACAACAGATGTTCATTGCTCACAGCTCTGGAAGCTGGAAGTCCAAAGTCAAGGCGTAGAAGATTCAGTGTTTTGTGAGAACCCAGTTCCTGGTTCATAGATGCCATCTCATTGCTGTTTCCTCACCTAGGGGAAAAGACAAAGGAGTTCTCTGGGGCCCTTTGATAAGAGCACTCACAATGGAAGCAAACTTTGGCTTCCACTTGATAAAGGGACCTGGATCTTCCTTGGCAAGCAGGTGTTCTTCAAATGGATAGATTTAGTAATAGTAAGTGATCCACTAATAATTGATCCACAGGGCAACATTTTTAAATGTTTGTTTTTAAAGTTAAAACAATGCCTCAAGTTTAAAAATTTCTCTCCTCCTAATCACCAGAATCTACAAAAACTTAAACAACTTTACAAGAAAAAAACAACCCCATCAAAAAGTGGGTTAAGGATATGAACAGACACTTTTCAAAATAAGAGATTTATGCAGCCAACAAACATGATAAAAAGCTCCTCATCACTGGTCATTAGAGAAATGCAAATCAAAACCACATTGAGATACCATGTTATTCCAGTTAGAATGGCGATTATTAAAAAAATCTGGAGACCACAGATGCTGGAGAGGATGTGGAGAAATAGGATCACTTTTACACTGTTGCTGGGAGTGTAAATTAGTTCAACCATTGTGGAAAATAGTGTGGCAATTCCTCAAGGACCTAGAACCAGAAATACCATTTGCCCCAGCAATCCCATGACTGGGCATATACCCAAAGGATTACAAATCTTTCTACTATAAAGACACATGCACATGTATGTTTATTGTGGCACTGTTTATAATAGCAGAGTTGGAACCAAACCAAATGCCCATCAATAATAGTCTGGATAAAGAAACTGTGGCACATATATACTATGGAATACTATGCAGTCATAAAAAAGGATGAGTTCATGTCCTTTGCAGGGACATGGGTGAAACTGGAAACCATCATTCTCAGCAAACTGACACAAGAACAGAAAACGTGTTCTCACTCATAAATGGAAGTTGAACAATGAGAACACATGGATACTGGGAGGGGAACATCACACACCAGGGTCTATTTGGGGTGGGGGGAGGGTAGAGGAGGAGCGCATTAGGAGAAATATTTAATGTAGCTGACAGGGGGATGGATGCAGCAAACCACCATGGCACGTGTATACCTATGTAACAAACCTGCACGATCTGCACATGGACCCCAGAACTTAAAGTATAATACAAATGATAATGAATTCCTCTCCTTGGCTGGACATGGTGGCTCACACCTGTAAATCCTAGTGCTTTGGGGGAGCCTCCGCTGTCATGACGTCAACACTTTCCAAAGCTTCCACCTCTTCATACTATGATCTTTAGTTTTTAGCTTTAGGTTTTCTCACATGAATTTTGAGGACACAGAAACATTCAGAGCATAACACAAATGTTCACATAAAATACGTAAATGTTCACATAAAAATACGTACCCTTATAGCAGAATTCTTCCCAATCACCAAAAGGTAGATACAACCCAAGTATCTGTCCATAGGTGAATGGAGAATCGAAAGAAGATGTATGGAAACCATCATGCAGTGGAACATGATTCAGCCATCCAGTGAAATGACGTCCTTACATCTGCTGTCATGTGGATATGGCTGGAGAACATTATCAGCAAACGAAGCCCAATATGAATAATCACACTCTGTGTTACTCCATGTATATGAAATGTCCAGAATGAACTAATCCCTAGAGACAGAAAATAGATTAGGGGTTTCCACGGGCAGGGAAAAGGAAGAGTGAGAAGAGAGTGCTTAACTGCTACAAAAATCTCCTTTTAGGATGATGAGAATGTTCTGGAATTAGATAGAGGTAATGGCTACAGAGCATGGGAAATGTTCTCAATGTCACTACTGGTAAATGTTACGTTATATGTTCTTTGCCATAATTAAAATGTAAAGAAGGCTGGGTGTGGTGGCTCATGCCTGTACTCCCAGCACTTTGGGAGGTCAAGGTGGGTGGATCACCTGAAGTCAGGAGTTCGGGACCAGCCTGGCCAGCACAGTGAAACCCCATCTCTACTAAAAATACAAAATGCTTTGGGAGACCGAGGCGGGTGGATCACGAGGTCAAGAGATCGAGACCATCCTGGCCAAGAAGGTGAAACCCCATCTCTACTAAAAATACAAAAACTTAGCCCAGCGTGGTGGTGGGTACCTGTAGTCCTAGCTATTCAGGAGGCTGAGGCAGGAGAATTGCTTGAACCCAGGAGGCGGAGGTTGCGGTGAGCCGAGATGGCACCATTGCACTCCAGCCTGGGTAACAAGAGCAAAACTCCATCTTTAAAAAAAAAAAAAAAAGATACAAAATGGCCCTGGTGTGGTGGCAGGCGCATGTAATCACAGCTGCTTAGGAGGCTGATGCAGGAGAATCCCTTGAATCCAGGAGGCAGAGGTTGCAGTAAACTGAGATCATGTCATTGCACTCCAGCCTGGGCAACGGAGTGAGACTCTGACAAAAAAAAAAAAAGAGAGAAAGAAAAAAAAAAAGCAAGATCACCATAAACAAGGCTTGCTGTTTGTCAGAAAGCTTCACTGACTATGAGAAAAGCTTCACTTACTATGTACTATTTAACATGCTGTTTTAGTATCAGATGCTGTGCATTACACTGAAGGTGTCTTTTGCAACTTCCATGAAACTTCCATTTGGAAAATCACGCTCAACCCTACACCTGCTCTTCTTGGCAAGTCAAGTCAAAAGGACATCCTAGTACATATACATCGCCTCCTTGTGGCAATGGAGACTAATTGCAGAAATACACCTAAATTCAGATCCTCATTCCAGACTGTCCTGCCAACCACCAACCCAGCCTTGAAAAATCATTTAAAAATCTGGACACAACAGATGCTGGAGAGAATGTGGAGAAATAGGAACACTTTTACACTGCTGGTGGGAGTGTAAATTAGTTCAACCATTGTGGAGGACAGTGTGGTGCTTCCTCCAGGACCTAGAAATAGAAATTCCATTTGACCCAGGAATCCCATTACTAGGTATATATATCCAAAGGACTATTAATCATTCTACTATAAGGACACATGCACACGAATGTTCATTGCAGCACTGTTTACAATAGCAAAGACCTGGAACCAACCCAAATGCCCATCGATGATAGACTGGACAGGGAAAATGTGGCACATACACACCATGGAATATTATGCAGCCATCAAAACTGATGAGTTCATGTCCTTTGTAGGGACATGGATGAAACTGGAGAACATCACTCTCAGCAAACTGACACAAGAACAGAAAATCAAACACCGCATGTTCTCACTCATAGGTGGATGTTGAACAATGAGAACACAGGGAGGGGAGCATCACACTGGGGTCTGTTGGGGGGAATAGGGGAGGGACAGCAGGGGGTGAGGAGTTGGGAAGAGATAGCATGGGGAGAAATGCCAGATATAGGTGAAGGGGAGGAAGGCAGCAAATCACACTGCCACGTGTGTACCTATGCAACAATCTTGTATGTTCTTCACATGTACCCCAAAACCTAAAATGCAATAAAAAAAATAATAAAAAGAAAAGTCAGAATGAGCATGTTTGAAATGGGAGGGGGATGAGAGGTGATTAGAAGAGTAGAGGCCTTTTTTTTTTTTTTTTTTTTTTTTTAGATGGAGTTTTCCCTTTTGTTGCCCAGGCTAGAGTGCAATGGTACAATCTCAGCTCACTGCAAACTCCACCTTCTGGTTTCAAGAGATTCTCCCGCTTCGGCGTCCCAAACAGCTAAGATTACAGGCATGTGCCACCACACCCGGCTAATTTTTTGTATTTAGTAAAGATGGGGTTTCACCATGTTGGCCAGGCTGGTCTCGAACTCCGACCTTAGGTGATCCAACCACCGCAGCCTCCTAAAGTGTTGGGATTACAGGCATGAGCCACCATGCCTGGCCAAGGAGAGGCATTTTTAAACTTGAGGCATTGTTTTAAATGTGAAATCAAACATTTAAAAAATAGCTGACCTGTGGATCAATTATTAGTACATGTATCCAATTGAAACACAGCTGACACCTCAGGAAGACCCAAGTTCCTGTACCATGTAGAAGGAAAGTTTGCTTCCATTGCAAGAAAGAAAATACCTGCATCAAGTCAAATCGGAGGAGTTTCACGCAAGGAATAACGCGCTCACTGAGTATGCGTGCCATGATTACAGGCTCTTAACCTTGTGCTACACTTTGAGAAAAGAATGGGATGAGCTTACTCTTTTCTCAGCCAAATATGAAGAAAGAAAGAAGCAGCAGCTCAGGAATTTCAATGAGACTAAGTTGCTTACCTGGCTGTTTTTATTTAATGAGGATAATCAGGGCTATGCTTACGCTTTCAGAGCCAGAATAAAGCTCTTATGAAAACAGATATTTGCAGAATTGTTGAGTCCATTTCTTTCAATAATCCCTCCCTCACTTCTCTTCCAAACGGAACACAAAACATAAACCCCTTCATTAAAAGTCTGTGGGAAAAGATGTAAACTTTCTAAAAACGCCTTTCACTTCACCTGTCACGCAAAAATTATTGTGATTCACTTTGGCAAAACCTGTACCTAATTCTTGAACCAGACGCTTATAGCATGGATTAAGTAAGAGCCTGAATGTACATTCGATTTTGTTATAGAAACGTTCAGGTTCAGTAACAAGTGTTGGATCTCACTTACGTAAACAATGTAAAAAAATAAAAAGAGGATGAAAGGAAGGAAGGAAAGAAGAAAGGAAGGCACGAATGAGGGATGGAGGGAAGCGAGGAAGGAAGGAAGGGAGGAAGGGAGGGAAGGAGAGAGGGAAGGAGGGAAAGAAGGAAGGAACGGAGGGAGGGAAGGAGGGAAAGAAGGGATGGAAGGGAGGAAGGAAGGAAGGAAATAAGGAAGGGAGGGAGGGAAGGAGAGAGGGAAGGAGGGAAAGAAGGAAGGGAGGGAGGGAGGGAAGGAGAGAGGGAAAGAGGGAAAGAAGGAAGGAAGGAAAGAGAAAGAAGAGAGAAAGAGAAAATATATAGAAATAAAAAATGGTAGGTATAGATAATGTAGAATAAGTTTAGAAATCAAATGCAAAATATAAGGACTATAATATATTTTCTATTTGGAATTTTTGTTAAGAGTAGATTTAACTTGCTCTTGTAGCAAAATAAAAAAGGTAACGATGTGGGGTGATAGATATGTTCATTTTCTTGATGCTTATAATCATTTCACTGTGTTGATATATCAAAAAGTCACACTGCACGTCTTAAATACATACAAAAGAAATTAATTACAAAAAGAAACCAACCCTAACGACGAGTCCTGGAATGTTATAGTCTATATCAGAAGAGTGCTTTAAAATTGACAAAGCGTGACACATGTTTTCCCTTCTTGGAACTTTTCAATAAACAAGGGGAAATCATTATTCATTCTCTATTTATTTATTTAGATGGAATTTTGCTCTTGTTGCCCAGGCTTGAGTGCAATGGCGCCATCTCAGCTCACTGCAACCTCCACCTCCCGAGTTCAAGCGATTCTCCTGCTTCAGCCTCCTGAGTATGTGGGATTACAGGCACCGGCCCCTACGGCTGGCTAATTTTCTATTTTCAGTAGAGATGGGGTTTCTCCATGTTGGTCAGGCTGGTCTTGAACTCCCGACCTCAGGTGATCCAGCTGCCTCTTTGCTCAAGTCGTGACAATTAAAGAAACAGTCTCCACTCCACTTTCTCCGCAGCCCAGGCTGGAGTACAGCGATGGAATCTTGACTCACTGCAACCTCCACCTCCCGGATTCAAGCGATTCTCCTGCCTCAGCCTCCCGAGTAGCTGAGGCCACAGGTGCCCACACCACACCCAGATAACTTTTGTACTTTAACTAGAGATGGGGTTTCACCATGTTAGCCAGGATGGTCTCGATGTCGTGACCTTGTGATCCACTGGCCTCAGCCTTTCAAAGTGCTGTGGTGACAGCCGTGAGCCACCGTGCCTCCTTAGGAGAGAATGCGAATTAGATAACATTACCAAACAGGCCCACAGGGACAGAGATGGTGGCATTACCAGGCCTCCACTCTGTTGTAACAAAGCAAGAGGCCGTCATCCTATGCTGACATCATGGCTTTTGGACTTTCCAGCCCGCAGAACTTCAAGAAATAAACATCTTTTGTGGATTACCCAGTCTGTGTCATTCTGTTGTTGCAAGAGAAAACGGACTGAGACGCCTCGTGAACTCAGCCTGGCTGCACATGTTCCCTAAGGCTGGTTGGTCTCACTGCGATCTCTGCCTCCTGGGTTCAAGCGATTCTCCTGCATCAGCCTCCTGAGTAGCTGCAATTACAGACATGCACCACCACGCCCAGCTAATTATTGTTTTTTTAGTAGAGACGGCGTTTCACCATGTTGGTGAGGCTGGTCTCCAACTCCTGACCTTGTGATCCACCTGCCTTGTGCTCTGAAAGTGCTGGGATTACAGGAAGGAGCCACCACTCTGGGCCAGAAGTGGATTTTAAAAACATCGTGTTGGCCGACGGTGGGTCAAGCCTGTAATCCCAGCACTTTGGGAGGCCGAGGCGGGTGGATCACGAGGTCAAGAGATTGAGACCATTCTGGTCAACATGATGAAACCCGTCTCTACTAAAAATACAAAAAATTAGCTGGGCACGGTGGCGCGTGCCTGTAATCCCAGCTACTCGGGAGGCTGAGGCAGGAGAATTGCCTGAACCCAGGAGGCGGAGGTTGCGGTGAGCCGAGACAGCGCCATTGCACTCCAGCCTGGGTAACAAGAGCGAAACTCCGTCTCCAAAAATAAATAAATAAATAAAAATAAAAAATAAAAACATCGTGTTTACTGAAAATAAGATCAGAGTGAAATATGTAACAAGAAGATATTCGAATGAATCAACTTCTGTTTACTTCAGAACACGCCATCCCTGGCCTCCCAAAGAACATACAGAGACCCCGTTTTTCTTTCTTGGAAGTGTCTCTGCTCTAAAGCCTGTTCTGCCTGGGAGTTAAATGCACCCCACAAGCGTTTATGCCGTGACCTTTCGCACTGTTGACAATCTTTGCTTTCCAGTTGGTCTCGATGGAGGTGGCATTTCAATACCAGCCTGCGACAGTGCCAGGCCAGGCCTGATTCTTCTCTGTCTCAGTGGGCAACAGATTGGCACTTGACGGTACATAAACACAGCTGTTAAGGAAGAGCTCCAGAGCTTCGGTTCACATTCCCAGTCCCTCCCTCTGTTTTTTGATAGACACGCAACAGTGACTCTAGATGGACAAATAGAGGCTTCCGCTGGGGCCAATCCCATCATCTGCATGAGTAGCCACTCAGTCAGCATCACGGGGCAGGATCAGTATAACTGTAGAATGAACACTAGAAGCCTAAAGGAAGGAAAGTAGGAAGGAAGAGAAGGAAGGAAAGGAGGGAGGGAAGGAAGGAAAAGAGAAAGAAAGGGAAGGAAGGAAAGAAGGAAAGGAGGGAAGGAAGTGAAGGATGAAGGAAGGGAAGGAAGGAAAGGAGGAAGGGAGGGCAGGAAGGAAAAGAGGAAGAAAGGGAAGGAAGGAAAGGAGGAAGGGAGGGAAGGAAGGAAAAGAGGAAGAAAGGGAAGAAAGGAAAGTAGGAAGGGAGAGAAGGAAGGAAAGGAGGAAGGGAGGGAAGGAAGGAAAAGAGGAAGAAAGGGAAGGAAGGAAAGGAGGAAGGGAGGAAAGGAAGTGAAGGAGGAAGGTAGGGAAGGAAGGAAAGAAGGAAGGGAGGGAAGGAAGGAAAGGAGGAAGGGAGGGAAGAAAGGAAAAGAGAAAGAAAGGGAAGGAAGGAAAGGAGGAAGGGAGGGAAGGAAGTGAAGAAGGAAGGAAGGGAAGGAAGGGAAGGAGGAAGGGAGGGAAGGAAGGAAAGGAGGGAGGGAGGGAAGGAAGGGAAGGAGGAAGGGAGGGAAGGAAGGAAAGGAGGAAGGGAGGGAAGGAAGGAAAGGAGGAAGGGAGGAAGGGAGTGAAGGAAGGAAAAGAGGAAGAAAGGGAAGGAAGGAAAGGAGGAAGGGAGGGAAGGACAGAAAGGAGGAAGGAAGGGAAGGAGGAAGAAAGGGAAAGAAGGAAAGGAGGAAGGGAGGGAAGGAAGGAAAGGAGGGAGGGAGGGAAGGAAGGGAAGGAGGAAGGGAGGGAAGGAAGGAAAGGAGGAAGAAAGAGAAGGAAGGAAAGGAGTAAGGGAGGGAAGGAAGGAAAGGAGGAAGGAAGAGAAGGAAGGAAAGGAGGGAGGGAAGGAAGGAAAAGAGGAAGAAAGGGAAGGAAGGAAAGAAGGAAGGGAGGGAAGAAAGTGAAGGAGGAAGGAAGGGAAGGAAGGAAAGGAGGAAGGAAGAGAAGGAAGGAAAGAAAGGAGGAAGGGAGGGAAGGAAGAAAAGGAGGAAGGGAGGGAAGGAAGAAAAGGAGGAAGGGAGGGAAGGAAGGAAAGGAGGAAGGGAGGGAAGGAAGGAAAAGAGGAAGAAAGGGAAGGAAGGAAAGGAGAAAGGGAGGGAAGGAAGGAAAAGAGGAAGAAAGGGAAGGAAGAAAAGGAGGAAGGGAGGGAAGGAAGGAAAGGAGGAAGGGAGGGAAGGAAGGAAAAGAGGAAGAAAGGGAAGGAAGGAAAGGAGAAAGGGAGGGAAGGAAGGAAAAGAGGAAGAAAGGGAAGGAAGAAAAGGAGGAAGGGAGGGAAGGAAGTGAAGGAGGAAGGAAGGGAAGGAAGGAAAGGAAGGAAAAGAAGGGAGGGAAGGAAGGAAAGGAGGAAGGCAGAGAAGGAAGGAAAGGAGAAAGGGAGGGAAGGAAGGAAAAGAGGAAGAAAGGGAAGGAAGGAAAGGATGAAGGGAGGGAAGGAAGGAAAGGAGGAAGGGAGGGAAGGAAGGAAAAGAGGAAGAAAGGGAAGGAAGGAAAGGAGGAAGAGAGGGAAGGAAGGAAAGGAGGAAGGGAGAGAAGGAAAAGGAGGGAAGGGAAGCAAAGGAAGAAAGGGAAGGAGACAGTGAGGGAAGGAGGGAGGGAGGACTTGACACATGCACCTAGAAGGTCACATCTAGTCTCTCTGAGATTTGCCCCATGTACCTGGAAACTCATACCTGGCTTCCACAAGACTTAACCTATGTCTCTGGAAGGTCACAGGTGTTCTCTTCAGAGCTTACCCCATGCCCCTAGAAGGTCACAGCTGGTATCCACAGGACTTGCCCCATGCCCCCAGAAGGTCACAGCTGGTATCCACAGAACTTGCCCCACGCCCCCAGAAGGTCACACCTGGTCTCCACAGAACTTGCCCCACGCCCCCAGAAGGTCACACCTGGTCTCCACAGGACTTGCCCCACGCCCCCAGAAGGTCACACCTGGTCTCCACAGAACTTGCTCCACGCAGGTGGAGGCTCACACCTGGTCTCCCCAACACTCATCCCATGCACTGGAGCAACACACCTGCTCCCCGCAGGACCTGCCTTATGCAGTTTTTACTTTTGCAAATGTTTATGTGTATCCCTCACTGTCATATCCCATAACTGTGAAGTTAACAGTTTATCTGGGTTCTATTGATCCTTGTAGTGACTTAGGGAGGCTGAGAGGGTCTTAAAGACCCCTTAAGCCTACAGCACAGCTTTCAATACAAACAGACCTTCTACAGCTTTAGAGTCTCTCTTTTTTTTTTTTCTGTTGTTGTTGTTTTATTGTTTTTGGTTTTGTATGAGATGGCGTCTCACTCTGTCACCCAGGCTGGAAGTCAGTGGTGCAATCTCAGCTCACTGCAACCTCTGCCTCCCAGATTGAAGCAACTCCCCTGCCTCAGCCTCTTGAGCAGCAGGGATTACAGGCACCCACTACCATGCCTGGCTAATTATTTTTATCTTAGGAGAGACGGGGTTTCAGCATCTTGATCAGGCTGGTCTTGAACTCCTGACCTCAAGTGACCCACCCGCCTCAGCCTCCCAAAGTGCTGGGATTGCTGGTGCGAGCCACCGCACCTGCCTATTTTTGTGGATTTTGAAGACAAGGGTAAAGTCCTTCTATGTTGAAAGTCACCAGGGGGATGAACTGTATAATCAGGACAAGATAAAAGGAGAATGGTGAATTATGACAAACCAAAAAACTTTATGAAGCGTCATCAGCCATCTACAGTGTGTGGACTTTCTCCGAATTTGTATTTAAAGAAACCAACCACAGAAAGTCATTTCTAAGACGGAGGAAAATTTGAACGCATACTGATGAGTAGGCAATATTAAAAGCACTTTGGGGCTGGTTGCAGTGGCTCATGCCTGTAGTCCCACCAATTTGGGAGGCCGAGGAAGGTGGATCACTTGAGGTCAGGAGTTCGAGACCAGCCTGGCCAACATGGTGAAACGCCATCTCTACTAAAAATACAAAATTTAGCCAGGTGTGGTGGCACACACATGCAGTCCTAGCTACTTGGGACATTGAAGGAGAATCACTTGAACCCAGGAGGCAGAGATTGCAGTGAGCTAAGATGGCACCGTTGTACTCCACCCTGGGTAATAAGAGTGAAAGTTCATCTCAAAAAGAGAAAAACAAAAAAGTATTGTTACAATTATAAGGCAAACGAATGTTGTTGGGATATAAAAAAAACAAAAAACAAAAAACTGTGGGCCGGGCACAGTGGGGTTCATAACTGCAATCCCAGCACTTTGGGAGGCCAAGGCAGGCAGATCATAAGGTCAACAGTTCAAGACAAGCCTGATCAATATAGTGAAACCCCATCTCTACTAGAAACACAAAAATTTAGCTGGGGGTGGTGGCACACACCTGTAATCCCAGCTACTCAGGTGGCTGAGGTAGGAGAATGAATTGAACACAGAAGGTGGAGGTTGCAGTGAGCTGAGATGGCACCATTGCACTCCAGCCTGAGTAACGAGCAAAATTTAGTCTCAAGATTTAAAAAAAAAGTATTGTTACAATTATAAGCTGCACTAATAGCATTGGGAGTATGAAAAAAACTCTGATTCGTTTTTTAAAATGCTGTAGAATTGAAAGGTAGAATAATAATAATGTATAGGATTTTCTTTCAAATACCCTCGTGAAAAAAAAATTATGCTGGAAAAATAAGACATTAACAACTGTGAGTAATTGTTAAAACCTCAGTGACAGATGCATTTAGGTTCATTAAACCATTTTTTAAGAAAACACAATTGAAGGTCTCTGCACACAATTGCCATATGAAAGTAAAAAAAAAAAAAATGCTTCTCCATTTTTAGAAACCGGTTTGTAGGTAAGTGTGCACTTCAATGCTCTTTGATAAGATTTTAAATCGTGCCGCTGGAGAAATTGTATCTCATCACTTAGAAAATATCTTGTCTGTAAAAGCAGAATCAATGGCTTCAGCGAACACACACACACAGAAAGAGAACCCTCAATGAATCAGAGTATCAATTGCCTTAGCAAAGAGACACACACACACAGAGAAAACCCTCAATGAATCATCTCTGTAAATATGCTGTGAGTGGCAGGTGCATTAGTCTTCGTTTAATTATTTTACAAATGTGTCGTGCATTTACTATTCTGTAATACTGTATGGTCTTCTAAGGTACAGCTGCAGTCGTCCCTGACACACTTAAAAATTCTTTCCATCGATAACGCGCGCACCACTGTGGGATTAGAAATTAAATTATAGGCCGGGCGCTGTGGCTCACGCCTGTAATCCCAGCACTTTGGGAGGCCAAGGCGGGTGGATCACGAGGTCAAGAGATCGAGAACATCCTGGTCAACACGGTGAAACCCCGTCTCTACTAAACATACAAAAAATTAGCTGGGCATGGTGGTGCGTGCCTGTAATCCCAGCTGCTCGGGAGGCTGAGGCTGGAGAATTGCCTGAACCCAGGAGGCGGAGGTTGCGGTGAGCCGAGATCACGCCATTGCACTCCAACCTGGGTAACAAGAATGAAACTCTGCCTCAAAAAAAAAAAAAGAAAAGAAAAAAACAATTAAATAGTGAAGCATGATGGTCTTCACCACATTTTTTTATGGCTTTTTAAATTGCACTTTAGGTTCTGGGGTACATGTGCAGATCATGCAGGATTGTTGCATAGGTGCACACATGGCAAGGTGCTTTGCTGCCTCCATACCCCTGTCACCTATATCTGGCATTTCTCCCCATGTTATTCCTCCACAACCTCCCCACCCCTTCCTGTCCCTCCCCAGTCCCTCCAACAGACCCCAGTGTGTGATGCTCCCCTCCCTGTGTCCCTGTGTTCTCAATGTTCAACACCTGCCTATGAGTGAGAACATGTGGTGTTTGATCTTCTGTTCTTGTGTCAGTTTGCTGAGAATGATGGTTTCCAGCTTCATCCATGTCCCTACAAAGGACACGAACTCATTGGATTTTTTTGGCTGTTACCTTCTACTCTCTCGAAGTTTAAAGAGATTGACTTGAGAAGCAACAAGATAGAGAAAAACATATGTCCTATACTGTGCATTCTGTTTCAGGAACTGTCCTCTGAAAAGGCATGTCCCTCGGGAACCTCAGACATTTTTCGGAAATAGGGTGTTTATAGACGGAGTTAGTTAAGATGGGACCATCCTGGGTTACAATGATCTAAATCCAGTGAAAGTGGTCTTCTAAGAAACTGAAGCGGACAAAACACACACACACACACACAACACAGAGGAGAAGGCCACGTGGACACGGAGCCCGACACTGGAGTGACGTGGCCACAAGCCCAAGGACTCCTGAAGCCACAAGGAGCTGAGAGAGGCAGGGAAGATCCTCCTCTAAAACCTCCAGAATGAACTGAATACAACTGAAGTGGATTAAACAGTGGTCTCAGGAATATATGTCCACATCTTGATCCTCAGAATCTCTGGATGGGACCTTATTTTAATAAGGGGTTTCTGTAGGTACAATTAACTTAAAAACCTCCAGATGAGGCCGGGCACGGTGGCTCATGCCTGTAATCCCAGCACCTTGGGAGGCCGAGGTGGGTGGATCACAAGTTCAAGAGATCGAGACCGTCCTGGTCAACATGGTGAAACACCATCTCTACTAAAAATACAAAAATTAGCTGGGCATGGTGGTGCACTCCTGTAGTCCCAGCTACTCGGGAGGCTGAGGCAGGACAATTGCCTGAACCCAGGAAACAGAGGTTGCGGTGAACCGAGATTGTGCCATTGCACTCCAGCCTGGGCAACAAGAGGGAAACTCCGTCTCAAAAAAAAAAAAAAAAACCTCCAGATGAGATCACCGTGGAGAAGGGTGGACTCTAAGTCCAATGACAGAGTGCTAAGAGACAGAAGAGGGGATGGAGACACAGAGGAGGAGGCCATGTGGATACCAAGGCAGAGGCTGCAGTGATGGGGCCACAAGCCCAGGGATGCTGGAGCCCCCAGGAACTTGGAGAGGCAGCAACCATCCTCCCCTAGGACCTCTAAAGTGAGCATGGCCCTATGACAGCTTGACCTCAGATTTCCAGTCTGCAGAGCTGCGAGAGGGTACATTTGCATTGTCTTAAGTCCCCCACTGTGAAATGATTTATTATCATAGTTTATGCAGCTGCTAAACTACCACCGTGACCGCCTGATATTCTATTATAGCATCATCATGACATCATCATTAAAAATCTATTAATCCCTGATTTCCCATCCTCTATTCTTCCCTACATTTCCCCCTTATTACACTTTTAGCACACTATATGTCCTGTAGTAACCATGTAGGTTTATTATTTCTTTCTCAGCGATTCTCCTGCCCCAGGATCTACTAAAAATACAAAAAATTAGCTGGGCACGGTGTCGTGTGCCTGTAATCCCAGCTACTCTGGAGGCCAAGGCAGGAGAATTGCCTGAACCCAATGCGGTGAGCTGAGATCACGCCATTGCACTCCAGCCTGGGTAACAAGAGCGAAACTCTGTCTCAAAAAATAAATAAATAAATAATAATGGAGTGACAATGATGAGAAGGTTGTAAAATTGAACAAGGCAACAACGCACATAAAGGAAACTCTTGTGATAGCCCCTTAGACACTGCAAGAGCTGGGTAAATGTCAACTATTACTGTTATTATTTTAGTTACTAACAAGAGTCAGCTCTGCCTCCAGCTCCCCAGGATACCCTGCACTGTAAAACCCAGGAGCCTCCCACATCTGGATAATAGGGATGTATCTCATAAACACCATATTGGGCAGAAAAAGCCAAATTTTACCCTCAGCCCACAAAAGGAATCCACAGCTGAGACTTCTGCTGAACAAAACTGGGATAGGCAGCCTTTGGAACTGTCCTTACCAGCTCTCAATCTGTACTCCACGGCCTCCCTTCTCCCTAGCTCTTGAAACGTCGGGTCCTACCACCGGGAACCGTTGCCATGGTGACCTGACAAAGTCTGCCCCGCATGGTTGGCCCTAGGAATTTATTTCTTCTCCCCGTCATTCAGTGAAAGATTTCTACCCAACCTTTCAAAAGGCTGGAGATGAATCTATAACTTTTCGTAATATATCTTTAACGTGGTTCCAGCCACCCCGAGTGAATATCAGCAGGCTAAGGAAAATTGCTCACTGAGAGCTCAAAACACAAGTACACAAGTACCCAAGCATCTTGTTGTCAGCTGATTAATTAGATCCCTGCAAATAAGACCATTTTCAACTCATGTGGCGAGACCTCTGATCTCTCCATGGGATACCTTTTAACAAGGAATTCCTAAGACACTCAAACTTCAGCTGTATTCAGCTCTGGTCTTTAATGTTACTAGATTTAAACGTGGCCTCCCCCACAGCACACCTAGGGAGCACATCCTGGAAAGTGTCATCTGTATCTAGACAACCCTGAACCAATTGCTTGGGAAACGCCAGCTAAATTGAGCTCCTGCCTCTGTATATGAATGCCCTTGAAACAAATGCCAAATAATTGGGTAAATCATTACACCAAGGACCGCAAGGTAGAAAAACACGCTAGAAACTAAGGGTCTATATTATTAGCTACTGTTTTCTTGCACAAATAAGTGTTTTCATTTTATTAACACGGCTGAACAACGTAATTCAATGGAAGGCAAATCATCAAAAAGTGTATCAGTCGGGATAGACCAGCTGCTGCTGCTGGGGATGTTTATCCCCAGAATCTCAGCTACTAACATCACCAAAGTCTGTTTCTCAAAGAAATAGCAAACCATCATGGCACATGTATACCTGTGTAAAAACCTGCACGTTCTGCACGTGTACCCCAGAACTTAAGGTAAAATAAAAGTTAAAAATATATACATGTTCTCCAGGTGCAACCGTGAGTTAGGCTTCTGATAGGAAGTGACACAATTCACTTTTGCTAAAGTTCACAGTGCATGATGGTGTCTGAATTTAGTGGCATGAAAACGTGTGATCCTCCGAAGCCAGAGGCACTTGTATCTGTACATGAGGGAAAAATTCTACTGTAAGTAGAAAATAAAAATGGCTAGTGCTTTACCACTCATCTGCATTCTGCTAACAGGAGGTGAAAAGTTGAAACTTTTGAGATGAATCACCAGGAAAAAAAAAAAGCCATCACAAAATAATATATTCTCGATCCAGAGATTTCAAGGGCAGTTTTATGCCAGGAGAGAGCTATGGAAATGCGTCGTTGGCTTTTATGGGGTTTGGAAGAATAAGAACCTTCCTCTCTGCCTATGACACAAAATCAAAGGTGATAAATGTGGTTCTAAAAAACTCCCCATCGTACTCCTGTAACAAAAAAGAACAAGAATAACTAATCTGAACAGATGTCAATAGGACCTATTTTCCTGAGATCTCGGCCATTACACATTTTTTAAGCTGCTCATCTTCATGCTCTTATACCCAAAAATGCCAGGGGGATGAAAATGTTTAATTAAACAGTGTCATAAAAATGCCTCACACCTGTGTAGATGGTTGCAAAATGGATCCTTGCAGGAAAGCAAATGCTCAGGAAGGATATCTTTCATTTAGGAGCTAGACAAGCAGGTACACTAGAAATTTACTGACTCTTCCTTCCAATAGAAATCTAAAATCTGTGGGGTCCCGGTTTCCAACCACACCCCCCAAATCTCCTACTGAGCACATGTGCCAGGCTTTTGAGGAGTACGTTCGTTGGCTAAGACTGCCATAACGAAGGACCACAGACTGGGCGGCTTAGAAACAGCAGACGTTCATTCTCCCACCGTCCTGGGGGCTGGAGGTCTGAGACCCAGGAGTGGGCAGGGCTGGCTCCTCCTCAGGCCTCTCTCCTGGGCTTGCAGCTGCCGTCTTCTCCCTGTGTCCTCACAAGGTCGTCCCTCTGTGTCTGTGTCCTCACCTCCTCTTCTGTTGATATCTCTGAGTCCACTTCAGGCTGCTGTCACAGAACACCATAGACTGGGTGGCTTAGAAACAGCAGACGTTGATTCTCCCACAGTCCTGGAGGCTGGAGGTCTGAGATCCAGGTGTGGGCAGGGCTGGCTTTTCCTGAGACCTCTCTCCTGGGCTTGGAGACACCGTCTTCTCCCTGTGTCCTCATAGGGTCATCCCTATGCATGTATCTGTGTCCTCATCTTTTTTTCTTTTATTTTTATTTAATTTAAATTTTTTAATGCGTTATTAAAATTTATTAATTATGCTTTAAGTTCTGTGGTACATGTGCAGAATGTGCAGGTTTATTACACAGGTATACACATCCCATGGTGGATTGCTGCATCCATCACCCTGTCATCTACATTAGGTATTTCTCCTAATGCTCTCCCTCCCCTATCCCCTGCCCATCCCCCAACAGGCCCCAGTGTGTGATGTTCTCCTTCCTGTGTCCATGTGTTCTCATTGTTCAACACCCACTTGTGACTGAGAGCATGTGGTGTCTGGTTTTCTGTTCCTGTGTTAGTTTGCTGAGAATGATGGCTTCCAGATTCATCCATGTCCCTGCAAAGGACATGAACTCATCCTTTTTCATGGCTGCATAGTATTCCATGCTGTCTATGTTCACATTTTCTTGATCCAATCTATCACTGATGGGCATTTGGGTTGGTTCCAGGTCTTTGCTATGGTAAACAGTGCCACAGTGAACATACGTGTGCATGTGTCTTTATAACAGAATGATTTATAATCCTTTGGGTATATACCAAGTCACGGGATTGGTGGGTCAAAAGCTATTTCTATACCATTTCTATGGAATCAGGGTTCACCCCAATAACTTCATCGTGCCTTCATCATCTCCTTAAGCACCCCATGTCCAAACATTCAGTTACACAGTTTGGGCCATAACAGGGAGTCAGGGACGCCAGGAGCCCCCAATAAGAGCTGTTGCTTCAGAAAACCTGCAAAATTCATCCCACACGTCTCTGCTCTCCTCTCCCCACCGTACATTTCCCACTTTCCCAGCAAGTCACCCAATCTCTCTCCCAATGTTCAGTGTCTTCAGGAAGCGTTAACAAAGAACCCCATGTGAGCACGCGTTTCTCAAGAGTCCCCTGTCTGGAATATTTAGGTTGTCGGAAGCAATAAGTGATTTTTACAAGAGAGGAAGATACGGCATCCTAGAGTTTTGCAGACAATGATGGAGGGATTGATGTGGAACGCTCGGTACACTTTCAATCGTGTCATTTCCAACCACATCTCCAACTGAGGCTGTGTCAGGCTTTTTTATTCCTTGGCTAAGGCCACCATGACGAAGGACCACAGACCAGGTGACTTAAGCACTGCTTATCTCCCACCATCCTGGAGGCTGGAGGTCTGAGAACAAGGTGTAGGCAGGGGGTGGTTCCTCCTATGGCCTCTCCTTGGCTTGTAGATGCTGTCTTCTCCCTGACACCTCCCAGTGTCGTCCCTCTGTGTGTGTCTCTGTCTTCATCTCATTTCAGCCAGACACGAAAAGGTAGCTACTAGCTCTGAATAAAGACACCCTCCCAAACAGGCTTTGAATGAGTAACATGGCTGTTTATTCACAACGTGGCTGCGGGTGGGCTGCATCTGAAAAGGGAGTTGGCAGAGGGCGGTGGGATAGGAGTTGGTTTCATAGGTTTGGGGTAGGCAGTGGAAAGTTATAGAAGTTACAGTTTAGGGCAGTTTTGCAAGCTGGAGGGGGTCGTAGGGGCTGGAGTCAGGAGGTTGCCCAAGGTCGGTAACGAAGCGCAGTCACCTTATTAATTGAGGCAGGAACAACGAACAGTAGAGGAATGCCTTGAAGTTGATTAGGTGCCACAGGGATTGCTCTTTCTTCCCCTTTATGTGCTTTTCCACTTAAGACTTTCAAGTTTCAGGAACTCATCTGGAGCGTACGTGCAGGTCGCAGAGGCCACTGTGCCGTGCACCGTGAGGTCAGTCGGCCTCACAGATCTTACAGCTGTGATTGTGGGGCCCTGTCTCAGTGTTTCATGTTGCTGTAAAGGAATACCTGAGGCTGGGTGCTGTATAAAGAAAAGGGATTCGTCTGGTGCTGAGATCAGCTCAGCTGTGGAGACCCCAACCCAGGTGTCTTAAAGAATGAAGTGGGAGGCTGAGGCAGGAGAATTGCTTAAACCCAGGAGGCAAAGGTTGTGGTGAGCCGAGATCGTGCCATTGCACTCCAACCTGGGTAACAAGAGCAAAACTCCATCTCAAAAGAAACAAATAAATAAATAGCCAAGCGGCACCATTCAGGGTTGCTCTGCATATGGAGTAGCCATTCTTTACATTCTTTATTTCTTTGCTTTCTTTCTTTTTTTTTTTTTTTGAGATGGAGTTTCACTCTTGTTGCCCAGGCTGGAGTGCAATGGCACGACCTTGCTTCACTGCAACCTCCGCCTCCCGGATTCAAGCGATTCTCCTGCCTCAGCCTCCCAAGTAGCTGGGATTCCAGGCATGTACCACCACACCTGGCTGATTGTGTATTTTTAATTGAGACGGGGTTTCACCGTGTTGGTCAGGCTGGTCTCGAACTCCTGACCTCAACTGATCCCCCCGCCTGGACCTATTCCTTTACTTTCTTAATAAACTTGCTTTCACTTGACTTGATGGAGTTGCCCCAAATTCTTTCTTGGCTGATGTCCCAGAACCCTCTCTTGGGGTGTGGATAAGGAACCCCTTTGAGTCACATAGGATTCTGACCTATAGGGCCAGGACATGGGTCTGTTGCACTAACTCAATCTTAGGGTTCCTGTGCACAGATTCAGACAAATCATCCTCCCGGCAGCCTCTCAGTACTCTTCCCCATAGACGCCTCAGGCTCCTGCACTCCGGAAAGCAAGCAATGCTCGGTGTCCCCCGAAAGGCATGTCAGCAAGATGAGCGTTGGCATCTTGCCAAGACGAACGAAGACTCTCTGATTTCTCTGCGGCTGTTTGCATAAGGATTTGCCCACACAACTGAGAAAAAAAGAGGAGAACCGTGTCCTTTTTCCTTCTGCTCAGTGACGGGAAGAGTGGGAGTTGGCTTGGGTGGAGATGTGCTCTGTGCTGTTGAGCTGACCTTGGAGGAGAACGAATGTACCAGGAATATCCTGAGACGCTCACTCACCCCTCCTTTTTTTTTTTTTTTGCTATCCCTCCCCACCCTCCCCACCCCCAATGTCCCTCCCCTATTTCCCCCCCAACAGACCCTAGTGTGTGATGCTCCCCTCCCTGTGTCCATGTGTTGTCATTGTTAAACACCCGCCTATGAGTGAGAACATGAGGTGTTTGATTTTCTGTTCTTGTGTCAGTTTGCTGAGAATGATGGTTTCCAGATTCATCCATGTCCCTACAAAGGATAGGAACTCATTGTTTTTAATGGCTGCATAGTATTCCATGGTGTATAGTTGCCATATTTTCTTTGTCCAAAACTTCTCCTGCTGAGGCAGGAGATTTGCTTGTACCCAGGATGCAGACATTGTGGTGAGCCAACATTGTGCCACTGCACTCCAGCCTGGGCAACACAGACTCCAACTCACACACAAACACACGCAAAACGTAAATAATAGGCCGGGTGCAGTGGCTCATGACTGTCACCCCAGCTGTTTCAGAGGCCAAGCAGGGTGGGTAAGTTGAGCCCAGGAGTTGGAGACCAGCCTGGACAACTTACAGAGACCCCTATCTGTACAAAAAATGTACTTTTACATGCCTACTTGGGAGGCTGAGGCAGAACGATCACTTGAACCCAGGATGCAGAGCTTGCAGTGAGCCAAGATGGCGCCACTGCATTTCATCCTGGGCAACAGAGACAGAGAGATCCTGTCACCTCAGCCCCTCAAATAGCTGGGACTACAGGCATGAGCTACCATGCCCAGCTACAGTTTTTTGTTGTTTGGTTTTTTTTTTTTGAGATGGAGTTTCGCTCTTGTTACCCAGGATGGAGTGCAATAGCGCGATCTCGGCTCACCACAACCTCTGCCTCCTGGGTTCAGGCAATTCTTCTGCCTCAGCCTCCCGAGTAGCTGGGATTAGGCACGCTCCACCATGCCCAGCTAATTTTTTGTATTTTTAGTAGAGACGGGGTTTCACCATGTTGACCAGGATGGTCTCGAACTCCTGGCCACCAGTGATCCTTCCATGTCAACCTCCCAAAGTGCTGAGATTACAGGCATGAGCCACCATGCCTGGCCTGGTATTACCTTCTCATTTATCAAGTTACTTCTTTAGATACCTGGAATTTTCCACATAGGAACTCAAGATTGTCCTTAATGTTCACGCCAGACCACACCACGGGCAGAGGTAGGAGACCCCATCCTACCATCCACTACCGAAAGGTGACTGTGGGCTGTGCATGGTGGCTCCCGCCTGTAATCCCTGCAGTTTGGGAGGCCGAGGGAGGTGGATCACCTCGGGTCAGGAGTTTGGGACATTCTGGCCAACATGGTGAAACCCCATCTCTGCCAAAAATAAAAAATTAGCCGGGCATGGTGGCGCATGCCTGTAATCCCAGCTACTCGGGAAGCTGAGGCAGGAGAATCGCTGGAACCCAGGAGGTGGAGGTTGCAGTGAGCCAAGATCGCACCACTGCACTCCATCCTCAGACACAGAAAGAGTGAGAGTCCATCTCATATAAATAAATAAACAGTAATTTAGCAGGGCATGATGGCTCACACCTGTTATCCCAGCGCTTTGTGGGGGCCAGGATGGAGGACCGCTGGAGGCCAGGAGTTTGAGACCAGCCTGCGCCACATAGTGAGACTCCATCTCTCCAAAACATTCAGATGTTAGCTGGTGTGGTTGTGCCTGCCTGTAATTCCAACTTCTTGGGAGCCTGAGGCAGGAAGATCGCCTGAGCCCAGGAGTTTGAGGCCGCAGCGAGCTATGATCAAGCCACCACCCTCTAGCCTGTGTGGCAGCATGAGACCTTGTCTCTAAAAATAATAAGGGCCGGGTTCGGTGGCTCATGCCTGTCATCCCAGCACTTTGGGAGGCCAAGGCGGGTGGATCACCAGGTCAAGAGATCAAGACTATCCTGGTCAACAAGGTGAAACCCCGTCTCTACTAAAAATACAAAAACTAGCCGGGCATGGTGGCGCGTGCCTGTAATCCCAGCTACTTGGGAGGCTGAGGCAAGAGAATTGCCTGAACCCAGGAGGCAGAGGTTGCTGTGAGCCGAGATCGCGCCATTGCACTCCAGCCTGGGTGACAAGAGCGAAACTCCGTCTCAAAAACAAAAATAAATAAATAAATAACAAATATAATAATATGAATTCAAAATCCCTTTTTCTCTTTTTGAGTCTTGATCTGTCACCCACGTGGGAGTGCAGTGGTGTGACCTCAGCTCACTGCAACCTCCATCCCACGTGTTCAAGCAATTGAAACTCAGCCTCCCAAGTAGCTGGGACGACAGGCGTACCACCACATCCAGCTAATTTTTTTGTATTTTAGTAGAGACAGGGTTTTATCATGTTGGCAGGCTGGTCTTGAACTTCTAAGAGGTCATGAGTTCGAGAACAGCCTGGCCAATATAGTGAAACCCCATCTCTACTAAAAATTAAAAAATTACCTGGGTGTGCCAGCAGATGCCTATAATCGCAGCTACTCAGGAGGCTGAGGCAGGAGAGTCGCTTGAACCCGGGAGGTGGACCTTGCAGTAAGCCGGGATCTCACCACTGCACTCCAGCCTGGGAGTCTCAACCAGACTCTGTCTCAAATAAATAAATAAATAAATAAATGGTCTGGGTGCAATTATGCAAAATAAATGATGCCTATAATCCCAGCACTTTGGGAGGCCGAGGAGGGCAGATCACAAGGTCGGGAGTTCCAGACCAGCCTGACCAACATGGTGAAACCCCGTCTCTACTAAAAATACATAAAATTAGCCGAGAGTGGTGGCGGGTGCCTGTAATCTCAGCTACTCAGGAGGCTGAGGCAGGAGAATCGCTTGAACCCGGGAGATGGAGGTTGTGGTGAACTGAGATTGTACCACTGCACTCCAGCCTGGGAGACAGAGCAAGACTCTGTATCAAAAGAAGGAAACAGAGAGAGAGAAGGGAGGGAGGGAGGGAGTGAAGGGAAGGATGGGAGCTAAGGAGGGAAGGAAAGAAAGAGAAAAAGAAAGAAAGGAAGGAAGGGAGAAAAAGAAGCAAAAAGAGAAAGAAAGAGAGAGAAGGAAGGGAGGGAGGTATGGAAGGAAAGAAAGAAAAAGGAAGGTAGGAAGGGAGAGAGAGAAAAAGAAAGAAAGAAGAGAGGGAGGGACCGAAGGAGGAAAGAGAAAGAACAGAGGGAAGGAGGGAAGGAAGGAAGGAAAGAAAGAAAGAAAAAGGAAGGAAGGGAGGAAGAGGGATAAAGAAGAAAGGAAGGAAAAAAGAAAGAAGAGAAAGAAGGGAGGAAGGGAAAGAAGGAGGGAGGAAGGGAGGGAGGGAGGGAAGAAGCTGTGTTTTTCCTGCTTAGTTTCTAGAAGCCACCTGTATCCAGTGGCTTCTGGCCCCTTCCTCCATCCTCGAGGCCAGCCCCAGCCCGTCTGGTCTTTCTCTCTCTGCAGTCTCTCTCGTTCTCTCTCCCTTGCCTCCCTCTTCCACTCATAATGATGCCTGTGATTACACTAGGCTCTCCCAGAGAATCAGGATAATCTATTTTAAGGTTGCCTAATTAGAAACCTTAATTCCATCTGTCACCTTAATTAGTCTTTGCCATGTAGCATAGTTGCAGGTTCCAGGGATTAAGACGCAGACTGTTTTTAGGGGTGGGAGGAACACTCTTCTGCACCCCACGATCAGCAACTGTATTCTCCTCTAACGTATGGAAAGCCATACAAGAATGTATTGATCTCTGCAATGTAGTCAAACCCTCTTCCGTTTAAAAGTCCCCAAAAACTCCCCTCTGGTCCACACTAAGTTAACTTCAGAAATATATATCTTCTTTTATTAAATGCTGTGGATCAATAAAGTTCTAATATTCTGACTTAGAGACTCTTTCTTCAGGTAGCTGATCACATGGCAGCCAGATTTTACCCACTGGTTACTTTGAAAAGCATTAATTATTTCTAACTTTTATCTACCAGAAACACAGAAAGAAAGAGTGGCAGGCAGGTAGGGCAAGTCAATGAACAAATGGATGGATGGATGGATGGATGAATGGATGGATGGATGAATGGATGGATGGATACATACATACATACATGCATAGATATATAGATAGGTACATAAATACATAGGCAGGTGTGGTGGGTAGATAAATGGATAGATAGATTGACAAGATTGAATAGAGAGAGACAACGAGATAGATGGAGTGGGTGGATAGAGGGATGCATGGATTAATGGATGGATGGATGGATGGATGGATGGATGGATGGGTGGATGCGTAGATGGATGGGTAGATGGATGAGTGAATGGATGCATGGATGGATGGATGGATGGTTGGATGGATGGATGGATGCATGATGGATGAATGGATGGATGCATGTATGGATGGATGGATGGATGGATGGATGAATGGATGAATAAATGGATGAATGGATGGATGCATGGATGGATAAATTAATGGATGGCTGGATAGATGGATGGATGGATGGATGGATGGATGGATGGATGCATGGATGGATGGATGCATGGGTGGATGGATTGATGAATGGATGGATAGACAAATGGATGAATGCATGGATGGATAGATGGATGGATGGGGAGATGGATAGATGAGAGAGAAAGAGATAGATGATAGATAGGTTGATAGATAGATAAAAAGATAGATATAGGGTTATAGGGTGAGTGGATGGATGGATGGATGGATAAATGGATGGATGGATGGTTAGATACATAGATAGGTAGAGTAGGTAGATAGATAGATGAGATTGCATAGAAAGATAAGCTGCGTGGATGAATAAATGGATGGATGATGATAGATAGATAGATAGATAGATAGATAGATAGATAGATAGATAGATAGACTGATAACAGGACAGATCACAAAAGGAGCCCCAGCTTCCATCTCCAGAACTTTCTGTTTGGTGATGACTCATTGCACCTGCCTGTGTTAGATTTTAGGTGGGAAAGAAAAGTCTGCTGCCGTGTGTTTCTGAGTATATATTAATACATGTAGAATTCCCAGTATTGCCTAAGTGTTTATCATTATGTTTGTTTGTTTGTTTGTTTGTTTGTTTGTTTGTTTGTTTGTTTGTTTTGAGACAAAGTCTCGCTCTGTCACCCAGGCAGGAGTGCAGTAGTGTGATGTCAGCTCACTGCAACCTCCACCTCCGGGTTCAAACGATTCTCCTGCCTGAAGAGAAACAGCTGCACAAACCACTGATGAATTTGTCAGAGGCTTTAGGAATATTTTGCCCAGGTGACATTCACAGAAGGATGCAATATTTCTTCCAGAGAACACCTGACCAAGGCAGTTCCATGCTTCCTGGTTTCCTGATCTCTGATGTTGATGAAAACTCGATCTGGTTTTTAGGCAAAACTGAAGTGGACACACTAAGTGTTCCATTGTGGACTGGTGTTCCTGGGAGAGAGTTAGAGGCACTCCTGGGCAGTGCCAAGAAAGCTTCGTGTTCCATCCTGCTCTAAATATTTCCACCATTAAATAAAACACACAGGTGGCCAGGTGTGGTGGCTGACCCTGTCATTCCAGCACTTTGGGAGGCCGAGGCAGGTAGATAACCTGAGTTATTCCAGCACTTTGGTAGGCCAAGGTAAGAAGATTGAGACCATCTGGGCAACATGGTGAAACCCTGTCTCTACTAAAAATACAAAAAATTAGCCAGGTGTGGTCATGGGTGCCGGTAATCCCAGCTACTCAGGAGCCTGAGGCAGGAGAATCACTTGAAACCGGGAGGTGGAGATTGCAGTGAGCCGAGATCACACCTCTGCACTCCAGCCTGGGCGACAGAGCGAGACCCCATCTCAAAAGACATAATAATAGAATAAAATATGTAAAAATAAAAAAGAGGCAGTGAAAATGTGTTCCCTCGAGTCTTTATAAACTCCCAAGTCCCTGGAGAAATAACGGCCCCCCAAGAATAATTCTACAAATTGGCATGTGCCATGGTGTTACCATAGAGGAGATCCCAAATGATTTTTAAAAATGGAGGATGAAACAGGCTAATCATGTGGAAATAGAACGCAAAAAACAATGATGTTCCTGAATGAAACATCACCCGGGGCTGGCACAGAGCATTCGGGATGGCCACAGATGCATCTGAAAATGAGACCCCACCGTCTGCCCTCCCTCCTTTCTCTGAAATCACCCATCCATCAGCAGCTCTGTGGGTCCGTCCCTTCCAACACAGGCTTGTTTCATCTGACTGAACTCCCTGATGCTTTTGCTACATAACAGATCAGGAGGATTTTGTCATTATTCAGAAATGATGGGTGTGGGTTTTCAGACTCCTTGGAAAATAGCAAAAGTATAAATAGGACTTACCTCGAATTAGGCGTGATACATTATACCGTACAGGATTATTGGAGTTCACGCCGATAACAGGGTCATCTTATATATACATCTCCAGCACCAGCCACAAATGAAAAAGCCACCGAATGTCCACATCGGTCTCTGGTGGACTAACACCTGTTAAGGAAAAAAATGACCAGAGAAACCTGCTTTCTCTAGTACATTCCTGGAGCTCCTGATAATTTAACCAAACTGGAGGCTTCGACAATAAGAATTTATCTTCTTCCAGTTCTGGAGGCAGAAATCTGAGATCCAGGTGTGGGCAGGGCCGTGCTTCCTCCAGAGTCTGTAGGAGAGGACCACTCCTGCGTCGCCCGGCTCCTGGGGGGTCAGGTGTCCCTGGCTTGTGGCCCCATCACCACAGCCTCTGCCTTCATCTCCACGTGGCCCTCTGTTCTGTGTCTGTGAATCATCTTTTGTCTCTTTGAAGGACACCTGGCATTGCATTTAGCGCCCAGGCTAAGATGACCTCACCATGAAATCATCTACTAACTACATATCTGCAATAGCCCTTTTTAAAACTAAGATTCCCATCCAGGTGCAGTGGCTTACACCTGTAATCCCAGCACTTTGGGAGACCGAGGCAGGCAGATCACCTGAGAGGTTGGGAGTTCGAAACCAGCCTGACCAACATGAAGAAACCTCATGTCTACTAAAAATACAAAATTAGCTGGATATAATGGTGCATGCCTGTAATCCCGGCTACTCGGGCAGGCTGAGGCAAGAGAATTGCTTGAACCCGGAGGGAGAGATTGCAGTGAGCTGAGAACATGCCATTGCTCTCCTGCCTGGATAACAGGAGTGAAACCATCACACACACAAAAACTAAGATTCCCTTCACAGGTTCTAGAGAGATTAAAATATGGTCATATATTTTAGGAGAAAATAATGCACCTCACTACACCTTCTAATCATCATATTTTATCCACAGAATTGGCTGACAAATTAGGGGCATCTTCTAGTGTCCACAGCCGCAAAACCTGTCTATATATAAGAAAGGCAACCTCCAATATCCCAGAGCAGAAATTAATCTAAGAAATGCACCTGAACTTATTTTAAATATTCCTAGAATTCATAAGTTCCTGATTTTATGAAACCTCTGTTCAAGTAGTTATGTCAAGATATATATATATATATATATATATTTGTTTTTTTTTTTTTTTTTTTTTTTGAGACAGTTTAGCTTTTGGTACCCAGGCTAGAATGCAATGGCGCAATCTTGGCTCACTGCAACCTCCGCCTTCTGGGTTCAGGCAATTCTCCTGCCTCAGCCTCCTGAGTAGCTGGGATAACAGGCGTGCGCCACCATGCCCAGCTAATTTTTGTATTTTTATTAGAGACAGGGTTTCACCATGTTGACCAGGATGGTCTCGATCTGTCGACCTCGTGATCCACCCGCCTCGGCCTCCCAAAGTGCTGGCATTACAGGGATGAGGATACTTATAGTTAATAAATCTCTAAACCCATATCAGAGGCAATAACTTTCCTTTCCCAAACAATACACTTCAGCATCTCTGTGTATAAATAACCTTCGTAATTCAGGACCGTGAACGTAGCGGCAGGGATGGGATAATTCAATCTGAAGCACTGGAAGAGAAGAAAATGAAAAATGCTAAGTTTTGAAGTTTAGACACTGAAAAGAAAAACTGAATTGATATATTCTGACCACAGAAGAAACTGTGAGTGTCTACCGTCTGTTGAACAGAATATCAGAACACCAGCATAGTAGAGATGACACAGCTGAGTCTGAGCCTCATGAGAGCATGAGGAGAGAAGACGGGCAGCCTCCACCCCCACTAGCTCCCTGACAGGGAGTCTGTCACCCTTCCCTGGATGATACGTGAACTGGGAATTGGACGTAGAGATGGATGCCCGTAGCTGCTTGCCAGACACATCTTCTTCCTTGGTTTCTTTTGGGAAGAGAATCTACCAATTCAATTATTTTCTTTCCTTCTAGTTCCTGAACTTTGAAAGCTGCATCTTTCAGCTGGACGTGTTGGCTCACGCCTCTAACCCCAGCACTTTGGGAGCCTGAGGCAGGTGGATTCCCTGAGGTCAGGAGTTCAAGACCAGCCTGACCAACATGAAGAAACCCCATTTCTACTTAAAATACAGAATTAGCCGAGCGTGCTGGCAGGTGCCTCTAATCCCAGCTACTCAGGAGGCTGAGGCAGGAGAATCGCTTGAACCCGGGAGGTTGTGGTGAGCCGATATCATGCCACTGCACTCCAGCCTGGGCAACAAAAACCAAACTCCATCTCAAAAAAAAGGTAGAAAAGAAAAGAAACCTGCATCTTTCATGTTATCCTGGTTCGGCGTTTCTGTCTGAATTATTCCATCTCTGCTGCTGTTTTCCCTTTCGTAAATAAAGAAGGTTATTGATATTCTGAAATGCTGAAGTGTGTTCTTTGCAAACCCCAAGGATTGTTGATTTTCTAGAATTCACAGAAGTCAGTGTGTAGTCACACTCACAGCTATGATGTATTGTAGCCAAAGGACATGAAACAAAATGAACGAAGGGAAAATGCATATGGGGGAAAGCTGGGAGAACCGAGGTACAGTCTTCAGAGTCTCCGAGTGGAATCACGCAGGATACATCCAATCGTCCCAGCAACAGTCCTGATTCCCTAAGTCCAGTGCTGTCTAGCAGGGAAGCTCACTGGAGACTCAGCTTAGTTAGGGGCTGTTTATTACGGGCTGATCCCATAGGAAGCCACTGCCAAGCACCTCCCCAAATTCCAGGGTCCCTCCCACAAGGAAAGCAGGTGTTTGGGATAAGTCACGTTGTTTGGGATAAGTCACGTTGTTTGTGAAAAAGTGACTCACTAGTTTACACGTAGTGAGGCACTCTTATCATTCGGATGGTGAAACTTCTACATGAAAGTTCCCAGAAGCCAGCCCAGCCAAACTACCATGCTGCTCTATCCAAACAAAGCAGTTTTCCATTTGCCGAAGCAACCCAATTATTACGTGCATACCCAGAGGATTACAAATCGCTCCATTATAAAGACACCTGCACACGTATGTTCATTGTGGCACTGTTCGCAATAGCAAAGACTTGGCACAGCCCAAATGCCCATCGATGATAGACTGGACAGGGAAAACAAGGCACATAGACACCATGGAATACTATGCAGCCCTGAAAAGGAAGAGTTCATGTTCTTTGTAGGGACATGGATGAATCTGGAAACCATCATTCTCAGCAAACAAGAACAGAAAACCAAACACCGCATATTCTCACTCACAGGCGGGTGTTGAACAATGAGAACACATGGACACAGGGAGGGGAGCATTGCATACTGGGGTCAGTTGGGGAAGGGGCTAAGGGAGGGACAGCAGGGGTAGGGAGGGGGGAAGGATACCATGGGGAGAAATGCCAGACATAGGTGATGGGGATGAAGGCAGCAAACCACCTTGCCATGTATGTGCCTATGCAATAATTCTGCATGATCTGCACATGTACCCCACAACCTAATGTACAATTTAAAAAAAGAAAGCAGTTTTCTATATTAATTGATTAGTTTTTGAGACAAGACTGATCAAACAGACTCTTGTAGCAGTAAGATACCAAATTCCCACCCGACTCACCACAGACAGCAGGACCTTAAAGAATCCACATTTTTCTGCAAAATTTACTCTCTTTTGCAATATCTTGGAACATGTCTGCAAAGTTGTCTCTTGTGGGGGAAATTTGCATTCTGTAGAGAATCCCTGTACTAATCTGTTCCCATGCTGCTAATAAAGACATAGCTAAGACTGGGGAATTGATAAAGAAAAAAGTTGAATGGACTCACAATTTCACATGGCTGAGGAGACCTCACCATCATGGCTGAATTTGAAGGACGAGCAAAGGCACATCTTACATGGCGGCTGGCAGGAGAGAGCGCGTGTAGGGGAACTCCCCTTCATAAAAGCATAAGATCTCATGAGATTTATTCACTATCACGAGAAAGGCATGGGAAACACCTGAGCCCATTATTCAATTACCTCCCACCAGGACTGTCCCATGACACCTGGGAATTATGGGAGCTGTGATTCAGGCTAAGATGTGTGTCGGGACACAATGAAACTATAACAACCCCTTTCCCATATCAGGTCTTCTCAGAGAGTCCCACACATTTTGTGGTCTGCTAAGAGAGTCCTGGAAACTCAAACATTTCTCTCTGCTAAATGGGACAGAATATCCGAAAGTCCTTGAATCCACATATGACCCGGAGGTTGGAGCTGTATTGATGTATCTCTTTGTCACAGCTTATCTCTCCTTAAAATGTATGAACTCACTTTGGGCAATGTTGGAAACAGATGGTCAGTGCTACAAAGAAAAATCAGCACTGAGTTAAAATATCTCTCAGCAACACAGTTTTTACCTCTGGGCTGCAGGGAGGGGACCCTCACTAGCCATCGTGCCATAAGAGTACAATGAACAAAGGAAAACACACACATTTATCCCTGATGCATGTGGGGTCGTCCTTCCTGCCGTATCTGAGCTCCGTGGGCTGGACCCAGACCTCACCATCTAAACTAAAACCCTACTGGCTGACAAGTTAAAACTTTTCTAAACAGGTGACAGCCACAGAGAGCTGGGACAAGCCTGTGAGCACGCCCAGCACTGATATCTCGGTGAAAGTACAAGGACGTAGAATGTCCTACGTGCCTGTGAGCTCGGCGTGTCTAACAGCTACTTAGGATGAGACTTCAGAAAGTTATCAGCACACTTATGATTTAACAATAAAAGAAACTTTAAAAAGGAACTTTTCTACTTCCCACAACACATTTGTCTCCAAACCTCCTGAGACCGTATAACCAGTCATGTTCCTGAACCTCTGCACAATAAATGTCAATATTGATGAAACATGTCTCTGATTGTTTTTGATTGACTGTTTCTACATGACTGCCTTCTCTTTATATCTTCATGGGATTATCCCTCTGTGTGTGTCTGTTTCACAATCCCTGCTTTTTTTTTTTCTTTGATACATAGTCTGGCTCTGTTGCCCAGCCTAGAGTGCAATGGTGCCATCTCATCTCACAGCAACCTCCGCCTCCCGGGTTCAAGCGATTCTCTGCCTCAGCCTCCCGAGTAGCTGGGATTACAGGTACCTGCCACCATCCCCGGCTAATTTTTGTATTTTTAGTAGAGACAGGCTTTTGCCATGCTGGCCAGGCTGGTCTCAAACTCCCAACTTCAAGTGATCCTCCCACTTTAGCATCCCAAAGTGCTGGGATTAAAGGCGTGAACAGCCGCACACGGCCATGGGTGTCCTTTTCAGCAGAGGCAGTTAAAAGCTCCCAGCCTCCCATCGGAAGAAAACGCTGATGATTCCTTCTCTACTTCTTCATTGAGTCCTGCTCACCCCTCCTGGAATACAGACACCCCCAGGTTGTCTATGACCCTTAAACTCACCCCAGAAACCCAAGGGGACCTATTATTCTCTCTGCTTGGGTGGTGCATCAAACAGGGAAACAGACGTATAAGCACACACGTAGACACCTTACAGAAAAAAAGATTTAAAATAACTGGCTATTGCTTTTGTACATACATATAGATATTACATACATACATACACACACACATACACACACGGTAAAATTTAAGGAGTTGTCCATACAAGAGGTACGTATTGGCTTTATTCACACTTATATAGATACAGTTATACATATACATATAGATAAATTATAGAGAGAGAGAGAGACAAAGAGGCTTTTTGGTTTTTGTGGTTTTTTTTTTTTGAGATGGAGTCTCACTCTGTTGCCAGGCAGGAATGCAGTGGCGCAATTTCGGCTCACGGCAACCTCCGCCACCTGGGTTCAGGCAATTCTCTTGCCTCAGCCTCCTAAGTAGCTGGGACTACAGGCACACACCACCACGCCCAGCTAATTTTTGTATTTTTAGTAGAGACGGGGTTTCACCACATTGGCCAGGCTGGTCTTTGACTCTTGACCTAGTGATCCACCCGCCTTGGCCTCCCAAAGTGCTGGGATGACAGGTGTGAGCCACCACGGTCGGCCAGGGAGGCGGAATCCCTTTGTCCTTGGAAAACTTCAGTCTTTGCTCTTAAGACCTTCAACTGATTGGATGAGGCCCACCCATGTTGTACGAGATGCTTCCCATTTCCCAGCACCATGTAGCCCAGTGTCTGACCAAATTTCAGGGACAGTGGACACAAAATTCACCCTTCCAGGCAATTCACTCTTGAAGATGTTGGGTCTGGATGGCCCCTCACCACCGTCACCTGATGTTCCTTGAGAAGACTACACCCAGGAATCCACCCTTTTCCATCACACATTTCAAAGCATTTGCAAATTCCAAGATCTGAGTCTCAGCCTGAGCCCGAATACTGGAGTGCAGATTGTGAATTCCCTTTGGAAACGAAGTGAGGGGAGAGGTGAGGCATCTCTGAGGGTTCTACAAGAATGATTCTTATGAAAGGCCGGGCACAGTGGCTCACGCCTGTGATCTCACAGCTTTGGGAGGCCGAGGCCGGTGGATCAGGAGGTCAGGAGTTCGAGACATGCCTGGCCAAGGTAGTGAAACCCCGTCTGTACTAAAAATACAAAAAATTAGCCACGTGTGGTGGTGCACACCTGTAATCCCAGCTACTCGGGAGGCTGAGGCAGAGAATTGCTCACCCCTGGGAAGCAGAGGTTGCAGTGAGCTGAGATCACGCCACTGCACCCCAGCCTGGGTGACAGAGTGAGATTCCATCTTAAGAATTAAAAATAAATAAAAATACAAAAAATCAGCTGCGGGTGGCGACGCACACCTGTAATCTCAGCTACTCAAGAGGCTGAGGCAGGAGAATCTCTTGATCTCAAGAGGCAGAGGTTGCAGTGAACGGAGGTGGTGCTACTGCAGTCCAGCCTGGGAAAGAGTGAGACTCCATCACACACACACACACACGCACACACACGCGCACACACGCACACACACACATGCACACACACACACACGCGAATTGTTCTTGTGAAAGTTAGGACTCGGGGCCAGCACAGAGGCTCATGCCTGTAATCTCAGCACTTCGGGAGGCTGAGGAGGGAGGATCACTTGAACTCCAAGAGAGTTTGAGACAGCATGGGCAACATAGCGAGATCCTGTCTATTAAAAATTATTTTATTTTATGTATTTAGATTTCACATCAGACAGGGTCTTGCTCTGTCACCCAGCCTGGAGGGCAATGCGACGATCCCGGCTCACCACAGCCTCAACTTCCCAGGCTCAGGTGACCTCCCAGCTCAGCCTCCCTGAGTAGCCTGGACCACAGGTGTGCAGAAGCTCCCCCAGCTAAGTTCTGTATTTCTTGTACACATAAGGCTCTGCCACGTTGCCCGGGCTGGCCTCGAACCCTTGAGCTCAAGTGATGCTCCCACCTCGGCCTCCCAAAGTGCTGAGAATACAGGCGTGAGCCACTGCCCCCAGTACAAAAACTTTTTAAAACACCCAGCCAGGCATCTGTTTTATAATCCCAACTGCTGAGATGGCTGAGGCAGGAGGATTGCCTGAGCCCAGGGGTTTGAGACTGCAGTCAGCTAGGATTGCACCACTCCACTGCAGCTGGGGCAACACAGCAAGATCCTGTGTCTGAAACAAATAAAAGTCAGCCATCAGTGTTTGCAAGACATTTAGAGTCTTCAATCATTCATTCATTCATTCATTCATTCATTCATTTCTTTTCCCAATTATCAAATGTCCACCAAGAGATAGGGGCCACGCTGATGGGACCCCAGAAAATAATAATCAGTGCTCATGGAAATACCAAGTTCTCAGCTTCCCTCTCTCCTGCCTCTTATTTCGTCTCAAAATCTCTCATTCACACACCTCAGTCCACAGAAAGACTTACAGAAATTGTAAAGACTAGTGTTGGGTCTTTGGCTGTGATAGACACATGGGGACATATGAAAGGGACAGAGTTTCGCTCTTTTTGCCCAGGTTGGAGTGCAATGGCATGATCTCGGCTCACCGCAACTTCCGCCTCCCAGATTCAAACAATTCTCCTGCCTCAACCTCCCGAGTAGCTGGGATTACAGGCTCCCGCCACCACACCCAGCTAGTTTTTGTATTTTTGGTAGAGACGGAGTTTCACCATGTTGGCCAGGCTGGTCTCGAACTCCTGACCTCAGATGATCCGCCTGCCTCACCCTCCCAGGTGCTGTGGCTCACGCCTGTAATCCCAGCCCTTTGGGAGGCCTAGGTTGGCAGATTATGTGAGGCTGGGAGTTCGAGACCAGCCTGACCAACATAGACAAACCTCAGCAAAAATACAAAATCAGCCGGGCATGGTGCTGCGTGTCTGTAGTCTCAGCTACTCAGGAGGCTGACACAGGAGAATCACTTGAACCCAGGAGGTGGAGGCTGCAGGGAGCTGAGATTGGGCCGTTGCACTGCAGCCTAGGCTACAAGAGCCAAACTCCATCAAAAAAAAAAAAAAAAACATTTACTATCTTGATAAACTGATCATAAATTTTAAAAGTTGTTAATCAAACCATCATAAGCTGGAAAGCATCGGTATATATGTATGTGTACATACACTTTCATTACTAAAATATTGCAGTTGGCTGGGCGTGGTGGCTCACGCCTGTAATACCAGCACTTTGGGAGGCCGAGGCGTGTGGATCACGAGGTCAAGAGAACGAGACCATCCTGGTCAACATGGTGAAACGTTGTCTCTACTAAAAATACAAAAAGTTACCCAGGCACGGTAGCGCATGCCTGTAATCCCAGCTACTCAGGAGGCTGAGGCAGGAGAACTGCTTGAACCCAGGAGGCAGAGGTTACCGTCTTCCACAGTGGTTGAACTAATTGACACTCCTAGCAACAGTGTAAAAGCGTTCCTATTTCTCCACATGCTCTCCAGCCTCTTGTTTTTTGACGTCTTTTTCTTTTCTTTTCTTTCCTTTTCTTTGAGACAGAGTTTCGTTCTTGTTACCCAGGCTGGAGTGCAATGGCGTGATCTCGGCTCACCACAACCTCCGCCTCCTGGGTTCAGGCAATTCTCCTGCCTCAGCCTCCCATGTAGCTGGGATTACAGGCTTGCACCACCATGCCCGGCTAATTTTTTGTATGTTTAGTCGAGACAGGGTTTCACCATGTTGACCAGGATGGTCTCGATCTCTTGACCTCGTGATCCACCCGCCTTGGCCTCCCAAAGTGCTGGGATTACAGGTGTGAGCCACCACGCCCAGCACGTTTTTTTACTTCTTAATGTTCAGCATTGTAACAGGCACCCATGTCCTTCTGTAAGGAACATGTGAGAGACTGGGCGGACCCCATCATCCAGGATCACGTCCCATCTCAAGGGCCTTAGTCCATCACATGTGCAACATTTATTTTGCCCTGTGAGGTCACAGGTTCACAGCTGCAGGGACTCAGGAATCAGGAGGTGAACATCGCCAGGGTTATGACTTTTCCTACCACCCTACCCCAACTCGAGGAATGAATGCCAGCTCCAAAGTGATGGTGAGAATATTACTACCTGCCCTTGAAAACATCCAAAGTATTGAGTTTTAGAACTTGCGAAGGATTCTTATCCACTTTGGGAGGCCAAGGTGGGCAGATCACCTGAGGTGTGGGGTTCAAGACCAGCCTGGCCGACATAGTGAAAGCCCGTCTCCACTAAAAATACAAAAATTAGCCAGGCGTGGTGGCACATGGTTACAGTCCCAGCTACTCAGGAGGCTGAGGCAGGAGAATCACTTGAACCTGGGAGGCAGAGGTGGCAGTGAGCCGAGATGGCACCACTGCATTCCAGTCTGTGTAACACAGAGACTCCATCTCAAAAAAAAAAAAAAGAGAGGAATAAGAAAAAGAGAGTCATAAGACACACTCTCAAGTGGGTGGTTTTATTGTTTCTTTGTTTTGAGCCAGGGTCTCAGTCTGTCACCCAGGCTGGAATGCAGTGGCCTGCTCACCCTCACTGCAGCCTCAGCCTTTCAAGCCTCAGGTGATCCTCCTGCCTCAGGCTCCAGAATAGCCGGGACTACAGCTGTGCGCCACCACACTCAGCTGATTTTTGTATTTTTAGTAGAGATGGGATTTCGCCCTGTTGTCCAAGCTGCTGTCGAGTCCCTGACCTCAAGTGATCCACCCACATTGGCCTCCCAAAGTGCGAACCACCATCCCCTGCCAGCTTTCACGTGAATAGCTATATTTGTAGGATTTTAATATGTGTTTTTGTTAACCTGACCTGCACTTCCCCAGAGCATATTTTAAATGCCTGCTTTATAAAATCTGAAGCCGAACAGAGAACTGCGTTGTATTTTTTTTAATGTCTCTGAAACTGCCACACAAATGCACCACTTTAAAAGGCTTGAATCATCAAATGCCCATGAAAACAAAATACAAAAACTCCTTGACCTAAAATGGCTCACGTTCTGATAACCCCATTGTAAGTTGAAAATATCTTTACTTGAAATGGCATTTAATACAGCTAAGCTAGCAAACATTACAGCTTAGACTGCCTTAAACAAAGCACACACATATGTATACAGTTGGGCAAAATCACCTAACACAGACTATTTTAGAACACAGTGTCTACTGTGGCTGGACATACACGCTCGGTGCCACAAAGAAAAACCAGCACTGAGACTACGGATTTCTCAGCAAAGCAATTTTACTTCCTGGACGGCAGAAAGGGTCCCCTCTCCAGCCATCTTGCCAAGAGAGTACAATGAACAAAGGAAAACACTAACAAACATACACACTCATACATATCCATGTCTACACACAGACACACACACACAGGCACACATACACCCCCAAATATACACAAGAACAAACACAGTCACACAAATTCATACGAACACTAACAGGCACACACACTCATGCATATCCATAGCTACACACATGCACACACAGACATGCACACATACACACACGCACACACAAATACACACATGCACAAATGCATTCAAACAAATGCACACAACTGCTAACAAGCACACACACTTATGCACATCCATACCTACACACACATGCACAAATACATACACAAATAAGGGCATACACACTAGCATGCATGCACACACTTGCACATGCACACACGCACACCCAAATACACACATGCACCAACACATTCACACAAATGCATACAACTGCTAACAGGCACACACACTCATGTACATCCATACCTACACACACATGCACACACACTCATGCACACATACACACATGCACACCCAAATATACACATGCACAAACTCATTTGTGTACAAACACGTAATACGCATGCACACACAGACACAAATATAAAAATATAAACACATTCACACGCATACACACAAGCAGGCCAACACACAGCCAGTCATACATACACAAGCACACATACACAAAGACACATGGCTATGTACATACACAGTCAGAAGCAGAAGCACAGATAACACACACAGAAATACACACACACTCATGAAGCTCTGCCCCACTCCTAGCCAGACAAGCCTATGCAGACACATACACATTTCTTAGTTAAGAATAATAGAGGGCGGGAGCCATGGCTGACACCTGTCATCCCAGCACTTTGGGAGGCTGAGGCAGGTGAATCACCTGAGGTCAGCAGTTCGAGACCGCTTGGCCAGCATGGTGAAACCCCATCTCTACTAAAAATACCAAAAAATTAGCCGGGCTTGGTGGAAGGTGCCTGTAATCCCAGCTACTCTGGAGGCTGAGGCAGAAGAGTTGCTGGAACCCGGGAGGTGGAGGTTGCAGTGAGCTGAGATCGCACCACTGCACTCCAGCCTGGGCGACGGGATGAGACTCCATTTGGGGCTTGCAGACCACACTGGACAACATAAATTATTGGGGTTTTCTACCCAGAAGACATAGAGATTTCTGGCTCTGAGATCAGGGCCCCGCCGCCGTGAGAGGCACCACCTGCCCTGTTTGATAGTTTCATTGGGCACATCCGTTTGGGACTGTCACGCAGTTCCCCAGGGCTCTCTGTAATCTCATTAACCTTCTCCATGTGTCCTCCCGGAGTGCGAGCTAATCTTCCTTAATGCAAGAGGACAGTGCAGCTTTGGAAAGGCCAGGGCAACCGCACAGTGTAGTCTAATTCTGATGAACCATTTTAAAGGGAGCACGGGTACGAGCCGGCGTGTGGAGTGGGTAGTTTGGCAGGAAGGACAGTGATGGGCAGGTCAGAGCAGGTAAACGGGGGTCGGAGCAGGTGACCAGAGCATGTGAGCAGAGCAGGTGAGCGGACCAGGTGAGCAGACTAGGTGAGCAGACCAGGTGAGCAGAGCAGGTGAGCGGAGCAGGTGAGCACAGCAGGTGAGAGGACCAGGTGAGCGGAGCAGGTGAGTGGACCAGGTGAGCAGACCAGGTGAGCAGACCAGTTGACCAGAGCATGTGAGCACAGCAGGTGAGCGGACCAGGTGAGTGGAGCAGGTGAGCAGCGCAGGTGAGCAGACCAAGTTAGCAGAGCATGTGAGCAGAGTAGGTGAGTGGACCAGGTGAGTGAACCAGGTGAGCAGAGCAGGTAAGTGGACCAGGTGAGCAGAGCAGGTAAGCGGACCAGGTGAGCAGCGCAGGTGAGTGGAGCAGGTGAGTGAACCAGGTGAGCAGACCAAGTTAGCAGAGCATGAGAACAGAGCAGGTGAGCAGAGCATATGAGTGAACCAGGTGAGTGAACCAGGTGAGCAGAGCAAGTGGCCAGGATCAGTCAGCACGGGGCAGGGGACAGGGGGAACAGACGTGAACTACCGATTCGAACCGGCAGGAAAGGTTGTCTACGGAAAGCACAAGGCAACTAAACTTTAAGATACATAATTAAAGAACAAGAGAGGTGAACACACCGACACACGGATTATTTGAAGAGAATCCTGGGGTTCACCGTGGCTAACAGAAAAGGCAGCAGATGCCGCGTGTGACTTTTATAGGGAAACTTCCTTTTATAGGCTTACAGTGCTGAAGGGGAAACTGAGGCGGAACTACGTCACTGTCCATTGACTGGACTTCCGACCTCACAGTCCTTTGGGTTCATTGATTTGCTAGTTCCTATGCAGTGTTAGCGGGCACCCGCAGGGGAGGGGGCTTACAGAGACAGAAAGAAAGCAATGAATTATTAGCTGGCAGAGGCGTTTCCAGGAGGGACCCTGGGCGGTGCAGACGTGGGGCCTGACCCAGAGCCGCTGGGCTCCAGCCGGCAGGGACAACCTTCATTTGTACCCCTTCCAAGGCTTACAGATCGCAGAGACACTGGGAACCACAATGGGAGTCATCTTCCCAGCTCCTTTTATTATTATTTTTAATAAAGATGGGGTTTCTCCATGATGGCCAGGCTGGTCTTGAAATCCTGATCTCAGGTGATCCACCCACCTCGGCCCTGGTGGAGGGGAGGGGAGGGAGGAAAGGACGGAGGGAGTCTCCCCCCTCACTCTCTCTCTGACACCTGCGGGTGAAGACCAGCCAGGCAGCACACCCTGCTGTGAGAGAATTCAGCACACCCTGCTGTGAGTGAATTCGTGATGCCACCGCAGGCATGTGGGGACTTAGCTCACAGCTGAGGCTCTGACGTTCCAGCCAGAGTTAATGACCTCAGGACAGGAAGGCCAGGGTCCAGACGGCCAGGGGACCAGGGGATGGCTGCCTGGGCTTGTCTCAGACCCGGGAGAGGGAGGAGGCGAAGAGAGGGAGGAGGAAGAAGGATGCCACCCGCAGGGTGTGAGAGGACCTGAGTTACCACCTCTGTTCGTGCTCTCATTGTTTCTGACTTTGGGGAACTTCACATCACACACAGTTTCCCATTTTATTTATTTATTTACTTATTTCAGACAAGCCTTCCCTCTTGCTGTATGGGTTGCAATGTTATTTATTTATACATTTATTTATTTGAGACAAAGTTTTGCCCTTGTTGCCCAGGCTGGCGTGCAATGGTGTGATCTCCGTTCACCCCAACCTCCGCCCCCTGGTTCAAGCGATTCTCCTGCCTCAGCCTCCCAAGTAGTTCCGACCCACCAACACACCTGGCTAATTTTAGTATTTTTAGTAGCGATGGGGTCTCATCATATTGGCCAGGCTGGTGTCGAACTCCTGACCTCATGATCCACCCACCTCAGTCTCCCAAAGGACAGGGATTATGGGCATGACCCATGTGAACCACGGCGCCCAGTCTATTTATTTATTTCAGACAATGTTTTACTCTCGTTGCTCATGTTGCTCATGTAATTAATTAATCAATTTGAGATAAAGTTTCATTCTTGTTGCCCAGGCTGGAGTGCAATGGCACGGTCTCAGCTCACCACAACCTCTGCCTCCCAGGTTCAAGCGATTCTCCTGCCTCAGCCTCCCGAGTAGCTGGGACTACAGGTGCCCGCTACCATGCCAGACTAATTTTTGTATTTTTAGTAGAGACAGGGTTTCACCATGTGGGCCTGGCTGGTCTCGATCTCCTGACCTCAGGTCATTTGCCCCACTCGGCCTCCCAAGGTGCTGGAATTACAGGTGTGAGCCACATCTCATGGCCTATTTATGTATTTATTTATTTGAGACAAAGTTTCGCTCTTGTTGCCCAGGCTGGAGTGTGCAGTGGTGTGATGTCCGCTCACCGCAACCTCAGCCTCCCCGGTTCAGGCGATTCTCCTGCCTCAGCCTCCCGAGTAGCTGGGACTACAGGCACCTGCCACCACACCCGGCTAATTTTGTATTCTTAGTAAAGACAGGGTTTCACCGTGTTGGTCAGGCTGGTCTTGAACTCCTGACCTCAGGTGAGCCGCCCACCTTGGCCTCCCAAAGTGCTGGGATGACAGGTGTAAGCCACCACGCCCGACCCAGAATATGTTTAAATCTACCATCACTTGGAATCATCCGATCATTCCAGATAGAACCAACGTACATCTTTTCTTTTTTTTTTTTTTTTTTTTTTTGAGACGAAGTTTCGCTCTTGTTACCCAGGCTGGAGTGCAATGGCACCATCTCAGCTCACCACAACCTCTGCCTTCTGGGTTCAGGCAATTCTCCTGCCTCAGCCTCCTGAGTAGCTGGGACTACAGGTGCGCACCACCATGCCCAGCTAATTTTTTGTATTTTTTTTTTTTTTAGTAGAGATGGGGTTTCACCATGTTGACCAGGATGGTCTCGATCTTTTGACCTCATGATCCACCCGCCTCTGACTCCCAAAGTGCTGGGATTACAGGCTTGAGCCACCGCACCCAGCCAACGTACATCTTACATGTATTGATTGATGCCTCCCGTGTTCCTAAAATGTATAAAAGAAAGCTGTGCCCCGACCGCCTTGGGCACATGTCCTGGCATCCTCAACCTTGGCAAAGTAACCAAGGACTGAGACCAGCTTCCCATCCTCTCTTCGTTGCCATCTGAAGCGACAGAAGGACGCTGGCTCCCCATAGTGGCAATCAGGAGAATGGCTTCTTCCATTCAAGACAAAGATTTTTCTTTCAGAGAAATCCCCTGTTGTGCATCATGTGGCTGGCCCGGATCTATGCTCTGCAAATATCCAGAAAAACCGCCTCCGTAATTTATCACATAAGAATTCAGGGTTCAACACCAACACGTGATAAAGAGGGACCTGTGCCGGGCGCGGTGGCTCACTCCAGTAATCCCAGCACTTTGGGAGGCCAAGGCAGGTGGATCACAAGGTCAGGAGTTCGAGACCAGCCTGGCCCACATGGTGAAACCCTGTGTCTACTAAAAATACAAAAATTAGCTGGGCATGGTGGCGCATGCCTGTAATCCCGGCTGCTCAGGAGGCTGAGGCAGGAGAATTGCCTGAACCCAGGAGGCGGAGGTTGTGGTGAGCCGAGATCGCACCATTGCACTCCAGCCTGGGCAACAAGAGTGAGACTCCGTCTCAACAAAAAAAAAAAGAAAGAAAGAAAGAAAAACAGAAAACTGTACAATCTCTTCGTGCCTGCTTTTAAATAATAAGGTACTCGCTGGGCGTGGTGGCTTACGCCTGTAATCCCAGCACTTTAGGAGGCCAAGGCAGGTGGATCACTTGAGGTCAGGAGTTCAAGACCAGCCTCACCAACACAGCAAAGCCCTGACTCTACTAAAAAAATACAAAAATAAGTCGGGGGTGGTGGCTGGTGCCTGAAATCCCAGCTACTCAAGAGACTGAGGCAGTACAATCGCTTGAACCCTGGAGGCTGAGGTTGTAGTGAGTGAGATCGTCCACTGAACTCTAGACTGAAACATCAGCCTCTGACGTTTCAATGTGTGATGAAAAGGTTTTTTGGGACATGGGATTGTTGTGTTATTTGTTGGTTTTTCAGACGGAGTCTGGGGAGTCTCGCTCTGTCACCCAGGCTGGAGTGCAATGCTGTGACCTTGGCCTACCTCAGCCTCCACCTCCCAGGCTCAAGCGATTCTCCTGCCTCAGCCTCCCACCAAGTAGCTGAGACTCTTGTCTCAAAAAAAAAAAAGGAAAATCTCCTTCCCAAACCAGGAACCCACTTCCTCCTTCCAATCCAGAAACTCCCTCCTCAAGGGTAGAAGAAAAAGAAAACAATGTTATCAGGAAACAAGCATTACATTAGAATGTGATACACAACTCAGGCCCTCCGAGACCCATTCACTTTCTGAAACTAAACAATGACTCATTGTAACAGCAGGTAGAGGCTTTGCAATTTGGACTCAGGCGGCAGCTTAAATTAAGCTCTTCTCCCAGGACGCTGGGGAATGAGGCTTTTTGTTTTTACCACCCCCTCGGGATGGATCACATTTCAAAGAGTTTGGTCCCAGACACCGCAGGAAACCTTCCCGAGCTGTGAGGCGGGCGCTGGGGCCTGCTTAAAAAGATTTACATACATTTGAAAAGGACAGAGAAAGAACTTGAAACTGCAAGTTTGTTAGGGAAGAAAAAGAGAAAAAGTGGGAAAGTATCCCTCCCACGTTTTTCAGCAAGAGAAAAGTTACCCCGGCCCTGTGGCTCACACCTATAATCTCAGCACTTTGGGAGGCCGAGGCAAGTGGATCACGAGGTCAAGAGATCGAGACCCGTCTCTACTAAAAAATATACAAAAATTAGCCGGGCATGGTGGTGCACACCTGTAGTCCCAGCTACTCAGGAGGCTGAGGTAGGAGAATTGCTTGAACCCAGGAAGCGGAGGCTGCAGTGAGCCGAGACTGCATCACTGCACCACTGCACTCCAGCATGGGAAATAGTGGATCACCTGAGGTCGGGAGTTCCAGACCAGCCTCACCAACATCAACTGGGTGTGGTGGCACATGCTGGTAATCCCAGCTACTCAGGAGGCTGAGGCAGGAGAATCGCTTGAACCTGGGAGGCAGAGGTTGCAGTGAGCCGAGATGGCGCCATTGCACTCCAGCCTGGGCAACAAGAGTGAGACATTGTCTCAAAAAAAACAAAAACAAAATGCATCTACTATCTTGATAAACTGATCACAAATTTGAAAAGTAGTAAATCCAACCATCATCACCTGGAAACTATCTGTATCTATGTATCTATACACACACTTTCATTATTAAAACATTGCAGTTGGCTGGGTACAGTGGCTCACGCCTATAATCCCAGCACCTTGGGAGGCCAAGGCGGGCAGATCACCTGAGGCTGGGAGTTCGAGACCAGCCTGACCGACGTAGAGAAACCCCAGCAAAAATACAAAATCAGCTGGGCGTGGTGGTGCGTGTCTGTCATCTCAGCTACTCAGGAGGCTGACACAGGAGAATCACTTGAACCCAGGAGGTGGAGGTTGCAGTGAGCTGAGATCAGGCCGTTGCACTCCAGTCTAGACTATAAGAGTGAAACTCCATTAAAAAAAAAAGACATTTACTATCTTGATAAATATCATAAAGTTGAAAAGCTGTACATCAAACCATCATAAGTTGGAAACCATCTGTATCTATGTATGTGTACACACACTTTCATTATTAAAATATTGCAGTTGGCTGGGTGTGGTGGCTCACACAGCACTTTGGGAGGTTGAGGTCGGGAGTTCAAGTCTAGCCCGACCAACATGGTGAAACACTGTTTCTACTAAAAATACAAAATAACATAGCCAGGCATGGTGGCGGGTGCCCGTAATCCCAGCTACTAGGGAAACTGAGGCAAGAGAATTGCTTGAACCCAGGAGGCAGAGGTTAGAGTTAGCCGAGATCACACCACTGTACTACAGCCTGGTGACAGAGCAAAACTTCGTCTAATTAAATATTATGTATACATAATACATATTTCATATTTTATATATATGTTTTACATATTTTATATATTGTATACATTTATACGTTATATAACATATGCATGTATAATATATAAAAACATAGCCATACATGTTACATGACACACATAACATATACATTGCATACACCTTGTCACATATAAAACACACGCCACACATGTTATATGCCACATATAGAAGATACATGTTATACATGCTATGTGTCACGTGTCACATACACATATACATGCTATGTCATATACAACGTATCATACATGCCTTATATGTCACACATGGCATGTATGACATGTCACATGTGACATAATGTGCATTCGTGCCATATATGACATGTATGGTGTGTGTTGTGTGTAAAACATGTAGCACTTATGACACACACGTGCTGTGTGTGGCATGCAACATGTATGTTGTGTGAGACACCTGTATGTGACATGTGTGTCATGTGTGGCATGTGGGTAACCGCATGTGTGGCATGTATGGCATGTATATGTGGCATATGACATATAGTAGGCATGTTACATGTAACATAACATGACGTGTATATGCAGGATAGCATGTGTGGCATGTATGTTATTTGCAGTCATAGGCAACATATAACAAGTATGCCATGTATGTCACATGCGACAGGTATGACATGTGTCATCTGTGGCATATAACATGTATGACGTGTGTTGTGTATGTCCTGTATGTTTTATGTCACATATAACATATGCATGTGTGTATTTGTTACATAGACATGAGCATCACACATGTTATATGTTGCACATGACATGCATGTCATGTGTGACATACACATTATACATGTTATGTGTTACATATAGAATGCATGTTATGTCACATATAGCATAGGCATGCCATACCTGTTATGTGTCAGGTGTCACACATACATCATACATGCCACACATGCTATGTGTTACATATACATGTCTTGTCACTTTTGAAATGGCATCACTACTCCAGGCATGGTGGCTCATGCCTGTAATCCCTGTACTTTGGGAGGCCAAGGCAAGCAGATCACGAGGTCAGGAGATAGAGACCATCCTGGTCAACATGGTGAAACCCTGTCTCTACTAAAAATACAAAAAAATGGCCAGGCATGCTGGTATGCACCTGTAGTCCCAACTGCTCAGGAGGCTGAGGCAGGAGAATTGCTTGAACCCGGGAGGCAGAGGTTCCAGTGAGCAGAAATCATGCCACTGATCTTGATCCTGGGCAACAGAGCAGACTCCGTCAGTAAAAAGAAAGAAGAAATGGCCTCACTAATAAGTCACAGAGCTGTATAAAGCAGCCTGAAAGGCTTATGCTTCATAGATACCCAAAGTTACTACCTCCAACACTGGTGCCAAAGTTCTGCTGTTCAGGGTGAAGCTTCTTCTTTTTTTTGAGACAGAGTTTCACTCTTGTTGCCCAGGCTGTAGTGCAATGGCACAATCTTGGCTCACTGAAACCACCACCTCCCAGGTTCAAGCGATTCTCCTGCCTGAGCCTCCTGAGTGGCTGCGATTACAGCCATGTGCCACCACGCCCAGCTAATTTTTCTATTTTTAGTAGAGATGCAGTTTCACCCTGTTACTCAGGCTGGTCTCGAACTCCTGACCTCGTGTTCCACCTGCCTTGGCCTCCCAGAGTGATGGAATTACAGGCGTGAGTCACCGTGCCCGGCTTCAGGGTGAAGCTTCTAACAGACATGTATCAAGGAGAACACAGGAGCCCCTCCCTCCTTACAGCAACAAGAGGACCAAAACTTTGCCTACAGTCAATGCCAATGCCAAACTCACAATCCCCCCATCAGCCTGGTACTGACTGAAGCCCAGGAAATAATTCACAAAGCAGAGGCAGTCACACCCTGTCCACATAAACCTCCTGTCACTCGTCATGTCACCAAGAAGAAGGCAGTGGAGATACATCTCTTTATTATTATGGCTTGTACACTTCAACGGTTTGAGACCAGCTCGGTCGTGGAGACTCAAACCCAGGTGGCACTGCAGGAATTAAGAAACACACACGAAGACACAGAGAAAAAGTGGCAATCAGAGTGGGATATCAGGGGGCTGACAGCATCTCCCAGCTGACAGCACAGAGCAGACTCTTACCCACGTATTTATGCTTTTGAGAACAGGAGATCATTTTTAATAAGCAGGTGCTCAATGTTCCTTCATAGAATAAAGATAGACTCAACAGGCAAACAGGGCGTGTTCACTAGTAAAATAGAAATAAGCCAGAAAGCACTCTGCCAGTCGCCAACGGGGACAAGATCATGTATCCAGTGTTTCGGGAGTTGGTTTAGCAAGTGCATGACCAGCACATACAGTTCAGTCTTCTAGAACACTCTGAACAGTTTTCTGCCTGGGGACACACGGAGTTTCTTGCCACCATTTCTCAGTAAACAATATACAACCCATCACACGTATGTCAAGACCTTTTCCCAGCAGATGGTCATTTCCGATGACAAGGAAAGTTATTTCCTGGCTACAATGGCATAATAAATCACCCCCGTTTTTTTAAACTGGAAGTCTCTGAAGCCAGCAGAAGACAGGAGCGCATGGTAGTGGCTGGGTGTCCTCTCCTGGCCTTCCGTCTGCACAAGCATGTTCAGAGAGTAGAGCTGCATGAGGAGAGGACCTCACCTGTCTTCATCCAGGAGGCTTTCAATGACTAGAATGCCACCACCTAGAAAGGGACAGGCACAGTCCACATGACACACAAGCGCATGGCAAGCTGTGTGTGATGAGGACTGTGCCCCAGGGACTTCTGGGGTCCACTCATCTTCATGGCCCATGAGGACATGGCACAGCCTGTGTGTGTGTGATGGGAAGAGTGCCCCAGGGACTTCTGAGGTCCACCCGTCTTCATGGTCCATGAGGATGTGTGCACAGCCTCTCTGTGTGTAGGGACAGAGCCCCAGTGACTTCAGAGGTCCACCCATCTTGATGATTCATTAGAATGTGGGCACAGCCACTGTGTATGTGATGGGGACAGAGCCACAGTGACTTCTGAGGTCCACTCATCATGGCCCATGAGGATGTTGGCACAGCCTGTGTGTGTGTGATGGGGACAGTGCCCCAGGGACTTCTGAGGTCCACCCATCTTGATGGTCCGTGAGGACATGGACACAGCCTCTGTGTGTGTGATGGGGACAGTGCCCACCCATCTTGTCAGTCCATGAGGACGTGGACACAGCCTCTGTGTGTGTGATGGGAACAGTGCCCCAGGGACTTCTGAGGTCCACCCATCTTCATGGTCCATGAGGATGTGGACACAGCCACTGTGTGTGTGATGAGGACAGTGCCCCAGGGACTTCTGAGGTCCACCCATCTTCATGGTCCATAAGGACGTGGACCCAGCCTCTGTGTGTGTGATGGGGACAGAGCCACAGTGACTTCTGAAGTCCACCCATCTTCATGGTCCATGAAGATGTGGGCAGCCTCTGTGTGTGTGGGGACAGAGCCCCAGTGACTTCAGAGGTCCACCCATCTTGATGGTTTATTAGGATGTGAGCACAGCCTGTGTGTGTGTGTTGGGGACAGTGCCTCTGTGTCCTGTGAGGTCCACTATTCTGATGATCCATGATGACGTGGGCACAGCTTCCGTGTATGTGATACAGACAGTGCCCTGTGTCCTGTAAGGTCCTTCCATCCTGATGGTCCATGAGGACATGGGCACAGCCTCTGTCTGTGATGGGGACAGAGGACATGGGCACTGCCTCTGTTTGTGTGTGAAAGAGACAGAGGATGTGGGCACTGCCTCAGAGTGTGTGTGAAGGGGACAGAGGACATGGGCACTGCCCCTGTGCATGTGTGAAGGGGACAGAAGACGTGGGCACTGCCACTGTGTGTGTATGAAGGGGACAGAGGACATGGGCACTGCCTCTGTGTGTGAAGAGGACAAAGGAAGTCGGCACTGCCTCTGTGTGTGTGTAATAGGGACAGAGGATGTTGGCACTGCCTCTGTGTGTGTGTGAAGGGGACAGAGGTGGTGGACACTGCCTCTCTCTGTGTGCGAAGGGGACAGAGGTCATGGGCACTGCCTGTGTGTGTGTGATGGGGACAGAGGACATCAGCACTGCCTCTGGATGTGTGTGAAGGGGATAGTGTCTGTGCTGTCTATTCTGTGAGGTCCATACATTCTGATATTCCATGAAGAGCTAGGCACAGCCTCTGAGTGTATGAAGGGGACAGTGCCCCACCTTCCTCTGAGGTCTGGCCATCCTTATGGTCTGTGAAATATAGGAAGGGTCTCATACAGGAGAGACTGATAGGACTGACTGAGGCAGAAAGAGAGACAGAAAGCCTCTTTCTTTCCACATCCTCGTGGACCATCAGAATGGGTGGACCTCACAGGACACAGCGTCCCCATCACACACACAGTGGCTGTGCCCACATTCTAATGAATCATCAAGATGGGTGGACCTCAGAAGTCACTAGGACACTGTCCCCAAAACACACAGACACTGTGCTCACATCCTCATGGGCCATCAGGATGGCTGGACCTCACAGGACACAGGGGACACTGTCCCCATCACGCACACACATGCACACACACACACATGCACACACACACACACACACACACACGACGCTGTGCCCACGTCCTCATGGACCATGAAGATGGGTAGACCTCAGAAGTTACTGGGGAACTGTCCCCAAAACACACAGATGCTGTGCCCACATCCTCATGGACCATCAGGATGGGTGGACCTCACAGGACACGGGGCACTGTTCCCATCACACACACAGAGGCTGTGCGCATGTCCTCATGGACCAACACGATGGGTGGACCTCACAGGACACATGGGCATTGCCCCTATCACTCACACAGAGGCTGTGCCACATTCTCATGGACCATCACGATGGGTGGACCTCACAGGACACGGGGCGCTGTCCCCATCACACACACAGAGGCTGTGCCACGTCCTCATGGACCATCAGGATGGGTGGACCTCAAAGGACACACAGGCATAGTCCCCGTCACACACACAGAGGCTGTGTCACGTTCTCATGGACCATCAGGTTGGGGGGACCTCGGAAGTCAGTGGGGCACTGTTTTCATCACCCAAACAAATACTAGCCTAATTCGGAAAGAATTTCAGCAAAGCGAGACCGTTCTGAGACATTTCACAGAACGTTTCACTTTTTCCATCTTTCTGTGGTTCTCTCAATAGATAGAAATTAGGAGCCTATTTATGGTAGGTCTAAAAAGAAATCTATTGGCAAGACGTCTACGCTTACCCGTGGGACGAGTTCAGTCCCTGCCTTCTAAATATCACTCCTGCAGCTCTGCCCTGAGTCACAGCACATGCTGAAATGCAACCCCACCGCTCACCCGGCTTGCAAGACTGGTAGACCCTCTCCAGCAGCTGTGAGCATTTTCCATCCACCCAGTCGTGGAGGATCCTGGCCAGGATGTACAAGTCTGCTTCCAGAAGACGGTCTTTGAAGAAATCCCCTGGAACATATGGCAGGCACCCCAACGTCAGCCCATAATCCAGCCCCATGTGACTAAACCCAGGTACCAAAGGGCAGCTGCACGGGTCATGCCTTCCCCAGGTCTTCCAGGCTAGTGACCTGCAGAGCAAGTCTTCAAAACCAAAAAGGCTCAGAAGGAAAATCAGAACATACTGAGTGATACGTGTGTCCTCTTTCTCTCCTTCTCCTTTGAAAAATCATGTTATTAGCTGGGCATGGGTGTTCACGCCTGTAATCCCCCATGAGAGGCCAAGGCAAGAGGATAACCTGAGGTCAGCAGTTCGAGACCAGACTGGTCAACGTGGTGAAACCTCGTCTCTACTAAAAACACAAAAATTAGCTGGACGTGGTGACAGACGCCTGTAATCCCGGCTACTCGGGAGGCTGAGGCAGGAGAATCGCTTAAACCTAGGAGGTGTAGGTTGTGGTGAGCCGAGATCGCGCCATTGCACTCCGTCCTGGGAGACACAGTGAGACTCCATCTCAAAAAATAAAAAATAAATTAAAAATATATTTTTAAAAAGACAATACTGAATGGTACGTGTGGCGTGTTTCCTTCTTTAAAAAATCATGTTATTGGCAGGGCGCGGTGGCTCACACCTGTAATTGCAGCACTCCCAAAATGAAGCACGAGGTCAGGAGTTCGAGACCAGCCTGGTCAATGTGGGGAAACTCCATCTCTACTAGAAATACAAAAATTTAGCCAGGCGTGGTAGCACATGCCTGTAATTCCAGCTACACATGAGGCTGAGGTCACAGGGTCACTTCTGAGCCTGGGAGGTGGAGGCTGCAGTGAGCTTATGGTCATATCACTGCTCTCTAGCCTGGGAGACAGAATCACACCCTGTCTCAAAAAAAAAACGGTAGAAATGTGTTTTCTCTTGTTTCTACAAGCAGCTACTTAACTATTCTCAGTTCCATCTCTGGGGCTGCAAAAGATACAATATTTACCCTGTGGATCGTTCTAGAAAAAGTCTGAAGATTCCCATGAGAGTGGGTGGTGCTGCTCTAGGGAAGCCAGTTAGTAGGCTGGCATTTGCAATCAAAGCTGTTCGCTTAGTCAGTCGGTCACATCATCATATGGTCATTTGAAAGACTTCTTTTTTTTTTTTTTTGAGACAGAGTTTCGCTACTGTTACCCAGGCTGGGGTGCAATGGCGCGATCTCGGCTCATCGCAACCTCCACCTCCTGGGTTCAGGCAATTCTCCTGCCTCAGCCTCCCGAGTAACTGGGACTACAGGCACGCGCCACCATGCCCAGCTAAGTTTTTGTATTTTTAGTAGAGATGGGGTTTCACCATGTTGGCCAGGCTGGTCTCAAACTCCTGACCTCAGGTGATCCACCCACCTCAGCCTCCCAAAGTGCTGGGATGACAGGTGTGAGCCACAGTGCCCTGCTAAAATGACTCTTTTTTTCTTTATTACTTTTTTTTAGACGGAGTCTCACTCTGTCCCCCAGGCTGGAGTGCAGTGGCGTGATGGCGGCTCACTGCAACCTCCGCCTCCCAGGCTCAAGCGGTTCTCCTGCCTCAGCCTCCCGAGTAGTTGTGAGGCCCCAGATGCCTGCAGTAAAGGCTCTCTAACTGGAGAGCTGAGGCGGGCAGATCACAAGGTCAAGAGTTTGAGACCATCCTGGCAAACATGGAGAAACCCCATCTCTACTAAAAATACAAAAAAACTAGCCGGGCATGGTGGTGCTGTGTGCCTGTAATCCCAGCTACTAGTGAGGCTGAGGCAGGAGAATCACTTGAACCCATGAGGTGGAGGCTGCAGTGAGCTGAGATTGCACCACTGTGCTCCAGCCTGGGCAACAGAGCCAGATTCTGTGCCAAAAAAAATAAAAATCAAAGAAGTCTTCAGACATGTCTATGCTTCCCCGAGAGACACAAACCCACCTTCCTGGAAGCCGATCTGCTCTTCCTCTGAGAGTGAGAAGTGCTCCTCTGCCGTCCTCACCACTTCTGGGAGGTCAAAAACGGTGATGTGACATCTGGGGTACAGACAACGGCACTGCTTGGCCAGAGCCCCGGCCCCACCTGCGGCGAAGTGGACAAGGTGTGTTTGAGCCTCAGAGGTGAACCCGTCAGACACTGCTCACCCTCCATCCATCATGGACTCATGAAGAATCCGACCTGGGGCACTGGGTCCGTCCGCTGTGTCTTGGATGGATGGTGACGTGACTGCCTGTGGGCCCCTGAACTCGGCTGGTCTTCCTGACTGCGCTGACCCACATGTACGCTGAGTTACCGTGTGATCTTGTGGCTGGCGCAGCGGCCCAGCCAAGCACGGCCAACAGGTATGAAGGGCGCCGTGGCAAGCCCCAGGTACACGATGTCCAAGGAGGACCACAGACAGCTCCAGCCCGTGCCCCTTCTCGGTGATTTTCTTCCCAAGCTCCTCCCCAGGCAAGGGGGACCTTGACCTCTATCATCTCCCTCTACTCACAGTGACTGACGGCCATCACCTTGAAGAAGCTCCCCACCCTGCAAAGAGCCTTCTACCAGCCAGGAGCTGTTCCGGGGACCCGTGCAGTAAGAGGACCACACAGGGCAGGGGGGTCACGGCCCAGAGCCTGACAGCTTTATGGGCTGGACGAGGTGCTCCAGGTGTGAGCTCAGGTTTGTGGGGTTTGTATTTGAAAAGCATGTCCAGTCAGGGTGCACTGGCTCATTCCTATAATCCCAGCACTTTGGGAGGCCGAGGCGGCGAGATCACCTGAGGTCAGGAGTTCGAGACCAGCCTGGCCAACATGGTGAAACTCCATCTCTACTAAAAATACAAAAAAAAAAAAATCAGCCGGGTTTGCTTGTGGTCCCAGCTATTCGGGAGGCTGAGGCAGGAGAATCACTTGAACCCAGGAGACGGAGGTTGCAGTGAGCCCAGATCACACCACTGCACTCCAGCCTGGGCAACAAGAGCAAAACTCTGTCTCAAAAAAATTCAGGATAATCTTCAAATCATCATATTGTTCTAGGTATTTTTCTGTTTTTGTCAATAAAGGAAAACACAGTTGATTTGCTCCTTTTTCCGGTTAAGGGGAATGTTTGACAGCTATTAGATAGCTACAGAGTCAGAATTAATTTTTGATCTGGCAATATCCTAAATCAGTAAAATAATTGAATCCCAAAAGGCTTTTCCTTGCCTCTGTGAAAGATGAAGATCCTCTCATCTGCTGGAAGGTCTGAAAACACAGCATACTTTGAATTTTTTATAAGAAAACTTCTATTGAATGAAACCAAGCAAAGGCTATTCTCGAAAAAAAAAATGCAGAAAATAAAGGACACTGTGAACACACTCTCTATACAAAACAAGAAACACAGCTCTGAGGTTTTCTGCGTGGAGGATACTTACCACCGAGGTCGCACACGAGCGGGAACAGGGACAGGTCGAACACGGTCAGCACACTTCTCCCGTGCATGCTCCACACCTCCCACAGAGCTTGCATGAACTGCACTTGCTCGCCCTCGGACCTGCTGTGCAGAAGCAAGCTTGTAAAAGGTGGCGAAGATTCAGGCAAGCGTCCAGAGCAGAGATGTGGAGAACCCCCTGCCAAGAACAGAGCTGTGTGCCACGTGGGCGCGCCTGGCAGTCTTGCATAGCTGTGCCACACGGGTGCGCCTGGCAGCCTTGCATAGCTGTGCCACATGGGTGCGCCTGGCAGCTTTGCATTTGACACAGAGCGATAAGTGACTGGGGACGGGGGAACCCTAGGTCAGCCACCAAAATGTACCCAGTTCCGGGAGAACCTGGAGTCCCATCAGAACAGACCAGGGTTCTCTGGAAGCCACCGTCGGTATAGATTTCTATCTGAAGAGGAGTTAGGATGTTTACTGTGGGAAGCAGAAAAGGTCCTTTTTAAACTTTCCTGTCTTGTTAAGGAATAAGTGTGTTGGCCAGGCGCGGTGGCTCACACCTGTAATCCCAGCACTTTGGGAGGCCAAGGCAGGTGAATCACAAGGTCAGGAGATCAAGACCATCCTGGCCAACATGGTGAAATCCCGTCTCTATTAAAAATACAAAAATTAGCTGGGCATGGTGGCACTCGCCTGTAGTCCCAGCTGCGTTGGAGAGGCTGAGGCAGGAGAATTGCCTGAACCCAGGAGGCGGAGGTTGCAGTGAGCCGAGATCACGCCATTGCACTCCAGCCTGGGTAACAAGAGCGAAACTCCGTCTCAAAAAAGAAAAAATAATCATCATCATAACTGTGCTGATAACTCTGTGAAGCCCCATCCTATGTAGCTGTTAGAAACGCGGAGCTCACAGGCATGTAGTACATTCTACGTCCTTGTACTTTCACCGAGATATCAGAGCTGGACGTGCTCACAGGCGGGTCCCAGCTCTCCGTGGCTTTCGCCTGTTTAGAAAAATTTTAAGTTGTCAGCCAGTTGGGTTTTAGTTTAGATGCTGAGGTCTGGCTCCGGCCCATGGAGTTCAGACACGGCAGGAAGGACGACCCCACGTGCGTCAGGGATACATGCGTGTGTTTTCCTTTGTTCATTGTACTCTCGTGGCACGATGGCTAGTGAGGGTCCCCTCCCTGCTGCCCGGGAAGTAAAAACTGCGTTGCTGAGGAATCCTCTGTCTCAGGGCTGATGTTTCTTTGCCACGCCGAGCGTCTATTTCCAACATTTAAGAAGAAAGTCAATAATATGTCCCCCCACCGACCCACCCACAGAGGTCAGCTCCAGAGGACGAATCCGGGAAGTGGGGGAGTCTTCACATCCTGGGGCATGTGTCCCAGAAAGTGGGAATTCAGGTTGGAGAGAGGAGGTTAGAGAAAAGGCAGAATGGCCAGGCAAGGTGGCTCACACCTGTAATCCCAGCACTTTGGGAGGCTGCGGCGGGCAGATCACCTGAGGTCAGGAGTTCAAGACAAGCCTGGCCAACATGGTGAAACCCCATCTCTACTAAAAAGAACAATAATTAGCTGGATGTGGTGCTGTGCACCTGTTGTCCCAGCTACTTGGGAGGCTGAGGCAGGAGAATCGGTTGAACCCAGGAGGCAGAGGTTGCAGTGAGCTGAGATCACACCATTGCACTCCAGCCTGGGTGACAGAGCGACACTTCATCTAAAAAAAAAAAGAGAGAGAGAGAGACAGAAAAGGCAGAAATTAGGAATGAAGGAAAGTGACATGGAGGCAGGAAGGATGGGTGGACACAGAGGCGGACAGAGCTGTGGTGTCGGGGGGGTCTCCTCCTTCTCCTCCCCAGAGCTCCTGGGACTGCTGACCTCGTGGTCCACCCACCTCAGCCTCTCAAAGTGCTGGGATTACAGGCATGAACCATCACTCCCGGCCTTTTTTTTTTTTTTTTAAACGGAGTCTTGCTAAGTCTCCAGGCTGGAGTGCAGTGGTGCTGTATCAACTCACTGCAACCTCAGACTCCCATGTTTAAGTGGGTCTCCAGCCTGATCCTCCTGAGTAGCTGGGATTACAGGCACTCACCACCACGCCCAGCTAATTTTTGTATTTTTAGTATAGATGGGGTTTCTCCAGGTTGGCCTGGCTGGTCTCAAACTCCTGACCTCAGGTGATCCACCCACCTTGGCCTCCCAAAGTGCTGGGATTACAGGCGTGAGACCCCTCACCCGGCCAAATAAACACATGTGAGTTGGTTTTGAAGTGACGACGTTACCTGTAGATGGCTGTAAAAAGCTCTTCTGCGGGAACTCCGAAGGTCCGCAGATATTGGTTCTTGCCTTCTCTAAGAAAAGAGAGAAAACAGTGCTGCAATGAGCATTCGTGTGCATGTGTCCTTATAGTAGAACAATTTATAATCCCCTGGATATATACCCAGTCATGGGATTGCTGGGTCAAATGGAATTTCTATTTCTAGGTCCTTGACGAATCGCCACACCGTCTTCCACAATGGTTGAACTAATTTACACTCCCACCAGCAGTGTAAAAGTGTTCCTATTTCTCCACATCCTCTCCAGCATCTGTTGTGTCCAGATTTTTTAATGATCGCCATTCTAACTGGCATGAGATGGTATCTCAATGTGGTTTTGATGTCCATTTTTCATTGATGATAGACTGGACAGGGAAAATGTGGCACATATACACCATGGAATATTATGCAGTCATAAAAAATGATGACTTCATGTTCTTTGCAGGGACATGGATGAACCTGGAAACCATCATTCTCAGCAAACTGACCCAAGAACAGAGAACCAAACACCACGTTCTCACTCATAGGTGGGTGTTGAACAATGAGAACACATGGACACAGGGAGGGGAGCATCACACACTGGGGTCTGTTGGAGAGAAATAGGGGACGGACAGTGCGGGATGAGGAGTTCGGGAGAGATAGCATGGGTAGAAATGCCAGATAAAGGTGAAGGGGAGGAAGGCAGCAAATCACACTGCCACGTGTGTACCTATGCAACTATCTTGCATGTTCTTCACCTGTACCCCAAAACCTAAAATGCAATTAAAAAATTAAAAAGAAAAGAAAAGGAAAAGAAAAGAGAGAAAAGGCTGTTGCCTGTTTCAATCTCAAGACGAACTCTGATCTTTTTCTTCCTTGCCCAAATTCCTATCTAAGGGGCCTGTGGAGTCACCCCTTATAAACCATAACGTCTCATAAAATGGATTTTATTTTATTTTATTTTAGAGACAGAGTCTCACTCTGTCACCCAGACTGGAGTGCAATGGTGCAATCTCAGCTCTCCACAACCTCCGCCTCCCGGGTTCAAGTGATTCTCCTGCCTCAGCCTCCTGAGTAGCTGGGATTACAGGCATCCACCACCACACCCCAGTAATTTTTGTATTTTTAGTAGAGACGGGGTTTCACCAAGTTGGCCAGGCTGGTCTTGAACTCCTGACCTCACGCAATCCACCCGCCTCGGCCTCCCAAACTCCTGGGATATCAAGTGTGAGTCACTGCACCAGGCCTACCATTACTTTTAATGGCAAAAAAAAAAAAAAAAAAAAAAAGCAATTACATTGTTTGTTTGTTTTTGAGATGGAGTCTCATTCTGTCTCCCAGGCTGGAGTGCAGTGGTGAGATCTTGGCTCACTGCAACCTCCACCTCCCGAATTCAAGTGATTCTCTTGCCTCAGCCTCCCGAGTAGTTGGGATTATAGGTCCCCACCACCGTGCCAGGCTGATTTTTGTATTTTTGGTACAGTGTTTCACTATGTTGCCCAAGCTAGTCTCAAACTCCTGACCTCTGGTAATCCACCCACCTCAACCTCCCAAAGTGCTGGAATTACAGACGTGAGCCACTGCACGTGGCGTAAAAACTCAACTACCTGTGCACCAGCCTAGTACAATTCAAGCCACCGCTGTTGCTCTCCACCCCTGTTTTGAATCCTCTTCCTTCTCTTCCTTTCTCCTTCTGCCAAAGCAGCACGAATGACTTTCACCTGGGGGCACATCCCTGCACATCCCAGCATAAACGGGTGAGCTCTGTCAGCCAATACCAAGTGATTTCTGCCACCTGCTCTGGGTGAACAATTCTAGCAAGGTCATGTTTGCTCCTGCAGGAAACCTGCCATTTTACCTCCTCCAGGCGCTCACCTGCAATGCCAGCAATTTGGGAGGCCAAGGCAGGCAGATCACTTGAGGTCAGGAGTTTGAGACCAGCGTAGCCAAAATGGCAAAACCTCTCTTTAGTAAAAATACAAAAGTTAGCTGGGTGTGGTGGCAGGTGCCTGTAATCCTAGCTACTCAGGAGGCCAAGACGAGAGAATCTGTCTTTTTTTTTTTTTTTCTCTGAGACAGAGTTTCGCTCTTTTTGCACAAGCTGGAGTGCAATGGCGTGATCTCGGCTCACTGCAACCTCCACCTCGCAGATTCAAGCGATTCTCCTGTCTCACCCTCCCAAGTAGCTGGGATTACAGGCATGCACCACCACGCCTGGCTAATTTTTGTATTTTTACTAGAGACGGGGTTTCTCCACGTTAGTCACACTGGTCTCGAACTCCCCGCCTCGGGTGATCCATCCGCCTCAGCCTCCCAAAGTGCTGGGATTACAGGCGTGAGCCATCGCACCTGGCCAGGAGAACCTCTTGAACCCAGGAGGTGGAGGTTGCAGTGAGCCCCTTCACGAGCCCCCCAGGGGGAGTCCTGAGACTCGGTCACTGCCTGGATACAATCCCTACCTCACAGCCTGTGCCAGGTGGCCCCAGCAATGGTAAGTGGTCCTGGCCATGTACAGCAGCATACTGCACTGTGAGGTCGGGCTGACCCTGCTCAGGTAGACTCTGGACATCTCCGTGTTCCCATAGAAAGCTGAAAAACACACAAAGAAAATGGAGAAAAAGCAGTGAGATTCCAAGTCCCTGCTAGGCGGACGCTCCCCAGCACGCCAGCACGGAGACTTCCACATAATCTTCACCTGGGAGCGCCGACGCCCCTACCTACATCCAGGGGCTTCTACGGAAGGCACAAAGGGGACCCCGGGCAGCTGGCACCCCAAGTGGGTTCAGCTTCTACAAATCCCATTGAGAGTTTGGGTGGAGCGAGAACAAACGAAGATGAGCCATAAGAGAAAACATACATTATATTCCACAGAACATTTAAAATAATTTAGTGACCCCAGGCACAGTGGCTCACACCTGTCATCCCACCCCTTTGGGAGGGCGAGGCGGACAGATCACTTGAGGTCAGGAGTTCGAGACCAGGCTGGCCAACATGGCAAAACCCCGTCTCTACTAAAAATACAAATATTAGCCAGGCGTGGTGGTACATGCCTGTAGTGTCAGCTTCTCGGGAGGCTGAGGCAGGAGAATCATTTGAGTCCAGGAGGTGGAGACTGCACAGTGACCCGAGATCATGCCACTGCCCTCCAGCCTGGGTGACAGAGTAAGACTCCATCCCCCTCCCCCTGCCAAAAAAAAAAAAAGATATACTAGAGAAAGAAGTCAAATAGTCAAATATGCATTTCGGCCAGGTGAGGTGGCTCATGCCTGTAATCCCAGCCACTTTAGATTCTGGGGCAGGAAAATCACTTGAACCCGGGAGGCAGAGGTTGCAGTGAGCCGAGATTGTGCCATTGCACTCCAGCCTAGGCAACAAGACTGAAACGTATCTCACAAAAAAAATAAAAATAAACAAAATATCCAGCCAACACTATCATTCACATAAATGGCGGTTTTTTGTTCTTGATTTTTCTTTTTTTCTTTTTTTTTTTTTTGAGACAGAGTTTCGCTCTTGTTATACAGGTTGGAGTGCAATGGCGCGATCTCAGCTCACCGCAACCTCTGCCTCCTGGGTTCAGGCAATTCTCCTGCCTCAGCCTCCCGAGTAGCTGGGACTACAGGTGTGCACCACCATGCCCAGCTATTTTTTTGTATTTTTAGTAGAGACGGGGTTTCACCATGTTGACCAGGATGGTCTCGATCTCTTGACCTCATGATCCACTCGCCTCAGACTCCCAAAGTGCTGGGATTACAGGCTTGAGCCACCGCGCCCGGCCCTTGATTTTTCTTTTGACACAGGGTCTTCCTCTGTTGCCGAGGCTGGAGTGTAGTGGTGTGATCACAGCTCTCTGAAGCCTCGAACCCCTGGGCTCAGGCGATCCTCCCGCCTCAGCCTTTTGCTGAGGTAGTTAGGACCACAGGCTCGTGCCGCATGCCTGGCTAAATCTGTATTTTTTGTACAGATGGGATCTTGCTACGTTGCCCTGGCTCATCTTGAACTCCTGGGCTCAAGCAATCCTCCTGCCTCAGCCTTGAGAGTAGGTGGAACCACACTTGTGTACCACCACCCCCAGTTAATGTTTGTATTTTTCTTTTCTTGAGATAGAGTCTTGTTCTGTCACCCAGGCTGCAGTGATGCGATCTCTGCTCACTGCAACCTCCACCTCCCAGGTTTAAGCAATTGTCTGCCTCAGCCTACTGAGTAGCTGGGATTACAGGCGCCCACCACCACGCCCAGCTAATTTTTGTATTTTTATTAGAGACAGGGTTTCACCATATTGACCAGGATGGCCTCTATCTCCTGAGTTCAAGTGATTCCCCTGCCTCAGCCTCCCAACTAGCTGGGATTACAGACTCATGCCATCATGCCTGGATAATTTTTTTTTTTTTTTTTTTTTGTGTTTTGGTATAGATGGGGTTTCACCATGTTGACCAGGATGGTCTCAATTTCCTGACATCGCGATCTGCCTGCTTCGACCTCACAAAATGAAGTATGAGCCACCATTCCCGGCCAGTTTTTGTATTTTTTTAATTAGAGAAGGGATTTCACTGTGTTGGCCAGGCTGGTCTCAAACTGCTGACCCCAGGTGATCCGCCCACCTCGGACTCCCAAAGTGCTGGTAGGCACCGCTCCCGGCCTGGTCTCGCTTTTTACAGAACACGTGGGACGCCAAGGGTGCCCACTTACAAGGCCTCCTCCAAAGCGCCCATGTCCTCATCTTGTCCTCCCCTCATCTCCAACTTCAGCAGCTTCAGGGACACGCAGGAGTCCAGCAGGCACTCCATGGCGTGGGAGCTGGCTCCCACTGCTGCAGCCACGGCCAGGGGCCCTGGGGCCTCTGCGAGGAGGTCAAACACTCCCAGCTCACAGGCAACAAAGAGAACCTTCCGGAAGGACAGAAATAAAAGGTCAGCACTCAGCCTCTTGGGAACCAGAGTTGTAGAAACACACACCATGTCGGGCTGGGGAGGGAGGCGTTTTTAATTTTTATTTTTGTTTATTTATTTTTTAAATTGCATTTTATGTTTTGGGGTACATGTGCAGAACATGCAAGACATTTGCATAGGTACACACATGGCAGTGTGTTTTGCTGCCTTCCTCCCCTTCACCCATATTTGGCATTTCTCCCCAGGCTATCCCTCCCCAGGCTATCCCTCCCCAGCTCCCCGCTTCCCCAGGCTATCCCTCCCCAGCTCCCCCCCTCCCCAGGCTATCTCTCCCCAGGCTATCCCTCCCCAGGCTATCCCTCCCCAGCTCCCCCCCTCCCCAGGCTATCCCTCCCCAGATCCCCCCCCTCAGCTCCCCTCCCTCCCCCCGTCCCTTGTTTATTTTTGAGACATAGTCAAATGAGACTACACCACTATGGAAAACAGGCACTTTTATTTTTACTCATCTTTTAAAAATCATTGATTTTTGGGGGGGATGGAGTCTCACTCTGTCCCCCAGGCTGGAGTGCAGTGGCGTGATCTCGGCTCAGCGTAACCTCCACCTCCCGGGTTCAAGCAACACTTTTGCCTCAGCCTCCAGAGTATCGGGGATTACAGGCACACACCACCATGCCCTTCTAGTTTTGGTATTTTTAGTGGAGATGGGCTTTCTCACCATACTGGCCAGGCTGGTCTCGAACTCCTGACCTCAGGTGATCCACACACCTCAGCCTCCCAAAGTGCTGGGATTATAGGCATGAGGCACTGTGCCCGGCCTGGATGCAATTCTTAGCACCTGATAAGACTTGAGTCTGTATAACAAGCCTATTTTCAACCTTATGATCAGTTTATCAAGATAGTAAATGCTTTTTCTTTTTTTTGATGGAGTGTCGCTCTTGTAGCCCAGGCTGGAGTGCAATGGCCCAATCTCAGCTCACCTCAACCTCCACCTCCTGGGTTCAAGTGATTCTCCTGTGTCAGCCTCCTGAGTAGCTGAGATTACAGACATGCATCACCACACTCAGCTGATTTTGTATTTTTATTTATTTGTTTTTTTGAGACAGAGTTTCACTCTTGTTGCCCAGGCTGGAGTGCAATGGCGTGATCTCGGCTCACCGCAGCCTCCACCTCCTGGGTTCAAGCAATTCTCCTGCCTCAGCCTCCTGAGTAGCTGGGACTACAGACGCGCACCACCATGCCCAGCTAATTTTTGTATTTTTAGTAGGGACGGGGTTTCACCATGTTGACCGGGATGGTCTCGATCTCTTGACCTCGTGATCCACCCTCCTCAGCCTCCCAAAGTGCTGAGATTACAGGCGTGAGCCACCGCGCCCGGCTTGATTTTGTATTTTTGCCGGGGTTTCTCTATGTTAGTCAGGCTGGTCTCGAACTCCCAGCCTCAAGTAATCTGCCCGCCTTGGCCTCCCAACATGCTGGGATTACAGGCGTGAACCACAGCACCCAGAAGATTCTTTTAATTTCAATTGAATTTTCATATCTAGCTGTAGGGTACATGTACAGTGTGTGCAGGTTTGTTACATTTGTAAAGGTGTGCCGTGGTGGTTTGCCACTCAGATCAATTAATCACCTAGGTATCAAGCCCAGCATGTATTAGCTTTTTTTCTGATGCTCTCCCACCTCCTACCCCCGCAAACGGGTCCAGTGTGTGATGTTCCCCTCCCTGTGGCCATGTGTTCTCATTCTTCAACTCCCGCTTATCAGTGAGAACATGTGGTATTTGGTTTTCTGCTCCTGTGTTATTTGCTGGGGATAATGGCTTCCAGCTCCATCTGTGTTCCTGCAAACAACATGATCTCGTTCCTTTTCATGGGTGTATAGTATTTCACAATGTATATCTACCACATTTTCTCTCTCCAATCTATCCTTGATGGGCATTTGGGTGGTGACCATTGTTCCTTCTGTCTTTATAAATTTGTTTATTCTAGATTAAACTGTGACATGTATATTGCAGTTTATATGTATACAAATTATACATATATAATATAATAATGTAATATATATTATATAGATAAAATAGTATATATAAAATATGTGGTATCATGTGCACTGAAGTGACTTTTCTCCCAAGATTTGGAACCCACGTGTGTGTGATGTTCCCCTCCCTCTGTCCCTATGTTCTCACTGTTCAACACCCACTTATGAGTGAGAACATGTGGTGTTTGGTTTTCTGTCCTTGTGTGAGTTTGCTTAGAATGATGGTTTCCAGCTTCATCCCTGTCCCTGCAAAGGACGTGAACTCATCCTTTTTCATGGCTGCATAGTATTCCATGGTGTCTATGTGGCACATTTTCTTTATCTAGTCTATCACTGATGGGAATTTCTTAGGGGAGGAATAGCAGGAGGTGGGGGGCTAGGGGAGGATTAGCAGCGGATGGGGGATTGGTGAGGGAGAGCATTAGGAGCAACACCTAACAGAGATGATGGGGGGACGGATGCAGCAAACCAGCATGGCATGTGTGTACCTATTAACAGTCCTGTATGATCTGCACATGGACCCCAGAACTTAAAGTATTATTAATAATTTTTTTTTAAAGAAAGAACCCAACAAACCACCCCCCTGAACACCACTGTGAACCACTGGCTGGCTTTGAACCAGCGGTCAGCAGCCCCAGCGGGCCGCAGGTGTTCAAACGAGGCAAAGGCAGGCTGCTGTTAGCACACTTACTGTTCAACAGGAAAGGAAACTTCAAAAAGGAACTTTTCTACTTCCCACAATGTCTCAGGTCTCCCCAAAGTGTATAAAACCAAGCCACGCCCCGACCACCTTGGGGATATGGTCTCAGGACCCCCTGAGGCTGTGTCACGGGTGCACACCTTTAACGTGGGCTAATAAACCTGCTAAAATGATTGACACTCGTCATTTTTCCTGATCGATGCTCCCAATAGTGGAACATGAGTGTGATGAACGGAAGTCTATCCCCTCCTCCACGTCGCACACAGGATAGCTGTGGGAAGCACAAAGGTTCCTTCTTAAAGTTTCCTTTCTTGTTAAAGAATAAGTGTGCTAATAACTCTCTGTGAAGCCCCATCCTATGTGGCTGTTAGACACTCGAGCTCACAGGCACGTAGGACATTCTACGTCCTTGTACTTTCACTGAGATACCAGAGCTGGACGTGCTCACAGGTGGGTCCCAGCTCTCCGTGGCTTTCACCTGTTTAGAAAAGTTTTAAGTTTTCAGCCAGTCGGGTTTTAGTTTAGATGGTGAGGTCTGGCTCCGGCCCATGGAGCTCAGACACGGCAGGAAGGACGACCCCACATGTGTCAGGGATACATGTGTGTGTTTTCCTTGGTTCATTGTACTCTCATGGCACGATGGCCAGCGAGGGTCCCCTTCCTGCAGCCCTGGACGTAAAAACTGCATTGCTAAGGGATTCTTTGTCTCGGTGCTGATGTTTCTTTGTAGCACCGAGTCTGTGTCCAGCATCTATTTGCAGAAATGTCCTACCTGTGACACCATGAAGCCGTTTGCGTAGTCAGTGAGGAGGCGATAGCAGTGATCCTCCGAGGAACTCATGTTCTCTGCAATCCAGCAGTGGCGTCCGGAGTCCCCGCAATGTTTGCTTCAAGGCGCACGGAGCCTGCTACCAAGCTGGTAACAGCCTGCCAGCCACCTGCTCACGGAGGCTGCCTGAAGCTCCCTGACAGCTGCCCAGTAATGAAACAAACACAGATCGCTCCAGAAATTTCCATTAAGCTTATTAGTGGATCAGGAAGTGTGTGGGAATTCCCTGGCTTCTTGCGTACGTTTCTGCAGCCCTAAATAATCTTCATGAATCCTTGAATCATCGGGTGGAGAACTCATCCCAAACCAATATGCTCAGTGGTCATGAGCCCAAAGTAATCGTCTTAGGGATTGAACAGGTTCTGTGTTCATTTGTGGGGCTCCTGTGAATTTCCACTAACTGGCTGGCTCAAAACCCAGTTCTCCCACAGTTCCAGAGGCTGGAAGACCAATATCAAAATGTCAGCAGCCCAGCCTGGGAAACATATTGAGACCCATTCTTTTTTTTGAGACAGAACCTCACTCTGTCACCCCAGGCTGGAGTGCAATGGCAAGATCTCCGTTCACTGCAACCTCCATTTCCTGGGTTCAAGCAATTCTCCTGCCTCAGCCTCCCGGATAGCTGGGATTACAGGCATGTACCACCCCGCCCAGCCATTTTTCAGGTTTTTAGTAGAGATAGGATTTCACCATGTTGGTCTCAAACTCCTGACCTCAAGTGATCCATCTGCCTCGTCCTCCCAAAGTGCCGGGATTACAGGTGTGAGCCACCGCGCCTGGCTAATTTTTCAATTCTTTGAACATATGGGGGTCTCACTACATTGCCAAGGCTGGTCTCAAACGCCTGACCTCAGGGGACCCTCCCACTGGACGGTTCAGTGGCTTATATTCCCAGCACTTTTGGAGACCGAGGCGGGTGAATCACCTGAGGCCAGGAGTTCAAGACCAGCCTGGTCAACATGGCAAAACCCCATCTCTACATAAAATACAAAAAGATTAGCAGGGCATGATGGTGCACAGCTAGGATTCCAGCTACTCGGGAGACTGAAGTAGGAGAATCGCTAGAACTCGGGAGGCGGGGGTTGCAGTGAGCAGAGATTGCGTCACTGCACTCCAGCCTGGTTGACAGAGTGAGACTCTGCCTCAAAAAAAAAAAAAAAAAAATCGTCCCACTTCAGCCTAGACATCTTGCAACTTTTATTTGGACAATTAAAATGCCTGCATATAATTAAAATGTGACCGTGGCAGGTCTCTGCCCCATTTCTGAGGGCACGTGGTGTGTGTGGGGGGTGAAGAAAAGGTTCATAGTATGAGCTCAGCTCCATCTTGTCAAGTATGCCTGTTTGTGTTGTGGTTGGATAGAGAGTGGAGTGTAATATACCCAGAGTGATTTTCTAGGGGAAGGATATAAGTACAGGCTTGGCCGCACACGGTGGCTCAAGCCTGTCATCCCAGCAATGTAAGAGGCTGAGGTGGGCAGATCACCTGAGGTTGGGAGTTCAAGACCAGCCTGGGCAACATGGCGTAACCCTTTCTCTACTAAAAGTACAAAAATTAGCCTGGTGTAGTGGCACGTGTTGTAATCCCAGCACTTTGGGAGGCTGAGGCGGGTGGATCAGTTAAAGTCAGGAGTTCGAGACAAGCCTGGGCAACATGATGAAAACCTATCTCTACTAAAAATACAAAAATTAGCTGGACATGGTGGCTGTCCCCTGTAATCTGAGGTACTTGGGAGGCTGAGGCAGGAGAGTCTTTTGAACCCAGGAGGCAGAGGTTGCAGTGAGCCAAGATCGCACCACTGCAAAAATTAGCCGGGCGTGGTGGCTCACATCTGTCATCCCAGCACTTTGGGAGGCCAAGGCAGGAGGATCACTTGAGGTCAGGAGATGGAGACCAACCTGGTTAACATGGTGAAACCCCATCTCTACTAAAAATACAAAAATTAGCCGGGCGTGGTGGCGTGTGCCAATAATCTTAGCTACTCAGGAGGCTGAAGCAGGAGAATCATTTGAACCCGGGAGGCGGAGGTTGCAGTGAGCAGAGATCGCAGCAGCCTGGGCAACAGAGTGAGACTCTGTCTCCAAAATAACTAAATAATAAATAAAAATAAATAATAAATTAGCATGTCCTTGAAGTTTAGGGCAATGAAGCATCCTCGGGGGCACTTTACCAGGGGACAGAAGGGGCTGGCCTCTGATCCCATGTGCTTAATGTAACCCCACAGTGACTCAGGAGATCAAGTCCCTGACTGCTGCTGTCGGATTTCGCAGGGATCTCAGTTAAGGCGATTGCCTTAGGGATTGAGAAGGGCTGCGAACACAGTCGTGTCGGAGGGGAGCCTTTTCCAAAGCTCACGAACAGACACCCTTCAAAAGAAGACATGCACATGGCTTGGAGGCATGTCTATCAGTCCGTTTTCCTGCTATTGATAAACACATCCCCAAGACTGTGTCATTTATAAAGAAAACAGACTTTAGCCAGGCGCGGTGGCTCACACCTGTCATCCCAGCACTTTGGGAGGCCGAGGCGGCAGATCATCAGGTCAGGAGTTCAAGACCAGCCTGACCAACATGGTGAAACCCCTTCTCTACCAAAAATTAAAAAAAAAAAATTAGGCACAGTGTCTCACACCTATAATCCCAGCTACTTGGGAGGCTGAGGCTGCAGAATCTCTTGAATTCGGGAGGCGGAGGTTGCAGTGAGCCAGGATCGTGCCACTGCAGTCCAGCCTGTTCAACAAGAACAAAACTCCATCTCAAAACAAAAAGAGAGAAAAAAAGATTTAATGGACTCACAGTTCCACATGGCCGGGGAGGCCACGCAATCATGTTGGAAGTCAAGGAGGATGAAAGGCATGTCTTATATGGCGGTAGGCAAGGAAGTGTGTGCAGGGGAACTGCCCTTTATAAAATCATCAGATCTCAGCTGGGCTAGGGCTCACATGTGTAATCCCAGCACTTTAAGAGGCTGAGGCGGGTGGATTGCCTGAGGTCATGAGCTCGAGACCAGCCTGGCCAACATGGAGAAACACCATCTCTACTAAAAATACAAAAAATTAGCCCAGCATGGTGGCAGACGCCTGTAATCCCAGCTAATCAGGAGACTGAAGCAGGAGAATCGTTTGAACGCGAGAGACGGAGGTTGCAGTGAGCTGAGATGGCGCCATTGCACTCCAGCCTGGGTAACAAGAGCGAAACTCCGTCTCAAAAAATAAATAAATAAAACCATCAGATCCCATGACACTATTTCAGTATCATGAGAATAGCACAGAAAAGGCCAGCCCTCCCACAGGATTCAATTACCTCTCACATGGGAATTGTGGGAGTTACAATTCAACATGAGTTTTGGGTGGGGACGCAGCCTGACCATGTAACATATGAAACAAGGGCCAGCGTCACTGATCATCAGGGACACCCACATCAAAACCAGACCAAGGCCGGTCGCGGTGCCTCACACCTGTCATCCCAGCGTTTCGGGAGGCCAAGGCGGGCGGATCACCTGAGGTGGAGAGTTCGAGACCAGCCTGGGCCACGTGGTGAAACCCTGTCTCTACTAAAAATACAAAGATTAGCCGGGTGTGGTGGAGCGCACCTGTAATCCCAGCACTTTGGGAGGCTGAAGCGGGTGAATCACCTGAGGTCTCAAGTTCAAGACCAGCCTGACTGACATGGAGAAAGCCCATCTCCACTAAAACAGATGCAAAATTAGCTGGCCATGATGGTGGGTGCCTGTAATCCCAGCTACTCCAGAGGCTGAGGCAGGAGACTCGCTTGAACCCGGGAGGCGGAGTTTGCGGTGAGCCGAGATCACACCATTGCACTCCAGTCTGGGCAACAAGAGCAAAACTCGGTCAGGAAAAAAAACACCACCACATTTTCCTGGTCCCTGTCTCCTGTGAGTATAACTCGGTTAGACAGCAGCTGTATAGTATGTGTTTTTGTTCGTATTTTACAGGAAGTTTTGGGACACACGTGTCAGGACAGGTACACACGTGCCATGGGGGTTGGAGCCACCAACCCATCATCCAGGTTTTAAGCCCCACGTGCTAGAAGGTGATGGGCACTGTGGACAGAAGGGGATGGGAGGGAGAGCTGAATTGTGGGGTGGAGGGGGTTGGGGGAGTCCTTGAGATCTGAGGCAGCACAGAGTGGTGGTGCTCCCCAGAAACAGCAGCAGGAGCTGCAGGTACCCTGCAGTACCAGCCCTGCCTCCAGGCTGTTCAAAGAAGGGCTGTGAACCCCATGAGGCTAGAGTATCTGGAAAGACGGAGGGAGGACAGGGGCAGTGGACAGAAGAGACTGTAGCATTAAACCCTCAGGGGCATTGCAGGAACCCCTCCCCCCACAACCTTGGGACACGGTCTGGCAGAAGGGTGTCGGGAGGGGTATTCGTGGCCTGCACACAGTCAGCAGCTGGCATTTGGGGACGAGATGTGGCGGACACAGAGTCGGCCAGAAAGTCTAGGAGGTTCTGTACCACTCAGGTGAGTGTAACACTCAGGAAGCTGGGCTGGGGTAGGACGGGGTGTCCTGGAGTCTTGGCTGGGGTAGGACGGGGTGTCCCGGAGTCTGGGCTGGAGGAGATACGGGGTGACCTGGAGTCTGAACTGGAGGAGGGACAGGGCGTCCCAGAGTCTTGGCTGGGGTAGGACGGGGTGTCCTGGAGTCTTGGCTGGAGGAGGGATGGGGTGACCCAGAGTCTGGACTGGAGGAGGGACGGGGTGTCCTGGAGTCTTGGCTGGGGTAAGACGGGTGTCCTGGAGTCTGGGCTGGAGGAGGGATGGGGTGACCTGGAGTCTTGGCTGGGGCAGTGACAGGGTAACCTAGAATCTTGGCTGGGGCAAGGACGGTGTGTCCAGGAGTCTTGGCTGGAGGAGGGATGGGGTGTCCCGGAGTCTGGGCTGGAGGAGGGACGGGGTGACCTGGAATCTTGGCTGGGGGACGGACGGCATATCCTGGAGTCTTGGCTAGGGAAGTGATGGGGTGACCTGGAATCTTGGCTGGGGGAAGGACGGGGTGTCCTGGAGTCTTGGCCGGGGGAGGGACAGGGTGTCCTGAGTCCTGGCTGGAGGAAGGATGGGGTGTCCTGGAGTCTTGGCTGGGGGAGGGACGGGGTGTCCTGAGTCCTGGCTGGAGGAAGGATGGGGTGTCCTGAAGTCTTGGCTGGGGGAGGGACAGGGTGACCTGGAGTCTTGGCTGGAGGAGGGACGGGGTGTCCTGGAGTCTTGGCTGGGGGAGGGACGGGGTGTCCTGGAGGAATCAACCAGCATGGGGTTCATGTCCTCCAGCAGGTGAGAAGGAAGGAGAGCCAGGGAGGACAGGCAGGTGCCCAGAAGGGAGGTGTGGGGGGACCATTCCAGCCTGGACACCTGGGCAACGCCACTCCACCTGCCCCTGCCCCAAGGGGCCTGTCCGCCGGCAGCTTCTGCAGTCCCCGGGGAGACGCCGCAGGACTGCTGAATGGGACTCTAAAACCCCAGCCCACCTAGACATCACCACCTGGACATCCAAGGCTGTGGCCGACGGCTGGGGTCTGTCCTATGCCCCCTCATGCCTGTTTTACTATTGTATTTTTTAAGTTATTTTTTGAGAGACAGAAGGTCTCTCTTTTAGACATAGGGTCTCACTCTGTCGCCCAGGCTGGACTGCAGTGGCACAATCATTGCTCACTGTAGCCTTGAACTCCTGGGCTCAAGCGATCCTCCCACCTCAGCCTCCTGAGTAGCTGGGGCCGCAAGTATTCAACACCATGCTCAGCAATTTTTTTTTTTTTTTTGAGATGGAGTCTTGCTGTGTTGCCCAGGCTGGAGTGCAGTGGTGCAATCTCAGCTCACCGCAACCTATTCCTCCTGGGTTCAAGCGATTCTCCTGCCTCAGCCTCCTGAGTAGCTGGAATTACAGGTGCACCACCATGCCCAGCTAATTGTTCTGTATTTTTAGTAGAGACACGATTTCACCGTGTTCGCCAGGCTGGTCTCGAACTCCTGACTTTGTCATCCTCCTGCCTCTGCCTCCCCAAGTGCTGGGATTACAGGCCTCAGCCACTGCACCCGGCCATGTGCAGCTGGTTTAAAAACTTAAAAGGTTTTGTATTTTCGCTAGAGACAAGCCCTCGCAACATTGTCCAGGCTGGTATCGAACTCCTGGGCTCAATGAGTCCTCCTGCGTCAGCCTTCTGAATAGCTGGGGCTACAGGTGCCCACCACCAAGGCTGACTAATGCTTTATTTTTGCAGAGATGGGGTCTTGCTATGTTGCCCAGGCTGGTCTTGTACTCCTGACCTTGTGATCCGCCCGCCTTGGCCTCCCACAGTGCAGGGATTACAGGCATGAACCACCGTATGCATGTGTAATATTCATCTAAAATGTTTCAAAAATGCACAGTGCATTTTACACATAGAATAGATGATGTTTCAAAATACCTTTGCTTCATCTGTCAGCTGGGGGCCCATGGAATTTGAACCATAGCGTTCTGACAACCATATTCATCCATTTCAACAGTACACATGAAGGAATTAACGGCAGTTCATGCCATATTGACACTTTTGAAATATTTTTTTTTTACTTTTTTTAAAGACAGAGTCTTGCTCTGTCCCCCAGGCTAGAGTGCAGTGGCACGATCTCGGCTCACTGCAACCTCCGTCTCTGGGGTTCAAGTGATTCTCCTGCCTCAGCCTCCCCAGTAGCCGGGATTACAGGCACATGCCACCACACCCAGCTAATTTTTGTATTTTTAGTAGAGAGAGGGTTTCACCATGTTGGCCAGGCTGGTCTCGAACTCCCAACCTCAGGTGATCCACCTGCCTCCCAAAGTGCTGGGATTACGGGCATGAACCACCATGCCTGGCCATTCTGCAATTCCAGCTGGAAGGAGAGCGGAGATACGGGTGCATGTAGAAAAAGCAGTCATGTGTCTATGGTGACAGTCTCTGTGCCCACATGGACCCATTATTCAGCGCCCACTCATAAGTGAGAACAGGCTGCATTTGCCGTTCTGTGTGTCACGGCCTCCAAGGTGACAAAACCGCATTTCTATGCCCTAAATCTATAATAACACATAAAGCTTTAAAACATGGGCCAGGTGCGGTGGCTCAGGCCTGTCATCCCAGCACTTTGGGAGGTTGAGGTGGGTTGATCACGAGGTCAGGAGTTCGAGGCCAGCCTGGCCAATATGGTGAAACCCCATCTCTACTAATAAGACAAAAATTACCTGGGCATGGTGGTGGGTGGGTGCCTGTAGTCCCAGCTACTCAGGAGGCTGGGGCAGGAGAATGGATTGAACCCGGCAGGCGGAGGTTACACTGAGCCGAGATGGCGCCACTGCACTCCAGCCTGGGTGACAGAGCAAGACTCTATCTCAAAACTAAACACAAAAAATAAAATAGAAACAGAGTTTGCAGGTGTATCGCACAGGTCTTCTCCGAGCCTTGGCTAAAAGTTCCTTGGTTCCTCATTTCCCCTCAGTCCCTGCAGCTCTAGACCCACAAGACAGCGCCTCAAAGAGGCCTCTCTAAGGAGCATTCCCAGGATACGCGGTGGTCTCCCTAGGCCACCAAATATCCCAGGACTGACAATGTCTTGCCTCCGTCCCTTCACCAGAGGCCAGCAGGAGAAATACACTCTTGCCCTGGGGCAGTGGTTCACGCCTGTCATCCCAGCACTTTGGGTGGCTGAGGTGGGCAGATCACGAAATCAGGAGTTCGAGACCAGCCCAATCAACACTGGGAAACCCTGTCTCTACTAATAATGCAAAAATTAGTCGGGCGTGGTGGCGTATGCCTGTAATCCCACCTAATCAGGAGACTGAGGCAGGAGAATCGCTTGAACCCAGGAGGCAGAGGTTGCAGTGAGCCAAGATGCCACCAGTGCACTCCAGCCTCGGTGACAGAGTGAGACTCGGAGTCAGAAAAAGAAAAGAAAAGCAGACACTAGGAAGGCCAAGGGCAGGAGAGTTTATGGCCAACATGAGAAAGATAAACCATAACAGGGGCAGCCTCAATAGGGGGTGGGGGCAAAAAAGGAACACAGAAGAACCCCAGAATGGTCGCCATGACACAGGCCACCTCAATATTGGGGGGGCACTCACAGGTGAAAACATGGAAGGAGGCCTGGACGGTCACCATGACACACGCCGCACTCAACAGGGAAGTCTCATTTTTCTTTTTTTTTTTTGAGACAGAGTCTCAGGCTGGAGTGCAGTGGCACAATCTCAGCTCACTGCAACCTCTGCCTCCCAAATTCAAGCAATTCTCCTGCCTCAGCCTCCCAAGTAGCTGGGATTACAGGCACGAGTCACCACGCCTGGCTAGTGTTTTTGTATTTTTGTATTTCTAGTAGAGATGGGGTTTCAGCATGTTGGTCAGGCTGGTCTTGAACTCCTGACGTCGTGACCCACCTCAGCCTCCCAGAGTGTTGGGATTACAGGCGTGAGCTGCCGCACCCAGGCAGAAGTTTGATTTTTTTTTTTTTCTTTTTACCAAAAGAGACCCTAAGATCTCAACTGAACAGAAGCAAGCCGGTTCAGAGGTAAGCCTCATAAAAGGTATGAATCAGAGAATCACACTTTCTCCTATTGTGGAATAACCATTCCTTCTCTGTTCTGCCGGGTGGAATTCAAATCTATCGTGGATGGGTTTTTTTGTTTGGTTTGGTTTTATGGATTCTTGGATTCTCACACAGGCTGGAGTGCAGTGGTGCGATCTCGGCTCACTGCAACCTCCGCCTCCCGAATTCAAGCAATTCTCCTGCCTCAGCCTCCCAAGTAGCTGGGATTACAGGCATGTGTCACCACGCCCGGCTAGTGTTTTTGTATTTCTAGTAGAGATGGGGTTTCAGCATTTTGGTCAGGCTGGTCTTGAACTCCTGACCTCACGACCCACCTCAGCCTCCCACAGTGCTGGGATTACAGGCGTGAGCCACCTCGCCCATTGCTATAGGCCTAAGGGTGGTGCTCTGCAGCTCGTCTAGACAGCCTGCATCCAATGTATCACGAGGCAACAGGCATTCAAGTTTTGCCACCTTCTCCTTTCCCATCAACCCGCCAGTCCACCAGAATGCCACAGGGGATGCCGGCCGCCACAAGCCCCCAGCCTCATCACACACCCAGCTTACAGTCCCCCTGCTTCTCACCCTGAAAGTCCAGAGTGGATTCGTCTATAAAGTCTGGAGTGGATCAATCTATAAGTCCAGAGTGGATCTGTCTATAAAGTCAGAGAGGATCCATCTATAAAGTCCAGGGTGGATCCATCTATAAAGTCCGGAGTGGATCCGTCTATAAAGTCCATCCAGAGTGGATCTGTCTATAAACTCTGGAGTGGATCCATCTATAAAGTCCAGAGTGGATCAATCTATAAGTCCAGAGTGGATCCGTCTCAAAGTCCGGAGTGGATCCGTCTATAAAGTCCAGAGTGGATCCGTCTATAAAGTCCGGAGTGGATCCGTCTATAAAGTCCATCCGGAGTGGATCTGTCTATAAACTCTGGAGTGGATCCATCTATAAAGTCAAGAGTGGATCAATCTATAATTCCAAAGTGGATCCGTCTATAAAGTCCAGAGTGGATCCGTCTATAAAGTCAGAGTGGTTCCATCTATAAAGTCAGAGTGGATCTGTCTATAAAGTCCAGAGTGGACCCGTCTATAAAGTCTGGAGTAGATCCGTCTATAAAGTCGGAATGGATCCATCTAAAAAGTCCAGAGTAGATCCATCTATAAAATCGGAGTGCATCTGTCTATAAAGTCCAGAGTGATCCGTCTATTAAGTCTGGACTGGATCAATCTATAAGTCCAGAGTGGATCCATCTATAAAGTCAGAGTGGATCTGTCTATAAAGTCCAGAGTGGATCCCTCTATGAAATCTGGAGTCCTGACCTCATGATCTGCCACCTCGGCCTCCCAGAGTACTGGGATTACAGGTATGAGTCGCCGCACCCAGCCCTTTTGTTTTTGAGATGGGAGTTTCACTCTTGTCACCTGGATTGGACTGCAATGGTGCAATCTCAGCTCACTGCAACCTCCAGACCACGGGCTCAAGTGATTCTCCTGCCTCAGCCTCCTGAGTAGCTGGGTTGGATGACAGGCGTGTACCACCACGCCTGGCTAATTTTTTGTTAATTTTAGTAGAGATGGGGTTTCAACATGTTGGCCAGGCTGGTCTCAAACTCCTGACCTCAGGTGAGATCCGCCTGCCTTGGACTCCCAAAGTGCCGGGATGACAGGTGTGAGCCACCGCACTCGGCCCTTGTGACATTCTTACAGCCGCTGAACAGGCAGAAACTCAGGACCGGGCTGTGCAAACTGACACAGATGCACAGAACTGTGAGGGGCCCATGTTTCCAGTCAGCTTCTGGGCAGAAAGGACAGAGCCATCTGAAAGAAAGGCTGTCTCTGCAGCCCTCATCCGCTAGTAATACGAGATTGGGGGTTGGAGAGGCGCGTGTCCAGACCTCCAATCATCAAGGTTTTTTTTTCTTTCTGAGATGGAGTCCCCTGTCACTCAGGCTGCAGTTCAGTGGCGCGATCTCAGTTCACAGCAACCTCAACCTCCCGAGTTCAAGCGATTCCCCTGCCTAAGCCACCAGACTCGCTGGGATTACAAGCACCCACCACCACACCATGCCAGTTTTCTATTTCGGGGTTTTGCCATGTTGGCCAGGCTGGTCTCGATCTCCTGACCTGAAGTGATCCACCCTCCTCGGCCTCTCAAAGTGCTGGGATGACAGGCATGAGGCATCACCTGGCGGAAGGTTTGTGTTTTAATTCCACAGCGGAAGGGACTATTCCACCCCGCTCAGGTTAAGCAGGCGGCATGTACACTACCTGTGACCACACTTCAGGCGGGAAAAAGAACATCGTTTAAACCTGCTTTTCGAGCTTTGCTAACTTGATAGTTCTCAGCAAAGAACATCCTAAGACGCCTCTTAGGACCAAGACGGAGTCTCACGCTGTCACCAGGCTGGAGTGCAGTGCAGTGGCGTGATCTCGGCTCACTGCAGCGTCCACCTCCCGGGTTCAAGCGATTCTCCTTCCTCAGCCTCCTGAGTAGCTGGGATTACAGGCGCCTGCCACACCTGGCCCCTTTCGTGTATTTTCAGTACAGACGGCAAAAAGTGTGCGATAATCATGACTCAGCAGTTCTGGGAAACGCCCACGATTTCTATTGGTGTGAGACGCCCTTGGCTACCTTTACCTCAACAAGGGACTCCAAGGAACAGAAAAACACAAAGATCGTAACTTTAGCTCACTGGAAAAAGATTTTACTTCACCATAAAAATGCAAATTGGAATAAACACCATCTTTCCGACCGCGAACGTTACAGATGTGTTTAAGTGTTTCTGAGCCTGGCTTTGAGGAGCTGATTGTAAAACTTTACAAGTTTGCAGCCTTAAATCTGTGTGAAACATTCCAGTAAAAATAATTAAGCCAAACAGCTTCTTAAAAAAACACACACGCACACTAACCTTTACTAGAAACCAAAGCTTCGAACCAACCTGTTTTCTGCTAAATTCCTTCAAGTTGTAAAAAGTGCATGTGTCTGATGTTAAGGAGCATCAGACCGTGGGCAGCACTGCCCCCTCCGACACCTTAGAAGGAGCAGCGCCTGAGTTTGATCTTGAAGGACCTGCGCCTTCCTCATCCCTGACTCAATGTGATGGTACCACATTTCGGCACCCCACGCAAACTGCACTTCTCAGACAGTCAAAATTACAATCAGGGGTAAATCACCAGGGTGAGGCCTCTTTTCGGTGCCCGGTATCTGCTGCTCCAGTCCTTTGGCGACTCTCCGCTGCCTCCTGTGTCGCCTGCACATCCTCAGCTGTGCGCGGCGGCAGGTCGCCGAGCTACCGCAGAAACCTCACGTGTGCGGGGAACACAGCAGCTCTGCCATCCTCACAACAGCAGGTATGCGTGGTTTTCCTGACAGCGAGGACTGGCCGTGTTAAAGCTATCGGATCGAGTTCTTAAGGGCGGGTGTGCAGAACCGAAGCGCCAAGCTTGCGGCGGTGGAGGAAGATGAGCGCTCAATGGCGTCATCCTTCTTGCCGGCGGGCTTCTTGGACATTCGTGGCTGCAGAAAGGTCTTGGCTTTGCAGGGCTGGACGGAGAGTGGAGGAGGAGGAGGAGGAGGAGGAGGAGGAGCCAGGGCGCTGGAGCTGCTCCTGTCTTTCCGCGGGACAGGCCGTGCGGAGGCCATGGGCCTTCATTACCTGTTCCAGGCACTACGGTGCCTGCTCGGGGACCGGGAGCGCGAGCGCTCGCTCCTGCGGCGGTGGCGGCTGCGCTTCCTGCTGGTGCTGCCCCTGCGCTCCCGGCTGCGCTCCCGGCGGTGCCTGTCTTTGCTGTGGGACCTGCGGGTACGCGCATGGTCGGCACTGTCGCTGCGCCGGCGGGGGCTGCCGTCCTTGTGCACGTGCTTCTTGTGGGTCCGCCGCTCCTTGCGCGGCCTCCCGTCCTCCCGGCTGGCGCGGCTCCTGTCACGCTTGTGCCGCTCGACGAGCGTGTCTCCGCCGGCCCGGCCCCGGCCCTTGCTGGGCTCTCGGTTGCACTTGTCCTGTTCCGAACAGGAGTCTTTTTTGGAGACGTTCTGCTCGCAGGCGGGGAGGCCCTTGGGCTGCTGGTTGTTGTCGGGGATGCAGGAGAGGACGCCAGGGCACCTCTTCTCCGGGGATCCATCCTCGGGGGCCATGCAACAAGCGCTCTGACCCTCGTTGCCCGGGGCATCCTCGGCCACGCTCCCGTTCACGCTTTTGGGAGCGCCATCAGCCTCCACGAGGGTCAGTGTCTCCCTGGGGGCGCCGGCCGGGGGCTGGCCCGCGAGGGGGTGCGGCGTGGCGGGGCCCACACAACCGGAGGACACGGTGTGCAGGATGTCCAGCACGGGCTGCAGCAGCTCGTCGTGCGCGTGGGCATCGTCCGGCTTCTTGCTCAGCAGGATGCTCAGCAGCCGCTCGCGCAGCTCCCGCTCCTTCCGCTGCAGCCCCAGCGCGCGCTCCTTCTCCTCCTCCACGCGCCGCAGCTCCGCCTCCTGCAGCCGCCGCCGCTCCTCTTGCTGCTGCAGCCGCAGCTTCTCCTCCTTCCGCTCCTGCTGCTGGAGCTTCACCGCCTGCAGGGAAGAGGAAAGCGCCGCTGAGCTACGGTCTGGAGCACACTAGACGCCGGGAGAGGAGCTGCGCAGGTGTTTGCAGGCCCCGTAGTCGGGGCTGCAGGGGCAGCCGTGTGGCTGGACTCCAGCTCCGGGGTGGAGGCATCTCCTGAGCCAGGTCCTGCCTGTCCATCCCTCAGCTCCCTTGGCCACGGCTGGGCCATCACACCTCTGAGTGACAAGGAAACCCCTTGGCGAAGCGACTAGGTGCTGCCCCGGGACGGGCCTCTGGGGCAGAGCCAGGCCTTGCCGCGGGGTCCCCAGCCATGTCGCACACAGGCGCCTGCAGTTAGGTCACAAGCGGCCGCCAGCAACAGGGAGCTGAGAGGACGCCGCAGACACACGCGTGGCCGCCGCACGGGGCGAGCCCGGCCTAGCCTGGATTAGTGTCTTCAATATTCACCATGAGGAAAGGACTGGGCTGCCACGTCTCACCTCTTGTCAGACTCCTTCCCGGGGACTTATCACAACTGTAATCAGACAACAGGTTATGGGGTGGCCCTGCACTGGACTGCAGGGGGATGCAGCCCTCCTAGGGACACTGAGCTTGCTCCCGAGGTCTGTCTGGGGAGGTCTGCCTGGCCGCCTGTGAGCCCTTGCCGTGGGCTCATGGGGGTTACCAGTCCCCCGTGTAGGAGGGGCAAGGAGGCTCTCAGCGCTGAGGGATCCTGAGTACTGGCTCTGGGGAGACCTGCAGGCTCACACTGTGGAGGTGGGACCCAGCCCGCTGTAGGCCTCTAAGTGCCCAGCCCTCTGCCCAGCCTGCCCTGCCCTTCTGCTCTGGGCCACTGGGGAGGTCACAGCTACGCCAGCTGACCACACACCAGGATAGAGGCCAGAGTGGCCTCTGCACTCTGTGCCACCACCCTGAACCAAAGAAGACGGACAGCCTCTGCCCCGGCCCCCCTGGAGGCGGCCAGTCTGCACCTGGGGAACTGAGATGCACCAGCTTTGCAAAAGCTCTGACACCATCTGGCACGACAGAGGACTGCCTCAGCCTTACTGGGCAGGAGCTGCCATCCTCGGCATCAAGGCTGGTTTGTGTGCAGAGGCGGCCAGCGGGGAGACCGCACCATAACAGCACCCACGTGTTAGGGGAGAAGCGGCTGTTGGCTGCGGGGGCCCGGCGGCGGGTACCTTGGCTCTGCTGAGCAGCTCGGCAACGAGCCGGATGGACTGCAGGTTCCTCTGGGCCAGAAGCAGCTTGCGTTCCTCCAGCCTGATCTTCTCCTGCAGCTGCTTCTGCTCCTCCGCCTGCAGCTTCTCCAGCCTCTTCTGGCTGCGGCGCAGCTCACGCTCCCGCTGCTTCTGCTCCCTCTTACGCAGCTTCTCTTCCCTTTTCCTCTCTCGCTCCAGCTCTTCCAGCTCCTTCTGTTTCCTGCGTGGGACACACCAGGGGTTCGTCACAGACAGCGCGTGGCAGCCAACACCGCACACCACAGCAGCCTTCCACATGGCGGGCAAAGAGGACGCGTGGTCAGGCCCGGAACTTTATCTCAACGTGGACTTCCGCTGGCGCAAAGCAGCCCCAGAAGAGGAAGGAGTGAGTCGGGCGAGGACCTCCGTGACCTTCCAACGCCGACCTGCTAAGTGTGACCCAGCCATGAAACCCCCACACACACCCACATCAGAAGCCACGCCCCCCACCAGCCAGGGGAAAGAGGGACAGACAGACGGGGGAAACAGCTTCGGCAACAACGTGAGATATCACTGATGATTCTGGGGGTGGCATCTGTGGCCACCACTGAGGGAAGGCCAGCCCCCCAGGGGATAAGCAGAGCATGGGAGAAGCACACAGACAGCCACGAAGCCACGTGAGGCACCCGGCTTCAGCCAGTGCATCCATCCAGAACACAGCACCCAGCACAAACTGCAGGGAAACAGGTGGCAGCTCCACAGGAAAGCTTTCTAAATATCACACGTGAAGCCCAGAATGTGCACAGGCAGGAAGGAAGCCCCAGACAGCAGCAGCTCTTGCGGAGAGGAGGCAGCACATGGGCCGTGCACAGCCGCGCACGAGAGCCTAGTGGACGATCCGGCCTTGAGGATGACGGACCGCACACATCCATGTTCTACGAAATTCTAGAAAGGGCACACCCACGATGGCGGAAAACCGCCAGCTGCCTGGAGCTGCAGAGAGGGTGACGAGTGAGCAGGGCAGGAGGGGCCCTTTCCAGGTGACGGGGCACGTGGCGTCGTCCGACTGCACCCAGCGCCAGTACAGTTCTCCACGTGACGACCACCCGGGACCTCAACGAGCAGAGGGGCGACGATACACGCAGATGCACACAGACGGACCCGTCCCAGCAGCCCAGTGGCGGCGAAACACAGCAGGACCTCCTAAGAGTGGCCAGGGCTGGGCAAGATGGCTCATGCCTATAATCCCAGCACTTTGGGAGGCCCCGGTGGGCAGATCACAAGGTCAGGAGTTCTGGCCACCACGGTGAAACCCCGTCTCTACTACAAATACAAAAATCACCTGGCCGTGGTGGCGTGCGTCTGTAATTCACAGCTACTCCTGAGGCTAAGGCAGGAGAATCGCCTGAACCCGGGAAGGGGAGGCTGCAGTGAGCCGAGACTGCGCCACTGCACTCCAGCCTGGGGGACAGAGTGACACTCTGTCTCAAAAAAAGAAAGAAAAGTGCAGCCCAGAAGCCGTGCGTGCAGCTCTCACCAGCACCAGAGAACGCAAGCAGGCCTGAGGCAGCCGAGGAAAACACAGTGGCACGGGGGAGGCCGTTTCAGCCCACCAGGGAGGGGCCGCACTGGGTGAGTCCACGTGGTGCAGGAATCCCGTGAGGGCCCTGCACAGCGCTGGCACGGGGCAGTCTCCCTCTAAAGAAATACAGCCACGCCACGCAGCTCCTCATACTTCTAAAGACCGAGGCATCCTGGAAACAAGGGTGAACGGCGCAGCCCCCAGAGTCCGCCAGAGACACGGGGAGCTCCCCAGCTCACCCTCCCTGGCTCTGCAGCTCTCAAATTAATTAAACCACCACCAGACACCGGAACAGGCAGGACACAGAGGCTGAGACTTCTGACGCCTGGGTGTGGGGGGTGGGGGGTGCCAACAACTGCCTGGTGAGGCAACGAAGCCTGCCAGGGTGACGCAGACACCGAGAGGACACACAGGGACGAGGAGGAGCAGGCCAGGAGGAAAGGCATCCCGAGCTCCGCCTCCCCAAGAAGGGATGCAGTCAGGCGCCGAGGCCCAGGCAGAGATCCACACCAAACAGTCGTGGGCAGCCAGGACGAAGGCCCTCAGGTGGCGGTGTGCTCAAGGTTTAACTGCCCTGTGAGCTGTCACGCCCCACACTCACGCTCAGAAGTGCAGCCTTAGGCAGGACTCACACCCATACTTCGAGGCTGGGCAGCCTTCAGAGGACAGCTCTCACTAACTCCAAGTTACACGTGGGGGCTCTACAAGCAAACACGCACCATCTCCACCCATCAGTAAAAACACGTGGGGCCACCCTGGACCTCCCCCACGCTCAGGCCCTGAGGAAGGACAGTGGGGCCAGCGGGTGCCAGCACGGCCCTGCCTGGGGAAGCACAGCCCCACGAGCCACCCTGGAGCCCTCCCACCAGCTCCCCTAGACCACAGGCCTGCCCCAAGCCAAGGCTGTAGCCACAGCGAAATGCCGTCCTGCCATCCACAACATAGGGCCTCGACCCACTGCCCACAAAAGCCCTGTGGTCTGGCCAGGCGGACAGGGCCACTTCCCATCACACACACTCCACTGCTCCTACGTCCGTCTCCCCGCAGGGCAAGGCCACGATGCGGCTTCTGCTCCTGACCCCCAAGCTGCTTTCCGAAAGGTCGCGGGGAAACTCCTGCAGGGCTGAGGGGTCTGAGACTCCAGGCCCCACTGCACACTTCCAGAACCCATGCGGACAGGCCCCGCCACGTGTGCACATTGGAAGACGCCCCTGTCATGTCCCGGGACAGTCTCCCACCCCGGGTGTCCCGGTCGGCTTGACAACGGCTGACACGGAGGACCTGACTCAACCCCACAATAAAACAGTGTCTCCTAGGGGCCTCCTCCCAGGATGGCCAAGGAATAGCACGTCCCTCCCTCCCAAGGCGTCGGCCTCTCTACTGCCTGCCTTGGGTCCTGGCCCCCAAACCCCGGTCCCATTCACGGCCACTCGCTCACACACGGTGCCTGTCCCTTCTAAGGAGGCCCCTGAAGTTCAGCGGCAGAGGCCGACAGCCCAACTCACCCTTGGGGAGGCAGGGGGTGTGTGTAGAACAAACCGCCCGCAGGATGGGGAGTTCAGTCCTGGGGCTCTCAGCAAAGATCAGCCACGTGCGTCAACACACAGTTTAGTGTTTTGTATCACAAAACACAGTGCCAGTTAAAGCATAAGGAAAAGAAATGACGCGAACCAATTTGGCCACCCCAGAGGCCGTCCAGGAGCCCCCCGACAAGTCAGATGGAGCACGATGTGCGGGACGCACAGTCATCACAGGAGGGTTGGGGGGGGTATGGAGGAGGGCGGCTCCCCACCCCTCCACTCATACCTTCTGCAATCCTAAGAAGATGGAACGAGCTACAAATGCTGCTTTTTGTTTTTTTAAACCTGGCCATCATCATCAACGCCCTACTTCCTTTTTAACACAGCCTCCACCTACATGCAAAATTGCAAAGGGCCAAGGCATTCTGTTAGTATCAGCAGGATACGTGAGCACCGTGTGCAGGGAGAACAGGTAGCTCTTCGGGAAAGGCGCGGTTGTGGGAGCTGGCGGACACCGTGTCACACCACAACATCTGACAGGAACACAGCAACACGCACACTCTCACGCAGGTCCTCACACACACACATATCCACACGTGCACATGGGCACAAGGACACGCACAAGTCCACAAGCTCACCTGTGCAGAGGCAATCACACGTGGGCACACATGTGTACACACGCACGCACATGAGTACAAACAAGCTCACAGGCACACACACGCAGGCACGTGTGCAGATGCACAGGCACACACACTCGGGTCCACACGGATACACGCAAAGTACACACACCGGTTCACAGGCAAGAAGGTCCACGGGCAGAGATGTGTACATGCACACGGGGGCACACACTAGCTCACAGGCACGCGCACACACATTCATGGGGGTACACGCACACGCAGGTACACACAACCTCACAGGCACGCATGCAAACACAGACACGTGTGCAGATGCACATGCACACACATTGGGGTCCACATGCATACATGCAAAGTACACACCAGCTCACAGGCACACATACATAGACACACATAGGTACACGAGCTCACAAGCACACACACCTGCACGTGCATGTATGCGCACAGACCTACAAGGAATACACGCGCACACACCTAAACAGGAATACACGTGTGCACACACCTGCACGGGAGTACACACAGGCACACACCTGCACGGGCGTACACATGCGCACTTGCACGGAAGTACACGCGCACACACACATGCACGGGAGTACACACGCGCGCACACACACACAGGCAGGTGCCAGGCACCTGCGCCGACGGCCCGCTCCCAGAGAAGGTACCTTTCCTCCGCTCGCTGCCTCTCCTCCGCTTCCTTCTCTCTGCGCTTCTGCTCTTCTCTCTGCTGCTCCAGTTCCTGAAGCTTCTGCCGCTCCAGCTGCCGCTTCTTAATTGACGCATCACTCAGGTGTTTGGTGGAATCAAAAGAAACCTTTAAGAGCCAAAAACAGTGTGGGATACGCGGCCCGGAGCCCTCTTCCACGGGGTGGCCTCAGGGCCTGAGCACCCTCAGCACTCACAAGGGACAGCAAGCAGCCCTCACCAGTGAGCAAACACAAGTGACGCGCCATCACTGCCGGACGTGGCTTCCCTTCCGCCACCCGGCCCCACCATTCCCTGTGATCACGTTCACCAAGCGCGCCACATGCACACATGCAAAGTGCACACACAACACACCGGTTCACAGGCAGCGGAACGCCTGCAGCGGGCACACATACACACACACAGACAGGCACACACAACAGCTCACAGGGCCCCCTGCCCACACCCACGGGGCACATCTTAAGGCCACAAATCCTCCCTCCTGAAGGCCGGCTCATCTGTCACCCGGAAGCCAGCACGGGTCACAGCACACAAAGCTAAAGGGAACATTAAGGCCTTGTTTCAAGGCGCATTCAGGGAAGGCCAGGTTCTCCTGGTTCTGTCATGGTTCAAATCCCTGCCAGGGCTCCTGAGGGCCTGCCCCTCACCCGCTATGTGCTGTGTGGCTGCTCCTCCTATTTCATGAGATACAGAATTTGCAAAACCACAGCACAGGTCCCCTACTCAACCTCACGCCTGGGCCTCTGAAATTCTACAGGGTCCAGGGCAGCTGCTGTCATTCTACGTAGGGGAGGTCCCTGCAGCCTAAGGGGTGTAGCTGAGAGCTCCGGGCTGCCCCTGCCCAAGGCAGCCTCAGAGTGGGAGGGGCTCACCTTGATGTTGCAGGCCACGGCCTTGCCGTCCTCGCCCTTGTACATGAGCTTCATGCCACGAAGGGCACTCATGGCCTGGATGAAACCCGCGTACTCGCGGTACTGCACGTAGGCCTCAAAGTTCAGGTGCCCCCCGAAGCTAAAGGTGTGGAAGTTGCGGCCCGTCATCTCCTCGCGGTACGGATCCAGCATGGGGATGTCCACGTTCCGGATCTCCCCGAACCTGGCGAACACCTTCACCAGAACCTCCTCGCTGGGCTTCTCGGAGCCCGACTCCTTCAGGGCGAACCACTTGCACGGCAGCCCCTCCAGGTGGATGGTGTCTGGCCTCTCGCCCGGCAGAGTCTCGTTCATGTCCTTGGCGTCGCGGAAGAAGGAGTCCCAGTCGTGCCGCGTGGGGAAGTCGATCTTGAACTCGGCCGCGCGCACCTTCAGGATGTCGGAGAAGCCGCTGAGCTTGATGGTCTTGCCATCCAGGCAGGCCAGGAAGGACTTGACCAGGCTCTTGTTCTCCACCTCGCCCTCGAAACGGATGAAGTCCATGGTGCTCTTGGAGATGCGCAGCGTGGAGAACTGGTGGTTGTGCACCATGGCCTTCAGCCTCTCCATCACCTCCCAGTTGGAGATGGACTTCCCCGGCTGCTTCAGCTGCGGCAGCGCCACGCTGATGGTCATCTTGGTGATGGGCTTCAGGAACAAGCCGTACGCGGGGCACAGCTCCACGGCCTCAGACGTGTCGTGCACGATGGTAGCCGCTGCCATAGCCTCTGGGACCTGGGACCTGAAAAGTGAAACGCAGATGGTCAGCGCCAGCACGTCCACCTCCCCCTCGCCCTTTCACCCCTCCCCACGCCATGAAGACCGGCACTTTGGACCCAGAGGACAGAAACTGCAGTGTCTCTCTGTAGTGTCAGACTGCTTTCTAGCTTGGAAAAACCCTTGTCAACGGAGTTCCTTTCTTTTAGAAACCATTAAGGGTACACTAAAGGGGAAAGAGCCAAGCTGAAAGCCTCAGAGAACAGGTCAGTGTCAAAGCCTCGGCCACCCCTACCCGACACCCAGCACCCAGCACGCAGCACCCAGCAGCTCCCAAGGCCTGCAGGACAGGAAGCCGAGCACGACCAGGCCCCTGGCGCGGGTCAAGTAAGAAGAGAGAATGTACAAACACCCTGCTCCTCGCGTTGGCACTGAAAAACCCTGGTGAAGGGAAGTCAAGGGGCAGGGACGGCACAGCTGACGGCTTCTGGGAAGGTTTTGGGCAGGAGGCAGCGGCAGCCACTATTTGCACTCATAAAACAGGAAGTCTCGGGCTACAAAAACAATCCAGAACCGTGAACCCTAACAATCTCCGACGGCCAGACACCTCCTGGCTTTACCCACTCAAAGCCAAAAAGTACGAGGGCCTTTCCAAAAGTTGGGGCCTGGAGCTTGCACATCTGCACCTTCCTCAACCCACCTCTTCCCTACTGGGCCGACAGGCAGCCACTTCCTGAAGGTCCAGTCCGGGCAGAAAAAGCTTGACTCACAGAAACCTGAACGAACATCCCAGGTGACTGCCTACGGCCCCGCCGCCCACCACATCAACCAGGAAGCTTCCTGCCAGTCCCAGGCCCGAGGCAGGTGGCGTCAAACAAGTGCTGGAGGGTGGAGAAGCCAGCGGAGAGGGTCAGTGGGGCATAAGGGAGGGGGTCCAGTCTGCTTAGGTACCAGTGACCCTCCCCGAGAGCCCAGGCCGCCCCAGCCAACTTCACCACCGAGGAAACCTCCCGACTCTGGCCTCCAGTGCCCCGCGACCACGCCGGTGCACTTGGCTGCGCAGTCCCCGGGACCGGCACTGTCCTTGGCAGTTGCATCTACCCCATCTCCCCCGAGCACAGCCTCAGGCCGCCCCTCCTAGCCCCTCAAGGGCCCCACACTTTCCCAGGCCCCGGGCCAATAGGCACCCCCAGCACTCCCCAACGCGCTGCACTCCTGGATGAGCCGCAATGCCCCCACCTACACAGCACTGCCCCAGCCTCCGAAACCCCTCTACAGCCCCCTGCCTCCCAGAATAGATCTAGGAACCACGCCAGCGCCCCGTCCCCCAGCCCAAGGCCCCTCCAGTCTCCCGCCCGCAGAACCCTGGGGATCCCCAACCGATCCCCCGAGCTCCCAGCCCTCCGAAACCGCTGCAAGGCTCAGCTCCTTCGCTGGTGTCCCAGTAACAGCTCCAGCCCGCACCCCTACTTCCAAGGGCCCTAGGACCCCGACCCCAGACCTCCCCAGCCCCCGGCTCCCCTGTACAGCCCCGGGAGCTCCCAGAGCCCTGGATCCGCCCTACGTCCCCCAACCAGCCCCCTCACCTCCGAGACCACCCCGGCCCCGCCCCCAGACCCCGGCCCCCCGGGCCCGGCCCGCGGAGGGACGCGTTCGCGGGCTGCACCCAGGCCAGGGCGGCGCTCACCGGCGCGGGGCTTCGCCTGCGTCCCAGGCAGCCGCCGCCGCTGGCCCGAGCTCCTGCGGTCCCCCGGCAACTCCCGGGCAGGCACGGCCTCCCCGCCAGGCGCCGCCACCGTCCTCCGAAGGAGCCTCAGCCGCCGCCAACCACCGCCACCGCCGTCACCGCCCGCCCTCTGTGACGCCTTTCCGCTTCCTATGGGCGCGCTCGCGGAAGCGGCCGCGCGGCGGCACCGGGCTTCTCCTTCTTGCCCTGGCCCCGCCCCAGGGAGGCAGGACTTCCCGGAGCCCTGGCTTTTGCACTGCGCGTGCGCGAGCCCCCCGCGCCCTTGTGCCGCCACCTGCCTTCAGGTAACCAGGGGACAAAGGTGGGCCGGGGTCTGCGCACATCGCCCTTAAGCCAAAAGGACGGGGTCCGGTGTGGGGTCCAAATTCCAATTACGGTCATGAATATATATAATAATATTCCAAAATGTCAAATGAGCCTACAACGGGATTCTATACTATTATGTGTAATATACTTACGTAACTTATGCATAAGTTGGATGTCATATTCTATGACATAATAACAGAATTGTATACTATGCATTGCTAGTTAATTGTTAATTGAATTGTTAGTAATTATGAATTGTATTATTAATAATTAATGCATAGCATTACGTAATGTAACTATGAAACAACAAATGATAATTTGTAACGGTATTATGAAATGAATGATAATTATATTGTAATTAGGAAATAATGATATTTTGTAATGTAACAATATAATAATACATGATCGGCCTGGCGCGGTGGCTCACGCCTGTAATCCCAGCTACTCGGGAGTCTGAGGCAGGAAAATTGCCTGAACCTGGGAGGCGGAGGTTGCAGTGAGCCAAGATTGTGCCACTGCACTTCAGCCTGGGCGAGAGAGTGAGACTTCGTTTCAAATAAATGTCATTTATAATGTAATTACGAAGCAATAAATGATAATTTATGACGTAATTACAAAATAAATGATAATTTATAAGGTAATCATGAAACAAATGATAATCTATAATATAATCTAAAATAAATAATTTATAATGTAATTGTGAAATAATAAACAATAACCATAATGTAATTTTGGAATGATGTAATTATAAAATGATCATTTATAATATGATTATGAAATAATGAATGACAATTTATCATGTAATTATAAAATAATAAATGAGGCGGGATGATGCGGGGTGTGGTGGCTCACACCTGTAATCCCAGCACTTTTGGAGGCCGAAGCAGGCAGATACCTGAGGTCAGGAGTTCAAAACCAGCGTGGCCAGCATGGTGAAACCCCCATCTCTACTAAAACTACAAAAAATTAGCCGGCCGTGGTGGAGGCCGCCTATAATCCCAGCTACTCGGGAGGCTGAGGCAGGAGAATCGCTGGAACCCAGGAATCAGAGGTTGCAGTGAGCTGAGATCGCACCACTGCACTCCAGCCTGGGCAACGGAGCAAGACTCTGTCTCAAAATAAATCAATAAATAATAAATAAATAAGTAGATACATAAAATGAATAAAATAATAAATGACAATTTATAATGCAGTATTCATTTTTATTTATTGTAATTTATCATTTATTAAATATGCCAGGCTCTATGTGAGACATCTCAAATATATCACAGTTCCCCACACTGGAAATCCAGGGTCAGAGAATCAGAGCAGGAACCTTGCATTGGTCAACATCACCTGGTGACAGAGGAGAAAATGAACTCACCAGAGTCCCCGGGAAGGGGGGAGCTTCTGTGAACCCAGGTGGGCTCAGAGGGGCCGGGATGTGTGAGAGGCCGCGGTGGTTTCAATGCTTGTGTTTCTGTAAAAGTCAAGTTTAAACTCAGTTCCCACGGCCACCATGTGAGAGGTGGGGCTTTTATAGGTTAATCACCTTCTAAAAGTCATGAGTGGGATTTGCGCCCTTAAAAGAGATGCCCCACTGAGCTCCCTTGTCCCTTCCATCCTGTGAGTACACAGCCAGAAGGCAAGGTCTGTGAACCGGGAAGCAGGTCCCCAGCAGACACTGAACCTGTCACGCCTTCAGCTGGCAATCCCAGCCTCCAGAACCATCAGGCAGAAAAGTTTAGTGGTTTAGTCTGGGCGCCGTGGCTCAGGCCTCTCCAGCACTTTGGGAGGCCCAGGCAGTTGGATCACCTGAGACCAGGAGTTCGAGACCAGCCTGGCCAACATAGTGAAAACCTGTCTCTACTAAAAGTACAAAAATTAGCTGGGCGTGGTGGCAGTCACCTGTAGTCCCAGCTACTCGGGAGGCTGAGGCAGGGGAATCACTTGAACCCTGGAGGCAAAGGTTGCAGTGAGCTGAGATCGTGCCACTGCACTCTATCCTGGGCAACAAGAGAACAAGTCCATGTCAAAAAAAAGAAAAAGAGAGAGAGAGAGAAGAGAAGGGAAGGGGAGGGGAAGGGAGGAAAGGGAAGGGGAGGGGAAGGGAGGGAAGGGAAGGGGAGGGGAAGGGAGGGAAGGGGAAAGGAGGGAAGGGAAGGGGAGGGGAAGGGAGGGAAGGGAAGGGGAGGGGAAGGGAGGGAAGGGAAGGGGAGGGGAAGGGAGGGGAGGGGAAGGGAGGGAAGGGAAGGGGAGGGGAAGGGAGGGAAGGGAAGGGGCGGGGAAGGGAACGGGAGGGGGAGGGAAAGGGAGGAGAAGGGAGGGAAGGGAGGGGAGGCGAGGGGAGGGGAGTGGTGGGAAGGAGAGAAGAGAAATGGGTAACCAGGAGAGGTGGCTCACACCTATAATCCCAACACTTTGGGAGGCCAAGGTGGGTGGATCCCTTGAGGTCAGGAATTTAAGACAATCATGGCCAACATGGTGAAAACCCATCTCTACTAAAAATGCAAAAAAAGTATTCAGGCGTGGTGACAGTCACCTGTAATCGCAGCTTCTCGGGAGGCTCAGGCAGGAGAATTGCGTGAACCCGGCAGGCAGAGGTTGTGGTGAGCTGAGGTCGCACCAGCGCACTCCAGCCTGGGTGACAAAAGTGAAACTCCATCTCAAAAAAAAGAAAAAGAAAAGAAAAGGAAAAGAGAAGAGGAGAGGGAAGGGGAGAGAAGAGAAGAAAAGAAAGGGGCTTGTGGGTACTTGGGGGGCGTTTCCCATGTGTGACCCAGGTGCTCATAAAGGCGTAGGGTGAGTGTTAGGGATCCGGAGTCTTTATGTGACAAAGGTGAAAATGAAGCTCCAGGTGCCCCAGGAAGCGGGGGGCAATTCTGTGAACCCAGGCGGGCTTCTCAGAGAGACACAACCCTTTGCTGCCTTCCATACACCCTCCTTAGGGACACCGAAGCATTTGGGGTTCTCTTCAAAATTATTTTCCAACGGCTGCTTTGCCTACCATTGCTGTGTGTCTCCCCTGGGAGCTGTTAGATTTGGAAACCCCTTCTCCACTCACCTGAAGGTGTTTGCAAAGTCGGAATGAGACACCCCATCCTTCAGAACCAGCAAGCACCAAGGGAGGATGGTGATCATTTAGAAAACATTTAAGGAAAATGCTTGGCCTCCCGAAGCATTTTTGAGCAAAACATCCCTCTCCTGAATGGACCCCAGAAAGAGAAAAACAACAACCTCTGATGTCTGCAGCCCTGATTCTTGGTCACAGGGAGGTAGCCATGATTTTTGGTGGGTACACCCGTGTATAATTTCCACGCATTAAACATGAAAGGGCAACCAATATATTATGGGATATGGCTCCCACACTGCTGTGGCAAAGGTGCAGGAACTTTCCAGGTGGAATTAAGGTCTCTAACCAGTTAACTTTGAGCTACTCAAACAGGAGAGTGTGCTCTGCGTGAGCCTGGCTTATCAGGTGACCACTGTTTTGTTTTGTTTTGTTTTGTTTTGTTTTGTTTTGTTTTGTTTTGTTTTGTTTTTGAGACAGAGTTTCGCTCTTGTTACCCAGGCTGGAGTGCAATGGCGTGATCTCGGCTCACCGCAACCTCCACCTCCTGGGTTCAGGCAATTCTCCTGCCTCAGCCTCCTGAGTAGCTAGGACTACAGGCAGGCACCACCATGCCCAGCTAATTTTTGTATTTTTAGTAGAGATGGGGTTTCACCATGTTGACCAGGATGGTCTCGATCTCTTGACCTCGTGATCCACCCGCCTTGGCCAGGTGACCCCTGTTAAAGCAGGCCTGGATTGTCTCATACCTGCAATGCCAGCCCTTCAGGAGCTCAAGGCATAAACAGCCCCACAGTTCAAGACCAGCCTGAACAACATAGCTGGACCACACATCTAAAAAAAATTCAAAACTAGCCAGGCATGGTGGCACATGCCTGTGGTCCCTACTACTTGGGAGGATCACTTGAGTTCAGGGGTTCGAGGCTGCAGTGAGCTGTGATCACACCATTGCACTGCAGACTGGGTGACAGAGGGACACTCTGTCCATAAAAAGATAAAAAGTGAAACTGGGCAGGGCTGGTCAGCCACAGGGGCTCACACCTGTAATCTCAGCACTTTGGGAATCCGAGGCGGGTGAATCTCATGAGTTCAGGAGTTCGAGACCAGCCTGGCCAACATGGTGAAACCCCATCTCTACTAAAAATTCAAAAAATAGCCAGGTATGGTGGCGCGCACCTGTAATCCCAGACTTGGGGAATCCGAGGGGGGTGGATCTCATGAGATCAGGAGTTTGAGACCAGCCCGGCCAACATGGTGAAAACCCATCTCTACTAAAAATTCAAAAATTAGCTGGGCGTGGTCGCACATGCCTGTAATCCCAGCTATTCAAGAGGATGAGGCAGGAGAATTGCTTGAACCAGGAGGCGGAGGTTGCGGTGAGCTGAGATCACACCATTGCACTCCAGCCTAAGTGACAAGAGTGAAACTCCATCTCAAAAAAAAAAAGTGAAACTAAATAAAAGAAAGTCTACAAGGCAGACTTAAGAAGTCAGGGAGAAAAAAAAAAAAGAAGTCGGAGAGATTTCAGGCAGCACAGACATTTTCTGTTTACCTGGAGAAAGCAAACAGCCTTTCTGCAGAAAAGGCCATTTTCAGGAGGGTGAATCCCAGGAGAGTCAGGAGTAGATTCTCCAGCCATGAGGGGCTGAGTTATTCCCACTACCAGTGAGCTTGAAAGCGAGTCTGAAGCTTCAGACACCATTGCAGGCGACACCTTCATTTTAGCCTAGTGAGAGTCGGAGCAGAGAACCCAGCTCACCCAGCCCTGACTTAATGGGGAGGTTAGAGGTTAGTTAGCACCATTTATAGCCCGGCCTTATTTTTATTTGTTTATTTGTTGTTGTTTTTGAGACCAGAGTCTTGTACTGTCACTCAGGCTTGAGTGCAGTGGCGCGATCTCTGCTCACCGCAACCTCCGCCTCCTGGATTCAGGCCATTCTTCTGCCTCATATTCCTGAGTAGCTGGGACTACAGGCACGAACCAGCACGCCCAGCTAATTTTTGTGTTTTTAGTAGAGATGGGGTTTCACCATGTTGACCAGGATGGTCTCGATCTTTTGACCTCGTGATCCACCCTCTTCGGCCTCCCAAAGTGCTGGGATTACAGGCTTGAGCCACCGCGCCCGGCCTGTAAACAAGGATTTTATGCCACTGCACGCCAGCCTGGGCAACAGAACTGCACCCTGTTTCAAAAGGAAAAAAAAAAAGGTAACAGGTCAACCTCTTTTCCTGGAAAGATTACTGGAGCTCAGGAATTCAGGAGCAGCCTGGGCAACATACCAGGACTCCGTCTCTACAAATAAAAAAAAAAAGTTACCCAGGTGTGGTCATGTTAAGACCCCCTGGAACGTTCTAACGCAGGAGAGTGTCCTGGTTTGCACAGGGGGCTTGGCACCTGGGGAGTCTGACTCTGTGATTTATTTTGTGTTGGGAGGGCGCAGAGGAGGGAAGTCTTGGGACATGTAGTATCAGTTTCAACCTCCAGGAGGCACTGGAGACTAAAGCTCAGAGGACAGCGGAAGGCCTGCGTCTCAGCTACTCTTTGCCAAGCTGATGTCATTTAATTGAATTGATTGATTGATTGCTCTTCAGGCGGGGTCCCACGCTGTCTTAGCAATCTCTTTTCTGGGCTATTATGTAATTGACTGATTGATTTTCAGGTAGGCTCTCTTTTAGGCAGCTCTTTTCTTGGCTGATACTAATTAATTAATGATTGATTGAGGTACGGTCTCTGTTTTATGCCCTGTTTTCTTGGCTGATGTTATTTATTAATTTAATTAATAATTGTGAGGTTGGTTCTCTGTTTTATGCCCTCTTTTCTTGGCTATTATTTAATTTAATTAATTGATTAACCATTAATTCATTCAATTAATGGTTGATTTTCAGATAGGGTCTCTGTTTTATGCATCTCTTTTCTTGGCGATATTACTTAATTAACTGATTGGCTGGTTTTGAGGCAAGGTCTTTTTTATACATCAATTTAGTTAAATTAATTGATTAATTAATTTAATTAAAACAGATGTCTTAGGCACCTGTTTTCTTGGCTGAAATGATTTAATTTAATTAATGATTGATTGACTTTGAGGCAGGGTCTCTGTCTTAGGCGTCTCTTTTCTTGGCGATATTATTTAATTAATCAATTGATTGGTCTTGAGGCAAGGCCTTTCTCTCTTATACATCTCTTTGCTTGGCTGATGTTATTTAGTTAAGTGAATTAATTAATAGCTTTCCAGGCTGAGTCTCACGCTCTCTTTTGCATCTATTTTCCTGGCTGATGTTACTTAATTTAATTGATTGATTTTCAGGTAGGGTCTCTGTTTTATGCACCTATTTCCTTGGCTGATATGATTTAATTTATTATTTAATTTAATTAATGATTGATTGTGAGGTAGGGTCTCTGTTTTATGCATTTCTTGAATGATAATTTATTAATTGATTGTGAGGCAGGGTCTCACTCTGTCTCAGGCATCCCTTGGCTGATATTGATTGATTGATTGATTGATTGTGAGGCAGGGTCTGACTCTGTCTCAGGCATCCCTTGGCTGATATTGATTGATTGATTGATGATTGATTGTGAGGCAGGGTCTCACTCTGTCTCAGGCATCCCTTGGCTGATATTAATTGATTGATTGATGATTGATTGTGAGGCAGGGTCTCACTCTGTCTCAGGCATCCCTTGGCTGATATTATTTAATTGACTGATTGATTGGAGATCGGGTCTCTGTTTATGCAAATCTTTTCTTTGCTGATATTATTTATTTGATTGATACATTTTGAGGGAGGGCCTCACTCTTTTATACATCTCTTTTCTTGACTGATATTATTCAATTTAATTGATTGATTTTGAGGCACAGTCTCGCTCTGTCTTAGGCATCTCTTTTCTTGGCTGATATTAATTGATTGATTAAGTCGTTTTGAGGCAGAGTCTCACTCTCTTATACATCTCTTTTCTTGGCTGATATTTAATTTAATTTAATTAATTGATTCATTGATTGTGTGGCAGGGTCTCACTCTGTCTTAGGTATCTCTTCTTGGCTGATGTTAATTAATTAATTGATTGAGTTTTAGCAGAGTCTCACTGTGTCTTAGGTTATCTCTTTTCTTGGCTGACATTATTTGATTAAACTAATTAATTGATTTTGAGGCAAGGTGTCACTCATACTCCAGTTTTCTTAGCTAATATTTAATTTAATTAATGGACTGATTTTGAGGAAGGGTCTCACTTTGTCTTATGCATCTGTTTTCTTGGCTATTGATTGATTGATTGATTTTGAAGCAGGATCTCAGCCTATCTTATATGTATATTTTCTTGACTGATTGTGTTTAACTTCTTTAATTGATGGATTGATTGATTTTGAGTCAGGGTCTCACTCTGCTGCCCAGGCTGGAGTACAGCTCACCACAGCCTCAACCTCTGGGGCTCAGGCTATCTTCCTGACTCAGCCTCCTGAGTAGCTGGGGTGACAGATATGTGCCACTACTCCCGGCTAATTTTTTTTATTTTTTATAGAGATGAGGTCTCTCTCTGTAGTCCAGGCTGGTCTCGAACTCCTGGGCTCAAGCGACCCTCCCACCTCAACCTTCCAAAAGTGTTGGGATTACAGGCATGAAGCCACGGCCCCCAGCTTGGCTGATTGTAATTTGTCTCTGTTCCCTGTAATCAGACTTTACTCACAAGCACGGTGTTTTTCTGAGTTCTTGTGAGTCCTTCTAGGACGTGATTCACCTCGAAAGTGGTCACTGCAACCCCACAAGTTTAAACTAGCTGGTCTGAAGTGAGGGTACTTCCTGGGACCCCTGAATTTGCAGCTGGTGACCGAAGTGAAGGAAATTGTTGGAGACTGCAGAAATAGGGACTCATGCATTTAGTGGGTGCACAGGTGCCCTGAGGCTGCCTTAACAATTTACCTGAGACTAAGGGGTTAAAACAAGAGAAGGGAATTATCTCAGGGTTCTGGAGACCAGAGTCTGAGATCAAGGTGTGGGCACCCTTGGTTCCTTCAGAGGAACCTCCCACCACTTCCTGCCTCTCCCAGCTCCTGGGGACTCCAAGTGTCCTTGGCTTGTGGACGCATCACTCCGGCCTCTGCCTCCGTCTCTATGTGGCCTTCTCGTCTGTGTCTGTGTCTCCTCTCTGTGTCTTAGAAGGACACCTTTCATTGCATTTAGGGCTCACCCTACTCAAGATGAAGTCATCTCAAGATCCTTCACTAATCATGTTGGCAAAGACCGTATTTCCAAATAAGGTCTCGTTCACCGGGGGTAGGACTTAGACATATGTCTAGCTGGGAAACAAAACTCAACCCACTATGGTGAGTAACTGGAGATGGTGGGAACAAGTTTAAAAAAAGAAGCGTTGACCTTGATCAAACAAAGATCTTAGAACCAAGCATGGGGATTTCATTTTGAGACAGAGTCCCAGGGGTGGCAGATAGGAGAGAGAAGGCATCCCACCATGGCAAATGCCCTGGATGTCTAACTCATGTGTCTTTCAGTTCATCCATCCATTCATCTATCCACCCACTCACTCATTCAGCCAAGCATCAATCTACCTGTCAATCTGCTCATCCATTTGTCTACCATCCATCCATCCACCCACTCACTCATCTATCCATCCATCCATCCATCTATCCACCCATCTATTTATCCATCCATCTATCTGTACATTCACCATTCAGCCAGTCCCCAATCTACCTGTCAATCCATTCATCCATCTACCCATTCACCCATTCATTCACCCACCCATTCATTCACCCAACCATCCATTCACTCACCCATCCATTGATTCACCCATCCATCCACCCATCCATTCATTAATCCACCCAACCATCCATCCACTCACCCTTCCATCAGTTCATCCATCCATTCATCTATCCACCCACTCACTCATTCAGCCAATCATCAATCTACCTGTCAATCTGTTCATCCATTTGTCTACCATCCATCCACCCCCCCCCCACTCATCTATCCATTCATCCATCCATTCATTCATCCATCCGTCCACTCACCCATCCACCTGTTGTGAACTGACTCGCCCCACGTTGGGCACCAGCTGTTGTGAACTGAACGCGAGCCCGGGAACCTCGTCCAGCGAGAGGGTCCCAAACCTGGAAGAGAGCGCGCATGCAGCCCCGGACATGTATGACCCGCACTTACTGGGAATTCCTCCTTCATGGGGAATAATTGCAATCCTCGATTCCCATCACCAATGGGGTTCAACGGGTTACCCGTGCCTGCCAGCGTAGGGTAGGCACACACTGAGCCATGGTAAGTAAGTTACAGTTACGCCCTGTAAGCTATGGTAAGTAAGTTACAGTCATGCCCAGTAAGTTACGGTAAGTTACCAAGTGTAAATACTTAAGTTAATATTTTACAATGAAGGTAGCAAGGGTCCAAAATGAACACAATCAAGCAATAAACCATAAGAAGCCAAAAGTGGACACATTGCCTCCCAAGTCCTCATATCCATAAAGTAATGTCTATTAATTATTTAGAATAACATAGTTCCTCTCTCGGTTCCTGCTTTCCCTCAGCTTGACTCCCCCAACCGGGGATCTGTGTCAGGGCTCAAGCTCACCCTATGGTGAGGCCCATTACCTAGGGGCCTCACACGTGAGCGATCCCCACAGGTCTCCCTTAGTTCTCCCTTTTGTTTTTAGATGCAACTCAAAAAGCTTGAGCCGCAATTGTTGAAGGGAGGAGAACACAAGGTGAAAGAGTACCAGGAGAAGGAAATTGTCATGAGTCCAAATTCCTTGTAAATGGATCTTAACAAGAGGCCACTGTCATTTAGTGTCATTATAAGGAATATTAGTCACCAAGAATAACAGTTTGTTCCAAAGCATTAAGTTTTTCAATTTTCTTATCAAAATCCATTTGAGTTCCCATCATCATACCAAGGTCCAGAAACGTTAAGAAACCACAAAACCTTCAGGCGTTTGATCATCTCGTCCACGGTGATCTTGTCAGTGATCTCTTTTACACCCGGCGGGTAAGCAACCTTCCCGTCGGCACTCACGACGCCATAGAGGGCAGTGGCAGGCTTGGGCTGCACGGTGAAGTCCATCCTGGGGGACAACTTTTCGTTCACAGTCCTCTACCGGCCTCTCCTCCTCATGCGGGCGGAAGGTGCATCGAGCGCCTGGGTCTCTGTCAGGTGGTTGTGCCGCCGTCCCTCGTGGGGTTGCACACAAAGCGGCTCCGCAGGTCCCGCCGCCGCCAAATTCTCGAGGACCGCAGCTGCCGACTTCTCTCTGGCCAGGCCGGGGCCGCCGTAGCCTTCGCTGACTTACTTCCTGCCGAGCTGGGGCGACCATCTCTGCTGACTTCTCTCTGGCCAGCCTGGGGAGTGGTGCTGGAGCTGTCAGTGCCGAGGAGCAGCCGCCACAGGAGGAGACGCGGGGCGAGTGAGCGCTGGGCCCGCCTGCCCGCACCTCGTGCCGACCTGGGTAGCCTACTGGGACCTGGACGCCCCTCGCAGTGGCGCGCGCTTGGCAGTCCGTGTCCCGGGAGCCAACACCTCACACACACACCAGCCAGTCACGTGAGTGGTGCAAGAGCACGGGAGAGCAGTGCACTCTCCTCGCTCCCTCAGTTTTAAGTTTAATCTCAGAATCCACAACCCACAGACAAAGCTCGCGCACTATGTGCACAAATTCCTCAACAGTTTTAAGTTTAATGTCACGACCATGTGACTTAATCATATGTTGCAAAAGCTGTATAAACAATTTATGCTCTTTAGATTCTATTTGCCCCATATTTTTACTCCAGATTAAAAAGAAAAAGTTATTCACTTACTTACGCTGCAGCTTCACCTCTATAGTTTGTAGGCGTAACGGTTGTCCCTCGTGTCCACAATATCACGGGCGATTGTGTCATCCTCAGGCAGACTTCGATGAGAAAAAACAATGACATCAATTTCCTGCTGAAACTTGAAAACATCTAGAGCATAGCGCATGTAGCCCTCCAGACCTCGCCTTTTCTATCCTTTTTTTCCGGCGTGCGCTCTCTTCCAGGTTTGGGACCCTCTCGCTGGACGAGATTCCCGGGCTCGAGTTCAGTTCACAACATCCATCCATTCACCCATCCATCCATTCACCCACTCATCTATCCATTCATTTATCCATCGATCCACCCACCTATTTATCCATCCGTCTATCTGTACATTAACCATTCAGCCAGTCCCCAATCTACCTATCAATCCATTCATCCATCTACCCATCCACCCATTCATTCACCCAACCATCCATCCACTCACCCATCCATCGATTCACCCATCCATCCATTCACCCATCCATTCATTAATCCACCCAGCCATCCATCCATTTACCCACTCATCTATCCATTCATCCATCCATTCATCCACTCATCCATCTACTTGTCTATCCATCCATCTATCTACACATTCCCCATTCAGCCAGTCGCTAATCTTCCTGTCAATCTGTTCATCCATCTACCCATCCACTCATCTATCCATCCAGTTACCCATCCATCCACCCACCCATCCACCCATCCATCCTTCCACCCACCCACTCATCTATCCATTCATCCATCCATCCACCCATCCACCCATTCATCCACCCAACCATCCATCCATTTACCCACTCATCTATCCATTCATCCACCCATCCATCTACCTGTTTATTCATCCATTCAGCCAGTCACGAATCTGCCTGTCAGTCTGTTCATTCATCTACCCATCCACTCATCCATTCATCCATCCACCCATCCAGTCACCCATCCATTCATTCACCTACCAACTATTCATCTATCCACCCACTCATATATCCATTCACCTATTTACCCATCCATTCACCTATTTACCCATCCATCTATCTGTACATTCCCCATTCAGCCAGTCACTAATCTGCCTGTCAATCTGTTCATCCATCTACCCATCCACTCATTCATCCACTCATCCATTTATCCATCCATTCAGTTGCCCATCCATTCATTCACCTATTCATCCATCCATCATCCATCCATCTGTCCATCTATCCCCACTCATCTATCCATTCTTCCATCCATTCATCTACCCATCCGTCCACCTATTTATCCAACCATCTATTTATACACTGTTCATTCAGCCAGTCACCAATCTGTCAATGTATTCATCTATATCCATCCATCCATCTATACAGCTAGTCACCCATCCATTCTTTCACCCACCCATCCATCCATTCACCCACCATCTCCCCATTCATCCACCATCAATCCATCCATTCATCCATCCATCCATCCATGCATCTATTCACCCATCCATTCTTTCACACACCCATCCATTAATCTACCTACCCATCCATTAATCTACCTACCCATCCATCCATCCATTCACTCACCCGTCTCCCCATCCATCCATCCATCCATCCATCCATCCATCCATCCATTCACCCATCCATTCTTTCACACACCCATCCATTAATCTACCTACCCATACATCCATTCACTCACCCATATCCCCATCCATCCATCCATCCATCCATCCATCCATCCATCCAACCATCCATGCATCCATTCACCCATCCATTCTTTCACCCACCCATCCATTAATCTACCTACCCATCCATCCATCCACTCATCCATCTCCCCATCCATCCATCCATCCATCCATCCATCCATCTACTCACCTATTCATGCATCCATTCATTCACCCATCTATCCACAAATTCCCCATTAAGCCATTCACCAATCTACCTATCGATGTGGTCATCCATCGCTGCAAATGGCTGGATGATTTCTCTCTCCTGTCTACCATTAGCTGCAAGCAAGAAAGGAGAACTCCCAGTCCAACCCCATTCACAACACCACAAGGAAATTTTCATAAGAAAAAAAACAGAGGCTACTACTGAGGTTTATCTGTGATCACCAAAAAGGCCAATAGTCAGTGACTGTGCAGAAAATTTCATTGAAAACATAGCTTGCTGAGAAAATGCTGCTTTGTGGTGTGTGATGCAGGTTGCAGGAATTCATTAAATGTTGATGTGAAAATGATATTTCAGGGAGATATGCCACTACCCATCTGCATATTATCCCCCTTGTGAAATCTAGAAAAACAGATGTTATGAAAATCAGATAAAACAGCAGCTTCAAACAGGAAATCAAGATACAAAATAAAGATACAGGAGTGGGCCTCCCCCTTGAGGAAAATGACTTCCTCACATTTCTTCTGATTCGGTGGCCTTCTCTTTTCTACTTAGGGTAATTGAGGCATGATTCAGAAAAGGGTGTAAGATATCAGGACAGAGCAATCCGCTGTATGTAGAGTGGGCCAGGCAGGTAATAGATCATCTGGAAAGTTCCAGGAGCAGGTGACAGGTAGGGAGGCCCATGATTCCCCCAGAATAGATTGATTTTTCAATCTATTCATCCATCCACCCATTTATGTAACTATTTACCCAGCCATTCATCCATTCACCCATCCATCCACCATTCATTTATTAACCCATTGACCCAGGTGTCTATCCATCCATCCATCCTCTATCCACCCTCCATTCATTAACCCAGCTATCAATCCACCCACCCTCTATTCACCCATCCATCAAGACTGTAGTCCTTTTCAGGATGCCTCCGAAGAGTGAGGTCTTCCATTGGCCGACTCCCAGGCAGGCGCCAGTACCGTGAGATCAGTGAGCAAAGGCCTGACCCTCAAGCATGGGGAGTCTTCTCCTAGAGCTGCACCCTGAAGTAAGAGGTGGAGGGTTTTGCAAATATTGAGAATCCCAGGGGTCAGTTCTCTAAACTGGAATCCAATGTCAGAGATCTTAGTTCTCCCACATTTTTCATATCCATTATCCATCCATCCATCCATCCATCCATCCATCCATCCATCCATCTATCCATCCATCAGTTCATCTGTTCATTCATCTATGCACCTATCCACCTATTCAGCCAGTCATCAATCTGGCAATCTATTCATCCATCCACCCATTCATGTCTCCATCTACCCACTCATTCATCCATCCATCCATCCATCCACCCACCCATCCATCCACCCTCCATCCATTAACTCATCTACACATGTATCTATCCATCCATCCTCCATCCACCCTCCATTCATTAACCCAGCTATCAATCCACCTACCCTCTATTCACCCATCCATCCATCTTCCATTCATTCATCCTCTATTCATTAATCATTGTATTCATCCACCAGTCCAGCCATCCATCTACCCTTCATCCATTAACCAATACATCCATATATCCATCCATCTGTTCATTCATCCTTTTATCTATCCACCCATGCACCCACTCAGGCAACCATCCACCCATCCATTCATGTACTCATCCCAGTCCATTCATTCAGTCAAGCATCAATCCACACTCAATCCATTAACCTATCTATCTATCCATCCATCCATCCTTTATGCACCCTCTCTATTCATGAACTCACTCATTTAACCACCCATCCATCCATCCATTCATCAACCCATCTGTTCTCTATCCTTTAATCCATCTATCCATCCATTCATGTACCATTCATTAACCCATTCATCCATCCACCCTCAATCCACTTATCTATCTATCCATCCATCCATCATCTATCCACCCTCCATTCATTAACCCACCCATTTAACCACCCACCCATCCATCTGTCCATCTGTTCTCTATCCATTAATCCATCCATCCATCTATCCATCCATTATCCCACTCATCCATTGATCCATCCAACGTCAATTCATCTATCTATCCATCCATCCATCATCTATCCACTCTCCATTCATTAACCCACCCATTTAACCACCTACCCATCCATCTATTCTCTATCCATTAATCCATCCATTCACCCATCCATCTATTCTCTATCCATTAATTCATCATCCATCCATCTATTCTCTATCCATTAACCAACTTATCCACCCGTCCATTCATCCACCCTCCATTCATAACCCACATACCCCATATTATAAAATCAAACTCACTCAATATTTCAAAATCAAAACTAATTCAAATAAACAACCACAAACAAATTATCAATATTGTGAACACAGGATTCCACAATGCTCTGATAATTCCCATTAGATCCTGAAGCAAAACGTGAAAAATAAAAAATGAATGTGTCTCTAGACTTATTCTACGTCTTTGTCTTTAGCGCTAATTATTTCCCCCAGAACATCAAAATTGTTGGAAAAATATTAAAACAATGAAACACAGGTACATGAAAACTCGGAGCATTATTTTGACATTTAAATATTAAATTTTTATCAAAACCAAACTTTCTGGGGAGTAAGCCTACTTTCCTGGTTTGAGTTAAAGCATACTCATCAAAAGTCCTATGGTTTTTCATAGCATTTCTGCCTTAATATTCACTGCTATTTAAATATTGCATGAGGGTCAGGTGTGGTGGCTCACGTCTATAATCCCAGCACTGTGGGAGGCCAAGGTGGGCAGATCACTTGAGGTCACAAGTTCGCCACCATGACCAGCCTGGGCAACGTGATGAAATCCTGTCTGAAAAAAATAAAAATAAATTAATAGGCCAGATGTGGCAGCTCACTCCTGTAATTCCAACACTTTGGGAGGCTGAGGTGGGTGGATCACTTGACTTTAGGAGTTTGAGACTAGCCTGGGCAACATGATGAAACCAGGTCTCTACTAAAAATACAAAAAATTAGCTGGGCATGGTGGCGCGTGCCTGTAATCCCAGCTACTCAGGAGGCTGAGGCAGGAGAATTGCCTGAACCCAGGACGTGGAGGTTGTAGTCAGCTGAGATCACACCACTGCATTCCAGCCTGGCGACAGAGCAAGACTCTGTCTCAAAAAAAAAAAATAATTAATTAATTAATTAACTAATTAAAATAAACATTGCCTGGCATGATCGGTTCTGTTGGTTACTGGGATTGGGGAATCCCTGGAATTTTGTATCGTAGACAGAACCCTGAATTTTTTCACCCGGTCCCTCCCCAGTTCTGTTCCACCTCCTTGGAGTTCCTCATCACAATCCCCAGTCACAGTTCTTCGCCAGAGATTCCAGGACTTGAGCCCAATGTAACATATTTTTTTGGCTTCCGCAAGGAAATGCAATTGGAAAACAGAGAGAAACTGTCACCCAGTCCTTCTGGATTCGGGGTTTTTCCGTACTTGCGTGGCCGCCCTTCTCTATCACCTGGCTCTGCATGAATGCTAGATTTTCAGCAAGCTCAGAGACAGGGCTTCCCTGGATGTGAGCTCTTCAGAAGGGCAATGCTTACCTCTGTAATGCAGATGAATGAAACGGAACGTGCATGTGTGTATCCTGTGTCAGCCTAACGAATGCATTCATCGCTCTAGAATGAGGTTACAAAACCAGTTAGAAGGCCGGGAGTGGTGGCTCACGCCTATAATCCCAGAATTTTGGGAGGCCGAGGTGGGAGGATCATGAGGTCAGTAGTTCGAGACCAGCCTGGCCAACATGGTGAAACCCTGTCTGTACTAAAAATACAAAAATTAGCCAGGCGAGGTGGTGCGTTCCTGTAATCCCAGCTACTTAGGAGGCTGAGGTGGGAGAATCACTTGAACCTGGGAGGCAGAGGTTGCAGTGAGCTGAGATCTCACCACGGCACTCCAGCCTGGGTGATAGAGTGAGACTCCACATCCAAATAAAAAGGAAATAAATAAAATAAAATATGCATATACACACATGTAAAATTATACTTATGTAAGCATTTATACATATGTAAAAGTTGTATATAGATATATAAAGATATTTACATACATAACCCAGGGGGCGGAGGTTGCAATGAGCTGAGATCACACCACTGCTCTCCAGCCTGGGCAACAGAGCGAGATTCCCTCTCAAAAAAAAAAAAAAAAAGATGTTACAAAGCCACCAGCCCACAGGACAGGCTATAAACTCACCTGTGAATGCTCTTTCTTTTAACCAAGGAGCTCACATTTCCAGGGCCATGTCTGTTACCATTATGCAAGCCTTGCTTATTTTCTGGTTAAGCAGCACACGAAATAGTTAATGTTTGAGAGAGAAAAAGGAGCCTCCTATCAGGTGCGTGGCGTCCTTCGATGTTGGGTTCATCGCTTATCTCCGTCATCTCTCCTCCCCTCAGCCATCCTGCTTCCTTGACAAATGACAAACCTGAAACCCCCCTGCAGCCTGGGCATTTGGGTACCTGGTGTCAGCTGGAGTCAGAGATCTGGGATTCAAACGCTTCCCTGCGGACTCAGGCACGAGAGCTCAGGTGCTTCTGCGAAGGTCCAGGTGTCAGCCTGGGGTCGCTAAGCAGGTCCTCATGGGATGCGTGTTCAGATGCCTGGGGCATGAGGCAACAATATGAGCAGACCAAGAAACTGGCTGGTGTCATGACTCGGGCATGGTAAGCCTTGACGCAGCTTTTTACATTTATTATACTTTAAGTTCTGCCGTACATGTGCAGAGCGTGCAGGATTGTTACACAGGTAGACACGTGCCATGGTGGTTTGCTGCATCCATCACCCCGTCATCTACATTAGGGATTTCTCCTAATGCTCTCCCTCCCTCATCCTCCCACCCCCTGCTCTCCCTCCCCAGCCCCCACCCCCTGCTCTCCCTCCCCAATCCCCCCACCCCCAGCTGTCCCTCCCCACTCCCCCCACCCCCTGCTCTCCCTCCCCAATCCCCCCACCCCCAGCTGTCCCTCCCCAATCCCCCCACCCCCTGCTATCCCTCCCCTACCCCCCACCCCCTGCTATCCCTCCCCAATCCCCCCACCCCCTGCTCTCCCTCCCCTCGCCCCCCAGGCCCCAGTGTGTTATGTTCCCCTTCCTGTGTCCATGTGTTCTCATTGTTCAACACCCACTTATGAGTGAGAACATGCGGTGTTTGGTTTTCTGTTCTTGTGTCAGTTTGCTGAAAAAGACAGTTTTCAGTTTCATCCATGTCCCTGCAAACTACATGAACTCGTCCTTTTTTATGGCTATGTAGTATTCCATGGCTTCTGTGTGCCACATTTTCTTTATCCAGTCTATCACGGATGGGCATTTGGGTTGGTTCCAAGTCTTTGCTATTGTGAACAGATATGCAGCAATAAACATACGTGTGCATGTGTCTTTATAATAGAATGATTTATAATGCTTTGGGATATACCCAGTCATGGGATTCCTGGGTCAAATGGTATTTCCTTCTTTCTTTTTTTGTTTGAGATGGAGTCTCCCTCTGTCTCCCTGGCTGGGGTGAAGGGCTGGAACTCCTGGGCTCAAGCAATCCTCCCACCACAGCCTCCTGAAGAGCCAGGACCACAGGCGTGCATCACCACACCTAGGTCCCCTTTTAGAAAAAAAAAAAAGTGACTTAAAATGAAGTCCATCCAGTATTGCTTGAGAACAGGAAGTCAAGGCTGCAGTGAGCTATGATGACGCCCCTGCACTCCAGCCTGGGCAACAGAGAGAGACTGTGCTTTTAAAGAGCGGCAGGCAGGCCGGGCCCGGTGGCTCACGCCTGTAATCCCAGCACTTCGGGAGGCTGAGATAGGCGGATCACCTGAGGTCAGGAGTTTGAGACCAGCCTGATCAACATGGCAAAACCCTGTCCCCACTAAAATACAAAAATTAGCCGGGCGTGGCGATGCATGCCTGTAATCCCAGCTACCTTGAAGGCTGACACAGGAGAATTGCTTGGACCTGGGAGGAGGACATTGTGTCACTGCACTCCAGCCTGGACAACAGAATCGGAATAAGAATTTTAAAATGGGGAAACTGTGGAACAAAATGATTGGCACTTAACCATAAAAATTAAGAAGGTTTGGCCGGGCGCGGTGGCTGAAGCCTGTAATCCCAGCACTTTGGGAGGCCGAGGCGGGTGGATCACGAGGTCAGGAGATCGAGACCATCCTGGTCAACATAGTGAAACCCTGTCTCTACTAAAAAATATACAAAAAATTAGCTGGGCATGGTGGCGCGTGCCTGTAATCCCAGCTACTCAGGAGGCTGAGGCAGGAGAATTGCCTGAACCCAGGAGGCAGAGGTTGCCGTGAGCCGAGATTGCACAATTGCACTCCAGCCTGGGTAACAAGAGCAAAACTCCATCTCAAAAAAAAAAAAAATTAAGAAGATTCATAAAAAAGTTTTCAATGCATAATGTATTAAAAACATGCCCCAGGGTAATGTTATGCATATTAATTAGTATTAGTACAATATATTCTAAGACAAAATATACTTTTAGAAAACAGACTTTGCAAATAAAAAGTATAAAATGATTAAACATATATAGACTCTAGCAGCATTGGAGAGAGGGAGGGGGAGGAAGTGCACAGCACAGCAAACCGTTATCTCAACCAAAGCAATTAAAGAGTTTCAGTTTTCACCTTCATGTCTAGAAAAACTAATGAGTTTTAGGCCAGGCACGGTGGCTCACGCCTGTAACCCCAGCACTTTGAAAAGCCAACGCCGGTGGATTGCTAGGTCAGGAGTTCAACACCAGCCTGGCCAACATGGTGAAACCCATCTCAACTAAAAATAGAAAAATCACCAGGGTGTGGTGGCAGGTGCCTATAATGCCAGCTGGTCGGAGGTTGAGGCAGAGAATCGCTTAATCTTGGGAGGCAGCGGTTGCAGTGAGCCGATATCGTGCCACTGCACTCCAGCCCAGGTGATAGAGCAAGACTTTGTCTCAAAAAAATAAATAAATAAAAGAGTTTCATGCAGTTATTTTTGCTGCGTACGTGACTATTAGTGGAGAAATGTTGCTATTTGTAGAATGGTACAATGATTCAAGCACATGTAGCATTGTTCACAGAGCATGTGTGACAATGTAAGAACTCTGACCATAAATGCAAGACGGTGGTCTGAGCCCACTTCAGGCTGCCACACAGAATACCACAGCCTGGGCAGCTCATCAGCAACAGATAAGCTTTATGCCTCATGGTGCTGGAGGCTGCTGGTCCATGGCAGGGGTGTGGCAGGTTCAGTGTCTGCTGACGCCTGGCTTCCTGGTGGAAGGGGTGAGGGAGCTCTCTGAGGTCCCTTTTTAAAAACTTTTTCATTTTAACTTTTTTAAAGATGGGGTTTCACCATGATGGCCAGGCTGGTCTTGAACTCCTGACCTCAGGTAATCCACCCACCTCGGCCTCCCAAAGTGCTAGGATTACAGGCGTGAGCCGCCACACCTGGCCTGGGGTCCCCTTTATGAGGGCACTAATCCCATTCATGGGCCCCACCCTGATGACCTCATCGCCTCCCAAAGCCCCACCTCCTAACACCAACAGGTTGGGGGTTAGATTTCAGCGTGGGAATTTGGGGAAGACATGAACATCCACACCACAGCAACATTCAACTGGAAGAGCTGAGGATGCTGACAATCTTCCCTGCCCACACCCTCAGGGGCAGTTTTCAGAGACGTGTGTTCCTGTTACAATCCAAAGACAGGTGGAAAAAAAGAGAACCAGAACATTCGTGTGCATGTGTCCTTGTAGTAGAATGATTTATAGTCCTTTGGGTTTATACCCAGTAACGGGATTTCTGGGTCAAATGGAATTTCTATTTCTAGGTCCTTGAGGAAGCACCACACTGTCTTCCACAATGGTTGAACCAATTTACACTCCCACCAACAGTGTAAAATGTTCCTATTTCTCCACATCCTCTCCAGCATCTGTTGTCTCCAGATTTTTTAGTGATTGCCATTCTAAATGGCGTGAGATAGTATCTTAATGTGGTTTTGATTTGCATTTCTCTAACGACCGGTGACGATGAGCATTTTTTCATGTTTCTTGGCCTCGTGTATGTCTTCTTTTGTAAAGTGTTTGTTCATATCCTTTGCCCATTTTTGAACATGAATGTTCACTGCAGCAGTGTTCACAATAGCAAAGACCTGGAATGAACCCAAATGCCCATCAGTGATAGACTGGACAAGGAAAATGTGGCACATATACGCCATGGAATACTATACACCCATGAAAAAGGATGAGTTCGTGTTCTTTGTAGGAACATGGATGAACCTGGAGACCATCATTCTCAGCAAACTGACACAAGAACAGAAAATTAGACACTGCATGTTCTCACTCATAGGTGAGTATTGACCAATGAGAACACATGGACACAGGGAGGGGAGCATCACAGATGGGTCTGTTGGGGGAAATAGGAGAGGGACAGCTGGGGGGGGCGGAGTTGGGGAGAGATAGCATGGGGAGGAATGCCAGATATAGGTGATGGGGAGGAAGGCAGCAAATCACACTGCCACGTGTGTACCTATGCAACTATTCTGCATGTTCTTCACATGTACCCCGAAACCTAAAATGCAATTAAAAAAAAAAAAGAATACCAGAGGAAAAAGCAAGCAGACAAAAGGGAGATTCTGAGGCAGGGAAAGTGATTGTGAAAAGGGGTAATTACAGTGCGGCCATTCTTCAAGGATCTACAACCAGAAGTGACAGTTGACCCAGAGAGCCTGTCACTGGGTATAGACCCAAAGGACTATAAATCATGCTTTTTAAAAATTGCATTTTAGGTTTTGGGGTACATGTGAAGAACATGCAGGACTGTTGCATAGGTACACACGTGGCAGTGTGATTTGCTGCCTTCCTCCCCTTCACCTATATCTGGCATTTCTCCCCATGCTGTCTCTCCCCAACTCCCCACCCCCCGCTGTCCCTCCCCTACTCCCCCATCAACAGACCACAGTGTGTGATGCTCCCCTCACTGTGTCCCTGTGTTCTCATTGTTCAACACCTGCCTATGAGTGAGAACATGCAGTGTTTGGTTTTCTGCTCTTGTGTCAGCTTGCTGAGAGTGATGGTTTCCAGGGGTACTTTTTTTTTTTTTCAAGATTTTAGTGCCAATCTCTGCAAAGAAAACCACACCTCTTGATGAGGAGGGTCACATAGGGTTTGTGGTGCAGGGAGGGGCAGGGTGTGGTATTTCCTGTCCCTGTGCCACCTCTGCAGTCAACAGCAGAACCCCCCAGGACGGCAGAGAGGCAGGAAGAGTCCCAGGATGCTCAGGAAAGCCTCACAAGAGGCTCTCTCTGTTTCTGTCTCATTCTTTCTTTTTCTTTTTTTCTTTCTTTCTGTCTCTCTCTTTCTCTCTCTTCTTTCTTTCTGTTTCTTTCTCTTTCTTTCCTTTTTTCTTTCTGTCTCTTTCTCTTTTATTCTCTTTCTAATTTTTTTCTGTCTCTTTCTCTCTTTCTTTCTTTCTCTCTTTCTGTTTCCTCCTCTCCTCTCCTCTCTTCTTCTCTGTCTCTCTCCCCCTCCTTCTTTCCTTCTTTTTTCTTTTCTGACACAGGGTCACCCTTTGCTGCCCAGGCTGGAGTGCAGTGGCACGATCTCAGGTTATTGCAGCTTCCACCTCTGAGGCTCAAATGACTGTCCTGCCTCAGCCTCTTGAGTAGCTGGAATGACAGGTCTGCGCCACCACGCCCGGCTGACTTCTTTACTCTTACTAGAGATGGGGTTTCACCATGGTGGCCAGGCTGGTCTTGAACTCCTGACCTCAGGTGACCCACCTGCTTTGACCTTCCAAAGGGCTGGGATGACAGGCATGAGACAGGGTCCCCGCTTTTCTTTTTATTATTTATTTTTGAGATGGAGTTTCACTGTCATTGCCCAGGCTGGAGTGCAGTGGCGCGATCTCAGCTCACTGCAACCTCCGCCTCTCGGGTTCAAGCCAATCTCCTGCCTCAGCCTCCCGCTTAGCTGACATGCCAGTTGTGCACCACCACCCCAGCTAATGGTTGTATTTATTTTGTTGTTGTTTTGTTTTGAGATGGAGTTTCACTCCTGTTGCCCAGGCGGCAGTGCAATGGCCGATCTGAGCGGGCCTCGTAGGCAGTCAGGGTTCCCTTCCCCCTTTCCTACCCACGTGCTGGGATGACAGGCGTGAGCCACTGTGCCTGCCCTACAGCCGGGATTTTGCTTCGGGCACGCTGCAGGAAGAACTGACACTGCAACCGTCAAGATCCTCACCATCATCACAGGGGATGAACATCCGCCAATGGGGTAGGTTCCAGCCTGAGTTGAAGGCCTGAGGCCCAGGAGACCTGAGGGTGTGGGTTCCAGAGTGAAGTTTCACTCTCCCAGCCAGCCTTCTCCTTGCCCTGCCTGCAGAGCCCCGAATTTTTTGGGGGTGTTTGTGAATGCCTGGGTGGCCGACAGAGTCCAAGGGATGAAAGAATCCCAGTCCCCAAATCGAAGCACTTCCGTGCAGGCCAAGTGTGGAAATGTTCTTCTGTCCCCGAAAACAAGTGCAGGATGAACCTGCCCTCGGGTCTCCTGGGCCTCAGGCCTTTAGACTCAGGCTGGAACCCACACCCTCAGCTCTCCTGGGTCTCAGACCTTCACACAGCAGATTGTGGGACAGCTGAGTCTCTGTAATAAGATAAGTCAGTTTCTTCCAGTAAGTCTCATATATTGTATACCTGTTAAAATACATACATATATATCAATAAATAAGTATGTTTAGAGTCTGTAAATAATATTTATAAATTATATAAAAGAAATATATATGTATATGTTTGTATCTACCTGAAGCTATATATATAATAAAAGACATATATTTATAAACATAAACCTTGCACAGCCCTATAGAAGTTACATAGATCATAGACTGAACAGGGAAAATGTGGCACATAGACACCATGGAATACTATGCAGCCATGAAAAAGGATGAGTTAGTGTCCTTTGCAGGGACATGAATGAACCTGGAAACCATCATTCTCAGCAAACTGACAGAAGAACAGAAAAATCAAACACCGCATGTTCTCACTCACAGGTGGGTGTTGAACAACGAGAACACATGGACACAGGGAGGGGAGCACTACACACTGGGGTCTTGGGGGGAAACGGGGAAGGGACAGCGCGGGGTGGGGAGTTGGAGAGAGATATCATGGAGAGAAATGCCACATATAAGTGAAGGGGAGGAAGGCAGCAAATCACACTGGCACGTGTGTACCTATGCAACTGTCCTGCATGTTCTTCACATGTACCCCAAAACCTAAAATGCAATAAAATATATGTATTTTTAAGAAGTTTTCTATGCATATATATTTCTTTTATATAACTTGTAAATATTATTTATATATTCTATACATACTTGTTTATACTCTAAATATTTTAACAACCATACAGTATAAAGTGATCTATGTAAACTTTATGTCTTATGTATCTACAAAAATATGTTCGGTTGGTTCTTTCCTCTGGAGAACACTGGCTCATTGAATGATATATCTTTTGGGGGGTACACCTTTTTTTAAATTTTATGCTGCAAATTTAAATTATGCATTTTAAATACTATTTAAACTTATCTTTAGGGTATCAATATTTTAACTTGGGCAGCATTTCATCGTAACTTATTTGGGAAAATACAATTTAGCTATCTGCTTATAAACATCAAAAAAAGGGCCAAATTAAAAAATAGGACATTAACAATCAGAACTTCTCACATGACCCACATATATATATATATATATATTTTTTTTTTTTTTGACACAGTCTGCCTCTGTCAACCAGGATGGAATGAACTGGTGTGATCTCGGCTCACTGCAACATCCACCTGCTGGGCTCAAGCAATCTCCTGTCTCAGCCTCCCGAGTAGCTGGGACTACAGGCAACTGCCACCACGCTAGGGGAATTTTTGTGTTTTTAGTGGAGACGGGGTTTCACCATATTGGTCAGGCTGGTCTTGAACTCCCGACCTCTTGATCCGCCTGCCTTGGCCTCAGAAACTGCTAGGATTACAGCCGTGAGCCACCACACCTGGCTCCCCCCAAAAACTTTTTTTAAAGATTAGCCAGGTGTGACAAAATTTAGGAGGCCGAGGCAGGAGGACCGCTTGAGGCTAGGAGTGAGAGGCTGCAGTGAGTGATGATTGCACCACTGCGCTCCAGCCTGGGTGACAGTGTGAAAAACGAAGGAAATCCAAATGTCCTTTTGGGGGTGTGTGGAGTGCATGGATTCTGCATTTTTGGGTGTTTTCTTGGCGGTTGCTGTTTAAAATGCCAGCTCCGCACACTCTGCACAGGTGACTACCATCTCTCAGCCCATGATGGCAGCAGTGTGTCTTAGGAAAGATATGTGTGTTAGAGAAATATATAGTATGGGTGCGGTGGCTCACGCCTGTCATCCCAGCACTGTTGGAGGTTGAGGTGGTCAGATCACATGACGTGTTCTGGAGGGACACACTTTCCAGTGTCTGTGAAAAAGACACCCTTGCTGGGCGCGGTGGCTCACGCCTATAATCCCAGCACTTTGGGAGGCCAAGGCGGGTGGATCACGAGGTCAAGAGATTGAGACCATCCTGGCCAACATGGTGAAACCCCGTCTCTACTAAAAATACAAAACTCAGCTGGGCATAGTGGCGTGTGCCTGTAGTCCCAGCTACTTGGCGGATTGAGGCAGGAGAATTGCCTGACCTCAGAAGGCAGAGGTTGCAGCGAGCTGAGATCCTGCCACTGTACTCCACCCTGGGCAACAGAGACTCCATCTCAAAAAAAAAAAAAAAAAAAAAAAACTAAAAATTAGCCAGTCATGGTGACACATGCCTGTCATCCCAGCACTTTGGGAGGCTGAGGTGGGCGGATCACTTGAGGTCAGGAGTTTGAAACCACCTTGGCCAAAATGGTGAAACCCCGTCTCTACTAAAAAGACACAAACTAGCCTGGTGTGGTGTCACGTGCCTGTAATCCCAGCTACTTGGGAGGCTGAAACAGAAGAATCGCTTGAACCCAGGAGGTGGAGGTTGCTGTGAGCTGAGATCACGCCACTGCACTCCAGCCTGGGTGACAGAGCAAGACTCTGCCCTCCCCACCAAAAAACACCCAAGAGGGCCAGGCATGGTGGCTCATGCCTATAAACCCAGCACTTGGGGCGGGCGCAGTGACTCAGGCCTGTAATCCCGGCACTTTGGAAGGCTGAGGCAGGCGGATCACGAGGTCAAGAGATCGAGACCAACCTGGCCAACATGTCGAAAGCCTGTCTCTACTAAAAATACAAAAAAATTAGCCGGGTCTGGTGGTGTGTACCTGTAGTCCCAGCTACTCGGGAGGCTGAGGCAGGAGAATCGCTTGAACCCGGGAGGCGGAGGTTGCTGTGAGCTGCGATCACGCCACTGCAGTCCAGCCTGGGGGACAGAGTGAGACTCCATCTCAAAAAACGAAAAAAAAAGAGAGAGAAATATATGTGTGTTGAGAAGGTTTGCCCAGGCATGAGTGGCAGTGCCATTGGCTGTGAGTCCAATGTGAATGCATGCACAGTATCTACTCCATACGGCATTTTAAACAGAAATCCATGTAAAATAACGTGATGCCTGGACCGGCTGTGAACAATTTGGGGATCAGAGGCACAAAACATGCAGGAATCTAACTCTGGGCTTTTCGTAGGATGGATGGCTCCGCACTTGCTAAGTCAGCGCTTGCTCAGCCTTTAGAAATTGCATCTCCCGTGAAGACGGAAAAACTACCTCATCCTGAAGACGAAGACTAGACAAACTGATGAATACACGGCCTTTCATTTCCTTTTTTGTTTTTTCAGACGGAGTCTCACTCTAACCCCCAGGCTGGAGTGCAGTGGCGCGATTTCAGCTCACTGCAACCTCCGCCTCCCGGGTTCAAGTGATTCTCCTGCCTCAGCCTCCCAAGTAGCTGGGACTACAGGCACTTGCCACCACGCCTGGCTAATTTTTTTATTTTTGGTAGAGATGGGGTTTCTCCATGTTGGCCACACTGGTCTCGAACTCCTGACCTCGTGATTTGCCCATCTCAGCCTCCCAAAGTGCTGGGATGACAGGTATGAGTCACCGCACCTGCTCTCACCTTTTCTTTTTTTGAAGGTCACGTCTTCCATTTTGTTGTTGTTGAGATGGAATCTCACTCTGTCACCCAGGCAGGAGTGCAATGGCATGATCTCAGTTCACTGCAACCTCTGCCTCCCGGGTTGAAGTGATTCTCCTGCCTCAGCTTCCCGAGTAGCTGGGACTATAGGCACTTGCCAGCACGCCTGGCTAATTTTTGTACTTTTAGTGGAGACACGGTTTCAGCATGTTGACCAGGCTGGTCTTGAACTCCTGACCTCAAGTGATCTGCCCTCCTCAACCTCTCACAATGCTGGGATTATTGGCATGAGCCACCACACCTAGCTTTTATTTTAATTTAGATTCTAGGGGTACATATGCAGGAGTGTTACAGGGTCTATTGTGTGATGCTCTGATCTTGGGCATGCATGATCACATCCCCTAGCTGCTGAGCATCGCAGCCAGTACACAGACTTCCAGCTCTTCCTCTCCTCCCTCCCTCCCACCTCCAGGAGCCCCCACTGTCTGCTTTATTCACCTTTATATCCACGAGTGCCCCGTGTTTACCTCCTGCTTCAAAGCGAGGACACGTGGTATTTGGTCTTCTGTCTCTGCATTAATTCACTTTGGAGAATGGCCTCCAGCTGGAACCAGATTGCTACAGAGGACGTGATTTCAACCTTTTTCACGACCTCGTACTACTCCATGGCGTCTATCTACCCCATTTTCTTATTTTTAGTTATTTCTTTGTTTTGACACAGAGTTTTGGTCTTGTCACCCAGGCTGGAGTGTGGTGGCATGATCGAGGCTCCCTGCAACCTCCGCCTCCTGGGTTCAAGTGATTCTCCTGCCTCAGCCTCCCAAGTAGTGTGGGTAACCCCCCATATAGGCACCAAGGAATGAGAGCTAAGCAGAACGCTGGCACAGTTAGGACTTGAGGAATATCTCACTTTATAGTGTTACTACTCGGCTATGTCCTTTTATATAATCCTTTATATAATCATATAATAGTTTATAGAAATAGGGCTTGACGAATCCCTTTATATAATCCTCTAAATGTAACCATATAGTAGTTGGTAGTATTAATATTTCCCTACATATATACCTATAATTATATCTTAGTTCATAATCGGAGGAATGCCTAGAGCGGACATAGTACAGAGCATGAATTAAGGAATAAGCAGCTTATAATCGAAGGAATGTCTGGAGCAGACACAGTGCAGAGCATGATTTAAGGGAAAACAGTTACACCAGGACAAGAACCCATGGCCCAGGAGGGGCCTTTCAGTATCGTAAAGATACCCGCTGTCTGGCAGGCTTGGGGCGAGAGGCACTCCTCCTGATAAAGGAGTTGTAGGACCTCGCTCCAGTTCTCGTGGAAGGCCGACCGGCAATCCACCTTGGTGACTGTGAACTTTATCAGCTCTTGCTACTGTGCTGCTTGAAAAGCATCTTCCCGTAGAACTCATTGGAAGCTTCCAGAAGGTGGCAGTAACCCTAACAGCTCTGTCACTGCTCTGTGACTTAAAGCATCCTCCTATAAATCTTCTTAGAAGTAGTTTGCCCGTAGATAGAAGAATTGCACACTGCACCCTCTTCGCTGCACACGGCCCACCTTCAAACCTCGGTATCCTAATGGGGGTGGACCCCTTACTGCACACAGCCCTTGCCTTCATGGGAATGGGCCCCTTGCTGTGCACCGTCCACCTCCCGGCCTAGGTGACCTAATGGGGGTGGACCCCATGTTTTATTGCTCATGACCCTATCACTATCCTTAAAGATGACTTCACTCACTGCCCTGCCCTCTAATCTGTACACAATAAATACTCACGCTTCTGGACATTCCGGGCCTTGCCTGACTCCGCATATAGGTGGCGTTGCCCCCCGAGCCCAGCTGCATTTTCTTTGTACTTCTTGTCCTGTCTCTTTATTTCTCGGACCCTGTGCCTCAGCACAGCATAAGGCTCACCCCACAACCCTGTGGGGCCCTCAGCCCTACCTCGGGCTCCCAACGTGCCCTACATAGTAGCTGGGGTTACAGGTGCTCACCACCACCATGCTAATTTTTTGTATTTTTAGTAGAGACAGGGTTTCTCCATGTTGGCCAGGCTGCTCTGGAATTCCTGACCTCAGGTGATCCGCCAGCCTCGGCCTCCCGAAGTGCTGGGATTACAGGCCTGAGCCACTGCACCTGGCTGTCATGTGTCCTGTTTTCTGTATCCATTGCCTGGTGGATAAGCACCTATGTTGACTCTGTGTCTTCTGTGAATCACGCTGTGAATGAACCCTGATGGTAAGTGTCCTTTGGGAGAAATAATTCCTTTTTCTTAATAAGGTGTTTTTAAACTGAAACATACATAATATAAAGCTACTTAATTGATCTCTTGAAAAAAATACTATGACCCAAGGCTTGAGGGAGTCTTCCTTTTTTTTTTTCTGAGATGAAGTCTCGCTCTTTCACCCAGGCTGTAGTGCAATGGCCTGATCTGTGCTCACTGCAACCTCCACCTCCCAGGCTGAGCAATTCTCCTGCCTCAGCCTCCCCAATAATGGGATTACAGGAACAGAACACCACGCCCGGCTAATTTTTATATTTTTAGTAGAGACGGGTTTTCACCATGTTGGCCAGGCTGGTCTCAAACCTATGACCTCAAGTGATCCACCTGCCTTGGCTTCCGAAAGTGCTTGGATTACAGGAGTGAACCACCATGCCTCGCCTTTTTTTGAGACTGAATCTTACTCTGTCACTCAGGCTGCAGTGAAATGGCTCAATGTGGGCTCACTGAGACCTCTGCCCCACAGATTCAAGCGATTCTCCTGCCTCAGCCTCCCCAGTAGCTGGGATTGCAGGTGGGTGACACCACACCTGACTAATGTTCATATTTTTAGTAGAAAGAAGGTTTCAACATGTTGACCAGGCTGGTCTGAAACTCCTGACCTCAAGCTATCCACCTGCCTTTGCCTCCCAAAGTGCTGGGATTACAGGCGTGAGCCACTGCACCTGGCCTATTTATTTATTTATTTTTGAGATAGAGTCTCACTCTATCACCGAGGCTGCAGTGAAATGGCTTGATCTGGGCTCACTGCAACCTCCCCCTCAGGTTCAAGCGATTCTCCCACCTCAGCCTCCTGAGTAGCTGGAATTACAGGTGCATGCTACCATGCCCAGCTAATTTTTGTATTTTTAGTAGAGATGGGGTTTCTTCATGTTGCCCAGGCTGGTCTTGAACTCCCGACCTCAGGTGATCTGACCTCCTGGTCCTCCCAAAGTGCTGGGATTACATGTGTGACCCACCGTGCCTGGCCTGGCCTGAGGGATTCTACCATGTCTTTCCCTGAGCAGTGGGTGAATATTCACTCATTCCATGTTGCTGAGAAGCCCTCCCTCTCACCCTCCTCCCAGGGATGACAAGAATCAACCTCTGTTCTTCACGGACAAGGATGCCAGCGCTTAGAAATCTGGTGCTCGGCTGGGTGCGGTGGCTCATGCCTGTAATTCCAGCACTTTGGGAGGCCGAGGCAGGTGGATCATGAGGTCAAGAGATCGAGACCATCCTGGTCAACATGGTGAAACCCCGTCTCTACTAAAAATACAAAAATTAGCTGGGCATGGTGGTGCGTGCCTGTAACCCCAGCTACTCAGGAGGCTGAGGCAGAAGAAGTGCCTGAACCCAGGAGGTGGAGGTTGTGGTGAGCCGAGATCGCACCATTGCACTGCAGCCTGGGTAACAAGAGTAAAACTGCATCTCAAAAAAAAAAAAGGAGCTTGAGATCATTTTGGCCAACATGGTGAAACCTTGTCTCTACTAAAAATACAAACATTAGCCAGGCGTGGTGGTGAGAGCCTATAATCCAAGCTTCTCAGGAGGCTGAGGCAAGAGGATCACTTGAACCCGGGAGGCGAATGTTGCACTGAGCCAAGATAGTGCCACTGCATTCCAGCCTGGGTGACAGAGCGAGAGAAAGAAAGAGAGAAAGAGAGAAAGAGAGAAAGAGAGAAAGAGAGAGAGAGAGAGAGAGAGAGAGAGAGAGAGAAAGAGAGAGAGAGAGAGAAAGAGAGAGAGAGAAAGAGAGAGAGAGAGAAAGAGAGAGAGAAAGAAAGAAAGAAAGAAAGAAAGAAAGAAAGAAAGAAAGAAAGAAAGAAAGAAAAAGGAAGGAAGGAAGGAAGGAAGGAAGGAAGGAAGGAAGGAAGGAAGGAAGGAAGGAAGGAAGGAAGGAAGGAGAGAAAAAGAAAGAGAAAGAAAGAAAGAAAGAGAGAAGGAGAAACCTGCTTCTGAGTCATGAAATCCTCGTGGGATGCTGAGTAGGACATGAGGCTGCCTGGTCCCTGAACCAGTACTGAGCACCCAACATGCATCCGCCGGTCACTGTCTGGCCATGCACAAAAGGTGTCACAATCAGCACAGCTTTAGAATGCAAAAGGAAACATTTTCTGTCCTTTTATTTTTTTTTTTAATTTAAGAAGAAACAGGAACATGTTGTGGGAAAGGCGACGGCACATCACTGCTGGCTGCAAAATGTAGGAGAATAGTTGCTCCTCTTTCCCTCCCTCTCAGGGTTCTGTTAGACTTGGGCACCCTGGGTGCCAGCACAGGGAGGCGGAGCAGCGGGCTCAGCTGTGCACACGAGCGAACAGTTACACAGGAAATTTCACAACGGGCTTCCTTTCTACCTAAGCCTGACTCGAGGCTGTGGTTGCCCGCTCGGAGGTGGAGTTTGCAGAATTCCCACCGGCTGATGGTCCCTCCTGCCGGTCGGCGGCCACGCAGAGAAACGGCCACGGTAGCCACTTGTTGGATAGATGGCATCGCAGGCGCAGGCATCTGCATGCAGCGGCCACGTCCAAGAGCCATTTCCGTGGCCAGGGCTTGCAAGCTGCTGTCTGGCCCCCTGAGTCCCTGGCTCTGAGGCACCTGGAGACCCTCTACGCTGTCACCTGTGTCTTCTGCTCGTCCTGCTGCTTCTGAACAGGTGAGTGGCCGAGAATAAAACCACTTTTATTCTGATTCTGCCTCGTCAGGGAAGAACAGACGTGGCCGGTAGGGTCTGTGGCGGCTGAGGACGAGGGGGAAGGCCACGGAGACTTTACGGGGCATGGCGTCCTCACGCTGGAGCAGACCAGGAGTGCAAATCCCCCGGGAAAAGGGCTGTGCACAGCCAGAGTCACTTAGTTGGGAAATGCTGCAATTTCCCGGGGGTGCAAGCCACACCTCCCTTAAAAACTCATGCCATGCAATGCACATCTCTCGACGTTAACTTTAGGGAGGGTAGACAGCTGCAGCTGCCACACTTAACCACTGTATGCCAGAGGTTGCCGTTTTTTGTACGTTTGCAATGAGACCTTGCCGATGACCTGGAGCCATGGGATGTAAATAACTCCCGGATGCTTACCGTTCCAGTAATGGAACAGTAGGCACACGCGGATTCAAAAGCCGTCTGGGTGCCTGGATCAGCACAGTGGCCCCTTGTCACCCCTCAGTGCCAGGGGCAATCATACCTTGGCGATGACCTTGAGCCATGGGATATAAATAACTTCCAAACGCTTGCCATTCCAATAATGGAACAGTAGGCACACATGGGTTCAAGAGCCCTGTGGGTGCCTGGATGAGCAGGGTGGCCCCTCGTCACCCCTTCCCTGGTGCCAGAGAGACCCCAGAACTAGGTCTCACAGCCACCTAGGACCTCATTTGCACAGGTCGTTAGAAACCGCAGAACTTGTCAGGCGAGATGGCTCACACCTGTCATCCCAGCACTTTGGGAGGCTGAGGTGGGCAGATCACCTGAGGCCGGAAGTTCAAGACCAGCCTGACCAACATGGAGAAACCCCGTCTCTCCTAAAAATACAAAATTACCTGGGCGTGGTGGCACATGCCTGTAATCTCAGCTACTCGGGAGGCTGAGGCAGGAGAATGGCTTGAACGCCACTGCACTCCAGCCTGGGTGACAGAGTGAGACTCCGTCTCAAAACACACAAAAAAACAAAAAATTAGCAAAAAAAAAAGAAACTTCTGAACTTTTTAGATCCATCCCCAAAGAGCAGAGAAGAGCCAAGACTCCACGTGCTGTCCTGGAGGGGGAAGTTCTGGGAACTCCAGGCCCCCACCCAATGCACACACACAGACACACAACACCTCCCATGGTGCTTTCTGTCACATTTCTACAAAGAGGAACTATGATCACATGGCAATGTCCCTAAAAAGAAAAGGGTGTGTTTTTTCGGGTGTGTGGCTGTTTATTCTCGTGGTTGTGATGTTTACATAAGGTGAACACTCTGTAGCTCCACAGCCCTGAGGCCGGCGGGGTGTGGGCAGGGAGGCTTGAATTTCGAAAGCAGCACCAGAAACTATTTTCTCATGGTGGTTCATGCCTGCAAGCTCAGCACTTTGGGAGGCTGAGGCGGGCAGATCACTTGAGGTCGGGAGTTCGAGACCAGGCTGGCCAACATGACAAAACCTGTCTCTAGTAAAACTACAAAAATTAGCCCAGATTAGGAGTTCGAGACCAGCCTGGCCAACATGACAAAACCCCGTCTCTACTAAAAATACAAAAATTAGCCAGGTGTGGTAGTGAGCGCCTGTAAATGCAGCCACTCGGGAGGCTGAGGTGGGAGAATCACAAGAATCACCTGAATCTGGGAGGCAAACGAGGTAGCAGTGAGCCGGGATCGTGCCACTGCATCCAGCCTGGGTGACAGAGTGACGCTCTGTCTCAAAAAAAGAAAAAAAAAGGAAAAGAAAACCATCCGACTTTGTATTTTTATTTGGGTGCCACCAGACAGGTGCCAGGGTCATTCTTGTAATAAAAGGCTGCCCTGTTTCCCAAATATCAGCATCCCCCACCCCCAGGGGGACGATTAGGGCAGAGGCTGACAGAGGACTGCATGAGACACCCGCGACGGTTGGCCAGCCCCGTGTTTGTAAAAGCCTGTGCTTTTCACATGTCTCCCATCAGGTCCCCACCAGGTCCCCACCTGGACACACTGTTGAGACTGATCAAGCTTCAGGTGGGTGGCATAGGTGAGGTCCCCTCGGAGAAACACAGATACCCTCCCTCCTTCCAGCGCTACCCAGACATGAGTTTTGGGCTTTCAGGTTAAGGTTCGAGGGACAGAAGCCACAGCTTAGGATGAGTGACAGCAGAGTCATTCTGTTGGCAGTGCTGAATCCAGCAGATGGTTGCATAGGTACACACGTGCCGTGGTGGTTAGCTGTCTCCATCCCCCTGTTGCCTACATCAGCCATTTCTCCCAGTGTTATCCCTCCCCAACCTCCCCACCCACTGCTTTCTCTCCCCTAGCTCCCCCTACCTGCCGACAGGCCCCGGCGTGTAATGCTCCCCTCCCTGTGTCCCTGTGTTCTCACTGTTCAAATTCCAACTTGTGAGCGAGAACATGTGGTGTTTGGTTTTCCATTACTGTGTCAGTTTGCTGAGAATGATGGTTTCCGGTTTCATCCGTGTCTTCGCAAAGGACATGAACTCATCCTTTTTCATGGCTGCATAGTACTCCACGGTGTCTATGTGCCACATTTTCTTTATCCAGTCTATCTTCGATGGGCATTTGGGTTGGTTCCAGGTCTTTGCTGTTGTAAACAGTGCCACAGTGAACATAGGTACGCAGGTGTCTTTACAGTTGAATGATTTATAATCCTCTGGGTATATACCCAGTCACAGGATTGCTGGGTCGAATGGTATTTCCAGTTGCAGATCCTTGAGGAAGGGCCCCCTCTCATCTCGGTCTCTCTCCTGAAGCCCTCCGTGTCCACTAGTGCCTCCTCATTGGGTGTGTGAGACATTGCTTGCTGCATGCAGAGGTCCGTCCTGCAGACTCTCATTCAGAGATGGGTGAAGGAAATACACTCTCACACACCAGTGTACAGTAAATTTGACTGGGCCAGGGAGGTCATCAGCAGCTCTCAGAGGGCGATCACAGCTCACAGACTCCTACATCCTATTCCTCCTTGCATTTATTCAGTATACATTTAATAACAGAGTTTCTAAGTCAACACACTTGTGGATAATTAACATGTTTAAGGGTAAAATAGTGGTTTTGGCTGTCGCGGTGGCTCACGCTTCTAATCTCAGCACTTTGGGAGGTCGAGGAGGGTGGATCACGAGGTCAGGAGTTCAAGAGCAGCCTGGCCAACATGCTGAAACCCGTCTCTACTAAAAATACAACAAAATGAGCTGTGAGTGGTGGCGCGCACCTGTAGTCCCAGCTGCTCAGGAGGCTGAGGCAGGAGAATCGCTTCAACGTGGAAGGTGGAGGTTGCCGTGAGCAGAGATCATGCCACTGCACTCCAGCCTGGGTGACAGAGTGAGACTCTGTCTCAAAAAAAAAAGAAAGAAAAAAAGTGTGTTTTTACAAATGGTAAAAGGTTTTGGTTCCAGGCCTCAGAGTAAACACCATTAACGGGTAATTCTCATTCAACCTGTCCCTGGGACGGTCCTCCAGCACAGACCTTACATGAGCAAAAAAATTAGATAGGGACAAAGGAATCCGGGGTACACAGACATCACCAGGGAAGCTTTTTTTTTTGAGATGGAATTTCGCTCTTATTACCCAGGCTGGAGTGCAATGGCCCGATCTCGGCTCACCGCAACCTCCGCCTCCTGGGTTCAAGCAATTCTCCTGCCTCAGCCTCCTGAGTAGCTGGGATTACAGGCACGCACCACCATGCCCAGCTAATTTTTGTATTTTTAGTAGAGATGGGGTTTCACCATGTTGACCAGGATGGTCTCGATCTCTTGACCGCGTGATCCACCAGCCTTGGACTCCCAAAGTGCTGGGTTTACAGGCGTGAGCCACCGCGCCCGGCCTCAGGGAAGCTTTTATTATCCCTCATCCTCACCCCATGACTTAGTGCTCCAGCATCAGAACCAGCTGCCTTCAGCCCATTCCCTAAGTCAATAAAAACCTTTCTGCCTTCCCGAAAGGTTGGAGACCGTAATCTTACCATTTTCCCTGATAGTTCCCTTACTATTTTGCCAAGCACCCTGAGTACATCCCAAGAGGTGCACCTGGACATGGTTCCCAAGCTGCCTCCCACAGCCCCTCTGTACAGGTACCCCCTGGGCAGGGCACCTGGAACCATCCTCTACCTCCCTCGGGTTAGTAGTTTCTACACAGCCTCTGGGAGACCTCCCTCAGTTTAGGAGTTTCTACATGACCCCTGGGAGATCTCTCTCAGATTAGGAGCTTCTACATGACCCCTGGGAGGCCTCCCTCAGGTTAGGAGTTTCTACATGACCCCTGGGAGGCCTCCCTCAGGTTAGGAGTTTCTACATGGCCCCTGGGAGGCCTCCCTAGGTTAGGAGCTTCTACACGGCTCCTGGGTGACACAGGAGCCCCCCCAACGCCCTTCCCACACCTGTTAATGTACCGATGAGCACGGGAAAGATGGACGCCCCCAGGGTGCCCCCAAGGACCGGCCTGAGCTCAGCTATCTCCCTGGGACAGTTCAGCAGCTGGGTGCACATCCTCGCTCCCCAGGGACGCAGGATCTGTGAAAGCAACAGGTAAATCAATCCATCCATCCATCTATATATATTTAAAAATTTAGAAATATATATTTAGATATAAGATATAAATATAATTATATATAACGGATAAATATATATATGCATATATATTAATATAAGAGATTTGAGCCATAAATAATAATTTTATAATTTATATAAAAAGAGATTTGAGCCACAGATAATATATAATGTATTTTTATATATATTATCTATATATAGACAATATGTGTATTATGTATAATAAATGTGTTTTTATATATTATCTATATATACATAATATATGTATTATGTATAATAAATGTTTCTATATACTATCTATATATATAATATATGTATTATGTATAATCAATGCACTTTTATATATATTATCTATATATAGATATGTGTATTATGTATAGTAAATGTATTTTTATATATGTTATCTATATATAGATAATATATGTATTATTATGTATAATAAATGTATTTTTATATATTATCTATATATACATAATATATGTATTACATATAATCAATGTGTTTTTATATATATTATCTATATATAGATAATATGTGTATTATGTATAGTAAATGTATTTTTATATATATTATCTACATATAGATAATAGGTGTATTGTTATGTATAGTAAATGCATTTATATATATATTGTCTATATATAGATAATATGTATATTATTATGTATAGTAAATGTATTTTTATGTATGTTATCTGTGGCTCAAATCTCCTTCATTGCCTCAAGAAGAAAGCACTTCTCAGAAGGTTTTTTCAGAAGTTGGTGTGTGGTTTTGTTTTAAACTTGTTACTTCATTAGGTTATTGGGGAACAGGTGCTATTTGGTTACATGAGTAAGTTCTTTAGCGGGGATGTGTGAGATTTTGGAGCGTCACCCGACCAGTATATAGGGAACCTACTTTGCGGTCTTTTATCCCTCACCTCCGTCCCACTTTTCCCTCTGAGTCCCCAAAGTCCATTGTGTCATTCTTGAGCCTTTGCATCCTCATAGCTCAACTCCCACTTATGAGTGAGAACACACGATGTTTGGTTTTCCGTTCCTGAGTGACTTCACTTGGAATAATAGTGTCCAATCTCATCCAGGTCACTGCAAATGCCATTAATTCATTCTTTTTTCATGACTGAGTAGTAGTCCATCATATATATGTGTGTGGATATATATTCTTTTCGTTCTTTTTCATGGCTGAGTAATATTCCATCATTTGTGTGTGTGTGTGTGTGTGTGTGTGTGTATGAAAATGCTGGCACCGACATCATATATATGTATATGTATATATATAAAAGTGCTGGCACTGACACACATATATATATATCTATGAAATATATATGACATATATATATATATGCAGTGCCAGCATTTATACATACAAGAATACCACAATTTCTTTATCCACTCAGTCGTTGATGGGCATTTGGGTTAGTTTCACATTTTTGCAATTGCAAATTGTGCTGCTATAAACATGTATGTGCAAGCATCTTTTTTTTCTTTGAGACAGAGTCTCACTGTCGCCCAGGCTGGGAGTGCAAGGGCACACTCTCGCCTCACCACCACCTCCGCCTCCTGGGTTCAAGCAATTCTTCTGCCTCAGCCTCCCAAGTAGCTGGGATAACAGGCGTGCACCACCACGCCTGGCTAATTTTTGTATTTTTAAGTATAGCCGCGGGGTTTCACCATGTTGGTCAGGCTGGTCTTGAACCCCTGACCTCGTGCTGCACCCACCAAAGTGCTTGGATTACAGGCAGGTGCCACAGCGCCTGGCCAGTTGTTTTATTTTCTTTGTCCTGTACTGACTTTACTTACCTCTGGGCAGATAGCTAGCAGTGGGATTGCTGGTTCACGTGCTAGTTCTGCATTTAGCTGTGCCACGAGCCTCCGCACTGTTTACCACAGCGGCTGGACTCATTCACATTCCCACCAGCAGCGTAGAAGTGTTCCCTGCCGACCGCTTCCACAACGGTCTGTTGGCTTTTGATGTTTTGATTATGGCCATTCTTGCAGGAGTGAGGCGGTACCGCCTTGGGGTTTTGCATCTCTCTGATCATTCGTGATGTTGAGCAATTTTTCTTTTCTTTTTTTTATACTTTAAGTTCTGGGGCACATGTGCAGATCATGCACTTTGTTACACAGGTACACACGTGCCATGGTGGTTTGCCGCACCCATCCCCCCCATCATCTACATTACGTATGTCTCCTAATGCTCTCCCTCCCCAATATCCCACCCCCTGCTATCCCTCTCCTACTCCCCCACCCTCCAAACCCCAGTGTGTGATGTTCCCCTCCCTGTGTCCATGTGTTCTCGTTATTCGACACCCACTCATGAGTGAGAACTTGCGGTATTTGGTTTTCTGTTCTTGTGTCAGTTTGCTGAGAATGATGGTTTCCAGCTTCATCCATGTCCCTGCAAAGGACATGAACTCATCCTTTTTCATGGCTGTATAGTATTCCATGTTGTGTATGTGCCACATTTTCTTTATCCAATCTATCACTGATGGACATTTGGGTTGGTTCCAAGCCTTTGCTATTGTGAACAGTGCCACAATGAACATACATGTGCATGTGTCTTTATAATAGAATAATTTATAATCCTTTGGTTATATACCCAGTAATGGGATTGCTGGGACAAATGCTATTTCTGGTTCTAGATCCTTGAGGAATCGCCACACTGTCTTCCACAATGGTTGAACTAATTTACACTCCCACCAGCAGTGTAAAAGTGTTCCTATTTCTCCACATCCTCTCCAGCATCTGTTGTCTCCTGACTTTTTAATGACCACCGTTCTAACTGGCGCGAGATGGTATCTCAATGTGGTTTTGATTTTCGTTTGTCTAATAACCAGTGATGATGAGCTATTTTTCATGTTTGTTGATTGCATAAATGTCTTCTTTCAAGAAGTGTCTGTTAATGTCCTTCACCCAGTTATTGTTGGATGCTGAGCAGTTATTCATGCCCCTGAGCCGACCTGGCACCTTGAGGCATGCATTGGCGCTTTTCTGTGGATTGCTCTTCTTCAAGTGAAAAGGCGTTGGTGCCCTGAGCAGAGGGACATCTTGGAGCAGAATGTGTGATTTTCTGGCCAAGGAGGTGTCCATGGGAGAGAGGACTCCCGTGAGACTCTCCATGGCTGGGAAGGGAGTGGGCAGGGGCAGGAGCAGGTGCAGGGGCCAGGCTACGTTGGTTTTGGGTGATGAATCTGCGGAGTGGCCATGTGCTGACCAGGCTCCACAGAAGTTCAGGAACTGGGGGTGGGCTGAGCATGCCGTCCCCTCAGGCTGGGCGCAGTAAGGCCAGGAGGAGCCCTGGGCATTGTTGATGGGGGACGTTGTGTGCAGGAGGAACCCTGAGGGAGAGGGCATGCCAGAAGACAGGGCCAAGGGCAGGTATCTTGGAGCAGAATCAATCGAGATACACAAAAAGCACAGGCTGTGTGAGCTGGAACACCAGTGTCACTGAGGGCAGGAGAACCTTCCGGGGTGGGGCTGTCCTGAGCACTGTGGGGTGTTGAGCAGCATCCCTGTCCTCCAGCCATGACAAGGTGCCAGGAGAACCCACTGTTGTGACAATCGGAAATGTCTGCAGACATTGTCCAATGTCCCCAGGTAGCAAAATCACCTGCTTCTCAGTCACTGTCTTAAAGATAGATGGAGGACAAATTAGATACATAAATAGATAAGATAGATGATCGATTGATTGATAGATAGATAGGATAGATAGATACATACATAGATAGACAGACACATAGATACATAGATAGACACATAGATGATAGATAGATAGATAGATACATAGCTAGATAGATACATAGATAGATAGATACATAGACACATAGATAGATAGATACATACATAGATACATAGATAGATAGATACATAGACACATAGATAGATACATACATAGATACATAGATAGATAGATACATAGACACATAGATAGATAGATACATAGCTAGATAGAGAGATACATAGACACGTACATAGATAGATAGATACATAGATAGACAGATGATAGATAGATAGATAGATAGATAGATAGATAGATAGATAGATAGATGATGGATGGAGACAGATGGACGCTAACAGAGATTCTCATTCTCAGGAGGGTGTCTTCATGTCCCCATTGCTGACAGGTAGGGCTGCAGGATTCTCCGTGTTGAGTATCCTCCCAGGGTCTGTACAGCATGTCCCAGGAGTACCCACTCCAGTTGTGACACCCTAAAGTGCCCAAGAGATGGACAAGCATCCCCAGTGCAACAGAATTTCCCACAGTTCAGAACCACAGGGTGAGAGGCAGGGAGACAAGAGCAAACACTTTTCTCCATTTCTCCATCTCTCCTTGAGACCTGTGTGTTTGCTCTTGTTTCTATAATAAAGTAAGTAGAATCAGAGTCGCTGTCATTACAGGGGACACATGCAAACATGAAGCGGACGTTCACTGCGCAGGTCAGGTCTGGGAGAAAACGGAGGATTTCTTCTCCACCTTTACAAGACCAGGGCCTTGCAGTGTGTACGTGTCATTCTCGTCAAACATGCTTATTGGCCTGCTGGCTTCCACACGTTATATTTTTACTTGCAAAACGGGAACAGTGGGGACACTCACTTATACTGTCCCATACAACAAACAGTGGCAGGTACATTGATAATAGACATAGATAGAGTTAGATAGATAGGTGATAGATAGATATGCAGATAGATACATAGATGAATAAGAGAGACAAGTACAGACAGAGAGAAAGAGAGAGACAGGGAGATTCTTTATATTAAAAGCAGGGTCTTTCCACCTCGACACTATACACATTTGGGGCCGAGTGATCCTGAAAAAGGGCAAGAATACGGAGACTCAAATCCACACTCATTCAAAGAGACTCAAATCTACACGCATTTAAGTCCACACTCAGGGAGACTCAAATCCACATGCATTCAAAGAGATCCACATCCACATGCATTCAAATCCACACTCAAAGAGACTCAAATCCACACTCAATCCAAAGAACAGAGCCACCCCTTGGAAGCACTCGGTCCTCCAGGCTTCCCTGAGCTGTTTCGAGTGGTTTGGAAAATGTTGTATGAGCCTGAATGCAACACGTGGAATTCACACGGTGCTGACGAGCAGCCCCCACTGCTCAGAGCTGCGCCTGAGGAGCTCAGGGCTCCTCAAGGCGCACTTGGGAGGCAGTAGCTCTGATGGCACCAGTGTCCAAGCACCCACAGATCCTCCAGGCACCCAGAAATCCTCCAGGCACCCACAGATCCTCCAGATACCCACAGATCCTCCAGGCACCCACAGATTCTCCAGGTACCCACAAATTCTCCAAGCACTCACAGATCCTCCAGGCACCCACAGCTTCTCCAGGCATCCACAAATCCTCCAGGTACCCACATATTCTCCAGGCACCCATAGATCCTCCAGGCACCCACAGATCCTCCAGGCACCCACAGATCTCCAGGCACCCAGAAATCCTCCAGGCACCCACAGATCCTCCAGATACCCACAGATACTCCAGGCATCCACAGATTATCCAGGTACCCACAAATTCTCCAGGTACCACAGATCCTCCAGGCACCCACAGATTCTCAAGGTACCCACAGATCCTCCAGGTACCCACAGATCCTCCAGATACCAAATCCTCCAGGTACCCACAGATTCTCCAAGTACCCACAAATTCTTCAGGTACCCACATATTCTTCAGGCATCCACAAATCCTCCAGGTATCCACAAATCCTCTGGGAACCCACAGATTCTCCAAGTACCCACAAATTCTCCAGGTACCCACAGATTCTCCAAGTACCCACAAATTCTCCAGACACCCACAGATTCTCCAGGTACCCACAGATTCTCCAGATACCCATAAATTCTCTAGGCACCCAGAGATTCTTCAGGTACCCACAAATCCTCCAGGCACCCACAAATTCTCCAAGCACCCACAAATTTTCCAGATACTGAGAGATTCTCCAGGTACCCACAGATTCTCCAGGTACCCACAAATTCTCCAGATACCCACAAATTCTCCAGGCACCCACAGATCCTCTAGGCACCCACAGGTCCTCCAGGCATCTACAGATTCTCCAGACACCCACAGATTCTCCAGGTACCCACAGATTCTCCAGGCACCCACAGATCCTCCAGGCACCCACAGATTCTCCAGGCACCCACAAATTCTCCAGCGAGGAACACTTCCCCCCCCTTTATTTGAGACAGACTTGCCCTGTCACCCAGGCTGGAGTGCAATGGTGTGATCTCAGTTCACTGAAGCCTCCCCCTCCCAGGTTCAAGCAATTCTCCTGCCTCAGCCTCCCGAGTAGGTGGGATTACAGGTGTCTGCCACCACACTTGGCTATTTTTTTTTTTAATCTTTAGTAGAGACGACATTTCATCATGTTGGTCAGGCTGGTCTCGAACTCCTGACCTTGTGATCTGCCCGCCTCGGCCTCCCAAAGTGCTGGGATTACAGGCATGAGCCACCACACTCAGCAAGGAGCCCTGTTACATGCACACCTGCCTGAGCCTCTCAGCCAGTGGTCAAAATGGGCATGTTGCAGAGAGCCTCCCTGTGACATACAAGACAAGAAACCAAGGCTAAGTGAAGCTGGGGGCTTTCCAGGCAGCAGCTGGTCAGCAAAGGGGCTATTGTCCCTCCAGAGTGTCCATATGTCCATCACAAGCTCTTGGCCCAAACACAGACAATCTCTGGGTTACTCAGCCTCTTACCATGGGGTTGGAGGTACTTTGTCTCCCGTTACTTACTCACGACTCCTCTCTGCTGGGGGTGGAGCAGGATGAAACCCTGCACTCAGGACAGGGACAGGCCAGCAGGCAGCCATGCGTGGAACAGAAACAAGAGATACGCCCTCAGTCTCAGCCACAGGGAATGAATGAGCAGGGTCCCAGCAGGGGCTGTGAGTTTGCAGATGACACACCAGAATAGACCACCATGGTTCAGTGATGTTTGTTGGATGGCCGAATAGATGGTTGCATGAGTAGATGAATGAATGAGAGGATTAGTACATCAGTGAGTGGATGGATGACAGACATATGGATAGATAGATGATACATAGATGTATGGATAGATGAACGAGAGATTAGTGCATGGACGGACGGATATGCAGACAGGTGAATGGATGGATAGATGAGTGGATGGGTAAGGAATGAATGAGGTACCGAGTGGATTAGTATGTCAGTGAGTGGATGGATGATAGATACATGGATAGATAGATGATACATAGATATATGGATAGATAGATGAACGATAGATTAGTGCATCAGTAAGTGGACGAATGGATATGGAGACAGGTTAATTGTTGGATAGATGAGCGGATGGGTAAGGAATGAATGAGTGGATGAATGAATGAAGGGATGAGTAGATAAATGAATAAATTAATGAATCAGTAGATGAATGAATACATAGATGGATGGATGAACAGATGGATCACTTTCTGGTTTTTCTGAGACAAAGTCTCATTCTGTCGCCCAGGCTGGAGTGCAGTGCCATAATCCCAGCTCATTGTAACCTCCACCTCCTGGGTTCAAGCAATTCTCCTGCCTCAGCCTCCTGAGTAGCTGGGATTACAGGCTGGAGTGCAATGGCACAATCTCGACTCTCTGCAACCTCTGCCTCCTAGGTTAAACCGATTCTCCTGCCTCAGCCTCCCAAGTAGCTGGGATTACAGGCGCCCACCACCATGCCCTGCTAGTTTTTGTATTTTTAGTAGAGATGGAGTTTCACCATGTTGCTCAGGCTGGTCTTGAACTCTTGACTTCAAGTGATCCGCCCATCTCAGCCTCCAAAAGTGCCGGGATTACAGGTGTGAGCCACCGCGCACTGCCTTAATTTTTATTTTTAGATGCAGGACCTTGCTCTGTTGCCCAGGCTGCAGTGCAGTGGCATGAGCATAGCTCACTGCAGCCTCTAACTCCTGGCCTCAAGCGATCCTCCCTCCTCAGACTCCCACGTACCTGGGACTACAGGCACTCACCACCATGCCCAGCTAAATTTTTTTAAATTTCTTTTCTTTTTTATTTTCTTTTAATTTTTTAATGTTTTGTAGAGAAGGAGTCTTGCCATGTTGCCCAGGCTGATCTTGAACTAGTGGCCTCAGGCAGTTCTCCTGGCTTGGCCTCCCAAAGCGCTGGGACGAAGGGCATGAGCCACCGTGCCTGACAGGGGCACTGTAATTAAAGCATTGTGCTTCTTGTATCTCTGTGCATGCGCGATGTCTCCGAGTGTTGTCATCTGGGGATTGTGTTTAAAGTTACAACACACACCTGTGTGGGAGGTGAGGAAACCTACATAGAATTATGTTGGTCCAGAGAGAGTATTGGGGACCAGAGAGATTGTTGGGGGGCCAGAGAGATTAGGGACCAGTGACAATGTTGGGGATCACAGAGATTATTGGGGACCAGGGAGATGATTGGGGACCAGAGAGATGATTGAGTACCAGAGAGAATATTGGAGATCAGAGAGAATATTGGGGACCAGAGAAAATATTGGGGATCAGAGAGATTATTGGGGATCTGGGAGATGATTAGGGACTGGAGAGAATATTGGGGATCAGGGAGATGATTGGGGAGCAGAGAGATTATTGAGGATCAGAGAGCTTATTGGGGATTAGGGAGGTGATTCGGGACCAGAGGGGATATTGGGGATCAGAGAGCATATTGGGGATCAAAGAGATTGTTGGGGGGCCAGAGAGATTATTGCGGACCAGAGACAATATTGGGGATCAGAGAGATTATTGGGGACCAGGGAGATGATTGGGGAGCAGAGAGATTATTGGAGATCAGAGAGAATATTGGGGACCAGAGAAAATATTGGGGATCAGAGAGATTATTGGGGCTCTGGGAGATGATTAGGGACTGGAGAGAATATTGGGGATCAGGGAGATGATTGGGTAGCAGAGAGATTATCAGCACTCCCTCCTTCGTGTGTTGGCTGCTCGAAGGCGTGAAGGCACTAGACACCCCGACCTGTTCCCTTTGCAGTGATTCATTTCATCATGTAAATTTCACCTTTTTTTTTTTTAATGAGAGAAAAAAACAGAAAGACGAAAAAAACTAAGCAGGCGACGTTCGTCGTCTCACTTCCCCATTCTGGGCTTTGAACAGTCTTCACAGGACCCTCTTCAAGCTGCAGAGGAATTGGGAGGTTCTGTGTCACACTCACAGGAAGCAGAGGCAGGGGAATTTCTGAAACCGTCTTCGCCAGCGTAAGCCCAGCGGAGGCGCGGCTGGGGCTCCCTCACCCCGCAGGACTCACTTCTAAGTAAACACACGTTCATTAAATACTCATGCAAATGACAGACGAGCCACATTCCTGCAGGGAGCGCTGCGGGGGGGAGGGGGGGGCGGGGCGGGGCGGGGCTTCACTTCCTGCAGGCACCAGGGTGATCTTAGAGTCTGTGCATATCCATACTGAGGGGTGAAAGTGGACCCTAAGAGAGGGGCAATTGGGGGAGCAGAGAGAATATTGGGGATCATAGAGAATATTGGGTACCACAGATATTATTGGGGGCCACAGAGATTGTTGGGAACCAGAGAGATTATTGGGGACAGAGAGAATATTATAAATCAGAGAGGATTTTGGGGACCAGGGAGAATATTGGGGACCACATAAATAATAAGGGAAAAAAAATGATTGGGCATCAAGGAGATTAGTGGGAACCAGGGAGATTTCGGGGTACTATGGAGATGATTGGGGATCAGAGATAATGTTAGGAATCAGAGAAAATATTGGGGACCAGGGAGATTATTGGGGATCAAGCAGATTATTAAGGATCAGAGACAATATTAGGAATCAGAGGGAATATTGGGATCAGAGAGATTATTGGGGGTCCAGAGAGATTACTGGGGATGAGAGAGTTTATTGGGGACCAGACAGAATATTGGGATCAGAGAGAATATTGGGGACCAGAGAGATGATTGGGGATCAGAGATTATTAAGGAACATGGAGATAATTGGAGACTAGAGAGCTTATTAGGGACCAATGAGATAATTAGAGCTCAGAAAGAATATTGGGGGCTGGGGAATTATTGGGGACCAGATAAATGACTAATTGGGGACCAGATAGAATATTGAGGATCAGAGAGAATATTGGGGAGCAGAGAGGTTGAGAGCAAGGAGGTGACTCCGGACCAGACAGAATATTGGGGTCATAGACATCACTGGGGATCAGAAAGATTATGGGGGATCCAGAGAGCTTACTAGAGACCAAGGAGATGACTGGGGGCCAGATAGAATATTGGGTATCAGAGAGGATATTAGGGACCAGAGACATTGTTGGGGGCTGGGGGGTTTATTGGGGACCAAGGAGATGCTTGTGGACCGGGAACATTATTGCAAACCAGATAAAATATGGGGGCTTAGTGAAAATATTGTCAATCTAACAGGTTTGGGGGCCTAGACAGGTGTGGGGGGACTACAGAGTTTTGGGGTGACCAGAGAGAATAGTGGGGATCACAGACAATATTGGCAGCCAGGGGGATCAGTGGCGCCCAGCGGGAATGTTGAACACCAGACACGCTTTAGGGAACCAGAGAGATTTGGGAGGCACTGCAGAGATTTTAGGGAACCAGAGAGAAGAATGGGGACAAAGGAAATGATTGGGGCTCAGGGAGGATACTGGGGATCAGGGGGATTATGGGGCCCAGCATAATATTTTTTTTTTCATTTGAGATAGAGTTTTGCTCTTGTTGCTCAGGCTGGGAGTACAGTGGCACGATCTCAGCTCACTGCAACTTCCAGCTCCCGGGTTCAAGGGATTCTCCTGCCTCAGCCTCCCGAGGAGCTGGGACTACAGGCCTGCGCCACCATGCCTGGCTAATTTTGTATTTTTAGTAGAGACGGGGTTTCTCCTCCTTGGTTAGGCTGGTCTCGAACTCATGACCTCAGGTGATCCACTGCCTCAGCCTCCCAAAGTGCTGGGATTACAGGCATCAGCCACAACGCCCGGCTAATTTTGTATTTTTAGTAGAGACGGGGTTTCTCCATGTTGGTCAGGCTGGTCTCGAACTCCCGACCTCAGGTGATCCGCCCGCCTTGGCCTCCCAAAATTCTGGGATGACACAGAGCTGAGCCACCACGCCCAGGCAGGCCCAGCATAAAGACCAGACAGATTAGGGGGGACTAGAGAGCTTTTGGAGAATCAGAGAATACTACGCAGCAGAGGAATTATGAAGAAGCAGACAATTTGGGGGAACAGGGAGAATATTGGGGGCCAGATATTATTGGAAAGCAGAGACTCATGCAAAGGTTTAAGTTCAGTTTCCCTCCTTGTGAGAGCTCACTTGGGTGATAGATAGATAGATCCCATAGGCCCAGGCAGAGGGACCCCAAATCCAGGCTGCTGCTCAGCCCAAGCTCAACACACTCACCGCAGCTGCTCTTTCCCTTCCCACTGAAATGAGTTTTCATTTTGCTCAGAGCACCCAGAGAGCTTCCTTAACAGCTTTCACTTCATCCTCAGACCCTGAAGGGAGACCCGCCACCCTCAGGCCACATGCTGCGGGCTTCCTGAAAGGGACCCAGACGGGGACAAGGCTGCAGGTGTTTGTGAAATGGGGCAGGAGTCCAGGGTCCAGACTGGTACCGGAAAGTAGCAGAGACAAGGTGGCTTAAAGGCCAGACCTTTAGTCCCCTGGAGGCTGGAATTGAGGTGTGGGGAGGGCTGGCTGCTCCTCAGGCCTCTCTCCTGGGCTTGGAGATGCCCTCTTCTCCCTGTGTCATCACGGGGTTGTCCCTCTGTGTTTATTTGTGGGACAGGACCAAGGCAGGCAGGGCTGGAGGGTGGGAGAGAAAAAGGCAGCGCATGGACCTTCTGCTCGCTCTGTCACCCCATCTGGAGTGCAGTGGTGCGATCTCAGCTCACCGCAACCTCCGCCTCCTGGGTTCAAATGATCCTCCTGCCTCAGCCTCCCAAGTAGCTGGGACTGCAGGCACGTGCCACCACGCCCAGCTAATTTTTTGTAGTTTTAGTAGAGACGGGGTTTCACTGTGTTAGCCAAGATGCGGTCTGCATGTCCTAACCTCATGACCTACGTGCCTCGGCCTCTCAAAGTGCTGAGATTACAGGCATGAGCCACCACGCCCAGCAATCAAGATTATTTTACCTCAAGATGCAGAACTGATTGATAGATAGATAGATAGATAGATAGATAGATAGATAGATAGATGATAGATAGATAGATAGATAGATAGATAGATAGATAGATAGATAGATGCAAAGATGGATGGCTAGGTAGGTAGATAGATAGATAGATGATAGATAATGACAGAGAGATAAATGGATGGCTACATAGGTAGCTGCATAGGTGTATATATAGACAGGTAACCGATTCACAGACTCTCACATGGGGATAACTGATACACAGCATCTCTCAGCCTCAGCCCTGCTGACATTTTGGGGTTGGATGCCTCTCCCTGGCAGGGCATCCTGGGCACTGCAGGGTGCTGAGTGGCGCCCCTGGGTTCCACCCAGCAGATGCCAGGAGCTCCTCCACCCCATTGGGACAGCCAGAGACATCGCTGCTCCCAAGCGTCCCATGGAGGCCACAGTTGCCCCATTTGAAGACCTGTGGCCAAGACTCAGCCTGGTGAATGTCAGCATCAACAATTCCTCCCTGGCTGACTGCCTGCAGCTCCGCCAGTCCCTGGGGTTTCCCATTGGTTTTAGGGACACCCAGGGATCCCAGCAGAACATCAGAGCCTGTTGTGCAGGATCCTATGTGAGCTGACCTAGGCCGTTCCTGGATTCTTCCCCTAAACCCACAGGGTGCCGGGGGCAGGGGCATCACAATGAAAGGCCATATGGGGTGCAGGAGGTGGGGGACCCAGCAACGTGGGTCCCGCCTGGCCCTGCCTGGCCACAAAGACATGGGGTGTGCGTGTCGTTATTCACTGGTGCCTTTCAACATTATCAGCCGTGGGTCTGACCACGGCCATGCCATGAACTAATGGCTAACCTCAATTTCCTCTTCTGTCAAGCAAGAAAAACCCGTACTTTCCCTCTGCTCGCCACAGGGATGGTGTAGCCATCAGCAGGCTCAAAATCAATACACAGGTACGTGTGGAAAGTGCGACCGGGCGTGGTGGCTCAGCCTGTCATCCCAGCCCTTTGGGAGGCCGAGGCGGGCGGATCGCCTGAGGTTAGGAGTTCAAGACCAGCCTGGGCAACATGGTGAAACCCCATCTCTACTAAAATACAGATAATTAGCCAAGTGTGGCCAAGGGCACCTGTTGTCCCAGCTACTCAGGAGGCTGAAGCAGGAGAATCGCTTGAACCCAGGAAGCAGAGGTTGCAGTGAGCCGAGATTGTGCCACTACACTCCAGCCTGGCAACGGAGCGAGACTCTGTATTCAAAAAAAAAAACAGTCAGAGACATGGGAAGTGATAATGGGCAGAAATGGCATCACCAGCAGGAGGTGCCATCACTGCCCTGAGCCCCAGGTCTGCAATCCACAAACAAGTACATCACCACCGCCCCAGGAGCTTGTGATCGACACCAACTCTGAGCCGACATCGGGGGTCACACGGGATATGACTGACAATTTTTCTGGCTCAGTGATGATTTTCTGCCAGGAAGGTTGATATATCTATGCATCTATGTGTGGGTAGATAGATAGATAGATAGATAGATAGACACATAGATGATAGATACATAGATAGACACATAGATACATAGATGATAGATAGACACATAGGTGATAGATAGACACATAGATAGATAGATGCTAGATAGGTAGGTAGATAGACACATAGGTGATAGATAGACACATAGATAGATAGATGCTAGATAGGTAGGTAGATAGACCCATAGATAATAGATAGATACATAGATGATAGGTAGATAGACACGTAGATGATAGATAGATAGATAGATAGATAGATAGATAGATAGATAGATAGATAGAAACATAGATACAATGGATGGATACATGGTAGGTAGGTAGATAGATAGATAGACACATAGATGATAGATACATAGATACATAGATAGACACATAGATAGATACATAGATGCTAGATAGAGAGACACATCGATGATAGATAAATAGACACATAGATACATAGATGATAGATAGACACATAGGTGATGGACACATAGATAGATAGATGCTAGATAGGTAGGTAGATAGACACATAGATAATAGATAGATAGATACATAGATGATAGGTAGATAGACACGTAGATGATAGATAGATAGACACATAGATACAATGGATGGATACATGGTAGGTAGGTAGATAGATGATAGATACATAGAATGGATGGAGAGAGAGATAGATGATAGAATGGATGGATAGATCAATGGATAGATAGATGATAGACACATAAATAGATGATAGATAGAATGGATGGATACATGGTAGGTAGGTAGGTAGAGGATAGATAGAATGGATGGATACATGGTAGGTAGGTAAGTAGATGATAGAATGCATGGACAGAAAGATAGATGATAGAATGGATGGATAGATAGATGATAAATAATAGGTAGAAGATAGATAGGTAGGTAGATGATAGAATAGATGGATACATTGATACACAGGAAGATAGATCAGATAGATAGGATAGATAGATAGATAAAATAGATGATACATAGATGATAGATAGATACATGGGTGGATAAAATAGATGGATACATAGATACATAGATGATAGATAATAGATGGAAGATAGGTAGATGAATACATGGATACATAGATAGATGATAGATAGATAGGTAGATAGGTAGGTAGATAGATAGGTAGGTAGGTAGATAGATAGATAGATAGATAGATAGATTGATTGATAGATAGATTTGGGTGTGTCTCTTGGGACCACTCATTCCACAAGAGATGAGGTTTACTCTTTTTTAGGACTCAGGACGTAGCGGGTGCTCACTCCCAGCTGTTCGAGGACAAAGTGCTGTCACCCCAGCACTTTGGGATGCTGAGGTGGGTGGATCACCTGAGGTCAGGAGTTCGAGACCAGCCTGGCCAATGTGGTGAAACGCTGGGATCACAGGTGCCTGGGTCACACCAGGCCTGGCTAATTTTTTTAAATTGTGTTTTGTTTTTCATATTTTTAGTAGAGATGGCGTTTCACCATATTGGCCAGGATGGTCTCGAACTCCCCACCTCAGGCCTCCCACAGTGCTGGGATTACAGGCATGGGCCACCGCGCCCGGCCAATACAGGATTATTTCATGTCAAAATCCAGAATGTAATGAATCTGCAAACACCCTCTTTCCAAAACACCCTCTTTCCCCCCAGCACCCTGTGGGTTTAGGGGAAGAATCCAGGAATGGCCTAGGTCAACTCACATAGGATTCCGCACAACAGGCTCTGATGTTCTGCCGGGATCCCTGGGTGTCTCTATCAGGCCCCATCCCCAAAGAGCAGAGCTCAGGGTCTGGATGTGCCTCTGGGAATCACCATCCCATGCAGCATGGGAGATAGACACATAGATAGATAGACACATAGATAGATAGATAGATAGATAGATAGATAGATAGATAGATAGATAGATACATAGGTAGATAGATAGACACATAGATAGATACATAGATAGACACATAGATGATAGATAGATAGATACAGATAGACACATAGATAAATACACACATAGATAGATAGATAGACACATAGAGAGATACATAGATAGACACATAGATAGATAGACACATAGATACATAGATAGACACATAGATAGATAGATAGACACATAGATAGATACATAGATACATAAATAGACACAGAGAGAGAGAGAGAGATACATAGATAGATACATAGATACATAGACACATAGATAGATTAGATAGATACATACATACATAGATACATAGACACATAGATAGATAGATACATAGACACATAGATAGATAGATAGATAGATAGATAGATAGATACATAGATAGATACATAGATACCTAGATACATAGATACCTAGACACATAGATAGATAGATAGATAGATAGATAGATAGATAGATAGATAGATGATAGATAGATGATAGATAGACACATAGACACATAGAGAGATAGATAGAGAGATGATAGATAGATAGACACATAGATAGATGATAGATAGATAGATAGATAGATAGATAGATAGATAGATAGATAGATACACACATAGATGATAGATCTATAAATCCAGGAGAGCCTGGATTTGGGTTTGCAGGCACGGAAGGCTGCTGAGAATGGCCTCATTTCTTGTTTGCTTTCAAGGTTTTGTTTATGTGTTTTTGCTGATAAAAAGCACTGAGTACTGTACCCATTTCCATGGAACTGTATTAGTTATTTATTGCTTTTAAAAAAACATTTATTTACTATACTGTAAGTTCTGGGGTACATGTGCAGTGCATGCAGGATTGTTACATAGGTATACACGTGCCATGGTGGTTTGCTGCATCCATCCGCCCGTCACCTACATTAGGTATTTCTCCTAATGCTCTCCCTCCCCAATTCCCCCACCCCCTGCTCTCTTTCCCCTAGTCCCCCACCCCCTGCTCTCCCTCCCCTAGTCCTCCACCCCCTGCTTTCCTTTCCCTAGCTCCCCACCCCCTGCTATCTGTCCCCTATCCCCCACCCCCTGCTCTCCCTCCCCTAGCCCCCACCCCCTCCTATCCCTCCCAAGTGCTCCCACCCCTTGCTATCCCTCCCCATCCCCCCACCCCCTGCTATCCCTCCCCATCCCCCCACCCCCTGCTATCCTCCCCCTAGCTCCCCACCCCATGCTATCCCTCCCCTATCCCCTACCCCCTGCTATCCTTCCCCTAACCCGCCACCCCCTGCTATCCCTCCCTTAGCCCCCCACCCCCTGCTATCCCTCCCCTAGATCCCCACCCCCTGCTAACCCTCTCCTAGTCCCCCACCCCCTGCTCTCTCTCCCCTATCCCCCCACCCCCTGCTATCTCTCCCCTATCCCCCCAACCCCTGCTATCCCTCCCCTAACCCCGCACCTCCTGGTAACCCTCCCCTAGCCCCCCATCCCCTGTTAGCCCTCCCCTAGTCCCCCACCCCCTGCTAACCCTCCCCTAGCACCCCCTGCTATCCCTCCCCAGTGCTCTCACCCCCTGCTATCCCTCTCCATCCCCCCAGCACCTGCTATCCCTCCCCTAGCCCCCACACTACCCTTCCCCTAGCCCCCCACCCCCCAGGCTCCAGTGCGTGATGTCGAGAGTGGCCTCATTTCTACAGGGCCAGCTGGGGGACAGGATTGTCCCAGCAAGGGGCAGCCAGGCTGGGGACCGGGGCTGCTCACATGACTGCCAGCACAAGGTGTGTTGTGCTAGCAGGGATGGCAGGCAGTGTCCCCAGAGCCGGGTGGAAAGAGGAACTCAGTGGGGCCCCCGTCCTGGCTGAGTGTTATGGACACTCACTCTGTTCGAAGTGGGGGAGGATGTGGAGGAGGTTTGGCCCCTGGAGAGGACTTGATGATAGCATATTTGTGGTCCTGCGCTCATCATGATCCTACACAGGACTTTATTTGCAAATATAAAAATGAGGCCAGACACGGTGGCTCACGTCTCTCACCCCAGCACTTTGGGAGGTTGGGGCGGGTGGATCACCTGAGGTCAGCAGTTCGAGACCAGCCTGGCCAACATGGTAAAACCTTGTCTCTACTAACAATACAAGAATTAGCAGGGCATGGCAGCAGTCACCTGTAATCCCAGCTATTTGGGAGGCTGAGACAGGAGAATCTCTTGAACCTGGGAGGCGGAGGTTGCAGTGAGCCAAGATTGCACCCCTGCAGTCCAGCCTGGGTGACAGAGCGAGACTCCATCTCAAAAATAATAACTAAAAAAGAAAACTAAGACTGGGCAACATAGTGAGACCCCCATCTCTACAAAAACAAAACATTAGCCAGCCTGGTGCTGTGCACCTGCGTTCCTAGCTGCTCTGAAAGTGGGAGGATCACTTGTGGCCAGGAGGTAGAGGCTGCAGAGAACTATAATGTCAGCATTGCACTCCAACCTGGGCAACAGAGCAAGACCTTGTCTCTCAATACAGAAATAAAAACGAAAATGAAAATGCATCAGAAGATCAGGCATGGGCCAAAAGTCTGCAAAGCACCCTCCCCGGCATGAGCTGATAGCTTCCCGGGTTCTTTTAAGTGCATTGGAGTGTAGACTGAAAATATCCTGACCTAAGCCTGCACATGGTGTCTGAGAAGACACAGCCATCTCCCTCCTTCAAGACATAGTTCAGAGAAGGGCCCCCGACCTTCCAGCCAGCTCTGTGAGCTTTGGAAGATGGACCTAGGGTCTGTCCCAAGAAGGGAGGCTGCATAGCAGTCCCGTGGTAAACTTAAAAGGTCAGGCTTGGGCCGGGCACGGTGGTTCACGCCTGTAATCCGAGCACTTTGGGAGGCCGAGGCGGGTGGATCACGAGGTCAAGAGATCAAGACCATCCTGGTCAACATGGTGAAACCCCATCTCTACTAAAAATACAAAAAATTAGCTGGGTGTGGTGGCGCGTGCCTGTAATCCCAGCTACTCTGGAGGCTGAGGCAGGAGAATTGCCTGAACCCAGGAGGCAGAGGTTGTGGTGAGCCGAGATCGCGCCATAGCACTCCAGCCTGGGTAACAAGAGCGAAACTCCGTCTCAAAAAAAGAAGAAAAAAAAAAAGGTCAGGCTTGGCTAGGGTGCAGTGGCTCATGCCTGTCATCCCAGCACTTTGGGAGGCTGAGGTGAGTGGATCACCTGAGGTCAGGAGTTTGAGACCAGCCTGACCAACATGGAGAAACCCCATCTCTACTAAAAATATGAAAAATTAGCTGGGCATGATGGCGGGTGCCTGTAATCCCAGATACTCAGGAGCCTGAGACTGAGGCAAGAGAATTGCTTGAACCCAGATGGCGGAGGTTGCAGTCAGCCAAGATCACAGCACTGCACTCCAGCCTGGGTGACAGAGCAAGAGACTATCTCAACCAAAAAAAAAGGTCAGGGTTAAAAATTCCCACCTCTCCAGGAAAGAACTGAGAGATTCAGACCACCCTGGGCTAGACAGGTGGCCCCAGCTCTCTGGCCTGGAAAACCACCCAGGGAATTGTAGCTGTGTCATTTCCTTCTGGCTGGGAGGGTGTCTCTCACACCGCATCTCCTGGAGCTCCGAAGCCTGGGTGCTGCTGGGGGCTCTCCTGGTTTTAGCACCCAAAACCTTGCATCCGCGGAAGCCTCTTGGTGGTCACAAACAGGCTGGGGCGGGATCTCTGCTCACCACAACCTCCGCCTCCTGGGTTCAAGCAATTCTTTTGCCTCAGCCTCCCGAGTGGCTGGAACTACAGACATGTGCCACCACTCCTGATCAATTTTTATATTTTTAGTAGAGACAGGGTTCACCATGTTGGCCAGGCTGGTCTCGAACTCCTGATCTCAGGCGATCCTCCTGCCTCAGCCTCTTAAAGTGCTGTGATTACAGGCATGAGCCACTGCACCCAACCTATTTTTTTTTGTATTTTTAGTAGAGACGGGGTTTCACCATGTTGGCCAGGCTGGTCTCAAACTCCTGACCTCAGGTGATCCACTCGCCTCGGCCTCCCAAAGTGCTGGGATTCCAGGCATGAGTCACCTCGCCTGGCGTGATGTTTGAGTTTCTGTTCATGCCGGGGTGCCAGTGGAGGGTCTCAGTTCCTACAGTACTAATATTGAAAATACTGGCTGGGCGTGGTGGCTCACACCTCTCATTCTAGCACTTTGGGAGGCTGAAACAGACAGATCACAAGGTCAGGAGATTGAGACCATCCTGGCCAACATGAAACTCTGTGTCTACTAAATATACAAAAAATAAAATAAAAAATAGCTGGGCATGGTGGTTGGCACCTGTAATCCCAGCTACTCAGGAGGCTGAGGCAGGAAAATCGCTTGAACCCGGAGGCAGAGTTTGCAGCAAGTTGAGATTGCACCACTGCACTCCAGCCTGGGTAACAGAGCGAGACTCTGTCTAAAAAAATAATAATAATAATGAATACAGACATACCTATTTGTAAAAAATTAGCATTTTCACATAAAGAATAAAATAATCTCAAATATATTCAAGAGAAGCCATCTGAAGTTTAAAACTCATTTTATAATCTTAAAGGAAGTCATGCCATGGTCCTGAATACATGGAGGTGAAATTCACTTTTTTAAAAAGCCATATTGAGGCCGAGCACGGTGGCTCACACCTGTCATCCCAGCATTTTGGGAGGCTGAGGTGGGCGGATCACTTGAGTTCAGAAGTTCGAGACCAGCCTGGCTAACATGGTTAGACCCCATGTCTACTAAAGTACAAAAATTAACCAGGTGTGGTGGTGTGTGCCTGTAATCCCAGCTACCCGGGAGGCAGAGGTTGTGCTGAGCCGAGATCGTGCCACTGCACTCCACCCTGGGCAACAAGAGGGATACACACACACACATATGGACACACAGATACACAGACACACAGACAGACACAGACACAGACATACACACACACACACATATACACACAGAGACACACACAGACACAAACATACACATACATAGACACACAGATACACACACAGACACACACGCAGACACACAGACATATACACACACAGACACACAGACACCCACCCACCCACATACACACACACACACACAGAGCCATATGAAAAAAAGTTGCATTAGGAGAAAAATATGCAAAATCCCCTTCCGTGACCTCAAGCCGCTGACCGGGCCCCATTGCCAAAAAGAGGAACTTTCCATCTGTCGTTGTTCTGGCTGGTTTCATAAGACAACAGGTCGCTGCTGGCTGTGTGTGTGTCCAGGCGTGGCATAGGCCTACACGATTTCTCCAGAAGAGCAGAGAGCTGGCCCTCCACTCCCGCCCCTCAACACAGCTACTTCTTATGGGGCAGCTGCTTCTGGATTAGGGGGAGGGTCCCCGAGGACCCCCTGCCCAGCTTGACAACTGCTCACACAAGTACTGCAAAGCCAGCATCACCCAGGACCGGTGCCCTCCCTGTAGCCACTGCTGTAAGTCATGGGGACGTGGGAGTGCTCGGGAAGGAGAGGGTCCCCTGCAGATATACTGCAGCCAGCAGGGCTGAGGCATGCCAGAGGGGCTGTTGGATGCTAGAGAAAGCCCTCAGCTCAAGGTCCCTTTGGGGCCTGTGATTTTAACTAACCCTGGGCTCACCAGAGTCCTGCCATCTGTCTTCAGGACCAACAGCCTCAAGACAGGGGTTGCAGAATTTGCAGAAGCTTTCAGGGGTCGCAAAGAGAGCTGAGGCAGGCATAGAAAATACCCGTCTCTTGCAGATCTTAACACAGAAACAGGCCCAGCACAGTGGCTCACGTCTATAATCCCTGCACTTTGGCAGGCAGAGGCGGGTGGATCACAAGGTCAAGAGATCGAGACCATCCTGGTCAACATGGTGAAACCCCGTCTCTACTAAAAATACAAAAAATTAGCTGGGCATGGTGGCGGGTGCCTGTAATCCCAGCTACTCGGGAGGCTGAGGCAGGAGAATTGCCTGAACCCAGGAGGCGGAGGTTGCAGTGAGCCGAGATGGTGCCATTGCACTCCAGCCTGGGTAACAAAAGTGAAACTCCATCTCAAAAAAAAAAAAAAAGAAAAGAAAGAAAGAAGAAAACAGAGAAATCATTTAATGCAGATTTCCAGTTTCAAGCCAATAGGTCCTTTGAGGAGAGGTACAGCCTGGCCCACTGTGAGCGCTGGGGGGTAGCTCCCTCCAAAAAAAGTCTGCCACCTTCACAATGTGCGTTCCCAGAAATCTTCCTAACAGCTGTCTTTGTTTGCTTTTATTTTGTACGAAGGGGAGGTTGTTTTTGGTTTTCACAAATAAAAATAGTTGACGTCGACTGAGGGCAGCGGAAGCCGCTTTCACAGGCCTTTCTTCTCTGGGATTTTCATGACTTCATGAGACAGGTGCTATTGTGATTGCCCCCATTTTACCACTAAGGGAAACTGAGGCAAAGAAGGAGGGGAGGGGTGTGTGTTCAAGACCTACCCCCAGAAAGAGACAGAGGTGGGCGTTAGGTGCTCCATGGTAACCCTCAGCCACCATGCTGGGGAACCAGGAATGGGTGCTGTGTGACTGCCTTTGAAAGGACCATGTGTCACTCCAGGACAGGTATGGCAATCAATAGAACCAATATGGCAATCGATAGAACCAATATGGCAATGAGTAGAACCAATATGGCAATCGATAGAACCAATATGACAATGAGTAGAACCAAGATGGCAATCGATAGAACCAATATGGCAATGAGTAGAACCAAGATGGCAATAGAACCAATATGGTAATCAATAGAAACTTGAATCAAGCTGGCTGAAGTCAGGGTAGAAATTGTCAACTTGGATAATTAGGATTTTCAGGGTGGCTTCAGGCATGGCTGGATCCAGGAACTGAAATGGCTGTCAGGTTCTTCTGTCTGTCTGTGTCACTTCCCCGGTCTCAGCCCCTCTTTTTCTGCCTCCCTCAGCTGCAGGGTGTAGAATCACTTGAGGAAGGCTACTTTCTCTGTAGGGAGGGAAAGAGGGTCTCCGCTAGCCCAGGGTCCCCATCTTTTCAGAGCAGGATCGAATGGGAAAAGAGACGCCCTGTGTCTCCTGGCACCCATGAGTCACACCCCTCCAAGGCTTCCGACTGGCCATGTCAGAGCCAGATGACCACTACTCAGGGGAATTTTTATAAACAGAGTGAGGGACCCCTAACTGGCCAGGTTTGGGCCACACCCCTCTTTTGGGTGATTGACAGGCTTGCACCACACCCCTCTATCTTCTGTGATTGACAGGCTTGGGACACACCCCTCTCTTCATTGATTGACAGTCCTGAAGAACCACACAACGCAGAGAGGGAGTGACCCAAGGGTGACGGGTATTGGGGGCACAGTTTCAATGGAGGCAGCGGAGAGCTCAGAGCCAGTGGTGACCTGCACCAAAATGGGCCACAGGGAGGCGATGGAGCCGATGGCCACACTGCCCCTGCCGCCCTCTGCCCATTCTCCCATCACTCATTCACTCTGCATTCTCAGAGCTGCATTCATTCATTCACTCATTTACTCATGTGCTCCACACTTGTGAAGAACTAATGGCATCATGTATTCACTCTTTCATTTATTCATTCCACGTTTAGAGAGAAAACCCTGCACATCATCCATTTGTGCATGCATTCACCCATTCCTGTATCAAGCAAGGCCTGTGTGCTGCTCATTCATTCATTCCCTCCACATTTGCAGCAGTGAATCTGGGGGTCATTCATTCATTCCCTCCACATTTTCGAGAGTGAATCTCTGGGTATCATTCATTCATTCCCTCCACATTTGTGGGAGTGAATCTCTGGGTGTCATTCATTCATTCCCTCCACATTTGTGGGAGTGAATCTCTGGGTGTCATTCATTCATTCCCTCCACATTTGTGAGAGTGAATCTCTGGGTGTCATTCATTCATTCCCTCCACATTTGTGGAAGTGAATCCTGGGTGTCATTCATTCATTCCCTCCACATTTGCGGGAGTGAATCCTGGGTGTCATTCATTCATTCCCTCCACATTTGCGGGAGTGAATCCTGGGTGTCATTCATTTATGCCCTCCACATTTGTGGGAGTGAATCTCTGGGTGTCATTCATTCATTCTCTCCACATTTGTGGGAGTGAATCCTGGGTGTCATTCATTCATTCCCTCCACATTTGTGGGATTGAATCTCTGGGTGTCATTCATTCATTCCCTCCACATTTGCGGGAGTGGATCCTGGATGTCATTCATTCATTCCCTCCACATTTGCGAGAGTGAATCTCTGGGTATCAGTCATTCATTTCCTCCACATTTGTGAGAGTGAATCTCTGGGTGTCGTTCATTCATTCCCTCCACATTTGTGGGAGTGAATCCCTGGGTGTCATTCATTCATTCCCTCCACATTTGTGGGAGTGAATCCTGGGTGTCATTCATTCCCTCCACATTTGTGGGAGTGAATCTCTGGGTATCAGTCATTCATTTCCTCCACATTTGTGGGAGTGAATCTCTGGGTGTCATTCATTCATTCCCTCCACATTTGTGGGAGTGAATCTCTGGGTGTCATTCATTCATTCCCTCCACATTTGTGGGAGTGAATCCTGGATGTCATTCATTCATTCCCTCCACATTTGTGGGAGTGAATCCTGGATGTCATTCATTCATTCCCTCCACATTTGCGGGAGTGAATCTCTGGGTATCAGTCATTCATTCCCCCCACATTTGTGGGAGTGAATCTCTGGGTGTCATTCATTCATTCCCTCCACATTTTTGGGAGTGAATCTCTGGGTGTCATTCATTCATTCCCTCCACATTTTTGGGAGTGAATCTCTGGGTGTCATACATTCATTCCCTCCACATTTGTGGGAGTGAATCCTGGATGTCATTCATTCATTCCCTCCACATTTGCGAGAGTGAATCTCTGAGTATCAGTCATTCATTCCCTCCACATTTGTGGGAGTGAATCTCTGGGTGTCATTCATTCATTCCCTCCACATTTGTGGGAGTGAATCCTGGATGTCATTCATTCATTCCCTCCACATTTGCGAGAGTGAATCTCTGGATATCAGTCATTCATTCCCTCCACATTTGTGGGAGTGAATCCTGGGTGTCATTCATTCATTCTCTCCACATTTGTGGGAGTGAATCCTGGATGTCATTCATTCATTCCCTCCACATTTGCGAGAGTGAATCTCTGGGTATCAGTCATTCATTCCCTCCACATTTGTGGGAGTGAATCCTGGGTGTCATTCATTCATTCCCTCCACATTTGCGGGAGTGAATCTCTGGGTGTCATTCATTCATTCCCTCCACATTTGTGGGAGTGAATCCTGAATGTCATTCATTCATTCCCTCCACATTTGTGAGAGTGAATCTCTGGGTATCAGTCATTCATTCCCTCCACATTTGTGGGAGTGAATCTCTGGGTGTCATTCATTCATTCCCTCCACATTTGTGGGAGTGAATCCTGGATGTCATTCATTCATTCCCTCCACATTTGCGGGAGTGAATCTCTGGGTATCAGTCATTCATTCCCTCCACATTTGTATGAGTGAATCCTGGATGTCATTCATTCATTCATTCTCTCTACATTTCTGTGGATGCCCTGAGCATTATTCATGTATACACCCATTCATTCCTTCCAGTCACTGCACATGTCCTGTGTCACACACACACACACACACACACCCGCCCTGCACTTACCAAGCCCACCCCAGATGCACAGCCTTAAGTGAAGGAGAGCAGATCCAGAGGAGCATACAGCAGGTATCTTGTGGGGAGAAGAGGTTCTTCACGGAGGCAGGAGCACCGAGGACCAGCTCAGCCAGGAGACCCCCACCCAGGCAGCGCTGAAGGCATTGAGAAGCAGACACCCAGATAGAACAGCAAAGTGGGTCTATCCAGGGGCCAACAGCCTTCCAAGCTGAGAGTCTCAGGGGCTGACAGCGTTTTGGGCTGATGGCCTCGAGCAGACTCTGACCCACTAATTTATTCTCTCTGAGCAGCTGTTCATTATTATCAAACAGGTGTTTGGTATTTTCTCATCACACAAAAATAAACCAGGTAGGCAGCTGGTGCCCGCTCACCACTGATAACAGACAAAGTATTCTCCACGAAGGACCACGGGGACAGGGCCACATATCCCGCACTTAGAGAATTGTTTTCACCAGTGTGTGATATTTATATATTTGTCCTGCCACTTTAGATGTCTCAAATAGTTTTCTGCTGGGGGGTGGGAAGGGCAGCCAGCTTTTCCTTGCCACTGTTCTTAGCAAACAGTGTATTTTATCATCCACTCAGTGTTTCTCAACACAGGAGCTGACACCCATGGACTGCAATGCAGTGCGGATTCTCAGGAGCCTCAGAGCTCCATGCTGGGCTGATCCCAGAGGAAGGAGGGCTGGAGGTGTCGCCCAGGACCCTGCTGCATGTAGACAGGCAAGACTAGCTGTGTGGTGTGGCGGCTGTAGTTTCAGCTACTCTGGAGGCTGGGATGGGAGAATTGCTTGAACCCCGGAGGTGAAGGTTGCAGTGAGCCACCAGGACACCGCTGCACTCCGGCCTCGGCGACAGAACGGGAATCTGTCTTCAAAAGAATAAAAAAGGCATCATTAAGAGCTGGGTACAGTGGTTCGCCTGCACTGTGATACCAACGCTTTTAGAGGCTGAGACAGGAAGATCTGTTGAGTCTAACAGTTCCAGACCAGCCAGGGCGATTAAACTGTGATACAGTCTCTCCCCCCACTCCCCCCACCGCCAAAAAAGCATCATGAGATGATGTTTGCTTCAGAAATTCTCCAGCTGTCTTTATTTCTCTCTGGCTCGTAACTAGGAGGGGAGTTGGTGCGTTACACGGTGAACTATTTCAGGGACCACCTGGTAATATTCGGAGTTAATTTGCAAACACGGAAGACTTGAATGGGACAGGGAGGGCTCTAGCTTTTATTAAGGAAGGTGTCCCCACTGACCCTTGTTTTTTTAGACAGAGTCTTGCTCTGTCGCACAGGCTGGAGTGCAGTGGCGCGATCTCAGCTCACTGCAAACTCTGCCACGAGGATTCCAGTGATTCTCCTGCCCCAGCCTCCTGAGTAGCTGGGATTACAGGCACCTGCCACCACGCCTGGCTAATTTTTGTATTTTTAGTAGAGACAGGGGGTTTCTCCATGTTGGCCAGGCTGGTCTCGAACTCCTGACCTCAGATGATTAACCTGCCTCGACCTACCAAAGTGCTGGGGTGACAGGCGTGTGCTACTAGGAGCCTGTAATGTTAATTTCTTGTGCTGAGGGCTAGGCTGGGGTGCTTTGAAATCCTTTAAAATGTCCTTTTGTAAAGAAATAAAATAAAATATGTCCTTTTGTGTTGGCCTGAGAACTGCCTAAGGCCACAAAGCAAAGATAATCCATGTCTGCCTCTGATCACTGGAGCCTGGGGGGGTCCTTTCACCCTGAACAGGGGAGAGATTGAAGCTGCACCCACGTTTGTGTCAGCCAAGAGTTCCGGTCACTGGGGGTTTGGGTCCAGGTAACAAGGAAGAATCACTCCTTTGTGTTCAATCAATCAATCAATCTTCACTGGGTTTGACCGAGCTCAGCTTTGGCTTTAGGGGAACTCAGCTTTGTGGTGAAGGGAGCCAGCTTTGGGTTTAAGGGAGTCCAACTTTGGGTTTGGGGGAGCTCAGGTTTGGGTGTATGGGAGCCCCTCTTTGGGTTTTAAGGGAGCCTCTTTTTGAGTCTAAGAGAGCCGGCTTTGGGTTGTAAGGCAGCTCCTCTTTGGGTTTTAAGGGAGCCTGCTTTGGATCTCAAGGAGCGGAGCTTTGGATTCAGGCAGGAAAAAGACAGTTGAGTGCCTTTTGGTTTCTGCAGGGCTCTTCTCCCTGGCTGCTTTGCTGACCACACTTCTGGAAACATGATGCCTAGACTCCATCTCATCACAATTAAACTATCCCAGGACAAGTCTGTGTAAATTAACCCTGAGTCACGGTCTTTAAACAGAGAACCGCTCTTAGGAAGTCAAGCCGGCCAGGGCGCGGTGGCTCACACCTGTCATCCCAGCACTTTGGGAGGCTGAGGTGGGTGGATCACAAGGTCAGGAGTTCGAGACCCGCCTAGCCAATGTGGTGAACCCCTCCCCTCCGTCTTTACAAAACAAAAAAATTAGCTGGGCATGGTGGATGCCTGTAATCCCAGCTCCTCAGGAGGCTGAGGCAGGAGAATTGCTTGATCCCGGAAGGCGGAGATTGCACTGAGCCGAGATCGCGCCACTGTACTGCAACCTGGGTGACAGAGCGACACTTTGTATCAGGAAAAAAAAAATACAAACAAGATTGTATAAATAGAGCAAAAAAAGAAAAATAGAAAAAGGAAGCCCGGAAACCTCTCTCCCTCTCCCCCCGCCCCCCCCCCACTCATCTGCTAAATGACACCTCTGCCCCATAACCTGCTAAGACCCCTGACACTCCAGCTCAGTCATAGCAGAAGAGCTTGCATTTCAGAATAGGTGCCATCTGTATTGGTGTTTTGCGTAACACCAGGACCCACACAGTCAACCACCTCCGTTGTTTTTTCACTGAATTTCGTTTCAGGTTAGTTAGCTTAATTCCACGTACGGTGGCTTTCTGCCTCGCCAAGCGAGGCTGATTTTCTACCTGCTGTTCACACATCCCCACCCACACGTGTGTGTCCAGGGGAGTGTACTTGGAAATGGTTTTTGCTTGTTTTTGAGATGGAGTTTCCCTCATCGCCCAGACTGGAGTGCAAAGGCGTGAACATAGCTCACTGTGACCGCCACCTCCTGCATTAAAGTCATTTTACTGCCTCAGCCACCCAAGTAGCTGGGACTCCTGTGCCTGCCACCATGGCTGACTAATTTTTTTCTTCCTTTTTTTTTTTTCTGAGAGGGAGTGTTGTTTTTGTCCCCAAGGCTGGAGTGCACTGGTGCCATCTCAGCTCACCACAACCTCCACCTCCCAGGTTCAAGTGATTCTCCTGCCTCAGCCTCCTGAGTAGCTGGAACTGCAGGCGTCTGCCACCATGCCTGGCTAATTTTTGTACTTTTGGTACAGAAGGGGTTTCTCCATGTTGGTCAGGCTGCTCTTGAACTCCTGACCTCTGGTGCTCCACCCACCTCGACCTCCCAAAGTGCTGGGATTACAGGAGTGAGACACCACTCCTGGCCATACTTGGAAATTTAAAATCAACTGTAATACACACACACACACAGACACTGATTTTGTTTTTAGAAAGGGCTTCTTAGAATAGCAAAGACCTGGAACCAACCCAAATGCCCATCAACGATAGGCTGCACAAGGAAAATGTGGCACATATACACCAAGGAATACTACGCAGCCATGAAAAAGGATGAGTTCTTGTCCTTTGCAGAGACATGGATGAATCTGGAAACCACCATCCTCAGCAAACTGACACAAGAACAGAAAACCAAACACAGCATGTTCTCACTCATAGTTGGGTGTTGAACAATGTGAAGGCATGGACACAGGAAGGGGAGCATCACACACTAGGTTCTGTTGGGGGCATGGGGAGGGACAGTGGCAGGGGAGGGATAACTTGGGGAGAAATGACAGATATAGGCAATGGAGGGGGGGATGAGGCAGCAAACCACTTTGCCATGTATTCACCTATGCAACCATCCTGCATGATGTGCACATGTACCCCAGAATCTAAAGTACAATAAAAAAGGGGGGCTTCTCATGTTGTTCAGAGTCTGCTCTCTGCCCAGTGACGACGCCCTGTGCTGAACTCTGAGAATAAAACACACAGATCAGAGAAACACAGCCCCTGCCTAGCAAGGGACCCAGATCAAAATCCACACGGTGTCTGCGGGCGACAGCATGCAAATGTCCCTGAGCAAACGGTGTGCTTTCTTGGATGATGCAAGAAGGGAAACCGAGCAGACGGCGGGAGAGCTCGGAGCGCGGTGTTCATGGCACGCATTTGTGCTCAGCTGGGAGGATTGCTGCTCTGTGATCTGAGGCAGATGCCAACGGCTCTTCCAGCCCCCACGCCTGACAGCTGCCGGTTCACTGGGGCTGCTGAGTGACTTTGAAGTCAGTAGCACAAGGCGTTCATTCAGAGGCAGGAGTTATCACAGTGACAGGGGTCACTGGGTCTACAAAGACAGGGGACTTTAAGGGCACGAGGGAGGGAGGCATATAACAGCCCATTGCAGTTAAAAAAGAAAATGTGGCTATGTGGCAGTGCACGGTGGCTCACACCTGTAATCCTAGCACTTTGGGAGACCGAGGTGGGTGCATCACCTGAGGTCCGGAGTTCAAGACCAGCCTGGCCAACAGGGTGAAACCCCATCTCTACTAAAAATGCAAAAATTAGTGAGGTGTGGTGCTGGGCGCCTGCCATCTCCGCTACTCAGGAGGCTGAGGCAGGAGAATCGCATGAAGCTGGGAGGCAGAGGTTTCAGTGAGCCAAGATCATGCCACTGCACTCCAGCCTGGGGGACAGAGTGAGACTGTGTCTCAGAAGGAAAAGAAAATGTGATTTCCAGTCTTCACAGTGACCTGAAGGAGAGGGGATGCAGGGACTCTCTTCTTTCATTATTTATTTATTTATTTATTTATTTAATTTGAGATTGAGTCTCTCTCTGTCACCAGGCTGCAGTGGTGTGATCTTGGCTCACTGAGACCTCCACCTCCTGGGTTCAAGCGATTCTCCTGCCTCAGCCTCCCAAATAGCTAAAATCACAGGCGCGCGTCACCACGCCAGTTTTGTATTTGCAGTAGAGATGAGGTTTCGCTATGTTGGCCAAGCTGGGCTCGAACTCCTGATGTTGTGATCCACCTGTCTCTGCTTCTCAAACTGCTGGGGTTACAGGCATGAGCTGATATGCCCAGCCACACCATTTTCTTCTGTACAGTGTTGAATGAGAAATCCAGCACTTTTTCTGTTGATATTTCTTGATGTTAGTGATCACTAGATGCGACGGGCAGCATGGCTGGGAGTATTAATTCGCAATTTGTTAATGAGCTACGATGTGCAGTGACTTTTTATAGGTGAATTTGCCACGTGCTACTCATCTTTGCTGAAGTGGCCCATTTTTAAATGGGGCTGTTTGTTTTCCAATGATTGAGTCCTAAGAGTTTTTTTTTTTTTTCCATATTTTGCATACTGGTTCTTTGTTTTTAAAATAGTTCTTTTCTTTCTTCTTTTTTTAGCTTTTATTTTACTGTAAGTCCCGGGGTACATGTGCAGAACATGCAGGTGTGTTACATGGGTGTACACGTGCCATGGTGGTTTGCTGCACCCATCAACCCATCATCTAGGTTTTAAGCCCCACATGCATTAAGCATTTCTCCTAATGCTCTCCCTTCCTTGTCCCCCACCCCTCCTGACAGACCCCAGTGTGTGATGCTCCCCTCCCTCTGTCTATGTGTTTCCATTGTTAAACCCCCGCTTATGAGTGAGAACATGTGGTGTTTGGTTTTCTGTTCTTGTGTCAGTTTGCTGAGAATGATGGTTTCCAGCTTCATCCATGTTCCTACAAAGGACATGAACTCATCCCTTTTCATGACTGCATAGTATTCCATGGTGTCCATGTGCCATGTTTTCCTTGTCTAGTCTATCATCGGTGGGCATTTGGGTTGGTGCCAGGTCTTTGCTATTGTAAACAGCAATCCCCCCACCCCCTGCTCTCCCTCCCTTAGCCCCCATCCCCAGGCCCCCATGTGTGACGTCCCCTCCCTGTGTCCCTGTGTTCTTATTGTTCAGCACCCGCTTATGAGTGAGAACGTGGTGTTTGGTTTTCTGCTCTTGTGTCAGTTTGCTGAGAATGATGGTTTCCAGCTTCATCCATGTCCCTGCAAAGGACATGAACTCATCCTTTTTTCTTTTTTTTTTTTGAGAGAGGCCTTGCTCTGTCACCCAGGCTTGGCAGAACAGAGTGCAATGATTGCTCACTGCAGCCTTGACCTCCTGGCCTCAAGAGAGCCTTCCGTCTCAGCCTCCTGTGTAGCTGGGACTCCAGGTGTGTGCCAACATACCCAGCTAATGTTTAATAATGGTTCATGTAGACAAGCTCTCACTTTTTTTTTTTTTTGAGACGGAGTCTCACTTTGGCTCCCAGGCTAGAGTGCAGTGGTGTGATCTCGGTTCACTGCAGCGTCCGCCTCCTGAGTTCAAGCAATCCTCCTGGCTCAGCCTCCTGAGTAGCTGGGATTCCAGGCACCCACCACAATGCCCAGCTGATTTTTGTATTTTTAGTAGAGATAGGGTTTTGCCATGTTGGCCAGGCTGGTCTCGAACTCCCGACCTCAGGTGATTCATCTGCCTCGGCTTCCCTAAGTACTGGGATTACAGGTGCGAGCCACCACACCTGGCCTCATACTGCTTACCAGATATATGAGTTTTGAAAATATCTTCTCCAAGTCTGTGACTTCTCATTCCACTCACAGTGTTGTTTGCAGACCAAACATTTTTGGTTTTGCTGTTGTTTTTTTGAGATGGAGTCTCGCTCTGTTGCCTAGACTGGTGTTTAGTGGCACAATCTCAGCTCCCTGCAACCTCCACCTCCTGGGTTCATACGATTTTCCTGCCTCAGCCTCCCAAGTAGCTGGGATTACAAGCACCCGCCACCACACCCGGCTAATTTTTGTATTTTTAGCAGAGGTTTCTCCATGTTGGCCAGGATGGTCTCAAACTCCTGACCTCAGGCGATCCACCTGCCTCAGCCTCCCAAAGTGCTGGGATCACAGGCATGACCCACCATGCTGGGCGCAGACCAAACATTTTTAGCCTGAACAAAGTCCAGCTTATCAATTATTTCTTTGCCGGATGCTGCTTTTCATGTGGTACCTAAAAAGTCATCACCAAATCTGAGATCGATTCCATTCTCTTCTATTTGACCCTGTACAAGTTTTATATTTTTGCACTTTCTGTTGAGGTCTGCTGGTCCATGCCTGTAATCCCAACACTTTGAGAGGCCAGGGTGGGTGGATCACTTGAGCCAAGGTGAGATGGCACCCCTGCACTCCAGCCTGGGTGAAAGTGCGAAACTCTGTCTCAACAACCAAAAAAAAAGGACAGTGGAGTATTCGCTAAAAGATACATATGTGGGCCGGGCGCGGTGGCTCACACCTGTCATCCCAGCACTTTGGGAGGCCGAGACGGTTGGATCACGAGGTCAAGAGATAGAGACCATCCTGGTCAACATGGTGAAACCCCTTCTCTACTAAAAATACAAAAAATTAGCTGGGCATGGTGGCATGTGCCTGTAATCCCAGCTACTCGGGAGGCTGAGGCAGGAGAATTGCCTGAACCCAGGAGGTGGAGGTTGCGGTGACCCGAGATTGCGCCATTTCACTCCAGCCTGGGTAACAAGAGCAAAACTCCATTTCAAGAAAAAAAAAAAAAGATACATACATAGAGAGGCTGGAAATAAAAGAAATAGAAAACTCATAAGTGGGTCTAACTCATAGGTAGGTGTTGAACAATGAGAACACATGGACACAGGGAGGGGAGCATCACACACTGGGGTCTGTTGGGGGGACTAGGGGAAGGACAGCAGGGGGTGGGGAGGTTGGGGAGGGATAACATGGGGAGATATGCCAGATATAGGTGATGGGGGGATGGAGGCAGAAAGCACCTTGCCATGTGTGCACCTATGCAACAGTCCTGCATGATCTGCACATGTACCCCAGAACCTAAAGTGCAATTAAAAAAAAAGAAATGAAACCACAGAACTACAATCAGTTCCTGTGACGTATGAATAGTTTTCTCCATGACATGAACAAGAGTGGAGAAAACCAGCAACGTCTAACAACTCCCAAAAAGCACACCAGTGATTAATGAACGCGGAAACCTGACAAACCGCCCCAGCACCATGGCTCGCGCCTGTAATCCCAGCACTTTGGGAGGTCGAGACAGGCAGATTGCTCGAGGTCAGGAGTTGGAGACCAGCCTGGCAAACATGGTGAAACCCCATTCCTACTAAAAATACAACAATTCACTCATGTGGTGGTGCACACCTGTAATCCCAGCTATGTGGGAGGCTGAGGTAGGAGGATCACTTGAACCCAGGAGGCACAAGCTCCAGTGAGCCAAGATTATGCCAGTGCACTCCAGCGTGGGTGACAGAGTAAAACTCTTGATTCAGCAATAAATAAATAAATAGGGCTGGGCACAGTGGCTCAGGCCCATAATCCCAGCACTTTGGGAGGCCAAGGTGGGCAGATCAGGAGGTCAGGAGATTGAGATGATCCTGGCCAACATGGCAAAACCCCATCTCTATTAATAATACAAAAATGTAGCTGGGCATAATGGCATACAACTGTATTCCCAGCTACTTGGGAGGCTGAGGCAAGATCATTGGCTTGAATCCAGGAGGTGGAGGTTGCAGTGAACCGAGATCATGCCACTGCACTCCAGCCTGGGAGACAGAGAGAGACTCCATCTCAAAAATAGATAAATAAATAAGGAAGCAAACAAACACACCAACTTCTGTGGCCGTGATGAAAATATGACTTGAAACCTCTTACCCCTCATATGAGAAAGTAACTGACACCCTTGTTAATCAGGATATGAGAATGAGTCTCACTTTTGTGTATTTGCTGAAAGTGCATATTGGTGCAATGTGCTGGGGGGATATTTGGTGATATTCCCTCCATTTCTATCTTCTGGAAGCTACTGTAGAGGATCATCAATATGTGATGTCTCCCTCAAATGTTGGGGAATATTCATCAGTAAACCTATCCGGGCCTGGGGTCTTTTGTCTGGGAAGGTTATTAAATTATCGATTCAATCTCTTTAAGATATATAGGCTCACTCAGATTGGCTGTTTCTTTTTGTGTGACTTGTCAGATTTTTGCCTTTTTGTTCTTTTCATCTGGGTTATCCATGTTCTGGGCCCAGAATTCTGTGTAATGTTTCTTTCTTTATGATCTTTTCAATGTCCATGGGGTCTGTAGTGCAGCCTCCTCTTTCATCTACGTATTAGTAACTTGTGTTCTCACCCTTTTTCTTTTTTGTTGCTGTTTGTTTGTTTAGAAGCTTTTTAATCTCACTGATGGTTATTTTAAAGAATAAGCCTTTGGTTTTGTTGTTTTTTTTTCTTTTTGTATTGAGTTCGAGTTTTCAATTCCACTGATTTGTGTCCTCTTCTGATTTGCTGTTTTCAAATCCATTGATTTCTCCTGCAACCTAATTTTTATGATTTATTTATTTCTTCTTCCATTGTTTTATCTTTTTTTTCTCTCTAGTTTCTTAAGGTGGAAACTTAGATTATCAATTTTTAGATCTTTCTTCCTTTCTTATACATGCATGTGATTTAAAATACGCACACCCTTCAAATCAGCAGTTCTTCTGGTAGAAATCTATCCCAGAAAATATTCTCACAGGTATGCACAAAAATACTTACAGAGAAGTATGTGTAAGCCCGGGCTGAAGGTGATCCATTGAAATCTCCTCACTGTGGGGCATATGGTTAGAGACACCAGAACACTTTCAGACAGGTAGTGATGGGCACGTGGCCTCCACACTCACCTGTGTCTGGACGGAGGGTCTGAAGCAAAGGAACTCCCAGAGGTTACTACTGAAGTGGGGGGGGCAGGGGCTGGAGGGAAAAGTTATGAAGACAAACAGAAATACAGAGCTCTCTATTTCTCTTTATTATTTTAGTCACAACAAGTGTGTGTGTGTCCTGTAACTGGAAAGTCTAAAAATTCAACCAAGGTTGAAGCTCAGTGACTTCTGGAAGCTCAGAAGAAGTTACATCTGCTTCTGTGGGGGAGGGGAGTTGGGGACCTGCCTGGAAATGGTGGTATCAATCCTCGTTTTATTAGGATAAGTCACAGTTTAGCGCAGAGGGACCATCAGGAAAGCAGACAGTAGGGGGTGGGAGGCTTCCGGAATGTTCCATGACAGTCTTTCCACCCTGAGCCCAGCACCTAGCCTCTCTGTTTCCCCAGCCCTTGCTATGTATGGTCACATAAAAAGATACCTGTGGGCCAGGTGTGGTGACTCACGCCTGTAATCCCAGCACTTTGGGAGGCTGAGGCGGGCAGATCACCTGAGGTCAGGAGTTCGAGACCAGCCTGGCCAACATAGTGAATCCCCATCTCTACTAAAAATACCAAAAATTAGCCAGGTGTGGTGGTGGCAGGCGCCTATAATCCCAGCTACTCAGAAGGCTGACGCAGGACAATCGCTTGAATCTGGGAAGTGGAGGTTGCAGTGAGTCGAGATCACGCCATTGCACTTCTGGGTTGGGCAACAAGAGTGAAACTCTTTCTCAAAAAGAAAAAAAGATGAATGGAAGGGAGGGAGGAAGGGAGGGAGGGAGGGAGGAAGGAAAGAAGGAAGGGAAAGAAAGAGAGAGAGGGAAAGAGACAAAGAGAAACAAAGAAAGAGAGACAAAGAGAAAGATAGAGAGAGGCCAGGCACGCTGGCTCACGCCTGTAATCCTAGCACTTTGGGAGGCTGAGGTGGGTGGATCACCTGAGGTCAGGAGTTCAAGACCAGCCTGGCCAACATGGAGAAACCCCATCTTTAAAAAAAAGAAGAGAGAGAAAGATAGAAAGAAAAAGAGAAGGAAGGAAGGAAAGAAAGAAAGAAAGATGGAAAGGAAGGAAGGAAGGAAGGAAGGAAGGAAGGAAGGAAGGAAGGAAGGAAGGAAGGAAGGAAGGAAGGAAAGAAGGAAAGAAGGAAGATAGCTATGCCAAATCAGCTTTCCATACTGAGGACCTCCAGTGTTTTCCTACTTCCTCCCTCCCCTGGGCATCTGTGTGTCACCCTCCAACCTCTCTGCAGTCTCTTATGTACAGTCTGCCGTCTGCAATCTCTCTAGTTTATGGCAATGCCTCTTTGCAAAAGATACGTCAGTAATAATTTCCGCTTCCCTGCGGTGCCTACACACACACACACACACACACACACACACAGACACACACGTACATGCACCTGTCATTTTTATATTAAAGACATTTTGCCATGTTGGCTGGGCTGGTATCGAGCTCCTGGAATCCATCACACACAGGAGGCTTCCACATGAGTGATGGACTTCTCTTCCTCGTTGCTTCTGTCCGTAGCTCTGACGTCTGGCCCCACCCAGCCCAGAGACTTTTCCTAGCTCAGTTTTCAGTCTCCTCCTCTGTGATGGGGTGAGAGGTCTGTGAGGGCAAGGCAGTGAGGGGTTCATGTAGGCATTTTAGGGAAGCGTTCTTCATCCACAGATGTTGGAAACATGTTCGGGGCTGCAAAGAAACATCAGCCCTGAGACAAAGGATATCTCAGCAGCACCATTTTTACCTCCTGGGTTGCAGGAAGGGGACCCTCAGTAGCCATCGTGCCAGGAGAGTACAATGAACAAAGGAAAACACAGACATTTATCCCTGACGCACGTGGGGTCGTCCATCCTGCTGTGTCCGATCTCCGTGAGCTGGAGCCAGACCTCACCATCTAAACTAAAACCCGATTGACTGGTAACTTCTTGACTGCCACCCTCAGCTACATCTCAAACATCTACATGATCCAGTTCCCTCCTTCCTTCCTTCCTTCCTTATTTCTTCCTTCCATCCTTCCTTCCCTTCCTTCTTTCTTTCTTTCTTCCTTCCTCCCTACCCCTCTCTTTCTCTTCCTTCCTTCCTCCATCCCTCCCTCCCCTTTCTCTTTTTTCTTTCTTTCTCTTTCTTTCTTTCCTTCTCTTTGTTTCTTTCTTCCTTCCTTCCCTCCTTCCTCCTTCCCTCCCCTTTCCTCCCTCTCTCTTTTCCTTCCTTCCTTCCTTCCTTCCTTCCTTCCTCCCTCCCTCCCTCTGTCTTTTTGTCTCTTTCTCTGGTGTTTTTTTTTTGAGACAGTCTCACTCTGTCACCCAGGCTGGAGTGCAGTAGTGTGATCTCAGCTCACTACAGCCTCTGCCTCCTAGGTTCAAGTGATTCTCCTGCCTCAGTCTCCTGAGTAGCCGGGATAACAAGCACCCACCATCACTCCCAGCTAGTTTTTACCTTATTAGTAGAGAGGGGTCTCAGCATGTTGGCCAAACTGGTCTTGAACCCCTGACCTCATGATCCACCCACCTTGGCCTCCAAAAGTGCTGGAATGACAGTTGTGAGCCACTGCACCCAAAAACCCATTCTATTTCAGAATTGATATCAAGGACTCTTGCTTGAACAAGTCTGGGTGCACGCACAGTGACCCTGAAGCCACGATGTAAAATCCTGAACAACCTGATCATAGCAGATGTCCCAAAGCTGCCTTCCTCCCATGACCCTTGGAGGTCAGCACCAGGCGTACACCTGTACCTCCTCCCTCCTGGAGATGGAAGGGATCAGATGTCTGGGTCATGGAGAGCTCTGGGAAGCTCCTGTGGTATAGATCCACATATCAAGGGTCAAGAGGATGCCTTGATGTTTGCAGGGAGATGCGAGAGCAGGGAGCTCTGAGCCTTTCTTATTTCGCTACTGCAATGGTTTAATTCTACCATGGCAAGTGAGCAGAGGGATGGATGTATGAATGGCCGGATGAATAGATGTGTAGGTGGATGGCTGGGTAAATGGATGGGTGGGTAGATGAATGAGTGGGTGGATGGGTGGGTGGATGGATGGATGTGTGGGTGGATGTGTGGGTGGGTAGGTGGATGGATGGAAGGGTGGGTGAATGGTAGGTGGGTGGGTGAATGGCTGGGTGGGTGTGTGGATGGATAGATAAGTGTTTAGATGGATGGATGTGTGGGTGGAATAATGGTGGTAGATGGATGAGTGGATGGATGGATGGATGGGTGGATGGATGGATGAGTGGATGGATGGATGGGTGGATGGATGACTGGGTGGATGGATGGATGAGTAGATGGATGGGTGGATGGATAGATGAGTGGGTATATGGGTACATGGATGGATGGATGGATGGATGGATGGATGGATGGATAGATGTGTGGGTGGATGGGTAGATGGATGGATGGGTGGATGGATGGATGGATGGATAAGTAGATGGATGGGTGGGTGGGTGAATGGGTAGATGGATGGATGAGTAGGTGGATAGATGGGTGATAGATGGATGACTGGGTGGATGGATAGATGGATGGATGGGTGGATGGATGGATGAGTAGATGGATGGGTGGGTGGGTGGATGGATGGATGGATGAGTAGATGGATGGGTGGGTGGGTGGATGGGTAGATGGATGGATGAGTGGATGGATGGATGGGTAGATGGATGGGTGGGTGGGTGGATGGATGGATGGATGAGTGGGTGGATGGGTGGGTGGGTGAATGGGTGGCTGGATGGATGAGTGGGTGGATGGGTGGCTGGATGGATGGATGAGTAGGTGGATGGGTGGGTGGATAGAGTCCTCTGCAGCCATTCCTCCTGAGCTTTGGCAAATCACATCATAATCTATATGCTCCACTCTGCAAGTATTGGACATTTTTCAACAGTAAGTCAACCAAAGAAAAAAGGGGCGGGGAACTGCATGAACACATTTAGTTTTTATTGCTTTGCAGTGCCGTCTTTGTACCTTCAAGTCTCGATAGCCTCCTCTTCCATTGAGTTTCTGACGTCCATTGGCTTGTTCCTAGTTTCTTTCTCTTATCCTATCACCTTGTCCTTTTCATGCTTTATCTTTTGAGGTTGTTCCTCTCTTTCATTGGGTATGACGACACTTCCGCTAATTTCTTTGGAGGCTGTTGGTTAAAACCTTTCCTGTCTTTTCTCGGCGTATTAGTTTGCAAAGGCTGACGTAACTAATTACCCCTAATGTGGGGGCTTTAACAACAGAAATGCATTCTTTCCCCATCCTGGAGACCAGAAGTCTGAGATCACAGTATTGGTAGGGTTGTTTCCTCATTAGAGCTCTGAGGGAAAATCTGTTCCAGGCTTTCTGGTGATTTTCTGGAAATAATTGGCATTTCACGGTGGATAGAAGCATCTATCCCTTCATCATCTATTCATCCATCTGCCCATCTACCCACCCACACATCTGCCCACTCATCCATCCATCCACCTACCCATCCATCCACTCATCCATCCACCCATCTGTACATCCACCCATCTACCCATCAACCCGTCATTCACCCACCCACACATCCATCCACTTAAACGCTGATTCATCCATTCACCCATCCACCCACCCACACAGTTATCTATCCATTTAGCCATTCATATACACACTTATCTCCATCCACCCATTTATCCATCCACCCATCCATCTATCCATCCCCATCTGTTATCCATCCATCCACCATCCACCCACTAATCCATCTATCCACTCATCCACCCACCCATCCACGTACTCATCTATTCATCCATCCATTCATCCATCCTCCCATCCACCCATCCACCCATCCATCTACCCATCAACCCATCCATTCATCCACCCATCGTCCATCCACCTAAATACTGACCCACCCATCCACCCATCCACCCACTTACAACCCACCCATTCACCCATCCATCCATCCATCCATCCAACCGTCCGTCCATCCATCTACCTATCTAGCCATTCCCACCCATTCACCATCCATTCATCCATTCATCTACCCACACATCCATCTACCTAAACACTGATTCATTCATCCGCTCATCCACCTACCCACCCACCCACCCGTTCACAGACCTATCCACCATTTATCTACCCACCCACACATTCATCCACCTATCCATCCATCTGCCCATTCCCATCCATTCCCATCAACCCATCCATTCATCTACACACACATCCATCCACCTAAACACTGATCCACCCATCCACCTATCCACCCAACCACAACCCACTCGTTCACCTATCCATCTATCCATCCACCCATTCTCCCACCCACTCATCCATTCACCCATCCATCCATCCATCCACCCATCCACCTGCTCATCCATCCATCCACCCACCCATCCATCTACTCATCTATGCATCCACCCATTCATCTATCCACCCATACATCTACCCATCAACCCATCCATTCATCGACCCACACATCCATCCATCTAAACACTGATTAATCCACCCACCCACCCATTCACACACACACACACACACACATCATTCATGCACACATCCACCCATCCCATCCACCTACCCATCCACCCATTCACCTATCTACCCATTCTCATCAATTCATCATCCATCCATCCCACCACTTATCCATCTATCCACCCATCCCTCTACCAACATATCCACCTACTCATCTATGAATCCACCCATTCATCCATCCATTCATGCATCTATCCATGAACCCATTGATTCATCCACCTAAACATTCATCCATCCATCCTCCCATCCACTCACCCATTCATCCACTTACCCACCATTCATTCATCCACACACCCACCCACCCATCCACCCATTCATCCGTTCATCCACCCACCCATCCACCTACTCATCTATTCATCCACCCATTTATATATCCACGCATCCACCTACCCATCATCCCATCCATTCATCCACCCACACATACATCCATCTAAACACTGATCCATTCACCATCCCACCCACCCACCCATCCACCTGTCCACCATTCATCCACACATCCATCCATGCATGCATGCATCCATCCATCCGCCCATCTACATCCATTCATCATCCATCCATCCATCCAGTCATCCATCTATCCACCCATCCATCCACCCACCCATTCATACACTCACTCACCTTTCCATCCACCCATCCATAGATCCATCCATTCACCCATCCATCATCCATCCATCCATCTGCCCATCTGCATCCATTCATCATCCATCCATCCACCCAGTCATTCATCTATCCACCCATCCATCCACCCATCCATTCATACATTCACCCACCTTTCCATCCATACATTCAACAATCCATCAATCCATGTACCCATTCATCTACCCACCATGCACTCATCCACTCATCCACACATTCATCCATCCATCTACCCACCCATCCAGTCACCCAACCATTCTTCCATCCATTCATCCATCTATCCATCCATCCATCCATCCATCCATCAATTGATGTACCCATTCATCTACCTCCCATGCACTCATCCACTCAGCCACCCATCCATCCATCTGCCCATCTGCATCCATTCATCCATCCATCCACCCAGTCATCCAGTCACCCACCCATCCATCCACCCATCCTTCCATCCCCATCCATCCATCCATCTATCCACCCATCCATCCATCCATCTGCCCATTTGCATCCATTCATCCATCCACCCAGTCATCCATCTATCCACCCATCCATCCACCCACCCATTCATACACTCACCCACCTTTCCATCCACCCATCCATAGATCTATCCATTCACCCATCCATCCATCATCCATCCATCCATCCACCCATCTGTATCTGTTCATCATCCATCCATGCACCCAGTCATTCATCTATCCACCCATCCATCCACCCACTGATTCACACACTAGCCCACATTTCCATCTACCCATCCATAGATCATCCATCCATCCATCCATCCATCCATCCTTCTACCCATCTGTATCCATTCATCATCCATCCACCCAGTCATTCATCTATCCACCCATCCATCGACCCACTGATTCACACACTCACCCACCTTTCCATCTACCCATCCATAGATCATCCATTCACCCATCCATCCATCCATCAATCCATGTACCCATTCATCTACCAACCATGCACTCATCCACTCACCCACCCATCCATCCATCCATCCACCCACCACCCATGCACCCACGCACCCACCCTCCTGTCCATGCACGCTGGTCTCTGTTTTCATCTTCCCATGCCTTCTCTGTGTGTCTGTGCCTACATTTCCGTTTCTCTAAGGACACCCGTGCGTTTTATCAGGGGCTCTCTACTCTCTGATGACTGCATTTTAACTTCGCTAATGCCACAGACACAGACCAAATTTCTGAGTAGGAAATGGTCATAAGAGTGAGAGCTCAGCCAGGGTGTGGCGCATGACAACTTCCTCCTGGGTAATCAAAGTGTGTCATTAAAACCACCATCTGTTTCAATTCCCTTCCAGCAGCACAGCTCTGACAGCATCTCACGTGTTGCTGCCTTGGGGTCCAGGGCCTCCTGACGCTGCCCTTTCAAAGAACCACAAACTGGGTGGTGCAAATACCCCAGAAACTCAGAAAAGAGAGCAAATGTCAAGGACAGCCCAGGGCTGGCTTCTGGTTCCTCGGGTCTGGGCTGTCTTATGTCTCCTGTGTGGTGAGCTCCCGGGACAGCCCCCAGCCCTCAGGAAAGAGGGGTTATTGTAGACACAAGAAAATACTGCTTTCAGCATCTTAACCCTTCAGAAAGGGCTTCCCAGGGCTGGGGGTTAGGGGAGAGCAGCTTTATTCAAGACAGCCAAAAATCAGAAACAGGACAGGCACAGGGTCCCACGCCTGTAATCCCAGCACTTTGGGAGGCTGAGGTGGGTGGATCACCTGAGGTCAGGAGTTTGAGACTGGCCAACACGGTGAAACCCCGTCACCACTAAAAATACAAAAATACTGGGCGGGCGCGGTGGCTCACGCCTGTAATCCCAGCACTTTGGGAGGCTGAGGCGGGTGGATCACAAGGTCAAGAGTTCAAGACCATTTTGGTCAACATGGTGAAACCCTGTCTCTACTAAAAATACAAAAAATTATCTGGGCACGGTGGCACGTGCCTGTAATCCCAGTTACTTCAGAGGCTGAGGCAGAAAAATTGCTTGAACCCAGGAGGCAGAGGTTGCAGTGAGCCCAGATTGTGCCATTGCACTCCAGCCTGGGCAGCAGAGCAAGACTCTGTCTCAAAAAATAAAAATAAAAAAAATCAGAAACGACCAAAATGCGAATCCACAAGGGAATGAATAAACAGAATATGGTCTCTTCACACGGTGGAGTACTATGCACCCATGAACAGGAGTGACACTCTGACACAGGCTGAAGAGTGAATGAACTTTGAGGACCCTACACTCAGTGACACAAAAGACCTCATACTGTACAATTTTGTTCTTACAAAATGGCCAGAAAAGCCCAGTCCACAGAGACAGGAAGCAGATTTGAGGTTGAGAGGCATTGGGGCAGGAAGGAACGGGATTGACACTTGGGGGGTGGTTCTGAGGTTTTTGTTTTATTCTGTTTTGAGACAGAGTCTCACTCTGTCACCCAGGCTGGGGTGCAGTGTTATGACCTCGGCTCACTGCAACCTCCGCCTCCCAGGTTCAAGCGATTCTCCTGCCTCAGCCTCTACGGTAGCTGGGATTACAGGCACCCGCCACCATATCCGGCTGTTATTTTAAGTAGAGGCGGTGTTTCACCATGTTGGCCAGGCTGGTCTCGAACTCCTGACCTCACGTGATCCACAGGCCTCGGCCTCCTAAGGTGCTGGGATGACAGGCATGAGTCCTTCATGCCCGGCCGGGTTCTGGTTCTGTTTAGGGAGGAGCGCTCTTCCAGGATTGCATTATGGTGTTATTTGCACATGTGAATATATTAAAAACCACTTTTCACTCTATGAGTGAGTGAAAGCTTACAGTACACACCTCACGTCTGGGTAAAGCTGTTTTAAGAAGAAATAAGCCAGGCGCGGTGGCTCACACCTGTAATCACAGCACTTTGGGAGGCTGAGGAGGGTGGATCCCCTGAGGTCGGGAGTTCGAGACCAGCCTGGTCAACATGGTGAAACCCCGTCTCTACCAAAAATACAAAAATTAGCTGGACATGGTGCCGGGCACCTGTAATCCCAGCTACTCGGGAGGCTGAGGCAGGAGAAGCACTTGAATCCCGGAGGCGGAGGTTGCAGTGAGGCGAGTTCACACGACTGCACTCCAGCCTGGACTACAGAGTGACTCCCTCTCAAGGAAAGGAAAGAGGAGAGGAGAGGGGAGGGGAGGGAAGGAGGGAAGGAGGGAAGGGAAGGGAGGTGATGGGAGGGAGGGGAATGGGAGGAGGGAAGGGGAGGGAGGGGAATAGGAGGAGGGAAGGGAAGGGAAGGGAGGGGAGGGGAGTGGAGGTGAGGGGAGGGAAGAAGGGAGGAAGGGAAGGAAAGGGAGGGGACAGGGAAGGGAGGGGAGGGAATAAGGGAAGGGGAGAGGAGGGGAGCAGAGGGGAGGGGCTCCAACCTGCAGCCAGCCCCTGAGCACCCACCTGTGCCTGTCTGTTGCTTCAGATAACTCAGCACCCAGATATTTCTGGAGAGCTGCCTCCACAGCCCAGACAGCACCACGAACAACCAAACAACCGTTTTCTGCTCACTTTGTAAAATTTCCATCCTGCCACCCCGGCTCTGGTGAGGCCGAAACCACAGGCAGCTGTCTGTCAGGTCAGAGCAGCCGGTGTCAGTTAGAGGTAATTTCTTGATGAATCACTCGTGCGGCTCCAAGGCCTGGTCTGATGTCCTCCCTGGGGGCTGTAGGCTGGCCGCAGGGACACACTGGAATTGCAGCAGAGAGACGGGGAGTTTGCTGGATCCTGAGACCACATGGGTGCAGACAGGAGCGGGGCTGGGGGAGTCCGGGGCTGCAAAAGTTTCAACAGACGTGGTGTTTAAACCTGTTTAAACGGGGCGCAGATGCCGACCAGGAGAGTTTAAGCAGCAAACTCCAGCCCAGCTGTGGTGGCTGACGATGCAATCCCAGCACTTGTGGTGGCTGAGAATCGAGGATTGCTTGGGGTCGTGAGTTTGAGACCAGCCTGGGCAACATAGCAAAACCCCATCTCTACAAAAAAAAGATAAGTTGGGCATGGTGGCATGCACCTGGAGTCCCAGCTACTCAAAAGGACCGCCTGAGGCCAGGAGTTTGAGACCAGCCTGGGCAACATAGCAAAACCACCTGTCTACAAAAAATAAAATATTACGTCGGTATGTTCACACACACCTGTAGTCCCAGCTACTCAGGAGGGTGAGGCAAGAGCATTGTTTGGGGCCAGGAGTTTGAGACCAGCCTGGGCAGCATACAAAACCCACTGTCTTACAAAAAATAAAAATATTAGCAGGGCATGGTGGCACTCACCTGTAGTCTCAGCTACTCAGGAGAATTGCTTGACGCCAGGACTTTGAGACCAGCCTGGACAACATAGCAAAACCCCCTGTCTACAAAAAATAAAAATATTAACAGGGCATGGTGACACTCACCTGTAGTCCCAGTTACTCAGGAGGCTGAGGCAGGATGATTGCTTGAGTCCCTCGTGCCAGCCTGGCCAACACAGCAAGCTTCCATCTCTATAAAACAAGAAACAAAGAAACAATTCCAGGGCAGTCCTATTTCTAGCTCTGCCATTTTATTTTTACTTTTTTTTTTTTGAGACGGAGTTTCACTCTTGTTACCCAGGCTGGAGTGCAATGGTGCAATCTCGGCTCACCGCAACCTCCGCCTCCTGGGTTCAGGCAATTCTCCTGCCTCAGCTTCCGGAGTAGCTGGGATTACAGGTGCACGCCACCATGCGCAGCTAATTTTTGTTTTTTTAAGAGAGACAGAGTTTCTCCATGTTGACTAGGGTGGTCTCGATCTCTTGACCTCGTGATCCACCCGCCTCGGCCTCCCAAAGTGCTGGGATTACAGGCGTGAGCCACCGCACCCAGCCCTATTTTTACTTTTTTTTTAAGAGACAGGGTTTCACCATGTGGGTCAGGCTAGTCTTGAACTCCTGACTTCAGGTGATCTGCCTGCTTCGGCCTCCCAAAGTGCTGGGATGACAGCCGTCAGCCACCGCACCTGGCCCCATTTTATTTATTTTATTTATTTTTTTTTTGAGATGGAGTCCCACTCTGCCTCCCAGGCTGGAGTGCAGTGGCGCAATCTTAGCTCACTGCAACCTCCGCCTCTCGGGTTCAAGCAGTTCTCCTGCCTCAGCCTCCCACGTAGCTGCGACTACAGATGTGTCCAGCTAATTTTTTGTGTTTTTAGTAGAAACGGGGTTTCACCATGTTGGCCAAGCTGGTCTCAAACCCCTGACCTCGTGATCTGCCCGCCTCGGCCTCCCAAAGTCCAGTGGGATTGCCAGTGTGAGCCACCAGGCCCCATTTATATTCTCAAAATAAAAATAGTGTTTCTCTGACACCCTTCACAGCAGCACCAAGTAGAACCCCGAGAATCCAGGGTCCTCTTTTCCTCCTGCAGCCACGGGTGGCTGAAGGTACCCAGCTGGCCGTGGGGAGTGACACTGACCCTTGCATAAACCTCACACATGCAGGGCAGAGAACTTCACCCCGAAACGGAAACTCTGGGCCATTTTAAAAGCAGTTAGAGGAAGTTCTTTGCACAGCAGTTGGTAAGAAGGTACAGGTCTCCTCTGTAGGAAGAAGCAGGAGGGCAGAGCCGGGGAATAACACAGGAGCTAAAAGCTAGACTTGGATTGTGTGTTTTCTGCTGATAGACGCTTTGGGGGAGATGTACCTAAGACGAAAGGGTTAACACCCAGGCTAGTGCTCAGGGGGTGCGAGGAATTCACAGGAGGACCCGGCTGGGGGCTGCGGGTTGTTTTGTTGTTTCTATCCATGGGGGGCCAGTGAGTCTGGTCCTGAGGTTTGTACCTCCTGAAGCTGCCCAGGGCAGCCTCCAGCCCCGTTCTGGGTCTTCTCAGAGTCTCAGCGTCAGCCAGGTGCAGTGGCTCTTATCTGTCATCCCACACTTTGGGAGGCCGAGGCTGGCGGATCATGAGGTCAGGAGTTCGAGACCAGCCTGGTCAAGGTGGTGAAACCCCATCTCTACTAAAAATACAAAATTAGCCAGACGTGGTGGTGGGCACCTGTAATCTCAGCTACTCGGGAGGCTGAGGCAGGAGATTCGCTGGAACCCAGGAGGTGGAGATTGCAGTGGGCCGAGATCACACCATTGCACTCTACCTTGGCCCACAAGAGTGAAACTTTGTCAGAAAAAAAAATAGGCCAGGCACGGTGGCTCACACCTGTAATCCCAACCCTTTGGGAGCCTGAGGCAGGTGGATCACTTGATGTCAAGAGTTTGAGACCAGCCTGGCCAACATGGTCAAACCCCATCTCTACTAAAAATACAAAAAATTGGTCGGGCACAGTGGCTCACGCCTGCAGTCCAAACACTTTGGGAGGCCTAGGTGGGCAGATCATGAGGTCAGGAGATCAAGACCAGCCTGGCCAACATGGTGAAACCCCGTCTTAAAAAAATAATTAATTAATTAAAAATGAAAATACAAAAAATTAGCTGGGAGTGGTGGCTGGTGCCTGCATGCCAGCTACTTGGGAGGCTGAGGCAGGAGGATCACTTGAACCCAAGAGGTGGAGGTTGCAGTGAGCCGAGATTGCACCCCTGCACTCCAGCCTGGGTGACAGAGCGAGGCTTCATCAGAAAAGAAAAGGAAGGGAAGGACAGGAGGGAAAGAAAAGGACAGAGGCAGAAGTCTCAGGGAGCAGAGCCAGGCTCATGTGGGATGTGAAGGCTGGAGGCACAGCACCTCCACGTGGTGCACGGCAGACAGCCTCCGTACCCCGGGATCCTGAAGACACCCAGACAGCCCATGAGGTGGGGGCACCCCAGCTTCTTCATGGCAGGTGGAAATGGAGAACCAGACCTCAAAGCAGTCAGATTCTGCCTGGGACAGCAGGGAGCAAAAGCAAATATGTTGCAGGTGCAAACAAACTTTCCTTCTTTCTTTTCTTTTCTTTTTTGAGACGGAGTCTCGCTCTGTCGCCCAGGCTAGAGGGCAATGGTGCGATCTCAGCTCACTGCAGCCTCCCCCTCTGGGTTCAAGTGTGATCCTCCTGCCTCAGCCTCCTGAGTAGCTGGGACTACAGGCGCCCGCCACGACTGTGCCCGTCTAATTTTTGTATTTTTAATAGAGACGGGGTTTCACCATGTTGGCCAGGCTGGTCTCGAGCTCTTGACCTCACCATCCACCTGCCTCGGCCTCCCAGAATGCTGGGGTTACAGGCACAAGCCACAGCACCCGGCCAAGAAAGTTTCTTTGAGAGCCAGTCTCTGTGACTCTATAAGTGCTGAATGTCCCACCATCCTCACGGTCCCCGTGGGGAAGCCACTGTGCCATCCTTTGCAGCACGCTCTCTGCGTTTCCAAGTGGAAGTGAGGAGCGAAGGAAGGGCCAGGTGGACGCTGACCCTGGGTCCCTGCACCCACAGGGAGTGGCAGGCCACTGAGTTCCCGTCAGCCCCACCCCGGGTCTGGCTGCTCCCAGAGGTCCTGGAGCAGCCTGTGTCTCTGCAGCCCTGTTTCTGGGTGCTCCAGGGATGGGGGTCCTGGAGCAGCCTGTGTCTCTCTGTAGCCATGTTCTTCATGCTCCGGTGATGGGGGTCCTGGAGCAGCCTGTGTCTCTGTGCAACCGTGTTCTGCGTGCTCCGGTGATGGGGTCCTGGAGCAGCCTGTGTCTCTGTGAAGCCCTGTTTCTGGTGCTCTGGTGATGGGGGTCCTGGAGCAGCCTGTGTCTCTGTGTAGCCGTGTTCTGGGTGCTCCGGTGATGGGGGTCCTGGAGCAGCCTGTGTCTCTGTGAAGCCCTGTTTCTGGTGCTCTGGTGATGGGGGTCCTGGAGCAGCCTGTGTCTCTGTGTAGCCGTGTTCTGGGTGCTCCGGTGATGGGGGTCCTGGAGCAGCCTGTGTCTCTGTGAAGCCCTGTTTCTGGTGCTCCGGTGATGGGGGTCCTGGAGCAGCCTGTGTCTCTGTGAAGCCCTGTTTCTGGTGCTCTGGTGATGGGGGTCCTGGAGCAACCTGTGTTTCTGTGAAGCCATGTTCTGGGTGCTCCTCTGGTGGGTGGTTTTTATTTGTTCTGTGAGCTTTCCTGTGTGAGGCAGAGTGCTTGATATTTACAGACACTTAGTTACTTGGTGGAAGAAAAACAGGGAAGAAAAAGGGAGGGAGGTAGGAAGGGGAAAAAGGAAGGGAAAGAAGGAAGGAGGAAGGGAGGGAAAGAGAGGAAGGAAGAAAGGAAGTAAGGAAGGAAAAATGAAGGGAGGAAGGGAAAAAGGAGGGAGGGAGGAAGGAAGTAAAAGCTGAAGGGAAGGAAGGAGAAAGAAGAAAGAGGAAAGACAGAAGGAAAGAGGGAAGGAAGAAATGAATGAAGGGAGGGGGAGAGGGAAGGAAGGAGGAGAAGATGAAGGAAGGGAGGAAAGGAGGGAGGAAGGAGATGAAGGGAGGGAGGGAGGAGATGGAGGGAGGAGGGAGGAGGAGATGGAGGGAGGGAAGAGATGGAGGAAGGGAGGAGGGAGAAGGAGATGGAGGGAGGAAGGGAGGAAGGAGATGAAGGGAGGGAGAAGGGAGGAGGAGATGGAGGGAGGGAAGAGATGGAGGGAAGGAGGAGGGAGAAGGAGATAGAGGGAGGGAGGGAGGAGATGGAGGCAGGGAGGGAGGGAGAAGGAGATGGAGTGAGGGAGGGAGGAGATGGTGGGAGGAGGAGATGGAGTGAGGGAGGGAGGAGATAAAGGGAGGAGATGGAGGGAGGGAGGGAGGAGATGGAGGGAGGAGATGGAGGGAGGGAGGGAGGGAGGAGATGGAGGGAGGGAGGAGGGAGGAGGAGATGGAGTGACGGAGGGAGGAGATGGAGGGAGGAGGAGATGGAGGGAGGAGGAGATGGAGGGAGGGAGGGAGGAGATGGAGGGAGGGAGGGAGGGAGGAGATGGAGGGAGGCAGGGAGGGAGGGAGGAGGAGATGAAGGGAGGAAGGGAGGGAGGGAGGGAGGAGATGGAGGGAGGGAGGGAGGGAGGAGGAGATGGAGTGAGGGAGGGAGGAGATGGAGGGAGGAGGAGATGAAGGGAGGGAGGGAGGAGATGGAGGGAGGCAGGGAGGGAGGGAGGAGGAGATGAAGGGAGGGAGGAGGAGATGGAGGGAGGGAGGAGGAGATGGAGGGAGGGAGGGAGGAAGGGGATGAAGGGAGGGAGGAGGGAGAAGGAGATGGAGGGAGGGAAGAGATGGAGGGAGGGAGGAGGGAGAAGGAGATAGAGGGAGGGAGGGAAGAGATGGAAGGAGGGAGGAGGGAGAAGGAGATGGAGGGAGGGAGGGAAGAGATGGAAGGAGGGAGGGAGGAGGGAAGAGGAGATGGAGGAAGGGAGGAGATGGAGGGAGGCAGGGAGGGAGGGAGGAGGAGATGGAGGGAGGGAATAAAAGAGGAAGGGAGGGAAGGAGGGAGAAAAGGAGGAAGAAATAGAGGGAGGGAGGGACGGAGCGGGACAGAGGGTGGGCAGGAGGAGACAGGGATGCTCGCAGAGCGTTTCCACCCCTCACTCCCAGCCTCAGCGCCCAGGCCCGTCCCTTCCCTCGGCCCTGACCTCACCCCGTTCCCTCGCAGGCCCCGGTGGGGACAGCGGAGCCGTCCCCAGGATGCAGCCCCCCGCGAACGGCAGCGCGGGCCCGGACAACGCGACGCTGGACATGCTGCGCAACCCGGCCATCGCAGTGGCCCTGCCAGCAGTGTACTCGCTGGTGGCGCTGGTCAGCATCCCAGGGAACCTGTTCTCGCTGTGGGTGCTGTGCCGGCGCATCGGGCCGCGCTCCCAGTCCGTCATCTTCATGATCAACCTGAGCGTCACCGACCTGATGCTGGCCGCGGTGCTCCCGTTCCAGATCTACTACCACTACAACCGCCACCACTGGGTGTTCGGGGTGCTCCTGTGCAACGTGGTCACGGTGGCCTTCTACGCCAACATGTACTCCAGCATCCTCACCATGACCTTCATCAGCGTGGAGCGCTTCCTGGGCGTCCTGTACCCGCTGAGCTCCAGGCGCTGGAGGCGCCGCAGGTACGCGGTGGCCGCGTGCGCCGGGACCTGGTTGCTGCTGCTGGCCGCGCTCTCTCCGTTGGCGCGCACGGACCTCACCTACCCAGTGCACGCCCTGGGCATCGTGACCTGCTTTGACGTCCTCAAGTGGTCCATGCTGCCCAACCTGGCCATGTGGGCCGTGTTTCTCTTCACCATCTTCATCCTGCTGTTCCTCATCCCCTTCCTGGTGACCGTGGCCTGCTACACGGCCACCATCCTGAAGCTGCTGCGCACGGACGAGGCGCACGGCCTGGGGCAGCGGAGGCGCGCGGTGGGCCTGGCCGCGGTGGTCCTGCTGGCGTTCGTCACCTGCTTCGCCCCCAACAACTTCGTGCTCCTGGCGCACATCGTGGGGCGTCTCTTCTACGACAGGAGCTACTACCACGTCTACAAGCTCACGCTGTGTCTCAGCTGCCTCAACAACTGCCTGGACCCGTTCGTGTATTACTTCGCGTCCCGGGAATTCCAGCTGCGCCTCCGGGAGTACCTGGGATGCGCCTGGGTGTCCGCGGACCCCCTGGACGCTCTCCCAGAGAGCCTCTTCTCCGCCAGGACCACGCCTGTGCGCTCGGAGGCCGGCGCGCGCCCAGAAGGGCCAGAGGGAGCCTCCAGGCCCAGCCTCAAGAGGCAGGAGAGCGAGTTCTGAGTCCTGGGGCGCAGCTTGGAGAGCCGGGGGACGCAGCTTGGAGGGCTGGGGGACGCAGCTTGGAGGGCCGCGGGTGCAGCTTGGAGAGCCGGGGAAAGCCCCTTGGAGAGCCAGGGCACATGGAGAACCAAGGCTCATGGAGACGCCATGGCCCCCGAGGTTGAGAGAGGGCAGGAGCATCCTTCCCAGGCACTGCAGAAGCATCGGTGGGGAAGAGGGAAGGGTCTCCAGGCTGCGTTCCTTCCAGGCAGTGCGCAGGCGCGTGGTGGGCCTGGCAGCCGTGCTGGCCTTCGTCACCTGCTTCGTGCTCCTGGCGCACATCGTGGGGCGTCTCTTCTATGACAGGAGCTAATACCACGTCTACAAGCTCACGCTGTGTCTCAGCTGCCTCAACAACTGCCTGGACCCCTTCGTGTATTACTTCGCGTCCCGGGAATTCCAGCTGCGCCTCTGGGAGCACCTGGGATGCGCCTGGGTGCCCGCGGATCCCCTGGACGCTCGCCCCGAGAGCCTCTTCTCCGCCAGGACCACGTCTATGCGCTCCGAGGCTGGCGCGCGCCCAGAGGGGCTGGAGGGAGCCTCCAGGCCCAGTCTTAAGAGGCAGGAGAGCGAGTTCTGAGTACTGGGACGCAGCTTGGAGAGCCAGGGGAAGCAGCTTGGAAAGCCGGGGACGCAGCTTGGGGAACCCGCAGCGCAGCTTGGAGAGCCAGGGGCGCAGCTTGGAGAGCCAGGGGAAGCAGCTTGGAGAGCCGGGGCGCATGGAGAGGCCATGGTCCCAGTCCCGGAGGTTCAGAGAGGGCAGATACCTTCTTCCCAGGCACTGCAGACGCCAGGTGGGGAACGGTCTCCAAGCTTCACTCATGGTAGGGAAGGAAGCAAAGCGCAGAGAGTGGCAAGGGGCGCTTTGTTCTGCTGCAGAGGGTGGCAGCTTTCGGTGGCTCTGCCTGGCAGTGCTGAGGGACAGCGTGTGCCACCATGCCTGGCTGATTTTTGTATTTTTTTGCTTTTTTGAGGGGAGTTTCGCTCTTGTTGCCAGGCCGGAGTGCAGCGGCACCATCTCATCTCCCTCCAACCTCCACCTCTTGGGTTCAAGCGATTCTCCTGCCTCAGCTGAAGGACAGTGTGTGCCACCATGCCCGGCTAATACATATAAATAGGTACATGATATATGTGTGTTATATAAAAATACATAATCTCACAATAGGTATATATTATATATTTTGAAATTATGTATATATTTTTATATATTACATGTATTATATAATATATATATTTTGATATTAGGTATATATTATATATATATATATATAAACATTTTTGAGATGGAGTCTCGTTCTTGTCGTCCAGGCTGGAGTGTAGTGGTGCGATCTCGGCTCACTGCAACCTCTGCCCCCGGAGTTCAAGTGATTCTCCTGCCTCAGCCTCCCGATTAGCTGGGATTACAGGCACCCACCACCACACCCGGTTAATTTCGTATTTTTAGTAGAGATGGGGTTTCTCCATGTTGGCCTGGCTGGTCTGGAACTTCTGACCTCAGGTGATCTGCTCACCTCGCTCTCCCAAAGTGCTGGAATGACCAGGCAAGAGCTACCGTGCCTGGCTATTTTTTTGTATTTTTAGTGGAGATGGGGTTTCACCCCCGGCTCCTTGGACCCTCCTTCTAAGTGTGGACGTTCCAGCAGCCCTGCTGCAACCACTCAGTTTCCAGCTATTTTCACTGGGCGGCCTGCAAGCACCGTTCCCAGCTCCTCTCCTTGCTCACGCTGCCCTTTAGCTGTGGTCTGGGACTTCTCCATTCTGCCCCTGGGGTTCTGGTCTCCGGAGCCTGGTGTACCCCAACATTTCAATTTCTGCCACTCAGGGTCACTGTGGTTGTTGTGGCTGTAACTCTTCTTGCAGAGGAACAAGGACAGACTATTTCATTTCTAATGACTCTACCCCACGGAGGGCCTCAGCCATCCCACATCCGTCCAGTGTCTGGGGAGCAGGCAACGGGCCTGACCCACAAGACCATTTGGGGACTGAAAACCAGACACAGGTGTGGACCCCAGGAACCTGCAGGCGTATCAGCCACCGAGGCCCCCTCCCCGCGCTGTGTGAGTAGTGAGCAGGGTGTGTCTCGGTCTTTCTCCCTCGACCCCAGACACCCCTGCATCAGCCTCAGGACCTGAGCCGCTTTGGGCAAAAGCCCAGCTCCCGCTCGCCATGGGGGTCGGAAGGGTATATGGAATTCAATTCCAGGCTCTCCTGAGAGAAACAGGCTTCTGGAGGCTGGAAGGGGCGAGCTGGCCGTCTGCCCAGGGGCTCTATCGTGGGTGGCTTTCAATGCCCGGCCCCTCCGTTTCTGGGCCTGGGGGAGGCTGATGGAGGCTGAAGCTGATGTTCTGAGGCTGTCTGTTGCTGTCTTTTCCCTGCCATCATCTCTATGGAGAGAAAACAGGGATGGTTTAGCAGTGCAGTGACTGATGTCCCCTCCCCCCCAAAATTAATGTTCTCCATAACATCAGGATGGGACCGTGTTTGAAAACAGGGTCATCACAAACGGATTCAGAATGGGCCCAGTCCAGTGTCCCTATGAGAGAGTGAGGGGGAGATGAAGACATGAAGACAGGGGGAGGCCACGTGCAGATGGAGTGAGTGGCCTATGAAAGTGATGGGGCCGCAAGCCCAGGGATGCTGGAGCCCCCAGGAGCTGTGAGAGGCAGAAATCTTCCTCCCCTGGACCCTCCAGAGGGAACTGGATACAAGTGAAGTGGATTGAACTGATACCCCCAAAAGATACGTTCATGTTCTAACCCAAGAACCTGTGAATGGAGGCAGAGACTGCAGTGATGGGGCCAAAAGCCCAGGGATGCTGGAGCTCCCAGGAGCCGGGAGAGGCAGGAAGCATCCTCCCCTAGACCCTCCAGAGGGAACTGGATACAATTGAAGTGGATTGAACTATGGTACTTCCCAAAAGATATGTTTATATTGTAACCTAAGAACCTGTGAATGGAGGCAGAGGCTGAAGTGATGGGGCCGCAAGCCCAGGGATGCTGGAGCCCCAGGAGCTGGAAAGGCAGGAAGGACCCTCTCCAAGACTCTCCTGAGGGAGCAGACCCCTGAGACCCCTGTACTTCAGACTTCTGCTCCCCTCCACTGCAGGAGAATAAACGTGTGTTAAGTCCTCAGTTTCTGGGAAATTCATTTCAGCAGCCCCAGCAAATGCATACAAACACACACACGTTTAATCCACTCTGAAGCTGTCATGTGGGAAAGTGCAACATGCTGGTTCCTGGAGGGGCCATTTCGGGAGTCCCAGTGTGTCCTGGGCTGGATGTCAGGGAGGGCCGTTTGGCCCCAATCCCCCCAGATGTGGTCACTCGAGTCAGATGAGGGCTCCTGGGGTAATAATGCCCATGTAATGCTCTTGTTTCTTTTTTTTGGAGACAGGGTCTTGCTCTGTGGCCCAGGCTGGAGTGCAACGGCATGATCTCAGCTCACTGCGACCTCCACTTCCCAGGCTCAAGTGATTCTCCTGCCTCAGCTTCCTGAGTACCTGGGATTACAGGTGTCTGTCACCATGCCTGGCTAGTGTGTGTGTGTGTGTGTGTGTGTGTGTGTATATATATATATTTTTTTTTTTGAGATGAAGTCTCACTCTATCACCCAGGCCTGAGTGCAGTGGTTCAATCTCAGCTGACCATAACCTCTGCCTCCCAGGTTTAAGTGATTCTCCTGCCTCAGCCTCCTGAGTAGCTGGGATTACAGGCATGTGCCACCACTCCCGGCTAATTTTTGTATTCTTAGTAGACACGGGGTTTTACCATGTTGGTCAGGCTGGTCTTGAACTCCTCAACTCAAGTGATCTGCCTGCCTCGGCCTCCCAAAGGGATTACATGCTCGAGCCACCACGCCTGGCCAGGACCAGGGTTACTTATAAAGTACCAAGAACTGTGGGCCCTGGACGTCACCTTCATAAACTGAGAACCCCATCCCCTCCTTCAAAAGGCTGCATATCACCTTCCCAAGTGCAGAGCTGGAATCACGCCAGCGTTCCCGCCTCTATCCTCTGCCCAGCTGTGGTCTCTGGTGAAGGTGAGCAGGGCTGGCGTAGAACCAGGTCTGCCAGGGCCAGTCCAGCCTGAATGTTCACGTTTCTACAGACAAAGGAGCCACTGTCACCGCGTGCGGTGGGTCACACCTGTAATCCCAGCACTTTGGGAGGGCGAGGTGGGCAGATCACGAGGTCAAGAGATCGACACCATCCTGGTCAACAAGGTGAAACCCCGTCTCTACTAAAAATTCAAAAGAATTAGCTGGGCTTGGTGGCGCGTGCCTGTAGTCCCAGCTACTCAGGAGGCTGAGGCAGGAGAACCACTCGTACCCCGGAGGCGGAGGTTGCGGTGAGCCGAGATCGCGCCAATGCACTTCAGCCTGGATGATGAGAGCAAAACTCCATCTAAAAAATAAAAATTGGCCGGGCACGGTGGCTCAAGCCTGTAATCCCAGCAGTTTGGGAGGCCGAGGCGGGTGGATCACGAGGTCAAGAGATCGAGACCATCCTGGTCAACATCGTGAAATCCCGTCTCTACTAAAAATACAAAAAATTAGCTGGGCATGGTGGCGTGTGCCTGTAATCCCAGCTACTTGGGAGGCTGAGGCAGGAGAATTGCCTGAACCTGGGAGGCGGAGGTTGTGGTGACCCGGGAGGCGGAGGTTGTGGTGACTCGAGATCGTGCCATTGCACTCCAGCCTGGGCGACAAGAGCGAAGCCCCATCTCAAAAATAAATATTTTTAAAAGCCACTGTTGTGAGCTGGTCTCCGAGTAACAGGGAGGCGTCCCTGGAAACAGTTCTTCACATACGGGTGAAGGAGAGGCAGAGAGCACAGTGATGTGGCCACAAGCCCAGGGATGCTAGAGCCCCCAGGAGCTGGGAGAGGCAGAGAGGACAGTCCCCTAGGGTCTCCAGAGAGAACTGGAGGCTGCACGAGAGACCCAGAACTTCCACAAAAGGGGTGGCATTGCCCCCTGCTTCTCTAGACGGTCCCAGAGCTGAACCCTAGAAAGCTCATACAGAGACATCAGGACTGAAAGCTCTGAGTCAGCAAGTGCTGGGTGTGGGCTCTGGGTGTGTGTCCTGTAAATAAAGAAAACAAAACCGTGAAAAACCGCACAGTAACACCTCACGGTACGTGTCAGGGCGTCTCTAAAACTGCCTTGTAAAGAAAGATGACAGCTTGAATCAGAGGAAGCCCCGATAATATCCTTCCTCGGTAATGCGTGAGAACACTGAGCCCCCCACCCAGTTTTTTTTCCCATTATTAGCATGTGTGCAGACGCTTGGCTACAGAGACACACCCCACATTAAGCTGTAAATGTTTCCTGGTGAAAGAAAAGAAAGAAAGAGAGAGAGAGAGAGAAAGAGAGAGAGAGAAAGAAAGAAAGAAAGAAAGAAAGAAAGAAAGAAAGAAAGAAAGAAAGAAGGGAGGGAGGGAGGGAGGGAGGGAGGGAGGGAGGGAGGGAGGGAGGGAGGGAAAGAGAAAGAGAGAAAGAAAGAAAGAAAGGAAGGAGGGAGGGAGGGAGGGAAGGAGGGAAAGAGAAAGAGAGAAAGAAAGAAAGAAAGAAAGAAAGAAAGAAAGAAAGAAAGAAAGAAAGAAGGAAGGAAGGAAGGAAGGAGAGAAAAGAGAGGGAGTGAGGGAGGGAAGGAAGGAAGGAAGGGAAAGAGAAAAAGAAAGAAAGGAAGGAAGAAAAGAAGGGAAAGAAAGAGAAAGAGAAAGAAAGAGAGAGAGAGAAGAAAGAAAGAAAGAAAAAGAAAGAAAGAAAGAAAGAAAGAAGAAAGGAAGAGGAGAAAGAAAGCAGAGAAAGGGAGGAAGGGGAGTTCATTAAGAATTAATTTACACAATCACAAGGTCCCATAATAGGCCATCTGCAGGCTGAGGAGCAAGGACAGCAAGCCCACATCTCCAAACTGAAGAATCTGGAGTCTGATGTCTGAGGGCCGGGACCCTCCAGCATGGGAGGAAGATGGAGGCTGGGAGGCGAGGCCAGTCTCCTCTGTATATTTTCTACCTGCTTATACTGTAGCCAAGCTGGCTGCCGATGAGATGGTGCCCACCCAGATTGAGGGTGGTTCTGACTTTCCCAGCCCCCAGACTCAAATGTTCATCTCCTGTGGCAACCGTGTCACAGACACACCCAGGATTGGTCATCCTTTGCACCCTTCCATCCCATCTAGGGGACATTTATTACGAACCATCGCCTCCAGCGACTGGGTGGGTCACAAACGCCACACGTAGCTTGCTCACAGTTCTGGACGCTGGAAGTCCCACATCCACGCAGGGCAGGTTCAGAGTCTGTTGAGAAGCTGCTTCCTGCCTTACACACAGCGCCTTCTCACTGCGTCCTCGCAGGCTGGAAGGGGAAAGGGAGCTCTCTGGGGTCCCTTTTATTTTTATTTATTTTTTATTCATTGAATTTTTCTTTTTTTTTTTTTTTTTTTTGAGACAGAGTTTTCGCTTGTTACCCAGGATGGAGTGCAATGGCGCAATCTCGGCTCACCGCAACCTCCGCCTCCTGGGTTCAGGCAATTCTCCTGCCTCAGCCTCCTGAGTAGCTGGGATTACAGGCACACGCCACCATGCCCAGCTACTTTTTTGGATTTTTAGTAGAGACGGGGTTTCACCATATTGACCAGGATGGTCTCGATCTCTTGACCTCGTGATCCACCCGCCTCGGCCTCCCAAAGTGCTGGGATTACAGGCTTGAGCCACCGCGCCCGGCCTCTTTTTTTTTTTTTTTTTGAGATGGAGTCTCTTTGTGTCGCCAAGGCTGGAGTGCAGTGGTGCAATCTCAGCTCACTGCAACCTCCAAGTCCCAGGTTCAAGCGATTCTCTGCCTCAACCTCCCGAGTAGCTGGGATTGCAGGTGCCCACCACCGCACCTGGCTAATTTTTTTTGTATTTTTAGTGGAGATGGGGTTTCACCACATTGGCCAGGCTGGTCTCGAACTCCCGACCTCAGGTGATCCACCCACCTCGGCCTCACAAAGTGCTGGAATCACAGGCATGAGGCACTGCGCCTGGCCTGTGTGGCTTGCTTTAAAATACTACACCAAGGTCAGGCACAGTGGCTCATGCCTGCAGACACAGACAGGCACGGTGGCTCACACCTGTAATCTCAGAACTTGGGAGTTCTACCATGTATCTATCTATCATCTATCATGTATCTATCATCTATGTATGTATGATGTATCTATCAATCTATGTATCTATCATCTGTCATATATCTATCATCTCTCTATCTATGTATCTATCATGTATCTATCAATCTATATATCTATTTATGTATCATCTATCTATGTATCTACCATCTATCTGATTCTACCTACCTACCTATGTATGTCTCTATCAATCTATGTATCTATCATCTATCTTTCTATCTATCTATCTATCTATCATCTACCTGATTCTACCTACCTACCTACCTGTGTATCTATCAATCTATCATATATCTATCAATCTATCTACCATCTATCTGTGTATCTATCATCTATCTATATCTGTGTTTTTACATATTTATCTATCATCTATGTGTCTATCTATCATCTATGTATCTATCATCTATCTGATTCTATCTATCTGTGTCTATCTCTCTATGTATCTATCATCTACGTATCTATCATCTATCTGATTCTATTATCTATCTATCTATCTATCTAGGTATTGCTTTTCTTCTTTCTTTGTAGTTTAGATGGAGTTTTTCTCTGTCACCCAAGCTGGAGTGCAGTGGTGTGATCTCAGCTCACTGTAAGTCCCCCCTCCTGGGTTCAAGAGATTTTCCTGCCTCAGCCTCCTGAGTAGCTGCGATTACAGGGGCACACCACCATGCCCGGCTAATTTCTGTATTTTTATTAGAGATGGGGTTTCACCATGTTGGTCAGGCTGGTCTTGAACTCCTGACCTCATGATCCACCTGCCTCGGCTTTGCAAACTGCTGGGATTACAGGCGTCAGCCACCGCATCCGGCCATCCGTATCTGCCTATCTAGGTATTTATCTATCTATGTATCCATGTATCTATCATCGATTTATCCCGTCTATCATCTATTTATCATCTATCCATCATCTATCTTCTATTATCTATCCATCTATTATCTATCATTCATCAATCCATATATCTATCATGTATCTATCATCCATCCCTCTATAATCTATCCATCTTTCATCTGTTTATCATCTATCTATTCATCATCTATATTCTATTATCTATCCATCTATTATCTATCATTCATCTATGTATCCATATATCTATATATCATCTATTATCTATCCATTATCTATCATTTATCTATGTGTACATCTATGTATCCATCATCTATCTATCCATCATCTATGTATCCATCTATCATCTATTCATCTATCTATCCATCTATCATCTATGTATCCATCATCTATCTATCCAACTATCATGTATGTATCCATCATCTATCTATCCATCTATTATCTATGTATTCATCTACCCATCTATCTCTCTATGCCTTTGTGCATATGGCATTAGATCTCAACCAAGAGCAAGTCCCCCGACCGCGTTGGGGAACACTATTCAGTGTCTGCGCTCATCTTTGGTGTCCCTATGTGGGGGGGTGCTCCTGGCACCTGGTGGGTGGAGCCCACAACTGATGCTCAGTACCCTCTAGCACCCAGGGTGGCCCACAGCAAAGAAGCCTCCAGCCCCAAACATCAGCAGTGCTGAGGCTGCGAGACCTGCATCTAATGAGAGAAGGGGGCCTGAGGGCAGACACCACGTCCACTTACACCTTCCAAATGCTCCAGTTCTGGCTGGGCGCGGGGGCACGGCTGGAGTATAAAGCAGGCAGAGAAATGTGAAACAGGGCCTGGCCTCTCCTCACAGCCTCCACCTTTCTCCCGTGCTGGACGCTTCCTGCTCTTAAATATTGAACTGCAAGTTCTTCACTGTGGGGACGCGGACTGGCTCTCCTTGCCCCTCAGCCTGCAGATGGCCTATGTTGGGACCTTGTGACTGTGTCAGTTAGTCATTAAGTCCTTTATATATATATATATATAAATATATATATAAATAAAACTTTCTTATATATATATCTTCCTTTTTATATGTATCTATATATAATTAATAATTAGCTCCTATATATACATGTGGAAGTTATATATATATTTATATGTATACATTATATATTTATTTTAAATAAATATATAAATTATTATATATTTATATATTTGATATGTATTTATGTATATATGAATATTAAAAATGGCATATATAATGCATATATATGAGAATATATAATGCATATTTATGATGGAATATATGTAATGTATAGTGGAATATATATATAAGGTACATACATAATGGAATATATATGAATTACATATATTTATATATAATAAAATATACAATGCATATTTATAATGGAATATATAATATATAAACATAATGGAATATATAAAGTATAACTGAATATATATAATGTATATATATTGAAATATACAAAGTGTATATATAATGGAATATATAACATATAATGAAATATATATAATGCATATTTATAATGGAATATACATAATGTATATATAATGGAATATAGACAATGTGTATATATAATGGAATATATATAACATATATAATGGAATATATATAATGCATACTTATAATGGAATATACATAATGTATATACAATGGAATATAGACAAGGTGTATATATAATGGAATATATATAACACATAATGGAATATATATAATGCATATTTATAATGGAATATACATAATGTATATATAATGGAATATAGATAAGGTGTATATATAATGGAATATATATAACACATATAATGGAATATATATAATGCATATTTATAATGGAATATACAAAATGTATATATAATGGAATATAGATAAGGTGTATATAAAACAGAATATATATAACACATATAATGGAATATATATAAGGTATATATAGTGGAATATATATAATATATATATTTATATATATAATAGAATATATAATGCATATTTATAATGAAATATATATAATGTATATATAATGGAATATATACAAGATGTATATATAATGAAATATATATACCATATGTTTATATACATAATGGATATATAATACATATTTGTAATAGAATATATATTATGTATATGTATAACAGAATATATAGATAAGGTGTATATATAATGGAATATATATAACACATATAATAAAATATATGTAATGCATATTTATAATGGAATATACATAATGTACATATATAATGGAATATATATAAGGTATATATAATGGAATATATATAACATATATTTATATATATAATAGTATAATGCATATTTATAATGAAATATATAATGTATATATAATGGAATATATACAAGATGTATATATAATGAAATATATATAGCATATGTTTATATACATAATGGATATATAATACATATTTGTAATATAATATATATAATGTATATGTATAACAGAATATATAGATAAGATGTATATATAATGGAATATATATAACATATATATTTATATACATAATGGACTATATAATGCATTTTTATAATGGAATATATAATATATATAATGAAATATATATAAGGTGTATATATAATGCAATATATTTAACATATATATTTTTATATACGTATAATAGAATATACATATATAAAACACTAGTTCTGTCCCTCTAGAGAACCATCGCTAACACACCCTGTATGGTGGAAGATTGCAATGGTGAATTCTTTTTTTTTTTTTTTTTGACGGACTCTCGCTGTGTCTCCCAGGCTCCAGTGCAGGGGAAAGATCTCGGCTCACTGCGACCTGCACCTCCCGGGTTCAAGCGAGTCTCCTGCCTCAGCCTCCCGAGTAGCTGGGATATGAGGTATGCACCACCATGCTCCCAGCTACTCAGGGAAGCTGAGGCAGGAGACTCGCTTGAACCCGGGAGGCAGAGGTTGCAGTGAGCTGAGATCAGGCCACTGCAACACAGGAAGACTCCATCTCAAAATAAATTAAAGAATAAATAAATAATTAGAAAACAAGGAAAGAAACAAAACTCGCCTACACGGAGTTTATCTTATATGCACCACGGTCTGTGAAGCTGTGGTTCCTTCTATTGCTTCAAAATGAAGACACTTACTCCTGCAAAAATCTGAAATCACAATCTATTTGCTGCTGTTTAAAAAAAATTGTTTCTCAAAAACTTACCATATTTAAAAAGAGACGTCACACAATTTCCATGTTTTTTTTCCTCCCATCGATCCGACTCTTCTGTGACTTCTGTCAATACGGTTCTTCGTTTTCCCCAGAATGTGCTGGACATGGTGGGATTTTCACAGTTAACAAAATTAACTGTGTAATTATTTTCTGTGCATAGACATGACTGCAATATGATCTGGGTACATTATTATTATTATTATTATTACTATTACCTTGGACCATAATGCCCACATGATTATTTCTAACATTTTATTTCGCAATCTTTTGCGTCACAGAGGCTGGGAAACGGTACCCGAGTCTCCACAGCACACTGGGTGTGCACCCAGCAGGTGGGTGTGAAACTTCCTGGGGTTTAAGAAAAAAACTCCTCGCACAGCTCACGGGCGCCCCCTGCAGCCTGCGGCGCGCCAGGGACCCGGCGACCTGGAGGTGGGGTCCGTTTAGCGGGTGAAGGCACAGCCGACACCAGGGCGCCCCGGACCTCACAGCGCCCACCCTGCGCCCACAGGGAGTCCCCAGGCTGCTCCCATCACCACGCCCCGAGGGGACCCCCTTCTCCACACCCCTCCCACTATGCCCGCGGGGACCCATAGCCACGCCCCTCCCACCCACCCGAAGGGACCCCCATCTCCAAGCCCCTCCCACCGTGCCCGCGGGGACCCCCATATCCACGCCCTTCCCACCTGGCCCGACGGAACCCCAGATCCACGCCCCTCCCACCTGGCCGGAGGCGACCCCCATATTCACAACCCTCCCACCTGGCCCGAGGGGACCCCCTTCTCCACGCCCTCCCACCATGCCCGCGGGGACTCCCATCTCCACGCCCCCCATGTCCCGAGGAGACCCCCAACTCCATGCCCCTCCCACCTGGCCCGAGTGGACCCCCTTCTCCACGCCCTTCCCACCTGTCTCGAGGGGACCCCCTTCTCCACACCCCTCCCACCTGGCCCGAGGAGACCCCCTTCTCCACACCCCTCCCACCTGGCCCGAGGGGATCCCCTTCTCCACACCCCTCCCACCATGCCTGCGGGGACTCCCATCTCCACGCCCCTCCCACATGTCCCGAGGGGACCCCCCTTCTCCACACCCCTCCCTCCATGCCCGTGGGGACCCCCATCTCAGCGCCGCTCCAACCTGGATGGGGGAGGGGAGAGTAACCCGAGATCCCCGAGGGTTGGGGGTGGGAGAGTAACTGGAGCCCCCTAAGGACGAAGGAGGGGAGAGTAACCCGGAACCCCAACTCCACGCTACTCGCACCTGGCCTAGAGGGAGCCCCCAACTCCAGGACACTCGCCGCTGGCCGTCAGGGAACCCGCGTGTCCTCCACATTCTCAAACGTGGTGCCCACAAGACCCCCATGACAAAGCCCGGCCCCCCTGTGCGAATAAGAAGCCCCCACCCCCACAGCTGCCCACTACCTCAGCCACCGGAACTCCAGCATTTCCATGATCCACTTGGCGCCCGCAAGGAACCCCAAATATCCACTCCCGCCTTTCCTCCCAAGGGACCACCACAACCTGCGCGTCCAGCCGGAAGGTCAGCCTCCGCTGAACGGGCGGGGCGAGTGCCACGGGCGAGTGCCATGGGCGGGGACAGGCCCCGGGAGCCGAGCTAGGGGCGGAGTTTCGCCGGCGGCGGGGGTGGAGCCGGAGGGGAGACAGGGTGTGTGCCCTGGGTGTGGCCTAGAGGGGCGGACATGGGGGCGTGGCTTCAGGAGAGCCCTATGACGGCGTGGCCTGGGCGTGGCCTAGCGGGAGGTCCACGGAGGCGTGGCCTCACGGGAGGTCGATGGAGGCGTGGTCTGGGCGTGACCTCGCGGGAGGGAGTTGGAGACGTGCTCTGGGCGTGGCCTAGAGGCGAGGTCGAGGGCGGCGGGGCTTGGCGTGACCCCGCGTGAAGTCGATGGAGGCGTGATCTGGGCGTGGCCTCGGGGAGGCGGAACTCCGGCCGCGGTATTTCCGGGGCAGAGATGCTCACGCCTCCGGCTCCGGGCTCAAGTCTGCGGACTTCCGGCTCCCGGCGTAGACGCCTTGGTGCTCTTCCGGTTATGGGGAAGCTGCTGCAGAAACGCGTGGTGCTGCCCAGGACCTGTCCACGCAGCCGGGAGAGCCTCAGCAACGCGGTGCGGCCTGGGCCTGATCGGGGCGGGGACCGGGGACAGAGGGGCCGAACCAGCTGGGCCCAGCGACTCAGGACCCCTAGGGATGGGGGAGGGGACAGTGACCTGGGACCCTAGGGATGGGGAAGGGAGAGTGATCCGGGACCCCAAGGAATGGGGGAGGGAAGAGTGACCCGGGACCCCCAGGGATAGGGGAGGGGAGAGTTACCAGGGACCCCTAGGGATAGGAGGTGAGAGTGACCCGGGACCCCTAGAGACGGGGGAGGGGAGAGCGACCCTGGACCTGTAGGGGTCGGGGAGGGGAGACTGACTTGGAACCCCTAGGGATAGGGGGTGAGTGACCCAGGACCCCTAGGGATGGGGCAGGAGAGTGACCCGGGACCCCTAGGGATGGGGCAGGAGAGTGACCCGGGACCCCTAGGGATGAGGGGAGGGGGCAGAGTGACCCAGGACTCCTACGGATGTGGGAGAAAAGAGGGACTTCAGTCTTCTAGGGATGGAGTGGGTCCTAGTGGCTGAAGGTTGGCTTTGCAGGTGGCCTGTGGGAAGTGTTTCCTGGAACCCTGGATGGGGGAGATTTGATTGTGGGTGCTAGGCGCCTTGGGTGTCTGCTTCTTCTGGAAGCCTAATCACATGGGGGAGAGCACTGGAGGGGAGAAGACTGGTTTGTTCCTGGTAGCCCTGCTTATTTTGGAGGGCTTCCAGCCATCCCCCGTTGAAACATCTAGTTTTTCATTCATAGAGCTATGAGAAAGCACAGCTTAGGTTTCAGTGGTTTTCAGTTAGAACAAATGGCAAAAAGAAAAAGGAAAAAAACCTGAAAACATTACTTTGAAGGCTTGTAGCCAGAAGATACAGAATTGAATTCAAACTGGAGAAAATAATAAAAACCAAAAACCGCTAGACAAGACCAGAATCTGACAGCAGGTGTGACTACAGGTTTTGAAACATAATTTTCCTTTTTCCAGTTTTGTCAGTTTTATTGAAAGAATAATTATGGTAAGATGGCTTTGCTTTATTTTTATTTTATTCAATTTATTTATTTATTTAGACACGGAGTTTCGCTCTTGTAGCCCAGGCTGGAGTGCAGTGGTGCCATCTCATGCAACCTCCACCTCCCTGGTTCAAGCAATTCTCCTCCTCAGCCTCCCGAGTAGCTGCTATTACAGGTGTGTGTCACTACACCCAGCTAACTTTGTAATTTTTGGAGAGACAGGGGTTTTTCCATGTTGGTCAGTCTGGTCTCGAACTCCCAACCTCAGGTGATCCGCCCGACTCGGCCTCTCAGTACTGGGATTACAGGCGTGAGCCACCACACATGCCCAAGGCTGATACTTGGCCTAATTATTTGTATTCACTGTAGCAAGAATAATAGTTTTACTTTTTATTTGTATTTATTTATTTTGAGACGGACTCTGTCACCAGGCTGGAGTGCAATTCTGCGATCTTGGCTCACTGCGACTTCCACCCCCCCATCTGCCAGCCCCTCCCCACCCCCCATTCAAGCAATTCTCCTGCCTCAGCCTCCTGAGTAGCTGGGATTACAGGTCTGAGCCACCACACCCGGCCAAGAATAAATTAATTTTTACATAGGCCCTTTAAATTGGCTTTGATGGAACTTTGTTCCACACAAGGAATCTAAGGTAGGACCTTTTTTTATTTGAGACAGAGTCTCACTCTCGAGTGCCCTGGCACAATCTCAGCTCACTGCAATCTCTAGCACCCCCCTCCTCCCGGGTTCAAGTGATTCTCTGCCTCAGCCTCTCAAGTAGCTGGGATTACAGGTGCCTGCTACTGCACCCAGCCAAGTTTTGTATTTTTAGTAGAAACGGGATTTCAACATCTTGGCCAGGCTGGTCTTGAACTCCTGACCTCATGATCCACCCGCCTCCACCTCCCAGAGTGCTGGGATTACAGGTGTGAGCCACCGCACCCGACCCCACATAGGACCTTTTTAAAGCTGAGCCCACCATGGGTTTGCACCATTAAATACCTATGAGTTGGACGAATTCCTTTCCTCTTGAGGTTTCAAGGTAATTTGGGGTTCCTGGCCTGTGAGAAAGGGACAGTCTTAGCGCAGATCAGGGACTCTGTACGGTGACTGTATACACAGAAGATGAGGCCAGTTTCCAACAGTTTTATTGGCTCCATAAATCAAGTTGGATTTTTTTTTTTTAATTGAGACAGAGTCTTGCTTTGTCACCCAGGCTCCAGTGCAGTGGCACAGTCTCGGCCCACTGCAACTTCTGCCTTCCAGGATCAAGCGATTCTCCTGCCTCACCCTCCCCAGTAGCTGGAACTACAGGAGTGCGCCACCAGGCCCAGCTAATTTTTTCGTATTTTTAGTAGAGACAGGGTTTCACCATGTTGGCTAGGATGGTCTCGATCTCTTGACCTTGTGATCCGCCCGCCTCGGCCTCCCAAAGTGCTGGGATTACAGGCGTGAGCCACTGCGCCCGGCCTCAAGTTTGATTTTTTAGAGGGGTGTACACCAATCCAGCCAAAGCCTTGGCAAAATAGCCAGTTTTTCCTGTTGTGTCCTGTTACTAAAGAAAACAGATTTTATTTTTTTTTTGAGACGGAGTGTCACTCTTGTCCAGGCTGGAATGAAATGGTGTCATCTTGCCTCAGTGCAACCTCTACCTCCCAGGTTCAAGTGATTCTCCTGCCTCTCGAGTAGATGGCATTACAGACACACGCCACCACAACCAGCTAGTTTTTGTATTTTTGGTAGAGACGGGGTTTCAACATCTTGGCCAGGCTGGTCTCAAACTCCTGACCCCAGGTGATCTGCACACCTCAGCCTCCCAAAGTGCTGGGATTACAGGTGTGAGCCACCAAGACTGGCCGATTTTTTTTTTTTTTTCTTTTTTGAGATGGAGTCTTGCTCCATTGCCCAGGCTAGAGTGCAGTGGCACAATCTTGGCTCACTGTGACCTCCACTTCCTAGGTTCAAACAATTCTCCGGCCTCAGCCTCCCAAGTAGCTGGGGCTACAGGTGCCTGCCACCACACCTGACTTTTTTGTTTTTTTCCTCTGACATAGAGTTTTGCTCTCGTTGCTGAGCCTGGAGTGCAGTCATGCGATCTTGGCTCACTGCAGGCTTTGTGTCTCGGGTTCAAGCAATTCTGCTGCCTCAGCCTGCTGAGTAGCTGAGATTACAGGTGCATGGCACCATTCCTGGCTAATTTTTAGTAGATACTGGGATTCGCCATGTTGATCAGGCTGGTCTCAAACTCCTGACCTCAGGCAGTCCACCCTCCTAGGCCTCCCAAAGTGCTGAGATCACAGGCGTGAGCCACACAGCCCAGCCAGAACGCAGATTGTGATTGCATTTATGCAAATAACTTTATTGCCATAAAAATTAAGAAGACTTAAAACGTGAAAAAGATCACCCCAGTCTCCTATTAGTTGAGTCCATTCAGTTCATTTCTGTCCTGCTTGATATTAATGAACATTTTGGCTTTTCAAAAATCCCAAACTTTTTTTCCTTTCTATTCTGATGTGACAATCTCCAAAGTTGTCAGAAACCTGCATTTACGAGCATCTGTTAGAGCTTTGCAGCTGATTATAAAACCACCTTTTAAGCAGGATCAGGCCGGGCACTGGGGCTCCCCATCCCAGCATTTTGGGAGGTCGAGGCAGGTGGATCACCTGAGTTCAGGTCCAACAGCGAAACCCCATCTCTACTAAAAACACAAAAATTAGCTGGGTGTGGTGGCGGGCATCTGTATTCCCAGCTCCTTGGGAGGCTGAGGCAGGAGAATCACTTGAACCCAGGAGGTGGAGGTTGCAGTGAGCTGAGATCACATCATTGCACTCCAGCCTGGGCGACAGAGCAAGACTCCGTGTCAAAAAAATACATAAAAATAAAAAGGCTGGGTGCAGTGGCTCACGCCTATAATTCCAGCACTTTGGGAGGCCGAGGTGGGCGGATCACTAGGTCAAGAGACCAAGACCATCCTGGTCAACATGGTGAAACCCCGTCTCTAATAAAAACACAAAAATTAGCTGGGCGTGGTGGCATGTGCCTGTAATCCCAGCTGCTCAGGAGGCTGAGGTGGGAGAATTGCCTGAACCCAGGAGAGGTTGCGGTGAGCCGAGATCGTGCCATTGCACTCCAGCCTGGGTAACAAGAGCGAAACTCTGTCTCAAAAAAAAAAAATGCACAAGCAAAGATGATTTTGTTTGGGCTGAGTTATACTTGTCTAGCCTTTATGCCAAGTTGTGACACCTTGTAGTATTTGGCAGAGATAAGTAAGAAACCGTTTCATTAATAAACACACAGAAATATGTAGGCCGGCAGCCTTTAAGGCACTTCTAATGCTACTGTACCTGTAATTTTTAAACATTCAAGTTACATGAACTGAGTGATCTCAGAGCTTTTACTTTTTCCCTAAAACTACTTGACTTAAGGCCTAACAAGGCGGCTCACGCCTGTAATCCCAGCAGTGTGGGAGGCCGAGTCAGGCGGGTCACGAGGTCAGGAGTTCAAGACCAGCCTGGCCGACATAGTGAAACTCCGTCTCTAAGAAAAATACAAAAATTAGCCGGGTGTGGTGGCATGCACCTATAGTCCCAGCTACTCAGGAGGCTGAGGCAGGAGAATTGCTTGAACCCGGGAGGTTGCGGTGATCTGGGATCATGCCACTGCACTCCAGTGTGGGCAGCAGAGTGAGACTCCATCTCAAAAAAAAAAGTATTTGTCTTAAGTGCATATTTTTTTTAGGCCAGTTACATTGAGTTCTTTTAACAGACATGTCACGCATACGACACAGATAGTCACATAGGTAATCAAAAGAAGATTCACTAGTTATAAGATTTCTTTATTTTTTTTTTTTTTTTTTTTGTAGAGATGGAGTTTTGCTCTGTTGCCAGGCTGGAGTGCAGTGGCGCAATCTCGGCTCACTGCAGCCTCCACCTCCCGGGTTCAAGCCATTCTCCTGCCCCAGCCTCCTGAGTAGCTGAAAGTACAGGCTCGTGCCACACACCCAGCTACTTTCTTTTGTATTTTAGTACAGACGAGATTTCACTGTGTTGCCCAGGCTGGTGTCGAACTTCTGAACTCAGGCAGTCTGCCCGCCTCGGCCTCCCAAAGCGTTAGGATTACAAGCCTGAGCGAGCCACTGTGCCGGGCTAATTTCCCAGTTCAATTATTGGCCTTAGGGTGAGGCCTTTAAAAAGAGGGCTAGGAAGACAGTTCCCAGGGCCTGTAACAAGTACAGATGGAAGACAGATTTTTCAGAAGTACTTACTTGTTTTTATTTTTTATTTACTTATTTTGAGACAGAGTTTTGCTCTTCTCGCCCAGGCTGGAGTGCAGTGACACAGTCTCAGCTTACGGCAACCTCTGCCTCCCGGGTTCAAGTGATTCTCCTGCCCCAGCCTCACAAGTAGCTGGGACTACAGGCACCCACCACCACACCCAGCTAATTTTTGTCTTTTTAGTACAGATGGGGTATCACCATGTTAGCCAGGCTTGTCTTGAACTCCTGACCTCCGGTGATCCACCCGCCTCAGCCTCTGAAAGTGCTGGGATTACAGGCGTGAGCCACCACACCTGACCACTTAATTCCAGGGGTTCCATAAGGAAAACAGATTTTTCCCCAAATGGGATTTGTGGTGCCTTTTCTGTTTTCTCAAGGAGTCCCAGGCCACCAGAAGTTGTTTTAGGGTCTCTTATACATGTAGCACTGGAGACAGGACAGAGCGGAGAAAAGAAATTAAGTCAAATGAGCAAAAAGCTTTCCAGGAAAACAAGATTTATTTTTCATTTATTTATTAGATGACGCGTCACTTTGTCACTCAGGCTGGAGCACAGTGGTGCAATCTCAGCTCAATGCAACCTCCGCCTCCCGGGTTCAAGGTTCAAGCAATTCTGTGTCAGCCTTCCGAGTAGCTGGGACTACAGGCACATGCCAGCACGCCCTGCTCATTTTTGTAGTTTTGGTAGGATCAAGGTTTCACCATATCGGTCAGGCTGCTCGGGAACTCCTGACCTCGTGATCCACCCATCTCGGCCTCCCAAAGTCCTGGGATTACAGGCCTGAGCCACCGTGTCCTGCCAAAAAAAATGTTTAGGAACAGAAAACCATAAAGGCCTTTTGAGTATATTTACAGCTTGGATATCTATTTTAATGAAGCTGAGCTCTTTTGTTTGTTTGTTTTTTAAAGCATGGCTGAGGGTGGAGGTTAGAATGACATACATGTTGTGCCAAGTTACATTAAATGATTGGGTTATGTGCAGGAATTACGTGTGATAATGAGAGGGCGTTTCAGAGGACCATCTCAGGAGCTGTTCGATCTGTGATAAATCAGACCTGGAGAAGTGCAGGAAGCAAGCATTGCCGTCAGCCCGAGGCACCTCCCAGATTGGGAGAAGAGCAGCCTAGCTTGGACTGCTTGAACCATTTTAGGATGGAAAACGGGAGAGGCCAGGCTTGGGGCTAAAGGCTTGCGGGCAGGAGGGACGGAGAGTGAGGATGGGTGAGGAACGGATGCAGGGGTTGAGAGTACAGAGTTTATCTGCAGGATCAAAGGGTTTGGGAGGAAGAGGTTTCCAAGGAAGGAGAGACCTGTGGACTGTTTTCATAAGAAGAAGGATGGGGCCGGGCGTGGTGGCTCAAACCTGTAATCTCAGCACTTTGGGAGGCCAAGGCAGGTGGATCACGAGGTCAGGAGTTCGAATCTAGTCTGGCCAACGTGGTGAAACCCCGTCTCTGCTGCTAATACAAAAAAAGTAGCCGGGTGTGGTGGCAAGTGCCTGTCATCTCCGCTACTCGGGAGGCTGAGGCAGGAGAATCGCTTGAACCTGGGAGGTTGCAGTGAGCTGAGATTATGCCATTGCAGTCTAGCCTGGATTACAAAGTGAGACTCTGTCTCAAAAAAAAGATGTCACCGGACATGGTGGCTCACACCTGCAATCCCAGCACTTTGGGAGGTCAAGGTGGGTGGATCACAAGGTCAGGAGTTTGAGTCCAGCTTGGACAACATGGTGAAACCCCATCTTTACTAAAAATCTGAAAATATTAGCCAGATATGATGGCGGCCACCGGTAATTCCAGCTAATCCGGAAGCTGAGGCAGGAGAATTGCTTGAATCTGGGAGGTGGAGTTTACAGTGAACCGAGATGGTGCCACTGCACTCCAGCCTGGGTGACAATGGTGAAACTCCGTCTCAAAAGCAAAAAAAAAAATAAAAGAAGAAGGATGTCATGAGGAGTCCACGCTCTTGACATAGGGTGGGTAGAAGAAAGCCCGAGTCTAGGGAGCCTCTTGCCATTTGCCATTCCTTGTGATAAACTTGTCAAGGTCCCTGCGAATTTGAAAGTTAAAGGTGCCATTTTTGGGCCATCAGCTGTCATGATGGTGTTTGCACTGGGGCCAGGGCACGTTGCTGTAACGAATTAAACACCTTGCTTTAGGCTCCCCTGAAAGCCAAGTCTGGTAAGGCTGCAGAGGACATAGCCCAGAGGGCAGGATATAAGGATGTGGGACTGTGTGGCATCCATTTGGGCTGGTAAGAGGCTGCCAGGAGGATCTGTTTTTCTAGGCATCCCAGACAAAACACAGAGACCCAGAATCCTCTTTATAAAGAGGACGGTCAGCCAGGTACAGTGGCTTATGCCTGTAATCCCGACTCTTTGGGAGGCCAAGCAGGATGGATCATGAGGTCAAGAGATTGAGACCAGTGTGACCAACGTGGTGAAATCCTGTCTCTACTAAAAATAGGAAAATTAGCCAGGCATGGTGGTGAGTACCTGTTATTTCAGCTACTCAAGAGGCTGAGGCAGGAGAATCGCTTTAACCTGGGAGGCGGCAGTTGTGGTGAGCCAAGATCGTGCCACTGCTCTCCAGTCGGGCCACAGAATGAAACTCCATCTCAAAAAGAAAAAAATTAAAAGAGGATGGTCAACCTGAGAAGAAACTCAGCATCCCCAAGATTTTTTCTACCTAAGTCTGCTGTTACCCACTGCTTCTGGGTTGCAAGAGAGCCTCTGTCCCCAATACCCATCCCAGGTTTTGGCACCAAATGTAAGTTAAAGAGGAAGGAAACAAGAAAAGTGGCTCAACTGTGAATGACAGGTTTATTTTGGAGGATAAACCTGAGCGGGGCTTCTGGTAGAGTTAGGTCAGGAGTGCTCTCTCCTACAGATTCAGGGCGCTTAAAGGTTTAGGAAGGGGGAGCATATCGCAGGCTCGGAATGTTTCTGTGTGAGGGAAGGTTTATTGCAGGGTTGACGTGTCTCTGGTTGGAAGGGAGGTTATCTTGGGGTTGGCGTGTTTCTGGTCGCAGGGCGTTTATTCCAGAGCTGGAATGTTTCCGATCATGCTGATATCAGCCATTAGGCTGATGTTTTTGGGCTGGATTTAGGTGGTTTTTAATCAAGGGAACTTCAAATGGCAGTCTGTGTCCAAGATGGCACCATGTGTCCAAGATGGTGCTGTGTGTCCAATATGGCACCATATGTCCATTATGGCGCCATGTATCCAAAATGGTGGTGTGTGTCCCAGTTGGTGGATTGCGTCCAAGATGGTGCAGTGTGTCCAACACGGTGTGTGTCCAAGATGGCACTGTCTGGCCAAGATGGTAGCGTGTGTCCAGGATGGCACTGAGTGTATTCAAGACAGCAGTGTATGTATCCAGGATGGTGCTGTGTGTCCAAGATGGGGCTATGTGTCCAGCATGGCGGCATGTGTCCAAGATGGCACTGAGTGTCCAAGATGGTGCTGTGTGTCCAACATGGAGGCATGTATCCAAGATGGCGATATGTGTCCAACATGGTGGCGTGTGTCCAAGATGGCAGCCTGTGTCCAAGATGGTGGCGTGTGTCCAATATGGTAGCGTGTGTCCAACATGGCGCTGTGTGTCCAACATGGCTGCGTGTGTCCAACATGGCACTATGTGTCCAACATGGCTGTGTGTGTCCAAGATGGCGGCATCTGTCCAACATGGCGCTGTGTGTCCAAGATGGAGGCCTGTGTCCAAGATGGCGGCATGTGTCCAACATGTTGGCGTGTGTCCAACATGGCTGTGTGTGTCCAAGATGGCGGCGTGTGTCCAACATGGCGCTGTGTGTCCAAGATGGAGGCGTGTCCAAGATGGCGGCATGTGTCCAACATGTGGGCGTGTGTCCAAGATGGCGGCGTGTGTCCAACATGGCAGCGTGTGTCCAACATGGCGGAGGCGTGTGTCCAAGATGGCCATGCTTCTGCTCAGTCAGAGGCGAGATGTGGAGTTCCCTGGGTCCTGGCAGGCGTGGCAGCCATGGCCACCCACACTGGGGGCAGTGACCACCATCATTCCTGACTCCACAGCCTCTGCGGGGGTCACTGCCTCCAGGCCAGGTCTCCCAGCAGATGGTGTGGTCTGGGATTGACTTAGAGCCAGCTTTCATGCCCCTCCTGAAGCTGCCATTGCTGGCATTTTTCCGGAATTTTCTATGTATGGATGTTCTTGTCTGTCCCAAACTTCCAGGCTCCAGGAACCCTCTGACGAGGCTGGCTCGTGGGTTCACGGCCCGAGTCGGCATTCCCTGCCAGCCTCTCTGTTCTGGCTTTTTCCTTTGCCAGCCTTTTTCCTCGAGAGCCAGAAAGATCCCTTGTCAGTCCCTAAAGTCCCCTGGCCAGATCCCGAAGGCCCCCCAGCCACACTTAGGGAAAGCTCAGCAGATGGATGAGGTCACCCAGGAGAGGACCGAGGAGTGTAGCCAACACCACACGTCCTGCTCATCTTGCACGTTAAGTTCCGTCTCCTTGGGGTCTGTCATCAACCCTCCTGACCCCTTTCTTCTGTTGCAGGGTCTGAGATTTGAGGTGGTTCCCTCCAGGTTCAAAGAGAAGCTGGACAAAACCTCCTTCGCCATGCTGTATGGGTACGCCATGGAGACCACCAAGCAGAAGGCTCTGGAAGTGGCCAACCGCATGTACCAGGCAAGGGGGCCCTTCCTTTCGCCCTCATGACCATTCCTTTCATAGGCCGGGCGCGCAGGCTAAGGCCTGTAATCCCAGCACTTTGGGAGGCCGAGGCAGGTGCATTGCAAGGTTAGAGTTCAAGACCAGCTGGGCCAAGATGGTGAAACCCCGTGTTCACTACAAATACAAAAATTAGCCAGGTGTGGTGGTGCACGCCTATAGTCCCAGCACTTTGGGAGGCTGATGGGGTAGATGACAGGGTCAGGAGTTCGAGACCAGCCTGGCCAACATGGTGAAACCCTGTCTCTACTAAAAATACAAAACTTAACCAGGTGTGATAGCGGGTGCACCTGTAATCCGAGGTAGTCAGGAGGCTGAGGCAGGAGAATTGCTTGAACCCAGGAGGCGAATATTGCAGAGAGCAGAGATCATGCCTCTGCACTCTAGCCTGGGCCACAGAGTGAGACTGTCTCAATAAAAAAAACAATAAAAGAAAGTTTCTTTGTTATAACAAGGGGACTTGCAGGTCTTAAATATATATGATACAAATAAATGTCATTTACAAGATGCAATTGGTGGCACAGCCTCGCTGTTACTATGTTATAATGTCATGTACTATGACAAGTGACGAATAGCATCATTTATGGTACAGGATTAACGGAGCTTATCTATTGCTATGTGTTATAAGAATCTCTTGCAATTGATAGAATAGCACAATTTATCATACAGAATTAATGAAGCTTATGTCACTATATGTTATAATATTCTCTTGAATTGATATAATGTCATTTACAAGATGCAATTGGTGGCACAGCCTCGCTGTTACTATGTTATAATGTCATGTACTATGACAAGTGACGAATAGCATCATTTGTGATGTAGAATTAAAGGAGCTTATCTATTGCGATGTGTTATAATATTCTCTTGCAATTGACATAATAGTATCTTTTTTTTTTTTGAGGTGGAGTCTCACTTTGTTGCCCAGGCTGGAGTGCAATGGCACTATCTCAGCTCACTGCAACCTCCGCCTCCTGCATTCAAGCGATTCTCTTGCCTCAGCCTCCCGAGTAGCTGGAACTATAAGTGCGTGTCACCACACCTGGCTAATTTTTGTTTTTAGCAGAGGCAGGGTTTCAGTATGTTGGCCAGGTTGGTCTCGAACTCCTAACCTCGTGATCTGCCTGCCTCGGCCTCCCAAAGTGCCAGGATTACAGGCGTGAGCCACTGTGCCCAGCAGTATTATTTATGTTGTAGAATGAATGGAGCTTATGTATGACTATGTGTTATAATATTCTCTCGCAACTGATGTAACAGCATCATTTATGGTATAGAATTTCTGGGCCTTATCTATGACTACGTGTTATAACATTCACTTGCCGCCAAGTGCCGTGGCTCACACCTGTAATCCCAGCTCTTTGGGAGACTGAGGTGGGCAGATCACCTGAGGTCAGGAGTTCAAGACCAGCCTGGCCAACATGGTGAAACCCTGTCTGTACTAAAAATACAAAAATAAGCAGGGCGTGGTGGTGGGTGCCTGTAATCCCAGCTACTCAGGAGGCTGAGGCAGAAGAATTGCATGAACCCAGCAGACAGAGATTGCAGTGAGTCACAGTCATGCCACTGCACGCCAGCCTGGGTGACAGAGCAAGACTCCACCTGAAAAGAGTCCAAAAAAACAATATTCACTCACAATTAATATAATAGTATTATTCCTGTCCCACTGTGTAATATATGATTGCAATTAATGTAACATTATCATTTATAATATAGAATTATGGGCTGGATGTGATGCCTGTAACCCCAGCACTTTGGGAGGCCAAGGCAGGTGGATCACGAGGTCAGGAGTTCAAGACCAGCCTGGCCAACATGGTGAAACCCCATCTCTACTAAAGATAGAAAAATCAGTCGGGCGTGGTGGCGCACCTGTAATCCCAGTTACTCGGGAGACTGAGGCATAAGAATACCTTGAACCCTGAGGCAGAGATTGCAGTGAGCTGAAATTGAGCCATTGCACTCCAGCTTGGAGTCCATCTAAAAAATTTAAAAATAATAATAATAATATCAGTTACAATATATCATATTAACATAGCTATTACTGTGTGTTCTAACACACTGACAAGGAAGCCATTAGTATCATTTAGGATATAGAATTATTGTAGCTTATGGATTACTATATGTTGTGTAACAGACAACTGCAATTAATGTATTATCGTCCACAGTATGTACAATTACCAGAGCTGTCACTGTGTCGTAACGCGCTGTCACAATGAACCTCACGGTGTCCTTGAGGGCAGAGAGTTACTGTAGCTTAGCCATGGCTGTGGGTTACCATACAGTACACCGTTGCAGAAAATATGAGAAATATAGTCCAGGCACAGTGGCTCACACCTGTAATGCCAGCAGTTTGGGAGGCCGAGGCGGGCGGATCACCAGGTCAGGAGTTCGAGACCAGCCTGGCCAACATGGTGAAACCCATCTCTACTAAAAGTACAAAAATTGGTCGGGCATGGTGGCGCACCTGTAATCCCAGCTCTGGAGGCTGAGGCAGGAGAGTCACTTGAACCTGGGAGGTGGAGATTGCGGTGACCTGAGATCGCACCATTGCACTCCAGCCCGGACTTCGTCTCAAAAGAAAAAAAATTAAGAAACAACAAGAACACTAATATCAGTTACAATATATTAACATAGTTCATATAATTAACATCATAGCACACTGTTGCAATGAACTTGGGTATCATTTACGACATAGAAATAATGTGGCTTATCGATTATTATGTGTTATGTGATACACTACTGCATTCACTATGCTATCGGTTATAATATATACAATTACCATAGCAGGCTGGGCACAGTGGCCCACGCCTATAATCTCAGCACTTTGGGAGGCCGAGGTGGGTAGATCACAAGGTCAGGAGTTCAAGACCAGCCTGGCCAACGTGGTCAAACTCCGTCTCTACTAAAAATACAAAAATTAGCGGGGCATGCAGGCACACGCCTGTCATCCCAGCTACTCGGGAGGCTGAGGCAGGAGAGTCACTTGAACCCGGGAGGCGGAGGTTGCAGTGAGCGGAGATCACGCCACTGCACTCCAGCCTGGGTAACAGAGTGAGACTCTGTCCCAGATAGATAGATAGATAGATAGATAGATAGATAGATAGATAGATAGATAGATAGATAGATGTCTCACTTTCTTACAGAAGGACCTGGGGATGGATGGATAAATAAATAACTCGAAGTCTGGCTTTCTTACAGAAGGACCTGCGGATAAATAAATAGATACATAAATCAAGGTCTGGCTTTCTTGCAGAAGGACCTGCGAGGTCCGGACATGGTCATCAGAGCGGACACGATTGTGGTGAGTGCCTTCAGGGTGTCTCTTCTCTAACGTTCCATTTGCTATTCACGTGCCTGGGGGCTCGGCCTGTTCTGGGTCCCTGTGAAGACAGCAGGTCCTTTGAGGGTCGCCGGCAATGCCTGCTGGTGATGAGCCACTCCCAGAATAAACCTCGGAGGCAGAGGGAAGGGCTGGACTCAGTTCCGGAAACTACCATCACTTTCCATCCAGAAAGTACCACCAAATGAGAGGCCTGAAGGCACAGGAAGGGCCAGGAGCGACAGCTCACGCCTGTAATACCCGCACTTTGGGAGGCCGAGGTGGGCGGATCACAAGGTCAGAAGTTCGAGACCAGCCTGACCAAAATAGTGAAACCCTGTCTCTACTAAAAATACAATTAAAAAAAAAAAAGCTGTGCGTGATAATAATCACACCTGTCATCCCAGCTACTTAGGAGGCTGAGGCAGAAGAATCTCTTGAACTGGGAGGCAGAGGTTGCAGTGAGCTGACAGAGCAACAAAGCAAGACTCTGTCTCCAAAAAAAAACTAAACAGGTGTTCACCCAAAAACTTATACATGAATGTTCACAGCAGCACCGTTCACAACAGCTAAAAGGTCCAAACGGCCCAAGGGTCCATGAGTGGGTAAAAGTAATTACATCATGGATCATCCACACACGGTGGAGTACTACGCAGCTATGAAAAGGAACAAGGTTGGCCGGGCGCGGTGGCTCACGCCTGTCATCCATCCCAGCGCTTTGGGAGGCCGAAGCGGGCACCTCACCTGAGGTCAGGTGTTCGAGATCAGTGTGGCCAACACGATGAAACCCCATCTCTGCAAAAAATACAAAAAATTAGCTGGGCGTGATGGTGAGCACCTGTAATGTAATCCAGGCTACTTTGGAGGCTGAGGCATGAGAATCGCTTGAACACAGGAGGCTGAGGTTGCAGGGAGCCGAGATCCCGCCACAGCACTCCAGGCTGGGCAACAGAGCGAGAGTCCATCTCAAAAACAAGGAAAGGGGAGGGGAGGGAAGGGGCTCTAAAAAGGCTGCAGCATAGGAAAGGGGAGGGGAGGGGAGGAGGCAGGAGGGGAATGACTCTAAAAAGACTGCCACATAGATGAACTTCGAGGACATCAAAGAGGACCATACGTTACAGGATTCCATTTCTTTCTTTGTTTTATTTATTTATTTATTTATTTTGAGATGGAGTCTTGCTCTGTCTCCCAGGCTGGAGTGCAGTGGCGCGATCTGAGCTCACTGCAACCTCCACCTCCCAGGTTCAAGTGATTCTCCTGCCTCGGCCTCCCGAGTAGCTGGGATTACAGGCATCCACCACTACGCCTAGCTAATTTTTGTAGTTTTTAGTGGAGACAGGGTTTCATCGTGTTGGCCAGGCTGGTCTCGAACTCCTGACCTCGTGATCCACCTGCCTCAGCGTCGCAAAGTGTTGGGATTACAGGCTAGAGCCACCGCAGCCGGCTGTAGGATTCAGTCTCTCTGCAGTGTCCACAACGGGGAAATGCACAGTGAAAGAAATAGGATTGGTTGTTACCAGGGGCCGGGGGAGAGGTGGGGGCGACAGCTTCAGGGGCACAGGGTCCCCTTTCGGAGTGATGAGAACATTCTGGAACCAGGCAGGACGTGGTAAGCGCAGTTACTTGTTTAAAATGTTGACTCTCAGGCTGTGTCAGTTTCATTTCCGAAAAACAACTGACTTCTGTGAATGGTTCAGTGAGGTTAGCAGACCTGACTCACATGGCGGGAATCAACTCCTTCCCCTTCCTCTCGCAGACCGTGGGGCGGCTGATTCTGGAGAAGCCAGTGGACAAGCAGGACGCCTACAGAATGCTGTCACAGTAAGCGCCATGCTGGCTGCGGGGCAGTCTCGGGTTCCGGGCCCAAGAGTAGCCGTCTGTGCTGTCTGAGCTGTGCCGTGTGATCTGTTCCGTGTGTGCTGTGCTGTGTGATCTGTTCCTTGTGTGCTGTGCCGTGTGATCTGTTCCGTGTGTGCTGTGCTGTGTGTGCTGTGCCGTGCCGTGTGAGCTGTGCCGTGTGATCTGTGCCGTGTGTGCTGTGCCATGTGAGCTGTGCAGTGAGGCAGTCCCCTTCCCTCCATACTGTTCATTGTCTGGGATTCTCAGCACTGATCACAGAGGGTCTGGGGCCCACCACAGGCTGTTGCCCTCAAGAGAAGTGGGCTGTGCTGAGAGCTGCCCGGCCTGGGGCCTCTGGTCAGGGCCGCTTCCCGTGGGATTTGTGCCCCCTTCCCCAGCCTGTCCGTAAAGGTTTGCTATTGGGAGAAGCTGAGTGACTGATAAACTAGATCGTTTTGCTGCTTGAGAATGTGCCAAGCCGTTTTCCGCTTGCGGGTTGGGGGGTGGCTGGGTTTTCCTTGCCATCATTCCTCTTATCATTCAGTGTATTTTTTACATACTCCCAGCGTTTTTCAGTAGTTTCCCTGGTGACGCCACGGTGGGCCGATCGGGGAGAAGAGACTGGGGAGGGGCCGGGGCAGAGGCCACCTGGCTGCCTGTCTGGTTTTGGGAAACCCGTTCTGTGACTGCCACGTTTCACAGTGAGGGCACCACTTCTGTCTGACAGGTTGAGTGGCAGAGAACACAGTGTGTGCACCGGTGTGGCGATCGTCCAGTGCTTCAGCCAAGGTAACCGCGGCCCGGGGATCAGGATGGGACACTGGAGGGACCATGGCCTCTAGGGAGGAGGGCGGATGCCCACACCCACCCCCAGAGGGACCTGGACTATGGCGTGCCTGCGAAAGTTGTTTGCTGATTTGGAAGAGTGCAGGGGAAAGGACAATGTGCCATTTGTCTTATAAACATGCAGAAGAGGTCGGGCGCAGTGGCTCAGGCCTGTAATCCCAGCACTTAGGGAGGCTGAGGCAGGTGGATCACAAGGTCAAGACTTTGAGATCATCCTGGGCAACATGGTGAAACCCTGTCTCTACTAAAAATACAAGAACTAGCCAGGCATCGTGGTGGGCACCTGTAATCCCAGCAGTTAGGGAGGCCGAGGCAGGAGAGTCGTTTGAACCTGGGAGGCGGAGGCTGCAGTGAGCTGAGATCGCGCCACTGCACTCCAGCCTGGGCAACAAGAACAAGACTCCATCTCAAAAACAGAAAGAAAAGACCTAGAAGTGGAAGGAATGTGTCTACAGAATCGAGTTTCTACGCCAGGCGAGGGCTTTGCAGGATGATTTCCAAGCACGTGGTGTAAAATACTGTGATTGCGTCAGGGTCTGGCATGTCTGTGATGCCACGGCAGAGTCCTGTTGGCATGTGGTGTCTTATGACCACAGAGAGACCCTTCTCTCCATCTCATGATCTGAGCTTTAACCTTAATGCCGCTCAGATGTTTCTCAGCTCAAAAAGGCGGGTACAAACACCCCTGCACAGCCCGCTTCCCATCATGGGGCTCATGGCTTAACTCCTTTTGGTATTTCTTTCTTTGGTTTTGGGGTCGGGGTGGGGACAGAGTCTTCTCTTGTTGCCCAGGCTGGAGTGCAGTGGTGCGATCTCGGCTCACAGCAGCCTCCAACTCCTGGGTTCAAGACATTCTCCCACCTCACCCTCCTGAGTAGCTGGGATTTTAATAGCTTAAAAGAAAAGTTTTAGGTCAGGCACAGTGACTCACACCTGTAGTCTCAGCACTTTGGGAGGCTAAGGTGGGTGGATCACCTCAGGTCAGGAGTTCGAGACCAGCCTGACCAACATGATGAAACCTCCTTCTCTACTAAAAATAGATTAGCTGGTCATGGTGGCAGGTGCATGTGATCCCAGCTACTGGGGAGGCTGAGGCAGGAGAATCCCTTGAACCCAAGGTGGAGGTTGCAGTGAGCTGAGATCGCCCCACAGTGGCACTCCAGCCTGGGCAACGAGCAAAACTCTGTCCAAAAAAAAAAGTTTTCTTGAAAACCAGACAAAGGGCCAGTAACGTTTTAAATATAAAGTTAAAAGCGTTGCTTCAGACTTTTACTCGTTTCCTCCATGCGGTTAAGTTTGGTTTTCTTTGATATTTACGAACATTTCAGTTTTCCGGGGGTCTTAACTTTTTTCGTGTTTATTTTTGATGTCACAATCTTTAAAGTTATCAGAAACCTGAGCAGGTGCAGTGACACGCCCATAATCCTAGCACTTGGAGAGGCCCAGGCAGGTGGATCACTGGATGCTGACAGTTCGAGACCAGCCTGGCCAAAACGGTGAAACCCCGTCTCTACTAAAAATACAAAAATTAGCGGGGTGTAGTGGCGGGCGCCTGTAATCCCAGCTACTCGGGAGGCCGAGGCAGGAAAATCCCTTGAATCAGGGAGGCGGAGGTTGCCGCAAGCCAAGATCTCACCACTGCACTCCAGCCTGGGTGACAGAGCAAGACTCTGTCTCAAAAAAACAAGAAAAAATGAAAGTCGTTAGAAACCTGTATGTAAATGTACTTGTTTCCCGTCCCCCCGCCCCAAGACAGAGTCTTGCTCTGTCGCCCAGGCTGAAGTGCAGTGGCGTGATGTGAGGTCACTCTAACCTCCTCCCGGGTTCAAGCACTTCTGCCTCAGCCTCCTAATATCTGGGATCACAGGCGCCCGCCACCACAACCAGCTAACTTTTGTATTTTTAGTAGAGGTGGGGTTTCACCATGTAGGTGAAACCCTACCTCTCAAACTCCTGACGTAGTGATCCACCCACCTCGGCCTCCCAAAGTGAGCCTCCGTGCGCGGCCTCCCATTAGAGGTCTATAGTTGATTATAGAACCATTTTATAAAGAGAAGCAAAACGAGACACCGACTGTCTGTGGATGACAGAAAGTTTTAGGGCCGCGGTAGTGAAACATAAGGACATTCGTTACCTCTGTGTCATACACCGTAACAATTGTAATTATTACTGATGGTGTACACTAACTCATGTTAGAATTACAGGAGTTTTTTTAATGATTTTGGAACACGTGCTAATAACATAAGTATAGAATCCAGCCCTAAGATACAGATGCACCATTTTATATTTCTATTAAAAATACATAATATTTATTTTATATGTTTTATATAACAAAAACATTTATATTAAAAATATACACAATTCTATATTTGACCATATTTTTTGTGTAGTTTTTTTTTTTTTTTTTTTTTTTTGGAGACAGAGTCTTGTTCTGTTGCCAGGCGCCAGGTTGGAGTGTAGTGGCGCAATCTCGGCTCAGTGTAACCTCTGCTTCTTAGGTTCAAGCCCTTCTGCCTCAGCCTCCCGAGTACCTGGGACTACAGGAGCCCACCACCACACCCGGCTTATTTTTATATTTTAGTAGAGACGGGGTTTCACCTTGTTGGCCCAGATGGTCTCCATCTGTTGACCTCGTGATCCGCCCACCTTGGCCTCCCAAAGTGCTGGGATTACAGGCGTGAGCCCTGCACCCGACCAGAAGTTTTTTTAAAAAAAAAAAAAAAACACGAAAACCTTTGTGGGAACTAATATTCCATCCAGTACAATTGTGTGTAGTTCCTCTGGAGCCACTAGGGGAGGCTTCCTCCTGCCTCTCGCAGTTCCTGGGGCTCCAGCATCCATGTGCCTCTGGCCCCATCACTCCAGCCTCCACCTCCTCCGTCTCTACGAGACCTGCTCCTCTATGTCAGTGTCTCCTCTTCTGCCTCTCTTACAGACACTTGTCATTGGCCTTAGGACCGACCCTGAACCCAAGATAATTTCATTTTGACACCCTTTCCCTAATTTCATCCACAAATTTCCTATTTCAAAATAAGATCCCATTTTCAGGTTCCAGGTGGACGTGGATTTTGGGGGAGCCCCTTGGACCCAGGCCAGTTGATCGGGGAACTCTCCTGCAGGTCCCCCAAGCTGCGCTCATGCTATGATTGTGGCTTTTCCACCCGCTGCTGAAGTCCTCTTGTTGACCCCAAAACTTTCACGCCAAGGCTTCACAGCACACCGGTGCTCTCCCTGCTAGAGCGTGGGTCGCACTCTCGGCCTCTTCCTACGCCCCGTGATTTTATAGGCTTCTTTTTTGTTCTGTCCTTTCCCTCTTTTTGTTGGAAACATGCTCAGTGGCGCAAAGCAAAATCAGCCCTGAGACAAAGGATCTCAACAACGCAATTTTTACGTCCTGGGCTGCAGGGAGGGGACCCTCACTACCCATCGTGCCACGAGAGTACAATGAACCAAGGAAAACACACACATGTATCCCTGACGTATGTGGGGTCATCCTTCCTGTCGTGTCTGAGCTCTGTGGGCCGGAGCCAGACTGGCTGACAACTTAAAACTTTTCTAAACAGGTGACAGCCATGGAGAGCTGGGACACGCCTGTGAGCATGTCCAGCTCTGATATCTCGGTGAAAGTACAAGGACGTAGAATGTCCTATGTGCCTGTGAGCTCAGCATGTCTAACAGCTACATAGGATGGGGCTTCACAGAGAGTTATTAGCACACTTATTCTTTAACAAGAGAGGAAACTTTAAAAGGGCACTTTTCTACTTCCCACTCTTTACTTGTCTGAAATAAAACATTTTCCACCACAAACCTCCGTGTCTGAACTGTGCGCTACACTCAGGTAAACAGCGCACCACAGCCCTGCAGGTGTCAGGCCCTGCAGGGGACAAGCTGGCATTCACGCTCACACCACGGCCCTGTGCTTGCAGACAATAAGCTGGACACCAGGGTCTCGGAATTCTACGAGGAAACGATGGTGAAGTTCTCGGAGCTGTCGGAGGACCTGCTCTGGAAATACATCCACAGTGGGGAGCCCATGTGAGTCTCGGGGCGCTGGGGGCGGGGAGACACGAAGGCCTGCGCACCCTCACACGTGGGGTCCCAGCCAGCCTTGGGAAAGGAGGCCCTCTACCTGCCCCCACAGGGCTGAGCCTGAGGCTGTGTGGCAGAGGGACATGTACCACAGTTATCTATAGCATACAACATACAGTGTGTCTGTAATTATACATGACATAATGTAACATGGAACTGTATTTACAGTCACATAATTTATATATTACATGTTAATTGTATATAAGTTAATTACATAGATAATACATGTTAATGGTTACTATATATTACTATATATGGATATATATGACATATCATGTAAATGTATATTATATGTTTATATGTGTTATAATAGGTTATACTGTAATATATAAATATAATTTTGATTAATGCTTATTGTTAAATGATTAATTTTAATTTATATCAACTAATAGTAATATGATGATTCCATCTCAAAAAATAAAAGTGAAAAATAAATAAAGTTGTTTTTTTAAAGAGAGAAAAGCGCCTCGGCCCAGCACTGAACTCTCCTTAATAGGAAGCTACCCAGAGAAGATGCGTCTGGTTCTTGTACCCTCTGGCCTGACTTCCCAAAGTGGAGGGCAGCCCTGGCCACGGGTTTTTTTTTTGAGGCGGAATCTTGTGCTTGTTTCTGAAGCTGGAGGGCAGTGGTGCAATCTCGGCTCACTGCAACCTCCACCTCCCGGGTTCAAGCAGTTCTTCTGCACCAGCCTCCTGAGTAGCTGGGATCACAGGTGCCCAGCACCATGCCTGGCTGATTTTTGCATTTTTAGGAGAGACGGGGTTTCTCCATGTTGGCCAGGCTGGTCTCAAACTCACAACTTCAGGTGTCCCTCCGGTGTCAGCCTCTCAGAGTGCTGGAATGACAGTCGTGAGCCACCGTGCCCGGCCCTGGTGGCTGTGGCATATCTAACCAGGGAAGACCTTTCTCCTGGTTGTCACCTCTTCCCTTCCGCTGCCCCCGTCAGGAACAAGGCAGGCGGCTACGGGATCCAGGCTCTTGGCGGGATGCTGGTTGAGTCAGTGCACGGGGACTTCCTTAATGTTGTCGGCTTCCCACTCGACCATTTCTGCAAGCAGCTGATGCAGCTGTTCGACCCGCCCCAGCCGGAGGATCTGCAGCGCGTCAAGCACGGCTCTATCCTGGCCATGGACACCATCGAAGACCTCAGCGACATGGACGAGGGCGGCCCGGCGCCCGCTCGGAGGGACAAGGCTGAGGCTGGAGTGGCCAGAGAGGCCACAGCAGAGGCTGAGGGGAACAGGACCCGTAAGACCCTGCCCCCGTTCCCCACATGCCTCCTGGAACTCATCAATGGCTTCAAAACATCGAAGGTACCTGTGTCTGCATCCTCGGGCCACTGTCCCAAATGACCACACGCAGGGCTTAAATCCACAGGATTCTTGTCACAGTCCTGGAGGGTGGCAGTCTGAGATAAGGTGTCTCGGGCACGCCTTCTCTGGCGGTTCTAGCGAGGGTCCTTCCTGCCTTTCCCAGCTCCTGGCACCTCCAGCATCCCTGGGCTTGTGGCCCCATCACTGCAGTCTCTGCCTGTGTCTCCATGCAGCCTCCTCCTGTGTGCCTGCATCTCCCTCATCTGCTGACCCCGACTCATCTCAACTCTGCTAGCTCACAAAGACCCTTTTATTTTCAAATAAGATCCCAGCCAGGCATGGTGGCTCACAGCTGTCATCCCAGCCCTTTGGGAGGCTCAGGCAGCCAGATCAAAAGGTCAAGAGATGGAGACCATCCTGACCAACAGTGAAACCCCATCTCTGCTAAAAATAAAAAAATTAGCTGGGCATGGTGCATGCCTGTAGTCCCAGCCACTCGGGAGGCTGAGGTAGGAGAATCACTTGAACCCGGGAGGTGGAGGTTGCAGTGAGCCGAGATTGTACCACTGCACTCCAGCCTGGGCAACGGAGCGAGGCTCTATTTAAAAAAAAATCCCATTCCCCGGTGGTGGGGGTTAGGGTGAGGTTGCATCTTTGGGGGAGTGGCTGGCAAGCATGGACCATGCTGAGTGTGTGCCAGGGTGGCACGGGGTCCAGGGTGCTTTCGAAGCTGGGCAGGATTCACATGACTCCCACATAGGACATGTGAGAATTCCCTAATGGGCCTTCCTCTGGTGGGGTGTGCCAGGCTGCCATGCCTATGACATGTGGGCCTTCACCTGTCCAGAAGTCCTGCTGGCCAGGCGGGAGGTGGACCTGGTGCCTGGAGGGTACACCGGGCAGGGGTTAGTGCCCTCATCCCCTGTGATATCATGACCCCAGAGCAGCCATTCTGCCGTGTGGGCAGCCTGTCACTGAGACATCTGTGGGGCACCGTGGCTACACAGCGTAGCGAACCAGGCAGAGCCCCTCCACGTGGACAGTCTCCGCCTTCTCTGCCTGAGGTCGGTGGGCAGTGGCTTCCCACCGGCTCCTGCACCCTGCAGGCAGCAGAGCTTCCCCGAGAGGGCCCATCTTTCTTTCTTTTTTTATTTCACAAAAACTCACCCAGGCTGGTGTGTAGTGGCTCCATCTCAGCTCAGTGTAAGCTCTGCCTCCCGGGTTCAAGTGATTCTCCTGACTTAGCCTCCTGAGTAGCTGGGATTACAGGCACCTGCCACACACCTGGCTAATTTTTGTTTTTGTAGAAGAGACAGGATTTCACCATGTTGGTCAGGCTGGTCTCAAACTCCCGACCTAAGGTGATCCACCTGCCTCACGCTCCTAAAGTGCTGGGATTGCAGGTGTGAGCCACCGCGCCCAGCCTGAGGCCCCATCTTTTAACTGTTCTGCAGGTCTGGGCTCCTGGGGGCCCCTCATGGCGGCAGAGCAGACGGAGAAGGGACGGAGCCCTCCCAGGGCCAGGGGTCCCTCATAGGGCATCCTCCAGGAAGCAGACGTGGGGATGCCAAGTGCAGGAGGGGCACAGGCTGCGGGAGACAGGGAGCCCGGCTGATGGCCACCTGCCGTCACTCATGAGCAGCAGAGAGAATGTGCCATTCTCTCTGCTGTGATTAGGGAATGACGGTGGTCACGGCACATTCCGTCTGCGTGTCTCTAACTTAGCGGGTGTCGACTGTTAAGTCAGTACTGGTCATTAATTCATGATAAATGAATTAATCCTTCTGATTGTATTATTAAACTATATATTCAAATTATTAAATTAGAGATCCTTATTTAATAAGAATTGATAAATTATAATTATAATTTAAAATATAATTTATAGTGATAATTATATAATTGATTATAATCACATAATCATACAAATATAATCACATAAATTATGTAAAAAATTATATGAATATAAGTTATATAACAAATTATATAAATATAAATTATTTAAATTGTTAAATTAGAAATCCTTATTTAATAAGAATTGATAAATTATGATTATAATTTAAAATATAATTTATAGTTATAATTTGTTTATAATTATATAATTGTAAACACATAATTATATAAACATAATTCCATAAATAATATAAATCATATAAATATAAATTATATAATTACATAAATTATATGATTATATAACGTATATAAAATTTGACTTGCATAATTTATACAAGCTATATAATTTTCATAATTTAATAATTATATAAATATGTTATATAATTCGCATAATTTATATAATCATGATTATATAAGTATGCCATTGTATAACATAATATGTACATTTACATAATTTATAGATATGTAACTTATAATTATGTAATTATTTAACTAATATATTTATATTAGTTAGAATATATGTTAGTTAAATATATAATTATGTAATGAATTATATATTTATATATAATCATATAATGTATAATTAAGGTAAAGTGAGGTCATTTGGGAGGACCAAATCCAATAGGACTGGGGTTCTTGTAAGAAGAAGAGATATATAAATTACATAATTTATATATTATAATTTATAAGCCACTGGGAGGTTTATAAACAACAGAGTCCTGGAGGCTGGAGGTCTGAGATCCAGGTGTGGGCAGGGCCGGCTCCTCCTGAGGCCTCTCTCATGGGCTTGGAGACGCCATCTTGTCCCTGTGTCCTCACGGGGTCGTCCCTCTGTGCGTGCCTGTGTCCTCACCTCCTCTTCCTATAAGCACCCCGGAGTGCCATTGGATCTGGTCCACCCAAATGACCTCATTTTACCTTTATCATCTCTTTAAAACCACGCTTACAGGGCGGGCACAGTGGCTCACCCCTGTCATCCCAGCACTTTGGGAGGCCTAGGTGGGCAGATCACTTGAGGTCAGGAGTTCGAGATCATCCTGGCCAACATGGTGAAACCCCCTCTCTGCTAAAAACACACAAATTAGCCAGGCGTGGTGGTGCACACCTATAGTCCCAGCTACTCTGGAGGCTGTCAGGAGAATTGCTTGAACCTGGGAGGCAGAGGTTTCAGTGAGCCGAGATCGTGCCATTGCAGTCCAGCATGGGCAACAGAGCAAGATTCCATCTCAAGAAATAAAAAAAATAAAATAAAACCTGCCTACAAATAGAGTCACATCCTGAGATAGTGTGGGGATTAGGGATTGAACGTGCAGGTTTTGGACTTGACCCATATCTGTAGCATGTTGATTTTCCCCCCGTGGGCTGGTTTTCCTACATGACATTCGTAGATGTGCTTTTATGCCTTGTAGCTGGGGACTTGATCCTATAATCCCCACTGTTCTCTCTAAGAGAAAGCTCAGCGGCCACGTGAAACAGTTTCGACACCCTTGGCCTCCACGATCTCGTGGAAGATCTGTGGGAGGAAAAAGGGCTTGGCAAGTGACTCACTGAGTACCCCCGCACCTGTTTTTAACGGGCAGGCCCTATTCATCGCCTGCAAGCTGAATGTGTTTGATCTGTTAAAAGATGAAGCTCCCCAGAAGGCCACGGGCATTGCCAACAAAGTGGACGCCTCTGTGTGCGGCACGGAGAGGCTTCTGGACTTCTGCGCATGCCTGGGGTTCCTGGAGAAGTCAGAGCAAGGTAATGAGACTCTAACTTCAGCTTTGGCCCTGAGAATCTTGGCAGGTGGAAGTAAGTCACTGAGGGATGGTGACCTGGAGCCCAGGCAGGGCAAGGAAGGAGGGCCAGACCTTCTGTCCCCTCTCTGCCCTCAGGGTCGCTGCTACTCCCAAAAGGATGAGAAGCAGAGAGTGGATGAGAGAGGGAACAGCAGCGACTGCGAGTAGGCAGGAGAAATGCAGGCTCCTTATGACGTCTGGTCTCAAAGGGGGCATATTTAGTCAGTGTTCTCCTAAGAAAGAACCCAACACGGGACACAGACATGTCTTTACTGGCTTATTTATGTTTATAGACAGATAACCTGGATGGGTGGGTAGACAGATACATGGATAGATGATAAATGTACAGATACCTCGATATAGATGGATGATGGAGACGGATAGACATAGATGATAAGTAGAGCTGATAGATATGTAAATGGATAGATGGATGCATTGATGAATGGATGGATAGATGATAGTAACTGGATAGATGGATGGATGGGAAGGTGGATGGGTTGGTAGATCAGTGAATGGGTGAATGGATGGGTGGGTGGATGGATGGATGGATGGATGGATGGGTAAATGGGAGGGTGGGTAGCAAATGGATGGATTGGTGAATCGGTGGATGGGTGCATGGATGGGTGGCTGGATCGATGGATGGGTGGATGGTTGGATGGGTGGGTGGGTGGATGGATGAATAGATGGATGGATGGGTGGATGCTTGGATGGATGGATGAGAGTATGGATGAACAGATATATCATTGGATCGGTGGATGGGTTGTTGGGTGAGGGAATGGATGGATGAGTAGATGGATGGATTGGTGATTGGGAGGGTGGGTGAATGGATGGATGGATGGTGGATGAGAAGTTGGATGAATAGATGTATCACTGGATCAGTAGATAGGTACTTGGGTGAGGGAACGGATGGATGAGTGGGTGGGTGGGTGGATGGATGAATGGCTGGGTGGGTGGATGGATGAATGGCTGGGTGGGAGGATGCATAACTGGATGGATGGGTGGATAGATGGATGAATGGGTGGGTGGGAGGATGCATAATTGGATGGGTGGGTGGATAGATGGATGGTTGGAAGGATGGATGAATACATGTATCAGTGGATTGGTGGATAGCTAGTTGCATGAGGGAATGGGTGGATGAGTGCGTGGGTGGATGGGTAGATGGATTGGTGGATGGATGGATGGGTGGGAGGGTGCATAATTGAATGGATGGATGGATAGGTGGATGGGAGGGTCGATGAATAAATGTATTAGTGGATCGGTGGGTGGGTAGTTGCGTGAGGGAATGGATGGATGAGTAAGTGGATGGATGGATGGATGGATGGATGGATGGATGGATGGATGGATGATTGGGAAGGTGGGTGGATGGATGGATGATTGGGAAGGTGGGTGGATGGATGGATGGAAGGGTGGATGAATAGATGTATCAGTGGATTGGTGGATGGGTTGTTGGGTGAGGGGATTGGATGGATGAGTGCGTGGATGCATGAATGGATGGATGGATGATTGGGAGGGTGGGTGAATGGATGGATGGATGGGTGGATGGATAGATGTATCAGTGGATCGGTGGATGGGTAGTTGCATGAGGTAATGGATGAATAAGTGGGTGGATGGATGGATGGATGGATGAATGGATGGATGTGGATGGGTGGATGATATATGGATGGCTGGAACAGTGAATCAGTGGTTGGGTGGATGGATGGGTAGGTGGGTGATTGGGTGGATGATGGATGGGGTGGATGTGAGGATGGATGGGTGGATTATTGGATGGGTGGATGGGTGGGAGGGTGCATAATTGGATGGATGGATGGATGGATGGATGGATGGATGGATGGATGGATGGATAGATAGAGGTAGGGTTGATGAACAGATGTATCAGTGGGTTAGTGGATGGATAGCTGGGTGAGGGAATGGATGGATGAGTGGGCATGTAGATGGGTGGGTGGATGGATGGATAAGAGTGGATGAATACATGTATCAGTGGATTGGTGGATGGGTAGTTAGGTGAGGGAATGGGTGGATGGGTGAGTGGATGTATGGGTGGGTGAGTGGATGAATGAGTGAATGACCCAGTGGCTGATTGGAAGGGTGGGTAAACGGATGGATGGATGGATGGATGATGCATGAGAGGATGGATGAATACATGTATCAGTGGGTCAGTGGATGGGTAGTTGGGTGGTGGAATATATGGATGAGTGGGTGAGTGAGTAGATGGCTGGCTGGATGGGTGGGTGAGTGGATGGATGAGTGAATGACTAGGTGGGTGATCGGGAGGGTGGGTGAACAGATGGATGGGTGGGTGCATGGGTGGGGAGTGGATGGATGGGTGGATGGATGATGTGTTTTGTGAACCAAACAGAACTCTTCATCACGATGAACAGAGAGCACATGGCCAAGTCCTTGAGCAGTTTGGGAAGGGCAGGAGGACAGACGACGCCTGAGCAGATTAGGACACAAAGCATGCTCAAGTTGAGGCCCCAGAGGCTGCGCCCTTGCCACAGAGACACGTGACTATATCGTTAAGAGTTCGGAGCATAGGAGGCAGAACTTCTTCCCAGCTAGAGGAGTTCAGTGCCGTTCTCCTGTACTAAAAATCATGGTGGCTCATGCCTGTAATCCCAGCACTTTCAGAGGCCAAGGTGGGTGGATCACCTGAGATCAGGAGATTGAGACTAGCCTGAGCAACGTGGTGAAACTCCGTCTCTACTAAATATATGAAATTAGCCAGGTGTGGTGGCACGTGCCCATAGTCCCAGGTACTTGGGAGGCTGAGGCAGGAGAATCACCTGAATGCAGGAGGGGAAGGTTGCAGTGAGCCGAGATCGTGCCACTGCACTCCAGCCTGGGCAACAAGAGCGAAACTGTCAGAAAAGAGAGAGTGAAGGGAGGAAGGGAGGGAGGGAAGGAGGGAAGGAGAGAAGGAAGGGAGGGAGGGAAGAAAGGAAGGAGGGAAGGAAATCATGATGAATATGGAGAAGGGCTTTGTGCACTTGACCTCTAGGAGCAGCTGTTGTCTGCACGGGCTGCCTGCTCCACAGTAGGTCTCAGGAACGGTCACCTTTCATGACCAACGTGAACCCAGGGCTGCTTCTGACACAGCAGAACCAGAGAGGTGCCAGGCCATCTGTTTACACGTATGGGTGTCCACTGACAGGTCCTCCGCCTTCCAGCCTCTCGTTCTGTGGGAGGGGGCGTCCTGGCAGGGAGCTTGCGGGCTGCGTCTGCGGACAGCTGACCTGGGCATGAAGTGGGTGGAAGGAAGAACTTCCCTGTATCACTCGGGGCTCTCCAGGGCAACAGAACCCCTAGGATGTAACCTAGAAGATTTATTTATTTATTGTTTAGATGGAGTCTCACTCTGTCACCCAGGCTGGAGTGCACTGGGACAATCTCAGCTCACTGCAACCTTCACCTCCTGCATCCAAGCAATTCTCCTGCCTCAGCCTCCCAAGTAGCTGGGGCTACAGGTGTGCGCCACCCCAGCTGCCTAATTTTTGTTATTTTTAGTAGAGATGGGAAAACATCTTGGCCAGGCTGCTGTCAAACTCCTGACCTCATGTTCCACCCACGTCAGCTTCCCAAAGTGCTGGGACTACAGGTATGAGCCACCATGCCTGGCCTCTTTCTTTTTTTTAAATGGAGTCTGGCTCTGTCCCCCAGGCTGGAGTGCAGTGGCACGATCTAGGCTCACTGCAACCTCCTCCTCCCGGGTTCAAGCGATTCTCCTGCCTCAGCCTCCTGAATTGCTGGAATTACAGGCGCCCACCACCACACCCAGCTGATTTTTTGTATTTTTATCATACAGGGTTTCACTATGTTGGTCAGGCTGGTCTTGAACTCCCGACCTCGTGATCCACCCACCTCGGCCCCTCCCAAAGTGCTGGGACGACAGGCGTGAGCCACCGCGCCCGGCCACTGGCAGTTCTGTTTGCAGCTGCTGCGGGGTAACAGTGGACGATAGCTACGGTGGGCCTTTCCAGAGGTGACTGAAGACACAGCCACAGCACCAAGGCTTTGGGATGTGCCGGCCTGGAGACCGACTGATCCAGGCGCCCACGCTGCCCTGTGCGCCAACGTGCCTTAGCAGGACGCACGCCAGGCGGAAAGGCTCCGCGGCGGCTCCCCCTACCTGGAACACATCTTCCGCCTTCTTCCCCTGCACCCGGTGGTGCTGGTTTCTTCCCTCTCGGACGGCGAACTCCAGGTGCGTAAAGAGGTTCCAGGTGACCTCACTGCTGTACATGATGAAGCCATGAAGAGACCAGTCACCATCCGACGTCAGGTAGAGGGTTGCCGCCTCTGTGTTACTGTAACCTGAAGAAACAGGATGCTCATGTGACCTCAGAACAAGGAAACCCAAGGAGGCCGGCTGCGGTGGCTCATGCGGTCACCCAGCACTTCGGGAGGCCGAGGCGCGCGGATCACAAGGTCGGAAGTTCGAGACCAGCCTGACCAACATGGAGAAACCCCATGTCCACTAAAAGTAACAAAAATTAGCCAGGCGTGGTGGCGGGCGCCTGACATACCAGCTACTCAGGAGGCTGAGGCAGGAGGATCACTTGAACCCGGGAGGTAGAGGTTGCAGAGAGGGGAGCTCCTGCCACTGCATTCCAGGCTGGGTGACAGACCAAGATTCTATCTAAAGAGGCCAGGTACGGTGGCTCATGCCTGTCATCCCAGCACACTGGGAGGTCGACATGGGCGGATCACAAGGTCGGGAGTTCGAGAGCAGCCTGGCCAACATGGGGAAACCCTGTCTCTACTAAAAATAGAGGCGTGGTGGTGGGCACCTGTAATCCCAGCTACTCGGAGGCAGGACAATTGCTTGAACCCGGGAGGCGGAGGTTGTAGTAAGCTGAGATCGTGACATTGTACTTCAGTCTGGGACACAACAGCAAAATTTCATCTGAAAAAAAATAAATAAGAAACCAGAATTTCCTCCCAGAAAGGGGTTTGGAGGCCGTACGTCGGAACTCACACCTGGAATCCCTGCACTTTTTGAGGCCAAGTTGGGAGGATGGTTTCAGCCCAGGAGTTTGAGACCAGCCTGGCCAACACAGTGAGACCCCATCTCTATAAAAACAATGAAAGATGAGGACGGGCATGGTGGCATGAGCCACTCATCCCAGCTAGCTTGGGAGGCCAAGGTGGGATGATCACTTGAGGTCAGGAGTTCGAGACCAGCCTGGCCAACATGGTGAAACCCCGTCTCTACCAAAAATGAGCAAAATTAGCCGGGCGTGGTGGCGGGCCTGTGATTCCACCTACTCGGGAGGCTGAGGTGGGAGAATCATTTGAACCCGGCAGGCGGAGGCTGCAGTGAGCCGAGATCCCATTCATCTCCACACAGGCTGGAGATACTCTGTCTCTCTGTTTCTGTGTCTCTGTCAAGAACACAGAGAGACTGAGACAGGAAGGCAGAGACAGGGAGGCTTGGAGGGACAGAGATAGAGGCAGAGAGAGAGACAGAAGGAGATGGAGAGATAGAAAGAGAACAGAGGGAGACAGAGACACACAGAGGGACACACAGACTCACAGAGGGAGACAGACAAGGAGGCTTGGAGGGACAGAGATAGAGGCAGAAAGAGACAGAAGGAGATGGTGCGATAGAGAACAGAGACAGCGAGACAGAGACACACAGAGGGAGACAGAGATAGGGAGACAGACAAGGAGGCTTGGAGGGACAGAGATAGAGGCAGAAAGAGACAGAAGGAGATGGTGCGATAGAGAACAGAGACAGCGAGACAGAGACACACAGAGGGAGACAGAGATAGGGAGACAGACAAGGAGGCTTGGAGGGACAGAGATAGAGGCAGAAAGAGACAGAAGGAGATGGTGAGATAGAAGGAGAACAGAGACGAAGGGAGAGTGACACAGAGACAGAAGCCAGCGGTGGAGAGAGAAGCCGGCCCAGAGCCAGAGTGAGCAGCCAGCCTGGGCCTCAGGGAGGATGCCCTGACCCTGTCGCTGCCGCCTGCCGAGGGGAGAGCCGGGGAGGCCCCAAGGGATTTGGGGAGCCAGGGTGGAGGGTCTGTCCCCTGGGAGCCGGGCTCAGGATCAGGCTGGGCAGGGCTTCCTTGCCCTGGGGGGACAAGGCACATCCAGGGTGGGAGTGGTGAGCGCAGCCCTGACAAGGACTGACCTGGGTTCCTCTGTGGCCGGGGTGGGTACCACCATGAGACCTGGGCAGCTAAGAGGACCATATTCTCTGTCCGGGAGGACCCCCCTCTGCTTCCCTCTCCCCGGTTTTCCACGCTGAGATGTCTGTGGGTGACCCGGAGCTTCCAGGGTGAAAAGCCTCCTTGTCTGGGAAACTTGGATGCTTGCAGGTCATGCCGTGTGTGGACCCAGTGATTCCAAGGAGATCACCTCCAATTTGGGGGTCCTCTGTCCCCAGCCTTGGCACAGACATGGGTGCCCCACGCAGCTGTGCCATGAAGCCCCCTCTGCAGCGCAGGTGCCAGGGCCTGTGTGTTTTCTGCCTGGGGACAGGCTGGGCGAGCCCCCGGCTCCTGCGCCCCTGAGCCCCTGCTGTGTTCCATGATATGCTCTACCAGAGCCCCGAGATGCGGCTGTGGTTCATGCACGCCATGCACGGCCTGTCCAAGCTGAATGCGCAGTACATAGCCACCGCCTTTGACCTGTCTGGCTTCTCCTCCACCTGCGACGTGGGAGGTGGGTACAACCCCCCTGCCTTGCCACAACTCCGTCCGTGACTTTGTCTGTATTAAGCTGCAGGCATTAACCAGGCGCAGTGGCTCACGCCTGTAATCCCAGCACCTTGGGAGGCCAAGGCGGGCGGATCATCTAAGGTCAGGAGTTCGAGACCGGCCTGGGCAAAATGGAGAAACCCTGTCTCTACTAAAAATACAAAAATTAGCCGGGCATGGTGGCGTGCGCCTATAGTCTCAGCAACTCAGGAGGCTGAGGCAGGAGAATGGCCTGAACCCAGGAGGCGGACATTGAGTCTTGCTCTGTCGCCTAAGCTGGAGTGTGATGGTCTGATCTCAGCTCACTGCAACCTTCACCTCCCAGGTTCAAGCAATTCTCCTGCGTCAGCCTCCCGAGTAGCTAGGATTACAGGCACCTGCCACCACAACTGGCTAATTTTTGGGCAGGCTGGTCTCAATGTCTTGACCTAGTGATCCACCCGCCTCGGCCTCCCAAAGTGCTGGGATGACAGGCGTGAGCCACCGTCCCCAGCCATGGTGTCTGCATCCCCATGGCAGGAAGGAGAAGGAAGGATTACAGACCCCCACCCTGGGCTGGAAGGATTTCCCTTCAAGGCTGTGTCCCCACACGTGGCCCAGAATGGCTGCTGTGGCACCGGCCATCGTGTGAACATTACTTCTGCTTGATTGAGTTTTGGAGGGTCGTCAGGGTTCCGTTGGCGCTGGGACGACCTGGCCGCACAGCAGGCATTTGATTCCCTGCAGGGTGCACGGGTGCACTGGCCCAAGAGCTGGTCCGGGAGAACCCACATCTGCAGGTGACCATGTTCAAGCTCCCCGAAACCATCGAGCTGGCCACACACTTCCAACCCACCGGGCCGCAGGCGGCTCAGATCCGATTCGCTGCCGGTGAGGCTTCCTTGAGTTTGCCCTGCTGCCTCACCGCCTTCCAGAGAGCATGTGGGGCGGCGTGCGTGCATGCGTGTTTCTGTGTATGCTTTTCCACAGTGTGTGTCTCTGGGTGTCTGTGTGCATAGCTGACTGCTGTGCTTGTGTATCTCTGTGTGCTATGTCCTTGTGTGTGTGGTGTGTGTGTATATGTGTCTCTGTGTGGTGTGACCTTGTGTGTCTGTGCTTGAGACTCTCTGTGTCTGCATCTACACATGTGTCTGTGCATGGCATGTCTCTGTGGTGTGTGGTGGTTGCGTATGTGTCTGTGAGGGTGTGTGTAGGTGCGTGCGTCTCTGCGGGTGTGTGTGTGTGTGTGTGTGTGTCTGCATCTGTGTGCATGGTGTGTGTCGTGGGTGTCTGTGCATATGTGACTGCTGCATCTGTGTGTGTCCCTGTGTGTCTGTGTGGGTTTCTATGTTTGTGTATGTCCGTGTGGGTGTTTGTGTGTGCATGTGTGTCTGGTATGTTCTTCCAAGCGTGTCTGTGCATGAGACCATCTCTGTGTGTGTGTGTGTGTGCAGTTCTCTGTGTGTGGTTGTGTATCTATCTGAGGGTATGTGTGTATGTGTATGTGTGCGTGTGTCTCTGCGGGTGTATATGTGCATGTCTGTGTGTCTGCCTTTGTGTGCATGGTGTGTGGCTGTGGGTGTCTGTGCATATGTGACTGTTGCATGTGTGTCTGTGTCGGTTTCTGTGTTTGTGTATGTCCGTGTGGGTGTTTGTGTGTGCATGTGTGTCTGTTATGTTCTTCCATGTGTGTCTGTGCATGAGACTGTCTGTGTGTGTGTGTGTATGTCTCTGTGGGTATATGAGTGCATGTCTGTGTGTCTGCCTCTGTGTGCATGGTGTGTGGCTGTGGGTGTCTGTGTGTGTGTGTGTACCTGTGTGTGGGTGCGTCTCTGCGTGTCTGGGCATGTCTGTGGGTGCCTGTTTGTGGCGTGTGATGCATGTGTGTCTGTCACTGTATGTGCGTTGGTGCATCTGTGTGGCTATATGTGCGATGCCCGTGTGTCTGCGTCCCTGGATATGCCTGTGTGTGTGTGTGTGTGTGTGTGTGTGTACACAGAGACACGAGGGCATCTCTAAACAGGTAGACGTGGCCAGGCGCGGTGGCTTACGCCTGTAATCCCAGCACTTTGGGAGGCCGAGTTGGGTGGATCACCTGAGGTGGAGAGATTGAATCCAACCCTAGCAACATGGAGAAACCCATCTCTAGTAAAAATACAAAAAACTCGGCCGGGCACGGTGGCTGACACCTGTAATCCCAGCACTTTGGAGACTAAGGTGGGCAGATCACCTGAGGTCGGGTGTTCGAGACCAGCCTGACCAACATGGTGAAACCCCATCTTAAAAAAAAAATACAAAAAATTTAGCCAGGTGTGGTGGCTGATGCCTGTAATCCCAGCTATTCGGGAGACTCAGGCAGAAGAATCACTTGAACCCAGGAGGTAGGCAGAGGTCGCAGTGAGCCGAGATCAGACCGGTGTACTCCAGCCTGGGCAATGAGCGAAACTCCACCTCATAAAAAATAAATAAATAAAACAATAATAGTAATGGTAAATACGCCGGGCGCGGTGGCTGACGCCTGTCATCCCAGCACTTTGGGAGGCCGAGGCGAGTGGATCACGAAGTCAAGAGATCGAGACCATCCTGGTCAACATGGTGAAACCCCGTCTCTACTAAAAATACAAAAAATCAGCTGGGCATGGTGGCGCATGCCTGTAATCCCAGCTACTCGGGAGGCTGAGGCAGGAGAATTGCCTGAACCCAGGAGGTGGAGGTTGCGATGAGCCAAGATCGCGCCATTGCACTCCAGCCTGGGTGACAAGAGTGAAACTCCGTCTCAAAAAAAAAAAAAAAATAGAAAGAAATCAGCCAGGCTTAGCAGCTGGTGCCTGAAATCCCAGCTACTCAGGAGGCTGAGGCAAAGAATCACTTGAACCTGGGAGGGAGGCGGAGGTCGCAGTGAGCCGAGATCAGACCAGTGCACTCCAGCCTGGGCGACAAGAGCAAAACTCCATCTCAAATAAAGAAGAAAATAATAATAAATACAAAAGAACCACCAGGTGGGCGGCTGTGTGAAGCTGTCCTGGGTGCAGGTAGTCAGTGGGGAGTGGAGATGGGGAACAGCTGACCTCCGTGACCACGGGTGTCCACGGCACCGAGGCCACAGAAGGAGACCACTCAAGAGCTGCAACAGGGCGGCCCCAGGTTAGACTGAGAGAGGTGGCAGCCGCAGGTGCCCGCACGGATTGAGAGGAGACGCCTCCCGAGCTGTAACTCGGTGGTATCCGACATCGGCCAGGCCTGTGGGCAGAGGCGCTGGGCACCTCCATGCCCCTCTTCCCCCCAAGGTTTCTGGGTACCTTTCTAGTTTTTAAAGAAACACAATTGGCCAGGCGCCATGGCTCACATCACTAATCCCAGCACTTTGGGAGGCTGAGGCAGGAGGATCACCTGAGGTCAGGAGTTGGAGACCAGCCTGGCCAAGATGGAGAAACCCCATATCTACTAAAAATACAAAAATTAGCCGGATGTAGTGGTAGGTGCCTGTAATCCCAGCTACTTGGGCGGCTGAGGCAGGAGAATCGCTTGAACCCGGGAGGTGGAGGTTGCAGTGAGCCGCTATTGAGCCACTCCAGCCCGGTGACACAGAGAGACTCCATCTCAAAACATACACACACACACACACACACACACACACACACACACACGCCACAGTCGCCCTACAGCTCGTCTGCAGGAGAAAGAAATGCTGAAATTTATTTATTTATTTTATTTTTTGAGTCTTGCTCTGTCAGCCATGCCTAAGTAAAGTGGTGTGATCTCAGCTCACTGCAGCCTCCACCTCCCAGGTTTGAGCGATTCTTCTGCCTCAGCCTCCCGAATAGCTGGGATTACAGGTGCCCACACCACGCCCGGGTAATTTTTGTATTTTTAGTAGATAGATGGGTTTTTTGTATTTTTAGTAGATAGTCGGGGTTTCACCACATTGGCCAGGCTGGTCTCGAACTCCTGACCTCAGGTGATCCGCTCAGCTCGGCCTCTGAATGTACGGGGATGACAGGCATGAGCCACTGCACCCAGCTATTTTGTTTTGTTTTGTTTTTAAGTTTGAGGCGGTGTCTCCCTCAGTCGCCCAGGCTGGAGTGCAGTGCCACCGTCTCAGCTCAGGGCAACCTCCACTTCCCGGGTGCACGTGGTCCTCCTGCCTCAGCCTCCCGAATAGCTGGGACGACAGCACACGCCGCCACACCAAGCGAAGTTTTGTTTTTTAGTAGAGATGGGGTTTCACCACGTTGGCCAGGCTGATGTCGAACTCCTCAGCACATGTGATCCACCCGCCTCGGCCTCCCAAAGTGCCAGGATTACAGGCATGAGCCACCGCGCCCAGCCTTGAATGTATGTTTTAAGGGGAGACCGTTCACTGCCCTACAGCAGACCATCTTATTTCCGCAATTACAGAGCGGTGTGTAGCTACGTACACCCCCTGCACGCAACCCTCCCTGGGTTCCTGAATCAGAGAATTGCCAGTGAAGACCTGACTCCCCCCTGGCAGACGGAGACTCCGCTTCATGCTGACTCTGCCTGCCTTGCCTGGGTCACGCCCCTGAATTTCCTGCCTTTTAAAAAAAAATTTTTTTTTTGTCAGCCAGGCTGGAGGGCAGTGGTGCAATCTCGGCTCCCTTCAACCTCCCCCTCCCAGGTTCGAGCGACTGTTCGGCCTCAGCTGCCCAAGCAGCTAGAATTACAGGTACCCGCCAGCACGCCCGGCTAACTTGTATTTTTAGTAGCGATTAGATGTGGGGTTTCGCCATGTTGCCCAGGCTGGTCTGGAACACCCGACCTCAGACTGTCCACCCACCTCAGGCTCCCAAAGTGCCGAGGTTACAGGGGTGAGCCACCGCGGCTGATCCTTTCCCTGCCGGAATCAAATCACACGGGTGGGACATCACTAACCAGCTCTTCACGGTGCTGCGTTCAAGTCCCCACGGGGATATACCTCGGGCACACCCATTCCCACCCACGCCCGTCTCTTCTCCCTGCCTGATATAGGACGCGGGTGGCCGTCTCAGCATCTGTCATGGGAGGATGGCTTCGTGGGTCACACCTGTCATCTCAGCACTTTGTGAGGCCAAGGCTGGTGGATCACGAGGTCCAGAGTTCCAGACCAGCCTGGTCAACATGGTGAAACCCCGTCTCTACTAAAAATAAAAACGTTAGCCAGGCGTGCTGCTGCACAGCTGTAATCACAGCTACTCGGGAGGCTGAGGCAGGAGAATCACTTGAACCTGGGAGGCGGAGGTTGCAGTGAGCTGAGATTGTGGCCTGCACTCCAGCCTCTGCGACAGAGTAAAACTCTGTCTAAAAAAAAATGGAGGACCGCTTCTGCCATACCTGACGGACGCGTCACCTTTTGTTTTTAAACCAGGTGACTTTTTCCGGGACCGCCTCCCCCCCGCAGACCTGTACATCCTGTGCCAGATCGTTCATGACTGGCCGGATGACAGAGTTCACGAGATACTCAGCAGGGTTGCCCAGAGATGCAAGCCAGGTGAGCAATGCTCGTCAGGTTCACATTTTCGTTAGCATGTTGTGTTTCTGGTTCAAGTTTCCACAGGTGGCCGGACACGGTGACTCACGCCTGTAGTCCCAGCACTTTGGGAGGCCGAGGCAGGCGGATGACCTGAGGTCAGGAGTTCGAGACCAACCTGGCCAACGTGGTGGAACCCCGTCTCTACTAAAAATACAAAATTGGCCAGATGTGCGGGTGGGTACCTGTAATACCAGCTACTCAGGAGGCAGAGGCAGGAGAATCGCTTGCACCCAGGAGGCAGAGGCTGCGGTGAGCCGAGATCGCGCCACTGCACTCTAGCTTGGGCAACAAGAGCGAAACACCATCTCAAAAATTGAAAATTAAAAAAGTTTAAAAGTAAAGTAGGGCAATAGACGCCTCTCATCCCCACAGGTAGGGGGCCACGGTGGGAGAATGGCTTCAGCCCGGGTGTTTGAGGCTGCAGAGATCTGTGACCCAGCCCATACAATGCAGCCTCTGCGAAGGAGTGAGCGTCTGTCTCAATAAAAACACCCCAAAGTCTGCTGAGTGAAATGTTCTCAGCCAGCCAGGCGCAGACTCACATCCCTTTGGGAGGTCAAGCTGGGTGCATCAGCCGAGGTCAGGAGTTCAACACTAGCCTGGCTGACATGGCAAAATGCCATCTCTGCTAAAAAAAAATTAGCCAGGCGTGATGGCAAGAGCCTCTATTCCCAGCTACTCGAGAGGCTGAGGCAGGAGGAGCTGAACCCGGGAGGCTGAGATGAAGACTGCCCAGCCTGGGCAACACAGTGAGACTCCGAATCCAAAAAAATAAAAATCCTAAGGAAGAGAAAGTGTATTTAGTATTCATTCAAATAGTAAAGTTTATTTAGTATTCAAGTGGGTCATCTTTTATTTATTTATTTTTGAGATGGAGTCTCGCTCTGTCTCCGAGGCTGGAATACAGTGGCGCCATCTCGGCTCACCGCACCCACTGCCTCCTAGGTTCACCGGTTCTCCAGCCTCAGCCTCCCGAGTAGCTGGGATTTCAGGTACACACCACCACATCCAGGCAATTTTTCTATTTTTAGTAGAGACGGGGTTTCAGCACGTTGGCCAGACTGGTCTGGAACTCCTGACCTCGTGATCTGCCCACCTCAGCCTCCCTAAGTGCTGTGTGAGCCACCGAGCCCGGCCTCAAACATCTTTATCTTTGAGGAGGCTGCAGAGGAGGAGGAAGCGTGAGTAGCTCCTGCCATGTCAGGGGTGGCCGATACGTAGGGAAATGCACACAGCCGTGGACCCTGCGGTTTAAATCCATGTTACTCAAGGGTCAGCTGTGACTAATGTATGTGTTTCTACACAGGCACCCATGCCCGTGCACACACACAGCACACAGCATCTCAGCTCAAAGTCTTCACACCACATGTCTCCCCGAGTACCCAGGCTGCTCCTGGAGCAGGTGGGGCTGCAGGAACCCCAAGCTCCAGGGGTCCAGCAAGGGCCACGCACCAGATTTCCACAGTGACAGGAGCTGGCCCTGAGGCAATCTCGCAGGTGCTCAGGCTCTGTTCCCGGACTCAAGAGTTGAACGTTGCAGCCGCAGTGAAAATTCCTCGAATATTTGCAGAGAAAACGCTTGATGAGCTTAACAGAGCCAGGGCCACGAGCCTCACTTCCTGTGAGTTGAAACAGGACTCCCCACAGGCTCAGCTGCTCAAGGGGCCTCCACCCGTCTCTCTCTCTCTCTCTCTCTCTCTCTCTCTCTCTCTCTCTCTCTCTCTCTCTCTCTCTCTCTCTCTTTCTCTCTCTCTCTCTCTCTCTCTCTGTGCGTATCCATTTCTTTCTCTGTTCTTCTTGAGATGGAGTCTTGCTCTTGTCATCCAGGCTGGAGGGCAGTGGTGCGATCTCGGCTCACTGAAGCCTCTGCCTCCCGGGTTCCAGCAATTCTCCCGCCTCAGCCTCCTGAATGGCTGGGATGACACACATGTGCCATCACGCCCAACTAATTTTTTTTGTTTTTAGTATAGATAAGGTTTCACCATGTTAGCCAGGCTGATCTCGAACTGCTGACCCCGTGATCTGCCTGCCTCAGCTTCCCAAAGGGCTGGGATTACAGGCGTGAGCCGCCACACCTGGCTAATATTTGCAATTTTTTATTTTTTCTAGTAGAGAGTTTTTCACCATGTTGGTCAGGCTGGTCTCAAACTCCCGACCTCTGGTGATCCAGCCACCTCAGCCTCCCAAAGTGCTCGGATTACAGGCATGAGCCACTGCACCCAGCCATATCTACCTACTCACATATTTTTTTGAGACAAGGTCTCACTGAGAGACCCAGGCTGGTATGCAGTGGCACAGTCACAGCTCACGGCAGCCTTGCCCTCGGGGCTGAAGCCATCCCCCCATCTTAGCCTCCCGAGTAGCTGGAACTAACAACACAAATGCATCACCATGCCCAGCTAATTTTTTAAAACTTTTTTTTTGTGGCTGGGCATGGTGATTCACACTAGTAATCCCAGCACTTTGGGAGGACAAAGTGGAGTGAGTCACCTGTGGTCAGGAGTTTGAGACCAGCCTGACCAACATGGTGAAATCCTGTCTCTACTAAAAATACGAAAAAAAAAAAAAAGTAGCTGTACATGGTGTCGGGCACCTGTAGTCCCAGCTACTCAAGAGGCTGAGGCAGGGGAATCACTTGAACCCGGGAGACGGAGGTTGCAGTGAGCCGAGGTCGCACCACTGCACCCCAGCCTGGATGACAAGAGCAAGACTTGGTCTCAAAAAAAAAAAGGTTTTTTATGGCTGGGCGCAGTGGCTCACGCCTGTAATCCAAACACTTTGGGAGGCCAAGGCGGGTGGATTGCGAGGTCAGGAGATCGACACCAACCTAGCTAACACGATAAAACCCCGTCTTCACTAAAAATACAAAAAATTAGCTGGGTGTGGTGGTGGCCGCCTGTAATCCCACAGAGACTGAGGCAAGAGAATGGCTTGAACCCGGAAGCAGAGGTTGCAGTGAGCTGAGATCTCGCCACTGTACACCAGCCTGGGCGACAGCGAGACTCCGTCTCAAAAAAAAAAAAAAATTGTTTTTTATGGTGATGGGAGTCTCGCTCTGTCACTCAGGCTGGAGGACCATCTGTCATCATAAGTCACTGCAGCCTTGACCTCCGGAGTTCAAGCAATCCTCCCACCTCGGCCTTCCGAGTAGCTGAGAGTTCACATATATGTCACCATGCCCTGACAGTTTAAAAATTTTTTGTTTTTTTGTAGAGATGGGGTCTTGCTATGTTGCCCAGGCTAGTCTCAAACTCCTGGGCACAAGTAATCCTCCCGCCTCAGCCTCCCAAAGCACTGGGGTTAAAGATGTGACCCACTGCACCCTGTCTTTCTTTCTTCCTCTTCCTCTCTCTCCTCCTCTGTCTTTTTATGTGTCTCATCTATCATCAATATCTTTGTTTCTCCTCTTTCCTCCTTCTTCTCTCCTGCCTTATGTCTCTCTGTCTCTTCCTCCCTCTCCCCACCCCGTCTGTGTCTCTCTTTATACATCTATCATCTGTCATCCTCCTTTAAAAAAAATACAATAGAGACAGGGTCTCTCTCACTATATTGCTCAGATTGGTTTCAAACTCCTGGGCTCAAACCATCCCCCCGCCTTACCCTCCCAAAATGCTAGCATGGCAGGCGTGAGCCACTGTGTCTGGCCTTGTAACAATCATCTGTCACCTATCTGTCTTCTGTCCATCATTTATTATCTATCCATCCGTCCATCCATCCATCCATCTACCCATCCATCATCTACCATCTATTCACCCATCCATCCTTCTCACCCATGCATCCATCCATCTACCCATCCATCACCTACCATCTATTCACCCATCCATCCTTCTCACCCATGCATCCATCCATCCATCTACCCATCCATCACCTACCATCTATTCACCCATGCATCCATCCATCCATCTACCCATCCATCACCTACCATCTATTCACCCATGCATCCATCCATCCATCTACCCATCCATCATCTACCATCTATTCACCCATCCATCCTTCTCACCCATGCATCCATCCATCCACCTACCCATCCATCTATCCATCTCATCCATCCATCCACCCATCATCCATCCATCATCTATCGTCTATACACCCATCCATCCTTCTCACCCATACATCCATCCATCTACCCACCTACCCATCTATCCATCCATCCATCCACCCATCATCCATCCATCCACCCATCCATCATCTACCATCTATTCACCCATCCATCCTTCTCACCCGTACATCCATCCATCTACCCACCTACCCATCTATCCATCCATCCATCCACCCATCATCCATCCATCCACCCATCCATCATCTATCATCTATTCACCCATCCATCCTTCTCACCCATCTACCCATCCATAATCTACCATCTGTTCACCCATCCATCCTTCTCACCCTGCATGCATCCATCCATCCATCTACCCATCATCTACCATCTATTCACCCATCCATCCTTCTCACCCACGCACCCATCCATCCATCCATCCACTTATCCATCACCCACCATCTATTCACTCATCCATTCTTCTCATCCATGCCTCCATCTATCCATCCATTTATCTCGGTGTGCATTATCTATCTATTCATCCATCCATCCTTCTTCCATGCATTCACTTATCCATGCATCCATCTGCCTATGCATCACCCAGCATCTATTCATCATCCATCCTTCTCACCCAGGCATCCATCCATCCATCTACCCATCCATCACCTACCATCTATTCACCCATCCATCCTTCTTACCCATGCATCCATTCATCCATCTACTCACCCATCCATCTATCCATCTCATCCATCCATCCACCCATCATCCATTATCTATCGTCTATACACCCATCCATCCTTCTCACCCATGCATCCATCCATCCATCCATCCATCTACCTATCCATCATCTACCATCTATTCACCCATCCATCCTTCTCACCCATGCATCCATCCATCCACCTACCCATCCATCATCTACCATCTATTCACCCATCCATCCTTATCGCCCATGCATCCATCTATCCATCCATCCATCTCATCCATCCATCCACCAATCAACCCATCCTTCTCACCCAATGCATCCATCCATCCATCAACGCATCATCTACCACTTACCCACCCATCCTTCTCATGCATACATCCGTCTAACTACTCATCAATCCATCCATCTACCCATCATCTAACATCTATTCACCCATCCATCCTTCTCACCCCTGCACCCATCCATCCATCCATCCATCCACCTGTCCATCATCCACCATCTATTCACTCATCCATTCTTCTCATCCATGCCTCCATCTATCCATCCATTTATCTCGGTGTGCATTATCTATCTATTCATCCATCCATCCTTCTTCCATGTATCCATCTATCCATGCATACATCTGCCTATGCATCACCCAGCATCTATTCATCCATCCATCCTTCTCATCCTTGCATCCATGTATCCATCCATCCGTCTACCTACCCACCCATCATGTCCAATTTAATCATCCATCTGCCATCCATCATCCATGCATCTTTCTACCATCTGTTCATCCATCCATCCAGGAGAACGGGAACAGGCCCAGGCCATGCAGCCAGCCAGCCAGCCATCTCTCAATCTAATCTTCTCCCTGTCTCTCCGCCCTGCATGGAGTCTCCATCTCTCTCCCCTCCCCTACTTGCGTGGGTCTCCTGGGCAGGGCTTCTCGGCAGCCTCTGTTCACTGTTCTGAGCTCCAGTTGCCCGCTGTGTGCCCTGCTGGCCCCTGAAGGATCCCTGCCTGGCTGGCCAAGACTCCAGCTCTCTGCTCTACCCTCAGGGGCCGGCCTGCTGCTGGTGGAGACACTCCTGGACGAAGAGAAGAGGGAGGCCCGGGTCGCCCTGCTGCAGTCGCTGAACATGCTGGTGCAGGCGGGGGGGCAGGAAGCGGAGCCCAGGCGAGTACCAGCGCTTGCTAGAGCAACACGGCTTCTGCCAGGTGCAGGTGGCACACTTGGGGGGTATCCTGGATGCCATGCTGGCCACCAGAGTGGGTCCCTGAAGCCCAGGCAGCGTGCTCATGATAGGGACACCCTCCTGCAAGCTGCAGGGGGCTGCCCCATCCCCAGCTGCCACAGGACAGTCACACAGAAACATGCAGTCGTGGATGAATAAAGACAGCAAAAGCCTGTGTCTGGCTCTTCTGTGGGGTTTTGATGAGGGAAGAGGCTGCATCTGGGGTGGAGACTGCATCTGCGGAGGAGGGGAAGGACACTGCATTTGGGGAAGAGGGAAGAAGGGTGCATTTGGGGAGGAAGGGAAGGTGAGTGCATTTGGGGAGGAAGGGAAAGAGGGTGCATCTGGGGATGAAGGGAAGGAGGGTGCATCTGGGGAGGAAGGGAAGGAGGGTGCATCTGGGGAGGAAGGGAAGGTGAGTGCATTTGGGGAGGAAGGGAAAGAGGGTGCATCTGGGGAGGAGGTGAAGAAGACTGCATTTGCAGAGGGGATGGAGGTTCCATTTGGGGAGGAGGGGAAGGAGCCTAAGTTTGGGGAAGAGCGGTGGAGACAGGGCTTCACCATGTTGGCCAGGCTGGTCTCGAACTCCTGATCTCAGGAGATCTGCTCGCCTCGGCCTACCAAAGTGCAGGGACTACAGGCATGAGCCACCGCGCCCGGCCTATTTCAGCTGTTTTCTTAAAGCATAAAGCAACCCACACATGTTTTTTTTTAATTGAGATGGAATCTCTAATTTAAGCATATCCTAAGAGTGGAAAAAAAAAAAAAAAAAAAGGAGGAGTCTGACTCTGTCACCCAGGCTGGAGTGCAGTGGCCTGTCTCAGCTCACCGCAACCTCCACCATGTGGATTTAAGCAATTCTTGTGCCTCAGCTTTTCTGTGTTTTTAGTAGACACGGGGTTTCGCCACACTGGCAAGTCTGGTCTTGAACTCTGGACCTCAGGTGATCCGCCTGCCTCGGCCTCCAAAAGTGCTGGGATTACAGGCATGAACCATCTCGCCTGGCTTTTTTTTTTTTCTTCTTCTTCTTCTTTTTTCCAGACTGTTTTCTTGTTGTTGCCAAGGCCAGAGAGCAATGGCGCAATCTCAGCTCACCGCAACCTCTGCCTCCCGGGTTTAAGCGATTCTCCTGCCTCAGCCTCCCGAGTAGCTGCGATTACAGGCATGTGCCACCACACCCACTATTTTTGTATTTTTAGTACAAACGGAGTTTCACCACATTGGCCAGGCTGGTCTCAAACTCCTCACCTCAGCTGATTCGCCTGCTCCGGCCTCCCAAAGTGCTGTGAGCCACCTCGCCAGGCCTATTTTTATCTGTTTTCTTAAGCACAAAATGGCCGGGCGTGGTGGCTCACGCCTGTAATCCAAGCACTTTGGAGGCCAAGGTAGGTGGATCACCTGATGTCCAGAGTTCAAGACCAGCCTGACCAACATGGTGAAACCCCGTCTTTATTAAAAAAAAAAAAAAAAAAGGCACCAAACCACTTACACATTCTTTCATGATGTCAGGCAATTGTAAAGGTGGAGCAGCTTGATTTGGAAGTTACTGAGACCGTGTGTGACCACTGAAGAAAACCACACCTGTCCATCTATCATATATTTATCCATCATCTATCCATCCATCTATCCATCATCTATCCATCTATTGTCTATGTATCCATCATCTATCATCTATCCATTATCTATCATTCATCTATGTACATCTGTCTTATCATCTATCTATCCATCATCTACTATCTATCCATCATCTATCCATCTATCTATCTATTCATCTATCTTTCCATCTATCATCTATGTGTCCATCACTTATCCATCTATCTATCCATCTATCATCTATCCATCTATCATCTATGTGTCCATCTATCTATCTATCCATCTATCATGTATGTATCCATCATCTATTCATCTATCTACCTATCCATCACCTATCTATCCATCTATTATTATCTATGTATTCATCTACCCATCTATCTCTCTATGCCTTTGGGCATGTGGCATTGGATCTCAACCAAAAGCAGGTCCCCCCACCGCTTGGGGAATACTGTTCAGTGTCTGCGTTCATCTTTGGTGTCCCTATGTGGGGGGGATGCTCCTGGTACCTGGTGGGTGGAGCCCACAAATGATGCTCAGTACCCTCCAGCTCCCAGGGTGGCCCACAGCAAAGAAGCCTCCAGCCCCAAACGTCAGCAGTGCTTAGGCTGTGAGACCTGCATCTAATGGGAGAAGGGGGCCTGAGGGCAGACACCACGTCCACTTACACCTTCCAAATGCTCCAGTTCTGGCTGGGCGCGGGGGCACGGCTGGAGTATAAAGCAGGCAGAGAAATGTGAAACAGGGCCTGGCCTCTCCTCACAGCCTCCACCTTTCTCCCGTGCTGGACGCTTCCTGCTCTTAAATATTGAACTGCAAGTTCTTCACTGTGGGGACGCGGACTGGCTCTCCTTGCCCCTCAGCCTGCAGATGGCCTATGGTGGGACCTTGTGACTGTGTCAGTTAGTCATTAAGTCCTTTATATATATATGTACACATAAATATATATAAATAAAACTTCTTTATATATATATACTTCCTTTTTAAATGTATCTATATATAATTACTAATTAGCTACTATATATACATATGGAAGTTATATATATTTATATGTATACATTATATATTTATATATTAGATATGTATTTTTGTATATATGTATATTAAAAATGGTATATATAATGTATATATATGAGAATATATAATGCATATTTATGATGGAATATATGTAATGTATAATGGAATATGTAAGGTATATACATAATGGAATATATACAAATTATATATATTTATATATAATGAAATGTATAATGCATATTTATAATGGAATGTATAAGGTATATATAATTGAATATATATAATGTGTATATATATTGAAATACATGTAAGGTGTATATATAATGAAATATATAACATATAATAGAATACATAATGCATATTTATAATGTAATATATAATGTATATATATAATGAAATATATATAAGGGGTATATATAATGGAATATATATAACATATATGATGGAATATATAATGCATATTTTAATGGAATATACCTAATGTATATATATAATGGGATATATAAGGTGTATATATAATGAATATATAACATAAAATGGAATAAATAATGCATATTTATAATGGAATATATAATCAAATATATATAAGGTATATATATAAAGGAATATATATCAGGTGTATATATAATGAAATATATATAACATATATATTTATAATGTGTGTACAGCATAATGGAATATAAATGAATATTTATAATGGAATAATATAACATATAATTAAATATATATAAGGTGTATTTATCACATATATATACAATGGAATATATATGTATAAAAAATGGAATATACATATATAAAACATTAGTTCTGTCCCTCTAGAGAACCATCGCTAATACACCCTGTATGGTGGAAGATTGCAATGGTGAATTCTTTTTTTTTTTTTTTGACGGACTCTCGCTGTGTCTCCCAGGCTCCAGTGCAGGGGAACGATCTCGGCTCACTGCGACCTGCACCTCCCGGGTTCAAGCGAGTCTCCTGCCTCAGCCTCCCGAGTAGCTGGGATATGAGGTATGCACCACTATGCTCCCAGCTACTCAGGGAAGCTGAGGCAGGAGACTCGCTTGAACCCGGGAGGCAGAGGTTGCAGTGAGGTGAGATCAGGCCACTGCAACACAGGAAGACTCCATCTCAAAATAAATTAAAGAATAAATAAATAATTAGAAAACAAGGAAAGAAACAAAACTCGCCTACACGGAGTTTATCTTATATGCACCACGGTCTGTGAAGCTGTGGTTCCTTCTATTGCTTCAAAATGATGACACTTACTCCTGCAAAAATCTGAAATCACAATCTATTTGCTGCTGTTTAAAAAAAATTGTTTCTCAAAAACTTACCATATTTAAAAAGAGACGTCACACGGTTTCCATGTTTTTTTTTTCCTCCCATCGATCCGACTCTTCTGTGACTTCTGTCAATACGGTTTTTCGTTTTCCCCAGAATGTGCTGGACATGGTGGGATTTTCACAGTTAACAAAATTAACTGTGTAATTATTTTCTGTGGATAGACATGACTGCAATATGATCTGGGTACATTATTATTATTATTATTACTAATATTACCTTGGACCATAATGCCCACATGATTATTTCTAACATTTTATTTCACAATCTTTTGCGTCACAGAGGCTGGGAAACGGTACCCCGGGTCTCCACAGCACACTGGGTGTGCACCCAGCCCGTGGGTGTGAAACTTCCTGGGGTTTAAGAAAAAAACTCCTCGCACAGCTCACGGGCGCCCCCTGCAGCTTGCGGCGCGCCAGGGACCCGGCGACCTGGAGGTGGGGTCCGTTTAGGAGGTGAAGGCACAGCTGACACCAGGGTACCCTGGACCTCACAGCGCCCACCCTGCGCCCACAGAGAGTCCCCAGGCCGCGCCCATCACCACGCCCCAAGGGGATCCCTTTCTCCACACCCATCCTACCATACCCGCGGGGACCCCTTTCTCCACGCCCCTCCCACATATCCCGAGGGGATCCTTACATCCACGCCCCTCCCACCTAACCTGAGGGGACCCCCTTCTCCACGCCCCTCCCTCCATGACCGCGAGGACCCCCTTCTCCACGCCCCTCCCACCTGGCCCGAGGGGATCCCCATTCTCCACGCCCCTCCCACCATGCCCGCGGGGACTCCCCATCTCCGCGCCCCTCCCACCTGGATGAGGAAGGGGAGAGTGACCCAGGACCCCCGAGGGATGGGGGTGGGAGAGTAACCGGAGCCCCCTAAGGACGGGAGAGGGGAGAGTAACCCCGGACCCCCAACTCCATGCCACTCACACCTGGCTTAGAGGGGGCCCCCAACTGCAGGACACTCGCCCCTGGCTGTCAGGGAACCCCCATTTCTTCCACATTCTCAGACGTGGTGCCCTCAAGGCCCCCATGTCAGAGTACGACCCCTCTGTGAGGATAAGAAACCCCCAGCCCCACAGCTGCCCAGTACGCCAGCCACAGGTACCCCAGCATTTCCATGATCCACGTGGCGACCTCAAGAAACCACAAACCACAAATATCCACTCCCGCCTTTCCTCCCAAGGGACCCCCCCCCAAAACTGCGAGTCCAGACTGAGTGTCAGCCTCCGATGAGCGGGCGGGACGAGCGCCAGGGACCGGGACAGGGCCCGGAAAGCGATCTGGGGGCGGGGTTGCGTGGCCTGGGCGTGGCCTCGAGGCGCGAAGAGAATGGAGGCGTGGTTTGGGCGTGACCTCGCGAGAGGTCGACGGAGCATGGTCTGGGCGAGGCCTCGCGGGAGGTCCATAGAGGTGTGGTTTGGGCGTGGCCTCGCGGGAAATCGATGGGGCCTGGTCTGGGCATGGCCTGGCAGGATTTCAGTGGAGGCGTGGTCTAAGCCTGGCCTCGCGGGAGGCCGATGGAGGCGTGGTCTGGGCGTGGTCTCACGGGAGGTCGACGGCGACGGGGCTTGGGCGATACGTCGCGAGAGGTCGAAGGAGGCTGCTCTGGGCGTGGCCTAGAGGCGAGGTCGATGGCGGCGGGGCTTGGGCGTGACCTCTCGGGAGGTAGATGGAGGCGTGCTCTGGGCGTGGCCTCGCGGAGGCGGAACTCCGGCCGCGGTATTTCCGGAGCCGCGATGCTCACGCCGCCGGCTCCAGGCTCAAGTCTGTGGCCTCCCGGCTCCCGGCTCCCGGCTCCCGGCTCCCGGCTCCCGGCTCCCGGCTCCCGGCTCCCGGCTCCCGGCTCCCGGCGTGGATGCCGAGGTGCTGTTCCCGGTTATGGGGAATCTGCTACACAAACGCTTGGTGCTGGCCAGCGCCTCTCTAAGCCGCCAGGAGGTCCTCAGCAACGCGGTGCGGCCTGGGCCTGGGCGGGGCGGGGGACTGAGGACTGAGGTGCCGAACCAGCTGGGGCCAGCGCCTCAGGACCCCTAGGGATGGGGGAGGAGAGAGCGACCCGGGACCCCCTAGGGATGGGGGATGGGAGAGTGACCTTGGACTCCTAGGGATGGGGGAGGGGAGAGTGACCGGGACCCCTAGGGATGGGGGAGGGGAGAGTGACCCGGGACCCTTTGGTATGGGGGAGGGGAGAGTGACCAGGGACCCCTAGGGATAGGAGGTGAGAGTGACCCCGTACCCTTAGGGATGGGGGAGGAGAGAGATCCGGGACTCCTAGGGATGAGGGAGAGGCGAGCGACCCTGGACCTGTAGGGGTGGGGGAGGGGAGGCTGACTTGGAAACCAAAGGGATAGGGGGTGAGAGTGACCGAGGACCCATAGGGTTGGGGCAAGGGAGTGACCCGGGACCCCTAGGGATGAGGGGAGGGGGCAGAGTGACCCAGGACTCCTACGGATGTGGGAGAGAAGAGGGACTTCAGTCTTCTAGGGATGGAGTGGGTCCTAGTGGTTGAAGGTTGGCTTTGCAGGTGGCCTGTGGGAAGTGTTTTTTGGGACCCTGGGTGGGGGAGATTTGATTGTGGGTGCTAGGCGCCTAGGCAGTGGGTGTCTGCTTCTTCTGGAAGCCTAATCACATGGGGGAGAGCACTGGAGGGGAGAAGACTGGTTTGTTCCCGGTAGCCCTGCTTATTTTGGAGGGCTTCCAGCCATCCCCCGTTGAAACATCTAGTTTTTCATTCATAGAGCTATGAGAAAGTACAGCTTAGGTTTCAGTGGTTTTCAGTTAGAACAAATGGCAAAAAGAAAAAGGAAAAAAACCTGAAAACATTACTTTGAAGGCTTGTAGCCAGAAGATACAGAATTGAATTCAAACTGGAGAAAATAATAAAAACCAAAAACCGCTAGACAAGACCAGAATCTAACAGCAGGTGTGACGACAGGCTTTGAAACATAATTTTCCTTTTTCCAGTTTTGTCAGTTTTATTGAAAGAATAATTATGGTAAGACTGCTTTGCTTTATTTTTTATTTTATTCACTTTATTTATTTATTTATTTAGACACGGAGTTTTGTTCTTGTGGCCCGGGCTGGAGTGCAGTGATGCCATCTCGGCTCACTGCAGCCGCCACCTCCCGGGTTCAAGTAGTTCTCCTCCTCAGCCTCCCGAGTAGCTGCTATTACAGGTGTGCGTCACTACACCCGGCTAACTTTGCATTTTTTGGAGAGACGGCGGTTTCTCCAAGTTGGTTAGTCTGGTCTCGAACTCCCAACCTCAGGTGATCCGCCCGACTCTGCCTCTCAGTACTGGGATTACAGGCCTGAGCCACCCCACGTGGCCAAGGCTGATACTTGGCCTAATTATTTATATTCACTGTAGCAAGAATAATAGTTTTACTTTTTATTTGTATTTATTTATTTTGAGACGGACTCTCTCTCTGTCACCAGGCTGGAGTGCAATTGTTCGATCTTGGCTCACTGCAACCTCCACCCCCTCATCTCCCAACCCCTCCTCCTCCCCGTTCAAGCATTCTCCTGCCTCAGCCTCCTGAATAGCTCGGATTACAAGCGCACACTACTGTACCCCGCTACTTTATTCTATCTTTAGGAGACAGGGTTTCACCATGTTGACAACACTGGTCTCGACCTCCGGTGCTCTGCCTGCCTTGGCCTCCCAAAGTGCTGGGATTACAGGTGTGAGCCACCGCAACCGGCCCCAGATAGGACCTTTTTAAAGCTGAGCCCACCATGGGTTTGCACCATTAAATACCTATGAGTTGGGCGAATTCCCTTCCTCTTGAGGTTTCAGGATAATTTGGGGTTCCTGGGCAGTGAGAAAGTGACAGTCTCAGTGCAGATCAGGGACTCTGTACGGTGACTGTGTACCCAGAAGATGAGGTCAGTTTCCAACAGTTTTATTGGCTCCATAAGTCAAGTTGGATTTTCTTTTCTTTCTTTTTTTTTTTTTTTTTTGAGACGGAGTCTTGTTCTGTTGCCCAGGTTGGAGCACAGTGGCACAGTCTCAGCTCACTGCAACCTCCGGCTCCCGGGTTCAAGCGATTCTGTCTCACCCTCCCCAGTAGCTGGCACTACAGGCACCTGCCACCAGGCCCAGCTATTTTTTTTTTTGTATTTTTAGTGGAGATGGGGCTTCACCATGTTGGCCAGGATGGTCTCGATCTCTTGACCTTGTGATCCGCCCGCCTCGGCCTCCCAAAGTTCTGGGATTACAGGCGTGAGCCACCGCGCCCAGCAAGTTTGATTTTTTAGAGGGGTGCACACCATTCCAGCCAAAGCCTTGGCAAAATAACCAGTTTTTCCCGTTGTGTCCTATTACTAAAGAAAATAGTTTTTTTTTTTTTTTTTTCTTTTTGAGACGGAGTTTCACTTTTCTGTCCAGGCTGGAATGAAATGGCGTGATCTTGGGTCAGTGCAACCTCTACCTCCCAGGTTCAAGTGATTCTCCTACCTCCCGAGTAGCTTGGATTACAGACGCACACCACCATGACCAGCTAGTTTTTGTAGTTTTGGTAGAGATGGGGTTTCAACATCTTGGCCAGGCTGGTCTCAAACAGCTGACCTCAGGCAGTCCACCTGCCTGGGCCTCCCAAAGTGCTGAGACGCAGGTGTGAGCCACCCAACCTGGCCAGAAAGCAGATTGTGATTGCACTTATGCAAATAACTTTATTGCCATAAATTAAGAAGACTTAAAATGTGAAAAAGATCATCCCAGCCTCCTATTAGTTGAGTCCATTCAGTTCATTTCCGTCTTGCTTGATATTAATGAACATTTTGGCTTTTCAAAAATCCCAAACTTTTTTCCTTTCTATTCTGATGTGACAGTCTCCAAAGTTGTCAGAAACCTGCATTTACGAGCATCTGTTAGAGCTTTACAGCTGATTATAAAACCACCTTTTAAGCAGGATCAGGCCGGGCACTGGGGCTCCCCATCCCAGCATTTTGGGAGGTTGAGGCAGGTGGATCTCCTGAGTTCAGGAATTCAAGACCAGCCTGTCCAACATGGCGAAACCCCATCTCTACTAAAAACACAAAAATTAGCTGGGTGTGGTGGCGGGCACCTGTATTCCCAGCTCCTTGGGAGGCTGAGGCAGGAGAATCACTTGAACCCGGGATGGGGAGGTTGCAGTGAGCTGAGATCACATCATTGCACTCCAGCCTGGGCGACAGAGTGAGACTCCATGTCAAAAAAATATATACATATAAAAATAAAAAGGCCGGGCGCCTGTAATCCTAGCACTTTGGGAGGCTGAGGCGGACAGATTACCAGGTCAAGAGATTGAGACCATCCTGGTCAACATGGTGAAACCCCATCTCTAATAAAAATACAAAAATTAGCTGGGCATCATGGTGCATACCTGTAGTCCCAGCTACTCAGGGGGCTGAGGCAGGAGAATTGCCTGAACCCAGGAGGCGGAGGTTGTGGTGAGCCGATATCGCATCACTGCGCTGCAGCCTGTGTAACAAGAGCAAAACTCCGTCTCAAAAAAAATTTTACACTTCCTTCGGCTCTCCTGACACAGGCCTACTTCCTGTACTTCCTCTGTTCAGGGCATACTTTCTTTGTTTCTTCTGTGCAGGACACACTTTCTGTTTCCTGAGACAGACGTTCTTCCTGTTCTTCCTCCGCGCAGGACAGCTTTCCTGTGTCTCTCCTGTGTAGGACACACTCCCTGTTATCCTCCTGAGACAGAGGTACTTACTGTTCTCCCTCTGTTCAGGACACACTTCTTGTATTTCTCCAGTGCAGGACACACTTCCTCACACTCTCCTGAAACAGACGTCCTTCCTCTTCTTTCTCTGTGCAGGACACCCTTCCTGTTGCTCTTTTGAAACAGACCTACTTTGTGTTCTTTTTCTGGGCAGGACACACTTCCTGTGTTTCTCCTGTGCAGGACCCACTTCCTGGTGCTCTCCTCACACAGACCTACTTTCTGTTTTTTCTCTGTGCAAGACACACTTTCTGTGTTTCTTCTATGCAGGGCACACTTCCTGTTGCTCTCCTGAGACAGACCTTTTTTTCTATTCTTTTTCTGTGCAGGACACACTTTCTGTGTTTCTCATGTGGAGAACCCATGTCCTGTTGCTGTCCTGACACAGACCTACTTTCTGTTCTTTCTCTCTGCAGGACACACTTCCTATTGCTCTCCTGAGACAGATGTACTTTCTGTTCTTCCTCTGTGCAAGACACTCTTCCTGTGTTTCTCCTGTGCAGGACACACTTCTTGTTGCTTTCCTGAGACAGATCTGCTTCCTGTACTTCCTCTGTGCAGGACAGACTTCCTGTGTTTCTCCTATGCAGGACAGACTTCATGATGCTCTCCTGAGACAGACGTACTTCCTGTTCTTCCTCTGTGCAGGACACACTTCCTGTGTTTCTCCTGTGCAGGACACACTTCCTCTTGCTTTTCAGAGACAGACCTACTTCCTGTACTTCCCCTGTGCAGGATTGACTTCCTTTCATTCTGCTTTGCAGAACACACTTCCTGTTGCTCTCCTGAGACTGTCCTTCCTGTTCTCCCTCTCTGCAGAATGCACTTCCTGTGTTTCTTCTGTGCAGGACACACTTTCTGTTGCTCTCCTCACACAGACCTACTTCCCATTCTTTCGCTGTGCAGGACACACCTCCTGTTGCTCTTCAGAGACAGACCTACTTTCTGTACTTCCCCTGTGCAGGACACACTTCCTGTGTTTCTCCTATGCAGGACACACTTCCCATTGGTCTCCTGAGTCAGATGTACTTGCTGTTCTACCTATATGCAGGACAAACGTCCTGTGTTTCTCCTGTGCAGGACACACTTCCTGTTACTCTCCTGAGACCAACTTCCTGTTCTTCTCCTGTGCAGGACATATTTCCTGAGTTTCTTCAGTGCAGGACACACTTCCTTTTGCTCTCCTCACAGCGACCTAATTCTTTTTCTTTCTCTGTGGAAGATACACTTGCTGTGTTTCTTTTGTGCAGGACACACTTCCTGTCACTTCTGAGACAGACGTACTTCCTATTCTTCCTCTGTGCAGAACACACTTCCTGTGTTTTATCTTTGCGGGATATACTTCCTTTTGCTCTCCAGAGACAGACCTACTTCCTGTTCTTTCTCTGTGCAAGACACATTTCCTCAGTTTCTCTTGTGCAGAAAACAATTCCTGTTGCTCTCCTGAGACAGACCTACTTCCTGTTTTTCCTCTGTGCAGGACACACTTCCTATGTTTCTCCTGTGTAGGACACACTTTTTTGTTGCTCTCCTGAGACAGACATAATTTGTGTTCTTCCGCTGTGCGGGACACAATTCCTGTGTTACTCCTTTGCCAGACACATCTCCAATTTTTCTTCTGAGACAGACGTACTTCCTGTTTTTCCTCCATGCAGGACAAACTTCCTGTGTTTCACCTGTGCAGGACACATTTCCTCTTGCTCTCCTGAGACATACTTCCTGTTTTCCTATGTGCAAGACAAACTTCCTGTGTTTCTCCTGTGCGGGGCACACTACCTGTTTTACTCCTGAGACAGACTTGCTTCCTGTTTGTTCTCTGTGCAGGACACACTTTCTGTGTTTTTTTCTGTGCAGGACACGCTTCCAGTTGCTCTCCTGAGACAGACCTTTTTCTGTGCAGCACACACTTCCTGTGTTTCTCCTGTTCAGGACACACTTCCCATTGCTCTCCTGAGACATACATACTTACTGTTCTTTCTCTGTGCAGGGCACACTTTCTGGGTTTCTCACATGCAGGACTTTGTTTCTGTTGCTCTCCTGAGATAGATGCATCTCCTGTTCTTCCTCTGTGCATGACACACTTCCTGTGTTTCTTCAGTGCAGGACACACTTCCTGTTGCTCTCCTGAGACAGGCGTACTTACTCTTCTTTTTCAGTGCAGGACACACTCCTGTTGTTCTCCAGAGAAAAACGTACCTCCTGTTCTTTTTCACTGCAGGAAACACTTCCTGTGTTTCTCCTGTGCAGGACACACTTCCTGTCACTCTCCCGAGACACACGTAGTTCCTATTCTTTTCTGTGCAAGACAGACTTCCTGTGTTTATTCTGTGCAGGACACACTTCTGTTTGCTATTTTGAGACAGACCTACTTCTTGTACTTCCCCTGTGCAGGACGGACTTCCTTTCTTCCTCCATTGCAGGACACACTTTCTGTTGCTCCCCTGATACTGACCTTTCTGTTCTTCCTCTCTGCAGAACACACTTCCTGTGTTTTTGCTGTGCAGGATACACTTTCTGTTGCTCTCCTCACACAGACCTACTTCCTGTTCTTCCTGTGTGCAGGACACACTTCTTGTTGCTCTTCAGAGACAGACCTTCTTCCTGTACTTCCTCTGTGCAGGATAGACTTTCTTTTTCTTGTGCAGGACAAACTTCCTGTTGTTCTCCTGAGACCGACCTACTTCCTGTTTTTCCTCTCAGCAGGACACACTTCCTGTGTTTCTTCTGTGCAGGACACACTTCCTGTTGCTCTTCTGAGACAGATCTTCCTGTACTACCCCATGCAGGATGGACTTTCTTTATTGCAGGACACACTTCCTGTTGCTCCCCTGGTACTGACCTTCCTGTTCTTTTTCTCTGCGGAACACACTTCCTGTGTTTCTCCTGTGTAGGACAAATCTTTTGTCGCCTTCCTCACACAGGCCTACTTTCTGTTGTTTTTCTGTGCAGGACACACTTCCTGTGTTTCTTATATCCGGACAACTTCCTGTTACTCTTTTGAGGGAGGCTTGCTTTCTGTGCTTCCTCTGTGCAGGACACACTTCCTGTTTTTCTCCTGGGCAGCACACACTTCCTGTTGCTCTGATAAGACCTACTTCCTGTACTTTTACTGTGCAGGACTGACTTCCTGTATTTCTCCTGTGCAGGAGACACTTCCTGTTTTTCCTCTGTATGCGACACACTTCCTGTGTTTCTTTCGTGCAGGACACACTTCTTGTTGCTCTCCTGAGACAGGCATAGTTACTCTTTCTTTTCTGTGCAGGACACACTTTCTGTGTTGCTCCACTGCAGGACACACTTCCTGTTGCTCTCCAGAGACAGATGTATCTCCTGTTCTTTCTCACTGCAGGAAACACTTTCTGTGTTTCTCCAGTGCAGGACACACTTCCTGTTTTTCTCCTGGGCAGCACACACTTTCTGTGTCTCTGATGAGACAGACCAACTTCTGGTACTTTTGCTGTGCAGGACACACTTTCTGTTGCTCTCCTGAGACAGACGTACTTCCTGTGTTTCTTCGTTATACAACAGACTTCCTGCATCTCTCCCATGCAGGACACACTTCCTGTTGCTATTCTGAGACTGACCTACTTCCTGTTATTCCTCTGTGTAGGACACCCTTCCTGTGTTTCTCCAGTGTAGGACACACTTCCTGTTGCTCTCCTGAGACAGACATACTTCTTGTTCTTCCTCCGTGCAGGACACACTTTCTGTGTTTCTCCTGGGCAGCACACACTTCCTGTTGCTCTGATGACACAGACCTACTTCCTGTACTTTTGCTGTGCAGGACTGACTTCCTGTGTTTCTCCTGTGCATTGCACATATCCTTTGGCTCTCCTAAGACAGTTGTACTTCCTGTTCTTCCTCTGTGCAGGACACACTCCCTGTGTTTCTCCTGGGTAGGACACACTTCCTGTTGCTCTCCCGAGACAGACGTACTGACTGTACTTCCTCTGTTCAGGACACATTTCCAGTGTTTCTCCAGTACAAGACACACTTCCTGTTTCTCTCTTGAGCCAGACATTCTTGGTGTTCTTGCTCTGTGCATGACACACTTTCTATGTTTCTCCTGTGCAGGACACACTTCCTATCACTCTCCTGAGAGAGATGTACTTTCTTATCTTCCTCTCTGCATGACACACTTCCTGTGTTTCTCCTGTGCAGGACACACTTCCTGTTCCTGTCTTGAGATGGACCTACTTTGTGTTCTTCCTGTTTGAAGGACACACTTCCTGTGTTCTTCCTGTGCAGGACACACTTTCTGTTGCTCTTCTCACACAGAGCTACTTCCTGTATTTCTCTGTGCAGGACACACTTCCTGTGTTTCTTCTGTGCAGGACAAATGTCCTGTTGCTCTCCACACACAGGCCTACTTTTTGTTCTTTTCCTGTGCAGGACACACTTCCTGTGTTTCTCCTGGGCAGCACACACTTCCTGTTGGTCTGATGAGACAGACCTACTTCCTGTACTTTTGCTGTGCAGGACTGACTTCCTGTGTTTCTCCTGTGCAGGAGACACTTCTTGTTGCTCTCCCGAGACAGATGTACCTCCTGTTTTTCCTCTGTATGCGACACACTTCCTGTGTTTCTTGTGTGCAGGGCACACTTCCTGTTGCTCTCCTGAGACAGGCATACTTACCCTTCTTTTCTGTGCAGGACACACTTCCTGTGTTGCTCCAGTGCAGGACACACTTCCTGTTGCTTTCCAGAGACAGATGTATCTCCTGTTCTTCCTCACTGCAGAGAACACTTCCTGTGTTTCTCCTGTGCAGGACACACTTCCTGTCCCTCTCCCGAGACACACATTGTTCCTATTCTTTTCCTGTGCATGACACACTTCCTGTGTTTCTTTGGTGCAGGATTCACTTCTTTTTTCTCTCCCGATTAAGACCTACTCCCTTTTCTTCCTCTGTGCAGGACACACTTTCTGTGTTTCTCCTGGGCAGGACAGACTTCCCGTTGCTCTCCTGAGACAGACGTACCTCTTTTATTTTTTTCTGTGTACGACACACTTTCTGTGTATTTCCCGTGCAGGACACACTTTCTGTTGCTCTTCTCACACAGACCTACTTCCTGTATTCCTCTGTGCAGCACACACTTCCTGTGTTTCTCCTGTGCAGGACACACTTCCCATTGCTCTCCTGAGACATACGAACTTACTGTTCTTTCTCTGTGCGGGGCACACTTTCTGGGTTTCTCACATGCAGGACATTCTTCCTGTTGCTCTCCTGAAATAGATGCATCTCCTGTTCTTCTTCTGTGCATGACACACTTCCTGTGTTTCTCCTGTGCAGGACACATTTTCTGTCACTCTCCAGAGACAGATGTACTTCCTGTTCTTCCTCTATGCAGGACCCACTTCCTGTGTTTCTCCTATGCAGGACACACTTCCTGTTGCTCTCTTGAGATGGACCTACTTTGTGTTCTTCCTGTTGGAAGGACACACTCCCTGTGTTTTTTCTGTGCAGGACACACTTTCTGTTGCTATCCTCAAACAGACCTACTTCCTGTATTGCTCTGTGCAGGACACACTTCTTGTGTTTCCACTGTGCAGGACAAACGTCCTGTTGCTCTGCTGAGACAGACCTACTTCCTGTTCTTTCTCTATGCAGAACACACTTCCTTTGTTTTTCCTATCCGGACAACTTCCTGTTACTCTCCTGAGGGAGACTTGCTTTATGTTTTTTCTCTGTGCAGGACACACTTCCTTTCTTTCTTCTGGGAAGCACACACTTTCTGTGTCTCTGATGAGACAGACCTACTTCCGGTACTTTTGCTGTGCAGGACTGCCTGTGTTTCTCCTGTGCAGGACACACTTTCTGTTGCCCTCCTGAGACAGACATACTTCCTGTTTTTCTTCTGTATACAACAGACTTCCTGCGCCTCTCCCGTGCAGGACACACTTCCTTTTGCTATCCTGAGACAGACCTACTTCCTGTTTTTCCTCTGTGTAGGACACACTTCCTGTTGCTCTCCTGAGACAGACATACTTCTTGTTCTTCCTCCGTGCAGGACACACTTTCTGTGTTTCTTTTTGGCAGCACACACTTCCTGTTGCTCTGATGAGACAGACCTACTTTCTGTACTTTTGCTGTGCAGGACTGACTTTCTGTGTTTCTCCTGTGCATTACACATATTCTTTTGCTCTTCTAAGACAGACGTACTTCCTGTTCTTCCTCTGTGTAGGACACATTCCCTGTGTTTCTCCTGGGTAGGACACACTTTCTGTTTCTCTTCTGAGACAGAGCTACTTTCTGTACTTCCTCTGTGCAGGATGGACTTTCTTTCTTTCTCCATTGCAGGACACACTTCCTGTTGCTCCCCTGATACTGACCTTTTTTCTCTCTGCAGAACACACTTCCTGTGTTTCTTCAGTGCAGGACACAGTTCCTGTTGCTCTCCTCACACAGACCTACTTCTCGTTCTTTCGATGTGCAAAACACACTTCCTGTGTTTCTTCTGTGCAGGACACACTTCCTGTTGGTCTCTTGTGACAGATGTACTTACTCTACTTCCCCTGTGCAGGACACACTTTCTGTGTTTCTCTAGTGTGGGAAACATTTTTTTTTTGCTCTCTGGAGACAGGCCTACTTCTCGTTCTTCCTCTGTGCAGGACATGCTTTTTGTGTTTGTTCTGTGCAGGACACACTTTCTGTTTTTCTCCTGAGGCAGACGTACTTATTCTTTCTCCGTGCAGGACACACTTCCTGTTGCTCTCTTTAGATGGACCTACTTTGTGTTCTTCCTGTTTGAAGGACACACTTTCTGTGTTTTTCTTGTGCAGGACACACTTTTTGTTGCTTTCTTCTCACAGACCTACTATCTGTATTCCTCTGTGCAGGACACACTTTCTGTGTGTTTTTTTTTTTTTTTTTTTTTGTGCAGGAAACATGTCCTGTTGCCCTCCTCACACAAGCCTACTTCCTGGTTTTTTTCTGTGCAGGACACACTTCCTGTGTTTCTTTTATCCGGACAACTTTCTGTTACTCTCCTGAGACTTGCTTTCTGTTCTTCCTCTGTTCAGGACACACTTCCTGTGTTTCTCCTGGGCAGCACACACTTCCTGTTGCTCTGATGAGACAGACCTTCTTCCTGTACTATTTCTGTGCAGGACTGACTTCCCGTGTTTCTCCTGTGCAGAGCACATTTTCTGTTGCTTTTTTGAGACAGACATACTTTCTATTCTTCCTCTGTGCAAGACACACTTCCTGTGTTTTTTCTGTGCAGGATACACTTCCTGTTCACTCTCCCAAGACACACGTCCTTTGTATTTTTTGACTGTGTAGGACACACTTTCCGTGTTCCTTCTTTGCAGGATACACTTCCTTTTGCGCTCAAGAAACAGACCTACTTCCTTTTTTCCTCTTTGCTGGACACACTTTCTGTGTTTCTCCTGGGCAGGACACACTTTCTGTTGCTCTCCTGAGACAGATGTACTTTCTGTTCTTCCTCCATGCAGGACAGACTTTTTTTGTTTCGCCTGTGCACGACACATTTCCTGTTGCTCTCCTGAGACAGACATACTTCCTGTTCTTCTGTGCAAGACACACTTTCTGTGTGTCTTCTGTGCATTACACATATCCTTTGGCTGTCCTCAGATGTACTTCCTGTTCTTCCTCTGTGCAGGACACACTTTCTGTGTTTCTCCTGGGTAGGACACACTTCCCGTTGCTCTTTGAGACAGACGTAATTAGGACACATTTCCTGTGTTTCTCCAGTGCAGAACACAGTTTCTGTTGCTCTCCTGAGACAGACATACTTCCTATTCTTCCTCTGGCAAGACACACTTCCTTTGTTTCTTTCATAGAGCACACACTTTGTTTCTCTCCTGAGACAGACATACTTCCTGTTTTTCTTCTGTGTATGACACACTTTCTGTGGTTCTCCTGTGCAGCACACACTACCTGTTACTGTCCTGAGACAGACCTACTTCCTGTATATTTTTCTGTGTTTCTCCAGTGTAGGACACACTTCCTATTGTTTTCCTGGGACAGACGTACTTACTCTTTTTTTTCTGTGCAGGACACACTTCCTGTGTTTCTCCAGTGCAGGACACACTTTCTGTTGCTCTCCAGAGACAGACGTACTTTCTTTTCTTCCTCTATGCAGAATATACTTTCTGTGTTTCTCCTGGGCAGGACACACTTCCTGTTGCTCTCTTGAGATTTACCTACTTCGTGTGCTTCCTGTTTGAAGGACACACTTTCTGTATTCCTCTGTGCAGGACACACCTCCTGTGTTTCTCCTGTGCAGGACAAACGTCCTGTTACTCTCCTGAGACAGACCTATTTTTTGTTCTTCCTCTATGCAGGACACACTTCCTGTGTTTCTCCTATCTGGACAACTTCCTGTTACTCTCCTGAGGTAAACTTGCTTTCTGTTTTCCTTCTGTGCAGGACACACTTCCTGTGTTTCTTCTGGACAGCACACACTTTGTTGCTCTGATGAGACAGAACTACTTTCCGTACTTTTCCTGTGCAGAACTGACTTCCTGTGTTTTTCCTGTGCAGGACACACTTCCTGTTCCTCTCCTGAATCAGACATGCTTCCTGTTTTTCTTCTGTATACAGCACACTTTTTTGTTTCTCCCATGCCGGACACACTTCCTGTTCCTATCCTGAGACAGATCTACTTCCTGGTTTTTTTCCGTGTAGAACACTGTTCTTGTGTTTTTCCAGTGCAGGACACACTTCCTGTTGCTCTCCAGAGACAGATGTACCTTCTATTTTTCCTCAGTGCAGGAAACACTTCCTGTGTTCCTCCTGTTCAGGACGCACTTCCTGTCGCTCTCCCAAGGCACACGTAGTTTCTATTTTTTCTCTGTGCAGGACACACTTTCTGTGTTTCTCCTGTGCAGGATACACTTCCTTTTGCTCTCCAGAGACAGACCTACTTTCTATTCTTCCTCTGTGCAGGACACACTTCCTGTGTTACTCCGGGGCAGGACACACTTCCTGTTGCTCTCCTGAGACAGAAGTACTTTCTGTTCTTCCTCTGTGCAGGAAACACTTTCTGTGTTTCTTTTGTTGAGGACACACTTCCTGTGTCTTTCCTGAGACAGAGGTACCTCTTGTTCTTCCTCTGTGCAGGACACTTCGTGTGTTTCTCCTGTGCAAGAAACACTTCGTGTTACCCACCTGAGACAGACATATCTTCTGTTCTTTCTCTGTGCAGGACACACTTCCTGTGTTTTTTCTTTGCAGGATATACTTCCTTTTGCTCTCCAGAGACAGACCTACTTTCTGTTCTTCCTCTTTGCAAGACACACTTTTTGAGTTTCTCCTGTTCAGGAACACTTCCTGTTGCTCTCCTGAGACAGACTTACTTCCTGTTCTTCCTCTGTGCAGGGCACACTTTCTGTTTCTCTTCATACAGACCTACTTCCTGTACGTTCTCCGTGCAGGACCGTCTTGCTGTGTTTCTCCTGTGCAGGACACACTTCCTGATGCTGTCCTGAGACAGACGTACTTCCTGTTTTTTCTCTTTGCAGGACATTCTTCATGTGTTTCTTCTGTGCGGGACACACTTCCTGTTGCCCTTCTGAGACAGACGTACTTACTGTTTTTTTTCTGTGCAGGACACACTTTCTGTGTTTCTCCTGTGAAGGACACACTTTCTGTTACCCTCCTGAGACAGACGTACCTTCTGTTCTTTCTCTGGCCAGGACACACTTCCTGTGTTTCTCCTGTGTAGGACACACTTCCTGTGTTTCTCCTGTGTAGGACACACTTCTTGTTGCTCTCCTGAGACAGACGTTCTTGCTGTTCTTTCTCTGTGCATGACATACTTCCTGTGTTTTTTTATTTTTTTTTGTGCAGGACACACTTCCTGTTAATCTCCTGACAGACATACTTCCTCTTTTTCCTCTGTGCAGGACTCACTTCCTGTTGCTTCCCTGAGACTGACGTCCTTTCTGTTCTTCCTCTGTGCATGACACACTTTCTGTGTTTTTCTTGTGCAGGACACACTTCCTGTTGCTCTCCTGACAGACGTACTTTCTGGGGTTTTTTTCTGTGCAGGACTCGCTTCCTGTGTTTCTCCTGTATAGGACACACTTCCTGTTGCTGTCCTGAGTCAGATGTACTTCCTTTTCTTTCTCTGTGCAGGACACACTTCTTCTGTTTCTCCTGTGCTAGACACACCTCCTGTCACTCTCCTAAGACAGACATATTCCTACCCTGTGCAAAGCAGACATTTTTTATTCTTCCCTTGTGCAAGACACAGTTTCTGCTTTTGTTCTGTGAAGGGTACTCCTCTTCTTTCAGCTCTGTTAATGACAGATTTTGTGTGCCTCTCCTATGCAGCACACACTTTCTATTTCCCATCTGTGCAGGACACACTTCTTGTCTCCCCTGTACAGGACACATCTCCTGTTTATCCTCTATGCAGGACACAATTTTTGTTCCTACCCTGTGTAAGACATACTTCCTGCGTCTCCTTTTAGCAGGACACACTTACTTATCTTCCCTTGTGAAGCACACACTTTCTGTTCTTCCCCTGTGCAGGCCACATTTCTCGTTATTCTTCTAATGTTGACACACTTTCAGTTCCTCTCCTGTGCAGGACTTATTTCCTGTGACTCTTCTTTGCAGGACACACTCCCTGTTCCTACCGTGTGCAGCACACACTTTCTATTGCCATGGAGGCATGGTCTGGGCGTGGTCTCGCAGCAGGTCATTGGAGGCGTGGCTTGGGCGAGATATCGCGGGAGGTCGAGGGAGGCGTGGTCTGGGCGTGGCCTCGCAGAGGCGGAAGTCCGGAGGCGGTATTTCCGGAGCCGCGCTGCTCTTGTCGCTGGCTCCGGGCTCAACTCTGCGACTTCCCGGCTCCCAGCGTGGACGCCATGGTGCTGTTCCCGGTGACCTGGAAGCTGCTGCACAAACGCGTGGTGCTGGCCAACGCCTCTCCACGCCGCCAGGAGATCCTCAGCAACGCGATGCGGCCTGGGCCTAGGCGAGGCGACGGACCGGGGACGGAGGGGCCGAACCAACTGGGCCCGCGACTCACAACCCCTAGGGATGGGGGAGGGGAGAGTGATCCGGGACCCCTAAGGATCGGGAAGGGGAGAGTGATCTGGGACCCCTAGGGATGGGGGAGGCGAGAGTAACCCGGGACCCCTAGGGATGGGAAAGGGAGAGTGACCCGGGACCACTAGGGATGGAGGAGGTGGGACTGACCCGAGACCGCTAGAGACAGGGGAGGGGAGAGTTACCCGGGATCCTTAGGATGGGGGAGGGGAGACTGATCAGGAATCCCTAGGGATACGGGGTGAGAGTGACCCAGATTTCCTAGGGATGGGGCAGGGGAGTTACCCAGGACCCCTAGGGATGTGGGGAGGGGGCAGAGTGACCCAGGACTTCTAGGGATGTGGGAAAGAAGAGGGACCTAAGTCTTCTATGGATGGAGTGGGTCTTAGTGGCTGAAGGTTGGCTTTGCAGGTGGCCTGTGGGATGTGTTTCCTAGAACCCTGGGTGGTGGAGATTTGATTGTGGGTGGTAGGCGCTAAGGCAGTGGGTGTCTGCTTCTTCTGCCTCAGCCTCCCAAAGTGCTGGGATTACAGGTCTGAGCCACCACACCCAGCCAAGAATAAATTCATTTTTACATAGGCCCTTTAAATTGGCTTTGATGGAACTTTGTTCCGCACAAAGAATCTAAGGAAGGACCTTTTTTAATTTGAGACGGAGTCTCACTCTGTCGCCCAGGCTGGAGTGCCCTGGCACAATCTCAGCTCACTGCAATCTCCGGTCCCCCCTCCCCCTGGCTTCAAGTGATTCTCTGCTTCAGCCTCCCGAGTAGCTGGGATTACAGGTGCCTGCTAATGCACCCAGCCAAGTTTTGTATCTTTAGTAGAGATGGGGTTTCAACATGTTGGCCAGGCTAGTCTTGAACTCCTGACATCATGATCCACCCGCCTCAGCCTCCCAGAGTGCTGGGATAACAAGCGTCAGCCACCACCCCCGGCCCCAGAAAGGACCTTTTTAAAGCTGAGCCCACCATCACCATTAAATACCTATGAGTTGGGCAAATTCCCTTCCTCTTGAGGTTTCAGGATAATTTGGGGTTCCTGGCCTGTGAGAAAGGGACAGTCTTAGCGCAGATCAGGGACTCTGTATGGTAACTGTGTACACAGAAGATGAGGCCAGTTTCCAACGGTTTTATTGGCTCCATAAGTCAAGTTGGATATTTTTTTTTATTCTTTCGAGACGAGTCTTGCTCTCTCACCCAAGTTGGAGCACAGTGGCACAGTCAGCTCACTGCAACCTCCGCCTCCCGAGTTCAAGTGATTCTCCTGCCTCACCCTCCCCAGTAGCTGGCACTACAGGCACCTGCCACCATGCCCAGCTCATTTTTTTGCATTTTTAGTAGAGACGGGGTTTCACCATGTTGGCCAGGATGGTCTCGATCTCTTGACCTCGTGATCCGCCCGCCTCAGCCTTCCAAAGTGCTGGGATTACAGGCTTGAGCCATTGTGCCTGGCTAATTTTTTTTTTTTTTTTTTCGTGGCAAGACCCCTGCTCACCGTGAACTCCACCTCCCGGGTTCAAGCAATTCTCCTGTCTCAGCCTCCTGATTAGCTGGGATTACAGGCACCTGCCCTCATGCCCAAGTGCTGAGATTACAGGTGTGAGCCACCACACCTGGCCAATTTTTGTATTTTTAGTAGAGATGGGGTTTCAGCAGCTTGGCCAGGCTGGTCTTGAACTCCTGACCTCGTGATCCACCCACCTTGGCCTCCCAAAGTGCTGGGATTACAGGCTTGAGCCACCGTGCCCGGCCGATTCCAGCCGTTTTAAGGCCCTTTTGCTCCATCTGCCCCGGAAAAGTACCCATCCAGCAAATGACAACTCAAAGCCCGATTCTCCCAGCACCGCACGCCTGCAATCACAGGAATGGGCCAGCAGGGGGCAGTTGAGTCCATGGGTGGAAAAACGCGTGACTGGTTGTCTTTAAGGTTGCGGGATTTGAGTAATAAAAACCAGCTTCTCTGCTGGGGACGGTGGCTCATCCCGGGAATCCCAGGATTTTGGGAGGCCAAGGTGGGCGGATCATGAGGTCGGGAGTTCGAGACCAGCCTGGCCAACATGGTGAACCCCTGCATCTACTAAAAATACAAAAATTAGCCAGGAATGGTCTCAAAGAAGAAAAATTAAAAACAGCTTCTCTTTACAGCCCACTTTAGGGCCTCCCAATGCAGAAAAAATGACGTAGAATAATTTGAGTCGGGAATGGTGGCTCATGCCTGGTCTCGAACTCCTGACCTCAGATGATCCACCCACCTCAGCTTCCCAAGCCTCGGCAGTTTGGGAGGCTGAGCTGGACGGATCACCTGAGGTCAGGAGTTCGAGACCAGCCTGGCCAACACGGTGAAACCCCATGTCTACTAGAAATACAAAGTTAGCTGGGCGTGGTGGTGGGTTCCTGCATCTCCCCAGCTACTCAGGAAGCTGAGGCAGGAGAATCGCTTGAACTGAGGAGGCAGAAGTTGCAGTGAGCAGAGATTGCGCCATTGCACTCCAGCCTGGGTGACGGAGCTAGACTCCGTCAAAAAAAAAAAAAAAAAAAAATTAGCTGGGCGTGGTGGCTGAAACGAGAGAATCGCTTTAACCTGGGAGGCGGAGGTTACAGTGAGCTGAGATGGCACCGGTTTACGTCAGCCTGGGTGACAGAGACTCCATCCCAGAACAAAGAAACAAAAAAGGCCAGGTGCGGTGGCTCATGCCTGTAATCCCAGCACTTTGGGAGGCTGAGGTGGGTGGATCATCTGAGGTCAGGAGTTCGAGACCAGCCTGAACAATGTGGTGAAGCCCCGTCTCTACTAAAAATACCAAAATTAGCCTGCTGTGGTGGTGGGTGCCTGTAGTCCCAGCTACTCTGGAAGCTGAGGCAGGAGAATCACTTGAACCCAGGAGGCGAAGGTTGCAGTGAGCTGAGATCCCAGCACTTTGGGAGGCTGAGGCAGGTGAATCACTTGAAGTCAGGCATTCGAGACCAGCCTGGCCAACATGGTGAAACCCCATCTCTACTAAAAACACAAAAAATTAGCCGGGCGTGGTGGCACGTGCCTGTAATCCCAGCTACTCGGGAGGCTGAGGCAGGAGGATCGCTTGAACCTGGGGGGCAGAGGTTGCAGTGAGTTGAGATCGAACCACTGCACTCCAGCCTGGGTGACTGACCAAGAGTCATCTTTTCCCCCAAAAAAGGAATGGCTGCTCCATAGGCAGAGCAGCCTGGAGGGCGGCTGTGACCCGGCTGTATGGTTATTTCTTGATATTCTAAACAAGGGGTGGATTATTCAGGACTCTCCTTCTTAGACCATCGAGGGTGACTTCCTGACCTTGCCATGGTGTCTGTAAACTGTCCTGCTGCTGGTGGGAGTGCAGCAGGGAGGCGGTTAGAGGTGACGAAGGTGGCCATCTTGGGTTTCCTGGGTTTCATCCGGCTTTTTTTTTTTTTTAAGACGGAGTTTTGCTCGTTACCCAGGCTGGAGTGCAATGGCACGATCTTGGCTCACCGAACCTCCGCCTCCTGGGTTCAAGCAGTTCTCCTGCCTCAGCCTCCTGAGTAGCTGGGATTACAGGCAAGCGCCACCATGCCCAGCTAATTTTTTGTATTTTTAGTAGAGACGGGGTTTCACCATGTTGACCAGGATGGTCTCGAACTTTTGACCTCAGGTGATCCGCTGGCCTCGGCCTCCCAAAGTGCTGGGATTACTGGCATGAGCCACCGTGTCCAGCCCAGCATGTAAATTCTGTCTCTGAGCTTTATAGCTTACTGTCTCCTGCCTCCCGTTCCTTCCCCTGAGAAAAGAGAGGCACAGTTGTTTTTAGCTAAGAGGAAACTTGAGGGCAGGAAAACAGAAAGTCCCTGCTGAGCCCACGCCCCTCATTGCAAAGAGAGAACTGGGGATTCCCAGCAAGGGAAATGCCGAGGAGATGCCACAGGGAAGGCTGAGTCTGTTGAAGCAGTGACATTTTATGGGCCGCGTTTTCATCAGGCAAAAGATGTCCCCGTCCCCTGTTCGCAGACCAGGACAGACACCTGCAGGAAGTGGCTGAGAGGTACTGAGATGAGTGTCAGAGCTCAGTCCGACCAACACGTCACTCAGGGAGGGCCACGTTCTGGGCTTAGCGTTGCAGGTGCAGGACGCACAGAACCATGGTTTCTGGAAAGGCAGGGAACTATAAATAAACAAATAATGTCGTCTGAAGGTGACGTGGGAGGGAGGCGGAGAACTGAGAACTGTACCTTCCATCAAGATGGAATCATGGCGACCCACTTTACCCTCCAATATGAAGCCAGCAGGCAAAACCAGGAAAAATGCAACTGTGTTAGTTTCTTTTTTTTTTTTTTTTTTTTTTTTTTTTGAGACAAAGTCTCACTCTTGTTGCCCAAGCTGCAGTGCAGTGAACGATCTCAGCTCACTGCAACCTCTGCCTCCTGGGTTGAAGCCATTCTCCTGCCTCAGCCTCCTGAGTAGCTGGGATTATAGGTGTCCACCGCAATGCCTGGCTTTTTTTTTTTTTTTTTTTCTTTATTTTGAGATGAAGTCTTGCTCTGTTGCCCAGGCTGGAGTGCAATGGCGCCATATCGACTCACCCCAACCTCTGCCTCCTGGGTTCCAATGATTCTCCTGCCTCCGCCTCCTGAGCAGCTGGGATTACAGGCATGTGCCACCACGCCCGGATAATTTTTGTACTTTTAGGAGAGAAAGGGTTTCACAATATTAGCAAGGCTAGTCTTGAACTCCTGACCTCAGGTGATCTGCCCACCTAGGCCTCCCAAAGTGCCGGGATTACAGGAATGAGCCACTGTGCCCAGTGTTTTTTAAAAATATTTTTAGTAGAACCGACATCTCAGCCGATTGGCCTACCTGGTCTTGAACTCCTGACTTCAGGCAATCCGCCCACCTCAGCCTCCCAAAGTGCTGGGATTGCAGGCCTGAGCCACAGCACGCAGCTGTGTTACTTTCTTAAGTCTGCAGTAATAAATTAACACAGGTTAGGAGGTTTCCAAAAAAAAAAAGATTTATCCTTTCCCCGTCCTGGAGACCACAAATCTGAGATCTAGGTGGCTCACAGCTGCATTCACTCTGGAGGCTCCTTCCTGCCTCTCCCAGCTCCTGGGGACTCCAGCATCCCTGGGCTTGTGGCCCCACCACTGGAGTCTGTGCCTCCTCCTCTGTGGCCTCCTCCTCTGTGTCTTTGTGTCCTCTTCAGTCTTTTAGAAGGACAGCTGTCATTGGATTCAGGTCCCACACTAATCCAGGATGATCTTGCCTTGAGATCTTTAAGTCGTCACATCTGCAAACACCCTGTTTCCAAATAAGGTCCCATTTCGAGGTTCTGGGCTTTAGGATTCAGACACATCTTCTGTGACGACCAGTGTCAATCTTTTAAGAGGCCAAGGTGGGTGGATCACCTGAGGCCGGGAGGTCAAGACCAGCCTGATCAACATGGAGAAACCCCGTCTCTACTAAAAGTACAAAATTAGCCAGGTGTGGTGGCGGGCACCCGTAATCTTGGCTGCTGGGGAGGCTAAGGCAGGAGAATCACTTGAATTCAAGAGGTGGAGGCTGCGGTGAGCAGAGATGGTACCATTGCACTCCAACCTGGGCAACGAGGGGAAAACTCCATCTCAAAAAAAAAAAAAAAAAAAAAAATAGGACAGTTAGAAGCTACTGTTTAAATGCTAAACAAATGGACTGGGTGTGGTGGTCACACGTGTAAGCCCAGCACTTTGGGAGGTCAGTGGAGGCAGATCCCTTGAGGCCAGGAGTTTGAGACCAGCCTGGCCAACATAGTGAAACCCCATTTCTACTAAAAATACAAAAATTAGCTGGGCGTGGTGGTGTGCATTTGTAATCCCAGCAACTCGGGAGGCTGAGGCAGGAGAATGGCTTGAACCTGGGAGGTGGAGATTGCAGTGAGCCAGGATCGCACCACTGCACTCCAGCCTGGGTGACAAAGCAAGACTCTGTCTAAAAAAAAAAAAAAAAAAAAAAAATTTGAACACATGAACAAAGGAAAATAATAAAATCACATTCTGAGATTCCAGGCAAACATACATTTGGTGGTAAGGGAATTGTCCCATCCCACGGAACCATGATTTTTATGTCATGAAAGTTTAAAAGGGAAGAAGTGGGCAGGTTTCGGTGGCTCCCGGCTGTCACCCCAGCACTTTGGGAGGCTGAGGCAGGCTGATCACCTGAGGTCAGGAGTACAAGACCAGCCTGGCCAACATGATGAAACCCCGTCTCTACTAAAACGATAAACATTATCTGGATGTGGTGGTGCATGCCTGTAATTCCAGCTACCAGGGAGGGTGAGGTGAGAGAATCGCTTAAACCCAGGAGGCAGAGGTCGCAGTGAGCTGAGATTGTGCCACTGCACTCCAGCCTGGGCAACAAGAGCAAACCTCCATGTCCAATAAATAAATAAATATAAATACATAAAATAAAAGGGAAGAAGGATCATGGCCCCACAGATGAAAAGGACGCCAGGGGCCAAGCTCAGTGATCCACACCTACCTTCTCAGCACTTTGGGAGGCTGAGGCAGGCGGACGCCAGGTGAGGAGTTCACAACCAGCCTGGCCAACATGGCGAAACCCCATCTCTACTAAAATAAATGCAAAAGTTAGACAGGGGCTACTGTAATCCCGGCTACTCTGAACCTGGGAGGTGGAGGTTGCAGTGAGCCAAGATCGTACCACTGCACTCCAGCCTGGGCAACAAGAGCGAACTTCCATCTCCAATAAATAAATAAATATAAGGCCAGGCACAGTGGCTCACGCGTGTCATCCCAGCACTTTGGGAGGCCGAGGCGGGTGGGTCGCCTGAGGTCAGGAGTCCTAGACCAGCCTGGCCAGCATGGTGAAACCCCATTTCCACTAAAAATATAAAAAATTAGCCAGATGTGGTGGCGGGCGCCTCTACTCCCAGCTACTGGGGAGGCTGAGGCAAGAGAATCACTTGAACCCACGAGGCAGAGGTTCCTGTGAGCTGACATCTCACAATTGCACTCCAGCCTGGGCTACAAGAGTGAAACTCTGTCTCAAAAAAAAAAAAAGAAAAGAATAATAGGTTTTAGGGGTCATGAAGTCTCTAGGTCCAAGAGTCTAAACTACCAGTTTAGATTCAACCAGTTTTGCGACAACCACCCATGAACAGAACATGGGAGGAAAAACTCCCTTTAACCACCTGTGATTCCATCTGCAGCCTGAGCAATCAGTGCTCCCCGCTTCCCAAGCGTCTACCTGCCAGATTTTATTTGTTTGTTTGTTTATTTAGGAGACAGAATCTCGGCCGGGCGCGGTGGCTCACACCTGTAATCCCAGCATTTTGGGAGGCCGAGGCAGGCGGATCACCTGAGGTCGGGAGTTCGAGACCAGCCTGGCCAAAAGGGTGAAACCTTGTCTCTACTAAAAATACAAAAATTAGCTGGGCATGGTGGCAGGTGCCTGTAGTCCTAGCTACTCGGGAGGCTGAGGCAGGAGAAGCGCTTGAACCCAGGAGGTGGAGGTTGCAGTGAGCTGAGATCATACCCGTCTCCAAAATAAAAATAAAAATGGCCACAAGGAAATTCCGTGACCTACCTTGTTTGGCTAAAGGTCCTAAGACTCTCATTCCAGAGATGGTCCTACCCTCACCCAGAGAAAGGAAGGCTGGCCAGAGAGGTTGAGAAGAATCTAGACAGACTGGCCTCGCCGGGTTTCCTCCCTAGCCCATAGCATTAGACCAGCCCCCTTCCCTCCGGTTCTGTTTCTACACAGCTGTCCACATCGTCTTAAACCTAAGCATTAAAATGAACAGTTTCACTCCGGGCACAGAGGCTCACAGCTGTAATTTTAACGCCTTGTGAGGCAGAGGTGGGTGGATCGCCTGAGGTCGGGAGTTCGAGACCAGCCTGGCCAACACGGAGAAACCCCATCTCTACTAAAAATACAAACCTTAGCTAGGCCTAGTGGCCCATGCCTGTAATCCCAGCTACTCGGGAGGCTGAGGCAGGAGAATCGCTTGAACCCGGGAGGTGGAGGCTGCAGTGAGCCGAGATCATGCCACTGCAATCCAGCCTGGGCGACAGAGCGAGACTCCATCTCAAAAAAAGAAAGATAGAAAGAGAGAAAGAAAAGAAAGAAAGAAGGAAGGGAGGGAGGGAGGGAAAGAAAGAAGAAAGAAACAAACAAACTTAGCAAATAACCCTGCTTCTCATCTGTTCTGAGAAGCTTCCTCTCAGCTGCTAACCTTTAGGGTACACTACCAGAGAAGTGAGGTTTGAAATCCCGTGACTCCCGACTTCTGGTAATCCTCGGTGACAGAAAACTAGAAAGGAGGCTGGGCGCGGTGGCTCACACATGTCATCCCAGGACTTTGGGAGGACGAGGCAGGCGGATCACCTGAGGTCGGGAGTTCGAGACCAGCCTGACATACGTGACGAAACCCTGTGTGTACTAAAAATACAAAAATTACCTGGGCATGGTGGCAGGTGCCTGTAGTCCCAGCTACTCCAGAGGCTGAGGCAGGACAATCACTTAAACAGGGGAGGTGGAGGTTGCAGTGAGCCGAGATGGCACCATGGCACTGCAGCCTGGGAGACAGAGCAGGACTCCAAGTCAAAAAATAAAAATAGCCGGGCGCGGTGGGTCACGCCTGTAATCCCAGCACTTTGGGAGGCCGAGGCGGGTGGATCGCGAGGTCAAGAGATCGAGACCATCCCGGTCAACATGGTGAAATCCAGCCTCTACTAAAAATACAAAAAATTAGCTGGGCATGGTGGCGCGTGCCTGTAATCCCAGCTACTCTGCAGGCTGAGGCAGAAGAATTGCCCGAACCCAGGAGGCGGAGGCTGCGGTGAGCCGAGATCGCGCCATTGCACTCCAGCCTGGGTAAGAAGAGCGAAACTCCATCTCAAAAAATAAATAAATAAGGTTTGAAACGTCGCCCTGAGCCGAGCCGAAGTCAGGACCCAGCCTCAGGCTTTCCTTTACAGCAACACGAATGCAAGAAGTCTCAGGTCTTGTGGAAACGGGGGAGAAGGCGGTGCACATGCAGTGTTTCACTGGTGCTGCTACCCAGCTGCCATTTTCCGTTGCATGAAGCCTGTGGTCACACATCTCTACTCTGCCTGCTTCTCTTTTTTAATAGAGAGTTTCGCTCTTGCCCAGGCTGGAGTGCACGGACGTGATCTCGGCCCGCTGCCACCTCTGCCTCCCAGGTTCAAGCGATTCTCCTGCCTCAGCCTCCCAAGTGGCTGGGATGACAGGCACCTGCCACTACCCCCGGCTAATTTTGTATGATTATTATCATTTTACTTTTTTGAGACGGAGTTTCACTCTTGTTACCCAGGCTGGAGTGCAATGGCGCGATCTCGGCTCACCGCAACCTCCGCCTCCTGGGTTCAGGCAATTCTCCTGCCTTAGCCTCCCGAGTAGCTGGGATTACAGGCACGTGCCACCATGCCCAGCTAATTTTTGTATTATTAGTAGAGATGGGGTTTCACCAGGTTGACCAGGATGGTCTCGATCTCTTGACCTCGTGATCCACCCGCCTTGGCCTCCCAAAGTGCTGGGATTACAGGCGTGAGCCACTGCACCCAGCCTTGTATGATTATTTTTTTTAGTGAGCCACTGAGCCCGGCCTGCTTGGTTCTCCTTAGGACTTTGTAGACAGCACAAAAAGCATCTGTATTTCTGTGTCTGTGCAAGCTTGTGTGCAGGTGTGTGTGTGCAGATGTGTGTGTGGTTGTGTGTATGGACATGTGCAGTGTGTACAGGCATGAGGGGACGTGTTTGTGCAGGTGTGTGTGCAGGACTGTATGTGTACAGATGTGTGTGCAGTATATAGGTATATGTCCATGTGTAGTATGTGTGCACACGTGAACTGTCTGCAGGTGTCTGGGGATGTGTGTGTATGTGTGTGTGTATGTCTGTGTGCAGAGCTGTGTGCACGTGTTTGTGTGTGCAGATGCGTGTACAGGAGCATGTGTGTACAGATATGTATGTGTGTGCAGGAGTGTGTGTGCACGTGTGAGCAGGAGGGTGTGTGTGCAGGTGTGCATACAGGAGTGTGTGTGCAGATATGCATGTGTGTGCAGGAGGGTGTGTGTACAGGTTTGTGTGCAGGTTGTGTGTAGATGTGTAGGCAGATGTTCATGTATAGTTGTTCGGGCATGTGGAGATGTGTGCAGATGTGTGTGCAGGTGTTTTTGTGTGCAGGAGGCCATATGTGCAGCTATGTGTGCAGATGTGTTTGCAGACGTGCATGTGTGTGCAAGAGAGTGTGTACAGGAGACTGTGCAAGTCTGTGTACAGTTGTGTGTGCAGGTGTGTATACAGATTTATGTGCAGGTGTGTGGGTGTGTAGGCAGATGTGCATGTATAGTGTGTGGGCACATGCACACTGTGCAGGCATGTGGAGATGTGTGCACACATGTGTGCAGGTGTTTTGTGCAGATGTGTGTACATCTGTGTCTGCAGGAATGTGTGTGTGCAGGTGTGTGCAGGAGTGTGTGTGCAGGAGCGTGTACAGGTGTGTGTGCAGGAACCTGTGTGCACATGTGTGTGCAGGAGTGTGCAGGTGTGTTCAGGAGTGTGTGTGCAGGTGTGTACAGATGTATGCAGGTGTGTGCACGGGAGTATGTGTGCACAGTTGTGTGTGCAGGTGTGTGTGCAAGGGTCTGTGTGCACAAGTGGGTGCAGGAGTGTGCATACAGAGGTATGCAGGTGTGTGCATAGGAGTGTGTGTGCAGATGTGTGTAAAGATATGTATGCAGCTGTGCGCAGGAGTTTGTGCAGGTGTGTGTACAGGTTTGTGTGTGCAAGGGTCTGTGTACACAAGTGTGTGCAGGAGTATATGTGCAGGTGTGTGTACAGATGTATGCAGCTGTGTGCGCAGGAGTGTGTGCAGGTGTGTGTACAGGTTTGTGTGTGCAAGGGTCTGTGGACACACGTGTGTGCAGGAGTATATGTGCAGGTGTGTGTACAGATGTATGCAGGTGTGTGCGCAGGAGTGTGTGTGCAGGTGTGTGCACAGAGTGCGTGTGCCCACATGTGTGTGCAGCTGTTTGCCGGCGTGTGTCTGCGTCTGCAGATGTGTGTAAGATTCACACTTGAGCTGACCACAAAGCCGCTCCGTGGAGCGGAGGTCAAGAGCCGATGATCTCACTCACAATTATAGTTTCCCAATCCTATGAAATGAGGAAGCCGAGGCAGGAGGCGGGCAGGCCATTAGGACAGAGAGGAGCCGTGAAAGGAGGTGCCCAGGCTGGAGTCCCCCGGAGAAGAGAAGGAAAGCAAGGGGGGCAGCAGGTGCCCTGGGGTAAGATGAATTCTTTAATGTTCTCCTATTTCAGCCTGTGGAGCCACCAGGGTCCGTGTTTCTGCTTCTGTCCCTGGATCTAAAACAAAGACACAGAAACACAAAATATGATTTGAAACTTGCGTGGACTTGAGCAAAAGTCAGCTCGGCTGCCCCGAAGAGTCAGCCCCAGGGATACTCGGCTATAAGCTGTATTCTGCCTTCCTTATAAGCCGGTTAAGAAAAAAAAGTGGGGGTGAGGGAGGTGTTGGGGGACAGGGATTGGGCTTCTGTGAAGCTGTTTGCCAGGAATTCTCCTGGATTGAAAGAAAAAGAAACAACTGATGAAGCATTGGCTGTACATTGCTAAGCTCCAATGAGTTGGGTGGAGCGTCCGGCGCGGTATTCTTAGGTGAATTCATAGGTGTTTGTGGCAACGGGAAGCAGTTTCAAAGGGTGAATGCAGGCCGGGCGCCGTCGCTCTCGCCTGTAAACCCAGCACTTTGACAGGCAGAGGTGGGGAGGATCATGAGGTCAGGAGTTGGAGACCAGCCTGGCCAACACGGTGAAACCCCGTCTCTACTAACAGGACGATAATTAGCTGGACCTGTTGCCAGGTGCCTGTGACCTCAGCTACTCGAGAGGCAAGATTATTAAGAAAGTGAAGGGGCCAGCCGTGGTGCTTCACGCCTGTAATCCCAGCACTTTGGGAGCCCGAGGTGGGGAGGATCACGAGGTCAGGAGTTCGAGACCAGCCTGGCCAACCGGTCTTGAAACCCCGCCTCTACTAAAGCCACAGAAATTAGCTGGGTGTGCCAGATACGAGACTTAGATTCAATGAGACAGAAAATTAATAAGGATATCAAGGACTCAAACTCAGATCCGGAACAAGTAAACTTAATAAATATTTATAGAGCTCTCCACTTCAAATACACAAAATATACATTCTTGTCGATACCACATCACACCTACCCATAAGTTTAAATGAAACATTGATTGGCCATTATTAATACCCAATTTTTTTCAAAATAAAGCAATATTTCCATTTACTCTCCCTCTTTTTCTTCCTTTTTCTTCCTCTCCTTTACTTATTATTTTTTTTCTTTCTTTCTCTCAAAAAAAAAGAAATCAACTTGTAAACCTCTAGATCCAGGTCCGCAATGTCTCTCTCATTGCTTGATTTCCTTCCTTCCCTTCTCTCCCTCCCTCCTTCCCTCCATGCTTCCTCCTCCTTTCTTCCTTCATCCCTTCCTTCCTCCCTACCGTCCTTCTTCCCTCCCTTCCTGCCCTCCTCCCCCGCCCAAAAAAAAAAAAATTAGCTGGGTGTGGTGGTGGGCCCCTGTAGTCCCAGCTACTTGGGAGGCTGAGGCAGGAGAATCACTTGAACCCAGGAGGTGGAGGTTGTGTTGACCTGAGTAACAAAAGAGAAACTCCGTCTCAAAAAAAAAAAAAAAAAAAAGATGATTAAAAAGGAATCACGGGGAAATGTGCTTCTCTTCAAGGGTTTGTTTTAAAGGATTAATCTTTCTCATCACTATGTTTTGCAAGAATACATATTATCTTTTATTTATTTTTATTTTTTATAAGACAGGGTTTCACCATGTTGGCCAGGCTGGTCTTGAACTCCTGACCTCAGGTGATCCGCCCACCTCGGCCTCCCAAAGTGCTGAGATTACAGGTGTGAGCCACTGTACCTGGGCCAGTATGTTCATCTTTAAAGCAAAATGTATTCTTTTTTTTTTTTTTTGAGATGGAGTTTCCCTCTTGTTACCCAGGCCGGAGTGCAATGGTGCGATCACGGCTCACCACAGCCTCCACCTCCTGGGTTCAGGCGATTCTCCCGCCCCAGCCTGCAGAGTAGCTGGGATTACAGGCACGCACCACCATGCGCAGCTAATTTTTGTATTTTTAGTAGAGACGGGGTTTCACCATGTTGTCCAGGATGGTCTCGATCTCTTGACCTCGTGATCCACCCGCCTTGGCCTCCCAAAGTGCTGGGATTACAGGCTTGAGCCACCGCGCCCGGCCAAAATGTATTCTTTTATTATTTATTATAATTACTGTTTGAGATGGAATCTCACTCTGTCTCCTAGGCTGGAATGCACTGGCATGATCTCGGCTCACTGAGACCTCCGCCTCCAAGGTTCAGGCAATCCTCCTGCGTCAGCCTCCTGAGGAGCTGGGATTACAGGTGCCTACCACCACGCCTGGCTAATTTTTGTATTTTTGGTAGAGATGGGTTTCATTATGTTGGTCAGGCTGGTCTCAAACTGCTGACCTTGTGATCCACCTGCCTCAGCCTCCCAAAGTGCTGGGATTACAGGCGTGAGCCACCGTGCCCGGCCACAAAATGTATTCTTAAACTAGGAATTCTTTTATTCTGAAGACCTCAAGATACCAGGAGGTTGATGTGTCTGTTCCATTCCGCATCTGTTTAGTAAACACTATTCATCTGCTCAAACATCTTGTGTCTGGGAATACCTGACCTCCTGGGAATGCAGAGCTGGCACCAGCCTCATTTTTACCAGCCCGTATTCAAGATGGAGTCCCCCTAAGCCTGGCATGGTGTAATCCCAGCACTTTGGGAGGCCGAGGCAGGCAGATCATGTGTGGTCAGGAGTTTGAGACCAGCCTGGCCAACAAGGTGAAATTCTGTCTCTACTGATAATACAGAAATTGGCCAGGGGTGGTGGTGGGCACCTGTAATTCCAGCTACTTGAGAGGCTGAGGCAGGATAATCACTTGAACCCAGGAGGCGGAAGTTGCAGTGAGCTGAGATCATGCCATTGCACTCCAGCCTGGGTGACAGCAAAACTCTGTCTCAAAAAAAAAAAAAAAAAGGTAAGAAAGAAAACATTTCAGGCTGGGCAAGGTGGCACATGCCTGCAATCCCAATATTTTGGAAGGCTGATGTGGAAGGATCACTTGAGGCCGGGACTTCCTGACCAGCCTGGGCAACATGGTGAGACCCTCCCCTCCCCTGCCATGTGTCTATAAGTTTAAATTATTACAAATTTTTTTTAAAAAGGGGAAGGAAGCATCTTTGATACCACCCAGATTGGAGTAGTAAGAATCTGTTGCAGAAAAGAAGAGGAAGATTTTATTTATTTATTTTCTTCTGAGACAGAGTCTTGCTCTGTTGCCCAGGCTGGAGTGCAGTGGTGCCATCTCTGCTCACTGCAACCTCTGCCTCCTGGGTTCAAGCGGTTCTCCTGCCTCAGTCTCCCAAGTGGCTGAGATTACAGGCACCTGCCACCTCTGTCACCCAGGCTGGTCTCAAACTCCTCCGCTCAGGCAGTCCACCAGCCCTGGCCTCCCAAAGTGCTAGGATTACAGGCGTGAGACACCACGCCCGACCTCTAATTTTGTACTTTTAATAAAGATGGGGTTTCACCGTGTTGGCCAGGCTGGTCTTGAACTCCTGACCTCAAGTGATCCACCCGCCTCAGCCACCTAAGGTGCTGGGATTACAGGCATGAGCTACCACACCCAGCCTCTGATTTTTTTTTTTTTTTCTTAACTCTTTTTTTTAAGACGGGGTTTCACCATGTTGGTCAGGCCGGTCTTGAACTCCCAACCTCAGGTGATCTTCCCGCCTTGGCCTCCAAAGTGCTTGGAATACAGGCATGAGCCACCACACCCAGTCTTTCCTTAACTCTTGACCTCAAGTGATCCACCCACCTCCCGGGTTCAAGCGATTCTCGTATCTCAGCCTCCTGAGTAGCTGGGATTACAGGCTCCCGCCACCACGCCTGGCTAATTTTTGTATTTTTAGTAGAGACAGGATTTTTCCACGTTGGTCAGGCTGGTCTGGAACTCCCGACGTCAGGTGATCTGCTCACCTCAGCCTCCCAAAGGTGCTGGGATTACAGGTGTGAACCACCGTGCCCAGCACCAATGTGTGTCTTAAATGTATGTGATTGACGTCCCATGCCTCCCTAAAATGTACAAAACCAAGCTGCGTCCCAATCACATGTTCTCCGGACCTCCTGAGGCCTGCGTCACGGGTCATGCTCAGCCATATTTGGCTCAGAATAAATCTCCAATATTTTACAGAGTCTGACCCTTTTCGTCCACACTACAGAGAATAATTGAATCTGGGAACAGATAATAACTTGCAAGTAGTTGTCTTTGGAGAACTTAATTCACTCAATTGTTCCACACAGGCTTTTTCCTTGTGAAATGGTCTGTTCAGGTGTGGTCATATCTCAGTAGGCTGGGCACAGTGGCTCACGCCTGTAATCCCAGCAGTTTGGGAGGTTGAGGCCTGTGGATCACTTGAGGTCAGGAGTTCGAGACCAGCCTGGCCAACATAGTGAAACTCCATCTGTACTAAAAATACAAAATACAAAAATTAGCTGGATGCAGTGATGGATGCCTGTAGTCCCAGCTACTCAGGAGGCTGAGGCAGGAGAATCACTTGAACCCAGGAGGCAGTGGTTGCAGTGAGCCGAGATCGAGCCATTGCACTCCAGCCTGGGAAACACAGCAAGACGCTGTCTCAGAAAAATAAAATAAAATAAAATAAAATCTTCCTCTTCTTTTCTGCAACAGATGACCAGGGGAAAAAAATAATAAAATAATAAAAATAATAATTAAAAAAAACACACAATTGTTTTCCTGGGCAGGTCAGTTTTATTGTTACTGACATCAGAGGAAATGTTTTCCAGAGCTTGGTAATAGCAAAGGGTTTTTAATTTAAAATACTCCTGATAGCGCGGAGCCGCCTTTTGGGGTAAAACACTTTCATTTCCCTCACTCTCCACCATCCTTGCTTTAAATCAGAGGAGGAAGCTCAGAGGCTTCTATTTTCAAATCAGCCAAAACCAGTGCAAAGGAGAAAGAAAACGCAGTCTGCAACATGAAAAGAAGAGAGAATATATAGGTGCTGCCTACAAACCATAAAAACGTTGCATAATTTTCCGTTGGTACAAAACGTTTTGCACACCAGGCACACCCATCTGAGACAGGTTTCAGTGCCTTTGGAAAGTTTATTTTGCCGAGGTTAAGGGCGTGTGGCTGTGGAACAGCCTCAGGAAATACCCATGACAGGTGCCCTAGAAGGGATAGTTTTCCTTCAGACATTTTATTATTATTATTTGAGATGGGGTCTTGTTCTGTCGCCCAGGCTGGGGTTCCGGGGTGCAATCTCAGCTCAGTGCAGCCTCTGCCTCCCGGGTTCAAGCCATTCTCCTGCCTCAGCCTCCTGAGTAGCTGGGACTACAGGCACGCGCCACCATGCCTGGCTAATTTTTGTATTTGTATTTGTATTTATTTTATTTTATTTATTTATTTGAGACAGAGTCCCGCTCTGTTGCCGAGGCAGTGCAGTGGCATGATGTCGGCTCACTGCAACCTCCACCTCCTGGGTTCAAGTGTATCTCCTGCCTCAGCCTCCCGAGTAGCTGGGTTTACAGATTAGGACGTGGACATCTTTGGGGCCATTATTCTGTCTCCCACATGGGATTAGGACATGCACATCTTTGGGGTCATTATTCTGTGTCCCACATGGGGATCAGGATGTGGGCATCTTTGGGGCCATTGTTGTGTCTCCCACATTGGGATTAGGATGTGGGCATCTTTGGGGCCATTATTCTGTCTCCCACATGGGGATCAGGATGTGGACATCTTTGGAGCCGTTATTCTGTCTCCCACATGAAGATTAGGATGTGGACATCTCTGGGGCCATTATTCTGTCTCCCACATGAAGATTAGGATGTGGACATCTCTGGGGCCATTATTCTGTCTCCCACATGGGGATCAGGTTGTGGACATCTTTGGGGCCATTATTCTGTCTTCCACGTGAAGATTAGGACATGGACATCTCTGGGGCCATTATTCTGTCTCCCACATGGGGTTTAGGACGTGGACATTTTTGGGGCCATTATTCTGTATCCCACATGGGGATGAGGACGTGGACATCTTTGGGGTCATTATTCTGTCTGTCACATGGGATTAGGTTGTGGGCATCTTTGGGATCATGATTCTGTCTCCCACATGGGGATCAGGATGTGGACATCTTTGGGGTCATTATTCTGTCTCCCAGATGGGGATCAGGACGTGGACATCTTTGGGGCCATTATTCTGTCTCCCACATGGGGTTTAGGACATGGACATTTTTGGGGTCATTATTCTGTATCCCACATGGGGATGAGGACGTGGACATCTTTGGGGTCATTATTCTGTCTGTCACATGGGATTAGGATGTGGGCATCTTTGGGATCATGATTCTGTCTCCCACATGGGGATCAGGATGTGGACATCTTTGGGGTCATTATTCTGTCTCCCAGATGGGGATCAGGACGTGGACATCTTTGGGGCCATTATTCTGTCTCCCACATGGGATTAGGATATGGACATCTTTGGGATCATTATTCTGTCTCCCACATGGGGATCAGGACGTGGACATCTCTGGGGCCATTATTCTGTCTCCCACATGGGGATCAGGATGTGGACATCTCTGGGGCCATTATTCTGTCTCCCACATGGGGATCAGGACATGGACATCTTTGGGGCCATTATTCTATCTCCCACATGGGATTAGGACATGGGCATCCTTGGGACGTTCCCTGGGGCCCCATGCCAGGAGTGCCCTGGCTAATCCTGCTCCTCACTATGTGACACTTTCTGTCCTGCAGCCCCTCTGCAGCTCTTCTCTCTGGTCAGCATGAAGTTTCCCCTGGTGACAACCCTTCTCCTGTCTGGGTTGCTGCAGGCTGCAGTCCTCCTGACCGCAAGGAACTCAGGTACGTATAAAAGCCTGGCTGCACCTTCTCTATGGCTCTGGCTTAGATGTCTCGTGTCTGGAGACCGATCTGGATACCTCCGTGCATATTTGCCTTCCATCTGTAATGTTGATTAGGGACCCCTAGGCAGATGGTAAGAGTTTAACTGGCCTCACCTGCTTTCCTATTTCATGCCCATCCACCCATTCTACAGAGGAGAAAACAAAGGCTCAGAGGCCTCCAGGGTTTAACCCAGCGATCATCCAGGTGGTTGTGGGGCAGGACTGGGACTCAGCTCCTCCAGGGTTTAACCCAGCAACCATCCAGGTGCTTGTGGGGCCAGGATCAGGACTCAGCTCCTCCAGGGTTTAACCCAGCGACCATCCAGGTGGTTGTGGAACCAGGATCAGGGCTCAGCTCCTCCAGGGTTTAACCCAGTGACCATCCAGGTAGTTGTGGGCAAGGATCAGGACTCAGCTCCTCCACAGTATAACCCAGCGACCATCCAGGTGGTTGTGGGGCCAGGATCAGGGCTCAGCTCCTCCATGGTTTAACCCAGTGACCATCCAGGTAGTTGTGGGCAAGGATCAGGACTCAGCTCCTCCACAGTATAACCCAGCGACCATCCAGGTGGTTGTGGGGCCAGGATCAGGACTCAGTTCCTCCACGGTTTAACCCAGCAACCATCCAGGTGGTTGTGGGGCCAGGATCAGGACTCAGCTCCTCCACGGTTTAACCCAGCAACCATCCAGGTAGTTGTGGGGCAGGACCGGGACTCAGCTCCTCCACGGTTTAACCCAGCGACCACCCAGGCGGTTGTGGGCCAGGATCAGGACTCAGCTCCTCCAGGGTTTAACCCAGCGACCATCCAGGTGGTTGGGGGGCCAGGATCGGGACTCAGCTCCTCCACAGTATAACCCAGCGACCATCCAGGTGGTTGTGGGGCCAGGATCGGGACTCAGCTCCTCCACGGTTTAACCCAGCGACCATCCAGGTGGTTGTGGGGCCAGGATCAGGACTCAGCTCCTCCAGGGTTTAACCCAGCGACCATCCAGGTGGTTGTGGGGCCAGGATCAGGACTCAGCTCCTCCAGGGTTTAACCCAGCGACCATCCAGGTGGTTGTGGGGGACTCAGCTCTGCACGGTGCCAAAGTGTTTCTTTCTTCCTTCCTCCCTTCTTCCCTCACTCCCTTCCCAAAGTGCTGGGATTATAGCCAGGTTGGGACGCGTGTTCTGAGCCTCATCACTGCAGATAAAGCGTGTTTGCCTGTTCTCATTCAAATGGTTTTCTTTTTCCTTCTTTTTTTTTTTTTTTGTTTGAGACTGGGTGTCACTGTGTCACGCAGGCTGGAGTGCAGTGGCGTGATCTCAGTTCACTGCAGCCACGACTTTCTGGGCTCAAGGGACCCTCCCACTTCAGCTGGCCACGTAGCTGGGACGACACACGTGCCCCACCATGATAAGCTAATTTTGAATGTATTTTTATTTTTGTTTTGTAGAGATGGAGTCTTGCTGGGTTGCCAAGACTGGTCTCAACCTGCTGTACTCAAGTCATGCTTTTGTCTCAGCCTCCCAATTGCTGGGATTACAGGCATCAGCCACCACACTCAGCCTTCAGATGGTTTTTCACTTTTATTTTTATTTTTAGATGGAATCTTGCTCTGTCTCCCAGGTTGGAGTGCAGTGGCACAATCTGGGCTCACTGGAGCCTCCGCCTCCTGGGTTCAAGGAGTTCCCCTCCACAGCCTCCCGAGTAGCTGGGACTACAGGTACCAGCCACTGTGCCTGGCTAATTTTTCATATATATATATATATATTTTTTTTTTTGAGACGGAGTTTTGCTCTTGTTATCCAGGCTGGAGTGCAATGGTGCAATCTCGGCTCACCGCAACTTCCGCCTCCTGGGTTCAGGCAATTCTCTTGCCTCAGCCTCCTGAGTAGCTGGGATTACAGGCACACGCCCCCATGCCCAGCTAATTTTTGTATTTTTAGTAGAGACGGGGTTTCACCATGTTGACCAGGATGGTCTCGATCTCTTGACCTCGTGATCCACCCACCACGGCCTCCCAAAGTGCTGGGTTTACCTAGGCCGGCCCAATTTTTCATATTTTTATTAGAGATGGGGTTTCGCCATGCTGCCCAGACTGGTTTCAACTCCTGACCTCAGGTGATCCGCCCACCTCAGCCTCCCAAAGTGCTGGAATCACAGGTGTGGGCCACTGTGCTCAGCTGATTTTTGATTAATTTTGCAGTAAACTTCTCCATGTGGAGAAAGAGCAAGCTGGGAGTATAGATGTGTATCACCATGCCTGCCTAATTTAAAGAATTTTTTTTTTTTAGAGATGGGATCTTGCTACATTGCCCAGGCTGTTCTCCACCTGCTGGGTTGAACTCATCTTTTTGCCTCAGCCCCCCAAAATGCTGGGATTAGAGGCATGAGCCACCGCCCTCACTGTTCATGTGCTTTTTTGTTTGTTTCTTTTGAGACAGAGTCTTGCTCTGTCTCCCAGGCTGGAGTGCAGTGGCAAGGTCTTGGCTTACCGCAACCTCCGCCTCCGGGTTCAAGCGATCCTCCTGCCTCAGCCTCCTAAGTAGGTGGGATAACAGGTGTCCGTCAGCACGACTGGCTAATTTTTCAGTTTTTAGTAGAGACAGGGTATCACTCTATTGGCCAGGCTGGTCTTGAAGTCCTGACCTCATAATCTGCCTGCCTCAAACTCCCAAAGGGCTAGGATTAGAGGCGTCAGGCACCAAGACTGGCCTTCAGGTGGTTTTTGAATAGTTCTGCGGAAGACATCTCCTTTGCAGAAACAGCCAGGGAGGTGAGAACGGAGGGAAGATGGAAGATAATCATGTGGTTTTTGTCTTTGATTCTGTAAATTACTTTGGGCAGTATGGCCATTTTCACGATATTGATTCTTCCTAACCATGAACATGGAATGTTTCTCCATCTGTTTGTGTCCTCTCTTATTTCGTTGAGCAGTGGTTTGTAGTTTTCCTTGAAGAGGTCCCTTACGCTCCTTGTAAGTTGTATTCCTAGGTATTTAATTCTCTTAGTAGCAATTGTGAATGGCAGTTCATTCTTGATTTGGCTCTGTTTAAGTCTGTTATTGGTGTAGAGGAATGCTTGTGATTTTTGCACATTGATTTTGTATCCTGAGACTCTGCTGAAGTTGCTTATCAGTTTCAGGAGTTTTTGGGCTGAGGCGATGGGGTCTTCTAGGTATACTATCATGTCGTCTGCAAATAGAGACAATTTGGCTTCCACCTTTCCTATTTGAATACCCTTTTTTTTTTTCTTGCCTGATTGCTCTGGCTAGAACTTCCAGTACTATATTGAATAGGAGTGGTGAGAGAGGGCATCCTTGTCTGGTGCCGAATTTCAAAGGGAATGCTTCCAGTTTTTGCCCATACCATATGATATTCGCTGTTGGTTTGTCATAAATAGCTTTTACTACTTTGAGATACCTTCCATCAATACCGAGTTCATTGAGGGTTTATAGCATAAAGCGCTGTTGAATTTTGTCAAACGCCTTCTGTGCATCAATTGAGATAATCATGTGGTTTTTGTGGTGATTTATGTTTATAGACTTGTGTATGTTGAACCAGCCTTGCATCTCCGGGATGAATCCTACTTGATTATGATGGATAAGTTTTTTGATGTGCTGTTGCAACAGGTTTGCCAGTATTTTATTGAAGATTTCTATGTCTATGTTAATCATGGATATTGCCCTGAAGTTTTCTTTTCTTATTGGGTCTCTGCCAAGTTTTGGTATCAGGATGATGTTGGTCTCTTAAAATGATTTGGGAAGGATTCCCTCTTTTTGGATTATTTGGAATAGTTTCAGAAGGAATGGTACCAGCTCCTCTTTGTGTGTCTTGTAGAATTCGGCTGTGAACCCATCTGGACCTGGGCTTTTTTTGTGTGGTAGGCTCTTAATTGCTGCCTGGACTTGAGACCTTGCTATTGGTCTGTTCATACTTTCGGCTTTCTCCTCGTTTAGGCTTGGGAGGACACAGGTGTCCAGGAATTTATCTATTTCTTCCAGGTTTACTAGTTTATGTGCATAGAGTTCTTTGTATATTCTCTGATGATGGTTTGAATTTCTGTGGAATCTGTGGTGATTTCCCCTTTATCATTTTTTGTTGCATCTATTTGGTTGTTCTCTCGCTTTTTTTTTTTTTTTTTAATCAGTCTGGCTAGTGGTCTGTTTTGTTGATCTTTTCAAAAAACCAGCTCTTGGATTTATTGATTTGTTGAATGGTTTTTCATGTCTCTATCTCCTTCAGTTCTGCTCTGATCTTAGTTATTTCTTGTCTTCTGCTAGGTTTTGAGTTTTTTAAATCTTGCTCCTCTAGCTCTTTGAATTTTGACGATAGGGTGTCAATTTTGGATCTTTTCACTCTTCGAATATGGGCACTTATTGCTATATATTTTCCTCTGGAGATTGCTTTAAATGTGCCCCAGAGATTCTGGTTTGTTGTGTCTTCATTCTCGTTGGTTTTGAAGAACTTCTTTATTTCTGTCTTCGTTTCATTGTTTATCCAGTCAACATTCAAGGGCCACTTGTTCAGTTTCCATGAAGCTCTGTGGTTCTGAGTTAGTTTCTGAATTCTGAGTTCTAGCTTGATGGCACTATGGTCTGAGAGACTGTTATTATGTCCGTTGTTTTGCATTTGCTGAGGAGTGCTTTACTTTTAATTATGTGGTCAATTTTAGAGTAGGTGAGGTGTGGTGCTGAGAAGAATGTATATTCTGTGGATTTGGGGTGGAGAGTTCTGTAAATGTCTATCAGGTTTGCATTTTCCAGGTCTGAGTTCAAGCCCTGGATATCCTTGTTAATGTTCTGTCTGGTCGATCTGTCTAATATTGACAGTGGAGAGTTAAAGTCTCCCACTATTATCGTGTGGGAGTCTAAGTCTCTTTGTAAGACGTTAAGGACTTGCCTTATGTATCTGGGTGCTCCTGTATTGGGTCCATATATATTTAGAATTGTTAGCTCTTCTTGTTGTATCTATCCTTTTACGATTATGTAATGACCTTCTTTGTCTTTTTTGATCTTTGTTGCTTTAAAGTCTATTTTATCAGGGCCGAGAATTGCAACTCCTGCTTTTATTTGCTCTCCATTTGCTTGGTCAATCTTCCTCCATTTTTTTATTTTGAGTCTTTGTGTATCCTTGCATGTGAGATGGGTTTCCTGGATACAGCACACCAATGGGTTTTGGTTTTTTATCCAATTTGCCAGTCTGTGTCTTTTGATTGGTGCATTTAGCCCATTTACATTTAGGGTTAATATTGTTATGTGTGAATTTGATACTGCCATTTTGATGCTAGCTGGCAGTTTTGCCAGTTAGTTGATGTAGATTCTTCATTTTGTTGATGCTGTTTAGCATTTGATATGTTTTTGGAATGGCTGGTACTGGTTCTATGTATAGTGCCGCTTTCAGGAGCTCTTATAAAGCAGGCCTGGTGGTGACAAAATCTCTGAGTACTTGCTTGTTTGCAAAGGATTTTATTTTTCCTTCACTATGAAGCTCAGTTTGGCTGGATATTCTGGGTTGAAAGTTTTTTCTTTAAAGATGTTGAATATTGGCCCACACTCTCTTCTGGCTTGTTGGCTTTCTGTCGAGAGATCTGCTGTGAGTCTGATGGGCTTCCCTTTGTGGGTGACCCCACCTTTCTCTGGCTGCCCTTAGCATTTTCTCCTTCATTTCAACCCTGGTGAATCTGACAATTATGTGCCTTGGGGTCGCTCTTCTTGTGGAATATCTTGTGGTATTCTCTATATTTCCTGCACTTGAATATTGGCTCAGTATTCAACTTCTGATATGCTTTCTTCTGCTTGGTCATATCAGCTGTTGAAACTTGTGCATGCTTCGCAAAGTTCTCACATTGGGTTTTTTTCAGCTCCTTTAACTCATTCATATTTCTCTCTAAGTTGTCCATTTTTCTTATCATTTCCTCGAATCTGGGACTCATGTTCAGCCCCTGCCTCCTAAATCAATGCTCAGGTTCATAAAATCTAGGATAGATTCTGTAAAATTAATGATATTAAGGTCTAAATATGGGCCCTTAGAACAAACAAACAATACTAACCTGCTGGATTAATCAATGATTTAATTTCTGTAAATAAAACAAGGGGGGAATGTGGCATGGTAATTGCCCTATAAACTACCTACCTGGACCATACCTCAGCTTTCCACTGAAACTGCTCTCTGTAGCACTGATGTGACAGGCAAGCAGTCGAAACCCACACAATCTTGGCCCCTGCGACTTATAATAAGTAACTAAGATCTATAACTTCCACTCTACCCAGGCAATGTGTAAACTAATGCTTATCTTACTTCTGTGAACCACTTAAGTAAGAATTGCAATGTCCAAAGTCCCCTGGCCCTCGGAATGTCCAAAGCCCCTCAAGCTCACCCCTGCCCAGAAGGTGGTTTAGAGAATGTCCAAAGTCCACTGGCCCTCATACTGTCTGAAGCCCCTCACCCCCACCCCCACACAGGAGGTTGTTTACTGGCATAAATGGTCTTGACACCCTCCTTTCAGGGCCACAGGTTAGAGAGATGCGAATCTTCTGTGGCTGCCGGCAATAAAGACCCTGTAATTTGGCCTAGTCTTTGTCTTGGTAGTGATTTTGCACTCACTCAGTTACAACACATTCATAAACCGTGAGGGCTGCATTACACATGGCTTGGACACCCCAATTGGTTCCTCGATGAAGATGTTTTAATATTTCTCTCATAAGAGTTTTAAACAACATTTCCATCACATCTGGCAGTATCCACTTTCCCTCTGAGTTTTCCTTAGCTCCTATCCTTTGTAACTTTTCTTGGTCTGAACGGGAAAACATGGGGATGGCTGCAGGAGGGGGAAGACAAGGAGTTAAACACAAAATGGATACCTCTTTGGAAGAGACAGCTTGTTTCATTATTGGAGCTGCCAAGTTATTTCCCCAGCTTTTGAAAGAAAAGTTTTTCTGGTGTCCTGGGACATTGGACAATGGCTATATCTTCTGATAGCTGAAGATTTTCTAATAATTGAGTGATTAGCTCCTGTAGAAAAGGTCTTGGTCCTTGCTTTTAATGAGACCTCATTCAGTCACATCTTTCCAAACCCATGGACTACCCCAAAGTCAAATTTAGAATCAGTGTAAATAGTCCTTTCTTGATTTTGCAAATGTTTTTAGCCTTGATTCAATGCAAACAATTTATAGGTTTGGGCAGACCAATTATTGGGCAGCCTTTGTGATTCTATTCTGTGAGAGCTTCCCCATCGAATACTGAATACCCATGTCTTTTCCCTTCATTAACTAAGAGGAACCATCTATAACCAGAAGTCACCCTGTTTAGAATGGAGTCTTGCTTAGAAAAAGTCTGACTTTAGTCTGATAACTAATTAAGTCTAAATATTTATGTTCGGGGTCTTTGGAGTTTGGATTTTTCATTAGGAAAGAGGTGGGATTAAGTGCATGGTCAGTAATTATAATTACATCATTTTTTTTTTGTAAGAAACCTTCATATTTTAAGATTCTTGAATTAGTAAGCCATTTAACTGCTTTTTGGTTTAGCATGCTTCTAAACTGATGGCATGTGCCTACAGTGAGCTTCCCCAAAAAATTATTTTCTTGGTTCCCTCTATTAATAGGGCAGTTGCTGCAAGAGACTAGGTACATATGGGCCACTTTTGGGTTACTGCCTCAAGAATCTTCCACAGAAAACCTATAGGCTACTACTGGTGGCCCCATGTATTTGAGTGAGTAGCCCCAGAGCTACCTTTTTATTTGCATTAACAAAGAGGTGGAATGGTCACTCTAGGAAATGTAGAGCTAAGACTGGGGCAGTGATGAGATCTTTTAATTCTTCTGCCTGCTGGACTTCTTGTGGTGTCCAAAGAAAAGAGCCATGTCCCCCTTGAGTAAGTTTCATGTTTAGAGGCTTTGTTCTTAAAGTATAACAGTCAATCCATAAGTGCTAGTATCCAATTAATTCTAAGAATTTTCTAAGCTTTTGTTTTCTTTCAGGCAAAAGTAGGGGTATGATCCCTTCAGTTTTTTCAGGGCTTATTTTCTACCTACTCTTGACTATTAAATGGCCTAGGTACTTCACCTTAAGTCTAAAAAGTGGAGTTTACCTCTTGAGACCTGCAACCCTTTCTCCCTCCAAAAATTTAGGAAGTGAACTGAAATTGCTGTTACATGACCTTTGTTCTCTCCTGAAATGAGCAGGTATCCATGTATTGGAGTAGGCATATAGATGATGGCAGGGAGAAGTTTTGTAGGACTTTTTCTAAAATTTGACCAAACAGATTTGAAGAATCTCCAAATCCCTGGAGCAGGACCGTCCACTGGTATTGTTGCTTTTGACTGGAGTATGGTCTTCTCATTAGAAAGCAAACAAAACTTGGCTGTCCTCTGCTAAGGGGCAAAACCAGAAAGTTATCTTTTAAATCTACCATCATGAAACATTAGTGATTGTGTGGGATTTTACTGACAATGGTGTAAGAATTGGAAACAACAGGGTAAGTATTTGGGAATTGTTTGGGAAATAGCCCAGAGATCTTGCACTATGACCTGTCTGGCTTACTTACAGGCAATATTGGGGTGTTATATAGGGACATACAGGGGTCAAAGGGCCCATCATGGACAAGGCTTTAAATTATAGGTTTTAACCCTATCCTGGCCTCTAAAGAAATAGGGTATTGTTTTCTTTTTACTACTTCTCCAGGAGTTTTTAATTTGACATGGATTGGGGGAACTTGTAATTTCCATTGATTTCCTTCTTTTGCCCATGTGTAGGAATTGATCTAACTTTCATCTGAGGCAGTAAGTAGGTTTAAGGAAGTGAGAAGTTTTCCCTGACTAACATGTAGGCCTCTACCTAGTTGTACCATTAAGTGTCTTCCTAACAAATTAGTTTCACTTCAAGAATTAACAGGAACTTAGCGGTGGTTGGTCTGTTTCTAATATTTGACCTTCACTTCCTTTAAATTTTTGCCTTGAATCTTTCCTTTTTAACCCCTGAGACAGTAAACTCTTCTGTCAACATGCTAAACTTGGAGGCAGAAAACATACAGAGGAGTGAGCCGGAACATACACAGGCCCTGAACATGCTATTCTTTGAATATGGGGGAAGCGTTGCCTGGGTGCTTAGAGCTCTTCAATCACTTGAGGCCACGTTTCCCTTTTTTACCCAAATGAAAGAGCTGAAGTCATTCCATCGCAACAGGGACTTTTTTGTGACCTTCCCAATATTTCTGAAGCTATCTGAAAGTGGATATTGGCAGCAGTGGGACTTATATTCCCCAAGACAATTTCTCTCAAATTCCAGCTCTTGGTGCAACCACTATGTCTTTCCTTCCTGCTTCATATCATCTGTGTTCAGAGCCCTGCCTTCATCATTCCCCTTGGTTCTCTTTGTACCTTCTTGTTAAATCTGTGGACATTAAATTCTTATTAGTGACAGTGAGAGCACTGTAGACATCACAATATTGAACACCAGACCTTGCTGATTGTAAAACTCCCTTCACCATCCCTATCAAGAGGAATTGCTCCATGGTTCTTTTTCTTTAAGACCTGGGGTGCTATTGCCATCCTGGTCTATTTGAGGTTCTTTTCCATTTGCCTCCTCCCCTTTGAAGGACTGCTGCCAGGCAACAACTCCCAAACTCCTTTGCTCTGTCAGGCAAAGCAATTCTGCTCCCTTCTGATGCGTTTTCCTGACACAGACACTAGGATAGACATCTTAGGTTTATCTTTCTTCCCCTTTGTATTGCTCTGTTTTCATACTGCTATAAAGAACTACCCAAGACTGGGTAATTTATAAAGGAAAAAGGTTTAACTGACTCACAGTTCCACATGGCTGAGGAACACTCAGGAAACTAACAATCATGGAGGAACACAAAGGGGAAGTAAGGCACCTTCTTCACAACACAGCAGGAAGGAGAAGTGCTGAGCAAAGGAGCCCCTTATAAAACCATCAGATTTCATGAGAACTCACTCAGTATCACGTGTACAGCATGGGGGAAACCATCAACATGATCCACTTACCTCCACCTAGTCTCTCCCTTGACATGTGGGAATTATGGGGATTACAATTCAAGATGAGATATGGGTGGGGACACATAGACTAACCATTTCACCTTCCCTTTTCTGTCTCTGCTGGTCCTAATCTTACAAATTTAGGTGGCAGATAGAGAATGAAGAAAGCCAACAGGAGAGTGAAATTATGAGACATACATAAAGATATGGCACAACCCTCAGAAACAGGAGAAAAGAGGTAAGGTGTAGGGGAGTGGGTATCACTGGGGAAGGAAGCTGAGCATTTTTCACATGTGTGTGGCTTGGGGAAAGCAGATGTGCAGAGCTCAGGTCATTACCCTGTAGATGTGGGCAAAACAAGGCTTGCCAGCCTATATATGTGGTCTTTGAGATGCTGAATTCTTCAAAATGTAATAAGAATTTGTGAATTATAAAACTGTTGTATTGGGTGATTTCCCTTAAAAAAAAAAAGTCTCACCATCTTTGGCTGACATCCTGGAGTGGGAACTCTAAGCTGAGTTGATGCGGTGTGATTCGGCATGCAGTTCTGGGCACCAATGTACACATCTGCATCTCCCTAGCCCATGCTGCCTCAGCCATTAACTCACTGGCTACACTTGAGTGTGCAAATCCTCAGCCACTCCCATTCATCACCCAGAGTTTATCAACATGAACTTGCATATTAGCAGAGGATTTTAGAATTTAAAATATTGCCTTTCTATCATGATTACTTTTATCATGTGCATAAAGCTTCAAAATTAATGCATTCTTTGCATTATTTTCAAATTCATTGGGCTGCTTTCGTCTGTTGACTTAGGTCTTCCATCAATTCAAATAAATTTTCTTCTATTATTTCTTTGTGTAATTTCTTTTGGTTGAATATCCTTGTTTTCTTGGATGATTTTCTTTCTTTTTTTTCTTATTTCTCTCTCTCTCTTTCTCTTTCTTTCCTTCTTTCTCCTCTCTCTCTCTCTTTCTTCTCTCTCTCTCCTCCTCTCTCTCTCTGTCTCTCTCTCTCTCTCTCTCTCTCTCTCTCTCTCTCTCTCTCCCCCCCCCCCTTCTCTCTCTCTTTCTTTCTTTCTTTTTTCTTTTTTCAAGGGTCTTGCTCTGAAGCCCAGGCTGGACTGCAGTGGTGTAATCTCAGCTCACTGCAACCTTTGCCTCCCAGGTTCAAGCAATTCTTCTGCCTTTGCCTTCTGAGTGGCTGTGATTACAGGCATGCACCACCATGCCCAGCTATTTATTTTTTATTTTTATTTTTATTAGACACAGGGTTTCACCAGTTTCATCATATTGGCCAGGCTGGTCTAGAACTCGTGACCTGTGATCCACCTGCCTCCCTCAGCCTCTTCTCCACATTAAGACATAACAAAACAACAACAAACCTATTATAATTTTAATTACATTAAACTGTTCCCTTGAGTTTTGAACTTCATGAAGTTTTACCCATTTCTCAGTCTTGATATTCTGCAGGATGTAATCTGACATTTGCCCCTTCCTAAGAAATGTTAGCCATATCAGTGTAGGATTTCATATCTATGCAATTCACCATAATTTTAGTATATTTTGCAAGCTTTCACAATAAATCTGTTTCAGAAATAGCAATTCAGTTATCCTCCAATAGTTCTCATCCCTTTTTAGGATTAGAAGTAGTTTTTCCTCTGTTGACAGGATTGGTGAAAAATGAAGCTTAGTGGAGTGGAAGTCACTCAGAAACCATTGCTCTTTCTCCCTCTTTCTTTCTTTCCCTTCTTTCTTTCTTTCTCTCTTTCTTTTCCTTCCTTCCTTCCTTTCTTCCTTCCTTCTTTCTCTTTCTTTCTTTCTTCTTTTCTTATCTTTCTTTCTTTCTCTCTGTCTTTCTTTTTTCTGAGACATTGTCCTGCTCTGTCACTCAGGCTGGAGTAAAGTCTCAGCTCACTGCAGCCTCCACTTCCCAAGATCAAACAATTCTTTTGCTTCCACCTCCCAGCTTCAAGCAATTCTCCTGCTTCAGCCTCCTGAGTAGCTGAGATTACAGGCATGTGCCCCCCACCAGTCTAATTTTTGTATATTTAGTAGAGATGGGGTTTTACCATGTTGGCCAGGCTGGTCTTGAACTCCTGACCTCAAGTGATCTGCTGTCCTTGACTGCTCAAAGTGCTGGGATTACAGTCATGAATGACCGCACTGGCCAATTGTTCTTTTTCTAGTCTTCTGGTTGAGTCTTTACCCGATGACCAATTCTTCATTGCCACTCCTTAAACATTTAATGAGAATCTATTTTATTTCTCTTTTCTACTCTCATTTTCCCTCCCAGCTTTCTTGGTCCATTTGGGCTGCAATTATAAATTATAAATTTCCCTAGACTGGAAAATGTATAAACAATCGAAATTTATTGCTTACACTTCTGGAGGCTGGAAGTTCAAGATTAAGGTGCCAGAAGATTTGGTCACTCAGAAACCATCTCTGCTTCAGAGATGGTGCCTTCTTGCTGTGTCTTTCCATGGTGGAAGGGACAAGGGAGCTCTCTGGGGCCCTTATAAATCTCATTACGTGCCACAGGCCCTGACTTTTAACATCATCACCTTGGAATTTATAATTTCAACATCTGAATTTAGAGATCATAGCACCTGGTTTACTGCTCTTTAGGATTGGGTGAAGGTGCTATGCACATTACTTCTCCACAACCCTTCATTTTTCTTATGCCAAATTCTGAATGGGATAAATTCTGTGAAGTCTGGGTGATATTGTAGCTGGTTCTACAGGTGTGCAACAGCATGCACAGCCAATTTTTGTATTTTAAGTAGATATGGGGTTTCACCGTATGTGCCAGGATGGTTTCAATTCCTTTTTTTTTTTTTTTTTTTTTTGAGATGAAGTCTCCCTCTGTGTCTTGGCTGGAGTGCAATGGTGCCATCTCTACTCACTGCAGTCTCCCACTCCTTGGTTCAAGCGATTTTCCTGCCTCTACCTGCCTAGTAGCTGGGATTACAGGCATGCACAACCATGCCTGGCTAATTTTTGTATTTTTAGCAGAGACACGGTTTCACTATGTTGGACAGCATGGTTTCAATCTCCTGACCTCGTGATCTGCCTGCCTTGGCCTACCAAAGTTCAGGAATTACAATCATGAGCCACCGTGAATGGCTTGTGTCTGTTGTTTTCTTCATAGTGTTTTCAGCTGACTTAGAAATAGGTTTTACTTTTTTTTTTTATTTTAATTCTGGCACATAAACTTTCTTCTTGATTAGGATATGTGTATCATATTTCTACCATGTACTCATTCTTTTACTTATTCTGAGAAAACTAAACTCATGATACTCAGAAGAGTAGAGATAATTCAACAAGCAACAGCAGCTATAGATTAGACTTTTTTTTAGGAGACAGACTCTTTCTCTTTCACCCAGGCTAGAGTGAAGTGGGGCAAACACAGCTCACTTCAAACTCCACCTCCCAGGTTCAAATGATTCTTTTGCCTCAGTCTCAGATGGGGTTTCGCCATGTTGGCCAAGCGGATCTGGAACTCATGACTTGAAGTGATCTGCCCACTTTGGCCTGCAGAAGTCCTGGGATTACAGGTGTGAGCCACTTCCCATAATAAAGGGCATGTTGATAGTCAGATTTCATCAAGAAAGGCTTACAATAGAAAGGACTTTGGCTGGGTCCAGGGGCTCACTCCTGTAATCCTAGCACTTTAGGAGACCAAGGCCTGCAGATCAGGAGGTCAAGAGATCAAAACCATCCTAGCTGAGACCATCCTGGCCAACATGCAGAAACCCCATCTCTACTAAAAATACAAAAATTATCTGGGCATAGTGGCAGGCACCTCTAGTCCCAGATAGTTGGCAGTCTGATGCAGGAGAATGGCTTGAACCCAGGAAGTGAAGGTTGCAGTCAGTGAAGACAAGGCCATTTACACTCCAGCCTGACAACAGAGCAAGACCCCATCACCAAAAAAAAAGACTTTATATAAAGGGGGAAACGAGCAAAGAAAAAACCTTTCATTTGAGGAAGGCAAGTCCTTTTAAGTGATCAGGCCCAAAGAGGCCTTAAAATTAGACATCAGTTCTGTCTCACTCCTCACTTTAACCTATATATCCAACTTTTAAAACTGCTTGCTTGCTGGGTGCAGTGGCTGATGCCTGTAATCCCAGAACTTTGAAAGGCTAGGCAGGCAGATCACCTGAGGTTGCTAGTTCAAGACCAGCCTGACCAACATGTAGAAACCCCATCTCCACTAAAAATACAAAATTAGCTGGGCATGGTGGCTCATGCCTGTAACCCTAGCTCCTTGGTAGGCTGAGGCAAGAGAATTGAACCTGAGAAGCGAAGGTTACAGTGAACCAAAATTGCATCATTGCACTCCAGCCTGGGCAACAAAAGTGACCCTCTGTCTCAAATAATCAAATAAAAAACCATGCCACTCTAGACACTATAGACCACACTCAATAACTTAACAATGTGTAGCCACTTATTAATTAATGTGATTTCTGTAAACCAGTGAGAATTGAAGACAGGCATACTTTATATCAGCCTACTCCCCATCCTCCCATTTTCTGTTTAAAAACCTGCTTTTACAGAGACCAAAGGAAGTTCATATCCAAGGGTACTTGGGTCTGAGTTTTTCAGACAGCCTGTGTTTACTATTTAGCTCAAGTAAATTATTTACACAATATTTTGTGCCTCATCTCATTCTTTTTAGGTTGACATAACCAATAATTAGTAGGTTGAGTAGCTGGTTATGGTGGGATGCCTGTAATTCCAGCCACTTGAGAGGCTGTGATAGGAAAATCACATTCCAGATCAGCATAGGCAACATGGTGAGACCACATCTCAAAGCAAAACTGAACAATAAATAGTTATAAAATATCCTGAACTCTTTATAGTCATGCAAATTTTATCATTATTGTATTACAGAAGAATACTCTTATTAAAAAAAAAAGTGTTCCTCTCTCCTGACAGACTGAATATACAAATGGAAATTGTTTATAATATATACTATAAACATAGAAAACTATATAAACTATATAAAAATAGAACATTGGATCCTCTACCTTTTCAGGAAGGCAATCTCCTTGTCTTTAATAAACAATCCAGGAAGCCAGTCTACAATCACTCAGGCTCATAGAAAGCTGGAGAGCAATATCTTTAATGACAACAAAGGAAACTAAAATTAACTTCAGTATTAATGAGCTGAAGATAGCCAGAATTTGATTAAGTGACAGCTTCTATAATTTTCGTCTCTTACTTTCAGTTTAGGGACTTAACAGAGAAAGCCAATATAACCATTTGCTACATAATAATATTTTTATTGTTGCACAGACAGAGCAGCATGTGGAGGCTCATATCATGAATTTAAACCCCAGAACGACTGCAGAAATAAATCAGGAAACCTGAGAGAAGCCAGAGACCCTCTGAAGGAAGTAGATTGTTTCTGTAGCATCTGGGAGACATCCCAAAATACTGTGAAAGCCCAAAATGTGGAAGTAGGAAAAGAATATTGTCTGCCCCCAAACATACACTCCCAGTGCAGAAATGAAGGTCCAGTCTATGGGAGAAGATTCCAACTTTACCTGGAGCTGAGTTAATTTAGAGAGCCACCAAAATTTAAGGGTAGAGAAAGAAGAGGGAAGGGCCCTGTGAGCTCATTGGGTCCCCAAGCCAGCCATTCCTGCCTGGCATCACAGGGAGCCTTCAAGAGGGTTGCCAGAGGTGTGGGGGAAATGCCACAGGAAGAAAGAAATCTCCAGCTGAACTTTGCAACAATTTGAATTGATTGAGAAGCCTTCTGGCCAGAACTCAGGTTAGAGCACAAATATGACAGGCAAACTCCATAGGCAGGGAAGAACTAAAGCCCTACTATCCTCAGCTGGGAGGCAAGTAGCCTGGGGCAAGTTCTCAGCCCTGCTTGCCCACTGCCTGGAAACAGACTTGGTGCTGTTAGGGGTGGGCTCAGTATAAGTGAGACCAGCACTTAGAATTGTTGTGAGGCCTGTGCCTGCCAACTTTCTCCCACTTCCCTGACAACCTGCATGACTAGGCAGACGCAGCCATAATCCTCCTAGGTACACAACTCCATGGAACTGGGAACCCCACCCTTAAACCCCACAGCAGCCACAGCAAGTCCTGCCCAAGGAGAATCTGACCTCACACATGCCTAGCTCTGTCCCCATCTAATAGTACTTCCCTACCCACCCTGGTAAGTGAACAGAAAGGGCATTATACTCTTGGGAATTCTGGGAACCCACCCTCTGCTAGCTCCTCTTCATAACACCACAGCTGATTCTCTCTGGGAAGTGCCGTCTTCCATCAGGAGGCCAACCAGCACAAAAATAGAGTATTAAATGATCAAAGTTAAGTCTCCTCGCAGAGCCCATTTCACCCCACTGCCACCTCCACAAAAGAGGTGCTGGTATCCACGGTTAAGAGACCTATAGATGGTTCACATCGCAGAACTCTGTGTATCAGTACCAGCCAACAAAAAAATCTGAATAACAATCTTCAGCCTTTGACTTTCCCTCTGACAGAGCTTACCCAAATGAGAAGGAACCGGAAAACCAGCCCTGGTAATATGACAAAGCAAGACTCTTTAAGATCTTTAACATCCCCCCAAAAAACATACTAGCTCACCAGCCATGAATCCATACCAAGAAGAAATCCCTGATTTACCTGAAAAGGAATTCAGGAGGTTAGTTAGTAAACTAATCGGGGAGGCACCAGGGGAAGGCAAAGCCCAATGTAAGGAAAGAAAAAAAAATTACAAAAATTGAAGGGGAAAATATTCAGTGAAATAGATTTCTTAAATTATATAAATCAAAACTTCAGGAAACATTAGACACACTTATAGAAATGCAAAATGCTCTGAAAAGTCTTAGCAGTAGAATTGAAGAAGTCGAATAAAGAAATTCAGAGCTTGAAGACAAGGTCTTCAAATTAATAGTCCAACAAAGACAAAGAAAATGAAAAAGAAAATATGAACAAAGCCTCCAGGAAGTCTGGGATTATGTTAAATAATCAAACCTAAGAATAACTGGTATTCCTGAGGGGGAAACAAAGAAATCTGAATTTTGGAAAACATATTTAGGGGACTAATCAAGGAAAACTTCCCCAGCCTAGCAATAGAACTAGACATCCAAATACAAGAAGCACAGAGAACACATAGGAAATTCACTGCAAAAAGATAATCACCTAGGCACACTGTTAACTGAAGTTAACACAAAGGGAAGAATCTTAAGAGCTGTGAGACGATAGCACTATGTAACATGTAAAGGAAAAGCCTATCAGATTACCAGCAGATTTCTCAGCAGAAACCCTACAAACTAAAACAGACTGGGACCCTATCTTCAGCTTCCTCAAACAAAACATTATCAGCCAAAATTTTGTAACCAGTGAAAATAAACATCGTATGTGAAGAAAAGATACAGCTGAAATAATTCACTGCTACCAAGCCAACCCAGCACTACAAGAACTGTTAAAAGCAACTATAAATCTTGAAACAAATCCAGGAAACGCATCAAACAGAACAACTTTAAAGCGTAAATCACAGAGGACCCAGAAAACAAAAATACAAGTTAAAAGACAAACAATAACAACAAGAAAAAGATAGATACACAGGCAACAAATAGCACAATGAATGGAATGCTTAAATACCTTGTATTCATTTGCATTGAATTTAAATGGCCGAAAAGCTTCATTTAAAAGATACAGAACTGCAGAGTGGATAAGAATTAATCAACCATTTTCTACCTTCAAGGGGCTCACTGAACACATGAGGACCCACATAAACTTAAGGCAAAGGAATCTTTCTTTGTTGCCCAGGCTGGAGTGCAGTGGTGTGATCTCAGCTCACTGCAACCTCTGCCTCCCAGATTCGAGCAATTATGCTGTCTCAGCCTCCCAAGTAGCTGGGACTAAAGGCACATGCCACCACACCAGGCTAATTTTTTGTATTTTAGTGGAGACAGGGTTCCACTGTGTTGCCCAGGCTGGTGTCAGTCTCCTGAGCTCAGGCCATTCACCCACCTCAGCCTCCCAAAATGCTGGGATTACAAGCGTGCCATGCCTGTAATCTAGATTTACATGGCTTGTAATAGAAAAAACAAGCTTTAAAGCAACAGCAGTTAAAAAAGACAAAGAGGGACATTACATAATGATAAAGGGCCTTGTCCAACAGAAAAATATCACAATTATAAAAATATATCCACCTAACACTGGAGCACCCACATTAATGATTACTAATACACCTAAGATGTGAGATGGACACAACACAGTGACAGTGGGAGACTTCAATACTCCACTGACAATACTACATAGGTCATCAAGACTGAAAGTCAACAAGGAAAGAATGGATGTAAATAATATCATAGAACGAATGAGCTTAACAGATATTTACATAACATTCCATTCAACAACTGCAGAATACACATTCTATTGAACAGCATATGAAATTTTCTCCAAAATAGAACATATCATAGGCCACAAAATGAGCCTCAATAAGCTTAATAGAATTGAAATTCTATCAAGCAGTCTCTGAAACCATAGTGGAATAAAACTGGAAATGAACTCCAAAAGTAACCTTCAAAACAATGTAAATACATGGAAATTAAATAACCTGCTACTGAATGATCATTGGGTCAAAAACAAAATCAAGATGGAAATTAAAAAATTATTCAAACTAAACTATAATTTTAATACAACCTATTAAAACCAGATTTAAATCAGAATTCTAGCAGTCCTTCTAAGAAAATTGGTATCAATCCTATTGACATTTTTCCACAAGTGAGAAAATAACTCTTCCTAAATCATTCTGTGACGCCAACATCACTTAATACTGAGGAAATGTATTCTCTTCTGGGGTCCACAAGGGGGCGTATTTCAAAAGCAAGAACTTCCTAGTGCCAAACCTCCACCCACTCTCCGTCCAGGAGCTTAGAGGTCTTTGCTTAATCTTCACCCTTGGGAAGACAGACTGTAGAAATCAAAGATCAATCACTCCAACAGAAGTTTAAAGGAACTCCTTTTATAGGCCAGAAAACTTGAATGCGGTGAGAATATCTCCCAGGTTAAAAGTCCCCTTCTCCCTCATCAGTGTGGTCTCCATTTTTGATCCCCTTCCACGACATTGTGGGAGTTGCTTTTCTTTCTTTCTTTTTTTTTCCCCCTCTTTCTGCCTAAATAAATCACTTTGTGCAAAACTCTTTGGGATCTGATGTTTACTTAAAACAAGCTCACTGCACCTGGTGGGGTTCTCCCTCCCATTCTTGGGTAAGTGAGGGACCAAGGGCGTGGAAGAACACATCCTAATGGGGAGGTGAGCCTTCCCCATACCCTGGAACCCAGGCTCAATACCACAACCAAGAATGGACATAAAAACAACAGAAACACTCCAGACTTATATTCGTGTTGAACATAGATGTTAATGTCCTTAAAAAAATACTAGCTAACCAAATCCAACAACATACTGAAAAGGTAATCCACCATGATCAAGTGGGTGTCATACCAGGGATACAGGCATGATATCACATACTTAAGTCAATAAATGTGATACACCACATAAACAGAATTAAAAACAAAAATCACATGAACATCACAATACATGGCAAAAAAGCATTTGACAATATTCAGCATCCCTTTATGATGAAAATTCTCAGCAAAATTGGCATACAAAGGACATACTTCCATATAATAAAAGTTATCTATGGCAAACCCACAGCTAACATACTAATGAATGGGGAGAAGTTAAAAGCATTTCCTCTGAGAACTGGAAGAAGTCAAGGATGCCCATTCTCACCACTCCTCTTCAACCTAATACTGAAAGTCCTATACAGAGCAATCAGATAAGGGAAGAAATAAAGAGCATCAAAATCAATAAAGAGGAGGTCAAACTGTCACTTTGCTGATGATATTATTGTTTACCTCTGAAACCCTAAAGACTCTTCCAGAAAGCTCCTAGAACTTATAGAAGAATTCAGCAGTCTCTGGTTACAAGATTAATGCAGACAAAACAGTAGGTCTTCTATACACCAACAGTGACCAAGCACTCAACTCCTTTTACGATTGCTGCATAGAAAATAAAATACTTACAAATATATCTAATAAGGGAGAAGAAATATCTTTACAAGGAAAACTATAAAATATGACTAAAAGAAATCATAGATGACACAAACAAATGGAAACACATCCCATGCTCATGGATGGGTAGAACCAATGTTGTGCAAATGACCATACTGCCAAAAGCAACCTGCAAATTCAATGCAATCTCCTTGAAAATACCACCATCATTCTTCTCTGAATTAGAAAAAAACAATTCTAAAATTCATACGGAACAACAACAACAAAAAGGTCTGCATAATAAAGCAAGACTAAACAAAAATTTGGAACAAATCTGGAGGCATCATATTACCTGATTTTAAACTATAAAGCCATAGTCACCCAAATAGCGTGGTACTGGTACAAAAGTAAGCAAATCAACCAAGGGAACAGAATAGAGAACTCAGAAATAAACCCAAATAAATAGACACACACCTGATCTTTAATAAAGAAAGGAAAAACAAAGTGGGAAAAGGACATCCTTTCAACAAATAGTGCTGGGATAATTGGTTAGCCACATGTGAGAAAATTAGAGTGGATCCTCATCTCTCATCTTACACAAAATCCAACCTAACATGGATTAAGTACTTAAACCTCAGACCTGAAACTATGAAAATTCTAGAAGATAACATTGGAAAAATCCTGTGGACATTGGCTTAGGTTAAGGATTTCATTAGCAAGAACCCAAAAGCAAATGCAATAAAAACAAAGATAAACTAGCTGGGACCAAATTAAACTGAACACTGTTTGCACAGCAAAAGGAATGGTGAACAGAGTAAACAGACAAGCTAAAGAGTGACAAGAAAGGACTAGTATCCAGAATCTACAACAAACTCAAACAAATTAGGAAGGGAAAAATGAATAATCCTATCAAGTAGTGGGCTAAGGACATGAATAGACAATTCTTGAAAGAAGGTATACAAATGGCCAACAAACACATGAAAAAATGCTCAACATTGCTAATAATCAGGGAAATGCAAATCAAAACAATATGATATCACCTTGCTCCTGCTAGAATGGCCATAATAAAAAAATTAAAAAGCAGTAGATATGGACGTGGATGTAGTGAACTACACTGGTGGGAATGTAAACTAGCACAGCCACTATGGAAAACGGTAAAGGGATTTCTTAAAGAACTAAAAGTAGAACTACCATTTGATGAAGCATCCCACTAATGGCTAACTACCCAGAGGAAAGTAAGTCAGTATACAAAAAATATACTTGCAGACACGTATTTCTAGCAAAATTTGTAATTGCAAAATCATGGCAGTAACCCAAATGCCCAGCAACCAATGAGTGGATAAAGAAACTGTGAGAGAGATATATATATCACATATATCTGTGTATACACATATGACAAATGGTAGAGAAGTCAAGAGGAACAGAATCTCAGAAACTGGAAAGCAGATACATGAGTAGAGTAGTAACTTATCTTTGAGACTAGAGAAAGATGAATCCTAAATTTTCTTGATGTTAACAATGGAAGGAAGTGGTGTTAGTCAAATAGCAAACTTAATTCTTACCATGGGATCTCAGATAGACTCAAAACGAGAATACAATAACTGAGCTGTAAATTCCCGCCTAATTCTTCCTTTTTTTTTTGAGGCTGAGTCTCATTGTGTCTCCCAGGCTGCAGTGCAGTGGCTCAATCTCTGCCCACTGCAGCCTCTGCCTGCCCGTTCAAGCGATTCTCCTGCCTCAGCCTCCTGAGCAACTGGGATCACAGGCACACGCCACCACACCCAGCTAATTTTTTATATTTTTAGTAGAGACAGGTTTTCACCTTGTTAGCTAGGATGGTCTCAAACTCCTGACGTCATGATCCACTCATCTTGGCCTCCCAAAGTGCTGGGATTAACAGACATGAACCACCGTGCCAGGCCCCAGCCCAATTAGTTCTTAAAACAGCATGTTCTACGTGTTTCAGACCCGTTCCCAAGATACAAGAGTCTGCCTCTCTGGGGAGCTGAAGGAGGTGGGAAATTACTAAAGCTATTAACTTGGCTATTTACCCAAAAGAAATCTCCATTGCTGTTAACCTTAACTTTTAATCTATAGAATGTTATAGAAATTGGCAGCCATAAAATTATTAAATAACGATTATGTACAAGTTCTGCTTATAATTGCTGTTAAAAAGTTTTATTGAGACCGGGCGCGGTGGCTCACGCCTGTAATCCCAGCACTTTGGGAGGCCAAGGCGGGTAGATCATGAGGTCAAGAGATTGAGACATCCAGGTCAACATGGTGAAACCCCCGTCTCTACTGAAAATACAAAAAATTTGCTGGGCATGGTGGCATGCGCCTGTAATCCCAGCTACTCGGGAGGCTGAGGCAGGAGAACTGCCTCAACCCAGGAGGCAGAGGTTGTGGTAAGCCGAGATCGCACCATTGCACTCCAGCCTGGGTAACAAGAGCGAAACTCCGTCTCAAAAAAAAAAAAAAAGTTTTATTCAGAATAATTCATAAAGCATACAATTTACTGATTTAAAATGTACAATTCAATTCAATGTTTTTAGTTTATTGTATTCATGGATTTATACACCTGTAATTATAATGAGTTTTAGAACATTTCATCACTGAAAATTAAAATCCATACTCATTAGCAATCACTTCCCATTACCCCCCATGACCCAGTGATAGGCAACCTACATCTACTATCAGCTACTACAGGTTTGCCTATTCTTACATTTCACAAAAACGGGTGATACAATAGAAGTTATCTTGTGACTGGCTTCTTTCACTTAGCTTAATGTTTTTCTTTCTTTCTCTCTCTCCCTCCTTCCCTCCCTCCCTCCATTCCTTCCTTCTTTCCTTCCTCCCTTCCTTTCTTTCTTTTCATTTTGAGAACAAATCTGAAGGCATCATATTACCTAATTTCAAACCATATTACAAGGCCATAATCACCATTATTGTTGCTCAGGCTGGAGTGAAATGGTGCAATCTTGGCTCATGGCAATCACTGCCTCCGGGATTCAAGCAATTCTTCTGCCTCAATCTCCCAAGTAGCTTGAATTGCAGGAACTGGCAATGACACCTGGCTAATTTTGTATTTTTACTGGAGGCGGGTTTTATTCCATGTTTTTCAGGCTGTTCTTGAACTCCAGAGCTCAGGTGATCTGCCCACCTTGGCCTCCCAAAATACTGGGATTATAATAAGCATGAGCCACTGCTCCTGGCCAGAAATTTCTTTTCATTTTCATTACAGTTTTTAAATTATGTGATTTATCTTTTTATTACTGAATTATGTGTTCTCTCTCTCTCTCTCTCTTTTTTTTTTTTTTTAAGACAGTCTCACTCTGTTGCCCAGGCTGGAGTGCAGTGGCAAAACCTCAGCTCACTGTAACCTCCACCTACCAGGTTCAAGTGATTCTTGTGTCTCAGCCTACTGAGTAGCTAGGATTACAGGCATGTGCACCATGCCTGGCTAATTTTTGTATTTTTAGTAGAGACAGTGTTTTACTATGAGGGCCAGGATGGTCTCAAACTCCTCACCTCAGGTGATCCTACCATCTTGGCCTCCTAGAGTGCTGGGAATACAGGCATGAGCCCCTATGCCTGGCAAATGTTCTCTATTTAAAAACAGATTCAAAATGGCTTTTTTAATTTTTTTGCTGGATTTTAAATTTAATTCCACTGATCTCCATCCTTATGCCAATGCAACACTGTTTCAATTACTGTGGCTGTGGCGTTAAAGTAAGGTTTTTTTTTTTTTTTTTTTTTTTTTTTTCTGAGACAGATGTTTGCTTTTGTTGCCCTGGCTGGAATGCAATGACACGATCTCCACTCACTGCAACCTCTATCTCCCAGGTTCGAGCGATTCTCCTGACTCAGCATCTGGAAGTAGCTGGGATTACAGGCACCTACCACCACACCCAGCTAATTTTTTGTATTTTCAGTAGAGATGGGGTTTCACTGTGTTGGCAAGGCTGGTCTCAAACTCCTGACCTGAAGCGATCCATCCACTCATCTTGGCCTACCAAAGTTCTGGGCTTACAGGTGTGAGCCACCACACCTAGACCTATAGTAAGAGTTAAAATCAGGTAGTTATAAGTCCTTCAAATTTATTATTTTTCAAGATCCTTTGCTTAGTCTTGTACTGTGTGTAAATTGTAAGATCCATTTTTCTATGCTGCAAAATATCCAATGAGAAGTTTAATAGGGATTGTGTTCACTCTGTAGATCAATTTGGGAGTACTGCAATCATCATAGTATTAAATCTTAGAGTCCATAAATGTGAGGTATCGTTTCATTTATATTGGTCTTCTTTAATTTCTTACAAAAAATATTTTGTTATTTTGAGAGTATAAGTGTTGCATATGTTAATTTTTATTTTTTACTTTTTTGAGATGGAGTCTGGCTCTGTCCTCCAGGCTGGAGTGCAGTGGCACAATCGTGTCTCATTGCAGCCTCTGCCTCCTGGGTTAAAGTGATTCTCCTGACTCAACCTCTGGAGTAGCTGGGACTATAGTCACGTGCCCCCATCCCCAGTTAATTATTGCATTTTTAGTAATGACAGGTTTTTGGTCAGGCTGGTCTCAAACTCCTAACATCATGGTCCACCTGCTTCAGCCTCCCAAAGTGTTGGGATTATAGACATGAGTCACTGCACCTGGCCCAAATATTTTCTTAATTATTATTTTTTCTTATTGATGCTGTTGTGACTAAAATTTTTCATTTCATTTTTAATGTTTCTTACAGGTGTAAAGAAATATAACTGATTTTTGTATATTTATTTTTAACCTTAGTGAACTGATTTATTAGTACAGCGTTTTGGTGGTTTACAAACTCATGATACACCAAATAATGTCACCCATATGTGTTGTTTTATTTCTTGTTTTTCAATATGAAGAATGCCTTTTACTCCTTCCCTGTTTGCTCTGGTTAGGACCTCGTTATGATCCTGAAGCAGTAGCAAGCATGGATATTCTTGACTTGCCGCTGATTTAGAGAAAAATTATTCAGTCTTTCATCATTGTAAAGACATCACTCTAGGTTTTTCATATATGTACTCCTGTTCCTAGTTTTTTTTTTGCCAAGATTATTGGATTTTTGTCAAATTATTTTTTATATTTATTATTATAATCATTGGTTTCATCCTTTATTTTATTGACATGTATATAATGTTAGTTGATTTTCAGATGAAACTAATCTTTCATTCCTGGTATAACTAACTCATTTAGTCATGATGCATGGGTTTTCTCTTGCTTTTTAGCAAATTATCCTATACATCATGGCTTAAAGTAGTATCGATTTATTATCTTACTTTTCTATTTTTTTTAATCTATTTTTTTTTAATGGAGTACTTGCTCTGTCACCTGGCTGGAGTGCAGTGGCAATATCTCATCTTACTGTAACCTCTGCCTCCTGAGTTCAAGTGATTCCCCTGCCTCAGCCTCCCAAGTAGCTGGGACTCCAAGTGCACAGCACCACACCATGCCAGGGGCTAATTTTGTATGTATTAGTAGAGATAGGGTTTCACCATGTTGGGCCAGGATGGTCTCAGTCTCCTGACCTCATGATGCACTAGCCTCAGCTTCCCAAAGTGCTAGAATTACAGGCATGAGCCACTGAACCTGGCCATTATCCTACATTTCTTAAGTCAGAAATGTGACACAGTTTCTTTTCTCTCCTTTCTTTCTTTTTTTCTTTTCTCTCTCTCTTTCCCTTCCTTTCTACCTCCCTCCCTTTTTTCCTTCCTTTATTTCTTCTTTCATATGAGCTCCTTCTGTGTCACCCAGGCTGGAGTGCAATGGCATGATCTTGGCTCAGAGTAGCTGAGATTACAGATGCATACCTTCATGCATAGCTAATTTTTGTATTTTTACTAGACAGGGCTTCACCATGTTAGGCAGGGCTGTCTCGAACTACTGACCTCAAATGATCCGACTGCCTTCGCCTCCCAAAGTGCTGGGATTATAAGTGTGAGCCACCTCACCCAGCCCAATGACACAGTTTTTAATAGGCTAAATTAAAGGCTATTTTGCTTTTCAAGGTAAAATCCTTGTCTTTCCCATTGTTAAAGGTCAATCACCCTTGCTTGTAGCCACCTTCCTCTATCTTCAGAGCCACTAGCCTCCTGTTTCTCTGACCCTTGTACCATTGCCACAGCTCTCTGACTGATGCATTTTCTTTATGGCTAGTGGACATTTCTATTGTATCATTATTTAGACCACTTTAAACAATCCAAGATAATCTCATCTATGATCCTAGGCATCAGTCATGTCTGGAAAGTCTTTTTGCCATGTAAGGAAAGGTATTCGGATATGCCCAGAATTATAATGTAAACATATTTGGGAGACATCATTCTTCCTATCACAATTCTTCATATCATATTCTTTTTATTTTTGCTTTTTTAAAAAAACTGTAGAGAATATACCAAGTAACATATCATATTTTTTTATATGTTGCTGAATTTGCTTTCCTGGTATTTTGTTGAAGATGTTATTGTCTATATTTAGAAGAAATATTTGCCAGGCACATTGGCTCTTTCCTGTAATCCTAGTACTTTGGGAGGCCAAGGTAGCTGGAGGCCTTGGAGTTTGCGACCAACCTGGTCAACATGGTGAAACCCTGTCTCTACTAAAAATACAAAAGATAACCAGGTGAGGTGGTGCATGCCTGCAGTCTCAGCTACTTGACTTGGGAAACTGAGGCAAGAGAATCATTTGAACCCAGGAGGTAAAGGTTGCAGTGAGCTGAAATTGTATCGCCATTGCACTCCAGCCTCAGCAATAGAGGGAGACTGTTGCAAAAAACGAATGAAGAAAGGGAGGGAGGGACGGAGGGAGTAAGAAAGGAAGGAAGGAAAAAGGAAAGAGAAAGAGAGAAAGAAAAAATTGGTTTATTACTTTATTTCCTTCTTTTCCTTTCTTTCCCTCCTGTCTCCGAATCTACCTTCTTGCTTAATTTTTTCCATTCCTTCTTCCCTCTCTTCCCCGAACCCTGCTTTCTTTTCATATTTTTGTCTGGTTTTGATATCATAAGTGATATCACAGTATGAGTTCCAAATTTCTCCTACTAGTTTTTTTTTTTTTTAAACTAACGAGGATCTATATCTCCTACCAGTTCTATTTTTGGAAGAGTTTATAAAGAATTGGTGGCCGGGCCCGGTGGCTCACGCCTGTAATCCCAGCACTTTGGGAGGCTGAGGCGGGTGGATCAAGAGATAGAGACCATCCTAGTCAACATGGTGAAAGCCCGTCTCTACTAAAAATACTAAAAATTAGCCGGGCAGGGTGGCACGTGCCTGTAATCCCAGCTACTCGGGAGGCTGAGGCAGGAGAACTGCTTGAACCCAGGAGTCGTAGGTTGCGGTGAGCCGAGGTCGCACCATTGCACTCCGGCCTGGGTAACAGCGAAACTCCATCTCAAAAAAAAAAAAAAAAAAAAAAAAGAATTGATATTAATTATTGAACAGAGAGTAGAGTTGAGGAGGAATGTCATCCAAATGTGTTTTGTTTTGTTTTGTTTTGAGATACATTTTCATGGTATTAATTCACTCTTTATTATAGGGTCTTCTTTTACATTTTGAGTTAGTTTGGGAAATTTGTGCCTTTTTAGAAATTAAATCTAAGCTACAGCTTTTGTTAGCATGCAATTGTCCATAATATTCCTGTATTACAAAACATGTTCATTAAGTTTGGTAGTGAAATCACCTCTTTTATTATTGATTTTAGAAATTTGATTCTTGGCTGGGTGCAGTGGCTCATGCCTGTAATCCTAGCACTTTGGGAGCCGAGGCAGGTGGATCACCTGAGGTCGGGAGTTCAAAACCAGCCTGGCCAACATGGTGAAAACCCATCTCTATTAAAAAAAAATTGTTTATTTTCTTGGTTATTCTATCTAAATGTTTGTTCATTTTTGTTAATTTTTCAAAGAAGGAATTTTTATGTTCATCAATGTTCTCTGTTTTTCTATTCTTAATGTAGTCATTAATATTATTCCTAATGTTTTATTTTACTTTATTTTTATTGTTTTAGAAACAGGGTCTTACTTTGTTTGGAGAGCAGTATACAATCATATCTCACAGCAGCTGCAATCTCTTAGGCTTAAGAGATCCTTCCAACTTCAGCAACCTGACTAGCTGGGATGACAAGTATGCACAAGGATGCCCAGGTAATTTGTTTAAAAGATTATTGTAGAGAAGGGATCAAACTATGGTCTCAGAATGGTCCTGAACTCTTGTTCTAAAATGATCCTTCTGCCTTACCCTCTCAAAGCCTTTGGAGGCCTAGACATTTTAGTTTTTATTGTGTATATCCTTGTTAATCTTCCTCTACTTGCTCTTAATATATTACAAAAAGTAGCATTAGACATCGTCAAGTTTATTGTTGAAGTGTCTATTTCTCATTTCGGTGTGGGTCAAATAACACGAACTTGTGGTTTTTGAATTTTTGTAAATTTGCTTGAATAAATGATTTTCCACTTTCTGTATACCCTTAGAACTACTTCTAGAGACCTATTATTTTTTCTTATAACTTTTACCAGTATGGCTGGTTTACTGGGGATGAAGAACTCCTCATTCCTTCATCCTGAAAGTCCTTCCTTATGCCTAACTTATAATATTGGTTTAATAGTGAGAGATAAGTTTACTTATCAAGGCTTTCCAGGTACAAAAAGAACAAAGTGGGTCATTTGGATTAAAATGTAATGTAGGCTGCGCTTGGTGGCTCCCAGCACTTTGGGAGGCTGAGGTGGGTGGATCACTTGAGGTCAGGAGTTGAAGACCAGCCTGGCCAACATGGTGAAATCCAAAAACACAAAAATTAGACAGGTGTGGTAGTAGGCGCCTGTAGTCCCAGCTACTTGGGAGGCTAAGGCAGGAGAATTGCTTGAACCCTGGGGTCGGAGGTTGCAGTTAGCCAAGACGGTGCCATTGTACTCCAGCCTGGGTGACAAGGGCAAAATTACATATAAACAAAATTAAGAAGTAAATAAACAAAATACAATATAGGCCTGGTGCAGGGGCTAAGGCCTATAATCCAGCACTTTGGGAGGCAGATCATGAGGTCAGGTGTTTGAGATCGGCCAGGCCAGCATGATGAAACCTTGTCTCTTCTAAAAATACAAAAATTAGCTGGGCATCATGGCATGTACCTGTAATCTCAGCTATTCGGGAAGTTGAAGGCAGGAGAATCACTTGAACCAGGGAGGTGGAGGTCGTAGTGCTCCAAGATCACGCTATGGCACTCCAGCCTGGGAATAGAGTGAGACTCCCTCTCAAAAAAAAAAAAAAAAAAAGTCATTATAAAAATAAAATGTAATGGAATAGCTTTTTTTTTTCTCATACCAATACAGAACCAGAGAGTAAGGAAGTAATATTAAAGTCTTATTTTATTTTATTTTGTTTTGTGTTGTGTTGTTTTTGAGGTAAAGGCTTCCTCTGTCACCAGGCTGGACTGCAGTGAGGCAGTCTTGGCTCACTGTAACCTCTGCCTCCCGGGTTCTAACAATTCTCCTGCCTCAGCCTCCCAAGTAAATGAAACTACAGACACATGACACCACGCCCAGCTAATTTTTATATTTTTAGTAGAGACCGAATTTCACCATGTTGGCTAGGATGGTCTTGATCTCTTGACCTGGTGATCCACCTTCCTTGGCCTCTCAAAGAGCTGGGATTACAGGTGTGGCTCACTGTGCCCAGCCGGAAGTAACATTAATGTTAAAGGCAGTAATTATTGAAGAAAAATATGAACAAAAGAAGTGGGAAGAAGTCCCTTAACATACAAACTTTAATTTGTAGTATTATATTCTGCTATTTAATCTATGATTGTAACTCAGACATCTCCCCCATTTCCTATGGTATTAATTGAAGAGAAATTATCAAAATTCAGCTGGGCAGAGTGGCTCACACCTGTAATTCCAACACTTTGGGAAGCCAAGGCACGGATCACGAAGTCAGGAGATTGAGAACATTCTGGCCAACATGGTGAAATGTTCCACTATGTTTATGTCTCCACTAAAAATACAAAAATTAGCTGGGCGTGGTGGCACATGCCTGAAATCCCAGCTACTCAGGTGACTGAGGCAGGAGAATTGCTTGAACCTGGGAGGCAGATGTTGTAGTTAGCTGAGATTGTACCATTGCACTCCAGCCTGGCAGTAGAGTGATTACTCCAACTCAAAAAAAAAAAAAAAAAAAGAAAAGAAAGTATCAAAATTCCAGACCCATGCTGAATCAAGGTGCTGATGGGTATCTCCTTAGAGCACAGGAAGAGAGTTGATTGGTGAGTTCCATTTGGTTGAATATTCCCCTCTGGCAACACTGGTGGATATATAACTTACACACTAAACCAATATTTGGTTGCTTATGACATACAAACAAACACTGCAAGTTTATGATCCAAAGACATACAACCACTTTGGGAAACTATTTAACGCTATCCATTCAAGATAAGTGTATGTATACTCAAACTCTAGGAATCCAATACTAGGCTTTGTACAAATAAGGATAGATCTCTACAAAAAGATATGGACTCAATTACTTAATGTTAATTACTCAATGTCCACCAACAGTAATGAGATAGATATGTTCTGGTATTTTATATATTATACTACATAAATGAAGCTCTCAGATATAAGATTGAGGAAATAAGCCAAAAACAAGTTTACATGCCACATGAATCTATTCATCTTTGATATAAATCAAAATCAGGTAATGACATAAATCAAAATTAGGTAATGATAGGATTCAGAAGAGTTAATTAAGAGGGTCATGGGGAGACAAGGACTAGGAAGACATGTTTCTGAGATGTTAGCAGTATTTGTTGGGAGAGACAGACTTCCATCAGTCTTGCAGTCCTAATATGCCTTCCTGGGTATGACACAATGCAACAGCCTGACTACTCTTTATCTATCTATGTTATTTCTAAGTAACCTAAAAAGTTAAGGTAATATCCTTCTCTACTTTCTAACACACAAAGACCAAGCTTGCTTATGCGTTAGTATAAAAGTAGTAGAATTCCAAGCTGTGTCTTAACTGGAATGCAAACATTGCATGTCTGGCATTATATATATGTGGGCCACTTTGCATCATTCCTATGGGATTTAGAAAGCATTGGTAGTCTGTAAACATGATGCTCAGGGTGCTTGTTTTCCTATGAGTAGTAAAGTCCATGATACTGTTTGGTAGTGCTGTAAGTTTGTGGCTCTTAGTCCCAAAATATTATCCTTTTTTTTTTTTTTTTTTTGAGACGGAGTTTCGCTATCGTTACTCAGGCTGGAGTGCAATGGCGCGATCTCGGCTCACCGCAACCTCCGCCTCCTGGGTTCAGGCAATTCTCCTGCCTCAGCCTCCCGAGTAGCTGGGATTACAGGCACGCGCCACCATGCCCAGCTAATTTTTTTTTGTATTTTTAGTAGAGACGGGGTTTCACCATGTTGACCAGGATGGTCTCCATCTCTTGACCTCATGATCCACCGCCTCGGCCTCCCAAAGTGCTGGGATTACAGGCGTGAGCCACCGCGCCCGGCCCCAAAATATTATCTTGTCAGGATCCACTGAATAAGCAGGCGAAACTTGTAGGTACTATTTAATCCCAGATCCAACAGAGTTCTTCACCTCCCCCCTTCCCCCGCCTAGGTTCTTCACCAACAGTTCTATATTGACATGGTGGTAGTAACACTGATATATTTAACAGACCTGTGTATGAGAGTATTATTACCTAATTTACTAGTTTATAGTACTAAATTGAGCTGTGATGTTTATAGGAAGTATGTTATACAATAACATCTTAGCAATGTTAAAGAAGAAAATTAGCCTATGTCTTAATCTGTCTACCTATCAAGACTTGTCTTTCAAAGGAGAAGTAAAGAAAGGTAGAAGTATAAGGCAGAAATAAGGTCTAAAGAAGCTTTTGGTTATGATTATTACTTGGGACATAGAGGTGGAGCAAAAAGTGAGCTTTGTTAGAGGTTAGAATACTTGCATTCTTTTTTTTTTTTTTTCTTTTTTTTTTTTAATAAAGTCTGGCTCTTGTCACCCAGGCTGGAGTGCAGTGGTGCCATCTGCGCTGACTGCAACCTCTGCCTCCCAGTTTCAAGCGGATGTCTTGCCTTGGCCTCCTGAGTAGGTGGGATTACAGGCACCTGCTCAGACAGTTGGCTGATTTTTTGTATTTTTAGAAGAGAAGGGTTTTCATCCTGTTAGCCAGGCTGTTCTTTAACTCACGACCTCAAGTGACCTATCTTGTCGACCTCCCAAAGTGATGAGATTACAGGACTGAGCCATCATGCCTGGCCAACAGTTGCATTTTTTTTTTTTTTTTTTCTTTTTTACTTATTCTTGTCTGGTGATCTTGGGCAATTAACCTTGTTTTTTTTTAATTTAAATTTAATTTTTTTTTTTAAGACAGAGTTTCACCATGTTGGTCAGGCTGGTCTTGAACTCCCCACTTGAGGTGATCCACCTGCCTTGGCCTACAAAGTGCTTGGACTACAGGCGTGAGCAACGACGCCCAGCTTTATAACTTTTTTTAAACGGAAAACCAAGGATAGCAATACATGTATTAAGAACTTCATAAGGTCTTAAGTATAACATGATATCTAACCTTAACAAATGTGCAATTCTGCAAGAGTGTGGTAGGTGGATACAAAAATGGACAAAATGTAATGAGAGTGAATCTGCAATATATCATATATTTTAAATCATGATCAAGTGGGGCTTTTCACGGGAATTTATGATGGATTTAAGATGAAAAATTAGTTAATGTAATATACCATACAATCACATTAAAGAACAAAGTCGAAGTAGCAATTGAATACGTCTTGCAGGACAGCACAAGGAGGTTTTTCTGGTATTCCGTCAGATAGGTGGCCTGGCCCAAGATTTTATGGAAAGAGCTATTATAGTGACCCTAAGCAAGAGTCTCAGGATAGGGTAGGTTTTCTTGCATGACACAGGAGGCGAGAAGTCGTGGCGCCTTAAAACCTGCTCTGTGAATTCCCAGGCGGCGCAGCAGGAATTCTCAGGTTCTCAGCATTCAGACTGACTTTTCTCTGAACTGTTCATCTTGGAATACTTGAAAACTGATGATGTTTTCATGCAGGCTCCTATCTGCCAAAGCAGACATAAACGATGCTGTAAAAACCAGTGGTGAAAGTGAAATCGTCAGAGCTACATAGTCGGGCCACGCAAGGTTAATCCCTTATTAGGCATATCACCTCTCCTGGCGTTGACTTTTTTTCTTGATTATGCCGTATAGTGAGTGGTAGCAGTTCACATTAGACTTGGAGTCTTAGTAAGCGCCTTTGGTCACTCCCGCCTGTCTAGTAGTCAGCTGTTTGCACAGGCAGCTACAGAAGTAAAGATTAGGGATAGGGAATTCTGTGGAAGTTCGCAAAGGGGCAGCAGGATAACCAGTGGCATCTTTGGGTATTTTTTATTGTATGTCCATCTATGCTGTTATCCCAGTGTTTGGTAATGGATACGATTCAGTCGGGAGTTAGGTTTCTGCATAGAGTACCAAAGTATTTCCAGTTCCGCTGTTTCTGGGTATAGGTAGAGTAGAAATGCGGCATAAAAATAAGAAGAGGCACAGACACCAAAGAGAATAAGGCTTAGATCAGCTAAGTGGACGTCCCGGGGGCGGGCCTTGGCGGGGGTGGGGTCTTGGAGGGTCGTGGCGCTGGGGTTAGTGGGAGTCTGCGCAGCTGGCTAAGCGGTCTGTGTCTTTTTTTTTTTTTTTTTGGTCGGCAAATTCCAACCCCCATATTGAGGGGTAGAGTCTACTAGATCGCCTGAGACACAGTTTAACCGATCCCCGCCAGTTACGGACGGACTGTGTTGCTCTCAGATTCTCCCTCTTTCAGTGTACTACTAGATCCTAACGAAGATTGTCTCTTTCTTGCGACATCACTCAGCGCTTCCTACTGGTGTCGGGACAGGAAGTCTCCGGAGAGACCCGGCCGAAAACCGCGAGTAAAGAAAAGTGGAGCCTAGCTAAAGACGCCTTTGTGTGAATAGTACAAAGTCACTCAGGAAAACCTCAGCACCTGGAATCCTTGTAAACTCAGCGACAACCCTACCGCGAGGCGAAAACAGGTAAAGAGGGATACTAAATGACAAGAGATAGCGGCACTGGTCACCTCTGTAAAGACGCCTTATAGACGAATGTCCGATTTTTTAAGCAATGCCTTTGTCAGGTACCCAGGCCGTAGTCATGGCCGCTTGACGAGAAAATATCTAATATCAAAATATTTTACTGATATTTGTTGTCCGTCTTTCCCACGTTTACGACCCCCGCTTCCCAACCACCAACAGACTTGCTTGAGATGACCTAGGAGGCTCAGGGGCTTCTGAGTATGTTAGTTTCTTATTTAACCCTACCCGGCAGGGGGCTTTTTATATCGCAGTGGTGCGCACACGAGCGAGCGGAACTTTAAGGAAAAATGGCCGCCTAGTCTCCCCCGGCCTTTCTTATTTTTCTTAATATCTAACATGAAGTGGTAGAATTAAATTTTCTGTTTTCACAGGAGGAACCCCTATTTGTGCTCCTCACCTCACTCAGCGCCACGGACTAACCGCTCTGGGTTACAGTCTTTGCCCCACTGTCCTGCACAGACTCAAAACTGGCTGTTACACTTAGACTAAACACCTTTTCCGAGGTACAATAATTAGGAACTAAGCTACGACTCCTCGGTCCTCGGACATTAGGCCACATTTTTTGTACACCTCCGGCAGGCACCCACACCATCTGACTAGAGGCCGCAAAACGTTAGGTTTTTGCTTTCTTAACACCTCCTCTTCCTTTCCTCTACTTTGCTAAACGCTAAAACGCAGTACGACATATTTTAATGAACATTTCGGTTCCAATTTAGTTTGCATCTTTCTCTTTTCTGTTTTGTTGTCTACAGAAACAACTTGTTTCTGTTACTGGTTGAACCTGATTCTGTATTGAAGCATTACGCATAACGTGATTTTTCAGTATCTTAAAATATTAACTTATTTTATATGGAGCAGCTGTGATACTAATTTCTATGAAGTTTTGTGCAAACTGGAAATTTACACAGGAATTTTAAACAACATGTATGCAAAGAATTTTATTTGTAAAATTCGCTTATAATTTTACTTAATTTACACTGCCCAATTTATCTTACAGTATTTGAATAACTTTTACAGAAGGTTTTTAAAGCTTGAAACATGTACGAAACCCTTAACTACTAATGCGGAGTTTTTGTTTGTTTAACGTTTTTTTTTTTTTGAAACGGAGTTTTGCTCTTGTTGCCTACACTGGAGTGCAGTGCCGTAATCTCTGCTCCCCGCAACCTCTGCCTCCCGGGATCCGGCAATTCTTCTCCTCAACCTCTGAGTAGCAGGGATTACAGGCGCTCACCACCTTGCCTTGCTATTTCTATTTTTAATAGACACGGGGTGTCTCCATGTTGCTCAGGCTGCTCTAGACCTCCTGACCTCAGACGATCTGCCCACCTTGGCCTCCCAAAGTGCTGGGATTACAGGCGTCAGCCACTGCGTCTGGCTTTTTTTTTTTTTTTTTTGGCCGGGGGTTGGGGGGCATGCTTTTTCTGGCCAACTCATTCATCCTCTAAGTTCAGAAAACATGACCACTATTAAGAAAGAAATCTGCATTTCTTTTTCCACGAAATTTACAACAGTTCTTTTCTTGGGGTTCATTCTCACTAGTCATTAACCGATAATTAAGTACTAAAACCATACCCTTAAACTTTAATAAACAGACCATAAAAAAAAAAAAAAAACCATAAACTTACACATTTTTCTTAGTCTAAGGCTCCGCAAAGGCGCAATTGTTTAAAAGTAGAGGATTTATTTTTCAGTTATAAAACCCATTTATATGCTTTTAACTTCCTCTTTTGAAACTATTCTTCCAGTTTGCGAAGAAAGCCTGAAGGTGATTCAAGGGTGAGTTGCAAATACTTTCTATTATACTGACTTGAAAAAGGATTGTCAGATTTTAATTATTTATTCTTATAGTTTCCTGTTAACAGTGACGGCGTGAATGTTTACTCTGTCAGTTTGGGCTTGCTGTTGTATTACTCCCTTTTGTGGGGTGGCATTAATAATTTATATGACTTTTCTTTTTAACTTGGAGGAAATTTTTATAAAGGCTACATAATAGCAACAACTTTATATTTGAGAATTACGTAATAAAAACTTTTTTGGGGGGGGGGCGGGAACGGAGTCTTGCTTTGTCACCCAGGTTGGTGTGCAGTGGCGCGATCTTGGCTTACTGCAGCCTCAGCCTTTCAGCTTCAAGCGATTCTCCTGCCTCAGCCTCCCGAGAAGCTACCACTACGGGAGTGCGCCACCACAGGCATGCGCCACCACACCAAGCTAATTTTTGTATTTTTGGTACAGAAGGATTTCGCCCTGTTGACTAAAATGGTCTCGATCTCTTGACCTTGTGATCCACCCGTGTCGGTTTCCTAAAGTGCTAGAATTACAGGAGTGAGTCACCGCGCCCGGCCAAGACATTTTTAACAGTAGATTATATTAACTATTACTGGAGCCTGTTTTGGTCTTTTTAATGTTATGGTACCTTAACAGTGAAAGTGGAAAAGAACGATTTACTGTGCCGGGAGCGGCGGCTCATGCCTGTAATCCCAGTACTTTGAGAGCCGACGCGGGTGAATACCGGAGATTAGTAGTTCGAGACCAGTCTGGCCAACATTCCTGTCTCTACTAAAAATACATAAATTAGCCGAGAATGGTGGTGGGCGCTTGGGTGTGATCCTAGCTACTTGGAAAACAGAGGCAGGAGAATCGAGGCAGAAGTTGCAGTGAGCCAAGTTCTGTGCCATTGCACTCCAGCCTGGGTGAGAGAGTGGACTGCGTCTCACCAAAGGGAAAAAAAAAGAAGGACGGAGCAGTGGCTCATGCTTGTACTAGCACTTCGGGAGACCAAGGCGGACCGATCATGAGGTCAGTAGTTTGAGACCACCTTGGCCAAATGGTGAACCCCCGCCCACTAAAAATACAATAGTTAGCTGTGCATGGTGGCAGGCGCCTAGCCCCAGCTGCTCAGGAGGCTGGGGTAGGAGAATTGCTGGAATCTGAGAGGCGAAGGTAGCAGTGAACCGAGATCAGGCCACTGCACCCTAGCCTGGGCGACAGTGAGACACCATCTCAGAAAAAAGAAAAAAGGATTTTATGTAGGTCTTTTTTTCTTCTAGGATGTTGAAATGCATTTTCCAATATCCAGTATTATGAACTTTTAATGGATATCTACTAATAGATTTTTAAAATCAGGTATTTACAATGCAGCTTACAGTTTTAGAAAGTAGATATTTATCTCAATTTTAACATTCAGTTCTTGGTTTGTTGCACAACTTAACACTTTCTTTTAGGTCTTGTTGTTTTATTAAGTTAGTTTTTAAACTACAATAGAAATTTCCTATATTTTAGCATTTTGATGTGGAAACCATCCTTTGCTTGAGTTAAAGATAATTATTTCAAATTCATGTCTTTTAAAATATGTACATTGAATGATTGGTAGTTTAAATATTTTGGCAATAAACTGGAAATATTTTTTGCTTACTGGGCAAGTTACTTTAACAACTTTATTGAAGTATAATTTACATATTATGTATTTCTTTTACATATAAACTGAGTGGTTTCTAATAAATTTTACAGAGTTCTGAAACTCTTCCAGCTTTAGAACATTTTCATCACTCCAGCAGATCCTTACTCCTTTTTGTTTTTTTATTGCGTTTTAGGTTTTGGGGTACATGTGCAGAGCATGCAATACAGTTGCATAGGTACACACATGGCAGTGTGTTCTGTTTGCTTTCTCCCCTTCACCCACATTTGGCATTTCTCCCCAGGCTATCCCTCCCCACCTCCCCCTCCCACTGGCCCTCCCCTTTTCCCCCCAATAGACCCCAGTGTTTAGTACTCCCCTCTCTGTGTCCCTGTGTTCTCATTTTTCATCACTCGCCTATGAGTGAGAATATGCGGTGTTTCATTTTCTGTTCTTGTGTCAGTTTGCTGAGAATGATGTTCTCCAGATTCATCCATGTCCCTACAAATGACACAAACTCATCATTTCTGATTGCTGCATAATATTCCATGGTGTATATGTGCCACATTTTCCCAATCCAGTCTATCATCGATGCTCATTTGGGTTGATTCCAGGTCTTTGCTATTGTAAACAGTGCTGCAATGAACATTCGCGTGCATGTGTCCTTATAGTAGAACGATTTATAGTCCTTTGGATATATACCCAGTAATGGGATTGCTGGGTCAAATGGAATTTCTATTTCTAAGGCCTTGAGGAATCGCCACACTGTCTTCCACAATGGTTGAACTAATTTACACTCCCACCAACTGCAGTAAGCCTTTTAATTCTTTTTTTGTGTGTGTGTGAATAAGATGCTTCTTCTGGAAAATTAGATTATTACAGTTACTGTTAGAAGCAACAATACCAAAAACTAAAATTGAAAGAAAGAGTTATGACTATTTAATCGTAGGATCTTTTTATAATAATAATAATAAAAGATTTAAAAACAAATGATTTGTTACTTAAAATTGTTGAGGAAACTTAATTGTTTCTTTGGTAAACATTGTTGCTGAATGTAGCTATTGACAATGTAAATAGCTTGCTTGGTTTAATAGTAACACCTGATTTTTAGAAGGATTGAGTAGATCTGCAGTTTAGTGAATGAACTAGCATAGTGATCCCTTCCCAATTCTATTTGGAGGTTTACAAATTGGGATTGTAACTAATGTGGTAAGGTGTCCATTGAGTAATTCTTTATCATGATTTTAAATATACTAAGATTTTGATCCTCCCTCCCTGCCTCCCTCCCCTTCCCTTCCTCCTCCTCTGCCTCCCTCCATCTTTCCTTCTCTCCCTTTTTTCCTTCCTTCCTTTCCTTGTTTTTCTTTCTTTAGTCTTTTTTTTTTTAATCGGAGTCTTGCTCTGTCTCTCAGGCTGGAGTGCAGTGACGTAATTTTGGCTCACTGCAGCCTCTGCTTTCCAGGGTCAACCATTTCTCTGCCTAAGCCTCCTGAGTAGCTGGGATTATAGGTTCCCACCACCATGCCCAGCCAAGTTTTGTGTTTTTATTAGAGACAGGGTTTAACCGTCGTGGCCAGGCTGGTTTTGAACCCCTGACCCTCATGATCATCCCCATTGGCCTCCCAAAGTGTAAGATTCATTTCTTAATAATTTCATTTTGAAATCACTTAGGTATGTAATTTCGAGATGTAAAGAAACTACCACAGATATTTTCATATATTTTAATTTTGAAATGAATAGCAAACAGTTAACCAAAAGTATTAAGTGCTAAAGTATATATGGATTGTTGCGTTTGAAGATCCATTTCTGTAGAGTAATCTTTACCATAAAATAGTATTTAGGTTGATAATAGAAATGATTACAACGTTAAGGACATTTGGGTGGTATCAGTAGTGTTTATCTTAGACCCAGGCTCATACACAATGCTGGTGGTCAGGTTTTATGTATGCAATTTACCTGCTTTTTGAAATGTTAAACAGAATTACCTACTATATTCACTAATCCTTGAATTATTACTAGTTCTTGAGAGACACAAATGGTGAAGATATTTAGTAAATTTTGAAGCAAATTGACACTGCTGTCGCATTTTTGTTGCATTTTACAGAAAAATCTTAAGCAGATTGGAAATATAATATTGGTTGTTTTCAATAGATAGTTTGAGAAGTGTACTGTTGTATGACATATGGGAATCTTTATATGCAGAATTAAAATTTTGTGGAATTGTTTATTGAATGTTCACTACAGATTAAAACATTAAAGTAATTCATTATATTAGGGGATTATAATATGTGAATCTTGCACACCTATCTGAAGATTTTGTGTGCCAAATTCTATGAAATGGTATTTTAGTGCTTAAGTTTTCAGTTTACACAGAACACCTAAGTACTGTGCAGTAATTTGTGAATGTACACGTAATTTGGACCTTTGAATTCCTACTCATGTTATTTAGAAGTCAGAGACAAATTTTTATTTTGGTTCCTTGAAAAACTGGTTTTTAGTTTCTGCATTGAATTTTTTTGTTACATTTAGGAATGGATACAGCAAAATAATATCTTATCCATAGTCTTGGGAGACAGTCTTCATCAACCACATTATGTAGAAAAGCTAGAGAAAATTCTCCGATTTGTGATTAAAGAAAAGGCTCTTACATTACAGGACCTTGATAATATCTGGTCAGCACAGGTAAGAAATTGAGCTGTAACTATTTTCTAGGAAAGATACTGAAAATGAGAAAATTTGTGGTAATCCTTATGTAATGGTTAGCAATTTAGTATTGCCTGCCTTTTGCTGATGCATATGTTATTTATGGAAAGAAATCCTACCGAATTTTTTAAGCAAAAAATAACTTTTCTGTCTTTTTATATACTAATGCGTAGCACCTTACAGATGGTTTTAAATGAAAGAGGTATATCGCAAAATAATTATCATTAAAGGAATGATTGTTGGAAGAGTATAAAGAATCTGCAGTTGGAGTTTTTCACCTATATAATGCATAGAAGAAACAAATGTCACAAGAGAGGCATTACTGTGATGTTTAAGAACTTAGGATTATTACAGAAGATTGTGGCTGTTTATTAAAAAAGAAAACCAAAAGCCCTGGTTTCAGAGACACGAATCCATTTTTTTTTTTTTACATTATCTTAATGGCAGGTTTCTATTCATGAGTCACTTGGGGTGTTTGTTAGGCACTGGTTCATAAAGCTAGTTTTTCCCTTTTTTTTTTTTTTTTTTTAAGAGAAACAACAAAAATTGAGCACTTTAGCTTTGGGTTTTTAAACAGTCCACTATTTTGAACTCTTTTTCTGTTTTATTTGTAAATACCTTCTAGTAAGTTTTTATATTAATTTCCAAAGTTTACTATTTATACCCCAAAAAACTCAAATTGCCAAGTATTAAATTACAGTTCTAAAGCATTTTAAATAGTAAGAATTCTGTTATTACCTCAAATGAAGTAGGGATGTTTATTAAGTAATGGGGATTGTTTTAGTAGAACTATTTTGTTCCTTCTATTAAAATTTAACTATGCTATTGTGACATGGTAAAAGTTTTATAAAATTATATACTTTAATTATACTTCTGCTTTCTGTCGAAATTGCTCTCTGTAACTCTGATGTCACAGGCAGGTTGTCTAAACTTATGTTATCTTGGCCCCTGTCACTTGTAATAAGTACTTAAGTTCTGTAATTTTTATTCTATTTAGGCAGTGTGTAAACTAATGCTCATCTTGACTTCTTTGAACCATTTAAGTAACAATCAAATGTTCGAAGACTCTCACTCTTGTTCTTGCCCAGGAGGTGGTTTACAGGATGTTCAAGCCTACTAGCCCTCAGGAATGTCTAAAGCCCCTCACTTCCACCCCTGCCGAGGTGGTGGTTTACGGGCATAAAGCTCTTGACACGCTCATTTTGAAGGTATGGATTGGAGAGACACGAGTCCTCAATGGTCGCCGGCAGTAAAGACCCTGCAATTTGACATACATTTATCTTAATAATTAACTTTCTGTGCTCATTCTAATAAAACACTATAATTTTTTGTTTGCTTTTTATTCTATTTTGTTTTTTCAACAGGCAGATATTTCTCCTGGACAACTTGATCGTCTTTTTGATTGCTTTAAGGTACTAGCTTGAATAGTAAACTGTTGCCAAATAGAAAAGCATTGCCAGTTAATTCTAAGTAAAGTTAATTAGATTTCTTTTGCTTATAGACAGTGTGCTTACCTAACATTTTCATCCAAAAATCTCTCATGAAAATGAATTGGTTATTGCTGTTTATTCCAAACAGAGCATAACAATTTTTGTTAAAATAATTTCATCGAAGATGGCCAATCGATAACAGCTCGGGATTGCAGCTCTCAGTCAAAGCACAGAGAACTAGAGGACGCCACACTTTCAGACAAATTCTGGTCGCTCACGAAGCACAAGATCCCCAGTGGAGGAACCACACAGGTTGCCAGCGCGACTCTTGTGACTGGGGCAGCGGCTTCGCGGGCGCCTCGGTGGCAGCTCTCAGAGCACAGTAAACAGGGCCGGCTCCCCTTCTGACCGAGGTTTGGAGGACCTACATGGGTCCCCAGACGACTCCTAAGGCCGGCGCAGCGGCTGTGATGGCACCTCAGCGTGGCAGCTCTCGGCGCAGAGTAAAGGAGACTGGTACCCCTTCTGACCGAGGTTTGGAGCCCCGGGAAGGTAGAGTCACCCATTACGGACACAAGAAGGAAGCCAGACAGGAGAATCCTGGGCAGAAAAGCACCATCAGTCTCAACGCTGCCATTCTGGCCCTGGGAACTAACAACTTGGATGTCCACTCAAGAGACCTAATCTGAAAGTTGGTAATTTCAAAGACGACAGGAGGATAAATTTACAATCATGGGAAGAAACCAGCGTAAAAAGGCTGAGAATACGCAAAATCAGAACGCCTCTCCCTCTAAAGACGATCACAGTTCCACATCAACAATGGAACAAGGCTTGAGGGAGAACTAGCGCATCCCAATGACAGAATCACTCTTCAAGGAATGGATAATAAGAAACTTCTGTGAGTTAAAAGAACATGTTGTAGCCCAACTTAAAGAAACTATGAACCTTGAAAAAAGGTTTGACGAAATCCTATTGAGAATAGACAAATCAGAGAGGAATATAAGTGAATTAATGGAACTGAAGAATACAATACAGGAACTCTCCAAGAAGTATGCACAGGTTTAAACACTCGAATTGTTCAAGCAGAAGAAAGGATATCAGAGGTCAAAGTCCAACTTAATGAAATAAAACAAGAAGACAAGATTAGAGAACAAAGGATAAAAAGGAATGAGCAAAGTCTCCAAGAAATGTGGGACTATGTGAAAAGACCAAATTTACGTTTTATAGGTGTACCTGAATGCCACGGAGAGAATGAATCCAAGCTGGAAAATACCCTTCAGGATGTTATTCAGGAAAATTTTCCTGAACTAGCAAAGCAGGTCAATATTCAACCCCAGGTAATACAGAGAACACCACAAAGATATTCATCAAGAAGAGCAACCCCAAAGCACATAATCGTTAGATTCACCAGGGTTGAAAAGAAGCAGAAAATACTAAGGGCAGCCAGAGAGAAAGGCCAGGTTACCCACAAAGGCAAGCCTATCAGACTTACAGCAGATCTCTCAGCAGAAACTCTACAGGCCAGAAGAGAGTGGGGGCCAATATTCAACAACCTCAAAGAACAAAACCTTCGGCCCAGAATTTCATATCCAGCCAAACTAAGCTTCACAGCTGAAGGAAAAATAACATCTTTTATGAACAAGCAACTACTCAGAGATTTTATTACCACCAGGCCTGCTTTACAAGAGCTTCTGAAAGAGGCATTACACATAGAAAGAAACAACCAGTATTAGCCTTACTAAAAATATACCAAAAAGTAAAGAACACCAACATAAAGAAGAATTTTCATCAACGAATGGATATAACAGCCAGTTAACATCAAATGGCAATAATCCTAAATTTAAATCGACTAAATCCCCCAATCAAAAGACACAGCCAAAACCCAACAGCATGTTACATCCAGACCTATTTCACATGCAAGGATACACAAAGACTCAAAACAAAGGAATGGAGAAAGATTTACCAACCAAATGGAGAGCAAAAATAAATAAATAAATAAATAAATAAATAAGGAGTTGCAATTCTCATATGGGATAAAATAGATTTTAAAGCAACAAAGATATAGTGGTAAAAGGATCAATACAACAACAAGAGCTAATGATCCTACCACCCAGATACATAGAGACTTAGATTCAGTGAGACAGAAAATTAATAAGGATATCAAGGACTCGAACTCAGATCTGGAATAAGTAAACTTAATAAATATATATAGAGCGCTCCACTTCAAATGCATAAAATATACATTCTTGTCAATACCACATCACACCTACTCATAGGTTTAAATGAAACATTGATTGGCCATTATTAATACCCATTTTTTTTTTTCAGAATAAAGCAGTATTTCTGTTCATCCTCCCTCTCTCTCTTCCTCTTTCTTTCTCTCCTTTACTCATTTTTTTTTTCTTTCCTTCTCTCAAAAAAAGAAATCAACTTGTAAACCTCTAGATACGGGTCAGCAATGTCTCTCTCATTGCTTGAATTCCTTCCTTCCCTTCCCTTTCTCCCTCCCTCCCTCCTTCCCCCCTTCCTTCCTTCATCTCTTCCTTCCTCCCTCTCTTCCTCCTTCCGTCCCTTCCTGCCTTCCTCCCTTCCTCCTAAAAAAAAAAAAAAAAAAAAAAAAATTTCATCACAAATGTAGAATCTTAATGTTCTTTCACTTAGATTATTGCTTTGAATTTGTTTCCACTGGCACTTTTCATTTTGATTTTGGTTAAAATAACCTGTAGAAATGCAGAGAATAATTGGAAAATGAGGTATGAAACATTCAGGTTCTTTGGAGTTATATATACGGCCATATAGAAATGAAATTCAGAAAGCAAGAGGTTTCTAATGTCATAATGTCACTTTTAAAGGCATTTTGTTACAATGGTCTAGCTGGTTTTTAAGGCTGGTGAATTTATGGATCAAAAATATAAGCCCATTTGTCATTATTCATAAATACCTATTTCAGTAAATTAGATTTTTGTTGGGAGCTTTAGTTGCTAATCAACCACAAGAGAGTGTAATAGCTTGGCCTTTCTTTTTTAAGTGTAGATTCATATATTCTATCACCCTGCTATGCTATTTCTGCATATATGCCCTAGAGAAACTCATGAATATGTTTACTAAGGTATGTGTGCAACAGTATTTTAACAGAATTGTTTTATTAGTAACTGGAGAAAACTTAAATATCTGTATATTACTGAAGGTTAAGTAAACTGTGAACTCTTTTTTGTTTGTTTATTTGTTTTTTTGAGACGAAGTTTCGCTCTTGTTACCCAGGCTGGAGATGGCATGATCTCGGCTCACCGCAACCTCTGTTTCCTGGGTTCAGGCAATTCTTCTGCCTCAGCCTCCTGAGTAGCTGGGATTACAGGCATGCACCACCATGCCCAGGTAATTTTTCTATTTTTAGTAGAGATGGGGTTTCACCATGTTGACCAGGATGGTCTAGATCTGTTGACTTTGTAATCCACCCGCCTCGGCCTCCCAAAGTGCAGGGATGTGGACTGTTTTTATGTGGAACACTACATGACAATGAAAATTTACACACTGTAACAATTTAGTACATAGACAGATTTTGCCAGTGTGGAGTATGTAGAGAAAAGAAAGAGAATTATATACAGAAGTCAGAAGTGACCTGGATAATCGTTTCACAACTGTTTTTGAATTCTCACTTACCACCCCAGATGTGTTAAACTAGAATTACCACAAAAAGGGATTAGGAGGCTTCATCTTACTATGCCAGCATAATATGAATTTGTTTGAGATCACTTTTTATGTATTTTAATCTGCTGTAAGTATATCAAAGGTGTAGGCAAGGACATCAATATTGAGAAATTATTTTTGATATTTTCAATTAATTTCCTATTGCTTTTAGTCCTGAGATAACTTCTCAAACAGTAATGCAGCAAGACAGCCATAATCACAGTGGAGGATCTAGTGTCAGTTTCTTTCTTTTTTTTCTCCCCTCTCCTTTTTAATTCAAAAATTTTCAAGATGACCTTAGTGTAATTATAATTTTTAAAAGTACATTATGTTTCCGGGCATGGTGTCTGACACCTGTATCCCAGCCCTTTGGGAGCTCACATGAAGTCAGAAGTTCAAGACCAGATTGGCCAACATGATGAAACACCATCTCTACTAAAAATACAAAAAATTAGCTGGGCATGGGTCACACCTGTAATCCCAGCTACTCAGGAGAATTGCTTGAGCCTGGGGGGCAGAGGTTGCAGTGAGCTGAGATCACACCACTGCACTCCAAATTAGTTTTTCCTTTGCTTCTCACTCATTCTCTTTTTCAGGAGTGGAAACCCTAAGTGCTGTTAGGGAGATTGGAAATTCGTCTTCCTGATGACTTTCTGCTGGAGAGAGGCATTGTGTGGGGAACTGTAGCTAGGATTTCTCCAATGGATGGTTTAGGGTCTCAGATGAAAGGAATGTTTATGCATGGTTCCATTTAAATGAGCATTTGGAACTTGACAGTTCCTAAGTGAAAAGAAACAGTTTGGGTTACTAGTGCTTGTTTACTAAAATGATACAAGGAGTGGGTAAAGACACCTTTAAAATTTGGAGGCTGTAGACATAACACTCACAACTGGTGACTATGGCTGTGCCCGTTAAGATTTGAGTGCATGGGGCTTGGCTTTGTTGAATTTCCTTGCTCTTACCTTCCCCAAAAGTGAAACCTCCAGTCCTCCAGGTTATAGGTTACCTGGCAGCATTTGTAGGATAGTCACTCTGAACTAGAACATTGTTCCAGGTTTTTACATTTCACATCCCTTTCTGTTTACTTTGAGCTGCAGCCAGAGATCACTCATTGGTTTACAGGCGTAAGCATGGTTAGTTTAAAATGTAGGCAAGTAGCCAGACAGAGTGGCACACACCTGTAATCCCAGCACTTTGGGAGACTGAGGTGGGCCCATGACAAGGTCGACACCATCGTGGCCAACATGGTGAAACCCCATACACCTGTAGCCTCAGCTACTCGGAAAGTTGCTTGAACCTGGGAAATGGACGTTTCAGTGAGCAGAGATTGTGCCACTGCCCTGCAGCCTGGGCAACAGAGCAAGACTCTGTCTCAAAGAAAAAAATAAAAACTAGGCAATAGCATAAAAAACAATTAATGAGACTAGAAGTCAATGACAGATATGTAAGTGTGGAACATAATTTCCTTCTTTCCAGTCCTCATTTCTGTTAAGAACAAATTTTGGTAAGATTAAGTTGTTTGCACAATACAGTTTACTTTTAATCTTGGTCTGATTATTTGCATAAAGTACAGCAAAAATAATTATCTTTACACAGGTCTTTTAGATAGGCTTTGATGAAACTTTGTTCTACAAGGAATCTCAGATGGGACTTTGTGAAGCCAAACCTAGCTAAGGGTTTGTACCCTCAGAAACCTGTGAGTTAGGTAAACTTGTCTTTTCTTGAGGTTCCAAGAGCATGGTGTGCCCAGGCCTGTTAGAAAGTGACATTCTTTACTTGCCTCAAGGTAGGAACTCTGTATGTGAGCTGTGTAGACACGGCATGAAGCCACTTTTCCCAAGGGGCTTTTATTGGCTGTCAAAGTCAAGACAGATTCATTCAAGGGAAATACACACCTTTCCGTCAAAGCCTTGGTTAAACAACCAGTTTTTCCAATTGTGTACTGTTGTAAAATGAAATGGTTTCTTACTGCACTGATGCAAGCAACCATATTATAATTAAAAGTCAAGAATTTTAGAGGAACCAAGCAGAAAGAAACAAATATGCTCTAAACCTTGTTCGCAGGAGCATGTTAAAGGCAGTAGCTACCTAGCTCAAGACAAGTTTCCTTGACTCTGAAAAAAAAAATAAGGATTAGCAATGTTCCAAGCATAAGCCAAAAAGATCGCTCTATATTTGTAAACATTTCAGCTTTGCCTGAGTCCTGTACATTCTTCTGTTATCAGAAACCTGGGTTTGAGAGCACCTGTTAAAGTTTCACAGCTATTATAAACTGTTTTTTTGAAGACAATTCAAGCAAGACAGTAATTGTCTATAAATGACAAATTGTCCAACATGGTTGCAGTTAAGAGCATGATTCACAAATACGATTATTTCCATGATTTACAATAGCCCAACATAAAAACCTTGATTGTGATTAACCACATATTCAGGCACTAGAACCTCAGATGTTCCATAAAATTATTCCATCAGTCTTTAATATTATATGGAAATCCTCCTATTCAAGAGAGAAAGTTAAATTTCACCCTTGATTTAGGAGAATTGCTTGAACGCGGGAGGCAGAGGTTGCAGTGAGCCAAAATTAGGTCATTGCAATCTAGCCTAGCGACAGAGTGAGACTCCGTCTCAAAAAAAAAAAATCGCCCTTGTATTAGTTTACTATTAATGTTAGCCCCAATTTTTAATGAAACCTTATAGATAATCCTATTCAGTTTTAACCAGTTTGACCATGAGGTGACATTTTCACAAACATGTTATAACCCTTTACCTGTTTTGACAAAGAACAGATTGACATCTTAAGAAAACCTTGTTGTGCTTTTATTTAAATGTTTAATTTACAGAAAAAAACAACCTATAATACCCTTTTGAATTTAGCTACAATGTTCATACACAATTTCCTTTGCAAGATTAATTTTTTCAGTGTTTTCAATTTGGTTAAACTTTCTGCTTTAAGTTTAAGAACACAGTTCTTTATCCGTAAGCAAAGTGTACATTTCAATGTCTTATAATCTTTTACTGAAAACACATTTACTGCTTTTATATACCTTGCATACAGATCTACTTTCAGTAGTTTCAATTACATGTCAAAATGGTAACCCTTAAGAATTTTTAACTTTAATGAAAATCCGGGGCCGGGTATGGCATCTCAGGCCTGCAGACCCAGCACTTTGGGAGGCCAAGGCAGCCAAATCACAAGGTCAGAAGATCGACACCATCCTGGCCAACATGGTGAAACCCTGTCTCTACTAAAATAAAAAAAAATAAAAAGAATAGCCAGGTGTGGTGGCTACTTGGGAGGCTGAGGCAGGGGAATTGCTTGAACCCTGGAGGCGGAGGTTACGTTCAGCCAAGATTGCACTACTACACTTTAGCCTGGGTGACAAGATCGAGATTCCATTGCAAAATAAAAAAATAACAAAAAAAACCCCTGCTTGTTTGTTTTAATTATGTGCGAGGTGAAGATAAAGTTTGATTCCTTTCAGCCTACCTATGGGTGTATTACTTCCATATGTTCCCAGGCCCTACCAATTGTGAATCAGGCACTTTACAACCTTAAAATACTTAGTGTAGCTGTTATCTTACCTGCATAATTTAGACCACATTTTTATAACTTAAAGACGCTTGTGTTTTACCAATAATTTCTAAGAAACTATTTTTACTTTTAAAGATGAAAGCCATGTGAACTGAAAGGTACTACAGCTTTTATTTTTTCCCTAAAAATATTTGATTTAAGTCCTTATTTATTTAGGCTAGTTAACTAGAGCTCTTTTTATAGACATCCTATACATATCACATATATTACTACATAGACAGAAGAAGATACAACAGCTTAGGGTGTAGCCCTCAAGAGCAAGGCTGGGAACACAGTTTCCATTGCCTATGGCATAGGTGAAAGACAAAGACAGATTTTGAAAGGGACTTATTTACCTCTAATTACGGGGATTCCATGAGGAAAATAGAAATTTCTTGCAAAATGGGATTTATGGTGCCTTGTCTGTTTTCTCAAGAAATCCGAGGTCACGAGAATTCATTCCAGGGTCTTTCATGTATGCACCAAGAGTGGCAAGACAGAGTGAAAGAAGTTATTTCATTTGACTGACAGACCTTCTGTAGAAAAACAAGGTCTAGAAAAACATCAGGGCCTTTTAAATATACCCATAGCTTAGATATCTACTTTGAATTAAGTTGGGCACCCTATCTGGGGGGGAGGGGGATGGGGAGGAGACATAGTCTCACTCTGTAGCCCAGACTGGAGTACAGTAGCATAATCTTGGCTCAGTGCAACCTCTGCTCTGCCTCCCAGGTCCAGTTCAAGCAATTCTGCTTCAGCCTCCCAAGTAGCTGGCATCACAGGCATGCACCCCCATGCCCAGCTAAGTTTTGTATTTTTAGCAGAAATAGGGTTTCACCATGTTGGCCGGGCTGGTCTTGAACTCCTGACCTTAAGGTGATCTACCCACATTGGCGTCCCAAAGTGCTGGGATTATAGACATGAACAACTGCGCCTGGCCAAATAGAGCACTGTTTTAAAAAATCCTTTTTCATTAATTAAAACTTTACAGAGCATGTAAATAGTGATTGTTATTTATTTTACCACTTTCTTCTACTAGCTGTTCATAGTTATATTCAGGTTCTCCAGTTTTCTCTGGGAGAAAGTGGTTCAGGCAAGGACAGGTTTTAACAGGACAGCAGATCCCTTTGGCAGCAAAGCTTGATATCTGAGAAGGCAATTTGTCTATTAACCAAAGCGTTTCCTTAAGGGACAGCAGTTCTTCCATATTTTATGGGGTGGTAGCAGTTAAATTAGGCTGGGTGTGGTGGCTTATACCTATAATCCCAGCACTTTGGGAGGCTGAGGCAGGCAGATCACCTAAGGTTAGGATTTCAAGACGAGCCTGGCCAGTATAGTGAAATCCCACCTCTACTGGAAATATGAAAAATGAGCCAGGTCTGAAGGCACATGTCTGTAAGCCCAGCTGCTTGAGAGGCTGAGGCATGAGAATTGCCTGAGAGGCTGAGGTTGCAGTGAGCTGCGCTGCTTCACTCCAGCCTGGGCAATAGAGTGAGACCCTGTCTCAAAAAAAAAAAGTTATTTCCCATGGTTAACCCCGTAGCGTCTAGCATCAGCAAGGCACACCGTAGCTGCTTGGAGGAGGGCTGACCATCCTTTAGCCATCAAGTTAATTTCCTTAAGTTACCTACTGGCTATTGAGCCAGACCTCTGTCCTTAAAAATTCCAGGGCCATTTCCTTTCTTTCCTGATGCACAGAGACTGATGCTTTCCCTGTGAGAAGATTGAGGACTGGTGTTTTAAGTAAAGCTTACTTTAGGGTCTTATAGGCTTTTTGAGCTTCATAGTCCCAACTTGGGGGGTGAGTTTTAACTGTTTGAGTTTCTCTTAGAAGGTAGTATAAAGGGAGATCCAATTCCCTGTACTCAGGTATTCACAGTCTTTAAAATCCATTAATGCCTAATAATCCGCTTGACTGGTAAAGGAAATAGACTTAATCATTTTCTCACCTAGTTCTCCTGTCCCTTCTGACAAGACTAGACCTAGGTGCTTTACTGAAGTCTGATAGAGCTGAGTGTTAGATTTTGAGACTTCCTTGATTGGGGCACAGAGGAGAGGGTCATTTACACACAGCAGAGTTTTAACTTGAGGATGAGAAATTTAGATTTTCAACAGGATCTGTTTCGTTAACTTTCTTCCCATATTAGGACTGCTTGAGTAATAGATATGTTTTTTATTGAATTGGGAGAGAAAGAGGTGTATTTCACTAAAGTTTCTCACATACCTTGCAAAAAGCTGGAGTGATTTTCATCTAGTTTTTGATCTGTCATGGAACGCTTGGAATACTTAACAGGTCTGGCTCTAATCTCCTGCAAGTCCTTCATTATACACATTTGTAAAAGTTTCCCTCTCCATTTTCTGATGCTATCATCATAGTCTCATTTAGATCCTTTACGGGCACTGCCACTTTTCTCATGGCTTTCCCTTCCCTAGAACATTCTTCCAGGAGCATTTAAATACTTGGCTTATATCCTGGAAGGCTACATATGTGAGTGAAATTGGGTCTTTCCCAGAGTGAACTGTCTGAGGGTTAAAGGGGATCCAGGCTGTATTCAACGGGAGTGTAGGTTTGAAGATGGGGTCCCATGTATCTAGAAAAGAGATAAGAGGCATCCCTCAGTGTCTTTCTTTTACTGAGTGACTCAGGATGGGGAGGAAGACAGAGTAGGCTCCCTGCCAACTGTTTTTCCCTCTTTGGTTACTAGTTCCCAGCACCATGTTGAATGTGTCACCCATGGTTGCAGGTGTGACCCCAAAACCATGGTACCAGAGGAACTAAGCTGTGGGGCTAGTCATGCTCACCATGTGGCTTTAGTGCTCTGCTGGTGCACTAAAGTACCCTTTGACCTTCTAGATGTCTATGGTCTGTGTGACTTCTTGACGGATGGGTCTCGAGGTATAGTACTAGTTGCATTGGGGCAAGGCCCTTTAGTGGAGGGAGTGGTGTATTTTTTTTTTTTTTAATGGAGTGTTGCTCAACTGCCCAGGCTGGAGTGCAGTGGTGTAATCTCGGCTCACTGCAACTACTGTCTCCCAGGTTCAAGCAATTTTCCCGTCTCAGCTTCCAAGCAACTGGGATTACAGGCACCTGCCATCATGCCCAGCTAATTTTTGTACTTTAGTGGAGACAGGAGTTTTACCATCTTGGTTAGGCTGGTCTTGAACTCCTGAACTCAGGTGATTCACCTGCCTTGGCCTTCCAAAGTGTGAGGATTACAGGCATGAGCCACTGTCCCTGGCCTGAACAGTGTTTTACTATTATCTCTGTCTTCCCTTGCTGTGGTTTTTGTGAAACATTGAAACCTGAAAGAATGGGACTGATTGACTTTCAAACATAAAATCTTCTTGTTTAAATGCCAGTGTAGATGGATGTAAAACAGATGCCTTAAAAGAATATATGAATTAAATAGCTGCCCTCTGTACTGTAAAAGTGGAACTTTCCTATTTACAGATGGGGCATGGAGCCTAGTCCCTTAATAGGGGGATATAAGAGGGAGAGGAACTGGCAAACTAGTAATTTTGGGTATCAGGCCAACAAGGGTCCTCATGGAGAGAGAGAGAAAAAAAAAAATCCTGTCCCCCTAGGTGGCGCTGTAGAGTTTGAAAAGTTAGAGCACTTGACTCCATCTTAATCAGAGTAAGTTAGAAAGAGAGATTTTGGGTTCAATAATCTGTCCTCGAGAATGCCTCCCAGCAGAAGAAAATTAACTTGTCTCATAAAGGAACTGTTTAATTTATGGGACAGTGTTGGGGTTTTACATGGAGGGAAGAAACAACCCAAATAGAAAGGGAACAATCCAAATGAAGAGGAAAGAGGATACTCACTTGGTATGAAATAACCCCCTGTACAGTGCCATGAATATCAGTCATTGGAGACAAAAAGCCTTTACTAGGTGAAAGTTTAAATTGAAATCCTGAACTCCTCGTGTCTCAAGGAAATCCCAGACACATCAATTCTCTAAATTACATTTTTGATTGGTAAGGCACCAGCTGACTATACAACAAGATTACATGCCAAAGTTGTGAAAACATACAACATTACATACAAAGAGGAGACAGGAGACATGCTAGCCACAAAAGAGAAGGAAAATGAAATAGAAAAAGATAAAATCCTTGTGCTGACACCTGGACAGCTCCCCAGGTCCGGATGGGAGTTAGGCCAAGGCCCTTCAGATACTACTGTGGTGTCTTCAGTTACCCTGGGACCTCCTTCCCTTCCATCTCCACCTTATGGCTAGGCCCTCCATGAAAGGAAACTGGATTGGAATAGATACAAAGCCTCAGAAATGAAAGTAAGGGGTTAAAGGACTGCCCGTATTTTTTTGACAAATTCCCTTCTTCCCAGGCAGTACACCAAAATATGTTTCAGTCTCACCAAGGCACCTTAACGTAGCAGTTTCTCATTGCCTTAACTAGTACCCCACATTCTTTATCCTGTGTCCAAGAAAATTAAGAAATGTGGGCACAAAGGTGGAGTTGGAGCAAAAATTTAGTAAGTGAAAGACAAAAGCTTTCCGTAGCAGAGAGAGGAGTATGAGTAGATTGCCAGGTTATAGCTGAATTCAAAAGGTTTTAGAAGAAACTCCTCTCATCTCTTTAGCAGTTTGAGTAACTTATCAGTTGCTACCTGTGCAACTCCCCCTATCTTTTGCAGTTGCAAGTATGTATCCAGACAAGCCCCCCTCCTCCCTGTGCAAGTTTCCACCATGTGTATGCTGGTAAAGTGGAGGAAACTTTTCAAGAGGGAACTCACTAAATTATACGAAGTTGCTGATCTCTATGTAGGTGCAGCCTGAGTTTTTCCCAAATGATTGCTCCTTTCTTTCTCCCTCACCAAGTTGAGTGGTAATTTCATATTTATTTATTTATGTATTTAATTTTTTTTTTTTGAGACGGAGTTTCGTTCTTGTTACCCAGGCTGGAGTGCAGTGGCGCCATCTCGGCTCACCGCAATCTCCGCCTCCTGGCTTCAGGCAGTTCTCCCGCCTCAGCCTCCTGAGTAGCTGGGATTACAGGCACGCGCGACCATGCCCAGCTAATTTTTGTATCTTTAGTAGAGACAGGGTTTCACCATGTTGACCAGGATGGTCTCGATCTCTTGACCTCGTGATCCACTTGCCTCGGCCTCCCAAAGTGCTGGGATTACTGGCTTGAGCCACCGTGCCCGGCCATCTTTCAGTAAATTCTTATTTGGGTTGTTTCCTCTTTTGACTATTGGGAATGATAATGACTGCTCTGAAAATTCAGTTACAAGTTTTTGTTTGTACATTTTTTTTGTATTACTGAAAAATATTCCATGATAGAGATAGATTATATTTTGTTTATCCATTAATCTGTTGATGACCATTTAGGTATTTCCCACTCTTGAGCTTTTATGAGTAATGTTATTATAAATATTGGTGTACAGCTTTCTTTGTACACATATATCCTCAGTTGTCTCAGGGATATATGTATACCTAGGTGTGGAATTGTTCAGTCATATAATAACTGTGTGGAACATTTTGAAGTGTTTCTACAATGGCTGCACCATGTTACATTCCCAGCAGTTTATGAGACTGTAGTTTCTCCTCTTATCTGTCTTTCTTATTGTATCCATTCTACTGCGGTTAAATTCATAACTTGTTTTGGGTTTGATTTGCATTTGCTTAGTGGTTAATGATGTTGATCAGCTTCTTGGGCTTATTGGCATTTCTTTTTTCTTTTTTTTATTTCAGAGTTACAACAGATCTTTATATAGTCTGGATATGAATCCCTTATCAGATATATGATTTGCACATATATTCTATTTCTTGGTATGTTCTTTTCACTTTCTTATGTTGCTTATAAGACAAAAATTACTTTTTTTCCAAAAATTAATTAATTTTTAATTTAAAAAGTAATTTTTTCATTTTCACAGAATGTTACTTTTTTGTCACTTAAGTTTTTGCTTTCATTTTAAGATATTATTGCCTAATCCAAGATCTCAATGATTTTCTCCTGTATTTTGGTCTAACTAAATTGCATAATTATTTAGTAAGGTCTGTATTCTATTTTGAGTTTATATTTTTTTGTGTATAGTATGCTGATAAGAGTTTCAGCTTTGCTTTTTTGCATATGAATATTGTTGTTTTAGGTGCATTTGTTAAAAGATTGTTTTTAGGATCTGATTTTAGGTGCATTTGTTAAAAGATTGTTTTTAGGATCTGATTTCCCATCTTTGTCAAAAATAAGTCAATCATAGATGAAAGTGTTTAGGAGCTTTATGTTGTGTTTCATAGATTGGCTGTCTGTGTCATTAAACCAGAATCACATTGCATTGATTTCAGCTTTCTAGAACATTTACAAATTATGAAATGGCAGTTCTTTAATTGTGTTATCTATGTTATTATCATGATTATTACACTTTAAATTCTTGGATACATGTGTAGAATGTGCAGATTTTTTACATTACGTTTATGTGTGCCGTGGTTGCTTGCTGCACCCATCATCCTGTTACCTCTGTTCGGTATTTCTCCTAATGCTATCACTCTCCTAGTCCCATACCCCAACCGGCCCCAGGGGGTGATGCTCCCTTCCCTATGTCCATGTGTTCTCATTGTTCAACACCCACTTAGGAGTGAGAACATAGAGTGTTTGGTTTTCTGTTCTTTTGTTAGTTTGCTGGGAATGATAGTTTCCAGCTTCACCATGACCTTGCAAAGGACATGAACTCATTTTTATAACTGCATAGTATTCCATGGTTTATATGTGTCACATTGTCTTTATCCAGTTTTTCATTTATGGACATTTGGGTTGATTCCAAATCTTTGCTATTGTGAATAGCACTGCAATAAACATATGTGTGCATCTGTCTTTATAGTAGAGTGGTTTATAATCCTTTGGGTGGATACCCACTAATGGAATTGCTGGATCAAATGGTATTTCTTGTTCTAGAAATTGCCACATTGTCTTCTATAATAGCTGAACTAATTTACATGCCCAGCAACAGTGTAAAAGTGGTACTGATTCTCCATATCCTCTCTAGCATCTATTGTTTCTTGAGTTTTCCATGATAGCCATTCTAACTGACTGGAGATGGGATCTCATTGTGGTTTTGCTTTACATTTCTCTAATGACCAGTGAGAATGATTAGCTTTTTTTCCCCATATATTTTTTACCTGCATAAATGTCTTCTTTTGAGAAGTGTCTCTTCATATCCTTTGCCCACTTTTGATGGAGTTTTTTTTTTCTTGTAAATTTGTTTAAGTTCTTTGTAGTTTCTGGAAATTAGTCCTTTGTGAGATAGATAGATTGCAAAAATTTTCTCCATTCTGTAGGTTGTCTGTTCACTTTGATGGTAGTTTCTTTGTTGTACAGAAACTCTTTAGTTTAATTAGATCCCACTTGTCAATTTTGGCCTGTGTTGCCATTGTTTTTGGTGTTTTAGTCATGAAGTCTTTTTCCAGGTTTTTTGGTTTTAGATTTTACATTTAAATATTTAATCCATTGAGAGTTATTTTTTGTATAAGGTGTAAGGAAGGGGACCCTGTTACATTTTTCCTTGTAATTGTTTTTTATCAATTCTTAAATTTTTCCATGTATGGGATTATATTGTTTGAAAATAGTTTTACTTGTTCTTTCTGAATTGTGTGATGTATATAGAATTAAAAATCATAACAAGTATAATTAAGTCCAGTAGGGTATACATATGGCTAATCAGCTTTCTGCATATGGCTAGCCAGTTTTCTCAGCAACATTTATTAAGTGGGGAATCCTTCCCCCATTGCTTGTTTCTGTTAGGTTTATCAGATGAGAGGGTTATAGATGTATGGTGTTATTTCTGAGGCCTCTGTTCTGTTCTAGTGATCTATATATTTGTTTTGGTACCAGAACCATGCTGTTTTTGTTACTGTAGCCTTGTAGTATAGTTTGAATTGAGGGGGCATAATGCCTCCAGCTTTCTTCTTTTTGCTTAAGATTGTCTTGGCTATGCAGGCTGTTTTTTTGGTTCCATATGAAATTTAAGGTAGTTTTTTCAAATTCTGTGTGGAAAGCCAATGGTAGCTTGGTGGGGATAGAATTAAATCTATAAATTACTTTGCGCAGTATGGCTGTTTTCATGATATTGATTCTTCCTATTCATGAGGGTGGAATGACTTTTCATTTGTTTGCATTCTCTCTTTCTTGAGCCGTGGTTTATAGTTCTCCTTGAAGAGTTCCTTCACATCCCTTGTAAGTTTTATTTCTAGAGATTTAATTTTATTTGTAGCAGTTGTGATTGGAGTTCACTCATGATTTAGCTGTTTGTCTATTATTGGCGTATAGAAATGCTTGTGATTCTTTTCACATTGATTTTGTATCCTGAGACTTTGCCTAAGTTGCTTGTCAGCTTTAGGACATTTCAGGCTGAGACAGTGGGATTTTCTAAATATACAATCATGTCGTCTCCAAACAGAGATAATTTGACTTCCTATTTTCCTATCTGAATGACCCTTTTTTATTTCTCCTGCCTGATTGCCTGGGCAGAATTTTCAATACTGTGTTATCTTTTAAGATTGTTTTGGCTATTGTAGGTCCCTTGAAATTCCATATGGGTTTTAGCATTAGCATTGTCTTTTTTTTTTTTTTTTTTTTTTTTTTTTCCTGGGGTCAGACCTGTATTTAACCCTTTCCTGTAGGTCAAAAACAAATTAATTTGGTGAGAATTAAATTGGAAATGAGTCATCTGTACAACAGGTGTTCCCTGTGGAAAATGTGCTCCAGGTAGAAACATTTTATTTTTTTTATTTTATTTTTATTTTTTTTAATTTTTTATTGGATTTTAGGCATTGTCTTTTTACAAAGATACTAGCTAGAACTTTGACAAAGCCTATTCAGTTTGTGTAATGTATTACCATCTTAACAATCAACGAACGTGGAATGCCCTTCCATTTGTTTAGGGATGTCTTACCATTTATTTGGGTCTATTATACTTACTTGAGCAATATTATTGTTGTTGTCGTTATTGTTTTCTTGCTTTGTTTTCGGTGCAACTTTGTTAAAGTGATAACAGCAAATTTTTGTTTTTGTTGTGATTATAAATGGAAGTTTTCCTAATTTCATTTTGAATTTTTTTTTTTCCTGTATGCACTTACGGCATATGATTTTGAATTTTTTTTAACATACAGTGTAAAGAAACATGTATCTTATATATAGGAATATAATTAATATTTGTTTATTCATGTTGCATCCTGAAACCCTGTTACATTTCTTTCTTGTTATAGTTCTTTTTTTTTCTAAATTATTTATTTTACTTTAGGTGCATGCTATATCTGTCATTTCTCCCCTTCTTATCCCTCCCCTACCTCCCCACCATCCACTCTCTCTCCCCTACACCCCCCAACTGTCCCCAGTGTGTGATGCTCCTGTCCCTGAGTCCGTGTGTTCTCGTTCAACACCCACCTGTAAGTGAGAACATACGGGGTTTGACTTTGTTCTTGTGTCAGTTTGCTGAGAATAATGGTTCCCAGATTCATCCAAGTCCATACAAAGGATGCAAACTCATTGTTTTGTATGACTGTGTAGTATTCCATGGTGTATGTGTACCACATTTTCTTTGTCCAGTCTATCATTGATGCACATTTGGGTGGGTTTCAAGTCTTTGCTATTGTACACAGGGCTGCAATGAACATAGTTTTCATGTGTCTTCATAGTAGAGCAATTTATAGTTCGTTGGGTATATACCCAGTAGTAGGATTGCTGGGTCAGATGGAATTTCTGTTTCTAGATGCTCGAGAAATTGCCACACTTGTCTTCCACAATGGTTGAACTAATTTACACTCCCACCAACTGTGTAAGAGTGTTCCTATTTCTCCACATCCTCTCCAGCATCTGTTGTCTCCAGATTTTTTAATGATCGCCGTTCTAAATGCCATGAGATGGTATCTCAATGTGGTTTAGATTTGCATTTCTCTAATGACCCGTGATGATGAGCATTTTTTCATGTTTGTTGGCCCCCTATGTGTCTTCTTTTGAAAAGTGTCAATTCATATCCTTCACCCACTTTTGAATGGAGTCATTTGTTTTTTTCTTGTACATCTCTTTTAGTTCCTTGTAGATTCTGGGTATTAGCCCTTTGTCAGATGGGTAGATTACAAAATTTTTTTCCCACTCTGTTGGTTTCCTGTTCACTCTAATGATGGTTTCTTTTGTTGTACAGAAGTTTTGGAGTTTAACTAGATCCAATTCGTCTATCCTGGCTTATATTGCCATTACTTTTGGTGTTTTGATCATGAAGTCCTTGACTATGTCTATGTCCTGGATTGTTTTACCTATGTTTTCTTCTAGTGTTTTTTTGGTGTTAGGTTTTATGTTTAAATATTTGATCCATCTGGAGTTAATTTTAGTGTAAGGTGACAGGTAGGGGTCCAGTTTCTGCTTTCTGCACATTTCTAGCCAGTTTTCCCAACACCATTTGTTAAACAGGGAGTCCTTTCCCCATTGCTTGTTTTTGTCAGGTTTGTGAAAGATCTGATGGTTGTAGATGTGTGGTATTTCTTCTAGGGTCTCCATTCTGTTCCACTGGTCTATGTCTCTGTTTTGGTACCAGTACCACGCTGTTTTGATTACTGTAGCCATGTAATATCATTCGAAGTCTGGCAATGTGATGCCTCCAGCTTTGTTCTTTTTACTTAGGATTGTCTTGGCTGTGTGGGGTCTTTTGTGATTCCATACAAAGTTTAAAGTGTTTTTTGCCACTTTAAACTTTGTGTGGAATCAAAGTTCTGTGAAGAAGGTCATCAGGAGCTTGACAGGGATTGTGTTGAATCTATAGATTACTTTGGGCAGTATGGCCATTTTCATGATATTGATTTTTCCTAGCCATGAGTTAACCAGAATGTTCACTCCATCTGTTTGTGTCCTTTCTTATTTCATTGAGCAGTGATTTGTAGTTCTCCTTGAGGAGATCCTTTACATTCTTTGTTAGCTGTATTCCTAGGTATGTTATTCTCTTTGTAGCAGTGGTGAATGGGAGTTTGCTGTTGATTTGGTTCTCTGTTCGTCTGTTATTGGTATATAAGAATACTTGTGATTTTTACACATTGTATCCTGAGACTTTGCTGAAGTTGCTTATCAGTTTGAGATTTTGGTCTGAGAAAATGGGGTCGTCTAGATATACAGTCATGTCATCTGCAAATAGAGACAGTTTGACTTCCTCTTTCCTAATTGAATACCCTTTATTTTATTTTTTTGCCTGATTGCTCTGGCTAGAACTTCCAATACTATGTTGAATAGGAGTGGTGAGAGAGGGCATCCTTGTCTAGTACTTGATTTCAAAGGGAATGCTTCCAGCTTTTGCCCGTTCAATATACTGGCTGTAGGTTTGTCATATATAGCTTTTATCATTTTTTGATATGTACTGTCAATACCTAGTTTATTGAGAGTTTTTAGCGTGAAGTGCTGTTGAATTTTCTTGAAGGCCTTCTCTGCATCTATTGAGAAAATCATGTGGTTTTTGTCTTTGGCTCTGTTTATGTGATGGATTACATTTATGGATTTTCATATGTTGAACCAGCCTTTCATCCCGGGATGAAGGCAACTTGGTCATGATGGATAAGCTTCTTGATGTGCTGTTGCAGTCTGTTTGCCAGTATTTTATTGAAGATTTTTGCGTCGATGTTCATCATGGATATTGCCCTGAAGTTTTCTTTTCTTGTTGGATCTCTGCCAGGTTTTGGTATCAGGATGATGTTGGTCTTATACAATGATTTGGGAAGGATTCTCTCTTTTTGGATTATTTGGAATAGTTTCAGAAGGGATGGTACCAGCTCCTCTTTGTGTGTCTGGTAGAATTCGGCCGTGAACCCATCTGGACCTGGGCTTTTTTTGTGTGGTAGGCTCTTAATTGCTGCCTCAACTTCCGACCTTGTTACTGGTCTGTGCATAGTTTCAGCTTCCTCCTAGTTTAGGCATGGGAGGACACAGGTGTCCAGGAATTTATTCATTCCTTCCAGGTTTACTGGTTCATGTGTATAGAGTTGTTTGTAATATTCTCTGATGATGGTTTGAATTTTTGTGGAATCTGTGGTGATTTCCCCTTTATAGTTTTTTATTGCATCTATTTGGTTATTCCCTCTTTTCTTTTTTATCAGTCTGGCTAGTGGTCTATTTTGTTGATCTTTTCAAAAAACCACCTCTTGGATTTATTGATTTTTTTGAAGGGTTTTTCATGTCTTTATCTTCTTCAGTTCTGCTCTGATCTTAGTTATTTCTTGTCTTCTGCTAGGTTTTGAGTTTTTTTGATCTTGCTCCGCTAGCTCTTTGAATTTTGACAATAGGATGTCAATTGTGGATCTCTCTACTCTTCTCATCAGGACACTTACTGCTATATATTTTCCTCTAGAGACTGCTTAAAATGTGTCCCAGAGATTCTGGTATGTTGTGTCTTCGTTCTCATTGTCTTCGATGAACTTCTTTATTTCTGCCTTCATTTCATTGTTAATCCAATCAACATTCAAGAGCCAGTTGTTTAGTTTCCATGAAAGCTGTGCGGTTCTGAGTTAGTTTCTGAATTCTGAGTTCTAACTTGATTGCACTATGGTCTGAGAGACTGTTTGTTATGATTTCAGTTGTTTTGCATTTGCTGAGGAGTGCTTGACTTCCAATTATGTGGTCAATTTCAGAGTAGGTTCTGAGACAAATGTATATTCTGTGGATTTGGGGTGGAGAATTCTGTAAATGTCTATCAGGTTTGCTTGTTCCAGGTCTGAGTTCAAGTCCTGGATATCCTTGTTAATTTTCTGTCTGGTCAATCTGTCTAATATTGACAGTGGAGTGTTAAAGTCTCACTATTGTGTGGGAGTCTAAGTCTCTTTGTTAGTTGTTAAGAACTTGCCTTATGTATCTGGGTGCTCCTGTATTGGGTCCATATATATTTAGAACTGTTAGCTCTTCTTGTTGTATCGATCCTTTTACGATTATGTAATGTCCTTCTTTGTCTCTTTTGATCTTTGTTGCTTTAAAGTCTATTTTATCAGAGACGAGAATTGCAACTCCTGCTTTTTTTTGCTCTCCATTTGCTTGGTAAATCTTCCTCCATCCCTTTATTTTGAGCCTTTGTATATCTTTGCCTGTGAGATGGGTTTCCTGGATACAGCACACCGATGGGTTTTGGTTTTTATCCAATTTGCCAGTCTGTGTCTTTTGATTGGTGCATTTAGCCCATTTACATTTAGGGTTAATATTGTTATGTGTGAATTTGGTACCGCCATTTTGATGCTAGCTGGCTGATTTGCCCGTTAGTTGATGCAGATTCTTCATTTTTGTTGATGCTCTTTAGCATTGGGTATGTTTTTGGAATGCGTGGTACTGGTTGCTCCTTTCTATGTATAGTGCCTCTTTCAGGAGCTCTTGTAAAGCAGGCCTGGTGGTGACAAAAATCTCTGAGTAGTTGCTTGTTCGCAAAGGATTTTATTTTTCCTTCACTCATGAAGCTCGGTTTGGCTGGATATGAAATTCTGGGTTGAAAGTTCTTTTCTTTAAGGATGTTGAATATTGGCCCCCACTCTCTTCCGGCTTATAGGGTTTCTGCCGAGAGATCTGCTGTGAGTCTGATTGGCTTCCCTTTGTGGGTGACCCAACCTTTCTCTGTGGCTGCCCCAAGCTTTCTCTGTGGCTGCCCTTAGCATTTTCTCCTTTATTTCAACCCTGGTGAATCTGACAATTACGTGCCTTGGAGTTGCTCTTCTTGTGGAATATCTTTGTGGTGTTCTCTGTATTTCCTCCACTTGAATATTGGCCTGCCTTGCTAGGTTGGGGACATTTTATCCCCTGAATAATATCCTGAAGAGTATTTTCCAGCTTGGATTCATTCTCTTTATCGCATTCAGGTACACCTATCAAAGGTCTCTTCACATAGTCCCACATTTCTTGGAGACTTTGTTCATTCCTTTTTGTGCTTTTTTCTCTAATCTTGCCTTCTCATTTTATTTCATTGAGTTGATCTTTAACTTCTGATATGCTTTCTTCTGCTTGGTCAATTCAGCTGTTGAAACGTGTGCATGCTTTGCGAAGTTCTCGTGTTGTGTTTTTCAGCTCCTTCAATTGATTCATATTTCTCTCTAAGTTTTCCATTTTTGTTACCATTTCCTCAAATCTTTTTTCAAGGTTCTTACTTTCTTTGCATTGATTTAGAACATGTTCTTTTAGCTCACAGAAGTTTCTCATTACCCACCTTCTGAAGTCTGATTCCGTCATTTCATCACAGTCATTCTCCGTCCAGCTTTGTTCCCTTGCTGGTGAGGAGTTCTGGTCCTTTGTAGGAGGGGAGGTGTTCTGGTTTCAGGTGTTTTCCTCCTTTTTGCGCTGGTTTCTTCCCATCTTTGTGGATTTATCCACCTGTTGTCTGAGTGGTTGCTGATTTTCCGATTGGGTGTCTGAGTGGACATCCAGATTATTGATGAAGAAGTATTTCTGTTTCTTAGTTTTCCTTCTAACAGTCTGGCCCCTGTTCTGTACAACTGCTGAGGTCCACTCCAGGCCCTGCTTGTCTGGGGTACACCTGTAGCAGCTGCAGAACAGTGAGGGATGCTACCAGTTTCTTTTTCTGTTATCTTTGTCCCAGAATGATGCCTGCCAACTGTCAGTCTGATCAGTCCTTTTTGAGGTGATTCTTTGGATATACAGGGGTCAGGGAGCTGCTTGAGGAGGCGGTCTGTACTTTATAGGAGCTCAAGTGCTGAGCTGTGAGCTCCATTGATCATTCAGGGATGTTAGGCAGGTATGTTTAAGTCTGCTGCAGCAGAACTCATAAAATCCCTTTTTTTCCTCAGATGCTCTGTCTCGGGGAGTTAGGGCTTTCTTTATGAGTGTCCATTGCACTGTCCTGTCCATCTAGGAGGCAGTCTAGTCACTGTTTGCCTGCCGAGGCTCCGCCCTGTTGCCGTGGGCTCCGCCCTGTTGGCGGAGTCTCTGTTATGGCGGGTTGCCTTGGCAACGGCAGGCTGTGTCAGCAATGGGAGTGTACCTCAGTAGGGGCGGAATGCCTCGGTAATGGCGGACGCCCCTCCCCCACCGAGCTGCACTGTTCTGGGTTCAGCTGTGCCGGCAGAGAAACTCTCAACCCAGAGCGTTTTGAATCACCGTTTTGTTTTTCCCTGTGGGGTGGGACCCGCCGAGGCTGATCACCTGGCTCCCTGCCTCAGAGCCCCCTTTTTTTTTTTTTTTTAAGTTGAACAGTTGAGTTTCTCCCAGGTGTTTCAGTTGCCTGCTGATAGGGCACTGGGATCTGTGTGATTTCCCATGCAGCGACCCACTGTGCCGGCTCAAATGTCGTTTCCCGGGAATCTCCTGGTTTGGCTCAGTGTCCAAGTTCCATTTAATCAGATGGATATGCTAATCTGCCCTCCCAAATCTCAGATTGCCCATTTAGCAGGGCACCCAGACCAGTGAGTTTTTTGTGGGGTGCCGCTGTGCTGTGGTGCCGGCCGAAACGGCTGCACCAGCCGAAACAGCTGCACTGGCATCCCGTGTCTCTCCAACATCTGGGAATTTCCCTGTTCTGTGGCCAACAAAGATCTGTCTGGAAATGCAGCTTGGACTCACCCTCTGTGTCTTCACTGAGAGCTGCAATCCTGAGTTGCTCCTACCTTGCCATCTTCTTGAAAAAACTCAACCATGTTATTTTTTTGGTTGTATTTCTGATGATATTTTTACCCTTCCTGATTCAGATCATAAGTGAGGGCTCTTGGATCTTATGGAAGAAAGAATTCAGGGCGAGTCCATAAAGTAAAAACAAGTTTATTAATAGACGAATAAAACTAAAAAGGCTATTCAGTAGGCAGAGCACCCCCGAGGGCTGCTGGTTACCCATTTATATGATTATTTGTGAATATACACAAAACTAGGGGTGGGTTATTCTTGCCTCCCATTTTTATAACATAAGGGTAACTTCCTGACATTGCCATGGTGTTTGTAAACTATCTCAGTGCTGGTGGAACTGCAGCAGTGAGGATGACCAGAGGTCACTCTCATTGGTGTCTTGGTTTTGTTGCGGCTTCATTGGCTTCTGTACTGCAAAATGTTTCATCAGCAAGGTCTTTATGATCTGTATGTTGTGCCAACCTCCTGTCTCATCCTTTGACTTAGAATGCCTAACTGACTGGGAATGCAGCCTTATTTTACCCAGCCTCTATTGAAGATGAAATTGGTCTGCTTCAGAGGCTTCTGACAATATATTAAAATTAAATTAATATATTTAAGCACCCTTATATTCTTGACAAATTCCACACTTCGAGCCAGGTGTGGTGACTCATGCCAGTTAATATCACCATTTTTTTAGGCTGAGGTGGGCAGATCACCTGAGGTCAGGAGTTGGAGACCAGACTGGACAACATGAGGAAACCCCATCTCCACTAAAAACACAAAAATTAGCTGGTGTGATGGCGAACACCTGTAATGCCAGCTATCAGGAGACTGAAGCAGGAGAACTGCTTGAACCCAGGAGGCAATGAGCCAAGATTGTGCAATCCAGCCTCAGTGACAGAACAAGACTCTGTCTCAAAGAAAAAGAAAAGGCCCACACTTTGCCATGGTACCTCATACTTTTAATATGCTACTGGATTTGTTGCTAACATTTTATTGATGATTTTTGCATGTATATTGTTGCCTAAAGAAGTAAAGGCAGAGGAGAACAAAAGAAAGAAGAAGTAACCCGAGGAATGCTTACAGAAGTGATAACTTTTCCAAATAAGGAAGGGCAATAAGCTTTGACCTAAGAGTTGCTGGGGCTTGTCCGGGCATGTCAGGGTAAATACCTAGGTTAAAATGTAAGAACCAAGAACACAGAATGCACTTATTTTCTTATTATCACTAATAACTACTTTAAAATTATTAACAAAAGCTTTAAATAAATGAACCTTTGAAGAAACTATTATTTATTCTTAATAAACCAAGAGGAAAGCTTTGAAGAGGAACCTTTTATTTATTCTTATTTCCTACACTTAGCCTCCCAAAGTGCTAGGATTATGGGTGTTAGCCACTGTACCTGCCTCTTCAGTGGATTTTTTTAAATCAGAAATATTTGTTCTAAGAAGTAAGTCTTTTGATTTAGAATATTCTATCTCTGAGGTATTTGCATCTTCATAAAGACAAAGGCGGCCTCTCAGATGTTTCTCTGTCTCTATTTGGGGGAGGGGAGCAGAGGCTGCTTCATACCCATTTAGATTCTGCATTCTTGGAGGAAAAAATAAGAAAGACAAATCCAGACTTTTCTGTCATCCAAAACTAATATAACACCATTCTGGTCTTTTCTATAGTACTCACCATAGATAAAAATTAGAGCTTCCAAGAACAGTCTAGTACTCACCAGTATGCTTTTATATTTGGGTATGTATGTACTTAAAATAATGACATTTGGGCAAAAAAGCTTTGTCATTATTGATTTTAACGTTAAAGTGCCTAAAAATGCCTTGCTAATATTAAATAAATAGCTTGGGTATTTCCAGTTTTGCCTCGAAGTACTACCTATGTGTTGAACCTGTTTCGGGCTATGAGGTTGCATTTAGGGTATCTTGCAGCTAATGATGTATTCTTCTCAGCCCAGTTCTGATTTCCTTCTGCACATACTTTAACATGGATTCTATCCCTTGTGCTAAGCCCCAGATTTTCTTCAGCCATTACACTCTTATTGGCCTATTCCAACTCCATCTTCACATTACAATGCACAAGGACTTTGGATTCTTCAAGCAGAACTGTATTATAGGAGGCAAGCTCCTTAATTCGAAGTCCTGGGTGAAAGCTGCAGTCCAAAACACCTGAAACACCAGGCCTTTAGTATGTGTCTCCAGCACCAATGGTGTTTCAAGTGGCGCCTTTTCCTTTAGCCCAAACCACATCACAAAGAGTAGTATGGATGATGAAATAATAGGCTTCTTAAACTAAATGAAAGTATTCATAAAGTTTTTTATAGTATCCACTATTTTACTGGTATCCTCTTACTTTTAACCTATGTGTATTTATATCTAAAGTGAGACTTGTGTAAATATATAGATGAATCAGTTTTTTTAAAGTGCATTTTGTTTGTGCCTTTTCATGTAGGAGCTTACATTTAAAGTTATTATAAGTAAGGAATGGCTTACTATGACATTTACCTATTTGTTTTCTATGTATTCTCTATATTATTTGATCCTTATTTCTTCCATTGCTTGTTTTAAAATTTTGGTTGGTGTTTTAAATATTTGCTTATTTCCTTTTCTGTGTTTTTATATTTCTTATTAGTTATATCTGGGACTTCAGGTAGTAGCCTAAATTTAAAATAGCCTACCTCGAATAATACTAACTTGTTTGAATAATACAAACTTTAGTTTTACAGTATATAAATATGCTGCTTTTGTAGTTTTCCATCCTTCCTAATCTATATTATTGTGACAGATTATATGTGTACACACTGAGTGTCCATTAAAATAAATTTGTAATTGTTTTATGTAATAGTTACCTACCAGAAGTACAATAGTAATAGTTACCTTTGCCAGTGTTATAATAGTAATAGCAGTTTTCTTTATAGTGTCAATTCTTTCTATAGTTGAAAATTACTGTCAAATATCCTTTTAATTTAATTTGATGACTTCTAGCAATCCTGTAGAGCAGGACTGGTAACAGAATTCCCTTTGCTTTTCCATATCTAGGCTTTTTTGCTTGAAATATCATTTTGCCAGATACGGATTTCTTATTTGATAGCTTATTTCTATTAATACTTTGTTGTACTACTGCCTCTGGCTTCCGTGTTGTCCATGGTTTGTGAGCTGTCTGTTGTTAATCAGTACTCCTTTCTACATATGGGTCCCATATTTTCCATGCTTTTTTGAGCTATCTGTTGTTAATCTTTTTTGTTGTTGAGATGCAGTCTCATTCTCTTGCTAGGCTGGAATGCAGTGGCACAATCTCTGTTCACTACAACCTCCAACTCCCTGGTTCAAGGGAGTTTTCTGCCTCAGCCTCACGCAGAGCTGGATTATAGGCACAGGCTACCATGTCCAGCTAATTTTTGTATTTTTACTAGAGAGAGGTTTTCACCATGTTGGCCAGAATGGTGTTGATCTCCTGATCTCATTATCTGCCTTCCTTCCTCGGCCTTCCAAAGTGCTGGAATTACAGATATCAGCCACCATTCCTGGCTTCTGTTATTAAGTTTCCCTTCTACATGATAAATTGCTTCTCCCTTTCTGTTGTTACAATTTTCTTATCTTGGCTCTTGACTGACTATAATTTTCTTAATAGGGCTGACTGTCTTTGACCATACTCTTGTTAAAATTTTTACCCTTCTTGAATTTGGACATTCAGGTATTTCATCAAGTTTGGGGAATTTTCAGCCATTTATTTCTTCGGATATTCTTTCTGCTCTTTTTCTCCCGTATGGGAAACCCATATTGCATACATTGGTCTGCTTCATGGTATTCTAATTACTCATTAATTTATTTTTTTATTTTTTTTTTTTGAGATGGAGTTTCACTCTTGTTGCCTAGGCTGGAGTGCAGTGGTGTGTGCGATCTTGGCTCACCGCAACCTCCTCCTCAAGTGATTGTCCTACCTCAGCCTCCTTGAGTAGCTGGGTCTACAGGCACATGCCACCATACCTGGGTAATGTTATTTTTAGTAGAGACGGGATTTCACTTTGTTAGCCAGGATTGTCTTGATCTTCTGATGTCATCATCCGCCTACCTAAGCACCCAAAGTGCTGGGATTACAGGTGTCAGTCACCATGCCAGGCCAAAACTGGTTTTCTGTTTTTTTGTTTTTTTTTAAACAGTGTTTGTGCATAAAGTTTAAGACATTTTCAGTTTCTGTTTTTCACTTCACCTTGGCCATACTTTTTCTTTTATTTTTACGCTTTTTTTTTCTTCTTCTTCTTTTTTATTTTTTGTAGAGAATGATATTTGAAATGTTACAATGTGTTAACTCTGGAAATTTTATTTCTCCAAGGTGAATTCTTAGTTATTGAAGGTTTAGCTTGTATAGCACCAGTGTTTTGACTAAGTGTAATATGAAAACTATTAGTTTTTAAACAGGATCTTTATTAAAACACCTTTAATACTGTTTATAATTCTGTCTTAGCCTTCAGTCTTTTCTGACACTGAAGCTGTAGACGAACCTGAGGGCTAACACTTAAGAGTTTTACATGTTTTTTGAGAGTGTTTCCTCTCATGAGTATGTGCATGAGAGTATGTGCTTTTGAATATTCTCATTTCTCCAAAAGAAAGATCTCTGCAACTATTGCCCACTTTCTTAGGTTGTCTATTTTATGGGTTAACCGTATCTTTGGCTGTCAGCAACTTAAATGTTTGTGACCAGTGCCTGACATTTTCAGTCATGAGTGAGTTCTGAGTTAGGCAAAACAGAGATAGATATATTTCAACAATTCTTTATGTAACCCACAGACAGAGTAGAAAAAAAAAAAACACAATAAATTGGCATGTAGAGTGTTCTTTACTCCTTCCAGAATCAGGATCAGGGCCTTACTTTGAGAATGTGAATTGCAGTTTTGAAGGTTTCAGCTACACCAGAGAGGTGGTATGGCAATACCACAAGACTTTCTATGATTTAAAAAATTGTCTCTCTCTTGGTTCAGTGTTTGCTTGGTTGATATAAACTGTTGGTTTCCAGAGTCTTGTCAGTTTTTGATTGGTATATTTTTTTGGAGGGTTCAAAAGTGTTTATCCTGTAGTTTGCTTTCAGTGTAATTTTTGAAGTCCTGATTTTTTTTATTACTTCAGAGTTCATTTTTATTTAGAAGATATATGTTTTGTCCTGTAAAATTTTTTATTAAAATACTTAAATAGTATGTTAACTTCCTAATTTGGGTTCCTAGTTGTTAGGTTTTTGTTTTAGTGGATATGGCATGAAGTCTTTTGGTTTGTTTTTAAAGTCAGATTATTGATTACATACAAAATGCATGAGACAGGATTCTTCATTATACAGTTTGGTTTTACATAGTACAGTCACAAAGCACTTTGCTGCCAAGGTGACTTTGAAGTAAATATTTAAATGAAAGAGTAAGGGAATAATCATGTAAGTATTATACAGCAGGATCAGCAAGTAGGAAGATTCCTGGTATAAGCCTGCTATCAGAAAAATAGCAAGGTTGGTGTGGCTGAAGCAGGATGAAAAACGACAAGAATTATAAATGATGAACTCATAGAGATAACAGACAGTCCATCTGATTGTCTGGGGTTTTATATAGGTCAGTAGATATTACTTTAGATTTTACTCTAAACCTGATTCATAACTGGAACTGGGATTGGTAAGGTTCTTACTGCCATCTAGTAGCGTGAGGCTGAAAATTCTGCTAAATATCCTAACTAGTCTTAAAACCTTTAGGAATTTAACAGAGTTGGACTGTCTGGCCAGAAAATTGTGAAGAAAGGCATACATGTGGAACTCTTTGATACTACAGTTTGAAGATTTCTGAGCCAGATCTGTGGATTTCATAAATCAGAGGGACTTCTACAAGCCCTTGAAAAGTTCAGTTGATTAAAGTTTGGGTAAATGTCAGTAAAGTGAAGTCACTTTAGTTTATTATTATAAAAGTTTATATAATTCCTTTTTCTCCCCTTCTCTTCCCATTGGTTTTAAGTATTTCTGTAAAATATAGCAAAATGAAACACTAGGCAGCCTTTGTTTCTGGGGTACCGAGGGAGAGAGCTCAGTCAATGGCATTTTGGGAAAACTTATGTTGACTGCAGTTGGAAGGCATGAGTAATATACCTGCACACTTGCATTTGCACACCATATTAAGCATAGTGTCTTTCAATGTCACGACCTGAAAGTTGCTAAGAGATTCCAATAAGAAACCTAAAGGAAAAGCAGGTTTTCAAGGAGAATCGTCGGGATTAGACAATTTTTGCTTTATTCTAAGTTTTTAGTACAATTAATGGTCAAGTACCTTCTTCTATTTAAGAAAAGTATTTATTGTTCTTTGAGATGGAGTTTCATCCTTGTTACCCAGGCTGGAGTGCAATGGCACGATCTCGGCTCACCGCAACCTCCGCCTCCTGGGTTCAGGCAATTCTCCTGCCTTAGCCTCCCGAGTAGCTGGGATTACAGGCACGTGCCACCATGCCCAGCTAATTTTTGTATTATTAGTAGAGATGGGGTTTCACCATGTTGACCAGGATGGTCTCGATCTGTTGACCTCGTGATCCACCCACATTGGCCTCCCAAAGTGCTGGAGCCACTGGGAGCCACTGGCCTCCCAAAGTGCTGGGATTACATGCTTGAGCCACTGCGCCGGGCCTTAAGAAAAGTATTTCATAAAATATTGTAAGATGCACTTCTTCAACTAATTTTATTGAAGTTTTTTAGTAGTTTTATGAAGTACCTTCTATTATTATTATTATTATTTTGAGATCTTGGCCCACTCACTGCAACCTCCGCTTCTTGGGTTCAAGCGATTCTTCTGCCTCAGGCTCCCGAGTAGCTGGGACCACAGGCGCGTGCCACTACACCCAGCTAATTTTTTTTTTTTTTTTTTTTTTTTTGAGACGGAGTTTCGCTCTTGTTACCCAGGCTGGAGTGCAATGGCGCCATCTCGGCTCACCGCAACCTCCGCCCACTGGGTTCAGGCAATTCTCCTGCCTCAGCCTCCTGAGTAGCTGGGATTACAGGCACGCGCCACCGTGCCCAGCTAACTTTTTGTAATTTTTAGTAGAGACGGGGTTTCACCATGTTGACCAGGATGGTCTCGATCTGTTGACCTCGTGATCCACCCGCCTCGGCCTCCCAAAGTGCTGGGATTACAGGCTTGAGCCACCGCGCCCGGCCCACCCAGCTAATTTAAAAAATATTTTTAGTAGAGACGGGGTTTCACCGTGTTGGCCGGGATGGTCTCGATCTCCTGACCTCAGATCTGCCCGCCTCGGCATCCCAAAATGCTCTGATCACAGGCGTGAGCGACTGCGCCCAGCCAGTACCTTCTGTTATTTTGGAAAATAAGAAGATTGTAAGATGAGCTTCTTCAATTAATTTTATTTTTTATGCTCTTGCCTTGTTCTAAAAGAATAAAAAATAGACCGGGCACCGTGGCTCAAGCATGTAATCCCCGCCCTTTGGGAGGCCGAGGCGGGTGGATCACAAAGTCAAGAGATCAAGACCATCCTAGTCAACATGGTGAAACCCCATTTCTACTAAAGATGCAAAAAAATTAGCTGGCCATGGTGGCGCATACCTGTAATCCCAGCTACTCAGGGGGCTAAGGCAGGAGAATTGCCTGAACGCAGGAGGCGGAGGTTGCAGTGAGCCCAGGTTGCGCCATTGCACTCCAGCCTGGGTAAGGAGCGAAACTCCTTTTCAAAAAAAAAAAGAATAAAAAATAAATACATCTGGGCCGGGTGCGGTAGCTCAAGCCTGTAATCCCAGCACTTTGGGAGGCCGAGGCGGGTAAATCACCAGGTCAAAAGATCGAGACCATCCTGGTTAACATGGTGAAACCTCGTCTCTAGTAAAAATACAAAAAAATTAGCAGGGCATGGTGGCGCGTGCCTGTAATCCCAGCTACTCGGGAGGCTGAGGCAGGAGAATTGCCTGAACCCAGGAGGCGGAGGTTGCGGTGAGCCGAGATGGCGCCATTGCACTCCAGCCTGGGTGACAAGAGCGAAACTCTGTCTCAAAAATAAATAAATACATCCACAAAAAATCAGGGTAGACAGTAACAGAAAATGAAAATAGGGCTGGGCGCGGTGGCTCAAGCCTGTAATCCCAGCACTTTGGGAGGCCGAGGCGGGTGGATCACGAGGTCAAGGGATCGAGACCATCCTGGTCAACGGATCGAGACCATCCTGGTCAACATGGTGAAACCCCGTCTCTACTAAAAATACAAAAAATTAGCTGGGCACGGTGGCGCGTGTCTGTAATCCCAGCTACTCGGGAGGCTGAGGCAGGAGAATTGCCTGAACCCAGTAGGCGGAGGTTGCGGTGAGCCGAGATGGCGCCATTGCACTCCAGCCTGGGTAACAAGAGCTAAACTCCATCTCAAAAAGAAAATGAAAATAAATGAATGAAAAAATTGATGTAATAGGAAAAAAATCTGTAAATGTTAAGATAAATCCAAGAGGGAGGTTAATTCATACAATGTAAAATTCTTTACGTTTGAATCACAAAGTTGCAGAACTTCAGCAGCTAGTAGCACATGGTGGTTAACCACATTTATAATGCTCAGTTATCATTTAGTACCGGAAATGTGGGCTCTATTCCTGTTGTTAGAGACATATCCACAAAGCAGAAGTCCTACTCATAAAGAAGTTGCTTTTTTCTAGATAAATGGATAGATACTCAATACCTAAGATAAAAAGACAAAATTTATTATTATTTTTTTTTTTGCTTAATTTACTAAGGGAGAGCTATGCTGATTAGGCACATTCTTGGAAGAAAGGAGAGAGTGTGAAATTGAGGAAATGGCAGACTTTAACTGGTGTATGTGTTCTGGCATTATTTGTAGAAACCAAGTTATTCAGGCCAAAACTGTAGCTAGAGAGGTATATTTATTGCAGTCTGTGCTTGACTCACTGATTTTTCAAAGTGCTGACACTGTTTGGTGTATTTGTAAAACCATTTTCACTGAGGCAGTTTTGGATTATGGATTAGCTACATTTAATACTGATTAGGATGACTACATTTTACCATTACAGTGCCAGTAATTTTCTAAGTCTGAGAATTTATATTTTCATTTTCTAATGAAACATAACAGATCTCCTAGTTGTAAAGAAATAAGTGATATTTACAACTTTGGTAAATGTTTATTGAGCAACTCCTCTGATGTAGGTTGTAGGGTCTTGGCACTAACCTGTGTAAATGAATGAATACTTCTGGAATGTTTGGTTTGCAAAGATCATTGTACACCATTTTAAAACACACACACACAATGTATGAAATAATATGGAGATATAAATATATATATATATGAACATATACAAAATAATCAGATTAAATTCCAAATATGTAGGTTACAGGTTACAGATTTTTTATTGCTTCTCAAAGAGAAATCCAATGCAGTATAATACTGTTTTGATGTAATCAGACTTTGGTACACATCAGGATGATCAGCATGGCTTATTAAAATAAAGAGTCTGGGCCAGGCGTCGTGGCTCATGCCTGTAATCCTAGCACTTTGGGAGGCTGAAGCAGGCAGATTTGAGGTCACGATATTGTGATCATCCTGGCTAACGGGGTGAAACCCCATCTCTACTAAAAATACTAAAAGTTAGCTGGCATGCGCCTTTAGTCCCAGCTACACAGGAGGCTGAGGCAGGAGAATTGCTTGAAACTGGAAGTTGGAGGTTGCACTGAGCTGAGATCGCACCATTGCACTCCACCCTGGGCAAAAGAGTGAAACTCGGTCTCACAACAACCAAACAGCTTCAAAGTAATGAAACTTTGGTACACATCAAGAATGATTGGCATGGTTTATTAAAATATAGATTCTGGGTTTCTCTTCCAGAGTTAATGAACTCAGCAAGTATGGAATGGAATCTCAGAATTTGTATGTCTTACAGGTTCTCAAATGATATTAATGCTGTTGGTCTGATAATCACATTTGAGAATGTTTGATACAATCAGACAAAGCTTTAGCTATGTTACATTTCCTTGAGTTGTTTGCTCCAATATACTTTTCACTGAAAATGATTCTGGGGAGGCTAAAATAGATAAATAGAAGCTTAATGCTTCTATAGCACCTTATAGTATCTAGAGGGTGCTTCAAGACATTTTCAAGAGGTTGTTAAAAATATGTCCTGCAAATAAGAGGCTTGTATTTTATTGAGTGATGGTTACCTTTGTTTGACATGATCCACCCCAACCCCTGATTCATAGTGAGTATTAGAAGGTCTAAGAAGTCACACTTTAAGAAACTTGAACAGTAAGTAATAATACTCTCAGCCTATTAGATGGCAGTTTGAAGGTTAGCTCCCTGACAAATATTTTAAATCAATTTGTTTCGTGTTGCTAGCCAAATGCTAAAGTGGGGGTTACCTGTTATTTTACTATTGATGTATACCCCCTATTAAAAAGGAGTGTTGGAATTATTTTGTTGATATTCACGAAATACATTAAACATGTTATGTTTTTATTTCAGAACTGTTCGTCAGTTGGCACAGGAGCAGTTCTTTTTAATGTGCACCAGATGTTGCATGGGACACAGGCCTCTGCTTTTCTTCATTACTCTACTCTTTACCGTATTGGGGGTGAGACGTTTTCACCTGTCAATTAAATGAACCTGTCAATATAACGCATTTTTTTTTTTTTTTTTCAGATGGAGTTTTGCTCTTGTTACCCAGGCTGGAGTGCAATGGCGCGATCTCGGCTCACCGCAACCTCCGCCTCCTGGGTTCAGGCAATTCTCCTGCCTCAGCCTCCCGAGTAGCTGGGATTACAGGCACGCTCCACCAAGCCCAGCTAATTTTTTTGTATTTTTAGTAGAGACGGGGTTTCACCATGTTGACCAGGATGGTCTCGATCTCTCGACCTCATGATCCACCCGCCTCGGCCTCCCAAAGTGCTGGGATTACAGGCGTGAGCCACCGCGCCCGGCCATAATGCATTCTTAACATGAGAAACATTCAGAAAATTTGTACTATAGTTTTTATTATATTTAGAACAGGCATAATTAATAAATGCAGTATTATAATTCTTTACTATTTGTACAGTGGCATTTTGTCGTTTTACAGTTCTTGGGAAAAATATAGTACTTGTTGGAAAAGTTAAAGTCAATCAGCTTGTTGCTTTTGTCATTGCTATGAAGTAGTGCCAATTAATTTTCATTTTTTCGTGTTTAAAAAAATTACATGGACTCTGAGTGTAACTTGTAAATTTTTTTTTTTTTAACTTTAATATTTCAGACCATAGCAAGAGAGAGGAGTAAATATTCCAGTGATTATTTCACACTTAGGGTACCTTCTCAATTATGCTTACAATGGCAATACTAACATACCCAATGCTGAAATTCTTCTTGTCAATGAAATTGATTGGCTCAAAAGGATTAGGGTAAGTTGAACAGTATTTAGTTTATTATATTATGATCAAATCAGCTGTCTTATTTAAAGGAGATTTATAGACTTTTATTTAACCTCTATTTTTATTTGAGAACTTGACTGAGTAAATTCTCAAAATGCCTCTTAGAATAAATACAAACAAAATGTGTACTTTTCATTGGTGAATTGGCATCTTACATTTGTAGAAAAAAACATAGCTAGTTTTGTTCAGTATGTCTTTTCTTGGAATGCTGATAATTTTGTTTCTTTCACTTTGGTATTTCTTGTCCTTTTTTTGTAAATTACCATATTTGAAGACTTCAGAAAATCGTATTTGAGAGATTGGTATTTGCATTGAACCATCTGATCTCTTCCATGGAGTTCTGTGAGAGTATATTTCTGAAGTGTATAGCTTTGGGCTTCATATTAGTATTCTTCAACCTCCACCTCCCAGGTTCAAGCAATTCTCCTGCCTCAGCCTCTGGAGTAGCTGGAATTACAGGCATGTGCCACCACGGCCGGCTAATTTTGTATTTTTAGTAGAGGTTAGGTTTCTCCATGTTAGTCAGACTGGTCTGGAACTACTGACCTCAGGTGATTGGGCCTCCCAAAGTGCTGAGATTACAGGCATGAGCCATGGCACCCGGCCTCTTGACTGAATTTCTAAATAAGAAAAATTTCCATCTTGGGAAACTGTATGATTTATATATTTATTGATGAGTTTCTTTATGTGTCTTGTAATTCAAGGAAAAGAATATAATTTTCATGCATTCTTGTTGATATTTGAAATGAATTTGTTTCTGTTTATATCTGAGTTAAAAAGTAAATTTATTTAGAATGTCACTTTTCTGGGATATAATTGTTTAAATCACTCTGCCCTGTAATCCCAGCACTTCAGGAAGTTGAGGTAGGCAGATCACCTGAAGTCAGGAGTTTCAGGCCAGCTTTGCCAACATGGTGAAACCCTATCTCTACTAAATATACAAAAATTACCTGGGTATGGGGGTGGGTACCTGTAATGGTCAGCTACTCAGGAGGCTGAGGCAGGAGAATTGCTTGAACCTGGGAGGCGGAGGTTGTACTACGCCAAGAATGTGCCACTGCACTCCAGCCTGGGTGGTAGAGCGAGGCTCCATCTCAGGGGGGAAAATAATCTTATCTGGAAAACTGATTACATTTATTAATTGTAGTCAGGTGGTTTTTTTTAGGATTCTGATTTGAGATATAATGAGATGTTTAATTATATCAAATTATTTTTTCCTTTGGAGAGACATTTTTTCCAAACTGTATTTTCTACTAATAACATGTGATGTCTTTTTCTAACTTACTAGGAATTAATTGATGATTTCATCTTTCCTGCATCCAAAATTTATCTGCAGTGTATAAGAAGTGGAGAATTGCCAGCTGAGCAGGCTGTTCCAGTGTAGTTCACCTGCTACCATCAATGCTGTCTTCAAGCTACTTGTAGCATTAGCTATTGGCTGTGTAAGGAATCTCAAACAGATTGTAGACTGTTTTACCGAAATGTATTACATAGGCACAGCAATAACTAGTGAGTATTTTAAATTATAAAGCTGTTTTTCTTTGTTAATACTTAAGTTTAAAATTTTATTTTGTTAATAAGAAAATTTAGAAAAAATTAACTTGTGATGGATTTTTTTGATCCATTGAGTTTAATGTTTTTTAGCCATCAGGTATATAATTAAAACCATTTTAATCAGAGAACATTAATTCAAAAAAAATTTAAATGTGTCTTTTAAATGCTCCCCTAGTGTTGGTTTAGGTGAGTTTTATTTGATCATGTGAAAGAAAACCGAAACTTCAGAGTAAGAATAAGCCAAATTTGGCCGGGCGCGGTGGATCACGAGGTCAAGAGATCGAGACCATCCTGATCAACATGGTGAAACCCCGTCTCTACTAAAAATACAAAAAATTAGCTGGGCACGTGGCACGTGCCTGTAATCCCAGCTACTCGGGAGGCTGAGGCAGGAGAATTGCCTGAACCCAGGAGGACGAGCTTGCGATGAGCCGAGATCGCGCCATTGCACTCCAGCCTTGGTAACAAGAATGAAACTCAGTCTCAAAAAAATAAAATAAAATAAAATAAAAGAATAAGCCAAATTTAATGCCATAGAGAGTTTATATTTAAAATATATGCATTGTAAAGATTGTTGTAATCCAAACAATGAAGTTGCTTAATGTTATTTGAATTATTACAAAGGTTTGGTTTTAAAGATCACAATGTGAGAAGAGAACATTTGAGTGCATAGTAGTAAGCTGTAAATGTTCACATCAGTCCCACAAAGTGGGCAGCTATGTTCAAGTCTTACACAGAACTGAAACTCAGAGTGCTAGGTGGTATAATATAACACATAGTAACATAAAATTGTTCGTTTCAAGGAAAAACCAAGGCTTAGGAATATATATGTGTGTTTATATATATTTGTGTGAGTATATACGCGCACACACACATACATATATATTTTTGGAGATGGAGTTTTGCTCCCATCGCACAGGCTGGAGTACAGTGGTGGTATTTCGGCTCACTGCAATCTCCACCTCCCAGGTTCGAGTGATTCTTTTTCCTTAGCCTCCTGAGTAGCTGGGATTACAGGCATATGCCACCACACCTGGCTAACATTTTTTGTATTTTCAGACGAGACAGGGTTTTGCCATGTTGGCCAAGCTGGTCTTGAACTCCTGACCTCAGGTGATCTTCTGACCACGGTTCCCAAAGTGCTCGGATTACAGGCATGTGCCTGTAAGAATATAATTATCTTATGCCTGGCTAAGAATATAATTAGCACAGCATTCATGATATATTTTAAATTAATAAATGTGAATTTATCTTTCTTTTGTCTTTCTCTGGGTGAGGATATTTTGAATTACATTGTAGGAGTTTCTAGCTAAACTCTCTGCTTAAAATGACAGATCTTTATTTTTCCCATTGAATCTGCACAGAGTAAAGTTTCTTTTTAAAAAACACTTCTTTCATTAGCTTATTAGGTAAAGTATTTATGTAGTAAGTATGTATGTTCAAAAACAGTTTCTATTTTAGAAAGACTTTGTTGTTAATTTAGATAATGTTTATAGCGGGTAAATAAGTGTTTTCAAATATAAAAGGATACATGCTAACAATTAATAACTTCCTCCTAATTTTACGTTTTTCAATCCAGAGACTATCTCTGTGTATATGTCTGCATGTACAGCTATTTGTTTGTTTTTGTAAAAATAATAATGTACAAAATACAGTATTAACCTTGTGTTGTACTTCGTAACCCATCTGTCAGCACTTCAAGGTTTGTGTAATTCTGTTTTTTAGCTACAAAACTTGCAGTTCAGTGTGCTCCAATTTATGTTATTAATCTCTATGGTGGTGATTAATTGTAAGTTGTTTTTGGTTTTATGTAAGGTAGAGAGAAATTTATACTTGTCACAGTGATTTCAGTTACACCATCTCATTGAGTTTATGTCACAATAAAACTGGATATGGGCAAAGCAATTATGACTATTTACTAAGGAAAGAAATAGATATTTATGTGAAGGTTATACCTTTTATGAGTCAGAACCAAGACTTGACCCAGAATGGTCTTACATACAATTAAAAGTGAGAAAATTGTGGTACTGGCTCATGCCTGTAATCCCAGCACTTTGGGAGGCCAAAGAGAGCCCATCACAAGGTCAGGAGTTAAGACTAGCCTGGCCAGTATGGTGAAACCCTGCCTCTACTAACAATTTAAAAATTAGCTAGGCGTTATGGTGCCCACCTGTACTCCTGGCTGCTTGGGAGGCTGAGGCAGAATTGTTTGAACCAGGACCCGAGAGATGGAGGTTGCTGTCAGCTGAAATTTTATCACTGCACTCCAGCCTGAGCATAGAGGGAGACTCCATCTCAAAAAAGAAAAGAAAAAACCAAACAAAGAAAAACTGTAGTATTTTATTTACACAGGGTTTGTGACCACACTGAATTTAATATACTTAAATACAGAACTGGTTTATTTGGTTTTTTGGTTTTTTTTGAGATGGAGTCTCACTGTGTCACTCAGCTAAAGTGCAGTGGTGCAATCTCGGCTTACTGTAACATCTGCCCCCTGGGTTCAAGTGATTCTCCTGCCTCAGCCTCCTGAGTAGCTGGGACTACAGGTGCGCACCACCACATCCAGCTAATTTTTTAAAATTTTTAGTGGAGAAGAGGTTAGTAGAGAATAGGTTTCACTATATTGGCTAAGATGGTGTCAATCTCCTGACCTGGTGATCTGCCTGCATCGGCCTCCCAAAGTGCTGGGATAGCAGATTGAGCCACTGCACCCTGATGGAAATTTTTAATTAATAAAATAATAATGGTTAACGCTAAGCTTGTGTGTAGTGTTAACTAAATGCTAAATGAAATTTTAAGGCTATACGATCTTTTTTTTTTTTGAGACAGATTCTGTCACACAGGCTGGAGTGTAGTGGTGTGATCTCAGCTCACTGCACCTTTGTCTCCTGTGTTCAAGCTGTTCTCCTGCCTCAGCTTCCCGAGTAGTTGTATGTCACTACACTCAGCTAACTTTTGTATTTTTAGTAGAGACAGGGAGGGTTTCAGAATGTTGGTCACTCTTGTCTTAAACTCCTGACCTCAGGTGATTCGCCAGCCTTGGCTTCCCAAAGTGCTGGGATTATAGGCATGAGTCACTGCAGCTGGCCAATGTTACATTATCTTGTGTGACTATTTCTAAGAAAACTGTTAGAAAAGCAATGTCTTTAAAAACATGGACTTAAAAGTTCTGTAGTTAAGGATCTTTATCATGGCTCACATTGTTGGTATGAAAATTTTAAATTACTGTTTCAAAGTGGCTGTGTGATAGTAAAGGAGATGTTGCTGTTGCCAATTTGTCAGCCTGAAGGAGAAAACAGTGAACAGAATCGTCGTTTTCATAATGTAATCATCTTTTCTCTTTTTAACTCAGCTTGAGAAGCACTTACTGAGTGGGAATATCTGCCCCCGTTGGAGCCCGTCCACCAAAAAGATTTGTGGGACTCAAAAATGCTGGTGCTACCTGTTACATGAATTCTGTGATCCAGCAGCTCTACATGATTCCTTCTATCAGGAACAGTATTCTTGCAACTGAAGGCACAGGGAGTGATTTAGATGATGATATATTAGGGGATGAAAAGCAGGAAAATGAGGTAAATTTTGATTACCAATTACTGTTTTCTTTGAAGATTCTGATGCAGATACCATTGTTTTCCCTGAGATTACTATACTTTCATGGAATTTTCTGGGGAGTACATTTTGGTGATATGGCTAGAATCTCTGAGTTACTCTGTCTGTAACTAACTATTAGATAGTTACAGTGCTATCTAGTGGACTTGAAAAACTACCATTGATAATTTTTATCACTATTTTTTTGTCTCCCAAGCATAGTTCATATAATCATATTTTGTGTGACTTGGTAAATTTAATTCTGTTTGAAAAATCATGAATCTGTTCATTTTTAATAATTATACTTTCATTGTCTTGTTTTTTAAAATGTTATTTAATTTCATTTTTTTATTGCCTGTGTTTCATATGCTATACTTAATTTTAGGATTCTCTCTATTTTTCTCAAATTAGAGCTCTTTCTGTTAAGGAAACAAATTTGTTTTTCTGAAGTAATGCTTCCTAGACTTATTAACAATGTTAGTTAACAACTGCAATCAGACTGCCTATTAAAAGTATCCAGTTGAAAATAAGGCAGTAAAAAACTTATATTCTAATGGCTTTTGGTTATAGGTTTTATTTGGTGCAGTGGCACAAGCCTGTAATCCCAGCACTTTGGGAGGCCAAAGTGGGCCACTCTCCTGAGGTCAGGAGTTTGAGAACACCTTGGCCAAAATGGTAAAACCATGATTCTACTAAAAATTAGCCAGGTGTGATGGTGGGTGCCTGTAATCCCAGCTGCTTGGGAGGTTGAGGCAGGAGAATTACTTGAACTCAGGAAGCAGAGGTTGCAGTGAGCTTAGATTGTGCCATTGTACTCCAGCCTGGGTGACAGAATGAGACTCCCATCTCAAAAGAAAAAAATGTTTTGATCATATTTATACTGAAAGTGTATATCTTTTACTCTTTTGCATGTATTATAATAGGAAGTAAATATAGAACCCAGAATATATATATATATTTTTTGAGACAGAGTTTCACTCTTGTTACCCAGGCTGGAGTGCAATGGCACAACCTCGGCTCACAGCAACCTCCGCCTCCCAGGTTCAGGCAATTCTCCTGCCTCAGCCTCCTGAGTAGCTGGGATTACAGGCACATGCCACCATGCCAAGCTAATTTTTTTTTGCATTTTTAGTAGAGACGGGGTTTCACTATGTTGACCAGGATGGTCTTGATCTCTTGACCTCGTGATCCCCCTGCCTCGGCCTCCCGAAACCAGAATATTTTAACTGCAGTAAATAGTTTTTCTCCAGTTTGTACATTTCTTCCATTAAGTGGTCAGAAATAGTTTGAGTTTCACATTATATTGTATCATTTTTGGAGATTACAGATACTTGCTTCTACCTTTCAGGATCTAATAAATCATACCATCTAGGCACTCCCGTCTGGGTAGCTATATTTTTAGTAAAATCTCCATGTAGGTTGTTCACCAGGTTAAGAGCCACTATTGGAAGGAAATTGGAATTTAAGTCCTACTTTTATAGCCCATATTACCCGTAGGGTGTTATATTTAAACCAGATAGGGTTGGCTGATCATACTGGCAACAAGTTAATGAGGCCAACAGAATGTAATATTTCAACTTAGGTCTTCTACCTTTGTGTTTGGTTGCTTGGGTTTTATGTTGTCTGAACATGTGGCATGCATGTCTCTGCCTAGTTACTTTTCTACACAGTGAGCTTCTCCAAGGCAGGAACTGGAACTCAAAAACAAAACAGAACACACACACACACACACAAAAACAACTGGGTAGTGTTTATGTCTGTATCACAAATATCAGATACAGAACAAAGCATTTAGAAACATGTCAGATATTTGTAAAGCAACTGTATGTTGCTCTGTAAGCACAATGAGATTATGACCTTTGGAGCTTCTGTATATGCTCCTGTTCCTTCCGCAACTGTCTTTAATAACTGTATTTCTTGGGTTTTAGTAACAGTGATCACATTACACAAATTGTCTCATGTAATCTGGGAAAATGGATTAACTTCACAAGAAGGCACTGGATCCTAGGAAGACTGAGTAACTCACTCCCCTGCAGTTACTTATGGCAGATCACTCATTTGTCTTTAGCCTTGTCTACTTGACCAAACTTTACTGTATTACACTACCTGTGATATATGTTTTTTTGTTTTGTTTTCTCACTACTCTTTTATGATAACTTCTCTGTGAAATCTTTTATCACAACCCATCTGTGAAATAGGCACTAACATTAAAAATTAAGTGCTTTGGGAATAAGAAATAAGAAAAAAATGTACAACATTTCATTTACTAACTTTTTGTATTTGTTTCAACTTCTTTCATTATATTATTAAAGTTAGATTAGCTCATTAATGATGTCTTTTGTTGTCTAGAGTAATGTTGATCCCTGAGATGATGTATTTGAAAATCCTCATCAATTTGAAGACAAACCAGCATTAAGTAAGACAGAAGATAGGAAAGAATACAATATTGGTATCCTCAGACACCTTCAGGCCATCTTTGGTCACTTACCTGCTTCCCGACTACAATACTATGTACGCAGAGGATTTTGGAAACAGTTCAGGTAAATTATGGGTGGGTAATCCTTTAAGTTTTATAAAAACTTCATTTTGCTAACTGCACTTCTAAAATGTATCTTAGAACACATAGTTTTATATTTAATATTTAAACTATACTAATATCCTATCCTTGGTCATAGTGTTCTCTATTATTATCCAAATAGAAAGATGTAAAAATTTGTCACAGTGAAGAAAGACACTGTATTCCTTAATCACTAAAGATATCGTTTTTTTTTTTTTTTTGGAAGACTTATAAATTATATAAAAGCAGCTGGGCATGGTGACTTGTTCCTGTAATGCCAGCACTTTGGGAGGCTGACACAGGTGGATTGCCTGAGATCAGGAGTTCATGACCAGCCTGACCAACATGGAGAAACCCTATCTCAACTAAAAATACACCATTAGCCAGGCATGGTGGCACAGGCCTGTAATCCCAGCTACTCGGATGCTGAGGCAGGAGAATTGTTTTAATCCGGGAGGCAGAGGTTGTGGTGAGCGGGGATCGCACCCTTGCACTCCTGCCTGGGCAACAACAGTGAAACTCTGTCTCAAAAAAAAAAATTATATAAAAGCAAAATATGACAGATGTTGTGGTTCATGCTCATAATCCTAGCACTTTGGTAGGCCAAGGCAGGTGGATCATGAAGTCAAGAGATCAAGAGCATCCTGGCCAACATGGCGAATCCCGTCTCTACTAAAATACAAAAATCAGCTAGGCATGGTGGAACATGGCTATAGTTTCAGCCTCCTGGGAGGCTGAGCTAGGAGAATTGCTTGAACCTGGGAGCCAGAGATTGCAGTGAGTTGAGATCATGCATGCCATTGCATTCTAGCCTGGCCACAGAGTGAGATTCTGTCTCAAAAAAAAAAAAGAAAAAAAAACCAAAATACTAAAATGTTGTCATCCACTTGATTCAGCAGCTTCCTCCTGAAGCAAATGTCAAGTATATTGTTTTATCCATATAAATTTTTTATATGTCTCTAAGGTTTTTCTTTTAAATGATGATCATACTACATTATCACATATAATGAAAATTATTTTATAAGCTTTGAAAACATGGTAAAACCTTGTCTCTACAAAAAAATACAAAAATTAGTCAGCCATGGTGATAGGAGACTGTAGTCTCAGCTCTTTGAGAAAGTGGAATATCATTTCATTCACTATCATTTGTTATTTGTTTCACCTTCTTTCATTATAGCTTAGATTAGTGCATTAATGATATTATTTTTGTCTCTGGAGCAGTATTGATCCCCAAGATGATATATCATACTCTCCTTAAAAGCCAACATTACTCATAAACAAATGGACATTTTCACCACTGAAATCAAAATCCTTCTTCCTAGCCTGGGAACAAAAAAATATGTAAGTATATATTACATATAACAGTATGTTGTATATGTTATATATAATAATTTATAACTTTATATTTTATAGAGAGGGGTATTTTTTCTTTACAAATTTGTACAGTAATAATTTCCTAACATCCTCAAAAGTGACCAATAAAATTTGGCCTTTTTTTAGGTTTGGAAAAGCTTAATTAGGCCAACTGCGATAGCTGAGATTGGTAGTCCCAGCCCTTTGGGAGGCCCAGGTAGACAGATCACTTGGGTCTAGGGGTTCAAGACCACCCTGGGCAACATGGCAAAACCCCATCTCTACTAAAAATGCAAAAAATTAGCTGGGCATGGTGGCCTGTACTAGTAGTTCAAACTACATGGGACACTGACACAGGAAGATCACCTGAACTATGACTACACCATTGCACTCCAGCCTAAGCAACAGACTGAGACTCTGTTTCTAAAAACAAATAAAGAGCTCAGTTACATCATGATCCTGTTTTGTTTGTTTTTTATTTTTTTAAGGCCTACTTAAATACATGATACTAAAATGCTGTACTGCAACTTTTTACCTTATACTGTAACATATGCTCTTCCTAGTGTATAGAAAAACAGTGCTGCCCTTCATAAGAATACAGAGTTCTTTCAACAAAGTATCTCCTAGATATCTCAGAGGTAGGAAAGGAAAGGGTTCTTCTGATTTTTGGTCTGCCTTTTCTGTTTCACTTTTGGCAGCCACCCTTATATCTGTTAGCATATCACTTTGATTTATTTTGAAAGTCACAAACCTATGTAGTATACTGACTACCAATTACATCTCAGTATAAATTCTATATTCTGTAGCTGAACTGTAAGCCCAGGTTATAAGGATGATATGCATATATAATTCTTCTTTTCTTCCTTCAGTTACATAACCTGATAGCAGTACTTGCTCTCCGTTTTACCTGTTGCAACGATTTTTTCTCTCCCATATGCTTTCTTTACCTCAAGATCTTTTTCTTCAGTCTAGTCAACATTTCCGTTATTGTTTTTTCAATTTGCTGTAATACTTCTAAGTTTCTCTCTTCAAATTTTTCACTCAATAATTTGTGTGTGTTAATTGTATAACATAGTTACATAATTATATACATTATTATACAGTAATTTCATACACATGTATGTAGATATATATAGTTTTGCTTCTTTATATTTTGTGTTAAAATGTATTTAAGTTATAATGTATTTACACTTAAATGTAATGTGTGTTTTTGTCTTGCCATGATTTTCTCCAAATAAGTGTAGAGCTTGCAATTTGTCCTAACATATTTGTGTTACATACACTCTAGACACATGTTCCTAACACACTTCTTTCTTTTTGTGGTAAAGTTCTTATAAAATTTCCCATTTTATCAACTTAATAGTGTACAATTCAGTGGGTTTGGTACATTCAAAATTTTTGCGAAAGTATTTGGTTCCAGAACGTTTTCATCACCAAAAAAAGAGGTCCCCTGTTCATTATAGAGTCATTTAGCCCAATTTCCTCTTCTTCCTAGCCTGGCAACAAAAGGTGTACCGTTCACTATATATAGATAGGTTTGCCAATTTTGGATATATCATTTAATTTAATCACAGAATATATGGCCTTTCTAACTTCTTGTGTTAAACATGGTGTATTAAAGTATCTCTGTTTTGTAGCATGAATCAGCACTTTGTTCATTTTATGGCTGACTGATACCCTTTGTTTATTTATTCTTTGATAAACTGGATCATTTCTATCTTTGGGCTATATGAATAGTGCCTCTGTGAAAATTGATGAACAAGTTTGTGTGTGGATATATGTTTTCATTTCTTTTTGGAGTATACCTAAGAGTGCAATTACTGAATCATGTGGTAATTCTATGTCTAACATTTAGAGGAACCATCAAATTTGTTTCCAAAGCCCCTGTAGAATTTTACATTTCCTTTTTTTTTTCCTCAAGACTGAGTCTCACTCTGTTAGACAGACTGGAGTGTGGTGGCTCAATCTCAGTTCATAGCAACCTTAGCTCCCAGATTCAAGCAACTCTCCTGCCTTAGCCTTCCTGCCTCAGCCTCCTGAGTAGCTGGGACTACAGGTGTAGCTGGGACCACAGCTCATTTTTGTATTTTGAGTAGAGACAGAGTTTTTAGTAGACACAAGATTTGGTCATGTTGACTAGGCTGGTCTCAAACTTCAGACGATCTGCCCACCTCAGCCTCCCAAAGTGCTGGTATTATGTGAACCACTGTGCCTGGTCCGGAATTTTACATTTTTTATCAGCAAAGTGTGAAGGCTACAGTTTCTCTATATCTGTCAACACTTACTATTTCCTTCCTTTTTAGTATATCCATCTTGAAGTATGTGAAGACGATAGTCTTTTGGATTTGATTTGTATTTCCCTAATGACTTAGTACTGTTGAACATTTTTTGATGACTTATTAGCAATTTCTGTAATTTTTGGGGGGAACTGTCTATTCAAATACTTTTCTCATTTTTTAATTGCCTTTTTTGTTGCATTGTAAGACATTTTGGTATCTTTTTTGTATATTTATGATAGAAGGCCCTTAAAGATAAATTAATTAGAAATATTTTCTCTCATCAGTATCTTTGTAGTGTGCTTTATGCCTAAGAGGTTTTCCCATCTTTTATTTTTTTTAGAGTCTCACTGTCATCTAGGCTGTAAGTGCTCTGCTGTCCTCTTAGAGCAGAGCATTCTGTCTCTGCTCACTGCAACCTCCATCTCTCAGATTCAAGTAATTCCCCTGCCTCAGCCTCCTGCGTAGCTGGAACTACAGGCCGGTGCTACCATGCCCAGCTAATTTTTGTATTTTTAGTAGAGACAGGGTTTTATCACATTGGTCAGGTTGATTTTGAGCTCCTGACTTCAGGACATCTGCCCACCTTGGCCTCCCGAAGTGCTGAGGTGACAGATGTGAGCTATTGCACCTGGGCAGTAGTTTTAAATTTTGATTAAATCATATTTATCTTATTGTTTCTTTTCATTCAGGCTCTTCCTGTGATTTACTATCTTTATTGTGACAGAGTGTACATAACATAAAATTCACCCATTTAATAGATTTTAGTTGTCCAGGTCACTAGTATTATATTCCTTTACAGTTTGTGCACCAATATATCCAAAGGTCTTTCACCTTTTTAAATTTTTTTCCCTGAGACAGAGTCTCACTCTGTTGCTCATGCTGGAGTGCAGTGGTGTGATTTTTGCTCACTACAATCTCCACCTCCTGGGTTAACCAGTTCTGCTTCAGCCTCTCGAGTAGCTGGGATTACAGGTGCCTGCCACCACAGCCAGCTAATTTTTGTATTTTTAGTAGAAACGGGGTTTCACTATGTTGGCCAGGGTGGAATTGAATTCCTGACCTCAGGTGATCCACCAGGCTTGGCCCCCCAAACTGCTGGGATTACAGCCATGAGCCACTATACCTGCTAGTTTTTCCTTTTTTAAATTAAAACTTTATATTCATTAATAATAAGTCCCTCATATGCCAACATTGATTTTGGGTACTGTTTTTTTTTTTTTTATTATACTGATGTATACTAGTGTGTAATCTTTAGAATTTCAATTTTTATGCTTTTCATATTTTTTTTCTGATTATTCCTTAATTTTCCCGATTATTGAAGGAGAATCATTATGTCAAATGGAAGTGGCAAAAGTGGGTATCTTTGAGTTGGTCCTGATCTTAGAGGAAAAGTTTTTAGTCTTTCATCATTAGAACCTTACCTTAGACAAGCTTGTCCAAGCCACCTTATTTTTTGTTGTTGTTCTGTTTTGTTTTAAGCTAAAAGCAGCCTGAAGCCATGGCTTTTAGTTTCTGTGTCTAGTGATAAGGGAAAACAGGGTGAAAGAGGAGCTTTACTGGCCCGTCAAGAAATGGAAACTCAGAACCAACGAGTGTGTTGTCTCCTTTGGACAATCCTACCTAAAATCCCATTTAAATATTGACTCAATATGAATCAAAGCTAGACAAAAGAAATAAAATTTTAAAAGTTTAAGGGGCCAGGCATAGTGGCTCACACCTGTCATCTCAGCACTTTGGGAGACTGAGGCAGGCAGATCACAAGGTCAGGAGTATGAGACCAGCCTGGCCAACATGGCTAAAACTCCGTCTCTACTGAAAATGCCACAAAAAAAAGTTAGCCGGGCATTGTGGCAGGTACCTGTAAATTCAGCTACTTGGGAGGCTGAGGTAAGAGAATTGTTTGAACCCAGGAGTCAGAGGTTGCAGTGAGCTAGTTTACAGTTTGTGCACGATTATATCCGAAGGTCTCCAGGCTGGGCAAGAGAGTAGGATTCCAACTCCAAAAAAAAAAAGGTTAAGGGGAAAATTTATGAGACATTGGATTTGGTAGTTATTTCTTTGGTTACATTAAAGGTATAGGCAACAGAAGAAAAAGTAGATAAAGAACAAAAGTAGTATTCTGATGGACCAGTGAAAATATCTCTTAGTAGTTACTGGGATATAAATTTATTCTCACGGGAAAGGAAACTTGTCAAGAAATTCCTAAGTTCTATTCAAAGTTTTGGCAGAAAAATGATTATAACAGGGAAAGACAGAATGGGAAATGATATAAACAGTAGTTTTAGTTTTCTTTCCTAGTTTCCCTTAAATTCTGTGGGTATTGAAAGTAAAAATAACATTAAAGGGGTAATATGCATAGTTTTAGTATGTTTGACAATTACATATGGAGACAAGTCAATGCTTTTTATCTGGCTGTGAAGCTTCTGTATCTCAGTGGAAATGGTAAAATATTAACACTAATAATACATTAATAATTCATAAAGCAACTTTTAAAAAATAGCACATAGAGATGCAGAGATGGAAAATCAGTGGACAATGAATACTAAAATATGTTTAAATAATTTAGAAGAAGACGGAAAAGTCCACCTTCCCAGATACAAAAGTAAAATGACAAAACATTGTACCTTAAATTTCGTTATATTGGTAGTAATACAGAATGTAAATTGTTCTTGTTAAAAAAAGACAGATTGTCAGATGAGATTAGACAAACCAAGACTTATGTGCAATCTTTTTATGTACGACTTATATGCAGTCTTTAAGACACCTAGTTTATATTTAATGTTACACATTAAAAGTACAGTAATTAAATGACACAATGAGGTATTAAAGCAGCCAGTAGACGGATGTGATTACAAAAGGACAACCAGAAAGTTTCTTTGATGTTGAGGCTGTTTTCTGTGTTAATCATGATGATGAACACATAGCCAGGTGTGTAATGTGTGTGCATATATGTATTTATATGCATATATTTTATATGCATATAAATACATATGTGTGTATATATGTAAAATTACAGAGACATAGACAGTGAAGCATACATACAGAAATGAGTAAAGGTAAAACCTACAGAAATCTCAATTAAGATTTTGACTGGTGGTAGTAATAGTATCCCAATTGTGGTATTGTGTTACATAGTTTTGCAAGATGCTATTGCAAGGAAAATTGGTGAAATATATCTGTATTATTTATTAAAATAGAGAAAACCGTATCTCTATTAATTATAATTTTTTTCTTTTTTTGAGATGGAGTCTCAACTTTGTCACCTAGGCTGGAGTGCAGTGGCTCAATCTTGGCTCACTGCATCTCCACCTCCTGCATTCAAGCGACTCTCCTGCCACAGCCTCCCAAATAGCTGGAGTTACAGGCGCAGGCCACCAACCCCAGCTAATTTTTATTTTTAGTAGAGACCTGGGTGGTCTCAAACTCTTGATCTCAGGTGATTCATCTACCTCGACCACCCAAAGTGCTTGGATTAGAGGCGTGAGCCCCCGTCCGGGCCATATCTCTGTTATATCTTAAAACTCCATGTGATTCTATGGTTATCTTTTTTTAAAAAAACTTCAGGATTGGAAAAAGAACATAGGAAATTACTAATCAAGAAAAGTTGAAGGAACCAATCCAGGTAACTGGAAAACCGTGTATTGAGTAGGTACTATAAAGTGAAATAAAAAGAACTGTATAGAAATACTAACCTCTGCAATTCTAGTTCCACATATTACCAATTTTGGAAATACTTTAGATGTTTATTAGGGGTGAACAAATGTAGTATAGATAATAACAGCTAAGATTATAATTTTATAAAGATAAATTATAAGTAAGGGAAGGTAGATGCCTTAGTGAACACTGTGGTATTCCACTGTAATCATGTTTATTTTAAACTATGTATATGGTGTGATATGTATGTATGCTTCTGTCGGGTTTTTTTTGGTGATGATCATAGTGTTTTGTTTTTGTGTTTTTCTCTTTGACAGAGTCTTGCTCTGAAGCTCAGGCTGGAGTGCAGTCCCACAATCTTAGCTCACTGCAACCTCTGCCTCACAGGTTCAGGAGATTCTTCTGCCTCGGTCTTCCGGGTAGCTGGGATCACTGGCACCCATCACCATGCCCAGCCAATTTTATTTGTTATTCTTAGTAGAGATACGGTTTCACATTGTTGGCCAGTTGGTCTCAAACATCTGACATGAAGTGATCTGCCACCCTCAGCCCCACAAAGTTCTGTGATTACAGGTGTGAGCCACTGTGCCAGCATGTATTTATATTTCTTTTTTTTTTTTTAGGCAGAGTCTTGCTCTTTAACCAGACTGAAGTGCAGTACCACAGTCTTGGCTCACTGTCACCTCCGTCTCCTGGATTCAAGCAATTCCCCTACCTCAGCCTCCCGTGTAGCTGGAACTACAGTGTACACCACCACACCTGACTAATTTTGTTGGTATTTTGGTAGAGATGGGGCTTCACCATGGCCAGGATGGTCTTGGTCTCCTGACCTCATGATCCACCATCTCAGCCTCCCAAAGTACTGAGATTATAGGCACGAACCACCATGCCCAGCCACTGGTCTATAAATATGTTTTTAAGTTTAGACATATACATACAAATAGGTGTAACAATATAGATAAGTGTGTGTGAGCATTAATATAGTACATATACATATATTTTCAAATTCTGTTCACTGAGAATATCTGAAAATAATGAACCCAATAACATAGGTGTCTAACAGTTGGTATCTAAAGTTTAGTTTGTATATATCATTTTCTGATTAAAGGAATCAAGACCTGCTTGGAAAGTTGGTTCATTCCCATGCTTGGGCAGAGATGACTATGAGCATATTGGCCTAGATGCAAGACAGTAAGGGAGTTGTCAAAAAAAAAAAAAAAAAAAAAAAAAGGAAATAATATCAAGTAGGTAAAGTAGCTAACTGAAAAGCTCACATATCTAATATTGAAACAATTTTACGAAGAACACAATAATAGTATTAGATTATAACACTTAAATATTTATACTGATATAAATAAATAACTGGGTAAGTAAATAAATGAAAGAAATAGCATAACACCATTAGAGCATCGTAGTAATAACTGATACAAGAAAAATTCAAAAATCAGTAGCGAATCATTGAATGGTGAGCACTACATTTTCATGTGGGAATTATCAATTTGTTTGCTGTCTTAAAACTAGGGTAGCAGCTGGGTATGGTGACTTAATGCCTGTAATCCCAGCACTTTAGGAGACTGAGGTGAGTGGATCACGTGAGCCCAGGAGTTTGACATCAGCCTGCCAACATGGTGAAACTTCCATCTCTACCAAGAATATAAAAATGAGCTGGGCATGGTGGTGCACACCTGTAGTCCCAGATAGGGGGCTGAGGCAGGAGAATCACTTAAGCCCAGTAAGTTGAGGCTGCAGTGAGCTGTGATCACATTGCTCTACTCCATCTGGGAAAATAGAGCAAGATCCTGTCTCAAAAAAAAGAAAGTAAAGACAAGAAAAAAAAAAAAAAACTGGGAAGAAAATAGTAAATTAACCTCAAAACCAAAGGAGTTTTTAGAAGTACTAGAAACCAATGAAATTGGAAATAAAAGAATAATAGGGAAAGAAACATGAGTAGTGCGAAAAATGAAAACCAAATAATTTTGCTTATGATCAACATGAAGTAATTTGGACCAAATTAGGTTCTTCTTTGCTGAAACTGTAAGGGTTTATTGTCTTGTGAGGTTTATTGCCGAGTTTAAAATGAGGAAACTGAGGCCTGCGTGAGAGTAATTAGATGCCAATTTATTCGGCTCCCAGGCGAGGCTCTGTGGTCCAGGGGAAAAAGGCCAGAGAAGTCACGCCCAAATCCTCCGGGCATGGGTTTTATAGGGAGTGAAGGCGTTTGCTTGGCTGTGGAGAAACAGGATGTGGACGTGGCAAGCTGCTATAGGTAGGTAGGTAGGCGGGATTTCCAGATGGGGCACTGTGCTATTGGGCAGGTTTTGGCAGGGCTTTCCAAGGGTGGGGTAGGTGCCTAGTGCAGAGGGGATTCCCAAGGGCCGGAGTTGAGTGTAGAGTGCAGAGGGGATTTCCAAGGCGGAGCTAGATGATGGGCATATTCTGGTGACGTAATTTTCAGGCCGGGGGAGGGATGGGCGTCTCTGAGCTCTCGGAGAGGCAAGCAGCCTTACAGAAACAATTTTTTTTTTTTTTTTTTTTTTGAGACGGAGTTTCGCTCTTGTTCCCCAGGCTGCAGTGCAATGGCGCTATCTCAGCTCACCGCAACCTCCGCCTCCTGGGTTCAGGCAATTCTCCTGCCTCAGCCTCCTGAGTAGCTGGGATTACAGGCACGCTCCACCGTGCCCAGCTAATTTTTTGTATTTTGAGTAGAGACGGGGTTTCACCATGTTGACCAGGATGGTCTCGATCCCTTGACCCCGTGATCCACCCGCCTCGGCCTCCCAAAGTGCTGGGATTACAGGCTTGAGTCACCGCGCCCGGCCAGAAACAATTTTTTAAAAATATGCAGATATGGATGGGTGTGGTGGCTCATGCCTGTAATCCCAGCACTTTGGGAAGCCGAGGCGGGTGGATCACGAGGTCAAGAGATTGAGACCATCCGGGTCAACATGGTGAAACCCCGTCTCTACTAAAAATTAAAAAAATTTAAAAATAAAAAAAAATTAGCTGGGCATGGTGGCCCGTGCCTGTAATCCCAGCTACTCAGGAGGCTGAGGCATGAGAATTGCCTGAACCCAGGAGGCGGAGGTTGCGGTGAGCTGAGATAGCGCCATTGCACTGCAGCCTGGGGAACAAGAGCGAAACTCCGTCTCAAAAAAAACAAGCAAACAAACAAAAAAACACAAAATAACAAAGGCACATTCCAGTTCATCAGTATTCTGAAAGGGTGGCCTTATAGTTGAATGAATACTCCAGATGTGGCACTACAGATTTCCCTGTATGGATTAATGAAGCCTAATACATTAACACTTTACCCCTTCATTGGTTACATTGTCTTGTTGATTTGTACCGACTTAATGAAGATCTCCAGGTTTTATTAAAAATCTTATTTGTTCTTTGCTCCTCTCTTTTTAATTTGCAGTCATATTTTTGAATTACCAGATTTTACATTTTTCCTAATTAAATTTAATGTCTTTTAAAAAAATAATAAATAGTAACTTATGTATAGTTTTCTGCAATAATAGAATGGAGGGAAGTATTACATGTATGTGTTTTCCTATATATAATGTTCTAGACAAGGCTACTCTAGATTTATGAAGAACAAATCCGCAGTTTCCAGGAATTAATAGTAGGAAAGTCATTGGCTTACAAAATGTTACTATTAGGAAATTTTGGAAGCTACTTAAGAGATTGTTTGAAATATCAATTGAGGTGGTGGTTACACAGCTGGCTGCAATTTATAAAACTCACGTCCTATGGCTCCAAAAGAATACTTTTTATTGTATGTATTAGTATTTATAATTTATTTCACATTTAAATTGTGAAAGTTCACCACCAAACACTGTACTACCTTAGCAAGTTCAACATATTGCCATATCTTTTGCTAAAATAATATTGCTAAAGGTTGTTGTGAATATATTGTTAGATGTTCTTGATAGCTTCTAACATACCCTGTTTCAGCAGCATTAGTTCTCATTTTGTATAGTCACAGTTGATATTTTTTTAGGATTGGTTGACCTTATTTTTATGCCTATTCTATTAACTGAAAATATGTTTACTCTAGAACAGGGCAAACTTTTCTCTTTTCACTTGGAAAAATCCCTTTGATAAGCAATGGTAACTAAGTAGTAGGATCTTTTCACTATATCACCAAAAATAAACAGAATAAAGTTTTAAGGTAGCATTTATAGCATCCACATAAGCATTAGATTCTCTCTCATGTAAGTGTGATTTTTATTTGAATTCAAAGTGCTTGAATATACTCTGCTTTATAAAGCCAACATTATTCTAAAGCCTGCTATCCAGCTTAGTCACACCAGTTATTTGTAACATTTTGACACTAGTATTATTTTTACTGTAAGCATTTTCATTACCATTTCCTCTGCAGACATAATCTACATTTCTCCTTTCTATGTGGCATAAAATCTCAGTTTATATTTCTGTTATATTTGTTATAAAATATGGTATTCTAGGTATGTATTAATATTATTCATTTTATTTCATTTTTTTCTTAGGCTTTGGGATGAGTCTGTTAATCTCCGTGAACAACATGATGCCTTAGAGTTTTTTAATTCTTTGGTGGATAGTCTAGATGAAGCTTTAAAAGCTTTAGGACATCCAGCGATGCTCAGTAAAGTCCTAGGAGGTTCCTTTGCTGATCAGAAGATCTGCCAAGGCTGCCCACCTAGGTAAGTATTATGTTTTTAATGTATACTTCATGTTAGTTTTTTCTAATAATGTAAATAAAACTTTCATTAGTACTTACATAAAAGCAGAGTGTACCAAATAAATTACATTTGTATGCATTTTGCACTAGTCTGTTTTTTTTTCTTCCTAATAGCATTTGGTTAGTACTTTATTACTTCCTCATTCACTCATGTTTGCTTTATCTAACCCTGTGACTTAAAAATGGCATTTTCCATAAATCTGCAGTTATTGCTTAAATAGACATTTTCTTCTTATGGTCTAACTAGTAATCAGAATATTTAAATGTAACTTAGAAAGATAATTGGCAGGATGAGTTGGTTTCTCTTTCCACATTGTGGTTCAAAAATATTAAGTGGAAGATTTCAGAAATAAACAATTTAGAAGTTTTAAATTGTGCCCCATTTAAAATAGTGTGATCAAATTTGGGGCTGTTCTGCTTTGTCCTGGATGTGATTGACTGTCAAAGATCACACCAGTTATGTTCAAATACTTCTTATCCTACCTAGTAATATTCTAGTAATTCAGATATGCCAAAGAAAAGGTAAAGAACAGTTGCTATTCTATTCCTGTGCTTCATTTATAAATTAAACATAATCAAATTTAAGTATGTACATATAAGAAAAAAACATACTATATATACAGTATAGAGTTCAATGCTACCTGAGTTGTTACCCATCTATCTCCTGGCGGTTTTGAACATATCTTCCCAAGGAAATAACATTTAAGTGACTTTTAAAGTACTATCAATTCTTACTGTTTTTGAGAAATGTTACATATGCTTGCATATCAAACCACTTAGCAAGATTTGACAAGATAGGCAACAGTAAAAATATCTGTAGCATAAAGTATATATTCCAACTAAACTTACTAGTATCCCAAGTCTTTTATATCATAAGGCATTGAGGGTATTTTGTTTTGTCTTGTTTTTTGAGATAGAGTCTCATTCTGTTACCCAGGTTGGAGTTGCAATGGCACAATCTTAGCTCACTGCAGCTACAACCTGCTTAGCTCAAGGAATCCTCTCACCTCAGCCTCCCAAGTAGCTACAACTATAGTCACATGCCACAATACCCAGCTAAATTTTATACTTCTTGTAGAGATGGGGTTTCATCATATTTCCCAGGCTGGTCTCAAACTCCAGGCTCAAACTTTCCTCCTGCCTCAGCCTCCCTAAGTGCTGAGATTACAGGCATGAACAGTATCTCTTAATTATATTATAATTAAATATAAGTTTAAATTACAGTATCTGGCACTATAGGGAAATTTAAATTTATATTTAAATTATAAGGTATAATTTAAATATCTTATAATAAAAAGATACTGCTCACACCTGTAATCTCTTTTAATTATTTTATTCTCTCAGCCATTTTGTCTTCTATAGGGTGATTGCTGATCACAAAGCAACTTGTATAAGTCATTCATAAATGTAATTTTGTTTTTCTGACCATCGTGTTTTTCCTGACTAAATTGAAAGTGTTCAACTGTGAGAAACTCGTCAGGGGTGGTAGCTCACACCTATAATCCCACCACTTTTAGATGCCAACACTGGCAGAACACTTGATGTCAGGAGTTTGAGACCAGGCTGACCAGCATGGTAAAACCCCATCTCTACTAAAAATACAAAATAATTAGCTGGGCCTGGTGGCAGACTCCTGTAATCCTAGCTACTGTGGAGAATCACTTGAACCTCGGAGGCAGAGGTTGCAGTGAACTGAGATCGTACCACTGTACTCTAGACGGGGCAATAGAGTGAGATACTATTTAGACGTTTTCAAAGTAATGATTAGATGAATGGATTTGATAGTTGATGTGTCTGATCCAATTCATTTTTTGAGTTTGTCATCAGAACCTGAAAGTTCCTTTTGCAGAAAATTACCGTAATCCATGATGCTGACTTAATCTTGCATTATTTACTCTCTTCTCCATGTATTTATTTATTTATTTGAGAGAGGATCTCACTATGTTCCCCTGACTGAAATGTAGTGATTATTCGAAAGTGTGATCACAGCACATGACAGCTGCAAACTTCTGGCCTCAAGTGACCCTCCTACCTCAGCCTTTTGAGTAGCTGGCACTACAGGCAAATGCCACACCACATCTGACTGTCTACTTATTTTTATGACTTTGTAGACATCAGAGGCATTTTAGCATGATGAGTGTTTGAACTTAACACAATTAGGAAAGCATCTATGACAGAAATTGAGGGACACTTAAAAATTAATTTCATTAATAGTTTAGAATAGCTTTTTTAGAACTTGATTAATTCTTATTTTACCTTGGCATGAATTACTGTTTAAATAGATAATGTGTGTCATAGGGTAACTGAGCATAAGAACTTAAGAAGTAAAGCCAAGCAAGCTGGTTTTCAAAGCATCACTCCACCTAATAAACTGTATCAAATTAGTCTTTTCAACTTCCCTACACAATCCTATCGTCTTAGCTTTAAAGTAGGGATGAGTGGGTATCTCCAACAGTTTTTATGAAGGTAAAGATGGCTATAATCTGGTGTAAGGTTTCTAATACAGTGCTCAGTACAAAATAAGTGACTGATAAAATATTGATAACCTTGTATGATTAATATACTTGACATGATGTGTTCAATACTGCATATGTACTTTTTATCAAGTTCACAACTAAGGAAAAGATTTACTTATTTATTATTACTATGTTTTTGAAATGAAGTCTTGCCCTGTCTCCCAGGCACTGCAGTGCAGTGGTGCAGTCTTGGCTCACTGTGGCCTCTGCCTCCTGCGTTCAAGTGACTATCCTGCCTCAGCAATTTGAGGCAGGATATATTATATACAACTTGTGTGTGTGTGTGTGTGTGTGTGTGTGTGTGTGTGTGTGTAATTTCTACATATGTCTGTTCTGTTTTCTTTTGTTTTAGCAGAGATGGGGTGGCCAGAGTGGTCACGGACTCTTGATTTCAGGTGATCTGCCTGCCTCGGCCTCCCAAAGTGCTGGGATTACAGGTATGAGCCACAGCTCCCTGAAGGATAAGATTTAGAAACCAGGCTGGGCATGATGACTCATGCATGTAATGCTAGCACATGTGGAAGACGAGGCAGAAGGAGCTCAAGAATTAACTCCAGGAGTTGAAAACCAGCATAGGCAACATAGCAAGAACCCATCTCTAAAACAAAAAAGAAAGAATTACCTGGGTGTGGTGGCACCCACTTGTAAGCCTAGCTGCTAGGGAGGTTGAGGTGGCAGGATCACTTAAGTGAGCAGTCCCCAACCTTTCAGCACCAGGGACAGTTTTGTGGAAGATAATTTTTTTCACAGACTGGGATCAGGGGATAGTTTTGGGGTGATTCAGGTATCTGCCATTTATTGCTCTTTTTTTCTGTTATTATTACATTACCATATATAATGAAATAATTCTAGAACTCACCATAATGTAGAATCAATGGGAGCACTGAGCGTGTTTTCCTGCAGCTAGCTGGATAGATTATCATGCTTTGGATTCTTATAAGGAGTGTGCAGCCTAGATCACTACCATGTGCAGTTCACAGTAGGGTTCTGTCTCCTATAAGAATTGAATGCTCTCACTGATCTGACAGTTTAGGGTGTTCAGGTGGTAATGCAAGCCATCGGGAGTGGTGTAAATACAGATGAAGCTTTGCCAGCTTGTCCACCAGCCAATGGCTGTTCTGCAACCCAGTTTCTAACAGGACACAGACTAGCACCGGTTGGGACCCCTGGCTTAAGCCCAGGAGTACAAGGCTGCAGGGAGCTATGATTGTCCCACTGCACTCTAGCCTGAGCAAGAACCTATCCCTAAAAGATTAAACTAAAAAAATTAAACGTATAGAGTACATTCTTTTAATTTGTTTTATTTAATAATACCTTTAGGTATGAATGTGAAGAATATTTTACAACTTTGAATGTGGACATTAGAAATCATCAAAATCTTGATTCTTTGGAACAGTATATCAAAGGAGATTTATTGGAAGGTGAAAATGCATATCATTGTGAAAAATGTGTTAAAAAGGTATATTGTTTCACTTTTGAAAAATAATGATTTTATTGAACAGATTAGGAAGACATTGGGGTTGTTTATGCTAATTCTCAAAATTAACTTCTGCCTCATCTCTGCTGTTATAGTGGTAGTAGAGAGGTGGCCAAGATGGTCCCTCATTTAAACCAAAAGCGTATTGACAAAATACAGTTTAAGACTAGGAAAAAAAGCTTTTTATCGGGTGAATAATTTTGAAAGTCACAGAATCTCACAAGTTTCCAGCCCTGCCCTGAAATAAATTGCACCTGAATGCTTCAGTCTCAAAGAGTTGATAGTTGAAAACATTATTCTTTTCTTACTCTAGTTTTCTCTTGAAGTAAGGAAGTTTGTTAATTTTATTTGATTACATTAGATTTTCACAACCACATGTACTTTTAGAAACAGATCTCATTTTCTAGGCCTAGCCAGCTACTTTCATCTCTGGCACTTAGTTTGAGGGATGGAATAGTAACATGCCTTTGAAGACACTATACGTTAAATAATGTATATATTTTCCTTGACTTTGATAACCCCTCACCTTAAAGGTGCCTGCATTGTTTTGAACTTACACAGCATTTAGATTGTGGTTTGTTGATAAAGCCATACTGCCTGCCACCCACACTTCTGATACTGGGACAGTTTCTTCTCCCCATTTCTGTTATACTTAATCTACATGTTTTAAAATAATTATATATAGGTAGTAACTTTTTATAAGATAGTGAGGATTAAATTCATTAATATGTTTGTAGTGCTTTGTGTATTACCTGGCTTTTAAATGATGTAGATATTAGCCACTATTATAATTGCTTATCATATGTCTTCAGTTAACTCACAGCAAATTCTGTTCGTTAGCATAAAAGAAAACATCTGAGGAGTAACACAGTGAAATAATAGTGCCTATGTGGAATGTGGAATCACTTAGCCATCAGTGTCTGTAGGCGTAATGTTCTTCAGTTAGCAAGAAATGAGGGACCTTTCATATGCACACGTTCTGCAACATAGATTCCTATAAACATGTATTAAAAAATATTTGAAAAAAATAGCAATACTCAATAAAAAATTATACAAATTCAAAAGCCATTATAGTGTAATAACCATCTACATAGCATTTACATTGTATTAAGTAGGTTATATAAAATGATAAGTCAAACTATACAGGAGGGTGTCTGGATTATATGTAAATACTGTAACATTTTAAATCAGAAACTTCAGCAGACACAGATGTTGCTATTTATGGGGTTGCTGGAGCCAGTGCCATACAGATACCGAAAGATGAGGATATTTATATATTTTTAGCTTTGGTAAATAAGGATTAAGTCAGTTATACCATAATTATCCTGTTGGAGTTTATTGTTATTTACTCATCTGTTTATAAATGCATTTAAATAGATCATAAACTTTAAAATTAATGTTAATTTGTTCTAGTTTTTGTTCTGGCTACAAAAGAACATCTGTTTATATTCTGTTTATTTTAGGTGGACACAGTAAAGCGCCTGCTAATTAAAAAATTGCCTCTAGTTCTTGCTATCCAACTCAAATGATTTGACTATGACTGGGAAAGAGAATGTGCAATTAAGTTCAATGATTATTTTGAATTTCCTCAAAAGCTGGATATGGGACCTTACACAGTAGCAGGTGTTGAAAAGCTGGAGAACGATAATGTAAACTCAGAAAATCAGTTGATTGAACAGAAAGAGCAGTCGGAAAATTAAACTACAGGAAGCACAAAGTACAGACTGGTAGGTGTGCTTGTACACAGAGGTCAAGCAAGCAGTGGGCATTATGATTCTTACATCATTCAAAGGAATGATAAAGATGATGAGAGAGATCACTGGTATAAATTTGTTGATGGAGATGTAACAGAATGCAAAATGGATGATGATGAAGAAATGAAAAATCAGTGTTTTGGTGGAGAGTATGTGGGAGAAGTATTTGACCACATGATGAAGCGCATATCTTATAGGTGGCAGAAGAGGTGGTGGAATGCTTACATACTCTTTTATGAACAAATGGATATAATAGATGAAGATGATGAGATGATAAGACGTATATCAAAGCTAACTATTGCAAGACCCCATCAAATCATTTTGGCACCAGCTATTGAGAGAAGTGTACGGAAACAAAATGTGCAATTTACGCATAACCAAATGCAGTATAGTTTAGAGTATTTTCAGTTTGTGAAAAAGCTGCTTACATGTAATGGTATTTATTTAAACCTTACTCCAGGTAAGCTTTGGAAGTAGCTTCTTACTAATAAAGGATCATTTTTATTTAGCATCTAGGATATCTTACAAGGCATCAAATGTTTAATCTTTTTCTTCAGTTTTATTTTTTTTTCATAGAATTATTAGTCTCATTTTACATGAATGTGCTGGCCTTTTTGGTTTATTTTAAAATGAAAAATGTAGGGTATCTGTACCTTTGAATAGTGATTCTTAATATGTGGAAGTATAGAAAAGCATTTATTATAGTAATTACTATTTTTTACTATAACATTACTTTTAATATGGATTATGAAGTGGTAAGATAATCACTAAGAATTACTTCTGGCTAACTAAGGTTTTTTAACATAGACTTTGAAGATAAAAATGTTTTTAACTGTATATGTACTTTTTATTTAAAGGGCAGGATTATTTATTGCCCTGAAGCAGAAGAAATTACTATGATTAGTATTCAGCTTGCTGCTAGATTCCTCTTTACCACTGGATTTCACACCAAGAAAATAGTTTGTGGTCCTGCCAGTGACTGGTAAATGGCTTTGGATTTTATTCATACAGTACTTATAGTTGTTTTTTTTTTATTATTATTTTGCTTTATGTTTTTCTAACCATGAAAATATCATTTCAAATACAGAATAATAATCTTGGTTGTAATCATTAGGGAAATCTTACTAAAATTGCCTAATCTAAAAGTGCCTTTAATTATTTAAAAATTGGCTCCTGCTCTTCTGACTTTGTATCACATCTTAGTCTATTTCATCATTAAATTATTAAGCTTTATTTTTATTTTTTATTTTTTTAAATTTTTTATTGCATTTTAGGTTTTGGGGTACATGTGCAGAACATGCAAGACAGTTGCATAAGTACACACATGGCAGTGTGTTTTGCTTCCTTTCTCCCCTTAAGCTTTATTTTTACTAGATGAAATTCTCACTCGTAATTAAAAAGGTAGATTGGCTGGGTGCAGTAGCTAATTCCTATAATCCCAGCACTTTGGGAGGCCAAGATAGGGGGATCATGAGGTCAAGAGTTCAAGATCAGCCTGACCAACATGTTAAAACCCCATCTCTACTAAAAATAAAAAAATAACTGGGCATGATGGCATCTGCGTGTAATCCCAGCTACTCAGGAGGATGCGGCAGGAGGATCACTTGAACCTCAGAGCCAGAGGAAGCAGTGAGACTCTATCTCAAAAAAAAAAAGGCAGATGATTTTTTAGGCCAGGTGTGGTGGCTCATACCTGTAATCCCAGCACTCTGGGAGACCAGAGTGGACAGATCACTTGAGGCCAGGAATTTGAGACCAGCTTGGGCCACATAGTAAAACGTCATCTCTACAAAAAGTCAAATTAACTGGGTGTGGTGACTCACATCTGTAATCCTAGCACTTTAGGAGGCTGAGGTGGATGGACCACTATAGACCTGGAATTTTAGGCTATCGTAGGCAGCAGAGCAAGATCCTATCTCTACCAAAAAATTTTTTTTAAATAATTAGCTAGGCCTATGGCCTGTTTTATGTAAAACCAGCTACTTGGCAGCCTGAGGCAGAAGGATCATTTGCATCCAGGAGTTTGAAGCTGCAGTTAGCTATAATTGTACCACTGCATTTATTCCAGCTTGGGCAATAGAGAGTTTCTCTCTTTAAAAAATAAAAAAATACAATTTAAAAATGGCTGTAGTTTTAAGTTACTATTAAATATGCAGTATATTATAACTTGATTTAACAACTCAGCATTGTTCATGTTGAAAGATGTTAAGAAATGTTTTGGCGCTAGCGAGAGTTTGATCATGGATTTGCAGAGAGTTAACACACGTTTTGAATTTTATTCACTTTTTTGACTCTGTGGGACTAAAGTTACAAAGCTGTGTCAATCTGTTATTTGTACTAAAACCAACTGACCATTAATTGCAGAGTACATCTTAGATTATTGTTTCATTTATAAAAACCTGTAGCAAGCAAAATAAACACATTAGTAAAATTTGACATTCATAGATGTTTCTGTTTTAGGTATGATGTACTATGCATTCTCCTCCGTAACAGCAAGAATGTACGTTTTTGGTTTGCATATAATGTTCTTTTTAATGTATCAAATCGCTTTCTGAATATCTTCTGGAGTGCCCAAGTGCAGAAGTGAGGGTTGCGTTTGCAAAACTTACAGTGTTTATTGTACACTTTTTCTTGCAAGATGGATCTTGCCTTCTCTTTTGCATCTTCAGGACCTAGTCAGGTAATTGCACAGCTTTTTTTTTTTTTTTTTTTTTTTTTTGGTAATTAAATACTTAGAAGTAAATTCTGTTCTTGGCAGATTCAAATCACCAAATTTATGTGCCTCTCTTTGCTGTATTTGCTGTACACAAATGCAGACACACATTATGACACTTGTAAGTTCTTTAAGTTATTTCATGGTAATAGTGATTGTTGATACTGAAAAAAAAGAGAAATTCCTTTTGTGTATTCAGTTATTTACCGTTATTTAGTAAATCCTTAAGTTTTTACATTTTTTAGATTTACTTTTATAATGGCTAAGTGAAAAGCTTTTTTAGTGAAACACAGTACCATGAAATTAGTGATAATGTAAATAAATAATCCACCTAAATTCTTTTATTGAAGTTTTTGGGGCTTTTTGTTTGTTTGTTTGTTTGTTTGATTGTTTGTTTGTTTGTTTTTTGTAATCACAGCAACATACGAGATCTACAATGAAGTCTACCTGAGCTCTTCATTATCTCTCTCAAAGAGCGCGAGTGTATTTAGTGATTTTCTTTATGAAATATTTGCTGTATATATGATGTCGATAAAATAATATTTCATTTTTCACAGGCATGTGATAACTTGAACTTGAGTGACCACTTACTAAGAGCCACACTAAATCTCTTGAGAAGGGAAATTTTAGGGCATGGGCGTCATTTACAGCAATATTTTAATTTGTTTGTAATGTATGCCAATTTAGTTAAGAACTTTTCATGACTATATTAAGGATTGTTTCTTTTTTAAATATTAAATGAGAAGCACATTTTAATCAAGTGATTATATGTAATTTGTTCTAAAATAGAAGCAGTGTACCATATTCATATTCTTAAAAGACATTGCAGGGCCGGGCGCGGTGGCTCACGCCTGTAATCCCAGCACTTTGGGAGGCCGAGGCGGGTGGATCACGAGGTCAACAGATCGAGACCATCCTGGTCAACACGGTGAAACCCCGTCTCTACTAAAAATACAAAAAATTAGCTGGGCATGGTGGCGCGTGCCTGTAATCCCAGCTACTCAGGAGGCTGAGGCAGGAGAATTGCCTGAACCCAGGAGGCGGAGGTTGCGATGAGCCGAGATCGCGCCATTGCACTCCAGCCTGGGAAACAAGAGTGAAACTCCGCCTCAAAAAAAAAAAAAAAAGACATTGCAGATTTTCTATGTAACTTTAATGGCATTTCTTGTATTATAAGGCAATTTATGCACTTGTTTTATTTCTCTGATAATCTTTAAGATCAGATACTCTGTCTGATAGATATCATCTCTTATTGTTACTTTTTGTAAAATACTGGCTTCATGGTCATATCCCACACCATCTGAATAAGAATTCCCAGGGCTTGCATAAGGAATCCATATTTCTAAAGGATACCAAGTGGTTGTGTTGCTTATCAGGTTTAAGAATTATTTATTTAAAGAACTTACCATGTACATATGTATCTGTTAAGCTAAATTGAAATGAATAATAATGCAAATAATCAATCTTAATCTGTTATTAGTACAAATATCAGTTAACACGTGATTTTCAGTGTATCTTTCTTAGAGTAGCCTGCTTTTCCTCACATTAATCTATTTATTATTTTGATTGTTTCTACAATACTTACCTAAAAAAAATATTTCTGGCTTATTCCATTGTGTTTTGATGGTTTTTAAATATTTACCTAATTCTCAACTAGATAGCAGAATTTTTGTAACAAGAGGGGATTGCATAGTAGTATTTTGTCATTGTTGAATGAATGGATAGATTGCCAGGAATATACATAAAAAAATCATTGTAGTGTTTTCAGTGTTGTTTTATGTTGTTTTTATTGTCTGGAAGAAGAATAAATTATTACAGATGCAGTAATGTGATTTGAATATCAGTAGTGCAGGTGTTAGTATAACAATATTTCAAAATTAGTAATTTATTGATATAGTTAAAATTTATTGACTAGTTAATTTTAGTGATACTGATAAGTATTTGATCACATTTTTATGAACGATTGATTCAGTTAGCAGATATACTCATATCTGTGATGTTTTTGATTTTCAAAAGTTAACTGAATAACTTTTAAATGTCTTACTACATAAAATGAAGTTCTGTAGTCACACATTCCTCTAATGAAGGTGATATCTATATTGTTAATCTTTGACTTCGACAGTAAGAACATTTTACCAGTTATTCTTCCTTCTCTGATCATGTCTGTGTTTTCTAATAGAGTAAGAAGTGGATATTACACAAACATAAATGAACTGTTTATTTTAAATATAAAAGTATTAAATTTACACACAAAAATGCTGTTTTCAACTATTTTATTTTAGATATTTGCTGCTTATACACAACACATTGATAGTGTATAACATAACCTCATGGCAATTTTCCCAGCCAAGAATTGGTATAGATTTATGACTCAAGTGTAAATCAGGGCATTAGGTTTCAGATTTTAGAAGTTTTTGGATTTGAGAAAATTGAAACAATGCATTTGCAACACATTGTGTAACATTCCCAGTAAGACCTCAAGCAATATCCTACAATCAAACATACTAATATTTCTATGATGAATAATAAAAAAATCCCTTTAAGGGTGGAAGAAGGATTTTTTTAAACAGAGTGGATGGTTTGTGCAGACTTGGTACAGACATGACTTGGTGGCTTAGGCACCGTGTTAGGTATTCAGTGTGACTTGCTATGGTGAAGGATACAGAATAGCAGTACTGATTTGCAGGATTCTCTAAGGAGGGGCCGTGGAGGTGGAGGTGGTGGTGGAGATGGGGAGTGTGTCTAGTAGTGGGATGCCTATGTCTAGAATATCTAAAATCATTTGGATACATTTATTACTATAGATGTAGTTACAACAAGCCATGTAAGGAGATGTCCTAGAATGGAAACTTTTTCTAAAATATTTTTTATGGCTCATTTAATTTAGTTTCTGTCTTTCTTATGCCGAGAGTTATTATTTGGCTAGGGCCTTCCAGACTCTTTAGGCCATAGAAAGTTTACATTCTCAAGGCTAATTGGAATGCCATAGTCATGATCATTATTTCGCGGTTAGGCTACCTTATCTTATTTAATTCAGTTAGTGTATTTTCTATTCTGTCTGCATTCTGCCTGTATTGTTTGTATTCTAAACAAAGAGAATGAGCTTTTAATAATATAAGTTACAGAGTGCTATAGTAATTACTCTATTATTATAGTTTTTACTCTCTTAGTTTTTTTTTCCTATTTATTTTTTTTGTCCTTTTTTTTTTTATAGGTGTGCCAGAAAAAACACAGCTTCTGAAATTGAATGTACCTGCTACCTTTAAGCTTGTGTCTTTAGATGAAGGGCCAGGTCCTCCAATCAAATATCAGTATGCTGAATTAGGCAAGTTATATTCAGTAGTGTCTCAGCTGATTCGTTGTTGCAGTGTATCATTAAGAATGCAGTCTTCAATCAATGGTAAAGTAGCATGTTCCACTTTCTTTTTCACAGCAGTTTAAACATAATCTTTTTTCACAGCAGTTTAAAACTAAGCTTTTACAAAGCTTTATGTAACATTTGATTTAAATTAGCTCTGACGATTTATAAAAATGGAACTAGTCTGAAGCTCTGAAAAAGTTTCAGCTTTTTCATATATCTAATGGAGTTCGTTTTTGTTTTTTTAATGCAGGGTTCTGTGCTATCTTTTGAAATTGTTAGTTTAAGAATGTTAAACTTTGTTTTTAGTGTCAACATTTGTATTTTTGCATTTTATCATCTTCGTATAGGTGACCATTTAGGTGAATTTTTAGTTTAATTTAAAGTCAGATTTTATTATTTAAGGTAAGAAATTTACTATTTACTATTATAATTTTGTGAGTAATTCTATTGGTTTATCATTGATAACAAATCTCTTCTAGGTATCCTCCTCTCCCCAATCCTTTCAGGGACCCCAATTTATCACAGCCTATAATGCCAGTTCAGCAGAATGTGGCAGACATTTTATTTGTAAGAACAAGTTATATGAAGAAAATTATTGAAGACTGCAGTAACTCAGAGGATACCATCAACTTGCTTTGCTTTTGCTCTGGAGAGAATCCTCAGTTCTCATCTACTGTCCTCAATGAACTTCTCTGGCAGGTCAAAGAAAAATAAACATTGATGTATCTGTTATCTGTTATTTTATTCATTTTTTAAATGAGTAATTCACTATCTTTGAACTATTTGTAGGTTGCATATTCATATACCTATGAACTTCGGCCGTATTTAGATCTACTTTTGCAGATTTTACTGATTGAGAACTCTTGGCAGACTCACAGTGAATATGCTTTGCCACCAGAAGAATTACAATTTCCAGTATTCTTGATATTACTTGAATTATCAATCACCAAATATATTTTTTATCTTTTGGTGCGCGGCTTAATGTTCTATCTTGAAAAACATATGAAGGAAAAAAGCCACTTATTTGTATTCTGTTCTCTTAATGTTTCACTTTTATGCTTAATATTAGGTTTTGTCCTCCATTTACTGTTTCTATTTATTTTAAAAAAACCAGCAAGACTTTTGATTCCTACTTAAGTTCTATTAATATTTTAAGATTATCATGTACTTTTTCTAGAATTATAGTAGAAAACAGTTATCTAAAAGCAATCCCTCACCTCTAAGTAGTTAGTTTTATATGTATATAAGAAAAAAGGGCCGGGCGTGGTGGGTCAAGCCTGTCATCCCAGCACTTTGGGAGGCCGAGGCAGGTGGATCTTGAGGTCAAGAGATCGAGACCATCCTGGTCAACGTGGTGAAACCCCGTCTCTACTAAAAATACAAAAAATTAGCTGGGCATGGTGGTGCGTGCCTGTAATCCCAGCTACTCAGGGGGCTGAGGCAGGAGAATTGCCTGAACCCAGGAGGCGGAGGTTGCAGTGAGCCAAGATTGCACTCCAGCCTGGGTAACAAGAGCGAAACTCCGGCTCAAAAAAAAAAGAAATGAGTGTAATTTCAAAACTGAGATTATGCTATAACAGGTCTATAAATATACCCCTAGAATTCTCAGTTGTTTTCTCTGCAGTAAAATCAGTATAAGAATTACACTGTAGAATTAGTTGCCTAACTCTGCCTAAAAATTACTTTTTTCCTCATGGGAATTTTAAAATAATAGCTTGTTTTAGGAACATACACACACGTACACACACACACTCATTAGACATTGTAATAAACAGAAGAAAAACCTGAAAACAAATTTATTATAAAGCCGCAGAACACAGTACTAAAAGGCAAAGCATTGTCATCTTCTATTTTAGAGAACTGAAAATATTGGACTTCAACAATTAGAATTATCAAATTGTGATTCAGTTTCCCATCAAGCAGATCAATTAACGTAAAAGTGGCATTAGATCAGTAAAGTTTTAAATTAGATTCTGTTTTGTTTCTTAAAATTTTACTGTTTTAAACAATCTGTAGGTAAATATTGCTATGTGACTTCCATTTATTTATTTATGTATTTCTTTATTTACTTATTTTGGATACACAGTCTTGCTCTGTTGTCAGGCTGGAGTGCAGTGGCGTGATCTCAGCTCACCTGCAACGTCTACTGCACAGGTTCAAGCGATTCCCCTGCCTCAGCCTCCCAAGTAGCTGGGACTACAGTTGTGTACCACCATGCCTGGCTAACTTTTTGTATTTTGGTAGAGACAGGGTTTCAGCATGTTGGCCAGGATGGTCTCGATATCCTGACCTTGTGATCTGACCACTTAAGTCACCCAAAATGCTGAAATTACAGGATGAGCCACTGTGCCCAGGTAACTGTGACTTCTTATATTTGCTCTAAGGCTAATCACATTTTTAGCCTTGTCTCATCCAAGGAAATGATTTATAATAAAGATACACATGCTGGATTAATGTGGACAGTAGTGGACATTTGTGCAAAATTAGTATAGGCCTTATGAACATAAGCTTGACATGTTTTTTTGTAATGGATGTTTAGTTTATTCAGTAGACAGTATTCAACAGATATATATATATAAACATCTACTGGGTGCCAAGAACTGTTATTATCACTTCTTCTGTAAGAGAATACGAAAATGGTATATATATCACAGGTGTTGCAGGAAACCTATCTGTTTTTTTGTGTGAAATTTTTCACATTGAATTTAGATGTCAAAAATTGCTCTTTCCGAACAAAATTTAATTTGCAAATGTGTCTAAAGCAAACAAAAAAAACTGACATTTGCCTTAGGACATAAAAATATTTTGTCAAGTAAGATAGATGGTATGGAGGAAAAACTTTTTAAAGTTATTTTTCTGTCTGGGTAATGACGGAAGAAGGCAATTTTGGGCCGGTGGGAGGCGGGGGGGGTGGAAGCTTTTTTGCCTTTTGAGACAGAGTTTTGCTGTTGTTGCCCAAGCTTGAGTAGGTGATCTCGGCTCACTGCAATCTCCATATCCTGGGTTCAAGGGATCTTCCTGTCTCCTAAGTAGCTGGGATTATATGCATGTGCCACTACACATAATTTTTGCATTTTTAGTAGAGATGGGTTGTCATGATGGTCAGGCTAGTCTTGAACTCCTAACCTCAGTTGATCTACTGGGCTTGGCCTCCCAAAGTGCTGCAGTTACAGGAGTGAGCCACCATGCCTGGTTTGTGTTTGTTATTTTTTAAATTTTCCATTAAGGCGAAGAGGGAATAGTTAGCTGTGTAAATATGCTGCAATTAGGCAATCCTGAAATAAAATAATTGATCATTAGAAAATCAGGCAAATTTTAACATTGTTAGTGGAAATTGCTTTACCCATCATGTACGTGTTTTTACATTATTAGAATTCAAGTTAGTTTTGTACTGCCAATTTATGTCACTGTTCCATAATCACTGGATTCTTGCTTGACCTGCTAAAATGCAGTCTTTGAAAAATGAGTTAAGTCAAAATAAGTTTTTTTCAACTGAAATAGTCTTAAAATACTAGTTAGGTTTAGGAAAAATAATGTGGTTAGCTGGACATGCTGGTATGTTTCTGTAATCTCAACTACTTGGGAGACTGAAGTGAGAGTATTCCTTGAATTTTGGAGTTTGAGGCTGAACTGAGCAATAAACTATGAACATGCCACTGTAGAGCAGTCTAGCCTAGGACAGAGAGCAAGATTCTGTCTCTAAAAGAAAGAAAGAAGACTTAAAAAAAATAATGTGTAGCATCATTGTCCTTTCTTTGCTGTTACTAGTGCATTCAGTGTATATTTAGCGAAAGCATTTTGGATTAGTAATTTGACCAGAACTCAAATCATTGAATCAAATTGCTAACCACTGCTTAACTTGGCTAGATCTGTAATATTTGGCAAGCTGTTTGTGCTCTCTATACTTGTTTTCTCATTTGTTAAAATGTTCCTAATTTTAATTTTTTTTCTACATAGTTAGGAAAGTAATTCAAATATGAATTACATTATATTATTACATAAAAAACTTGTTCTAAATGGCACATATTAGGCACTCAAATGTGAACTACTATTGGATATTACAAATTTTTATATCTGCTCTGATTTAGAATTCATAATGCACTTAAAGGAATTCCAGATGATCGAGATGGGCTGTTTGATACCATACAGCGCTCAGAGAATCATTGTCAAAAAACGAGCATATCAATGCATAAAATGTATGGTAGCTTTATTTAGCAGTTGTCCTGTTGCTTACCAAATCTTGCAGGTGAAGGTTTTCTCTTATAATTTTGTAGAAACCTGTGTCATAATTAAGGAATACTTTAAAAGAAAATAATCATGAAAATTTTGAATTAGCATTTTCAATTGATAATGAAAAGTATTCTAAATTGTTTTACATATATAGTTTTATTTTCTTTTGAAGGGTAATGGAGATCTTAAAAGAAAATGGACCTGGGCAGTGGAATGGCTAGGAGACAAAGTTGAAAGAAAACCATATACTGGAAATCCTCAGTATACTTAAAACAGTTGGTCTCCTCCAGTACAAAGCAATGAAACATCAAATGGTTATTTCTTAGAAAGATCACATAGTGCCAGGATGATACTTGCGAAAGTTTGTGAACTCTGTCCAGAAGAGGTTAAGAAAGAAAGAAAGAGAAAGAAAGAAAGAAAGAAAGAAAGAAAGAAAGAAAGAAAGAAAGAAAAGAAAAGAAAAGAAAAGAAAACAAAAAAAGAAAGAAAGAAAGAAAGAAAAAGCCACCAATGGATACCAGATAGATGTGGGAAAAAGAAATGTAATATTTTAATGTATAAGCCAATGTTTATTAATACTGTTAAAAAAAATCATGCTGCTGTTTTGTTTTCTTTAACGCTTAGCTTGATTGGTTTGCTCTTAACAAAGAAGTTTCCTTTTGGAAAAAACTTACGTGAAGTTGTCTAATAATTACATACCTAAAGAATTCAGAGTTTATTTTGTATGTTTCTTTTTTGTTTTTGTTTTTGGAGATGAAGCCTTGCTCTGTTGGCACAGGCTGGAGTGCAGTGGCACGATCTTCGCTCACTGCTGCCTCCACCTCCTGGATCAAGTGATTTTACTGCCTCAGCCTCCTAAGTACCTGGGATTACTGGTGCTAACCTGAGTAATATTTGTATTTGTAATAGAGATGGGGTTTCAGCATGATGGCCAGGCTGGTCTCAAACTCCTGACTTTAAGTGCTCCACATGCCTCGGCCTCTCAAATTGCTGGGATTATGAGCATGAACCCCTCCTGGCCTGTTTTCTTGTATTATAAATTATTGGAAGTAAATGCAAAGATGATAAAGAGGCCAACTTTGTGCATTTCTTAAATTTATTTTAAACTAAGGAAATTAAATATAAATTTGAAGTTACTGTTAGAATCTAATGCTAAATCTCTTTAATTATTTAAAATTGGAGCCAGATGACCAAGATGCTCCAGATGAGCATGAGTCCTCTCCACCAGAAGATGCCTCGTTATATCCTCATTCACCTGGTTCTCAGTATCAAAAGTTAAAAAGGATTTTTTATTTTTACCCCCCAAACTCATTTTGATGCTTACTTAAAAGGTCTTCAGTTATTATTTTTTAAAACATTTTGAAAGTCCAGCCTTTCTATGTGCCTGGCTACTATTTAAAACTAGATAAACTGTTCCAAACCAACATGGATTTGAGACTTACCCACTGTCACTGTAAAGTAATAACGAAATTGTCTAGAACAGCTTCGGCAAGATAATCAATAGAGGATTGGTTGGAGTGAGGTCATATTTCATTTTACTGCTGTGGTGTTTTCTTTATCATCAGGTACTACCCCCTTGTCCTGTTTGCTGTGGTTAATCAAATTATGTAGTATTTCAGTAATTGTTGAAGAAACGTTAAAGCATCAAGTATCTGGGTGGGTACTTACCCTCAAGATGCAGTAGCAGTAAAATTTCTGTTTGGCTTTAATAGAACTGAAAAACTATAACTGAGGAAAAATGTAAATAAACTGTGAGAACTTCATTTTTAAAATAAGCATTTTTGGGAAAAAAAATTCTGGGAAGATTAGTCACAAATGTGAGTAATGCAGTCATTTTAAGGCAGTGATTCTTAAATTTAATGTGCATCATAATCATGCAAATGCACTAAGGATAGCAGTTGCAGGGGAAAATTGTCACTCTATAGAGCTTTTGTGGGACTCAAGAATTGGCATTTCTTTCAGGATTCCAAGTATTCCTGGTCTGGAGAAAGCATGAAAAAGGTTTCTGCTTAGCACAATAATTGGCAAAACTTTGTTTTGTTTTGTTTTGAGATAAAGTCTCTATTGCTCAAGAGCAGTTGCATGATCTCCGCTCACCGTAACCTCCACCCCCCAGGTTCAGGCAATTCTCCTGCCTCAGCCTCCCAATTAATTGGGACTATAGGCACATGGCCACCACATCCAGCTAATTTTTGTGGTTTTGGAAGATATGAGGTTTCACCGTATTGGCCAGGATTTCTTGACCTGTAATCCATCCACTTTGGCATCCCAAAGTGCTGGGATTACAGGTGTGTGCCACCAGGCCCAGCCAAGACTCTTAAATACATTGTCTGTGGAGGTAAAATGATTTTTTTATCTGAAACGGACCCATTTTATGTGTGTGCATTTTCCCAAAACACTTTATGTGGTACTTTTTTCTTAAAATATAAATATCAGATTATAGGTTTTTTCTTTTTTAAAGATAAGTTCTTGGTTTTAAATTTTCTAGTTTTTAACCAACCTAAGCCCATAGTTTTACATTTTAATTGTTAATATCTGAAAAGTATGATATGCTGGTCTCTTTCACCCTCTTAGAATAATCATGTGCATGGACAGCCATAAGCAGGACCAGCAGCACGTAACTTGAACAGCCCTCAGAAAACTGGCCAACAAACACAAGTAAATTACAAAGGCAATGAAGAAATATCCTCACCTCAGATGAAGGATCAGTGAAAAGCACATAATTAACTGTTTCCATTATGACAATGCAGTAAGGCATTACCATCCAAGCTTTCTCTGTGCCTGGCTGGTATTGAAAACTAGATAAACTATTTTAAAGCAATGTGGAGTGGAGAGCATATTCAGTGTCTCATTTATAATAATTTGCAGTTTGTCAGTGTATAAGCCATAGGCAGGGGAAGTGTACAGTGTTTTGTAATAAATGACTGATCCTAATCTGTAAATGACAAAAGTGTATATATTATGTTAATTTTTGACTGTTACTTCTTAAGCAAGAAACTTCTTTTGATAAAAACAAGTCAGATCTATACAATCACACAATTTTTTTTGTTAATGTTCACTGCATTGTGCAATTGATATTGCCTGCTTTGTGCAATCTGACCAACTCCTTCACCGCCTTTACCCCCATAAAAGGTAACATAAAAAAGAGCCCATCTTTCTCAGTTTACACCAGTAGTTTCTTGTTAATCTTTTTTCCTGGATCTTTAAGGTTGGTGGTTAACTTTTGAATTATGTGGTTGATGTGGAAAATCGGCAATGTGATGTTTCTAGACGTTTTTGTTACCTTTTTATTCTGGTATAGAGGTTAACCACTTTAGTTATTCTTACATTGTAACAATTAGCATGGCTTCACACTATTTGTGTAGCCAAGAGGACAGAATTGCTAGCCAAGAGGACAGAATTACTAAATGACAGCAGTTGCCCAGAGGGACAGTTGTATTGCTCAAAGATTTTATTTCTTATACCTAGAATAAATATAAAATGGGGGAAAATGTGACAAGCAATTTTCATTGCATACATGTTCTTCACATTTTATGTTTGATAGTTCAATTTCATTATTAGATAAAGAATATCAAAGTATATCTAATAGGAATTTTAAAATATTAAAACCAGTATGCAAAATTTTTCTGTGTCGGAATATGTAAAGCATAATAGACTGTATTTGTTGCACTTGGTTTTTGTTGTTGTTGTTGTTGTTGTTGAATTTATTAACTGGAGCTTCTAAAAGTTTGCTTGTTTTAATCAAGTGAAGTGTACTTCATCAGAATCAACAGTACTTTGAAATACCATTGCACCAAGATGCCTGACTGAATTACTAGTCAGTCACAATTTTACTTGAAAGCAAGAATTGTCCTAGTAGTTTTTTTTTTCTGTTACTCTAAAACCCTTGTTGTTAAATATAAGGTTTAATTAAAATATAAGCTCCTGCTTATGTTAATGTAATTCTAAGGTACCATTTTGGAATAACATTTGTTGTAAGATTACAAGAAACCCATGAGTTAATGCCGTATTTAAAAAGAGAATTGGTAAATTTTGAATGTGTGTAACATTTTGGAACCTGTTTAAAAACCACATATCCCTGCAAATAGATCCAGCCTGTCCTTCCTATACTATTTAAATATTTTGCTGTTTTGATTAATAGAAATTATTTTGCTGAATTCACAAATAGAATTCTGATTTAAGAAGAATTTTGTCCTGTGGTGTGTTTTTGTTTCTTGTTTATCTCTTGCGGTATTCTTAAGGACTACATATTTAAATCATCATTTTTGCGCTTTTGGCACATATTTGCATAGTTGATGCTTGTTATTGATAGTAGTAGATGTTTTATAAAGTCCCTATGAATACCAAATTAGCAAACATTGAACTTTTTATACCATGAATATTTGAAATCCTCAGTTTCTCAAACTACCACTCTGCAACCTATGTAGTATGTTCATTTGATATAATCTCTTTACCCAGTGTTAGACACAATAGACCCTTAAAGGTGTCACTTAGTATAAAGAAATGCAATTCATTTGGTTGTAGTATATTATTATTTTCTTACAGTAATTTAAGCATTAGCATCGACCATTGTGAATGTAGTATTCAGGACCCATTAATACTCTGTCAGGGCTAGGGATGTTGGTTCATTGTAAGCAGCTATGTTAAGGGCTTTTGTATTCGGACCATAGTTATTTGCACTCTATATCTCTTTTCCGGCCTAGAAATAGATCTTGGGATTTTGTTCCTCACAGAGTACAAGAGGAATATGTCTAGATTGACCCCATTTGCATTATTGCTACACCTCCATAAGGTGACCACCTCAAATGAATTCACCAGGCTGTCTACTTGCTGATTCTAGTCACCCCTATTGTCCTGGAGAGAGTTCTTTGGATGGATGTCAACATACCCTTCTTTAATGTACTCTTTAAATCCCATGTTGTATTTTTCCAGAAGGCTGTGTCACATATTGTCATCTTAATAGTTCAGTTTTCTATTGTCCTGGTGGCCAAGTCATTGGTCACTAATAATGAATTAGTAAGAATTCAAACAAATGCATTTTTAAAAAACTAATTGTTAACTTTTGAACACAAGAAAACAGCCTGTAGTTCAATTATTGAACTAATTTATTCATTCAGTCTTCAACTGGTCTTCATTTCTAGTCTCTATGAAAGCCTGCCAGCAGGATATTGTTCACCCACCTTTAAACTGCCATCCATAAACCAAGCAGTAGGGATGCTACTGGTCAGTAGGGAGCTATCAAAAGAGCACTGCCCATAAGACTGGATGATGCAGAAGTTCCTGACATGGTTCCAAACTTGATCCTAAGGAACATGTTTCTCTATAAACTTATTTTCCGTGTTATATTGGAACCCTTCTGAGCACTTACTAGAATGTTTTCTTAATTCATGCAGTACATTCCAGGTGTTTCAGGTTTTAGTACTAGTTTATGTTCTTCAGTCTCAGAAGTAGGCAAGGCAAGACAAGGTAGTAATTAGCTTGTCAAGGCAAGCTACACCAAGGCAGGACAAACTAGTAATTATCTCTGAAATGGCATATAATATATCATGTCATCCAGGAGTTTCCTAGTGTAAAATTCCCAGCTATTTCTGCAGAGTGGCGTGTGCAGGGCTTTTGCCATAGCTTCAGTCTGCCTAAGAGCATGCAAACACCTCCAAATTTGCAGTGTGGATCATAAGGTTTCAAAGTATTGAGAGAGAGAGAACACTTTGCAATTCAGACATGGCCTCCCTTAGTGCAATTTCTAATTTAAATAGACCTCTCTCTCTTTTTTAAATTGATAGATTAATTTATAAATATGTGTAATTGCACATATTTACAAGGTAGATATATTTTGATAGATGCACACAATGAGTAATAACCAAATTATTAACTGGTCTGTTAGTCACCTCATACATGCATCATATATTTGTGTTGAGACCATTCCAAATCTATTCTAGTAATTTTGATATATAAGATAAATTATTCATATTATAGTCTCCCTCCTATACTATCAAACATTAGAATCTATTTCTTCCAACAGTATTTGGACCCATTAACTAATTCATCTCTTGCCTTGCCTAGTGTTCTTTCCAGCCTGTGGTAATCGTTCTATTGTCTACCTTCATGAGATCAACTTTCTTATTTCCCTTATATGAATGAAAACATGCAAAACTCGGTCTTTATATTTCCTAGACTTTTTTCATTTAGCATAATGTCCCTTAAATGAAACCTTTTCGGTAGTGTTCTGGAAAGGAGCTAGAAATATTTTCAGATGTGTAATATGAATCCCCAAAATCCTACTCAACCAAATGCTGGGATTCTTGTTTACTCAGGAGTAGGTAATGACAGAAATTTATTCTAGGTCATCTATGAAATGTCACCATGTCTCTTCCCATGTTTTTGTAAAAATTTCACCATTTGGGTGCATCTCTGGATCTTAGCTGGATTTATGGTCTCTCATTGTTGGTCATTTGAATCAATACATGTAAAGTCTGTGTTAGGTTCCTCTTCAGTTTTAGATGTTCACATGTCATCTTCAGTATGATGTAGTATTGCATTCAAGCACAAATCGTGCATAAGCAAGTTATGTTAGTAACCTATGGTAATATATTAATAGTAAATGTAAATTGGGGTCTTTTCCCTATGTACTTTACTCTTCTAACATTGAGACAAATAAAAACATATTTGCAAGTTTAATGAATATCCTATAGTGTCTTTTTTATACTGTGGAAAGGAATGTCAAACACTATTGACGGTATATGCAGCACGACTTTATTCTAGATTTCTTCCCGTGAACCATCTCTTTTTCTTCTAGGTCACAAAAAGAATCCAGATAATTCGTCAGTACTAACTCTTTGGTTTCTAGGTAAAGTGTTTTTTGTTTTGGGGTTTTGTTGTTGCTATCCACAAAGAAACCTACGCTGTTTCAGTAGTCTTTCTCATCATTGGTAGTTCTAGTTGTTCCAATTTAATGTATTCAATAAAGATTGGTCTGATGGAAAACTGCATGCCTTCTATTTTAGTGTAAGAAGTAGCATAGCCTGGGTGCAGTGGCTTATTCCTGTAATCCCAGCACTTTGGGGGACTAAAGCAGGTGAATTGCTTGAGCCCAGAAGTTGGAGACCAGTATGGAAAACTTGAGAAACACCCATTTCTACAAAAAAAACAAGTAGGTAGGTATCCAGTGCCTGTCATCTCAGTTACATGGGAGCCAGAAGTGAGACAATCACCTGAACCCAGGAGGTAAAGACTGCAGTGATCCATGATCACAGCAGTGCTGTGTAGCCTGGATAACAGAGCTAGACTGCAGAAAAGTTGATCTCAAACTCCAGACCTTAGGCGATCCACCTTGACCTCCCAAAGTGATGGAATTACAGGTGTGAGCCACCGTGCCCAGCCCTTTGCCCACCTTTTAATGGGATTTTTTGGGTTTTGTTTGTTGCGTTTTTGTTTTTTTAAGTGTTTAATTGTTTGAGTTCTTTGTACAGTCTGGATATTAGTGCTGTCAGGTGAATATATCTTACCTATAGAACTTTAATCCATTTGACTTTTGTATATGGTGAGAGACAGGACTTGTTTTATTCTTCTTCATGTAGCTTGCTATTCAATTTCCCTACTCAATTTATTAAAGAGATTGTTATTTCCCCACTGTATGCTATTGTCAGCTTTTTTTGAAAATCAGCTGTTAATCAGTTAGCTGACATTATTTCTGGATTCTCTATTCTGTTTCATTGGTCTATGTTTCTATTTGTATACCAATACTATGCTGATTTGGTTACGATAGACTTCTAGTAGATCCAGTCAGGTAATATGCTGCCTGTAGCTTTGTTCTGTTTGCTGAGAATTGCTTTGGCTATTCACACTCCTTTTTGGTTTTATATGAATTTTGTTTTATTTTTACTAATTCTGGAAGAATGACAACGGTGTTTTGATAGGGATTGCACTGAATTTGTAGATTGCTTTGGGCAGTATGGTCACTTCAAAACATTAGTTCTCATTCATGAGCCTGCAGTGTTTTTCTGTTTGTTCATGTCATCTTTAATTTCTTTCATTAGTATGTTATATTTTAGAGATTATTCCACCTCTTCGTTTAAATTTTCTTTTCTTATAGCTAATGTAATTAACTTGTCATTTGTTACTCAGCTAGCTCTATATACCAATTCTATATAATATAGAAACATTTCTTTTTTTTTTTTTTGAGATGGAATCTTGGTCTGTCGCCAGGCTGGAGTGCAGTGGCATGATCTAGGTTCACTACAACCTCTGCCTCCAGCATTGAAGTGATTCCCCTGCCTCAGCCTTCCAAGTAGCTGGAACTACAGGTGTGTGCCATCACACCTAGCTAATTTTTTGTATTTTGATAAAGAGGGGTTTTCACCATCGTGGCCAGGATGGTCTCAATCTCCTGGACTTGTGATCTGCTCTCCTTGGCCTCCCAAAGTGCTGGGATTACAGGCATGAGCCACTGCGCCCTGGCCTGATTTTTATATTTTGAACTTGCATCCAGTACTTTAGTGAATTCTTCATTTTATTGATTTCATTTACAAATCGAAGTTTTTTTGGTGAAGTCTTTATGGTGCTTTTATATTTGTTTATTTGTTTGTTTGTTTTTTATAGAAACAGTGTTTCCTTATGTTACCTAGGCTGTCTAGTCTCACACTAGGTTCAATCAGTTCTCCCGCCTTGGCCTCCCAAAGTTCTGAGATGAGAGGCATGAGCCTGCCTGTTTAGGTGTCTCTAAACATAAGTCATGTTATTTGTACGGACGGCCGATTTGACATCCTGTTATCCAATCTGGATGCCTTTATTTTGTCTCTTGCATGATTGGCTCTGGCTCAGTATCCTTGTACTATGATGAATAGTAGTGGTAAGAGTGGGCATGCTTGTCTTACTCCAGCTCTTACAGGAAGATTTGTCAGCTTCCCCCACTTATTAATCAGCTGTAGATCAGTTGAATATGGCCTTTGTTATGTTGACAAATGTTCCTTCTATGACTAGTTTGTTGAGTGTTTTAACATGAAGAGATATTAAATTATATAAAATGCTTAATCTATGTCTGTTAACATAAGATTTTATATTTTAAAAATACACTTAGACTTGTTCTCTAACAGTAAGAAACTTTCTTATTTCATAGGGAAGATAACAACTTAAGGCCAGTTATGGTAGCTCATGCCTGTATGGGAGGCCAAGGTGGGCAGATCTTGAGTCAACAGATCGAGAACATCCTAGCTAACACAGTGAAACCCTGTCTCTATTTAAAAAAAAAAAAAATTAGCTGGGTGTGGTGGCATGCACCTGCAGTCCCAGCTACTCAAAAGCTGAGGCAGGAGAATTGCTTGAACCTGGGAAGCTGAGGTTACAGCTAGCCGAGATCATTTCACTGTACTCCAGCTGGGCGACAGAGATTGTGTCACAAAAAAGAAAAGAAAAAAGAAAGAAAGATACCAATTCAAATTCTCAGGCTTTACAGTATATTTTTTCCTCCATCCATCCATCTCTCCATCCTTCCCTCTGTCCCTTTCCCTCCCTCTGTTTCTTTCCCATCCTTCCCTCCTTCCGTTTTACTTCCTGCCTTCCTTCCTTCCTTCCTTCAGTCCTTCCTTTACTCCTTCCTTCCTTTTTCTTTGTTTCCTTTCTATTTGTTTTTTGAGACAGCTTTTTGCTCTCTGTCACTCAGGGTGGAATACAGTGGCTCAATTATGGCTCAATGCAGCCTTGACTTTCTGGCCTCAAGCAATCCTCTCACCTCAGTCTCCCGGTTAGCTGGAGCTACAGGTATACACCTCTGTACCTGACTGATTTTTTTTTGGTTGTTGTTGTTGTTGTTGTAGAGACAGGATTTTCATATGTTGCTGAAGCTGATGTTGAACTCCTAAGCTCAAGCTATCTGCCTCCCTTGGGCTTCCAAACTGCTGGGATTATAGGTATGAGTCATGACACCCAGCCAATATTTTATGTTCTATTATTATTATTGTGTAGTTTTACTCCAAACAACATGATTTAGAGATTATCCACTAGTCTTTTCTGAAAATATAATGTTATCCAAATAATTATGAAGTATTGGGAACCTGGCTAAGGCAGTGGTATAAAATATTCTGTTCCTCTGAGGTTAGTAGTACTGATGTTTCAAGCCACGTCTGTCAAACTCACTTGTAGCTAATGGCTATGTTTTGCCAGAAATGCTGCAAATTGTGACTGAGAACAAGCAAAGGTAGTCATTTACAATACCTCATAACCTGGCTCAGCAAGCATGAGTAGAAGATATCATTCACCTTACAATCACCACTGTATACCCCCAGGCCAGAAATTCCAGTTTGCTGAATATACATCTAGATCGTATTTTCCTCATGAAGGCAGCAGTAACACCACTCACAGAAGTGAAATTATAAAGGCAGAAAATATTGGCCATTTACTACATTTCATATACAATTGTAATATGTATCAACCTGTATAATCCTCACATAGCTCTCATGAAGTTGTATTATTATTGTTTTTCATTTAATGAATAATGAAACTTAAGCATAGAGATGTTACACACTGAAGTTCCCACAACGAGACAGAGGTTGTGCTAGAATTTAACAGCTGTCTACACTGTGCAAGTTAATGAATATGAAGGGACTACTACTAAGCAATAAAGGAATAAACCGAGAGGATGTTGCCCTTTAGGAAACCTAAAAATATACCAGAGGTACAAACAAAGAGGCTTGTGTAAATGTTGGGTACTATTATTTTATGCATTCTACTAGGTACTATGGAAAAAGATTGCCTCATTTAGATTGTGGGTGCTGTAAGGGTAATGATAATTTCCTGTACTATATATGGTTGTAAGTGCTCTGTTACTATTTTTCATTAACTGACAAAGTAATTGAAAAAAATCATTCTTAAAGTTAACCTAGTTTTAACAGTAAATGCTACCTACTTTTGGATACAGTGCTAAGCCTTTCTTATGGATTAAATGTGTTCCCCTTCTCACAGATGCATAGGTTGAAGTCCTAGCCCCAAAAATCATAGCATTTGAGAGGTGATACCTATAGGCAGTAATTAGGTTTACATGAGGTATGGGTGGGGTCTTCCATAATAGGGTTAATGTCTTTAGTAGGAAGAGAAAGAGAACCAGATGTCTCTCTCCACCATAGATAAATATATAACAAACTAGCAGACTGCAAACCAGGAAGAGAGCCCTCAGCAGAAAAATGTAATCAGCCAGCACCTTGATCTTGGATTTCCCAGCCTTTAGAACTGTGAGAAATAAATTTCTTGTTAAGCCACCCAGTCTGAGGTATTTTATGACAGCCTGAGTAAGCCAACACTTTACTCACTTTATCTGAAAACAACACTGCAAAGTAGGTGCTGTGCTCATTTCTAGAGATATTAACAAACGTGCTCATAATCACATCATAAAGCGAAGTCAACACAAGTCGATCACAGAGAAAGCCAATCAACTGCAAGGTTGATATCTATGAGGCTAAAGCATTAAGCGTGAAATACACTTTCCTATGAAAGGATTCCTGAAAGCAAGTGACTGGCCAGACTTTGAAAATAATGCACCACAGTCAGATGTACAGTGAGTGAGTGGAAGCTGTTCCTCAGGACAAATCTCTATAGAAGAGAGCATGATCCTGCCCCCTATTCTCAAATTCTGATAATCTTATAAAAGTAGTTTTCTAGGGGCTATACTTAGAATCCTCATTTGCCACACCCTTTAGATACCACTGGATATTCTGGTTACAAGAACCAAGTGTCAGATATCTAAAACCTTAATCATCCCAGAGCATCCTCTTGCACAGGGCCCCCTCAAAACTGGCGTCTTGAGAAGAGAGTAATTAAGTCAGAATAGCACACTTAAAAGGAGGTGTATACATATAAAATCCAGAAAAAAAACCCAATAAACACAGGGTGACTTCTTTATCCGCACTAGGGAAACCAGGGTAGGGACAGTGCGGGGTGGGGAGTTGGAGAGAGATAGCATGGGGAGAAATGCCAGATATAGGTGAAGGGGAGGAAGGCAGCAAATCACACTGCCACGTGGGTACCTATGCAACAGTCTTGCATGTTCTTCACATGTACCCCAAAACCTAAAATGCAATTTAAAAAAAAAAAAAAAAGATTACTACAAACACCTCTATGCAAATAAACTAATAAATCTAAAACAAATGGATAAATTTCTGGACACTTACACCCTTCCAAGACTAAACCAGGAAGAAGTTGAATACCTGAATAAACAAATAACAATCTCTGAAATTGAAGCAGCAATTAATAGCCTACCCACCAAAAAACATCCAGGACTGGACAGGTCCACAGCCAAATTCTACCAGAGATACAAAGAGGAGCTGGTACTATTCTTTCTGAAAGTATTCCAAACAATACAAAAAGAGGGAATCCTTTCTAACTCATTGTATGAGACCAACATCCCCCTGATACCAAAACCTGGCAGAGACAAAACTAAAGAAAATTTTAAGCCAATATCCATGATCAACATTGATGTGCAAATCCTCAATAAAGTGCTGGCAAACCAAATGCAACAACACATCAAAAGCCTTATCTATCACGATCAAGTTGGCTTCATCCCAAGAATGCTAGGCTGCTTCATTGAATATTCAAATTCATAAATGTAATCCATCACATAAACAGAACCAATGACAAAAACCACATGATTATCTCAATAGATGCGGACAACACCTTCAACAAATTCAACAACAATCCTTTATGATGAAAAACCTCATAAGCTTGGTATCGATGGAATGTATCTCAAAATAATAAGAGCTATTTATGACAGCCCCACAGCCAATATCATACTGAATGACCAAAAACTGGAAGCATTCCCTTTAAAAACAGGCACAAGGCAAGGATGCCCTCTCTCACCATTCCTATTCAACATAGTATTGGAAGTTCTGGACAGGGCCATCAGGATAGAGAAGGAAATAAACAGTATTCAATTAGGAAAGGAGTGTATTTAATTGTCTCTATTTGCAGAGAACATGATTGTATATTTAGAAGACTATGGTCTCAGCCCAAAATCTCCTTAGGCTGATAAGCAACTGCAGCAGTCTCAGGATACAAAATCAATGTGCACAAATCACAAGCATTACACACCAAAAACAGAGAGCCAAATCATGAGTAAACTCCCATTCATAATATAACAAACAAGGGATGTGAAGGACCTCTTTAAGAACTACAAACCACTGTTCAAGGAAATAAGAGAGATGGAAAAACACAAACAGATGGAAAAACATTCCATGTTCATGGCTAAGAATAATCAATATCGTGAAAATGACTATTCTGCCCAAGGTAATTTTTAGCTTCAATGCTAGCCCCATCAATCTACCATTGACTTTCTTCATGGAATTGAAAGAAACCACCTTAAACTTTATATGGAACCAAAAAAGAGCCCACATAGCTGAGAAAATCCTAAGCAAAAATAACATCAAAAAAATGTATACTAGTATACTACAAGGCTACAGTAATCAAAACAGCGTGGTACTCATTCTAAAATACAGAGGTAGATCAGTGAAACACAACTGAGCCCTTGGAAATAACATCACTCATCTACAACCATCTAATCTCTGACAAATCTGACAAAAACAAGCAATGGGGAAAGATTCCCTATTGCATAAATGGTGTTGGGAAAACTGGCTAGCCATATGCAGAAACCTGAAACTAGATTCCTTCCTTACACTTTATAAGAAAATTAACTCTAGGTGGATTAAAGATTTAAACTTAAGACCTAACACCATAAGAACCCTAGAAAAAAATCTAGGCAATACCATTCAAGACATAGGCATGGGCAACAACTTCACGACTAAAACAGCAAAAGCAATGGCAACAAAAGCCAAAATACACAAATGGGATCTAATTAAACTTAAGAGCTTCTCCACAGCAAAAGAAGTTTTCATTAGAGTGAATCAGCATCAGCAGAATGGGAAAAAAAATTTGCAATCTAACCATCTGACAAGGGCTAATAACCAGAATCTACAGAGAACTTAAACAAAATTACAAGAAAAAACAAGCCCAAAGTGGGTGAATGATATGAACAGACACTTTTCAGAGACATTTATGCAGCCAACAAACATATGAAAAAAGCTCATCATCACTAGTCATTAGAGAAATGCAAATCAAAACCACATTGAAATACTGTCTCACGCCTATTAGAATGGTGATAATTAAAAAATCAGGAGACACCAGATACTGGAGAGGATGTGGAGAAATATGAACACTTTTACACTGTTGGTGTGAGTGTAAATTAGTTCAACCATTGTGAAATATAGTATGGTGATTGCTCAAGGATCTACAAATAGAAATATCATTTCACCCAGCAATCCCATTACTGGGTAGATGCCCAAAGGATTATAAATCATTGTATTATAAAGACACATGCACACTTAGGTTTATTGCAGCACTGTTCACAATAGCAAATACTTGGAACCTATCCAAATACCCAACCGTGTTAGACTGAATAAAGAAAATGTGGCACATATGCACCATAGAATACTACACAGCCATAAAAAGGATGAGTTTATGCCTTTTTATGTTTTGCAGGGACCATGGATAAAGATGGAAACAGCAAACTGACACAACATCAGAAAACGAAACACCACGTGGGTATTGAACAATGAGAACACATGAACACAGGAAAGGAAACATCACATACCAGGGCTGCTGGGGAGTGGGGGGCTGGGGAGAAATAGCAGCATCGGGGACAGGTGAGACATAGCATTAGGAGAAATACCTAATTTAGATGACGGGGTGATGGATGCAGCAAACCACCATGACATATGTGTATACCTATTTTAACAAACTAGCATGCATGCACATGTAGCCCAGAAGTTAAAGCATGAAAAAAAAAGAAGAGAGAGGAAAGGACAAATAGGGAGGAAATGGCATTCTAGTTAGAATTTAGGTAAGCAGCCCGATATTAGTTATTGCTGCTGTAACAATTTGCCACAAACCTGTGGCCCAATATACATTTATTATAATTTTAGAGGGTAGAAATCTGGCACAGGTCTCACTGGGCTTAAAGCAAGCTGTTGACAGGGCTGGTTCCTTCTGGTGTCTTGATGACAGAATGTTTCCTTTCTTTTTCTGACCTCTAGAAAGCTTGTGGCCTCCCTCATCTACAGAGCCAACAATATTACATTTCTCTAACTATTCTTCTATAGTTACTTTTCCCTCTACCAACAACAGGGAAACGTTCTTCATTATTAAAAAGTCTTGTCCAGCTGAGTGTGATGGTCATACCCTGTAATCTCAGCACTTTGGAAGGCCAAGACTGAAGGATTGCTTGAGTCCAGGAGTTTAAGGAAGACACTCATTTCTAAAATAAGAATTTAAAAATTAGTCAGATATAGCGGGACACCTGTACTGTCCCAGTAGTACTCAGGAGGCTGAGGTGGGAGGGTCACTGGAACCCAGTAGGTTGAGGCTGCAGTGAGCCATTTTCATACCAAAGCAAGCCAGTCTGAGTAACAAAGCAAGACCCTGCCTTAGAAAAAAAGAGGCTGGGCCCAGTGGCTCACGCCTGTAGTCCCACCACTTTGTCAGACAAAGGTGAGCAGATCACAAGATCAAGAGATGGGGACCATCCTGGCAAACATGGTGAAACCCCGTCTCTACTAAAAATACAAAAAATTAGCTGGGCATGGTGGGGTGCTCCTATAGTCCCAGCTACTCAGGAGGCTGAGAGAGGAGAATTGCCTGGGCCCAGGAGGTGGAGGTTGCAGTGAGCTGAGATCGTACCATTGCACTCCAGCCTGGGTAACAAGAGCAAAACTCCGTCTCAAAAAAAAAAGCAAAAATTAGCTGGGAGTGGTGGCATGTGCCTGTAGTTACAGCTACATGGGTGGCTGAGGCGGGAAAATCACTTGAACCTGGGAGACAGAGGTTGCAGTGAGCTGAGATCAAGCCACTGCACTATAGGTTGGGCAACAGAGTAAGATTCTGTTTTAAAACAAAAACAAAAATGACAAACAAACATAAAAAACGGATCTCACAAGAACTCAAGACCATATCAACACCAGGCTGAAGATGTTAAACCATGAGAAAGTGCACTCATGATCCAATCACCTCCCACCAGGTTTTACGTCCACCATTGAGGATTAACATTTCAACCTGAGATTTGGGGCATGGACACAGATTCAGTCCACCTCCTCCTCCGCCTCCCCCTTCCCCTCCCCCTCTCCCTCCCCTTCCCTGCCCCCCCCCCCCCGCGCGCGCACGCACACACACACACACACACACACCACTATAGAAACTTCAATTATAACAAAGTTTCAGTTATATGCTACTAATCTCAGAACTTTAAAGGGCTCACTTGAGCTCAGGACTTTAAGACTAGCTTGAGCACCATAAGACCTTATATGTATTAAAAAGAACAAGAGGAATAAGAAAAAGAAGTAGGAGCAGAGGAAGAAGAGGAGGAGGAGAGGGGAAGAAAAAAAAGAAAGAGAAGAAAGAGAAAGAAGAAGAAGGAAGAAGAAGAGGGGGGAAGAAAAAGAGAGAGAAACAAAAAGAGAAAGGACATATTAAGCTTCAAAAAGAATAAAACTAATTTATGCTGTTATAGGTCTAAATACTAGTGATCAGGCTAGGTGCAGTGCCTCATACCTGTAATCCCAGCACTTTGGGAAGCTGAGGTGGATGGATGATTACTTCAAGAGTTCGATATCTGCCTGGCCAACATGATAAAAACCCTGTCTTACTAAAAATACAAAAATTTAGTTGGGCATGATGGTGTGTACCTGTAATCCCAGCTACTCAGGAGGCTGAGTAAGGAATTGCTTGAAACAAAGAGGTGGAGTTTGCAGTGAGCTGAGATCACACCACTGCAGTCCAGTCTGGGCAACAGAGCAAGATGCGATCTCTAAAACAAAAAAAAAAAAAATTGCTTGTCATCACTAGGATTTTTAACTGGAAGATAAAGGGGGTCTTTTGGAGTTCTGGTTATATCATATTTCTTGCTCATGAGTACTAGTTATAAAGATGTGTTCACTTTGAAAATTTATAGAGCTGTGCACTTGTTATTCGTGCACTTTGCTGCATCGACAGTATTATGTTTATAAAATTTACACTAAAATAAAAATGCATGCATATAAAATAGTGACTGTTTTGGAAGTATACATGAAAATAAAATATATATAAATGATTGCTTACCTATATGAGAGGAAGAAGTAGAAATGGAAAAAGAAAGTAGAAAAGAGCTAAGAGAAAAACAAACACAAAACCTGCCAAGTGTGCATCAGTCATGATAATATTTTATAACTAGAGAGTGTTATTAAGGATCTCTGCACCTAATGACAAATGAAAGAAACAAAGCAAGGAGGGAAGGAAAGAAGAAAGAGAAAAACTAAAACTCTGCTTCTACCCTCTCAGAGAGACTCACTGTAGAACTTTATTTTTATGCTTTGTTTTATTGAGACTAAATTTGCTAAGAGATTAATGACTCCCCTACCTACACATCCCAGGAAGAAACCTAGTAATTGCTTAGAGGTGCAGAGGACCATACGGGAGTCTGCCAGGTATAACATTGGCTACGGCAGCCAAGAGCTTAATCTGCCTTAAAAATACCATGGTGTGGAAAGCTGCAGTTTAATAAAAGTCTAGGGAAATGGCATTTGACTAAGTTAAAACTAAACTGATGAACACTTTAAAGAGCCTTTAAGGTATTTTTACTGCACTAGTTCTCACACTTTAGCTACAACAGGGCCACCTGAAAAGTCTGATAAAGCACCAAATACTGCATGTTTTCCTCCTATATTTTCTATGACATTATATGTCTAAAACAGAACATAACACTTTGCATTTCTAAATTCCCACTGATGCTATATAGTGCTACACTTTGAGAACCATCACTATATTGCCTTCAAAAATTAAAAGAGAAGAGACAAAGCACAGTTGTTTGTCATTTCTGATCAGTAATCTATTGTTCTTTAGAACTGCCCCAAGTTCTAGCAGGCTGATGCCCCTCAAACAACTAATGTGGGCTGAGAAATAGAACCAATTCCTTGGTTGTAGTAGAAATAGCGCAAAGTAAAATTAGTCAACTTGAATTTTGAGGCTGGAAATAGCCCATGTATTACAGCAGAAATCCACTTCATTATTCATTTTGCTCAAGAGTAGATGGTTTGAGCTACCAGATAAGAAATTGAAACTGCAGCCCAGTTTATTTACAGTAGTAGTCTCAGGAAAATGTGAGAGTGAAAGAAAGCAGTTCCCTCAGTAATTATATTTTGATCCTATTCAAAGAAAGAATATACCATAGAAGATGAGCAAAGAGTCTAGATCATTCCTTCATAAGTGATCTTTTGCATATTTCAGTGCACTCAGGAAATTGTAATATTTGTGCATCTCACTGAAGTAAACTGCAAAGTTTATGTCAGGGTTTATGAAGAACTCATTAAAATAAAGTGAATAATACAGTTTTCTTTTTGTTATACAGTTATACTAACAAAATGTTATAAAGTATATTATCAAACTGGTATAAGACTTGCAAATGAAACTATTATAAAATATATAATCTTCAGCTTTCAAAAATGGCTCAACACCACTCATCATTACAGAAATGCAAATAGCCAAGCATAGTGGCTCACACTTGTAATACCAGAACTTTGGGAGACTTACGCCAGAGGATCACCTAAAGTCAGGAGTTTAGGACTACCTTGGCAACATGGTGAAACCTTGTCTCTATTAAAAATTCAAAAATTAGCCAAGTATAGTGGCACACACCTGTAGCCCCAGTTACTCAGGAGGCTAAGGCAGATTGCTTTTACCTAGGAGGCAGAGGTTGCAATGAGCTGAGATCATGCCATTGCACTCCAGCCTGGGCAACAAGAGCACACCTGACTCAGAGAGAGAGAGAGAGGCAAATAAAACCACAATAATATACCAGTTTACATCTCTGTTAAGACAGCTATTATCAAAACAATGAAAAATAAATGTATTGTGAAGGATAGAGAGAAATAAGAAGTTCTTTACCATTGGTGAAAAATGTAAAATGGTGTAGCTGCTATGGAAAACAGCATTGTAATCCCTCAAAAAAATAAAAAATACAGTTATAATCCAATACAATACAATTACAAAATATACAATACAAAATACAATACAATTATGATCTAGCAATTTCACTTTTGGGCACATACGCCAAAGAATTGAAAGCAAGGACTTGAAGAGCTACTTCATAGCATATTATGTCATGGTGGCCTAACTGTAGAAGCAATGCAAATGTCCATGTCAGAAGAAATAGGCTGGGTGCATGGGCTCACACCTGTAATTCTAGCACACTGGGAAGTGTATGCAGCATGATTGCCTGAGGTCAGGAATTAGAGACCAGGCTAGCCAACATGGCAAAACCCCATCTCTACTAAAAATATAAAAATCAGCAGAACGTGGTGATGGATGCCTGTAATCTGAGCTATTTGGGAGACTGAATCAAGAGAATTGCTTGAACTAGAAGGTGGAGGGTTACAGTGAGCTGAGGTAGCGTCACTGCAGTCCAACCTGGGTGACAGAGCAAGACTCCATCTCAAAAAAAAAAGGGGGGAGAAAGAAGAAATGGGTATGCTATACAATAGAACACTATTTAGCCTTTAAAGGGAAGGAAAATCTGACACATACTACATCATGGATGCCTTGATGACATTAGGCTAAGTAAAACAAGCCAGTCACACAAAGACAAATACTTCAGGTTTCCACCTATGTAAAGTATACAGGGAGTCAAAATCATAGAGACAGAAAGTAGAAGAGAAAACACCAAGGAGTAAGTGAGAGATGAATATTATATTGAGTTAATGTTTAATATGTATGGAGTTTCAATTTGGTAATGAAAAAGTTCTGGAGATGAATGTTGCTAATGGTTGTGTAAAAACATGAATGTCTTTAATTTTAATGTCATGGAAGTATACATTTAAAATAATTCAAATGGTCAATTTTATGCATGTTTTACCATCACTTAAGAAACTTATATTGATCAGTATTTTATAATACAACTACAATATGTTTCCAGCACATAATGATGACACTGTAGTTGGGAAGCTCAGGTCTAGATATCACACATCCAGAGAGGAAAAATTTAGAAATGTCTATCTTGTCAGGAACAAGAGACAAATTTGGCCAAAAAAACCTCTGCATATTGTTTACCACTGAGGTAGACAATAAAAGCTTGGCAGGTATTGTATCCTGGTTGATATGAAGAATTCTTTCAGGGTGAAGTACTCCTAGGCCCACTATATTTGGTGTTTGACTTCAGATTCATTATAACTTAGTAAATCAGAAAACTAAATCATAAGTCTGAGGCTCCTCTAAGAGCCTCCACCTATCTTTTTTACATAGAAAGCTTTCTTCAGGGTCCTAGTCTTATGTCTCCACATCCTGCTGTGCACTGGATAGTTACCCACAGGAATTTAAAAATTGATAATAGGCTGGGCACAGTGGCTCACACATGTAATCCCAGCACTTTGGGAGGCTGACAGGCAAGGATCACTTGAGAGCAGGAGTTCTAGCCAATGTAATGAAACTCATCTTTACTGAAACTACAGAAAAAGTAGCTGGGTATTATAGCAAACACCTAGAATTCTACCTACTTGGGAGGATGAGAATTGCTTGAACCTGGAGACAGAAGTTGGAGTGAGCTGAGATCGCACCACTGCACTCCAGCCTTGGTGACAAAGCAAGACAAAAAGAAGGAAAAAAAGTTTATTATAAGTATGTGGTTATTGTATGATATTCAAGCCATAGAGAGGTATACAGTGAGTCCTCCATATTCATGGGTTCCACATCCATTGATTAAACCAACTGAAATAAAAATTTTAAAAATTTGGAAAAAGTCCACAAAATTCCATAGAACAAAACCTGTTACTTAATCCACATGAAAGAAATAATTTGTAGGCATTTATACTAAGTATTACAAATAATCTAGAGATGGCTTACAGTATATAAGAAGACAGTTATAGGGTCTTGAGCACCAAGGATCTAGGTATCCAAAAAGATCTTGGAATGAAATCCTTACAAGAATCTTACTGCGGACCAACTGTATATGTAACATAATTAAAATATACATATTATTTATTTTATCTTATTATTTTAAAATGTATTTTATGTAGTATATTCCTTAAGCTACCACTATGTAGAATGATCACTGTTAACTCTTAATTATATTCTTCAGGCTTTAAACATATTTGAAAAACTAAATATTCCAAGCACAGTGGCATACACTTAAAAGCCAAGCTACTGTCTACCCTCCAGGGACTGTTTCAGGGTTCTGGGCTGGTGTGCTATACCCATCAGGTGTCTGCACTAAGTGTGACATTATTACCATGACCTCTCGAGAGTGGAGGACCACCAGGTTGTCCAAAGATATGTAAAAGGCTCTGGTCAGAAAGAGAACCGGTGCTCACGTCAGAAAGAAAACGCTAATGCTGATCAGTAATGGGATTGGGGCTGTAAATAGCCCCTGCCTTTCAGCCTGGGCAATAAACGAGACACTCTCTCTTTAAAATTTTTTTTTTTTGAAAGAAAGGAAAAGGGGGGAGAGAGAACAGGAGTCTTGCTCTATTGCCCAGGGTGGAATGCAATCTAAAAATAGGTATTAAAAACCTCTTTTATGGTGATAATTGTGTTTAACGGCGAAGACAGGAAGGAATAAGGAAAGAAAATAACAAAGAAACAGCCAACCAATATTTTATTTAAGTCTGTGAAATGCCCCCCAACAGACCACACGTACCTATGCAGCTATCTTGCATGTTTCACATGTACCCCAAAACCTAAAATGCAATTAAAACCATAAATAAAATAAATGAAAAAAAAAAAAAAAAGTCTGTGAAATGCTATGCAAATGCTGAAGAGTGATTTACTTCCTATTATGTGGTCACTTTCAAAATAGGTGTAATGTGATACTGAGAAAAATGTATGCTCTGTGCATCTGGGGTGAAGAATTCTATAAATATTCACTGAGTTTACTTGTTCCAGGCCTGAGTTCAAATCATAGATGTCCCTGTTAATTTTCTATCTCGTTGATCCGTCGAATATTAACAATGTGGTGTCAGCGTCTCCTGGTATTATTGTGCGGGAGTCCAAGTCTCTTTATAAGTCATTAAGAGCTTGTCTTATGTATCTGGGTACTATGCAAGATGCCATCACTAAAACTAAATTAAATTAAACTTTTCTCCCCTTGTGGCTCAATCTGTTTTCACCCTTGTGGCTCAACCTGGCCCCAGTGTGCTTCTTGCCAGGCCAAGCCTGATAATGGAAAACAGAGAAAGAAAAACTAAACTAAGGGAAATCCAGGAATATGCTGATGAGTCTCTGGCTTTCTGATGTGGAGATAATGGAGGAGCTCTTGTAATGGTTGGCTATAGGTAAATGACACTGGAGAAGTGTAAGAGTAAAACCGGATACACTAGCTTTTTATTCAGTGAACCTCTTTCTGAAACACCTTGTTTTGATGAGGGAACGAAAAAGGACATAAGGAATTGTGCTATCAGAGGTATGGAAAAAAAAATACATAAGTCTTGGAAGGTAATCACTCAAAATATGCAGGGAAGGAAAATAATTGAAACCTGTTTTTCTTAGAGAACATTATTTGTCATATTTATTTGATCAATAAGTTGAAGATTTATAGAATTAGGATCTAGTTTGAAGCACTGGGAAATATAAGACATCAATTTGACAAAAGCTTCTATTAGAGCAACATGAATTCTATGGCAATTGAAGCAGAACAAATATTAAATGTATGATGACAGTTGAGAGGAAGAGTGGTAAAGTCATTGAATCTTAAAACCATAAAAGGTTGGCTGGGTGCAGTCACACCTGTTGGGCAGATCATCTGAGGTTGGGAGTTCGACCAGCCTGACCAACATGGAGAAACCCTGTCTCTACTAAAAATACAAAATTAGACAGGTGTGGTGCATGCCTGTAATCCCAGCTACATGGGAGGCTGAGGTAGAAGAATTGCTGGAACAGAGAGGTGGAGGATGCAGTGAGCCAACATTGCGCTGTTTACACTCCAGCCTGGGCACCAAGAGCAAAACTTGGTCTCAAAAACAAAACTAAACAAACAAACAACAACAAAAAAAAAAACCCTAAAATGTTCATGGGAACAATGCTCTAAAGATATCAATTCACATATGGATAACTTGTTGTAAGAAGGAAAAAGTAAATGTTGAAGATAAAATTCACAGTGACAGACCACCAATTTGTGAGAAAAGAAATTACAGCCAGTACCATACACATCCCTACAGATTCCTCTTACACGATTCTCACTGAAACGTGAAAGTTAAGCAAACTTTCCACCAAGTGCAAACTATTGTGTACAGATAAGCTGCAAAGAGAAGTTTTCAATGGAAATTTTAAATAAGTGAAGCATTTTACTAAAAATTTTTAAAAGGAGAAAAAACATGGTTTTTAAACAATGCAATTTTGAAGGCAAGGTACAAAGATTAGCTACTGAGTTATGAAAGTTGTCTAGTAAAAGCAAAAGCAGACCGTTTGAGAGCAAGGGTCATGGCAACAGTTTTTGGATGCTCAAGGAGGCATTTTGCTTGTTGACTTTCTGTGGGGTCAAATGATGAAAACATGTTCTTCTTAGGATGATATTTTGTGAAAGTTAGCCAAAGTTTAGAAGACCAATACCTAGCAAAATGTCACCAGAGAGTCGTTCACCACAGTAATAATTCTGGTCGTTCTCTCATTAAACTAGGGCAATTTTTTGAGAGATTCAATGTGAAATCACTAGGCATGCACCTTACAGTCCTAGTTCGACTCCTTCTGACTTTTTTCCATTTTGTTTCCCAATCTTAAAAGAAAAAGGTTTAAAGGGCACTCATTTTTCTTCAGCTATTAGTGTAAAAAATTACTGGATTGATATGTTCAATTTCCAGGACTTTCAGTTCTTCAGGTATGGATTAAATAACTGGTATTATTGCTTACAAGTATCTGGAACTTGATGGAGGTAATATTTAGAAATATCATTTATATATTTTATTTTTCTCTTTTGTTTCTGTTTTTAAAAAGAGGGTCTCACTTCCATCACTCAGGCTGAAGTGCACTGTTCTGATAATGGCTCTCTGCAGATTCAATTTGCATGTCTACGGTGATCCTCCCACTTCAGCCTTCTGAGTAGCTTATACTATAGGCATGCATCATCATGCCCAGCTAACTTTTGTACTTTTTGTAGAGATGGGGTTTATGTGTCTAGGCTGGTCTCAGACTCCTAGGGTCAAGCAATCTATCCGCCTTGGCCTCCCAAAGCTAGGATGAGCCACCAGGCTTGGCACTATTTTTATCTCCAAAAAGGATGAGTTCATATCCTTTGCAGGGACATGGATGAAGCCGAAAACCATGATTCTCAGCAATCCAATGCAAGAACAGAAAATTGAACATTTCAGGTTCTCATGCATAAGTGGGAGTTGAATGATGAGAACACATGGACACAGGTAGGGAAGCATAACATTGCGGCCTGTCAGGGGGTGGGGGACTGGGGTAGGAATAGCATTAGGAGAAATAGGGTTAATGGCTGCAGCAAAACACAGGACACCTGTATACATGAAACCTGCACATTCTTTACATGTACCCCAGAACTTGAAGTATAATAAAAAAATTTTTCTGTTAGAAGTGTTATAATTTTGCTGCTGTATATTTTTATTTTTTAATTCTATTTTTCTACAGACTTTTTCAAGACCCTTGGGTACACACCTTCTCTCCCCACCATTATTTCTAGCCTCTAATGATCAGCACTGTGTTCTCTACCTCTATTGTATCAATTGTTTTAGCTCCCAAATATTAGTGAGCCAAGATATGGAATACACCTACTTCTGGATCCATTTCAGTTTACCTCTCCCTCTAATATTGGAATCTGCATTCCTCAGCATGGCAATCAAGATACTTGCAAAGGCCCAAAATGTTTTATTCCCATCCCTGTCCCAAAAAGCCACTCTGGTGACTTGAAAATTGAATTTATACTTTATTTCTGTTGGGAGACTTTTATCCACCTTCTACACATTCCAGGCAAGACCAAGTCCCAATCTCTAGTCCACTTTAGCTTTCTCAGAGTCTGACAACAGTCTCCTGAAACTCGCAACTACAAGGATCACATTTCGGGACTCTGCAAGTGATCTGTTATACATGTGTACTCATCTTAAGCCTAACTTTTTTTTTTGTCCCAACTACTGTTGAAACAATCAGATACAAATATAATGTGACAGTAACTTATTAATATAGTTTGGATATTTGTTCCTGCCTAATCTCATATTGAGATGTAATCTCCAATGTTAGAGGTGGGGCCTGATGAGAGGTGATTGAATCATGGGCAGATCCCTTCACGAATGATTTAGCACCATCCTCTTGGTGGTGTCCTCATGGGAATGATTTCTCATGAGATATGGTTGTGCAAAAGTTTATGGCACCCATCTTCTTTTACTCCCAGCTCACTATGTGATATGCCTGCTTTGGCTTCACCTTTTGCCATAAGTAAAAGCTCACTGAGGTTCAAACTACAATGAGTAGATGCCTCTGCCATGATTTTACAGTGTACAACTGTGAGCCAATTAAATCTCTTTTCTCTACAAATTATCAAGACTCAGGTATTATTTGATAGCAACGCAAAAATGGCCTAATATAGAAAAGTGACTGTACTTTTCTGTATTACTGTACTTTACTGTCGGCCATTGTAACACAATGGTATTTGTGTATCTAAACATAGAAAAGATAGAGTAAGATATGGTGTTAAAGCATGATATGGGGTCTACTGTTGACCAAAATGTCACTATTTTTATTTTTACATTTTTAGAGATTGGGTTTTGCTCTGTCACTGAGACTGGAGTGCACTGCAGCATCACAGTCTTCAATAGCTACGACTACAGTTATGTGCTATCACATCCAGATACTTTTTGAAGTTTTCATAGGGATAGGATCTCACTATGTTACCCAGATTGCTCTGAACTCCTGAACATAAGCAATTCTCCAGCCTTAGCTTCCCAAAGCACTGGGTAATTATAGGTGTGAGCTACCATTGCCTCTACCTATAGTGTCATGTCCAAGAAATCATTGCCAAATCCAATGTCATGAAGCGCTGCCCTAAGTTTTCTCTTAAGAATTTTATTGTTTTGTTCTTTTATTTAGATCTCTGAATCATTTTCAGTTAATTTCTCTATATAGCATTAGTTAAGTTCCAACTTCATTCTTTACAGACTTCCAGTTTCTCCATTGCCTTTTTTGAAAATACTAGTATTTCCAAAGATCTAAGATGGAGGTTTAGGAGCAGCTCAGGATTGCAACTCCCAGTGAAAGTACAGAGAATGAGTGGACACCGCATTTTCAGGTGGATCTTTATTGCCCAGAGACCAGGAGATTCCCAGGCAGAGGAGCCCCACGGGATAAAATTTTTGCCATCCACCCATCTGGCAAAAAGGGCTAATATCCAGAATTACAAACAACTAAAACAGATTTACAGGAAAAAAACAAACAAGCCCATTCAAAAGTGGGCAAAGGATTTGAACAGACACTTTACAAAAGAAGATATACATGAGGCCAACAAACATATGAAAAAATGCTCATTGTCACTGGTCATCAGAGAGATGCAAATCCAAACTACATTGAGATACCATCTCATGCCAGTTAGAATGGCGGTCATTAAAAAATCTGGAGACAACAGGTGCTGGAGAGGATATGGAGAAATTGGAAGACTTTTACATTGTCTGTGGTAGTGTAAATTCTTTTAACCATTGTGGAAGACAGTGTGGCGATTCTTCGAGGACCTAGAAATAGAAATTCCATTTGACCCAACAATCCCATTACTCGGTATATCTCCAAAGGACTCTAAATCGTTCTACTATAAGGACACATGCACACGAATGTTCATTGCAGCACTGTTTACAATAGCAAAAACCTGGAATCAACCCGAATGCCCATCGATGATAGACTGGGTGGGGAAAATGTGGCATGTATACACCATGGAATATTATGCAGCCATCAAAAACCATGAATTCCTGTGTTTTGTAGGGCCATGGATGAACCTGGAGACCATCAGTTTCAGCAATCTGACACAAGAACAGAAAATGAAATACTGCATGTTCTCACTCATAAGCGGGTGTCGAACAATGAGAACACATGGACACAGGGAGGGGAGCACTACACACTGGGGTCTGTTGGGGGAATAGGGGAGGGACAGTGGGAGGTGGGGAGTTGGGAGAGATGGCATGGGATAAATGCCAGATATAGGTGAAAGGGAGGAACGCAGCAAATCACACTGCCACGGGTGTACCTGTGCAACTATCTTGCATGTTCTTCACATGTACACCAAAACCTAAAATGCAATAAAAAATAAGAAAAAAATAAGAAAATATTACTATTTCTTATTGAATAATGTTTTCAAAAATTATTTGACTATTTATGTGAAGGTTTATTTCTGGGCTCTCTATTCCATTGGGTCATATGTCTGTCTTATGACAGCACCACATTGTTTTGATTACTAAAACTTTATAGGAATTTTTGAAATCAGGAAGTGTGAGTCATTTAGCTTTGTTCTTGTTCAGTGTTGTATTGGCTACTATTTAGCAACCCTTGACATTTTATGTGAATTTTAATATTAGTATTTCCACATGTACAAAAAAGTTATTGAGATATTGATGGAGACTGCACTGCATCTGTAGATCTTTGGGCAGTATTGACACCTTAAAAGAACTGTTACAATTTATGAATGTAAGATGTGTTCCTCTTTATTAATGTTTGCTTTAATTTCTTTCATCAGTGTTTCATAGTTTTCCCTGAATTAAGTCTTTCATCTTCTTGGCTAAGTAACCACCTAAATAAAATACCTAAGTATTTTAAATACCTAAGTACTTAGTATTAAATATTATTATACCTAAGTTTATTAAATACCCAGGTATTTTATTGAGCTATTAAAATTAATGTTTGTGGAATTGTTTTTGTAATTTTCTTTTCAGATTATTCATTGTTACTACACAGAATGCACCTAATTTTTCTGTGTGCACTTTGTGTGTGCTACTTTACTAAATTTAGTTATTAGCTCTACCTGCTTTTGTGCAGCCATTAGGTGTTTTTTTACATATTGGATATCATCTGGAAATAGAGATAATTTTACTTTTTTCTCCCAAATTGAATGCTTTTTATTTACTTCTTAATTTTTGTTTCTTTAATTAAATTTTTGAGGCAGGGTCTCACTCTGTTGCGTAGGCTGAATTGTTGTTTGATTATGTCCCACTGTAGCCCCAACCACCCTGGGCTCAGGTCATCCTCTCACCTGAGGATTTTGTACTTTTTGTAGAGATGGGATTTTGCTATGTTGCTCAGGCATCTCAAAATCCCAAGCTCAAGTCATCATCCTGCCCGGTCATTCCTAAGCGCTGGGATTACAGGTGTAAACTGCTGCTGCCAACTTATTTTTATTATTATTATTATTATTATTATTATTATGGAACTAACTGTTATGACTAGGTCTAAGTTACTTAAAAGGGCATCTTTGTCTTGCTTCGTGTATGAAAGGAAACGATTTCACTCCTTCACCATTGAATATGTTTGCTGTGGGTTTCTCAGGTATGGCTTTTATTATGTTGAAGTGGTTTTCTTTTCTTTCTCAGTGGCTGTTTTTATCATTAAAGCAAATTGAATTTTTCCAATGCTTATCATGCATCACTTGAAATTTTTGTCATTTTCACCCCACTTATTTTGTTTATGTAGTGAATTACCTTAAATTCCTTTTGTCTTTTCAACTTGCATTTTAGGTTTAAGGGGGAACATGTGCATGTTTGTTGCATGGATAAATGGCATGTCATGGTGGTTTGCTGTACAGATTATTTTGTCACTCAGATAATAACCATCGTAGTTTATAGGCAGTTACTTGATCCTCACTCTCCACTCACCTTCTATCTTTAAGTAGGCCTTGATGTCTGTTGTTCTCTCCTTTGTGTCCAGGTGTACTGAGGGTTTAGCACTTACTAATAGGTGGGAACTTGCAGCTTTTGGCTGTCTATGTATGCATTAATTAACTTATGATTAGTGCCTCCAGCTCAATCCATTTCCTGCAAAGAATATAATTTCATTCTTTTTTATGGCTGCATAGTATTCTATGGTGTAAATATATCACATTTTCTTTATTCAATTCACTGTGGATGGGCACTTAGGTTGATTTTATGTCTTTGCTGTTGTAAATAGCACTGTGATGAACATGCAAGTGCATGTGTCTTTTTGTTAGGATGATTTTTTTTTTTTCATTGAGATATGCCAATGATGGAATTGCTACCCTAATTTTCAAGTGTTGAAACATGCTTGCATTGTAAAAATGAATCCCATTTGGTTATGGATAAGGTATAATCCTTTTAAAATGCTAAATTTGACTTGCTAATATTCTATTGAGGATTTTTGATATAATCTTTTTAAGATATTAATAATTTTTTAACTTGCAAAGTGAGGTTGTTGGTTTGAATTCTTCCAAGGGCTCAATGTCTTGTCTATTCCACTATATTTGCAGCCCCTAGGGATGTGTTGTGGATTCTCCATTTTCTTCCTTCCTTCCTTTTTTTCTTTCCTCCTTTTAGTTCCTTTTTCTCCTTCCTTCCTGCCTTCCTTCTTTCCTTCCTTTCTCACTTCCTCTCTTCTTCCCTCCCTTCTTCCCTCCCTTCTTCCCTCCCTTCTTTCCCTCCTTTTCCCCTTCTTTCCTCCCTCCATTTCTCTCTCATTCTTTCCCTTTTACCCTCACTTTCTTCCTTCATTTCTCTCTCCTTTCTTTGTCTCTTTCTCTCTTCCTTTTGAGACAGGCCTGCTCTGTTGACAAGGCTGGAATACAGTAATGAAATCACAGATCATTGCAGCCTAAAATTCCTGGGCTCTAGAGATTCTCCATCCTCAGTCTCCTGAGTAGTTGAGACTTTGGGTGTGTGCTACCAAGCCCTGCTAATTTTCTTTTAAGAAAAAGAACTTGCTATCTAAAACTTGATCTAAAATTTCTGGCCTTAAGCAATCTTTTCACTTCAGACTTCTGAGTTGCTGGGCTTACAGTTCGGAGCCACAGGACCCAGTTGTGTTGTGGATTTTTAATGATTGCATGTTAAGTTAATAAAACCAACCATCCTTCTAAACACCCTGGCTGTTGTTTTCTTATTTATTTATATATTTGTTTTTGAGATTGAGTCTCACTCTGTCACCTAGATGGGAGTGCAGTGACACAAATGACACAACCTCAGCTCACTGCAACCTGAGCCTCCTGGATTAAAGCGATTTGCCTGCCTCAGCCTCCTGATTAGTTAGGATTACAGGCACCTGCCACCATGCTCCGGGTTTTGCCATGTTGGCCAGGTGGGCTTAAACCCCAAACTTCAAGTGATTCACCCACCTCAGCCTCCTAAAGTGCTATGATTACTGCACCCAGAACTGGCGATTATTTCCAAAATGCCTTGACCATTCTTGTCAAATTTGAGAAACAGAAGGGAAAGTAAGTAAAGGGAAGAAATAGTTTTTGTTTGTTTGTTTTTTAAGCAGAAAAAATGTTATTTCTATCAAATTGAGAAGTATGAACCTTCAAGCAAGATAATCAAAATAATCAATAATACAATTAACAGTTAGGATAGCATATGCAAATCAGACTGGAAGTTTAGATACTTTGAAGCACATACACCAAAATTAAGATGGCCACAACTGTCCCGCCAAGGAAAAGCACTCTGACTCATCCTAAATACATGACTTCTGGGAAAGTTGAGTGGACATTTCACAGGACAGTAAACCAAATGACAGGTTGTCATTGGGTTACAGAAGTGAACTGAGCTTGAGAGGGATCACAATTTCCCCAGAGATCTGTTCATCTCAAAAACAAGAATATATAAAAATCAGTAGTACAAATTCTCATAAAACTAGAAAAGCCCTCTAAGCCGTAGTATCCTTGGAGCTTACATAAAGACAGAGTTTTCATTTTCTTCCCTTTACTCTTGCCTTTACTTCCTTTTAAAGAGTTTTCATTTTTCTTCCCATACTCCAGGAAAGGTTGGCCAAGCTACAACATTTATACCAGTGCAGATTCACCTTAAGGATCCCACTTCTTTTTCTAGCCAGAAGCAATATACCCTAAAGCCAGAAGCTAGAAAATGGCTAGAAGCCATCACTAATCATCTAAAAGAACAAGGCATCCTTAGGACCTGCAACAGGTCCTGCAACATCCCAATATTAGGAGTACAGAAACCCAATGGGGAATGGAGGCTTGTTTAGGACCTCTGTCCAATTAACCAGCTCAACCAGGATTCCTAATTCTTATACATTGCTAATTCAGATTCCTGAGGGAACTGAAGTTTTCATTGTTCTAGGCCTAAAAGTTGCCCTTTTCCACATACTATTATACCATGACTCCCAATACTTGTTTGTCTTCAAGGACCCCCTCAACAGACCACCCAGTTAACTTTGATTGTGCTGCCTGAGAGATGCTGAGACAGTCCTCACTTGTTTGATCGTGCATGGTCATGAGACATCTGTGAGTTCTCTCATCCTAGTTTAAAATTTTACAACATATTGATGACATACTCCTTGTACCTCAACCTAGGGGGCTTCTCAGGAAGGCACTAAAGCTTTTTTAATTTTCTTTCTCTCTTTCTTTCCTTCTTTTCCTTCTCTCTGCCTCTCTGTCTCTGTCTCTCTCTCTCTCTTTCTCTCTCTCTCTCTCTCTCTCTCTCTCTCTCTCTCTCTCTCTCTGTTTCTCTCCTCTCTTTCTCTTTCTTTCCTTTCTCCTCTTTCTTGTTTAAGACAGAGTGCAGTGCAGTGGCGTGTGCTCAGCTCACTACAATATCTGCCTCCTGCGTGCAAGTGATTCTCCTGCGTCAGCCTCCCAACTAGCTAAAACTACAGGCCCATGCCACCCAACTAATTTTTGTATTTTTAGTGAGACGAGGTTTCACCATGTTGCCCAGGATCATCCTTATCTCTTGACCTGGTAATCTGCTTGTCTTGGCCTCCCAAACTACTGGGATTACAGGTGGGCCACTGCTCCCAGACCAATTCTTAATTTTATAGCTGACAGAGGGTATAAAATTTCAAATTCTAAGGCTTGGTTTTGTCAAACCTCAGTGAAGTACCTAAGCTTTGTCTAGTCAAAGGGAAGGAGAACACTGCATGAAGAGAGGATTAAGCCTCTCTCTTCCTTCAAACAGCTAAGGAGATTTTTTTTGTTTAAAGCCTTTTTCAGATTGTGGATACCTCGATTTGGTTAAATAGCTCACTGCTTATATCAATGTGTTAAAAAAAACTCAAGCAGTTAAACTTATTCTTTGACCTGGGAACTTGACGCCCAGAAACCCCTTAATAGGCTTTAGAAAGCATGCTTTACTTAATGCACCTTTCCCCAGTCTTCCCACTGGAAAGGCATTCAATCTTTATGTCTCAGAACGGAAAAGACTAGCCTTGGAAATTTCAACTCAGGCCTGAGGTACAGCCCAGCAGCCGGTCAGTTACTAAGCAAGAAGCTTGATCCAGGGCTAAAGGATGTCCATCTGGTGGCTAAAGGATAGCCAGTCTGTCTCTGAGCAGTTGCTGTGGTGGCTTTACTTGTGCCAGAAGCCACCAAGTTAACCACGGGGAATAACTTGACTGTTTATACTCCACATATCATAGGAGAACCGCTATCTTTCAAAGAGAGTCTCTGGATAATACGCAAATTGCCTTCTCAAATATCAAGCTTTCCTAGTAGAGAGATCTACCATCCAGTTAAAAACATACCTTGGCTAAACCCTGTCACTTTCCTTCCAGGGAAAACTGAAGAACCTGAATATGATTGTGAATAGATAGTGGTGAACATCTATGCAGCTAGGGAGAAACTCAGATAAAATCTTCTAGAAAATTCAGAGTAGACGCTCTTTACAGAGTGAAGTTCCTTTGAGAACAAGTCAGGATATGCAGTAGTCACCCAGGATGACATAGTTGGAAGCATGCCTCTCTCACTGGGTACTAGCGCTGAACTAGCTGAGCTAGTCTGTCTCACAAAAGCATTTGAATTAAACCCTTAAGAAAAGACAGTAAACGTTTATACTGATTCTAAGTATGCTTCCCTCATTCTTCATGCCCATGCTGCTATCGGGGAAAAAAAAACAAAACACTTCCTCATGGCCTATATCATTTAACTTTATACCATAAGGAAATAGACTGTTATCTTCAGTTCTTCTTCCCTGGAAGTGACAGTAATGCACTGTAGAGGACATTAAAAGGGGATTGATGTCATAACCAAGGGACAAAGACTGGCAGATCAAGTAGCCAAATCAGCAACAAAAAGATCCAAGAGACCTGACACACATGACACCCATCTAATCTGGGAGACCTCTATAAGAAAAATAAGATCTCAGTATTCTTCCACAAAGATAGAATGGGACTCCTTCAAGGAGACACTTTCACTTGAAAGTGAAAGGAGACAATCAGCACTTGAGATGATTACAATTAGAGGATAGCAAACTCCACTTGGTAGCATTCACTCAGTCGAAAGTTGTTAAAGTCAACCACCAAAACTTTTACCTATGTAATGACAAAACTTATTGATGTGCCCAAAGATCACTTTTATTGGAAAGTGTACTAACAGCAACCAAACAGATTGTTAGTAATTGTGAAACAAGCCCTAATTTCCTGAATAGGTGGCTCCTTCCTCAACTCCTGAATTCAATGGATAGGGAATTATTGTAGGAAAACTGGCAGATAGACTTTACTCATATGTCTCAAAGTAAAAGGCATTCCACATCTTTCAGTATAGGTAGATAATGAGAAAAAATTTTTGCAGTTTACCCATCTGTCAAAGGGCTGATATCCAGAATTTACAAAGAACTCAAACAGATTTACAAGAACAAAACAAGCCCATACAAAAGTGGTCAAAGGATATGAACAGACACTTTACAAAAGAAAACATACATGAGGGCAACAAACGTATGAAAACATGCTCATCATCACTGGTCATTAGAGAAATGCAAATCAAAACTACATTGAGATACCATCTCAAGCCCGTTAGAATGGCGATCATTAAAAAATCTGGAGGCAACAGATGCTGGAGAGGATGTGGAGAAATAGGAACACTTTTACACTGTTGGTGGGAGTGTAAATTAGTTCATCCATTGTGGAAGATGGTGTGGCGATTCCTCAAGGACCTAGAAATAGAAATTCCATTTGACCCAGCAATCCCATTACTGGGTATAGATCCAAAGGATTATAAATAATTCTACCATAAAGACACATGCACATGAATGTTCATTGCAGCACTGTTTACAATAGCAAAGACCTGGAACCAACCCAAATGCCCATTGATGATAGATTGGACAGGGAAAATGTGGCACATATACACCATGGAATATTATGCAGCCATCAAAAACCATGAACTCCTGTCCTTTGTAGGGGACATGGATGAACCTGGAGACCATCATTCTCTGCAATCTGTCACAAGAACAGAAAATGAAATACCACATGTTCTCACTCATAAGTGGGTGTTGAACAGTGAGAACACATGGAAACGGGGAGGGGAGCATCACACACTGGGGTCTCTTGGGGGTAATATGGGACGGACAGTGGGAGGTGGGGAGTTGGGGAGAGATAGCATGGGGAGAAATGCCAAATATAGGTGAAGGGGAGGAAGGCAGCAAATCACACTGCCAAGTGTGTACTGATGCAACAATCTTGCATATTCTTCACATGTACCCCAAAACTGAAAATGCAATTAAAAGAAACCCCCCCCGCAAAAAAAAAAGAGAAAAGATAATCATGGTTTTTGTCTTTGCTCCTGTTTATGTGGTGAATTATGTTTATAGACTTCCATATGTTGAACCAGTCTAGCATCCCCGGGGTGAATCCTACTTGATCATCGTGGATAAGCTTTTTGATATGCTGTTGCAATCAGTTTGCCAGTATTTTGTTGAAGATTTTTGTATCTACGTTCATCATGGACATTGGCCGGAAGTTTTCTTTTCTTGCTGAGTCTCTGCCTGGTTTTGGTATCAGGATGATGTTGGTCTCATAAAATGATCTGAGAAGGATTCCCTCTTTTTGGATCGTTTGGAATAGTTTCAGAAGGAATGGTACCAGCTCCTCTTTGTATGTCTGGCAGAATTCGGCTGTGAACTCATCTGGAGGTGGGCTTTTTTTTGTTTGGTAGGCTCTTACTTGCTGCCTTTACTTCAGCCTTTGTTATTGGTTTATTCAGGGTTTCAGCTTCTCCCTGGTTAAAGCTTGGGAGGATGCAATTGTCCAGGAATTTATCCATTTCTTCCAGGTTTACTAGTTTATGTACATAATAATAGTTTTGTAATAATTTCTGATGATGGTTTGTATTTCTGTGGAATCTGTGATGATATCTCCTTTACTATTTTTTATTGCATATATTTAATTATTCTCTCTTTTATTAATCTGGCTAGTAGTCTCTTTTGTTGACATTTTTTAAAAAACCAGCTCCTGGGTTTATTGATTTTTTGAAGGGTTTTCTGTATCTCTATCTGCTTCAGTTCTGCTCTGATCTTAGTTATTTCTTGTCTTCTGCTAGGTTTTGAGGTTTTTTGATCTTGCTCCTCTAGCTCTTTAAAAATTTTGATGATAGGGTGTCAGTTTTGGATCTCTCCACTCTTCTCATGTGGACATTTATTGCTATAAATTTTCCTCTAGACACTGCTTTAAATATGTCCCAGAGATTCTGTTATGTTGTGTCTACGTTCTCACTGATTTTGAAGAACATGTTTATTTCTGCCTTTATTTCATTGTTTATCCAGTCAACATTCAAGAGCCAGTTGTTTCGTTTCCATGAAGCTGTGCAGTTCTGAGTTAGTTTCTGAATTCTGAGTTCTAACTTGATTGCACTGGTTCTTTTGTGTTTGCTGAGGAGTGATTTACTTCCAATTATGTGGTCAGTTTTTGAGTAGGTGTGGTGTGGTACTGAGAAGAATGTATATTCTGTGGATTTTTGGTGGAAAGTTCTGTAAATGTCTATTAGCTTTCCTTGGTCCAGGTCTGAATTCAAGTCCTTGATAACCTTGGTAATTTTCTCTCACGTTGATTTGTCTAATATTGACAATGGGGTGTTAAAGTCTCCCACTGTTATCGTGTGGGAGTCTATGTCTCTTTGTAAGTCATTAAGAACTTGCATTATGGGTGCTCCTGTATTGGGTGCATATATATTTAGGATCGTTAGCTCTTCTTGTTGCATCAATCCTTTTACCATTATGTAATGTACTTCTTTGTTGCTTTTGATCTTTGTTGCATTAAAGTCTTTTATATCAGAGATGAGAATTGCAACTCCTGCTTTTTTTCTCTCTCTCTCCATTTGCTTGGTTAATCTTCCTCCATCCCTTTATTTTGAGCCTTTGTGTATTCTTTCATGTGGGATGGGTTTCCTGGATACAGCACATAAATGGGTTTTGGCTTTTTATCCAATTTTCCAGTCTGTGTCTTTTGATTGGGGCATTTAGTTCATTTCCATTTAGGCTTAATATTTTTATGTGTGAATTTGATTCTACCATTTTGATGCTAGCTGGCTGTTTTGCCCATTATTTAATGCAGTTTCTTGATTGTGTTGATGCTCCTTATCACTTGATATGTTTTTGGAATGGCTGGCACTGGTTGTTCCTTTCTATATGTAGTGCCTTTTCAGGAGCTCTTGTAAAGCAGGCCTGGTGGTGATGAAATCTCTGAGAACTTGTTTGTTCATAAAGGATTTTATTTTTCCTTCACTTATGAAGCTCAGTTTGGCTGGATATGTAATTCTGGGTTGAAAGTTCTTTTCTTTAGGATGTGGAATATTGGCCACCACTTTCTTGTGGCTTGTAGGGGTCTGCTAAAAGATCTGCTGTGAGTCAGATGGGCTTCCCTTTGTGGGTAACCTGTCCTTTTTCTCTGGCTGCCCTTTGCATTTTCTCCTTCATTTCAACCATGGTGAATCTGATGATTATGTGCCTTGGGGTTGGTTGTCTTGAGGAAAATCTTTGTGGTGTTTCTGTATTTCCTGGACTTGAATATTGGCCTGCCTTGCTAGGTTGGGGAAGTTTTCCTGGATAATATCCTAAAGAGTATTTCCAGCCTGGATTCATTCTCTTGATTCATTCAGGTACACCTATCAAATGTAGATTAGGTCTTTTCACATAGTCCCATATTTTTTGGAGACTTTGTTCAGTTCTTTTTACCTTTTTTTCTCTAATCTTGCCTTCTCGTTTTATTTTATTGAGTTGATCTTCGACCTCCGATATCCTTTCTTCTGCTTGGTCAATTTGAGTGTTGAAAGTTGTGTATGCTTCCTGAAATTCTTGTGTTGTGTTTTTCAACTCCATCAATTCACTTATATTCCATTCTAAGTTGTTTATTCTCATTTGCATTTCATCAAATCTTTTTTCACGGTTCTTAGTTTCTTTGCCTTGGGTTAGAATGTTGGGAGTTCTTTTAGCTCCCAGAAGTTCTTATTACCTACCTTGTGAAGCCTGATTCTGTCAATTCATCACACTCATTCTTCATCCAGGCTTGTTCCCTTGCTCGTGAGGAATTGTGATCCCTTGTAGGAGGGGAGGTGTTCTGGTTTCTGGTGTTTTCATTGTTTTTGCACTGGTTTCTTCTCATCTTTGTGGATTTATCCACCTGTCATCTTTGTAGTTGTTGGCTTTCAGATTGGGTCTCTGAGTGAACGTCCAGTTTGTTGATGATGAAGTTATTTATTTCTGATTCTTAGTTTTCCTTCTAACAGTCAGGCCCCTATGTTATAGGACTGCTGAGGTCCACTCCAGGCCCTGCTTGCCTGGGGATCACCTGCAGTGGCTGCAGAACAGTAAGGGTTGGTATCAGTTTCTTCTTCTGCTATCTTTGTCCCAGAAGGATGCCTGCCAATGTCAGTCTGTGCTCTGCTTTATGAGGTGACTCTTGGGATACACAGGGGTCTAGGAGGTGCTTGAGGAGACAGTCTGTCCTTTATAGGAGCTCAAGTGTTGAGCTGTGAGTTCCACTGTTCATTCAGAGCTGCTGGGCATGTACGTTTAAGTCTGCTGCAGCAGAACTCATTAACCGCCCCCCACGTTTTTTTCCCCCCAGGTGCTGTGTCCCAGGGAGTTAAGGCTTTATTTTTGAGTTTCTGTTGTGCTGATGCCTTTTTTCAGGGCTGCCCTGCCCAAGGAGGCAGCCTCATCACTGTCTGCCTGTAGAGGCTTTGTTGAGCTGCTGTGGGTTCGGCCCAGCTGGCCTGCGAACTTCCCTGCAGTCCTTTTTATATGGGTATAGTTAGAACTGCCTCTGCAATGGAGGCCCACCTGTGTAATGATGGACTCTCTCTGTAATGGCGGACTGCTTAGGCTATGACGGGCTGCCTCAGCAATAGCAAACTACCTCTGTAGTGGCGGCCTGCCTTGGTAATGGCATTTGCCCCTCCCCCACATCTGAGGTCCAGCTGTGCTTGCTGTGAAACTCTCAATCCAGAGCATTTCTGATTGCTGTTTTTTTGTGGGGTGGGATCAGCTGAGCCTGATCACCTGGCTCTGTGCCTCAGAGCCCTGTTTTTTTTTTTTTTTTTTTTTAGTTGAATGGTCAACTTTGTCTCCCATGTGTTCCAGTTGCTTATTGAAAAGGTGCCAGGATTTGTGTGAATTCCCATGCATCGACCCACTGTGCTACCTGAAATAGCCATGCTGCGATTTGTGGTGCTTTTTTGCCCAGGAATCTCCTGGTCTGGCTGCGTCTTTCAGTCCCACCCCCCTTTTCTTTGAGACAGAGTTTCGCTCTTGTTGCCCAGGTTGGAGTGCAATGGCGTCATCTCGGCTCACCTCAACCTCCGCCTCCTGGGTTCAGGCAATTCTCCTGCCTCAGCCTCCCAAGCAGCTGGGATTACAGGCACGCGCCACCATGCCCAGCTAATTTTTTTGTATTTTTAGTAGAGATGGGGTTTCACTGTGTTGACCTGGATGGTCTCGATCTCTTGACCTCGTGATCCACCCGCCTCAGCCTCCCAAAGTGCTGGGATTACAGGTGTGAGTCACCGCACCTGCTCCTCAGTCCCCTTTTTAATCAGTTGAATCGGTGGGTCTGTCTCCCAGGATGTCCAATCACCAGGTAAATCAGTGCCCAGACCCATATATTTTGTACAGAGAACTGCCACGCTGGGGTGCCGGCAAAACAGCCGTGCTGGCCAAAACAGCTGTGATGGCAACCTGTGGGGCTCCTCCACCTGGGAATCTCCTGGTCTGTGGGCAATAAAAATCCGTCTGGAAATGCAGCGTCCACTCACCCTCCATACTTTCGCTGGGAGCTGCAATCCCGAGCTGCTCCTAATTGGCCATCTTGGATCCATAATTTATTACATTTCTAATTTAAATTGTGGCACACTTATAAAACATAAATCTGCCATTGTAATAACTTTTAAGTGTGTGATTCAGTGGCATGAATTACAGACATAATATTGCATAACTGTCACCACTAATTATTTTCAAAAATATTTTTAATTACCCAAATTAGAAACTCTGTAACTAGTAAGCAATAACCCTTTATTACCTTCTCCATTCAGACCCTGGCAAATCTCTAATCTAATTTCTGTCTTCATGCATTTGCTAGTTATTATAGACATTTCATCTAAGTGAAATCAGATAGTATAGCTCTTTTTATGAGTGGCTTTTTCACTTGTGTTTTAAACATTTATTCATATTGTAACATGTAGAGAAAACACTGCTTTTTTATGGGAGATAATATTCCAAAACTCTTTGACTTCTATATTTAGAAATGTATCACCTCTCACAGAATTGTGGCGTTTAAGACCAGTGTGTAATTTTATTTATATGATAAACATATTGTGGTTGTTAGCTTATAGCATTACTACGATATTGTCAACTTTTAGTGTTAGTTCACAAAGTAAGTTTCAGGGTTGTGCTTAACTCTGCATTTCTTTAAAAAAAACAACAACAAAAAACAAAGCAAAACAAACAAACAAACAATCCTCTGTTGGACACTAAGAATAAGATCTCTTTAAAATAATAAAACTTAAAAATTGTTTTAAAAATTCTTGAAAATAATAATGCTAGTAAGTTGCAAGGTGTTTCTATGACAGTAATAATTACCCTTTTTGTAAGAATCAGATCTCGTTAATCTAATAACATTAGCAGGCAGTTGAAAATGCAGATATGTTACCAGAACAGTGTTCTGATCCAGACTCCAAAAGAGGGTTCTTGGACTTTCTGAAAGGAAGAATTTGGGGTAGGTTCAAACTCAGCCATAGGAATATGCTGAGTCCCCATATTCCTTGGAGAATAATAAAGGTTTACAGCAGTAGGCTATGGTGAAAGATCTCTCTGTACAAATTTTATCACTGTACACAGTAATATTCTCCTAATTATGTTATATTACCAGTCATTTTTAGATAATCTGCTGTTTCAGAAGCCCCTCCATCTTACCACCAAAAAACAAAATCACAACATAGAAGGTTCACTACACTTTAAAGCATAAAAATAATCTCAGCTGGCAACTTGTTTTTGTCTCCACACCCAAAATTATCCTTCTGTTTACCGGAGAGTCCTTCCCTTGTTTGGGTATTGTCACCAAATCACAAAATAAATGTTGGCTAGTAGTGGTGGCTCATGCCTGTAACCTAGAACTTTGGGATGCCAAGCCAGGTATATATGAAGTCAGGAAATTGAGACTATCTGGCTAACATGTTGAAACCCCTTCTCTACTAAAATTACAAAAATTAGCCGGGTATGGTGGCAGGGACCTGCAATCCTAGCTACTCTGGAGGCTTAGGCAAGAGAATTGCCTGAACCCTGGAGGCAGAGGTTGCAGTGAGCTGAGATTATGCCATTGCACTCCACCCTGGCACAGTGGAAGATTCTGTCTCCAAAAAAAAAAAAAAAAGAAGGAAAAGATATGTTAGTCTGTGGGACAAGTGAATTTCATTAAACTTTCTGAAATTTTGTCCTCTGAGAATTTCTTTTCTTTTTTTATTTCTCTTTCTTTCTTCCCCCCTCTTTTTATTTCTCTTTCCTCCATTCCACTCTCCCTCCCTCCCTCCTTCTTTCTTCTTCCCTTTTGTCCTTCTCTCTCTATTAATTCATTTATTTTGAGGCATGGTGTCACCCTGTTGCCCAGGCTGGAGTACAGTGACATGATCTGAGCTCACTGCAACTTCCAGCTCCTAAGTGATTCTTGTGCCTCAGCCTCTTAGGTAGCTGGGACTACTGGTATGCACCACCATGCCCAGCTAACTTTTGTATTTTTTGTAGAGACAAGGTTTTGTCATGTAGAGACATAATTTTGCCACGTAGGCTGATCTTCTTCTCACCACCCATCTAAGCTTCCCACAGTGATAACAGTCTCAAGCCATTGTGCCCCACCAAAAATTTCTTTTACTATGCTTTTTGTTCTGACCTTTATTCCAGTATGATTTTGGTTGTCTAAGCATGTTATTTATTTGCATCATTTCAGTTTATCCCAGTAATATCTATAATGACAGTTAGCATTATTTCAGCTTCTTAAATGTCTCAATATTACACATGGATAGTAAGAGACTTGGAACCACCGAGTAGTGAAAAAAGACAAATACAATGTAGGAAAATCTAAAGTAGGAATGATTGCTGAATAAAAGTTATTTGAGGTGCTGTGAAAGTTTGTTCACTTATGTATCTACCTTAAGCGTGTAACTTTATCTTTTTTAGACTAAATGCATTCTAAAACAAAAGTTTCTCTTTTTATTTCCCAATTTGAACTCCTGTCATAATATAGTACTTAACAAACCACACTAGCTGTCTGGACTTGAGCATGTGTAGAATAACTGAAAATAGAAAACTGCTATACTTATACATATATGTATGCATAATATATATAACCTTTTGAGGTACTCTGGTTGCAATATCTGCATTTCAACACTACTCAAAAGTAAAATAAGGCCCAGAGACAGGGTAGTCATTATGTACTATTTATTGCTAATTTTCATATACAAATGACAGCTGTCAGAATCCACAACCTCTGAATATCAGAGGCTCATGTTTACCTTGGTCGATACACAAAGGAAATAAGTGAGGCCAAAAATGCAGTTTAACAGTGTTCCATAGTATGAATTTTATATATGAACTGGAATAGGCCTGAGGTCTTCAAGCCTAGTTTCTCAAGATATTTTGTAAACTTGTGCTAGCAGTTTTGAATATCACAATGATTGGCAAGGGGGCTGCTGACATGTTATAGACACAGCTCAGGGTGTTAGATGTCCTGTCATGCAGGGACATTTACAACAGAAAATAATTTTGTTAGGATCTAAACCCATAACAACACTTTACACATAAACTCAAAAGTATTTTCTGGCTGGGTGGAGTTTCAGTGTCACTTTGGGAAGCCAAGGCAGGTGGATGCCTTAAGCCAAGAAGTTTGACCCCGGCCTGGGCAACATGATGAAACACCTTCTCAATTAAAATAAAAAAATACAAAAAACTAGACTGCCATGACAGGTGGTGTGCAACTCTAGTCCCAGCTACTGGGAGGCTGAGGTGGATTACCTGAGGTGTATGTTGCAGTGAGCCAAGATTCCACCACTGCACTCCAGCCTAGATGAAGAAGTGAGATCCTACACCAAAACAAAAGCAAACAAACAAAAACAACATATATAATTTAAACATACAGAAATTGTTTTTTTCCCCCCAAGAAGGCAATGACTGTATAAATTTATATTTTGTTTTTTAATTCTGTTTATATTTGCAGCTAAATTAGGGAACCAGTTGTGTATTTTTCAGTGTCATTGTGGAGGTCATTTATGTGCTAAAAATATTTTATTATAAATAATTCTTTAAATTTTATTACAATTAAGTTTGTTAGGGGCAAGAGGGGCAGCATTGTGCATTGTTGAGTTTATTTTTTCAGAAGGGAGAGAGAAAAGGAAGGTCGAAAATGGAGAAAGCCAGTAAATTTATTTTATATCATGTATGGGTTTAACTTAGAATGGTAAAGGTGTTGACACAAAAAATGTTATAAAAAATCTAGCTGGAATTTTTGAATTGCCAAAGCAGTAAAGCAACTTCACTGTGGGAACACTTAACAAAATGTGTATGTTCTAATCACTTTGAATGTTTTAATTTTAAATTCGGAACAGCAAAAATATTTGTGATAATGTTCTGATAATGAGGGTATTTGAATTTTAGCACTAGGAAACCCTTTGAAGGATAGTGTAAAACCTGTTTATTTAATTTGATTTCGCTGAGAGTTTAGAGGGAAGAAGTGTTTGTAAATCCACGTACATGACTACAGCCAGAGATCCAGTACGATGAGGTTTTTTTTTTTCTTTTTCTTTTTGTCTGTCTGCTTAATCTGTCTGCTGAATCTGGACTAGTGGACTGAGAATTTTCCAAGAAAAGTATCTCCTAGGGCAAAAGACTGTTTCATATCCATTGCAGCCACCTGTAAGTTGTTCTGAACGTGGGACAGCTGTAATGTAGATCTTTCAGCAGGCCTATCCTCCTCAATCCTGATTGAGACAATCAAAAGAATCTTTCACGATCTCATGGTTAGGCTGGCTTTGGAGACGCAAAATACCATTGGTTAACTTAGGTCGCAGTGCGCTGGAAAAAACAAGGGACCTATGCCAGTGTGCGTTAAGGGCCTAGGTCCCTGGGAGGGTGTATTATTACCAATGTCATTCAGTATATAATTGTTTCACTGTTTGCTCAAAACGGGAGACCTCAGGTAGTGTGTGTTAAGGGACTACGACATCTGGTAGGTGTGTTATCAGCAGCGTCATTCAGGATATAATTGTTTCCTCATCCTGTGACGCTAAGGTCGTATGCTAATAAAGCGCAGACACACAGCTAGGAAAACTTAGAGGGTTTTGGGTTCCTAGCTGAACCGCGGCAGCCTAAGTAAGTCAAGCCCGTAAAGTATCTGGCAGGAGGTACATGCTTTCCTCAGGTGCAGTAATTCACGTCCTGTACCTGGGGATTGTATTCAAACACCGTGAATCGCTCACTTAAAATGGTCACTGCGCCTGACACCTGGGATTCCGTGACCCTGATCCGTTTCCGCTTGAGGTTTGACTAGTAAGAGATTGAATGAAGGCTGTCAAAGGTAGGCGACGGCTAGTTAGAATGGGCAGATTTTAGAAAACTTCCAAGATTTTTGGAAGTAAAAGGGCAGAGAGCGCTTAAGGAAGAAAAGTTCAGGGTGGGGAAAAGGGAGGGAGACAGAGTTAGGTGTACGTATAGCTACTATGCTTAAGATTTCCCAAGGGGAAAAAGGCAAAAGACAACTTGCGGCTAGTTGCCCAGAAATCAAAAACACTGTGAGATGGCGGGTATAAGAAAGATATGGTGAATTTTTAGAGTCTTTGGGACTTGACTACCTGAACCCGCGATCTTACTATTAAATAAACGCGGCTTAGGCGCAAGGAAACGTACCAATGAAGGCATCGGTCGGGGATGAGGGGGTGGAGTCAACGAGGACGCACGTCTTGCGTGCTGATGTAGGCTGTAGGAGGGGCCATTTTAAGACGGAGTCTAAGCAGTGGCTTTCCGGTGAGAGCTCCGATATTCGGTCTCACCTTAAGTGGAGTATCCGAGTTTTCGCTTCTTTTTAGGGATGAGTCATGTGCTGGTGAAAAACGACCCTGAATTGGACCTGCAGGTAAGTCGAAATAAGCGTACCGACGCTTTCTACGGGGACATTTTCGTTGGCTTACATTAGTTTGTGGCGCATTACTAATTGGTATTTCAGTTTCATAGCTTTTAGGGTTCGGGTATTGTGCTCGGTCCTATATATGACAGCCCACGTACGGGAGACCGGACGGTGGCCACAGCGTGAAGGGTGGTGTTTACGCGGTATTCTCCTAGGGTAGTGGGCCGCCCGCAATGGCGGCTTCTGGGCGTGCATGAGCGGTCCCGCGGAGACGCGCATGTGCGACCACTGACCGGTTAGTCAACAGGGGCGGGGAAGGCGGCGGTTCGCAAAAAAGGGACTTTTTTTTTCCAGTCTAGCGGTTAGACCTTCACGAGGCGCCCGTGACATATGCACGGAAGTCTCGTTTAGGCAGAAAGTGCATGCAGGCCACCCAGTCACTGTGTGTAGCGAGGACAAAGAGTATGGTGTTGGCTCCGGCGAGTGGCCACAGTCTTGGATGCGGTTGTATGAGTTGAGTAGCGCTGTGGTCCTTGCAGGGGCCGGGCCTATGGAATTCTTGAAGGCGAGTGACTATGAAGCCCAGGGAAACAAGCGTCCTGTATCTTGTTTTGCCCGCTTCCCTTACGGATGGAGCAACCGCTGACCGGATGCTGAGCGTGCCGGGTCCGCGTTTCCGGTGTGGCAGTTTTGTGACGTAGAAGAACCTGAAACCGACAGCGGCGAGGGGAGGGCGAATGGCCGCCACCTGCTTCTCTTGACCTGCCTTAGAAAGAATGGAAAGCAGAGGCCAGCGGGAAGACACCTTGAAGGTTAGGGATCCAGGATTGCGCTACACCCCTTTCTTAACTCGGAGAGCCACTGGATAGCCGGCTAGCCGAAAACTGTGCGCCTTTTGTGTAGTATTGTGCCTTTGCGTTAGGCGATACGGGAACTAGGCCCGTAGGAGATTAACCGGTTGATTCGCGGGACAGGTTATTTGTGGTTTACTCTCTTTTTACCGCAGAAGGAATGTTGATATAGGTCTAACTCTGTTTCCATTAAGGGCAGATCCTTTACCTTTGAAGTCTGCCCGACGACGGGGCAGGATATGTGGTGTACGTGTGAGATCAGGCTCCTATACCGTGTCAGGAACCTACTGCAGTTTGCACTGCAGTGCTTCGGACCCTTATGCCTGCATTTTTGCCTCCCACGCCTGGGGGAGAGAATGAATAAAGGATAAAGCTTAGGTGCGGTTTGAGGGATTTAACGGTCTGCCTTTTGAGATAGTTTTTCACTGCGTCGTATTAAGGCCTGCAACTTACTGATTCTTAATATGTTAAATAGACCGTAGAAACAGAGAACTAAGGAATAGAGAATTCGGCGGTACGAGTTTACAATGTTTTCTATGTAACTGGCAACACTTAACTCTTGATAAAGCGTACTGTCTACTTCGCTAGAATTAAGTAGTAACCAGATTCAGATGGCGAAGTTTTAAAATACAGTATCTTAATCGATGATGCATTTAATTTGATAGTATCTTGAACTTTCAATACATATGTAAGCGTGTTATGGCGTAGAAGGTTTGTTCAGAGAGGTGACAAAGTTGCTCTGGGCGTTGCACTTGTTTCTTGCAACCTATTTTGACGTAGGTGATTGTCCGCCCCCCCCACCGCCACGCCCCCCCCACCGCCACGCCCCCCCACCGCCCGCCGCTACTGAGTACTTCTTGGTAAAGCATTATGCTGCAAGCCCATAAAGCGAAATCACCTTTTCCCCCTATAGTTTTAAAATCTAGCCGTATAAGGAGGCAGGAGTTAAGAATGGGTATGTCATTTTAGAAGCATTAAAGAAAAGATGTGTCGCTTTTTAACTTTGTCACCAAAGACCTCTGAAGTTGATGTTTAAAATGGGAGAAATGAATACTGCCACCTTCATAGAGCGTCAAACATGAAATGACAGCTGTGTAAAGCTGCACAGTACTCAAAACATAGTGAAGTTGGTTTATTATTTTAACTTTTGATGTCTAGGAATTTATCTGCCTTAAAAATAGTTGCACAGTCTTTGGCGCCAGTCGACCGTAAGGAATCTTCAAATGTTCCGGTGTCCATTTATTTTTAGGTTTAGGATATCAAGAAAACCACTGTCTTTGGGAACATTTTACTATTAACGACTGTAGCTAAATTGAATGTTTAAGTTACTGAGAAATGGATGGTAGATTTTTTTTTTTTTTTTTTTTTTTTTGTTTGGAAAGCTTTTACCATGGTAAATTGTTCAAGAAAATTTGTTTGGAGTGAATGAATTTGAACTTTGTTGGTATGAAACTGCCGGTATTCAGGTGGTGCCATTTGCATTTGTCATGGTTGATAGACTTAAGCATCTTTAAAATCTTGTCGGGTAATGCCAGGCAGTCCCAGCAGCCAAGTGTATGGTACAGGATAAGATTGGAATCCAGGTCTTCTTATTTGTCGCTTGTGATCTTATCTGTTCTTGTGTGTCAGCATGTGAGCTATTGATACCTCTTTTCTAGCTTGCGGATCTGGACCTGAACTCCTCTGAGAAACAGAGTGGAGGAGCAAGTACAGCAAGCAGTAAGTAAAACCTTTGTTTTTGGCCCAGCCTCGCTCTGTAGCCGAGGCTAGAGTGCAGGGATGCCATCTCGGCTCCCTGCAGCCTCCGCCTCCCTGGTTCAAGCGATTGTGCTGCCTCATCATCCCGAGTAGCATGGATTACGGGCGCGCCACGCCTGGCTAATATTATGAGGAGAGAGACGGGGTTTCCCCACGTTAGCCAGGATGGCCTGGATCTCAGATCTCCTGACCTGCCCACGTCGGCCTCCCAGACGACTGGGATTAGAGGGTGAGCCCATCGCTCCCCCGGCCCGAAAACTCTTTTTTAAAAACGGAGCCTTGGGCTGGGCTCGGTGGCTCAGGCCAGTAATCACAGCACTTGGGAAGGACGAGGCGGGTAGAGCCTGAGGTCAGGAGATCGAGACCAGCCTGGCCAAGGACGGTGAAACGCCGGCTCTACTAAAAATACAAAAAAATTAGCCCGGCGTGGTGGCTCGTCTCTGCACTCCCAGCTGCCTTCGGAGGTTGAGGCAGGAGGATCCCTTGACCTGGGATTCAGAAATTTCCAGAAAATTTTCACTCTCCAACTTTTCATGTGTTTTTATGGTATCTCCACTTTAATCTTTGGACATTTTAAAAAAGCCTCTTCCTGGGTAGATGATTTAGTATAGCACATAGAACCTTTTTTTCCTCTCTCTCTACGACACTGTTACGTTGGAGTAATGGCCGCGTTTAATGATCAGTGTTGATTTCATGTAGCAGTTATCTGAAATAGAGCCTTTTAAAACATGGTTATTAAATAACCACTACTAGCTACTGAAATACATTTGGTTCTCAGCGTATTTTCGAGTAAGCATTTTTTCCCCTTCATCTTGCAAAGTAGTTTCCTGTATGAAATACAGGTTTTAGAAGTTTGTTTTCCAGGACCTATCTTTTCATAGACGTTTTCTGAATAGGCAGCGTCGTGGTGATGTCATAGGCTTCTAATTTTACATTTTCTCTTTTAGAAGGACGCTATATACCTCCTCACTTACGGAACAGAGAAGCGTCTAAAGGTATGTATTTAAGGCAAGTTTGTAGATGTAACCTTTAGCAGCTCATCAAAGCCTAGGGAAAAAGAGTGACTTGAGGAAGTCTGTGAACACTTTTTGTCCCCTCCTGTGCCTCTTTTGGACTGTCTTTAGGAACTAGCACTTTCTGTCCTCGGAAAAGTTCCTCGAATGTTGAATGATGGATACTTATTGTGTCCTGTGGCAGACTGAGCCCAAAGAATTTGGGTTTGTGTCGTTAACCTACCAAGTAGGTTAACTATGGTACTGTATCTGTTGGTAACATTTATGGTGTGGTTTGAATTTGAAAGTGGCATATTTTTGCGAATGCCTTATGTCAAAGAAACTGTCTGGTGGTAAAGTTTCTGCTTGCTGCTGTCTTGAAAAGTTGCCACAGTGAAATGGTGTTTTGTTTTTCTGGACTAGTTAACAGTTGTAAAATTATCACTTTGGGCCACATTCAATGAGCTGGGGATATGTTTCAACCCAGACAACTTCATTGGAAAGGTGTTGTATGAAATGCATTAAAACACCTAGGGTTGTTTCCTATCAAATTTGTAAGGTAGAAGAGTTCATTAGAAAAGTTTAATTGGGGTGATGTTTTGAGTGCCTCACGCACATCAAAAAATTTCTAGGAGAAGGAAATGTCAGGAAAAATATTTAAAACCAAAAGGAAAGAAGCTAATGATAAAGGGGTGTGGAGTGGGTAGAGTACTTGCAGTTGACTTTGTTTTTCTCTGTTTAGTCTGTACCCTGTTTTTAAGTCTGTATGTGTTTATCAGAAGACCACTTTGCTAAGGATTGTTTTCTTTTTTCAGAGTAACTGCAGAGTTTCTTTTATCACAAGCATGCTAAGTGTTGTATCTGGCTGGAATTGCACCCGAGGTGTCTTAAGTGCCTTAAGAAGAGTTGGCAATATTTTAGTATTTGCGGGGATGGAAGAGACGTTAACCATCTAACTTCCTTAATGTGGGAAGTACTATGGGTCATTTGTCTAATACTGGATTTTTAAAAGCAGGGGAGAATGAAAAGTGACAACTTTATAAACTTGTAACTTTAAACATTTAATTAAAAGTTTGGATTAGGGAAGCCCTCCAGCAAGTTTGCTCTTGTCATTCCTTTGTCAGTTTGTAGACAATGAAAGTAGGTAATAATGAGGGTTTTTAAAACTCAAGTATAGGTTTATTCTCACTGAGGGTATTAAGATGACACAATTATGTTTGGACTCTTGGTAGGCCAGTAGTGTGTGTATGAGCGTAGCACACAGTGATGTTTGTAACAACTTAGTTTTAGTTGTTAACAGTAAAATAGAAAGTCTTGACCATCTCTGAATGCGAGATTGTGTTAAAATAACTTTATGTGAATAGTTCGAGAAACGTTGTTTTTAGGTGGTAGGATGCCATAGTGACTTAAGAAATGGGTTGTGATGTTCAAAGTTAGAGCAGTGTCAATGGGAAAACCTAATTTGCTGTATCTTTACTGTCCCCTGCCTGAAATTTTCAAAGAGTAATTAGAAATTCTCTGTCTTAATAGGCCTGACATATTTTTATCTGATTATGTAGATCTCTTCTCTTAGTTCAAGGTAATCCACAGTCCCTGAGGTAGTCTTTAGCTGGGCCTTTCCAAAATGTGTATTATACATAGCTTACGTTAAATGTTTAGGTTTAACACCTTTTGCGTTACGTTATTCAGGATTTGTCAAAGATGGATCATAGCTAGGAAACTAACAGAAGCATCGCTTGCACTAGCTACAAGTTGAGCTTAAAAGTGAGGGAGTTGGAATCCCTCCTAATCAGTCATAGCTTAAAAAAAGACATCGTAAATAATTGCATTGGAGTAGGTTTACGTGTTGGACACATAACATTTATACTTAGGGGGTGAATGAAAACAATTACTATTGTGGTGATAGTATCATAGCTGTGTTACATGCAGGCTACGTTGTTCTCAGGTCATGAGATTACTTTGCCTCATTTAATCATCTCTGGTAGAAGAACACATTAACGCTTGTAAAAATTCTGCTTATGAGACCTGTTGGTTGACCTTTGTTCCCACAAGGATAAGATAAAGGAAGACTACATGTGAAGGACCTGTTGACCTTTGTTCCCAGCAGGATAAGATAAAGGAAGACTACATGTGAAGGACTTCATATTTGGGAAGATGGAAATCGTGTAAACGTCTCATCAGCTTTCAATTTTTGCTTTTTTTATTGAAGGATTCTCTGATAAAGACAGTTCAGGTTGGAGTTGCAGCAGAGATAAGGATGCATATAGCAGTTTTGGGTCTCGAGAATCAAGAGGAAGGTCTGGTTATTTCAGTGATCGTGGAAGGTAAATCCCAGCTTGTGTGTTTATACAGTAGCAGTTTAGGAATCTTAATTTGGCAAGTTCTCATTCTTCATACTTACACTGGTCCTTGAGCATATCTTTAAGAGACTACTCATGGATTTAAAGCAGAGTGATAGTTTATCATTGCTCTGTTGGCACTGAGAGTTCTTTACTAAAAGTAGTTTATTAATTTAGACGAATATACTATTTGACACAATGAAGTCTGTTTCAACTTAAATGATACAGTCTGCGACAGCTTTAAATGCTTCGTGTGTGTGCGTGCATGCGTGCGTGCGTGTTTCTTGAGACAGAGTCTTGCTCTGCTGCCCAGGCTGGAGTGCAGTGGCACGATCTGGGCTCATTGCAGCCTCCACCTTCTGGGTTCAAGTGATTCTCCTGCGTCAGTCTCCCAAGTACCTGGGACTACAGGCGCCCACCACCTGGCCGGCTAATTATTCTTTTCTTGGTAGAGACAGGACCGGGTGGGTTGGCTTATGCCTGTAATCACAGCACTTTGGGAGGGCGAGGTGGCAGGATCACAAGGTCAGGAGTTCGAGACCAGCCTGACCAACACGGTGAAACCCCATCTCTACTAAAAATAGAATGATTGGATGGGTATGGTGGAATGTGCCTGTAGTCCCAGCTACTCAGAAGGCTGAGGTAGGAGAGTCACTTGAACCCAGGAGACAAAGGCTGCTCTGAGTTGAGACGGCACCACTGCACTCCAGCCTGGGTGGCAGAGCAAGACTCCATCTCAAAACAAACAAACAAACAAACAAACCCTAATAATTGAATTTAATCCTGTCTTGCTTTTCAGAAACAGGAATAAAACTCTAAGAAAAATGTTCTCTTGTCACATGTCTTCTACTTTTTTATATCTAAAAATGTTATATCTAAAAAATTTCATGTGTTATTCCTGCTTTCCTGCCAGTAAATATATTTAGATGATACCAGTAAATATGTTTAGATGGTACTGTCTTAAATGAAGATGTAAAGTATGCACTAGTTGTAAGTATCTAAACCTAATTCTTAGCATGCGATGTCTAAGCTGTGTAATTTTATAAAAATTTTTATAATTTTCTTAAGAACGAAGACACAGATTACACATAAGCGCTGGTTAATTAGAGGGGCTTATTTCACACGAGGTAAACACTGAGTTGCTGACATCGTTTAAGGGTGGTTGTGTTCAGTAAGTCAGCTGATACCCAAGGACATTTCTAGAGGGGTGATAATCCGATATCGGCTAAATCGTGTATTTTTGATTGCTCGTGCCATTCAGATTTGATGATCGTGGACGGAGTGAATATGATGGTATTGGCAGTCGTGACAGAACTGGCTTTGGTAGATATGAACGGAGTGGACACAGTCGTTGGTGTGACAAGTCGGATGAAGATGATTGGTCAAAACCACTGCCACCAAGTGAACGCTTAGAGCGGTAAGTTTTTGAACAACATGTTATACTAAGCCATAAGTTTCTTAACAATTAATATACATGTAATAATTGTTTGATTTCAGGGAACTGTTTTCTGGAGGAAACACGGGGATTAACTTTGAGAAATACGATGATATACCAGTAGAGGCAACCGGCAGTAACTGTCCACCACATATTGAAAACGTAAGTTTTTGTTTGACTCTTAAAGTTCTTAATGCAAACCCATTGGATTATGAAACATTAATGCCACTATTAAGAATAGTCTCGGAATTGGCCGGGCACGATGGCTGACGCCTGTAATCCCAGGACTTTGGGAGGCTGAGGCGGGCAGATCATGAGGTCAGGAGATAGAGGCCATTTTGGCCAACGTGGTGAAACCCCGTGTTTACTAAAAACACTCAGGTGAGCTGGGCATGGTGCCACGCACCTGTAATCTGAGCTATGCAGGAGGCTGAGGCAGGAGAGTCCCTTCAACCCAGGCATCGGAGGTTAAGGTGAGCCAAGATTGCGCCCCTGCACTCCAGCCTGGCCACAGAGTGAGATTCTGTCTGAAAAAGAAGAAGGACGACAGGCACGAGCCACCATGCCTGCCTCCAAATGCTGTTTCAATTTTTTAAACCCAGGAGTCCATTTTGTTAAAAAATGCCACGATTCTTTAACTGAAATCATAGCATCTGTAAACCAAATCACAGACAGTTTGGTTACTTCCATTAATATGGTAGTGTAAAACAGAAATTGCAAAAGATACAGCATTTTATATCTGTCATGTTTACTTCTATATTTACTTGTATTTGATTAACCCGGCTACATTTCCTGACAGTTCAGTGATATTGACATGGGAGAAATTATCATGGGGAACATTGAGCTTACTCGCTATACTCGTCCTACTCCAGTGCAAAAACATGCCATTCCTATCATTAAGGGAAAAAGAGACTTAATGGCTTGTGCCCAGACAGGTAAGCTTAGTTGATAAAAAGCAAAAGTTAAGAATATCTAATTGGGCTTACTTTAAAAGTAGTATGTTCTGAAGGGATGTCTGAGTCCTGTGTTTAGCATTTGAGAGAGCTTGGGGATGTGCCTTTTTGTCTGTACCTCTGGATCCTTGGGATGTATCTGGGCATCTTGAGGAAGCGCATGGCAAATTGTCAGCTTGAATACCTTCTTTAAGAAACAGAACTGCATCTTTTTCGGTTAACTCCACGGGAGTTAGCAGACTGCAGCCTGATCTGAAACCTAGCACTTGTGTATTTTTCAACAGCCATATTCGAATATAAATACCCATTTGTTATGTCTGTGCTGTAGAGGTTAGCCAGAGATTTGGCACAGATAAAAAGTGTTCTCTTGTAGAGACTGGCCTGCAAGAGCCATGTACTGTTAGCTCTTTACAGAAAGTTTACTGATTCCTGCTTTACCTTCCAACACTATAGAGCCACTACAAAGAAATGTTGCACTGAAAGTTGTTGCCACTTTTCAGACAAAATGGTTGTGTTTTGTACAAATTAAAATGTACTGTTTGAAAGTAGAGCACAGAAGTCGCTTTACTCCTTAGGTTTGCCGTATAAATTTACTGTACGTCCTAGAAAATTGGAAATGGAGTAAGAAAAAATTTCCTGTAATTCTCGAGAGCATCGAGAACACTTTATCAACGATTAATATTCAGAAATGATAAGTCAGTGTTTTGTCTTCAGGTTCTGGAAAAACGGCAGCATTTCTTTTGCCCATACTGAGTCAGATATATACAGATGGTCCAGGAGAAGCTTTGAAAGCCGTGAAGGTAAAGGTATTGCTGTAAAATGAGACATTTTTGTTTTAAAAAGGCTTTGCAAATGCCTGTTGACTTTTCTAAACAAGGCCAGCTACACCTTATTTTTATTTTTTCACCCCGTTCACCCAATGAAAATAAGTCTGTAGGTGTAATCTGCACATTATAAAAGGAAACTGGTAAGTTTTAAAAAAGAATTACAGTTTTTGGCCAGAAAGTGTAAATTATTTTCATTTTTTAGGGAAACGGAAGGTGTGGGCGCCGCAAGCAATATCCAATTTCCTTGGTTTTAGCCCCAACGAGAGAATTGGCAGTACAGATCTATGAGGAAGCCAGAAAAGTAAAATACTCATTTTAGTGATTGTTGCTTTTCTCCTTGATCAAACGATGTTTTTATGGCCACTGACATGTTCTTTGCTTACAGTTTTCATACCGATCTAGAGTTCGTCCTTGTGTAGTCTATGGTGGTGCTGATATTGGTCAGCAGATTCGGGACTTAGAACGTGGATGCCACTTGTTAGTAGCCACTCCAGGACGTCTAGTGGATATGATGGAAAGAGGAAAGATTGCGTTAGACTTCTGCAAGTACGTTAGTTTTTACATATGGGATGCGCCTCTTTTTGTATTAGAAGTTGATTACTTCTGTAGTATTTTTACTAGGGCTGCCTGAGCTTCGATAATTTAATTTTCCACATAGTTCTGAAAATTGCAGTTAACCTTTTTGTTTAAAGAGTAAGTGAAATTTTAATTGAGGCTCTAAGCTTTATTTTAACAATCAACGTGGCTAATTTGGTTGTAATCTTGAGCCATTTTGTCTCTGTGTGTGTGCGTGCGCACATGTGTGCATGCATGCGTGTGTGTATCTGTTTGTGGCACTGGAATATTCCCTTATGGAGGGGACTACATTAGTGTAATTAGTTAGGCAACATACCGAGTAATTAGTGTGTCAGATCTAATGATCCAGGATCAACTGAGGGTTTTTCATAACAGGTACTTAGTGTTGGATGAAGCTGATAGGATGTTGGATATGGGATTTGAACCTCAGATACGTCGCATCGTTGAACAAGATACCATGCCACCAAAGGGCGTTCGTCACACCATGATGTTTAGTGCTACTTTTCCTAAAGAAATACAGGTATTGTTGGATGTTTTCGTTTTTGATTAGAGCATATGTGTTTATTATATTTAGATAATTTGTGTACTAAAGTAGGCAATTGAGTATTTTTCTCACTTTTTCAGATGCTTGCTCGTGACTTTTTGGATGAATATATCTTTTTGGCTGTCGGCAGAGTAGGCTCTACCTCTGAGAACATCACACAGAAAGTAGTTTGGGTGGAAGACTTAGATAAACGGTCGTTTCTGCTTGATATCTTGGGAGCAACAGGTAAAATTATGAATAATAATAATAATAGTGTCAGTTACATGTAAGGAGAATCTCTTTACATCTCTTCTGTTCCTTCCCTTGCCTTTTCCTCATTCTAAACATAGTTATAACAATGTTTACATTAATTGCTTCCAAGATTTATTCTAGCAGAAGGACTAGAATTAACCCAGTTAATATTTAGATTAACCAGCGATGCTAATTCATTATGAGTAAACAAAGCCTTCTGATTTTTCAGGGAGGGATTCACTGACTTTGGTGTTTGTAGAGACCAAAAAGGGAGCGGATTCCCTGGAGGATTTCTTATACCATGAAGGACATGCTTGTACTAGTATTCATGGAGACCGATCACAGAGAGATCGAGAGGAGGCCCTTCGCCAGTTTCGCTCGGGGAGAAGCCCAATTCTTGTGGCTACAGCTGTATGTAAACATTATTGTTTAATTACTCATGTTTGTACAGTGCTTTTTTTTTTAAATAAAAGTTATTTTTCAGGTGGCAGCACGAGGACTAGACATTTCAAATGTGAGACACGTTATCAATTTTGATCTGCCGAGTGATATTGAAGAATATGTGCATCGTATTGGCCGTACAGGACGTGTAGGAAACCTGGGTAATAATTTTGTTAGGGAGTTTTATTTATTTTGGTTTTATTATTGTGATGCACCCAGCAAAGATTTGACAAAGGACCTTAAAAATAGAACGTTTATATCTGAGGAAAAGTTTTAGATTAATCAGCCAACTAAATTTTTTTTTCCGTCCGTTTGATTTGGTTGTACTACAAATCACAATGTCACGTTTTAGTTTTGGACTTACAATATTTTACATAGGGATATAGGAATGTAAGAACAGCATGCTGCTTTATGGAAACTTCATGTACTTTTTTTGATCTATGTAGGCCTTGCCACCTCATTCTTTAATGAAAAAAATGTGAATATTGCAAAGGATTTGTTGGATCTTCTTGTAGAAGCTAAACAAGAAGTGCCTTCTTGGTTGGAAAGTATGGCTTACGAACACCACTACAAGGGTGGCAATCGTGGACGATCTAAAAGGTACGCACTGTTGTGAGCCTTCACTCTTGGTATTACCTATTGGGGGCAGTAAGCTTTCAGAGTTAGCTTTTCCCCGAGTAACGGGTTAAACAGTTATTTTCAACTATAATACATAAACGTTTGGGCAAGGGGTAATTATTAGAAAGGTTGACATGGCGTTAGGTGTCAGTTCTTCACTACTGAGTACTTTAGAAACTCTGCTAGAACACCTGGGACATTAATGGTACAGTTCCCATGAGAACATAATGGCACTGAACTGAAAACTTAAATGGGGAACTGTGAACTTGAAGCAGGAATTTGCTGTTTAATCCAACTTTGGACTTACAGTGCCATGCTATATTTTTGCTTACAATAATAGATTCAGCGGAGGATTTGGTGCTAGAGACTGTCGACAGAGTAGTGCCTCCAGCAGTTCTGGCTTCAGTAGTAGTGGTGCAGGCAGCAGCCGCGGTGGTGGAGGTGGTTACGGCAACAGCAGAGGATTTGGTAGAGGTAATGTTAATTTTTCCTTGAGGAAGGGCTTTTTCTTTTTCTTATGAGTCCTGTTTTTCATACCATAATTCATTGGGGAAATTTAATTTCTGAGGGACACAAACTCTTAACACTAGATTTTTTTTGTTGGGTTTACGTTAGAGTACTTGAGAGAAAAAAAAAAGGTATTAATGGGTGACTTAATGTTTCTCTCTTTAAACATTTTTCTTGATAGGTGGCTATGGAGGCTTCTACAATAGTGATGGATGTGGAGGAAATTATGACTTCCAGGGGGTTGACTGGTGGGGCAACTGAATCTGCTTCGCAGCAATGTCACCCTTACAAACAAGCTAATATGGAAACCACGTGTAACTTAGCCAGACTGTGTCGTGTAGCCTCAAGAACTTGCAGGACGTTACCAGCAGTGATTGTCCTGAAAATTCAAGGGAGCTCAAAGTCACAAGAAGAAGAATGAAAGGAAATAAAACAGCAGCCCTATTCAGAAATTGGTTTGAAGACTTAATTGCTGTGATTTGGATTTAACTCTCCCCTCCTGCTTTAGTCCCACCCCAAACTGCATTTATAAGTTTGTGGCTAAGGATCGTTTTGTTTGTTAACATACTGTGACTTTAACTTTAGACAGCTTCCTACTTTGATGTCCTGTTGGATCAGTCATGCTCACGATACCCACTGTTTTGACAAAATAAATTTACTAACCTCGGCCTAAAATCAAACCGTGGCACACAGGTGTGATACAACTTCAACAGGAATCATCAATTCATCCGTGAATATAAACGGGGAAAAAACAAAACAAAACATCTTCAGACAGTAGCCTGCATTCGGACCGCTTGACTCTTGCAGTCTTGGCGGGTGGGGGATCATCTTAAAGCATTAAAGCATAGTTTGTTTTTTTTTTAATGTGACCAACCTATAGTAAGTTCTGATTTTCTCAGTGTATCCTGGAGGGGCACTTAGAAACTTACCCTCTTTAAATAAGCCATTCCAGTGGTGAGGAGGTGGAATGTATCACCCTACCCATTAATATTTTTGAAAGAGCTCTTAAAGTTAACTGAGGTAAATACAGCAGTTTCTCTTTTAAAGTTTGAGAAGTTTATTCTAAGCTAGGCAAACGTGGGCATACTGTCACAGGAAAGGTTGGTTTAAAGCTTTGATAAGATGTTTGGGGAAATATCATTTAAGTAGTTTTCTTATGCCTGCTGTAAAAATTCAAAATGTTAGAATGGCTGGCCATGGCAACGACCAAGTCTCACGGCAGGCCTGATTGGTTTCTGGTCTTTAACTGCATGCTAGTGTTTATGTTCTTCAGTCAAGAAGGAAATTAAACAGGAAGGATTATGCAGCAGGCTTTAATGTAAATGTAGATTAGTAATGCTCTGTTGTAGCTGCATTGAAATGTTAAAATGGCTTACACTTGTGGACTTTTTAAATCTAAGGCTGCCAAATGCTTGAAATCACACAGGTTGCATTTATGTACTAAACTGCACAAGGTATACCTTCTCTCTGCAGTTTTAGTGTATTTTAGTTGCATAGGTTTCCATTGTATTAGCAGTCTCTTGTGGTAAATTTGGCCAAAGACGGTTGTCCACCGCTCAAAATGCCTCTCTCACTTGGAATTCTCTACTGATTTTGCAGCCACAATGCAATGATCTTCAGAAACAAATCTTTTCAGTGGCATCAGAAGTTGGCAAAATTTGTTAAAGTGCAAGAGATTTTCAAGTGTCTTGTGCCTTGTTCTAAAATTTATAAGTAGGTGTACTTTACAGTATTGAGGTCATTTGTTAAGGTGCTATTTCAATTAGTATAAGTTTAGACTCTTGTACATTTTGCCCATAACTTTTTACAAAGCACTTACTGCAGATTGAGAGAATTTTATATATGACTGTCTTGTGTGTGTGTTCTCAATCTCCCAGTTTTATTTCATCTCTCAGAGATTGTTGAATGCAGCCAGTCAAGAAGTAGATTGCAAAATTTTATTTGGGACCGTGGAATGATAGTTGAGAAGAAAACTGTTTGCACACAACAGATTTTAGATACTTTTGCTGCTAGTTGTATAATATTTATTGAAAATTTTGACAAATATTTATTTTTGTAAGCCTAAAAATGATTCTCTGAAAGTTTAAAGAAACTTGACCAAAAGACAGTACAGAAAACACTGGCACTTGAATGTAACCGTATGTGAAATAATATATTTTCTGGTAGTGTGCGCTTTTAATGTCAAGTCCTATTAAACTTGAGTCAAATTAAGCAGACCCGGCATTGGCAATGTAGCTATAATTTTCTGAGAAAATTTAAGACAAAATTGTCAACTTGAATTAAAACTTGCCACGGTTTTGATATCCTTGTCTTATGGTATTAATGAAACTCATCTGAACACTGATATGAAGTGTCTACATCGTAGATGCTCTCTGAGTTTGTTAGATGTTTTGTTTTGAATTTCAGTGATTGTCTGGCATATCTACAGTCCTCAAACGTTATATTTTTGTGTATTGCCGTGAGCAGTGACTTACATTCAGTTTCATCAGCCAGCAATATTTTCAGTAAAGAATGTAATTGCTGAATGTAACCATTGACCCTCAAGTCACTCTAAGTTTAGTAATTGCTTATTGTATTAGTTGCAGATGCTGTTACTGCATGTGCTCTGTTATTCTGATTTTACTACAATAAAAAGTTAAAAATCTGTTTTCTGCTGTCACCAGTAGCTTAATGTTGAGTTGAAAATGAACTTGTCTTAACCTGAAGATTGGAAATCTGGTATCTTGGCTAACTACCAAAGCTATTTGAGAAATAGGTCTGGAGGCTAGAAGTATGTACTGGCCTTACCTACTTGAATGAATGATGGCGGTGTAAGTTTCGGAGTACTGAGGCAGGATTTGTATTGTGGACTGATGGAAATCTAAAAGGCCTATATATGCAGCATGTATTGCATTTTGGTCTAAGCAACTTAATGTGAGTGTGATTGTTATTTTAAGCATTTTTGATGTGAAGGATGACTGAACTGAGGAGAAAGTCAGTTGACCAACCAATTACTTTCTGACTGTAAGTAGTAAGGTCAAGAGTTAACTGGAGCCAGTTAATGATAGCAGAGATGGGATATCACCTTTTGTCGAACTTTTCTTTTTTTCTGGTGGCTGGCAGTCCCATTTAACACACTGTGACAGGCAGTTAGCACCAGTTAAACATGATAGGCGAGGCTGAGTGCGGTGGCTCACGCCTGTAATCCCAGCAATTTGGGAGGCCGAGGCAGTTGTGTCACGAGGTCAGGAGTTCGAGACCAGCCTGGCTAACATGGTGAAACCCATCTCTACTAAAAACACAAAGATTAGCCTGGCCATGGTGGTGTGTGCCAGTAATCCCAGCTACCCGGGAGGCTGAGGCAGAAGAATCTCTTGAACCCAGGAAGCGGAGCTTGCAGTGAGCAAAGATCACGTCACTGCACTCTAGCCTGGGCAACAGAGCAAGACTCCCATCACACACACACGCACACATACACACAATAGGCACTGCACTGTAGTCTGGGTAACAGCAGGACTTCACACACACACATACACACACACACACACATACACACAGACACACAATAGGCACCGCACTGTAGCCTGGGCAACAGAGCAAGACTCCATCACACACACACACACACACAGACAGCAAGACTCCATCTCTCACACACACATAACACATAACAATGAGAGGCAAACTGGTCTATTATGTTAATGTCTGAAATGCGTTTTTTTGTTTTTTTTTTTAAGGTAGTCAAGAACCTCAGTGTCCCTTTGTGTCCTCTCTTTGCAACTGACCTCAGACTGCAAAAGATAAGCACTTTTTTTTAACATCACAGAGAAGCTTTTGGCTATTCTTAAACTTTGTGTAAATGAAATCAGCAGCTTACATTTTTGTGACCGGTTTCCTGCAGTAAATGTATCTGTGAGATGAAATTATATTGTCACTTAGAATTGTAACATTCTGATTGTTGTATGGAATCCTATTGTGTAAATAGCACCTGATTTCTAGTTCGTAACGGTAACATTTTCATATGATTATGGTAAATACGAATGCTCCTGCATGTTTTCAGTGTTAGAAGTATACCATTTTACACTTCCTCTCACAGTTGATGAGATTTCTGGTTCCTCTACTTTTCTCACCATTACTTGGTTTCTTAAACTCTTTATATATTTACGTAGGCATGTTATTATCCTGTTTTAATTTGTATTTATCATCCTGATGACTAACGATAATGCACCTGAGGTGTGATAGGGTTCATTCAGTTAAAAAGAGTTTGTCCTTATCAGTTACAGGCATACTTAGTAAATGAGCTGATTTTGGGGAACTGCTATCTCCCAAAAAATGATAGTGTAGGTAAAATTGGGTTAGCAATTATCAAGTTGTTCGGTTTGGTTGATGGTAATATAGTTCAGTAAACAATTTACTCCTGATGTTTGAAGATTAGTAGATAATACTTGTGGAATAGATACTGTTTGGAAATTCTGCAGTGAACCAGCCAAATAGTGACCAAGTCAACTTTCTACCCCCAGAAATGGTCTCCCATTTTCTTCCATCCTGATCAGGCATTTTTAGGTGTGATTTTTCACTGAATCATTGTATCTGTCTTCTCCAGGACTGACGGTTAATACATTGAATGTGTGCGCATTTGCACGCAAGTATGTGTATTTGCCCTTTGAAGACCACAGACAGTAGTCTAATGCCCATTTCTAGGAGTATGAGTTCTTTGGATTCAGAGAATAGCTGATCAGTTAGGATCTGAATTCCATGCAATGGTCTCATTCCTCTTGGACAAACGAAGTGGATGCATCTCTACAGCAGTCAAGAGAACAGTTAGACAAGCTTGTCCTGACAACACATGTGAACAGGAAATGGTACTGATGTGTGCTACGTAGCAGTTGTGTGTATGAAAAACATGAGCCCTTTTAGAACTTTTCCTTAAGACATTAACTGACTATCTTTACAAAGATGAGCCTATTCACAGGGATGCTCAATTTAATAGCTGCAAGGAGAATGAATAGATTTCTGTAATGAGATACTATATATTTGAAACCGAAGTTTCCATATGCCCCTCACAAGGCGTATGACGGGAGTGGGTCACTTCTTCAGTGTCCCATGCGGTCCAACCCATAGGGGGAGCATGGGCTGTGACCCCATGGCAGTGTCTAGGATTGAGTGTGTACAGCTCTTGGGGCTGTGCTGGAGTGTGTTCTCTAGGTTTTGCTGTCTGCAGGCAACTTGTCTAGCTAATCAGTCCAGTTAGCCCCTCTGCCTTATTGCAAGGATGGAGGACTGTGTGGATCCCAGGTTCTTGCCCTAGCGCACTGAAAAATCAGACCACAGATCACACGTGTGCTTGGAGAATGAATGCAAGGTTTTATTGAGGGGGGGAGGTAGCTCTCAGTAGATAGCTGGGGAGCCAGAAAGGGGATGGAGTAGGAAGTTGGCCTTCCCCTGCAGCTGAGCTTCTCAGTGACTGGACTCTCTCATTTGACCACCCACACTCTACTGAATTTTCCTCGGCATCGAGACCACCCTACTGTCAGTGGTCTGTCACCATCTGTGTGATCTGCCAGTGTGTACCTCTTGATGTCCTGCTGTTTGCGTGTGTGCCCACTATGGTCTTGGGGTTTCTATAGGCACAGGGTGGCGGCTGTGGCAGGCCAGGGTGCTCTAGGAAAATGCAAGATTTGGGTGTGAACACAGGAGTACGTCTTCTCACCTAGGTACACGGGCACGAGGGTGGAGCCCTTGCCAGGGACCCTGCCTTCTTCTTGTATCATGTTTGTCCTCTGAAGAGGTACACCTATCTAACTGCCATCAAAACATGGAGACAACCAGTCTTAGCTGCTTCCTTCTGACAGGGGGCGTTGTTTTTAGGAAAACGGCAGTCAGATTCCTTCTAGAGCTCTGTTTAATTAAGGGTTCTTAGCTTGTCTTGAGGCTCTGGTTGCCTGCCTGTTTGGAGTTTGGTGGCCTCTGCATGAGAGAAAAACAAAACAAGTTTTATAAGGTCACATATGCATGGTTTAAATGCATATCATAGAAGGAAAATTTAGGGCCAAAGATTGAGCTAAGACGTAAAATATACTAACAAAAACATTGTATACCGAGCTGTTTTGCATTGCTGAAAGAAATTAAATCTCGAATGGGATCACTTAAACTTTAGAAGACAGGTACCTGTTGTAGCCATATTTTTAGCAGTTAACAGGTGTACCCTGCCTGGAAATTCTGGTGTTTGTGGGCTTACCTGGTGGTCATTAAAGCTTATGCCTCTTTCTCGGGTCCCCATTTCTCTCTTGTAAAAGACTGAGGTTGCCACTTTCAGGGGGTCCTCTAATGTACTATCCGGCCCCAGGGACCATTTCTTCCACCTCCTCCTAAAATCAAGGGCTGCCTGAGTTGTAAATTTATCCTTTAGGATTAGCTGTCCCTCAGGTGAATCAGGGGATAGAGAGGTGTGCTTGACCAAGACCTCTCAGCTTTTCCAAGAAGGTAGTGAGATTTTCATCAAATCTTTGGTCAGTTGTGGACAACTTAGTATAATTGGGATGCTTGGTCTTAGTCCTACATTAAGCCTTTCATTACGCACACCTGAAAGTGTCTCCTCTTCCAGTCTACTATCCCATCACTGGTATCCCATTTAGGGTAATTCACTGATACTGCTTCTCTTCCACTTGGATGGTATTTGCTCCATTCCCTGATGCTATGTGTGATGCAAAGCTCATCCCCAGATCCAAGCAGCAGTGCCTATCAGGGACTGATTCAGAAGTAACATATCTTTCCAGGAGAGTTCAAATATTTGGGTGAGATTCTGGAAATTTGCTTTAAGTTTTATAGGGAGAAGGGGACTTGGACCTTACTGGGCCCAGATTCACTGGGCATTTTGTGGTACCCCAGCGAGTTAGAGAAAGCACCACACGCTGAGATTGAATCAGGAGTCCTCTGTTTGCTGGGGACCGAGAGACGGCTAATGCTCAAAATTCTCTCAGCCCTGAAGAAGGGGCTTTGTTTGTTTTCATGCCTTGCTTAAAGGAGGGAAGGGGAGCCTAGCTAAAGCAAGTTTTACAGAAGCAGAGCAAGCAAAGATTAAAAGGTAAACTGTTGCAGAAAGATAAACAGTTGCCGATGTAGGGGCTTTTGGTTATCAGCGGGCAGGTTCGGAGGGGTGGCTGATACTATTAGCAGAGACATCCCTAGGAGAGGCTGGTACAGCTTAACTTGGTATCTTATCAGTAAGGACACTCCATTGTCTGCTTGTAGTCAGCTTAGCCCAGCTACCTGCTTAGGGGAAGGGAAGAAGTCAGGGGAGGGGATGGGCAAGTGAAGAAACTAAAGGGGAGTCTGTCCAGCCCATGAAGCTATCCCAGAGTCTGTGCAGCTCTCAGCTAAGAAAGAGAGAACTGGTTAGGCTAACAAAGGGTAGGTTATCACAATATGATGGAGGGGCAAGAGTGAGTCTGGGGCTTGTGAAGGGCAAGGATTTCTAGGAGGGGACAAGTGAGAGGCTGAAGCTGGATATGGAGGTTTGGGTGGACCTGGAGGAGCAGAGCTGGAGGAAGCTGGCTCATCTGCTGGGGTGCCTCTGGCACTCAGATCCTTAATTTCCTAGGCTTGCCCCTTGAAGTCTTCCCTGAGATGCCAAACAGGAGGACTGGATCAATCGTACACTGTTGGCAAAGTTCTGGATTGCCTTGCAAGTCACAGAAGCCCTGCATATATGAGAGCCAGACCATCTGTTCTCACGTCTATGAAAACGCTCCAGCTGCCAGGTGGTATAGAATTGAATTGAATTGATGGTATAGAATTGAATTATAAAGGGCCAACCCGGTCTTTAATTTCTCCAAACCTTTGAGGGCCATCGGCATTTTTCTCCAGATTCTGAGGGTCAAAGCAGTCTCAATGGTTCAGGACACACTGCCGAGGAATATAAGCTGGGAGTGGTGAAGAGAGCTGGTTGCCCATTCTGAAAGACAGGAAATAGAGGCATGTCTCATTTCTTTAACTTCAGTTTTGCTGAAGCAAAAACTGAGTGTGTGATGGAGAAGGAAAGCTAGTATCCTCCCTTCCCTTCCGCCACTTATCCCTCAGTCTCAGTGACCTTGGCAGGTGTTGGCCATAGGTACCAATGCAGTGTGGACCCATGGAGCAGGGAAAACCTGCAGAATAGGAATTAACCACCCTCATGTGTGCCACCTTTCTCCCTGCTGTTGACAAAGTTTGAGTTCTCTGGGCCTGTTTATGCCATGGGAGTATGGCCTCCTTCCATGGTGTTGGGGGTTGAGTCAATAGGAATTAGTGCTGCCTATTTACATTGTGCCCGTTGCCTGACTTTGGATCCCTCTGACCTGGGCTTATTTTCTAAGTTCTCAGCTGGAGGCTTGGAATGAAGTTTGGGACCAAAAAAGATATTTCAGAGACTGCTTCTGTTTGGGTAGTGTCTCAAACGGGCCTGCTGAATTTGCAGTTGTCAGCCAGCAAGGGATGGTTCTTTGTTAACTTCCCTATCAGAAATAGAGTGTTGGGAAGTGGGAGTCCTCTCACTCAGAAAAGGAAAAAAATAGAAAAACCAGGTTAAGGATCAAAACGGGGAGGTTCTAGGGAAAGACCTCCTTGCCCTGTGCAAGTGGGTCCCTTTAATCCTTGTATGCTTCCTCTGGTTCATACTTGGTTGAATTCCTTGGCCAGGGGAGGAAAGGTTCCATTGGTGTGACAGGCAAGAAGCACTTGCCTGCCAGCCCTGTGAGGTCCTGGCTACCACCCTGGTTTTCTCTCACCTACGCCAGCTCATGGCTGTTAGACACAACCTTTGCATGCTGTGGACATGTCTGGGTTCCCGTGCGGGGAGGAAACAAGGTAAGGGGAGGCTCCCTGAACTGTGTGTGTTTGCGTCTGTCAGGCTGGTGGCAGAGATGGCACCTCTAAGGACAGTTCATCAGATTTGCACTTTTGGCAGCTGAGCCATTTTACTTAACAGCATTGCTGCAGCCGGTAGCAAAACCCTTAACGTTATAAAGGACGTGTTAACAGCCATTTCAAACCACGAGAAAGAGAAAAGAGACAAAGGTGGGGTTTGACCAGCCCACTTAGGGCAGTTAAATCTCCTTGAAGGGAAACAGATCCTTTCATCTGTAAGAAAGAGAGGTGGCAGGGTTTTGGAAAAGAAGCAGATCTTCACATTTTCGCTCACCTTCTGGGATCTCAGATGAGTCCCCAGTTGAAACAGGAAAAGTTTCCCTATCTCCCTGGCAGGGCGTTACACAGGAGAAGTGGCACTTCTTTGAGTGCCCTGAAGCTCAAACCTGTCAGGGGAGCAAGCAGACAGGCAGATTGTGGAGCGTGTGGGCTCCAACCCCCTGGCCTTGGGTAAGGTTGAATGTTTATGGCTCCTGAAGCTCACTGGGCGTGTGTTACAGACTGCTCTTTCAGCTTTGCCATATGCAGGTGGCTTGTGTTAATCAGCTCACTCAGACCCTTTGCCTTATCAGAAGAGCAGAGGACTTTCTGTATCATGGGTTTCCTTCCCTAGTGCACAGGAGAAATCAGATCACACATGGGCTTGGAGAATGAGTGCAGGGTTTTATTGAGCAGGGAAAGTAGCTCTCACTACATGGATGGCGAGCCAGAAAAGAGATGGAGTGGGAAGGTGGTCTTCCCCTGGAGTTGGGCCACTCAGAGTTCAGACTCTACTTTCACCATCCTTGGTTGAATTTCCGTTGGTGTCTGCATTGTTCTATTGTCCATGGCCTGTTGTGTGTTCTTCTGCCAGTGTGTTCTTCTTGACATCCAGCCACTTGTGAGTGTCCCTGCTACGGTCTAGGGATTTTTATAGGCACAGGATGGGAGGCGTAGTGCGCCAGGGTGGTCTTGGCAAATGCAACATTTGAGTGTGAACACAGGAGTGCCAGTCCTCACCTAGGTTTGTGGCCACAGGCCTGAGGGTGGAGCCCTCTCCAGGGACCCCACCTTTCTCTATGTAGCACGTCCCTGTCCCCATCCCATATCATATTCAAGAGAATTGGTATGTTGTGAAGTCTCAGCCTGATGAGCCAAGGAAGTCAGAGACAAAATGGTACATAATGTATGATTCCACATAGAAAGTTTAAATGTTAAAACCAGGGTTAGAGATGCCTTGAGGGGATATTAACAAAGAGGGCTTTTATGATGTCAATAACCGATGTTCTTTTTGAAGGTGTAGTTCACAGATACACATTCATCTCATAATTCCTTGAGCTGTGCATTTACTATGCATGCATTTTCTCTTTACCAGAGGTATTTTGTAGATCACTTTTTCCCCAAAAGTACTGTATTATAAAACGTTACAATAAATAGCTCCATGGACTTTGGCAAATACGCTGTTGTTACAAACTCACTCTTAGATCAAGATACAGAATGTTTCTGGCATTCTTAAGATGTTGTATTTCATCTTAAACTTAGGAGATTAGTGCTATTAGTGCTCCTTGTCACCAGTGAGGAACATTGGCACAGGAGGGTAAGAACCTGTCCCTTGGTACTACCAGCACTTCTCTAAATAATTTTTCACCTTCCCGTTGTGTTGGAGGGATGGCAAAGATGACAGTGATATTCTCTGCCTTTGTTCCTGAGGTCAAATCGTCAACCATTGTGTTCTCCTGGAAAATAATGTTCTCTTTCCATGTGACCAAGCCAGGAGCAATCTGGGTAAGGGGAGCATCAGTCATTCTTCTGAATCATTTCCCAATCATCATCATCTTCGATCATGCCATAGAGTGTCAAGAATTGTCAATGCCAGGTGCAGGGGTGCTAACAGACTAGAAACTGCTCTCAGAGAGGATGTGATCATCATCTATCAAACTGGATGGTCAGTTTTTGTTTTTTACTCGCTAACCAAAGGAAGGAGGCTGAAGGTCTAGGAAGCTCATTGTAGGTACATTTAAACTGTGAGGTTTTATTGGACCTAGATAAAGTTTAGGTGTTGACTGGGGTAAAAAACATGGGGCTTCATATGGATTCTCTGGTTCAAATTATTTCTTAGTGCCCTCATGTACTGCCACCTTTGTCCTAGAATGAACCAATGCTCTCGTCTCAGAACTTTTTGCTTACCATTGCAAGATATTTCTGGCTTCTCTTAGGAATTAAGAGCCCTCACCTAGACTGAGCTCTCTCATCATACTTTGGCTAGCTGAAAGTGACATGGGAGGTCAGGGAAATTATGTGCCTATTTCTGAAAAGCATAAGATTAGAAATTAAAATGGGTTTATTAATGATATCTGGCAAACACAGTGATGAGAGACACTTACCAAAATGGAGCCAAGCTTTGAGGCAGCTTATGAGAATGGTTTTTTTTTTTTCCTTCCACATCTCAGGACAAAGAAATTTCCAGGATATAAGAAAGAAAAAAGAAAGAATCCATTCTCTGGTTTGAATACCTCTGACAGCAGGAGGATAGTTAAAATCATGAAACAATTTCTAAATTTATATGAGATGATTGTTCTCCTATGTCAAGGATAAAGCAGGAGGGAGCAGAAGCCACTCTGGAAGTGAGCCGGACTATGCTATTTTAGATTATTGTGTTGTCCTGCCAACTGTTGTTCATTCCCTGGTCTTCTGTTAGTTAAAGAATCAGCAACAAATTCCAAAATCTAAGATTATTGGAGATTCCACAGAAATTCAAACCATCATCAGAGAATATTACAAACAACTCTATGCACATAAACTAGTAAACCTGGAAGAAATGGATAAATTCCTGGACTCCTGTGTCCTCCCAAGCCTAAACAGGGAGAAAGCTGAAACTATGAATAGACCAATAACAAGGTCTGAAGTCAAGGCAGCAATTAAGAGCCTGCCACACAAAAAGAGCCCAGGTCCAGATGGATTCAAAAGGAATGGTACCAGACACACAAAGAGGAGCTGGTACCATTCCTTCTGAAACTATTCCAAATAATCCAAAAAGAGGGAATCCTTCCCAAATCATTTTAAGAGACCAACATCATCCTGATACCAAAACCCAACAGAGACCCAACAAGAAAAGAAAACCTCAGGCCAATATCCCTGATGAACATAGATGCAAAAATCTTCAATAAAATATTGGCAAGCTGATTGCAACAGCAAATCAAAAAACTTATCCATCATGATCAAGTAGGTTTCATCCCGGGAATGCAAGGATGGTTCAACATACGCAAGTCTATCTATAAACGTAATTCACCACATAAACAGAACCAAAAACAAAAACCACATGATTATCTCAATTGATGCAGAGAAGGCATTCGACAAAATTCAACAGCCCTTTATGCTAAAAACCCTCAATAAACTCGGTATCCATGGAACATATCTCAAAGTAATAAAAGCTATTTACGACAAACCAACAGCTAATATACTGAATGGGCAAAAACTGGAAGCATTCCCTTTGAAATCCGGCACTAGACAAGGATGCCCTCTCTTACCACTCCTATTCAGTATAGTACTGGAAGTTCTAGCCAGAGCAATCAGGCAAGAAAAAGAAATAAAGGGTATTCAAATAGGAAAGGTGGAAGCCAAATTGTCTCTATTTGCAGACGACATGATAGTATACCTAGAAGACCCCATCATCTCAGCCCAAAAACTCCTGAAACTGATAAGCAACTTCAGCAAAGTCTCAGGATATAAAATCAATGTGCAAAAATCACAAGCATTCCTCTACACCAATAACAGACTTAAAGAAGGCCAAATCAAGAACGAACTGCCATTCACAATTGCTACAAAGAGAATAAAATACCTAGGAATACAACTCACAAGGAACGTAAGGAATCTCTTCAAGGAAAACTACAAAACACTGCTCAACGAATAAGAGAGGACATAAACAGATGGAGAAACATTCCATGTTCATGGTTAGGAAGAATTAATATCGTGAAAATGGCTATACTGCCCAAAGTAATTTACAGAATCAACGCTATCCCCATCAAGATACCATTGACTTTCTTCACAGAACTGGAAAAAACCACCATGAACTTCATATGGAACCAAAAGAGAGCCCGTATAGCCAAGTCAATTCTAAGCAAAAAGAACACAGCGGGAGGCATCACCCAACCGGATTTCAAACTATACTACAAGGCTACAGTAATAAAAACAGCATGGTACTGGTACCAAAACAGAGATATAGACCAATGGGACAAAACAGAGGCATCAGAGGCAACAAAACATATCTACAACCATACAATCTTTGATAAACCTGACAAAAACAAGCAATGGGGAAAGGATTCCCTGTTTAATAAATGGTGTTGCGAAAACTGGCTAGCCATGTGCAGAAAGCAGAAACTGGACCCCTTCCTGACACCTTACACTAAAATTAACTCCAGATGGATTAAAGACTTAAACATAAGACCTTGCACCATCAAAACCCTAGAAGAAAATCTAGGCAAAACCATTCAGGACATAGGAGTAGGCAAGGACTTCATGAACAAAACACCAAAAGCATTGGCAACAAAAGCCAAAATAGACAAATGGGACCTAATCAAACTCCACAGCTTCTGCCCGGCAAAAGAAACAGTCACTAGAGTGAATCGGCAACCAACAGAATGGGAAAAAATTTTGCAGTTTACCCATCTGACAAAGGGCTGATATCCAGAATTTACAAAGAACTCAAACAGATTTACAGGAAAAAAACAAACAAGCCTATTCAAAATGGGCAAAGGATATGAACAGACACTTTACAAAAGAAGACATATATGAGGCCAACAAAATATGAAAAAATGCTCATCATCACTGGTCATCAGAGAGATGCAAATCTAAACCACATTGAGATACCATCTCACGCCAGTTAGAATGGCAATCATTAAAAAATCTGGAGACAAGAGATGCTGGAGAGGATGTGGAGAAAAAGGAACACTTTTACACTGTTGGAGTGTAAATTAGTTCAACCATTGTGGAAGACAGTGTGGCGATTCCTCAAGGCCTTAGAAATAGAAATTCCATTTGACCCAGCAATCCCATTACTGGGTATATATCCAAAGGACTATAAATCATTCTACTATAAGGACACATGCACACGAATGTTCATTGCAGCACTGTTTACAATAGCAAAGACCTGGAACCAACCCAAATGCCCATCGATGATAGACTGGATTGGGAAAATGTGGCACATATACACCATGGAATATTATGCAGCAATCAGAAATGATGAGTTCATGTCGTTTGTATGGACATGGATGAATCTGGAGAACATCATTCTCAGCAAACTGACACAAGAACAGAAAATGAAATACCGCATATTCTCACTCATAGGTGGGTGACGAACAATGAGAACACATGGACACAGGGAAGGGAGTACTGAACACTGGGGTCTATTGGGGGGAAATGGGGAGGGCCAGTGGGTTGGGGAGCTGGGGAGGGATAGCCTGGGGAAAAATGACAACTGTGGGTGAAGGGGAAAAAGGAAGCAAAACACACTGCCATGTGTGTACCTATGCAACTGTCTTGCACGTTCTGCACATGTACCCCAAAACCTAAAATGCAATAAAAAAAAAATACCAAAAAAAAAAAAAGAGTATTGGCTGGGAAAACTACATGTATCTATAATAAAATGAAGGATTTAACAAGATTTAATTATTGAACACATGAGTAACTATATTTTTAAAACTGCTGAAACTCTCCTGCTATCTTAATTTTAAATTTGTATTGTTTAATAAATGCATCATTTGGAATAGTGCATTTGACAGCTAATGCCTAAACTGATTGGTGTTAGAAGGTCAAAAATCTGACCTGGGTTCAGTAGCTATTGCCTGCTGTCCAAGTTACTTGGGAGGCTGAAGAGGGAGGATTACTTAAAGCCCAAGAATTTGAAGCTGCAGTGAAAAAAATTAATTAAAAATCTGCATTTCTTTGCCTGATTGAAACTTTCCTTTCAGATAATAAGTTCCAAAATGATAAAATCTGGACAGGCACAGTAGCTCATGCCTGTAATCCCAGCATTTTGGGAGGCTGAGGCAGGTGGATCACTTGCAGTTAGAAGTTCCCATCCAGCCTGGCCAACATGATGAAACCTCATTTCTACTAAAAATATAGAAGTTAGCTGGGCATGGTGGTATGAGCCTGAAATCCCAGCTCCTTGGGAGGCTGAGGCAGGATAATCTCTTGAACCCAGGAGGCGGAGGTTGCAGTGGGCTGAGATTGTGCCACTGCACTCTAGTATAGGCAACAGAGGGAGAGTGTGTCTTAAAACAAACCAACAAACAGGAGAACCTTCTAAAACTGAAACTGAGAAAAAGTTACAAATAGATTTCACTATATAATTATTAATAGTAAAACTCAGTTATTTAAAATGTTTCCCCAGTTTAACAGGTGTGTATGGGTTTACAGCTTAGTTATAGAACATTTTACTTCTACTGAGTGTGCCATATAATGTATTTTGATTAAAAAACTACATATTTTATTTATAGAATAAGGTTATGAAGTGTATATACATATATATGTATACACACACATCACATATATGGAGAGAGAGAGAGAAAGAGACAGAGAGAGAGAGAGAGAGAGACATGGAGCCTTGCTCTGTCACCAGGCTGGAGTCCAGTGGCGCAATCTCAGCTCGGTGCAACCTCCGCCTCCTGGGTTCAAGTGATTCTTCTGCCTCAGCCTCCCGAGTAGCTGGGACCACAGAGGCGTGCCACCACACCCGGCTAATTTTTGTATTTTTAGCAGAGATGGGGTTTCACCACAGCCAGGATGGTCTCGATCGCTTGACCTCGTGATCCGCCTGCCTCGGCCTCCCAAAGTGCTGGGATTACAGGTGTGAGCCACACCGTGCCAGGCCAGGAAGTATATTTTTTAAAAGACGACAGATTTTTTTTTCTTTGGTACAGGCACATAGTACTCTGATATGCATTAGTCAAGACTCAACTTTATATACCTAGAAGACTTTCAGAATATTGAAAAGAGATGATATTATCTTATCTGGAAGTTACATGAAAGGATGTAAAATACTAGTCTTACAAAAAAGTTTCTAAGAAGTTATAACTTTTATCACTTCTTCATATCAGTTACGAAAAACCTTTTAATCTGTAAAATCATACTGTAAAAAGAATGTAGTGTTCTCAGCTCAAGACAACTTTTTATTATTAATAAAACTGATTGTGGAAAGCAGCAGCCATTTTTGTGCAGTTATTGGAGACTTGACAATAGAAAGCTATGATTTCTAACTATGTCTAATCATTCCAATTAATTATATAATTTTATACATTTAAGTATACATTTAATTAAAGTGTAGGAGAACTAGTTTTAAAATACATGGTCTCCCTACATTACTTTTCTTTCCTCTATTTTTGAGCATATCAACAATTGTTAATGTAGGCAACACTGTAACAACTAGTCTCTAGTTAGATCTGCTGAAGGAAGACTGATGATGACAAGGTAAGGGGTGATTTCTGGTTAAACTAAAATTCTTCAGCTGTGCAGCATCTAAGGGATTGGGACCCATGTAGGGTCTGCGCATAAGAACTCACCAGCTTCTTCCAGATGTCTAATCATTTTCCTCAATTTTATTGTTTAAAATTATTAGATCAAAGTAGTATGCATGCTCCCTCTGAGATCTCAGACTCCTTCTGCAGGTGCTGAAGAGGTTCATTCCACATGATGAGGGGTTGAAGGTAAAGTGAGCGTAGGGGAAAGAAAAAGCAAGCAAAAGTCAGTTGGATTCGTTATCTTTTCACATTTGTTTTTGCACCATTGCCAGAATTAGCCAAAGTCAAACTTCAGTGTTTTACATATAAGTATGAGAAAAAAATCTGTTTCAGGACAAAGGAGACAATGTTCCCTATGATGGCAAATTTGTACAACAAACATTGGCAATAGAAACTGCTCAATATGTATTACTGCTCATCTCCAGGATATAGGAAGTATAGTATGAAGGATAAGGACAAGGCAGAAAAAGAATGTACATTCTTCAACAAACACATTTCCAACCCCCAGGCCTATCTGTGTCTGTCCCAGAACTAGTCAGGATAAGTCCAGGAGAGCTGCTGGTTACCAGTAGCTCCTATAATCTGGCCATTTGTTAATATTTCCATAGTCAGGCTAACAAGAAAGACCCAGAAGCCAGTTTCATCTCATTCTCTTGATAGAGGTCTTCATGACTCTTTCCTTGATACCTTGTATTCAAAGAATTCACTGGAACCACATTCTGGAGCCTAGTTTTCATTGTACCAATGCCTATTTGACTTTTACATTACAAATTACTTTTTTCCCTCTTTATTTGACCATGTCAATAATTGCAAATTTAGGCAGCACTATAACTAACTAGTCCCTAATTAGACCTGCCAAAACAAGACTGACAATGGCAAGGTCACAGATGATTTCCAATTAAACTAAAATTCTTCAGCAATGTAGCGTCTAAGGGATTGGGACCCACATAGGGTCTTTGCATAAGAACTCACCACTTCTTCCAATAAAACTCATCATTTTCATCAGTATTATTGTGGAACATTATTAGATCAAAGATTCAACATGTTCTATAAATTCAGTCATATACACTGAACCTCAGGCAAGGATGCATTTTGGAAGTTTAAAAAACTATTTTGCTAGTTCTCAAGTACAGAAATAGAGACAGAGAGAGATATATAGGTGGACTATAAAAATAAGGTAAATTTATATTAAAGAATTTAATTAAATACATACTTATTTGGTCAGTATTTGCTCTTCCACTAGAGTGTAAACTTGCCTTATTATTATAGACCATAAATTGGTATAGTGCCTTGCATACAGAAAACGGTTGAAAAACCTGAATTGTAGTTCAGCTTCTGATACTGGTCATTATAAGATTTGATGAATATTAAATCTACAGTGAAGAAGCAGAACAATGGGGAAACAAAAAGTGGTAACCCTGGTTGACAGAGATATATTTTTGGGGAAAAAGTAAAAGGTTTGATGCCTTCAGGGACTTAGGAGCAGTACTTCTTAGCACTGTCTTAGGGCTCTTACCCTTCTTTGAGGCCTCTCTGTTACTTGTAAGAGATTTTAGTAAGCCTGATATAAGGACACTGATGCCACAAAACCTGGAATCTAGACACAGCCATAGAGAAAGGAGAGCAGAAGTGTAATAACAAGAACTAAGAGTCTGAGTTAATTCTGCTCAGCATCCCTCCAGTGGAGATAGACAGACATCAGAGCAGTTTAGAATTTAATGTGTTTATCTTGACAAGCTAGAGAGAGAAATTTCTTACTGGTTTTAATATCTTTTAAAAGCACAGTATTTTCACTGTGGTTGACAATAAACACAATATAAAAAACCTCTAGTTTAGGAAAACATTTTTGCCCAAAGATAGGAGTGCATTCTTCTAGTGAAAGAATAATCTATAAAACTTGTTTTCCTGGCATGCCAATCTATGGAAATTTGTCAGACAGTCAACCTCTGGTTACGTATGTGTGCTTAACTTTCATGTAAGCACAGTTGACTAATGAAAGTTAGTAAAAACAAATACATTTATTCTATTTTTTCAATTTTATTGTAGATTCAAAGGTACAAGTTTGGTTTTCTTACATAGGTAAATGTGTTATCATGGGGGTTTGTTGTACAGATTACTTTCGTCACCCAGGTATTGAGCCTAACACCCGTTAGTTATTTTTTCTGATCAATCTCTTCCCACTCTGCACACTTTGACAGGTCCCAGTGTGTTTTGCTCCACTCTATGCATCCACTCATTCCCATCCTTTAGCTCCCACTTACGAATGAGAACACGTGGTATTTGGTTTTCTATTCCTGCATTACTTTGCTAAGGATAATGGCCTCCACCTCCATCCATGTCCCTGCAAAAGACATGATCTTGTGCTTATTAATGGTTTCTTAGTGTTCCACAGTGTATAGGTACCACATTTCCTTTACCCAGTCATCATCGATGGGCATTTAGGTCGATTCCATGTCTTTGCTATTGTGAAAAGTGCTGCATTGAACATAACACATGCATGTGTTTTTATGATAGAATGTCTTTTATTCCTTTGGGTAAACAGCTAGTAATGAGATTGCTGAGTTGAGTGGTACTTCTGTCTTCAGGTTTTTGAGGAATTGCCAAACTGTTTTCCACAATGTGTTGAACTAATTTGTACTCTCACCAACAGTGTATCAGCATTCCTTTTTCTCCACAACTTCACCAGTGTCTGTTGTTTTTTTACCCTATTAAGTAGCCATTCTGACTGGTGTGAGATGGTATCCCACTGTGGCTTTGATTTGCATTTCTCTAATGAGCTGTGATGTTGAGCTTATTTTCATATGCTTGTTGGCTACATGCATGTACTCTTTTTTTGAAAAGTGTTCGTTCATAACTTTTGCCCACTTTTAAATGGAGTTGTTTGGTTTTGTTCCTGGTAAATGTGTTTAAGTTCCTTGTTGATACTAGATGGTAGATTTTGCCAGATGCAGAGTTTGCAAAACTTTTTTTTCCCATTCTCTAGGTTATCTGTTTACTCTGTTGATAGTCTCTTTTTTGCTGTGCAGAAGCTCTTTTGTTTAATTGCATTCCATTTGTCAATTTCGGCTTTCGTTGCAACTGCTTTTGGCATGTTTGTCCTGAAATCTTTGCCTGTGCCTATGTCTTCAGTGGTAGTTCCTCGGTTGCCTTTCACACTTGTTACTGTTTTGAGTTTTACACTTAAGTCTCTATTCTACCTTTTGTTGATTTCTGTATATGGTGAAAGGAAGGGATCTAGTTTTAATCTTGGACATACGGCTAGCCAGTTATCCCAGTACATTTATTACATAAGGAGTTCTTTTCTCACTGCTTGTTTTTCTCAGGTGTGTTAAAGATCAGAAAGTTGTAGGTGTGCAGCCTTACCTCTAGGTTCTCCATGTTGTTTCATTGGTCTAAAATACCTTTATCGTAATAGCAAAAGCAGATAGAAATGAAACAAATCTACTAAATATAAATATATTAAATTTACTAAAATATTTAAGAATATATTTAATCTAATTAGTTCTTTTCTCATTTTCTATAACTGATATTCAGTGGCCATTTCAGCAGCATTTTGGCAGCTTTGGACAATCAACAAAAAGAAAAGTAAGTGCTACAGAAGAAAGTAAGATAATTAAAGACAAATACTTGGTTTAAAAAAAAGGACAAAATAGAACCACTGTATGGACTGTTAAACATGTTTGTTATTGAATAAAGTGGTTTGTTATTGAATAAAGTGGTATAATTTATTTGTTCATTCCAAATAAAATGACGAAATAGGTACCAAAAATATTAATGATAGTAGTGAACTTAATCTTCCATAAAAGTGTAAAAAATGAATATTTGCAAACCTTGATTTTACTGATTTGTTAAAGGATTGTAAAAGGGCAAGACTATGTATTCCTTGGCTAAGTTTATGCCAATTTTATATGTTTAGCAAACCGAGCCAAGAGTACTCTGATAGTCTATTGCATCTCCAAGGTAGTACTTCTCATACGATGTTGTCTAGGAGTCTTCTCCTTCTATTAAATCTATATGTATCAGACACAGGAAAAGCCTTCTTTTATGTACTAGCAATAGAAGGCCTTATAAGCAGACCTGTTACAAGACAGCATAGAGAAACGTTGCAGGTGCCATATCTGTGGCAGCTGCTATTCACGTTCTTTCCCCTCTTATAGCCCAATTCACTTTTATGTTTGGTAATCAACAGGGATCTTAATATGAATATCACAAGTGTTCACTTTAGAGCTGCCTAGGGGAACCGAGTTAGCTGTGTCAAGGCGATAAATCTGTTTTAGCTTTCTTCATGTAAAGCAGCTCTTGACACAGAGTTGTTTCCTATCCTACCTCGTCCCATATTCCGGACCCACTTCTATCTCCACTTCAAAGTTGGGGTTCCTGCTTTCTCGGTATGTGTCTATCAGGACCAGAAATGAGCTGAAGACATTGTGGGGCTCATAATTCTAAGGAGACTTTGTGGCCTGGAAGAATGTTTACTGTTCTCCAGATTTTTGAGATATGAATAAAATCATGAGTGACCAAACTGTAACTCTTCCTTTATGCCACAATAAATGTAAATGAACACTAACATATATGGTTTAGATTCTGTGTAAGACTAAAGCCTGAATTTGTCAAAGGATTCTGAAACATATTACCTATGTTGCTTAGTTTCTTGTGGGAAAAAGAGCGTCTCAGATTCTGGAAATCTTAATTCTCAGGATCAATAACAAAGCACAGAGTATTTGTCTTAATGAAACAAACTTGTTTAAAGTTAAACTGGATTTGTGGCAAGACGGTCGAATAGGAACAGCTCCGCTGCGCAGTTCCCAGCTACAACGAGGCAGAAGGCAGGTACTGTCTGCATTTCCAAGTTAAGGTTTCTGGTTCATCTCATTGGGACTGGTTAGGCAGTGAAGGCAGCCCAAGGAGGGTGAGCCAAAGCATGGCTGGGCGTCGTCTCACCTGGGGAGTGGAAGGGGCCAGGGAACTTCCTCTACTAGATGAGGGAAGCCATTAGGGACTTTTCCTGGTACTCGGGCACTCTGGCTCAGATACTGCATTTTTCCCATGGTCTTCACAACCCGCAGAACAGAGATTACCTCCAGTGCCTACAACACTAGTGTCTGGATTTCCAGCACAAAACTGGGTGGCCTTTCAGGAAGACACTAAGCTTTAACCTCACCTGTGTAACCAAGTGGCCAGGAAGTCTACACAGTGTCTGGGTAGAGCCCACAGAAGATCAGTAAGGCCACTGCAGGCAGACTGTGTCACTCGACTCCCTTCTTGCTGGACAGGGGCTCCCTGAAAAAAGGCAGAAGCCCACCAGGGACCTATGAATGAAGCCCCACCTTCCTGGGACACAGCACCTGGGAAAAGGGTTGTTGTAGGTATAGCTTCACCAGACTTAAACATCATTGCATGGTAGCTCTGAAGGGAGCACAGCCTTTGAGCTCTAATAAGGGACAGACTGTCTGCTCTAGTGACTCCTTGGCCCCATATATCCTGAATAGGAGACACTGGTCAGCAGGAGATGACAGACACCTCATACAGGACAGTTCTGGCTGCAGGTACCTTTCTGGTACAAAGCTACCAGATGAAGGATCAGGTAGCAACCTTTGCTGCTCTGCAGCCCCTGCTGGTGATTCGCAGGCAAACACGGTCTCGAGTGGACCTACGGCAAACTCTGGCACACCTGCAGCAGAGGATCCTGACTGTTAGAAGGAAAACTAACAAACAGAAAGAAATAGTTTTGACATCAACAGAGATGACATCCACTCAAAGACCCCATTCAAAGATCATCAACTTCGAAGAAGAAAGGTAGATAAATCCATGAAGATGGGAAGAAACTAGTGCAAAAAGGATGAAAACTCCAAAATCTAGAACACCTCTTCTCCTCCTGGGGATCTTAACTCCTCACCAGCAAGGGAACAAAACTGGACGGAGAATGAGTTTGATGAACTGACAGAAGCACATTTCAGAAGGTGGGTAATAACAAACTTCTCCAAGCTAAAGGAGCCTGATGTAACCCAATGCAAGGAAGCTAAGAACCTTGAAAAAAGGTTAGACAAAATGCTAACTAAAATAACCAGTGAAGAGAAAAACATACACGACTTGATGGAGTGGAAAAACACAGCAGGAGAACTTCGTGCAGCCTGCACAAGTTCCAATAGCTGAACCGATCAAGTGGAAGAAAGGATATGAGAGATTGAAAATCAACTCAGTGAAATAAAGTGAGAAGGCAAGATGTGAGAAAAAAGAGTGGGAATAAATGAACAAAACCCTAAGAATTATGGGATAATGTGAAAAGACTAAATCTATGTTTCACTGGTGTACCTGAGTGTGACAGGGAGAAAGGATCCAAGTTGGAAAACACTCTTCAGCATATTTTTATCTAGGAGAACTTCCAAACCTAGCAAGACATGTCAACATTCAATTCAGAAACACAGAGAACAGCATGAAGATGCTCCTTGAGAAGAGCAACCCCAAAACACATAATCATCAGATTCACGAGGGTTGAAATGAAGGGAAAAATGCTAAAGACAGCCAGAGAGAAAGGGAAGCCCATCAGAATGACAGTGCATCTCTTCGCAGAAACCCTACAAGCCAGAAGAGAGTGGGGGCCAATATTCAACATCCTTAAAGAAAAGAACTTTCAACCCAGAAGTTTATATACAGCCAAATTGACCTTCACAAGCAAAGGAGAAATAAAATTCTTTAAAGACAAGCAACTGCTGAGAGATTTCCAAGTCACCACCAGGCCTGCCTTACAAGAAACTACCAGTACCAGCCACTGCAAAAGTATACCAAATTGTAACGACCATTGGCACTATGAAGAAATCGCATCAACTAACTGGCAAAACAGCCAGCTAGCATCAAAATGGAAAGATCAAATTCACACATAACAATATTAACCTTTAATGTAAATGGGTTAAATGGCCCAATTAAAAGACACAGAGTGGCGAGTTGGATAAAAAGTCAAGACCCATCAGTATGCTGTATTCAAGAGACCCACGTCATGTGCAAAGACACACATAGGCTCAAAATAAAGGATCAAGGAAGATTTGCCAAGCAAATGGAAAGAAAAAGAAAAAGAAAAGCAGCGGTCGCATTCCTAGTCTCTGATAAAACAGACTTTAAACCAACAAAGATCAAAGATGGTGAAGGGATCAATGCAATAAAAAGAGCTAACTGTTCTAAATAAACATGCAGCCAATCCAGGAGCAACCCGATACAAACATTAAGGAAGTTCTTAAGGACCTACAAAAAGGTGTAGACCCCCACACAATAACAGTGGGAGACTTTAACACCCACTGTCCATATTACACAGATCAACAAGATGGAAAATTCACAAGGATACGCAGGATGTGAGCTCAGATCTGGACCAAGCAGACCTAAAAGACATCTACAGAACTCTCCACCCCAAATCCACAGAATATACATTCCTCTCAGCACCACATTGCACTTATTCTACAATTGACCATATAATTGGAAGAAAAACTCTCCTCAGCAAATACAAAAGAAAAAAATCAGAGACAAATAGTCTCCCAGACCACAGTGCAATCCAATTAGAACTTAGGATTAACAAAGTCACTCAAAACCCCAAAACTACACAGAAAATTTACAGCCTGTTACTGAGTGACCACTGGATGAATAATGAAATGAAGGCAGAAATAAAGATGTTGTTTGAAACCAACGAGAATGAAAACACAGCATAACAGGATCTCTGGGACACGATTAAAGCAATGTGTAGAAGGAAATTTATAACATTAAATGCCCACATGAGAAGCAAGGAAAGATCTAAAATCGACACCCTATCGTCATGATTAAAAGAACTAGAAGAGCAAGATCAATCAAGTTCAAAAGATAGCAGACGACAAGAAACAACTAAGATTAGAGAAGATCTCAAAAAGACAGACACACAAAAAAAATTAAAAAGAAAAAAAAAAAGCAGTGAATCCAGGAGCCAGTCTTATGAAAAGATCAACAAAATAGACCGCTAGCTGATAGCAAAGAAGGAATGAGAAAATAATCAAAGGGATGCAATAAGAAATGATAAAGGGTATATCATCACGGATCCCACAGAAGTACAGACGGCCACCAGAGAATACTACAAACACCTCTATGCAAATCAGTAAATCTAGAAGAAATGAATAAATTTCTGGACACTTACACCCTCCCAAGACTAAATCAGGAAGAAGTCGAATCCCCGAATAGACCATAACAAGGTCTGAAATTGAGGCAGCAATCAATAACCTACCAAAAAACGTATCCAAGACCAGATGTGTTCATAGCCAGATTCTACCAGAGGCACAAAGAGGAGCTGCAACCACACCTTCTGAAAGTATTCTAAACAATAGAAAAAGAGGGGATAGTCCTGCACATCATCAGGATACCAAAACCAGGAAGAAACACAACAAAGAAGGAAAATTACAGGGCAATATCCACAATGAACATCGATGCAAAAATCTTCAATAAAGTACTGGGAAACAGAGTCCAACGGCACATCAAAAAGCTTGTCCGTCACAATCAACTTGGCTTCATCCCTGGGATGCAAGTCTGGCTTAGCACATGCAAATCTAGAAACATAATCCATCACATAAACAGAACCAAAGACAAAAACCACAAAATTATCTCAACAGATGCAGAGAGGGCTTTGACAAAATTCAACCACGCTTCATGCCAAAAACTCTCAATAAACTAGGTATTGATGGAATGTATCCCAAAATAATAAGAGCTATTTATGACAAACCCACAGCCAATGTCATACTGAATGGGCAAAAACTGGAAGCATTCTCTTTGAAAACTGGCACAAGACAAGGATGCCCTGTCTCACCACTCCTGTTCAACTGAGTATTGGAAGTTCTGGCCAGGGCAATCAGCCAAAAAAAAAAAAAAAAGAAAAAAGAAATACAGCGTATTCCATTAGGAAAAGAGGAAATCAGATACTTGTCCCTATTTGCAGATGACCTGGTTGTATATTTGGAAGACTCTATCATCTCAGTCCAAAATCTCCCTAGGCCGATAAGCAACTTCAGCAAAATCTCAGGATACAAAATCAATGTGCCAAAATCACAAGCACATACAGAGAGCCAAATCTGTACACCTATACAGAGAGCCAAATCATGAGTTAACTCCCATTCACAATTGCTACAAGAAGAATAAAATACCTAGGAATACAACTAACAAGGGATGTGAAAGACCTCTTCAAGAAGAACTAGAAACCACTGCTCAATGAAATAAGAGAGGACACAAACAGATGGAAAAACATTCCATGCTCATGATTAGGAAAAATCAATATTGTGAAAATGGCCATACTGCCCAAAGTAATTTATAGCTTCAATGCTATCCTCATCAATCTACCATTGATTTTCTTCACAGAATTGGGGGAAAAAACCACCTTAAATTTCAGATGGAATCATAAAGCCAGGACAATCCTAAGGGGGGCAAAAAAATGCTGAAGGCATCATGCTACCTGACTACAAACTGCACTACAAGGCTGCAGTAATCAAAACAGCATGGTACTGGTACCAAAACAGAGATACATAGACCAATGAAACAGAACAGAGGCCTCAGAAATAATGCCACATATCTACATCCATCTGATCTTTGACAAGCCTGACAAAAACAAGCAAAGGGAAAAGGATTCACTATTTAACTAATGTTATTGGGAAAAGTGGCTAGTCATCTGCAGAAAGCTGAACCTGGATCCCTTCCTAACCCCTTATACAAAAATTAACTTCAGATGGATTAAAGATTTAAACATAAGACCTAAAATCATAAAAACCCTAGAAGAAAATACAGGCAGTATCATTCAGAACATAAACATGGGCAAGCACCTAATGACTAAAACACCAAAAGTAATGAATGACAACAAATGCCAGAAATGACGAATGGGATCTAGTTAAACTTCAGCACTTCTGCACAGCAAGAGAAACTATCATCACAGTGAACAGGCAACCTACAGAATGGGAGAAACTTCTTGCAATCTATCCATGTGACGAAGGACTGATATCCCAAATCTACAGAGAACTTAAATTTTCAAGGAAAAAAACCAAACAACCCCATCAAAAAGTGGATGAAGGATATGAAGAGACACATCTCAAAAGAAGACATTTATGCAGCCAACCAAAATGTGAAAAAAGGCTCGTTTTCACTAGTCATGAGAGAAATGCAAATCAAAACCACAGCGAGATACCATCTCACCGCAGTTAGTATGGTGAGCATTAAAAAAGCAGGAGACAACAGATGCTGGAGTGGATCTGGAAAAATAGAAATGCTTTTACAGTTTGTAGGAGTGTCAATTAGTGCAACCATTGTGGAAGGTAGTGTGGTGGTTCCTCAAGGATTAGAAATAGAAATACCATTTGACTGAGCAATCCCAATACGAGGTATATACCCAAAGGATTATAAATCATTCTATTATAAAGACACATGCACACTTAGGTTTATTGCAGCACCGTTCACAATATCAAACCCTTGGAACCAACCCAAATGCCCATCAGTGAGAGAATAAAGAAAATGTGGCACATATGCACCATGGAATACTGTGGAGCCATAAAAAAGGGATGAGTTCATGTCCTTTTCAAGGGACATGGATGAAGCTGGAAACCGCCATTCTCAGCAAACTGGCACAAGAACAGAAAACCAAACACTGCATGTGCTCACTCATAAATTCGAGTTGAACAATGAGAACACATGGACACAGGGAGGGGAGCATCACAAACAGGGGCCTGTTCGGGGGTTGGGGCCTAGGGGAGGAAAAGCAGTGGGTGGGAGGATAGGGGAGGAATAGCATTAAGAGAAATACCTAATGTAGATGGGAGGGTGATGAATGCAGCAGACCATGATGGTACATGTATACCTATGTAACAAACTTGTACGCTCTGCACAGGTACCCCGGAACAGGAAGTGTAATATAATAATAAATCACATTCTAAATTATTTTTCCAATTTTCATTTTTGTTGTTTAACATTCTTTTTGGATCCTTGCTGATATCACTTCCTTACAACCTACAATCTGAGTTCTCCTTGTGGCCTTTCAGAATTTTCATTTCATCACCATTTATTGCTACAGAGGCAGTATGCTCCTTGGGGGTGTCATAACAACCATGCTCTCGTATAATGCCGGAATCGTTACACTCATCCCTTCTGTTATGCAGCAGCTGTCGTGTTCGGCTTTTTAATTTACCTTCCTTTGGTTGAGGATTTTCCACCCCTTGAGTGGGTGACTGTAATGTTCATTGTGTGACTGTAATGTTTGTTGTCTGTGGTCATTTGGTTTCAATCCTGGATGCTGTAGGGGCCAAGGTTCTGTATGAGTTCCTTGGTTATAAATAGGCTTTGTCCAGTAGCCTTCTCAAATGCTGGTTCTGTTAGCAATTTACTGTGTATTCGAGCAGGCTCACTACCTTCTGTGAGACTGAGATTGCAGACGTCTCAGGAAGTTTATCTCATTCTCCATCAGCCTGCCCTCTGTCAACAGGATTTGTACTGGGTTTCTCATTTTAGCCTCCAGACAAGTAGGCAGTGCTTATAGCTAAGAGCTAGCTGAATGCCGCAGAAGCAGATGAGCATGTGATAGAACTTAGTTTCCCAGGTGGAGCTCTTTGTTGTCTAAAAAGATGGACTGCTCAGTGCCATGACTTCCCTGCCCAGCCCTGGAGAGGGAGACAAAGCTGGATGGAGGCTTGGTTTGCAGAGAGCACAAGCACCATCTCTGAGGGTGGCATGGGGAGCTTATGGTGAAATGTACTATGGTCTTGCCAGGGAAGGGAGAGGGATGCATCAGCTCCACATGCATGTTGGGCAGGCCAAAAGGCAAGCTGCCTCCTATCACACATTTGTTTGGGATCCATAACTCAGAAATTTTTCCCACGGCCCCAAACACACAGGTTGTGGCTCACCTGACTTCAACTGCAATAACACTGACACTCTGTGTAGAGACGGTGGGGGTGGGATTTTGCTGTTCAAGCAAGCCCAGGTCTGGGGAGCACACTGCCCGTGAAGGGAGATGGGAGAGCTGCCTCAAATAGTCTTGGAATAACTGTCCATTCTCTGCAGGAGCAGCCATGGCTGTGAATGCAGGAGTGGGTGGGAGGAGAAGTCTCTCTCTCCAAATCCATGTCCAAGTACTGGTTCCAGCTGACTACTGTGGCAGATCCACACTCCTCCCCTACAGAGCCCAGGACAGTGCTTCCATCTATACCGGAAAGAATACAGTCATCTTCGGTCTGCAAAGCGGGAAGCTCTCACGTGCAAGAAAGCACCACGCTCTGGTTTACTTTGTCCCAAAGAGTGCTCCCATGGTGCACTGCACTATTGTTTCTCCTAGCGATATCCCACTGCAAGGGTCAGACCTCCAGGAATCCAGCACAGACGGATTCCAGGAATCGGGCCTCCTGCAGCTTCCTGGGTTCTACCAGCCTTAAATGATGGCTGCAGTCCAAGTAGGTGCTGGGGAAAATTTGCAGGCGTTTCGGTGATACAGAGACACAATGGCTGAGATCCTCTAGACAAGAAAGAGGCTCACAATAAACAGACATCCATTACGGAACCTGCCACCTCAGCTGAAGTCTGGGGAGATAACAAGCCAGCCTGTGTGAGCTGCCAGCCCATGCTTTCCCCCAAAGAGGTTCTCAAATTTTTCCCTCTCCAGTGATTGGGCTCACTATGGCAGACAGACTCTGCAACACTTCAGAAACCAACAGTCTGCAACAAGGGTAAGGGAAACCACAAAAGCCCACCTACCTGTTCCGAAGGACTCCAGGTTTCTTGGGATTTGATCTCTGCCAAGCTCTTCCTTTCTTACTTTCAGATTCTTCCCTTTTGGATTCCCAGATAGGCTTTACCATTCTCCACTCAATATTCCAGTCCAGGGGTTATAATTATTCACCTGTAACTTTTCTTTTTCTGCAGAGAACTCATGTCTACTATCTCCAGTCAGCCATCATGAGAAGTTCTTTCCTCTTTTCAAATATAAACGTTTAGTATGATAAACGTTCATCTTAGAGGCACTTTTGGCAAATCCTATGTGTTTTGGTATGGTATGTCTCTTCTGTCATTTGTCTCTAGATATTTTTTTTAATGTATAACTTCATTCCTTCTTCTTTTTTGTTCCTTCTTAAGAAAGAATCTCCCTCTGTCACCCAGGCTGCAGTCCCATGGCATGATCTCTGGAATAGCTGTAGCCTCTGCCTCCCCCCATCGGTGTGCTGTATCCACACCAATCTCACATGCAAGGATACATAAAGACTCAAAACAAAGGGATGCAGGAAGATTTACCAACCAAATGGAGAGCAGCAACAACAACAACAAAAAAACAGGAGTTACAATTCTCATCTCTGATAAAACAGACTTTAAAGCAACAAAGATCAAAAGAGACAAAAAGGACACTACATAATGGTAAAAGCATCAATGCAACAAAAACAGCTAACGACCCTACATATATTCTCACCCAATACAGAGTTACCCAGATACATAAGGCAACTTCTTAATGACTTAACGAAGAGACTTAGACGCCCACGCAACAATAGTGGGAGACTTTAAACACTGCATTGTCAATATTAGACAGATCAATGAGATAGAAAATTAACAAGGATATCCAGGACTTGAACTCAGACCTGGAACAAGTAAACTTAACAACTATTTACAGAACTCTCCACCCCAAATCCACAAAACATACATTTTTCTCAGTACCACATCACACCTATTCTAAAAGTGACCACATAATCGAAAGTAAATCACTCCTCAGCAATTGCATAGATAGAAAAAAAGAAAAGAAGAAAAGTCATATGGTTGATATCAACAGATGCAGAAAAGTGACAGCATCTGAAAATTTCAACACTCAATGGTAGAACCTGCTAGGAAACTAAGAATGGAGGAGAACTTATTCTTAATAGAGAGCATTTCCTAATGAAACTACAGCTAACATTGTACTACTAAGAAAAATATGGGGTTTTTTTTCTCTCAAAGATTGGAGACGAAAGAAAGCAAGAGTGTCCATTCTCGTCATTCTTATTTAACACAATATTGGGAGTTCCAGCTGCTGTGATAAAGGAAAACAAACAAGTGAACGACATATAGGAAGGGAGGAACACACACTCTTCTTTCTTGCAGCTTGTACACACAGAAAATGCCAAAGAATTTCCAAAACCTTTTTGAATTAATAAATGAGTTCTGCAAGGTTAGAGAGTATTAGATAAATAAAAAAGCCAATCATCGTTCTGTACACTAAAGATGAACATGGGAAATAGAAATTTAAAAAACCAGTACGACTTATTACATCTCTCGAAGAGAAATGAAGAAGCCTTCGTGATGGCTGACTAGGGGCGTTTGCTTTCTCCAATAAGAGAACCAAAGTGAGTAACCACACCTAACTTGATCATCCAAGACACAGCAATGGAAAAGAGGCAATACCTGAAGCAGGGAAGAATTAGGTGAGGCAGCCTGCTTGGCTAGGATGGGCTGGGAGCTGAGAGACTATCTAACAACTTAAGCGGTTAATGACCCCCAGGGATCCATATTGACACCAGTACCCCTGTAATCCTAGCCACTGGAGAACTAACCCCACTCAGTGAGTCCTGAAACTAACATAGGGAGCTGCAGAGAAATAGTGTGAAGGCACTGGCTTATGGATAGAGCCTGTGCAGGATCCCTTACATTCACTGAGACCTAACAAGATTGCCTACTGTTCTGGAGCCCAGCAGTGCTGGGGCTGAGAGGCAATAGAAAAGATTGCTGCTGTCCCCGAGACGTAGTTAGCACTACCAGAGCTGAGGCACGTGTGGCACATGTGCTGACAACAGGCAGGCCAAAGCTGCTGTCACTGAAACCAGTATTGCCTGCCTAGTGGCAGGGAAGTGGCACAAATCCTGCCACCATTCACCTAAGCATTCTGCCAGTGGCCTGAGGATCCTCCCAACCCCTGCTTTTCCATGGCCAGCATATGTACACAACATCAGCCCTGAGGAAAAAAAACCAGCCTGACAAGGTTTAATCCCCTTCCTATGCCAGAGCTAAGTCTGGAGCTTGGGTGTTACCCAGCTCAGTCCAGTATTATTGACACCTGAACACTCCTCTTGAGGGGGCTCAGGCTGGATCTCATTCACCTGCTTGCTATAACCACAGCGGATACGTGTATGCAAGGTATCACACGTAGGCCAGGAGACTGGCCTGACAAGCCCACTGCAGCCTGGAACACACTGCTTGGGGGCTGACCTTCCACTGCCACTGCCAGCGCCATCAGCCATGCTACATCAGTTGTCCAGAGGCCCACTAACCTACCCACATGCCCAGCACACAGCTGTCACTATTCCATCAGTGTAGGCCACCTGGGGGCCCAAGCATTGGCCTGCTTGGACACACTAACACTTGTGCCATTGCAGGTCACATTGAAGCCCAAAGATATAATTGTTCAGTCCACTGCTGCCACTACTAGGGCCTGCAGTCTGGCCAAGCTGGCGTCCGAGTCCCCAGTGAAATTGCAGTACAGGCTCCAATACTGACTGCACCCACAGCCAGTGAAAAAGTCTCAGATGCTCTTTACAACCAAGAAATCATACAGAGACTATCCTACTGCATGAACCGAGAATTAAAGCCAAAGTGCCTTACCCAAGCAATGCTAGATTCATCCTCAGAAATATGTCCTTCCCTATAGAAAACTGGAAGGGACTGATAGGCCAGTTATGCTGGTATCAGTGAAAGGACACATGAGAAAGCTAGTTAATATGACATTTCCAAAGGACACAATAATTCTCCAGAAATAGAACCAAATCAAAAAGATATTCATAAAATGGCAGAAAAACGACATGAATAACTATAAAGAAGCTCAGCGAGAAAGAAGAACATTTTAAAAACCAGAAACAAAAGCAAGTCAGTATATGAAGGAGGAGTACACCAGTTTAGTTTTTATTAGAACTAAATTCTAGAACTGAAAAATTCTTTTCATGAACTACACACAGTGGGTTTAGAAGCAGCAAGAATAGGCTAGATCAAGCAAACGAAAGAAAGAAAAAACAACCACAGAACTTGAAAACAAGTCTTTAGAAATTAACAAAGCAGACACACATTTTTAAAAGAATAAAAAAGAATTAACAAAATCTTTACAATATATAGGACACCATAAAGTGACCGAATATATAAACTACTGGTATCTCAGCAGATGAAAAAACAACAAAAGGACTCACAAGCTGTTTAGCAAAATAACAAATGAAACTTCCAAAGTCTAGCAAGAGATTTACACATCCAGATACAGGAGATCCAGCTACCCGCTCAGATGTGACACAAAAAAAATCTTCTCTACAGCGCATTATAGTAACACTGTCGTCCAAAGTCAATGACAAAGAGAGAATTGTAAGAACAGCAAGAAAAAGGGATCTAGTTATCTATAGCAGAAAACCCAATGGACAAACAGATTGCTCAGCAGATATCTTGCACGCAAGGTTAGAATGAGATGATATATCCAAAGTGCTGAAAGAAAACATCTGTCAGCCCAGGATTCTATATCCAGTTAAATTTTCCTTCACAAATGCTGGAGAATTAAAGTCTTCTCCAGACAAGCAAAGACTGAGGGAATTCATCACCAACAGATGGGGCCTACCAGAACTGTTTAAGGGAGTACTAACTCTGAAAATGGAAGAAAAATATTTGCCACCACAAAAACACATCAAGACATAAAATTCTATTGTAAGAAAACATAAAAATAGGAAAGGACACAAATGGTACCCCTACAGATAACTGCCACAACACAATAATAGTAAGAGAAAAAGAAAGAAGGAATATACAAAATCAGAACACAATTAACAGTATGACAGCTATAGGACCTCACATATCAACTTATCAGTAACCTTGAAAACAAATGGACTAGAATGCACACTTAAAAGACACAGACTCCATGGATTAAAGAACGTGATCCACTATTATGCTGTTTACAGGAAACTCGCTATACCTGCAAAGACAGCATACAGACTGAAAGTAACGGACAGAAAATAGCATACTGAAGCCAAAAGTAAGCAGCAGTAGCTATACTTTAGGCCAAAGGCAGGAAAAATAGGAAAGACAAAGAAGGTCATTACAATTCCATATATATGCAGCCAGTACTGGAACACTCAGGTTCATAAAACAAATCTTAATCTAAGGAGAGATATTTCAACACAAGAATGGGGGGAACTTCAAACCCCACTTGCCTTACAGCAATCATCTAGACAGGAAAACAACAATAAAGTACTGAACTCCGACTAGACATCGAACTGAAGGTACCTGACAAAAATTTGCCGAATGTTTTACCGCAAAACTGCTGAGGGCATACTTTTTTCATGAGCACATGGAGGATTCTCCAAGACAGACCACTGTAGGTCACGAAACAATTCTGAAAAAAGTTCAGAGAACCAAAATCCCATGAAGCATATTCTACCACCACTGTGGAATAAAATGAGAAATTAAGATTGAGCTCAGTGGCTCATGCCTGTAATCTCAGCACTTTGGGAGGCTAAGGCAGGAGGATTGTGTAAGCTCAGTAGTTCAAGGAGAGCAGGATGGCAAGACCCTGTCTCTATTAAAAATTTAAGACCCGACGTGGTGGCTCAAGCATGTAATCCCAGCACCTTGGGAGGCTGAGGCGGGACAGGTCACCAGGAAAGAAGTTTGAGACCAGTCTGTCCAACATAGTGAAACCCCATCTCTACTAAAAGTACAAAAAATGAGCCAGGTATGTGTGGTGTTGTGCACCGCCCCCCCCCACCCCCCCACCCCCCCTGTAATCCCAACTACTAAGGAGGCCGAGGCAGGAGAATCCTGTGAACCTGGGAGGCAGAGGTTGCAGTGAGTCAAGATCACATTATTCATTGCACCCCAACCTGAGCAACGAGTGAGACTCCACCTCAAAACAAAAAACAAAGAAAAAACACCGACTTTACATCACCTCTTTCATTTCTGACTGAAATGCTGGACCAGTCCTGAGGAAAATTAATTGCAGGTGAGTAATGATAGTCTTGGGTCTCCATCTAAAAAAAAAAAAAAAAATTAAATCAGCAGGGCATGGTGGCATTATGTCTGTAGTCCCAGCTACTCAGGAACCTCAAGTGTGAGGATTACTTGAGCCCGGCTCACTGCAACATCTACCTCCCAGGTTAAAGTGATCCTCCCGCCTCAGCCTCCAGGGAGCTGCCACCACATCCAGCTAATTTTTTTTTTTTAATATATTTTAATAGATATGTGATTTTGCCGTGTTGGTCAGGCCGGTCTTGAACTTCTCACCTTAGCTTAAGTTACTCCATATTGTTTTATTCTGCTTACTGCATGTGTGTCAAGGCACAGAGTTTTCCATTGCGGGCATGTCTGGGCAAGCCACCTGTGTGGCCTTTCTTATCTGTGTAGCTGTGGGCATGTCTTGGGCAACCACCCTGTGCAAGTTCCCTTACCTGTGCCTGCAGATTGTTCTTTCATTTGAAGGGATTCAACTGCGGATCCACGCTCACTGCCAGCCTGACTGGTTTCTTCCTTCCTACTCTCTCACTTTCCCTAGAGGGAGTCCCATAAAGGGACAGGATGGATGGGGAGCAGGCTGTCATGCCATCCTGGCAATGCTATGGAATAAAATTCAACTTCAGTGGTCATTGATGTTGCGATTGGCAAATCTTGGCCAGACGGAGAAGAATGGCATCTGGATAGCTTAATAAAAATAATAAAATTCAACCCTCTGAATGGACCCTCTCCTCAGCCAAAGGCATTCCGAAGTAAACCTGAAAAGCTAGTTCACACGATAATTGGAAGTGGGGGTTGGACATGCATCATTAGGTTCTCCTTCCTTTGGAATTCAGGCATTCACATTACCTTCCTTTGGAATTCAGGCATGGCTGACCAGCATTCACATTAAAACAGAGACCTTCAGACTGAGGAAACAGACTCTTCGTAGCCATAACCAACAGGACAGATAGCAGGTCCTGAGAGAAATCCAAGTATTTTACCCCAAAATATATTTATGCAACATATTTTTGGAATGGTCCTGCAAAGCTGTCTTTTGTGGGGAGAAAAAAATCTGCATTCTGTAGAGAATCTCCTTCACTTTCCAGTCCTTTTATCAGATTCAGAAGATAATTAACTAAGAGTCTGGCACCTTTTAAAATCTGATTTACAAACTATACTCTCTGACGCTTTCTACCTGGAGGCTTCATCTGCATAACCGGAACTTTGGTGGCAGGAACAGTGATTGACAGGTGCTGAGCTTCCACATCGCCTTGCCCCAGAGAAACGACTGGAGATCAAGTCCTGGTGTGGTGCTGGAGAACAGTCACAGTTCTCCAATGCGGCTGCGGCTGCCTTGAAGGGGGCACTTTCAGCAGCAGCATGGAGTAGAAACACAGCAAGAAAATCTGTCACTGCACTCCAGCCCACAAAAAGGAGTTATTGTCACAAAATTAAGTCCAGCCTGGAGATGGCAGGGGCTAAGAATTTATGAATCCATGACAACCGTTTGTTTCTACCCCTCGCCTGCCCTCTGCACTCAAGGCATCTTCTAATCACCCATCAAAATCACCTTAGCAGCTTCCTTCTCAGCCCTTCTCTACTCAAAGGTGGCTTTTGTTTTCTGCACAGCTGAATCTTCTCTTCAGGCAGGAGGCTGAGCAAGATGTATCCGAATGTCCATCTTGAATGCTGCTATTATACATACCCTAGCAGCCTTGGGGAACCGTGTGGCTTTCACTTTAGAGAGCTCCGAACGCAGCCCTACAACAGAGACCCTTTTTGCCATTCCTTGGGACAGAGTTTGCCAGTACACCTCATGAAAACAACTCTTAAGGTCCCTCCCCTGATGATTTTCGTCTCTAAGTCCAGAGTGGGAGAAAACAGGATGGAAGCAGCTCTGGGATTTACTGAATCTCTCCTCTGAATAAAAGAGTAATCTGTTCTGTGTGTGCCAGGTGCGGTGGCTCCTGCCTATAATCCCAGCACTTTGAGAGGCCAATGGAGGAGGACTGCTTGAGCCTACAAGCTGGGCAGCATAGTAAGACCCTGTTTCTACAAAGTTAAAAAAAATTTTTTTTGAAAAGAAATACATAAAATGCACTCAGGAATGATCCAGTCTGGTCTGGTACAAGGAGGTGCCTTAATGATTTAACGATAAAAAAATAGAACCAGCATCTTTATTATGGGATGACGTACAATCTACCTTCTCATATCTAGGCATCTGAAGTCAACCGGTCTATCTGATGTCCACAGAACCAAGTGCAGAGAGATGGGGCTCGCCAGTCCTCAAGGGGCAGGCCTTTCCGGCCTTTCCTGCCTGCTGCCTGCTGCCTGCAGGAGGATTGACCTGGGTTCCTATTTTGTTTCTTGGTGGTTTTGGAGACAGGATCTCACTCTGTCACCCAGGCTGGAGTGCAGTGGTGCCTCCTTGACCTCCTGGGCTCAGGACCTTCCCACCTCACCTTCCCTAGTAGCTGGGACCACAGGCACATGCCACAACTCCCAGCTAATTTTTATTTTTATTTTTCCTAGAGATGTGGTCTGCCTATGTTGTCCAGGACGGTCTCAAACTCCTGGCCTCAAGCGATCCTGCTGCCTCAGCTTCCCACAGTGCTGGGGTTACAGGCCCGAGCCACCAAGCCAGGCCATCCCTGCGTCTGTGCTGGGCACGGAAATTAAACCGATGGCCTGAACTCCAAGAACCGGAAGACCGCCTCTTCCCAGAGTTTTAGGGCCATTTTAGGAGAACAGACTTCTTACCATCGGCCTTCCACGCAGTGAGAATCTCAGACAGTTCAATGCTATTCCCAAGAAACGAGCCCAGTGAAACTTCCAGGACTACATCTTACAAGTGGAACTGGTGAAATCCCAACGCCACCCTCACTTGCTACCAATCACCCCCTCCCAGCAGCTGAAGCCCACCGGTATTTCCAGCAGCGTCGGATGGACCAGTCCCTCCAGACCCACAGAGACCTGGGTGAGTCAATGAGGGGAGACTCGGATTTGGGGCAGTCCTGGGTCAAACTGGGTTTCTCCGCAGCGCAGACCAATCTCACCCAAGCCGGCAGGAACAGGCAGGCCGAACTGAAGGAGCTTGAGCTACTCACCCGACATGGTCCTCCGGGCCGCGTGCAGTGGGCGCCGGGGTGCAGTGGGTAGACTTCCCCACCACGGAACCCTCAGAGCAGAGGCGCCGTCTCCAGGAACCGGCGTGGACTTCCAGGCCTGCGGGCGACCGCGTGGCGGTCTCGACACCCTGAGCCTCAGGCGCCGCCAGCGTCACCCCCGGCCAGCTACGCACCCGGTGTCACTGCGCCCCACGGGACCCCGGCCCTCCCCGCACTGCCTCCGTGGCGCTCAAGGTCAGCCTCCTGCCCTCTGGCCAGGGTCCCCTTGATCCCCTGTCCTCCCCGCTGTCACCTGCGACCCCGCTGCGTTTAATTACTCAAGTGCCCAGCAACGACATCGCCCCCGGAACCCCGAGCGACCTCTGCGGTATGAGCAGCCGCCCCGCCGCCCCGCGCACCTGCTTGGAGTTCTGGGCATCTTCTTTCCCCACCCCAGCTGGCGCTCCCCGGTTACCCCGCCCCGTCCACTCCCTGGCCCACCCCTGAGCTCCCGGACCCCGGGATCTGCACCTCCTCCGAGCTTGGTTGCGCTGCTTCTGCCCGCGCCCACCGGCCAGACGCCCCTTCCCCCGTCACTCCAGGCCCCCCCGGCCCACCCCTGCGCCCCTCGCCCTCCTCCCCGAGAGCCCCCGAATCCGTTCCACGCCCTGCACGTCTCCCTTCCCCCGCGCAACCACAGCCTCTGCCTTTGACCGCGCTCCCAAGCCCCAGCCTCCCAGCCTGCGCCCCCGCCTCCCAGCCTGCGCCCCCGCCTCCGTCTGTCCTCAGTTCTGGGGCAGCCCCGGTGTCCCCGCGACCCGCCGCGCCTGGACCTGTACTCCCCAGCACTCGGCGCCCCCATTCGGCGGACCCACCCCCAAGAGCTCCAAAACCCTCCCCTCCTTCGCGCTTGAGAGACCTCTGACCTCCAGCGCCCTACGCCCCTCACCCCTCCTCTACACTCCAAGCCGTCGCCCTTCCCCCAGCACCCAGCCTCGGCCTCGCCACCCCGCTGTACGCCAACCCCCCCCCACCCCAGACCTCTAGGTGTTGAGGCAGCCTCTGCGCACCCCGGCCGTCCCCTGCACCCAGGCTTCCTCCGCTACCCACGGCCCCCTGCACCCCCCGGCAGCCCACGGCACCTCTTCCGCGCTCCCGCAGCCTCTGCCCTGGGCCTGCGCTACAGGCTCCGAGGGCATCGATTGGCTTCTGTCCGGAAGCCCGGCCCCACCTCCGCCCACCCCCGCGGGCTCGGGTCGTCTCCGCCCGGCTGCAGCCCCCGCCCGCAAACAAGCCCGCGCGCCGCCTGGTGCCCAGCCCGGGCTGCCGGGGAGAGACACCCGGGAACGGCCGGGGGCTGCGCCCCGTGCCGCGCCCCGCCCCTCGCCCGCCGCGGCCCCCAATGCAGCCCGCGGTTTCCCGGTTTGAACATTTAACCTTCCATCAGCCGGCCCCGAAGTAAATGTTTGCGATGGCTTAAGGCCCTGGGCCCAAGGCCAGCGCGCAGCCCGGGTGGAGGCCGCTCCTCTGGTAGCGTCCGGGAGGGAGAAGGCAGGGCTCGTACCCGATCTCACTGAATGCATGAAAAACGCACGTGTGCATACTTGCACGCCTGAATGAATGAATGAGTGCATGAAAGAATAACTGAGTGTTCAGGCCTCGGCTGTTGCATGCATAGCGAGCGAGTGACTGGCTGTCTGCACGCGGTGTCTTTCCATGGATGAGTGGAGGACGCGTGTGTGTGAATGCATGTGAGGCGTGAATGGACAACTACACGTGAATGAGCGAGCGAGGAAATGGATGAACCATCAGTGTCTGCGCCAGGGAGGGAATGAATGCATTCACAGGTGAATGCGGGAGTTGACGGCATGAATGAGCCAATGCACGTAAGAATGAATTCAAACATATATGCATGAATGGAGGAGTGACTGTGCCGAAAACCAGGTGCATGCATACATGCATGAATGAAGGCACGAATCTATGAATGAGTGAATGAATGAGTTGAATGCACGAGTGATTGAACAAGTGATTTCATGCGTAACTGACAGTGCATGAATGACTGAATGAATTTATGACGCATGAGTGACTGCATGAGTGAGTGAACAAGGGAATTCATCCTGTATGAGTGCTGGAACGAGTGAAAGGTGAGTTCATGCACACAAGAGCGAGGGCATGAGTGAATGGATGAGTGAGTGAACAAATGAATTCACGCCTGCATGAGCCAAGTGTATAAGTGAGTGAATTAATGCGTGACTAAGTGCATGGGTGACTTCAGTAAATTCACGCATGTACAAGTGCATGTATGAGCGAGTGAACAAGGGAATTCATGCGTGCCTGCGTGAGTGAGTGAATGCATTCATGCATGCAGGATTGAATGAGCACGTGAAGGCATGCATTTATAAAACAATGAATGTGTGTGAGTGCATGAACAGGATACATGACAAGTGAATACGTGGATGAATGAGTGAGTGAATGAATATGTATGAGTACCTGAGTGAGCTCAACCAACTAGCATGTGTGTTAATGCATACACACATGACTGAATGAGTGAAGATTGCATACATGTCATGAATTAATGTATTATGCATCAGTGAATAAATAAATTGAATGCATGGACAAGTTAATGGTGGACGAATGAATGAATAAGTAAAAGTGTGAATGCATGCATCCGAGCATCAGTGAATTAAGTGAATGAATACGTGAATGTGTGAATGCAGGCCCGTATGGGTTGAATGAGTGAATGAATGTGTGAATGCATGCCTGTATGGGTTGAATGAGTGAATGAATGCGTGAATGCATGCCTGCATGAGTTGAATGAGTGAACGAATGTGGGAATGCATGCATGTATGAGTGCATGAATTCAGTGAGTGAATGAATGTGTGAATGCATGCCTGTATGAGTTGAACGAGTGAATGAATGCATGAGTGCATGCCTGTATGAGTTGAACGAGTGAATGAATGCATGAGTGCATGCCTGTATGGGTTGAATGAGTGAATGAATGTGTGAGTGCATGCCTGTATGAGTTAAATGAGTGAATGAATGTGTGAGTGCATGCCTGTATGAGTTGAAGGAGTGAATGAATGTGTCAATGCATGCCTGTATGGGTTGAATGAGTGAATGAATGAGTGAGTGCATGCCTGTATGAGTTGAATGAGTGAATGAAGGTGTGAATGCATGCCTGTATGAGTTGAATGAGTGAATGAATGTGTGAATGTATGTCTGTATGAGTGCATGAGTTGAATGAGTGAACTTACTTGGAGAAGAAGAGCCTTCGTGTGACCATCAGAAAGAGACAGCAAAGGAAACCAGATTCTTCCCCAAACTGTCAATGGCGATCAATGCAAGCTACAGCCAGGCCTTCCCGATTTAGATTAATACCTAGGATGATCCATGGTCTGTGGGTACCAGGCACTGTGCTGAGGGCTGCCCCTGCATCAGCTCAGCCTTGGGGACAGGTATTGGTGGTGTTTTTACCTCCACTTCATAGATGGGCCGAGAGCTGTTAATAAACAGTGGAGGCTATCTCTGACCTCCCACAGGCTACATGCAAGAATTTAACTCATGACTACTGGGGCTTTGTAAGATATCTGCAGGACATAGTAAGCCTCAGGAAGGCACATTCATTGATTTTTTTACATGTTATGCAAAGGAAAAAAACAACATGATTTTTTTCTGCATTTGTATTAAACAGGTTTATATGTCAAATTTTATTGATTGATATACTTTATTTTATTTGTATAAATTTATGGGGTACAAGTGCAATTTTGTTACATGGATATACTGAGTTGTGGTGAAGTCTGGGCTTTCAGCATCACCATCCCCTGAATAGTGTACATGGAACCTATTAAGTCACTGCTCATTCCCCACCATCCTCCCAGTCTCTCACCCTTCTGAATCTCCAAGGTCTATTAGTCCACTCTCTGTGTCCATGTGGACATATTATTCCACTCCCACTTATGAGTGAAAACATGTGGACTGCTGTGCTCTTGCACTGGGTAAGGGAACCATCCTATGGGAAAGGGTCTTACCAGTGTTCTAACAAGCGATGCGCTGACAAAGGACTCAGACAGCTCCTGCCTGCTGAACTGTTGAGAATGACGTGCTTGTCAACCTGATCCCTTCCCCACGGTTAGATGGAAGTTACTACTGGAGTTTTTCACCAAGGCATTTGTGGCATCGGGGCTGGACTCTCTAGGATGTTGAGCAGCCTCCCTGGGCTCCATTTGCCAGATGCATCAGCACACTTTCCCAGTAGTGACAGTTAAAACTGACCTCAAACACGGCAAAGTGTTCCCTGGTGGGGGCAAGGGCAGAATTATTCTTATGCTGTGAGCCACTGTTTAGATAGATGATAAGTAAATGGATAGATGATGGATAGAGAAATAGGTCAGTAGATGCATGATAGATGATACACAGATAGATGATAGACAGATGAGATAGATAGGCTGGACAGATAGATGATAGATAGAATGAAAAGAGAGATAGGTGATAAATAGGTGATTGATATATAGATAATTGATAGATACATAGATGGAGATAGAGATAGATGATAGATAGGATGGAGAGGTAGATAGGTGATAAATAGGTCATTGATAGATATATAGATAATTGATAGATACATAGATGGAGATAGAGATAGATGACAGATAGGATGGAGAGATGGATAGGTGATAAATAGGTGATTGATAGGTACATAGTTGATAGATACATAGATGGGGATAGAGATAGATGATAGATAGGATGGAGAGATAGATAGGTGATAGATAAATAGATGACAGATATATAGATAATAGTAGTACGAGATGGAGATAGATAAAATAAGTAGATCGCTGATAGGAAGATAGATAACAGATAAACATGATAGGTTGATAGAGATAGATACATACATGAGACATAGATGGAGATGATAGACAGATGATAGATTGATGGAGGTGATAGATAAATAGACTATAGCTCTGTCTCTGTGGTGGACCCATCCTGTGCACTGTAGGATGTGGAGCAGCGTCCCTGGGCTCCACCCACCAGATGCCAGGAGCTCCCACCCCCTCCCAGTTGTCACAACTAGGAAGACTTCCAGACTTTGCCCAATGACCCCTAAGGGTGAAATTATCCCCTTTGAGAAACCCTGCTGAGTAACAAGAGAGCAGCTTCTGGGTGGGAGCAACTTGGGACTGCAGCAAGCAGAGCCCCTTCTATGCCCTGAGGAAAGACACGAGAATGCTTCCCCTTCCTCAACCTTCCCACGGCATCTTCACCTTGTGTTTCCAAGTATTCCCAGAGAAGAGTGGCAGGTGAAACTCAGTGAACACCACCCCAGGCCGGCCTCCTCAAGATAGATTCTCTCTGCTGTCAAGCAGCTCATTGGCAGGGTAGACAGGCAGGGGGCTGCCTCCTGCCTCCCTCTAAGCAGCTGTTATCTCCAATGCCTGTGAACACACTTTTCTCCCCATGAGGAGCAGAAGCCTCTGAGCTCCTTAACACACATCATGCACCCCGGACATCTTATCCAGAGCAAAAGTTGGGCAACACCCAGTTTCACCTTGGAGTCCCCATCCTGATGGAATTGAGGTCTTTGCTGTGGCATCATCCTGTGCACCGCAGGCTGCTGAGCAGCATCCCTGGGCCTCACCCACCTGACACCTGGAGCACCTCCACACAGTGGCGATGTCCAAAAGCGGCAGCAGACATCACCGAGTGTCTCCCCACAGAGCAAAAACGTGGGCTTCTATTTCCTTGTGACGTTTCTAATGCACACCCTAAATTAACAAAGCAAACTAAACAGAGCTTTCCTGTGCTTTAGCAAGGGTGTGTAAAACTTCAAAGCACACTAGTGGTTTCTTTAGCCTGTGGCCGGCTTTCTCAGACTCTTCACTGTGGATATATGGGGCTAGAGGTCCTGTGCACTGTACATAGTTTAGCAGACCCCTGGGCTCCACTCTCTGCATGCAGTAGCACAGCCCAGCTAACAAGTGTTCTCTGGCGTCAAAATCACCCAGGTGACAACCACTGCCAAGATTCGATTTAGAGAGATGGATGATAGATAATAGAAAATAGATTGTAGATAATCAATAGCTATAGATAAATCGATCATAAGTAGATGGTAGAAAAACTATGATAAACATAGATGGATGACAGGTAGACAGATGATAGATACAGAGTTAGACAGATTAAAGATTATAAATAAATGATGTTTGATAGGTTACAATAGATACAGATAGAAAATAATAGATAAATGATGATTATAGACAGAGAATAGACAAATGATGAAGACGACAGATAGATAATAGGTAAATGATGATGATGGTGGGTAGATAGGCAGACAGACACATAACAGACAGATGTAGAAAGATAAATGATGGATAATAAATGATCATGGATGGATGAATAGATAGATGGATTAATTGATGATAGATGAATAACAGGTAGACAATGCATAGATAAACGATGATGTTAGATCAGTTCGAGAGACAGAAAGATCAGTTGGAGAGACAGAAAGACAGGCAGGAAGACTGACAGATAGATAATAAATAGGTAGATTGATGAGGATGGTGAGGATAGGAAGACAGATAAATGATAGATAATAGATAAATAATGATGACGGATGGATAGATGAAGATAAATAGATAGATAACAGATAAATGATGATGACAGATGAATGGATGAATGATTCTCTGTGGGGGGCCGTCCTGAGCACGGCAGGCTGTTTGAGCAGTGTCCTGGGCCCCACCCACCGGCTGTCAGGAGCATTGGTCTTCTCTCAAGAACACGGGGTCTCCAAAACAGAATCCCAGGCTGCGTTTTGCTGAACACCCTGGCCCCATCTTTTGATTTGGAACTCGGGGTGAGATGCACAGGCTCAGTCCTGGTCCAGCAGCACTAGCATCACCTGGGAAACTGTGTCATGCACATTCTCAGACGTCTGCGGGCTTCCCCCGACAGCCCTTTGTGAGCCGGGCCTTCCCGAGTTCCTAAAGTGCAGCCAGGCTTGAGAGGCACTGCTTACGTTTCTGAGATTTGAGGGTCATGGGGAGGGGTAGCTGGCACCAGGAGGACTGAAAAGGGTGGGGCGCGGATTTGGCAGAGATAGAAAGGGGTTGAGGCAGCCAGAGAGCAAGAGAGGTTGGCGAAATCGCAGGGATGTTTAAACAGCATGTTTTTAGCTCATGCAGGAGGCCTCGGTCTCCCAGCACAAACAAGCATAGGTGTTGCACCATTCTCTGCCCCATAAATCACCCCACTCCTCCTCACCCGACCTTTCTGCCATTCCACTGAGAATCTGTGCTCTGAAAGCAGAGCACAAGGCACTAGGGCACAAGGCAACACTCATGATCCCCGGGCAAAAGGATAGCTCCGTTTTTAAACCCGGAGGAGGCATCTTCCCCCGGGGGTCGTGGGGCTCCTGTTCCTGTGTGTGTTGGTCTCCAGGAAGCCACGGAGAGCTTGGCAGCGGGTGAGCTCTGTCATGGGTGCATTCGGAGTAAATCTTTCTCTCCTCCCTGATGCCAGGGAATAGGTGTGTGCCAGTTTTCCTCGGTAGGCATTTGCAGAAAACATCAAGATGTTTTTACGCCTGGGACAATGTTATGGAGAGGTAGTTATAGGACCTTGTTAGAGTTCCATGTGTGTTCAGAAAGGGAGGATTGAAACCCAGAAGGCAGCCAGGCATGGTGGCTGCCACCCGTCATCCCAGCACTTTGGGGGTCAAGGCAGGAGGATTGCCTGAGCTCAGGAGTTCAAGACCAGGCTGGCCAATATAGTGACATCCCTCTGCCTTTAGAAAACATTAAAAAATATATAGCCAACAGTGTTGGTACACACCTGTTGTCCTAGCTACTCAGGAGGCTGAAGTGGGAGGATCGTCTGAGCTCAGGAGTTCAAGACCAGCCTGGCCAATATAGTGAGGTCTACTTCACCAAAAAAACACAAAAAACCCTTATCTGGGTGTGTTGGCACATACCTGTAGTCCCCGCTACTCAGGAGGGCAAAGTGGATGGACTGCTTGAGCCAGCGAGGTCAAGGCTGCAGTGAGCCATGATCACCCTATGGCGCTCCAGCCTGGGAGACAGAGCAAGCCTTTGTCTCAAAAAAAAAAAAAAAAAACACGAAAACTCAGAAGCACAGAACAGATGTTTGCGCCAAGCTCTTTGATTGCCCAACATGATTGTGACAAAGGTTCTAAGAATTGATGACAAGTTCAGAATGAGAGACATATCTGCGCTACACAGAACATGTGTCTACATGTATGTGTGTCATAATTGGAATTACATTTCAATATTTTATCTTTTGGTAAAGATTAACATAATAATATATAAAGAACTACATTGGCAAACAACTTCACACAAAAATAAGCAAGTGATTTGCAGCATGTACTACTGGCTACCCAGTCAACCACCATTTTTTTTTTTTATTGTTGGCAGAACCTGTCCTTTTTCCCAAGCTTCCTTCGTGCTTTCTCACCTGAACACTTCTTTTTTTTTTGAGATGGAGTCTCACTCTGTCCCCCAGGCTGGAATGCAATGGCATGATCTTGGCTCACTGCAACCTCCACCTCTCGGGTTCAAGCAATTGTCCTGCCTCAGCCTCCTGAGTAGCTGGGATTATAGGCCTGCCCCACCACATCCTGCTAATTTTTGGATTTTTAGTAGAGATGGGGTTTCACCATGTTGTCCGGGCTGGTCTCGAACTCCGGACCTCAGGTGAGCTGGAGGTACAGCAGTCATCTTCTGCCATGACTGAAAGGGGCCAATGACTTATGAGACACAGGACTGCAAGACAGAGAGATCCCGGCTACTGGAAGACATTGTTAAGCCCTCAAATTGACCCAGCCCAGAGGTCCTGAATCTAAGTACATCTTGTTACGGATGCTGTCTTTATTGCTTCAACCATTTTTAGTTGGCAGAGATAGAGAAGAGTTGAGGCGGTCACATGGGGAGGGAGATTGATGAAACTGCAGAGATGTCAGGGGAAAAATGTCATCATTTATAAAATCGAGTAGAGATTGTGAAACATGTTGCTCACGGCACTCCTCTGCCCTCTTTTTTTGCTTTGCATTGTTTTGAGACCGAGTCTCAGTCTGTCTTGTCCAGGCTGGATTGTAGTGGCATGATCTTGCCTCACTGAAGCCTCCACCTCCTGGGTTCAAGCAATTCTCCTGTCCCCAGTAGGTGAGGCTACAGGGGTGTGTCACCATGCCCAGATAACTTTCATATTTTAATAGGGACGGGGTTTCACCATGCTGGTCAGACTGGTCTTGAACTCCTGACCTTGGGTTATCTGACCACCTCGGCCTCCCAAAGTGCTGGGATTACAGGCATGAGCCACCACACCTGGCCTCCTTTGCCCTGTTAACAATCACTAAGGGCCTAGAAGAACTTTTGTTTCTGTGCATTATAGGTGTCCATATGTTCTGTAATTAAATCACATTGCGTTAAATTTAATGCTGCAATAAATTTAAATTCTGAAATTAAAATGAAAAGTTTTTGACTAATAAATTTAAAGATAATAATAAACCCACTACATTTTACATAAGTAACATACTTTTATGAAAAATTGAAATATATCTTTTCAAACAAAAATTTTCATAGGGGAAGAGTGTAATGTTTTACGTGCTTACAAATCTTGTTACTATCTGATGTATGAGGAAACAACCAGCTTCTCAGATCAACTCTTATGTGGTTCAGGTTAAAGTAGACGAAGAAAATCTAGCCTCACAAAGATACATAGTTAGAGAAAGTATTTTGAAAATCTTTTAGTAACTGTGAATGTATGACAAAACTTGATCATCAATCGCTTCTTAAAGATAAGGTAGTGTGGAATCCAAAATCCTATCTTTTTTTTTTTTTTTTGAGATGGAGTCGTAATCTGTTGTCCAGGCTGGAGTGCAGTGGTGTGATCTCTGCTAACTGCAACCTCTGTCTCCTGGGTTCAGGCAATTCCCTGCCTCAGCCTCCTGAGTAGCTGGGATTACAGGTGCCTGCCCCCACAGCCAGGTAATTTTTGTATTTTTAGTAGAGACTGGGTTTCAGTATCTTGGCCAGGCTGATCTTGATCTCCTGACCTCATGATCCATCCACCTTGGCCTCCCAAACTGCTGAGATTACAGGTGTGAGCCACTGCGCCTGGCATATGTGTATATATATATATAAATATATATATATATATATATATAAATATATATATATATATATATATATATATATATTTTTTTTTTAAAACACATTTGTTGAAATCCCTATCTATCTCATCCCAAAAGTCTTTAGCTAGAATACCAACAGAAAATATCTCCTCTTCAATATTATTCAAGTTTTGGCCAAAACGAGGGCTTTATTCATTCATTTTCCCATGTGTTTAATAAGTTTCAGGGACAGGCGTGGTGGCTCAAGCAATTTGGGAGGCCAAGATGGGAGAATCAGTAGAGCCCAGGAGTTCAAGACCAGCCTGGGAAGCACGGTGAGTCCCCGTCTCTACAAAAACAATAAATAAATTAGCCAGGTATGGTAGGACATGCCTGTCATCACAACTACTCAGGAAGCTGAGGTGACAAGATTATCGGAGCGCAGGAGTTTGAGGCTGCAGTGAACCATGATCACACCGCTGCACTCCAGCCTGGGCAACAAAGCAAGACACTGTCTCAATAAATAAATAAATGAGTCTTTAATGAGCACCTACTACATGCCAGTCATGTTTCTGGAAACTGGGGACAAATCCATGCCTTTGTAGCAGTTGCATTCTAGTGGAGCCAAAACAGACACAAGAAAAGGTGCTATTTTATCATATGTTGTAAGTCGATATGAGATAGAGAGTAAAGATTAGAGCAGAGGATGTGGGAGGGGAAGTGCTTGTAGTGGGTGGGGACCGGTGATTGACATGGCCTGCAGCCCATGGTGGACTGTATTACTTTTAACCCCCAGCCTTCCCACCAGCTCTGCCGTGGGATCAAATGTTCTACGCTTGTCAGGTCCAAGCACTGCTTTCACTTTTGGTTGGGGAAAGCTTCTCTTTCCATGTGTCAGGTCTACATCCCAGCTATTCATAAACAAGCAGTCATGTTTCATGAATATCTGTTTTGCAAGGGGCAGATGCACAGCAGGGAGGCAGCTGTGAAGCAAAAATGTGACAGTGGTTGGCAGGAACCCAGGGAATGCATTGCATTTATATTTGGAACTGTGGGGGAAGTTGCAGCTTAGATGGAGGCCATTCCAAGTCACCCAAGTGCTCCAATGTTCGGAACCCAGAAAAGCACGTGGTGTGAAACAAGTCTAATGGGCTGAGACTGGATAAGCTAGTTCTCTGTCAAGTCTGGTCTTCCGGACTCAGCCCCTGGAAAGCTGCCACTCTCCCTCAGTTTACTCCTACTCCTCTCCCCTTACCATGGGATCTTGTGGGCGTTTCTTCAACAGACAGCTCCTCTGTGCAGTTTTGTATAAAGTGCATAAGTAGGCTTAGATCAAAGTGGTGGTGGAAGCCTTTGTAATTCTGAAGGAAGCAGCAAAGTCACTGAATGACAGCTCCAAGACTAACTTTTATGTTAAATGAAAACAATATTGCAGCCAATAGTAACTTTTTTGAATGTTCAACGCAGAAATGTCTGAGTGTGGCATGGCCCTGCTGACAAACTGCATGCTACAAGATAGTGATGGTTACACACTTTTTACCGTGATAAGCTAATTTTATAGCTATGCACAAACTGACCGTGAGTGAACCAGAACTGAGCACTATTTGAGAGATTCTCTGTGTACGGCTCTCAAATTCTGCAATGACTGTTTTGACTTCTAAGTACCAGTTCCTGACGGGCACATGGTAGGGCTGATAACACACCATACCTCCCCAGTCATCCCTGGAGCTCTAATTCTATCTTTGTAAACAACTCATTATCACTGACATCTTTTTTTTGACAGGGTCTTGCTTCGTTACCTGAGCTCACTACTGCTTCAACCTCCCAGGCTCAAGCAATTCTCCTGTTTCAGCCTCCCAGGTAGCTAGAGTTATAGGCATGTACTACCATGCCCAGCTAATTTTTAATTTAATTTTTTGTAGAGATAGAGTCTTGCTATGTTGCTCAGCTCGGTCTCAAACTCCAAGGCTCAAGTGATCTATCCACCTCAGCCTCTGAAAGTGCTGAGATTATAGGCATGAGCCACCACACCCAATTAACATCCATTTATATGTGTACATCTGTAAAGTATTTAAATTATTTTTAAAAACTAGGCGTGGTGGCTCATACCTGTAATCCCAGCACCTCGGGAGGCCGAGGCGTGCAGATCACCTGAGGTCAGTTCAAGACCAGCCTAGCCAATATGGTGGGTAAAACTCTCTCTTTCCTAAAAATAGAAAAATTAGCCAGGCATGATGGTGCATGCCTGTCATTGCACCAGCTACTTAAAAGGCTGAGGCAGAAGAATTGCTTGAACCCAGGAGGCAGAGGTTGCAGTGGCCTGAAATTGTGCTTTAGAAAGCTAATGAAATAAATGATGTTCTTATTAGGAAGGCCTACTGCCAGTAAGAATAGTAGAGAATAATGATACCATTTGCTTATTCCTTTTACTTTACTAGGAAAATAAGAGGAAAATGCGCTTTTAAAATAATTTATTTTTATTTATTTATTTAATTAATTAAATTTTGAGATGGAGTCCTACTCTGTTGCCCAGGCTGGAGTGCAGTGGCACAGTCACAGCTCACTGCAGCCTTGAACTTTCTGGGTGCAAGTGATCTTCCTGCCTCAACCTCCCAAGTAGCTAGGACTACAGGCACACACTGCATCCAGCTAATTAAAAAAAAATTGTAGAGATGGGGTCTTGCTCTGTTGCCCAGACTTGTCTCCAACCTGTGGCTTCAAGTGATCCACCTATCTTGGCCTCTCAAAGTGCTGGGATTACAGACATGAGCCCCTGCATCCAGCCTGAAAAATCTAGTTTTTAAGAGATCTTTGGGTATATATGAATTCTAGTGTGGTCACCCCTTTGTAAAATTTTTAGTATTTTAATTATTAAATTTAGTGGCAATTAATATCCAATAATTTTGATTATTTTTTAAAATTGTTATACAGCTTATTTTAAAAGAACTTTCATACTACAGACCTAAGAATAACATATTGAAAAAAATAAACTTTCTGAAGCTATAAGGCCCAAAGCTATAAGGCCTCCTTAATACAATGTATGTATTTATTTTTACAGGAGACACACACGCACAAACACATACACATTTGTAATACATATATATTTCCCTTTGTACTAAAAATTTTCTGATTAAAGCTTGAATGTCAATAGAATCACAAGATAACAGAAGTGTTCTCCTCAGCTAAACTAATGAGCCTAATTCCATCTGGAATTGTGCATCCCAATAATTTTTTCCCCTGCAGGTCTCATTTGCATAGAAAGGCTATTAAATGAGATAAAATCCATGGTCCTCCCACAAAACATGACTTCTGCACAGAAAACATACAGTCGAAAAAGTCCCAACTCTTTAGCAAGTCCTCAAAGGCAACATGTGACATCTGTGAAATCAAGAAGCAAGTGTCACCCTGACTCAAAGGCCTGATGTGATTGCACAATCCCTCACTTTATCCATTTGAAGGGAAACTGTCCACCCTGTGGTTTGGGTCAGTGAAGCCAAGCAGACAGGACAGCTGACATTTCGGCACGGGACTCTTAGAAGATGCGTTTTACATCTGTCCAATGGCATTAAAAAGTCTCCTGTAGGTCTGAATCTGATTTCAGAATGGTAAATTTCAGGGAAAAAAAAAGCTGCCCACTTCTGACAGTTTTGAACTTCATAGCAGAAAATAATATCAGAATCTTGCCATCTGCTATTTCTACCAAAGCAAGGCAGCTTTCCAAAGCTGGTGTCTCATCACAAGGTTATGGGCAAAAAGAATTTAATTTCTTTTCCTTCCTTCCTTCTTCCTTCCTTCCTTCCTTCATTCCTTCCTTTCCTTCCTTTCCTTCCTTCCAACAGTCTCACTCTGTTGTCCTTCCTCCTTCCTTCCTTCCTTCCTTTCCTTCCTTCCAACAGTCTCACTCTGTTGTCCTCCCTCCTTCCTTCCTTCCTTCTTCCTTCCTTCCTTCCTTCCTTCCTTGCCTTCCTTCCAACAGTCTCACTCTGTTGTCCTTCCTCCTTCCTTCCTTCCTTCCTTCCTTCCTTCCTTCCTTCCTTCCTTCCTTCCTTCCTTCCTTCCTTCCAACAGTCTCACTTTATTGCCCAAGCGGGAGTGCAGTGATACAATCATAGCTCACTACGATCTTAAATTCCTGAGTTTAAGTGGTCCTCCCACATAGCTGGGACTACAGGTCAACATGAAACCCAGATAATTATTTAATCTTTACTAGAGATAGGGTCTCAGTATGTTGCCCAGGATGGTCTTGAACTCCTAGGCTCAAGCAATCCCAAAGTGGTGAGATTACAGGTGTGAGCCACTACACCCAGCCTAATTTTTTGGAAAACTATACCCAAGCCACTAATTTTTGAAGGTGAGTTATTACCTTCAAATGACTTGCTTAGCTGACATTTCTGACCATCTCAATAAACCCATTTGGAAAAAAAAATGGCTGCATGAAAATAACATGTACTGAAAAACATTGATGAATTCACAGCAAGAGTTTGCTTTTGGTGAAAGAATTACATGGTTTACTACAGATGGTTTTAGAATGTGAATCCTAAAGAACGGTTAAAATGAACAGAACCATATCTGTGCATGCCGGAAAAGAAATGTTATTGTTTCAAAATACTCAAAAGGAAAAAGTATGATGGTATTTGAAATCCACTGGCCCCATCACAATACACTTCAACATGACATACGTCAATGAGTAAACTGGAAATACCTATGAGATTTTCTTTTCTTTTACAGACGGAGTTTCACTCTCGTTACCCAGGCTGGAGTGCAATGGCGCGATCTCTGCTCACCGCAACCTCCGCCTCCTGGGTTCAGGCAATTCTCCTGCCTCAGCCTCCTGAGTAGCTGGGATTACAGGCACGCGCCACCACGCCCAGCTAAGTTTTTGTATTTTTAGTAGAGACGGGGTTTCACCATGTTAACCAGGATGGTCTCGATCTCTTGACCTCGTGATCCACCCGCCTCGGCCTCCCAAAGTGCTGGGATTACAGGCTTGAGCCACCGAACCCGGCACCTATGAGATTTAAGTCTCACTTAAGATGGCAATAGAAGATGGTGTGAATGAAAATTTCCATTTTCATAGCTGTATAAACCTTATTTCCCGGGAAGCCAACGGATGCAAAAAAAGATTGAGTGAATTTAATGAACACGCAAACAATGTTAGAAAACCCTTGCTGAAGACAGATAAGGCTAACATTCTTGGAGATCATGTGGTGGATCGTGAGCTCTTGCCAGTAAAGCTAAAAGCATTAGAAGGTGGAGACATGCTAGAAATCAGAAGGAATGTTGATAAAACGGATTTATGTGTTAAAATAAATGAGTCTTTAACGTCTCTGGAAGAAAAAGCAACCAAATCTACATATAATTATCTGAAAGTGGATAAAATGGCAGTTGCACATACAGATTATATGAAAAGTCTCCAAAACGAACAAGTCAGAAAACACACACACACCTGGAAAGTCAAATTGGAAAACGTCTACAGAAAGATAAACTCTTAGTAAGTTGTACTCCTCCCATCAATATGATGAAAGATCAGCAAATATTTAAGGTGAATTTATCCTGGAATGAAGGAGGGGAATCTATCCCAAGCAACTCAAAAGATCATCTATGCATTCAGGGAACTGAATGCCTATGGAATTCAAGCAAAAATTCTTCCAGCGAAAAACACTGGAAAAAACTATTATTCTTAGCAATTATCCTAAGAGGACAAAGCTCATGTTGTTTGAAAACTTAATGAGAAAATTTGGGGACTTGGTTAACTTAAGAAAATGTATGTGACAGAAAAAAAAATTGAGGGGGAAATTAAATTTTCGAAAGGTATCTTCATGTTCTTGGTGTTCAAGTAAAGCAAGGATGGGGGATGTGTAAAAGTTCTCACAGCGGTCCCAGGAATTCTCTGGATAACTGAAATCCTGAGAAAAATGTAAATTTAAATTATTCCTCAGAATTTTTTTTTTTTTTGCCTTCAAGAAACACAGGGAAAAGATTAATCCATTAGATCTACTGAGTCATGACAGCAATTTCTCCCCAAATGCAAGACTGACTCACCATAGTGTTCCTCATGCTAGAAGACAACTTTTTGTGAAATAATGAAAGTATCTTTCAGCTTCAGAAATAGAGGTGACCCACCATTTGCCAGAGTGCAGTCACGTGACTTCACTTATCCACAAGAGATGCTGGGAAAGGTAGTTCAGCTGGGGAGCCATGACCACAGCTCCATACACAAGAAATACAACAACCACTGAAACTATCAAGACAGATAGAAGGGATTTGGGTGGACGACATGTGCATTCTCTAAGGCTCTGTGTTTTTGGTTAGGTTGAGCAGTCTTGACTTCTGAAGTAATTCTTTTATTAAGTTTCAGGGTACATGCGCAGGATGTGCAGGTTGTTACATAGGTAAACACGTGCCATGGTGGTTTGCTGCATCTATCAACCCCCCACCTAGGTATTAAGCCCAGCATGCATTAGCTATTTTTCCTGATGCTTTCTCTCCCCATCCAATCCCTCCACAGATCCCAGTAGGTGTTGTTCCCCTCCCTGTGTCCATGTGTTCTCATTGTTCAGCTCCCACTTATAAGAGAGAACATGAAATGTTTGGTCTTCTTTTGTTTGTTCATTTTTTCTTTGAGATAGAGTCTCACTCTGTCACCCACGCTGGGGGTACAGTGGTGTGATCTCCACTTACTGCAACCTTGACCTCTTGTTTTCAAGTGATTCTTGTGCCCCAGCCTCCCGAGTAGCTGGAATTACACGGGTGCAGCACCATGCCTGACTAATTTTTTGTATTTTTGGTAGAGGTGGGGTTTCACCATGTTGGCCAGGCTGGTCTCAAACTCTTGACCTCAGGTGATCCACCCATCTTGGCCTCCCAAAGTGCTGGGATTACACCACACCCAACCTTCACACATTGTCTTATATCCTCAACACAGCTTGGAGAGGAAGATCCTCTTAGGATACCTCCCTTGTTTTTCTCCCAAATGGAATAACCATAGCCCAGAGAGGTTGTATAACTTGTGAAGTAAGCACAGCTAGAAATTGAAAAACCAGGATGCAAATCTATAAATTGAGTCTCAGGGTCCAAAATTTAACCCTGCCTAATCTTGCCTACTACCTCTATAGACAAGCTAAATGAATTCCCCCATCATATTTCTTAATTAGGGGAAAAATAAAAACATGTACACATCATGTGTTAATGTATGTATTCATTCCCTGGGGCTGCTATAGCAAAGTATTGCAAACTGAGTGGCCTAAACAATTTGTTTATTCTTGCACAGCTCTGGGGCCAGAAGTCCAAAGCCAGGGTGTCTGCCAGGTTTGTTTCCTCTGAAGGCTCTAGGAAAGGATCTGTTCCAGAGTCCTCTGCTTCCTTTGGGTAGTTCTTTGGCTTGTGGTAACATCACTCCAATTTTCCCACAACATTCTCCTTATGTGACTGCCTGTATCCAAATCCCACGTTCTTATAAAGACACCAGGCATATGGGGTTAGGGACCCACTTACTCCAGTATGACCTCATTTCAATAAAGTAATTACCTCTGCAACAGCCTTATTTTCAATAAAGCCACAGTCTGAGGGGCCAGGGGTTAGGACTTCAACTTATGAATCTGAGGAAACATAATTCAACTCATATCAGTGTGTGAATACTGTGTGTGTGTGTGTAACTGGATATTCCAATTCCAGTAGTCAAAGCTGAATCAGCTGAATCAAACTTTCCTCTTTCCTACTACTAGAACAATTTCATATAGTGGTTTCTACTTGGGCAAAAAAAAGTTGTTATTTTTAAGTCTGTGTAGAAAACATTAAAAGCATTTTCTTTCCTCTAGCTTATTTTATTGCAGTAAGTTGACAGTTTTTGGAGTCAAAAGTTATACATGGCTGGGTGCGATGGCTCACACCTATAATCCCAGCACTTTGGGAGGCTGAGGTGGGTGGATCACGAGGTCAAGAGATCGAGACCATCCCGGTCAACATGGTGAAACCCCGTGTCTACTACAAATACAAAAAATTAGCTGGGCATGGTGGCATGTGCCCGTAATCCCAGCTACTCGGGAGGCTGAGGCAGGAGAATTGCCTGAACCCAGGAGGCAGAGGTTGCGGTGAGTTGAAATCGTGCCATTGCACTCCAGCCTGGGTAACAAGAGCAAAACTCTGTCTCAAAATAAATAAATAAACAAATAAAAAGTTATACATGGGATTTCAACAGTTTCAAAAGCCACACCTGCTCCCTCTTTGTGGGGACCTGACTGCATCTTATGGTAAATGGATAAATATCTTCACGTTGGAATGAAGAGAAGCCATGACTAATTAGGATATAAAATGTTATGAAGAAAATCATAAGGACACTACTATGAATGAATGTATTATTTATGAAGTGGAAGTGGATCACCACAAAGGTCTTCGTCCTTATCATCTTCACATTGAGGAGACTGAGGGTTGGTCCTGCTGCCTCAGCAATGGCAGAGCCACAAGAAAATTCACATACAGGTGGACTGTGCAGTTCGGCCCTGTGTTGTTCAGGGATCAACTATGCAATCAAGGACATGGTGTTTTATCAAGGCTTTTCTCATCTCTTCAATTATCACCTTCTCAGCATAAAAAGAGTACCCTAAAGGTGGTCCTCAGGACCCCAAGCAATGAGTATTCAAACGTTTTCATTTTAAGTGGCTTGAATATTATCCTTGTCACCCAGGTAAGTTTTATCTCATTATTAGGTAATGCTGTGTATTCCATAGGTTCACCATCTATCTGGAGCTTTAAGAGATGTGTTGCATATTACCTACAGCTATCAAGGTTCATAATTTTGGGGCCACTTCTACAGCTGTTCCATAAAATTTATTTATGAAATACAGACAAAACTATGCAACAATCGAATCCAGTATTTTTTCTCTTACTTTTATTTAAAATGATTAAAAATCGTTTATGACAGTTTAGACAATGGAATGGATTAAAGGCTTAAAATGTTTAGATTCCATTTAAGTAGGGCTGTGTGTGTGTGTGTGTGTGTGTATGTTACTAAAAATGCAAAGACTTTTTCACAAGAATTTAATTAAGCTCATGTTGAAATTCTTATAGAGAAAATAGTAATGAAGCATCAGACCTCACCATTTCTACAAGAGAACTTCTACGACAATTAAAAAGTGTTGCAGGACCGAATACTGAGACAGGAAATACGGGCTGTCTTCAAATTGCACGCATTATGCATGAATCCACAATTTGACACACAACTCTGAGTGACCTAATGTGAATTCTTAGTTGAAGGTATTTTACAAATTGGGGAGCTCTTTTAAGTGGCTTCCACTTTCACCCTTCCCTCTTTGAAGACCCCAATTCATAATGGGGAGCACAAAGCATAAATACTGGAAATTTTTATGGGTCCTGTATGTACATTCCAGAGTGTACATGAACGTCTAAATCTTTGGTTCTGATATTTAGGGCAAGATCTAAATGTTTTATGAACATTAACTGTAGTTTAATCAATCTGTGCAAATGGGCCCAAACCACCCTTTTCCCTCTGCCCACAAGTGTTTCTAAAAGAGAAACAAATAGCTGGCATCTTCCTGGACGTCTGGGGATTTAAGACTTCCTACTCTGGTGAACTGAAAAAGTTTAAAGCAAGGAAAGCAATGTTTTTGCCCTAGGAACCAGTAGTTACAGAATTTCAAAGACTGAAAATACTTCTGATAATCACCATTTCTGTCTCCTATGTGCCAAAACACATCAAAACTATATGATTTCCCGGGAAAAACTATCCCAAAATTTCCCCCAGATGGTTTTAACATAAGTCGTTCTGCACTGAACATTTCAAAATGCAGCCTTATTTTCTCAATAATAACTTTACGTTCAGATACAACAGAGCTGAAAGGAGGTTCAAACCTTGCTTGTGGGTGTCATAAATAATTCATACCCACTTCATTAGCAATGACGAATGCCCCATGATTTTGGACATCGCTGAAGAATTTAGTGTAGGTCCAGCATCCTTGGAACCTCAACAATATTCTTCACCTCCGAGAAGCTGATAAAATCTCCTCCCCACCAAGATCCTGTGCCTCCCTCATGCTTCCTGCTGTGTCACATCACCATGGTGAAGCGTGTGTGCATTACTGCACCATGAAGTACCTGAAGTTTTCGGAACAGAGAGCCACAGTCTCTGTGTGTGAATGAATGACAAATGGACAGAGAAAGCAATTTCTTTCTACAATGCAGGGTCTAGCTGCCTAACTCATCTTTATAACCACATCACATCCAATGAGTTAGGCAGCTCATGTACTTCACACAGAAGAAAACACACTTTAGCTCATCAAATTCTGTCAAGAATAAAAGGAAATTTCTACAACAGTGATAAACAGGGTTCTTGTTTTGCTTGAGTTTTGCTCAAAGTAATCAGGGGATCTTAAAATCTTCAGACATTTTCTGGTTCTGAAAGGAAGATTGGAAACAAATGTCATCATGGGGACAAAAAAAGTTTCTTAAAAAAAAAAAAAAAACAAGATCCAACTATATGCTGTTGCAGAAGACTTGCTCGAGATTTAGAAGAAGGAAGTAGATTAGAACAGAAAGAAATGAAGCAGAAATGGGCCAGGCACCATAGCTCATGCCTGTAATCCCAGCACTTTGGGAGGCCATGGTAGGTAGATCATGAGGTCAGGAGTTTGAGACAAGCCTGGCCGAGATGGTGAAACCCCGTCTCTACTAAAAACACAAAAATTAGCTGAGTGTGGTGGCACATGCCTGTAATCCCAGCTACTCAGGAGGCTGAGGCAACAGAATTGCTTCAACTCGGGAGGTGGAGGTTGCAGTGAGCCGAGATTGTGACACTGTGACACTGCACTACAGCCTGGGCCACAGAGCAAGATTCTGACTCAAAAAAAAAACCAAAAAACAAAAAAACAAAAAGCAGATATGAAGTTGTACATCTTAAATACATACATGGTTTGTCTATTACACCTTAAGAAAGTGAGAGGAATGAAACACCTATTTTAAAAAAAGAAAACCAACGGCCAACGATGTGCTGTCTACATGAGACCTGCTTTAGATTCAGCAGAAGGAAACAGATTAGAACAGAAATAAATGATGTAGAAATGAAGTTGCACATCTTAAATATACACAATGTTTCTCTGTCAACTACACATTAACAAACCTGGAAAATTAAAAATTAAAAGTATTTTAAAACTGTTAAAATTGTATCTGCAAACAAATATTAGCTTTCAAAACATTGCTTTTTACGTTTTGCCACTTGTTAAGGATTTTGATGATCTTAAATGAACTGCATAACTTTCTCTTTGGTTAAAACTAATCTTTGTAGAAACTTCGTGTTTTGAATGTGGCCTCACTGCTCTTTATGTCATTTGCTCCGCTTTACAAAATAAAAGCAAAGTATGATTCTTAAAGGTCCACATCAAGTGACAGACATCTGCTGCTATCTGTGTAGCTCCGTTACTACAACTCTTTCTCTAGAAACTGTGCAAGCTTCGGTGTATGGCCTCAGCATGCATACAGTTCCACAGGTTGTGCACTGCACTGCCTCTCCACTGATAGTGTTAGTATACCATGCACATCATCCTTTAGGAGAGATAAAATTAATGACCCAACTAAGGAAAGATGGACAGCCAGGTACCATTGGCAGCAGCCTGGAAACTTAGAGTGAAATCTGCAGATCCCTAAGCCCCGTTTGGTACCAAACCCATACATAGTGCTGTCATACGCGTATTTCCTTCATAGTATAAAGGTTTTATAGCCAGCGAGGTGATATAGGCCCAGGATCCCCATAAAAGTCACTGCTCACCTTGAAGAGATTCCCCAAACATCATCTCACTCTGTCTGCATCCTCCTCCCTTTTGATCCCTTTAAGGAATTTTTGAGCGAGGGGAAGTTAAACTTGGTGCTTGGAAATACTTGGTAAAGGTAACACTGACGTGCAAGGGTAGCCAAAAGACATGAAAGAGCTTTAAGGCATCACATCTCTTTAGCAAAAACGTGCTTCCAGCTCAGATCAATGGGGCAGGCATGGTCCACATTTTCAAAACTACACCTATTTCAGAAACTCAACTGGCCCCATTCCGATAAAGCTTCATTGACATGAACAGACAGCTGGCCTGCAGGCTGTTGTCTGAAGATTTGATTTTCCTTTTGAAACACTGCACTGAAATATGTTTGTCCTGATTATTGAGTTTGTGGATGAACCCTGGCCCCTGTGGGGACATTTTGTGCTTGTGGAGGTGAGTACCTCGCTCTGCTCACTCAGTTTCAGCCCTTGATTAACAAAGGCTTAGGAATCACTGCCACAGATGCTACTGAAATTAACATGTGGTGTCTCGTTAATGATGGCTGCCATGTCGGGTGAAAGAGTGTTGCCACTGAACCCAAGAACCTGCTCTCAGGTTGCCAGGGAAATACGGCTGTTTTTCAGAAACTCAGTTTACTCTCAAAATTTCAGGACAGTCATGTAGACGGAGGCTCACCCCAAACGGAGGTTCATTAGCCAATGGTTGATACTGCACATTCACCAGCAGAGGGCGCGCAAGGGAACGTTTTGCCCATTCACCAGCAGAGGGCGCGCATGGGAAGGTTCTGCCCATTCACCAGCAGAGGAAGCGCATGGGAAGGTTCTGCCCATTCACCAGCAGAGGGCGCGCATGGGAAGGTTTTAGGATTTTTTGAGGCCAAATGCACATTCTGAAGAAAACATCTTAGGAATGGACTTCCCTCTCCAGTTTCCTTCAGGGACGCAAAGAAAGTATGAGTTACAGGGCCCTGGGCAAACTCCAGGCAGATTCTGATGTGGGTGGCGTAAGGTTTAAACCAAACCTGCAGAGACCCTCAGTTAAGATTTGAGTCACTCTTTTGGCTATAAAGCCTCCCTCTACCTCCTCTGACTATGGTATTCTGTGCTCTCAAGTCCGAAGTTTTTCTTCAGACCCAGGAGTGTGGAGCCAACGTTGAACCAGGAAGCCACAGCAGATCTTTGTTTCCCTGATGGTCTGAGCACAGCCTCGGAATTCCACAGACAGGCTTATAATTTAGTGTTCTGTATTTTCCTTTGTGGGTGGGGTCTGTGCAAAACATTCACATTCAACCCAGATATTTTTCCTGATATTTCCTGACTCACCTGTGATGAAAGTTTCACTGGATACAAAACAAAGCGGAACTGTATTTGTCTAGTTAAATCAACCGTCATGCTTAAAAACTTTTTTTTTTTTTTGGTTCTTTTTCTTTTCTTTTCTTTTCTTTTCTTTTCTTTTTAGACGGAGTTTCGCTCTTGTTACCCAGGCTGGAGTGCAATGGCGCGATCTCGGCTCGCTGCAACCTCCGCCTCCTGGGTTTAGGCAATTCTCCTGCCTCAGCCTCCTGAGTTCAGGAAATTCTCCTGTCTCAGCCTCCTGAGTAGCTGGGATTACAGGCACGCGCCACCGTGCCCAGATAATTTTTTGTATTTTTAGTAGAGACGGGGTTTCACTATGTTGTCCAGGATGGTCTCGATCTCTTGACCTTGGGATCCACCCACCTCGGCCTCCCAAAGTGCTGGGATTACAGGCGTGAGCCACCGCACCCAGCCTCTTTTTGGTTCTTTTTCTTTCCTTTTTTTCTCCTCCTATTTTACATGAGACAGATAATGTGCCGCTGTCATTGTAACAAAGTTTAGAGGAAGGTACAACTCACATATGACCATGAAAACCCAATCGTCAGCTGGGCACAGTGGCTCATGCTCATGATCCCAGCACTTTGGGAGGCCGGGGAGGGCAGATCACTTGAGGTCAGGAGTTCAAGAAGAGCCTGGCCAACATGGTGAAACCACCTCTCTACTAAAAATACAAAAATTAGCCAGGCGTGGTGACGCACGTGGTGAGCCTATAGTTCCACCTCTTTGGGAGGCTGAGGCAGGAGAATCTTGTCAACCTGCAAAGTGGAGGTTGCAGTGACCTGAGATTGTGCCACTGCACTCCAGCCTGGGCAACAAAGTGAAACTCCAACTCAAGAAAACTGAAAATAAATGTTTAAAAAACACATCAGTCAAGTTATGTATATTGAACTTAACCAGAAATAACCTTACTAGTGACAGAAATCAGAAAATAATTTTCTTTAAATCAGGCTTAATAACAAGGAAAACAAGGTTTAGAGCAAGACTTACCACGGGTCCTGAAACAATTCCTCCTACTGTTGAGTCTGAAATAACTGGCTGCTGCTCCCAGCAGTGTCACCACCACCACGGATACAATGGGAGACACGATTTTTGCCGCCATATTGCCTGCAGGAGTGGAGAAAAGGCAAGCTCACCTGAGAAAAAAACATGGCAGGCAGGAATACTGCTTAAATACTAGATTGGTGCAAGTTATTGTGGTTTTTGCCATTGAAAGTAATAGCAAAAATTCCAATCACTGTTGCATCGATCTAACAACTTCTCCATCCTATCTCTTCCCACCCCTGTGTCCACAGAAAACAAGAGAAATTTCATTTTAAAAAATAAGCAAAAGAGAGAAAAAAACTTAGAAAGTAATTCTGTTTTCACAAAGAGCCAAGCTTGTCAACCACATTTTACCACTGAAGACATCCAAGGCCAGGATTTGCAGAGGAGGCACTCGGCATTTTTGTTTGTTTGTTGAATTCGTGTGTACAGTTTTATTAATTTGATGTATTTATTTGTTATTATTCTTATTTTGAGACAGAGTCCCAGTCTGTCACTTATTCCGGAATATAGTGGCATGATCTTGGCTCCCTGCAACCTCTACCTTCTGAGCTCAAGCAATTTTCTTGCCTCAGCCTCCTGAGTAGCTGGGATTACAGATGTGTGCCACTGCACCTGGCTAATTTTTGTATTTTTAGTAGAGACAGGATTTCACCATGTTGGCCAGGCTGGTCTCAAACTCCTGATCTCAAGTGATTCACCGCCTCAGCTTCCCAAAGTGCTGGGATTACAGGCCTGATTTCTTTATTTTTTTAGAGATGGGCTCTCACCATGCTGCCTAAGCTGGTCTTGAACTCCTGGGCTCAAGTGATCCTCATGCCTTCACCTCCTGAGTAGCTGGGGTGATAGGCATGCGTCAAAACTATTTTGTGTCCTTTTAGATGTAGAATGTTTACTCATGCAAAAATATTGTTCAATTAAAAACCGCCAGATAGGCCCACTTTCAAAGGCATGCGGGAACTCTAGACCCAACCACACACCAGACTATGCATCTTCAATGCCTCGACGGCAAATCATCCCAGACCTTCGGTACTCCTGCACAAAGAACAAGAACGACCTTGATGTGACAAAAATTGACACTTCCATAGGGTAAAAAAGGAAGAAATCACTGTTTCCATTTGAAATAGCCACCTTTCCATGCATGCCTTTCTTCAGACCGGGTTGAACACCTGGGCTGCTACGTGGCATGACACAGCTGAGGGACACGAGGCTGCTCCAATGAATGAGGCTGCCATGCTGGGGGAAAGAGTATTGTCACTGAATGCAAGAAGCTGCTCTACAGCTGGTGCTGCCACCTGCCGCCTCCTGCCTCCTGCGAGAGATAGCCCTGTATTCCTCCCCTCCCTGTGTGCACACACTGCACAATATGACTTCACAGTGTTTCCCATCCAGAGGAGGACCGCATCTTTATTCTGAGAATCCAGGCTTTAGCCAACAGAGTGCCACAGAAGTGAAGACGTGATGGCTCTAAGCCCAGGCACGGTTCTCTTCGTGATGTTGGTATTCTGCCTGGTCACCATGTGATGAAACCTGGCCTGGCTTCCTGGAGGGATGTCAGAACCCACATGAAGCTGAGATGAGCCATTCCACCTAGGGCCCCAGATACATTAACAAGACCCAGAAAACATCTTCAAAGCGCTGGCCATGCCTACAGTTGACTGCAGACAAGAGGGAGCTCAGAAGAGACAGAAGGAGCACTAGATGGGTTTTAGCCCAAATTGCTGGCTCACGTAATCATAAACATAACAAATGGTTGTTATTTCTAGCCACTATGTTTTGGGGTCTTTTGTAACACAGCATAACTGACTGATTCACGCCTTTTCCTCTTTGCCATCTCTTACAAATCAATCAAGGACAATCACTTGTCATTACCAAGTGGTCATCCAAGCTGACCGCTTCTCTTCTCCTCCCTCACCTGGGCTTGATTTCAGCCTGTTGTCATTTCCAGGGAGTGCTGAAGTGCTCTGAAAGGGGGTCTCCCTGGGTCTTAGGGCGCCCCCTCAGATCCATTCTTCACCCACACAGCAACAGGGGCAGGCAGACTCCTTCCTTTGAAGGTTCTATGAAGCGCAGAGTCCACCTCCGCTGACCTGGCCATCTTCCCCAGTCACCACTGCATCCTTCCCTGGTTCCTGTTGCATCCCACACCCGGCTACACAATTTCTGGTGTTCCCACGTGCGAATCCAGCTCTACCCAGCACACTCTCTTCCCTGCCACCTCGCTCTGCTCCTGGGCACCCCCCAACCCATATTTTGGGCTTCGACTTGGATATTGTTCTGTCCAGGAAGCCCTACCTCGGTCACCTGACCCAATCTACAGGATCACGTATGTTCCAGAACATTATTTGTCAGAGTTGGCTGCGATCGCTTGTTCATTTGCCTAGCCCTTTCCATCTCTGAACGTCACTTTACACCACAGAGGGGAAAAGGAGAATCAATGAATTTCTCTAAGGATGCCAGCATACCCAAAAACATTGATTCTGGTACTCTGCATTGAAATGTAGAGGTCACCTTCAATCACTGTCTCCTCCCCCATAACTGAAAACTCACAAGAGCCTTGCATTGAGGGTATTTACCGTCAACTCAGCTTAAACTCAAGCAGGTGTCAGCCCAGATCTCTAAGTCAGACTCAGGGAATGAGGAGCCAGTTCTCCCAGCCACACAGGATACAATCAGCCCCTGCTCTTACAGTTCTCCCTCCTGTGACCTGACATGGGGTTGATGGTGCACTCTGAGGACTTCTTTGGGCAGAGCGTTCATAACTTCCTTTCTCCTGTCGTGCTTGGGTTTCAAGTTAGCGCTGGTGAAAGAAAGGAGAGTAATGGCGGTACCGGGAGAAATCCAGCAGTCTCAGCACTCACGGTCTTGCTCTGAGAGCGAGGAGGCCTCTTCTGCAGTGAATACCAATGCTTGCCCCTTCTTTGAACTCTGATGGGTTGCGTGTGTGTGTCAAGTAGCCTCTGAACAAAGATGCTCAGACGTTTTTGTTCAGAGGCTACTGTACATACATAGGAAGTGTGAGTGATCCACGGAAGCCGTGGGGTTGGGAGGCATTGATTTAAGAGTGTGTGCGCTTCTTAAAGGTTGGGACCAGGTGAGTCGATCAGTTACCTTCTGAGGAGGCATGCCCCAAATGGTGATCTCCACCTGTAAACGGAAAAGAACACTCGTGTTTATTCAGCAGAGCTTATGCAGTGCCTTCTATTGCCGGGCCCTGTTGAGAATGCGACTCCGGCACAGCACACACATACCTGTTTTCAGGGAATTTACAGTCTTGTTGGGGGAGGGGACAGCCAAGCAGCATGAGGTGGAGGAAGGTGAATGTGTGTGCTTTGTCTAACAGTCATTAGCGCAATGGGGATGATACCAGGGAGAGGGAGACCAGCTTTTATTTCAGGGTCTGGGAGTCTATGTACATGCCTATGTGAAACACACACGGGCGGACAAGCTCACTGACACACATGCACACGCACACATGCCGTTGATACACACACGCACGGGCAACACACACTGATATGCACAAATGTGTGTGCAGGTGCATACACCATGTAGCATGTAACAAGCTTGTGCAACAAAAGGCAGGCAAGCACACATATAAACGTGCATACACACACACATTTACACCCGTGCAACACATAAAAGCAAATGCAACACAGAAGCACACATGCATTCAATGCACACATTCACACACACGCACATACCCACACATACGCACACACATATGCATACACACACACAGGCAACATAAGCACATATAAAGCATGATTTACCTAAACATACACCTGTAGAGACGTGTGCATATGCACATCCCGATGTGTGCACCTGTATGCAGAAACACATAAACACATTCATTCACACACAAATATGCACACATAAACACATCCGTGTGTATGTGCATACCTGTACTTATGCATGTATACGTACACTCCACATGCACATATGCATATGTTATATTCATGCAGTACCCACGTGTTCATGTGGTAGCACACCCCTCAGTGCATGCACGTGGACACACATGGGAAACAGGCAATACATATGTGACCCAAGCACATATATGCACACGCAAATTCCACTTATACAAACATGCAGGCACTCAATCTGCCTGTGTGCACAGACACTTCCACACATGCACTCATTATCCACATGCATTTACACACATGATTACAAAATCCACATGCACACGTGGACGTTCATGTATACACAATACACACACATACCTTGCGAAAACACACATGCATACATACACACACGTGCACATACATGCACCCAATAACACCTGTAAGTGGGCCATGGTTCCTTTCAAGAAGCTAAGTCTTCATGGCATGCACAGCATCTCCCCCAGCACGGATGCCAAAGGAAAATGCACATTGGTCCCGGATGGCCAGTTGGCTGTTGTGCACTGGATAAAAGCGCCAGCTTCCCATCAGCACCCGGACAGTGTATTCCTTATTCACAAATGGACAGTTTTGCCACATTCTGTAAGACATCATTCCTTCACCATCAGTATTTCCATAAAGAGAGTTGACTCTACAGCTCACTTTCTTCAGCGTAGAAAAGAGACCATAAAATGCAAGACATGGCCGAGAAGTCCACATGACCTCACGGAAGCAAACGGGTCAGCAAACCTGAGTGACATGGTTTGAAAGGCTGCAGACACTCCTATGGGCTCTCCAGGGCCAGGGGAGGAGTGCAGGTGTCATCTCGCCCCTGTTTACTGTTCATGAGCCTGGTGGCGGAAGCTGCATTAGATGTGCGTCCCTGAGGGTCTGGGGGCCTCACGTAGATGGGAAAAGGTGTTTTCTTGGACATTCAAAAGACAAAAAGCCAGCAAATTTGTTTAAAACAAAAAAATAGGGTGAAACCGCAGGCCACAAATGGTAATCAAAGCCCATTAAAAAAAGAGTTGCTCACTGGGTGCGGTGGCTCACGCCTATAATCCCAGCATTTTGGGAGGCTGAGATGGCTGGATCACCTGAGGTCAGGAGTTCGAGACCAGCCTGGCCAACATGGTGGAACCTCATCTCTACTAAAAATACCAAAACTTAGCCAAGCATGGTAGTGGGCGCCTGTAATCCCAGCTACTCGGGCGGCTGAACCAGGCAAATCGCTTGAACCTGAGAGGCAGAGGTTGCAGTGAGCTGAGACCGTTCCATGGCAGTCCAGCCTGGGCAACAAGAGTGAAAATCCACACACAAAAAAAAGAGTTTCTCCGGGTAGGGTGTGGTGACTCACACCTGTAATCCTCCCACTTTGGGATGCCATGGCTGTAAGACCACTTGAGCTCAGTTGCAGTCCGGCCTGAGAAACACAGAGAGACCCCATTTCTACTAAACAGAAATAAAAAAAATTAGCTGGATGTGGTGATGTGCACCTGTAGTCTCGGCTACTTGGGAGGCTGAGGCAGAAGGATTGCTTGAGTCCAGGAGGTGGAGGCTTCAGTGATTTATGATCACGTCCCTGCACTCTGGGCTGGGATAGAGTGAGAGTTTGTCTCAGAAAAAAACAACAACAAAAAAGTTCTTCTTTATTTTTCTAATGTGTTAAAAGCAATTTCTAAAATACAGATTTGAGATTAGAAAAAAATGCTTTGTGCTGATTTTGAAGTGGAATAACTTATATGGATGGTGGGTTCTATGGGCTGAACTGTGTCCCCCTCCAAATTCAGAGTGAGTGCTATCCCCCAGGGGATCAGGACTGTGACTGTGTTTGAAGACAAGGTATTTAAAGAGGTGATTAAAGTAGAACGAGGTCACTAGGGTGGGCCCTGCTCCAAAGGACGATAGTCCTTATGAGAAGACGAGGTGAGGACACAGGCACACGATGGCCCGGTGAGGACACGGGGAGAAGACCGTGTCTCCAAGCCCAGGAGAGAGGCCTCAGGAGGGACCAGCCCTGCCCATACCTGGATCTCAGACCTCCAGCCTCCAGGACTGTGGGAGAATCAACGTCTGCTGTTTCTAAGCCACCCAGTCTATGGTGTTCTGTGACAGCAGCCTGAAATGGACTAAGAGATATCAACAGAAGAGGAGGTGAAAACACAGACACAGAGGGACAACCCAGTGAGGGCACAGGGAGAAGACGGTGTCTACAAGCTCAAGAGCGAGGCCTCAGGAGGAGCCAGCCCTGCCCACACCTGGATCTCAGACCTCCAGCCTCCAGGATGGTGGGAGATGAAGCCCCTTTGGTTTCAGCACTCCAGACCGTACGTACTACTTTGTAGGGCGGCCTTAGCGGACTAAAACAGCGGGTATGAGAGAAACCTGGCCATTAGCATTTAAAAACAGCGAGTGAAACATGTTCTCCCCACTCTCTGGAGGGAGGCCAGCCAAGGTCAGCTCTCACCCCTCACTGCTCTGGACGAGGCATGAATAGGCCTTGCATGCTTTGCTGCTGCATCTGAGGAGCAGCTGGGTGACTCATCCCTGGCAGCCGCCTGCGTCCCAGCAGGTACCTCCTGCTAATGCTAATCCCAGCGCTGACTCAGAGCCTCGCTCTGTGGGGGCTGGAGAGCAGGTGTCCCGGCCGAAAGAGAAGCACGGGCATCATGCCCCCAACCTGGCTGTGCTTCCATGGGGTCCTGGCCCTGCCAAGGAGCACAGGGACATTTCCCTTCAGTTTTGCCCCAGGGATAGAGCAGCACCCTGATCTGTATGTTTTGATCCATTCGGGACCCAGATAATGGTCTCCCCAAAAATGGCACAGCGCAGACATGGGAGACTAAGTTCACAGGAAAACAGGAAATGATTAGGACTCTCAGGAGAACCGCTTGATGAGTGATTTCTTTCTAATTCATGAGTATGCCAGAGAACAAAAGTACACGTCCTGAACAGCTCCTCACAGACAGTGGATTTCCACAGAAGGTTCATTCCTAGGCTGTAGGGATGTGGGGACAGCTCACTTCATATAACACACTCCAAGGTGGGCCGGATGTGGTGGTGCAGGCCTGTAATTCCAGCACTTAGGGAGGCCAAGTGGGAAGATCACTGAAGCCTGGTTCAAGACCAGCCTGAGCAACATGGCAAAACCACCTTTGCAAATATCATAACCGAGGCAGTGATGACAGTGAGAGAGGTTAGACCTGACCGACTCCATGTTGCTTGTAACCCTTAAGCTGTCCTTGTTCATTGCTGGGCATAGGCCATACTAACTTTAGGAGAAAATTTAGTTTATGGTTTGACTCTGAAACAAAACTGACAATAGCCTTTTCCTGAAAACACCTGCCCCTTGCCTGGGGACCTATCTGCCTTTGTAGGACTAACAAATTAGCTACACCATGAGAAACCACGGTTTAGTGCTGGGCCCAGTGACTCACGCCTGTAATCTAGCACTTCACGAGGCCGAGGCGGGTGGCTTGCCTGAGGTCAGGAACGTGAGACCAGCCTGACCAGTATGGTGGAACCCCGTCTCTAATAAAAATACAAAAAGTAGCTGGGCATGATGGCGTACACCTGTAGTCCCAGTTACTTGGGAGGCTGAGGCAGGAGAATTGTTTGAACCCAGGAGGCGGAGGATGTAGTGAGCTGAGATCACGTCACTGCACTCCAGTGTGGGCAAGAGAGCAACACTCTATCTAAAAAAAAAAAAAAAGAGTCCGGTTGTGGTGGCTCATGCCTGTAATCCCAGCACTTTGGGAGGCCGAGGTGGGTGGATCACGAGGTCAAGAGATCGAGACCATCCCGGTCCAAGGAGGTGAAATCCCGTCTCTACTAAAAATAGAAAAATTAGCTGGGCATGGTGGCGCGTGCCTATAGTCACAGCCACTCGGGGGAGGCTGAGGCAGGAGAATTGCCTGAACCCAGGAGGCGGAGGTTGTGGTGAGCCGAGATCACACCATTGCACTGCAGCCTGGGTAACAAGAGCGAAACGCTGTCTCAAAAAAAAGAAAAGTAGGTGTTTTCTATTGTGTTTGATGTAAGTGAGCTGCACCCCTAAAGAATTTCCCGTTCGTTGGATTTCCGTTCGTTGGATGCTCTCTCTCTCTAATCTGTTGTATACTTCTTTGCTGTTTATGTTTACCTAAACAGAGGTGTGTGTGTATGTGTGTGTGTGTATGTGTGCATGTATGTGTGTGTTTATGTGTGTGTATGTGGTGTGTGCATGTAAGTGTACGTGTATGTGTGTGTGTGTGTGTATGTGGCGTGTGTGTGTGTGTGGCTGCACCCACCATCCTGGGGAACAGAAACTGGACAGCTCAGCACAAATAGGTTCTCAGAAGACCAGGCACCAGCACAGAGCATCCCACTCACCAAAAACTCCAGGTAGAAGGCCCAGGGCAGAATGCAACCGGGATCCCAGAGAGATAACCCCTCCCACCCTCCGCCCACCACCGCGTGCCCAGATGTGGGGGTACCGTGTGTGTCGCCGGTGTCATAACTGGAGTAACCACCGCTGCCGCCTCCTGTTAGAGAAGGTAGAGTTGAAGGATGTTGAGGGATCCGAGCATGGAATTTCCTGCAGGTGGTCTGTCCAGCTCATTGGGAGTCGAGTGACTGTGTCATTCCCAAGAGAGCTCCAAAGAGTGATCAGCATTGGGGAGAGTCAAGGGAGGCCACACCAAAGCTTCCTCGTCCCTGTGGGAAAACTCAAGCCAACACTGAGCTCGGGCTATAAAACACACTTTGCCATCACAGAACAAACACTTACTCTGCCAACTCCAAATTCCTGCAGGCTAACCCTCTTCCTGCTGAGAAACCGATATGAGAACAGCCACAGGGAGGCAGGATTAGAAGGACCTTCCAGAAGATGGTCTCAATCACAAATATCTTAGTTTCTCTTCTCAAAAATAACTAGTTATTTTTCGTTTATTCCTGATTGTAAATGTCATAAATTCCAAGACAATGCTCCTTATTTACTGCAAGCAAACGTGGCAGAATAGATGACTGGATGCAATCAGGGTGTCTGAAGGATACATGCCCAGCTCTGCAAAATATCTAGGACAAGTCCTTTATGTCTTCTAAAGGAGAGCTGCAGAACTAAACACACCAGAAACCTCATGTGCTTGAAACTAAAGCCTCAAACGTCACACTCTTCAGCCCAGTGTTGCATGCATCTCTGCCTCCTATTGTCCATGCTTGCATTTCCATATGAAAGATTCTTGGTAGACATTCACCTCCAATTACAGAGAAAACTTTATATTAGAAGGTTTTACATATGTCTGTGTGCATAAAGATATATGTACACATATAAAGGTGTATATACACACACACACATATACCTAAAAGTATATATACACATATGTAAAGGGACATATATACACATATATAAAAAAGTATGCATACATATATGAAGGTACATATGTATCTATAATATAGAAACATGTAAGCTATATATGCATACAAATATTAAAAGATATGAACAAATGTGTGCATGTACAAAGAATGCATATATACACATAAAATATATACTTATATATTTACACATATATAAAGACTATATACGGATATATACATATATCTCTATATAAAGATATGCACATAAAGACATAAGTTTGTATAAATATACATATACCTATATAAAAGCACATGTACATAAAGGTATATATGTACATATATACAGATATATAAATAAAGGTATATATTTATATATGTATAAAACATACATTTACATAATGTACACAAATATCAAAATGCATATAAAATGTATATGTACATGAAGATATATTAAAAGATACACATATAGACCAGCTGTGGTGGATCACGCCTGCAATCCCAGCACTTTGGGAGGCCAAAGTGGGTGGATCACTTGAGGACACAAGTTCGAGACCAGCCTGGCCAACATGGTGAAATCCTATCTCTACTAAAAATACAAATATTAGCCAGGCATGGTGGAGGGCGCCTGTCATCCCAGCTACTCAGGAAGCTGAGGCAAGAGAATCACTTGAACCTGAGAGGCAGAGGTTGCAGTGAGGAGAGACTGTGCCACTGTATTCCAGCCTGGGTGACAGAGCAAGACTTCAGGTCAAAAAAAGAAGGAAAGAAATTAAATAAAATATACATCTACAGATATATAAAATATGTACTTATGTAAGTGTGTATACATATATAAAAGCTGTATATAGATATATAAAGATATTTGTAAACATATATAAAGACATGTACATACCTACACAAAGATACATACACATGTATATATAACTTTGTGTGTATATATATTTATAATGTAAATAAAGGTATATACACAAAAAGGCGTCAGTGCACATAAATTTATACACACATACAAAGATATATACATGTGTATATATAAAAGTGAATCTATATACACATACACATATAAAAGCATATACACATAAAAGTATATATGTACATATATAAAGATATGTATAAGTAAAGGGATATACTTAATTATGTATGTAAAGATGGGTATACATAAATATATATATAAAATATAAATATGTATATAAAATGTATATGTATTCAAAGATACACATAAAGATATATTAAAAATATATAAAGATATATTAAAAAATATACATATAGATACATAATTATATACAAAAGCCTATATTGGTATATAAATATACAGACATACACAAATATAAAACATATACATGTATAAAGATATACAAGCATGTGTACAAAGTCAGAAATATATAAAAACATAAAAACCCACATCCATGCATATGTAAATGTGTTTATGTATATTTGAAAGCATATAGAGACACAGATACGGACGTGGAACATTCGTGTACACACTGATGGAGGGGGCTAAGCACGCATGTGCATGAAGCTGTGTCGAGGCACAGACGGTCACACTTGCACATGTGGAGTCTGAGCAGAAATGCCCACACGTGTGTCCATGGAGCCTCCAGTTGAATCTGTTCATTTTGTTTCCATCCCGTCACCAGCCTGGAGAGGCAGACAGATGCCCAGACCGCGACGCCACTGATGCAGCCACGGGGCCTTCTGCGTCAGCCCCTGCATCAGCCTATCGTCCACCCGTGACCAACTTTGCCCCTGGACTGGGCGTCCCTCTCTCCCCAACCTCAGGCCTCTCACCGCCCTCTCTGAGCAAATCCACGTGTCCCTCCTGGGGAGGCTCAGCACCTACCTGCAGGTGGCCTGGGCCTGGGTGGGTAGTGTCAGTCATTGCGGTCCCCATCATTGAAATAACCTGTGGGCAGAGCACACGGCATTGCTAACGCGTCCTCTCCAGAGGTCCCCTTCACAGCAGGTCTGCGTTGGGGACACTGGGGCAGGTTTTGGAGGACAGCATTGCGATGCCGATGCCAACGGGCTCTTGGCAGGATGCCCGCAGGCACCAGGCATTAAATGACCTCGTGGGCAGCCGCCCAGCCTGTAGGAGGCATGTGCAGGGCCCAGGACCGCGGCAGGTGGCCTCAAGGTGTGGGCTCTCGCCCCTCTTCTGCTCAAAGCCCTCCCAGGGCTGACCGTGAGCTGGGGTATAGCTCAGGCTGTGGTGTCTTCCTGCTGCCTGGACCCCTCTCTCAGGGTGCCCCGTCTCACAATGCCCTGCACTTCCCTCCTTCCCTGGATGTCCCCGTTGCTCCTGCTCTGTACCTTTGCACGCCCCTTTTCCCTCTGCTCCCTCCTGGCCTTCCTTCCTGGATGAGCCGGTGTCGCCTGTCACCCCGTCCCTGTCCAGCTCTCCTTCTGTCCCGCTCCCACCCAGGCCGTCCCCTGCTCAGAATCCTCCACCATCATCTCCTATCCTGCCCCGAGTCCTGAAACAAGCCTGAAGGAGACTCGGGGCTTTTCCTTCTCTCCTGACGGCTCCTCTTGGCCCTTCAACTAGGCACCCGCCCCGGGGCTTCAGCATCACCATAGGCAGGCTCCTAACCCCCTGCCTGTAGGGAAAAGACCCCATAACTGCGGAGGCAGGAGCAGAAGGCCTCAGCCTATCTCCCTATATATAATGAAGAAGAAAGTAACTAGAAATGAACAGTAGTTCGTAGTTAGTAGTTACTCATATGCAATCTTAGTTATTTATAGGTGATCTTAATTCTTTTACTAATGCCTCTCAGGTTGGAAGTGTGAACCTGGGGTGACATCGTGGAATGAATGACCCTAAGGCAAGATGCTTTATGTCCTCTGTCACGCCTGCAAAAAGAGCTGCTGGAGGGTGCCTCAGCTGTGCGACAGTGTCAGCGCTGTGAAAGCACCTGCTGTTTAGCCAGCCAGGGAAGGAGATGTCCAAGATGGCCAAGACGTCTCCTTCCTCAAGGGAGTGAGGAGAAAACTCCGCTTCTCCAAGCTCTCGTGGTAAGCCTGACCGCTGTCAGGGAGGCCCGCGGACATCCCGGGACTTAATTGTCCCTGTGTGGTGCTGTGCTTCAGGGGTCATGTTCCATGGCTACTCATGCTCTGCTTCTGCACCTGGTTCCCCTTTTCTTAGAAAAGATAATCAGTAATAGTAGCACAAACCTTAATGCTTTAGTTCTTTCTTGGTAAGTATGGGAAAGGTGCTGATGCATTATGCTCCTTACCTCACTTGGGGTGCCATCAATTCCTGAGCCCCCACCTGTATGCCATGCCCTATTTTGCCCTGTCCCCAGTCACCCACCACCAGGACCACGCCCTACCTATGCCCTACCTTCCCTGCCCCCAGATTTGCAACTCAATAAAAGTCAGGGCGTCCCAGCATTTGGGGCCACTGCTGGTCTCCACGATCTGAGTAGCTGTGGACCCCTGGGCCCAAACTCTCTTTTCTCAATCTCCATGTCTTGTGCCTTTTATTTCTACAATTTCTTGTCTTCAAACCAGCAGGGAGGGGCTCACAGAGCCCCATAGGGCTGTACCCTACACCTGCCCTCCCCTGGTTCACCCGTTGGCACTGGCTGATTCCCCAGGCAGAATTCCAGCTCCCCTGGTCCCCACAACCCATTCCCCTTTTCCCTATCGAGTTCCTGTGCAACTATCTTGTCTGAAACCAACACCATCTCCGTCTCTCTCGCCTCCCAGGGCACCACCGCTGCCCACCCCAGTAGACTTGTTTTATCCATTTTGGTCAACTGTGTGTGATTCTGTCTTTGAATTTTTCTTTCAGCAAATGGAATGATCATAACCCTCTCAGTTCCCTCATAGTCGCTCTCGTCCATTTTTTTTTCTTTCTTTTTGCCATCCTTCTGTTTTGGGGTAGGAGCTATGTATCCACAATTTGTGCTCTCTGACCAGAATTTCCGCATCTGTAGATCCAATGGCATGATCTCCACTCACTGGAAACTCCACCTCCCGAGCTCAAGCGATTCTTGTGCCTCAGCCTCCTGAGTAGCTGGGACTACAAGCCAGGTTATGCGTGTATTGAAAATATTTCACGCAGGGAGCAGTGGCTCACACCTGTAATCCCAGCACGTTGGGAGTCCGGGGTGGGCAGATCACTTGAGGTCAGGAGTTTGGAACCAGCCTGGGCAACATGATTAAAACCTGTCTCTACTAAAAATACAAAAATCAGCTGGGAGTGGTGGCGAATACCTATAATCCCAGCTACTTGGAGGCTGAGTCACGAGAATCTCTTGAACCTGGGAGGTGGAGGTTACAGTGAGCCAAAATCATGCCACTGCACTTCAGCCTGGATAAGAGTGAGATTCTGGGTCAAATAAATAAATAAATCAAAAGATACAGGAACATATACTTGCATTGTATGCAAATACTACACCATTTTATATCAGGGACTTCAGCACCTGTAGATTTAGGTGTCTGCAGGGAAGCAGGGGTCCTACAACTAGTGCCCACGAACAATAAAGGGTGACTGTATTTGCATATTAAAGTTTCTTTCCCTGGTGATATAAGCAGCAAGGAGCCTCCATTTGACAGCTAATCTGACTTTTTTAGAGCTCAAAGTCGTAACATTATTATTGTTATTTAAAAAATGTAGACATCGTCTAATTTACACATTTTTAAAGGTTATGCTTTTTCTTTGAGATGAAGTCTCACTCTATAGCCTACCTGGAGTGCAATGGCGCTATCTCGGCTCACTGCAATCTCCACCTCCCGAGCTCAAGCGATTCTCATGCCTCGGCCTCCTGAGTACCTGGAGGTTACATAACAGGCGAGGTCATGCTTTTCTTATCTTATCTAAGAAAAATCTCCTAACCCTGAGATTATAAGACATTTCCCTCTATTTTTCAATAAAAAACCCACATTATTTTCTTTTACATTCAGGTTTGTAATCCACCTGCAGTTTATTTTCGAGTATTCCATGAGGCCAGGCGCGGTGGTTCACACCTGTAATCTCAGCACTTTGGGAGGCCGAGGCGGGCAGGTCACCTGAGGTCAGGAGTTTGAGACCAGCCTGGCCAACTTGTTCAAACCCCATCTCTACTAAAAATACAAAAATTAGCCGGGCATGATGGCACGTGCCTGTAGTCCCAGCTGAGGCACAAGAATTGCTTCAACCCAGGAGGAGAAGGTTGTGGTGAGACAAGATGGCACCACTGCACTCCAGCCTGGGCGAAAGGATGGCACGAGGTTGACAGTTGATCACATATCCACAAGAAGAGCCGGTTGGCTCAGCCCTGCCTCCGTAGAGTTTGCTTTCTTCTTTCATTGTTTTATAGCCGCAACCTCTCTCAAATGCCAAGACACAATTTAGTCACTCTGTTTCCAGCCCTTCTGAACCTATGCATTGCTCAATTCCTCTGTCTCTGAGCTACGGCTTTCTTTTTTTCTTTCTTCTGAGACAGGATCTCACTCTGTCACTCAGGCTGGAGTGCAGTGGCATGATCTTGGTTCACTGCAACCTCCACCTCCTGTGTTCAAGTGATTCTCCAGCCTCAGCTTCTGGAGTAGCTGGGATTACAGGCCCATGCCATCATGCCTGGCTAACTTTTGTATATTTAATTAGAGATGGGGTTTTGCCATGTTGGCCAGGCTGATCTTGAATTTCTGACCTCAGGTGATCCACCACCTTGGCCTCCCAAAGTCCTAGGATTACAGGCATAAGCCACTGCCCTAGAACAAAAGTTACCTTTTTAATTGAAAAATAAATAAATAAAATGAGGTGAAATTTACACATAAATTAACCATCTCAAAGTGAACACTTCAGGGGCATTTAGAACATTCATAACGTTGTGCAACCATCACCTCTGTGTACTTCCAGAACACTTTTATTCCCTGAAAGGAGCCCTGGAGTTCATCAAGCAGTCACTCTCCCTTTCCCCTCCAGCTACTGGCGGTCACAACACTGCTTCGGGTCCTAGGGATTTGCCTGCTCTTGAAATTTCATATTCATAAAAATATATACTATGTGATCTTACATGTGTCTGGTTTCTCTCTCTTTCCAAAATGTTTCTGAGGCTGAACCACTTTGTAGCAATTATCAGTGCTTCATTCCTCTTCAAGGCTAAATAATACTCCATCATGTGGGTGGACCACATTTTGTTTATCCATTCCTTCCACTGATGAGCACGTGGGTTATTTCTATCTTTGAGCCATAATGAATAGTGCTGCTGTGAACATCTGCATACAAGTGGTTCTTGGAATACCTGTTTTCAATTATTTTGAGTATACATCTAGGAGTGGAATTATAGAATAATTCTGTATTTAACTTTTTAAGGATCCACAAAAGTATTTGTTCACAGTGGCTGTACCATTTTAGACTCCCACCAGCAATGTGCAAGCATTCCAGTTTCCTCACAACCTTGTCAACACTTGTTATTTTCCATTTTAGATTTTACCCATCCCAGTGCTGCTTCCGTGTGGTTGTGATTTGCATTTCCCTAACCACCACATTTTGCTTTTAATATCTATTATCTGGTACAGTTCTTGCATCTCCTTAACACACCCCACAATTCTGTAAAACACCCTCAAGCATCCATCCATAAGCATCAGTTCAAGGACGTTGCCTCAGTTTCTCCCAGCCAAAGAGTCACTCACCTGAGTTTGGCTTCTTGGTGGGTTCTGTGAACAAAGAGAAAATAAATGCAATATGCATCGAAGATTCATCAGAAGCACAAAGAAAGGGCTGGGCACTGTGGCTCACATCTGTAACCCCAGCAGTTTGGGAGGCCAAAATGGGCGGATCACACTGTCAGGGGTTCAAGAGGAGCCTGGCCAACACAGTGAAACCTTGTCTCTACTAAAAACACAAAAAATTAGCCGGGTATGGTGTCAGCCTGTAGTCCCAGCTACTTGGGAGGCTGGTGCAGGAGAATCACTTGAACCTGGGAGATGGAGGTTGCTGCAGTGAGCGAAGATTGCGCCACTGCACTCCAGCCTGGGTGACAGTGTGAGACTCCATCTCAAAAAAATAAAAAAAAAAAGACAGGCCGTTAACACCCCGATGAAATATAAAAAGTAAGTGACAAAGTAAATGATCTGGACACAAATTCCATGGTCTATTTGGGTAAAAAAGCAAGTAAATACCCTTAAAATCCATTCAAAAACAATCTGCCCTTGAGGCTGTGAGGATGCCCACAGGATGGCCAAAGAAGCTGAGAGATCCAAGACAAGTGAGTGACCCCATCCCTAGAACCACCACAGAGCCGGACAGTAGGTGGGGTGGGGAGGGAGGCAAAAGCAAAGAGGGAGAAAGCCTTGCAGCTTCTAGAATGATGTCTTTTCTCTCACTTTCATTCACGGATGTATTCATTCAGCAAATGTGTATCACGTGGATGTGGACATCAGGTCGGGAGTGCTCACCTTCACTGGCAGCTCTGCTAGGAGAATGGAGATGCACTGTGCTCTGGGAGGGGAGACTGGGGGCCACAGATTCAGATCGGGGTGCGGGACAATGACAGATATGAACTTAAGTGTAAGAAAAGCAGTAACTGAGTCGGGCATGCTGCTGTGTCTCTGTAATCCCAGCATTTTGAGAGACCAAGGTGGAAGGATTCCTTGAGCCCAGGAGTTTGAGGCCAGCCTGGGCAACATGGTGAGATTCGTCTCTACAAAAAAATCAAAAAAATGAGCTGTGCACGGAAGCACACACCTGTAGTTCCAGCTACTTGGGAGGCTGAGGTGGGAGGGTTATTTGAGCCAGGAAGTCAAGGCTGTGTGGTAAGCTATGATGGCACCACAGCACTCCAGCCTGGGCAACAGAGCAAGACTCCCATCTCAATAAAATAAAATAATAAAATACTAGCATACTTCTAAACTATAGGCTTCAGAAGCACAGACCTACCTAGAAACGAGTCTGAGACTTTTAGAGACTGTGTAAACATTTGTCTCAAGGCGTCTGCAATCTCCTGTGAAGAAAAGAGCTCTCGACACCAAGAAATTCCAAACACCGGTGCAACCCAACTCCAAAGTAACTATGCAGCTGATGCTATTAGACCCAAGCTGCAAAGGGAAGGCTCCCCATGAAATATTGGCACTTACCAGGCTCATCAAGGGCATCTGCCAAGTCAAAGTCTCTTTGACCTATTGGGAGCAAACAGGTCACAAGTCACACCATGATGGAAAGGCCGGAATCCTCCTCGTTCGTCACCTCAGCCTGCTTCCCTCCTTCTGCAAGCCCAGGGTCACCAGAGCACTACAACTAACCATGAGCTATGTGGGAGATGCAACCACCACCTCTATCTACTCCCAGAACATACTTCTCACCCAAAGGAAGACCCCTGTCCCCATTCAGCAGTCACATCCCCTGCTGCCTCCCCAGCCCCTGACAACCACTAATCCACCTCCTGTTGGACTGCCTGATCCATGAATTGCCTGTTCTGCAAATTTCGTATAAATAGCATCCCACGATATGTGGTATTTTGTGCCTGGCTTCTTTCACTGAGCATGAGACTTTTGAGTTGCACCCACATTGCAACCCATGCCAGTATTTTATTTCTGCTCATGGCCAGGGAACTTTGAAGGAAGCCTCTCTCCGGGCACATAGACTTCTTTCCTGGACCGTTCCACTCACAGCTTAGGACTGGCATTTCTCCCATAAACACACACGCACACACGTGCACACACACATACATACACACATATACATGCATACACACATACACACACCTATACACACACATATACACATACATATACACATGCACACACATACACACACACACACTCATTCTCACACACATAAAGAGAGAATCTAGGTTGAGAGGGGCTGCCCTAGAAAAAGGTGAAGCAGAACAATATGAGGATCCTGGATCCTTGAGAGACTGTATGGAGCAGAGGACACCTTTGCCACCTCACCTGGCTGCAATGCAAACAAGAGATAAAGTTTTAATTCTTTGGGGGCTGTTTGTTACAGCAGCCAGCCTACACTGACAAATACGGGGTCAGGAAGCAACCTGTGTGCACAAGCTGAGGTTCCCACCTGATCCAAAAGCAGTTAACCTAATGAATGTGTCTGCAGCAGAGATGAGAACATTCGCGTCTTTGTGACTCATCATTGAAAACACACTGCAGCATTCTTGAGGATGAAGTGTCCCTCCTGCTGACATATATGTGCACCTTGCCTTTTGTTCCTCCCTTTCCCCCTGCCACTATTACCCCGTAGAGAAAACACCACCAGAGAACTTATCGGGAGGTAGAGGATGCAGGCGGGAGGGCATCGAATCAGCGCTTCTTATGCATTGAGTTCTGTTGCAGTAATGCCAGGCATCTAAGCAGCTCATCCACCCACCCAAGGATGTTGCCATCACCAGCATGCACATTACCCAAAGGAAGAACCTGAGCTTCTGGGAGGTTTAGGGCAAGGCAGGAGCACAGTCAGAATTTGCAGAATTGTCCAGGGGGAACAACCTCTTGCTCAAACACTAAGCCCTGGAGGAGGCTAAGCCAGGGGGAACCAGGTAAGCCATAGGTGCTGGGTCTCCACCACCTCTGATGTCTGTCTCTCTCCCAGAAATCTGTCTGCCTGGGTGTTGCTTGCTCTGGAGGAAGGTTCAAGGGCTACAACATCGATTCGTACAGCCTGTGGCATGGCTCCATCCAGATGCCACCAGGGCAGGCTTTGCGGCACCTTGTGGAGGTAATGAGGGCCTCTCCGGAGCAGAAGGTGTATCCCCAGGCAGGAGTGCACACAGCAGCTGCTCCTGGTCCCACACAGCCGTTTCCTTCCAACTTGGGGAGGACACACGTCCCTCTCAGATGACATTCTCTGCCGCCAGTGATTGCTACAGGTTCATCTTCAAGAACAACCCGGCTCTTCTTTGCTCCCTCCAGCTCTCTCTGTATTTTTGGGTTTTTTTTTTTTTTTTTGTATGTTTGCTTTTTTAGACGGAGTTTTGCTGTGTCACCCAGGCTAGAGTGCAATGGCACAATCTCGGCCCACTGCAACCTCCACCTCCTGGGTTCAAACAATTCTCTTGCCTTAGTCCCCTGAGTAGCTGGCATTACAACTGCATGCGCCATCACGCCCAGCAAACTTCTGTATTTTTGGTAGAGATGCGGTTTCACCATGTTGGCCAAGCTGTTCTCGAACTCTTGATCCCAACTGATCTGCCTCCCTCGGCCTTCCAAAGTGCTGGGATTACAGGCGTGAGCCACTGCGCCTGGCCTCCTCCAGCTGCCTTGGCCATCATTGTCCAAGCTGCTGAGACTGGGCTGCAGGAGAGGAGCCACGTCAGCCTCTTGGATCCATGAGATATTTCCCCTCCAAGACTGTCAGCAGTTCCAGTCAAGACAGTGGTCTAGGACCCCAGAGTTCAGCACCCTGATAATTTAGACTGCAGTCCCCATCCACTGTTGAGCAATCTCAGCCCAACCCAGCAATTCCATGCATCCGCTAAGCAATCACATTACAATCTCCTCCAGTCTGTGTGCCTGGCCCCTCCCTCCTATTTCTTTAAAGAACCACAGGTGCCTCCCCTCCCAGACCCTTCTCTCTGAAATGCAGTTGCATAAACCAGGCAGGTGGCAGCTCTATTCACCCTGCAGCGGGCGGCCAGGTTGCAGAGAGGCTCCTCCAGCTTTGAGATGGTCCTGATGGCCCTGGGTGGTGGCAGGAATGGGAGGGGGTGTGGAGTGTCACAGAGGAAGTGGAGGAGGGTGGTTTGGGACTTTGCTAGGTCTCAGGGGTGGCACTGCAACCAGAAGTTGCTGCATGTGTGACTCACACACTCGAGGCTGCTGTCGGTCACACCCAGACCTCGTTACATAAATCAGGCAGACTCTGGCAGCATCAGGCGGCCTGGGTACTGAGACAGTCTCTAGTCCTGCCCGCCAGGCAGGAAATCCATCTCATAGGCAGGGCCCCCTGTCCTCTCTCCTCTCCAGGCAGGTTGCAGCAAAGCCACGGTCGGGTTCCTCATGGGCTGGGAGACTACGCTGACTCCGGGGTGTCTGGCTCCAAGCTCGGGAGCCACATGTGATGCTTTTGCTTTCCCGGGTTCATTTTCCATGGGGCAGGAACAGGAGATGTGTTTCCCATTTGCTTCGCTGATTTGCCTCAGTGAACTCAGCAGCTTTTAACCAAATCCTCGTTTGTGTTCTGGGATTCTCAACCTCATTTTGTGTTGGCTTTATGACATTGGTCCTCAGTTGCTGGCGTCCTGGAGATGTCAATTAAATGGCTCCGGTAGCTGGGTGGGAGGGCCCAGTAAAGCTGCCCTTGGGACCCTCCAGAGCAAAACCACGAGATTTCGGCTTGGAGGCCTTCTTCTGCAGACCTCCCAGACCCTTCTCTCTGAAATGCAGTTGCATAAACCAGGCAGGTGGCAGCTCTATTCACCCTGGGAATTTCACCCTCCTGGGTTCAAATTCCAACCCTGCCAGATTCAAAGATGCTTCTTACTGGACTTTGCCGGCTGCTGGCATTCTTTACATGGATTCAGACCTACAAGTTGTTCGGGCTCAGGAAACCATACCTGAGTGCAGGCCTCAGCAGCAGCCTCCGAAGCAGAAGTTTCTCTCAGAACTTTTCCAGCCCTCCTGTGTCTGAGTCCCGTCCTCCCCCGAGGCACTATAGGAACTAGAATATCTCTTCCCCCAGGCGGGTCCTAGAAACAAGAATGCCTTTCCCCCAAAGCCAGCCACAAAACCTGAAGACAGGACCCTAACTTTCCCTCCATCCTATCTGTATCAAGACTGGCCACAGGGAAGTTCCCTGACATGCCTGCTTTGGGTGTCCTAAGACCCCCATCCCAGAAAGGGTCCTGCCCCCATGCCCAGAAGGAAGGACCACTGCTCCGAGAGGCCAAGAGGAGTGTAGGCAGACAATGCAGTCTCCCCCGAGTGGCATGTGCACATGGTCCCTCAGGACCTGGATGACACGCGGACTATGCGTCAGCAGGTCTGGCTAGGCTGAGGACACAGTGTTTCTCATCAGCTCCTGGGGGATGTTGAGGCTGCAGATCCATACATCTCACTTTGCAGGGCACAGACTTGGCAATGGCTTCCCGGAGTTGCTACAATAAAATCAGACTGGGCGGGCAGGTTAGACAACAGCCTGGATTCTCCCACAGTCCTGGAGGCTGGAGGTCCCAGATCCAGGTGTGGGCAGGGCCGACTCCTCCTGAGGCCTCTCTCCTGGGCCTGCAGATGCCATCTTCTCTCTGAGTCCTCACGTGGTCATCCCTGTGTGTGTGTCTGTGTCACCTCCTCTTCTTATGAGGTATCTTAGTCCGTTTCAGGCTGGCATCACAGAACACCATAGGCTGGGTGGCTTAGAAACAGCAGGGTCTTATTCTCCCAGAGTCCTGGAGGCTGCAGGTCTGAGATCAGGTGTGGGCAGGGCTGGCTCCTCCTGAGGCCTCTCTCCTGGGCTTGGAGACACCGTCTTCTCCCTGTGTCCTCACAGGGTCGTCCCTCAGTGTGTGTCTGTGTCTTCACCTCCTGTTTTTATAAAGACCTCGTTGTACCCTTCTCACCCGTCTAGAGACCCTCTCTCTAAACACAGTCATGTTCCGAGGTCCCGGGGATTAGGCCTTCAATGTGTAAATTTCGGAGGTGCAAGACTCAGCCCTTAACAGAGATAACTCCCTCACCTCAATAGGAACGTGTTTGTCTCCTGGGGCTGCCGTAGCAAAGTCCCACGGGCCGGGCAGCTTAAATAGTAGACGTTGATTCTCCCAAGGTCCTGGTGGTTGGAAGGGCGAGATGAAGGTGTGGGCGGGTGGCTCCTCCGGAGGCCTCTGTCCTTGGCTTGTGAATGCTGTCTTCTCCCTGAGTCTCCATGAGGTGCTCTGTGTGCATGTCAGTGTCCTCACGTCTTCTTTTTATAAGGTCCATAGTCCAGCTGGATCAGGGCCCCACCTGGTGACCTCATTTTACCTGAATCGCCTTTTTAAAGACCATGTCTGCAAACACAGTCTCGCTGGGAGGTCCTGAGGGCTTTCATTTATAACAATGAGGAGGGTACGCTTCAGCTCACGACAGATTTAAACCACGGGATACAGTTGGCTGCAATGGGTGTGCCATTGGACAGCCTGGGTCAGAGGACACAGCCAGGGTTTGGCTATCTGGACAGTTTCATGTCAGCGACATCCTGTCCCTGGCCCACGCCCTCAACAATACTCTCCCTTAATTTGTTTTTTTTAGGCAGAGTCTCGCTCAATTGCCCAGGCTGGAGTGCAGTGGTATAATCTCAGCTCACTGCAGTGCAATGGTGCAATCTCAGCTCATTGCAACCTCCTCCTCCTGGGTTCAGGCAATTCTCCTGCCTCAGCCTCCCGAGTAGCTGAGATTACAGGCACTTGCCACCACACCAGCTAATTTTTGTGTTTTAGTAAAGACGGGGTTTCACCATGTTGACCAGGATGGTCTCGATCTCTTAACCTCGTGATCCACCAATCTCGGCCTCCCAGAGTGCTGGGATTACAGGTGTGAGCCACCGTACCTGGCTAATTTTTTTTTTTTTTTAGGCAGAGTCTCACTCAGTTGTCCATGCCGGAGTGCAGTGGTACAATCTCGGCTCACTGCAGTGCAGTGGTGCAATCTCAGCTCATTGTAACCTCCTCCTCCTGGGTTTAAGCAATTCTCTCACCTCAGCCTTCCGAGTGGCTGGAATTATAAGCACACCCTGATAATATTTTGTATTTTCAGTAGAGGTGGGGTTTCGCCATGTTGGCCAGGCCAGTCTCAAATTCCTGACCTCAGGTGATCCCCGTGCCTCGATCTCCAAAAGTGCTGGGATGACAAGGGTGAGCCACTGTGCCCGGCCTGTTCCTTTATGTCAGTCTCCTTTTGTGCACTGGCAAAGTCAGGAGAACCATGATTGTGCTGAACACCCAGGGCTGCGGGCAGAGGTAGGCAGATGGCTTGGGAAAGAGCTTTGCAAAAGGAGACGTTTTTCAGCATGGAGGAACTGCCATTAACATATAGAAACCCACCGACTGCTAAGCAATGACTCTGGAAGTCATCCCAGTCCTGGGCCTTGGAGGAAAAACACAGGCTTCTAGCGCACATCTGTGGAGAGCCAGGTTCACACAACCACTGTGGCATCTGCCTCAGGACATCCGCCTCAATGCCTCGCAGACCCTGAAGGGTGTGAGAATCAGCCCAGAATCTGGCCAAATGCAGATTCTGGGTCAGCAGATCTGTGTGGGGCTATAATGATACTTTATTGTCATTATAATAAAATAAGAGAATATTTTTTAGAAAAATCTCGGGAGGCATTCATTCAGGTTTAAAGAAATGTTCTTAGGTTGAAATGCACTTTTCCTTCTTTCTCTTTCTTTCTCTCTTTTTCTTTCTTCTTTCCCCTCCCTTCCTCCCTCGCTTGCTTGCTTCCTTCCTTCCATTCTTTTCATTCTGCTTCTTCCTCTTCCTCCTCTCCTTCCCTTTCCTCCTTCCTTCTTCTTCCTCCTCCTCCTCCTTCTTCCTCCTCCTTCTCCTCTTCCTCCTCCTCCTCCTTCTCCTCTTCCTTCTCCTTCTCTTCCTCCTCCTTCTTTTCCTCTTCCTCCTCCTCCCTCTTCCTCCTTTCTCTTCTTCCTCCTCCTTCTCCTCTTCCTCCTCCACTTCCTCCTCCTTCTCCTCCTCCTCCTCATTCGCCTCTTCCTTCTCCTCCTCTTCCTCCTCCCTCTCCTCCTCCTTGTCCTTCCTCTTGTTCCTCCTTCTCCTCCTCCTCCTTTTTCTTCTTCCTCCTTCTCTTCCTCTTCCTCCTCCTTCTTCTTCCTCCTCCTCCTCCCTCCTCCTCCTCCTTCCTCTTCTTTTTCCTTCTCCTCCTCCTCCTTCTGACAAGGTCTAGCTCTGCACTGAGGCTGCAGTGTAGTGGTGTAATGTGGTGTTCGCGCCAAAGGCTCGAGACAGTTGACTCGTCCCAGTTTGGCTGCTGGACCTGTACTGCATTTCCTCACCTCGAGGGCTGTCGAGTGAGACAGGGCCGTAAGCTGACTCACTAAAAGCAACAACAGGATGCAAAGCAAAGGCCTGCAGTTTATGAGAACATTATGCTGTCTGCTTCCATGTCCCCCTTCAGTCTCTGTGTAAGCAATAAACTTGCTGCAATTGAAATGTCTAAGAGGAGCAGAGACCTCTGCCCATATTTTCCCTGGAGCCAAGCCTTTGTTTTAGCTCCTGATGCAAAACAGGTTTAACCAGCCACCTTAAGGGTGCCATTGTATCTTTGGAATGTAAAATCATTGAAATATAAACTACTACCACTAGCCCCCTTAAACTGCTTCCTGAGCAGGATATCAAGCTCCGGATATCTATTTTATGGAGTTTTTGTTTCCTTTCTGTTTTCCCCTTTGTTTCTTTCTGCTGAGATAAGGTAAATGTAAACAAGACAAAAGGTATAAAAGCTGTAACCCAAAAAAATAAATTTGCTGCGTTTTGGCCATAATCTTCACGCATCCCTCCAGACTCTACTTTTCTATATTCTTTCTTTTCCGCGCACTCTCTCTCTCAGGTTGAACGAGACATCTACGTTGGCGGTCTCGGGGACTCCTGCGGATCGGTAGTCCCCCGGCAGACGTGCCGGACCCGGACAGTGTAATCAGCTCACCGAAGCCTCGAACTCCTGGGCCCAAATGATCTGTCTGCCTCAGCCTCTCAAATAAGGGAAACATACATATTTTATATAGATGGGTCAGTAGATAGGTAGATGGGATACATGATAGATAGATAGATATTGAAGATAGATATTGGAGATAAAGATAGATAAATAGATAGACGGATAACAGATGGATGAAGAGATCGATGGATAGATGATAAACAAATAGGTAGATTTCTGAGACAGATGAAAGACCAATGGAGATATAAGTATATAGAGAGTTAGATATAAATGTATCCTACTGGTTCTATTTAAAAAACACTCTCCGACTTAGATGAAAATCTATCTTATCAGTTCTATTTCAAAAATACTGGCCCAGCTGATGCATGTGCCGATCTGAAAGCTCTGCCTCCCGTAAGAGGTTTCAGTGTACGGTGGTCGAACAGATGAACCAATCCGTGCCACACATCCTGTGAGGGAATCAGGGAACTCCCCGGTTTCACATCTGGTCATAATGTACAATAGACTTGGAAGAGACTGTCTTGGACATATGTCACTTTCTTTTAACGTATTTTTTAATTGATGCACAACAGATGTACATAGCTTCAAGGTACATGTCATAGTTTAATGCATTTATATAATTCGTAAAGATCAAATCAGCGTACGTACTTGGAATATCCATCCACCTTAAACATTTGCCTTTTCTTCATATTAGAACCGCTCTCATTCTTCAATTTTGAAATATACAATAGATTATTGTAAACTAAAGTCACCCTGTGAATCTAAAAAACAGTAGTACCCAGTTCTTCTATCAAACCCTACACTTTTCTTTTCTTCCCCTCGATAAATAACATTTCATACACTGGCCTTTGGGATTCCGACTTCTGGTTTTATCGGCTGTTAGAAGACCACATTGTGTGGCGTTTTCCTTCACAACCCTCTGGATTTGACAGAAAATAACAGTTAAAGACAACAGAAACGTGAGCTGCTAGAATGTCAACCTCTAATTATTAGAAATATGTTATATTGTTATCTTGCTTTGTATTGATAATTTAGTCATTATAATTTTTTTACAGTACATTAACCATTAACAATAGTCTGTTCTCTTTGTTTTATATGAAGTTCTGGGATACATGTGCAGAACATGCAGACTTGTTACATAGGTATACACGTGCCATGATGGTTAGCTGCACCTGTCAACTCTCACCTAGGTATTAAGCCCCACATGCATTAACTATTTATCCTGATCAATACTCTCAATACTCTGTTTCCTTAAGTGCTTTGTAGCAATCCTCCCACCAGCCTTGCAGAATGTTTTTGGGGTCTTGCAAATGTGCCCCATCTCTAGCTGGTGATGGCTGGAGATGTAGCAGGGTCATCTATGCATGTAACTCATTACCGAGGACACACCCGGCTTCTGCATGCACGTCATCTCATTTACACAGAAGTGACCTGATCCAGACCTCACTTCCTTTCCTGTCCCTCCTGCGACCTCCCTATGGCACATTCCTTGTGTCAGAGGCAACGGAACCAGAACCACTCCACCTTGAATAGGGGCTGAGTAATATAAGGCTGAGACCTACTGGGCCGCATTCCCAGATGGTGAAGGATGAGATTGACGGTCTGCACAAGACACAGGTCACAGAGACTTTGCTGATAAAACGGGTGGTAGTGGAGAAGCTGCCAGAAACCCACTGAAAGCAAGAGTGACGAGAGTGACCTCTGGTTGTCGTCACTGTTACAGCCCCATCAGCGCCATGACACTAGCAAATGCCATGGCAACGTCAGGAATTCTGCATGTTCTAAAAGGGGAGGCATGAATAATGCACGCTTTGCTTAGTGTATCAAGAAATCGCCATGAAAGCAGTCCACTGGCAGCCTCGGGGCCGCTCTGGCGGTGGAGTAGCCATCTATTCCTTTACTTTCCTAACAAAGTGCTTTTCACTTTATGCTTCGCCGTGAGTTCTTTCTTGCGCAGGTTCCAAGAACCCTGTCTTGCGGTCTGGACTGGGACCTCTTTCCTGTAACACTTGGAGAAGGAATGATTTCGATTTCCAGAAGACAAGGCTTGCGACAGAGCAGGATGCTCATGGGGGTCTTCCCAGAGAGACATGCAAGACAGCTCAGATTCTGCTGCCAGCTGCCCCCATCGAAATCCTCGGTGCCTCGGTTTACCCATCTGTGATGGTGAATACTGAATGTCAACTGGATTGGAAAGAAGGATGCAAAGTCTGGACCGTGTGTGTGTCTGTGAGGGCATTGCCGAAGGAGACTAACATTGGAGACGATGGAATGGAAGGGGCGGACCCACCCTCAATCTGGGTGGGCACCGTCTAGTCAGTTGTCACCGTGGCTACAATATAAGCAGGCAGGAAAAAGTCAAAAGAGAGACTGGCCTAGTCTCCTGGCCTACATCTTTCTCCTGTGCTGGAGGAGCCCTCGAACATCACACTCCAAGTTTTTAACCAGTTTTGGAACCTGGACTGCCTCTCCTTGCTCCTCAGCCTGCAGATGGCCTATTGTGGGACCTTGTGATCGTGTGAGTTAATACTTAATAAAATCCCCTCTCTCTATATATATTGATTCCATTAGTTCTGTCCCTCGAGAGAACGCTGACTAATACACCATCTGTAAAATGACATCAAGCATGACACTCCCATCATCGGGCTGAGGGACAATCAACTAAGTTAATAAACATGCACAGTGCCTAAGAAGTGCTGCTGTCATTCAAAGAATTTAGCACAGGATAGGGTGTGGTGGCTGATATTTGTGATCTCAAGATTTGGGGAGGCAAAGGCAGGAGGATCGCTTGAGCTCAGCAGTTCAAAACCAGCCTAGATAACATAGTCAGATCCTGTCTCTACAAAAATTTTTTTAAAATGGTCAGGCATGGTGGCAAATGACTGCAGTACCAGCTACTCTGGAAGCTGAGGTGGGAGGTTTGCTTGAACCCCTGGGGTGAAGGCTGCAGTCAGCTATGATGGAACCACTACACTCCAGTCTGGGTGACACATGGAGACCCTCCCAAGAGTTGGACAAATCATCTAGCACAAACTCTACTTTATAATGAGATGTTGCATCTCTCATGTAATTTACTGAATATTGTACTGAAACTGAAAATGAGAATGATTGTATGGGCTGGGCGTGGTGGCTCACATCTATAATCCTAGCACTTTGGGAGGCTGAGGCGGGTGGATCACCTGAGGTCTAGAGTTCCCGACCAGCCTGGCCAACATGGTGAAACCCTGTTTCTACTAAAAACACAAAACTTAGCTGGGCATGGTGGCGGGCCCCTGTAATCCCAGCTACTTGGGAGGCTGAGACAGGAGAATCGCCTGAACCCAGGAGGTGGAGGTTGCAGTGAACTGAGATTGTGCCACTGCATTCCAGCCTGGGGAACAGAGTGACATTCCATCTCAAAAAAAAAAAAAAAAGTTGTATGGGTACTGACAGTACAGTTTCAGTTTCTGCCGAATGCATACCAGTTCTGCACTATTGTAAAGTCGGAACATCTTAAATTGAACCATTATCAGTCGAACCATTGTAAGGTGTGAGCTGTGTGTAGGCTATACTTTGTAGAAGTTGACTTGCCCAAGGGTCTTTGGTTAACCTTTGGCTCTTCAGTGCTTTCCTGGGAAGGTGGGTTCACTGTTCAACATCTCCCTGTAAACAGAAACTGATAAATGCATTGCCGAGTCGTCCACTTACTAGCTGAGATCTCAAGACAGCAAGGATAATACAAAATTATTGATGCAGATCATAGATGAGGAACACCAGGGTCTGTTTATCCCAACAGTGCCTCCGCCCATAAGCGCAGGCTCCTACCTTCCTGACATCCAAATCCTTCAACAGGATAAACAGGAAGTGCTGCCTCAGGAGCATCTGAATGATGTCTTTTATTTCCTAACAGAAATACTCTCTCTCTCTCTCTCTTTTTAACAAATCCCTCAAGTTTTTATTGGCTCCCTTGTTCTTTCTTTTCCAGAGGTAAATTTTTAAAATATGTATATATTTTTTATTCTAATTTAAGTTCTGGGGTACATGTGCAGATCTTGCAGGATTGTTACATAGGTACACATACACTACATAGGTAGCCTGCCTGGTGGTTTGCTGCCTCCATCCCCCCATCACCTACATTAGGTATTTCTCCTAATGCTATCCCTCCCCAATCTCCCCACCCCCACTATCCCTCCCCTATTTCCCCACGCCCCGACAGGCCCCAGTGTGTGATGCTCCCCTCCCTGTGTCCATCTGTTCTCATTGTTCAACACCCACCTACGAGTGAGAACATGCGGTGTTTGGTTTTCCCTTATTGTGTCAGTTTGCTGAGAATGATGGTGTCTCACTCTTGAGATTCGCCTGAGTGTTCCCTTCTCTGGAATCGCCACATTAAAATGATCAGAGAAACGTACTCAGTTGTTATTCAAATCCTATACGTTATGAGTTCATTAGAGTTTCTCGCGCGGCACTAAAAACTCTGATCTTGGAGTGTGGGAGAGCCAGCCTGCAAGTTCATGTTGAAGTTTTTCATGTAAACATTTCAGGTGGTTTTGATTTGCAAGAAGGAATGACATTGTTTACGAAAAGGTTTAAACATCTGAACAAATGCAACCTTTCCGGCAAAGGAATCTCTAGTAATCTGTCCCATGGGGTACAGTCATTTCAACTCTATTTTTGCCATATGGAAATGGTCAGGACTCATTTTTGAATCAGAAGGAAATGATTGGCATTCCCCACATGCCCAGTTGTGCTTAATTCATGGAGCTAAATAGGCCATTTTTTTTAAACGCTTGGGACACGCAGATTGAAAGCAGAAAATTCGGTGAATACCGAAGTGCTATCGGCTAGCAGCGTGCCTTCGTGGATCTAATTCCCAAATCCCAAATTGGAGCAGCCAGTCTTCTCCCTCCCCTCTCAGCCACCCATGTCTCTTAGTCTCCTTTCTAATCCCCCGTGGGGATCTCCCTCCAAGCCAGAAGGCTCTTACCTCGGGCGTGCATTAGGAAACACAGGACTGTCAGGCCATGGAGTCACCACCGGGGTTCCATGCTTTGCTTCAGGAGGCAAAATCCTCAGCGGAATCCCCAACCAAGCGGGTTGTGAGATGCAGCCTCTCCACCCTCCTCCTGTCGACTTCTGGTTTCCCAGCCTGGAAGGAAGGGAGGCGATGTCTTCAAGTGGAAAACATGAACTGAACTGCCAGAAACAAATGGGCTCCCAGCTCCCAGCTCCCAAACTCCACAGCTGAAAACGTGTGGGACCAGTGCGCGCATGCTCAGTCATGTCTTGGAGCCAGCCTACCCCGACCGCCCCAACCAATCTGCAGCAGCGCAGAGGATGGGAAACTGGGGTGGTTACCAAGTGCCAACGGACATCTTGGGCTTCTGGCGGCTGGCACACCTGCTTGGCAAGTCTGCTCGCTGAGGGCGTGGGTGCTGCAGCAAGTTCAAAGTCACCAACCCCGAAACCAGGGAAGACACCGCCCGCCTGCAGTCCTCTTCCTGCAGGACGTCATGGCACAGTGATACCCAGTGGAGATCAACACACACATCAGTGCACAGAGCTCAGCTGAACTCTTCGCTTTTATACCTAACAAATTCAGTGACTTCCAAGAGGCATTCATCATCCTCAGACCTCAGTGGTCTTTGTAGTTGGCAGAACTAATCTTTCAGCAGAGACATGGTTCAGGAAAAGCAGATGACACGTGGCTTTTTGTGCCTTTCACTTAAGACTTGTTGGATGTGGCGGAGTGTCCTAGATTTGTGAATTGTGGGTTTTTGCTTTGAGCGTGCAGTATCTAATTAGTTCACGCATTCATTCAACAAACATCCAAGGCATACCTCTCTTTTTCGTTGTTAATTTCAACTTATTTTCTTCCACCTCCACTCCCCACCCCTTTCAACCAATTCTCCTGCCTCAGCGTCCCAAGTAGGTCAGACTACAGGTGCCCACCTGCAGAAACCTCTTGCCCAGCTAATTTTTGTACTTTCAGTAGACACAGGATTTCATCACATTGATCAGGCTGGTTTCAAACTCCTGACCTCAAACGATCCACCCACCTTGGCCTCCCAAAGTGCTGGGATTACAGGTGTGAGCCACCGTGCCTGGCCTTTTTTGTTTGTTGTTTTTTTTTTTTTTTTTTGGTATTTTTAGTAGAGACCATGCTTTGTCATGTTGACCAGGCTTGTCTCGAACCCCTGACCTCAGGTGATCCACCTGTCTTGTGCTAGGATTACAGGCATGAGCCACCGCACCCAGCCTCAATTTCAACTTTTATTTTAGATATGAGGGTACATGTGTAGGCTTGTTTACATGGATATATCACACCCAGATAGTGAGCATAGTACTCAACAGGTAGTTTTCCAACCCATGCTTCCTTTCCTTCCTCTGCACTCCTTGTGGAGTCCCCAGTGTCTGCTGTTCCCATCTTTATGTCCACGAGTGCCCAGTGTTTAGCTCCCACTTATAAATGAGAACTTGCAGTATTTCCTTCTCCATTGCTGTGTTAGTTCACGTAGGATAATGGTCTCCAGTTCCACCCACATTGCTGCCAAAGACACGGCTTCTTTCTTTTTTGTGGTTACATAGAATTCCATGCTGCATATGTCCCACGTTTCCCTTCTCCACTCCACCACTGATGGACATTTAGGTTGATTTCAGGTCTTTGGTACCACGGAGAGTGTGGCAATGAAGATACAAGCAATGCATGTCTCTTCTGACTCACACATGTGCTAGGTGTCAGGTATGGAACAAAGAAGAAAAAGTAGGTTTATAGGGCCAGGCGCATTGGCTCAAGCCTGTAATCCCAGCACTTTGGGAGGCCTAGGTGGGTGGATCATGAGATCAAGAGATCAAGACCGTCCTGTTCAACATAGTGAAATCCCGTCTCTACTAAAAATACAAAAAGTTAGCTGGGCATGGTGGTGCACGCCTGTAGTCCCAGCTACTCAGGAGGCTGAGGCAGGAGAATTTCCTGAACCCAGGAGGCGGAGGCTGCGGTGAGCCGAGATAGCACCATTGCACTCCAGCCTGGGTAACAAGAGCGAAACTCCGTCTCAAAAAAAAAATAGGTTTATAACAAGAAACAAACACAAACAGCGAAAGCAGACAATTGCAGTGTGATATTATAGGATGTGAGGGATGTGCACTGAGGTCTTAGGGTACCTAAACTCAGCTTTGCTTTAGAAGAGGTTTCTGCAGAGGGCGGTGATCACACAGGATGGGGAGGGTAAAGGGAGCAGGCTGGGAGGATCGAAGTCCGTGGGCAGAGGAAGGTGGACAGTAATGAGGACACTTAGGAAGAAGAGCCCAGGGCCACTGTGTGGGCCAACCCCGTGAACGTCGTCAACCCACATCTCCCCAAATTCATATGCTGAAACTCGAAACTCCAGTGGGATGGTACTTGGAGATGTAACCCTTGGCAGGTAATTCGCATTAGATAAGGTCATGAGGGTACAGTCTTCGTGATGAGATTAGGGTCCTTATGCGAAACACAAGAGACACCAAAGCTCTTTCTCCACCATGTGAGGGCACAGCAAGAAAGAGGTCGTTCACGAGCCAGAAAGAGAGCCCTCCCTGGGAATCAAAGCCACAAGAGCCTTGATCTCAGACTTCCAGCCTCCAGAACTGTGAGAAGATAAACATGTGTTGCTTCATCCACCCAGTCCATGGCACTTGGTTACAGCAGCCCCAGCTGACAAATACACCAGCTACGATGAATTATCTAGACTACTGACCAGTCAACATTTACCCCATTCCTCAGTGACACAGAGAAAAGGCAAATTAGCTAACCTCAACCTCACAGTCCCTGAGGGATGGCTCCTAACAGTCTCTGTGCCCTGGAAGTCACATTGTCTCCACTAATCCATCAGTTGCCTATGCAGGGCTTGGAGAACGATTTCCAACAGCTTCCACGTGTCTGTGGAATGGACCTCAGTGCCGCTGCAATTGGAATGCAACAGTGCAATTAACAAAGAGATCTGGTGCTTTCTTGACCATCAGAGTAGGGTATGAATTTGAACCAACACTCATGGACATCCATCCATTCCATTTTTACAAATAAGCCCATATTCCAAAACCAAGTTGCAATAGATAGTAGGCAATGTGTGAAGAAAGCTGAGCCCAAGCTCTGTTCTGTTTGTACCTCAGTTTATTCCGTAGCTGAATGAACCGTGGAAAGCATAAGATACAGGAAGAGAAACGACTGAAACTCCCATTGATGCCTAGTGTTCCATTATTGGAACGCTGAACATGTGGGAGTTATTCATATCCTACTACTCAAGGTCATCGCCAAGGTCTGATTGCAAAAATTCAAAAAATTGCAACCTCAGGCATAAATGGGTTATTTTTGTTCCTGGCCCTCTGGGTCCACAAGAGGGAAGCCAGACTTCTGGGATCTTAAGACCAGGGCTCTTCTGACAGCTGGGGGTGAGGGGATGGGGGGTGGGGGTGGGGAAAGAAGGCATGGCAGGGGGCTCAACAGCTTAGGGCTGGGCTGGCGGCTTCAGTCACTGCCTGATGAGCCACCCTGACCCAGGTAGGATGAGGTGTTTGAAGCCGCTGTGCTTCTAGGGTTACAAGAAGCTGTATACAGATTCTTGTTCTGCAAGCTGGGGCCCGTGGTTGCTCTATGGAACACTGGAGCATTGAGAGAGGATCCTGTGGTCCCAGATACTCAGTAGGCTGAGGTGGGAGGATCACTTAAATGATGAGTTGGAGGTTTTGGTGAGTGACAGTCGCTCCACTGCACTCCAGCCTGGGCAACAGAGTGAGACCTTGCTGAAAAAAGAAAAAAAATTGAGTCCACAACCACGTGCTCCCACTGTGACACATGAAACAAACCTTTTCTTAACCTGTTATGTTAAATTGATTTGTTGGTTAAATTATGTTAATTGTCTCCCAGGTTCAAGCGATTCTCCTTCAAGCATGCTTCAGCCACCTGGGTAAACTGATGTGTGCCACCATGCCCGGTTAATTTTTGTATTTTTAGTAAAGAGGGGGGTTTCACCATGTTGGCCAGGCTGGTCTCAAACTCCTGACCTCAAGTGATCCACCTGCCTCAGCCTCCCAAAGTGCTGGGATGACAGGTGGCGATCCACTGCGCCTTAACAGCAACATCTGTATAAAGATAAGTTACTTGGGTGGATTAAGTTCCTGTGCACACAGGTGTGTGTGTGTGTGTGGTGTGCGTGTGCGTGTGTGCATATGGAGGAATGGAGGAAATGCTCTAAGGCAGTTAGCATCTGCAATTCTAAGCCCTGAGTGGCAGAGTCCACAGAGCAGTTGATGCATTTCGATTCTTTCAGACTCCCCTGACCCTAAAGAGGACTGAAGCTGTGACACCGGCTACAAAGTGGATGGACCTCAAAAGCTGGATCCTGAGTGAAAGAAGCCAGACACAGAAGGATGCATTGTGTAGGATTCCATTTCTTGGAAATCTCCAGAACAGGCAAATCTGCAGAGACAGAAAGCACATTGCCGGTTGCCAGGGGCTGGAGAGATGTGGGAATGAATATATCATGGGTTGTATTATGTCCCCCTAAACTTCCTGTATTGAAGCGCTACCCTTTAGTACTTCAGAGTGTGACTCTGTTTGGAAATAAGATCATTGCAGATGTATTACGTTGGTGCAGAAGTAATTGTAGTTTTCACCATCACTTTTTTTTTTTTGAGATCGGGTCTCGTTCTGTTGCCCAGGCTGGAGTGCAGTGGCACCATCTCAGCTCACCGCCACCTCTGCCTCCCAGGTTCAATCGATTCTCCTGGCTCAGCCTCCCGAGTAGCTGGGATTATAGGCATGCACCACCACACCAGGCTAATTTTGTATTTTTTTTTTTTTGAGACGGAGTTTCGCTCCTGTTACCCAGGCCGGAGTGCAATGGCATGATCTCGGCTCACCGCAACCTCCGCCTCCTGGGTTCAGGCAATTCTCCTGCCTCAGCCTCCTGAATAGCTGAGATTACAGGCACGTGCCACCCTGCCCAGCTAATTTTTTGTATTTTTAGTAGAGATGGGGTTTCTCTATATTGGCCAGGCTGTCTTGAACTCCTGACCTTAGGTGATCTACCCACTTTGGTCTCCCAAAGTGCTGGGATGACAGGCGTGACCCACCATGCCCAGCACCTTTTTTTTTTTGACACAGTCTTACTGTCGCTTAGGGTGTAGTGCAGGGGCATGATCTCAGCTCACTGCAACCTCCACCTCCCAGATTCAAGTGATTCTCCTGCCTCAGACTCCCAAGAAGCTGGGATTACAGGCATGTACTGCCATGCCCAGCTAATTTTTGTATTTTTAGTAGGGATGGGGTTTTACTACGTGGGCAGGCTGGTCTTGAACTCCTGACTTCAGGTGATCCACCCGCCTTGGCCTCCCAAAGTGCTGGGATGACAGGCGTGAGCCACCTCGCCCGGCCTGAAGCATGTTTTCATGAGAGCCCCAGGAAGGCAATCTAGGAAACAACTGCTAAGGGGACTTCTTTTGTGGCAGTGAAAACGTCTTGGACGTAGGCAGAAGTGGTGGTCTCACAAGACTGTGAAAGCAGAAAGTGCCCTGAATTGTTCCCTTTAAAATGGTGAATTCTCCTGTCATCCAGGCACTGTGGGAGGCCGAGGTAGGTGGATCACTGAGGTCAGGGGTTCGAGACCAGCCTGGCCAACATGGTGAAACCCCATCTCTAATAAAAATATAAAAATTAGCCAGGTGTGGTGGTGCGTGCCTGTAATCGCAACTACTTGGCAGGCTGAGGCATGAGAATTGCTTGAACCCGGGAAGCGGAGGTTGCAGTGACATGAGATCACACCACTGCACTCCAGCCTGGGTGACAGATAGAGACTCAGTGTCAAAAAAGAAAAAGAAATAAAACCGGTTATTTCTATGATTTGTGAATTTCGCCTTAATAAAAAAAGATGTTTCTCAAAAAAAGTGAGGAATTACGTTCAATTCTCTCAGATGAAATGAAGATGTCAAATAATTGCTACGATTTCCACCACCCTAACACGTGCTGGACAGTGTCGTAGTATTCTACATGCTTCAGGTAGGAGTAGATAGGCTTTTCTGTATAAGGTCAGACAGTAAAGGTGTTTATCTTTGCAAACTGCACGGATTCTGCAGCAATATGTAACCAATGTCTGTGTGCCAACTGGACTTTATTTATGGACATTGAAAGTTGAGCGCCACATAGTTTTCATGTATTACAAAATATTGCTGTTCTTTCGAGTTTTAAAAATTATTCAGACACATAAAAACCATTTCTGGCTGGGCGCCCTGGCTCACGTATGCAATGCCAGCACTTGGGGAGGCAGAAACAGATGGGTCACCTGAGGTCAGGAGTTTGAGAACAACCTGGCCAACATGGGGTGAAGCCCTGTCTCTACTAAAAACACAAAAATTAGCTGGGTGTGGTATTTGAAAACTTACGTAACCATAGATGACTTTCCAATGAAGCGTAGAAATACAGAAAGCTGTTTTTAAAAAATTCATGTCCCAGCCAGGCACAGTGACTCACGCCTGTAATCTCAGCACTTTGGGAGGCCAAGTTGGGAGATCACTTGAGGTCAGGAGTTTGAGACCACCAGCCTGGCCAACATGGTGAAACCCTGTCTCTACTAAAAATACAAAAACAGCAGAGTGTGATGGTGTATGCTTGTAATCCCAGATGCTCAGGAAGTTGAGGCAGGAGGATCGCTTGAAAGTGGGAGGTTGCAGTAAGCCAAGATGGCACCACTGGACTCCAGCCTGGGTGACAGAGTGGGACTCCGTCTCAAAACAAACAAATAAATAAACAAATAAATAAATAACTCTCCATCAGAGAGAAAGAAAAAATCTTTGCCCCCTGTAAAACACACACACACACACACACACACACACACACAAATACACCCCATGGCAAGACAACTTTAGCCAATCAGATTTTGCACAACAGAAAGAAGAAAGTCTATCAAAATCTATATATGAAGCACAATACTGAACTATGCTACATGCAAACATATAACACACAGGAACTTGACTTGTGAATATTGACACAATAATCCTGAAGAAAATAACAAAACTAAAGCGTAACACCAGATAAGACTGAAGAACAGAAAGATGGCTAACATAAGGTGATGCATTATGTGATTTTATGTAACTCACCGGATTAATGGGCCAGGCTAGAAAACCATACAATCATCATGATGCCCCCACAAAAGCACTCGATTGAATTTAATACCCATTCTTGACAAATGTTCTTAACAAAGGAATAGATACATTTTTTATGATTTTATACATGAAAACCTGTTGTATCCCCATGAAGTGTTAGAAGAGACACATTTTTGGGCCAGGCGTGGTGGCTCAAGCCTATAATCCCAGCACTTTGGGAGGCCAAGGTGGGTGGATCACGAGGTCAAGAGATCGAGACCATCCCGGTCAACATAGTGAAACCCCATCTTCTACTAAAAATACAAATAAAAATTAGCTGGGCATGGTGGCACGTGCCTGTAATCCCAGCTGCTCGGGAGGCTGAGGCATGAGAATTGCCTGAATCCAGGAGGCAGAGGTTGCGGTGAGTCTAGATCACGCCATTGCACTCCAGGCTGGGTAACAAGAAACTCTGTCTCAAAAAAAAAAAAAAAAAAAAGGGCTCTGAGGCAGGGAGCCAGGTGATCAGGCTCGGTGGGTCCCACCCCCACAAAAACAAACAAAAAAGCCATTGGAAATCCTCGGGGTTGAGAGTTTTACAGCAAGCACAGAGGAACCCAGGACAGTGCAGCTAAGAGGGGGAGGGGCATCCGCCATTACCGGGGCACTCGACCCCTACCGAGCTACACTGCCATTGCTGACACAGCCTGCCATTGCCGAGGCAACCCGCCATTGCTGGGGCAACCCACCATAACAGAGAGAGTCTGCCACTACGGAGGTGGGCCATTATCACCACGGCAGCTCTAACCACACCCATATAAACAGGACTACAGGGAATTACACACGGCAGCAGGGAGGAGCCCACAGCAACAGGGTGGAGCTCATGACAGCAGGGTGGGCAGCAAGGCAGAGCCCACGACAGTAGGGCAGAGCCCACAGCAACAGGGTGGAGCCCATGGCAGCTCAGCATAGCCACTGCAGGCAAGCAGTGATTAGACTGCCCCCTTGCTGGGCAGGTCAGTGCAACGGATACTCATAAATGGAGGCCTAACTCCCTGGGACAGAGCACCTCAGGGGAAAAAAAGGGGCTTTACGAGTTCTGCTGCAACAGACTTAAATGAACAGCCCTGAATGAACAATGGAGCTCACAGCTCAGCACTTGAGCTCCTATAAAGTACAGACAGTCTCCTCAAGCCGCTCCCTGACCCCCACATATCCAAAGAGTCACCTCACAAAGGACTGATCAGACTGACATTTGGCGGGCATCATTCAGGAACAAAGATAGCAGAAGAAGAATCTGGTAGCAACGCTCACTATTCTGCAGCTGCTACAGGAGTTCCCCAGACAAGCAGGGCCTGGAGTGGACCTTAGAAGTCCTACAGCAGTGGGGCCAGACTGTTAGAAAGAAAACTAAGAAACAGAAATACTTCATCATCAACAATCTGGACGTCCACTCAGAGACCCAATCCGAAAATCAGCAACCACTCAGACGACAGGTAGATGAATCCACAAAGATGGGAAGAAATCAGCGCAAAAAGGAGGAAAACACCTGAAACCAGAACACCTCGCCTCCTACAAAGGAACAAAACTACTCACCAGCAAGGGAACAAAGATGGATGGAGAATGAGTGTGATTAAATGACAGAATCAGACTTCAGAAGGTGGGTAATGAGAAACTTCTGTGAGCTAAAAGAACATGTTCTAAATCAAAGCAAAAAAACTAAGAACCTTGAAAAAAGATTTGAGGAAATGATAACAATTATGGACAACTTAGAGAGGAATATGAGTGAATTAAAGGAGCTGAAAAACACAACACAAGAACTTCGCGAAGCATACGCAAGTTTCCACAGCCAAATTGACCAAGCAGAAGAAAGCATATCAGAAGTCGAAGATCAACTCACTGAAATAAAACAAGAAGCCAAGATTAGAGAAAAGAGTGCAAAAAGTAATGAACAAAGTCTCCAAAAAATGTGGGACTATGTGAAGAGCCCTAACCTATGTTTGATAGGTGTACCAGAATGTGATGAAGAGAATGAATCCAAGCTGGAAAATACTCTTCAGGATATTATTCAGGAAAATTTCCCCAACCTAGCAAGGCAGGCCAATATTAAAGTCCAGGAAATACAAAGAACACCACAAAGATATTCCGCAAGAAGAGCAACCCCAAGGCACATAATCGTCAGATTTACCAGGGTTGAAATGAAGGAGAAAATACTAAGGGAAGCCAGAGAGAAAGGTCAGGTCACCCACAAAAGGAAGCCCATCAGACTCACAGCAGATCTCTCAGCAGAAACTCTGCAAGCGAGAAGAGAGTGGGGGCCAATATTCAACATCCTTAAAGAAAAGAACTTTCAACCCAGAATTTCATATCCAGCCAAACTGAGCTTCATAAGTGAAGGAAAAATAAACTCCTTTGCCAACAAGCAAGTACTCAGAGATTTTGTCACCACCAGGCCTGCTGTACAAGAGCTCCTGAAAGAGGCACTACACATAGAAAGGAACAACCAGTACCACTCACCTCAAAAACATGCCAAATGCTAAAGAACATCAACAAAATGAAGACTCTGCATCAACTAACGGGCAAAATAGCCAGCTAGCATCAAAATGGCAGTACTAAATTCACACATAACAATATTAACCCTAAATGTAAATGGGCTAAATGCACCAATCAAAAGACACAGACTGGCAAATTGGATAAAAAGCCAAAACCCATCAGTGTGCTGTATCCAGGAAACCCATCTCACATGCAAGGATGCACAAAGGCTCAAAACAAAGGGATGGAGGAAGATTTACCAAGCAAATGGAGAGCAAAAGAAAGCAGGAGTTGCAATTCTCATCTCTGATAACATAAACTTTAAAGCAACAAAGATCAAAAGAGACAAAGAAGGACATTACATCATGGTAAAAGGATCGACACAACAAGAAGAGCTAATGATCCTAAATATATATGGACCCAATACAGGAGCACCCAGATATATAAGGCAAGTTCTTAATGACTTACAAAGAGACTTGGACTCCCACACAATAATAGTGGGAGACTTTAACACTCCACTGTCAATATTAGACAGATCAACCAGAGAAAAAATTAACAAGGATATCCAGGGCTTGAACTCAGAACTTGGAACAAGCAAACCTGATAGACATTTACGGAACTCTCCACCCCAAATCCACAGAATATACATTCTTCTCAGCACTACATCACACCTACTCTAAAATTGACCACATAATTGGAAGTAAAGCACTCCTCAGCAAATGCAAAACAACTGAAATTATAACAAACAGTCTCTCAGACCATAGTGCAATCAAGTTAGAACTCAGAATTCAGAAACTAACACAGGACCGCACAGCTTCATGGAAACTGAACAACTGGCTCTTGAATGTTGACTGGATAAACAATGAAATGAAGGCAGAAAAAAAGAAGTTCTTTGAAACCAACGAGAATGAAGACACAACATACCAGAATCTCTGGGACACATTTACAGCAGTCTCTAGAGGAAAATATATAGTAATAAGTGCCCACATGAGAAGAGTGGAGAGATCCAAAATTGACACCCTATCATCAAAATTGAAAGAGCTAGGGGAGCAAGATAAAAAAAACTCAAAACCTAGCAGAAGACAAGAAATAATTAAGATCAGAGCAGAACTGAAGGAGATAGAGAAAGGAAAAACCCTTCAAAAAATCAGTAAATCCAAGAGCTGCTTTTTTTTTTTAAAAGATCAACAGAATAGACAGTCCACTAGCCAAACTGATAAAAAAGAAAAGAGAGAATAATTAAATAGATGCAATAAAAAACGATAAAGGGGAAACAACTCTATGCACGTAAACTAGTAAACCTGGAAGAAATGGACAAATTCCTGGACACTTGTGTCCTCCCAAGCCTAAACCAGGGCTGTTCATAGCCGAAACTATGAACAGACCAATAAGAAGGTCTGAAGTTGAGGCAGCAATTAAGAGCCTACACCACAAAAAAAGCCCAGGTCCAGATGGGTTCACCGCCGAATTCTACCAGACACACAAAGAGGAGCTGGTACCATTCTTTCTGAAACTATTTCAAATAATCTAAAAACAGGGAATCTTTTTCAAATAATTTTATGAGACAAACATCATCTGGATACCAAGACCCGGCAGAGACTCAAGAAGAAAAGAAAACTTCAAGCCAATATCCGTGATGATCATAGATGCAAAAATCTTCAATAAAATACTGGCAAGCCGATTGCAACAGCACATCAAAAAGCTTATCTATCATGATCAAGTAGGATTCATCCCAGGGATGCAAGGCTGGTTCAACATACGCAAGTCTATAAATGTAATTCACCACATAAACAAAACCAAAAACAAAAACCACATGATTATCTCAATTGAGGCAGAGAAGGCCTTTGACAAAATTCAACAGCTAAAAACCCTCAATAAACTCGGTATTCATGGAACATATCTCAAAATAATAAAAGCTATTTATGACAAACCAACAGCCAATATCATACTAAATGGGCAAAAACTGGAAGCATTCCCTTTGAAATCTGGCACTAGACAAGGATGCCCTCTCTCACCACTCCTATTCCATATAGCACTGGAAGTTCTAGCCACAGCAATCAGGCAAGAAAAAGAAATACAGGGTATTCAAATAGGAAAGGAGGAAGCCAAATTGTCTCTATTTGCAGACGACATGATAGTATATCTAGAAGACCCCATCGTCTCAGCCCAAAAACTCCTGAGTGAAACTGATAAGCAACTTCAGCAAAGTCTCAGGATATAAAATCAATGTGCAAAAATCATGACCACTCCTATACACCAATAACAGACTTAAAGAAAGCCAAACCAAGAACAAACTGCCATTCACAATTGCTACAAAGAGAATAAAATACCTAGGAATACAACTTACAAGGAGCGTAAGGGACCTCTTCAAGGAAAACTAAAAACCACTGCTCAACGAAATAAGAGAGGACACAAACAGATGGAGAAACATTCCATGTTCATGGTTAGGAAGAATCAATATCGTGAAAATGGCCATACTGCCCAAAGTAATTTACAGACTCAATGCTATCTCCATCAAGCTACCATTGACTTTCTTCATAGAACTGGAAAAAACCACCTTAAACTTCATATGGAACCAAAAGAGAGCCCGCATAGCCAAGTCAGTTCTAAGCAAAAGAACACAGCGGGAGGCATCACACTACCAGACTTCAAACTATACTACAAGGCTACAGTAATCAAAACAGCATGGTACTGGTACCAAAACAGAGATATAGACCAATGGAACAGAACAGAGGCATCGGAGGCCACACAACATATCTACAACCATCCGATCTCTGATAAACCTGACAAAAACAAGCAATGGGGAAAGGATTCCCTGTTTAATAAATGGTGTTGGGAAAACTGGCTAGCCATGTGCAGAAAGCAGAAACTGCACCCCTTCCTGACACCTTACACTAAAATTAACTCCAGATGGATTAAAGACTTAAACATAAGACCTAACACCATAAAAACCCTAGAAGAAAATATAGGCAAAGCCATTCAGGACATAGGAGTAGGCAAAGACTTCATGACCAAAACACCAAAAGCATTGGCAGCAAAAGCCAAAATAGACAAATGGGACCTAATCAAACTCCACAGCTTCTGCACGGCAAAAGAAACAGTCACTAGAGTGAATCGGCAACCAATAGAATGGGAAAAAAAATCTTTGCAGTTTGCCCATCTGACAAAGGGCTGATATCCAGAATTTACAAAGAACTCAAACAGATTTATAAGAAAAAAACAAAGAAGCCCATTCAAAAATGGGCAAAGGATATGAACAGACACTTTACAAAAGAAGACTTACATGAGGCCAACAAACTTATGAAAAAATACTCATCATCACCAGTCATTAGAGAGATGCAAATCAAAACCACATTGAGATACCATCTCACGCCAGTTAGAATGGTGATCACTAAAAAAATCTGGAGACAACAGATGCTGCAGAGGATGTGGAGAAAAAGGAACACTTTTACACTGCTGGTAGGAGCATAAATTAGTTCAACCATTGTGGAAGACAGTGTGGCGATTCCTCAAGGGCCTAGAAATAGAAATTCCATTTGACCCAGCAATCCCATTTCTGGGTACATATCGAAAGGACTATTAATCGGTCTACTATAAGGACACATGCACACGAATGTTCATTGCAGCACTGTTTACAATAGCAAAGACCTGGAACCAACCCAAATGCCCATGGATGATAGACTGGATTGGGAAAATGTGGCACATATACACCATGGAATATTATGCAGCAATCAAAAACGATGAGTTCGTGTCCTTTGTAGGGACATGGATGAATCCGGAGAACATCATTCTCAGCAAACTGACACAAGAAGAGAAAATGAAATACCACATATTCTCACTCATAGGCAGATGATGAACAATGAGAACACATGGACACAGGGAAGGGAGCACAGGGAAGGGATCTACTAAGGGGAATAGGGGAGGGACAGAGGGGTGGAGGAGCTGGGTAGTGATAGCATGGGGAGAAATGCCAAATGTGGGTGAAGGGGAGGAAGGCAGCAAAACACACTGCCATGTGCGCACCTCTGCAACATGTACCCCAAAACTTAAAATGCAATAAAAAGAAAAAAAAAAAAAAAGCATACAATGCATTCTTACTAACACAGTCACTGAGAGTACAATATATTCCTTGAACTGGTCTCTTCCTCTCTGACGGAAAGTTGTCTCCTTTCATTAAACATCACTTCCCCACTTCTCCCCCAGCCCCTTGGTAACCACCATGCCACGCTGCTCCTATGAGTTGGACGTTTATAGATTACCTGTGAGTGTGTTTCCGTCGTAGTGTGTTAGCGTTTCTGTGCCTGGCTTACTTCACTAAACACCATCACCTCCAGTTCCATCTACATTGTTGCAAATGGTAAGACCTCCTCCTTTTTCAAGGCTGAATACTATTCCACTGTGACTATATCCCGTTTTCTTTCTTCATTTAATAGCTTTATGGGGCAGAGTTTACCTACCATGAAATGCACTCATTCTAGGTGTGCAAATTCCTGACTTTTACTGAATGGACAGAGTTGATGTGCCCGTTTTCTTTACGCGTTCATCCCCTGATGAGCCGTTATGTGGACTGTGTGTCTTGGCTGCTGTGAATGGCATGCCATAAACATGGCAAGGCAGAGTGTCCCTCTGACATACTGAATTCCTTTCCTTTCCTTTTCTTTTTTTTTTTTTTTTTTTTTTTTTTGAGATGGAGTTTCGCTCTTGTTACCCAGGCTGGAGTGCAATGGTGCGATCTCGGCTCACCGCAACCTCCACTTTCCAGGTTCAGGCAATTCTCCTGCCTCAGCCTCCTGAGTAGCTGGGATTACAGGCATGCGCCACCATGCCCAGCTAATTTTTAGTAGAGACGGGGTTTCACCATGTTGACCGGGATGGGCTCGATCTCTTGACCTCGTGATCCACCCGCCTCGGCCTCCCAAAGTGCTGGGATTACAGGCGTGAGTCACAGCGTTCAGCCTCCTTTCCTTTTCTTATTCCAACTACCTATATATGGGGCTTGCCCCTGACTTGCTGGGAATGCCCGAAAGCTTAGAAGTCACCTCTACATGTCTATATATGTAGATATATATAACAGAGAGACTGCTAGATCAATTCCTAACTGTTTCTATTTCCTTGAAACTCTCTTCTCCAGAAATGACAGAACTATGAGCTGCCTTGAAGGTTTACCTCTGTTACTGCCTCAGCGGTAGGCATGACTTCTAAACCTTACCGGTATTACCAGCAAGTGACGGTGGGTCCCCACCCTCTCCACCCCAACAAAGAGATTCCAAGAGTAGATAACATATTCTTTAGAAAGATGAGCTCTTTAGAAAGATAGGAGGACTTAGTAATAAACAGAGAGAACCCTCAGAATGCTTTAAAAAAAAAGCAGCAGCAATGACAAAAACAAACAAACAAAAAGCCCACACTTGTGAAAGTGAAATACAAATATTTTTTTAATGTATCATCCTTCTTACTTCTGTAATTTCACCCTCATAAAGAGAAGATGATCACAGACACCATCGCTAAAGAAACAAAACAAAGCAAAATAGGACAATCCCCTTCAAGTGACTCATCCTCGAAAACTTCAGGAAATACTCAGAAAACAGTAGTCAAGGGGAAGGGAGACACATTCCTTGGAAGGTTTCTAAGACCACAGGTAAAGAAAGTGTGGCACACGAACACCAGGGAATACTATGCAGCCATAAAAAAGGATGAGTTCATGTCCTTTGCAGGGACATGGATGAAGCTGGAAACCATCATTCTCAGCAAACGGACACAACAACAGAAAACCAAATGCCTCATGTTCTCACTCATAAGTGGGTGTTCAACAACGAGAATACACGGACACAGGGAGGGGAAACATCACACACAGGGGCCTGTTGGGGTTTGGGGGGCTAGGGGAGAGATAGCAGGGGGTGGGGGAATCGGGGAGGGAGAGTATTAGGAGAAATGTCTAACGTAGATGATGGGTCAATTGAGGCAGCAAACCACCATGGCACGTGTATACCTATGTAACAATCCTGCACTATATGCACATGTACCCCAGAACGTAAAGTATAATTAAAAAAAAAAAAAAAGGCCAGGTGCAGTGCCTCATGCACATAATCCCAGTTCTGTAGGAGGCTGAGGCAGGCAGATCATGAGGCCAGGTGTTCAAGACCAGCCTGGCCGAGATGTTGAAACCCCGTCTCTACTAAAAATACAAAAATTAACCAGGCACAGTGGTAGGCGCCTGTAATCCCAGCTACTCAGGAGGCTGAGGCAGGAGAATCTCTTGAACCCAAGGGATGGAGGTTGCAGTGAGCTGAGATCACGCCCCCACTGCACTCCAGCTTGGGCAACAGAGTGAGACTCTGTCTTAAAAAAAAAAAAAGTTAAAAAAAGAATACCATCGTTCTGACTTCTTCTCTCACTCACAGCAGAACCCAAGAAACTCAGGTATCAGGAGGTGGCCTTCATTCCCCAGGATGCCCCACGGCCGGAAGACGGTGGTCAAAGCAGGACCTCTCCTCTCAGGCTCCCTCCCACCCCCTTCACTGCCATCCATGCCCAGCTGCCTGACACAGAATACGCAGTCCAAGCCTGAGGATGGCTACACATTTCCACCGAAAGGGTGTGTCAGGTACAAAATCGCAGGGCACCAGGGAAACAAAGCATGATCTTGACGCTTCCCCTCGGGCAGGAAAGGGCTCCTGGTTTGCTGAGTCTTTGCATCTGTCCCTGGGCCTTGGAAGGGGATGCAGGGGGGTGTGCTGGGGGAAGGGGGCAGGTTTTGCCCACCCAGATGTCTCCAATCCTCCCCCAACCACCTTGGGCTTTCCATCCATGCTTCTTGCTGGCCAGCCTCTGGCTTCACCAGCTCCTCATGTGCTCTTTGCAACCAAGCCACATTTTCAAATTTTCCAACGCAGGCCCTGGGTGTATGTGTGCATGTCTGTGTACGTGCATGTGCACGTGTGGATGTGATTGTGTGTGCACGTGTATTTCACAGATGCATGCTTATGCATTCATGTGGTTTCTGTGTGTGCAGGAATGTGTGTGTCCATGTGTGTATGCATGAGTGTGTGGTGTGGGCACACACATGTGCATACCTATGTGTCTGTATGTGCATTGCATGTGTGACCACATGTCGTAAGGAGGTGCTCATGTGTGCACGTGTATTTCATAGATGCATGCTTATGTGTTCATGTGGTTTCTGTGTGTGAACACATGTGTGTGCTCAGGTGGGCATGTGTGGGTGTGTGGTATGGGCACATATGTGTTCATGCATATATGTGTGTGCATTGCATGTATGTGCACACGTGTGTACATGTTCATGTGCGCCCATGAGTGTGCTGAATGCACACCTGTTTGCACACGTATGTGTGCAAATGCACTGCATGGATGTATGTGTGCATTCGTTCATGTGTGTATGTGCACCTGTGTGCTTGTGTGCATGTGTGAGAAATATCCTCAGCAGTGTGCATGCATATATGTGCCTGCCTGTGCATTACGGGAGTATGTGCATGTGTTTGTGTTTTCATGTGTGCTCATGTGTGCACGTGGGGCTTGCTGTGTGAATGCACACGTGTACATGCACGTGAATTACATTACATGTGTGCATCTTGTGTGTCTGTGTATGTGTGGCTTGCTGTATGTGCACGCACGTGTATATGCACTGCATGAGTGTGCATCTATGTGCATGCCTGTGTATGTGTGCATGCACGCCTGTGTCTGTCCGTCTGCTTGATGACACTGTCTCCATGGCCCGCCACCTCCCTGGCCCAGCTTGCCCCTCCCATCCTCCTCCGTCATCACCCGAATCCACCGGCCTCGTCCTCCACATGACTTCCCATCCTGCTCATAGCCACTGACCTGGAACCCGGTATCACTGGGAAGCTCCCTTCTTTCCCTGCTCCACCTGCCCTCCCACAGTGAGGCTGCACCCACAGTGAGGACTCCCAGGCCCACTTAGTGTTCCTTCCACTGACCCCAACCCCTCCTCCATGGCTGTCACACAAACCCACTAGCAGGGGAGGGTACAGGCCCTGCCAGCACCAGCATCACCCCCACACAAGTCTGCACTGCCAGCTTTCCCAGTGCTTCAGGACTACGGCTGATGTCACCACCGCATGCCCAAACCCACTGCTCCCTGGACCCTATGCTCAGCCAACAGGGTCCAAGACAAGTCTGGTAGTGCATGGCAAAGGACACAGTGTGCCCTCCCAGCCTCCGCCCCTTCTCCCGCCGTCTGCCCTCAGCCCCTGTCCCTGAAGAACTCCCCGAGTCCCGCAGCAGGAGCTTGTCTCCCAGTCTTATCTGTGGGCTGGCTTCACTCCAGGATGGCTGAAGGACAAGGTCACCACAGGAGAGACAAGCCCAAGCACTCTATCAGGAACCTCGGGCCCTCGACCTCAGACTCCATCTCCCACAGCTGGGGCAGGCCCTCCGCTGCCTGCAACGCCTCCTTTCCCCAGAGTTCCACCCTCACAGTTTTCTCCTGGACTGAGAAACACTTAAGACAGCTCCCCAAATGCCATGTGATAGAGAGTAGGGAAGAAAAAGAGGGGAGAAGCTCTCGATTTCACATAGAGGCCTTTATCACTCATACTGAGGCAGTCACTCCCTGCTGGACTCTGGTGCTGCAGACACCTCTGAGGCTAATCTTCCAGGTGTGTGTGTGAGGGATGGACTCCCCCAGGTGTGTGAGTGATGCAGTCCCCCAGGTGTATGAGGGATGGAGTCCCCCCGGTGTGTGGGGGATGGACTCCCCCAGTTGTGTGTGAGGGATGGAGTCCCCAGGTGTGTGAGGGATAGAATACCTTAGGTGTGTGGGGGATGGACTCCCCCAGGTGTGTGAGTGATGCAGTCTTTCAGGTGAGTGAGGGGTGGACTCCCCCAGTTGTGTGAGGGATGGATGCCTCCAGGTGTGTGAGAGATGCAGTCTCCCAGGTGTGTAAGGGATGGCGTTCCCCAGGTGTGTGAGTGATGCAGTCTCCCAGGTGTTTGAGGAATGGACTCCCCCAGGTGTGAGGGATGCAGTCTCCCAGGTGTGTGAGGAATGGACTCCCCCAGGTGTGTGAGGGATGGACTCCCCCAGGTGTGTGAGTGATGCAGTCTCCCAGGTGTGTGAGGGATGGACTCCCCCAGGTGTGTGAGGAATGGACTCCCCCAGGTGTGTGAGGGATGCAGTCTCCCAGGTGTGTATAAATGGATGCAGATACACGTGCTATGGGCTTGAAGCCTCACGGGGAAGCAAACCCAGCCAATGATCCCAACAGTGAGTAAACGAACCTCTCTAAATGAATCTTCCATCCCGTCACAAAGTCCACTGCTCTCTTCATTTCGAAGGCCTCATCTTCCAATTCATCACATTCCCTGGGTTTTTGGGTGGTGGGCAGGAAATTGTGGGCCCCCTACTTCCCTTTTCACTCCTGAAACTGACCTCCAGGGTCCACAGATGTGAAAAAAAAGAGCAGCAAAACCCACCCAGCAGGAGCTGCAAGCAGGCCCTCAGAAGAGGGAGCCTGGGAGAGAACACAGGTGCCTGCATGGAATGTTCAGCTTCTCTGCAAACTTTCGAAGAGACCACACCGTCAGCAGAAGCCCCGACCTCCACTGAGGTTTCTAACAGGCCCACTCAAAGCTCCAGATGTTTCCGGGACAAGGCCAGGAAACTCATCAGCACAAGGTGGAACGGACCACAGATGTCATGAGTCACCCTGAGAACACACTTTCTACTGACTCAAACCGTGTTTTTCACTTCACATCAGCCAGCCAACTTGAAACGCAGGAGGGACCCACAATGAAGTCCCCAAGGCCATGTGGTGCATTTGAGCTCCTGCGCAAGGTGAGCAGGGCTTGTACAAAGTACAAATGCCCTCCACCCTGGCGATGGCAGGAAGGCGCTCCACCTGGGCAAACTCAGAGAGGCCTTACCTGGATCCGATCCCATCCCATCCATCCCCTCCCCTCCCCTCCCCTCTACTACCTGGACTCCCCTCTCTCCCTCTCTCCCTCTCCCCTCCCTTCCACTCCCCTCCTCTCCTCCTCTCTCCCCTCCCCTCCCCTAACTTCCCCTCTCCCTCCCCCCACTCCCCTCCCCTCCTTTCTTGCCTCTTCTCCCCATCTACCTCCCCTTCCCTTTTCTCCCCTTCCCCTCCTCCTCTCTCCCTCTCCCTTCCTCCTCTCTCCCTCTCCCCTCCCCTCTCCTCCCCTCCAGTATCTGAATTCCCCTCCCCTACCTTCCCCTCTCCCTTCTCTCATCCTCCCTTCACCTCCTCTCTTCCCCTCCACTCCTCCTCTTCCTCTCCCCTCCCTCCCTTCCTCCTCTTTACCCTCCCATCTCTCCCCTCTCCACCTCTCCTCACCTCTCCCCTCCTCTCCTCTCCCCTCTCCTCCCCTCCTCTCTCCCCTTCTGTCTCCCTCTCCTCTCCTCCACCTGCTAATCTCCTCTCTACCTCTCCCCTCCCCTCCCTCCCCTCTCCTCCCCTCCAGTATCTGGATTCCCCTCTACTACCTTTCCCTCTCCCTTCTCTCATCCTCCCCTCACCTCTTCTCTTCCCCTTCACTCCTCTCCCGTCCTCTCCTCCTCTCCCTCTCCCCTCCCCTCCCTTCCTCCTCTTTACCCTCCCCTCTCCTGCCTCTCCTCTCTCACCTCCTCTCCTCTCCCCTCCTCTCCTCTCCCCCTCCTCTCCTTTCTCCTCCTCCCCTCCCCTCCCCTTCCTTCCCCTCCCCTCCCCTCCCCTTCCCTTCCCTTTAGAGGCAGAGTCTTGCTCTGTTGCCAGGGCTAGAGTACAGTGGCACAATCTCAACTCACTGCAACCTCTGCCCCTGGGGTTCAAGGGATTCTCCTGCCTCAGCCTCCCGAGTAACTGGGACTACAGGCAGGCACCACGACCATGCCCAGCTAATTTTTGTATTTTTAGTAGAGTCGGGGTTTCATCATGTTGGCCAGGCTGGCCTCAAACTCCTGACCTCAAGTGATCTGTCTGACTCGACCTCCCAAAGTGTTGCGATTCCAGGCGTTAGTCATTGCGCCCGGACACTTGCATTCTCTTAAACCCTATCGTGACACCATTCACGTGTTCCACATAAAAATAAAAATAAGGCAGTTCCAAGATTCCTCCCACTTTTGGGTTTTCATAAGAACATAATCATTACACAGGAACAGCATAGCCAATGACGTCATTTACCAGTGCTCTCTGGGTGCCTGCAGGCTTCTCCATAGTAACATTCATTCTGCATTAATGGTGGGAGGATGTACACCCCACCACCACTGGCCTGGGTGCCCCTGACGGAAATGTCCTGTTCACTCCCCGACACTGGCCAGCGTCCAGTTCGCTCAGCCCCAGCATCACTCTGGATGCCCGCACCTGCTGATGACCACTTCCATCCTCACCTGCCCCTGCTGGTTTTCCACACCCTTTGCCAAAGCCCACTAAACACGGAAACTTTCTGAACGTTCTAGAAAAGAAGGAGGAGGAGGTGCAGAGGGCACATCTGTGCTCTTCACTCACTGCAGTGTGCTTTGATGCCAGGCAAAGAGTTTTTTTGGTGGTGTGTTTTTTTGGAGGTGGGGTGGAACCAGTCACATAGTCTGCCCCTTTCATTCTAGGTTTGGGAGGCCTCTGGAAGGGGCCCCAACCTAAAGATAATTGCAGTACAAGGAAAGCTCAGAACAGTGAAAGAGAAAATGCCTCCACATGCCAGGCGCAGTCAGTCAAGATTGTTATCTCAGCACTTTGGGAGGCTGAGGCAGGCAGATCACAAGGTCAAGAGTTCCAGACCAGCCTGGACAATGTGGTGAAACCCCATTTCTACTAAAATATACAAGGGGAGAAGGGGGACTGGGCACAGTGGCTCCTGCCTATAATCCCAGCACTTCAGGATGCTGAGGAGTTGGTTGGGTCTCCGGAAGTCAGGAGTTCGTGACCAGCTCAGCCAACATGGTGAAACCCCACCTCTACTAAAACAAACAAACCACAACAAAAAACAAAAATCAGCTGAGCATAGTGACAGGCACCTGTAATGTCAGCTACTCAGGAGGCTGAGGCAGGAAAATCAGCTTGAACCTGGAAGGCGGAGGCTGTAGTGAGCCGAGATCGTGCCACTGCACTCCAGCCTGGGCAACAGAGCGAGACTCTGTGTCAAAGAAAAAATCAGCTGGCCATGGTGGTGAGCGCCTGCAGACCCAGCTACTCGGGAGACTGAGGCAGGGGAATAGCTGGAACCCGGGAGGCGAAGGTTGTAGTGAGCCGAGATTGAGCCGCTGCACTCCAGCCTGGGCGGCAGAGTGAGACTCCGTCTCAAAAGCAAAAAAGAAAAGAAAAAAGAAAATGCCTGCACACCGGATGGAGCAGCAGAAGTCTCATGTGGGAATAGCAGCAGGCAGTTGATACATTTCTTACATTTTATTCAACTGGTTGAAACACCCTTATTTTTCTGTTGCTAAAAACGCAATTGCTCTGGAAGTGCTGTCCTCTTTTTCAAGATGTGTCACCGGGGAGATGACTGGTCACAGGATACAGTTTCCAGGAGACAGAAGTAACTTCAGGGCAGCTCAGACACACCATGGTGACTGCAGTTATCACCAGCGCCTGGAGTATTTGCAAATGACCAGGAGTCCATTCGTGAGTGTTCTCACCACACACACACACACACACACACACACACAAAATCCTGCAAAGTCTGTGAGGTCATGCATATTTAAAACCATTCCACCATGAATGCATGTACATCAAGACACCACGTGCCACTGCATAGATACAATGTGTATTTGTCAATTAAAAGAAATAAACACATCATTAAAATAAATCTGGCTCCTAGATCTTTGGTGTCATAAATAGTTTCTGAAATACACCAGAGCACCATAGTTGCAGAACTACCCCAGGGCTGCCTCCAGCATCCTGTCAGTAAGTGGACTTGTGCCAGCAACTGAATAACTGAGTATAGAAAACACGACGTAATCGCTGCAACAGATCAGGGACGAGAGCAAGGAATTCCACGTGCACCCAACAGCCTACACTTTAGATGTGGCCGCTGAGTCACACACAGACTGTTCATGCCAGGGAAAGGCATGAAAGCAGGGGCTGGCAGTGGCCCCTGGGCTCTGGAAACTTTCTCTGCCTGTGAACTACACATAGGAATGGGCTTTGTGTCTCTAGCCGTAGTTAAACTCGCCTCTCTGTCTTACAAGCTTGAAAACTATATACAGGTGCCCAGGCACCATGGCTCACACTTATAATCCCAACACTTTGAAAGGCCGAGGAGGGAGGATCGCTTGAGCCTAGGAGTTCAAGATCAGCCTGGGCGACACGATGAAACCCCGTCTTTACAAAAAAAAAAAAAAATGCAAAAATTAGACAGGTGTGGTGGTGCACACCATGGTCCCGGCTACTTGGGAGGCTGAGGTGGGAGGATGGCCTGAGTCTGGGGAGGTTAAGGTTGCAGGGAGCTGAGATTGTGCCACAGTGCTCCAGCCTGTAAAACAGAGAAAGACCCTGCCTCAAAAAAATAGGCAGAATGTGGTGGCTCACGCCTGTAATCCCAGCGCTTTGGGAGATTGAGGCAGGCAGATCATTGAGGTCAGGAGTTGGAGACCAGCCTGGCCAAAATGGCAAAACCCCTTCTCTACTAAATTAGCTGAGCATGGTGGCGTGTGCCTGTAGTCCCAGCCACTCAGGAGCCTGAGGCAGGAGAATCTCTTGAACTCGGCAGGTGGAGGTTACAGTGAGCTGACATTGCGCCACTGCACTCCAGCCTGGGTGACAGAACAAGACTGTCTCAAAAGAAAAGTGTGTGTGTGTGTGTGTGTATGTGTATATATACATTCTGAAATATATATATAATTGGAAACATACATATATTCAGAAATATATATACGTTACAGTTATTTGTGGAATTATATGCAGTTTAACCACCTGCATGTGTGTGTGTGTGTGTGCGCGCGCGCGCGTGTGTGTGTGTATGTATTTCAAAAACATATATATTTTGAGCCTCAAAACTCCTGAAGGAAAGAGTTTTGTTTGGGCTGGGCTGAGCATGCCTTTTACATGTATTTATTTCTGTGTGTGTGTGTGTGTGTGTGTGTGTGTGTGTGTGTGTGTGTTTCAAAAACATATATATATAGAGAGAGCCTCAAAACTCCTCCAGGTAGGAGTTTTGTTTGGGCTGGGCTGAGCATGCCTTTTATATGTATATATTTCTGTGTGTGCGTGTGTTTCTGTGTGTGTACATGGTTAAATTGATTATAATTCCTTGTCTGAGGTGGCCCAAGGTCACATCTTGGCTTCATCCTGTGATGACAGCACGAGGGTGCAGAGGTGATGTAACAAGCTAAGCTCTTTTCTGTAATTTTACTACACGTTAGGTAAGAAGTGGGAAGCTTTCTTTTGTTCTCCTGCCATCACTCTGGGACCGTCCCCTGAGCTGTGCCAAGTTTTACATAAAGCCAGAGAATGGTATGAAGGTTGGGTCTGGGCTCAGCACGTCTCACACCAGCAGCTCTCAGAATCTCCCAGCGAGGGGCTTGGGGAGATAAGGAACCCCGGGTCTCAGCCCCAGACATTTTGATTTTGTGGTCTGGGGTGAGGCTCATGAGTCTGCATATTTTTTCTTTTTTGAGACAGAGTCTTGCTCTGTCCCCAGGCTGGAGTATACTGGCACGATCTCTGCTCACTGAAACTTCTGTCTCCCGGGTTCAAGGTATTCCCCTGCCTCAGCCTCCTGAGTAACTGAGAGTACAGGCAACTCCAGCACACCCGGCTGACTTCTGTGTGTGTGTATTTTAGTAGACACGGGGTTTCACCATGTTGGCCAGGATGGTCTCGATCTCCTGACCTCATGATCCACCCACCTCTGCCTCCCAAAGTGCCAGGATTACCGGCATGAGTCACTGTGCCCGGCCGAACCTGCATTTTTAACAAACTTCAGGGTGATGCTGAAGGACTCTACCTTCAGGAGTTTTGGGGCTCAGAGGACAGCAAGGCAGGGCTACCCGGGGTTCCCCACTCTCTGTCCCTGTCACCCCTTCCGCAGGCAGATGCTAGCTCCAGGTCACGTCCCTACAGGAAACTGAGTCATTACCTCCCAAGGCTAATGTGGAAACGGGAAACTGACTTAGAGTCCTCAGCACTTTTTCCAGCCTCATCCCCAGCCACTTCCCAGCTGGTGTCTCACACTGGTCTCTGCCCTGTTGGTTGGGAATAGCTCCAAATAACCCCTCCTCCACCGGTCCCGGTCCCAACTGTTAGCCCTTTGCAGAGCCCTTGGTGTCTCTGTAAAATGATGCAAGGCCAACACACACACACACACACACGATACATAGACACACATACAGACACAGAGGCATACTCACAGACATACACAGACACACACACACAAACACACAGGCACACACACATACACAGACACACAGGCACACACAAAGATACACACATAGGCACACACACAGAGAAACACAGACACACAGGCACACACCAGAAACAGACATAGACACAGGAACACACAAACACAGACACACACACAAACACACACAGACACACACACTCAGTAACACAGAGACACATACAGACACATACAGAGACAGACACACACAGAGACACACACACAGGCACACACAGACACACAGGCACACACATACACAGGCAGAGGCACAGATACACAGAAACAGACACACAGGCACACACACAGACACACAAACACACAGTCAGACATACAGACACACACATAGACAAACACACACAGAAAGACACACGCGCACAGTAACACACACAGAGACACATACTGACACACACACAGAGACACAGGCACACTCACAGACACAGACATACACAGACACATGCAGAGACACACAGGACACATACAGAGACACAGGCACACACACACACACGGACACACAGGCACACATACAGATAAACAGGCACATACATGCAGAAACACAGACACAAACATACAGGCACACACACAGAAACACACACACAGACATACAGACACAGACACACAGGCACATATACAAACACACACAGACACATACATAGAAACACGGACACACAGATATACACAGTAACACACAGAGACATACTGACACACATACACACACACAGAGACACAGACACAAACACAGACACACAGGCAGACACACAGACACAAACACAGACACACAGGCAGACACACAGACACATACACAGAGACACAGGCACACACATACACAGACACAGGCACACACAAACACACACACAGACAGAGACACACAGGCACACACACACAGTCACACATACAGACACACACGCACAGAGACACACACGCACAGTAACACACACAGACACATACTGACACAAACACACACAGACACAGAGGCACACTCACAGACATACACAGACACACACAGGCACACACACACACACAGGCATATATACAGATACACAGACAGGCATACACACACAGAAACACAGACACACAGACACACACAGAGACACATACAGACACACGTACTCACAGAGACACAGACACACAGGCACACACAGAGACACACAGACACACACAAAGCAGCTCAGATTGTTCATTACGGCTTTGTTATTCAAAGCAGTGACATTTCACGAAGTCTCGGCGAACACTGAATTAGCGCACAGCGAACCATTGCTCCTAGGGAAAGACCGGGCTAGCTTCCCAGAGGTCATCAACCCATCAACACCTAAGCCCGTCTTGCGTGGGTTTCTGTTTGAAGACACCGTAGTGAATACACATCGTGGAGTCACTCACATTGGTCTTGAAGCTGATAGCACTGAAACTTGTGCCTAAATGAAGCTCATCAGGTGTGTATTTCCGCAGGAGAGCATCCTAGCTTCCCCATACTTAGGGACGTGAGGTACCACCTCAGCAAAGACCTGGGGATATTTGAAAGCGCAAATTCTCTGACAAAAAGCGGGAAAACACAAAACCCAGCACTCGAGTAGACCTTGAAGAGAACCCTGTTGACCGTATGCGGTGGCACAAGAAGGCAGTGAGTGTTATGCTTTGTTGAACTTCAACTGAGAACACGGGGTATTGAGAAGCTCAATTCTGGCCAGGCGTGGCGGCTCACGCCTGTAATCCCAGCACTTTGGGAAGCCGAGGCAGGTGGATCACCTAAGTCCGGGAGTTCGAGATTACCCTGGCCAACATGACGAAACTCTCTCCCTTCTAAAAACACAAACAATTACCCAGGCACCTGTCATCCCAGCTACTTGGGAAGCTGAGGCAGGAGAATCGCTTGAACCCAGGAGGCGGAGGTTACAGTGAGCTGAGATCATGCCACTGCACTCCAGCTCTGTCCTGGCTGACAGAGTGAGACTCCGTCTCAGAAAAAGAAACAAAAAAGAACTTCAGTTTTTCTGCTGTTCTGTGTATGTAGAAAACATGCCGGGTGTAAGGAGAGAAACAGAAAGGTAACGACTGGGTCTGGGCTCTATACCACGGTGATGAAATAATCTGCACAGCAAACCCTCGTGACATGTGTCTACCTATGTAAGAAACTCTCACGTGTATCCCCGAATCAAAAATGAAAGTTCCAAATAAAAAAAAAAATTACGTGCCGGGAATATTGATCAGAGGATTACACATGCATTTTAGCAAGGGGGCAAGTTCACAAATACAGAATCCTTGAACGATGAAGGTTGTGTGTACACAGATTAAAACAATAAGAGTGTTTGTCATGGTGTCCAAAATATATCATTGTCTTTCTCAGAAAATTTAAAATCCCTCACCCTTGCAATATCCTGTGAATTAGGTTGTTACACCATGGGACTGATACAGGGGTGTCCTAGTCGGGGGAGGGAAGGGTCACAGAATTTGGGCCCCTCATCTGCCTCATTGCATCCTCTATCAGGCCATGAAAGCGTATCCCTTCTTTCTGAACCGGGAAAACTTCTATTCACCCCTCAAGGCTGTGGCAGAATGTCACCTTCTCCAGGAAGTCCTCTGTGATCCTCTTCCCTGGCCAACCCACATTCTTTCTCACAAGCATTTGTAAGAGGCGATTTGTAAGGGCTTTGCAGTTTAAGGAGCACAGCTGCAGTCTCCAGTTCTCAACTCCAGCAGCAAATGACACACATCTGAGGGGTTTTCCTAAGTCCTGATGCCCGGGCCAATTAAATCAGAAACTTTCCGAGGTGAGATGCAGGTGTCTATATGTTAAAGCCTACCCATGTGATGCAAACATGTGATCGACTCCGCAGGAGGCACCTGTTACAGATTCTTACCTCCTTAGTATGTCTTAAGAGGGCTTGTAACTTCTCTTCTACCTCTGCTGACTTACCCACGCTCTGCTAAAAATAGCGCCGGCCCCTCCAACCTGTTCTCCATGCTATTACCCAAAGAGGGGCCTTCAGCAGGTTAAGTGTCCCTGCAGAGCTGTCTGCATCAAACCCTTCAGGGGAACTTACATCTGCACTCCTTGGCAGCGGCAACAGAAGCAGCCATGATACGGCTCTGCAGCTCCTATAGTCCGAGATGAACTGCAGCCTCCCCACCCTCACTTACTGCTTCTCTACAGGGTGAGACAGTCTTCCTCTTCCTTACGTCTGTCTTCCTCTGCTCATTCTTGGAAGCTTAGCGTCCAGGGAGGGCCCCTCCTGGGAGAACTCTCTCTGATGCCCTGAGCGAGTGTGGTCCCTGCTCTGTGCTTCCAGACCGCCAGGGCTTCCATGCCCAAATTGATACCCTGGTCGTTACTGCCCAGGCAGAGAACACAGAACAGGGACCAGGTATGTCTTCTCTGTGCCCACAGCAAACAGCACCAAGAACACAGGTAGCATTTAACTTCAACCTATGTTGGCTAAAGGAATACACAAGAGAGCCAAGGACTGGGAGGGAGCATGAATGGCAGGTACGTGGATGGATGGGTGGGTGCATGGATGGAAGGGTGGGTGGGAGGGTGCATGGATGGATGGGTGGGAGGGTGCATGGATGGATGGGTGGGAGGGTGCATAGATGGGTGTGGCGGTGGGTGTGTGGATGCATGGGTGGGTGGGTGGGTGTGTGGATGGATGCATGGATGGATGGATGGATGCATGGATGCATGAATGCATGAATGCACGAATGCATGGATGCACAAATGCATGGATGCACAAATGCATGGATGCATGGGTGGGTGAGTGGATAAATTAGTGAGTAGGTGGATAGTTGAGTGGATAGCTGGGTGGATGGATGGGTAATTGGCTGGATGAGTGGAAGGATGGGCAGTGATGGGATGGATGGTGGTTAGGTGGATGGATGGTTGGGTGGACTAATGAGTGGGTGGGTGAGTATGTAGGTGAATGGATGGATGGATGGATAGATAGGTGGATAGATGGGTAGATGGATTAAAAGATGGATAGGTGAATACATAGATGGATAGGTGGATGGATGGATGGATGGATAGGTGGATGGGTGGATAAATTTGTGAGTAGGTGGATAGTTGGGTGGATAGCTGGGTGGATGGATGGGTAATTGGCTGGATGAGTGGAAGGATGGGCAGTGATGGGATGGATGGTGGCTAGGTGGATGGATGGTTGGGTGGACTAATGAGTGGGTGGGTGAGTATGTAGGTGAATGGATGGATGGATGGATAGATAGGTGGATAGATGGGTAGATGGATTAAAAGATGGATAGGTGAATAAATAGATGGATAGGTGGATGGATGGATGGATGGATGGATGGATGGATAGGTGGATGGGTGGATACATGAATGGATGAATAAAAAGATGGACGGGCAGTTGAGTGGGTGAGTGGGTGGGTAGATGGATGGAAGTATGGTTGGATAGGTAAATGGATGGTCGGGTGTATAGATGGCAGGTGGATGGATGGATTGGTAGGTAGGTGGATGGATGGATAGATGGATGAATGAATAGATAAGTGGATGGATGGATAAATGGGTGAATGGATGGGTGGATGGATAAACTGATGAATGGGTGAATGGATGGATAGATGAGTGATGGATAGATGACTGTATCAATTGATGAGTGGCTGGATGAACTAAAAGGATGGATGAATAGATGGATGTAGGTGTGGATGGAAAGAGGGGTAAATGAATGGATGGACTGACGAACAGATGCATGAATGGATGGGTAAATCAATGGGAGGATGGATGGAGGATGGATGGATGGACAGGTGCATGAATGGATACATAAATGAATGGAGGTTGGATGGATGCATGCATCGATGAATGAATTGATGAGTAAGTGAATGGCAGGATGGATTGATGGGTGAATAGATAAATGGATGGATGGATGCATACATGCATGCATGCATGCATGAACAAATGGGTAAATGGTTGGAAGGACATATGGACACCTAGAACGCAGAGACCCTGAGGAGCCGGAGAGGCCTTAGTGACTGGTCTGAGACAAGACTCAAGGGAGTTTTCTTCCATATAAAAATGCCCATTGGTGATTCAGGACATTCTCCTCCCTTTCAAGTCACACAAGTGGTGAAGGCAGGTCTGTTTACCCTGCACATGAAGCTACCAACTCCCAAGCCCAGCAGCCCCTATGCCCAGTGGGTTGATGGATGGATAGATAGACGGACGGACGGACCGATGGATGGATGGATGGATGGATGGATGGATGGATGGATGGATGGATGGATGGATAAATGGGTGGGTGGACGGCTGGGTGGGTGAGTTGGTGGGTGGATGGGTGGGTGGATGGATGGACTCATGTCCATGAGCATTTTTCCCCACGCTGATCATGAGATCACCAGTAAGCTCCTGAACTCTCTAACACCAGCATCTTTATCTACAAAAAGCCCATGAGATACATCTTAAGGGCTTGCTGAAGAGAACAAACTGAATGCTCTTTGAAAAATGTAGTCCACAGCACGGACATTCACATTCGAGAACCAGTCATGGGAAGTCACACGTAGGAGGGGATGAGCAGAACATCCGGTAGAATAACAATTCAGCGGTGTTTGACAACTCAGCCACGCAGAACCTCTGCAGGGCTTTTAAAATTCCTAATAGCAGGGTGCAGTGGCTCCCGCCTATAAACCCAACACTTTGCAAGGCCAAGGCAGGTGGAAGGCTTGAGTCCAGTAGTTCAAGACTAGCCTGGGCAACAGAGAAACACCCTGTCTCTACAAAAAAAAAAAAAAAAAACTAGCTGGTATGGTGAGGCATGCCTGTGGTCCCAGCTACTTGAGAGGCTGAGGTGTGAGGACTGCTTGAACCCAGGAGGTTGAGGCTGCGGTGAGCCATGACTACACCGCTGCACTCCAGTCTGAGTGACAGAGCAAAATATTGCCTCAAAAAATTAAAAATAAAAACACATAACACGTCTATAAAGCAGGCTACCCAGAAAGTCCTGGGCAAGAGTGACTTTTCCAAGCTTCCTGCAACGGGGCCAAAGCTGAGAACCTTGGCTCTAGGTCAGCAAGAGCCAATGGATGGGGGTCAAGCAGGTCTGCATCTGAAACCGTCACCCAGAAATCAGGAATGCAGGAGGGACGGGCACCACAGATGCCGGTGTATTCTTAGCCTGCACTCTGTAGGATTAAAATATTAAAATATGCCCACTAGCCTGGACAACAGAGTGAAACTCTGTCTCTAACTACACACAAGAGGCTCAGAGACCGGGGGTTCAAGGCTGCTATGAGCTGAGATCATACCACTGCACTCCAGCCTGGGCAACAGAGTAAGATCCTGGCTCAAAAAATAATAATAATTTTGTGGTCTGAGCATGGTGGCTCACGCCTGCAACCCCAGCATTTTGGGAGGTGGAGGTGGGAGATTTGCTTGAGCCCAGGGGTTCGAGACCAGCTTGGACTACATAGTGAGACCCCTATTCTACAAAAAGATTTAAAAAATTAGCTGAGTGTGGCACATGCCTGTGGTCCCAGCTCCTCAAAAGGCTGAGGTGAGAGATACCCCTGAGCCCAGGAGGTCAAGTTTGCAGTGAGCTACCATCATGCCACTGCACTCCAGCCTGGGAAAGTTTAAAATAAAATTTAAAAAAAGATTACAAGCCACCACCAAGTAATACATTTATGATATGAAGAGTGTGTAAGGAGCTTGTGGACAGCTGTGGCTGTCCGTGTTGTGTGTCTGCTGGATGCTGTGTTAGACCACAACCACAGCCTCTTGAGTAAAGACCTCAACACAGGGTGGGGCCGCTACCTTCATGATGGCCTCTGCAGGGTCCACAGAAGTCACGTGTTCATATCTGTCTCCTGCTTGCCACATCCAAAACTTCCCCGTCCTGCTATTCTAGGTATGAATCTCTGCATTAAATGCCTGACACTTTCCTCTCTGTGTGTGTCCCTTCAACTGCTGAGAACGTTTTGTGCTGAATTCATCGAAGACAGCCCCGTGTTAATTCACATTTAGAAGCAAACCTGCTCCCCACAGAAGAAGAAAACTAGCAGCCGCCGCAGGAGAGGCAGACTGGCAATCTTTGAGACCCGGCAGTAGTGATAAAATCTCTATGCCTCCACAAGTCCCTTGGCCCTTAAGGACAATGCAGTCTGTTTATTCTTGTCAGCATTCCCGTCCATCGTCTTCCTGCAGATACGAAGGCTCCTTCTGGTCAGCATCCCCTCGTGGATCAATGCTTGCCAAGGCGTATTTAGACAATAATTTTGCAGGGTCAGGCAAAGCAGACACAAACAAGAGGCTTGTCTGGCTGCCCTGTGTCCCATGAGTAATGTCTGCAGAGTCTCTGCAATGTAACGGCTCTGGCTGGTCTGCCACCTCCTCAGGAAGGACTGTCAGCTCAACCAATTACATTATTATCATTATCATTATTGAGACGGAGGCTCACTCTGTCACCAGGCTGGAGTGCAGTGGCGCCATCTAGGCTCACTGCAACCTCTGCCTCCCGGGTTCAAGGGATTCTCCTGCCTCAGCCTCCAGAGTAGCTGGAAGTACAGGCACCTGCCACCATGTCTGGCTAATTTTTGTATTTTTAGTAGAGATGGGGTTTCACCATGTTGGCCAGGCTGGTCTCGATCCCTTTACCTCATCCTCTGCCTGCCTCAGCCTCACAAGGTGCTGGGATGACAGGCGTGAGCCACCTCGCCTGGCCCTAGTTACATTGTTAACAGCTTTTAAACAGCGCCCTCGGAGAAACGCTTTGCTTGGCTCCCTGAAAAGCGGCAGCACAGCACTCCTACAGGTGCTTCTCAAAAGCAGAGGACCCGCCCCAGCCTAGAACACCTCTAAAAGTTGAGAAAGCAAAGTGCTTTAAAGGGGTTTGCGACCGCTTTCAAACTCATCCAGTTGCCGCCTGTGGCGACAAACAGGGTTTCGATCTCAGCCCAGCCCACCCAGACAGACAGCGCGAAAGCAAGCTTTGCCCATCCTGCTTCTTCAGCAAGGCTTTCCACGCAGCCCACGCGGATTTTCTCCTCTCCTCGGATGAACTTTCTTTGCAAAGCCGGGTGGCTGCATGGTCCTTTCACAGCCCACTTGAAAAGTGCTGGTCTGAATCTGACTCGCCGGGGAGAAGAAAGAAAGTTTCTGGCTTCCTGCTGGGGGAAATGTTCTTGTGATGACTAGGAGACCGTATGAGGCGAGGCGTGGTGGCAACCCTGAGTCATTCTAAAAACAAACCCGAAAACACGCCCATGGCCATCTCCCCAAAACTCGCCAAGGAACCACGCCAAGAAAGAATACCCAACAGAAAATGCAAGAAGAGGAAGTCCTTCTGGTCTCTAGAGATGTGAAAGATACCTGTTGGACAAACAGTATCTAGAAATGGTGGTGGATAACTGTGTTTCAGCCAAGAGACAGGATTCAATCAAAAAACAGCAGCAGCAAAGCCTCAAGCCCTGGACACTGTGCAGCCTGCAGCTACAGCAGCACCAGGAGACCACGTTCACAAGCAATCCCCACCCCACGTTCCCAGCAGGGAGAACGCAGGGGAACCACTGACGACAGGTGAAAATAAAACCTCACGAGCCTGGATGCTGAACCTCAGGACTCGGAATGAAGAAGCTTCCCTGCCATCTCATTCTCTCCCGCGAAGACTCAAAAGTCCTTTGTCTTTCTCTTGCCAATGCTCTAAAAACGGACTGTTCTTTGCTGAGGACGCTAGAGCAGCTAGAATTCCAACCCCCCTCCTTGAAAACGACCCATGCCTGGGTCCCTGCCATGTATCAGTGAAAAGCGCATGACAATACAGTTTGCTTTGTTTTCCCCTTGTTAAGCTGTCTTTGGTTACAGGAGTCCCTTCCCAGTAAGAATGTAGGACAGTTGATTTTAAAAATGATTTTTCAGGTGGCTCACACGTGTAATCCCAGAACTTTGGGAGGCTGAGGTGGGCAGATCACTTGAGGCCAGGAATTCGAGGCCAGGCTGGCCAACAGGGTGAAACCCCGTCTCTACTAAAAATACAAAAATTAGCCAGGTGTGCTGATGCACACCTGAAATCCCAGCTATTTGGCTGGCTGAGGCAGGAGAGCCACCTGAATCCAGGAGGCAGATGTTGCAGTGAGCGGAGATCCTGCCATTCATTGCACGCCAGCCTGGGTGACACAGCCAGGCTCTTGTCTCCAAAAAACATTGTTTTTTCCAGTCTGGGCAACATAGCAAGACCCTGTCTCTACAAAGAAACGTAAAACTGGCCAGGCATGGTGGTGTGTGTCTGTAGTCCCAGCTACTGCAAAGGCTGAGGTGGGAGGACTGTTTGAGTTCAGGAGGTGGAGGCTGCAGTGAGCTCTGGTCGAACCCCTGCTCTCCAGTCTGAGCAACAGAGCGAGACCTCCACCTCACAAAATTACTTTTCAGCCTGGCCAACATAGCGAAACCTCATCTCTACTAAATATACAAAAAATAGCCAGACATGGCATTGCATGCCTGTAATCCCAGCTAACCAGGAGGCTGAGGCAGGAGAACTGCTTGAACTGTGAGCCGAGATGGTGCCACTGCACTACAGCCTGGGCAACAGAGATTCCATCTATAAAAAAACAAAACAGAACTTTTCTTCCTTTGCACCCCTAAAGACACGTAGGTCTTATTTCTTACCATGTCTGTGAATCACAAAGGACACGATTCTTTTCCCCTAAAGTAAGGAGAGTGATCTGAAAACGTTCAGCCCGACTGAAAAGCACCACAAGCTCCATGTAGCTAGTGAGAAGTCCACCTCCCTTGGGGAAAAGACACCTAAGTTAGAAAGCATTCCAGACCGTATCCATGAAATCCTGCCAGGATCTTCCTAAGTGCCCAATTGGTGAAAGTGTCGTATGAGCTGCATTTCTTTCTAAATGACAGCATGTAACCAGCGTAGGGCCTTCCAGAAGAAAAGTGACTTACAAACAAACAAATGTAAAATCACGTTCTTGAATACCTCCAAAGTGTAAAGGCACGTATTTGTCCTCACATGAAAACTGTGTCTCACAGACAGAGAAAGGAGAAAGAGTGAATGCAGGGAGGTTTTTTGTTTGTTTGTTTGTTTTTGAGACTGAGTCTCTCCGTGTCGCCCAGGCTGGAGTTCAGGGACACGATCTCGGCTGACTGCAACCTCTGCTTCCCGAGCTCAGGCAAGTCTCGTGACTCAGCCTCCCAAGTAACTGGGATTATAGGCGTGCACCGCCACGCCCGGCTAATTTTTGTCATTTTAGTAGACTCTGGGTTTCCCACGTTGGCCGGGCCGGTCTTGAACTCTTGGCCTCGTGTGATCCCACTGGCCCTGGCCTCCCAAAGTGCTGGGATTACAGGCATGAGCCACCTCACCCGACCTAAAGCAGGAGGTTAAATACAAAACAATCAACTTTTACCACAGCCAAAAGCTGGCAGAAAATCAAGGCAAACTCGCTGAAGGATAAAACCCACTTCCTCTGCCCAGAAGGCAGCAACGTTCCCCTAATAACTTCTGCATACACACCCAGGGGCAGGAGACAGAGCTCCGGAGAGGCTGAGAAAGCGAAGCGCAGGCTTCCTCTGCTGCGGTGAGGGAATCCCGAAGAGACCTGGTATTGTTCCACAGATGTGGGCCCATGTAGGGGTTTGGAATTTTTCAAACTGCCCAGGCCACTGTGCCTGCTGGGGTCAAAAAAGCCTTTTCTGGAAAGCAGGGATGCATCGGGTGTGTTCTACGCTACTGTCAGGGATGGGACACTCCCAACCGCAGAGCCAGCCCTAAATCTGTGCCTAGGCATAACTCCCAAGCCCTCCTCCCGGTTTTCTTCCCTCAACACAATTGGCACTTGGCACCAGATGAGTTCCTTGTGCTGGGGTCTGTCCTGGGCCTCAAAGGATTCTGAGAGGCTTCCCTGAGCAGCCTTTTCCACAGCAGGATGGTGGCAGGTCCCACCCCAGGGTGGCCACCAAAAACTGTCTGCAACCTTGGCAAAGGGTCTCCTGAGGGCCAACGTCACCCTGGGAAGTCCTGCTCTCTATAAAGCTGGTGCCTCCTTGTTTCCTCTGCAGCCTTCCCCCAGCTCCATCCATCCCATCTCACAGAGGCCGACAGCCCTGCCTGATCTCAGCCCGAACTGCCATTCGGGCCTGGTTCCCCGAAACGCTGAGATCAGGCAGGGCTGTCGGCCTCTGTGAGAGACCCTCCCCCTAGGCTCCGTGGGGTTTTGCAGCCCGATGCATACTGCTGCAGGAAAAGTGCGTTCTGAGCATCACCAACTCAAAGTTGAAGTTTCCTGATGAAACAACACGTGTATTAATATGACCGGGACAGGGGGTTTCCATCTCCATCTCTAGTAGGGTGGCACTGGAAAGCGGGGGTGACAAGGGTCCCCCAAGGACATCCAGCAGTGCTGAGGGCCCGGCTTTCCTCTGCGATTGGAAGGACAGACTGGCCCCTGCTATCTGCCTGTCTGCCGCCCTCACCACCCACCCAACCCCTGTGCAGCCACCCTTCCCCGGACGCGAAGTCTCCGCCGTCTCAGGGCTCCTAAGCCCAGTCTGCTTCCAAAACTAGGGAGCTCCAGATGAACACTACTGCGGGATTAAAAAGTGTGCAACGCCTTGTTGTGAGCTCAGAGAAGATAAGGCTTTAGCCCCCTCTCTCCTCCATTGACCTGTAAAGCCGGACCAGCTGGCAATTCTGTCCCCAGGTCTTCAAAACCCAGCCAAGGCCCTCATCAAGCTCCACCACTTGGAACGCCTGAGTTATTTCGTGATGGAACCATAGCGGTCCTTGTCGCCCTGTGTGTCCTGTCCGCCTGTTTGGATGCCTCTCTTCTCCTGGAAACTAAATTCTTCAGACACCAGAACTCTTTTGGATATATTTTCCTGCCCCAAGCACACGGCAGCTGCAAAGGAGGGAATGAATGAATGCATGAAGGACAGACATGCGTTAGCGAGACGAGTGAAAACGCCCTTCTGCAGGTGCCTTGGGAGCAGATGCAGCTGATCAAACCCTGCAGAGCCCTCCCTGCTAAGGAAAAAAGAGAAACAGGAAGCCGCCTTTGGAACCTCCCTGCGGGCTGTACACGCCTCCAAGTTTTACAAAACGGAGCCAGCCACACTGTCAGCTCTACCAAGGGAAAGCGCAATTTCCAGGATACCCGGGACGCGCGGGCCGGGCGCGGTGGCTCAAGCCTGTAATCCCAGCACTTTGGGAGGCCGAGGCGGGTGGATCACGAGGTCAAGAGATCGAGACCATCCTGGTCAACATGGTGAAACCCCGTCTCTACTAAAAATACAAAAATTAGCTGGGCATGGTGGTGCGTGCCTGTAGTCCCAGCTACTCGGGAGGCTGAGGAAGGAGAATTGCCTGAACCCGGGAGGCGGAGGTTGCGGTGAGCCGAGATCGCGCCATTGCACTCCAGCATGGGTAACAAGAGCGAAACTCCGTCTCAAAAAAAATACAATAAAATAAAGAGCGTGTAAACCCATTAGCAGCTCCTCCCTACAAACAGAGACCAGGCCTCGTCACCGCAGCTCCGGGCTGAGCGCGACCCTATGAACACCAGCAGGAAATTTCGCGGCACAAACCGGGCCTCCTCTGCCCTCCCAGAGCTGGGCGTTCCCGCCTCTCATTCCTCAGTTTGTCCAGCCCTGATAAGGCTGGTCAAGTCTACACTGCCTGCAAGCCGCTCTCCTTAAAAGCCTGCCCACAGGAAGGGGCAGAAACGCACCGTCTAGTGGAATTGATAGCACATCACACCCAGCGGGGTCCCCGTTTTCCTTTCGACGCGAGGGAAACAGAAAACCACCAGAAAATAATAACCAGAACGAGGCCCGGTTTAGGGCGCGGGAGGGTGACCGTGGCTCCCCCGTCTCTGGATACTTTTTCTGTTTTCCCAACTCTCCAGCGCTACACATGGACAATCTGGTAACCACGCGTTTCTTTCAGAAATTCCCGGGGCCTGCATCCACACCGGAGTTTTGAACGGTTTCAGGGCTCAAAGTTTGTTTCCAACTGTTCCTTCCCCTCCCCCCATCCTCCGGGCTCCCAGCGATTCCAAATTTAGGCCCGGGACGCAGGGCGTGGCTGCGAGAGGCGACTCCGGGGCGGCCTCCGCGCGCGGCCTAAAGACGCAAGTCCCAGACCCCGAGGGGAGAGAGCGGGGTGGGGTCAGGGGCTGATGCCAACGGGCAGAGAGATCCGTTAGAAAAGCCTTATCAGGGCTGGACAAACTGATTAGGAAGAATGAAATGCCACCTCTCCCAAGGTCACCCCCAAAATTAAGAGTTTGGGCCTCCGACAACAAACGCTGACCTTCTCCCTCTGGAATGCGACTCCCACCCGGCCCCAGGAGAGAACTGGGGAGAAAGTGGGCGCCTCCTCCATGCCTGGGCCCCCCTGGCCACAGCGCGTCCCGCCGCGGTTAGGGAGGGGGGTCCCGGTGTCCCCTCGGGGCGCCCCCCAATTCCGCACCCGCAAGCGGATCCCCAGGCCCGGCCCGCGCCCCACGAGTCCCCCCCGCACCCGAATCCCGCCGCTGGCTCACCCGGGGCGGCCACCAAAGCGCCGAGCAGGCGGAGGAGCAGCAGCAGCGCCAGCGCGGACCCGCGGGCCATGGTGCGCCCAGTGCGCGCAGGGACGCTCTCCCGAGTGCAGCGCGCGGGCGGTAGCGGCGGCAGCGAGACTGGCACCCCTGGGCCGTGTAGGGCGGAGCTCGGAAGGACCCGAAGGGGGCGGGTGAGGGGAGCCGCCCCGCAGGCTCAGCCCGGGCCGCGCCCGCCCGGCCCCGCCCCACCCCGGCCTCGGCGCGCTTAGGAGGGGCGGAAACGCCGGGCCGGGGGAGGGGACCGAGAAGGAGGCGGGCGGGGCCGAGGGGAGCACGGGACACCCCGCTCCCTTCCCAGCAAACCGTGGAGTCCACACATCCGCGAGCCCGTCTCCAGGACCCTCAGGGGGCGCCGACCCGGAGCAAAGAGAAATCCAACATTCTCAGGAAAGTGCGGGTCCCCCACCTGTCTGCATCCCCGTAAATTGCACGCCCCAGGGAGGCCCCTAACTATAGTGGCACAAAACTGCCGCGCTTCTTGAAAACCTGTAGCCCCCAAATCCCCTCCCGACTCGCCCCTGCAGCTTATTCTCCGCCCCTTGCACGAGGACTTCCTCGCCCCCTGGTCAGTGGTGGGGGCAAAAGAAGCTCCCAAGTCTCCTGCTCAGCAAAGTGCGGGCCCCTCCCTCCCTGCACTCCCTCAATGCACGGTTCTAACTAGAGCAACACAAAACTGCCGCCCTTCTTGAAAACCTATAACTCCCCCTACTTGCCCCTGCAGCCCCTTCTCCGCCCCTTTCACAAGGACCCCTCACCCACCCCCATCCCAACCCCACACTCGCACCCCCACACCCTTGTCTCTAGTGGCAGCAAAAGAAACTTTGCCCCCAGCTTGGGAAAGTGCGGGTCCCTCCCTGTCTACACCCCCTAAAATGCACGCCTCTAACTGCAGCGAAGCGAAACTACAGCGCTTCTTGGAAACACTTAGCCCTCCACACTCGCCCCTGCAGCCCCTTCTCCGCCCCTAACAGAGACCTTCCCCTGCTCTGCAAAGGACACTCTCCAGGCTCCCCTGCTGGGAAAAGTATGGGGTCCCCTCCCAGCTGCTCGGGAGGATGGGGGGTCCCCAAGAGGAGCAAAGAGCAATTCCCTCCCTGCTCAGGAAGGCGTGGGCCCCCGCCGCCTCCACAGGCAACCCCCACCCCATGTACTTTCTGGCGCATCCGAGCTGGGGCGGAACCCAGGAGGGTTGGCGGGGGCGGGGGCGGACACCCCCTTTGCACAAGACCAACAGGACCCTTGGAGGTGCCTCTGCGCTCAGGCAGTTTAACCACCCCCCAAAAAAAAACCCAGGACAAGGTTGGGAGTGAGGACTCCTGGTCATGGGGATTAGTGGGGGACAATAGGGAACTCCATCGGCCGTCTCAGTCTCTGGGGCACCTGGGCCCTAGCCCTGGGCGTTGGCGACTCGCCTTCCAATGGCCTTTGAGTCTGGAGATCCCCAGTCGCGCCGCCGGCCACAGCTGCACTGCAGGCCTCCCCACACTAACAATCTGCTTTCTGTGAACACCTAAGCCTATACAATGCTAGCCATTTTCCTGAGGGGCAGCGGAACAACTTTGCAGACTGAGAAGCATCCCTCCCTTGCATTCCACCCTTCAAACTGCCCGCGAAAGGAGTCCAGCTAGGCCCGGCGCAGTGGCTCAGGCCTGTAATCCCAGCACTTTGGGAGACCAAGGCAGGCGGATCACCTGAGGTCAGGAGTTCGAGACCAGCCTGGCCAACGTGGTGAAACCCCATCTTGCGTGTGGTGGCTTGCACCGGTAGTCCTAGCTACTCAGGAAGTCAAGGCAGGAGAAAAGCTTGAACCGGGGAGGTGGAGGTTGCAGTGAGCAGAGATCAGGCCATTGCACCCAGCCTGGGTGTCAGAGTGAGACTCCATCTCAAAATAAAATATTTGAAAAGATCTATTCTGAGCCAAATAAGAGTGACCACGACCTGTGACACAGCCCTCAGGAGGTCCTGAGAACATGTGCCAAGGTGGTCGGGTCGCAGCTTGGTTTTACACATTTTAGGGAGGCATGGATGGGACAGCAATCGAATACATTTAACATGCATGTTGGTTTATCCAGAAAAGCAGGGCGACTGGAAGCAGCGGGGCTTCTGGCTTGTAGGTAGACTGTAGAACTTTCTGATTGACAATTGCTCGCGTTTCTCTAAAGACCTGGGATCAATGGAAAGGAATGAGTGAAGGGAAACGATTGTGGAGACCCAAGTTCTTATTCCAGCAGGCAGCCTTCAGCTGCCAGGCGTCAGAGAGAAGAGGCTGTAAAACGGTTTCTTTCACCACAGAGGTGTCATGAGGCATGTTCCACCTCACTTCCTATCACCGCCTCAAACGGTCTCTCTGGTTAAACTTTAAAAGCTGTGTGGCTGAGGAGAAAGTCCGCTCAGATGGTTTTGAAGGTGGGACTGGCGGGGAGGGTGGGCTTAGAATTTTATTATTTGTTTACTTAATTATTGAGGTGGAGTCTTACTCTATCACCCAGGCTGGAGTGTAGGGGCATGATCGCAGCTCACTGCTACCTCCACCTCCCGGGTTCAAGGGATCCTCCTGCCTCACCCTCCTGAGTAGCCAAGACTACAGGTGCCGCCACCAAGCCTGGCAAATTTTTGTATTTTTAGTCGAGATGGGGTTTCATCATGTTGGCCAGTCTGGTCTTGAACTCCTAACCTCAAGTGATCCGCCCATTCCGGCCTCCCGAAAACTTATATTTTTGGTTTACAAAACCCTGTGCCATCTACTGGCCCATTTCTGGCCCGGCACACCTGCTGTGCAGCCAGCTGAGCCTGGGGCTCTGAGCTGTCCCCTGCCTGCCGCCATGCCCACCCCTTCCTAGGCCACCTTTGCCCCTAGGTCAGAAACCTGCACCCCAGGGACCGGCTCAGCTGTGTGAGTGATGCGTGTCTTCAAAACTGACAGTCTGACCTTGCACACCTGCATATAAGGAGGATAAATTTTTTCTTTTTTGTTTTCTTTTCAGCCAGCAACACCCCAGCGATGTAATTGCACTGTAGAAGCATGAGGAAAAATGCAACCATTCTCCATGGAAGCATCACCTTCAAAGTGTTGCCTCTGCAACACTTCATATGAGCTTCAAAGTTCATGCCTCTGCATGAACTACCCACCCAGGGACCCTTCCCTGACACTTTCTCCCGCACCTGTCCCCCAACCCCCATATGCCACTGACTGTCTCCCAGTCAGCACTTTCTTTTTCCATGGCTGTAGTCCTGGGCTGGGGTCGAGGGAGGGAATGGACCCTAGGTCAAGGCAAGCAGGAGGACCTTGGGGCTCTCTCAGAGAAGCAGGGGGATGCTTCAGCTCGCTAGGGATTTTGGCATCATGAAGCAAGAGAAACCCGGGTCTCCGTGCTGTCTCAAACGCCAAACACCACCACCCCACCAAGAGCTTGCTGCTTCTTTCTCCCTAGTCACCTCCAAAAGAAATGCCCTAGCCTGGACCGCCTCCAGCCTCTGATATTTGGATGGCTCTGCAGCAGAAGCCTCTCTCTGACCATCTGTCCTGTTCCAGCAGAGCCTGAAATCTGGCTGCCTTTCAGGAAGGGCCACAGGTCGCTGTCATCCGCTATAATAAAGACACAACAGAGGCTTCTGAAGGCCAGGCTTTGAGGCTTTGTATTTATGGTCACACAGATAAGCAAGGGGACGCGTCTGTTTGTGATTCATTTAGTCAGATGCCTTTGGCCTTCTGTGCTTTCTGTCTTGTTTTTAATGCTACCTTTCCTTGGCTCAAAATGCGAATTTCCGTAATATTCTGCAGACACTCTGCAGCTGGCCCCAAGAGACTCTCACCTGCAGAATGAAAATTAAGTTAAGTGAAAAGGCCTTCTGAATTGTATCCGGAAGAATTAAATTAATTGAAAAGGCCTTCTGAATTCTGAATGTATCCAGACGCCATGAGAAGCATCTCTTGAAGGCCCCGAGCCAGGCTAAGCGAGTGATGGGGAGCTCCCTGCGGGGGCAGCCTCCATGTGTTCTGTTTTTTTCACCAGGGGAAGCTCAGGAAATAAAGAAGTTCTGACCATTTCCAAGGGACCCAAGTGGCCACTTTGCGCACTTTTTTTTTAGACGGAGTTTCGCTCTTGTTACCCAGGCTGGAGTGCAGTGGCACAATCTTGGCTCACCGCAACCTCCGCCTCCTGGGTTCAGGCAATTCTCCTGCCTCATGCCCAGCTAATTTTTGTATTTTTAGTAGAGACGGGGTTTCACCATGTTGACCAGGATGGTCTCGATCTCTTGACCTCGTGATTCACCCACCTTGGCCTCCCAAAGTGCTGGGATTATAGATGTGAGCCACTGCACCTGGCCCGTTTTTATTTTCGAGACAGAGTCTTGCTCTGTTGCTGAGGCTGGAGTGTGACAGCGAGATCTCGGCTCACTACAACCTCCACCTCAGCTCAAGCAATTCTCGTGTCTCGGCCTCCTGAGTAGCTGGGATTACAGGCACCTGCCACCACACCCGACTGATTTTTGTATTTATAGTAGAGATGGGGTTTCTCCATGTTGGTCAGGCTGGTCTCAAACTCCTGACCTAGTAATCCACCTGCCTGGGATCGCAGATGTGAGCCACTGCACCCACCCCTTTCTTTCTTTCTGAATAATAATTTTTGAGAAATCGTTTCCGGGTCCCAGGAGGAGGGTCTTCCCTCAGCTTCCTCTTGTTTTTGGTTCAGATTGTCCATATTTCCTGTTGCTGTTCTTCTCAGGATTTGCAGGAGGCGGGTGCGGTTGTGTTCTGGTTCCATCAGCGATGAAATACTAGTTTTCTCTCTGGGTTACATTTGGTGAGTTTTGACATTACTTTCTTCTGTGCACCTGGAACCCTACTGTTCTCTTCAGTTTGGGGGAGCCAGGGAGACTTTCTGGGGAGTACTGGGGAGACTTCATCTAAAACAAAGGCAGACTTGTTTTCAGAAGTCAAAAGAAGAGGTTGGTGTGACGGGAGGGAGAGCGTCTGGAGAACAACAGCTTGCGGTTGGCACCGAGTCTCTGCCCAGGTTGCCGATACCTCCCAAAGACCCCTGGCCAGTGGTCAGCTTCGGACAGGCCAGGGGCAGCCATCATTTCCTGTCATCATAGATTTCACAGTGCGATCACCTGCTCAGACTGCCTAAACCAAATCCCAGGCTCGGGGCCGCTAAAACAGCAGACATTTATCCCATCACGATCCTGGAGGCTGGAGGTCCAAGATCCAGGTGTGGGCAGGGCTGGCTCCTCCTGAGGCCCCTCTCCTGGGCTCACAGATACTGTCTTCTCCCTGTGTCCTCACAGGGTCCTCCCTCCGTGTGTGTCTGTGTCCTCATCTCCTATTCTTATAGGACACCAGTCCTATTAGATCGGGACCCACCCTAGTGACTTCATTTTACCCTGGTCCCCTCTTTAAAGACCCCCGTCTCCAAATACAGTCTTATTCTGAGGTCCTGGGAGTTGGAACTGTCACCTGGGAATTTTGAGTTGAGGAACCCCGCAAGACACAGGGGTTAGGTCTGCAGCTGGAGTTATAAGATGTCTACGCATGCCCGGCAAAGTTTGAATGTGAACACACCCTCCTCTGCAGGAGGGAACCTGGCCGATGGGCACAGGAGTATTTCATTCATCAAATGCCTCTGCAGATTTCACACTTCCCAGAAAGCACACGATCAGGTTTCCTTTCATTTAAGCAGATTCTTCATTTTTTTTTTTGACAGAGTCTTGCTCTGTCACTCAGGCTGGAGTGCCATGGTACAATCTTGGCTCACTGCAACCTCTGCCTTCCGGGTTCAAGCGATTCTCTTGCCTCTGCCTCCCAAATAGCTGGGATTACAGGTGCACACCACCACATCCAGCTAATTTTTGTGTTTTTAGTAGAGACAGCATTTCACAATGTTGGCGAGGGTGGTCTCGAAGTCCTGACCTCAGGTGAACCACCCACCTCGGCCTCCCAAAATGTTGGGATTCCAAGTGTGAGCCACCGCACCCAGCCTATTTAAGCAGATTCTAATATGTCAATTCAAGGATTCCTGTTAATGTTTATCCAATAATTGTCTTAATTCGAGTCCTGATAGTACAAGTAACGTAAATTTTCATTTCTCAAAGATAACTTTCCCACCAAAATAGTTTCATATTTTAATCTCAAGGCAAGCATACCAAACACCCTCAGTAAATAAAGAGATGCCATGGTTATTATCAAGTTCATCCATTCAACCACGTCAAGCCCAGAGACAGCTCTGAGGCAGGAAGAAAGAATTTCACATGATCTTGAATGGAGAAGGTGAGAAAGAATCCAATAACTTTCAAATATACATATATACACACACACACAATATTAAATTATATAATTATAATTTATTATATTTAATAAATATATTTATTATATTTAATGTGTTGTTGATATTTACTAAATTAAATATGTTTGTTTGATTTATTAAGTATAACAATATGTTAAATATAATGTTTGTATATATACATATATAGGTGTGTGTATATCTATCTATTTCTATATATACAGGACAAGGAATCTGAGAATGACCATCCACAGGAGATGCATCCTTGGAGCCACTGGCATTCCAGGATATGCTGTCTGTATATTCTAGAAAAACACGCAGATGACAAGGGCACAAAGTGTGGACAGAGATGAAACCCAGCTTCTGCAAACAAGGGCTACAGGCGGACAGCTCTTCAATAAGGGATTGGGGATCTGACTGCCCGACAACTTCCACACATCAAGAGCATTGTTTGAATAGATACGTAAATAAGAAGAGACAACCTCCCCGCCGTGAAGAATGATCCCAAATAATTGATGAACCACTCGAACCCAGAGGTCCCCAGACCCCTGGCCATGGACCAGTATTTGTCGATGGCCCTAGAGAAAGCAGGCCACACAGCTGGAGGTGAGCAGTGGGCAAGTGAGAGAAGCTTCATCTGTGTTGACACCTGCTCCCCATCACTTGCGTGAATGCCTGAGCTCTGCCTCCTGTCAGATCAGCAGCAGCATTAGATTCTCACAGGAGCACAAACCCTACTGTGAACTGCACATGCCAGGGATCTAGGTTGTGCGCTCCTTATGAGAATCCAAAGTCTGATGATCTGTCCCTGTCTCCCAACACCCCCAGATGAGACTGTCTAGTTGCAGGAAAACAAGCTCAGGGCTCTGATATGGTTTGGATTTTTATCCCCCCGAATCTCCTGTGCAAATTCTAATCCCTAGTGTCAGAGGACGGGCCTGGTGAGACATGATTGGATCATGGGGATGGTCTTCCCCCTTGCTGTTCTCGTGATAGTGAGTTGTCAAGAGATCTGGTTGTTTAAAAGTGTGTATCACCTCCCCCCTTCAGCATCTCTCTCCTACTACAGCCATGTGAGACATGCCTCCTGCTTCTCCACCTTCAGCTGTGATTGTAAGTTTCCTGAGGCCTCCCAGCTTTCTATATGGCCTCTGGAGTCATGTGTCAATTAAATCTCTTTCCTTCATAAATTACCCAGTCTTAGTTCTTTATAGCGGTGTGCAAATGGGCTAATACAGGCTCCCATTGATTCTACATTATGGTGAGTTGTAGAATTATTTCGTCACACATTACAATGCAATCACAATAAAAATAAAGTTTGAATCATCCTGAAACCATCCCTCCCATCCTCGGCTCCATGGAAAAATTTTCTTCCATGAAACCGGTCCCTGGTACCAGAAAGGTTGGGGACTGCTGCTCTAACCATCAAGGAGGGGAACACAGATCCCCACTTCTTCCAAAGTGTACAACCTGGAAACGTTAGGAAAAGAGTAATTTCACCATGAAGGAATCTCACAGACACAATTCAGATAGAATGTGTGGGTGAATGGGTGGATGAGTGGATGGATGGATGCATGGGTGGGTGGATGGATGGATGGATGGATGGATGGATGGATGGATACATGAGTGGGTGAATGTGTGGGAGGATGGATTGAGGGATGGGTGGGTGGATGGAGGAGTGGATTGTGGGTGGATGGAGGAGTGGATTGTGGGTGGATGAATGAATGAATGAATGAATGAATGAATGGGTGGATAGATGGAGGGTTGGATAAATGGGTGGGTGGATGTATGTATGTATAGATGTATGTATGTATGCATGGATGAATGGATGGATGGATGGATGCGGATGGATGGATGGATGGATGGTTGCAGATGGATGGATGGATGGGTGGGTGGGTGCTTGGATTGATAGATGGATGAATACATGGATGGCTGGCTGGATGTTCTTATCTTCCCATTCTCCCAAATTGTGAGCAGCAGATGTTCTCCCGATGTCTGCATTATTCTTAGAGAGTCAGATTCAAAACTGATACCTTTGCAGTATGATATATATGCACATGTCCATTACTCTACCATTATCCTGAGTCAGGTCAACTCTGCCAGCCATTCGAGCTTAAGAATGTGACTTTCAGGAGGAAGGCGCACTGGCTCATGCCTGTGGCTGCACTTTGGGAGGCCGAGGCAGGTGGATCATGAGGTCAGGAGATTAAGACCATCCTGGCCAACATAGTGAAACCCCATCTCTACTAAAATACCAAAAACTAGCCTGGCTTAGTGGCACACACCTGTAGAGCCAGCTACTCGAGAGGCTGAGGCAGGAGACTCGCTTGAACCCAGGAGGCAAAGGTTGCTGTGAGCCCAGATTGCGCCACAGCACTCCAGCCTGGTGATGGAGCAAGACTCAGTCTCATATATATATATGTGTGTGACCTTCAGAATGAGTAGCATGAGATCTTTTGTGCAGGTGCGTTCTTCAGGGCACAGCTCACCACAGACTTTCTTCCACATGCCCCCAACTGCTTGGCTCCTACACAGACAACTCCGTTTTTTATTCCCAGATTACTACGGTGCTCCATTCTTGGTGATTTCTCAACATGTCCAGTTATTCAACAAAGCTTTTTCATGTTTTTAACATTTTATTTTTGCTTATTTTAATTTTTTTGTAGAGACGAGCTCTCTCTATGTTGCTCAGGCTGGTCTCAAACTTCTGGACTCAGGAGATGCTACCATCTCAGGCTCCCGAGTAGCTGGGACCACAGGAATGTGCCACCATGTCCAGCTGATTTTACAATTTTGGACATGGGTCTCTCTATGTTGCCCAGGCTGGTCTCAAACTCCTGGTTTCAAGTGATCCTCTGACCTCAGCCTCTCTAGTAGCTGGGACCAGAGGGCTGCACCACCATGTTCAGCTTATTTTATAATTTTAGAGATGGGGCCTCACTATGTTGCCCAGGCTGGTCTCAAACCCGTGGCTTCAAGTGATTCTCTAGTCTCAGTCCTCCCCAAATCCTAGGATCATGGGGATATGCCCCCATGCCCGGCTACAGCAAAGCTCTTTGAGCATCTGCTCTGTGAGATATGGCAGTGAAATCAAACAGCTGTGGCTCTGCTTCTGAGAGCAGCAAGTGTTTATTATAATAGCCCTTAATTTATGTGTATTTATTTAGACTTACTCCTGTTTACCTGAGCCTCCTAAGAAGTTGTAGAGCAGTGGCATCTCTGTTTGTACCTTGGCACCTGGCAAAAAGCTCAACAAAGAAACGCAGCCTTTGAGAAGCTTATTGCTCAATTGAACGCATACACAACAAAAATTAGCTCACCCCAAAGGCCAGGCATTTAGATAATAGGCTTCCTCTCTTCCCATACACACAGGCACACACACTTATAGTATGTGTGTGTATATGTGCTATTAATGAGCCTTCCTATCTTCACATTCATGGGAAGCACACACATCCATGTAGCATGCGTGCATGGGTTCCTGCATTCACATTCACAGAAAGCACACACATCCATGTAGCATGCGTGCATGCGTTCCTGCGTTCACATTCACAGAAAGCACACACAGCCATGTAGCATGCATGCATGCGTTCCTGCGTTCACATTCACAGAAAGCACACACAGCCATGTAGCATGCGTGCATGCGTTTCTGTCTTCACATTCACAGAGAGCACACACATCCATGTAGCATGCGTGCATGCGTTCCTGCGTTCACATTCACAGAAAGCACACACAGCCATGTAGCATGCGTGCATGCGTTCCTGTGTTCACATTCACAGAAAGCACACACATTCATGTAGCATGCGTTCCTGCGTTCACATTCACAGAAAGCACACACATCCATGTAGCGTGCGTGCATGCGTTCCTGTCTTCACATTCACAGAGAGCACACACATCCATGTAGCATGCGTGCACACACATCCATGTAGCATGCATGCATGTGTGCTGTGAGCAGAGTTGTGTCTCCTCCCCAACACAGGCAGAGCTGTGTTGAAGCTCTGCCTGCAATGTGTCTGTATTTGCAGCAAGAAAATAATTAAGGTTAAATGAAATCATAAAGTTAGGACCTATGCAATAAAGTTAGTGCCATTTTTTTGGAGGGGTGGTGGAATTTCACTCTTCTTGCCCCTGCTGGAGTGCAATGGCCCGATCTCGGCTCACCGCAACTTCTGCCTCCTAGGTTCAAGGGATTCTCCTGCCTCACGCTCTCAAATAGCTGGGATAACATGTACACACCACCATGCTCAGCTAATTTTGTATTTTTAGTAGAGACGAGGTTTCACCATGTTGGTCAGGCTGATCTCGAACTCCCAGCCTCTGATGATCCGCCCTCATCAACCTCCCAAAGTGCTGGGATTACAGATGTAAGCCACCGCACCCAGCCAAGTTAGTGCCTTTATAGGAAGAGATGCCAGAGAGTTTGCTTGCTCTTTCCCCAATGTGAGAACACAGCAAACCCAGAAGAGAGCCCTTGCCAGCAACTGAACCAGCCAGCCCCTTGATATTGGACGTGCCAGTCTCCAGAACTGTGAGAAAATAAATCTGTGTTAAGCACCAGTCTATGCTACTTTATTATGGCAGCCTGGGAAGACTAATACAGTATTTACATACACACCCCTTTCCACCATCTGCCCATCCATCCATTTCTCATGCACCTGTGAGACTACAGCTGCCTATCCTGTATCTTTTCCTTCTTCCTTTACATCAAGGAACCTTGAAGTTACTCAGGTAGGCCATGTGACAGCTGAAATGCGATGTCCTCATTCTCCTTTGCAGTCAGGGGTAACAAAAATCTATGTTCTGGCTAACAGAATCAATGTGGGCCAGGCGCGGTGGCTCACACCTGTAATCCCAGCACTTTGGGAGGCCGAGGTGGGCGGATCACCTGACAGTTTGAGACAAGCCAGACCAACATGGAGAAACTCCATCTCTACTAAAGTTACAAAATTAGCTGGGCCTGGTGGTGGGTGCCTGTAGTCCCAGCTGCTTGAGAGGCTGAGGCAGGAGAATCTGTTGAACCTGGGAGGTGGAGGTTGTAGTGAGCCGAGGTTGCACCATTGCACTCCAACCTGGGCAACAAGAGTGAGACTTCATCTCAAAAATAAATAAATAAATAAATTAATAAATATAAGTAAATAAATAAAATCAATGTGAACCAAAGTTATTGGGTGAAACTTTTGAGGAGTCCCTTAAGAGGGGGACTGACGATGACCAAGCCCACTTTTCGCTTTCTCTGCATCATACTGGGCCTGCCTGGAATAATGACATGATGTCTGGAGCACCAGCAGCTAGCTTAGAACAGGAAGTCCTCTAGAGGGTAGAAATCCTACTCTAAGAATATATGGAGCAAAGGTGCCAGGGTGACTGGTGACACTGCAAGACAGCCATGCCAGGCCCAGACCAACACTCCTGATCTCACTACAGGACAGAGGAGTACGTGTTTAATCTTACGGTTTAAAAAGTCAGGTTTGTTTCAGTGTCACTTTAATCACTTTTCATTTCTGGTCTCCATTGCCAGCGGCTGAGCTCAGTGTACGGTAGAGACCTCCTGTGAGCTCCTGTGGGCAGCCAAGGCAGTTAAGAGGTGTCTGAGTCACATTCGATGTCTGCCATACAGATGCTCAAGTTTAGTTTCCTGAGTCAGTGGGAGGATGGATGTACAGATGGGTGGATGCTTGGGGGTTGTGGATATATAAATAAATGGACAGACAGCTCGACGCATGGATTGATTGAGATATAAATGGGTAGCTGAATGAATAAATGGCTGGATGAATGTATGTGCGGACAAATGGGTGGGTAAGTGGATAGATGGATGATGAATGGATGGGTAGATGGGTAGATGTGTGGCTGAATGGATTGAGGGATGGGTGGGTGGATGGAGGAGTGGACAGATGGAGGGTTGGATAAATGGGTGGGTGGATGTGTGGATGGATGGACGAATGGATGGATAAAAACATGGGTAGGTGGGTGCATGGATGGATGAGTGGATGGGTGTATAAAGGGATGGATGGATGGATAGTTAAGGGCTTTGGTAAATGGGTGGCTGAATGTGTGGATGGATGAATAAATGGATGGATGAATGGGGCAATGGGTGGGTGGGTAGATGGACAGATGGATGGATGGATGGATGGATGGATGGATGGATGGATGGATGGGTGGGTGGGTGGGTGGATGGATGGATGGATGGGTGGATGGATGGATGGATGGATGGACGGATGGATAGATGGGTGGGTGAATGCATGGACAAGTGAGTGGACATATTCAGAGATGGATGGATGGATGGATGAAGAGTTTGGTGAATTTGTGGGTGGATGTGTGGATGAATGAATGTATCGATGAATGGATGGATGGGTAGATGGGTGGTGGGTGAGTGGATGGATATGTGGATAGGTGAATGGATAATTGGATGGATGGATAAATAGGTGCATGGATAGATGGATGGGTGGCTAGAAAAATAGATGGATGAACAGATCGATGGTGAGTGGATGGATGGACTGATAGATTTACAAACAAGTAAATTTTTACCTGATATTTTTGTATTGTTGTATAACTTTCTAGGTGTTCATTTATGGAGGTACAACTGTGAAACAGGGATTCTGGATTCATTAGCCCACCTCTGCAGATGAAGAACCATCCTGGGGCCACTGAGCTGTTGGGCAGAGGGCTGGGATTAAAAGCAAGAGCCCTTTGACTCTGAGTCCAGGCCATTTGCAGAACATTGCCTTGTGACTGCTTCAAAACCCCTGGAATTTCCCTCAGTGTTCACAGCAGCCAAAGATAAACAGTGTCTTGTAGCCCCGAGTTCATATACTGGAAATTTTATGGTTTGCACCCATCAGTGGTGAAAATCATTTTTAAAACAGTAATTTAATTTGGCAAAATCTCGATGTGTGATGCTATGTCTGTGTGTCTTTTAACTTTTCTTATCTGTAGCATTGGTTGAGTCTTCAGCAGGAATTTAAAGGCATTAAGGAAGTTGCATAATATACAAACAGCTGCTCTGGTGATGAAGCCTATGCTGGCGTTTAGTTTGGCTCCGAGTCAAGAAAGCATCAACTTCCCAGAATCCTGTATTTGAAACAGGAACCCTGCTTACCCCTAAGTCTGCTTAGATAGATAATCAACCTTTTGAGTTAGAACCAGTGGCACCTTAGGACCATATCCAAGACCCGAGGTTGAGTCTTGATTATGACGAACGATGACTGTGTGGGTCACAGTGCTGAATCTGGGAAAGGCATCCTAGGGTGTCCCTAAACACAGACTCTGACAGGAGAGCTGTCCGAATTTGCGGCTGTTTATTTGTGTTTATCTGAGCTTTGCAACAAGCTGGGAGTAGGCTCATCTCTGTGTTTTAACGTGGTACCTGGCAGACAGCCCCATGTACAGACTGGGAACTTTAAGTGCTTAATTCCTCTGCCGAGTGCCGGCAACGCAAAAGTGAGCTGACCACAAAAGACTATGCAGTAAGGAAGCTCCTTCTCTCTTTTCTTTTGCATGTGTGTGCGCACACACACACACACACACAAACACACACACACACAGACACAAACACAGAAACATAAATACACACACCACAAACACAAACACAGAAACACAAATACACACACACAAACACAAACACACACAAAGAAACAAATACACACAAACACACACAAACAGAAACACAAATACACACACACAAACACAGAAATACAAATACACACACACCACAAACACACACACACAAACACACAGACACAAACACACAAAGACAAATACACACACACACCACAAACACACACATTTTATAGGGATATGAGTGAAAATGCTACACAGCAAAAGTTAGCTTTTACATATGTGTTCTAAAATGCCCGATTGTTTGAGTTATTCTGTATAACTAGCTGTCCCAAAGTTTACTGGTTCTCTTTCTCCAGAAAGTCCTAAGTAATATCCGTGGCTTTATGGAGGGAAAGAGGAAAGGGGAAAATCTAGGAAGTGTCTGTCCCTGTTTCTATCTGGAGAGAGATTCTCTGAGTGTTAGGCAAAGGTGTAGGGGTCAGGAGCAGGAGAAGACCAATGCCAGGGACTTCTGGAAGAAGACGATGTACTATTATTATTATCATGATTATTCGGATCCTAGTTGTTTATGGACAAAGCAGACACCCTAACAAGCCAGGAGGTCTTTTATCTGTCTCTTTGACTTTGTAGAACTTTTTCTTCTTTCTGCAGAAAGTGAAATTCCCACTTGGTCCTGCCAGTTCTTCTGGGTTTTCCGGAACTTGCCAGAGTAGTGAGCCTATTCCTGACTATGCCCCACTTGGAATACCGGCTGGTGAGAGCTGGGAGAATGGTGCTGCAGAGAGAATAGCTCTACCCAAGACGGTGGCCATAAGCCATTTTCAAAGGTGGGTGGTTCCATGGGATGTGCCTTGTGACCTGAAAGATTTTTGCAGGTGTCCTCAGGAAAGACAGCTCCCACCCCTGTAACGGCCCCCTTCAGATAGCTTCCTAGTTCAGGGTTTTGACAGCCCCTCTCTGCAGCATCTGTGCTTGCAGCCGCATGACCAGAACCAAGGACCCTGGATACCTTTGCAGCCCCTTCTCATTCACGTCTGCCAGACCTCACCAGAGGAGCTTGAAGCAAGACCAAATTCATTATAGTGGAGAGTCAACTCAGGAGGATTTGTTGATTAAACTGTCACACTCCATCCCACTCCGATACTCTTTTCTTTTCCTTTTGAGATGGAGTTTCACTCTTGTTGCCCAGGCTGGAGTGCAGTGGCATGAGCTCAGCTCACCACAACCTCTGCGTCCCAGGTTCAAGCGATTCTCCTGCCCCAGCCTCCTGAGAAGATGGGAATACAGGCATGCGCCACCACGCCCTGCTGATTTTGTATTTTAGCAGAGACAGGGTTTCTCCATGTTGGTCAGGCTGATCTTGAACTCCCAACCTCAGGTGATCCACCTGCCTCATTCTCCCAAACTCCTACACTCATAAAGGTAAAGTTTGCCCTAGATAAGGCTAATGTCATCGCAGAAACTTGAGCTCTAACCGAGGTTGAATGCCATCAACCAGGTCTGCCCTTCAGAAGCACAGGGTGCTCTGGAGCTCTCTTGGGTGTTATGAAGACTGTTAGTTCTTTCTGTGAATCAGCTCTGCTGAAGAGGTTCAGCCATATGTGGGACCCTTGTATCTGCACTGATGTCACCTCTTGCTCTGGCCAGAGGAATGCAGTGAAAATAGGTCAACATGATTGTGCTTTCCGTGGTTCACTCCTATAAATCCAGCACTTGTGAAGTCTAAGGGGGAGGATCTCTTGTGGCCAGAAGTTTGAGACCACCCTGGGCAACATGACACCCTATGTCTATTTTTTAAAAATTAGCTGGACAGGCTGGGTGCAGTGGCTCACACCTGTCATCCCAACACTTTGGGAGGCCGAGGTGGGTGGATCATGAGGTCAGGAGTTCAAGACCAGCCTGGCCAAGTTGGTGAAACCCCGTCATTAGTAATAATACAAAAATCAGGGAGGCGTGGTGGCGGGCACCTGTAATCTGAGCTACTCGGGAGGCTGAGGCAGAGAATTGCTTAAAACCGGGGAGGTAGAGGATGTGGTGATCTCAGATCACACCATTGCACTCCAGCCTGGGCAACAGAGCAAGACTCCGTTTCAAAAAAAAAAAAAAATTAGCAGGACATAGTGGTGCACACTGTAGTCTCTGCTACTTGGGAGGCTGACGTGAAAAGATCACTTCAGTCCAGGAGTTCAAAGTTCCAGTGAGCTGTGATTGTGTCACTGCACTCCAGCCTGGGTGACAGAGTGAGATCTTGTTGCTAAAAACAAATGAGTTTTTTTTTTTTTTTTGAGACAGAGTCCCTCTCAGTCACCCAGGCTGAAGTGCAGTGGCGCAATCTCGGCTCACTGCAACCTCCGCCTCCCGGGTTCAAGCAATTCCTTGCCTCAGCCGCTCAAAAAGCCTGGATTACAGAAACCTGCCAGCACGGCTGGCTAATTTTTGGTATTTTTAGTAGAGACAGGGTTTCACCATGTTGTCCAGGATGGATCTTGAACTTCAGACCTCATGATTCTCCCACCTTGGTCTCCCAAAGTGCTGATATTACAGGCAGGAGCCATTGGGCCTAGCCCACATATATATTTTTTTAATTCTGCACTGGAGCTTTTAGAGGCTGTTCACCCCTTAGCTCTGTGGCTTGGAAACCTTCCTGGCTGCATATGCATAAGCCTGAGCTGCCTCCATAAAGGCTGAGAGACCATTTGGAGCTATACCGAGCCACCCCAGCTGAGTCATCCAAAGCAGTCCACTCCTGGCCTCCTGGCAGCTGAGCACGGACTCACAAGTAAATCCAGCTGACACCAGAGCTGCCTCACTGAGCCAAACCCAAGTAGCTGAGGCACAGACTCGTGATTAATGAAATGGGTATTTTTTTTTTAGACAGAGTTTCGCTCTTGTTGTCCAGACTGGAGTGCAATGGAGCGGTCTCTGCTCAATGCAACCTCCTCCTAGTGGGTTCAAGCAATGCCCCTGCCTCAGCATCCCGAGTAGCTGGGACTACAGGCATGGGCCACCATGCCTGGCTAATTTTGTATTTTTAGTAGAGACTGGGTTTCTCCATGTTGGTGAGGTTGGTCTCGAAGTCCCGACCTCAGGTGATCCACACACCTCGGCCTCCCAAAGCGCTGGGATAATAGGCATGAGGCACCATGCCCAGCTCTGTGTTTTGTTTTAAACCACCACGTTTTGGGGTGGATTAGCTGCAAAAGCTAATCGCTGTGTATCTAATGACTTTCCCAAGGCCCCTGCTTCCCCATTCCAGACGTTATTGAGAATTTGCCAAATTTTCAACACTCTTCAAGGCACCTTGGGGGACACAAAATAAAGCATCCTCAAGGGCTTTACAGTCTTTTGGGGGGTTGGAGAAAAGGAGGTACACACACACATGTTCACTTCATTATCATCAACTGTTTATCTGGCTTTCATTTCCATGTTTAATCATCTTCTGGAGCCTAAGGCCAAACTGGCTGTGGTCCGCAGATTCTCCCAACATTTTAGGAACATCTTATTCAGTCCTGGTTGGCCATGTATGTGCAGACAGACACCCAACAGGATCACACGTACAGCTGCTTGAATTATAAGCCATGTATTGTTTATTTCTGTTTCCCTAGAACCTTAAATGAGCAGTAAGAAATACACTGTATTTCTATTTTAAAAAATAGCAGGACGTAGGGGTGCACGCCTGTAGTCTCAGCTGCCTGGGAGAATGAGGCGGGATGATCGTTTGAGCCCAGTAGTTCAAATGTATAATACACATTTTAATACCACACTGACAATACACTTCAAACCATCTACCTCTGCTCACCAACTTACGAGGAAGTCACTGACAGCCTTAATACTTAAAAAAAAAAAAAGAAAGAAAGAAAAAGCAAGAAAGTGAATCCAAGGCAGTTGACACATAATTTGAAATTAAAAGAGCTCATCTTTGAACGTTTTTCTCCCTTCCAGGGTCAGATAAGGACACCTGCACATTCTATTTGCAGGTTCTCTTCATCAGCAAATAAATAAATGGAGTTTCAGTTGACGTGTGTGGCTGCAGGTGTACACGCATGTCTGTATGTGTGTGTGTGTTTATGCATCCAGCACTTTAACTCGGTCATGGGTTCTAGGAAATACTGAACCCTGATTTCAAAAAAGTTAACGGATTTGTTACTCAATGTAAAAAAAAAAACTACCGAGAAAAGAAAACTTCAGGCCAATATCCATGATGAACATAGATGCAAAAATCTTCAATAAAATATTGGCAAGCCGATTGCAACAGCAAATCAAAAAACTTATTCATCATGATCAAGTAGGATTCATCCCGGGGATGCAAGGCTGGTTCAACATACACAAGTCTATCAACGTAATTGACCACATAAACAGAACCAAAAACAAAAACCACATGATTATCTCAATTGACGCAGAGAAGGCATTTGACAAAATTCAACAGCCCTTTATGCTAAAAACCCTCAATAAACTCGGTATCGATGGAACGTATCTCAAAGTAATAAAAGCTATTTATGACAAACCAACAGCCAATATCATACTGAATGGGCAAAAACTGGAAGCATTCCCTTTGAAATCTGGTACTAGACAAGGATGCCCTCTCTCACCACTCCTATTCAATATAGTACTGGAAGTTCTAGCCAGAGCAATCAGGCAAGAAAAGGAAATAAAGGGTATTCAAATAGGAAAGGTGGAAGCCAAATTGTCTCTATTTGCAGACGACATGATAGTATACCTAGAAGACCCCATCGCCTCAGCCCAAAAACTCCTGACTGATAAACAACTTCAGCAAAGTCTCAGGATATAAAATCAATGTGCAAAAATCACAAGCATTCGTCTACACCAATAACAGACTTAAAGAAAGCCAAATCAAGAGCGAACTGCCATTCGCAATTGCTACAAAAAGAATAAAATACCTTGGAATACAACTCACAAGGAACGTAAGGGACCTCTTCAAGGAGAACTACAAACCACTGTTCAACGAAATCAGAGAGGACACAAACAGATGGAGAAACATTCCATGTTCATGGTTAGGAAGAATTAATATCGTGAAAATGGCTATACTGCCCAAAGTAATTTACAGAATCAACGCTATCCCCATCAAGCTACCACTGACTTTCTTCACAGAACTGGAAAAAACCACCATGAACTTCATATGGAACCAAAAGAGAGCCCACATAGCCAAGTCAATTCTAAGCAAAAAGAACACAGTGTGGGGCATCACACTACCGGATTTCAAACTATACTACAAGGCTACAGTAATCAAAACAGCATGGTACCGGTACCAAAACAGAGATATAGACCAATGGAACAAAACAGAGGCACCGGAGGCAACAGAACATACATACAACTATACAATCTTTGATAAACCTGACAAAAACAAGCAATGGGGCAAGGATTCCATGTTTAACAAATGGTGTTGGGAAAACTGGCTAGCCATGTGCAGAAAGCAGAAACTGGACCCCTTCCTGACACCTTACACTAAAATTAACACCAGATGGATTAAAGACTTAAACATAAGACCTGGCACCATAAAAACCCTAGAAGGAAATCTAGGCAAAACTATCCAGGACATAGGAGTAGGCAAGGACTTCATGAACAAAACACCAAGAGCCTTGGCAACAAAAGCCAAAATAGACAAATGGGACCTAATGAAACTCCACAGCTCTGCACGGCAAAAGAAACAGTCACTAGAGTGGATCGGCAACCAACAGAATGGGAAAAAATTTTCGCAGTCTACCCATCTGACAAAGGGCTGATATCCAGAATTTACAAAGAACTCAAGCAGATTTACAGGAAAAAAACAAACAAGCCCATTCAAAAGTGGGCAAAGGATATGAACAGATACTTTATGAAAGAAGACATATATGAGGCCAACAATCATATGAAAAAATGCTCATCGTCACTGGTCATCAGAGAGATGCAAATCAAAACCACATTGAGATACCATCTCACGCCAGTTAGAATGGCGATCATTAAAAAATCTGGAGACAACAGATGCTGGAGAGGATGTGGAGAAAAAGAAACACTTTTACACTGTTGGTGGGAGTGTAAATTAGTTCAACCATTGTGGAAGACAGTGTGGCGATTCCTCAAGGCCTTAGAAATAGAAATTCCATTTGACCCAGCAATCCCATTACTGGGTATATATCCAAAAGACTATAAATCGTTCTACTATAAGGACACATGTAAACGAATGTTCATTGCAGCACTGTTTACAATAGCAAAGACCTGGAATCAACCCAAATGCCCATTGATAATAGACTGGATTGGAAAAATGTGGCACATATACACCATGGAATATTATGCAGCAATCAGAAATGATGAGTTCGTGTCGTTTGTAGGGACATGGATGAATCTGGAAAACATCATCCTCAGCAAACTGACACAAGAACAGAAAATGAAACACCGCATATTCTCACTCATAGGTGGGTGATGAAAAATGAGAACACATGGACACAGAAAGGGGAGTACTAAACACTGGGGTCTATTGGGGGGAAAAGGGGAGGGCCAGTGGGAGGGGGAGGTGGGGAGGGATAGCCTGGGGAGAAATGCCAAATGTGGGTGAAGGGGAGAAGAAAAGCAAAGCACACTGCCATGTGTGTACCTACGCAACTGTCTTGCATGCTCTGCTCATGTACCCCAAAACCTATAATCCAATAAAAAATTAAAAAAAAAAAAAAAAACTACCTCTTCTCTACAGGAAATGTTAAGTCAACTTCAAAGGTAAAAATGGGGCTGGGCGTGGTGGCTCACGCCTATAATCCCAGGACTTTGGGAGGCAGAAACAGACAGGTGGATCATTTGAGGTCACGAGTTCAAGACCAGCTTGGTCAACATGGTAAAACCCCCATCTGTACTAAAAACACAAAAATTAGATGGACGTGGTGGCAGGTGCCTGTCATACCAGTTATTTGGGAGGTTGAGGCAGGAGAATCGCTTTACCCCGGGAGGCAGAGGTTGCAGTGAGCAGAGATAGCACCACTGCACTCCATCTCAGCCGACAGAATGGGACTACATCGCAAAAATAAATAAATAAATAAATAATAAAGGTGGGAAAGCTTTTGGTTCCAGACATGATAATTTCATGACACCCAAGGAAATTTAGATTTTGAAATATAACAAGAAATGGTCAAATGTACCACTTTTCCAAATTAGTTTTCTGTATAATTTCTATAAATTATAATTATATATATATATTTTTAAATTTCCTTTTGAAATGATTAAAGAGTCTAAGGAAGATGCTAAGAGTCTAAGGACATAGGACCCACACGCAGAGTTTCATTTGCCCTTAACCCAACTTCATGTTCTATCATGCCTGGAGTGCAATATCCAAGCCAGATCACCAACGCAGGTGCACGTGCTTATTTCATTTTTACCGTACTTTAAGCCCTGGGGTACACGTGCACATCCCACAGGGTTGTTACACGGGTACACACATGCCATGGTGGTTTGTAGTCTACGTCCCGCTGTTGCCTACATCAGGCATTGCTCCCAGCGTTTTCCCTTCCCAGCCTCCCTGCCCCTGCAATGTCCCTCCCCTAGCCCCCACAACCCTCAACCTACCCCAGTATGTGATGCTCCCCTCCCTGTGTCCATGTGTTCTCATTGTTCAATACCCACCTATGCGTCAGAACATGCGGTGTTTGGTTTTATGCTCTTGTGTCAGTTTGCTGAGAATGATGGTTTCCAGATTCATCCATGTCCCTACAAAGGAAACAAACTTCTTGTTTTTATGACTGTATAGTATTTCATAGTGTATGTGCCACATTTTCCTTGTCCAGTCTATCATGGATGGGCATTTGGGTTGGTTCCAGGTCTTTGCTATTGTAAACAGTGCTGCAATGAGCATTCATGTGCATGTGTCCTTATAGTAGAACGATTTATAGTCCTTTGGATATATACCCAGTAATGGGATTGCTGGGTCAAATGGAATTTCTATTTCTAGGTCCTTGAGGAATGGCCACACTGTCTTCCACAATGGTTGAACTAATTTACACTCCCACCAGCAGCGTAAAACTGTTCCTATGTCTCCACATCCTCTCCAGCATCTGTTGTCTCCAGATTTTTTAATGCTCACCATTCTTACTGCCATGAGATGGTATCTCAATGTGGACTTGATTTGCATTTCTCTAATGACCAGTGACGATGAGTATTTTTTCATATGTTTTTTGGCCACATAAATGTCTTCTTTTGAAAAGTGTCTGTTCATATCCTTCACCCATCTGACAAAGGGTTACTATCCAGAATCTACAAAGAACTAAAGCAGATTTACAAGAAAAAAGCACAGGTGCATTTCTGATAACAAGGCTATGGACATCCATCAGTTGTCACAAGTGTAATCTGCTTTAAATCAACACATCTTCATCAACTCCAGTATACACAAAGCATTACAGAGGATTATTTATCAACCAACCCAGAACTATTTATGGACCGGCCAGTGCTCTATTGGGTTCTGACATACCCAGAAATTGTTTTATAGGGTCGTGTTGCAACGTCTTCCATCTTGAGGGCCGAAGGAGTTTTTGTAGGCCAATGCTGAAGAGTCTTGTTGCTCCATGCATGAGTAATATTAAAAAGCTGTGCTGGGGCTGGGCACAGCAGCTCACACCTGTAATCCCAGCACTTTGGAAGGCTGAGGCGGTGGATCACCTGAGGTCAAGAGTTTGAGACCAGCCTAGCCAACATGATAAAATCTAGTCTCTACTAAAAAATTCAAAATTAGCCGGGTGTGGTGGCACATGCCTGTAATCCCACCTACTCAGGAGGCTGAGGCAGGACAATCACTTGAACCCAGGAGGCGGAGGTTGCAGTGAGCTGAGATCACACCACTGCACTCCAGCCTGGGCGACAAGAGCAAAACTCCACCTCAAAATAAAACAAAAAAAGTCACTTTAGGAAGAAGACACTTTTTGTGCACACATTTATAGCAGCACAATTCACAACTGCAATGATAAGAAACCAGTCTAAGTGACCAGCAACCAATAAGTGTATAAACAAATGCGGCATATACACCATGGAATACTACTGTTCAGCCATAGAGAGAAATGAAGCAGTGTCTTTTGCGGCTAGTTGGATGGTGCTGGAGGCCATTATTCAAAGTGAAGTAACTCGGGGGATGGAGAGCCAAATACAGTATTTTCTCATCTCTAAGTAGGAACCTGTGCTATGAGAATGCAAAGGCATAAGGATAATATTATGGAATTTGGGGGCTGGGCACAGTGTCTCACTCTAGTAATCCCAGTACTTTGGGAGGCTGAGGTGGGTAGATCACGAGGTCAGGAGTTCGAGACCACCCTGGCCAACATGATGAAACCCGTCTCTACTAAAAATACAAAAATTAACCTGGTGTGGCGCACTTTTGTAATCCCAGCTACTTGGGAGACTGAGGCAGCAGAATCACTTGAATCCAGGAGGCAGAGGTTGCTGTGAGCTGATACTGTGCCACTGTACGCCAGCCTGAGTGACAGAGCAAGATTCTGTCTCAACAAAACAAAACCAGAAATTTATTCTGTCCCACTTCTGGAGAGCAGCAGGCTGAGATCAAGATGTGAGCAGGGCTGTGCCCCCTCAGGAGGGTCTAGAGGAGGACCCTTCCTGCTCCTCCCAGCTCTTGGGGGCTCCAGTATCCCTGGGCTTGTGGCCCCATTACTCCAGTGTCTGCCTCCATCTCCACCTGACCTTCTCTTCTGTGTCTGTGTCTTCATCTCCTCTTGTTATAAATACAGGAGTCACTAAATCAGGACCCACCTTAGTGACCTCAACTGAAAAGACCTGTGAGCCGAATTCTATCCAACTCTTATCAGTTGAAGCCCTAACTCCCAGGACTTCAGGGTATGAATGTGTTTGGAGATAAAATCTTTTTTATTTTATATATATATTTTACAAATATATATATATATAATTGCATTTTAGGTTTTAGGGTACATGTGAAGAACATGCAGTATTGCTGCATAGGTACCTACATGGCAATGTGGTTTGCTGCCTTCCTCCCAATCACCTATATCTGGCATTTCTCCCCATGTTCTCTCTCCCCACCCCCCACTGTCCCTCCCCTAGTTCCCACTCTCGGACCTCGGCGTGTGATGCTCCCCTCCCTGTAACCATGTGTTCTCATTTTTCAACACCCGCCAATGAGTGAGAACATGTGGTGTTTGATTTTCTGTTCTAGAGTCACTTGCTGAGAATGATGGTTTCCAGGTTCACCCATATCCCTACAAAGGACATGAACTCATCGTTTTTCATGGCTGCATAGTATTCCATGGTGTATATGTGCCATTGGAGATAAGATCTTTGAAGAGGTGATTCATGTAAAATGAGGTCATTACGGTGCACCCTAATCTGATATGATTACTGTCCTTTTCAGAAGAAGACATTGAGACGCAGACTGGAGCTCCCTCCGGGGAAACTCCCTCTGCCCTTCCCAGCTCCTGGGGGCTCCGGCATCCCTGGGCTTGTGGCTGCATCCCTGCAGTCTCTGCCTCTGTCTGCACATGGGCTTCTCCTCTGCATCTGTGTCTCTTAGAAAGATACCTGTCATTGAATGTAGAGTTTGGGTTATGCCATTATGATTCCATCTTGATTTTTTTTTTTATGCTGTAAGTTCTGGGGCACATGTGCAGATCGTGCAGGACTTTTACATGGATATACACATGCCACGGTAGTTTGCCACATCCATCCCCTCTTCACCTGCATTAAGATGGAGTCTTGCTCTGTTGCCCAGGCTGAAGTTCAGTGACACGATCTCACCTCAAAGCAACCTCCACCTCCTGGGTTCAAGCAATTCTCCTACTTTAGCCTCCCAAGTAGCTGGGACTACAGGTGACTGCCACCACACCTGACTCATTTTTGTATTTTTAGCAGAGACTGGGTTTCACCATGTTGGCCAGGCTGGTTTCTTTTTGCCTCTCCCAGCTGCTGGGGGCTCCAGCATCCCATGGCTTGCGGCTGCATCACTCCTGCCTCTGCCACCAACTCCATGTGGCTTTCTTCTCTGCACCTGTGTGTCTTCTTCTGTCTCCTAAGAAGGCACCTGTCACTGAATGTAGGTTTCACCCTATGCACCATTCTTGTTGTTGTTGTTGTTTTGAGATGGAGTCTCGCTCCATCTCAGGTTTTACTGTCAAACTTCAGTCCCCCGGATTGGCCAACATTGCTTAGAAACTCGCAGGCATGAGCCCCTCGAAAACAGTCTCAAAAAATCAACTCCCAGGGTGGAAAGAGGACGTGGAAGGGTGAAAACAGAACCACCATCCAGGGATGCAGATTCAGCACAAAAATTAAATAGGCCAGGCCACATGGCAAGGGCTGTCCCTGCTTGAAGGTCACGGGACTAAGAATGAAAAGCCCCTTCATTGGGGGTTCTATCCTCCAGACGTGTTGGGCTGGGAAAATTCAACCCTTGAAAACAGATAGCTATAAAAGGCACTGATTTCTGGCCCTGAATCCTAGAATGTTGCTCTTCTGCTTTAAAGGTCAAATTAAAGCCGTCTCATCTGAAGGCTTCTCACATGCTTTGGAATAAATAGAGTGAGAATAGATAAATACAGAAATAAATAAAACATTATCCTGGCAGAGGGCAGATTGTATTCCACATTATCCTCCAGAAGGGCAAATACAATAGAGAGATGAACTTGGTGGACAGTTCTCCTCACACGAGGTTTCATGTGTGCGGTTTTGAACTGGGAGTTTTCACATAAAAACACGGGCGTACTTTCTTACCGTCGGCATTTTCTGTCGGGACAAATAACTTTTTTCTCGTCTGTCTGCGGTGATGCTGTTGTAGTGCAGGTTTCTATTGGAAAATTCAGCTTATTTTTTGTTTAATTTATAGAAGGGTGTTTGAAATATTCTTTATACTTGGCATATAAAGGACACTTTTAATGTACAGAAAAATTTTAGTGTAAAGAAATGTAAGCAGGGGAGGAGAAATATGAGGGGAAAAAAGAGCGTAAGAAGCAAGATATTGCAGCCAAAAGTCACAGAAAATGTTTAGCGATGGAAACCATTTCCGTTTCAGATGCCACTGCGTGGAAATGACGGGAAGTAGAAACTGCCTCATTTCTCGTGGTACCCACAGGGCCAGCCGCCGTGGTTGATTTTATGTTCGGAGGCCACGTCAGGAGTGTGGTTGTTTACTGTGACGTTTGGACAGAAACGGAAGCCAAAGGAAGGAGGCGCCTTCAGTGAGGAGAGTCTCGGGGGCGGCCTTGGCTGGGCCGACTCCTCTGTGAGCCTCCGCAGCAATGGCTGGGACTCGGGCTGGGGCCTGGGAAGCACGCGGTCAGCCCGGGTTCGGGGACGCTTCTTGCTGATGAGTGTCAGCGCTGAGATATGTACGAATCAAGTCAGGATGCCCCTTCACGAAGTGTGTGCGTGTGTGTGTGTGTACATCACTAAATATATGTGTGTGTGTTTACCATCACTATATATACCTGTGTGTGTGTACATCCAGACTGCATGTGTGTATCTGTGTATATACATCACTAAATATATGTGTGTACCATCACTATATATACCTGTGTGTATACATCCAGATTACATGTGTGTGCAGTGTATACACATCACTAAATATATGTGTGTATACCATCACTATATATACCTGTGTGTGTATACATCCAGATTACATGTGTGCACAGTGTATATACACCACTAAATATATGTGTGTATACCATCACTATATATACCTGTGTGTATACACCCAGATTACATGTGTGTGCAGTGTATAGACATCACTAAATATATGTGTGTATACCATCACTATATATAGCTGTGTGTGTATACATTCAGATTACATGTGTGTGCAGTGTATATACACCACTAAATATATGTGTGTATACCATCACTATGTATATACACATGTGTATACATCCAGATTACATATGTGTGTGTCTGTGTATATACATCACTAAATATATGTGTGTATACCATCACTATATATACCTGTGTGTATACATCCAGATTACATGTGTGTGCAGTGTATATACATCACTAAATATATGTGTGTTTACCATCACTATATATACCTGTGTGTGTGTACATCCAGACTGCATGTGTGTATCTGTGTATATACATCACTAAATATGTGTGTGTCTACCATCACTATATATACCTGTGTATGTATACATCCAGATTGCATGTGTGTGCAGTGTATATACATCACTAAATATATGTGTGTCTACCATCACTATATATACCTGTGTGTGAGTATATATCGGGACTGTATGAGTGTGTGTCTATATACATCACTAAATATGTGTGTGTATATCATCAGTATATATATGTGTGTGTGTATGTATACCATCACTATGTATACGTGTCTGTGTGTATACATCCAGATTGCATATGTGTGTGTCTGTGTATATACATCACTAAATATATGTGTGTATACCATCACTATATATACAAGTGTGTATGTATGCATCCAGATTGTATGTGTGTGCAGTGTATATACGTCACTAAATATATGTGTGTATGCCATCACTATATATACAAGTGTGTATGTATGCATCCAGATTGCATGTGTGTGCAGTGTATATACATCACTAAATATATGTGTGTATACCATCACTATATATACACGTGTGTATACATCCAGATTACATATGTGTGTGTCTGTGTATATACATTACTAAATATATGTGTGCATATGCCATCACTATATATACAAGTGTGTATGTATGCATCCAGATTGCATGTGTGTGCAGTATATTGCATTGCTAAATATATATGTGTATATACCATGACTATATATATGTGTGTATGTGTATACATCCAGACTGCATGTGTGAGTGTGCACATGTTTGAGACATAGCATATATAAGAAGTGCACATTCATGTTAAATGCAGAGACACATAGAGCTAGATACACGAATAAGTGGATATAGACGTAGGTACATGAATGCATAGACACATAATATAGATAAATGGAGTGATAAAGAGATCCAAGTAGATACATGGGTATATGATTGATACATAAATAGATATAGATACATGTATCAATATATAGATAGAAATATAGATACATAGATAGAAGTGGATTCATGGCTAAATAAATCATGGATAGAGGTAGATACATGGATGAATAGGCAGACAGATACGTAGGTCGGTAGATGGATGGATGGAGATAGACCGACAGATACACAGACAGGTACATAGATTGAGAGAGAGAGAGTAGACAAATGGATAGGTAGGTGGTTGGATTACAGATATGGACAGATAGATTGATGATAGATATAGATAAATAAAATAGATGCGTGAGTAGATAGATACAGAGATCAGACAGAGACACAAATACATGGCAATACAAGTTCTATGGCTCAGTCCTGTAATCCCAGCATATTGGGAGGCCAAGGCAAATGAATTGCTTGAGCCCAGGAATTTGAAACTAGCCTGGGCAACATAGCAAGATCCTATCTCTACAAAAAATTTCAAAACCAGCAGGACATGGTGGTGTACACCTATGGTCACTACTATTCGGGAGGCTGAGGCAGGAGAATCGCTTGAACCCGGGAGGTGGAGGCTGCAGTGAGAGACTCCAGCCTGGTGCCTGGCAACAGAGAGAGAGTCTGTCTAAAGAAAAGAAAAAAACAAAAAAGATGGGACAGAAAGCCATTGGGGGGGCGGGGGCGACACAGAGACAGAGACAGAGACAGAGAGAGGGTGTGCGTGTTTGAAGCTAAGACAGGATTTCTTGGCCTCAGCCTTGTGGACATTTGAGTCTGACTCATTCTCTGAGGTGAGGCCATCCTGGGCACTGCCTGGGATGCCTTTGAGGCCATGGGAATATGCTCAGGGCTGCAGTCAGTAACAGATCCCCCACTAGAGCCTCTAGGAGGAGCCCACCCTGCCCACACCTTGATCTCGGACTTCTGCTTCCAAAACTGCCACAGCAGAAATCCCACTTTTAAGCCACCTACGGCATCCCCGGGAAACAGAGACAGGCGGGTGCAACACGTTCGAATGTGCTTTCCAGCAAAGCCAGTCTGAGTGCTGTTCTTGATGACGTGCTGCCTGCACCCACCTTCTTCTTCTTCTTCTTCTTCTTATTATTATTATTATTATTATACTTTTAAGTTCTAGGGTACATGTGCGGCTTGTGCAGGTGTGTTACATAGGTATACATGCACCAGGTTGGTGGTTTGCTGCACACATCCCCCATCATTTATGTAAGGTATTTCTCCCCATGCTCTCCCTCCACAATCCCCCAATGCCCTATTATCCCTCCCCAATCCCCCACCCCCTTCTCTCCCTCCCCAATCCCCTACCTCCTGCTATCTCTCTCCAATCCCACATCCCCTGTTCTCGCTTCTCAATCCCCTACCCCCTGCTATCCCTCCCCAATTCCCCACCCCTGCTATCCCTCCCCAATCCCCACCCCCTGCTCTCTATACCCAATCCCCCACCCTCTGCTCTCCCTCCCCAATGCCCCACCCCATGCTCTCCCTCTCTAATTTCCAACCCCTGGCTCTCTCTCCCCAATCCCCCACCCCTGCTCTCCCTCCCCAATCCCTCACCCCCTGCTTTCCCTCCCAATCCCCCACCCCCTTCTCTCCATCCCAATCCCCCATCCCCTGCTCTCCATCCCAATAACCCAACCCCTGCTCTCCATCCCAATCCCCCACCCTCTGCTCTCCCTCCCCAATCTTCCACCCCCTTCTCTCCCTCCCCAATCCCCACCCCCTTCTCTCCCTCCCCATCCCCCAATGCCCTATTATTCCTCCTCAATCCCCCACCCCCCGCTCTCACTCCCCAATCCCCAATCCCCACCCCTTGCTCTCCCTTCCCAATCCCCACCCCCTGCTCTCCCTCCCCAATCCCCACGCCCTGTTCTCCCTCCCCAATCCCCTACCCCCTGCTCTCCCTCTCCAATCCCTCACCCCCTGCTCTCCCTCCCAATCCCCCACCCCCTGCTCTTCATCCCAATCCCCCACCACCTCGCTCTCCCTCCCAATCCCCCACCACCTAGCTCTCCCTCCCAATCCCCCACCCTCTGCTATCCCTCCCCAATCCCCCACCCCCTTCTCTCCCTCCCCAATCCCCCACTCCACAACAGGCTGCAGTGTGTGATGTTCCCCTTCCTGTGTCCATGTGTTCTCATTGTTCAACTCACACTTGCAAGTGAGAACATGCGGTGTTCAGTTTTCTGTTCTTGTGTTAGTTTGCTGAGAATGATGGTTTCCAGCTCGGGGTGGAACTGCCCTCTTTCTTAATCACATTTCCTAAGTGTAAGCAGCACAATATGGTTCTAAATAATTTTAAATGAAGAAAAGAAGGAGAATTTATTGAAAGGACATTTGGGCACAGGCAGGATTTCTAGGACTGCTGGTCTGGAGCACAGACCCTGAATCATTTATACCCTGTCTTCGGAGTGACTTGTTTCTAGCCCTGAGGCTACAGAAAAGGAGAATGGCTATCACGCCTGTGATTACAGAACATGATGTAATATGATGCACCATCAATGAATGTGTACCCTCAAAATTGCTATGTGCATAGATAGGAATGATTTATCTGACAGAGAGAGAGGAATTATCTATCACTCCCAAAGTGATGGTGTCAGGAGGTGGAGTTTTTGGGAAGAGATGAGGTCATGAGGTGAAGCCTCATGAATGGGATCAGTGCCTTCATAATAGGGACCCCAGAGAGCTCCCTCTCCCCTTCAACCAAGTGAGGACACAGGCAGAAGGCACTGACTACAAACGAGGAAGCCCTCACCAGACACCAAATCTGCCCCACCTTGACCTTGAACTTCCAGCCTCTTGCACTGTGAGGAGTAAGTGTCTGCTGTTTATAAGCTTCCAAGACTATGGCATTCTGCTATAGCAGCCTGAACTGATTTGAGAAAACATAGTTTTGTTAGCAAAAACACCCTAGTCTCTTTCTCTTCCACCCTGCTCCCCTCTCTCTTGCTAGCACTGGAGAAACAACCTTCCATGAATAAGTGATCAGCTTGTAGAAGTTCACACAAAAACTCTGGAGCTGAGGACTGTCTCCAGCAAGAAACTAAAGCCTCACTCCTGCATCTGCTAAAAACCCTGAAGCCTCACTCCTGCATCTGCAAAAAACCATAAAGGCTCACTCCTGCATCTGCAAAAAAAATCCTAAAGCCTCACTCCTGCATCTGCTAAAAACCCTGAAGCCTCACTCCTGCATCTGCAAAAAATCCTAAAGCCTCACTCCTGCATCTGCAAAAAAACCCCAAAGCCTCACTCCTGCATCTGCAAAAAACCCTAAAGGCTCACTCCTGCATCTGCAAAAAACCCTAAAGCCTCACACCTCATCTGCAAAAAAAACCCTAAAGGCTCACTCCTGCATCTGCAAAAAAACCCTAAAGCCTCACTCCTGCATCTGCAAAAAACCCTAAAGCCTCACTCCTCATCTGCAAAAAGCACTAAAGCCTCACTCCTGCATCTGCAAAAAAACCCGTAAAGCCTCACTCCTCATCTGGAAAAAAAACCCTAAAGCCTCACTCCTGCATCTGCAAAAAACCCTAAAGGCTCACTCCTTCATCTGCAAAAAACCCTAAAGCCTCACTCCTGCATCTGCAAAAAAAACCCTAAAGCCTCACACCTCATCTGGAAGAAAACCCTAAAGCCTCACTCCTGAAGTTGCAAAAAACAAACAAACAAAACAAAACACACACACACACAACTAAAATACAAAATTTCCTTCAACAACCTCAAGGAGTTTGGAAATGGGTCTCACCCGAGTTGAGCCTCCGATGAGATTGCAACTGAGACCCTGACACAGAGCACCCAGATAAGCCATGCTTGGGCTGTTGGCCCACAGAGACAGCAATCCATCATTCAATCCATCAGTCAGTCAATGCACAACATTTTCAAGATGCTATGTTTGTTGCAATGCACTACGCATCAACAGAAAAATAACACAGCTGAAGGACCAGGCTTGGGATTTTGCAGCCAAGCTCTAAAATCAAACCTGATTTTAGAGAATAATAAGAATCATCTGCAAGGACACCTGTCTGGTGACTGCTAAGCATGATCATGTGTTCCTCATACACCAGCTCCACTCAGTACCCTGGGAACTCAGTGCTGCTGTGCCGTCTCCACCTCCAGAGAGACTTCTCCCAGTCACTACTCAGTACCCCAAGAACTCAGTGCTGCTGTGCTGTCTCCACCTCCAGAGAGACTTGTCCCAGTCATCACTACTCAGTACCCCAGGAACTCAGTGCTGCTGTGCCGTCTCTGCCTCCAGAGAGACTTCTCCCAGTCACTACTCAGTACCCCGGGAACTCAGCGCTGCTGCGCCGTCTGCACCTCCAGAGAGACTTCTCCCAGTCACTACTCAGTACCCCGGGAACTCAGTGCTACTGTGCTGCCTCCACCTCCAGAAAGACTTCTCCCAGTCACTACTCAACTATGGCCTGACCTCCTTATGGAAAGCCTGGGGGAAGAACATCTGGGTACCGATGTCTGATGTCAGGGCTTCCCCCTGGCTACTAGGGAATCTGACTCTCAAATATATGATGTTGTTTCTACACCCAGGTCCCTAGAGCATAGGATGTCCCCTACAGGGAAAGATTGTTCAGATCCTCTGCAACTCAACCTGAGCAGGTGGCTTTGTAAGTCCATTCAAACTGCCATAGCAAAACACCATGAAAAGTGCACCCTGCGTACAGCAGAAATGTGTTTCTCACGTTCAAGGTCAAGGTGTGGTGGATTCAGTGTCTGCTGAGGGTTTCCTACTGCATAAATGGTGCCTTCTGGCTGAGTCCTTATGAGGAGGAAGGGGTGAGGGACCAGCTTGCTGGGGCCCCTCTGAAAAGAGCACTGATCCCATTCAAGAGGCTCCACCCTCATGATCACGCACCTTCCAAAGGCCCCACCTCCAAGCGCCCTCGCTTTGAAGGTTAGGGTTTTGACACAGAAATTTAGGGGAAACAAACACTCGGCTTATTGTGATCAAGGAGGAAGCTTTAACAACGTTGGGGATTTATTGCTCATGGTCCTGGAGGCTGGAAGATCAAGACAGTGTCTGGTGGAGACCCACCTCCTGGTTCATACACCATGCTTTCTGGCTGTGACTTCACATGGTGGAAGGGGTGTGGGAGCTCTCTCGGGCCCCTTTTATAAGGGCACTCATCCCATTCATTAGGCCCCACCCTTGTGACCTCATCACCTCTCAAAGCTCCCACCTCTGAACACCATCACCTGGGAGGTGAGGACATCAAAACAGAAATTTTGGGGAGATAAAACATTGAGAGCACAGCGGACTTTACATGCTACTTCGTAACAGCCTTACAATCACTATATTTGAGAGAAGAAAAAGATCGCTGAACTCCCATGAAATTCTTTGTCTGTCAGCCCTTTGACTTGGGCATGTAATCTGTTTTCTAATATTTCCTTTAAAATAAGAAAGAGATTTGCATGTTTTCAGTGATAAGTGGGTGTTGAACAATGAAAACACATGGACACAGGGAGGGAACATCACACTGGGGCCTGTCGGGGGTTTTGGTGGCGGGATAGGGGAGGAATCCCCCACCAATAGCATTATACCTAATGTGGCTGATGGGTTGATGGATGCAGCAACCACCATGGCATGTGTATACCTATGTAACACACCTGCACGTCCTGCACACATACCCCAGAACTTAAAGTATGATTAAAAAGGGGAAAAAAGGAAAATAGGAATTTTGTCACCTCCTGGGACCACACGTTCTTCCTTTCCAGTGTTTTGACAGGTAAGAAGTCAGGAAACATTGGTTAATAACCATGCATGGAAAGTAAATACCGTGACTCAAGTCATCTCTCTCATTTGCCTTTAAAATGGCCTTTTCTTTCTTGCTGCTCCCTCTGCTGAAAACATTTAGAGGTGTATCACACAAAAATGTTTGAACCAATTAATGACTTTATAAAATTCATATTAGAAAAGATAACTTTTACTCAAGGTGAATTAAAATATCTAACATGTATGTTAACTTCTCTTTTCTAAAGGGACATTAAGTTTTAAAAGCGTATCCTCACACTGCTCACACTGGGATGAGACACCCAACATCTGGAAGACATTGGTTCTCATCCATTACATAATACATCATGTGTCCTTCATACCTCATGGGAGGCAATTTGGGAACCAAAGAAATCCCACAAGGTGGGCACATGTCTGCCTATTGCTCTCCTTGGAAGAAAACACTTGCAAAGTCGGGGGAAATTTCAGATTTTATTTACTTCTTGTGATGAACGAACATGAGCAAAAGCAATGAAACATGCTCAACTTTCTCTTCCTCTCTCTCTGTTTTTTGATATTTGAAATTCTTCCTTCATGAGAACATGGAAACCGCAGGTAGAGAACATATAACAGAAAGGAGAACACCGGGGGTAGCGCCCAAGGAAATGAGAGTAACAAGGAATGGAAAAGCCATTTGTTTCTCCCCAAGGAAGGTAACTCTGCCATTTTATTTTATTTATGTTTTTTTTTTTTTTTTTTTTTTTTTTGAGACGGAGTTCTGCTCTTGTTGCCCAGGCTGCAGTGAAATGGCGCAATCTCAGCTCACCGCAAACTCCACCTCCCGGGTTCACGCGATTCTCCTGCCTCAGCCTCCTGAGTAGCTGGGATGGCAGGTGCCTGCCACCATGTATGGCTAATTTTTTTTTATTTTTAGTAGAGACAGGGTTTCTCCACATTGGCCAGGCTGGTCTCAAACTCCTGACCTCAGGTGATCCTCCCTCCTTGGCCTCCCAAAGTGCTGGGATCACAGGCGTGATCCACCGTGCCCGGTTGGCTCTGCCATTTTTAACATTTTATCTCATTTTCCTAACCTCCCTGCTATGGACCCTATTCAGATCCTCATCAGCCTGGGCTTTTCCACCATCTTCTCAACACTGCTCTCCAAGGTATGCGTTCTGGATCAGCAGCATCAGCACCCCTAGGTGCTGACTGGGGACGCAGAATCTCAGGCTGCGCGCCCCAGACCTATTCCATCAGAGTCTTCATTTCAGCCAGATTCCCCAGTGATTCCTGCACCCAGAATAGACTGGGAATCCTGAGAGTTATCCTGCTGCTGTGGAGTCCAAAGTTCCTGACGCTCACTGAGTAACAGCCAATCACTCAAGAGACAAGAAGTTGGACCAAGAAAAGTATCTTTATGGCCGGGCTCAGTGGCTCACACCTGTAATTCCACCACTCTGGGAGGCCGAGGCAGGTGGATCACCTGAGGTCAGGAGTTTGAGACCAGCCTGGCTAACATGGAGAAACCTCATCTCTACTAAAAATACAAAATTAGCTGGGTATAGTGGCAGGTGCCTGTAATCCCAGCTACTCGGGAGACTGAGGCAGGAGAATCACTTGAACCCAGGGGACAGAGGTTGCAATGAGCACAGATCGTGCCACTGCACTCCAGCCTGTGGTGACAGAGTGAGAGGCTGTGTCAAAAAGAAAAAAAGAAAAAGGAAAGAAAAACATGTTTACTTGGAGAGCCAGCAAGCCAAGAAGATAGCAGGCCCATGTGCTAAGGAACCATCTTTAAAGTCACGAATCTCAAGCTTTTGTTTTTAACATTGAGAAGGGGGACGAGGGAGGAGAATGAGGGGAGGGATGACTGGTGACCGCAGACCCTCGGGTATCAGCAGGGGCCCAAGGAGATTGCAAAACTTCTCTGTCCTTGGTCAGGTCACACTGCTCTACAAATCTTCAACATAACACTGTTGGTTGTGTGCGGACCCTTCTTATCGCTTCGGGGGTTAGTTTAGGAAAGAAACTATCATCCTTGCTTTCCAGTTAAACTGAAATCTAAGTTCTTTCCATGACTAACGTGGAGGGTGTACAGAAGTGCCTGAGGGCAGTTAGCTTGAGGAGTCAGAAGCAAGATGGAGTCAGCTAAGTTAGATGTCTCTCCCTCCTACAGTGGCAACCCATTCTATCCTCTTCTGAGAGGCTATTTCAAGATGTGGGCATCCCTGTGGCTTTCAGGATAAAATCTAGATGCTCAGGATAAAGTCTAGATGTCTTTAGAACTAAGCAGGGTGTGGCCGTCTGCTCAGAACCCTGCATCTGCCTATCACGATATTCTCACTCTCTCCTTATAATAAAGACACAAGAAAAAACCCAAAACTGTGTTTTACCTCCTCTTTCCTCTCACACAAGAAAGCAAACAAAATACACACAAGTTAGCAAAGTAGAAAGAAAGAGAGAGAGGGAGAGAAAAAAGAGAAAGAAAGAAGAAAGGAAGGAAGAATAAGGAAGAAAAAAAGAAGGAAGGAAATGAAAGAATGAGAAAGAAGGCAAGAAAGAAAGAAAGAAAGAAAGAGAGAAAGAGAGAGAGAAGGCAGAAAGGAAGGAAGAAAAAAAGAAAACAATTACCAGCACAGGGCACCTGGTCCTTTCTGTTTTTTCAAATCCTATCACCCAAGAAAACATACCATCCACATAATTCCTAAGACATAAAAGTCCATTTTCAAATCATGAAATGAGTGTTTCTACAGGAAAGGCTTAGTTCTTCCTTCTTCTGTAAACATGGGCACTGAAATATGTATTTATCTTTCTCAGGGGAGAATCCTTGTCTTACAGCCTGGCCCAGTGAAGGCTCTCCTCCTAGGTGAACTCTGTGGGACTTTGTTTCTTTGCTTTGGGACCTCTAAGAAGCAAACACATCCTGCAGTGAATTTACAAAAGAAGCAGATAAAACACATCCACGCTGTCTCCCAGCCCTGTCCCCTTCCAACTGCCTGCTTTGGGAGCAGAGCTGACTCTGCAGGTCACTGGGCTCAGGCATTTTCCAGTGGGTTTCTGCATTTGCCAGTTGCTTTTGTTTTTGGCTTCTTTTTTTTTTTTTTTTTTTTTTTTAATTTTTTATTGGATTTTAGGTTTTGGGGTACATGAGCAGAGCATGCAAGACAGTTGCGTAGGTACACACATGGCAGTGTGCTTTGCTTTCCTTCTCCCCTTCACCCACATTTGACATTTCTCCCCAGGCTATCCCTCCCCACCTCCCCCTCCCACTGGCCCTTCCCTTTTCCCCCCAATAGACCCCATTGTTTAGTACTCCCCTCTCTGTGTCCATGTGTTCTCATTTGTCATCACCCACCTATGAGTGAGAATATGCGGTGTTTCATTTTCTGTTCTTGTGTCAGTTTGCTGAGGATGATGTTCTCCAGATTCATCCATGTCCCTACAAACTACACAAACTCATCATTTCTGATTGCTGCATAATATTCCATGGTGTATATGTGCCACATTTTTCCAATCCAGTCTATTATCAATGGGCATTTGGGTTGATTCCAGGTCTTTGCTATTGTAAACAGTGCTGCAATGAACATTCGTGTACATGTGTCCTTATAGTAGAACGATTTATAGTCTTTTGGATATATACCCAGTAATGGGATTGCTGGGTCAAATGGAATTTCTATTTCTAAGGCCTTGAGGAATCGCCACACTGTCTTCCACAATGGTTGAACTAATTTACACTCCCACCAACAGTGTAAAAGTGTTTCTTTTTCTCCACATCCTCTCCAGCATCTGTTGTCTCCAGATTTTTTAATGATCGCCATTCTAACTGGCGTGAGATGGTATCTCAATGTGGTTTTGATTTGCATCTCTCTGATGACCAGTGACAATGAGCATTTTTTCATATGATTGTTGGCCTCATATATGTCTTCTTTTGTAAAGTATCTGTTCATATCCTTTGCCCACTTTTGAATGGGCTTGTTTGTTTTTTCCCTGTAAATCTGTTTGAGTTCTTTGTAAATTCTGGATATCAGCCCTTTGTCAGATGGGTAGACTGCGAAAACCATTCTGTTGGTTGCCGATCCACTCTAGTGACTGTTTCTTTTGCCGTGCAGAAGCTGTGGAGTTTCATTAGGTCCCATTTCTCTATTTTGGCTTTTGTTGCCAATGCTTTTGGTGTTTGGTTCATGAAGTCCTTGTCCACTCCTATGTCCTGGATAGTTTTGCCTAGATTTTCTTCTAGGGTTTTTATGGTGCCAGGTCTTATGTTTAAGTCTTTAATCCATCTGGAGTTAATTTTAGTGTAAGGTGTCAGGAAGGGGTCCAGTTTCTGCTTTCTGCACATGGCTAGCCAGTTTTCCCAACACCATTTGTTAAACATGGAATCCTTGCCCCATTGCTTGTTTTTGTCAGGTTTATCAAAGATTGTATAGTTGTATGTATGTTGTGTTGCCTCCGGTGCCTCTGTTTTGTTCCATTGGTCTATATCTCTGTTTTGGTACCAGTACCATGCTGTTTTGATTACTGTAGCCTTGTAGTATAGTTTGAAATCCGGTAGTGTGATGCCCCCCACTGTGTTCTTTTTGCTTAGAATTGACTTGGCTATGCGGTCAATTCTAAGCAAAAATTTTAATTCCATATGAAGTTCATGGTGGTTTTTTCCAGTTCTGTGAAGAGAGTCAATGGTAACTTGATGGAGATAGCGTTGATTCTGTAAATTACTTTGGGCAGTATAGCCATTTTCACGATATTAATTCTTCCTAACCATGAACATGGAATGTTTCTCCATCTGTTTGTGTCCTCTCTGATTTCGTTGAGCAGTGGTTTGTAGTTCTCCTTGAAGAGGTCTCTTACGTTCCTTGTGAGTTGTATTCCAAGGTATTTTATTCTTTTTGTAGCAATTGCGAATGGCAGTTCACTCTTGATTTGGCTTTCTTTAAGTCTGCTATTGGTGTAGACGAATGCTTGTGATTTTTGCACATTGATTTTATATCCTGAGACTTTGCTGAACTTTCTTATCAGTTTCAGGAGTTTTTGGGCTGAGGCAATGGGGTCTTCTAGGTATACTGTCATGTCGTCTGCAAATAGATAATTTGGCTTCCACCTTTCCTATTTGAATACCCTTTATTTCTTTTTCTTGCCTGATTGCTCTGGCTAGAACTTCCAGTACTATATTGAATAGGAGTGGTGAGAGAGGGCTTCCTTGTCTAGTGCCAGATTTCAAAGGGAATGCTTCCAGTTTTTGCCCATTCAGTATGATATTGGCTGTTGGTTTGTCATAAATAGCTTTTATTACTTTGAGATACATTCCATCGATACCGAGTTTATTGAGGGTTTTTAGCATAAAGGGCTGTTGAATTTTGTCAAATGCCTTCTCTGCATCAATTGAGATAATCATGTGGTTTTTGTTTTTGGTTCTGTTTATGTGGTCAATTACGTTGATAGACTTGCATATGTTGAACCAGCCTTGCATCCCTGGGATGAATCCTACTTGATCATGGTTGACAAGCTTTTTGATGTGCTGTTGCAATCGGCTTGCCAATATTTTATTGAAGATTTTTGCATCTATGTTCATCATGGATATTGGCCTGAAGTTTTCTTTTCTAGTTGGGTCTCTGCCAGGTTTTGGTATCAGAATGATGTTGGTCTCATAAAATGATTTGGGAAGGATTCCCTCTTTTTGGATTGTTTGAAATAGTTTTAGAAGAAATGGTACCAGCTCTTCCTTGTGTGTCTGGTAGAATTCTGCTGTGAACCAGTCTGGACCTGGGCTTTTTTTGTGTGGTAGGCTCTTAATTGCTGCCTCAACTTCAGACCTTGTTATTGGTCTATTCATAGTTTCAGCTTCCTCCTGATTTAGGCTTGGGAGGACACAGGAGTCCAGGAATTTATCCATTTCTTCCAGGTTTACTAGTTTATGCGCATAGAGTTGTTTGTAGTATTCTCTGATGACGGTTTGAATTTCTGTGGAATCTGTGGTGATTTCCCCTTTATCATTTTTTATTGCATCTATTTGGTTTTTCTCTCTTTTATTTTTAATCAATCTGGCAAGTGGTCTGTCTATTTTGTTGATCTTTTCAAAAAACCAGCTCTTGGATTTATTGATTTTTTGAAGGGTTTTTCGTGTCTCAATCTCCTTCAGCTCAATTCTGATCTTAATTATTTCTTGTCTTCTGCTGGGTTTTGAGTTTTTTTGATCTTGCTCCTCTAGCTCTTTCAATTTTAATGATAGGGTGTCAATTTTGGATCTCTCTATTCTCCTCATATGGGCACTTATTGCTATATACTTTCCTCTAGAGACTGCTTTAAGTGTGTCCCAGAGGTTCTGGCACATTGTGTCTTCGTTCTCATTGGTTTCGAAGAACTTCTTTATTTCTGCCTTCATTTCGTTGTTTACCCAGTCAACATTCAAGAGCCAGTTGTTCAGTTTCCATGAAGCTGTGCGGTTCTGGGTCGGTTTCTGAATTCTGAGTTCTAACTTGATTGCACTATGGTCTGAGAGGCTGTTTGTTATGATTTCAGTTGTTTTGCATTTGTTGAGCAGTGCTTTACTTCCAATTATGTGGTCAATTTTAGAGTAGGTGTGATGTGGTGCTGAGAAGAATGTGTATTCTGTGGATTTGGGGTGGTGAGTTCTGTAAATGTCTATCAGGTTTGCTTGCTCCAGGTCTGAGTTCAAGCCCTGGATATCCTTGTTGATTTTTTGTCTGGTTGATCTGTCTAGTATTGACAGTGGAGTGTTAAAGTTTCCCACTATTATTGTGTGGGAGTCTAAGTCCTTTTGTAAGTCCTTAAGAACTTGCCTTATGTATCTGGGTGCTCCTGCATTGGGTCCAGATATGTTTAGGATCGTTAGCTCTTCTTGTTGTATCGATCCTTTTACCATTATGTAATGGCCTTCTTTGTCTCTTTTGATCTTTGTTGCTTTAAAGTCTATTTTATCGGAGATGAGAATTGCAACTCCTGCTTTTTTTTGCTTTCCATTTGCTTGGTAAATCTTCCTCCATCCCTTTATTTTGAGCCTTTGTGTATCCTTGCATGTGAGATGGGTTTCCTGGATACAGCACACTGATGGGTTTTGGATTTTTATCCAATTTGCCAGTCTGTGTCTTTTGATTGGTGCATTTAGTCCAATTACATTTAGGGTTAATATTGTTATGTGTGAATTTGATACTGCCATTTTGATGCTAAGTGGCTGTTTTGCCTGTTAGTTGTTGTAGTTTCTTCATTATGTTGATGCTCTTTAGCATTCAGTGTGATTTTGGAATGGCTGGTACTGGTTGATCCTTTCTATGTGTAGTGCCTCTTTTAGGAGCTCTTGTAAAGCAGGCCTGGTGGTGACAAAATCTCTGAGTACTTGCTTGTTCGCAAAGGATTTTATTTTTCCTTCACTTATGAACCTCAGTTTGTCTGGATATGAAATTCTGGGTTGAAAGTTCTTTTCTTTAAGAATGTTGAATATTGGCCCCCACTCTCTTCTGGCTTGTAGTGTTTCTGCCAAGAGATCTGCTGTGAGTCTGATGGGCTTCCCTTTGTGGGTGACCCGACCTTTCTCTCTGGCTGCCCTTAGTATTCTCTCCTTTATTTCAACCCTATTGAATCTGAAGATTATGTGACTTGGGGTTGCTCTTCTTGCGGAATATCTTTGTGGTATTCTCTGAATTTCCTGCAATTGCGTGTTGGCCTGTCTTGCTAGGTGGGGGAAATTTTCCTGGATGATGTCCTGAAGAGTATTTTCCAGCTTGGATTCATTCTCTTCGTCCCCTTCTGGTACACCTATCAAACGTAGGTTAGGTCTCTTTACATACTCCCACATTTCTTGGAGACTTTGTTCATTCCTTTTTGCGCTTTTTTCTCTAATCTTGGTTTCTTGTTTTATTTCATTGAGTTGGTCTTCAACTTCAGATATTCTTTCTTCTGCTTGGTCAATTTGGCTATTGAAACTTGTGCATGCTTCGCGAAGTTCTCGTATTGTGTTTTTCAGCTCCTTTAATTCATTCATATTCCTCTCTAAGTTATCCATTCTTGTTATCATTTCCTCGAATCTTTTTTCAAATCTTTTTTCAAGGTTCTTAGTTTCTTTGCATTGATTTAATTCATGATCTTTTAGCTCACAAAAGTTTCTCATTATCCATCTTCTGAAGTCTAATTCCGTCATTTCGTCGCAGTCATTCTCCATCCAGCTTTGTTCCCTTGCTGGTGAGGAGTTTTGGTCCTTTCTAGGAGGCGAGGTGTTCTGGTTTCGGGTGTTTTCCTCCTTTTTGCGCTGGTTTCTTCCCATCTTTGTGGATTTGTCCGCTGGTCGTCTGCGTAGTTGCTGACTTTTCGATTGGGTCTCTGAGTGGACACCCAGATTGTTGATGATGAAGTATTTCTGTTGCTTGGTTTTCCTTCTACCAGTCTAGCCCCTTTGCTGTATGACTGCTGAGGTCCGCTCCAGACCCTGCTTGTCTGGGGTGCACCTCTAGCAGCTGTGGCACAGCGAGGGATGCTACCAGTTTCTTTTTCTGCTATCTTTGTCCCAGGATGCTGCCTGCCTAATGTCAGTCTCTTGGATATAGAGGGGTCAGGGAGCTGCTTGAGGAGACAGTTTGTACTTTATAGGGGCTTAATTGCTAAGCTGTGAGCTCTGTTGTTCATTCAGGGCTGTTAGGCTGCTATGTTTGATTCTGCTGCAACAGAGCTCATTAAAAAAACCCTTTTTTTTCTCAAATGCTCTGTGTTGAGGGGTTTGGGCTTTATTTTTGGACGTCCGTTGAGGTCCTGCCCAGCTAGGACGCAGACTAGCCACTGTTTGCCTGCCAAGCCTCCGCCCTGCTGTTGTGAGGCTCGCCCTGGCTCTGCTGTTCTGCTGTTCTCCGCCACACCCTGCGGCTGAGTCTCTCTGTTGTAGCGGGTTGCCTCGGCAATGGCAGGCTGCGTCAGCAGTGGGCGTGTATCTCAGTTGGGGCGGGTTGCCTCGGTAATGGTGGCCGCCCCTCCCCCTCAGAGCGACTCGGGCCTTCCGCACGGGGCTTGTTTGAAATCGTGGTTTTGTTCGTCCCACTGGGCCAACACTAACGCTCTGTTCCTGCAATCCCCTGGGCTGGCTCACTGTCCAAGTCTAGTTCAGTTTCAAGTCCAGCCCTCTCATGTCTCCAGTTGCCGGTTCAATGGGGCACCCGGACAAGCATGCCCTGTGGGGAGTGCTGGGTAGGGCCGGCCGCCGCCACCCCCGCTGCCGGCTTCGCCAGGCGGAATATCTGCCTGGCGTCCCGCATCTCCCCTTCACTTGGGAATTTCCCCATTCCGTGGGCAACAAAGATCAGTCTGGAAATGCAGCTCAGACTCACCTCTCCGCAGACACAACGAGAACTCCAATCCTGGGTTGTTCTCACAGCGCCATCTTCTGTTTTCGGCTTCTTGGCTGATGTGTCCTTCTGCTGTTCTCTAAACTTGCCTTAGACCAAGGATGAGGCAGTGAAGTTGAGGCTGTTGTCTTGTGGCTGTTTTAAAAACTATCCTTGGAAGAAAACACTTGCAAAGTCGGGGGGACATTTCAGACTTTATTCGCTTATTGTGATGACCAGACATAATATGCAAAAGCAAGCAAACATGATCAACCCTCTCTCTCTCTCTCTCTTTCTCTCTCTTTACATTTGCGATTCTTCCAGAGCTGGAAAGTCTTAGATCAGCTGGCGAGTTTGTATCTTCAAAGCTACATGCCATTGCAATGGATCATTTTAAGACATAGCACAAAAGAGTAACTGCAGAAATAAAAGTAGGCTGTGTGTGTGTTTAGTGTATCTGTGTGTAGCCTAAGCCAGTCAGTGTTGATGAAGCTTTTCTTTTCGTCAATACAACATCACGTTTGAAATATGTAGCCATTGTGGGATGGCTAACTACAAGTAACATATTAGCTACATACTCATGGTTTTTTGTTTGTTCATTTGTTTTGAGACCGAGTCTCGCTCTGTCACCCAGGCTAGAGTGCAGTGGTGCGATCTGGTTCACCGCAACCTCTGCCTCCCAGGTTCAAGCGTTTCCCCTGCCTCAGCTTCCTCAGTAGCTGGGATTACAGGTATGTGCCACCACGCCAGGCATATTTTGGTATTTTTAGTAGAGACGGGGTTTCACCATGTTGCTCAGGCTGGTCTCGAACACCTGACCTCATGATCAGCCCGCCTCAGCCTCCCAAAGTGCTGGATTACAAACGTGAGCCATTGTGCCCAGCCAGAGCCTGTTATAATCATTTTAATGGGCAGTGCATCCATCACTACTGAAGTATGAAGTAGGAGAGTCCACCAGCCAGGATGTGCTCTGTGCCATCATTATCCATCTGTATTATGTGAGCTCCCACAGCAGGCACCATGGCGGGTGAGGAAAATCACACACACAGTCCCCCAAGCACTTGAGTCTCCTTGTCCATCTGCTGCCCTATCTCACTTGAGTGGCATTTGCCTAGACCAGCAAGAGGAAAAAACACCTCACTGTCCACCAGAGATAAAAAAGGATCCTCAGTAAGGTGCGGTGCTCGTGCCTATAATCCCAGCACTTTGGGAAGTCAAGGCAGGTGGATCTCTTTTTCTTTTTTTTTTTTTTTATTGCATTTTAGGTTTGGGTGTATATGTGCAGAACATGCAAGACAGTTGCATAGGTACACACATGGCAGTGTGTTTTGCTTCCTTTCTCCCCTTCACCCACATTTGGCATTTCTCCCCAGGCTATCCCTCCCCAACTCCCCCTCCCACTGGCCCTCTCCATTTCCCCCCAATAGACCCCAGTGTTTAGTACTCTTCTCTCTGTGTCCATGTGTTCTCATTTTTCATCACCCACCTATGAGTGAGAATATGCGGTGTTTCATTTTCTGTTCTTGTGTCAGTTTGCTGAGAATGATGTTCTCCAGATTCATCCATGTCCATACAAACGACATGAACTCATCATTTCTGATTGCTGCATAATATTCCATGGTGTATATGTGCCACATTTTTCCAATCCAGCCTATCATCAATAGGCATTTGGGTTGATTCCAAGTCTTTGCTATTGTAAACAGTGCTGCAATGAACATTCGTGTACATGTGTCCTTAGAGTAGAACAACAGGTGGATCGCTTGAGGTCAGGAGTTCAAGACCAGCCTGGCCAACATGGTGAAAGCCCTTCTTGACTAAAAATACAAAACTTTGCTGGGTTTGGTGGCAGGCACCTATAATTCCAGCTACTCGGGAGGCTGAGGCAGGAGAATTGCTTGAACCTGGGAGGCAGAGGTTGTAATCAGCTGAGATCGTGCCATTACACTCTCTGTGCATAGTTAAGTGACATCCCCATGGACCAGCAAGAGGAAAATACACTTTGTTGTCCACAAGAGATAAAAGCCAGGTGTGGTGGCTCATTCCTATAATCCCAGCACTTTGGGAGGCCAAGGCAGGCGTATCACCTGAGGTCAGGAGTTTGAGACCAGCCTGGCCAACATGGAGAAATCCCGTCTCTACTAAGAATACAAAACTTAGTCAGGGATAGTGACAAGTGCCTGAAATCCCAGTTACTCAGGAGGCTGAGGCAGGAGAATCGCTTGAACCCTGGAGGTGGAGATTGCAGTGAGCCGAGATCGTGCCACCACACTCCAGCCTGGGTGACAGAGCAAGACTCTGTCTCAAAAAGATGAGAGAGAGAGAAAGAGGGGGGTGGTGGGGAGATGGGAGTGGGGGTTTCCTTGAGGAAACCAGCATCACTAGTTAATTCTCACATTGCTATAAAGAAATAACTAGGAGTGGATAATATATAAAGATAAAAGGGGCCAGGCGCGGTGGCTCAAGCCTGGAATCCCAGCACTTTGGGAGGCCGAGGCGGGTGGATCATGAGGTTAAGAGATCGAGACCATCCAGGTCAACATGGTGAAACCACGTCTCTACTAAAGATACAAAAAATTAGCTGGGCATGGTGGTGCGTGCATGTAATCCCAGCTACTCGGGAGGCTGAGGCAGGAGAATTGCCTGAACCCAGGAGGTGGAGGTTGTAGTGAGCCAAGATCGCGCCATTGCACTCCAGCCTGGGAAACAAGAGCGAAACTCTGTCTCAAGAAAAAAAAAATGTAAATTTCTACCTATATAAAAAAAATTATATATATATATATATATATATATATATATATATATAAACCAGTGATAATGTGCATTTTTTCATATGTTTGTTGACCTCATATATATCTTCTTTTGTAAAGTGTTCATATCCTTTGCCCATTTTTGAATGGGCTTGTTTGTTTGTTTCTTGTAAATCTGTTTGAGTTCTTTCTAAATTCTGGATATCAGTCCTTTGTCAGATGGGTAAACTGCAAAAATTTTTTCGCATTCTGTTGGTTGCCGATTCACCCTAATGACTGTTTCTTTTGCTGTGCACAAGCTTTGGAGTTTGATTAGGTCCCATTTGTCTATTTTGGCTTTTGTTGCCGATGATTTTGGTGTTTTGGTCATGAAGTCGTGCCCACACCTATGTCCTGAATGGTTTTGCCTAGATTTTCTTCTAGGGTTTTTATGGTGTTAGGTCTTATGTTTAAGTCTTTTTTCCATCTGGAGTTAATTTTAGTGTCAGGTGTCAGGAAAGCATCCAGTTCTGCTTTCTGCACATGGCTAGCCAGTTTTCCCAACACCATTTATTAAACAGGGAGTTCTTTCCCCATTGCTTGTTTTTGTCAGGTTTGTCAAGGATTGTGTTGCCTCCTAGGCCTCTGTTCTGTTCTATTTGTCTATATCTCTCTTGGTACCAGTACCATGCTGTTTTGATTACTGTAGCCTTGTAGTATAGTTTGAAGTCTGGTAATGTGAAGCTGGCAAAAAGGGAAGAATTTTTTACTAGTCAGATTTCTGGCTTCTCTCTTTCTGTGAAACTAGTTGGCTGAATAGTAAAAAACACTTTATATCTTCTGTAAAATTTTAATTAATGCAAAAAAAAATTCTGAGGCTAGTCATTAGCTTTAGTGAATCTCATGTATTTTGTGCAATGAATTCATTTTTCAATGTAGAAGTATACAGGATAAAACATGGGCATAGGCTCCTATAATCCCACTATTCAAGACTGCCCCAGAAGCTATTTAGTAGCATACTTTGCTGCATGTGCCTGAAACGAAAAACTGAATGAGGTCTCTATCTTGTTTTATGCCTTTGGGAGCTTGACCTTCTAACCATGTGGCAGTTCTTTCTGTTGTTCTCTGCCTTTCAAAGAACAGAAATTGTAGGGTTCATGATGTAATTAGCTCTAAAAATTATCTTGAGTAATTAAAAGCCTTGGCAAGCTCAAAATTAATTGCTCTTGACTCTTTCTAGGAAGGGCAATGGAGACTCCTTTCTGCTATAGCACAGTAGCTAACGTTTTGTACTTTCATAGTGGTAATCCAGGTTTGATTCCAGCTTAGGAAACAAGTTCTTTCTGATTTCATATCTGTGTGACCTTGTATTTTCTCTTCTCATCTATGTGCTGTTTCAAATGTTTCTTTCTGGCTGGGCATGATGGCTCACTCCTGTAATCCAAGCACTTTGGAGGCCAAGGCAGGCAGAGCACCCGAGGTCAGGGGGCAGATCACCTGAGGTTGGAAGTTCAAGACCAGCCTGACCAACATGGTGAAACCCCATCTTTAGGGCTGGGTGCGGTGGCTCACGCCTGTAATCCTAGCACTTTGGGAGGCCGAGGTGAGTGGATCACCTGAGATGAGGAGTTCAAGACCATCTTGGCCATCATGGTGAAACCCCATCTTTAAATTAAAAAAAGGAAAGAAAGTCCATCTTTATAAATGAATAAATAAACATTTCTTTCTCTGAGCATCTGGGACATTACCCTGGATAAAAGTCAAAAGCCAGAGATATTCTCCATTTGGCCAGATAAAGTTGGGTAATAAGAAATTTAAAAAGAACTTTATTAAAGAGTGGTATGGTGAAAATTAAGCAGGTATTCAACCTCTAATGGAAATCTTTAGGTGACTTTAGAAAAGAAAGTTGAAATAACAACAAGGGGCAGGGAGGTCACTTGCCTTTTCAAAGCTATTTCTACAGGCTTGGTGTGGAGGTTCATGCCCATAATCCCAATGCTTTGGGAAGTCGAAGCAGGCAAATTATTATATGTCAGAAGTTTGAGATTAGCCTGGTCAAAATACTGAAAGGCCATCTCTACCAAAAATACAAAAATTAGCCAGTCATGGTGGTGGATGCCTGTTATCCCAGCTACTCATGAAACTGAGGCAGGAGAATTACATGAATCCAGGAGGAGAAGGTTGCAATAAACCAAGATAACACCATAGAACTCCAGCCTTGGCAGCAGAGTGAAACTTTGTCTGGAAAAAAAATAATAATAATAAGTTATTTCTACAGGCTGGAGGAAAAAGCATGTTAGAAAAATTGATTTTTTTAATGAAAAATAGGGGTTACCTTCAGTTTGTTATTTTTCTCTTTCAGACCCCCAGATACTTCCAGACTGACAAATTGATAAAGATGCTGAAGTAAATGCCAATATTGAAAAGTCTGTTGAATTACATTAGTTCTAAGTTTAGAAAATGTATGGGAAGAATGTTATGTTTTATTTTATTTTTATTTTTATTTTTTTGAGACAGAATCTCACTGTGTCAACCAGACTGGAGTCAGGTGGCACGATCTAGCCTCACTGCAACATCCACCCCTAAGTTCAAGAGATTCTCCTCCTCCCTCAGCCTCCTGAGTAGCTTGGATTACAGGCATTTACCAGCATGCCCAGCTAACTTTTGTATTTTTAGTAAAGACTAGGTTTCGCCATGCTGGCCAGAGAGGTCTCAAACCCCTAACCTCAGATGATGCGCTTGTGACAAGCATGAGGCACAGCACCCGGCCAATAATGTTGGAATTATGATGAGGGCTTCACATCAGTACCCACTGCTATGCTCCACTAAGAACAAATTAATCTTTTTTTTTCAACTTGTTGATGTGGTTGATAACAGCTAAATAACAGGACCTAACAAGAAATAATTTGATTAATATCTAATGTCTAAACAACATCTAGGATATAACATTTGCAACCATCTTTTTGAATCATTTCTTTTGAGTACTTTAATTAACGTATCAAGTAGACTAGGAATAAATATGTCTCATGCTATGATAAATATGGGCCAAAAGTTAAAAAATTTCAAGTAGGTTTTTTTCTTAGTATTTTGTTTGTTTTAATGAAATGGAGCTTTATCCTGGTATAAGAAGACAAAGCTATTTGACACAGTTTTGAAGACTTGTAACTAAAGAATTTTAATTAAAGAGAATTAAAGTCAAGTCAATACCTTAGCCTGCAACAAGAATACTATGCATTTTTATTCTTATTCCGTCATATATTTTAACGTGGAGAATTCCTAAACTCTTAAGATTAATTCAGGTCTGGGTATGGTAGCTCATACCTCTAATCCTACCACTATGGGAGGCCTAGGTGGGAGAATAACTTGGGGCCAGGGGTTCAAACTAGCAAAGTCAACATGGTAAAACCATATCCCTAGTAAAAATACAAAAATTTGCTGGACATCGTGGTGTGCACCTGTAGTCCCAGCTAGTTTGAAGGCTCAGACATGGAATCAGTTGAACCCAAGAGGAGGTTGCAGGGAGCTGAGATCACACCACTGGGTGACAAAGAAAGAAAGAAAAGGAGAGAAAAGGGAAAGAAAGGAAAGGGGGAAAAAAGGAAAGAGATGGAAGGAAGGAAGGAAGGGAGGGAGGAAGGGAGGAAGGAGAAGAGAAATAGAAAGAAAATGAATTTATTGTTTACTTTGGTTTTGAGCTGACTCAGTGTTCAGTATTTGAAAATGCTTAACTGTGGCAAATGTTAAGTTAAACTGGGTTTGCCAGTTTGACTTTATCTAAAGAAGTTTTCTTCTATCTCTGTAATAAATAGGTGGCTAAAGTTTGAAGTCAAGTGCTGAGGCTAAACTCCTACCTACAAGTGTGGCAGGCCAGGTTATCACTAACACAGGATTTAATGACAACTGTTTCAACATGAACTGAGTGGTGAAGTTAAATATTAAAAGCTGATAGAGCCAGTGCCCTTTTACAGAGACTGGGATTAGCAAAAGCCAATCAAGAGTTTTCCTGGACCTTGAAGAATGACAAGATAATGAAGGGATTCCTAACAGGACCTGTTAGGATTAAACAAGTTTTACTGAGGGTCTAAAGAAGCTCCTCAGATGTCCACAAACAAATTTATTGGGGACCTAAAAGAACTCCCCAAACCTCTGTTATTTAGCAAGAGACAAGATAAGGGTAATCACCTTACAACCTGGACCCATGTAGATTAAGCAAATTTACTGACACCCCAGGGGAAGGTCTTCAGGACTCAGATTTTGGTTATGAATAAAAAGAAGTTAATCATTTGTGTCTTTAAATAAATGTACACTTACATATAGAAAAAAGGAAAGAGATGGAAGGAAGGAAGGGAGGTATATAAGGTATATAAGCTCTGGAAAATTTTGTCATTTTGAGTGGGCCTGCTGATATTCTCTACATGCCTTCTCCCTCTGACTACTTACAGACATAAACATCCTCTTCCTCCTCAGTTCATCTGCATCTTGTTATTGGGCCACAAAAAAATAGCAGCCTGACCTTCAACTTGGTCAGGGAAGACAAGGGGACTTGGGACACTCTTGACATTTCAAAGAGAAGGCTGAACACCATCAAGAAAAACCTGCTGGGATGCCATTCTGCCAACCAAGAGGCTTAGTTCTTAAGGTGATTTATATACACCTCAAAGAAAACAGGAGGAAAAATATTAGTTATCTAAAGGCAGTGCTCTAATGAAAAGTAGATGGTATGGCTTTCCTACTTGCAACAAGGAACACTCAAATTACATACTTTTAGACCTACAAAAATTTTCTGGACAAATATGAAAAACACCTTTAAACTCTAATAAGCAGCAATCTAGAACTTCTTTGTCATTGTTTTCACTAAACATATTTGTAGTTCTGTTAATTTTCCTACTCTAAGCTATCAAATTTATGTGATCTCAGTCTAAATACCAGCAGAACTTTCTAGTCATTTGAAAACAGCATAGAGATTTTAGGGCCGGGAGCGGTGGCTGACGCCTGTAATCCCAGCACTTTGGGAGGCCGAGGCGGGTGGATCACGAGGTCAAGAGATGGAGACCATCCTGGTCAACATGGTGAAACCCCATCTCTACTAAAAATACAAAAGTTATGTGGGCATGGTGGCGCTTGCCTGTAATCCCAGCTACTCAGGAGGCTGAGGCAGGAGAATTGCCTGAACCCAGGAGGCAGAGGTTGCGGTGAGCCGAGATGGCGCCATTGCACTCCAGCCTGGGTAACAAGAGCGAAACTCCGTCTCAAAAAAAAAAAAAAAAGAATATTCAAAGAACTCCACTCTTTGTAATAACTGAAACCAGAAAGTGTCTGTTCATTTGTCCAACCATAATAGAAATAAATACACACAGCATTTTTCTTTTGTTAAAAATGCTTATTTGGGCAGCATATATACTAAAATTAGAAAGACACAGCGAATAGCACTGCCCCGGGCCAGGAGGGTATTCAAATATGAAGACTTTCATATTTTTGAGAGTGGAATGGTGGCCACTCTGGAGTAGGGTCAGGCTGAGAAATGACTATTGTTTTTCAAAAATTGTATTATTTTATCTCAATAGAAGCAATTAGTTCAGATTTATTGTAGAGCATGGTGAATATAGTTAATAAGTATGTATTGTATGCTTGAAAACTGCTAAGAATACAATTTAAATGTTCCTAGTGAAAAAAGAAAGGGAAATATGTGAGGCAGTAGATACATGAGCTTGATTTAGTCATTTGACAATGTATACATACATGAAGAAATACTTTTTTCATAATATGAAAACCACCAAAATTATATTAAGCAAAAGAAACTAGGCATAATTTTTCATATTTATATTTATTCACATTGTTAAAAAAATCATTCAGTGATTCTTGTTAAAACTTGGTAAGGAAGACTATTCAGGACCATCTCCACAGCAATGGGTCTTGCAGTGGGGAAGAGACATTGGGCTCAGCTCCAAATACAGCTGGGCAGTATTTGGAGATTTATACCCAAGTAGCAGGGAGTAGGATTAGTAGATGGAAAATCACTTTGAGAAGATATCACAGTTAAGGAGCATTCTGCTGGAGTCAGCCCAGGCTGATCAGACATCAATCACATAAAGGGTAGTAGAGGATGAGGAACCCGATCAGATATTGAGGGCTGTCAAGTGTTGAGGGTGATCAGACATGGGTTTGGGGTCTTGCTAACCTGGCTTAGCAGGGTTCTTTGCCAAAACTGTGTTCAGAAACCTGACTAACGTTTGGTCAAACCAAGAATCAGTGTTTGGAGTTCAAGAAAAGGAAAAATAGTGTATGGTAATGAAAGTCAAGGTGTGTGTTATTTTGGGGAGAGTGAAGAGTGCTTTTAAATATTACAAAGTAGTTTAGATTCAGTGTCTAAAAGGTAATGGGCAATATACAGTTCTTATTTCACATAAAGCTCAGATTAAGTTATATTGTCTCTGGAATAAAGTAGTTTATGAACAGCTTTCTCTTTTTTTAACACTGACATTTGAGAAACATGATATCCATCTCAAATACATACTCTTTTGGTGTTTGAGTTTTGTTATTTGAGGTAGTGGGTCTGAAAAGTTTTGGAATATTGGAAAGTTGAGTTTGATACAAATTATCAGTTTGAATGTCGATTTATTTGTATTATAGAAAAATTTCCTTGTAATTTTCACTTTAAACTGTAGTTTACAGTTCTTTATAAAGTTCTAGTTTTCTGCTTTAGCTTAATGCAAACTTTATGGAGTGTTGATGTGATGTTTTCATTTAAATGTCATGAAATTAAACCCTGTCTTTCCATGTCTGGGTAGTCGGTATTTTGAACATTGAATCTGTATTTTTTATTCCATAAGATTAAAAGCTAACAGGCCATGGAAACAAGTAGATTGCCATTTTAAGAGACAGTTTTCAGAAGAACGGCAAAACAGTGAGTGTCATAGAGACAGAAAAATGACAAGGAGTTAAAGATTCTTTTTTTTTTTCTTTTCTTTTTTACCGGAGAGGTGTTATCACTAGTTGAAGGAAGTGAATTGCAAGTGGAGGTAAAAGTTGTAAAGGGGAGATCAAAAAAAAAAAAAAAAAAAGAAAGAAAGAAAGAAAGAAAGAAAGAAAGAAGTTTGATCCAGCTTACATATCCATTGCTTTAGTTTAAAGTAGTTTATATATCCATTACCTGGTGTTGACACTAATTTGCTAAGTAGCGGAAACAGCAATGAACTGAAAGTCTAGAAAGAACTGCTTTAAACCTTGGGTAGTTTTCCATCGAAGTGTGATTTTTTTTTTTTTTTTTTTTGGTATGATTTTCAAGTGTGCTTCTCATTAGATTATTTAAAATAAAGAGCAGTATCCCTTCGTGTCAAGTTAGTATTCTGTTAAACAGCCACAGTGGAATCTGTAAAACAGCCAGTAAGTGGAATCACTTCTGGATGTGCTATTTCTTTGCATGCTAATCATGATACAACCTGTCTTGAAATTAAGTTTAAAATCAATTAGTAAAATTGAGATGAATAATGCCTTTATTAGCTAGAGAAAAGAAAACAATATTGAAAGAATGGTAAGAAATTGAGGGCTGTACTTTAACGGTAAAAAGGAGAGTCTGCGTAGATCTTTGTAGTCAATGTTACCCGATTGTCCTGCAGATTTGTCGAGTGGCTGCAGCGGTCCCGCTGCTGCGGTGAGCTGTCTGGGTTGACTGGCGGTGAGAGGCCTAGCGGGTGTTCCATTGTTGATTGGGTGGATTTCTTACTGTTATCACTGTATGAGAAGGTGAACAACCTGTCCTCTGCTTGCATTTCACCACAGAGTTCTGAAGATGGATCGGCGGTAAGCAAACTGTCATTGTTCTGCAGCATATTGGCCTTCCGACGAGGTCGATACTTATAATTCGGGTATTTCTCTCTGTGCATGGCCTGTAGTTTCTGTGCCTCCTGGAAGAATGGCCATTTTTCGGCTTCAGTAAGCAATTTCCACTGGTATCCCAGCCGCTTGCTGATCTCTGAATTTCGCATTTGGGGATTCTCTACAGCCATCTTGCGCCTTTGATCACGAGACCACACAATGAAAGCGTTCATGGGTCGCTTCACTCTGTTCTGGACGCTGCCTTTACTGTTTTCTCCTGTTTGCCACTGATCCTTTGAGCTAGAGTTGTCAGTCCAAATGACGGAAGAGCTTTTCCCGGAATCAGGGATATTCTGTAGCGCAGCTGGATTGTATTCATCACTGTTAAATACTCTCAACATAGCGGAAGCATAAGACTGCATTTTCAAAAACAAGTAGGGTACGACAAAATTCCAAGATGACACAGTGGGAAACTCATTTTACTATCCCAAACTTACTTTTACCAAATTCGTTGTTACCTTAACTTTTGTAATGCAACTTACCTTTCTCCGCCCCCCAGCACCCTCTCAACCCCGCCCAACCAGCCTACATCCAACTGCCGTGACAATGTATTCATTCTCAAGCAAAACATGGTAATTAAGTAACACTGAGTACTTTCCCTGCTGATCCGCCACCCTGAAAAATGCAATATTGACTCAATCACTAAAGAATGAGAGGACACAAACAGCGATAAGTTTATTATTATCAATACATGCGCATGTGATCTTTAAGAAACAAACTTTACCGAAAACTTGATTGTGTTAATCACGCACACACACATAGATCACTACACATTAAATTTACAGTAATCGCTATCGCTATTTCTTCGATTCTATTTAAACGCTAATTGAAAATTCTGCACACATTTTTCCTAGGCATTTAATCACGAATGTTATGCTGTTATCGACGCTAACAACGAAGTATCAGAATATTAACATATAATTAAAACGATTTTATTTCCAACTTCTAGGATGGCTAACGACTTTTTAAAAATAAACGGTTTAATTTAGACAAAGACACGTGACCTACGAACTCAAAATACTTTCAGTGACTTGTTAAGATACATTAAAAAAAGGAGACAGTTCTCTTCTTTGCACACTGTATAGTGGTATACTTTTAAGGCATTGTATTCACTTTCACACAACTAGCAATATAAAAAACAATGTTTTACAAGTCTCAATTAAATTTTCATTCACAACTAATAGATTAGAGCCATCAGTTTATCATCTTTTACTTTAGTTCAAGCTCCTTCAAAATTTAAAGGTCACATTTTACCAAACTAAACAAGTGCATAAGTCTCCTCAATAAATCTTAAAGTCTGAGAAATGACAAGATTATTTGATGAAATGAAAGAGAAAGAAAGAAATGAAATAAAAAACAATAAAAAAAATTTTTTTTTTCTTTGAATAAAATTAATTGCCTTAATGCCATATTTGCAAAATGGGAATAACAACCACAGGTTGCATAGGACACAGGGCCTATCAATAAAAATAAAGTCTCACCAAGACTGAAAAAGAATGATAACAAAATTCCTAAGATAATAAAATTAAAATCCTGTAAAATGTGAAAAGAGTTTATGTAACTAAATTGTGGTTAGTTTGTCCAGATATGGACAATTATTATTAATGTTTGTTAATAAGTGTTATGATAAATTAATATCAGAAAAATTTTAAAGAATTTATTATATTCCATCAAAAGATAAATATGAAAACTATAATTTGTATCTTAGTCATCTTATATTTACTATTTAAATACAAAGTTTACTGTTCCTTATGGAATATAAGTTTGGAAATATAGTTGTTTGACTCAAATTAAAATGTATATTAATAGCAAATAAAATTCTTACTTGCAGTCATAGACGCAAACAGATTTTCTACAACTGGAAATTGCTTAAAAGATGTGAAAAAAATATCCTTTCAAAACCTGACATGAAAATAGCTAAAACTGATACATGGCACAGCATGGGTAAACCTTAAAAACATTATGCTATGTGAAAAAATCATGCACAAGAACCACATACTGAATGATTGCATGAATATGAAATATCCAGGAAAGCCAAACGAATAGAGGCCAGAAGCAGATTAATGGCTGCTAAGGACTAGATGAAATTCATTGTGGGGAGACACTGCTGATGGGTGCACGTTTTCTTTTGGGCAATGATGGAACATGCTCTGGAACTAGAGAAAGGTGAATGTGTAGTCATCAAAGAGGCACAGAAATGAAGTCCAAATAAGGAGTTTGTTAACAGCCTGAAAAACAGATTCCAGAAATCATCTGACATTGCGTTCTGACCATATACTTCGACAGACAATCTAAAAAATAATAAGAGAAAGTTGTTATTCATTAGGTCACCTACAACCTGTTATCTTAATAGGTAGTCGAGGGTTATCTTAACAGTTCATTAGTATCTATGAAAAAGTCCTTGAATCAGTGGTTTAGAAAAGAGTCAGTTCTCAGCAAAGTCTTTTTTATAAGTGGCAGCAATTTTCGTCTGCAAAATCTGCAAGTACATTCTGCAGTCAGGCAGTTGCAAGATGACTTTTAAAAACAAAATGTTGCTATGGTTAGCCTTTGTTGCCTTCATTCCATAGTACTACTAAATATACCTTAAAAGGGATAAAGTGGTGAATTTTATGAATGAGATTGTTTATATACATATGTATATGTACCTAACATGTATATTTGTCAAACCATATATATGTTTTTAAAAGGCAAAAAAAGACCTCCCAGATGCATGTATTACAGGACAGCATGTGTGGGGAGACTCACTTAGGGGTGGCAGTCAACAAAATTTACATAAAGAGGCACAATTTTATTACTTTTCTGTTTACAGCTCCTAGGATACTGTATGACATATATTAGATTCTCAATAAACTTCTCTGATATTTTAATTAATGAAATGGATAAACATACCTCTGGGTTAAGAAAAGAAAGTCAACTACAAAAATAAAGGAAAAAAGTATTTGTTTTTCTGTAAAGTAACAATCCTTGAATGCAAAAATAAGGGTGCAGGGAGAGGTGCAGAACATTTCATTTACATGTATAATATGATATTAACACATTTTAACCTCTCAACCAGGACTAATAATTCACTCACTGGGTCCAGGGGACTACATTAACAGTTCTTCCAATACTGCACCCTTTATATCAGAGGCTAACTATATGCTTCCCTGAGCACCTGAGTGATCCCAGTTTCTGGAACACTATTCCCTTCTCTCAAATTAAGTAAATAAAAAGTTAAAGGACTATATTGTTTTGTGTGACTACACCATTTAAGATTCACTGATGACTATTTCTCAACAGTTGTTAAATTTTTACATTAGCCAGGCCCACAGGCAATCTTAAGTGGTAGGAAGTTAGGCTGGTCCTATCAATTTTAAATCCAAATGGGGTTAACCAAGACCAAAAGTTACCAAACTAAGGGTTTTATTTTATCTTTCAGCGTGGTAAGAAAAATTCTTAAAAGACATTTGATTCAAGTAATTTTACACAGACCTCCCGATTCCTTTTTACATCAGAATAAAAATAGATGAAAACTGAGGAATAGTAACTTAGATTGGTCCAATGCAATTAATTGCATTTGAGGTACATTAAGGTATTTTATTCTCATTAGTATTTAACTACAAGTCATACCCCTTAGGGCCCTAATTTAATTTCTATGGTGTGCACAAACCACAGTTTAACATTGCATGCAGAATAGAATCCACAAAATTTTATACTGATTTATATATTTTTTCTCCTTACAAGATATGCTTTGGTGTTTACTCAAATTGAGGGATGAATGCAACAAAAATGTGAATATTCCTCCACTCATTCTCTCTAATTTTATCTCGAGATATTCGCATCAAAGTATAAATATATGTAGTCATAAACCCACCCCCACAAATTGTATACTAGACATAGTTTACTATTCTAAGTCCACTTATATGTTCATTTCTCCCGCAGCTTTGCTATGGGCTGTTTTTGAAGTCTAATGGTTTGCAGGTTACCAAAGACATAAACAACAAAAGGAAAAGTAAATATAATGCACAAGAGCAAAATTTAAAATGTTTGTGAAAGGACACTGACAAGTGAAAAGATGTAATAGAGTAATTCTAAACTTAGAATTTTTAAACTTGCAATTAATTCTTTTTGGGTCTTTGGAGTCAAATGTCCTTTCGAGAAGTTGGGTTTGTTTTGTTTGCTTGTTTGTGTTTCTTTTTATTCATGGTACATTCATGGGCCATATTTTCAACATTTAATTTTTAAAGAGAGTACTTTTCTGATGTGTGAAGTAGAAAATAATGCTCACTTTAATTGCTAGGTTCTACTATTTAAAGACTTAACCAGAAAAATCATCTGCCAACGGATGAATTTAAACATGATCAATTTTATTGGCATCTTTTTTCCAAGGGAAAATCATATTACTTGAGGGTGGGAGGATAAAGTATAGTACAGTGGGAAGCAGAAGGATGCCTACCTGAGCAGAAGAATCTTACAAATGCATATCTACTATATGTGAATTAAACTATAAGTAAACAAAATAATTTTCAACTTTAAAATAATGCTGGCTGTTTTTTTTCTCTAACCTCACCTGAATTTTTTTTTATTATTTTGATTTTTTCAAAATGTAGGAAATTGCCTCTAAGAACAAAGTTTTAATCTTGGGAAGAAATTGATCATAAATAGGAGCATTTTTTTCAAACCAATTGTAACTAATGATCTTAAAATGACATTGTGGCTAGCCAGGCCTGAGCTAACTAAACAGAAAATTGATGATATCTGCAATTTTCCTTTCTTGCTTGAAACAAACTTCACTCTTTTCACTTTCCTTCTGATGCACACGTGTGAGCTCCTCTTTTTAGTTCTAATCAGCTTAGATACTACATGTTATAACTTGTTTCTCTCCATAAAATGGAGTCACTTTTGATCTTTTCCAGGGTCTTCCTTCAGTTCCTTTTTGTTCAAGGCTAACTACCCTCCCCCTTTGTCTAGTGAGCCAGCAGCTGTTACAGCTGCTGGCTCACTAGACAAAGGGGGAGGGTAGATAGCCTTGAACAAAAACTTTTTAAAGTGAGGTATCTTTAAAAACTGTTTGTCCACTAGACAAAGTGGACAGTTTTTAAAGATACCTCACTTAAAAAACTGTTTAAAAATACCTCACTCCGTTGCATTAAGATCAGAGACTGCTTTCTTTTTGTTAATGTTTTGAAATATTTTGTTTAGTGTCCAAAGACTTGATCAACTCATAAATAGTTCTTGATTTTATTCTGAAAAATAAAGGTTATTCCTTTAGTGATGTGTAGTTGACAGATATTATCCTTTAACTGTCGTACAGTTCACAAATACTTTCCTAATTTTGAACTTAAAAATTTGCATTTATCCTTTTTATCTTTAATCTGATTTTGGACTTAAAATTGCATTTTACCTTTTTATCTTTAACTATTATTGTTTTAACCTTCAAAGCTATAATGTAACAATAATCATTATAATTTGTGTCTCTGTTTTGGCCTCTTCAATGATGGCTTTAGTATCTTACTGCTAAAAATGTTGCTTATTTGTAAGATAGCCTTTATTCAGTAACCACAATAGGAAAAGTCTGAAGAATTTGGGGCTTTTCAGATAATCGTATTGCCTAGCAATTATATATTATTTGAAATTTGATTAGAAAGACACTAAAACAATTGTTTGAGTCTGGCAGTTAAAAAGTAGTAAGTGCTTATATGTCTGATCTCTTCTATAATGGTTAGTACTTTACATTTTGCTGTAAAAACAATATTTAGTTTTCATTTTCAAATAATTTTTATTGTTATAAGTTATTATAAGTGTCAATTAATTTTTACTTCCTCTCTCATAGCTTTGATTATATCTAATTTCTCATTTCTAATGTCACTTACATTTGCTTTTTTATATTTTAATTTAATCTATACCAGCAAGAGGGTACTTAATATTGCAAGTTTTTAAAGAAATAGGGCTTCTTATTCTTCTTTTGATAATCCTCTCTTTGTAATTCCTTTTTGCTTTTGGGCAAAATTTTTTTTTATTCAAACCTTGTGCAGGTCACAAAGAGAGCTACAACTGAAGAATATGAAAAGTCGATAGATAAAATTATAACTAGGGTCATTTATGGTGAGTAATTTCCTTTAATGCTTCATTTAAATGTTTTTACCCTAAAGTAAAAGTAAGAATGTGGAGAAATCTAAAGCCATGCTATTAATATACATGTCCCAATGCAAATTTGATTCATAAAACTCTTGATTATTTTCAGTTGTGTGTATATTGTTACAATTATGATGAGAGAAGCATTTTACATCTTTCAAAATCTTACATTAACAGGGAGTTGCCCCCAACCCAGGAAAAAGAGAAAGTAATATATTTTTCTCACCTGTCAATTTGGTATATAGGTGGTTACACTATGACAGAAGACAAATAAACAAGAGAATAGCACTCATGTTCATTTAGTAAAAGTTTGACATGACATGAGAACCTTTAAAAATAAAGACAAAGAATCAGAAACCTATGTATTTTTATGGTTAAGTTTGATGGAAAGGACAGGTGTACAGAAGTACAACTGGACAAAAGAAGCTTGACCTAGTGGTAATAAATGGCAAACTTATCAAGGTCTATATGTTCAGATTCTAGGCCTCTGTCTGCCATTGGCTCCTTTTCTTTGGGTATAAAGGGACCACTCTGGAATAAGGGTCTTAGGATTTGCTGTTCTGCAAAAGGACGATATATATGTAGAGCAATTCCTAAATGCATAAGGAATCAAGACACCGAAGAAGGGGGCAGAAAAATCTAGAATGACTTATTCGGGAAGCTGAGAGACAAAATGTGATCTTGGGTGCCCACTAAACAGGTATTCACATTACAACTCCCATGGGGCTTATATCTTGGGGAAAAAGAATACATGCTTGGGAAGGAATGTGTAGTTGGCTGCAGGCATGACAGCCTATAATTTCTACAACAATGAGCATTGTTTGGGAGGAAATTTAACAATTAATAAATTTTTCTACATAAAGAGTAAGACAACAACTAGACATTTTGAAGATATTTCTATACTCAGCATTAGACAAACAGATTCACATTTAAAACTAAAGTCATTCTTGTCCCCACTCTCTATTCCTCTAATTCAGCTCTTCCAATGTCATGTGCTGACCTATCCTGAGGTGGTCCCTAAGCCTTTAAAAGGAGTGATTGAGTGCCAGGTATTGTATTAATAAATTTATTCTTCAGTTACATGGAAACACCACAATGGCAATGTAAATGATAACAATTATTAACAGCTTTTGCCACTGTAAGCCCCTAGAACTAAACCAAGTTATCTGGCTTTCATGTCTTGCAGAGTTATCATTATGTTGCCAAAATTATCTGGAATATATATACAGCATTCAGTTTTATAATAGCACAGGTTCTCTATTGGGCAGCAATTAAGGTATCCAATGCTGTGCAATTTTGCAAGCAATTTTGCAAAACAGTGTATATGTGAGGGACCTTTTAGAGTTCATTCATTGAGAGTGTGCTCAGTATTCTTAGTGACAGAGCTTCTACATGCCATTAATAATGTCTTTAAATCCTAAAGAAGGTGTTACATGATCATTCCAGTGAAAAATAGCTCTTATCTAGTTATTAACCACATGTAGGAGATTAGCGGGTTTGCCAACTAATTTTGTACCTCATCCTTGCACCTATGGAGAACCTAAAGTGCAATATTCTAGCCATCCTTGTAGCATCCAAGGACAGAGATTAGATTCATTTATATAACCATTCAGTACCATTTGGAGCACATCAATTTAAGTCAGGTCATCAGGACCAGTCTGTAGCAAACCAGTGCATGCATGGCCTGCAGGATTATAATATATTGACTATGCTCCTGGAGTAGGGTAGGTGATAGGTGTGATTCCATTGTTCCCAACACAGGGGCACCAACTGACTTAACTGCCCTGCAGTTTGTAATACCCAAATTTAAACAAAACTCTCTTTATAGCAAGACTTATGATATTTCATAATAAAAAACATTACTTTAAAATTTTAGAATATAGAGTAGGCCATGTATTATATCTTTTTTTTTTCTCAGACAGAGTCTCACTCTGTTGCTAGGCTGGAGTGCATGGCACAATCTTGGCTCACTACACTGTAACAACTGATTTGTGGGTTCAAGTGAATCTTTTGCCTCATCCTCCTAAGAAGCTGGAATTATAGGCATGTGGCACCACACCCAGCTAATTTTTGTATTTTTAGTAGAGACATGGTTTTACCATGTTGGCCAGGATAGTCTTGATCTCCCAACCTTGTGATCCACCTGCTTTGGCCTTCTGAAGTGCTGGGATTACAGCTGTGAGCCACCATCCCCAGCCTATTATACATTCTTATGCAGCATTTACTGATAAGGGCTTACTATGTCTAGAACTATTAAGTGTATTATCAGTAGGTCAATTAATCACATCATCCCCTGTCATACCAGCTAATGTGCTATTCTAGTGTTGAAGAATTTTAATGAATATTTGTAAGCATTGCCAGTTATTTCCCTGTATAGGTCATGCCCACCAAGGCAGAATCAGAAGTGTTGAGAAATGTAACAAAAGGCAAACTCAGCAGACATATTCTGTAAGTTGTCAAAGTAATGTTCATCCCACTGTAAAAAGAGGTTCATTTTTCCTTTTATAGGTCAGAGAAGAAAGAAGAACAGAAGATGAGGATGATCCAAGATGGCCGATCGCTAACATCCCGGGATTGCAGCTCTCAGGGAAGGCGCGGAGAACTAGAGGACGCCACACATTCAGACAAATTGTGGTTGCTCACGGAGCAGGAGATCCCCCAGTGGAGGAAACACACAGGTGGCCAGCGCGACTCTCGTGGCCGGTGCAGTGGTTCTGCCGGCACGTCGGCGCGGCAGCTCTCGGAGCAGAGTAAACAGGTTCAGAGGACCGGCCCGGATCCCCAGCAGGACACCAGAGCCCAGCGCCGCGGCTGTGAGGGCACCTCGGTGCGGCAGCGCTCTGCGCAGAGTAAACAGGACCGGTTTCCCTTCTGACTGAGGTTTGGAGCCCCGGGAAGGCAGAGTCGCCTACTATGGACACAAGAAGGAAGCCCGACAGGAGAATCCTGGGCAGAAAAGCACCATCAGTTTTAACGCCGCTGCTCTGGCCCTGGGAACTAACAACCTGGACGTCCACTCAAGAGACCTAATCTGAAAGTTGGTAATTTCAAAGACGACAGGAGGCTACATTTACAATGACGGGAAGAAACCAGCATAAAAAAGCTGAGAATACTCAATATCAGAACGCCTCTCCCTCTAAAGATGATCACAGTTCCACATCAACAATGGAACAAGGCTTGATGGAGAACGAGCGCCTCCTGATGACAGAATCACTCTTCAAGGAATGGATAATAACAAACTTCGGTGAGTTAAAAGAACATGTTGTAGCCCAACGTAAAGAAACTAGGAACTTTGAAAAAAGGTTTGATGAAATCCTATTGAGAATAGACAACTTAGGAGGAGTATGAGTGAATTAATGGAACTAAAAAATACAATACAGGAACTCCAAGAAGTATGCACAGGTTTAAACACTCGAATTGTTCAAGCAGAAGAAGGGATATCAGAGGTCAAAGTCCAACTTAATGAAATAAAATGTGAAGAAAAGATTAGAGAAAAAAGGATAAAAAGGAATGAGCAAAGTCTCCAAGAGATGTGGGACTATGTGAAAAGACCAAATTTACGTTTGATAGGTGTACCTGAATGCAACGGAGAGAATGAATCCAAGCTGGAAAATATTCTTCAGGATATTATTCAAGAAAATTTTCCTAACCTAGCAAAGCAGGTCAATATTCAACCCCAGGTAATACAGAGAATGCCACAAAGATATTCCTCAAGAAGAGCAACCCAAAGGCACATAATCCTTAGATTCAGCACAGTTGAAATGAAGGAGAAAATACTAAGGGCAGCCAGAGAGAAAGGTCAGGTTACCCACAAAGGCAAGCCTATCAGACTTACAGCAGATCTCTCAGCAGAAACCCTCCAAGTCAGAAGAGAGTGGGGGCCAATATTCAACATCCTTAAAGAACAGAACTTTCAGCCTAGAATTTCATATCCAGCCAAACTAAGCTTCACAACTGAAGGAAAAATAAAATATTTTATGAACAAGCAAGAACTCAGAGATTTTATTACCACCAGGCCTGCTTTACAAGAGCTTCTGAAAGAAGCATTACACACAGAAACAAGCAGTATTAGCCTTTCTAAAAATACACCAAAAAGTAAAGAGCACCAACATAAAGAAGAATTTACACCAACGAATGGATAAAACAGCCAGTCAACATCAAATGGCAGTAACCCTAAATTTAAATTGACTAAATCCCCCAATCAAAAGACACAGCCAAAACCCAACGGCATGTTACATCCAGACCTGTTTCACATGCAAGGATACACAAAGACTCAAAACAAAGGGATGGAGAAAGATTTACCAACCAAATGGAGAGCAAAAATAAATAATAAATAAATAAAAAGCAGGAGTTGCAATTCTCGTATCAGAGAAAATAGATTTTAAAGCAACAAAGATATAGTGGTAAAAGGATCAATGCAACAGCAAGAGCTAACGATCCTAACACCCAGATACGAGACTTAGATTCAATGAGACAGAAAGTTAATAAGGATATCAAGGACTCGAACTCAGATCCGGAACAAGTAAACTTAATAAATATTCATAGAGCTCTCCACTTCAAATACACAAAATATACATTCTTGTCAATACCACATCACACCTACCCATAAGTTTAAATGAAATGTTGATTGGCCATTATTAATATTCAATTTTTTTCAAAATAAAGCAATATTTCCATTTACTCTCCCTCTTTCTCTTCCTCTTTCTTCCTCTCCTTTACTTAATTTTTTTTTCTTTCCTTCTCTCAAAAAAAAAGAAATCAACTTGTAAACCTCTAGATCCAGGTCAGCAATGTCTCTCTCATTGCTTGATTTCCTTCCTTCCCTTCCCTCCCTCCCTCCCTCCCTCCCTCCCTCCCTCCCTCCCTCCCTCCCTCTCTCCCCGCTTCCTCCCTCCCTCCCTCCCTTCCTTCCTTCCTTCCTTCCTTCCTTCCTTCCTTCCTTCCTTCTTTCCTTCATCCCTTCCTTTCTCCCTACCGTCCTTCTTTCCTCCCTCCCTGCTTCCTCCCTTCCTTCCTTCATCCCTTCCTTCCTCCCTACCGTCCTTCTTCCCTCCCTTCCTGCCTTCCTCCCCCCCCCCAAAAAAAAGAAGAACAGAAGATTATGGGTAGAAATAGAAGTGTTTTTTAGGTACTTAGCAGAGCAGTTCTTTCCTATCAAACAAAATGACTGTGATACCTTCATGTCAAATATTATTAGAATATGGGCAGCATCCGGATTATGGGCTGAGAGCACAAACCAAGCATTTTACCTGAGGGGTGAAGGTAGCTGATGTAATCTATAAGAGGTATCAAAAGACCACATTAAGCAGCTGACCAAAGGGGCTATATTCCATGTATTGTATGTGAGCATTTTGGTGCCGACTTCAACAGGATCAATGAAGATCACTTTAGCAATTCCTTTCTTTCTGGCAAGAAATACCTGTCCTACCTGGGGTAAGTTGCCCATTCCATCTCTTGGTTCAAGACATTGGGGAATCCTAAATACTATTTGCCATTAACCTTTACCAGCTCTGGGAGAAATAAGCCTGATCATGGTTCATGAACTTTTTTCTGGTATGGTCCTGAGTTATTAGTATGAGGTCAGTTCTGTATTTCTTTTGTCGGAACTAAGATTTATCAGCCAGGCACTGTGGCTCATGCCTCTAATCCCAGCACTTTGGGAGGCTGAGGCAATTGGATCACCTAAGGTCACAAGTTGGAGACCATAAGGGCAAAACCCTGTCTCTTGTAAAAATACAAAAATTAGTCAGGTGTGTTGTGCCTATAATCCCAGCTACTCAGGAGGCTGAGGCAGGAGAATTGCTAGCACCTGGGAGGCAAATGCTGCAGTGAGCCAAGATCACTCCATTACAGTACTGTCTGGGTAGCAGAGGAAGACGTCTCAACTCTCTCTATATATATGCACATACACACACACACACACACACACACATTATATATTGTACATAATATATAATTTATTAATATATATTATATAATGCATATCATATATATTATATTATGTATATAATATATATATTATGCTATATTTCTTTTCTTTCTTTTTTTTTTCACTCTGTTACACAGACTGGAGTGTGTTGGTGCAATCATGGCTTACCACTACCTCAACCTCCTGGGCTCAAGCAATCCTCTCATCTCAGCCTCTCAAGCAGCGGGAATCACAGGCTCTGGCCATGATTCCTGGCTAGTTTTTGTATTTTCTGTAGAGACACTGTTTCACTGTGTTGCCCAGACTAGTCTTAAATTCCTGAGCTTCAGTAATCCGCCTGCCTCAGCTTCCCAAAGTTCTTGGAATACAGGTGTAAGCCACCTCACCCAACCTTCTTTTTTTCATTTAACCTTGCTGCTTGCAGCTTGCGTGGCAAATGTAATCTCCTGTGTCTCTCATGCAGCAAATCTTTGGCACTATGTCTGGAAATACGTTTTTTCATTACTATATATAGGTAAAGGGTAACCATACATGACATGCTGAGTTGCTCCAAGTCCTTGATGGTTGTTTGGTTTGCCCTTTCACATGGACGTCCTGCAGCAACCCTGTGCCAGTAGCTACACTTGAATGAAAATTACATCTATCACTGTGACCAAGACACACCCACAGTTAAGAAAAATCTGTCCCTGGGCCAGGCGCGGTGGCTCAAGCCTGTAATCCCAGCACTTTGGGAGGCCGAGGCAGGTGGATCACGAGGTCAAGAGATCAAGACCATCCTGGTGAACATGGTGAAACCCCATCTCTACTAAAAATACAAAAAATTAGCATGTGCCTGTGATCCCAGCTACTTGGGAGGCTGAGGCAGGAGAATTGCCTGAACCCAGGAGGCGGAGGTTGCGGTGAGCCGAGATCGCGCCACTGAACTCCAGCCCAGGTAACAAGAGTGAAACTCCGTCTCAAAAAACAGAAGAAAAGATAAGAAAAATCTGTCCTTATTGCCTATCATGGAAAAAAGAGAACATTACCTGGTATTGCTTTTACTCTGTGTAAGAGTAAACAAGTTAAAACCAGAACGTACAGATAATTTGAAAATTCTTTTTGAGGTGAGTCTTCTGATGCAGCAGGATGGGGACGAAGAGGGCCCAAGAGTGACTTTTTTAGGATTAAGTAAAGATTACAAAACAACAGCCCAGGTTGCTCAAAACAGCAAGGAAAGCAGTTTGAAGCAAGGGATTCACCTTCAAAAAATCAGAAAGTACAAACTACATCTGCTGATAATTTGCCTTAAAGAAGTGGCAGGTCTCTTTGGAAGTTCTTGTCATTAACAGCTAGTCATTTGCCTCAGCAGGAGCCTCCTGGAAAAATTAAGTCTCAGTAATAAAAATAGTAGAATAGCACAAATTCACATTAATTGGACAGTAAAGTGGAATTTTCATTTTTAATGTCCTGGTTGAGTATGTGGGAGATGGTTTTGTTTCCCAGATGAAACTTGATGAGGATCAAGAATTTTGCTGTACTGTTCCCTCTCATTTGCTCATGAATTTATTCTGTACCTCACTTTTCCTTAGTGCTTGGAACAATGCTAACAACATGCCCACCAAAAACGATTGACCTTGTATTGCAGCTATGAGATAATTCTAAGTGTATGCCTATGGGCAAATTACTTCCATTTTTGCACTTCTTTTAAAATATTGATTAACCTTAGAATTCACTAATCCTGCAAGGCATGATACTTCAGCAGATATAAGTAAACATTCTGACCATTGTTGGTTTCAGACTAATGGTAAGTACACACAAATGAAAAGTATGCACATCGACAGAATATAGTCTTAGGGATAAGTAAAGTGAAAGAGAAGCATAAGGGCTTGTAAAATGAGAATTCAACTTAGTTGAGCACTTGGGAAGGACTTCTCGGATGAAAATAATTTATGAGTTATAAGTTATAACTTATGATGTTATGAGTTGAAATAACATACATAAAAATAAATCTGACATGATTGAAAGAACTTATGAATATAGAGATTTTGATGGTAGCAGAAGAGCATTACAGTACACAGTTGTTACTATGCAATATTGTTGAATAGATGTGGCAAGGGCAGGCACAAAATACTGTCTTTGAAAATACAGCAATGAGTTTAAACTTCTATCAGCAACCCAACAATTCTTTAGCAGGGGTCCTTTGGAGGCTTGTGTATATCACATTCTGCCAGAGGCAGAAGCTCTAGATTTTGGAAATATAAGCTAAAAATAATGGGCAGGAATTTTTGAAAGAATATGTTACTTTCCTGAAGACTTTTCAGTGGGACAGGATATGAAGATGGAAGATAGTGATATTGATGATCCTGGTCCTGTGTACGCCTAGGGAAATGTGTGTGAGTATGTCTTAGTTTATAATAACAAAAATAGCTGAAAAAGTTAGAAAAAAATTAAAAGAATAAAAAACTAGATGAAAGTTTATAGGATAATTACATAAAGAAAGAAAATATTCTTAGCTGAATAACATGTTTGTTTTAAACTAAGTGTTATGAGTGAAAATTTTAAAAAATTAAAATATCTGAAGAGTTACAGTGAGCTAAAATTAATTTGTGACTGATTAACAATTAAATTTAGTAACCAGGCCCGGGGGTCACACCTGTAATTCCAGCACTTTGGGAGACTGAGGCAGGCAGATCTCTGGAGGTCAGGAGTTTAAGACCAATCTGACCAACATGGTGAAACCCCATGTTTACTAAAAAGACAAAAATTAGCCAAGCATGCTGGCTAATGCATGTAATCCTAGCTACTTGGGAGGGGGAGGCAAGAAAATCACTTTAAGAAGGCAGAGGTTGCAGTGAGCCAAAATGACACCATTGCACTCCAGCCTGGGCAACAGAGCAATACTCTGTCTCAAAATAAATGAATAAATAAATAAGTATACATTTACTGTAGCCTAAGTGTTTATGAAGCATGCAGTAGAATACAATACAGTCCTGGGCCTTCACCTTCACTCACTACTCACTCAGTGGTTCACCCAGAGCAACTGCCAGCTCTAATCATGGTAAATATCCTACCTGCATAGGTATACTATGTTTAAAAAATGTTTTATACTATATGTTTTACTGTATATTTTCCATGTTTACACACAAATATTCACTATTGAGTGACAATTACCAAGAGGATTTCATGCAGTAACTTGCTCTATGGGTTTGTAGCCTACGAGTAATAGACTCTACCATGTAGCATAGGTGTGTAATAGGCTAGGTTTCTGTAAGTACACTTCATCATGCTTACAATGAAGATATCACCTAATGATTCATTTCTCAGAAAGCATCCCCAACATTAAGTGATTGATGCAGGACCATAGGTTAAATCTGAATTATATGAAGTAGGCTGCATGATTAGCAGTTTGATTCCAGGACTGTCTGCTTTTATTTTTGTTAAAATACACACACACACACACACACACACACACACACACATACTAGATAAAAACCTTGTATCTCACTGGGCACAGTGGATCATGCCTGTTATCCCAGCACTCTGGGAGGCCAGGATGGGTGGATCACCTGAGGTCAGGAGTTCAAGACCACCCTGACCAGCATGGCAAAACCTCATTTCTACTAAAAATACAAAAATTAGCTGGGCATAGGTGTGTATGACTGTGATCCCAGCTACTCAGGAGGCTCAGGCAGGAGAATTGCTTGAATCTGGGAGGTGGAGTTTGTAGTGAGCCAAGATTGTGCCACTGTACTCCAGCCCGGGCAACAGAGCAATACTCCATCTCAAAAAGAAAAAAACAAAACAAAATACCTGTCTCTGTCTATATTTGGTCTGGGTTCATCTTTTCTTATTTGAGATGCTTATGAATTTATTGCATAATTTTGCTTTGCTCTGTTGACGTACATAAAATGTGGAGATGAGTCTCTGAAATCAAAACATTTTATTTGGGAAGTAAGACTTGCAATTTGGTGCATACACACACACCATGTGGTCTTCAGTATGTCTGAAGAACAAACACAAGGTTTAAGGTTTTTTAAAGGAAAAACAGAGATGGTATATATTGTTGCTTGAGAATGTTCATTGGCACTACTCACGTTTTTGGGAGCTGGCAAGCTAGCTTATGGTGGTGAATAAAACCAGTCTTAGATTTGCCACAGGTTGTTTCAGTAACCAGGCTAGCTGAAAGCTGGATTCTTGGAACAATGTTTTTTTTTGTTGGCGGTGGGGTTGTTTTGAGACAGCCTTACTCTGGCACACAGGCTGAAGTGCAGTGGCACAGTCTGGGCTCACTGCAACCTCTGCCTCCTCAAGCGATTCTCCTTCCTCAGCCTCCCAAGTAGCTGGGATTACAGGTGCTTATCACCATACCTGGCTAATTTTTGTATTTTTAGTAGAGATGTGGTTTTGTCATGTTGACCAGGCTGGTCTTGAAATCCTGTCCTCAAGTGATCCCGTGCCTTCGCTTTCCAAAGTGCTGGGATAACAGGAGTGAGTCCTCAAACCCAGCCTGGAACAATGTTATATAACCTGACTGCTTCCTCACCCACTGTGACCCCACAAACCCCAGCCTTTCAACTTTATTTCAGCTGGCTCTCACAGGAGTGACCCAAATTGTATAATCAAGTTTTACATGTTTCCATTTTGATCAGACAAATACCTTGATCAACCATTTGGAAGTTAGGTTTAATTGTCCCTCAGCATCTGGATTGACCTGTCCTGATTGCTTCTGTGTCATGTTGAAGGGAGATTTACAGAGGTCACATCTCAGTCCCAGAAGGAAACATTTTCTGCAGTAAATTTGTCTGGAATTCAGCATAAAATTCTGTCTGATTAGTCCATAGGCATCAGCAACCGTGTCAAAGTATTGCACTAACATTTTTTTTTTTTCTTTGAGATGGAGTTTTGATCTTGTTGCCCAGGCTGGAGTGCAATAGCGCAATCTCAGCTCACGACAACCTCCACCTCTGAAGTTCAAGCAATTTTCCTGTGTCAGCCTTCCAAGTAGCTGGGATTACAAGCATTAGCCACCACACCTGGCTAATTTTCTGTATCTAGTAGAGACAGGGTTTCACCATGCTGGTCAGGCTGGTCTCAAACTCGTGACCTCAGGTGATCTGCCCACCTCAGTTATGCAAAGTGCTGAGATTACAGGCATGAACCACTGTACCTGGTAACTTTATCTTTTTAGGAGAGTTGGCTTTACAAAGATTAGACAGCAGTAAAAACAAAGTTTAAAAAACATAATATAAAAATAAATAATAGTAAATTTAGTTTGTATAACGGTTTTAAACTAAGAGCCTAAGCATAAGAGCAAAAAAACTGGATGAAGCAAAAGCCCATGGGTTGAGGTCTGTGGTACTTGTTTAGTAGCTCTTATGACTGGATTGACTTAAAGCAAAGAACAGTAGATTTATAAAAAGGAACCACCAGTATAATTTGAATAAGAAGCTGTTAGTGATATTTTCAGTTGGCGACTAGGTGGACTGAAAGGATTATGCCAGGTTTTGTCAAATTACTGATAGCAGTTAATGATTGGAAAACTTTAATTATAGCATGTGCCCCTCCATGTATCCGTATGTTCTCATTGCCAAATGAAGAAAGTAGCAGTAAGGGGAGTTAAAGTCTCATTCTGATATGGAGTCTTGTTCTGATGTCTTAGGAAATGCTGTGTACAGTGTGGGAAAATACCAGCTTCTTGTCTTGGCTTGTAGTTTGTCTCTGCTGATGGCATTGGGTGGTTTAGTAAACTCTTCGTCCACGTCATGCAGATGGATTCATTTTGTGATTCCTGCCTCATACATTGTGCACAAGACTTGTTTTTTTAAAAATATGCGTCTACAATCAGCTTATGAAGACTTTAGGAACACTGTAATTTCTAGTTCAGTGATTTTATGGAACCTATGTGTACTAGATGGCCCTAGACAATATATACACCTACAATCTAATAACGGGTGTATTATAGATTTTTTCCTTCTTTTTACATATTTATAAAGGAATAACAGATTAAAAACTTTTTGAGACTAGAAACCCAAACCAAGACAGACTTTAGATTTTATTTACAGTCTTAAAGATCATGAACCTAATAAGAGGTGACATTTGTTATTTACATATTGCAAGACTGTGAACTCTCAAAGTCACACATTTTGTATACCTTTTATATGGAATTGTAGTCAAATATATAACTGATGTTTTCAATTGTATTCTGCTACAAAGAGAGAGCAGATTTTTATTAGACTTACGCAAATAACCCCCATATTTCCATAAGAATACTCATAAATAGTTTTGAAATTATGGGGAATCAAAAATAGAAAAGAGAAAATTAAATGTTTTTATCTTTGTTAATAAAAATGTACTTTACCAAATTATAAAAAGTTATCCATAGATTAAGATAGAAAATTTCTTTAAATCTGTGAAGACAGACCATTTGAGTAAGGGATTATCTATATCTCAGATAACAGTCATAAAAATATTGTCAGTTATTTTTTTTTTTTAATTACTTTTTACTTTAAGTTCTGAGATACATGAGGAGAACCCACAGGATTGTTACACAGGTATACATGTGTCATGGTGGTTTGCTGCACCTATCAACCCATTATCTAGGTTTTAGACCCTGGATGTATTTAGGTATTTATCCCAATGCTCTCCCTCCATCTCCCCTCACCACAACAGACCCCAATGTGGGTTGTTCCCCTCCATGTATCCATGTGTTCTCATTGTTCAACTCCCACTTATGATTGAGAACTTAGTGTTTGGTTTTCTGTTCATCTTAGGTTGCCAAGGATGATGGCTTCCAGCTTCATCTGTGTTTCTGTAAAGGATGGGAACTCACTGTTTTTTCTGGCTGCATGGTATTATCCCATGTTATATATATGTCACATTTTCTTTATCCAGTCTATCATTGATAGGCATTTGGGTTGGTTCCATGTCTTTGCTGCTGTGAAGAAAGCTGTGATTAACATATGTGTGCATGTATATTTATATTAGAATGTATACATTATATAAGAATTCCTTTCGGTATGTACCCAGTAATGGGATTGCTGAGTCAAATAGTATTTTTGGTTTTAGATTCTTGAGGAATTACCAAGTTGTCTTCTACAATAGTTAAACTAATTTACATTTCCACCAATAATGTAAAAGCATTTCTATTTCTCTGCAGCCTCATTAGCATCACCAGCATATGGCTGCTAGTTGTTTCTTGACTTTTTAATAATTGCCATTCTGACTGGTGTGAGATGGTACTGTTTGTAGTTTTGATTTGCATTTCCTTAATGATCAGTAATGTTGAGCTTTTTTTCATGTTTGTTGACTAAATAAATGCCTTTTTTTGAGAAGTGTCTGTTCATATACTTTGCCCACTTTTTGATGGGGTTTTTTTTTTTTTTTTCTTGTAAATCTGTTTTAATTCATTCTAAATTCTGGATAGTAGATCCGTGTCAGATGGGTACACTGCAAAAATTTTCTTCCATTCTATAGGTTACCTGTTTAATCTGATAATAGTTTATTTTGCCTTGCACAAGCCCCTTACTTTAATTTGATCCCATGTGTCAATTTTAGCTTTTGTTGAAATTTCTTTTAGCGATTTCATCATAAAATCTTTGCCCACACCCACATCCTGAATGATATTGCCTAGGTTTTCTTCTAGGGTTTTTATGGTTTTGGGTTTGACATTTAAGTCTTGAATCCACCTTCAGTTAATTTTTGTATAAGGTATAAGCAAGAGATTCAGTTTCAGTTTTCTGCATATGGCTAGCCAGTTTTCTGTACTATTTATTAAATAGGGAATCCTTTTCCCATTTTTTTTTCATGTTTGCAAATATCATATGGTTGTAGATGTGTGGTGCTATTTCTGAGGTCTCTGTTCTGTTCATTGATCTACATATCTGTTTTGGTAGCAGTACCATGCTCTTTTGGTTACTATAGCCCTGCAGTATAGTTTGAAGTCAGGTAACATGATGCCTCTATCTTTGTTCTTTTGCTTAGGATTGTCTTTGCTATATGCACTCTTTTCTGGTTACAAATAAATTTTAAAATAGTTTCTTCTAATTCTGTGAAGAAGGTCAATGGTAGTTTGATGGAAATAGCATTGAATGTATAAATTCATTTGGGCAGTATGGCCATTTTCACCACATTGATTCTCCCTATATATGAGGATAGAATGCTTTTCCATTTGTTGTGACCTTATTTCCTTGAGTATTAGTTTGTAGTTCTCCTTGAAGAGATCCTTCATGTCTTTTGGTACCTGTGTTCCTAGGTATTTTATTCTCTTTGTAGCAATTGTGAATGGGAGGTAACTCAGGATTTGGCTCTCTGTTTGTCAGAGATTATTGGTGTACAGAAATCCAAATGATTTCTGCACATGTCATCTGCAAACAGAGACAATTTGACTTCCTCTCTTCCTGTTTGAATATACTTTATTTCTTTCACTTGCCTGAGTGCCCTGGCCAGAACTTCCAATACTGTGTTGATTAGAAGTGGTGAGAGACAGTATCCTTCTCTTGTGCCAGTTTTCAAAACAATGCTTCCAGCTTTCCTCCATGCAGTACGATATTGGCTGTGGGTTTGTCATAAGTAGTTCTTATTATTTTGAGATATATTCCACCAACATCTAATTAATTGACAGTTTTTAACATGAAAGAATGTTGAAATTGATTGAAGGCTTTTTCTACATCTATCGAGATAATCGTGTTTTTTGTCACTGGTTCTGTTTATGTGATGAAATATGTTTATTGATTTGTGTATGTTGAACCAGGCTTGCATCTCAGAGATGAAGCTGAGTTGATCATGTTGAGTAAGTGTTTTGATGTTTCACTGGATTTGGTTTGCTAGTATTTTACTGAGGATTTTTTGCATCAAAATTCATCAGGGATTTGGCCTGAAGTTTTGTTTGTTTGTTGTGTCTCTGCCAGATTTTGGTATCAGAATGATCATGGCCTCATAAAATGAGTTAGGAAGGAGTTCGTTCTTCTCAATTGCTTGGCATAGTTTCTGAAGGAATGGTACCAGCTCCTCTTTGTACCTCTGGTAGACTTCAGTTTTGAATTCATGTAGTCCTATACTTTTTTTGTTTGGTAGGCTATTTATTACTGCCTCACTGTCAGAACTTGTTGGTCTATTCAGGAATTTTACTTCTTCCCGGTTTAGACTTTGGAGGATGTATGTGTCCAAACATTTATTCATTTCTTCTAAATTTTCTAGTTTTATTTATTTGTTTTGTTTTGTTTTTTGTGTTTTTGTTTTTGTCTAGAGACATTTATTATAGTTCTTCAGGGTCAGTGGTGATCTCCCCATTATTATTCTTTATTGTGTTTATTTTATTCTTTTCTCTTTTCATTTTTATTAGTTTACCTAGTATTTTGGGGTTTTGTTTGTTTGTTTTTTGTTTGTTTTCCAGAAAACCAGCTTCACTGATTTTTTGAAGGATTTTTCATGTCACTATTTCCTTCCGTTTCACTCTGATCTTAGTTATTTTCCAGATAGAATGTTTTAATTTCAGAGAATTTAAAATATTATACTCTCTCTTTCTTTATATTTTATCTGACCTTGACATACTTTGTGTCGGAAATGGGGTTCCAGAGCTGATTCACTTTGGAAAAAATTGCAGACCCATACAACTATAATGTGAGGAACTTACACTGTAGCCATGTGAACTCCCCTATGGGTCAAGATGTCAAGGAGCAAAACTATGTTACTTCTAGTTAAATAACTCTAAGTTTGCTTTACTTATTGTACACTGAAGTTCATACACTGAATTAAACTATATCAAATATTGGTGCTGTAAAATAGAAATCAAGCAGCAACAGGCCTAAGGTAAAGACCAACTGAGAGCGCAATAAAACTGCGGAACACCACAGGGTGGTTGCAGAGCAGGAAATACTACTTTGGTTCCAAAATACCTTCTCAACATGCAGGCTGCATGAGGGTCTTATAAAGAGAGCTTGTGCAAAAATTTCTGAGAACAGAAGTGACCTCTGCCCACAAGATCCAGGAAAGTCTTTCCAGATGGGAGCTTGCAAAGGGGAAAAGCCTACGTTCTCAGAATATGGAGTAATTTTGATTGCTCTGTGTCCTCAATGCTTGTGAGATAAAAGCTGGTTGATGCATTTGGTGTGGTAAGAACTTCTGATGCAAATGCACCTTGAAAGCAACCAGTGGTAGAATTCAGTGCTCCCCTTCGGCTAAGAATCACATCTGCTACTGCAGACCACGTTTCTCCCTCGGGTATCTTGCACACGTTAGTCTCAAGGCTTCACCCCATAGTTTCAAGGCCCTCCCCGATCACCCCTCCCTACTCCCCCATCCCTCAATTAACAAGTGTGTGCACCTAATAAAAGCCTGTGGAAACCAGAACTGGGGCCGACACAATTCCCATGCTTGCAATGGTTCCCTGGACCCATGCTTAAAATTCTACTCTTGTGTCTTTGTTTTTATTTCCTTTTCTCAAACCCTCATCACTGCCAGGACTAAGGGCACCCAACACTCCCCACTTCTACAGTTTGCCTCTTTTCTCCTTGTAATTTTTTCTGTTCTACTTTGATCCCCCAGAATTTTGAAACTATTTTCATGACTCTTATAAAATTATGATTATTTACATAAGTTCAATTGAAATCTACTCTACAGCAGATTACAATGTAAAACATTGATTATATTTCCAAGACTTTGATTAAAATGTCACTTTTTTTGAGACAGAATCTCACTCTGTCACCCTGGTTGCAGTACAGTGATGTAATCTCAGTTCATTGCAACCTCTGCCTCCTGGGTTCAATTGATCCTCCCACCTCAACCTCCCAAGTGACTAGGAGTATAGGCACCTGCCACCATGCTCAGCTAATTTTTTTATTTACAGTAAAGAAAGGATTTACCATGTTGACAAGTCTGGTACCAAACTCCTGAACCTCATATAATTTGTCCATCTCGACTTCCAAAAGTGCTGAGATTACAGGTGTGAGCCTCCACACATGACCTAAAATGTCATATTTAAATAATGTTTAATATGTCATTTGAAGTTGTTTGAACTAAAGTCCCAGCTTTGGTCAAATTCTGTTTTATTTGGGACCTGGATAGGGAAGAGTCTTTACCCTTGAAGAGGGAGACCCAAGCATCTCAGATCATCTTCCCCTTTTTCCTAAGACTGTAAACTTCACCTTTTAATTCCTAAGACTATAAACTGAAGCCCTTTTCATATGTAATTCCTGAGACTATAAATGAGACCCTTTTCATATGTTAAGCTATAAACCTTAGATTCTTCCACATGTAACATCTAAAGTATAAGCCTATTCTAAAGATGGAACCTTCCTTTGTTAGGGGAGCTTGGCTGTTAGGCAACTATGCCACCTTGTTCCTGGCTGAATAAACTCCTTCCTCTTGTATTCAGTGTCTAAGAGATCCGCTTCCCGCAGCCACTCCTGCTACATTTTTGTTGCCTTGGCTGGGAAGCGAGTCTTGGATAGCAGGCCTGGGGGTGGGGAATCTCTTAGGTAGTTCGCCTAGCCCTGGGGAGAATCCCTGCAGGAGGACTCCTGCTTGCCGGGATGACACATCCTGAGAGTGCTCCTGAACAGGTACGTGCCTGGTGGAAAAGCATCCCCAGAGTGGAGTAGAGAGGCCCTGCAGTGTGGATCCACCCAGTGGCTGAACACCGAGGAGGAATGAGCATTTGGGGACCTCCGGACCACTGAATTTGGTAAGATTAAACCCAGGAAAGTAGCCCACCCCATTTTGGGTGGAAGCATGGCCTGATCCCCCACAGGTGCCATATTGGCACATTGGAAGGTAGCCCTCTGTAACCTTGGAAGCTTTTGCTTATAATTTTGAATTGGAAAGAGAGCAATCAGATGTGTGTCTGTGTGTGTGAATGTGTGTCTGTGTTGTCGAGCAATTTGTAAGAATTAGAGACAGCCACAGAAGGCTGAGTGAAGAAGCCTCTGGGCATTGTAAAAGGATTGAAGTGAATGTAAATCAGAGAGTGCTCTGTGCTGTGTCTTGTTAGGCGGGAACTGCTGTGAGTGAACTCTCTCCTAATGGTGGGAATTGTTTCTTTGAAGTGTTAATATGGGTCATTCCCATAGCAGGCCCACCGCTTTAGAAACTATGCTGAAATAATTTCAAGAAGGCATTTACTGGGAATTATAAAGTAACTATGACACCAGAGAAATTAAGGGTTTTATGTAGGGAAGATTAGCCAGCATTTAGGGTAGGTTGGCCCCAGAGGGGACCCTAGACAGGCCCCTTGTCTCCAAAGTAAGGCATGAGGTTATATAGGGCAAGCTAGAACACCTTGATCAATTTCCATACATAGACTTGTGGTTGCAGTTAGTGTTAAACCCTCCGAAGTGGCTAAGAGTGCATGCAGCGAGTGTTTTAGTAGCCAAGGGATAGACTGATAGAAACCACCATCCCCCTCACAGCTGAGAAATTCAGACTCCCAAGTCCAGGCACATTCAGAGGTAGAAACAGGCAGGATTTGCATGCATGAATACTTCAGTTATTGGAAGTAGCTAACCAGGCGTTTGTAAACCAAGAGGCGATAAACCAGAAGGAAAATCATAGAGAAAGGGAACGTCAGGCTCAACAGAAGGCTGACCTGATTACTGCTGCTATGAGAGGAATGCCCCCAAGAGCATGGAAAAAGGGGGTTCCTGGAAAGCCCCACAGTCTGCCTGCCTTCACCTGCAATGTGATCAGTGTGCATTTTGTCAAGAAATAGGACATTGGGGAAAAAATGCCCACAGCTAATGGGAGAACAGTGTGATCGTAACCATGAAGATTCAGATAAAAGTGTTCAAGCTAATGGAAGGGCCACTGGAGTAAAAGAGAGAGGGGCCAGACTCATATACCCACAAAGAGCCCACAGTCTGGACGACAGCCCTCTAACCCCCCATGGAAAAAACAGAATGAATAGTGTTAGAGCTATTAAGGTGTTAAGAGAACAGACTTTCTTGTACTTAATGGACTGCCCCTGTGCCACTTGTCCGGCAAAACCTGTTGTGCAAATCATGGGCCACTATCCCATTCAACAGAGACTACCTGCAGCTAAAACTGCCTCAGTCAGGGGTCATCCAGGCTCTCATTGTCCCTTGGGAAGGAGGATGGAAACTTCCTAGCCAGAAGCAGAGGACTGATAATATCGTCCAGGACAGTGCAGGGTTTGCATGGCTTTGCACCCAACTCATACAAGCAGTTGGGATTATTGCCAGCAGAAGATAGTTGGTTCACTTAATTGGACTCAAAGACTACTCCTTAGCATTGCACTGGCCTCAGAGGGTCAAAAACTATTTGCATTTCAATAGCAGAGACCCAGAAGCAGGTGTAACCTCTCAATACACCTGGACCTCAATACACCTCAAAAACTCTCTCATCATTGGAGAGGCATCAGCCTGTGACCATCCTCCAGAAGCTTCTTGCTTGCATGCTGCTCCTTATATGCTGTATAACCTTCTATTGGGACACCCCATGGCAGTTGGGTGCACAAACAAATGCCTTACTTCAGAGCCTGGAGGACTGTGAGTATAAAGTGTCTAACAGGAAAGCCCAGACTGTGAGGAAGCAAGCTATTTGTAAAGCGAGGGAACCTGAGACTAAAACCAGGTGAGAGAGCTCCTGAGAGTGGTGGGTTTTGTTAATTGTGGATTTCCAAACTTCACAGTACTAGCCAAACCCCTCTATGATGTGACAAAGAGGGGAGACAAGGAGACCTTTGAATGGGGATCCCATCAGCATCAGGCCACAGGAACTGAAAACACAGAAAGAGAAAAAGCGGCAGTTGGGATCCTAGTTCAAACAGGGGAACCTTGGCCCAGGCCTGTAGCTTACCTCTCCAAGCAAGTGGATGGAGTTTCCAAAGGTTGGCCCCCATGCTTCAGGGCCCTGACAGCAACTGCTCTGCTAGCACAAGAAGCAGATAAGATAACTCTGGGACAGAGCCTAAATATCAAGGCACCCAATGCAGTAGTGACTCTAATGAATACCGGAGGGCACCACTGGTTATCAAATGTTAGGCTGACCAAATACCAGGGCCTGCTATGTGAAAATGCCTGCATCACCATTGAAGTCTGCAACACCTTAAACCCTGCCACTTTGCTCCCAATGTCAGAAGGTCCGGTGGAACACAACTGTATTGAAGGCCTGGACACAGTCTATTCCAGAAGGCCAGTTCTTTGCGATCAGCCACAGACAGTAGTAATCTGGGAGTTGTACGTGGATGGGAGCATCTTTGTCAATCCACGAGGGAACAGATGTGCAGGCTAGGCTGTGGTAACTCTGGACACTGTAATTGAGGCCAGATCCCTGCCTCAGGGCACCTCAGTTCATAAGGCTGAACTCATTGCTTTAACTGAAGCCTCAGAGCTGAGTAGAGATAAGATTGTAAACATTTACGCTGACTGTCCGTATGCCTTTCTGACTCTCCAAGTACATGGAGCACTGTACAAAGAGAGAGGCCCATTAACTTCAGGGGGAAAAGAAATAAGGTAAGAGCATGAAATTTTGCAGCTGCTAGAAGCAGTATGGAAGCCCTGGAGGGTGACGGTCCTGCATTGCCGAGGACATCAGTGGGCCCACACCTCCGTGGCCCTGGGAAATTCCCGAGGGGATTCAGCAGCTTGTAAGGAAACATCTGCCCCCTACCAAATAGCAATTACAGCCCCGCTGATTCCCCAGATCCCTGATCTAATACCTACTTACTCTAGGGAGAAAAGAGACTTTCTCCAGACAGAAGCAGGCAACTGATTGTAGAACGATGGAACCAATGGCCAGTTGGAAGAATAGCAGTACCACAGCTACTGGGGGAAGCAGTTGTACAAGCCATACATGAAACCACTCATTTAGGTCAACAGTAGCTTGAAAAGATGTTGGGCAAGTACTTTGCAGCCTTGACCTAAACTGTGGCACAGTGATACATTACATGTCGGCAACACAATACAAGGCAGGGTCCAACTATTCCCCCTGGAATTCAAGCTTATGGAGCAGCTCCATTTGAAGATCTCCAGGTAGACTTTAGTGAAATGTCCAAGAGAGGGGGACAGAAGTATTTGTTGGTCCTGGTATGCACATACTCTGGATGGAACTGAAAGAGCCTATGAAGTAACCTGTGTGCTGCTCCGAGATCTTATCCTTAGGTTTGGACTGCCACTGCACATCGGATCAGACAACAGCATTGTGGCAGAGTTAGTCCAGAAAACAGCAATGGCCTTGGGTATCACCTGGAAACTGCCTGCTGCCTACTGACCTGAGTTCCAGAAAAGTGGAAAAAATGAACCAGACCATCAAAACCAGCTTAGGGAAAGTGTGTCAGGAAACAAGATTAAAGTGGGTGCAGGCATGTACCTTGGGGTTATTCAAAATTAGATGCACCCCCTTCTAGGAAGACAGATATACCATGGGCACTCCTAGGAACTCCTCGGGAGTGGGGAGAGATTGAGTTAGGATGCTAGTTACCAGCTCTAGGGAGAATTGCTTAGGATACTTCAACCTAAGTAAATAACAAATGTCCTGTAAGCCTTTTTCTCACCACCCTTTCTCACTAGGTAATCACGTGTGGATAAAGGACGGGAGTACAGCCCCTCTAAAGCCACAGTGGAAAGGACCTCAGACCTGATCCTGACCAGTCCCACAGCCGTGATGGTAGAGGGAATCCCAGCCTGAATCCACCACAGCCGTGTGAAAACCAGCAACAGCTGAGACTTGGACCAAGGGAAGGACTGCAGAATCACCTTATAAAGGACAACCATTCGGACTAAAATGGGCTTTTCTGACTATTTTTAAAAGATTCTTAGTCAAATGCATATGTGGGCATGGGAACAGCTAAAATGTCAGGGAGGTCTCAGGTGATGGTGAGTTTTAATAGGTATTTGTATGGAATCCTCTTTATCTGCGTTTACGCAGAACTCTACTGTGACAATTTGTTTATACTTCTGTAAAACAGAGAGGGTTCCTGATTCCCTGCTGCTCCTCAGATCTCCTAAAAATGAGAATGCTTTGAACCCTTAGAAGGAATAAGCATTGACAGGTGCCTGTGGCACCAGCAAGGTGGGAGGCTGAAGTGGGAGGATCTCTCAAGCTCCAGGAAGTCGAGGCTGCAGGGAGCCGAGATGGCACCCCTGCCCTCCACGCTGGGTAACAGAGTGCAACTCTGCTTCATTCAAAAAGGCAAGAAAAGAAAGGAAAGGTAAAGAAACACCCAGAAAGGAATACAAGGAAAGTTTTGGATGTCATAGAGATGGTCATTACTTCGATTCTGATTGTGGTTCCCTGGATTTATGCCTGCGTCCAAACTTGTCAAATTAAGGAAGTGAAGCTTCATTTGGCTTGTTGTGGTTTGTATAGCAATTTCACCTCAATAAAGCTGTGACACGACACACGCACATGCACGCGTCACAACTTAAACACAGCCCACTTCACCCAGTTAGAAGTAAATTGTTTTGGAGATTTTAAGAAATGCAAAAACCTGTGCAACCATCACCACGAGCTAATCCAGAACAAGATATTCGACTTACATTCCATATGTCATAAAACACACCCTTTCAGTTTAGAATGCAATACATTCTCAAACCTGTGAAATTCGCTGCAATCCGGAACAACTAATGTTTGTTTCTGAAGTAAATCATGATTTTGCAATCATAGCATTTCACAGTTACAAGGAATCATATAGCTTATTTCTTACAATTGGCATTTTTTAAAAGGCTCGTAAATTGTGCTCCTTCAGAGCTTTTGTTAAATATTTTAAACGTCGGCGAAAGATAATTTTCTTTTCTCTTTTTTTCTTTTTATATTTTTAACGACGGGGGTTTCACCACGTTGGTGAGGCTGGTCTTGAATTCCCAACCTCAGGCGATCCGCCATCCGCCCAATACAGCCTCCAAAGTGCTTGGATTACAGGCGTGAGCCACCACGCCCGGGCAAAAGATAATTTTAACAGTGTAAACTGTGTCGTCCCAGTTCAGCCGAGCAGACGGGGATAACCATAACAAAAAGTCTGGCAGCATAACTGGTATCTAACAGACAGTATCAAAAACTGAAAATGCTAAGACATTCAACTGCGGCATATGACGTCCCTACCGGAACAACAAGAAACAGGAACTTAAATTCTCAGTCATCTGACTTCCTGCGGTTTACGACCACAAAGTGCGATTGCACCGGAAGAGAAGAGGTTCTCTTCCGTTGCAGAGTTTCGCCATGGTAAGATCTCTGCGTTCTATCTCCTGTTTTATCTGCCTTCATCCTTTGAAAAAAACGCAGTTCCACCCTGGCACTGTTTCGCGTTTCGGGTGCCCCTACTTGGCGGGTGGGAATACTGCTGGTGCCGCTTCAGGAAACCAGATGTGGAGACCGGAGGTCTAAGAAGAGTGTGGCTAGGTTTCTGGGCTGGCCCTCGTGCTCGGCCAGTGGGCCTTGGGAGGTGGCACCTCAGTCCATCCCTGACTACGTAGCTCAGCATTGGCTTTTTACCCGGATTAGTTTGTTTCCATACGTTGAGGTAGTCTCAAATTCGCCTGGAGAGCACTGTGGAGGCTCTCGACGGAAGCTAGAGAGATCCGCGGTTTTCAAAAGTCTGTGAGTTTTGTGGGGTGTCTGTTTTCGGGTTGTGACAGGAAGTAATATTTGCTCAAAACGGGGCGTTGGTAAATAGACTGGACTGTCTTTTCTGCTGGGATCAGGTATTACCTATTAACAGTTCCTACAGGTGAAGATAAGGACATGTTACAGTAAACGAATTTTTCTGAAAAAGTTTGGTATCCTTTTCAGGCCCGGGGCCCCAAAAAGCACTTGAGGCGTCTTGTAGCGCCGAAGCATTGGATGCTCGACAAACTAACGGGTGTATTTGTGAGTATAACTTTATTTGCTTTTTAGTCAAGACTACATTCTGTAAGCCTGTGGCTTGCAATTCCGTGGGATGCTGTTTGTTACGTGGAATTTTCGTCGGCAGAGGCTTGCCGTTCATGGAACTTGTCCTTGCACGCTTCTGTAAAGGACCCTAAGAAAAAAGTTTTAACGTTTTGTTTGGCAAGTGCAGTGCTCCGCCCTCTGCTTTCAGCACTGTTGGGATCCATAATGTCACTGAGAACCTGGGCAAGCCATCTTTTTAGTAACTACTTATTGAAAGCCTGTTGCATGCCAGGTGTTATGTGGCCCCGAGCTTGGGGATATATCCCAGTACAAAATGGTTATAGAAAACAACATCTATTTCTTGACGTACTTTATATCCTGCTGGGAGGAGATGGACCTCTCCAATATGTTCACAGGTGTTGAAGGCTGGGGAAAACACTAGGATCCTGGGAAAGGGGAATGGGACCTGGATTGACTGCAGTAAGGGGGTGAAATGAAAAAGTCTCTTCAGAAGATCAGAAAGACGTAAGGGAAAGAACTATTGAAGGTGTTTGGGGTTAATGTTTTCAAAAGAGATGTCAGCCTGCTGTGTTACGATCTCTTTCAAAATTGTGTGTTATTACAAACCCATTCTTTAAAAGCTTGCACTTTCAGTTAGATGCTGGATTAAAAATGCCAACAACAACAAAAAAGGGCCATGATGTCAGTCTTGGTGGTCTCTTGCTGTTGAAGGTCTCCACTTTAGAGAGCACTTCTGGAGCTTAGTGGGTTAACAACTGTGTCAATTTCCACATAAGAAAGGAGTTCAATGACAGTGCACTGAGTCCCCATTAATCAAATATATTTAATTTGTAGTTATCCTTTGTTTTGGAGGGTGGAGTAGCTGTGCTGTACATTTAGCCGAAGTTGCTGGTTTAACAGTAAAGGCTACAGAAGCCCAGGAAACAAGGGCAAGAAATTGTGTGAGAAATGCTGGAGGCTCTTGAACTGAACCTTGAGAACCTGGCAGGTTAAGGATAGTATACCCAGAGGCATAGGAGGCAGGCATCTAACTAGAAGGCTAGGCAACACCAAAGAGAGATCTGTATGTAGAAGCAGCTTTTAAGAACAGTGTCTATTAGAAAGGATTCCTGCATGTTGTGAGCTAAAGAGGTAATTGTGGAGTGGCGTTCAAGATAGTACAGCCTCAGACCTTGACACCTTTGTAGGAACTGGTAGCAAATAGCCAAAGGATGGCGTAACACTGAAACTGCAAGAGTACAGATTACAGGATGTTGTAGAGTGAATTTGATGATACTTGAGCTACCAAGCAGCCAAGAATGGAAGTATACACAATGGGTTGTTATGGGCAGTCCAGCAACATTGGCAGGGCTTGTGTGGAACTTTGAAGTCTGGAATGGTGAGAGAGTAGTAGAATATGTCATAGTAGGTTGTGGGTAGAGTGTTAGCTACACCTGAGAAATATGGGATGTGGTATTGTGTTCAAGGGAGGTTTAAGCAGGCAGTACCCGTGGCAGTGGTGCTTGGGGCAGGGCAAAATGGGGAGATGGTTGTGAGCCTGGATTTGGGGAAGGAAGGGGCACAAATGGGATTTATATAGTTGGGGACATGATCTTTCTAAGACAGACCTTTGTAAATTGAGGAAATAATTGTCCTCTTGAGTTCCTCCTCCCCACAACAAGTTAAGTTCAGCAGAATTTAGGCTGAACTACGGCACGTCATCTGCTTAATCTGTTGACCTGCCCTTGTCTTTTTTCAGGCACCTCGTCCATCGACAGGTCCTCACAGGCTGAGGGAATGTCTTCCCCTGATCGTCTTCCTCAGGAACAGACTCAAATATGCGTTGACTGGAGATGAGGTAAAAAAGATATGTATGCAACGCTTCATCAGAATTGATGGCAAGGTTCGAGTGGACATCACATACCCTGTTGGATTGATGGGTAAGGGAAGAGTTCTTTGTTTTGAAGAAATAACAGGTTGAGAGAAAGACAAGGTGTGGGGCTTACATGTTCCCAGGGAAAAACTAGACGCTGAACTTTGATTTGTACGGAAGTTAGTGCTGGTCCTTTCAGAAGAACAAGAGAAAAGGAGTGGAAGGGCTCAAATGAAAAGCTATAAAGGGGTTGGTCACTGTAAATGGGATTGAGGCCACCAGTGGCTGCTATATGGCAGTTATCAGCATTAGGCTCCTACCCTCCCATTAGAGACTGGGAGACAGACAGAGGAGCTGTCCTCAAATGTTGGCTGGAACAAACAGTAAATTCTTTTAGCAGCCTTGAGTTTTCTCAGCCAGACACTTTGAGGGGGACTGGGTAATCTTGATCTTCTAGAAGCCATGTTAGTGTTCAGGTCTTCATAGGCCATAGATGAAGCTCAGCCAAGAAGAGGGCTCAGAGGAGTCTGGCTAATGATTGGTCAAGGAGAGAATCTTTCTCAGTGAACAGGATTTTGGTCCTGTCTTCCCATTTTGTGTATTGATGATTTCTATTCTGGATCTCCAAGGATGCAGTTGCAGCTTGGTAGGAGGGCAGAGTACAGGAGGGAGAGAAGAGTCACACTCCTCTAGGGAAAAAATATACTGAGAGGGGTGGTAGGGAAAGGCACTGAGGAATTCTGACCTAGTGCTTTGTTCACTCTTTCATGGTTACAGGCTCAATACTTTTAATATCTTTTTTATCTTAATACTGTCCAGGAAATTGGGAGATGGTTGGTTTATTAGGTGTATGCATGCTACAGTGGTAATGGGGTTCCAAGCCATATTTTCCTAGAATCCATCCAGCCACTGAGTTAGAAAAGATAGACTTTTTTTTTTCCTACTTCCCTTCCTGCCATTTTTCTTCTTTTTGCATTTTACTTTCTTTCTCAAAGCTCCAAATCCTGAGTGAGGCAAGACTCCTGATAAGTGTTATGGAGTAAAGGAGGCCAAGCCCTTGACAAGGCAGCCTGCTGAGCCTTAAGCCTTGTCTGCTTAAGTGGGAGGACTACTCGTTCATTTGGTTTCCTGGTATGTGTGAGTGTGCTCATGTGTGCTTTCTTCTGAGCATTAACCCAGAAAACAGTTTTAAGCAGTCATTGTACAAGAACATAGGATGTAGTAGAGCAGCCAGTAATGTATTCAGTTCCTTTTGTTGTACATTAATTGGGACAGGAACAGGGGTTGGTTGGTCATTCAGCAACCGCCATCAAGTGCTGGAGACTCCCAAGCTGCTAAAACGTTCCCAGGTTCAGCCTGGCATAGAGTGTTCCTGCTGTGCAGGCAAAAGAAACATTGTGTTAATAATGTTCTTTATACCTGTTTGTAATCAGATGTCATCAGCATCGAGAAGACAGGTGAGCATTTCCGCCTGGTGTATGACACCAAGGGCCGTTTTGCCGTTCATCGCATCAGAGTGGAAGAGGCAGAGGTACGTTGTACAAGTCAAGTGAGCTTCAGAATTTACAGACAGATAGGTCTGTTAGTAAGATTGTCAGAGGTCATTTAGGCCTGATTCTGAGAATATTTATTTTCTCTAATTGTTAGTATGATTATTTAATCCAGGTACATAGGTTCTCAGTGATACAAGGTAAAGCATTTTCCACACAAGGCTGTTTTAGAAAGAGGATACCAGTAAGCAGTTCTCTGAGGGACAAGATGTGTTTCTGTACAGGAAATGTAAGTAATATTAGAACCAGGAAAGCCTGGCTAGAAATCCACACTCTGTCATTCATTGATATGTAACTATAGTCAACAGAACATAGAACCTTTTTTAAGTGTTTGTTTTCTTCAGAAATGGTGATCATATGCCTTCTTGCCAGGTTTCTGTGACTATGTTAGTAGTGGTGCCACCTGGCACTTGATAGACAAAGAAGACTGTTGACTTCGTGATACTCAGCCCTTTAAAATTCCTCTTTTGTCTCCAAATTTAGTGGCCATAGTCAACTTCTAGAAACTGAAGAAAGTTTCTAGGACTTTCAAGGGAGTTTCTCTGTGGACAGCACCTCCATTTTGCTTTGGAAACTAGGATCACGCCTCAGTCATAACTTCCTGTTTTCCCTGTATTTTGGGTCATGGGGTGACTTCATCCTTGTTTCTCACATAACCCATTTACCTTCACAGTGACCAGATGCCATCTGACTATAAGACGCATTTTGTAGGTGAATCTCAACATGTTTCATCAGATGTTGTTTCCACTTACTTTAAATGGATTGCCTTATTTCACTTATTTGTTTGTGGGAAACACATTAGAGTCCCTATATGAATTCATAAGTATTTTCATGCCAGGGTAGTTACTTAATAAATGGGTTGTTTGGTTGTTTCTGACTCCTTCGGTAGTGTCTCTTGAGGTGATGTCCCTTCAATTTTGGTGGGTTGCTTCCGCAGGAGGTGCTTTGTTTTAGATCATAGGAACTAGGCCTTGAACCCTGCAGGATGTTAGTCACCCAAGGTGTTCGATTCTGTTGTGCCTAATACCTAGAAAGCGCAGGGGATATCTCAAATCTGATGACTGGTTTCTGCTTTTGTAAGAAATTTGGATATCAAGAGACAACACAGATTGATAGTCCATGTGAATTTTTAAATGGGAAGAGATGGAGTGGGAGGAGCAAATACTGGAGTGTTGTTAATACCTAGTATTGGCCCTACCAGATTGGCTAGCCACCATGTAGAAATCTCATGTCCAGGAAAATATTGCATAGTGCCCACAAGTGCCAAATGGGTATCCAGACTTAGGGTAGGCACCTTACCCTTGTGTAAGAAGTAAGAGATATGGGGAAGTTTTGGTGGAGCTTGTTTGCTGATTGTTTCTTTGGGCAGCTGAGAAGGGAGCATTCTTTGTCACAAACCCCACCCAGTTTAGCTTGGCGTGAGCCAAGGGTTCAAGGACATAGTGAGTTCAGAGTGGATAATCATGGGCTCCTGGGCCTTCAGTGATGTGAGGGACACACCACAGAGCCTTTTCATGCAGGTTATTATTTCATACAGGTCTACAGGTAGCATAGGTTAGTGGAGAGACAGAACATCCAAACAGCCCTCCACCCTCAAAAATCAAATTAGGAAAAGGGGTATTTTGTGAGTTTTGGTGGACCTGATGCATTTCAGACATAATTTTTCCCTTTAACAACTTGGTATTAGTTGAAGACTAAGGAAATGAAAGTCATTAAGGTTTAAGAATGGGAGATTAAAGGGGTGGGTGGCTCTGTGTGTGTGTGTGTGTGTGTGTGTGTGTGTGTGTGTATCACTACAGTGGATGGGAGCAAAATTTTGAGTGAGCCCATGATGAGCCTGCACAAGAGTAATGGGAATTAAGGCAGTGTCTGCTCCCGTTGCAAGGGTAGAGGAGTACAAATACTACCTGGGAGATGGCAAAGAAGACATGGAGTTTTGAAAATACATCCCCCCACTGTTGTAGATGGAAGCACATGTGGGATATGGTGTATGAGTATTTGGTGATAGGATAAGGAGATGGTAGCTACAGATCTTGATGAAATACATGGATGCTTTAGATACTTGTGCATTGGGTTCACCTTGCGTTGGAACTTGGACGTAGATGGTGAGACAGAAAGAAGTAAGTGCTGACTGAAATAGAGGACTGAAACACTGCTCAAAGGAGTTACAGTAGAGGCTGTCTGAATAGTTGGCACAGAGTCCTCATTGACATTGGGAAGCTTGTGTTCAGTGATGGATGTGCATGGGTAGAGGGAGATTTCATCTTCCAGAAAGTTTACGAACAGGATTTAGGTGGTGTACGTTCCGTTTCCTGAAAAGTAGAAACCAAGAAATGAAAATCAGAGAGTAACCATTTAAATGGAGCTGTGTTTATGGATTACCATTCTTGAACATTGAGAAGACTGAACCTTGTAAACAGGACAGTTATTCCGAAAGTAGAAGATACAGGGCAGCGAGTAGAAAGAGGGAGTTTCTTGTAAGATAATGGGTGTCGTTTGACCATTTGTTTGAGAGAATTGGAGATTGGTGCAAAAGGAAGTGATCAAGACCCTAAGTGTGGAGACTAGTGCTCTTTTGGTGGTTAAGGAAGAGGACAAGTAGAGGGAATAGGCAGTTGAAGTTTTGGAAAAGATAGAACCTGGGCAGTTAGATTTGTTTCTGAGGGAGGCCAGCTGGGAAAGATACCAGGTTGGTTTGTGTAGGTGTTATATAAAAGGAATTTGGAAATTGAAGTGAAGAGTTCCTCAGTCAGTGGTTCCAGAGGGACAGTGGAGAATTGAGAGCAGTGGAGAATGATAAGGCCTCACCTTGCAGACAAAGTGTATGGAAAGGGTGTGAATGAGGCCATTGGTTTGGGGTCCTCCGGCTCATACTATCTTGTTTTCATCCATTGTATCCTTGATCCTTCATGGCTTTGAGCCTGCCTACCTGCAGGACTCAATCCAAACCCTGATTCCTCTTCTGGCATCTTGCGCTACCACACAGGCTGAGCCACATGCCAGGAACTGAGGGCTAAAACCATAGCAGTCTCCTGTGTTCTGTTGTTGTTGTGGCTTCCTCACTGGTCAGAGAGCATTATGGTCTTTGGGAGTCTTGGTGATGGGGGGCAGAAGATGATGAGGTGTCACATCTTTAAAATCTGAAGACAGTCTTTTCAGTTGTGAGACAAAGGAAAAGTAATTGGTTTTCCACAGAGATCGAGGCTACCCCTGTCCCCTGTGGTAAGAGGGTTAGCTCAACTGGAAGTTCCCCTCATAAAATGGCCAGCCATACCCTCAGTGAAGCTCTAGTTTCCTGGCAGCATGGGCCTCTACTAAGGGAGAGGACCCAAGATCTAAATCCTGAGCTGTTTTGGCCACAGGAAGGTTTGATGCACAGGTAGTAGAGTTATTTGAGATTGGTATAAGCAAAGCTTGCTGAGGTTGGCTTCTGCAGGAGCACTCGTCTTAATAAAGGAGTTCAAAATTTTTAGCCTGCCTTAGTTCTGGTCTTGAAGCACTAAAACCTGGTCAGTAAACTCTGTGTAGAGGTTAGACTCAGAACTGTTATCTCTTAATGTGCTAGCTTGCTTACAGGCATTTCACTCACTTGTGGGTAGTTGCTGACTGTCGTCTTGTTTCACAATTAAATTACCGACATGCATTGTGAAGCTTGGACTAATGGTTGTAGAATGAACCATCTCATAGGATGGAAGAACCACTTGGAACTGGAAGCATCTTTAAAGAGAGAGGCTGTCTTTTTCACAGGTTGTTTCACCTGTGCAGTTAAAGTAAGAGGACCTTTGAGCCCAAGCTTCAAGTTTGATGTCGTGATGTGGCAATGGATGGCACAGTGCTACTGCCGTCCATGCAGAAACTGTTGGTTAGTGAAGAACTGTTGAGGATACAGAAGAAAGTGTTTTTACTTGTTTTGTTTTTGCTGTCTCTTTTCCTGTTTGCCAGCAATACCTGCTAGCTACTCTGACTCCCTTACCAGTGTTCTCAACTCAACTGGGATAGTACACTAGAGAAGATGTATGTGAAAAGTGGAAGGCAGTAGATAGGCTTTGAGGTGTACAGCCATAGAGCTTGCTTGAACCTGTCTTACCTGCAATATTTGGAGCTAATGAGCCAGGGTGGAAAGGGGACCTGATTGGCTTTCACTGGAAAAGTTTTAGAATGACAAAAGTAGGTTCAGGATGTCACATCCCAAAAATGTCCAAGACAATTGGGTGATAAGAATGCATTCTGCAGGCCATGATGCAAAGACTTGCCTCACGAAGTTGGAGGGGCAGAAGTAGAGAGGGCCAGATTTTATTCTGAACAGACAGCAGTGATTATAATAGGGTTATCAGTAATGGGGACCTCAGTAAGTGTGTGTAGAGCCATTTGACAACTAGAGCTTGCATTTCAGAGTTCTTTCTCCAGTTACAAAGGACAGAGGGGTTTCTGAAATCTGGCATGGAGTAGAGCTGGAGAGACTGAGAATGCCCACTAGTAACCCTAGGGTTGGTTAAAGTAACACTGCATGTCTTAAATCTAGCATGGAATAGAGCTGGAGAGATTGAGAATGCCCACTAGTGACCATATGTTGGCTAAAGTAACACTGCATTAGTAAGTGGTCACTTGATTGGCATTGCGAAAGATAGGCATTATAAAGGCAAGAGAAAGGTGAGATGGGCACTAATGATTGGATAGTACTTTTTAAAGTAAAGTGCAGCTTGCTCTTCTAAATGGGGTTGGAAAACTGAAGTTGAGTCTTGGGACTTTTTTCAACTCTGGCCCCACTGGTTGCCAAATGCAGGTTGTGTGGTGGTCTCTTTCTTATGGCTTGGTCTCAGGGACTTTGGAGGTATAATGGGAAAAAGTGTCTGCTTACCCCTCAGCAGCTCTAGGGCCTTTCTGGACTCTAAAACAAGCCTGAATTCTTGGCCCAGTGCTCTAGACTGTAGCTTGGTAGTTTTCCACTTTGGAGTAGAGGACAAAGAGTAATGGGCTTTGATCATCATATTATACCCCATCCACATGTATTCAACCTAAAGTTGGGGAGGATTGTAACCCTCTGTGCCCTTTGGTATACCATTTATTGTCTGAAGGAATTCTGCTTGGCTGCTCAGTGAACCTCAAAGATCTCCTTTCAGTAAATACTGAAGATTTTCTGTTATTGTGAATAATCCTATCTGCTGAATTTGGTTGTATATAGTATCTATCTGCCTTCTCTTGTGGGGATTTTTATACCTGGTTGGAAGGAATGCACTAAGTTGTATTCACTATCTTTTTTTTTTTTGAGACAGAGTCTCGCACTGTCATCTGGGCTGGAGTGCGGTGGTGCGATCTTAGCTCGATGCAACCTCCGCCTCCCAGGGTAATGCGATTCCCCTGCCTCACCCACCTCCCCGCCCCCCGCCAAGTAGCTGGGATTTCAGGTGCCCACCACCACATTTGGCACCTTTTTTTTTTTTTTTTTTTAAGTCAAATTTTATTGTTTTATTTATGTGGTGTTTTTTGCAAGGCACTGTGGTATGGACTAGAAAACTTGGAATGACTCATGAAGAAACCGTGGAATGACACATGAAGCATGATAGGAAAGTCATTCTGAGGCAGAATGCTTTTCTGAATTTATTTCAACCAGGGTATCAAACATCAGGAATGAGTTCAAGTTAAAATTCACAGGAGAATGGAAACATCTTAAGGTCAGTCACTTCACATGCCCATCCTGATACTTTGAATAATCTGGAAAATTGCAGAGCCACAAACAATTAATGTATTGTAATGACAGCACCCCCTACCCTGCCTCTGCGCACACTACCTTCATTACACTTGCTTCTGATGGCCAAATATATGCATCCCTGGGTGGTAGGTCCATTCCTATAGTCACCTTGGTTTGTAGGGTGTTTGGTTTGCTCTCCTTCTACCACCATTCACTCCCTCCAGGTGCCACCCAGACTTGTTTCACAGGCCCTAAAGTTTTAAAGGATTTATGTCTTGCTGTGCCTTAACTATGACAGGTAGTATAATGAAAGTTTACATATGCTGCCTTTTTATGAGTATGCAGGGAGGTTTTTGATGTCTTGTCCTTTCTGGCCAAACAGAGGTCTGGACCAAAAGGTATTCCTGTCAGGGTACAGGGAAAGGAGGATGTGGCTTTCCTTTTGAAAGAAAAGGGTTCAGTCAGCCTAATTGTTCCTTGGAATGCTTCTGACTTTCCTTAAGAGTTTTAATTGGTATGTTTGCATGCAGCCTCTGGGTGTTATTTGAATTTCTACATTTGTGTGGGACCTCGCTATTATATTCACTAAGGTTTTCAGTTGGTTGGCCAGTAGGCAGCTCTGATCGGTGAGCTAGGCTGCTTTTGTTTCTGTGCTTAACTCACTAGCCAGGAAAGCTGGAAATGATCTTGAGTTTGTATTTGTAGTGATGGTAAATGTGAGCTGATGGTGGTAAACAAACTGAACACTCACTGAAGAGAGTGCCTGGAAGGATGTGTCAACTGTGAAGTTTTGAATGGAAGAGAGTGCTGTCTTAGAATAACTGGGTAGGAGCCAGACTTTAGCATGGATAAGTGGGCTTGTATATGCCAGGCTGGTGAATTTTCCAGGTTTACCTTTGCTGGTAGAGTTAATATGCCCTAGGTTCCACATGTGGAATAGAAGGTGTCTTTTGTCACTTTCTTAAACTGCTGGCTTGTGTTAAATGGTCTCACCTCTCCATAGCACCTTGAATAGTATTGGATCTGTAGTAGAAGCAAAAGTAATATTATCTGACACTTACTGCTTTGCCAAGCCCTTTATGTTCCTTTATCTCATAAATAGATGTACTAGTATGCAGTAATTATTCCCATCTTGCACCTCTGAAGTTTAAGGGGACAGTATCTGAACTTGGAGCTTTTTTGTAGGAGAGAGAGCCCTAGCTCTACTTAATATGTCTCTTTCCATACCTAGGGAGGTCAAAAGCAATGATAGAGACAAACTAGCAAACCAAGTCAGTCTTGAGAGCCCAAATATAGGGGATAGAGTGAAATATCTGTAGAGGAAATGCAGGAACTGATTAAAGAAAAAATAGTTGCCCCTGGAGTTCATTGATTCTGCATGTTTTGGAGGGTTGCTCTCATCTTCAGGGGTTTTTTTTCTGTCATCTGTCACTGTGCATTTGTCTTTGTCATTTGCACATGTTCCTAAAATTGGTCTGGAGACTTCAGAGGACTATGCTTAGTTTAAATGTGGAGCTTTTAGTATCTTTTAAATTTCCATAAGCTTTTTCTCACAACAAAGCTGAAAAAAACCCTACTTTGTCGCATCTGAAAAGTAACACTCTGGGTAGCCTGTGGTACGTAGGATGGGGATTGACAACCACAAATGGGTTGTGATTGTTTGAGATTACATAGTATACTATTTGAAGCTTCTGAAAATTGCTTCTGGAACATAGTAACGCTTGTTGTAACTGTTGGGCATATATATATACATGGTATGAGGCATTTTGAACAGCTCTTGCTGGAACATGTCATGAGCAGCACCAGAGTGGTAAGTGTTAAAAAGTAAACAAAAGCAAGTAGATAACGGGATGTGTCATTTAAAAATGAGATGAAGAGCAGCATTGTGTATGGAAAGCATGTAGCTGGCCAGGGCAGCTGTTTTTAACCTAACCTAGTCATAAAAGCATCATGTACTTAGCGGTGGTACAGTTAACTTAGTCCCTGGGGCTCTATGTAACACCGGGATGAGAACTGTCAGTCTGAAATATGTCCGAGGAAAAAATGATAGAGCAGTTGATTCTGTGTTACCACTCAGATACACAGACAGCAAGCTCTTAGCCTGGGATAAAGTACCAGAGCTTAGTTCAGCTGAGCACTCCTCCAGCAGCCCCCAGAAGGTTCTGAACCAGATTTCCTCTTGGCGAAGTTTCCCAGATGTCTAAATTCCTAATTCATTATGGCAGACCATCTGCTCTGTGACTGTGGTTAATGTAGTTTTTCCCAGGAGCACTCCCTCTCTGACTGAGGAAAATCGGTGAGATAAGTAATAGTTGGGTGACTGCCTTTGCGTTTACATATTAAATTGGTTTTTCTTTCTGTATGTATAGTACAAGTTGTGCAAAGTGAGGAAGATTACTATGGGGACAAAGGGAATCCCACACCTGGTGACTCATGATGCTCGAACAATCCGCTATCCAGATCCTGTCATCAAGGCGAATGATACTGTGCAGATTGATTTAGGGACTGGCAAGATAGTCAACTTTATCAAATTTGACACGGGTAAGTTTTGTTTGTTTTTTTCTTGTGTTATCTGGCACCTCCCTCCTTGTTTTTGTTTTTTGCTTTTTTTTCCCTATCTTTTCTATTTCTTCTATTTTTGTCTGTATACCCATTATGATTAGAGAGAAGTGAAACACATTTGGCTCTCCTTAAGAGAGAGTATATTGCCTTATGGTCTCTTGAGTTTGCAGTGGGATCTTGATGCTGAGTGGTGGTATGGAGTCCCTTTGGGCTACGTCCAGCAGCCTAGCCTCTTTCAAGAATGTAAGCTCTCTGTGTCCATTCAGTTTGTCACAAGAGGGGAACTTTGTTCCAAATGTGATAAACTTTAGGTGTGTTCCTTGAGGTGAAGTGCTGAAGTTGTCTAAATAATCTTAAATTGGTGATGATGAAAAGCTTTGTCTGCAGATTTGTATCTCCTCCCTGCTTCCCCGGCTCTGACTCCTGACGTTTACACCCAAGTGCTGCTTATACCTGATGTGCTAAGGAAGTAAAATATTTTGCCTGACTTGTTTTAACAGAAATTTCTAGAAATGTAGTAACACTGAAAGAGTAAGACAGAGACAACAAATAATGGGAATTTCTTTTGTGCCTACCTTCAGTGACTTTGCACTTTGTTCTGTTGCTTATATGCCCTCCATGTTTACCTGCCTATGGCATCCCCACAGTCCCCACTTAGACCCTGATTTAAGATGCAGCCAAAGTCTTCAGTTGCCTTGCTGTTTAAAGAGCTCACTGTCTGTCTTGAATTCAGTACTCTACAGCCTGGGATTGTCTTGATTGTTTCACCATTATGACTTTCTACTTGTGCTGCCTGCACTTCTGGTATTTACTGTTAACCTGGAAATTTTAGGCAGAATGTTTCTTAGCTGTCAAAGTTGAGAGGCCCTCTCATTAGGGGAAAACCTTAAGAGATGTGATAATAAATGGGTGTGTCATGCCTAAACCTGTTGTTTGATTTCAGTGTGAGCACAAAAGAGAGAACCAGACATCATGCATCTCCCAGTAGTAGCAGTGTACGCAGTACCATTCAGAAAGTATTCTTGTTAAAGAATCAAGACAAACTTGGATAAAGGAACAAAATAAAGCATGTATGTATTGGAAGACGCTTAAGACATCTGGCAATCATGTGCAGAGTTTATTAGCTTTTCAAGAGGTTTGCCAGAATATTTCAGGTTTAGATAATTTGGTAACTGGCCATTATTTGTTTCCAAGTGATCCAGCACAGGACTGTGTGGGTGAGATGAATCAAGGCTGGCCATGAGTTTAAACATGTTTTGAAGCTGGAGAGTGGGTAGGTAGGAGCCTATTGTTCTTGTCTTTAAACTTTTCAAAGATTTGAAAATGATTTTTTAGATGGACGTGGACTTATTACCAATTAAATGAAATGTCATTTCTCATTTATTAAATCAGATTCCCAGTTAAAATTCAACAGATTTTTTTTTTTCCTCCCTCACCTAACTTTTCTGTTTTGTTTTGTTTTGTTTTGAGAATGGAGACTTGCTCTCTTGCCCAGGCTAGTGTGCAAAATGGTGCAGTTTCGGCTTATTGCAGCCTCTGCTTCCCAGTTCAGATGATTCTCCTGCCTTAACCTCCCAAGTAGAGGTGGGGTTTCACCATGTTGGTCACGCTGGTCTTGAACCGCAAGTGATCCACCCACCTTGGCTTCTCAAAGTGCTGGGATTACAAGCATGAGCCAATGCATCTGGCCCTAGCTTTGTTTATTTGAAATATATATGCCTTTGTGTTATACAGAAATGCTTGGTATTATTAATTAGTTTGCTTATTTGCTTATTAGTTTACTTACTTTACTCTTGGGAGTTTACATAACATAATCCCAGAATTACAAAGCCAAAATTCTTGATAAGAGATCCACTGAGTGAGGGCAAAAGTTTCTTCGTAGTTCTTGGTTTGTTTGCTTTTAAATGATTAAAGGATTTTTAATTGTGCTTTTGAAAAGAGGTTAGTTCATACATTTACATCTTAACCATTTTTATGTGTATGGTTCATTAGTGTTGTTAACTATATTCACATTGTTGTGTGGCAGATCTCCAAACTCCTTCATCTTGTAAAACTGCAACTATGTGCTTTAAACAACTCTGCCACTTCCTTCATTCTGCAGCCTCTGACAAACACCGTCCTACTCTCTGCTTCTGTGAATTTTACTTCTTTGGGTGTGTCTTACTAAGTTTATATCATGGTGTTTGTCCTATTTTGACTAGTTTACTTTGCTTGACGTAATGTCCTCAGGGTGCATTCATGTTATAGCATGTGACAGTATTTCCTTCCTCTTTCTTTCTTTTTTTGAGCTTAGAGTTTTGCTTTTGTTGCCTAGGCAGGAGTGCAAAAGCACTATCATGGCTCGAAAACACTCAACACATGTATAATAGGAGAAAGTGATCCAAACATAATCAAAGCCATGTATTATATAATATAGTCATTGGAGATAACGGCATAGTTTTTGTCTTTCATTTTTCATTCTGTTGATGTAACATAGATTTTGTATGTTTCATTATTCCTTGCATTCCAGGAATAAATTCTACTTGATTGTGTAGATCCTTTTTTGTGTATAATCCTTTTGATGTGCTGATGTGATTTGCCAGCAGTTTGAGCAGAATTTTTCCTTTATATTTATTAGGGATAGTGGCATGTAGTTTTCATTCCTGGTGGTGTCTTTGTATAAGTTTTATATCAGGGTGATGCTGGCCTCACAGAATGAGCTTGAAAGGGTTCCCTCCTTCACAGTCTTTTCAGAAAGATTGGTGGTAATTATTTTAATTTCCTCGGGTCCTGGGCTTTTCTCTGTTGAGAGGTTTTTGGTTACTGACTCAAACTCCAGACCTACTTACAGATATGTTCAGACTTTATTTATTTATTTATTTTTGTTTATTTATTTAGAGGTAGTCTCACTCTGTTGCCCAGGCTGGAGTTTAGTCATGCGAACTCTGCTCACTGCAACTTCCCCCTCCCAGGTTCAAGTGATTGTTCTGCTTCAGCTTCCTGAGTAGCCACCATTAGAGGGATGTGCCACCATGCCTGGCTGTTTTTTGAATTTTTAGTAGTGATGGGGTTTCACCATCTTGGCCAGGTGGGTGTTGAACTCCTGACCTCAGATGATCCACCTACCACACCACAGCCTCCCAAAGTGCTCAGATTACAAGTGTGAGCCACCGTGCCCAGCCTCAGTTTTTTTTAGTTTGTTCATGAGTCAGTCTTGGATCACCATTTATTTGTACGAGTTTATCCGTTTCTTCTAGGGTTCTCCAGTTTGTTGGCATATTCACAGTATTCTCATGATGCTTTTATTTCTGTGGCATTGGTTACAATATTTACTCTTTCATTTCTGATTTTCATTGTTTTGAATCTTTTTTTTTTAATCTGGCTAAAGTTTTTCACAGTTCTTGTTTCCATGCTTTTGGTTTTTTTGAGATAGGGTCTATGTCACTCAGGCTGTAGTGCAGTGATGTGATTACTGCTTTCTGCAGCTTCAACATCCCTGGGCTTGGATGAATCTCCTGCCTCACTGTCCTGAGTATCTGGGATCACAGACACACAACACCACACCTGGCTAATTTTTCTTTCTTTCTTTCTTTCTTTCTTTCTTTCTTTCTTTCTTTCTTTCTTTCTTTCTTTCTTTTTTTTTTTTTGTAGAGATGGGGTTTTGCCATGTTGCTTAGGCTGATCTCGGACTCCTAGACTCAAGTGATCACACCTACCTCTGCCTACAGAAGTAGAGTTACCACGTCCAGCTTTGGTTTTGTCAATTTTGTTTTTTGATTTTTTTTTTTTAATCAACCCTTAGGTTTTTTTTCTTACTGTTTTTTCTCGTGTCTGCTCCAGTCTCTCTTTTTTTTTTTTTTTTTTTTTTTTTTTTGTACTTTAGGTACTGGGGTACATGTGCAGATCATGCAGAATTGTTGCAGAGTTACATACATGGCAATGTGGTTTGTTGCCTCCATCACCCCGTCACCTATTATCTGGCATTTCTCTCCATGTTATCTGTCCCCAACCTCCCCAACCCCAGCTGTCCCTCCTCTGCCTCCCACTACCACAACAGACGCCAGAGTGTGATGCTCCCCTGCCTATGTCCATGTGTTCTCATTGTCAAACACCTACCTATAAGTGAGAACAGACACTATTTGATTTTCTGTTCTTGTGTCAGTTTGCTGAGAATGATGTGGTTTCCAGAGTCATCCATGTCCCTCCAGAGGACACGAACTCATCGTTTTTTATGGCTGCATAGTATTCTATGGTGTATATGCGCCACATTTTCTTTGTCTAATCTATCATCCGTGGACATTTGGGGTGGTACCAAGTGTTTGCTATTGTGAATAGTGCCTCATTGAACAAATGGGTGCATGTGTCTTTATAATAGAACAATATATAATCCTTTGGGTATATACCCAGTAATGGGATTGCTAAGTCAAATAGAATTTCTATTTTTGGGTCCTTGAGGAAGCACCACACTGTCTTCCACAACAGTTAAACTAATGTTCACTCCGACCAACAGTGTAAAAGTGTTCCTATTTCTCCACATCCTCTTCAGCATATGTTGTCTCCAGATTTTTTAGTGATTGCCATTCTAACCAGCTTGAGATGATATCTCAGTGTGGTTTTGATTTGCATCTCTCTAATGACCAGTGATGATTAGTGTCTTCTCGTATGTTTGTTGGCCTCATATATGTCTTCTTTTGAAAAGTGTCTGTTCATATCCTTCATCCACTTTTGAATGGGCTTGTCTTTTCTTGTAAATCTGTTTCAGGTCTTTGTAGATTCTGGATATTAGCCCTTTGTCAGATGAGTAGATGGCAAAAATTTTTTCCCTTCCTATTATTTGCCAGTTTACTCTAATGATTTTTTCATTTGCTCTGCAGAAGCTGTGGAGTTTGATTAGGTCCCATTTGTTGCCAATGCTTTTGGTGTTTTAGTCATGAAGTCATTGCCTGTGCCTATGTCCTGAGTGGTTTTGCCTACATTTTTATGGTGTTAGATCTTATGTTTAAGTCTTTAGTCTATCTGGATTTAATTTTAGTGTAAGGTGTCAGGAAAGGGTCCAGTTTCTGCTTTTCTGTGCATGGCTAGCCAGTTTTCCCAACACCATTTATTAAACAGGGAATCCTTTCCCCATTGCTTGTTTTTGTCCGGTTTGTCAAAGATCAGATGGTATAGATGCGTGGTGTTGCCTCTGAGGCCTCTGTTCTGTGCCATTGGTCTATATCTCTGTTTCCGTACCAGTACCATGCTCTTTTGATTACTGTAGCCTTGTAGTATAGTTAGAAGTCAGGTAGCATGATGCCTTTGGCTTTGTTCTTTTTGCTTAGGATTGTCTTGGCTATGTAGGCTCTCTTTTGGTTCCATAGGAAGTTTAAGGTGTTTTTTTCCAGTTCTGTGAAGAAGGTCATTGGTAGCTTGATGGGGGAGTAGCATTGACTCTGTAAATTACTTTGTGCGGTATGGCCATTTTCACAATATTGATTCTTCCTACCCATGAGCATGGAATGTTTCTCCATCTGTTGGCATCCTCTTTCCTTTCCTTTAGCACTGGTTTGTAGTTCTCCTTGAAGAGGTCCTTTACATCTTTTGTTGTATTCCCAGGTATTTTATTCTCTTTGTAGGAATTGTGAATCAGAGTTTGCTCATTATTTGGCTCTCTGTTAGTCTGTTATTGGTGTATAGGAATGCTTGTGATACCTGCACATTGAGTTTTGTATCCTGAGACTTTCCTGAAGTTGCTTCTCAATCTGAGATTTTTGGGCTGAGACAATGGGGTCTTCTAAATATACAGTCATATCATCTTCAATAGAGACTATTTGACTTCCTCCTTTCCTAATTGAATATGCTTTATTTTTATATCTTGCCTGATTGCTCTGACTAGAACTTACATACTATATTGAATAGCAGTGGTGAGACAGGACATCCTTGTCTAGTGCCAGATTTCAAAGGGAATGCTTCCAGTTTTTGCCCATTCAGTGTGGTATTGGCTGTAGATTTGTCATAAATAGCTTTTATTATTTTGAGCTATGTTCCTTCAATACCTAGTTGATTGATAGTTTTTAGCATAAAGAGCTGTTGAATTTTGTCGAGTGCTTCTCTGTATCTATTGAGATAATCATGTGGTTTTTGTTTTTGGTTCTGTTTATGTGGTGAATTACATTCCTAGATTTGTATATGTTGAACCAGCCTTGCATCTCCAGGATGAAGCCTACTTGATCATGATGGATAAGCTCTTTGATGTGCTGTTGCAGTCGGTTTGCCAGTATTTTATTGAAGATTTTTGCATGGATGTTCATCATGGATATTGGCCTGAAGTTTTCTTTTCTTGTTGAGTCTCTGCTGGGTTTTGGTATCAGGAAGATGTTGGTCTCACAAAATGATTTGGAAAGGATTCCCTCTTTTTTCCCTTTTTTGTATTGTTTGGAATCATTTCAGAAGGAATGAAACCAGCTCCTCTTTGTACATCTGATAGAATTTGCCTGTGAACCTGTCTGGACCTGGACTTTTTTTGGTTGGTAGGCTATTGCTGCCTCAACTTTAGCCCTTGTTATTGGTCTGTTCAAGGTTTCAACTGCTTCCGGGTTTAGGCTTGGGAGGATGCAAGTGTTCCTGAACTTAACCATTTTCTTCCAGGTTTACTGGTTTATGTGCACAGAGTTATTTGTAGTAAACTCTGATGGTAGTTTGTATTTTTTGGAGTCAGTGGTGATATCCACTTTGTCATTTTTTATTGCATCTATTCAGTTCTTGTCTCTTCTTTTTTATTAATCTGGGTAGCCATCTATTTTGTTGATCTTTTCAAAAAACTAGCTGCTGGATTTATTTATTTATCTATCTATCTATTTATTTATTTATTTTGAAGGGTTTTTTTATGTCTCTGGCTCCATCAGTTTTGCTCTGATCTTAGTTTATTGTTTTCAGCTAGCTTTTGGTTTTTTTTTTTATCTTTTTCGTCTAGCTCTTTCAAGTTTGACAGTAGAGTGTTGATTTTAGAGCTTTCCTCACTTCTCATGTGGGTATTTATTGCTATGTATTTTTCTCTAGACACTACTTTAAATGTGTCCCAGAGATTCTGGTATGTTGTGTCTTTGTTCTTGTTGGTTTCAGAGAACATTATTTCATTGTTTATCCAGTCCACATTCAGGAACCAGTTGTTCAGTTTTCATGAAGTTGTGCAGTTCTGAGTTAGTTTTTTAATCCTGAGTTCTATTTTGATTGCACTGTGGTCTGAGAGACTGGTTGTTAGGATTTTCGTTCTTTTGCATTTGCTGGGGGGTGATTTACTTCCAATTATTTGGTCCGTTTTAGAGTAGGTGCGATGTGGTGCTGAGAAGAATATGTAATTCTGTGGATTTGGGATGGAGAGTTCTGTAAATGTCTAGTAGGTTTGCTTGGTCCAGGTCTGAGTTAAAGTTCTGGATATCCTTGTTAATTTCTGTCTCATTGATCTATCTCATATTGACAGGGGAGTGTTAAAGTCTTCCACTATTATTTTGTCGTAGTCATAAGTCTCTTTGTAGATTGTTAAGGACTTGCTTTATGTATCTGGGTTCTCCTATATTGGTTGCATATATATTTAGGATAGTTTAGCTCTTCTTCTTGCATTGATCCTTTTACCATTATATAATGTCTTCTTTGCCTCGTTTGATCTTTGCTGGTTTAAAGTCCATTATGTCAGAGGCTAGGATTGCAACTCCTGCTTTTTGCTTTTTTTTTTTTTTGCTCTCCTTTTGCCTGATAAATCTTCCCCCATCCCTTAATTTTTAGCCTGTGTGTGCCCTTGGACATGAGGTGGGTTTCCTGAATATAGCACACTTGACTTTTTATCCAGTTTACCAGTTTTCTCATTGGGGCATTTAGCCCATTTACATTTAGGGTTAATATTGTTATGTGTGAATTTGATCCTACCATTTTGATGCTAACTGGATGTTTTGCCCAGTAGCTGAAATAGTTCCTTCATTGTGTTGATGGTTTTACCATTTGGGACATTTTTGGAGTGGCTGGTGCTGGTTGGTTATTCCTTTCTTTGTTTAGTGCTTCTTTCAGGAGCTCTTGTAAGGCAGGCCCAGTGGTGATGAAACCTCTCAGCAATTGCTTGTCTGTAAAGGATTTTATTTCTCCTTAGTTTATGAAGCTTAGTTTGACTGAATATGAAATTCTGGGTTTAAAGTTCTTTTCTTTAAGGATGTTGAATATTGGCTCCCACTCTATTCTGGCTTGTAGGGTTTCTGCCGTGAGAGATCCGCTGAGTCTGATGGGCTTCCCTTGGTGGGTTACTGGACATTTCTCCCTGACGGCCCTTAGGATTTTTTCCTCATTTCAACCCTGGTGAATCTGATAATTATATGCCTTGGGGTTGCTCTTCTTAAGGAGTATTTTTGTGGTGTTCTCTCTATTTCCTGGACTTGAATATTGGCCTGCCTTGCTAGGTTGGGGAAGTTCTCCTGGATAATATCCTGAAGAGTGTTTTCCAGCTGGGATTCATTTTCTCTGTCACATTCAGGTACAGCAATCAAATGTAGAATAGGTCTTTTCACATAATCCCATATTTCTTGGAGGCCTTATTCATTTCTTTTCGCTACTTTTTCTCTAATCTTGACTTCCCACTTTATTTCATTGGGTTGATCTTCAACCTCTGATATCCTTTCTTCTGCTTGGTCAGTTCGGTTATTGAAACTTGTGTATGCTTCACGCAGTTCTCCAGTTTTTCAGCTCCATCAAGTCGTTTATATTGTCTAAGCTGTTTATTCTTGTTAGCATTTCATCAAACCTCAAGGTTTTTAGTTTCTTTGCATTGGGTTAGCACGTGCTCTTTTAGGACTAAGAAGTTTGTTAATACCCACCTTGTGAAGCCTGTTTCTGTAAATTTAACAGACTCATTCTCCATCCAGCTTTGTTCCCTTGCTGGTGAGGTGTTGTGTGATCTCTTGGTGGAGGAGAGGCATTCTTGTTTTTGGTGTTTTCATCCTTTTTGCACTGGTTTCTTCCATCTTTGTGGCTTTATCTACCTGTGGTCTTCGTAGTTAATAACTTTCAGATTGGGTCTCTGAGTGGATGTCCTTTTTGTTGATGTTGAAGCTATTTCTTTCTGTTTCTTAGTTTTCCTTCTAACAGGCAGGCCCCTCTGCTTTAGGACTGCTGGAGGTCCACTCTAAACCCTGTTTGCCTGGGGATTACCCGCAGGGGCTGCAGAACAGTAAGGGTTGCTGCTGGCTTCTGTTTACTTTGTCCCAGAAGGGTACCTGCCAGATGTCAAGCTTTGGGTATATGGGGGTCGGGGAGCTGCTTGAGGAGACAGTCTGTCCAGTATAGGAGCTCAGGTGCTATGCTGAGAGCTTCGTTGTTATGTGCAGAGCTGCTGGGCAGGTACATTTAAGTCTGCTGCAGTGGAACTTATAACTGCCTCTTTTCCCAAGTGCTCTGTCCTAGGAAGGTCAGGCTTTATTTGTAAGTCCCTGACTTGCTGCTGCCTCTTTTCATAGGTTTCTTGATGCCTTGCTCAGCAGATAGTCTAGTCACAGTCTGCCAGCGGAGGCATTGCTGAGCTGTCGCTGGCTCTGTCCAGCTACTGTGTGAAGTTCCTTGAGGTATTGTTTATAGAGGTACAGTTAGAACTGCCTTGATATTGGCTAATGCCCTTCCTCACACGAGCTGGACCCTCCCAGATCCAGCTGTGCTTGCCTCAAAACTCTCAATCCAGAGCGTTTCAGTTTGCTTGTTTTGTGGGGGTAGTACTGTCTGAGCCATATCACCTGGCTTCCTGTCTCAAGCCCCCTCCCTTTCAGTTGAATGGGCAGCTCTGTCTCCCAGGCATTGCAGGCACCAGTTGGAACAGCTGCCCAGATTAGTGTGGGTTTCTGTGTGCTGACCTGAGGCACTGGTTGAAACAGCTGTGCTGGAAATCTCCTGGTCTGTGGGCAGTGAAAACTCGTTTGGAGATGTGGCGATCACTTCCCCTCTGTGTTGTTCTTGCTGGGAACTGCACTCCACAGCTGTTCCTATTTGGCCATCTTGGATTTTCTGCCCTTCTCTCCCTCCCTCGCTCCCTCCCTTCCTTTTTTTCTTTCTTTTTTTTTTTTTGTTTTGAGATTGAGTTTTGCTCTGTCACCCAGGATGCAGTGTGGTAGCATAGGCCCTGCTCACTGCAACCTGCTGCCTCCCAGGTTCAAGCTATTCTCCTGCCTCAGTCTCCCAAAGAGTTACGATTACAGGCACTACCACCACACCCAGCTGTTTGTGTTTTTAGTAGAGATGAGGTTCACCATGTTGGCTAGCCTGGTCTCAAACTCCTGACCTCGTGATCTGCCCACCTTGGCCTCCCAAAGTGCTGGGATTACAGCCGTGAGCCACCGCGCCCGGCCTGCTCCACTCTATTTAATTTTCTTCCTTCTGCTAAAGTTGGGTTTATTCTGTTCATTTCTAGTTCTTTGTGAAGTAGTTAGGTTGTTGATTTGAGGTCTTTCTTCTTTTGTAAGATTAGCGTTTTTGAGCTGCCTTGTCTTGTGTGAAAGTTTTTGACTTACATATTTTGTTTGACCCAAGTTCAGTTAGCCCTTTTCTCTTTTGGTTACCATTTACCTGGAACATCAGCTTTAACCCTCCACTTTCAGCCTATGTGTGTCCTTAAATCTGAAACTGGTCTCAGTTTAATCTTTTGTAGAGACAAAAATAAAACAGTGTTTTGAATTCTTTCCCATTTTACTTTATGTGTCTTCCATGGTTCTGTTTTTTTTTTTTTTGTTTTTTTTTTTTTGTTTTTTGAGATAGAGTCTTGCTCTGTTGCCTGAGCTGGAGTGCAGTGGCCCAATCTTGGCTCATTACAACCTCAACCTCCTAGGTAGCTGGGATTACAGGTGTACACCACCATGCCTAGTTGTGATCCATTGCAGTAGGAAATTACGTTTTCATGTACTGCTTTGTCCCTAACCTTCCTGTCACCTCAATTTCTAGGACTTGCATTTAACTTGCATTAGAGCTTCTCACAGTAGACCCCACTCATCCAGTCTTCTCTGTTTTTTATCCTTGTGTGCATCATGAACAGTTCTTTCCAGCACTTTCTGTTTTTCTGATTTTCTTTTCAATCAAGTGTAGACATGTCTCTTTAAACCCATTCCTGCCAGGTGGGGTGGCTTACACCTGTAATCCCAGCACTTTGGGAGGCTGAGGCACGTGGATCACCTAAGGTCAGGAGTTGAAGACCAGCCTGGTCAACATGGTGAAACCCCATCTCTACTAAATATACGAAGAGTAGCTGGGCGTGGTGGCACATGCCTGTAATCTGTTACTTGGGAGGGCAAGGCAGGAGAATCAGTTGAATCCAAGAGGTGGAGGATTCAGTGAACCAAGACTGAGCCATTGTGCTTCAACTTAGGCAACAAGAAGGAAACTTGTTTGCCTCCCTACACCCCCCAAAAAATTCATTTCATTGTTAATTTTGCTAAGTACATTTTTCATTATTTGATTGATTTTTTTTTTTAATCCAGCAGGTCACTTTGCAAAGGTGGGCTTCTTGTTGATTTACATTAGTTTTGCTCTGTTTTGTTTTTGCTTTTATCCATGTAGACCCTTTCAAGGCAGTAGTATTGCATTCAGTTAGATGCTATGTTGAAGGTGGTCTTCCTGATCATGGAGTCTGAGTTGCTTCCATGCCAGACAGTACATGTAAAGTACTATTAGTAAGATCAGTATATGGTAAAGATGATTCTGCCTGGCCTTCTCAGGAGGTGTACATTTAGCCAGACTGTGAATTACAGGTTTTAAGTTATTCGGAACACATGATTGTTTTGGGCTCATGTGTTTGTGAGGTTTTTGCCTTAAGGGTCCAGCTGAGAGTGGGAAGCATCTCCTGTTAGAGTGTTCACCCAGAGACTGAACCCGAGACTTTAATTTCTATTCCATTATCTCTGAGAGGCCATCAAAAAGAGAGCCTCACAACAAAAGTCAACATTAGATTCCACTCAGTCTATTTTCCTGAGGTCTCTGAAAAGAATAGAGCTGACACATTCAGGAATTATAAAATAGTGATTCTTGTGAAGGGTCTCCGCTTTCAACCTACATTTACTAATGTGCAGTAGTATGGGTATCATTCTAAATGTCAGGGGCTTTTTATTGGAACTTAACACACTTTGAAAGAATCAGTGTTTTCATCAAATTACAGCCTTTCTGCACTTTTAGAAGCAGTGACAAACAAGTGAGTTGAAGGAAGTGTGTTACTAACAATTTGAATTTTACCATGAATAACTTAGCTTTGTTTTTTCCCTGTGCATACTATGTCCATAGTGTTCCCACATAAGGACTGTGGAAAATGAAGTAAAAAACCGTTATACATCTTTTAATTGCCATAAGCTTTGCAAGGCATTTCTGCTACTCTTGCCCCCACAGGTACAGATTTTCTTTTACAGGAGGCTGTGCTCTTGCCCCCACAGGTACAGATTTTCTTTTACAGGAGGCTGTGTATTTGTCTTGAGCAAAAAACATAAAGTTTTCATTGACATTTTGTCTTAACCCTTTTTTCAGGATCATCTTCTGCTTGCCAGCTAGATCAAGCCCTTTATTTTGTTTTTATCCAGATCTTCCTTAAGTCTGCACTGAAGTGTAGTATACAAAATTTTTTTGTAGCTGAGGGTGCTGGGTGATGCTCACTTAACTGTTTCCACGATAGTTGCCACCAGGAAGCTAAGGGATTGGCCAAGTACACTGACCCAAGAAACAGAATCTTGCCCCATTTATGTGATTTTTCTTATCTTTCAGATAGGGAGCTATGGGTATTTTCTTGTTACTTACCTGAACATTAGTGTCATCCATACCATCTGCAATACATGTAATACCAGAACTTACACAAAAAAATTACTTTCAAATCATTTTGTTGACTTTCAGTGTGCTTGCTAATGCCTTTTCATTCCTGTGTCCTCCTACCATGTCAATACACATATATCCAGCTGGCCCTGGATTTCTGTTAAAAATCTGTGTTTAGGATCAACTAATATATTTGTGGTAGAGAGGGTCAAACTGCAGAAATCTATTTGATTGTTGTCATAATGAGCAATTTTTACCTTAAAAATAATTGTAATTAGGCCAGGCGCAGAAGCTCACACCTTTAATCCCAGCACTTTGGGAGGATAAGGCAGGCATATCACAAGGTCAGGAGTTTGATACTAGCCTGGCCATGTAGTGAAACTGTGAAACCCCACCTCTACTAAAAATACAAAAAATTAGTGGAGTGTGGTGGTGCATGACTCTAATTACAGCTGCTCGGGAGGCTAAGGCAGGAGAATTGCTTGAACCTAGGAAGTGGAGGTTGCAGAGAGCAGAGATTGTGCTGCATCCTGGGTGACAGAGTGAGATTCTGTTGCAAAAAAAAATAAAAAAAGAATAATTGTAATTTTCTTGAATCCTAGAGCCTAATCTTTAAGACCCTCAGATTGAGTTGGTTGCCTCTCTTTCCCATCAGTTTTTGAGATATTAATAAGTGTAATATGTTTGTGCCCTTGCCTTATAGGTGACAATTTCAACTCTTTTAGGCTAGGTTACAAGTTTGTATTTTGTTTTTTTGGCTTTAAGAGAGGGCTTTATTCTCTGGCTTTGGTGGTGTGTATTCACATAAAAAAGAGGACTTGTGGCTGAGTCTTTATTTGAGGGAAAGTTTTTCTTAAAACATGCTATTTCTGTGATAGGTAAAACTTCTTAACAAGGTGGCCTGTTCCCTATATAATATGCTTATATGAGACGGTTATGTGGCACAAAAGTAACACTAGATATCTGTAACAATGGTATTCTTTGAGGGGCCCCCGACAGCCCTTGGAGCATTGGAAGATTCCTCAATGCTAGCTGTCTAGTTAAAGGCCTTTTGTTATTGTCTAGTGTCTCTCTGATAGCCTAAATTTCTCCATTTCTCCCTCCCTCTTGGCTATTCCACCTACCCAATGCTCTTCCATGCCATACTTGTCCACCCCAAAATTATTATTTATTCAACCTTTGACAAATTATTGTTGGACAGGCAGTGCACAGTAAGCTTATGATTTGAAAAATCCTTAGGGGCTTGCCTTACAATGCTGCTTTCATCTAATTCACAAAAAGTGTTTTCATAGCAACATGTTCTTGAAAGTACAATTTTGGAATGACACTTCATCTTTGTCCTGGTAAGCCCATCTGTGTTAATTGGTTTTAAAGGCAGCAGACTTCCTTCTTGTTTTAAAATGCCTCCGCTCCTGTTTATTTTCCTTTTCCTCTAGGCAATATGTGTATGGTGATTGGTGGAGCCAACCTCGGTCGTATTGGTGTGATCACCAGCAAGGAAAGACATCCTGGTTCTTTTGATGTGGTGCATGTGAAGGATGCCCATGGTATCAGCTTTGCCACAAGGATTTCCAACATTTTTGTCATTGGCAGTGTAAGATTTCAACTCTCTTTACTCCTTTTTAAGAAAACTCACCCTAGAAAGCGTAAAAACCTGCATCAATTACTGATGTTCGTCTGTTGTTCTTTTCTTCTTCCTGTGTTAAGATTCACAGAATGCAGCAAGCTCTCTCTTTAGTCCTGAAACAGAAACAAGATTAGATCTAGAGCCTTGAGCCTGCCTCTTGAGGTAGTCTGCATGTGCGATGCCAGCACTGTCATGCAACAAATTAAGTTAAACACAGCCTTGCAAATTTTGCAGGGTTATACCACTGATATGGGCTAAATTAAGGTCACTGGCTCCAATCTGGTTGTGCCGTGTCCCCTTACTTTTGTAAGTGAGTCTGCTAACCCCTCAGAGACTCCATCGTATACCTCATCAATGAACATGGAGTTGTATAATCAGTCCATTTCTCTTCTCAGTACTGAATTATAACACCTCAATTTATACCTTTGAAATGAGGTCATCAGGGGAGTGAGTAAATACATGTTTAAGCTTAAGGTTCTGTAAAGCGAATGAAGGGGAGCTGACAGTTCTACACTTCAAAACGGAGAACCTGAAATTAGTGGCCTTTCCTTTAAAGATGCCATGAAAAACTTGTTGGCTGGTTGCCTCACATAAAATAGAAGCAGAAGATCTGTATTTAGCAGCTCAACAGTGGGGAGTAGGAAGGACTGAGAGGCAGATAACCTCTCAGGAAACATGTAGAAGGAAAATTTTAGTTTGTTTTAAATTTTATTTGGTGGTTTTCTTTGTATTAGCTGCCTGTTGATGTAAAGGAAGGTACAAGGTAAGTGTGTTTTGGTGGGATGTTTTTCTCTTCTCCCTTTTTTTCTGTACTTATTTTATCTCCTTTCCAATTGCAGGGCAATAAACCTTGGATTTCCCTGCCCAGGGGAAGGGGCATCCGACTTACTGCTGCTGAAGAGAGAGGCAAGAGACTGGCTACCAGACAGAGCAGTGGCTAAATTGCAGTAGCAGCATATCTTTTTTTTTATTTTATTTTGCACAAATAAGCGGTAAATTCTTGTTTCCTAATGTATTTTTTTCCTTGTTGTAGTTAATTGTTGGGTTTGAATTTTGCTCATGACTTTGGCACAAATAAACAGTGAGTTCTCTTTTCTTTTCCCCACAAATAGTGAATTATTGTTTCCTAATGTGTGTTTTCCCCCTTGTGGTTAATGGGGTTTGGATTTTGCTTATGATTTTGGCACTATCTTAAGATCTGTAGGAATACAACCTGTACTTCCTCTGACCCTCCAGTAAATAAACATTTGCTTCCCTCATACATGTTATGCACACCATCTCTGTGGGCACAATGATGGAGTAGCATCACATAATCAAGTACAAACAGCATGTGATACTTCCGGTTGCCTCTGAGAATGGACATTAGTTGAAATCATAGAGGACACAAGTGTTTCTGTTAATTTGGGGTTTAAGTTTTCCTGCTTTACCAGGATTGTGCTTCTTTTTAATTTTTCCCCCTCCTCTCCTCTTCCTTTGCTTATAGAACTTATCTCACAGTTCTTTAGGTCAGAAGTCCAGACTATCTCTCAGACTGCATTTTTTGTGTGCGGAAGCTATAGGAGAGGGCCTTAGTTTCTTTGCTTGTTCACATTGTCTGGGGGAAGGTATTAGCTTCTTTGCTTGTCCACATTATTGGCAGAAATTAAGATCCTTGTGGCTGTAGGACTGAGGCCTGTTTCCTTGCTGACTGGCAGCTGAGAGCTGTTCTCAGCTTCTGGAAGCTGTATGTATTCTTTGCCTAGAAGTCCCATTTCTTTAACTTACTTAAACCCAGAGGTGGCAGATCAAGTTCTTTGCATACACCAAGTTTTTGGTCTGTCTTTGACCTGGTCAAGAATGGTTCTCCACATAAAGGCCCATTGAGATAATCTCTTTTTCTCACAGACTGTCACTTTAATGTCTTATTTACAGGATCTTTAGGTAGTGCTTTTCTTACCAGAAACCATTATGGGTGAGTTTTGCTTGGCCCACTGGGCTTGTTCTGCCCACTTGGCATGGCAGGCTGTGCTTGGCTTATGCTACCAGCCTGGATTCCACACCTGTGATGGGCCAATCGGGCATGGAGCAGTGAGGGGCATGTGAGCAAGCATGCAGTTTGACCACTGTGCAGTCACACACACTGGCTGCTGCCACAGGGCAGGCAGCTCCAGCTGCACAGCAGCAGCTTCTGCAGTTTTCTCCGGGAAACACAGTAGCACCCAGAAGCTTGGAGATGCCAGGAACTACAGGCCTCAAATGGGGGTTCACAATCCTAGCTCAGGGAGCTTTGAGGTCTTGGCTTCCTAAAATACTGTAGGTTTTCCTTCCTTACTGTCTGCAATGTGGCGAGCAAGGGAAATGTATCAGTTCTTTTTGTGTTATGGCTTTTTCAGCCTTGACATTTGATGGGTCCTGAGTTACCCTGCGTCCAGGAAGAATGAGGTATGTGGACAGGTAGAGGGTGAGCAAGACAAAGAGCTTTATTGAGCAACAGAACAACTGGGACAGCAGAGAGGTGATAAGGAGGTGGGGTAGCTCCTCTCCTTAGCGAAGACTGGAGCATGCTTTGGGAGCCAGTAGACGTCAGTGGAAGCAGACACCCCTGAGCCTGGGGGGAAGGATGATTCCTTCCCTGACACCCAAGTTTGCAGAGTGCAGAGTTGGTGTCTGGGGCAGGGGTGATGTCCAGCAAGTTTTTCTCTGGCCCCAGTGCTCCCCTCTGGCAGGCTGTCAATCCTGGAGGGGATTGAAGATGTAGGGGGGACAGAGTGCCTCTAGGGTTGGGTCAGTGTTGCTTGATGGTCATGTCATGGATCCTGGAGACATAGCCCTAGGAGGCCCTGGCAGAGCCAGGCATACATCTGTGTACATCCGTGATAATCATAATTTTTTTTTGTATTTTTTGAGATGAGTCCCACTTTCACCCAGGTTGGAATGCAATAGTGCAGTCTTGGCTCATGCAACCACCCCCTCCTGGGTTCAAGTCATTATTTTGCCTCTCAGCCTCCCAGGTAACTGGGACTACAGACACAAATTACCATGCTCAGGTTATTTTTGTATTTTTAGTACACAGAAATTGGCTGGTCGGGTCTCAAACTCTTGACCTCAAGTGATCCACCCACCTCTGCCTCCCAAAGTGCTGGGATTACAGGTAGGAGCCATTGTGCCCTGCTGATAATCAAAATTTCAACTCAAGTGCAGTAAAAATAGTACGCTGGAAAGAAGTAGGATAAAAATTCTCTTAGTACTGTTTCTATTGTAGTCTCATAGGCACTTCTATTTCAACATACCATTATCTCATGACAGACAAATCCAAAAGTGAACATGTTGATCAGAAGTGTTCTCTCTTCCCAGTCCTTCCTCCCTGTGGTAAGGACATCCCTTTGCTCATCGCACTTAAGAATCTAAGTTTATTGTTACCTTATCCCTCACATGTCCCTTGAAACCTTTCTGTAAGTGGGTGTACTTTAAATCTTTTGAGTTTGGTTTTCCTGTACTTCACTAGCTTGTGAGCCCAAAGAGCCACGCTATCAACCCAAGACCTGTTTCTGAGTCTTTTTCAGGTTTATTCTGGGGCTTGCCCTCAAAAAATACTGCTGCTTCATTGTGTTATAGTGAACCCCAAGTTTCTCTTCAAAGAATGAGCATGTTAGGATGTTCAGCTCTTTTATTCTCTAATTCTCCATTTTAAAATGTAACTTCTTTGTAATTTAATAAACAACTTTCTCCACTGGTTCTAAAAACCTTAGGTTTTAAGGGGATATTGAAGGCTATCCAGTTAATTTCCCAAACCCAAACCCCATCCACTAAACAACAGCTTCTCTTCTTCCTAGGCATTATAGGATACTTTACATCTGGATACCAGGTTTTGCCCCCCTAACCAAACCACTTTATGAACTTACAAAAAGAAACTTAACTGACCCCATAGAACAAAAATCTTTCCATTATCCTTCCTTCTGTTCTCTAAAAATGGCCTTGGAGACTGCTCGTGCTTTAGCACTCCGGAACTCCTCAACTCTTCTTTCTACAAGGCAGAAATAAATGGCTGTGCCATCAGAATTCCATGGCCTCTAGGCTTTTTATCCAAACAATTTAACCTCGTCCTGGGCTGACCCTAATGTCTACTCATAGCAGCAGCTGTCTCCCTGATCAAAATCACAGGCTAGGCCAGGCGCGTTGGCTCACGCCTGTAATCCCAGCACTTTGGGAGGCCGAGGCGGGTGGATCACGAGGTCAAGAGATCGAGACCATCCCGGTCAACATGTTGAAACCCTGTCTCTACTAAAAATACAAAAATTAGCTGGGCATGGTGGCGTGTGCCTGTAATCCCAGCTACTCAGGAGAATGAGGCGGAGGTTGCAGTGAGCCGAGATCGCGCCATTGCACTCCAGCCTAGGTAACAAGCGAAACTCCGTCTCAAAAAAAAAAAAAGTCACAGGCTATGGCCCACTTACAACTTCCAAAGTTTAGTTTCCTCTTCACACCTCACAGACTTACTTTTAGCCCTTTACCATCTCCAGCTTTATTCCTTCTTTATTGAAACCCCCACAGTAAACATTGCTCTTGATCCAGCCTGTCATTTAATATCCAATACAAACCCTGAACTCTATGACTCCATGTAACATCACCCATATCCCTATGCTTGTTTCCTATTCTGGACCCAGACCATGCATCGTTTATTGATGGCAGTTCCTCCAAGCCCAGTAAGTTGGCAGTGGTCAAAGCTGACTACGCTGTTGTATCCCAGTCATGTATTTTGGAGGGTGCCACACTACCCCTCCACCACTTGTCAGCAAGCTAAACTAATTGCCCTAACCCATGCTCTTACTCTTTCCAAAGGACTAGGTGTTAATATTTTTACTAACTCTAAATACACCTTCCACATCCTACACCATATATGGCAGAAAGAGGTTTTCTCACCACATAGAGGTCCTCTATTATTGCCCTCTTAGTAAAGACCCTCCTTAGCCACTCTCCTCTGCCAAGCCCGGAGTTATCCATTGCAGAGGAGTTGGGGTTCAAGCCACTCATATTAAACTCACAGGGTATAGCCCCTTTGAATTCTTATATGGCTGCACCTTTCCGTTTGGGCCTAATCTTATTCCAGACAGCAGTCTTCTTGGTATCTATCTTTCAGTCCTCCAACAGGCCACGCATGAAATCTACCAGGCTGCTAATTTTCCCTTAGGCACTTCAGATACCAGGCCATATGATGACACCTAGCCAGAAGGTAAGTCCTAGTTAAAAGCCTAACCCCTCAGTCTCTTCAACCATGGGGCAAGGACCCTTCCAGGTCATCTATAGCACCCCGTCTATAAGATGTCTGTCTACAAGACCCTCCCTAGTGAGTCCATCATTCCAGAATATAGCTGTGTCCACAGACAATCAGCCCAACTACTCTTCCTCCTCCTGGAAGACACAAGTACTCTCCTCCACTTCTCTTAAATTCACCCCAAACTGGAAGAGTAACTCTATATAAGCCTAACATACCTTTTAGTTTCATTAGACAACTTTTTCCTAACACCATTATTTGACACTGTTGCCCCTACTACTTAAACCACACCTCAGAAAGTAGTATTTTCTGTCCCACTGTGCTCAACTTCACTGTACTCATTTACTTTTACATGCCCTGCATTTGTTTAAGTTTCCGGTTTATACTTTTCCTACAGAAAATTACAGCTGATATTTCATGGTTTTACCCCCAGGCTGCCATCTCTTAGATGCCGTCTCTCTTAGAGTTGATAGATAATCTTCAGTGGCAGGAAACTCTAATTCTTCCACCTCAATAAAGTCCTTTTCTTTTATATTCACTCTTACTCCTGTTATCTGTTCATACTAAACCTTGTTAAGTGTTTACTTATAGATATAAAACACTTTCTCACACACCATTAAAACAAGAGTTCTCCCTCCACACATTTACCCTACCAAACCCCACTACAGCTTTTAACAACTACAGCCTTCGCTGGTTCCCTTGGGATTTGGGTCTAAAGCCCCAGCCCCCTCAGCAGTTTCTCACCTTTTCAGTTTACAATTCCAGTTCTGTCTAAGCCAAGGACTTTTTTCTTCCCTCTGTGATTCTTCTTACATCTGCCTTCCTACCAACTGGACAGGCACTTGTACCCTAGTTTTCCTTACTCCGAAGATTCAGTTTGCTAATGGAGACAAAAGCCTTCTTTTTCCCCTTGTGGTCCTGACATGACACAAGTGGGTAATTCCATTGATCCCCTTACTTGTGCTTAGGAATTACTACTGCACTCAGCACAGGCATAGCAGGCCTTACTACTTCAGTCGTCTCCTTCTGTAGCCTCTCTGATGATTTCTCTGCTAGCACTGCAGATTTAACTCAATCATTGTTCCTTCTTCAAAACCACAGAGGTCTTGTTTACTGACCGCTGAAAAAGGATGTCTTTGCCTATTCCTAAATGAAGAGTGTTGTTTTTATGTAAACCAGTCCAGCCTCATATATGACGCCATCAGTAAATTAAAAGACAGAGCCCAAAATCTCGCTAATCAGGCAAATGGTTATTCTGGACCTGGCTGGATTGGTGGACACTCCCTAACTGGGAGTCATGGCTTCTTCCAACCCTTAGTCCTCTGATACCTGTCTTCTCCTTCTCTTATTTGGACACTGTGTTTTTTGATTAATCTCTAAATTTCTACAAAATCATATACCATACAACAAATGTTCCTTCTAAACACCCCGCAATATCACCCCTTGACCCAAGATCTCCCAGCAGTCTAAAATCTTTCGGATTTTTAGCTTTTCACATCACCCCTACGCCTGCTCAAAGAAGCCCTGAGAAACATTGCCCCATCACCACTCTTTGCCTGTCTTCCTGATATTTCACTGCCCTCCACTCTTCATTTCTTTTTCCTTTATATTACTTACATAAAATGACAGGAATGAAAGGTATTTTCAGCTGACTGAAGGCCCTATGGATGTTATGTTAACTTTTGTGATCTGCATGATCACTCGAAGTGAGTTCCTGGAAAATCTGAAGTAACTGGAAGACCATGAAAAAAGAAAGAAATGATCAGCCCCTGTGGTGCCAACTTTGAGACAGCTCTATTGTTCCTTATTCCCACCCAAATTGATAAGGCCATTGGACTTTGTAATTGACCTTAGTCAACCTCGTGACTCAACACCCTAAAATCCCCTCCCAGCTTGCAAAAAAACCACCCTAAACTGTAACTTCTGTAACTTTCCAGTGCCCACCCCAAAGCTGGATAAAACTATCCTATCCCACCGCCCTTTGCTGACTCTCTTTTCTGACTCAGCCCACCCACACCCAGTTGAATAAACAGCCATGTTGCTCACACAAAATCTGTTTGAGGGTTCTTTTCATTCAGAGCATGAGTTTTAACAGATAATACGTTTTGATTATTTGTTCTAGACAATTTTTTAAGTTTATTAAAATTAGAGAACAGACCTAAAGAGTTTAATTTGTGAAGCCAGTTTACCACCATTTGCCCAGTACATCAATCCATCTTCATGAGTCCAGTGAGACATAATACCTATAAGAAAAGTGAGATATCTTTATTATTATTACTCATGGAAAGAAAAAAGTCTAAGATTCATGGGTGAGCCAATTTTACAAGGCTAAGTAAAGCTGGTTGGGGTACACAGAATCTCTTCTGTGAGTACTGAAGCTAAGGGAACCTAAAAAGCAGCTTATCTTGGATTTTATACTCAGGGTAATGTCTCACTGGGCTGTGGTGTTGCAGGGCATCCTGTTTTTGAACAGCAGGAAACAGAGCCTAGATGGTTTCTGACAGCTCCTCTCTGTGTCAGCATGTTGCATTCCCAGCACATTCTGTACTTACTTTGAGACTTCGGAGGAAGAGATAGGTCAGTTAAGGCCATTCAGCAACCTGTTTTATATTCCATTCCCCATCTGAGATACCTCTCTTAGCAAAGTCAGTTCATTTCCTATGCCAAGAGACCTCCATGAACTGAAAGTAGAGATTTGTCTCACCAGATTGATGTGACATCTTGACTAGCACAAACTCAGTGCAACACCTTGAGCCATCATCGGAATACCTTTCACTATGCTCAGGAAAAATACAACCACTAGCAGGATGATCAGGCATACCAGGTCACTGCTCCAGTACACCAGTGACATACGTAAAAAGCTGGTAAATACATCAAAGAAGAATCCTTCAGATAATCCCACTGCCTGTAGCCAGTGAGCCTGCTTCCAGGTGTCCTCTACTTGTATTTCTACAGAGCTTGAAGTGTTTATTCAGATACAGCACAAGGTATTAGCAATTGCACATACTTCTTTCAGTTCATCTAAAAAAACTAGATAATTGTGTTGTCTAAAACAGCCTTCCTGAAAAAGATGAGTAATGTCTACTGGTTTGCTTAGGACATGGTAGTGGAAGAGGCAATGCCTACAATGCAGAGGAATTGGTTTTTTAAGTCTTTTTTTTTTTCATAAGCTGATTTCTACACATGGTACCAATGGTATTATAAAGGACATAGAGACTAACCAGAGTTAGTCATGCATACTGGCAGGTTTCCAGTAAGCCTTATACACAGTTTTAGGCCGCTGACACATTGTAATTCCCAGGGGTGTTGTCAGGGACTTCCATAGGATATGCAACATCATCCACCAACTTTCCAGGCATGACATTGCCCATTAGTATGGCCACCGCAGGCCACCTGCAGAGAAAGACATAGCCCTGGCATGCACACAGCAGTCCTTTCCCCATTTTATTGTTCAGTGACCCATTCATGGATATGGAAGCACTGGTGTTTGTCTGTGAGGTCTCATTGATAGCATAGTTACATAAGCTCAGTATCTCACATGCAATATTGCTCATGAAACCTCAACACAGAGAGCCAATAATTGTTCAGTCTTTATTTTCATCACCTTTGTCTTCCATGTAATCAAAGCTGCATGTTTTATCAAAATATCAGCCCTCCAAAGTTTTGTTAGTTGATCATAATCCTGACATTGTCTCACCTTAGGTCCCCATTTTAACTGAACTGTTGTGAATGCCAGGTTTTCATTCAGAACTTATGTTTTATTGGTGTAAACTGTGATATTTACCACTGGATGGATGTGAGATCATTGTGTTCTTTGATAGAGATCATTGTGTTCTTTGATAGAAAGTTCTGCCAGCAGTGAACACCCTGGGGAGAGCTTAAGGAAGGTGTTATAATTCCAAGCCTCTGCTGCCTTATCCCTGTGAAACTACAGATTGACTAGTTTATTCCACAGCCTCATTACACACACACTTGAAGTTACAGGTGTTCTCTACCTCTGTTATAGGAGTTGGGCTGAGTTGCTGTAGCAACGCAGCCTGTCTGCCCCAGCCCCAAAGCTACTCTCTCTGCAGGCACTCATCTTCTTTGTTGCTTGTTACTGACCTTTCATCCTCTGACTCAGTCCAGAGAGATTACATTCTGTGCAAACTTAACTTGTCTGGTAATGTTGCCTGATGTTGCTCACCCAAATGGGAAAATCAGACATCCCTATCAGCACTAGAGGGAATATAGAACCTGGCATTTCCTTGTCCTGTTCTCTATCTCTGTGAGACCCCGTGGAGGACAGAACCCCAGAAGGAAGCCATTACTTCCAAATTGGAGTTTGGGGCCCTGTCTAAGATACCATGGCAGTCTGAACCTCAAACTAACACCAGAACGTGCAATCAAAAGAAAAGCAAAACCAGTAATTACGGATGCTGAGGTTGGTTTTTGGCAAGTATAGACTAATCTTGTCCACTTCCAACCCCACCAAGCTCAGTGTTTAACATTCACAATATGAGAGGAAAATAAATCTTGGGCTTCTAAACTAATTAAGCCAAAGGGAATAGTCAAACTGGGAACTGGGTCATGCAAACCTGCCTTCCCTTTTCATTCATAAATAAGAAAGCTACACAATGAAAAGCTACATACCTCCCTCACATTTTTTCTGCAAGGAAATTCCTCATCAGGTAGAAGATCTTTACCCTAAGGTGTTTATGTTAAAATTTCATCATGGCAATATAAATTGATAGCTTATCTTTACAAGTGCAGTTACTCCTAGACCACCAGAGACAAATGCATATTGATTGTTCACCTACCCCATCTTGTCTATGTTATCTTATGTAAAGTGCAGATTCCCTGCATTTTTTCCCTGTCCAATTTGTCTGTGTCATCTTATGTAAAAAATAAATAAATAAATAAATGCAGATTCACTGAGCCAGACAAAGGCATGAATAGCTATTTTTCCATACCTGCCTTTTACATGAAAATTGTGTACTTCTCAATATCCTACCTTTCCTCTTTAAAGTTGGACCTCTCAAAATTATCTTTGGAGAAACGCATAGATCTGTCTTCCAAGTGTGCATCCTTAACTTGGCAAGTAAACCTCCTCAAGTGACTTGTCTTGTCATTTTTCTCTACTGACAGCTGCAATGCTGTGCTTGCTTTGTGCTGAAGTGCAGGGTTAAGTGTCCATACTGCCTAATTCAAGTAAGGGTGCTAACCCACAATCAAGGCATGTTGATAATTCAAGTAAGGGTGCTAATCCACAAGCAAGGCATGTTGATGTCCTTTATTCAATTGCTCTGTGAGTTGGCTGCTGTATCAGTCAGCTATGGTACCACTGGCCCATAGATGACAGGGTGCAGGGTTTCACTGTCACAATACCCTAGTACATCATATTCTAAGAGGGAGTATAGAACCTGGTATTCCCTGGTCCTATTATCTAGCTCTGTGAGACCCCATTGAGGAGAAAACCCCAGAGGGAAGAATTACCTCCAGATAGCAGTTAAGCACCCAGTCTGGGGTACTATGGTAGTCTGAACCTCAAACCAGCACCAGAAATGCACTCTAAAGAGAAAAGGAAAGCAGTGGTTGGGGATGCTAACATGTGTTTTGTGTTAAACCATAATGCCCATTGTGGTATTGTTGGTCAGTAAAGGATGTCTTTCAGTCAGAGTGAAGTCCCATGGGGATCCAATATCAAGACATAAGTTCTTCTCAAGGAGACTCTGATAGTCTCTGTGTCCAGTGTCCACATAGGTAGCATATATTTCTTCCTCAAAAGCATCAAGATGTTTCTATAATCTTTGTCCCCACTGAGAAATCCAACAGTCCAATTACTCAGTTGCCATTCTTATGATCAGGTGGCTAGGTTGTTAGCCATAGCCCACAAGTCAGTGAAAATGCAGCAAGATATAGTGGTAGGAGTGGTCTGAATGGCCATAATCACTGCATGTATTTTGACCCATCAGGCAGAATGTTCATATCCATGTAGATAAACACCATAGGTCACTGAGTTTATCTCAATGGCTTTACTTTTTTCCAAAGTGGACCTGAAACTGTTGTTATGTAGGCTACAGCATAAAAATACCCTCTCCAAAATCTGAATTCTCCCTTTTTCTCTTTTCATTGTAAGAGAGGTATAGGCCCACTGGTCTCCAGTGAGATCTAGAAACCATAGCCTCTTCTCTAATAGTGTCATCCAGCTGGGAACATATAGATCTGAGTTGTTCCTTTATCAAACAGACACGCAAAAGAACTGTATTCACCCATTTTCATGCTGCTGATAAAGACATATCAGCAGCAAGAGAAAATGAAGAAAAAGCAAAAGCAGAAAACCTTGATAAACCTACCAGACTTTGTGAGACTTACTCTCTATCATGAGAATAGCCCAGGAAAGACCAGACTTCATGATTCAATTACTCCCCACATTTCACAACATGTGGGAATTCTGGGAGATACAATTCAAGTTGAGATTTGGGTAGGGACACAGCCAAACCATACCACCAACCAAGCTTCATGTATTAGTCTATTTCACACTACTAAGAAGATACTACCAGTGGCCTGATATAGTAGCTTGCACCTGTAATCCCAGCACTTTGAGAGGCTGAGGCAGGTGAGTCACTTGAGATCAAGTTCAAAACTAGCTAGGCCAACATAACAAAACACTGTCTCTACTAAACATATAAAAATTAGCTGGACATAGTGGCCAGCACCTGTAATTCTATCTACTCAGGAGGCTAAGGTACAAGAATCACTTGAACCACAGAGGCAGAGTTTGCAGTGAGAAGATCACACTACTGCATTCCTGTCTGGGTGACAGAGCAAAACTTTGTTTTGAAAATAATAGCAGAGACTAAGCAATTTATAAAGGAAAAAGGTTTAATTGACTTACAGTTCTACATTGCTGCAGAGGGGTCAGGAAACTTACAATCATAGCAGAAGAGGGAGGTACATATTCCCATGATGGCAAGAGAAAAAGAGAGAGAGAGTGAGAGAGACAGAGAGAGCAAGCAAAGGGGGTGTGCCACACTTTTAAACCATCGAATTGTATGAGAACTCCCTCAGTATTACAAGAACAGCACAGGAAATATCACTTCCATGACCCAATCACCTCTTACCTGGTCACTCCCTCTACATGTGGGAATTATAATTTCCAATGAGATTTGGGTGGAGACATAGAGTCAAACCATCTATTTGCACTCCTGGCCTCTCCCAAATCTCATGCCCTTTTCACATTTCAAAACCAATCACAACTTTCCAGCAGTTTCTGAAAGTTTTAACTCATTCCATCATTCACTTCAAAAAGTAAAGTCCAAAGGCTCATTTGAGACAAAGGCACTCTTCTGCCTATGACCTGTAAAATCAAAAGCAAGCTAGTTATTTTCAAGATACAGTAAAGTACAGGCATTCAGTAAATGTTTTCACTCCAAGTGGAAGTAACTGGCCCAAAAAAGGGAAGCCACAGGCTTCATTCAAGTCTAAAACCTGGCCAGACAGTCATTCTCTACAGAGGCCAAATGGTGGGCTCCTACGGCCTTGGGCTACATGCTACTTAGCCTCTGCAGAGAATAGCCCCTATGATGGCAGAGAATAGCCCCACCATGACTACTTAGCCTCTTGCTGAGAATAGCCCCTATGACTGCTCTCACGGGCTACCAATTAGTGCCTGTGGCTTTTCCAGGTGCATGATACAAATTGTTGGTGGATCTAAAATTCTGGGACCTAAAGGACACTGACTCTCTTCTCACAGCCCTATGAAGCAGTGCTCCAGTAGAGACTCTGTGTGGGGGCACCAACTCATTTTTCATCTGTATTACTCTATTAGTGGTTCTCCATGAGGGCCCTTCCCCTGCAACAAACTTCTGTCTGGACATACATGCATTTTCTTTCCTTTTTTTTTTGAGACGGAGTTTCGCTCTTGTTACCCAGGCTGGAGTGCAATGGCGTAATCTCGGCTTACCGCATCCTCCGCCTCCTGGGTTCAGGCAATTCTCCTGAGTAGCTCGGACTACAGGTGTGAGCCACCATGCCCAGCTACCTTTTGTAGTTTTAGTAGAGACGGGGTTTCACCATGTTGACCAGGATGGTCTCGATCTCTTGACCTCGTGATCCACCCACCTCGGCCTCCCAAAGTGCTGGGATCACAGGCTTGAGCCACCGCGCCCGGCCAACTTCTTCGTTTTTAAATGTTATGTTATTGGGGCAAAATTTTGTTGCTTACTTGTACATTTTTTTTCAAGTTTTTTTTTTTTCCCTTTTTATTGCATTTTAAGTTTTGGGGTACATGTGCAGGACATGCAAGATAGTTGCATAGGTACACACATGGTATTGTGATCTGCTGTCTTCCTCCCCTTCACACACATCTGGCATTTGTCCCCCTGCTATCCTTCCCCAGCTCCCCCTGCAAACTGTCCCTCCGCTATTCCCCCCAATAGACCACAGTGTGTAGTGCTCCCCTCCCTGTATCCATGTTTTCTCACTGTTCATCACCCGCCTATGAGTAAGAACATGCAGTATTTCATTTTCTGTTCTTGAGTCAGTTTGCTGAGAATGATGTTCTCCAGATTCATCCATGTCCCTACAAATGACACAAACTCATTATTTTTTATTGCTGCATAATATTCCATGGTGTATATGTGCCACATTTTCCCTGTCCAATCTATCATCGATGGGCAGTTGGGTTGGTTCCAGGTCTTTGTTATTGTAAACAGTGCTGCAATGAACATTCGTGTGCATGTGTCCTTATAGTAGACCGATTCATAGTCCTTTGGATATATACCCAGTAATGGGATTGCTGGGTCAAATGGAATTTCTATTTCTAGGTCCTTGAGGAATAGCCATACTGTCTTCCACAATGGTTGAACTAATTTACACTCCCACCAACAGTGTAAAAGTGTTCCTATTTCTCCACATCCTCTCCAGCATCTGTTGTCTCCAGATTTTTTAATGATCGCCATTCTAACTGGCGTGAGATGGTATCTCAATGTAGTTTTGATTTGCATTTCTCTAATGACCAGTGATGATAAGCATTTTTTCATACGTTTGTTGGCCTCATGTATGTCTTCTTTTGTAAAATGTCTGTTGATATCCTTTGCCCATTTTTGAATGGGCTTCTTTGTTTTTTTCTTGTAAATCTGTTTGAGTTCTTTGTAAATTCTGGATATCAGCCCTTTGTCAGATGGGTAGACTGCGAAAACCATTCTGTTGGTTGCCGATCCACTCTAGTGACTGTTTCTTTTGCCGTGCAGAAGCTGTGGAGTTTGATTAGGTCCCATTTGTCTATTTTGGCTTTTGTTGCCAATGCTTTCGGTGTTTTGTTCATGAAGTCCTTGCCTACTCCTATGTTCTGAGTGGTTTTGCCTAGATTTTCTTCTAGGGTTTTTATGGTGTTAGGTCTTATGTTTAAGTCTTTAATCCATCTGGAGTTAATTTTAGTGTAAGGTGTCAGGAAGGGGTCCAGTTTCTGCTTTCTGCACATGGCTAGCCAGTTTTCCCAACACCATTTATTAAACAGGGAATCCTTTCCCCATTGCTTGTTTTTGTCAGGTTTATGAAATATTGTATGGTAGCAGGTATGTTGTGTTGCCTCCGATGCCTCTGTTCTGTTCCATTGGTCTATATGTCTGTTTTGGTACCAGTACCATGCTGTTTGGATTACTGTAGCCTTGTAGTATAGTTTGAAGTCTCCTGCTGTGTCCTTATTGCTTAGACTTGACTTGGCTATGTGGGCTCTCTTTTGGTTTCATATGAAGTTTAAGGTGGTTTTTTCCATATCTGTGAAGAAGATCATTGGTAGCTTGATGGGGATAGTGTTGAGTCTGTAAATAACTTTGGGCAGTATGGCCATTTTCACGATATTGATTCTTTCTAACCATGAACATGGAATGTTTCTCCTTCTGTTTGTGTCCTCTCTTATTTCATTGAGCAGTGGTTTGTAGTTCTCCTTGAAGAGGTCCTTTACATTCCTTGTTAGTTGTATTCCTAGGTATTTTATCCTTTTTGTAGCAATTGTGAATGGCAGTTCGTTCTTGATTTGGCTCTCTTTCAGTCTGTTATTGGTGTATAGGAATGCTTGTGATTTTTGCACATTGATTTTATATCCTGAGACTTTGCTGAAGTTGCTTATCAGTTTCAGGAGTTTTTGGGCTGAGACGATGGGGTCTTCTAGATATACAATCATGTCATCTGCAAATAGAGACAATTTGACTTCCTCCTTTCCTATTTGAATACGCTTTATTTCTTTTTCTTGCCTGATTCCTCTGGCTGCTTACTTGTACATTTTGTGTCATTACTAGGAAACCTGATGTAATCTCAAGTCACAAGTATTTACACCTATGTTTTCTTCTATGATTTTAAGTCTTTGGTCAATTCTGAGGTAATTTTTGTGTGTGGTGTGAAGTATGGGTATATAATAGCTAGGGATCTCCATAGAAACAAAACCAATAAGATAGATACCAATAAATAAGTGGAAATTTACTATAGAAACTGGCTCACATTATTATGGAGATGGTGAAATTTCATAATATGTCATTTGTAAGACAGAGAATCAAAATAGCTATACCATATTTCAGACTCAGTCTGAAAGCATGAAAATTGGAAATACAGCAAGGGTAAGTATTTGGTATCTATTCTAGAGTATGAAAACAGGCGATCTTGGAGTTCTGATGAACAAGAGCAATAGAGAGCAATAGGACAATGTCGTAGCTTTTAAAAAGAGAGCACATTTGCCTTTTATCTGCCTTTAGGTTTTATGACTACCTATATTGTTAAAAGCAGATCTTCTTTAGTCAGTCTATTGAATCAAATGCTAATCTCTTCCAGAATCACTCTCACTGAAACACCCAGAAATAATGTTTTACTCTCTAAGTGTCCTTAACACAGTAAATTGACATATAAATTAACAATTACAGTGCCAAACCTCATTTTTTCGTGTGTGAATATCCAGCTGGCTCCTCACCATTTTGTTTTGAAAGATTGCAAAAAAATAGTTTAAAGGAAAAAAAAAAAAAACCCCACTGAATGATTTTGGCATGCTATTGAAAATCAAGGACTTGAACATATGGGCTCTCAATTGTGTTTTACTGATCTGTGTGCTCTATCTGTATACCAATAAAATATAGTCTTAATATGTAGTAAGTTTTTATTTGAAGTGATAAGTAACAGTTTTTTTTAAAGTATGCCAGTGAAAAGAGTAAAACTCCATAAAATATTTATTAAAGACATTTATTCTGAACCAAATATAAGTAACAAATGGCAATTAACACAGCCCCATGAAATCCTGAGAATATGGGCCCCAGGTGGTCAGCTACAGCTTGGTTTTATGTATTTTAGGAAGAAAAATACAGATCGATCAATCAATACACGTGCAATGTACTTCAGTTCAGAATAGTGAAACAACTTAAAGTGGGAATAGGGGTTGGAAGTGGCTTACAGGTTACAGGTAGATTCAAAGATTTTCTCGTTGGCAATTGATTGTAACAGATATCCAACAATATGGAATCAACGGAAGGGAGTGTCTGGGTTAAGATAAGGAGTTGTGGAATCCAAGGTTCTTATTACTCAGATGAAGCCTCCAGGTAGCAGGCTTCAGAGAGAATAGACTGTAAATGTTTCTTATCAGATTTTAAGTGTCTAAAGTTTTTGTTTAAATGTTGATTCTGGTTAGCTATGCCTGAATTCCAAAGGAAGAAAAGTGTAATAATACATGACTGAACCCTGCTTTCCACTATGGACTTTAATTTTTTGGGTTAAGTTTACAATGCTCTTAACATTAATACGCCTGTAGGAACATACTTACTTCACTTCACTGACAAACCCTCTATCACTACAAATAACCTCAAAAATATTAGCACTCATTATTCTCTAGGTTGACACCTTCCTTATCTCACATTCCATCCTTGGCTCCCTTCTCCCTTTTCCTTGATTCTACTCTTAGGCCCTCTTCATGCTTACTCATACCCAGGTCTACAAATGTTAGCGACAGACTATTTTTTTGATACTATACACTTATTCATTCATCATGAAAATCAAACCACTTCCATCACACAGTTACCTCATCAATCTCCCTTTCTACCCCTAACCGCTGCAGTTCATGCTGGATCTTTAGGAGTTCAAATATGTGATTCTCCTTTCAAGGATCCCTCTCACCATTCCAGCCTACATGTTCAATTCTGCCTTTCTCCGGGCCACTTCTTCTTATATGGCTCTTCCATTTATATGTATCTACACAGTAACTACACAGGAGCCTATGCCTTAGTCTTCCTTAATCCTAAAATTCAATTTGCCAATGGTAATGAGACACTTCCTATCACCCTAATAACACCTACTCAACAAAAAGAGTCATCCAGGTAATTCCATTACTTGTGGGAATAGGGCTTGCACTCTCCACTAAGGCCTTGGAGCTGACATAGTGCGGGTCATCACCCAGTCACAACATTCCACAGTCAGTCTACTCATTTCTTTGGCAGCATTACAGACATATCTAATACCTGGTCTGTCCTTCAAACTCAAATCGACTCTAACTGCAGTTGCCCTCCAAAACCATCGTCTTGAGTGACTCACTGTAGAAAAGGGAAGACTCTGTATATTTCTAAATGAGGAAAGCTGTTTTTACCTAAATCAATCTGGCCTAGTTTATGATGATATCAAAAGACTCAAAGACAAGGCCCCAAGATTTGCTAATCAGGCAAGTAACTATGTCAACCATGCCTGGTCATTTTTCTAGCTGAATATCATGGCTCTTTCCAATCCTTATTCCCCTAATACCCATCTTTCTTCTCATATTTGGAGCTTGAATTTTCTGATTAGTCTCTCAATTCCTACAAAACTGTATCCAGGCCATCATTAATCACTCTATGTGGGTAATGCTGCTTTTAACAACCTAACAATATCACCTTCTATCCCAGGACCTCTCAGCTAGTTAAAGCTAGATGCCTTGCCAACCCCCCTGTTTGTTTGCCTGTCTTATCTTCAGTCCAATTTTACAGTCTTCACCCTCCTACAATCAGCCAGAAACACCAATCAATCACTCATGAGCTCCGGGCAGCGCGCTGCTAATGTCAAGATGCAGCATGACACCTGTCCAGAATTCACACATATCCCTTTCAATCCAAGTCTTGTGGGACCACATCCTATAGTAGACACTATTTTAACCTTGGCACAAGGCTTCATCACTAAAGATATTATACTTCCAAGGACTTGGCCAAACACTTACTAAACTACAAAAATCACAGACTTTTCTTTAAGGTGTCCATGCAGCCCTCTGTCACGCTCGAACAAGCAGTAAGAAACACTGCCCCTACTGTATTCTCCAACTTTTTTCTTTAATACCTATGTTAAAAGATGGGAATGTCAGGTCTCCAAGACCAAGCCTGGCCATTACAGCCTTGGTGACCTACATGTACACCTCTGGATGGTCCCCAGAAGCCAGAAAGTCTGACGAAACCACAAATAACCAGGTGGCCACAGAAAGAATGAAACAACTTGTTCCTGCCTCAACTAATTGCTCTTCCTTTGCAACCTGCAGCCTGCAAGCATTGTTCCTGCTTATCCTTGTTGAATTACTCCCCTGAACACTGAGTTTCTCAAGAGCACCATCTCTGTGACTATGTAATTTACCTCAACCTCTTTGCTTGCAACTGATAACCCCCACTTTTATGATCATGCCTATTTGTAACAGATAACCCTACCTTGTGACCATGCATCCCATGCATGATGCCCTTCCCTTCCCCAAGATAGATTATCAACTGCTACCTTTGTGACCATGCATCCTGTGATGCCTTCCCCTCCCTAAAATAAATTACTACCTTTAACTGACCACTTGCCCCAACCTATAAAACTAATTCCAATCCTACCACCCTCCGCTTCATCCTCACCCTACCCACACCCAGGTAAATAAAGAGCCATGTTGCTCACACAAAGCCTATTTGGGGGGTCTCTTTATTCAGCAAGCACATTTTAACAATAAGGAGTTTATTCTCACTGGTAGGCTTTTATGTGTAGCTTTTCAAGTTACTGTTTGTGAAATGTATTATCCAATAGAATATGTCGGTAATTGGGAATTTTAGCTCAGGATGGAGGCATGGGATGGATAGAAACACTAATTTAATTGGTGTTTTAGATTATGTGACTTTAAATTTGTGAAAAATATTGAGGCATCAAAGTACTTTTTGGTTTTATGTGTAGGATAATTTTCAGCAATAACAAAGTTACATGATTTAGCATGTAAATGAAGAGAACATAATTACACTTTTGTCTGAAATCTTGATTGCTTATTAAGTATATATTCACAGATTGAAAGTTTTTCCTGAATAAACCTTTTTCAAATTGCTTCAACCTTTTGGTAATTTACAGAGTCTTTTAAAAGATAATCTGACACTTTGTCAATTTTCTCTTTGCTTTTCAATGGAGAACAGAGTTTTTGAGGCTTTCTATATAAACTTTCTATATTTTTAATTTTTTATTAATGAAGATAAATTAATTTTGATTAAGCAATCTCTTTTTGAGACTTAAATCAAGAGAATCTCTTTGTTCTAGGCTAGGTATTTTGGCTCACATCTATAATTCCAGCACTCTGGAAGGGTGAGGCAGAAGGATTGCATGAACCCAAGGAGTTACCAGCCTGGGGAACTAGAGTGAGATCTTGTCTCTATTAACTAAAAAATGAGAGAAAATCTCTTTGTTCATGAAACAACAATTCTGTTGTTTAGATTAAGTAGGAATTTTTTTAATGTGATTTGGTCATTTTGCTGTTATAGTAAATGAAATGTTAACGTGTCATATATGTTATCCTGGTTTGAGTAATTTCAACTTCATGGCATTTTGAGACATAAAGTGTAAAAATATTTATATCTACTTTTTATTAGAAGTTGGGACAAAATATAAACCCAACATTGTGCCAGGCTAACAGCTAATCTCTCTAATGACCAGTGATGATGAGCATTTTTTCATATGTTTGTTGGCCTCATATATGTCTTCTTTTGTAAAGTGTCTGTTCATATCCTTTGCCCATTTTTGAATGGGCTTGTTTGTTTTTTTCCTGTAAATCTGTTTGAGTTCTTTGTAAATTCTGGATATCAGCCCTTTGTCAGATGGGTAAACTGCAAAAGTTTTTTCCTATTCTGTTGGTTGCCGATTCACTCTAGTGACTGTTTCTTTTGACGTTCAGAAGCTGTGGAGTTTGATTTGTCTATTTTGTCTATTTTGACGTTTTGTTCATGAAGTCCTTGCCTACTCCTATGTCCTGGATAGTTTTGCCTAGATTTCCTTCTAGGGTTTTTATGGTGCCAGGTCTTATGTTTAAGTCTTTAATCCATCTGGAATTAATTTTAGTGTAAGGTTTCAGGAAGGGGCCCAGTTTCTGCTTTCTGCACATGGCTAACCAGTTTTCCCAACACTATTTATTAAACAGGGAATCCTTTCCCCATTGCTTGTTTTTGTCGGGATTATCCAAGATTGTATGGTTGTAGATATTTTCTGTTGCCTCCGATGCCTCTGTTTTGTTCCATTGGTGTGTATTTCTGTTTTGGTACCAGTACCATGCTGTTTTGACTACTGTAGCCTTATAGTTTAGTTTGAAATCCTGTAGTGTGTTGCCCCTCGCCGTGTTCTTTTTGCTTAGAATTGACTTGGCTATGCGGGCTCTCTTTTGGTTCCATATGAAGTTCATGGTGGTTTTTTCCACTTCTGTGAAGAAAGTCAATGGTAGCTTGATGGGGATAGCGTTGATTCTGTAAATTACTTTGGGCAATATAGCCATTTTCTTGATATTAATTCTTCCTAACCATGAACATGTAATGTTTCTCCATCTGTTTGTGTCCTCTCTTATTTCGTTGAGCAGTGTTTTGTAGTTTTCCTTGAAGAGGTCCCTCACATTCCTTGTGAGTTGTATTCTTAGGTATTTTATTCTTTTTGTAGCAATTGTGAATGGCTGTTTGTTCTTGATTTGGGTTTCTTTAAGTCTGTTATTGGCATATAAGAATGCTTGTGATTTTTGCACATTGATTTTGTATCCTGAGACTCTGCTGAAGTTGCTTATCAGTTTCAGGAATTTTTGGGCTGAGGCGATGGGGTCTTCTAGGTATACTATCATGTCATCTGCAAATAGAGACCATTTGGCTTCCACCTTTCCTATTTGAATACCCTTTATTTCTTTTTCTTGCCTGATTGCTCTGGCTAGAACTTCCAGTACTATATTGAATAGGAGTGGTAAGAGAGGGCATCCTTGTCTAGTACCGGATTTCAAAGGGAATGCTTCTAGTTTTTGCCCATTCAATATGATATTGGCTGTTGGTTTGTCATAAATAGCTTTTATTACTTTGAGATACGTTCCATCGATACCGAGTTTATTGAGGGTTTTTAGTATAAAGGGCTGGTGAATTTTGTCGAAGCCTTCTCTGCATCAATTGAGATAATCATGTGGTTTTTGTTTTTGGTTCTGTTTATGTGGTGAATTACGTTTATAGACTTGCATATGTTGAACCAGCCTTGCATCCCTGGGATGAATCCTACTTGATCATGATGGATAGGTTTTTTGATTTGCTGTTGCAGTCGGCTTGCCAATATTTTATTGAAGATTTTTGCATCTATGTTCATCATGGATATTGGCGTGAAATTTTCTTTTCTTGGTGAATCTCTGCCGGGTTTTGGTATCAGGATGATGTTGGTCTCTTAAAATGGTTTGGGAAGGATTCCCTCTTTTTGGATTATTTGAAATAGTTTCAGAAGGAATGGTACCAGCTCCTCTTTGTGTGTCTGGTAGAATTCAGCTGTGAACCCATCTGGACCTGGGCTTTTTTTGTGTGGTATGCTCTTAATTGCTGCCTCGACTTCTGATCTTGTTATTGGTCTATCATAGTTTCAGCTTCCTCCTGGTTTAGGCTTGGGAGGACACAGGAGACCAGGAATTTATCCATTTCTTCCAGGTTTACTAGTTTATGTGCATAGAGTTGTTTGTAATATTCTCTGATGATGGTTTGAATTTCTGTGGAATCTGTGGTGATTTCCCCTTTATCATTTTTTATTGCATCTATTTGGTTGTTCTCTCTTTTCTTTTTTATCAGTCTGGCTAGTGGTTTGTCTATTTTGTCAATCTTTTCAAAAAACCAGCTCTTGGATTTATTGATTTTTTGAAGGGTTTTTTGTGTCTGTATCTCCTTCAGTTCTGCTCTGATCTTAGTTATTTCTTGCCTTCTGCTGGGTTTTGAGTTTTTTTGATCTTGCTCCTCTAGCTCTTTCAATTTTGATGATAGGGTGTCAATTTTGGATCTCTCCATTCTCCTCATATAGGCACTTATTGCTATATATTTTCCTCTAGAGACTGCTTTAAGTGTGTCCCAGAGATTCTGGCATGTTGTGTCTTCGTTCTCATTGGTTTCGAAGAACTTCTTTATTTCTGCCTTCATTTCATTGTTTATCCAGTCAACATTCAAGAGCCAGTTGTTCAGTTTCCATGATGCTGTGCGATTCTGGGTTGGTTTCTGAATTCTGAGTTCTAACTTGATTACACTATGGTCTGAGAGACTGTTATGATTTCAGTTGTTTTGCATTTGCTGAGGAGTGCTTTACTTCCAATTATGTGGTCAATTTTAGAGTAGGTGTGATGTGGTGCTGAGAAGAATCTATATTCTGTGGATTTGGGGTGGAGAGTTCTGTAAATGTCTATCAGGTTTGCTTGCTCCAGGTCTGAGTTCAAGCCCTGGATATCCTTGTTGATTTTCTGTCTGGTTGATCTGTCTAATATTGACAGTGGAGTGTTAAAGTCTCCCACTATTATTGTGTGGGAGTCTAAGTCTCTTAGTAAGTCATTAAGAACTTGCCTTATGTATCTGGGTGCTCCTGTATTGGGTCCATATATTAGGATTGTTAGCTCTTCTTGTTGTATCGATCGTTGTACCATTATGTAATGTCCTTCTTTGTCTCTTTTGATCTTTGTTGCTTTAAAGTCTATTTTATCAGAGATGAGAATTGCAACTCCTGCTTTTTTTTGCTCTCCATTTGCTTGGTAAATCTTCCTCCATCCCTTTATTTTGAGCCTTTGTGCATCCTTGCATGTGAGATGGGTTTCCTGGATATAGCACACTGATGGGTTTTGTTTTTTTATCCAATTTGCCAGTCTGTGTCTTTTGATTGGTGCATTTAGTCCAATTACATTTAGGGTTAATATTGTTATGGGTGAATTTGATACTGCCATTTTGAGGCTAGCTGGCTGTTTTTCCCATTAATTGATGTAGATTCTTCATTATGTTGATGATCTTTAGCATTCAGTGTGATTTTGGGATGGCTGGTACTGGTTGTTCCTTTCTATGTGTAGTGCGTCTTTCACGCTTGTAAAGCAGGCCTGGTGGTGACAAAATCTCTGAGTACTTGCTTGTTCGCAAAGGATTTTATTCTTCCTTCACTTCTGAAGCTCAGTTTGGCTGGATATGAAATTCTGGGTTGAAAGTTCTTTTCTTTAAGAATGTTGAATATTGGCTCCCACTCTCTTCTGGCTTTTAGAGTTTCTGCCGAGAGATCTGCTGTGAGTCTGATTGGCTTCCATTTGTGGGTGACCTGACCTTTCTCTCTGGCTGCCCTTAGTATTTTCTACTTTATTTCAACCCCGGTCAATCTGACGATTATGTGCCTTGGGGTTGCTCTTCTTGCAGAATATCTTTTTGGTGTTCTCTGCATTTTCTGCATTTGAGTGTTGGCCTGTCTTGCTAGGTGGGGGAAATTTTCCTGGATAATATCCTGAAGAGTATTTTCCAGCTTGGATTCATTCTCTTCGTCCCCTTCTGGTACACCTATCAAACGTAGGTTAGGTCTCTTCACATAGTCCCACATGTCTTGGAGACTTTGTTCATTCCTTTTTGCGCTTTTTTCTCTGATATTGGTTCCTCATTTTATTTCATTGAGTTGATCTTCGACTTCTGATATTCTTTCTTCTGCTTGGTCAATTTGGCTGTTGAAACTTGTGCATGCTTCCCGAAGTTCTTGTATTGTGTTTTTCAGCTCCTTCAATTCCTTCATATTCCTCTCTAAGTTACCCATTCTTGTTATCATTTCCTTGAATCCTTTTCAGGGTTCTTAGTTTCTTTGCATTGATTTAAAACATGTTCTTTTAGCTTCCAAAAGTTTCTCATTATCCACCTTCTAAAGTCTAATTCCGTCATTTCATCACAGTCATTCTCTGTCCAGCTTTGTTCCCTTGCTGGTGAGGAGTTCTGGTCCTTTGTAGGAGGGGAGGTGTTCTGGTTTCAGGTGTTTTTTACCTTTTTGCGCTGGTTTCTTCCCATCTTTGTGGATTTATCCACCTGTCATCTGAGTAGTTGCTGACTTTTCGATTGGGTCTCTGAGTGGACACCCAGATTGTTGATGATGAAGTATTTCTGTTACTTGGTTTTCCTTCTACCAGTCTAGCCCCTTTACTGCACGACTGCTGAGGTCCACTCCAGGCCCTGCTAGTCTGCAGCCATAGCAGCTGCGGAACAGTGAGGGATGCTACAAGTTTCTTTTTCTGCTATCTTTGTCCCAGAATGATGCCTGCCAAATGTCAGTCTTCTGGATATAGAGGGGTCAGGGAGCTGCTTGAGGAGACAGTCTGTACTTTATAAGAGCTCAAGTGCTGAGCTGTGAGCTCTGTTGTTCATTCAGGGCTGTTAGGCTGCTATGTTTAATTCTGCTGCAGCAGAACTCATTAAAAAAAAAAAACTTTTTTTCTCAGATGCTCTGTCTTGAGGGGTTGGGGCTTTCTTTATGAGTGTTTATTGTACTGTCCTGCCCACCTAGGAGGCAATCTAGGCACTATTTGCCTGTTGAGGATCTGCCCTGCTGGTGTGAAGTCTGCCCTTTTGCTGCTGGTTCTGCCCTGCTGCTGTAGTCTCTGCCCTGCTGCCACGGGCTATGCCCTGCGGCAGGGTCTCTCTGTTGTGGCGGGTTGCCTCGGCAATGGCAGGCTGCGTCAGCAATGGGCATGTACCTCAGTAGGGGTGGATTGCCTCGGTAATGGCGGACGCCTCTCCCTCACCGAGCTGCACCGTCCTGGGTTCAGCTGTGCCCGCAGTGAAACTCTCCACCCGTAGCGTTTGAAATCACCATTTTGTTTGTCACACTGTGCTGGCCCACACGCCGTTTCCCTGGAATCTCCTGGCCTGGCTCACTGTCCAAGACCCGTTCAATCAGATGCATATGCCAATCTGCCCTCTCAAGTCTCAGATTGCTGGTTCAACAGGGCACCCAGACCTGTGCGCTTTGTGTGGAGTGCTGTGGAGCCGTGCTGCGCTGTAGCGCCGGCCACCGGCTGCACCAGCCACCAGCTGCACCAGCCAAAACCTCTTCGCTGGTGCCCCACGTCTCTTTTATAACTGGGAATTTCCCCGTTCTGTGGGCAACAAAGATCCGTCTGGAAATGCAGCCCTGACTCACCCTCCACGTGTTCACCGAGAGCTTCAATTCTGGGTTGTTCTCACTGCGCCATCTTGAGTCCATCCTCAACCCTGTCTTAAAAAAAGAAAAAGACAAATATTCATACATGAACAAAATTACTAGGCATCTGATCCAGAAACTTATGTTTTCTGGTAATTAAGTAAATCCTTTTCCCTTTTGTCTTCTTACCTCTCTTTCCTCTTATTTTTCTTGACACAGTCTCACTATGTTGCCCAGGCTGGAGTGTTGCCCAGGCTGGAGTGTAGTGGTGTCATGATGGCTCACTGCAGCCTCAATCTTCTAGGCTCAAGCAGTCTTTGCACCTCAGCCTCCTGACTTGCTCAGTCTGCAGGTAGGTGTGCTACCATGCCCTGGCAATTTTTGTATATATTTTTTCAAGACAGAATTTTGTTCTTGTTATCCAGGCTGGAGTGCAATGGCACAATCTCGGCTCTCTGCAACCTCCTTCTTCCAAGCTCAAGAGATTCTCATGCCTCAGCCTCCCAAGTAGCTAGAATTACAGGTATGCACCACCATGCCTGGCTAACTTTATATGTTTAGTAGAGATGGGTTTTCACCATGTTGGTCAGGCTGATTTCTAATTTCTGACCTCAGGTGATCCTCCCTCCTCAGCCTCCTTAAGTGCTGGGATTATAGGCATGAGCCATCATACCTGTCCGAGAATTTTCTTTAAATACAACCTCAAATCTTTTATAATCATACATTTGTTTACCTTGTTTTGGAATGAAAGCCTGAAATTGATTCAATTCTACTTTCCTTAGATGCTAAAGGAATTCCTCTCCTTAGCCAACTCTTTAGCTTTTTCAAATCTTGGACCAGATTTCAGTATACCAGATGAGAAAAATTTTTCCGTGTTGCCATTTTTGCCCAATTATTTGCTCATGTTGATCCAGAAGCAGATGTATTAGATGGTATAAATCAATATCTGCCAATATAACATGCTCCAACTATTGGGCAAATCTATGGAGTCCTCAGTCACCTTGGCAAAATTTTGGTTATTGAATGCAATTCAGTGGGACCACAGAGTATAAGAAGCCACTAATAGATTCTGTTTATTGTTTGAATGGTGTTGAAATGAGTGTGTAGGAATTGGAGGAAAGATGGGAAATACTTCTGTGGGGATGAAATCTCACTATCTTCCCCATGCTGGTCTTAATCTCTTGACCTAAAACAGTTATTCCAACTCTGCCTCCCAAAGCCCTGGGATTACATGCATGAACCACTCATGGCCTTAGTTTTAAATCGTGTTTTACTTTAGAAGGTTAGAGACCCTGTTTTGCAGAGAAGGCATATTAGATTTACTGGACTTTTTGAGGCTTCTGAGTGCTAATTCAATTATACCTCTATATGTCTTACTCATTTTGGGAGGTTGCAGCCCTTTTTATTTTCAAGATGTTGTCTTCAAAAAATAGTTGAAAAGACCAAATGAGCCCCAAACAGGCTATTGTAATTCTAAACTATTATTAGTCAAGCTGAGTCTTTTACATAAAACATGTAAGAAAATGCATAACATATAACTATATAACAACCTAGATTCCCTCTGGGGAGAGAGAAACTTTCAGTTTGCTTAAAACAAAGGCTTTTATCCTTAACTTGTCTGAACGTAAAATGGATACAAGCAAAAAGACCGGCAAGAAATGATGCCAACAAATCTGAACAAAAGAGATCTCAATCAATATGAGATTTAGTTAGCATGCAAGAAAGTTTACGACTCCTGGTATCAATGGGCACTAAGATATCAAAGTGCAACAAGCTTTTAGTAGGTACCTCATGGATGACAAAGACCCTGAAACTATGAAAGATAAAGTCACTTGGCATCCATGATTCTGACACCAATAGTGACCCCCAAAAAGAAATGCTGAATTAATAGCTGAAACACAGATAAGCATTTACTCTGAAATGGATGTTGTAACCTCGGTAGCAGTCAGAGACTGTACCACCAGAGAGAGTATGGGTGCTTACATTAAAAGGAACTTATTTATTTCATACAAATTGTCTCATTAGTTTATTCGTGGATCCAACAATTAAGTCTGTAATCATTAGTAGAGTAGTACTGTTGTGTTAAAGAAAAGCATATACAGAATGTTAGTCAGTATTAGGACCATTTCCTTATATTGTATATGGTTGAAAACATTTGTTGTGAAAGAAGTGTGTTTCAGAGTTCCTGTCTGCCTTTCAGTATACAGGAGTAGTTCAATATGACATTGGTAGCCTAAGATGGAGTCACCAATGCCAAGTTTGAAACACTACTAAGCTTAGAGTAGCATGCCAGCACTGAACATGGAAGTTGAGTGTATCTTTTGTAATAAGCCAGCAAACATGGAATTTTTTTTTTTTTGGTTTCTCTTTTAGCCATTCTAGGGAATTACTGGTCTTGAGGAAACGATTCTGGGAAACTAGAATTGTAGCCACTCTGTCAGAAGTACAGATTTCTTTTATTTTTATTTTTAGTTGCATTTTAGGTTTTGGGGTACAAGTGAAGAACATGCAAGATAGTTGCATAGGTACACACATGGCAGTGTGATTTGCTGCCTTCCTTCCCGGCACCTTTATCTGGCATTTCTCCCCTGCTATCTCTCCCCAGGTCCCCACCCCCCCACTGTCCCTTCCCTATTCCCCCCAACAGACCCCAGTGTGTAGTGCTCCCCTCCCTGTGTCCATGTGTTCTCGTTGTTCAACACCCACTTATCAGTGAGAACATGCAGTATTTCATTTTCTGTTCTTGTGTCAGTTTGCTGAGAATGATGGTCTCCAGGTTCATCCATGTCCCTACAAAGGAGAGAAAGAGAGAGAGACAGAGAGAAATGAATTGAATGGTTGGACAATAGTTGGTATTCAGAAAATTGAATAATATGTTATTGATGTATTTAGATTTGTTTCTCTTAGGTTTATTCTGATCATTTGTGTCTTTCCAGGTTTTTATTTAATTTTTGTAATTTATTGTTTATCTACGGTTGATAGTAATGTCCCTTCTGGTATTTCTGATTATAGTAATATAAAATATTTCATGTAAAATTTGTCAATTTTGTTATAATTTTCTACAGCCAATTTTTTGTTTTATTGTCTCTATTTTTTTAGTCTCAGTTTCATTATTTGAAATCATCATATAATGAAGATCCACACTAATCTTCATTATTTTCTAGCTTATGCTTGTTTGTAGTTTGGTTTTGCTTTTTGTTTTGCAGTGTCACTAGATAGAAGGTTAGGTTATTGATTTGAGGTCTTCTCATTTAATATAGGCATTTACTACTGTACCTTTTCTGTAAGCCATGCTTTAGTTACATTTTATAAGTTGTGTTATGTAATTTTTTTTCATTTATCTTTTTTTTTAGATAAAGTTTCATTCTTGTTGCCCAGGCTGGAGTACAATGGCACAATCTCAGTTCACTGCAACTTCTGCCTCCCTGGTTCAAGTGATTACAGGCAGACTGTAATTTTGTATTTTTAGAGAAATGGTGTTTCTCCATGTTGGTCAGGCTCGTCTCAAATTCCCAACCTCAGGTGATCCACTTGCCTTGGCCTCCCAAAATGTTGGGATTACAGGTGTGAGCCACCATGCCCAGCTTCATTTATCTTTTAAGTATTCTGTTTTCTTTTTGATTCCCTTTATATAATGTCAAGTAAAAATTGTAGGATATTATTGAATTATGCTTCTGCAGTAGGTCCCAAAAGAACAGACTAAAAATTAAAATGGGGTCACACATGATAATGTTTTGCATCCCCAAATGTGAATCAAATTGTTGTCTGACCTTCCAACAAATAAAAAGAGTAATGACACTCAATTTCTGAAACAAGCCAGTTTAAAATTGTCAGTGTTTAGTTCCAAAACAATGGTATAAAATTGAGTTTGCTTACAAACATGCAGCACCAAGATGATCACCAGCAACATCCCAGAACTTGAATGTGAGGTCAAGACAGATGCCAGGACCACAAAAAAGTTAAAAACAAAAGAGACATATTCATGAGGATAGGCAGAAACAGTAGCAGTAATATTACCATCCCAAATTCCTGGAAAATGTGCTCTGTAACTTTGCCAAAGAGATGCAAAATCAGGAATACCATGATTCAGGAAGTGCAATTCATAGGTACTGTGGCCAAAAATGCCTACGTGGTATTCTCACCTTGCTGGGATATACTCTTTGGCACCTTCCTCATTCAAACTGGCCGTTACTGAAATCATGTAATACACCTAGAGCAAAGCTGGACTTCAGATGCAAGCTAGAGTTAAAAAGAGGCAGCAACTTAGCAGTAAATAATTTATGTAAATATACCCGAAAAATAAGCAACACAAGCCAGACAGGTAAGACTAGAATAAATTACTAATCCTTCAATGCAAAGACATGCACAAGAAACAACAGCAAATAGGAAACTATGACCTTTCCAAACAGACAAAACAAGAAAAAAAGCGACTGACTCTAATAAGAGAGCAATATGTGAGCTCTCTAAAAAATAATTAAAAGTCTAAGTTTTAAGGAAACTCAGTGATATTCAACACAATACAGAAAAGCTATCAAAAATGTATCATAGAAATTTAACAGAAATTTAAAGATATAACTTAAAAAGCATACAGGCTGGTGCTCATGCCTGTAATTCCAACACTTTAGGAGACTGAGGTGGGCAGACCGCAAGGTCCATATATCAAAACCGTCCTGGCCAACTTGGTGAAAATCCTGTCTCTACTAAAAATATAAAAATTAGTTGGGCATAGCAGCACATGGCAGTAACCCCAGCTACTTGGGAGGCTGAGGCAGGAAAATTATTTAAACACAGGAGGCTCATGCAATGAGCCGAGATTACACCTGTGCATTCTAGCCTTGCAGCAACAGAGCCAGACTGTATCTCAAAAAAAGAAAAAAGCATACAAATCTTGAAACTAATAAATGCTGTTGATAAACTGAAAATTTTATTAGAGGTTATTAACAACAGAATGGATTGAGCAGAGTAAGGAATTAGTTAGCTTGTAAACAGGCTAATTGAAAACACACAGGGGAAAATTAAAAAAAAAAAGAATAATAGGGACTAGAAAATTTACTTTAAAAAAAAAAAAATTGGCCAGACGCGGTGGCTCAAGCCTGCAATCCCAGCACTTTGGGAGGCCGAGGCAAGTGGATCACGAGGTCAAGAGATTGAGATCAGTTGGTGATCATGGTGAAACCCCATCCTGGTCAACATGGTGAAACCCCATCTCTACTAAAAATACCAAAAAAAAAAAAAAAAAAAAATTAGCTGGGCACTGGGGCGTGTGCCTGTAATCCCAGCTACTCAGGAGGCTGAGAAAGGAGAATTGCCTGAACCCAGGAGGCGGAAGTTGCGGTGAGCCGAGATCGCGCCACTGCACTCCAGCCTGGGAAACAAGAGCGAAACTCCCTCTCACATTAAAAAAAAGAAAGAAAGAAGAAAGAAAGAAAGAAGAAAGAAAGAAAGAAAGAAAGAAAGAAAGAAAGAAAGAAAGAAAGAAAGAAGGAAAGAAAGAAGGAAAGAAAGAAAAAGAAAGAAAGAAAGAGAAAGAAAGAAAGAACTTTAGAATTATTGATATTCAAGACAAAGTTGAGCAATAGCAAGGGGTAGTAGGCTTATTCAAATAAATAATTACAAAAAAGTTTCCAAAATGTAACAAGATATATTCATGTATAGGAAGTTCCGAGAACAAGAACAACAAACAGATTCAATTCATAGAAGTCTATCCTAAGGCATATAACAATAAAATTCTAAAAGATTAAAGACAGGCTGGGTGTAGTGGCTCACACCTTTAATCCCAGTATTTTGGGAGGCCAAGGCAAGTGGATTACCTGAGGTTTTAAATTCAAGAACAGCCTGGCCTTGAATGTGGTGAAACCCCATCTCTACTAAAAATACGGGCATAGTGGTGTGTGACTGTAATCTTGGCTTCCTGGGAAGCTTGAGGCAGGAGAATCGCTGGAAGCCAGGAGGCAGAGACTGCAGTGAGCCAAGATCACCCCACTGCACTCCAGCCTAGCTGACAGAGCAAGACTTTGTGTCAAAAAAAAAAAAAAAAAAAAAAAGAGATTTAAGACAAAGAGGGGATCCTAAAAGCAGCAAGAAAGAGCAAGTAACTTTTTTTTTTTTTTTAATTAAGACGGAGTTTCACTCTTGTTACCCAGGCTGGAGTGCAATGGCGCCATCTCGTCTCACCGCAACCTCCGCCTCCTGGGTTCAGACAATTCTCCCAACTCAGCCTCCCGAGTAGCTCGAATTACAGGCACGCGCCACCACGCCCAGCTAATTTTTTGTATTTTTAGTAGAGAGGGGGTTTCACCATGTTGACCAGGATGGTCTCGATCTCTTCACCTGGTGATCCACCCGCCTAGGCCTCCCAAATTGCTGGGATTACAGGCGTGAGCCACCGCGCCCGGCCCTGCAAGTAACATATTAAGTCAGTTCTCAGAATTTTCTGGGAACAGTCTTCTCAACAGAAACCATATAGACGAGGAGAGTAGACAGTATTTTCAAAGTGCTAAAAGCAGGGGGAAATATACACCTACACACATACAACTATCATTCAGGAATACAGTGTTCCGAAAGCGATTCTTTAAAAATGAAGGAGAGATAAAGTATTTTTTCACAATGACAAATTGGAGAATTTAACACCATCAGAGCTACTTTATAAGACATGCTAAAATAACTCCTCTTCTTTGGCCAGGTTACCTATGAAATAATAAAGCACTGTGCAAAAAGAAAAAATTTGACTGTATAAAAGCCACTGGTTAAATTGAGTACACAGACAAATCAAGAAATATATTTGTAATATGCAATTCACTTCTAACTCTAGTAGGGAGTCCAAATGATGATAGCCACAACAACATGTTGAGATTGGTAATCTGACAATATATTAATTGATACAAATAAAAGTCAAACTGTGGAGGAGATTGATTTAAATTGTAGAATTTTTCTTTCTTTTTTTTAAACTTCTTTGTTTCTGTGTAACCTAAAATGAATTGTCTTCACTTAAAATAACTTACTATATAAGATTTTTTTTTTGGTAAGTCTCATGGAAACCACAATGAGAACGCCTATAAGAGACAATCTGAAAAGCAATGAATTAAGCCGTACTACCAGAGAAAATCACTTGACCACAAAGAAGGACTATAAGAACGCAAGAAAGGGAAACAAAAATTTAAAAACAATGTGAAAACATGCCACAAAATGGAAGTAGTAAGTAGTTTTTAATATATATATACATGTGTGTGTGTATATATATATGTATGTATATATGTGTGTGTGTGTGTATGTATATATATATTTTTTTTCTTTCTTTCTTTCTTTTTGAGACAGGATCTTGCTCTGTTACTGAGCAGAGGACAGTGGCAGAATCATGACTCACTGCAGCTTCACCACATCCATTGTAAGTTTGTCTTCGTAACAGTGGATATAATTGAATTCAATTGGCCACTTAAAAGACATGGAGTAGTTGAATGGATTCAGAAACAGGACCCAACTTTATGCTACTTACAAGAAACCCGCTTTACCTGTCGAGAGACACAGACTAAAAATGAACAAGTGGGAGAAACTATTGCATGCAATTGGAAAGGAAAAATGAGTATAAGTAGCTATAATTTCAGATAAAAATAAATTATAAATCAAACATTATAAAAATAAAAAAAAGGACACTATATAATGATTCAGCAAGAGGATATTATAGTTATAAATGCATTTGAACCCAACAAGAGAGCTTCTTATTATACAAAGCAAATAATGGATCTCAAGGGAAAGACAGAATGCAAATAATAATTGTAGGTTACTATGAATCCATTCTCGGTTATGGAGCATTAGGACAGAAAGTCAACAAAGAAATATCACAGTTAAACAATGTGCTAGACCTCGTAGGCTTAAATGACATTTACAGAACATTTTATCCAACTGCTGCAGAATTTCATCAGCACTGAAATATTCTCCAGAAGACATTATATCTTAAGCCATTAAACAAATCTAAAAAAAAAAAAATAGGTATATTGTCTGACCACAATGAAATATAACTAGAAATCAGTAATCAGAGGAACCTTGGAAAATACACAACTACATTGAAGCTAAATGCTCTGTTCCTGAATGAGCAGTTTGTCAATGCAGAAATTAAGGAAACATTTCTTTTTCTTTTTTCTTCTTTTTTATTTTATTGAAGTCAAAAGACAGTGAAGAAATTCAATTTTTCTGAAGTAAAGAAACATGAAACTACAACACACCAAATTCTGTGTATAGCAAACATAGTACTAAGTTATACTAAATGGAATTTTACAGTAATGAACAACCATATTGAAAAACAAAAATGACATCAAATTAACAGCCTAATGGTTCACACTCAAGTAACTAGGAAAACAAAAACAATCCAAACCCAAGTAGAAAAGAAGAAATAATAATAAATTAAACAGAGAAAAATACAAAATATTAATGAAATCAAAGTTGTTTTTTAAAAGATAAACAAATTGACAAAACTTTGTGAGACTAAGAGAGGTCACTGAAAAAAAATCAGAAATAAAAAAGATGTAACAACTGAGACCACAGAATACAGACCCTGGATACATACAAATTCCAAGGTAAACCATGATAAGATGGAGAGCCTCACCAGTAATGAGTAATTCCACAAGAAGAAGTCAAAGGAAAAGCCCAAAACCTGATGGATTCACTGCTAAATTCTATGAACTGTCTAAGGAAGAACTAACATAAATTCTACTCAAACTCTTCAAAAGTAAATGGAAGAAGAGGGGATACTTCCAAACTTAATCTATAAGGACAGCATTACTCTGATACCAAAAGCAGACAGGGACAAAACGAGAAGAGAATAACTACACTCAAGTGTAGATGCAAAAGTCCTCAGTAAATTACTAACAAACCAAAATTGACATTGAAAAAATTATTTATCATAATCAAATGTCCTGTATCCCAGGGATGAAATCATGGTTCAACATAGACAAATGTGATACATGACATTAATAGAAGAATTAAAACACATGATTATTTCAACAGATACAAAACAAAATCTCTTATATAAAATTTAACAACATCTTATGGAAAAAAAAAACTTAATAAAACTAGCTATATAAGTAGTAATCCTCAGGCCAGGCACAGTAACTCAAGCCTGTAATCCCAGCACTTTGGGAGGCCGAGGCGGGTGGATCGCGAGGTCAACAGATCGAGACCATCCTGGTCAACATGGTGAAACCCCGTCTCTACTAAAAATACAAAAAATTAGCTGGGCATGGTGGTGCCTGCCTGTAATTCCAGCTACTCGGGAGGCTGAGGCAGGAAAATCGCCTGAACCCAGGAGCGAGATCGCACCATTGCACTCCAGCCTGGGTAACAAGGGTGAAACTCCGACTCAGAAAAAAAAAAAAAAAAAAAAAGTATTAACAATAACGTTTACATTGTTTTTTTGTTTGAATGGATAACGAGATTCCATTCTTGACATACCATAACATTAAATGAAGGCCGCTGGAAAATATTTTATTTAGAGCTCTAATTGCAGTGTTTTGGGAGGCCATGGCTGTTAGAATGAGCTGGGGAATTCAAGGCTGTGAGCTACAAACGTGCCACTGCATTGCAGCCTGTGTGGCAGAGCCAGGCACCATCTCTAAAAACGTGAACATCTTATCAGTATTTTGAACTTATGTTAGTGACATACTAAACTATTTACTGAAAAACATATTGTAAAAATGTTTTCTTTCCACAAAATACATTCTGTCACAACTTGACGAAAATTTCTTAAACATTACTTTTTTTTTTTTTTTTTAATTAAACAGGATCTTGCTCTGTCATAAAAGGTGGAGTGTAGTGTCACAATCACAGTCCAAACTAATAGGCTTAAGCATCCCCATAGTTGGGAATAAAGGTGTGCACCACCACATCCAGCTAAGTTTTCAAGCTTTTCTACAGATAGCATCTCCCTGTTTTCCAGGCTTGTCTCCAACTTTCAGCTGAGCACGAGTTTATCTAGCTCAGCCTTCCAACAGGTCTTGGGATTACAGGGGTGAGTCGCCTCACCTAGCTCTCTTTTACTTTTTAAAATAAATCGAACCACTGAGAAAAAGATCAAAGCAATGGTTTGCAAAGAAAATTGCTATCCAGCATTTATCTCATTATTCCAATTATGTATCATTGGTTTTCTTTTCCTAAAGCATTTTGATTTTTAGATGTCTCAGTTAAGGAAAAGATGAATTCTATGAGTTTTAAAAACAGGTAGTCTAGAAAACTGAAGTACTTGACCTCTATATTAGAAATAAGTGGTTCTGGCGCGCAGGCTGCAATGGAGTGGGTTGACCGCAGCTATAAGACTGTATCTCCTGGCCTCAAGATATTCCAGCCTTGGCCCTGCAAAAAGCTCTGCAAAAAGCCTATTTAACTTTTTACCAGCAACTTTTAGACATAGTTTGGGTTCCAAGTTTAGTGGAAAGTTAGAGTGCATAAAAACGTAAAGTAATGAAAATGCACTATACACGTTTTTGGAATTCATCAGTAACATCTGTTTAATCAAAGCGCGTTCATCAGTTTGCAAAGCCTTTTAAAACTTTAACAGCATAAAGGATTTTGTAAGAAAGCAATCCCGAAACCAGTTGTTACTTTAGATGAACAATATGCATAATTCATTGTTTTGGGACAATTACAAAAAATTGACTTTTCAAGTACGACAAAACATGAAACACTGTAATACAGAATATACACTAGACATTTCAAATTTTGGTGAAAATACCTAGGCTAACAACAACAACAACAACAAAATAGCTTAGTAATTGATGTAGGATAATCCTCCTCCTCTCCTCTTGCCTGCACAGAAACTGGCAAATCGATTTTCGTTTTATTCTTTAAAAAAAAAAAAATTTTTTTTTTAAGGGAACGCAAGAGACCGCGAGGGATACTCTGTCTGTTTTCGTCCTCAACCCCGGGAATAAAGAAAATACATTTACTGCAGGCAGGGAGCCTCAGGCCCTGGAAACAAATCTGTCGACTTAGCTAGAACTGGCGCCGAGAGGGGACAGGTCCGAGAAGGCCTAGGGCAGGGTGTGGGAAATTAGGAATCTAGGTCCACCGGATACGGTAATGGGAGGCCGAGGTCGGTGCGGGGCCCCTTGCTTCTACGCCAGCGACTGAGGCGGTGGCGCGCGACCAGCGGTTACGGCGGGAGGGTGCGCGGAGGAAAATAACGTTGTGACGGAAAGTCTGGGTGCTGGAGGCCCCGCCGCAGTGAGGTCACTGGAGTGCCCGGTCTCGAGGGGTAGCCGGCGACGACACGGGACGTCGAGAGGCCCAAGGGATAGAGGGGCGCAGCTACCATCCCGCATTTTCCTGGGTTTTTCTCCCAGGCGGTGACGTGACGTCCTTACGGCGGGCCGGTGCCGAGGAGCTGGGCCGCTTTTTGTCAGCTCCGAGCTCGGCCCCTCCTCCCTCCCACCGCCCGCCCCACCAGTCGGAGCCCGGCCCAGTAGTCTAGAGAAAGGCCTGCTTACAGCACTCGCCACCGTCGCCGGCCGCCCGCAAGCCCGTTGGGTGAGCCCCGCCTGCCGCCGCGGCAGCGGGGCCTACTGCGCGCGCAGCAACCTGGTTGCGGCCTGGTAGGCGGCCGGGAGAGCGCCCTCCCGCGCTAGGTCGGCCGGTGTGGCCCGCGGTACCGAGCAAGCCCAAAGGAGGCCGCAGTTAGGCCTTGGGAGAATCCTGCTGCACTTTGCGCCTCTGGAAACACGCTCCGTAAGCGGGCGGGGGTTGGGAAAGGGTCGCCCGGTTTTCCTGAAGGCGGTTCATGAACCTGGGGACGACGCCGTGGCCGAACAGGCCCAAGGCGCGGGTGCTAGGCCTGGCGACGAGTCGAAGGCTGCAGGCGTGAGGTGAAGGCCAGAGGCCTGTTGGGCCTATTTTCGCTATGTAAATGTCCCCAAAGGGGAGGAGGGACGGGGGGGGGGGGCAAGATGGCGGATGCTAGGCCCCTGGTATTGGGGAGTATAGAGGGTGTTGTCGGGAGGCGGAGTCGCCATATTGAAGGCGGTATCTGCAAAAAAATTTCGTTATGGTCACTGAGGCGAGAATGGGGAAAAGGGCGGCGGTGGGAACCCAGCCTCTGGCGCGACAGCGTGAGCGCGCTAAGGGATGTGCTCCTTCCCCATGGCAGCCCTTGTTTTTGTTGCTCATTTGCGTGCTTACTTTCCAGCCGCCTGCGGCAGCGCCACCTCTCGGCCTTCCTCTCACAGTCCACATGGCTGGCTGCACTGTCGCCTGAGTTTTAGATTACTTGCCGCAGGCATCAGTCCCGGCGCCAGGATCATTATTCCCTTACCGTGCCCCAGACTCTGTGCCTTTCGAAGCTTCTTTACACACCCTCTTGGCAGGTGGCAGTTCGGGCACCTGGGCTCAGTAGGGCCCATAAATGCCAGGAACTTTTATTTTCTCCGAAGCGAAGTCATTACGTCGCTGTTCAGATACCTCGATGGGTTTATTTTGCAGCCATCATTGCTTCCTCAAGGATCTGAAAAATATAAATGGAATTTATTATGAAAAACTTATTTACCACACGTCCGATACACAGTACAGTACAAATTATACAACACGAGGGCAGAGGAATAAAATTTTAGAGGGACTTTTCCTGTTTATGTAGAAAAACTTTTGATTAGCTGCATTTAAACTATTTTTTCAGTATCTTTTTCAGGTAATGTTGTGGAGCAAGCGAGGGCCAAGGTACTTTTGACATTCTGATTGTTACTTAAGTGGTTCACAGAAGTCAAGATAAGCATTGGTTTACACATTTTCTGGGTACGGTGGAAATTACAGTCCTTAATTACTTATTATAAGTCGCATAGGGCAAGATAGCGTGGATTTGGACTGCTTGCCTGTCGCATTTGGGTTACAGAGAGCAGTTTCAACAGAAAGCCGAGGTGTGGTTGAAGTATGCATGTTTATGGGGTTCTTGACCATGTCACATTAAGAGATGGGAAAATAGAAAAAAGGTATTTTTCTTTTTGAAGGACAAGAAATGCACAGGTTTATATACCCCTGATGACATTCACATTTTTTTAATTTGAAATTTATTATACACTTTCATTTTCAAAATACTTGTTTGCATTCTATACAACTTTGCTGGCAAATTGGAGCACAGTGTTAGAGTTGGACTGTGCTAGCTGCTAAGAAACAATTACAAGGCTCTTAGGAGCGCACAGTGACTGCAAAAAGTTTGCTGATTTCACAGGAAGGCGACGTTTCAGTATGCATCATTGGGAAAGGATTCTTGAAGTAGATAGGATTTTGTTAAGATTACTGAGGGATGAGTATGATTTTCTTAGCTAGGAATGGAAGTAGGGACAGGTCATTACGAGAATGAAACATTTATAGAAAATGGCAAATACAGTTTGCCTGGAGTGGATAATATGGATAGAAAAGAGATCTAAATGTAGGCTATAAAAGGTAGATTCTGAAATACGGTGGTAGCACACTTGAGTTTATTCTGAGTTCTGGTTGTAGCTGTTAAGAAAGGTTTCAAGGTTGAGAAGCATTGAGAGCTGCTAGTAAATTGGTAACTGTCTTCGTTACTGGACAGATTATCAAGAATGTAGCTGTTTTTCTGGCTGGGTTCTGTGGTTCACACCTGTAGTCCCACCACTTCGGGAGGCTGGATCACCCGAGGTCAGGAATTCGAGACCAGCCTGTTAGAATGGCGGAAACCGTCTCTCCAATTAAAAATATGAAAGGAAAAAAAAAAAAAAAAAAAGCCTGGCATGGTGGCAGGCGCCTGTAATCCCAGCTACATGGGAGGCCGAGGCAGGAGAATCGCCTGGACACGGGAGGCGGAGGTTGCAGTGAAACGAGATTGTGCCACTGCACTCCAGCCTGGATGTTTAAAAAAAAAAAAAGGGAAAATATTGCTGTTTTTGGAATGATTAGTTTCTACTAGATTAGTCTCTGCTGCTCCTTCATGTTTACATCGAAAGTTTACCAAATAATCTTTTATTCCTAAATATTACATTTAAAATTGTGTAAGCAAAATTTTATTTACTTACGGTTGAAAATTACAAGAATATAGGAAATTAGTTTCAGAGGTATGTTTAGAAAAACAGTTTCAGAAATGCAGTAGCCTTCAGATGGCTTTATGTAGACTTTGCCTTTGGTGAAGACAATCCTCTGATGAAAATAACTTACTAGTCTTAAGGTAAAGCAAGCTTTAAAATTCACATTTAACTATTATATGTGGTCTTCCTAGATGCAGTAAACAGGTAGAGCGCTTGTTTCCCAGATTTTTATGGTCTAAAAGGCAGGTTCTCAGTTTTTCTTTTCTTTCCATCCTCCTTTCCCTTTTCCCCTCCCCTATACTTCCCCCTCTCCTCCCTGCCCCTTGCCTCCTCTTCTCACTCTCCATCCCCTCCTCCCATTCACCCCTCACTCTCCTCTTTCCCGTGCCCCCTCCCACTGTCCCCTGCCACCTCCCTTCCCTCCCCTCTTCCCTCTCCCCACTCCCCATATCTACTTCAGTCACAAGACTGAAGGGAACTAGAGTCTGATGGTTTAGAAAAGTTTGATATTACAGGAGGTTGTCAAAACAAATTTTTAGTACAATCTTGTTGATTTGTTAAGGGTCAACATAAACTGTAGCAGTAGTTACTTTATATCTTGATAGCTGAAGAGCTGTAAAGAATATAGAATTTTAATATTGCACAGACCAGCACCTGCAGATAGATGTTCTGGTACAGCAACAATGGATGTGCAAAAAGAAGACAGGCAAGTACATAGTTTTAAAGGATTTATAAGGCATTTGTTAAGTATAAAACATTTTTTTCTTGATGGGTTAGACCTTGATGATCTGCTAGGCAATTCTTTTTTTTTTTTTTCTTTCTGGACAGGGTCTCATCTGTCACCCAGGCTGGAGTTTCGTGGTGCAATCTGGTGCAATCTCTCGGCTCACTGCAACCTCTGCCTCCTGGTTTCAAGCGATTGTCTTGCCTCAGCCTCTCAAGTAGCTGGTATTACAGGCATGTGCCACCATATGCAGGTCATTTTTTAAGTTTTAATAGAGATGAGGTTTCACCATGTTTGGCCAGGCTGGTCTCCTGACCTCAGATGATCCACCCACTTCTGCGTCCCAAAGTGCTGGGATTAGTGAGCCACTGCACCCCCGACCTCTGCTAGTGAATTGTAGATAAATGAACTGTTAGTTTATGTGTGTTTTTCAAATAGATACCACTTAACTTTTTTAAAAAAGCATACAGTGCATATGTATGTACATATGCATATAAATAACTCTGACTCTGTTTACTTTTGTATTGACACTAATAGATACCTTTTGAAGTGTTGCATTTGTGCATACTGGCAATTGCAAACCTTTTTGGATTCTTAAAACTTTTCAATACCAGCATATTACTTTTTTACTTAATTGAGAAAGATAGATGACCAAATGATACAAATGTTTGATCTTACTCATCTTAAACTTTTTCTTTGGCTTATTCCTAGAGTGTCTTTTGCCTATGGAAGAACTGCTGTTCTCAGAGTCCATTTTCTCTGCTTACCCTTTCCCCTACTCTCTGCCTGTCCCTTTCTATAAATATTCATAAGTATGCTCATTTTACAAAAGCCTTATCTGTCTTCTCTGTAAAAAGTAGTGAAACTACTCTAGTTTCACTAGTACTTTTTTATTTCTATTCATCCCATTTCTAAACCTGGTATTTCTCAACATGTGAAACTGTTCCACAGCATGTAATTAGTGTGTCACATGAAAGTGTACTGCATTTCAGAAACTCTTTGTGCGTTCTTCGTCTGCTTTGGTCATTTTCCTGACCTAATATGGGATTTAACTTGAGATCAATTACCTGTTTTCTCCAGACTTCTTTCCTGGCATCACTGTCTCTTATTCTCACTCATCAAGTTTTTCATACAGCATTTACAGTGAGTAACCTGCTGAACACTCCCTCCTGACCTCTTATTAGCAATCCATATTCAGTATTGTTGAAACCAAATTTATCTGGCACATATTAGGTGATCAGTAATGTGTACTGAAGCTCTTTTGTCCTAGAGTCCCTAAAATAACTCCTGCTTTTTGCTTGCTTTCTGTTGTAGACACTACTGTATTACCAGGTGTTCTTTCATTCCTGTCACTTAAAACAGTGTAGTTTTAATTAACATTTAATGTATTGCATTCTAAAAGTAGGTTTATAGTTTTATCTTTATTCCTAACCTTTGAAGCCCTTAATTATAGTACATAGTTACTTCTCTTGCTTTGCTCCTCTAAGCAGAATGATTTGGCAGATAAACATTATTTCCAAAAAATATTATTTAAATAAGTTAATGGAGAGATTTATATGGAGTTGAATAGCCCTTCAATTGAAATTAAGTCACCAGATAGTGAAATTAAGTAGCCAGATAGTGTTCTTGAATTGCTACGTACGTATTAAGGCATACAGTGTATATTTTTGGAAGGCAGCAGAGGAAAGCAGGATGCATAGGAACATGTTTCCACCATTGCTTTCACCATCTACTTTGACTAACAGCTCATTCTTTTTCTTACCAAATTAGTTTTAAACATATCATTTTAATAAATATAGCTTTTTTGTTTAGATTATGTATTTATATTATACAGTATAATAAAGGAGAGTTACTGGATTATAACCAAATCCTGCTTTATTGAAACAGGAATTTTAAACTAGGAGAGACACCAAGGAATCTATGTCCATGGCTTTTAAAAATTAACATAGTTAATATAATAAATATGTAAATTATAAAATATTTTGTCCTTAGTAAATAAGTACAAACCTGTTGCAATGGACTGTAACAAATGTTAACAACTTTCATACTTGTTTTGTATGCTTTTTCATTTAAATAAATGCAGTTCTGCAGGTCCATTTAAAGAGTTGCCTTCACTACTTTCCAGGCCTGTTTCTTTGTCCCCAAACTGGTTTCCTCATGTGTGTATTTTAACTTTAGAAAGGTATAATATAGTAAGTGAGTTTTTGAGTTTCTTTCATGTTAACTGTGGATCTGTTGTTTTAGTTAGCAAAAGTTGGTCTAGGAACCCATGGGGCTCTTTAATACCTTTTCAGATGTTTGTGAGAGGAAAACAATTTTTATAAAAATAACAAAAAGTTGTTTACCTTTTTTACTCTCATTATCCCATGAATGTAGTATACAGTGAGGTTTTCAAGAGGCAATATGACAAATGGTTTTTCAGAAATGCAGAAGCAGATAGAGGAATCCGCCTGTTTTATTTTAAGCCAAGTATTAAAAAGATTTACATTTTTTTTTAATTTGGAAAGTACTTTTAATACAGTTATTTATCTTAATATGAATGGCTTATTAGTTTAAATGAATAAACATAAAGTTTTAAAAAAATTACTAGGTATTAATTGGTATATAAAATGGCATATATTGATAATATAACCTTCCTAACAAAAGCTCTTTTAGCACTCTCAAATTTTTTAATTGTAAAGGAGTCCTAAGGTGAAAAAAGTTTGGGAAATCATTAATGTGAATTTATTCAGATTCTATTGTCATTCATAAATATATGGTGGCCTATTTGTATGCATTACTAAGAACCAGTTAGGTGTTCAGGTTTTTGCAATTTTGAAACAGTGTTGCCATGAACATCTTTGTACATGACTAACTTCTCTTGGTTTTAAGTGGAACTGGTAATTTGAAGTGTATGTGCATTGTCAACTTTAGTGGAATTTCCAAATTCTTTCCATGTTGGTTGTATTTAGTTGATAACAAGTTTTCTATTAGACTCTGATTCTCCATATCATTGTCAAAGATTTTTTTTGTTTTTTGAAACCATATCATTCTGTTGCTCAGGCTGGAGTTGCCATATTGGCTCACCATAACCTCCACTTCCCAGGTTCAAGCAATTCTTGTGTCTCAGCCTCCAGAATAGCTTGAACTGCAGGCACGTGTCACCACACCTGGCTCTTTTTCTTTTTTCTTTTTTAGTAGAGATGGGATTTCCCCACGCTGGCCAGGATAGTCTCAAACTCTTGACCTCAGGTGATCTGCCTGCTTGACCTCACAAAGTGCTGAGATTGCTGGTATGAGCCACCACAACATGACAGTTTAATTTCTTTCAGCATTTTGGAGATAGCATCATATCCAATTGTTTTAATTTTGCATTTATCAGATTTCTAATGAGGTTGAGCTTCTCCACTTGCCTACCCTCTCCTAGTATAAACTATTTTGTGTGTGAGTGTATGTATGTGTGTGTGTGTGTGTGTGTCAGGATCTCATTCTGTTTCCTGTGCTGGAGTGTTGTGGTGTGGTCACAACTCATTGCAGCCTTGACCTCCTGGAGTCAAGCAAACCTCTCCCCTCAATCTCCTAAATAGCTGGGGGCAGGTACATCCCACCACACTGGTTAATTTATTATTATTATTATTTTTTATAGATAAAGGGTCTTGCCATGTTGTCCAGTCTGGTCTTGAACTCCTGGACTGAAACAGTCCTCCTGCCTTGGCCTCCCAAACTGTTGAAACTACAGGTGTGAGCCACCATGCCTGGTCTGTGACTTCTTTTAACGTTCTTTTTGGTATATTTGTTGAGTAGTATACAATTCGAAGTAATCTTTTTAGTGTTTTCATATATAGGTGGTAATTTTTGTGTCTGTAAGTAATTTTCCTACTTCTGGGCGTAAAGATGCTGTCTTCTATTTGTTTTTAAAACTGATTTAAAGTTTTGTGTTTGTTTATTTTTTTTTTTTGAGATGGAGTTTTGCTGTTGTTACCCAGAATGGAGTGCAATGGCATGATCTCGGCTCACCATAACCTCCGCCTTCTGGGTTCAGGCAGTTCTCCTGCCTCAGCCTCCGGAGTAGCTGGGACTACAGGCGTGCACCACCATGCCCAGCTAATTTTTGTATTTTTAGTAGAGACGGGGGTTCACCACATTGACCAGGACCTCGTGATCCACCTGCCTCGGTGTCCCAAAGTGCTGGGATTATAGGCATGAGCCACCATGCCCGGCCAAGTTTTATGTTTTAAATAAGTATTTGGAGTCTGAATCCATCTGGATTTCTTTTGTATTTTTTAACAAGATTGCAGTTGATCTTTTTTCATATGTATTTATTTCATTTAGCTTTTCTTACATTGATACGTAATGCAATCTATGTGGTACATCAGATTCCTTTATGTGTTTGTGCATTTTTAGTTTCCCTGTTTTTATGTTACCCATGGATCTGATGTTTTAGTTTTATTTGCTTCTCTGCTGTGTTTTAAAAACTGGCTTTATAATCATATGTTAATATGTATATTTTCTTTAGAATTGTTTTACCTTTCTTTTCTTTTTTAAAAATTGAGATGGAGTCTTGCTCTGTCACCAGGCACTTCCTAGACACACTTTAGTCTCAGCCTTGCAGGCTCAAGTGGTCCACTGACCTCAGCCTCCTGATTGTTTTAGTTGTTTTTCTTCTACTCATTTTAGAGTTTTTCAGTTTTCATAGGCAGGGCACAGTGGCTCATTCTTGTAATGCCAGCACTTTGGTAGGCTGAGGCTGGCAGATCACCTGCGGTCTGGAGTTTGAAATCAGCCTGGCCAAAATGGTTAAACAGTCTCTACTTAAAAATACAAAAATTAGCCAGATGTGGTGAGCCAGCCATCACTTGAACCTGCAAGGCTGAGACTAAAGTGTGCCTAGGAAGTGCCACTATACTACAGCCTGGTGACAGAGCAAGACTCCATCTCAATTTTTAAAAAATAAAAGAAAGCTAAAACAATTGTAAAGAAAATATACATATTAACATATGATTATAAAGCCAGTTTTTAAAAACACAGCAGAGAAGCAAATAAAACTTACAGTGAGCTGAGATCATGCGACTGCACTCCAGTCTGGGCAACAGAGGGAGACTCCATGTAAAAAAAAAAAAAAAAAAAAGAAAGAAACAAAGAAAAAAAGTTACGGTAAAACGCTTAAGTTTTGTATTTGTATTACCTTTATAGAATACACATGGGCCGGGCACAGTGGCTCAAGCCTGTAATCCCAGTACTCTGGGAGGCCAAGGTGGGTGGATCACGAGGCCGAGAGATCAATACCATCCTGGTCAACGTGGTGAAACCCCATCTCTACTAAAAATACAAAAAATTAGCTGGGCACGGTGGGGTGTGCCTGTAATCCCAGCCACTTGGGAGGCTGAGGCAGGAGAATTGCCTGAACCCGGGAGGCGGAGGTTGCAGTGAGCTGAGATCGCACCATTGCACTCCAGCCTGGGTAACTAGAACGAAATTCTGTCTCAAAAAAAAAAAAAAAGAATACACACAAACACACAATTTTGATGAATTTAGTACATAATTATAAATACTTCTTGTGTGCTAGCATTGTTATTGAGGTTAATTAATATATTAGCCCATTTAATCTATAAATATTAAGTAAATTTATAATTAAGTAAAATATTTTATACCTTTTTTTGTTTATATTGTTTAATTTGAGACAGGGTCTTGCTCTGTTACTAGGCTGGAGTACACTGATGCATGATCATGGCTTACGTCACCCTTGTACTTCTGTGCTCAAGTGATGTTCTTACTTTGGCCTCTCAAGTAGTTGGAACTGCAGCACAAACCACCATGCACACCCAGCTAATTCTTTATTTTTTTTGTAGAAATGGGGACTTATTGTGTTGCCCAGGCAAGCTTTGAACTCCTGGGTCCAGTGGTCATACCATCTTTGCCTTATAAAGTGCTAGGATTACAAGTGTGAGTGAGCCACCTTCCCCAGCTTTATACTGTCTTTCTGTTAAAGTCTGTACGTCAGAATCTTACATATACACATATAATTAACTGGTGGACTAGGTTTTGAATTTGACCAACTAGGTCCACTGTCCATATATACACAGTGTGTGTGTGTGTGTGTAAATTTATGGGGTACAGTATATATGTGGATTACATGGCATATCTGTAGATGCATTTGTCATGTACATAGAAATGGATACATAGAGATGGTAGAGTAGCCATTTCCCAAGTAACATACATTATACCCATTGAATAATCTCTCATTATCCACCTCCCTTCCACTCCTTTACCCTTTTGAGTCTCTAGTGTCAAGTCTATATATACAGATTATTTAGCTTTCATTTACAAATGAGATACATGGCATTTATCTTTCTGTACCTGGTATATTTCACTTAAGATAATAGACAGCCTTCAGTTCCACCCATGTTGCTGCAAAACACACGATTTCATTCTTTTTTTTTTTCAATAGCCAAATAGTATTCTGTTGTCTATATATACCACTTTTTTTTTTCTTTGAGACAGAGTCCCACTATGTTGTACAGGCTGGAGTCTTGTGGCATGATCATAGCTCACTGCAGCCTTGACTTCCAGGGCTCAAGTGATCATCCTCCCACCTCAGCTTCTTATGTAGCTTAGAGTGCAGGTGCACACCACACCGCTGTGTCCAGATAATTTTTATATATTTTTTGTAGATGTGGTATCTCACTATGTTGCTCATGTTGGTCTTGAATTCCTGAACTCAACTGATCCTCTCACCTCAGCCTTCTTTGTAGCAGTGACTATGGATACCCACTATGAAGGGCTAATTTTTTTTTGAGACAGGGTCTCACTCTCAGACTGGAGTGTAGTGTCACAATCTCAGCTTATTGCAACCTCCACCTCTCAGGTTCAACGATTCTTGTGCCTCAGCCTCTCAAGTAGCTGGAACTACACATCACCAACCCCAGCTAATTTTTGTATTTTTGGTAGAGATGAGTTTTCATCATGTTTGCCTTGAACTCTTGGCCTCAAATTACCAGGCTATGTCAGCCTCTCAAAGTGGTGGAATTACAGGCATGAGCTACTGTGCATGGCCCTGCTTTCTGTATTTTTTGTAGATACAGGGTCTCTCTATGTTTCTCAGGCTAGTCTTGGACTCCTGAGCTCAAGTTATCCTTCCATCTCACCCTCCCAAATTGTTGGGATTACTGGTGTGAGCCCTTGTGCCTGGCTAATTTTTTTTTTTTTTGAGACAGTCTCACCTGTCATCCAGGCTTGATAAAGTGCCTGATCATGGCTCATTGCAGCTCTGATTTCCCTGGCTCACGTGACCCTCCCACCTCAGCCTTCCCAGTAGCTAGGGCTAGAGGTACACACTACCATTCCTGGAAAAATGTGTTTTAAATTTGTTTGTTTGGTAGAGACAGGATGTTACCGAAGTTGGCCTTGAACTCTTGGGCCCAGGTAATGCTCTTGTCTCAGCCTCCTAAAGTATTAGGATTATAGGCATGAGCCATAGCCCCGAGCTATGCCACATTTTCTTTCTTTATTCATTCACTGATGGGCATATAAATTGCTTCCATGTCTTTACTATATGGATAGCTCTATGATAAACATTTCTTTGAGAAATCTCTTTACTGTTTTCCATTGAGGTTGTACTAACATCCTATACCTACTTTGCTTAACCATATCAAGATGTTGTATAATTTTTTTCCCATTATGAGTCATAATTTCGAAAGTTACACTTAACCAGTTATTGTAATTTATAATAGTAATCCTATTGACTTTCAGCAACCTTGCTGAAATGATCATATTTCTTAGATTCTGAGGTAGATGTTTATATTTTAGCACTTATAAAGTCAATGTGTTTTACACCACAGATAGAGTCCAGTAATCAGTTTTCCAATTTATAAGTTGTCCATTTTGTCATCACTTCAAATGGATTAAATCCATTCTTACCTATAATCAGGTTGATGATTCATGCCAAACAGTGTAACCGTAGATAAAATAAGTTTCCTTTGGATTAAGGGAAATTTTTATTTATTTATTTATTTATATTTTGTGAGACAGAGTTTCACTGTGTTGCCCAGGCTGGAGTACAGTGGCGCAGTCTCAGCCCACTGCAACCTCTGCCTCCCATGTTCAAGGAATTCTCTTGCCTCAGCCTTCTCAGTAGTTAGGATTACAAGCATGTGTCACCCTGACCAGCTAAGTTTTGTATTTTTAGGAGACAGGGTTAAATCATGTTGACCACACTGGTCTCAAACTCCTGACCTCAGGTGATCCACTCGCCTCGGCCTCCCAAAGTGCTGGGATTACAGGTGTGAGCCACCATGCCTGGCCAAAGAAAATTTCTAAAAACCAAGAGGCAAGCTTGATTGTCCCTTGGTTCAGTCAGAGGGTAATTGGTCACATGTTGAGTACAAATATGTTGTAATATATTTATTATATATTTTCTAATTTTGGAGAGAGACTACTTAACCTTTCTTAGTGTGGTTCAATTTGGAGAGAGACTACTCAACTTTTATTAATGTGGGCGGGAAAGATGAAACAGACTTTTGTCAAATAATAAAGTGTCAGCATCAGAGCTTGCAAAGTAGATGTCTTTGACTTGAAAGAATATTCCAGAGATGATACTAAGTATGCTTCATCATTAGCACTGTTGTTACCAAGATGACTCTATTGTTAGAAATGAACACCGAACAGCAGTGAATAGAAAAGTGAGTGAGAATAGCACTCTGAATTCAAGGAAATTTTATCAATATGCTAAGCCAGTTTCCTTTGGATATATATATTTTTCTATTTATAAGAGTGCTATGTGATTTTTTTAAAACTGAATAAATCTAAAAGAAATCCAGTATATCAGTTTACTTAGCAGTGGTTTTTCTTAGTGATATATAAAGGCTTATCCTACAATTGTGGGCATATAGACATAGTGAAACTCAGCAATCACAATGATTTTTTTTTGCATTTTTTAATATAATTATCTGTGATAATTTTATATAATTAATAGTGATGTTAGAGTTCTTTTCCAGTGTCTAGATTCTTTAAAGAAGTGGTTGCAATGTTTTATCCTTAAATACTGATGTTGAAAGGAAATATTCTTTAAGCTTCCTTCCATTCCCAATTTGAGAGTTTTTTTTTTTAATAAAAAGTAGGAATTGAATTTTTAAGGATACTTTAATTGCATCTGTTCATTTTTCCCATTATTGTGCTTAATTGCATTAACGAGTTTCTAATTTTAAACAATCTTTGAATCACCTGGATTTTTTTTTTTTTTGAGACGGAGTTTCGCTCTTGTTACCCAGGCTGGAGTGCAATGGTGCGATCTCGGCTCACCACAACCTCCCACTCCTGGGTTCAGGCAATTCTCCTACCTCAGCCTCCCGAGTAGCTGGGATCACAGGCACGCGCCACCACGCCCAGCTAATTTTTTGTATTTTTAGTAGAGACGGGATTTCACCATGTTGACCAGGATGGTCTCGATCTCTTGACCTCGAGATCCACCTGCCTCGGCCTCCCAAAGTGCTGGGATTACCGGCTTGAGCCACCGTGCCTGGCCCACCTGGATATTTAATATTAACATTACCTAATTGTAGTTCTGTCTGCACAGTCTCATAGACACTATAGAAAAGAAAGTTATAGTCATGTAATTTTTTTTTTCACAGTTTGATAACAAGGTTATGTTAAACTCATGCTGTGAGAGTGTCTCTCTTTTTGGACAATGGTCGCCTATTAAAAAAAGGATTAGTTTTTTCTTTGAAGTTAGATTGAATTTCTTTGTATATTTACTTGTACCTGGAGTCTTTTTATGAATTTTTTTGTTTTAGAAAGAGTTTCTGTCTTGTTCCCCAGGCTGGAGTGCAATGGCATCATCTCAGCTCACTGCAACTTCAGTCTGCCAGGTTTAAGTGATTCTCCTGCCTCAGCCTCTAGAATAGCTGAGATTACATGTATGTGCCACCATGCCCAACTAACTTGGTATTTTCAGTAGAGATGGGATTTCTCCATCTTGGTCACGCTAGTCTTGAACCCTTGACCTCAGGTGATCTTTCCCCGTTGGCCTCCCAAAGTGCTGGAATTACAGGTGTGAGCCACCACACCTCGTCATGAATTTTTTTCTTTTATTTTTTGAGATGGAGTTTCGCTCCTTACCCAGGCTGGAGTGCAATGGCTCACCGCAACCTCCGCCTCCTGGGTTCAGGCAATTCTCCTGCCTCAGCCTCCTGAGTAGATGGGATTGTAGGTACATGCCACCATGCCCAGCTAATTTTTTTGTATTTTAAGTAGAGACAGGGTTTCACCATGTTGACCAGGATGGTCTCGATCTCTTGACCTCGTGATCCATCTGCCTTGGCCTCCCAAAGTGCTGGGATTACAGGCATGCATGAATATATTTTTTGACATTCAATTTATTTATTGAAAGTTTCTTTTACAGTGATAAATCCTTGGATTTTCTTTAGTATGTTTTTGTTGCTTACACGGAATTATTTATTTATTTATTTTTTGAGACGGAGGGCAGTGGCACCATCTCACTGCAACCTCTGACTTCCCGGGTTCAAGTGATTCTCCTGGCTCAGCCTGCCAAGTAGCTGGGATTACAGGTACGCACCACCACGCCCCGGTACTTTTTGTAGTTTTAGTAGAGATAGAGTTACACTATGTTGGCCAGGCTGGTCTCAAACTCCTGACCTCGTGATCGGCATGCCTTCTCCTCTCAGGAGTGCTGGGATTACAGATAATGTGAACCATTGCCCTCGGCCCACAGAGTTTTTAATGTTCTAGAAATATGTTTATAAGTGGGATATAAATATTTATGGTTTTGTCTTATGACTTACAAAACCTTTATAATACTATCCATTTGCTCCTTTTTTCCCCAATAACCTTTTTATATTTTGCTATTTTTCTTTGCCAAATAGGAATTTGATTATATTTTTCAAGAAATTTTTTTGTTGATGCTTTCTGTTCATATCTTTTGTTCCCTTTTGTTTGAGTTTATTATGCCTTTTATTTTCAGTTTTCTGTGTGTGCATATGTAGAAGGCTTCCCACATTTGTATTTAATTTCTTTTTTTACAGTATATGTAATTAAAACCCCTCCTATCCTTCTTCCCTCTGTCCCCTTTCCTCCCTTTTTTTTTTTTTTTTGAGACAGCATCTCACTCTGTTGCCCAGGCTGGAGTACAACAGTGCACTCTCAGCTTACTGCAACCTGTGCAAATGAATCTCATGCCTGAGGCTCCTGAGTAGCTGGGATTATAGGTATATGCCATCACACCTGGCTAATTTTTATTTTTAATAGGAACAAGGTTTCACCATGTTGCCCAGGCTAGTCTGAAACTCCTGACCTCAGGTGATCCCAAAGGCTGTGTTTACAGGTGTGAGCCACCAGGCCTCTTATAGATATTTTTCTTGTTACCCCTGAATTATTAAAGTTTTTCCCTGTGTTCAAGTGTATATATTTATTTATTGGGCTGTATTGTTAGACTATTACATATTATGGCACTGTTTTCCTTAATATTAACACATGATGTATTTCAACACTGATGATCATTCCTAAAATATGTTTTTGTCTAATTTGGCTTTTTTTATTGTTGTTAATTTGGCTTTTTATCTTTTTCTACATGCTATAAAAATCATAAAATTAAAAAAAAAAAAAAACTAAAGAGCATGTAATGGTTTTAATTTTAATCTCTCCTTAACAAGCACATGTAAGGAGGATTTTTTTTTTTTTTAAGAGATGGAATCTTACTGTGTTTCCCAGGCTGGTCTTGAACTCTTGGGCTCAAGCAGTCCGAACACCTTGGCCTCCCATAGTGCTGGGATTATAGAAGTGAGCCACCCTGGCTGGCCACAAGCAAAATTTTAAACATAACCCATTGAGTGAGTATCATTCCCAGGTATGTTTTAATTCTTATCTATTTAAGAAATCTTTTTAAGTCTATTTCAGTTGTATTTTATGTTTTTTGTTTGCCAGTATTTCCTTTGCGCTCCCATCTCTTTTCCTGCTTTTTATTGTACCGAACAATTTTATTTCATCATATTTGTAAACAATGGCTTATAAATAAATTCTTTCTACTTATGTCTTTTCAGTTATTTTGTTTCCTTATTACTTGATTATAGGCAGTGGAAAAATAATTGGTATACTTAATTTCTTTTTAACTTCTATATGAAAATAGGGTTTGGTGGCCAGGGAAAAAAGGGAAGGTTAATGTTTACTTTGCTGTATGATTGAAACGATTTGTTAAGTGGAGTGGTAGATTAAAAAAAAAAAGATGAGTTTTTAAGATAAATAAGATATATTAAATTAAAAATATTTGAGGAAAGCTAAATAGAAGTTAAAAGCATTACAGCGATATCAAATGTTTGTAACACTGCCATATTATTAAATGTATTCTGAGTATTTTGATATGGAAGAAAGCTGGATTATGGAAAATCACGATAAAAGTTTTATAATGTGGTGCAAAATAGCTTGAGATTTTATTTCTATAGATGAAATGAAAATTATAAATTTGTTTAATCTTTCAAAAATCAGATTTAGTTGTAATGCTGTGTACTAAATATTTGAGTGAACAGAATGAATTAAATGGTAGATTCCATTTTGGCATGATTTTTCTAACAATTGTATGATAATACAGTAATGATATTTTCATTCAAGTGCACTTCCTGATAATAAAGATAATATATTTAAGGGCTTTGTCAGTTTTCTAAGAGGTGTTGCTAGTCTTGATATTCACATAATTCTCCTTTGGAAAAAAGTACCTTCTGTGCTTACTGGTGTCTTTTTCTTTCTACAGTTATTATTTCTACAGTTAATAATATAGTTAAAAATATAGACCTCTTTATATCTATATTTAAGCCAGTGGCCATGACTGTGATTAAATATTTGTTTTTCACTTTCACCAATTTTTTATACATTTATTGTAGGATTTACATTTTTTTTGTCTTACAGTATAATGACTTGGCATTTACTTTGTATTGTCATCATGGTGTACAGTATTTATCATTCAGACTGATTAACAAAGACAATGTGTGTTGAGTGGAAAGCAGTTATAGTTTATAAAGGGAGGGGTGTTTGCGTTTTTTAGTTGAGTGGTGGCCAGTTTTCCTTGTTTTTTTTTTTCTCTTTTTTATTTATTTATATTTTTATTTTTTGGGAGGAAGGGAGGAAGGCAGGAATGAAGGGAAGGAGGAAGGGAGGGAGGAAAGAAGGGATGAAGGAAGGAAGGAAGGGAGGAAGCGGGGAGGGAAAGAGGGAAGAGAAGGAAGGAAATCAAGCAACGAGAGAGACATTGCCGACCTGGATCTAGAGGTTTACAAGTTGATTTCTTTTTTTTTTTTGAGACAAGAAAACAAAAAAAAATGAGTAAAGAAGAGGAAGAAAGAGGAAGAGAAACAGGGAGGGTGAACGGAAATATTGCTTTATTCTGAAAAAAAAAATGGGTATGAATAATGGCCAATCAATGTTTCATCTAAGCCTATGAGTAGCTGTGGTGTGGTATTGACAAGAATGTATATTTTGTGTATTTGAAATGGAGAGCTCTATACATATTTATTAAGTTTACTTGTTCCGGATCTGAGTTCGAGTCCTTGATATCCTTATTAATTTTCTGTCTCATTGAATCTAAGTCTCTATGTATCTGGGTGTTAGGATCGTTAGCTCTTGTTGTTGCATTGATCCTTTTACCACTATATCTTTGTTGCTTTAAAATCTATTTTATCCGATACGAGAATTGCAACTCCTGCTTTTTTATTTATTTATTTTGGCTCTCCATTTGGTTGGTAAATCTTTCTCCATCCCTTTGTTTTGAGTCTTTGTGTATCCTTGCATGTGAAACAGGTCTGGATGTAACATGCCGTTGGGTTTTGGCTGTGTCTTTTGATTGGGGGATTTAGTCGATTTAAATTTAGGGTTACTGCCATTTGATGTTAACTGGCTATTTTATCCATTCGTTGATGTAAATTCTTTTTTATGTTGGTGCTCTTTACTTTTTGGTATATTTTTAGAAAGGCTAATACTGGTTGTTTCTTTCTGTATGTAATGCTTCTTTCAGAAGCTCTTGTAAAGCAGGCCTGGTGGTAATAAAATCTCTGAGTAGTTGCTTGTTCATAAAAGATTTTATTTTTCCTTCAGTTGTGAAGCTTAGTTTGGCTGGATATGAAATTCTGGGCTGAAAGTTCTGTTCTTTAAGTATGTTGAATATTGGCCCCCACTCTCTTCTGGCTTGGAGAGTTTCTGCTGAGAGATCTGCTGTTTAAGTCTGATAGGCTTGCCTTTGTGGGTAATCTGAACTTTCTCTCTGGCTGCCCTTAGTATCCTCTCCTTCGTTTCAACCCTGGTGAATCTAACGATTATGTGCCTTGGGGTTGCTCTTTTTGAGGAATATCTTTGTGGCGTTCTCTGTATTACCTGGGGTTGAATATTGACCTGCTTTGCTAGGTTAGGAAAATTTTCCTGAATAATATCCTGAGGGGTATTTTCCAGCTTGGATTCATTCTCTCCGTGGCATTCAGGTACACCTATCAAACGTACATTTGGTCTTTTCACATAGTCCCACATATCTTGGAGACTTTGCTCATTCCTTTTTATCCTTTTTTCTCTAATCTTGTCTTCTTCTTTTCTTTCATTAAGTTGGATTTTGACGTCTGATATCCTTTCTTCTGCTTGAACAATTCAAGTGTTTAAACCTGTGCAAACTTCTCGGAGTTCCTGTATTGTATTCTTCAGTTCCATTAATTCACTTATATTCCTCTCTAAGTTGTCTATTCTCAATAGGATTTCATCAAAGCTTTTTTCAAAGTTCTTAGTTTCTTTACATTGGGCTACAACCTGTTCTTTTTTTTTTTTTTTGAGACAGAGTCTCACTCTGTCACCAGGCGCTAGGCTAGAGTGTAGTGGCACAGTCTCGGCTCACTGCAACCTCCGCCTCCCGGGTTCAAGCAATTCTACTGCCTCAGCCTCTCAAGTAGCTGGGACTACAGGCGCACGCCACCACGCCCTGCTAATTTTTGTATTTTTAGTAGAGACGGGGTTTCACCATGTTGGCCAGGATGGTCTAGATCTCTTGACCTGGTGATCCGCCCGCCTCGGCCTCCCAAAGTGCTGGGATTATAGGCTTGAGCCACCACGCCTGGCCCAACATGTTCTTTTAACTCACGGAAGTTACTTATTATCCATTTCCTGAAGCGTGATTCTGTTATTGGGATGCAGTCGTTCTCCATTAAGCCTTGTTCCATTGTTGATGTGGAACTGTGATCATCTTTAGAGGGAGAGGCATTCTGATTTTGAGTATTCTCAGCCTTTTTACGCTGGTTTCTTCCCATCATTGTAAATTTATCCTCCTGTTGTCTTTGAAATTATGAACTTTCAGTTTAGGTCTCTTGAGTGGACGTCCAAGTTGTTAGTTCCCAGGGATGGAACAGCGGAGTTAAGACTGATGGTGCTTTTCTGCCCAGGATTCTCCTGTCTGGCTTCCTTCTTGTGTCCGTAATAGGCTACTCTGCCTTCCCGGGTCTCCAAACCTCAGTCAGAAGGGGAACCAGTCTCGTTTACTCTGCCGAGTGGTGGCCAGTTTTTCTCATGCACCTATCTTGTTAAACTATTCTTTTAAACATACAATGTAGATATTTAAAGAATGAGATTTAAAAATATATAAAAACAAAAGTTTTGATTTTTGTGTTCATTTTTAGGACTTTTGCTTTCCTCTTTTACCATAAAACTGTTGAGACTAAGATAATGAACACTTAGACAGTGTAGACTAAATGAAGATACTGCAAAACAACTGAAACTAGACAATAAGGTGTTAAAAGATTTAAAAATAAGTATTTGAAATTTACATGATACATAAAATGGAATGAAGCCCAAGATTATGATGGAGAGTACTAAGACAAACAATAGACTTGGCTATTTGACACCATAGATGAAAGATCTTTTGCCATTTTACTACCAGTGTGCCCTTGCAGAGATTTCTTTTTTTTTTTTTTTTAATTTTTTATTGGATTTTAGGTTTTGGGGTACATGAGCAGAGCATGTAAGACAGTTGCGTAGGAACACACATGGCAGTGTGCTTCTCTTTCCTTCTCCCCTTCACCCACATTTGGCATTTCTCCCCAAGCTATCCCTCCCCACCTCCCCCTCCCACTGGCCCTCCCCTTTTCCCCCCAATAGACCCCAGTGTTTAGTACTCCCCTTTCTGTGTCCATGTGTTCTCATTTTTCATCACCCGCCTATGAGTGAGAATATGCGGTGTTTCATTTTCTGTTCTTGTGTCAGTTTGCTGAGCTTGACGTTCTCCAGATTCATCCATGTCCCTACAAACGACACAAACTCATCATTTCTGATTGCTGCATAATATTCCATGGTGTATATGTGCCACATTTTTCCAATCCAGTCTATTATCAATGGGCATTTGGGTTGATTCCAGGTCTTTGCTATTGTAAACAGTGCTGCAATGAACATTCGTGTACATGTGTCCTTATAGTAGAACGATTTATAGTCTTTTGGATATATACCCAGTAATGGGATTGCTGGGTCAAATGGAATTTCTATTTCTAAGGCCTTGAGGAATCGCCACACTGTCTTCCACAATGGTTGAACTAATTTACACTCCCACCAACAGTGTAAAAGTGTTCCTTTTTCTCCACATCCTCTCCAGCATCTGTTGTCTCCAGATTTTTTAATGATCGCCATTCTAACTGGCGTGAGATGGTATCTCAATGTGGTTTTGATTTGCATCTCTCTGATGACCAGTGACGATGAGCATTTTTTCATATGATTGTTGGCCTCATATATGTCTTCTTTCGTAAAGTGTCTGTTCATATCCTTTGCCCACTTTTGAATGGGCTTGTTTGTTTTTTTCCTGTAAATCCGTTTGAGTTCTTTGTAAATTCTGGATATCAGCCCTTTGTCAGATGGGTAAACTGCAAAAATTTTTTCCCATTCTGTTGGTTGCCGATCCACTCTAGTGACTGTTTCTTTTGCCGTGCAGAAGCTGTGGAGTTTGATTAGGTCCCATTTGTCTATTTTGGCTTTTGTTGCCAATGCTTTTGGTGTTTTGTTCATAAAGTCCTTGCCTACTCCTATGTCCTGGATAGTTTTGCCTAGATTTCCTTCTAGGGTTTTTATGGTGCCAGGTCTTATGTTTAAGTCTTTAATCCATCTGCAGAGATTTCTTAGCATTTTAAGCGTCAATTTTGTTACTTGGCAAATTGGGCTGATTATATTTACGAGAGAGGGTGAATTAAATGATGTAGTTTATGCAAAGGGCTTAACAGATTTTTGCACCTAACAGATTACTTATTAAATGACACCTTAAAAATGGGGAAAGTTAGAATAAATTAAAACAAACATGGATATGAGTTAAAAAGGCTTTCAGCTTTTATTTCTGACAGTTAAAGAAGCCTATAGGTCAGGCTAACATCCAGTGCTTTGAAGTAAATGTAATGGAACAGTCTAAGATCTTTCTCATAAATTCACATATTAAACGTAAGAAGACCTAAATTAAAGCGTAGATAAGAAGTAGAAGAGTTGATATTTTAAAGATTCTATTTCCAAATTGATCAGTATAGATTGATGTAGTTTCAATAAAAATCCAATGGGTTGCTTAAAAAATTTAAATATATGGTAGGTAAATACAAATAAAACAATAGATCCCATAACAATATAAAACACACATTACATCAGTGAGATTAAACTTGATAAAAAGATGTATGCAGTGCACAAGCACGCGTTTCAGAAAAAACAAATTAGATATAAGTGGTTTTTTTTTTTCAGTATGGGGATTAGAAGTTATTCTTATTTGTTTCTTCTTTTGAGACAGGGTCTTAATCTTAGGCTGGTGTTCAGTAGCCAAGCAATTGCTTACTGCAAGCTCAAACTCCTAGGCTCAAGTAGTCCTCTCTCTTCATCCTCGTTGGTAGTTGGGACTACAGGATCATGCCACCATACCCAGCTAATTTTTTTTTTTTAAGTTGAGAAAGAGTTTCACTGCATTGCTCAAGTTGGTCTTGAACTCCTGGCCTCAAGCAGTCCTTTTTTCTTTGTCTCCCAAAATTCTGAGATTTTAAGTGTGAGCCACAATGCACAGCCAATTTTTTTTTTTTTTTTTTTTTTTCGGATACAGAGTCTTGTTTTGTTGCCCAGGCTAGAGTGCAATGACAAGATTATGGCTCACTGCAGCCTCAACCTCTTGGGCTCAAGCAGTTCTCCGGTCTCAGCCCCCTAAGTAGCTGTGACCACAGGCACCCACAATCACGATTGGCTAATTTTTGTATTTTTTGTAAAGATGGGGTCTCACCATCTTGCCCAGGCTGCCCAGGCTGGTTTTAAATTCCTGGGTTCAAGCATTCCACCTGTCTCAGCCTCCCAGAGTGTTATGATTACTGGAGTGAGCCACAGAACCCAATCTGGCCAAAAAAATTAAGTTTATGGCACTTACTAGTTTTTTGAGGAAATAGGCATTCTCACATTAGTTACGAAAGGTAATAAATTTTTAGGAGTCTTTGTTGGGATTATTTTAGCAATATTGCTAGCTGTGATGGTTCACACCTGTAATCGCAGCACTTGGATTCCCTCCTTTGAACCTTGGAGTTGAAGACCAGCCTGGTCAACCTAGTGAGACCTCCCACCCCCCCACCACCCCCCACCCCCCGTCTACAAAAAAATACAAAAATTAGCCAGGCATGTTGGTAAGTGCCGGTAGCCTCAGCTACTTTGGAGACTGAGATAAGAGGATTGCTTGAGTGTGGGAGGTAGAGGCACTAGTGAGTTACGATCACACCACTGTACTCCATCCTGGGTGAAAGAGCAAGACCTTATCTCAAAAAAAAAAACCACAAAACCTGTGTGTGTGTGCACGCATGTGTGTGTGTGTGTGTGTTTGTAGAATACTTTTCTATTTTATACTGGTTTATTCCTCCTTTATTGGTTTAGAAGCTACTAGGTGTTTTGTTTTCTCATCTGCAACTAGGATGCCTGCAACTGCAGACATGCACCATCATATTCGGCTAATTTTGCAGTTTTTTAATGAAGATAGTGTCTTGCTGTCACCCAGGCTGGAGTGCAGTGGTGTGATCATAGCTCACCATAGCCATGACCTTTCAGGCTTAAGACATCCTCCACTGCCTCAACCTCTGGAGTAGCTGGAATCACAGGTACACCACCACACCCAGTTAATTTTTAAATTATTTATTTTTAATTTTTTTTTCTTCTTTTTTTTTTTAAAGACAGGGGTTCTCCATGTTGGCCAGGCTCGTCTCAAACTCCTGACCTCAGATGATCTGCCTGCCTCAGCCTCCCAAAGTACTGTGATTACAGGCATGAGCCACCATGCCTGGCTTTTTAAAGTTTTTCTAGAGAAGGTATCTCACTATTTGCCCAGACTTGTCTGGAACTCCTGGTCTCCAGTGATCCGCCTCCATTAGCCTCCCAGAATGCTGAGATTACAGAATTAAGTGACTGCACCTGGCCTAAGCTATATTTTAGACTGGATGCCCTTGATTATTCTTATTTGTCTTCCAATTCAGCTGATCTCTAAGCTTGAATCTTCCTGCAAAGTCATGGAAAATTACTGTTAAATCATGGGTGCTTATCTTTTACCTTTATTTATCAAAACTGCAGTAATATATTATGTTTAAGAGTTTGGGATATTTCTGGTTGTGGGAAGAAATTGGTAGCTGTAACCCAAGAAAGCTTACTAATATAAAGGTGTGGTCAACTTTACATTGAAGTGCAAAAAAATGCCCTTTTGCCTCTGTCAGTTTTCACCATGATAAAATAGGACAATAACCAGTCAAATATGTTGCTGAAGAATGATTGCTCACTGTAGTAAAGATTGTATTGGTGGGCAGCCCTTATCATAGGCTGAAGTATGTAGTAGGGAAAGTATGTGACAAAAAGTTAGAGCTAACCCTCTTTCATTTAAGACTTGAATTAGTAGCTGTTATGCTAGAGTCCTAGAATGTAACAATTAGTGATTGGTTTCTCACTTATTTGCGTTCTTTTTCTCCTTTTCATTGCTTGTTTCAGAATGATTAAATCAGAATTTAGTTGTGTGTCACCCATGTCTGGTTATGTAAATGGTAAACTGTCATCACATCCCTGATGCACTGATACCAACATTTTCCTGCATTTATAAATATTTGTAACTATCAGCAGTTATTGACCCTGCTAATGACAATTTTTAAGACCTTCACATTTTTAAGACCTCATCTTCTGGAAAACTCTAGGATGTTCAATGTCAGGTTAAGCACATAAAGATTGTTTGAAAAATGACATGCTGTCCATGTAAGTTGCAAAGTTGAGTAATAACAGCAAATTAGTCTTTTGTGGTAGCTTGAGTTAATAATAAGATATTCCCTGAACACTGAAGAACTGCTTCTTAGTAAAGGACTGATCAAAAGCAGTGCTTTCAGAAGATTCATCTGGCTGCAGATTGTAGGAATGCCTTGTTAGTTGACGTTACAAGACTCCCTTCTTATAAAATGGTTACTTGTGATCTGTTTTCCAAGTCTTACAAAGGCCATTTTCATTACCAGGGGTCAGGAAATACAAAGCTTAGAATGAATGGTGATAATGGGAATACAAGCAAGGCAAGGATGACATAGAAATAGTGGAGAAAAAATTGATAAGATCCAGGAAACCAACTGTCAGAGAAGGAGGAAAAGGCCATGGTGATTGTGCTAGGGGAAAGCTGGGTCTTAATTTATGAAGATATTTCAGGAAACAGATGGAAATGTTATCTCCTTCTGAGTGTTTGGATTTGGGGGAACATCTTCATGCAAGTGGTCATTAAAAACTGTGGAAATAAATGAGAAAGTAGTAGAGAAAAAAAATGAATGTGGAACTTTGGGCCTATAGTAGCCATCAGTTAAGAAGGTGAGAGGAAAACCAGGATATTATATAAAGAGGAAGGAGCAAGTTTCAAAATTAAAGGAACTGATCATCTGTCATAGTCTTAACAGAAAAGCTAAGGAAGATGAATATCTAAATCGGGAACGTTATTCTACCAGTTGATCTTTTATTAGAGCTAACGAAATTGCCGTTTTTGGAAAAATCAGAAGGTCGCTTCAAGAACCCAACAGATCACGTATATTGCATTATTAATTAATTACCTTAATTTCATGTGTTTTTCTTTATGCTGAGAAGATTAGTTTGCATTTATCCTTTTATAATTATATTTTTTAAAAAGAGGAAGAATTAATACAGCCAGAGGTAGTTTGGGTTGAGGGAGCATGACAGCTTATTTAGAGCAGTTAAGGTACCTTTTCTGTTTCTTTGTGGTTGACAAAATATTAATGTAGTCATTACAGCCTTTTTATTTGAAGTAGTTTGAATGTCATAAAACAGACTTTAAGTAGATCGGTCTCAGAGTTGGCACATTGGAAATTTATTTGTTTCTCACTTGCATATTGCCTTATCATAGTTTAATATTTGAAAATTGACACACATAAGTGACCATAGTATATGCCAAAAATAGAGCAAGGGAGCTGGACCTAGTGGCATGTGCTAGGAGTCCTAGCTGCTTGGGAGGCTGAGGTAAGAGGATTACTTGAGTCTAGGAGTTTGAGGCTGCAGTAAGCTATGATCATGCTATTGCACTCCAGTCTGGGTGACAGGGTGAGACCCTGTCAAGGCAAGGAAAGTGGGAGGCATTTTAAAATACACAGAAATCTGAAGAGTGCTTATAATTATTAGGAATTTTAAGTTTTTATCATTTTGTTAATTTACTAGTAGGAAGATTGGAGACTACATTAAATATAGAGTTGTAATAGAATCTTGCAACAGAAATCTACAAAATGTGTTAAAATTAAGACTTAAAGAATCATGGGGTCCAGACACAAAAACACTCTTGTAGTCCCAGAACTTATGAGGGTAAGGTGGGAGAACTGCTTAAACTCAAGAGTTCGACACCAGCCTGGGCAACATAGTGAGACTTTGTCTCTCAAAAAAGTATTTTAAAAATTACCCAGGTTCAGTGGCACACGCCTGTAGTCCCAGCTAATTGGGCTTAGGGGAAAGCATTGCTTGAGCCTATGAAGTGGAGGCTGCAGTGAACTGTGCCAATCATAGTCTAGTCTGAATGACAGACAGAGACGCTTTTTACCAAAAAAAAAAAAGTCATGAGAGCTACTGATAGAAGGCAAGAGGGAGTCATCTGGTGTGTAAGAAAAGTTCTGTATCTTAATTAAATAATACAAATACAAGCTAATGCTTATGTAAGAATTTGTTATGCTGAATACTTAAGCATTGTACATTGTATGTAGGATGATAACTGAACTTTTAAGAAACCTAAAAAAGCTGGCTATGGTGGCCTGTAGTTCCACCTACTTAGTAGGCTGAGAGGAAAGAATGACTTGAGCCCTGGAAGTAATTCTAGGCTAGTGTGAGGAACATAGCAAGACCCAATATCTTAAAAAAAAAATTATTTTTTAAACCAGAAACACTGTCAGCCTGTTTGATTTGATTTACCTGCCCTTTCTTGTTCTGTTACAGCACATGTATCACTGAAATCAATTTGTTCCCTTTAATTTTACATTGATAGGTTATTGAAAAATAATTTGAGAATTTCAGACATATGATTATGATGACACATTATGATCATATCACATCATTTTAATATGTGATATAAAAATTAATGTTTGGTATACTTTATTCCCTGGTTTAGGAGCTGTGACTAATGAGAATTAAAGGCCATGGATGAAGATGAATTTGAATTGCAGCCACAAGAGCCAAACTCATTTTTTGATGGAATAGGTATAACTATTTCTTGGGTTGTTTCACCTCCCATCTGCCGGATTTGGAATTACTTATCAAAATTGCAGAATCTGATATTAATTCATACTTAAGTACTTAGGTCCATACTTAGATCCTATCAGAATCTCATAATGTTGTTAGTTAAACCATCAGTATCAAAATCTTATTACTATCCTTCAGTTACTCTAATTTTTCCTGTTATGTTACTAGATCCTGTTAGTTCTCCCTTTAAAATGCTTTCTATTTGTATTTTCTATTTCTTCAGTGATAAATTTCAACACATTTACTAATCTAAAACAAGACAAATTTACCTCAGTTCTGTAGGTCAGAAATGTGACTCAACCAAGTTCTCTGTGTAGAGTTACACAAGGATAAAATCAAAGTGTTGTTCACACGTGATGGCTTATATCTGTAATCCCAGTGCTTTGGATAGCTGAATTGTGAGGATTGCTTGAGGTCAGGAATTAGAGACCATCCTGGGCTCTGGGCAACACAATGAAAACCTGTCTCTAAAAAAAAAAAAAAATTAATTAATTAATTAATTAATTAGCTGAGCATGGTGGTGCATATACTTCTAGTTTTAGCTGTTCTGGAGGCTGAGGTAGGAGGATTGCACAACTGCCCTGCAGCCTCGATAACAGAGCTAGACAGTGTCTTAAAAAAATATATCAAGAAACAAGTTATCTGCAGGGCTAGATGCTCTTAAAAATATCCGTACTTTTGGCTAATTTAGTTTCTTTTTGTTGTACAATGGAGGGGCTCTTTGTTGTTTCCTACAGTTAATCAGCCATGGCCATTTTTTGCTTCTGTAGCTTGCCTGCATTTCTTCTCATGCTTTGCATGGTGGTTTCCTCAAGCAACAGTGAGTGGAGTCTCCCTCATGCTTTGATCTTTCTGACCTTCCTTTCTATCACATACATCTCCTTGAAGAACTTTTGCCATGTCATGTAACATATTTTTATAAGATTTACAGGGATTAGGGTATGGATGGACATCTTTGTGAAACCATTTTGTCTGCATGCTACTTCTCAAATATTTATGTCTCTGTCAAATAACATCCACTCTCTCTTAATGTTCCCAGCCGCCCCCCCGCCCCAAAAAAATCTTAGCTGAAATTAATCCTCTCAGAAGTCTTAAATGTCATTTAAATCAGAAGTTTATGATTCTCTTCTGATAGCAGTCATTAAGAGCAACTGGTGGGACACAATTTTTCTTTTATCCATTGGCCAGTAAAGCCAGAGAAGCACGTTACCTGCTTCACAACGTACAATTACAGGAAACTTTGGGATATTTGTGTGCAAACAGGATAAAATAAAAGATAAGAAAGAAATTTTGTCTAAAGAAATTTTGAAATGCAGCCAGACAAACTTCCATTAGATTTCGAGACCTGGAAATAACCCTTTGTGGCCTGTGGCTCTGCCCTTTAAGTCTTCCTTGCTGTTTTCTTCAAAGATAGCAGGTGTTTGCAGCTGAATAGTTTTATTTCCTGCTTCCTGCCTATGGATTTCTGGCATGCAACAATCTTCTTTATATTAATTCTGTGTCCTTTTCAGGTTAAGCTACCAGTGCTTCTTTTGAAATAAATTTTGTGCGTGTCATCAGCATTTATTGTATTAGGCAAGAGGCTCATATGTTTTTTTCTGAGATGATCCTATGTCTATTTTTGACTTCTGCTAAAATGGATGAAGTCCAATAGCCTTATGTTTCTTAGAAGCACTGAAGTAAGTCATACTCTTAATTGCTTCAAAAAGACTTAATTCTCTGACCTTTTGATCTTTCCTTTTTTTCTCTCTCCACTTCCTTTCCTTTTTATTTCTACTCCACTTCCTTTCCTTTTTCTACCTTATCTTATCTTGTCTTCCCTTCCCTTTCCTTCTCTTTCTTTACCTGGCCTTGCCTTACTTTACCTTATCCTTTGTCTTTTCATTTCCCTTCCTCATTTTCTTTTACCTTGGCCATTCCTTTCCTTTCCTTTTTACTTAACTTTTGCTTTTCTTGTTTAATGATCTGGAGCCTGAAGGAAACTTTTGTTCTTTCTGAGGTTTCATGGAGTTGAGAATCACATACTGTTTTTTTTTTTCTCTCTCTCTCTCTCAATCAGCAGTCCACACCCTTTTTGGCACCAGGGACTGGTTTCAGGGAAGACAGTTTTTCCATGGACCTGGGAGTAGAGGGGTTTGGAAAATATTTACCAGATAAATCAAGTGCAATACTTTGTGCAGTTTATTTCTATTATTATTACATGTAATATATAATAAAATAATTATAGAGCTCACCATAATGTAGAATCAATGGGAGCCCTGAGTTTGTTTTCCTGAAACTGTGCCATCCCTTCTGTGGATGATGGGAGACAGTGGCAGATCATCAGGCATTATATTCTCATAAGGAGCACAAAATATATATCTCTTGCATGTGCAGTTTACAGTATGGTTTTTACTCCTATGAGAATGTAATGCTGCTGCTTCTGGCCCGATAGGAGGCAAGAACTCAGGCTGTAAATACAGATGAGGGTTTGCTATGACAAGAAATCTTGATTTAACCTCCCCTTTCACTCTTCAGATAGACTGAAAACTTCTCATTTGTCATGTTCTGCTACCTTTTTGTTCAATAAAACTTCCTTAATAAATTTTCCAACAATTCATTTTCCTCACTGAATTTTCCTCTATAAGCAGTAAGAAGATACAAGACCATATCTCCAACACTTTGCTAAAATCTTCTGAGCTAAAGACTTCATTGTTACAAGTTGTGCTTTTTGTGTAACCCAGGGATACAATTTTGCTTGGTGATCTTCCTTTTTATGTAACAAAGATCTGTCTTCCTATAGTTACCAAAATCACTTTTAAGCCCTCACAAGCAGTGTTATTAAACTGGATTTCTACTAGCAGTGTTACATGACTTAGTTATTCTCTGAATCCATGTAGCATTTCTCTGCCTTGATCTCTTCTCCCTCTGGATTCTCACTGGCAGAGTTGTTACTGTTTTGTATTTGTTGTTGTTGTTTTTGAGATAGGGTCTCATTGTATCACCAGGGTTAGAGGGCAGTGGTATGATTATGGCTGCTCACTGCAGCCTCAACCTCCTGGACTCAAATGATCCACCCACTTCAGCCTTTTGGGTAACTGGAACTACTGACACACACCAATGTGCCTGGTGAATATATATATATATATATAATTCTTGGTAGAGACAAGGTTTTGCTGTGTTGCTCAGGCTGATCTTAAACTCCTTAGCTTAAGCTATCCTCCCATCTCAGGCTCCCAAAATGTAGCCATTACAAGCATAAGCGACTGTGCCTGGCCTGTTACTATAAACATTCATATTTTTACTACTGGTTTATTTAAGGAAATCTGGGCTTTTGCCTGCTCAGCTAAGCTTTTGATTCCTTAAAAAAAATTTTTTTTTTCATTTCCCATAGAGCTGGAATTTCTCTTCATTCTTGTAAGAAATTTTATAGCCTGCACTTATCCAATTGCAAAGCCACTTTACATTTTTCAGTATTTGTATAAAAGCAGCTATCCACTTCTTGGCACCAAAACGGAAATTATTTGCTACTCCAAAGAAAATTACTACTGACTCAGCAATTCCTCCAGAATGGATCCTGTCCTAATTTTTGTAACCTTTTCACATAATTACAAAAGGAGCCTCTGTATCAGGCAGATGCATCCTTACCTCATTTCTGAAACTGCAAAAAGAAAATCATACTTAAACAAGAAGGGGAAAAAGTATTCTCAATTTCGTATTGCTCATGATTCTAAGTATATAATACTGTAAACTAATTGTACTAGATTTTATTTTTTCTATTTTGTACTCTTGTAAGTTAAAATTTTAATTATTTTTGTTAACTGAATTTTAAATGAACATTGCCATTAACAACCTGAAATTCCCTAACACTGGATCAAAAGAATATCCTAAATTGCTTAGAAAACACACACACACACACACACGCACAATTTAGAAAGTTTATTTAAAATTCTTTATGTTTCTTGTTAAAGTTAATTACTATTGCGAACATATGGCAATGTTCATTTAAAATCCAGTTAATAAAATCAGTATTTTTTTAGAGTAATCTTGCCACATTCAAGCCCAAGTCACTGGTTAAACAGTAGATTGAAGGGCTATATTACATTTTTGTCTTGATTGTTAATACTTGAAATGGTAAAATGGCTTCCATTTTTATATATATAATAATGAAACATCTGATTACATTTTTTCAGGACACTTATCATGCATTCCCATTTGATCCTGATAGTTCTGTGAGGTATGCATGACATACTACTGTCCTCATTTTACTTATGAGGAAACTAAATTCCGAGGTTAAATGACTTGTCCAAGATCACAAAACTAATAAGTATCTAAACCTTGCCCTCTGATTTAGACCACTGAACGGTGCTCTTGCCACTAAATGCTTTCAAATTTATGTCTGTGGAATGGAGATGACACTGTTCTTTTGCTTAGTGTGTCTTATTACTAACATAGACAACAAATGAGTAGAAAGCATTTTTTTAAATTTTTTTTGAGACGGAGTTTCGCTCTTGTTACCCAGGCTGCAGTGCAGTGGCGTGATTTCGGCTCACTGCAACCTCTGCCTCCTGGGTTCAGGCAGTTCTCCTGCCTCAGCCTCCCAAGTAACTGGGATTACAGGCGCACACCACCATGCCCAGCTAATTTTTTGTATTTTTAGTAGAGAAGGGGTTTCAGCATGTTGACCAGGATGGTCTCAATCTCTTGACCTTGTGATCCACCCGCCTAGGCCTCCCAAAGTTCTGGGATTACAGGCTTGAGCTACTGTGCCCAGCCTTTTTTTTTTTTTTTTTTTTTTAAGGATAATCAAATGAAGTAGTGGGAGTGGAGAAGGAAAAAAAGTCTTAACTGCTTGTGATATGTGAATAGCTTGTAATATGTCTTCTATGTTTGCCTTTCTCTATATACTAGTAGCCATAATGACTGATTTATTTTATATTTCATTATATTTTTGTTAAAGATGTATGAAGTATCTTCCCATTTGTGGTGTTCATGTAGAATAATATTTACTGAGCATCATATCCTATGCCAGTTGTGTGATCTTGGTTAAGTGATTTGATCTCGGTGGCCTTAACCGGCTCTCACCCTTCTACCTTCATTGCTTAACTAGAAAATATTTTTCTAAATTCTTGGGATTTGGGGTTAATGGGGACACAAGGAGGATAGATGGAGCTAGAATACCCTGGCAAAGTTAGAGCAGGCCCCACTCCAACCACCCCTGCCCTTCACTACCCAGTGCAGTCCAGCTGCACTTTTATTCATTTTATCCATAGAGACTTCTCAACCTAATGTCTTTCCTCACACACTTTTATTTCTCTTTTAATTTCTACCCAGATTCTTTTGTCTTAGATTCAAAGAATGACTTTCTTATTACCAAAGTTATATTGGATATTGGTGGAATATTGCACCAGGGCAAAGTGGAAAGATTATAAACGCTGAAAGAGAAAAAAGAAAGGGTAAAAAAAAAATATGTGGTATAATTAAAAAATGAAAAGTAATGTGTTGAGAAAGGAGATAGTGAAAGAAGGAAAAGAAAAGAAGAAAACATTTAAATATAACAAAGAAATGGTATATGTGTTTTCTGAATTTGTTACTTGTTTAACTTATATAAAAATCTCTTAAAGAATTTATTTTAGTGGCCTAGGAATTTTTTTATAATGATGGTTTAAAATGTGTTTCTTGAAGAGTTTTCTTCTGTTATTGCCCCAAGCGTGTTTTTTTTTTTTTCTTCTTTTTAGTATTACTTTTCTTGTTAGTTTATTAGGGTTGAGGAAAATAAGTTTTCATCTTAAAAATTTCTATTTGTTAAATGAACCAAAAATATATTCATTCTCTGTTTATTTATTGTCTTAATATTTGAGGAACACTAAGGACATAGTCTATTTTCCCAGTAGAAATTAAATAAAAACTGTATTTAGTCATGCGTACTTATCTGAGTTTTGTAATTTTTATTTTTATTTTTTAAGGAGCCGGTGCTACACACATGGATGGTGATCAAATTGTTGTGGAAGTACAAGAAACGGTTTTTGTTTCTAATATTGTAGATTCAGATGTAACTGTGCATAACTTTGTTCCTGATGACCCAGACTCAGTTGTAATCCAAGATGTTATTGAAGATGTTGTCATAGAAGATGTTCAGTGTTCAGATATCTTAGAAGAAACAGATGTATCTGAAAATGTTATCATTCCTGAGCAAGTGCTGGACTCAGATGTAACTGAAGAAGTTTCTGTGTCACACTGCACAGTCCCAGATGATGTTTTAGCTTCTGACATTACTTCATCCTCAGTGTCTATGCCAGAACATGTTTTAACAAGTGAATCCATGCATGTATGTGACATTGGACATGTTGAACATGTGGTACGTGATAATGTAGTGGAAGCAGAAATTATTACTGATCCTCTGACCAGTGACGTAGTTTCAGAAGAAGTATTGATAGCAGACTGTGCCCCTGAAACGATCACAGATGCTGGGATCTCAGTGGACCAGCGAGATGATGACAAAGGCAACTGTGAGGACTACCTAATGATTTCGTGTAAGTCATGGGGTATAATATTTTTAGCAATGTTTTTGAAACATGTATTTTCTAACATAAATAATGCTAAAATTTTATTGACTTAAACGTCTGCAAAATTAAAAGAGAAATTATAAACCTGAATGCATTTTTACTTAGTTTGAATCCCAGAGGATAAACCAAAATTAAGTGACATGGTACAGCGTAAAGAGTTATTTCTATATTAAGATAAAATACAAGATGAGAAAAATAAAGGATGAAAATAACAGATTTGAGCCTTATGAAATCATAAAAAGTATGATTGTTCTGTTACCTTCAGATTTGCCCCTGAGACTTGGAGTTTTTTTTTTTTAAGTGTTTTTATCATTTCACTTCCCTCTTTTTTCTACCTTATTGTCCTTTTTCAAAAGAATGATTTTTTTGTTGTTTAATTCATTATTGGCTTTGGAGTTAAATCTGGTGAATTCCTGGAAATACATTGGTCATGCTAAACAATTTATTTATGTTTCAAATTGATTTCAAATTTTATATCATACTGGTTTTGTGTTCTGCTGTCTGATCTTTATGGGTTGCTGGCTTTCTTGATTGTGACTTTGTCATCCAGAACATGACTGGACATAGCTTTGTTTATGCAGTAGATGCTATAGTCCTTCTGTTCCTAGAATCCCTGACTTGGTGTCTCTAATATTTTTAACTTCAGTATCTAGGTATATTTTCTGCATTAGTAAGGTTATAAATTACAGAATCATTGTGTCATTTACCTGCTGACTTAAATAATTTAGTTATCCTAATTGACAAGTTCACTACTGGGGTCTTTGGAATGAAATTTTATAGTGTAGGTTTAGTTTAGAGCATTCCCATTAACATTAAATACCACCCACATTCCTCCCCCGGTGTCTTTGAGCATAGCACAGCAAGAGAGTTGTGCAGGCATTTTCATGGTTGCAGGGAGAGTAATTACTTCTTACATTATCTAGTATACTATTATGGCCTAGTTTTCTGATCATGATAATTTTCTACTTCTGTCTGAACCTGCTTAATAATTTTCAAGAGCCAGGCCAGGCACAGTGGCTCACGCCTGTAATCCTAGCACTTTGGGATGCTGAGACGGGTGAATCACGAGGTCAGGAGATCAAGACTACCCTGGATAACACTGTGAAAACCCCATCTCTACTAAAAATACAAAAATTTAGCTGGGCATGGTGGCATATGCCTATAATCCCAGCTACTTGGGAGGCTGTTGCAGGAGACTCCCTTGAAACCAGGAGGCAGATGTTGCTGTAAGCTGAGATTGCACCACTGCACTCCAGTCTGAGTGACAGAGCGAGACTGTCTCAAAATAATAATAATTTTCAAAAGCCTGATTCAGGTGATTTAATAAACATTTATTTCTCTGTGTAAAAACTATAAGGGTTTAAATATTTCATATTAATAATTTACAGTTTTTGACCTTGAGCTTATAATCTGATGTGCAAGAAAAAAGGGGGAGTAAGGTGGTATTTAGCTCTTTGAAAAGCAATAAGAAGTATTTTTATATGCTGAATTTATCTAGCTATTTCAATTTTTTTCTAGTTCTTGTTTCTTCCAGAAAAGATGATTATCTCCTCTAATGCTGCATTCGTACTGAAAAGTCCTGTGGGGTAGGGATATGGAAACATTTAGAGTTGACAGGTTTTTCATAAAGTGTATAGGGGAAGTGTGGTCTGATTTTATATTAACATAGAGAAGATTGAGATGCTGTGCTTGACAGTAAGCTTTAATGCTTTCCATAATATCATAAGAGATTAGTTATTTAACACATAGATTAAAGGAGGTAAAACAGTATTTAAAAGAACACTTTACAATTAAAAATATGTTATTGGATCTAAGAACCTGTTAATTTTTATGTCTTTAGTGGCAGGTTTTTCTCCTCTGAAAATCTCATTTAAAATGATGACATAGTCCTCTATGGTATTATGTAGTATATCTGCACAATAGTGCTCATTGTTATAAGTACCATTGAGATCAATGTGACCTCTTTATACAGTCTTTACAATATACATGTTACGTTGGCTTTTAAGTTGATTATATCTTAAGGACAGGTTCCCCTGAAGCTGTGCATATTTGTTGTAAATATTTGTTGAGTGAACATTTACATGAACTTTATAGCTGAACATTTGTGGATATCATCCAAAAACCATCTAGTTTAGTTGTTTTAGCAATCCACCTGGTGTTTCTTTGGTCATAATTCAGTTAAACATTCAGTAAAAATGTTTTACAATGAATAATGTTTTAAAAATGTTTTACAATGAATAAATGAAGCCCAAGCCTTATATGTAAAGCAGTAAAACTATGGATCAATACAATTTGATGATTTGTTTCATGATTCTAGTGGCTATTAGAGCAGGATAGGACTGGTAAAATATTTGTTTGCTGTACTTATTTTATATTTTTTCTATATTTATATACATTGCATATATTATTCTGTTCTGTGACTACTTACTGGATATGTATGTATCTTACATTTTAAGCTACCTACTACTTTTGCTTTGTATCAAATGCTAAATTTGGCAAAACAGTATCAAATGCTAGAATTTAAAAATTTATGTCTATAAGGAATGATTTCTGAAAAGTGTAACAAAATACTTTAAGGAGATTTTTTTCTTTTAAGTTTTGATAAACTTTTGAAACACTTTTTTTTATAAGATTAAAACTAAATGACTTATGTAGGAACTCTCAAACATATTTAGATAACTCTAAGGCAATGTGCAGTATTTCAGAGGAGATAAGGTAATCAAAGAAGATAGAACTTCTAACTGTTGGAATTTAGAAAAGAAGCTGAAGGGAGAAATAATATTATCAAGGTAAAAGACACTATAGAAGCAGCAATAAAATAAATCTGGATAAACATGACTGAGACCTTCTGATTGAGCTTTAGAAGATTGCCAAATGAAATGGTGAAAAAAACAAACATAAAAATGACTATGAACAGGATCAGCAGACATGAGAAACAGAAGACAAAACTGATATGCAGAAAATAAGAAAACAGTTAATGTGATAGAAAATTATGGGAGAAACCTTTCCCGAAATTAGAATGATTCGAGTACATTAATGAAAATGACAGGGTAAAGAACATTGAAGAAAAAAATTTTTTTTTGGAGACGGAGTTTCGCTCTCGTTACCCAGGCTGGAGGGCAATGGCGTGATCTCGGCGCACTGCATCCTCTGCCTCCTGGGTTCAGGCAGTTCTCCTGCCTCAGCCTCCTGAGTAGCTGGGATTACAGGCACGCGCCACTGTGCCCAGCTAATTTTTTGTATTTTTAGTAGAGACGGGGTTTCGCCATGTTGACCAGGATGGTCTTGATCTCTTTACCTCGTCATCCATCTTCCTCGGCCTCCCAAAGTGCTGGGATTACAGGTGTGAGCCACCACTCCCGGTGAAAAATCTTTTATAAAAATACTGAGTACTGTGGTTTAAAAAAATGATCAGAATAACATTTTTGAGCACTCTGAAAACTAAATGATTGTAGCAATAGAGAGAATACTGGATATTAGCAAGAATAGTGAGGATATAAACAGTTATTTTGCTCTGTTTATATCCACTCCTCTGAAGCTGTATGTGTTAGCCTTAAAAACCAACATCTGACAAATATTAAAAATAAACAAGCACTCAGGGAAGATATAGTGGCTCGTGCCTATAATTCTAGTGCTTTGGGAGGCTTAGTCAGGAGGATCATGTGGGGCCAGAAGTTTGAGACCATCCGGTCAAAAGAGTGAGACCTGTCTTTACAAAAATTAAATTATCCGAGCAGGTGGCATACACCTGTAGTCCCAGCTACTTGAGGCTGAGGTGGGGGGATCCTTTGAGCTCAGGAGATCAAGATTGCAGTGACTTATGATTATGCCACTGTACTTCAACCTGGGTTACAGAGCAATACCCTGACTCAAAATTATTATTATTATTATTTTTGAGACAGAGTCTCAAAATCCACTGGACTACAGTAATATGACCTTGGCTCACTGCAGCCTCTGCCTTCTAGGTTCAAGTGATTCCTGTGCCTCAACCTCCCAAGTAGCTGGGACTACAGATGTTGCACCATCACCCCTCGCTAATTTTTTGTTTGTTCATTCTTGTATTTGTATTTTTGGTAGAGGCAGGGTTTCTCCATGTTGGCCTGGCTGGTCTCTTAACTCCTTGAGTGGCCTCAAGTGATCCACTCGAATTGGCCTCCCAAAGTGATGGAATAACAGGCATGAGCCACCACATCCAATACCCCACTTAGTAGACTATTTACTTAAACTCTGAACTTTCATAGTATGATCAGCCTTCTCCTTTGGGTTGTTGGTTGAAAATTTCAGAGACAGCTGTTGAACATCACTGGTTTTTGAGGCAATACATACAGTTAGGGCAAACAATAAAGATCCTGAAACTTAAAAGGAATGAAAAGTCCAGTAGTAGAATGAAAAGTCTAATGGACTTTAAATAGCTGGGAGATGTTCCTGATAATCTTAAATATGATAATGCCCGGTCTGCGGCCCTGCAGAAGAAAACCTTGGCAAGGCCTTAGGCCCACACCTTGTCTTCAAGGTCTGCCCAAATAAGAAGTAAAAACCAGTGTAGGCCACGCACAGCGGCTCGTGCCTGTAATCCTAGCAGTTTGGGAGCCCGCAGCAGGCAGATCATGAGTTCAACAAATCGAGATCATCCTGGAAACCCTGTCTCTACTAAAAATAGAAAAAAATTAGCTGGGTGTGGTGGCATGCGCCTGTGGTCCCAGCAACTCAAGAGGCTGAGGCAGAAGAATCACTTGAACCTAGAAGGTGGAGGTTGCAGTGGGCTGAGATTGTACCACTGAACTGCAGCCTGGTGACAGAGCAAGACTCCGTCTCAAAAAAAAAAAAAAAAAAAACCAGTGTATAAACAGACTGAATCAATATTTCAGTCTGCATGTGGAGCCAAAAGTTGCTGGTTCTGCACATCTCTGTCAAGTCATAAGCCAAATACTTACCTAACTAGATAGACTTTTAAATTGCATACACTTACAGGATTAGTTTAGAAAAGTGAGAGGACTGTTTACTAAGTAACAGTAAACAGTCATAACAAACATTAGGGAAAGGAAGAATCTGTTACAGTTGCCCCATTGTATTATTTAAAATGTTCAGTTTTCAGTAACAACAAAAAATGAGACCGGTACAACACTAAAAAAAAGCACAGCCTATACACAATAAAAAGCACAGCCCACAGAAATTCATTCTAAGGAAATCCAGACACAGTACTTACTAACACAGCTCATAGATCAGTTATTTTACATTGTTCAAAGGGCTAAATAAAGGAAGTTGTGTGTAAATAAATAAAGTATGAGAATGACGTTTCATTAAGTGGAGAATATCAATAAGCAGAAATTAAAAAGAACTAAAAAGAAGCTCTGAGCCTGCAAATTATAATAACTGAAATGAAGATTTCACCAGAGTGACTCAAAAATAGATTTAAACAGTTAGAAGAAAGAATCAGCAAACTTGAAGGTATTTCAATTGAGATTATCCAATGTGAGGAGAAAGAAAAACTAATGAACAAAACCGAACGTAGCCATATATAATCTATGAAAGCCATGAATCCAGTAGACCAGTACATACTGTACCAGATGTGGGAGGGAAGAAAGAAATTGGCTTAAAGAATAGTTTAATAATAGCTGCAAGTGACACAAATTTGATGAAAAACTGTAATCTACAGTCCTAACAAGTGTGGTGAATTACAAGGGATCCACGTCTAGACACAAAACATATTATGTTGTCAAAGACAGATAAATTTTTTAAAGCAGTAAGGTAGAAGTCACTTCTCACATACAAGTTATCCTTTCTGAAAATGAATAGCTATTTTCTCATTACAAAACATGGAGGATAGAAGGCAATGGCATTACAGATCCAACATGTTGAAAGAAAAGACTTTCAATCAAGAACTTGAAATTCAACAAAACCAAGCTTTCAGTATGAAGGCAAAATTAAAATACTTAAAGACAATCAGAATAGCAGCAGTAATCCTCCTTATGTAATACTGCCATAAGAAGAGACATACAGATCTGTGGAATAGAATGGAGAGTACAAAAATAAAACCACACATCTGTATGGCCCATTGATTTTTCACATGGGCGCCAAGACAGTTTAGTGTAACAAAGTATATAGTCTTCTCAGCAGGATGGTACTGAAGTAACTGGATGTCTCCATCCAAAAGATTGAAATTGTTTCCTTTCTTCAAAATGTACACAAAAATTAACTCCAAACAGATCATAGAGCTAAATGAGAAAGCGAAAACTACAAAAGAAAAGCCCGAATGACATACCACTTTGCATCTGCTATGGATGGGTATTAAAGAAAAGGGAAACAAGTTATTTCCAAGCATGAGAAGATTTTGGAATAAGCAGAAATTGCTGATGTTGTACAGCCACTGTGGAAAAGTTTGGCACTTCCTGGAAAAGCCGAATGTACATAGGATTGCCATATGACCCAGATACTGTCTTCTGCGTACACCCAAGAGAACAGAAAACATATGTCCACAGAAGAGTTTATATATTATACAAATATTCATAGTATCATTAGTCCTAATAACCAAAGAGTAGCAACAACTTTAATATCTATCAGCTGATTAATTGGCAAAATTTGGTATCTCTGTGCAATGAAATATTATTTGACAATACAAAGTAGTGAAGCACTGATGAATGCCATAGCATGGATGAACTTTGAAAACATTGTATTGAAGTGCAAGAAATGTGTGCATTGTTTAGAATAGGTATATATGTATAAAGTCAAAAAGTATGTTAATTGTTGCCTAGTGTTGGTGGACAGTGGTGTAGGAATAGAGTAGTAAAGTAGCTAAAGGGATTTCTTGTGAGGGTGATAGGAATTTTATGCAATTAGTGTTGAGGCTTGCACAACTCTGTGAATTTGCACAGCTCTATTGGAAACCCACTGAATTGTACTCTTTACATACTGTGCAACAGTGGCATGTGAATTACCTCTTAGTGTCCCCCCCAAAAATTGGAATCTTTTGAGAAATTCGTTGTCTTCTAAGATATTGAAAGACTGGTGTTATATAAAACACCAGTTATAAAACTGATGTTTTTCTCCCCGCCCTCTACTCCCTTGCTCATGCTGGAGTGCAGTGGCACAACCTTGGCTCACTGCAACCTCTGCCTTCTGGGTTCAAGCAGTTTTTCTGTCTCAGCCTCCCAAGTAGCTGGGACTACAGGTGTCCACTGCCACACCTGGCTAATTTTTGTATTTTCAGTAGAGATGGGGTTTCACCGTTTTTGTTAGGCTGGTCTCAAACTCCTGACCTCAGATGATCCACCCGCCTGTCTCTGAAAGTGCTGGGATTACAGGCATGAGCCACCACACCTGGCCAAAGCAGACTATTAATAATGATCATTATGTTAGTGAACTTAAAGATCAAGAATTACATAGTCACCCACATCAAAATACTCAATGCTATGCACAGTGCAACAAAGCCTAAAGTTACTGAGGAAATTGTAGCTTAAGAATTTTATACCCAGACAATTTTTTATAGGTGAACATTTTCAAATATCCAGGATTTTAGAAATTTTAGCACCTATGTGTGATGGAGTTGCTACTTGATAATTAAGCAAAAGATGAATTAGTAGAAAGAGTCAAGAATGGAGAAGTGATAAAATAAATGAGTTATGATTTTTGAATTAATGTGAAATTGGAGAAAACATTTGTGCAAATTAAGGTGTGTAGCATGATAAATGTGTACAAAATAGTAACTGAAATATTTGCCATGGCACAATTTGTAAATATGTTCATGTTTTCACCTTTTATCTCAGGTGACAGTAGAATACCTTTACAATATGATTCCTACCTATCATTTTTTAACATATTTTTCTTAGAAGAGTATTGTTAAATCTTTTGTCTTAATAGACATTTGACTGGTCATCACTCATATAAAACAAATTGAATGTTAGATAGTTACTAAGGCTAGACAGTATTATCAATGCACCAAATAGAGATTCCTTTCCCTCATGAGAATGGACTCTTAGTATGGGTGTGCATACATAAAATTACTTAAATGTATATTAGAATATATCTTGGGAAAGTAATAGAGCTTAATCAAAGGGATTTTGGGTTTCAGAGTTGATCAGGGATGCCTTGCTGGAAGGATGACACTTTGTCATAGACTTTAGTTTGAATTGTGTCATAGACTTTAAAAAGGAAATGTATGTATTAATCTTACTTCAGTCAAGAGGACAGTGAGAATTTGTGTCAAATGCTGCAATTTAGGCAAGTTAAATGAGGATCAGAATTTGTCGTTTATGACATCTTCACTGAACAGATTCATTGAAATCATGGGCAAAAACTTGATTGAAGTATTAAATAAATTTAAAGAAATAAAGTGAAATGAGAATCACTGGAGATACGAAACAGTTGTTTGCAGGACAAATAGGATCAAGAGAAGATGGAAATTTTGTTGCTTTAGTGTTGTTTCAAGAGAAAAAGCCTATTTGTTTCATGATGGGAATGTTCTTGTAGAGGGTGATTAAGTTAAAATGATGTTCTAAGAAATAACTTTTAAAAAAAACAAAAGAGAAGGTATAATATAGTGCTATGTGGAGGCATCGGTTTTAAATAGAAAGGAGCATAGCTTGACTATGGTAATGTGCAGGAAATACAAAGTTAGTGAATTAGTTGTTAATAGGAGGACAGATGTGGCAATCAGTGGGTGTTTTTCTGTTTTTAGTTCTTGGTAAGGTGAGAAATAAGATCAATAGGCAGGTAGTATTGGAATTTTAAGAAAAATATGGGAAATAGCATCTACTCAAGATTCATATTTATATATTTAAAGATGGCACTGTCTACATCATGCTGTTTGTTTGTTTTCTATCTAGGCTTAGATGTAGATGCTGACACAAAATTATATCAGCCTTGTTTGTGGTTTTGCCAGCCAAGTATTATGAAATGAGACAGGGGCATAGGAATTGAAAAAATATGCAAGAGAACAGTTAGAATGACCAGTCATGAATTAACCTGTTTTGCTTATTGTTCAACTTGTTATAAAATTTTTGTTTAAAAATAACTAAATTTAATTTTAAAATGTGTTTGTCCCTTTTCTGTTCTTTTACTTGTATATGTGCATAGAGAAATAGCTGAATAATAATACTGGAAATTCTACTGGTATTTCAAATGGTTTGTTTTTGAGCACTCTTTGATTTACTTTTTAAAAGTACTTTTCTAAATGTTAAGGTGGATCATCCCAAGAAAAGCTGTCTTTTGGAGCAAAGTTGAAGCAGCATAAGGGAATAAAGAATGAAATAGTATTGCTCGTGTTTGGGGCACATGAGATATTGGAGCAAGTATTGAGGGCAATAATACTGTAAAGACAGAGAGCAGTTTGGGCAGATTTTGGTTCCTGGACTGTGCAATTTGTATTGCACGTGGTAGGAAAAGGAGCACTAGAGATGAGGGCAGGAGTATAAAGTGACTTGATCTTTTTTTTAAGAAGACAGATTGATACCAGTGTCAAGGTGTTTGGTGGGAAACCTTAGGAGAGAGAAATCAGTTATACTGTTGTTTGTTTCTGAGGTGGTTGCTGGTAAATGAGGTTTAACAACCAAGTTTTGAAAGGTGAGACAATTTAAATGAATGGAGAAGCACAAGCCATGGGCTTGCATTGTAAGACTGCTAAGCAAAAGAATACTAAAATTTTTATGATATTAATTTAGACAAAATGTATAGTCCAGAAGAAATTCAATAACCAATTTTTGTCCCCTCAACAAAACTGTAATTCATTTTCTGTGGAAGCAGAGAAGTCAAATAACATGACCAGCTAAAAATTAGGCTATGAGTTATAAAGACAGACATACTTCTCATTTCATCACCTCTTTCTTTTATATGTCATTGGGTTGTGTTATTATAGCAGGTTTTATTGGGTTGTTGGGACCTTTATTTCAACTACTTTATTTTATGCTCTTCCACTGACCTCTCCAGCTTTTTGTACTCAGTTTCCTTTTTGAATTCTTTCTTGCCCCTGCCTTAAATTATAATCTCACTGGTACTGTGTCTTTAGTTCACGATTTTCTTTACACTATAGATTCTCACTGCATAATCTCAAGTGTTTTTTAGGCAATATTTTGTTGATGGCTTCCAAATGGGTGTCCATCTTCAGCTTTCAGACTTGAATATTCTGTAGATTACTTCACATGTCATTCATTCCATCTTCTCATTTTATTCTTAAATATGACTCAACTCAAGCCTTATCCCCATTTCTACTACCTCTGTCCTAATTCAAGGTATCACATCCGTTGCCTAAATGTACTTGAAGCAGGGAACTTGATTGCTTGATCTTTTCAAATCTGCTTATTTACAAGGCCAGCAGGATACTTTGGCAAAAATGCTCATCTGACTCAGTGACTGCACTTTTAAAAGCAAAATTTATCGGATCTCTGATAAGAATTCCCAAGAATAGGATACCTTGGAGTCTATTTGGATATACAAGTTCATTCTGTAACTACAGATTCTGATTTTAATCAGGTTAAAAAAGTTGTTGTCTACCAGAATTAAGTTTGAGCCCCTCTGCCTGATTCATAAAGTCCTCCATGACCTGGTTTTGATTTAGCAGTTGGTCACATTTCCCACTATACTCTGACTTGCAGCAGTATTGAAGAATACTTTGTCTTACTGTCATGTCCCACTGCCTCTGCGCCTGCTGTGTCTTTTGTATAAAATGAGTGCCATTCTCTTTCAGTCTGCAAGAGTTACACCTTCAGTTGTTCCTGTGGCAGCTGTTAATTGCACTTTGCAACATTCACCAAACCATTTCTGACTCCCCAGCCTCTTTGACAGTAGTACTGTCTTATGGACACTTTGAGGATTTATAAAATACTATTATTTCACTGAATGGAAAAAGGAATCAATTTTAATGAAAATAATTTACACCAAGTTAACATTAAATATTGCACTAGAGAGTTCAAAATCATTTTATTTTTAACATATAAAGGAATTATAGGCCAGGCACAGTGGTCCAAGCCTCTAATCCCAGCACTTTGGGAGGCAAGAGGATCACTTGAGGTCAGTAGTTCGAGACCAGCCTGGCCAATATGGCAAAACCCCATCTCAACTAAAAATACAAAAATTAATAAGGTTGTAATGGCACATACCTATAATCCCAGCTACTCAGGAGGCTGAGGTAGGAGAAGGAATCACTTTAACTTGGGAGGTGGAGGTTGCAGTGAGCTGAGATAGCACCAGTGCTCCCCAGCCTGGACAACTAAGTGAGACTTATCTCAAAAAAAAAAGAAAGAAAGAAAGAAAGAAAATTAAATTTTTTTTGGTAAGTGACCGTTTAAATTTAAGAAATCAGCTAGTGTCTAAGTGACATTTTGGTTTTGAGCCAAAATGAGTATTAAAATGTGGTTTACAGATATATTAATATATCCAAATTAGACAAAAGAAAACCTTTTTCCCTCTTGTTTTTGGTTCTTACATCTTGTCTTTAAGTAGCTAAGTTTCAGTAGTTTTTAGTAGCCCAGTGTTTCAGGTTCTCATATCTTGTTATAAGTAGTTAGATTTATATTCATGTTTGTAACAAGGAAGGTTTTGAGATGCTGTTTGAAAGTAGTCCATAATTCCTAATAAAAAAACAAATTAGATTGTTATTATCCTTTTGGTTTTTAATGTTGGCTTTTCAAATACTAAATTTATTTTAACATAAGCTACTAGAGAGGTTTTCTTTTTTTCTTTTTGAGATAAGAGTCTTGCTCTGTCTCCAGGTGTCAGGCTGGAGTGCAGTGATGAGATCTCGGCTCACTGCAACCTCCACCTCCCAGGTTCAAGCAATTCTGCTGCCTCAACCTCTTGAGTAGCTGAGACTACAGGTGCACGCCACCATGCCCAGCTAATTTTTGCATTTTTTAATAGAGATGGGGTTTCACCATGTTGGTCAGAATGATCTCGATCTCTTGACCTTGTGATCCTGCTGCCTCAGCCTCTCAAAGTGCTGGGATTACAGGCATGAGCCACCACACCAGCCTAATAGAGAGTTTTGGTTAGACAAATGCAGTTTTGGATAGTTTGAAGAACAAGATACAGAATTTGCAAAAGTATGCAAAGATTTTAAAACTTAATTGTGAGTTTATAAGCCACTGTTAAAAGTTAAGACTAAGAGTTTAAAACTTAAAATAGTCAAAATTATCACCATTGCCTTTTCTTTATTTTTTTTTTCTGTAGGAAGGGAGGAAGGCAGGAAGGCAGGAAAGGAGGAAGGGAGAGAAGGAGGAAGGAAGGGAGGGAGGGAAGGAGGGAAGGAGGGAGGGAAGGGAAGCAAGGAAATCAGGCAGTGAGAGAGACATTGCAGACCTGGATCTAGAGGTCTACAAGTTGATTTCTTTTTTTTTTTTTTTTTTGAGAGAAGGAAAGAAAAAAGGAGTGAAGGAGAGGAAGAAAAAGAGGGAGAGAGGAGAGGAAGAAAAAGAGGGAGAGAGGAGAGAACGGAAATGTTGCTTTAAGGCAGAGGTTGCGGTGAGCCGAGATGGCGCCATTGCACTCCAGCCTGGGTAACAAGAGCAAAACTCCATCTCAAAAAAAAAAAAGAAAAATTTATTTATAATGGTCAATCAATATTTCATTTAAACCTATGAGTTGGTGTGATGTGGTATTGACAAGAACGTATATTTTGTGTATTTAAAGTGGAGAGCTCTATAAATATTAAGTTTACTTGTCTGGATCTGAGTTCAAGTGCTGGATATCCTTATTAATTTTCTGTCTCATTGAGTCTAAGTCTCTATGTATATGGGCGTTAGGATTGTTAGCTCTTATTGTTGCATTGATTTTTTTTACCTCTGTATCTTTGTTGTTTTAAAATCTATTTTATCAGATGCGAGAATTGCAACTCCTGCTTTTTATTTATTTATTTATTTATTTATTTTTGCTCTCCATTTGGTTGGTAAATCTTTCTCCATCCCTTTGTTTTGAGTCTTTGTGTATCCTTGCATGTGAAATGGGTCTGGATGTAGCATACCGTTGGGTTTTGGCTGTATCTTTTGATTGGGGGATTTAGTCGATTTAAACTTAGGATTATTGCCATTTGTTGTTAACTGGCTGTTTTATCCATTCGTTCATGTAAATTCTTCTTTATGCTGATGCTCTTTACTTTTTGGTATATTTTTAGAAAGGCTAATACTGGTTGTTTCTCTCTATGTGTAATGCTTCTTTCAGAAGCTCTTGTAAAGCAGGCCTGGTGGTAATAAAATCTCTGAGTAGTTGCTTGTTCATAAAAGATTTTATTTTTCCTTCAGTTGTGAAGCTTAGTTTGGCTGGATATGAAATTCTGGGCTGAAAGTTCTGTTCTTTAAGGATGTTGAATATTGGCCCCCACTCTCTTCTGGCTTGGAGAGTTTCTGCTGAGAGATCTGCTGTAAGTCTGATAGGCTTGCCTTTGTGGGTAACCTGACCTTTCTCTCTGGCTGCCCTTAGTATTTTCTCCTTCATTTCAACTGTGCTGAATCTAAGGAATAGTGCCTTGGGGTTGCTCTTCTTGAGGAATATCTTTGTGGCGTTCTCTGTATTACCTGGGGTTGAATATTGACCTCCTTTGCTAGGTTAGGAAAATTTTCTTGAATAATATCCTGAAGAATATTTTCCAGCTTGGATTCATTCTCTCCGTTGCATTCAGGTTCACCTGTCAAACGTAAATTTGGTCTTTTCACATAGTTCCACATTTCTTGGAGACTTTGCTCATTCCTTTTTATCCTTTTTTCTCTAATCTTGTCCTCTCGTTTTATTTCATTTAGTTGGACTTTGACATCTGATATTTTTTCTTCTGCTTGAACAATTCGAGTGTTTAAACCTGTGCATACTTCTCGGAGTTCCCGTATTCTTCACTTTCATTAATTCACTTATATTCCTCTCTAAGTTGTCTATTCTCATTAGGATTTCGTCAAACCTTTTTTCAAAGTTTTTAGTTTCTTTACATTGGGCTACAACATGTTCTTTTAACTCACAGAAGTTTCTTATTATCCATCTTCTGAAGCCTGATTCTGTTAATGGGATGTGCTTGTTCATCAAGCCTTGTTCCCTTGTTGATGAGGAACTGAGATCCTCTTTAGAGGGAGAGGCATTTTGATTTTGAGTATTCTCAGCCTTTTTATGCTGGTTACTTCACATCATCGTAAATTTATCCACCTGTTGTCTTTGTAATTACCAACTTTCAAATTAGGTCTCTGAGTGGAAGTCCAGGTTGTCAATTCCCAGGGCCGAAATATGAGCAACCCATTGCGCCGGCCAAAACAGCAGCATTAAGACTGATGGTGCTTTTCTGCCTAGGAATCTCCAGTCTGGTTTCCTTCTTGAGTCCGTAATAGGCGACTCTGCCTTCCCGGAGCTCCAAATTTCAGTCAGAAAAGGAACCAGTCCCGTTTACTCTGCACAAGAGCTGCCACGCCGAGGTGCCGGCCACAAGAGTTGTGCTGGCGATCGTGCAGCTCCTCCACTGGGAATCTTCTGCTCCGTGAACGACAAAAATTTGTCTGAAACTGTGGCGTCCTCTCATTCTCTGCGCTTTTCCTGGGAGCTGCAATCCTGAGATGTTAGCGATCAGCCAGCCATCTTGGATCCTTTTCCCGCCAACATTGCCTTTTCTAAGTAATACTCACTATAGTTGAGTTGTGAATGTATTTATCTGCTCTGCACTAATAGAAACCATCTTTGCCATACTGTTTTTGATTTTTAAGAAAAAATTATTATTGCCACTAACAATTTAAACTTACATCATTCTTCAAACGCCAGAGTTGATGGATGTTTATTGTGAATTGTATGGATGAAGATTTGAATTTGGACTTTGCCAGTTACTAGATTGTGGCCTTTGATGAATCATTGAACTTTTCTAAACTTCATTTGGCTTTACCATTAAATGTCAATAAAATTATAGCACTCTCTCATGGAGTTAATTAAGGCTATGAAGCAATGTTTTCACTAATCATTTGTTCACTTGTCTGCTTTTCCATTGAATTACCAATTTCTTGAGTCCATTACTTCTACTTTTTCTTTTGAGATAATCTTGCTCTTTTGCCCAGGCTGGAGTGCAGTGGTTCAATCTTGACTCATTGCAACCTCTGCCTCCTGGTTTCAAATTATTCTTGTGCCTCAGCCTCCCAAGAAGTTGGGATTACAGGCATGTGACACTATGCCCAGCTAATTTTTGTATTTTCAGTAGAAAAGAGGTCTTGCCATGTTGGTCAGGCTGGCCTTAAGCAATCCAAACACATCTGCTTCCCAAAGCACTGGGATTACAGGTGTAAGTCATTATGCTTGGCCTTGGATTCATTCCTTTTAAGCTTTGCATCCCAGAGTCTGATTTTTAGTTGTGAATTGTTGTTTAATTGAATTAAATATCCAGCCAAAAGGATAATGAAATACATTCAATGGAGGAATGACAAACAACAACAAAAAAAACTAAAATGGAAAAGGGGAAATAAAAAAGCTTGTTGGGGTCCTGCTCCTCTGTGGTTGGTCTCCTGCTGTGTCATATAGGCCAGCTGGGCCCAGAACAGAGAGAACATTACTCAGTGTTTCTCTAATGGACTGAAGATTGAAAAATCCAACTTTTGTGATAAATTAAATTGTACTGCTTGGTGTGTGTTAATTAGTCTGTGCCAGACTTTCAGGTAGTAGTTGATGCCCACAGTGGTGTGTAATGCAAGGTTACATTATATGGGAATCATATTTTTAGTATTCACTACAATCCAGAGGGTGTTTTTAAATATTTTTTTTTACTTTTATTAATTTTGGAGTCCCAAGCATAACATCACACTTGATTCCCTTACTGTGTAACACTTAAAAATTTGGTGTAGATTCCCTGAGTATACTGTTGGAAATCACATGTTCACTTTATTGGTAAGTAAGTATTCTTTTTTTTTTTTTATTTAATAAATAAACATGAAATAGGCTGCCTTAAGTCATTCATTTAAGAAGATACTTAAGAATATATCTTACTAGACTGGGTGCAATGGCTCATACCTGTAGTCCTAACACTTTGGGAGGCAGAGGCAGGTGGATCACCTTAGGTCAGGAGACCAGCCTGACCAACATGGAGAAATCCCATATCTGCTAAAAATTTAAAATTAACCAGGTGTAGTGGCGCATGCCTGTGATCCTAGCTACTCAGGAGACTGAGGCAGGAGAATCAGTTGAACCTGAGAGGCAGAAGTTGTGGTGAGCCAAGATGGTGCCATTGCACCCCATCCTGGGCAACAAGAGAGAAACTCTGTCTCAAAAAAAAAAAGTATCTGTCTTACTGTATTTGCCAGCAGTAGACCCAGACTCATTACTTCCACATATATAAGCTTGTGTGTGCGTGTGTGTGTGCGCGTGCGCATGTTATGTTTAAATAGATTAATATCAGCATTTACAACTGTCCATTTTTATTTGTTTTTTGTTGATTGATTGATTGAGACAGTTTCATTCTGTCATCCTGACTGGAATATAGTGGTGCAGTCTTGGCTCACTGCAGCCTCTGCCTCCTAGATTCAATGTCTGCCTCGGCCTTCTGAGTAGCTGCAACTTCAGGCGCATACCACCATGCCCAACTCATTTTTTTTGTATTTTTAGTAGAGACAGGTTTCATTATGTTGGCCAAGCTGGTTTCAAACTCCAGACTTCAGGTGATCTGCCTGCCTCAGCCCCGCAAAGTGCTGGGATTACAGGCATGAGCTACCACATCCAGCCAGAATTTACCTTTCTGACAACCATATTTTGATTTTTTAAAACTTAATGATTCTGATAGAAACAGATAGAACAATTTTATTCAGAAGTACTGAATGTTAGGTAATGCTAATAAAATATATTAGGACTAGTATGTACTGAACTTACAAGTAGGACATTATTTCTAAGATCTTCAAGAAGTAAACTGGGTGCAATGGCTATGTAATCGCAGCATTTCGTGAGCCTGAGGTTGGAGGATTGCTTGAACCCAAGAGTTGAAGGGAAAAAGAGCCAGGGAAAAATAGACCTTTCCTATAAAAAAAAAAAAAAAAAAAGCTGGGCATGGTGGCACACACCTGTCATCCCAGCTACTCAGTGAGGCTGAGGCAGGAGGATTGCTTGAACTCTGGAGGTCAAAAGTGCAGTGAACTGTAATTGCACCTCTATACTCTAGCGTGAGTGATAGAACGAGAAATGACCCCATTTCAAAAAATAAAACAGCATACTTATAATATTGTATGCTTTTACTTTATGATAAACAAAGATGGCATATGTCCTTTCGTAAGTTTTGTTAAGTTTTAAAGTGTCTGCTGTTATTGTTCATGATACATTTTCTGTCTTTTCAGTGGACGATGCTGGCAAAATAGAACATGATGGTTCCTCTGGAGTGACCATTGATGCGGAATCAGAAATGGATCCTTGTAAAGTGGATGGCACTTGCCCTGAAGTCATCAAGGTATACATTTTTAAAGCTGACCCTGGAGAAGATGACTTAGGTAAGAGGAAACCATCAGCATTTTATACATCCTCATTCAAATGTTTCAACAAAATGGTGTCAGAAAAGTAAACAGGTTACTCTTTTTTATTGATTTTTAAGATTTAGTTTAGATTATCTAGATTGGAAAATTTGAAATATTTTCCGAAGACAACTTTTAAGACATATTTCTTATTTAGTAATATAAAAATATTGTAGAACATGTGTAAGTGAAATATGTGAAAATGAACTCTCAAATAATTTTTGGAGCTTTCGTCTTCTCTGATAGGTGGAACTGTAGACATTGTGGAGAATGAGTCTGAGAATGATCATGGAGTTGAACTACTTGAACAGAGCAGCAGTGTTCGTGTTCCCAGGGAAAAGATGGTTTATATGACTGTCAACGACTCTCAACAAGAAGATGAAGATTTAAGTATGTGGCTATTTTTAAAATTTTACTTTAAGTTCTAGGATACATGTGCTTAATGTACAGATTTGGTTTTTTTGAATTTATTTTTATTTATTTTTTATTGCATTTTAGGTTTTGGAGTACATGTGAAGAACATGCAAGATAGTTGCATAGGTACATGTGGCAGTGTGATTTGCTTCCTTCCTCCCCTTCACCCACATCTGGCATTTCTCCCCATGCTATCCCTCCCCAACTCCCCCCACTGCTGTCACTCCCCTATTCCCCCCAATATACCCCAGTTTGTGGTGCTCCCCTCTGTGTCCATGTGTTCTCATTGTTCAACACCCGCCTATGAGTGAGAACATGCGGTATTTCATTTTCTGTTCTTGTGTCAGGTTGCTGAGAATGATGGTCTCCAGGTTCATCCATGTCCCATAAAGGACACGAACTCATCGTTTTTGATTGCTGCATAATATTCCATGGTGTTTATGTGCCACATTTTCCCTGTCCAGTCTATCATCAATGGGCATTTGGGTTGGTTCCAGGTCTTTGCTATTGTAAGCTGTGCTGCAGTGAACATTCATGTGCATGTGTTCTTATAGTAGAATAATTTATAGTCCTTTGGATATATACCCAGTAATGGGATAGCTGGATCAAATGGAATTTCTATTTCTAGGTCCTTGAGGAATCGCCACACTGTCTTCCACAATGGTTGAACTAATTTACACTCCCATCAGCAGTGTAAAAGTGTTCCTATTTCACCACATCCTCTCCAGCATCTGTTGTCTCCAGATTTTTTAATGATTGCCATTCTAATTGGCTTGAGATGTATCTCAGTGTAGTTTTGACTTGCATTTCTCTAATGACCAGTGATGATGTGCATTTTTTCATATGTTTGTTGGCCTCATGTATGTCTTCTTTTGTAAAGTGTCTGTACATATCTTTTGCCCATTTTTGAATGGGCTTGTTTGTCTTTTTCTTGTAAATCTGTTTGAGTTCTTTGTAAATTCTGGATATCAGTCCTTTGTAAGATGGGTAAACTGCAAAGATTTTTTCTTATTCTGTTGGTTGCCGATTCACTCTAGTGACTGTTTCTTTTGCCGTGCAGAAGCTGTGGAGTTTGATTAGGTCCCATTTGTCTATTTTGGCTGTTGTTGCCAATGCTTTTGGTGTTTTGGTCATGAAGTCCTTGCCTACTCCTATGCCCTGAATGGTTTTGCCTACATATTCTTCTAGGGTTTTTATGGTGTTAGGTCTTATGTTTAAGTCTTTAATCCATCTGGAGTTAATTTTAGTGTAAGGTGTCAGGAAGGGGTCCAGTTTCTGCTTTCTGCACATGGCTAGCCAGTTTTCCCAGCACCATTTACTAAACAGGGAATCCTTTCCCCATTGCTTGTTTTTGTCAGGTTTATCAAAGATTGTATGGTTGTAGATATGTTGTGTTGCCTCTGAATCCTCTGTTATGTTCCATTGGTCTATAGCTCTGTTTTGGTACCAGTACCATGCTGTTTTGATTACTGTAGCCTTGTAGTATAGTTTGAAGTCCGGTAGTGCGATGCCTCCTGCTGTGTTCTTTTTGCTTAGAATTGACTTGGGTATGCGGGCTCTCTTTTGGTTCCATATAAAGTTTAAGGTGGTTTTTTCCGGGTCTGTGAAAAATGTCATTGGTAGCTTGATGGGGATAACGTTGAATCTGTAAATTACTTTGGGCAGTATGGCCATTTTCATGATATTGATTGTTCCTAACCATGAACATGGAATGTTTCTCCATCTGTTTGTGTTCTCTCTTATTTAGTTGAGCAGTGGTTTGTAGTTCTCCTTGAAGTTGTATTCCTTGTTAGTTGTATTCCGAGGTATTTTATCCTCTTTGTAGCAATTGTGAATGGCAGTTTATTCTTGATTTGGTTCTAAGTCTGTTATTGGTTTATAGGAATGCTTGTGATTTTTTGCACATTGATTTTGTAACCTGAGACTTCGCTGAAGTGCTTACCAGTTTCAGGAGATTTTGGGCTGAGACGATACTATCATGTTGTCTGCAAATAGAGACAATTTGGCTTCCTCCTTTCCTATTTGAATACCCTTTATTTCTTTGTCTTGCCTGATTGTTCTGGCTAATGTACAGATATGTTACATAGATATACATATGCTATGGTGGTTTGCTGCACCTGTGAACCAATCATTCAGGTTTTTGGTTTTTTTGTGGGTTTTTGTTTTGTTTTGTTTTTTCTTTTGATATGAAGTCTTGCTGTGTCGCCCAGGCTGGAGTGCAGTGGCACAATCTCGACTCACTACAACCTCCACCTCCCAGGTTCAAGTGATTCTCCTGCCTCAACCTCCTGAGTTTTAGCTGGGACTACAGGCATGTGCCACCATGGCTGGCAATGTTTTGTATTTTTAGTAGAGTTGGGCTTTCACCCTGGTAGTACAGTCTCCATCTCCTGAGTTTGTGATCTGCCCACCTCTGCCTCCCAAAGTGTTGGGATTTATAGGCATGAGCCATTGCGCTTGGCCCATCATCTAGGATTTAAGCCCCACGTCCATTAGGTATTTGTCCTAACGTTCTCCCTTGTTTCTCTCCCCACCCCCAACAGGTCCCAGTGTGTGATGTTCCCCTCCCTGTGTTCATGTGTTCTCATTGTTTGACACCCACCTATGAGTGAGAATCTGCAGTTTGGTTTTCTCGTTCTCTGTTAGTTTGCTGAAGATGATGGTTTCCAGCTTCATACTTGTCTCTGCAAAGGACATGAACCCATTCTGTTTTATGGCTTCATAGTATTCCATGGTATATATGTGCCAGCATATGGCTTTTTTGTGGGGAGATGGTTTAATGTTTCTACAAGTTGGGTTTTGTTGTTGTTGTTTGTTTTTTTAGATGGAGTCTCACTCTGTTGCCAGGCTGGATGGCAATGGCACAATGTCAGCTTCCTGCAACCTCTGCTTCCAGTTTAAGTGATTATACTGCCTCAGCCTCCTGAGTAGCTAGGATTACAAGCGTGCAGCACCATGTGCAGATAATTTTTGTATTTTTAGTAGGGATGGCATTTCACTATGTTGGCCAGGCTGGTCTCGAACTCCTGACCTCAGGTGATCCACCAGCCTTGGCCTCCCTAAGAGCTGGGATTATAGACATGAGCCACCATGTCCTGACCAAGTTGTTGTTGTTGTTTAATGCAACCAGTATTTGAAAAAAGTAAGCAGCAGCACTGTTATGGACGATACTGTGTTGCCATATTCCAAGGAAAGATATGTATGTTTTGATTGTTGCTTTATAAACAAATTGTAGTGAAAGCCAAGAAACAGATGACTATCTCAACCAGTATCTATTTTTTCCTACTAATGCATTTTTTTCTGTGTGATCTCTGTAAACCCAGTCACAAATATTTTAAATTTATTTTCTGCTTAGACGTTGCTGAAATTGCTGATGAAGTTTATATGGAAGTGATTGTAGGAGAAGAGGATGCTCCTGCTACTGTAGCAGCAGCTGCTATGCATGAACAGCAAATTGATGAGGACGAAATGAAAACCTTTGTGCCAATTGCATGGGCAGCAGCTTATGGTAAGTTACATAGTAGCTAGAAGGATTGAATGTTTTTGAACATTAATTAACTGTTGAAAATGGTTTCTGTGTCTTAGAGTTTCAGGATTTGAGCAAATGTAGAGAAAGATTACATAGTCTCCCTGTTGCCTTTAATTTTAATATGAACTTTTTTCGTGACTTTATTATGTAAGAAGCCAGGAGCTTTTTTTTTTTTTTTTTTTTTTTTTTTGAGAAGGAGTTTCGCTCTTGTTACCCAGGCTGGAGTGCAATGGTGCGATCTCGGCTCACGGCAACCTCAGCCTCCTGGGTTCAGGCAATTCTCCTGCCTCAGCCTCCCGAGTAGCTGGGATTACAGGCATGTGCCACCGTGCCCAGCTAATTTTTTGTATTTTTAGTAGAGACGGGGTTTCACCATGTTGACCAGGATGGTCTCCATCTCTTGACCTCGTGATCCACCCGCCTCAGCCTCCCAAAGTGCTGGGATTACAGGCTTGAGAAGTCAGGAGCTTTCAATCTCACATTTTAAATCTTGGTTTATATGTGACTCATAACTTTACAATTTTGGGAGATAAGAAGGGAGTCCCATAGAGCAACATCCTGCTTGATACAGAAGCTAGGTACTAACCATGGTCTTGCCATAAATATTTCCATAAAACCCATTATCTAAAATTGCAGGCCGAGTGTATTGGCTCAGGCCTGTAAACCCAGCACTTTGGCAGTCTGAGGCAGGTGCATCACCCGAGGTCAGGAGTTTAAGATCAGCCTGGCCAACATGGCAAAACCCCCTCACTACTAAAAACAAAACAAAAAAAAAATGAGCTGGGCATGGTGCTGTGGTCCTGTAATCTCAGCTGTTCAGGATGCCGAGGCAGGAGATTGCTTGAAACCAAGATGGGGACGTTGCAGTAAGCCAAGTGTGTACCACTGTACTCCAGCCTGGGTAAGAGAGCAAGACTCTTATCTCAAAAAAATAAATGAATAAAAATAAAAAATAAAATAAAATAGGGAATTTCTGTCATTCATGTCAGGATTTCTCATTGTTAATAAATAATTCCAAATCTTTAGAATTTATAATGCTGTGTAATTTTGTGTTTTAATGCACATTGTTAGGTAATAATTCTGATGGAATTGAAAACCGGAATGGCAGTGCAAGTGCTGTCTTGCATGTAGATGAGTCTGTTGGCCTCAGCAGACTGACTAAACAAAAACCAAAGAAAAAGAGAAGATCTGATGCCAGGCAGTACCAAACAGGTGAGGGTTCATGAGTTCCATGGTGCAGTGTGCTCTGAGAGCCGTCAGAAGAAACTATAGTATTATGTATCCACAGGGGTGTTTTAATGACCGAACTTTAAGCTGCTAGGCCACATGTATTTTTGTGTATTTTATTTGAAAAAAGAATTTCAGAATTCTTCAATATTCAAGAATGATTTCCTTGGATAAAAAGAAACTGGTGTGCATCAAACATTCAGGAAAAAGAATTAAAATCCTCTGGTGATTTTAGTGGAAAGGAAAATACATTTTTAAAATGTTAGCTAATTTTAAGTGAACAAAATTACATGGATCAACTGATGGCAGCATCAAACAGGCATAATTTACAGTGCAGCAGGATAAGTTACTTAGGTTATTTATAGGACAGATTATTTTTCTGTGTTGTTTTGCGTCTTTGCATATTAAAATTTATTTATAGGCATAGTTAAGCCTATAACTATTAGTTAGCATAAATTTGGCTTGGAGTCACCAAAGCAGAAATGTTGGACTTCATTTTTATGAGTTATTTCCTACACATTTCTAAACTGATGTAGCTTTGTCACTGCTTGATTGATGTTTTTTAAACTGGAAGGGGTAAAATTAGTTTATACTGAATCATACCAGTTTCTCTTAATTAGTACATTACTAACATTGAAAAGAAGTAAAAGGAATGTTAATAACTTAGGAGTATTTGCATAGTTACGTTCAGAACACAAGCTTTAAATTAGTGAGGCAACTAGAAGTTTGATTTAAGCACTCATACTCCTTTATTTTCCTTTGTTAGCAATAATTATTGGCCCTGATGGCCATCCTTTGACTGTTTATCCTTGTATGATTTGTGGGAAGAAGTTTAAGTCGAGGGGTTTTTTGAAAAGACACATGAAAAACCATCCCGAACATCTTGCCAAGAAGAAGTACCACTGTACTGACTGTGATTACACTACCAACAAGAAGATAAGTTTACACAACCACCTGGAAAGCCACAAACTGACCAGCAAGGCAGAGAAGACCATTGAATGTGTTGAGTGTGGGAAGCATTTTTCTCATGCAGGGGCTTTGTTTACTCACAAAATGGTGCACAAAGAAAAGGGAGCCAACAAAATGCACAAGTGTAAATTCTGTGAATATGAGACAGCTGAACAAGGGTTATTGAATCGCCACCTCTTGGCAGTCCACAGCAAGAACTTTCCTCATATTTGTGTGGAGTGTGGTAAAGGTTTCCGTCACCCATCAGAACTCAAAAAGCACATGCGAATCCATACCGGGGAGAAGCCATACCAATGCCAATACTGCGAATATAGGTCTGCAGACTCTTCTAACTTGAAAACACATATAAAAACAAAGCATAGTAAAGAGATGCCATTCAAGTGTGACATTTGTCTTCTGACTTTCTCAGATACCAAAGAAGTGCAGCAACATACCCTTGTCCACCAAGAAAGCAGAACACACCAGTGTTTGCATTGTGACCACAAGAGTTCAAACTCAAGTGATTTGAAACGACATGTAATTTCAGTTCATACAAAAGACTATCCTCATAAGTGTGAGATGTGTGATAAAGGCTTTCACAGGCCTTCAGAACTGAAGAAACATGTGGCTGTCCACAAAGGTAAAAAAATGCACCAATGTAGACATTGTGACTTTAAGATTGCAGACCCATTTGTTTTAAGTCGCCATATTCTCTCAGTTCACACAAAGGATCTTCCATTTAGATGTAAGAGATGTAGAAAGGGATTTAATCAACAGAATGAGCTTAAAAAGCATATGAAGACACACAGTGGCAGGAAAGTGTATCAGTGTGAGTACTGTGAGTATAACACTACAGATGCCTCAGGCTTTAAACGGCATGTTATTTCTATTCATACAAAAGACTATCCTCATCGGTGTGAGTACTGCAAGAAGGGCTTCCGAAGACCTTCAGAAAAGAACCAGCACATAATGCGACATCATAAAGAAGTTGGCCTACCCTAACAATATGTCTAAAAACTTGCAAAGCTGTTGGCTTTGAAGCAGAAAATTCATTTTTTAAAGCAAGTCTTGTTCACATCCATTACTATACATTGATTTATGCTGTGTAAAAATAGAGTTATTGCTTCTAGTCCACTTTTCTTTAAATTTTATTCAATAGGGTGTCCAGAATACTATTCAGTTTCTTTAATAGATGAGGAAAAGTAGCAACAATCAAGTTGCTTTTAATGACATAATTTGAGATTCTATACTCAATTTTCAGTCTTAGCAGCTTTACTGTTTATTTACATATTTATTGATGTTGATGGTACTTTCTAAGACAAAATCAGATTGGAAACTATAAAAGTGACATTTTGACCCATTTCTTCCCACACACTTGTCACATTGGAGACATCTGCTAGCATAAATGGGAGATTTTACTGTCAAGTCTAATTATCAAAACATGGAAATAAATTGCTTAATATTTTTAGATTACATGACCATGAAATTTTACATTTCACCTTCTAGCATTGATTAATATAGGATATGGACAATGTTTATATTTAAATCTCATTTTGTTTGGCAGGCAAAATGTACTTTTCTTGGCTTTCTTATTAATATTGTTTACATCTTTTGTCAGCACAGCAAACTTTTAGAAAGTATTATTGAAAAGTTTTACTTATTTTTGTCCTTTATTTTCTATTTGTACTGTTTTGTCTTGCATTGTGTTCTAACACATGAAACTGCAGACTGAATTTTGGAGTCTTTTAGAGGTAAATTGTGGACTCAGGATTTTTTAAAACTTGGTGTGTAACTCTAACTCTTGTATGTGCAGCTTTGTTGTGTATCACATATTTACACACACAACCACAAACTTTAAACCTTAGGATGAAAATTTATAATATCCCGAAATATCAAGGGATGTATGAGACTATTCTGTAACTTGCTTTTCAGAGTTATTAAAGTTCAGATGGAGAATTAAAAGGAAAAGAAGTACATTAGAAAGGTGAAAATCTTCTCTTCGAATAATCTTTGATAAATAAAAATGGAATTAAATGTATCTAGAAAGATTGTTTTCATAAGACTTCAGCTTCATATTATAAATTTTTCCAGAAAGCTATTTCAGACATAGGTTTCTCAGTTTTTTCTAAGAATCCTGTGAAGGAACTCTGTCTTTGCAAAGTAAGGAGGACTAAGGGAAAGCGATGGTACCATGTAACAGAATGAGAGCTAATTCCAAACTAGCAAGTATGTCCTGCTTTTTAAATTTTACATCCAGTAAAGTTTAAAAAAGACAACAGTCAAATTAGTTTTGATTAGAAGAAAAAAGTACATGATGAAAATCCACAGCCTTATTTTTGGAATATATATCACTTTTCAAATTTTATTGTTTATTCGAGCATTGACATATTTTAAGCAGTTAATAACTTGTATGTATGGATATAACACAAAATGAATTCATATAATTGAAAAGAATTTGATTACTAGGAGTTTTGGAGAACGGAAAATACATTTTTAGTTACCGTAAGTTGGCCGTTAGTACATATGTATTTGGAATATTTTAGGGGATTAGAATTTTTTTAACCCACATTACAGCTACTTTCTGGCCTTAGTATGGTGGTGCTTCATTCAGCTTTTGCTGTCACGTTTTTCTTTTCACCTTTTAGTGTACCACCAATTCAAAAAATATTTATAGGATTAGGAAATATAAATATTTGGTGATTGACAGCGTCTGAAATGTTAATTTGATCTAGTTCTAAAGTGCTTTAGTTATATTTAAATTTAAGCCTGGTACCAACCAAAACCGTGTCATGTATTTTGAAAACCTGTTTGGCCTTGTTAGCCCTCATACATGTCTCTACCTGATTTTTACTACCCTTCATTATCCTGTTCTTGAAAACTTCAGTTTCTGTTTGAAAATCCCTAAGTGTCTTCCAATTTGTTTTCTCCCTGAAGTAATATAAAAAGAAGTATTTAAGTGGAAGTTAAAGAGTTTTCAAACATTCTTTAAGACAAATAGTTAGCTATTTATATTTTTAAAATAAACAAAAAGCTAAAAAACACTTTACATACTTCATATTTTTCACATAGTCTGGAGTCATACACAGTTATTTTGTTTTTAACCAAAGTATTGAAACCTTTTAAAGGTAATTAAGCATTTGGTCAAGTAAATATGATAGAACATTTGTATAAAGAAAGAAATGAAATTGTGCTTAATGTTATTTAGTGTTATTAGTTGCACGCTGGCTTTAATTCTTAATTTGATTAGCAAAGCTAAAAAGTGGATGTTGAAGTTGAAAGTTTTAAAGAGGTACAAAATCTTACAAGGACATAAATTATTGTTTGGTTGAAAAATAGCCTATTAAATATTGTATGTAACTTCCTCTGTACACACTGTAAAATACTATGAAGAATTCATATAGGAAGTATGATACTATTGTAAATGTGTACTTGAGAATAATATGCAAAAATAAAAATGAGAATATTTTGCTGTTAATAAACGTTTAGTTGTATATAATACCAATACTCTTTTTATTTTAAAACATGCAGTTTTAATATACATAAAATGTAGTGAACTATTTTTCTTTCATCAGTTAGTTCATTCTATACATCAGTGGAATGCAAAATGCTTTTTACATAAATATTGGTAATCTTATGAATTTATAAGTAGTATTTCAGAGTAGTTGTGCCAAGTGATGAGTCCTTTATCAGTGTGTTCTTAAAACTGAACTTTTCATTTTTTTCTTCATGAAAGGTGGTTTTATTAGCATGACACTTGCTGAGATAAATTTTCCTTCCATAAAGTTTTGGTATTTTTTTTTTTTTTTTTTTTTTTGAGACGGAGGCTTGCTCTGTAGCCGGGCTGGAATGCAGTGGCACAATCATGGCCCACTGCAACCTCCACCTCCTGGGTTCAAGTGATTCTTCTGCCTCAGCCTCCCCAGTAGCTGGGACCACAGGCATTTGCCACCACACTCAGCTAATTTTTGGATTTTTAGTAGAGACGGGGTTTCACCATGTTGGCCAGTATGGTCTCAATCTCTTGACATCATGATCTGCCCATCTCCGCCTTCCAAAGTGCTGGGATTACAGGCATGAGCTGCCACACCCAGCCTGTTTTTGTTTTAACAATACAGTCTCACTCTGTTGCTCAGGCTGGAGTGCACCAGTTTGATCTCCCGCTCACTGCAGCCTTCAGTTCTTAGGCTCAAGCAATCCTCTGCAGTTGCTGGGATTACTGCAGAGGCATGTACCATCATGCCTGGCTAATTATTAATTTTTTTATTCTTTAGATTCTGGGGTACATGTGCAGATCATGCAAGATTGTTGCATAGGTACATTCATGGCAAGGTGATTTGCTGCCTCCATCTTCCCATCACCTCTATCTGACATTTCTCCCCACATCCTCCCTCCCACAATCCCTCCCCTAGCTCCCCACAATTGACCCCAGTGTGTGATGCTCCTCTCTGTTTCCACATGTTCTTATTGTTAAACACCCACCTATGAGAAGATGAGGCGTTTGATTTTCTGTTCTTGTGTCAGTTTGCTGAGAATGATTTTTATAGAGATAGGGTTAGGTCTCATTATGTTGCTCAGGGTGGTCTCAAACCTCTGAGTTCAGAGTCCTTCCACCTCAGCCTCCCAAAATGGTGCAATTAAAGGTATAAGCAGTTTTTAAAGGGAACTTACTCCACAGCAAAAGAAACTGCCCTAGTTACACATTTATGTGTTACTCTTTTGTATTCAGTTTGGAGATCTTTAGTATACACAAATATACTGTGGGATGGTTATTATGGCAAAAATTAAAAGTTTGGTAGAAGTTAACCAGGAGTCAAAACAAACAGATAACAGCAAAGAAGAATGTTTGTGGAAGTAAAATTCAAATGATTAAAGTCAGTATCTTAAATCATGTTTAGCACATTCATACAGTTATGTTTCCATCACCTCTCTTTAGTTGTAAAATATCTTTGATAAATATTCTACAGTTCTTTATACTCTATAGGAACATGTGTTTGGTAGTTCAAACAGTAAATAATTCAAACAACTAAAATGTTAAATATATATATATATACACACACACACACACACACACACGTGTATATATATATATATGGTGAATGTCACTGGCAGAGCCGTAAGCCAGACAAGAGCATGGCATCTGAATAACTTAGTTATATTAGAAAACCAAAAAACACATTGATCAGGCTTTTGATTCCACCTAAGATAATTTACTGACTGGTTTTTCTGGCAGTGTCAATTATTATTTTTTAATATTTCAGAAATTCTAAGATTTTTGTAAAGAAAAGCATTATGGCCAGTATCTTAATACATGATATTTCAGAGCAGTGGTTTTTGAAACTGTGCCAGGTCACCATCATCATTACTGGAATCTTGTTAGATTTATAAAATCTTAGGCTCACCAGAGACCTAACTACATAAAAAATTGTACATAGACAATAGTGCTCTGATTGATTTTATTGTGGAAAAAACTCCACCTTTTTTTTCCCTGTTTTAACCATTTGAAGTGTATACAATTTAATGAATACAATGTAAAAAATATTTACATTGTTGTGAATGTTTCTTAACTGCAAATTTGAAACAGTGTTCATTAAACAACTTTCTCCACTGTGCTATTGGCCCTGATAACCATCATTTTAGTTTGTTTCTATGAATTTGACTACTTCATTAGAATCACACAGTATTTGTCACTTTGTGACTGGCTTATTTCACTTAGTATCCTTGCCTCCTTAATTTTAGAGGAAAAGTTTTCAGCCTCTCACCTCCAAGTAAGATGTTAGATGTGGGCTTTTAAAAATTTCTGGTCAGTCACTGTGGCTCATGCCTGTAATCCCAGCATTTTGGGATGCCAAGGCAGGTGGATCACCTGAGGTCAGAAGTTTGAGACCAGTCTGGTCAATATGTGAGACGCTATCTCTACTAAAAATACAAAAATAATGGCATGGTGGCTGGTGCCTGTATTCCAGCTACTTGGGAGGCTAAGGCAGAAGAATCACTTGAACCCAAGAGGCAGAGGCTGCAGTAAGCTAGGACCATGCCACTTTCTTCCACCCTGAGTGAAAGAGCAAGACTCCCTCTCAAAATAAGTAAATAAATAAATAAAAAATAAATAAATAAAATTGCCCTTAGTATGTTGAGGCATCTTCCTTCTTCAAGTTGTGATTTTATAATGGAAAGGTATGGAACATTGTCACATGCTTTTTAAATGTAAATTGAATGGTCGTGTAGCTTTTGTCTTTGGTTATGGTGTATAATCCCCCTTTTTTTCCTTCTTGAGATGGAATTTTTTCTTTGTTGTGCAGACTGGAGTGTAATGGCTTGATCTTGGCTCAGTCCAACCTCCTGCTCATAGATTGAAGCGATCCTCCTGCCTCAGCCTTCGGAGTTGCTGGGATTACAGACAACTGCCGCCACTCACAGCTAACTTTTGTATTTTCAGTAGCAATAAGGTGTAACCATGTTGGCCAGGCTGGTCTGGAACTCTTAACAGCAGGTGATCCACCCATTCTCGGCTGCCCAAAGTGTTAGGATTACGGGCATAAGCCACCACACCTGACCTATAGAATTCTTCAAAGTGCTGTTAAATTCAACCTGCTGGTATTTTACTGAGAATTTTTGCTTAGATTTTCATTAGGAATATTGGTCTGTGATTTTCTGTCTTTACGTTGTTTTTTTCAATTAATTTTTTGGGGGCATAGTATCTTTCTCTGTTGCCCACGGTGTAGGGCAGTGGTGTAGTTGAAGCTGATTGTAACTTTGAACCCCTGTCTTCAAACAGTCCTGTCTTAGCCTTCCAAATAGCTGGGATTGCCAGTGGACTGGCACTATGCCTAACAAACGTTTCAAATTCTTTTGTAGACGCATGGTTTCCTAAGTTGCCTAGACCTGTCACAAACTTCTGGACAAGCAATTCCTGTCTTAACCTCCCAAAATGCTGGGATTGTAGGTATAAGTCACCATACCTAGCCTTGTGTATGTCTTCTATCTGGTTTTGATAGCAGTGTATTGCTGGCATCTTCATATGAATTTCAGAGTGCTTCCTCCTTTAGGATTAGTGTTATTTCCTTCTAATTTAAAAAAATTTTTCATTTTTACCTTAAATTCAGCCATATGTGTACAGCTTTACTATAAGAATATTTGTGTAGTGTTGCGGTTTGGGCTTCTATCAGCCACATAATGAAGATAATACCCAGTAGGACGTTTCTCAGCCCTTGCCCCACTCCTTTAGTCCCTTCTTTTGGAGATCTCGGTTATGTGCTCTTTCCACCTTTATGCTCATATTAACCCAAGATTTTACTCCCACTTGTGAGAACATGTGACATCTGGTTTTCTGTTTCTGTGTTAGTTTCCTAAGATAATGGCCTCCAACTGCAACCACATTGCTACAAAGGATGTGATTTTATTCTTTTTATTTTTCTTCTTTTTTTAATTGCATTTTAGGTTTTGGGGTACATGTGAAGAACATGCAAGATTGTTGCATAGGTGCACACATGGCAATGTGGTTTGCTGCCTTCCTCCCCATCACCTATATCTGGCATTTCTCCCCATGCTATCTCTCCCCAACTCTCCACCACCTGCTGTCCAATTTTATTCTTTATTGTGACTGCATAAAATTCTTTTTAAATGTTTGATTGAATTCTCCAGTGAAGCCATCTCATTGTGGGCTGTTCTTTGGTCAGAGAATGTTTATTTCTGATTCAGTCTTACTAGTTACTGATTTGTTCAGATTTTCATATTTTCCCCTTCCTATTTTACTCATAGTGGGTTGTGTGTTTCTAAAAAGGTATTTGTTTCTTCTGTTTTTGTTTTCGTTTGTTTGTTTGTTTTTGTTTTTTTGAGACAGAATCTCACTCTGTCACCCAGGCTGAAGTACAGTAGCACTATTTCTGCTCACTGCAATCTCTGCCTCCCAGACTCAAGTGATTCTTTTGTCTCAGCCTCCCAAGTAACAAGGATTACAGGCATGCATCACCACATCTGGGTAATTTTTTGTATTTTTAGTAGAGATGAGATTGCACCATGTTTGCCAGACTGGTTTCGAACTGACCCCAGGTGATCCACCCACTTTGGCCTCCCAAAGTGCTAGGATTACACGTGTAAGCCATCACGCCCAGCCCATTCCTTCTGATTTATTCAATTCCTTGGTGTACTTTTTATTCATTGTATTCTCTTTATTCCTTTTCATTTCTGTGGCATCATTTTTAATTACTCTTCTTTCATTTGTCACTTCAATTATTTAAGTCTTTTTCTGTTTTAGTTAATGTAGGCAAAGTATGCCAGTGTTACTCATCTTTTCAAAGAGTATATTCAGTTTTGTTGATTTTTCTATTTTTAAACTTATGTTTAAATAACATATGATAGTTGTACATATTCTAGAGTACATGTGGTATAGTTTCTACATATTTTGGAGTACCTGTGAAATTGTTAGGTAGTTTTAGGTTTTTCTTCTTTTTTTTTTTGATGTATGTATTTACAGCTGTAAATTTAACTCTCTGCAGCTACTTAATTGTATCTCGTGTGTCCCATATATTTTGCTTTCATTTTCATGTATGTCAAGGTAGTTTCCCTTGTAAGTTCTTTTGACTCGTTGGTTATGTGGTTTTGTTTTTGTATATTGGCTTTTGCCCTGTTGTCTAGGCTGACCTCCAACTCCAGGGCTCAAGAGCTCTTCCTTCCAAATCAGCCTCCCAAGTAGCTGGGACTACAGGTGAGTGCTATAGTGCCAGGCTTTCTATTGGTTAACAGTACGTTGCTTGGTTTCCACACATTTGTGAATTTTCCTTTGCTCTTCATTTTCAGTGCATCCCGTTGTGCTCAGAAAACACACTTTGTATAATTTCTCATTTAAAATTTGTTAAAACTTGTTTTGTGGCCAAACATAAGGTCTATTCTAGAGAATGTTCAATGTGCACTCAGAATAATGTATATTCCACTGTAGTTGTGTGGAATGTTCTCTACGTATCTGTTATATCCAATTGGTGTATGGCATTTTACCAGTCCTTTTTCCTCATTAATTTTCTATTTGATTTTTAGATCCAGTATTGAAAATAAACTAATTATGCCTCCTTCATTATTGTCTTTGTTTCTTTTTAATTCTGTCAACATTTGTATCATACAGGTAAGAGGTCTGATACTTACTTTTAACTTTTATGTTAAGCTCATATGCACATTTGTTACCTAGGTAGACTAATTTCACAGGGGTTTGTTGTACAGATTATTTTGTCATGTAGGCATTAAGCCTAGTACCCATTAGTTGTATTTCCTGATCCTTTCCTTTCTCCCATCCTGTATCCTCTGTTAGGCCCCAGTGTCTACTATTCTTCTCTATGTGTTTTTATGTTTTTATCATTTAGCTCCCACTTATAAGTGAAAACATGCAGTACTTGGTTTTCTGTTTCTGTGTTAGTTAGCAAAGTATGATGGCCTCCATCTTCATCCATGATCCTGCAGAGGACATGATCTTGTTCTTTTTTATGGCTGCATAGTATTCCATGGTGTGTATATACCACATTTTCTTTATTCAGTATACTATTGATGGACTCTTAGGTTGATTCCATATGTTGACTATTGTGGAAAATGCTGCAATGAACACACACATGCTTGTGTCTTTATGATGGAATTATTTATATTCTTTAGGGTATATACCCAGAAATGAGACTGCTGGGTCAAATGGTAGTACTGCCTCTGGTTTCTTGAGGAATCACCACACTGCTTTCCACAATGGCTGACTTAGTTTACACTCATACCAACGGTGGATAGGCTTGTCATTTTCCCCACAACATTGGCTTTATAATAATAGCCATTCTGACTGGTGTCACTGGTATCTCACTGTGGTTTTGATTTGCATTTCTCTAATGATTAGTAATGTTGAGCTTTTTCCTGTATGTTTCTTGGCTGCATGTATGTCTTCTTTTGAAAAATATCTGTTCATGTATTGCACCTACTTTTTAATGTGGTTGTTTGGGGGTATTTTTCTTGTTTTAAGTTCTTTACAGATGCTGGATATTACACCTTTGTCAGATACATAGTTTGACAAATTTATAGTTACTTTTTACTGAATTCTTGAGGCTTTTATGTGGGAAACTTTTATTTTTTACTCCTTTTTTTTGTTTATTTTTGAGATAGAGTCTCACTCTGTTGCTCAGGCTAGAGTACAGTGGCACAATTTTTAATCACTGCAACTTCTGCCTCCCAGTTGCAAGCGATTCTCCTGCCTCAGCCTCCAGAGTAGCTGGGATTACAGGCGCATGCCACCATACCCAGCTAATATTTGTATTTTTAGTACATTTTAAAATTATTGATTCAATTTCCTTTCTAATGATTTGGTTTGTTCCTTTTTTATTTCTTCATGATCATCTTTGACAGGTTTTATGTTACTTCGAATTGATTCATTTCTTCTCTATTACATCATTGTTTGGTATAAAGTTTGTTGTTTGTAGTTTTATAATCTTTGTATCTTTGTGGCATGAGCCATAATGTCCCCTCTCTTATTTCTGATTTTATTTATTTGAGTCTTTTCTAATTTTTTCTTAAAGATTTATTTTGTTTATTTTTCAATAAGTTAAATCTTAGGTTTTGTGAATCTTTTAAAATGTTTTTAGTCCTATCTTCTGATCTTTCTGCTCTTCTTTCTGCTAACTTTGGGCTTAGATTGTTCTTACTTTTCTAGTTTCTTGAGGTATAGCAGTAGGTTCATACTTGTATCTTCCTTCTTTTATGATATAGGTTAATCCTTCCTTACACATGATCTCACAATTCTACTTTTGGGTGTTTATCCACATAAATTGAAATCAGCATGTTGAAGAGTTATCTGCACTTCCATGTTCACTGCAGTCATTATTCACAATAGCAAAGATATAAAATCAACTTACATGTTCATTAACAAAGGAATACAGAAAATGTGGTATATCTATGAAAGGAAATAATATTAAGTCTTTAACAAAAGGAACTTCCCGACATTTGTGGCAGCATAAATGAACCTATCAGCCATTATATTAAGAGAAAGAAGGTTGTTACAGAAAGGTAAATACTGCATATTTGTGGAAATATTAAAAATTGAACTTATCAAGGCAGAATAGATTGGGTTTGGGGTAGGTACCTATAGGCAATGGGCAAACATTGGTTAAAGGGTACAAAGTATTACTTAGATAAGGGGAATATGTTTAGCAATACATTTTATAGCATGATAACTATAGTTAATGCATACTTTAAAATTGCTGAAATAGTAGATTTTAAATGTTCTTATCATAAAAAAAGTATGTGAGGTTCTTAATAGGCTTGATTTAATTTTTCCACAACATACACATGTATGAAAACATCACATTATACCCCATAAATATATTTATTTATAATTTGTCAAGAAAAGTTTATAGATGTACTGTACAACAACATAAGTACAGTTAATACTAGTGAACTATACACTTAGAATTAGTAAAATGTTGTGTTTTTGTTTCCCACAGTTAAAACCCCTACAATTTAATTTTTAAAAAATGATTCAGTAATTTTCTCGATTGGGCTAGAAGGGTGGAAGTATTTCTATGAAGTACTTTCAGGTCCAGTAATCTTTTAATCCTGGCACCCTGGATTCTGTAGAGGTCGTTTAAATGGGGTTCCGTACAGTGAAATAGTAAGATGCTCATGGATAGTTATAGTATGATGGGAGAAAATAATCCTACATATGCACACTTAGCCATATCAGCTGCCTTTTTTTTTCCTGGGTTTATTATTTTTTTCTTAGTCTTTTTTGTTTTTCTAATTAGCACCAGGGTTTTGATTACTTTGGTATATTCGATTTGTGGATAGCATTGCTTGAAAATGGCTTCTCCTGTTAAATAAAGGTATAAACATTAATACTTTTGAATATGTTGTTTTACAAATATGAGAATTGATCCTGCCAGTTAAGTCACATATTTAATGGTTGACATTGTAGTAAAGTCAGATTCTTTATTTCCCAATTTAGGACCTTGTTACTAATTATTTCTATCTGAGACTTAGAAGCAAATTAGGATGACAGTATTACATCTGTACACAATGAAATGTCACTTGTGTACACTGTGAAAGTTGTCGAATAAATATGGAATCTTTGATGTTAAAAAAAAAAAAATCCTAAGAAATGGAGCCAGGAAAGGCCAGGAATATGGGGTTCTCAAACTTGTATGCCTGATAGCAAAGAAGACTCTACAAAAACTACAACCTTGCACAAAGGCTGTCACAAACTAATAGTCCATTTAAATGGTCTTATTTAAACTAACTTCAAGCCCATTTAAACTACCCTGCAGAATCCTGGGTGCCAGGATTTAAAGGTTACTGGATGAACTGATTGCTAGTATCACTATTAGTCAATTCTTACATTGCTTTAAAGAAATGCTTGAGATTCAGTAACTTATAAGGAAAATATATTTAATTGGCTCACGGTTCTTCAGTGTGTACAGAAAGCATGGGAGCATGTGCTTCTGGGGAACCCTCAGGGAGCTAAGTCATGGCAGGAGGCAAAGCAGATGGAAGTGTCTCACATGGTTAGAGCAGGACTCAGATAGGGTGAAGTGCCACACACTTTAAACAACCACATCTCAGAAGAGCTTACTATCACATTAACAGCACCAAAGGGGAGTGGTGAGCAACTGTCCCCATAATCCAATCACCCCTAACCAGATGCCCCATTCAACACTGAAGATTACATTCAGTGTGCGATTTGGGTGGGAACACAGATCACAACCATATCACAAAGTTATTAAAAAAAAATTTCGATAAGACATCTGTCCAGCAACTCAACATCACACTGGGATTATGTTTGCTACTTTTTGACTTTCCCACATACCTATGTTATTGATCTTTGTAGCCAGGGATAGTTATTTCAAAACAATTACATAATCCTCCTCATTTATTGCTTTAAAACTCCTTTGTCTTCCTCTACTCCCCTGAATGTGCACCTAGTTTATTATAGCTTTTGTGTTCCTTGTAATGTTCCGTTTCCAAATAAACACCTTTTCTTTTAAAGAGTCTCTGTTTTTCAGATTTACAATACAATATGTTGCATTTTAGATCACTGGTAAGTAGTATACAGGAATTTTGTAAAAAAGCAAAGTCAAATTTGTACTCCTGGCCTCAAGTGATCCATCTGCCTCAGCCTGCAAAATTGCTGGGATTATAGTATGAGCACTATGCCAGAGGTGCCCATCTAAATCACAGCTTTTTTTTTTTTTTTTTTTTTTTGAGACAGAATTTCGCTCTTGTTACCAGGCTGGAGTGCAATGGCCCGATCTAGGCTCACCGCAACCTCCGCCTTCTGGGTTCAAGCAATTCTCCTGTCTCAGCCTCCCGAATAGCTGGGACTACTGGTGTGCATCACCATGCCCAGGTATTTTTTGCATTTTTAGTAGAGATGGGGTTTCACCTTGTTGACCAGGATGGTCTCTATCTCTTGACCTCATGACCCACCCGCGTCAGCCTCCCAAAGTGCTGGGATTATAGGCGTGAGCCACTGTGCCCGGCCTATCACAGCTATTTAATAGTGTATTGAAAATGTACATCAGGTCAGGTAAGGAAAAAGAATAGGCATTCAAATTAGAAAAGATTAATGAAATTATCTTAATTTGCTTGTTGACACCCTGACCAACATGGTGAAACACTGTCTCTACTAAAAAAACACAAAAATTAGCCAGGAATGGTGGTGTGCAGCTGTAATCCCAGCTACTCAGGGCAGGAGACAGGATATTTGTTTGAACTTGAGAGATGGAGGTTGCAGTGAGCCAAGATCACACTACTGGACTTCAGCTTAAACGACAGAGCAAGACTCTGCCTCAAAACAAACAAACAAATAAATAAATAATTTGCTAATGACATGAAACTTTATGTCAAACACATAAACGTTACACAAATACACAAACTGTTAGACATTCAGTACATACAAATAAGTCATATTCTCATATACTGGCACTGAATAATCTGAAAAATAAATTGAGAAAATCATACCATTTAAAATAGAATCCAAAAGAATAAAACACTTAAGAGTACCATTTGTTTGCTAGCTTGCTTGTTTGTGACACAGTTTCGCTCTTGTTGCTCAGGCTGGAGTGCAATGGTGTGATCTTGCCTCACTGAAATGTCTGCCTCCCAGGTTTAAGAAATTCTCTTGCGTCAGCCTCCCAAGTAGCTGGGATTACAGTCATGTGCCACCACAACCGGCTAAATTTTGTATTTTTAGTGTATACAGGGTTTTTCTATGTGGATCAGGCTGGTCTCGAACTCCTGACCTGTGGTGATACGCCGTCTTGGTCCCCCAAAGGGCTGGGATTATAGGCATGAGCTACCATGCCCAGCCCCAGAATATCTTTAACCAAGGAGGTAAAAGACTGGTAAACTGACTTTAGCAACAGTATCTTGTGTATGACACCAAAAGCACAAGTAGCAAAATAAAACATATTTAAATTGAGAAAAAGTGAAATTTATGAGTACCTAGAGACACTACCAACAGACTATATAAATAACTAGTACATCTCAATAGGAAAACCCAATTAAAAATAGGCTAAGGGCTTGAATGGATATTTCTGTCTAAAGAAGATATACAAATCATCAGTAAGTACATAAAAAGATTCTCAACATTATTGTCCATTACAGCAATGAAAATTGAAACTACAATGAGATAGCATTTCATACAAATTAATACTTATTTTTAAGAGAAAATAAGTGTTGGTAAGAATATGGAGGAAATGGACATTACATATTGCTAGTGAAAATACAAAATGCTGCAGCTGTTGTGGTTAAGGATTCTGCAATTTCAGTATTACATATATACCCAAAATAATTGAAAACCTCACTGATAGATATTTGGACATAAATATTTATGGTAACAGTATGCAGAACTGCAAAAGGTGGAAAGTGTATGACCTTTCATTGTAGAACATCAACATTCTAGCTTCCCTTACAGTAGGAGTGATAGTACCGACCCAGGCTCTGCTAATTAGTGCTTATACTGTAAACTGAATTGGAAATAAAGGATACAGCTCTAAAATTTTAACAAGATTGTGCTGCTGAGGTTGGAGATAGCCAGCAGGCCTACCAAAATTAGAGGGAGCAGCATGCCCAGATGTTCTAGGGACAGCATCAGAACTCAAAGTCTGTTACATTGTGAGTCTATAACGGGAGCAGGGACCAGTGTCCTCATGGAATTACATCTCTACAATTATTCTGGACATTGTTCCTCGTTAATTTACTTCTAATCTTCATTCCCTGATCCTTCCTAAAGCCTATATTTTGTTACAGCCCCTCTGCTAAATCAAATAGAGTTTTTGTTATTTATAAATGTTTTCAGTATATGTTCTTGAGTAAGATATGATGGTGTCTGCATGAAACCATGTGACATGCACAAACTGGGTAATTTAAGAATTTAATACATGAACTGTTTACAAAGCAAGTAGATTTGTGGGAAACTAATGAGATACAAGGCAACCCAAAATGTTAGCAACATTGGAGAGTACTGATCAGTTCAGGCTAGTGTGAAAGTGTTGGGAGACTATTTTTTCTTCATGTGTCAGCATTCCCACATGGTTTACCAACAATGCACCTTGAGAGCTAGAGACTAAAGATAGGAAACATCACTCTCCCCTTTGAAGCACTTCAAATCCTAAAGCCTTCCCCTTTTCCTCAGGAGATACTGGCTTACCTTCCAGTATTGCCAACCTGGAGACACTTTCCCCACAACACTTAAGGAGTTTGGCTAGCATTTGATTGAATGAGTTATCTCAACCGGAGAGGATGATGGGAAGATCTTTAGCAGCTTTGATAAAAGTTTGGTGTCCTAACTGAGGGTTTCTCACCTATAATTCAACCCACCACAAGCCAGGTGAATACCTGGAACCTCAGCATCAGATGAGTGAATTGAGGTATTGTATACCTACACAACAGCTCACTCAGGCTGCTGCTTTTTGCTGTGAATGAGAAACAATATTTGTCTTTAACCAGGGCTCTAGTCTCTTTGGTCAGGATATTAAGATAATCAACTTATCAGTTGTCAGGAGGACAAATATCTCAGGTCCTCCACAGTTCCTGACTTCTAAGGATAAGCACAGCCAAGGAAGAGAACTGTAGTGACAGACGCTAAGCTTTCTTCACAAGAGAGGAGCCAAGGTGATGAACACCACCTGCATTTTATAAACCTAATCAGTCCATGGGCAGGCCTGGAAAAAGCACCATAAATTTTCACTAAGGGCCAAGGACTTCACCTAGAACTGACAGTCTGGGTCCCAGGCTTCAGGCCCTGGTTGGCTTAAAGCAGGGCCTCACTAGGGACCAACCCCTTTATGCCCAGGAGTCCATCTGCCTGTTGTCCCCATCAACTTGCCATCCATCGTGCCCAGGATAATAATCCAAAGAATGCCTTCTGCAGGCATGTTGCAAACCACCCTCAGCACTTCCTCTGTCCTACTACTGTGCTCATGGGCACCCAAAGTCTGGAGGGGACTGAGAAAGCAGGGGGCTGGCATGTCAGCACCTCTCTGAGCATGTGCACACTCCTGGCTGGGTTGTGACAGCACCTGGGCTTAGCCACAATATGGCTGCACACTGCAGTGGGCACTGGAAGTGGGGAGAAGCCAGGCAGCAGGACCAGGTACTTTCAAACCAACAGAGACAAGGGAGCTCCCTGGGCCCCCATGGGTGTACACATATCTGAGTCTGCAGTCACTTCTGGGTGGCTGCAGCTAAGCTTGGGGCTGCTGCCCCACCAACTTGGAAGGGTATGTCTCCCACCCACTCCCAGCTCCTGCTAGCCCCATGGAGCATGCAGCCCTGGGCCATGCCTCCCCCGGTGCAGCTGGCATCCCCACAGTGGCTACTCCAAACAGGTTATGACCATTACTATGAGTTATAATGCTCTTGGATAACTTCGCTGAGCATGGTGCCTCATGTCTACAATCTGCTTTGGCAGGCCAAGGCAAGAGGATTGTTTGAAGCCAGGTGTTTGAAACCAGGCTATGCAACATAAAATAGTAATTCCCTGACTCTATAGATACACACACACATGCATGCACATGCACACAAACATGCAAAATGGAAGACATAACAGACCAAACAATAAGAAAATTTTTACCAGGGACTCCAGATGCAGTTATTTTCAAGGTTAGTCACATATTTAGTATTTTTTGAATCAACATGCAAGACATCTATAGCAGTTCCATGTGTCTCATCCAAATTTTGCAACTGAGAGAAAAAAAATAACTAACATTTCCTATGCCTTCCTCTTAAAGAAGAAGAGATGTTTCCACAAAGGCCTTTTGTAACACTCCTCATAATGTATCAGTGGCTAGCACTGGACCACACAGCTTTTCCTGGAAATACTGTTAACACAACTAACCATTATCAATGAATTAATAACATTAAGCAGAACTAGGTTGACTCCCATAACAAGAGATGGAGTAAGCTTTTCCTTTAAAAAAAAACAGAGCAAAACAAAATATACACACATGATATGCAATGAAGGGGTGGGTAGTTCAACACATTTAAAGCATCTTTGGTAGAAAGGATAAGTATGTGTTGGGTAGGCAACCACTCACTACAGAGGTTACTACACTAAAAGAGTGATAAACTATTATAATGAAGAAGGTTTGATTACTTTTTTGTCTTAAAATTAAGTATAGGTATTAAAGTTTTAAGAGAAATCACTACATGAATAGAAAGACAATGCAAAATGTCCAAACAAGTAAAAGGGGAATATGGCCCAAAAAAACCCCAAACAAAATAAACAAGCCTTCAAAACAAATTAAATATCTGTCAGTAAAGCAGTCATAAAAGAAGTGGAGAAAGAGCATGATGAAAACAAAATATGAAACAAAATATATAACAGAGCCAAATATATTAATAATTTCAACAAATGTTAAGTAGACTCTACCTATTAAAAGCCAAAAAATTATAAACTTAGTTAAAACTCCAGCTATACAATGTTGACAAGAAAAATATATGAATTAATAATATGAAAAAGCAGAAAGTAAAAGGACAGAAAATATATAGCAGAAATATATAGTGCAGCTGCTGCCAAAATTTTTTGAATAAAATACTTAAATGCAAAATAAATGTTACATAATGACTGAAACAACAACTTCCAATGTCATAAATGGTAGCACGCTTTGTCATAGAAAATGTTTTAGCAATGGCTTCAAACAGGTACAAGCAGAATGCTTTATTCTTTTTAATAACTTCACAAAATAGCATTGTGTGGAGTTAACTCATTAATTAACCAATATATTATTAACAAATATTTAGGTTAGTTTCACTTTTTGCTACTACAAATAGTGCTCCCTAAGTATGTTTATACACAGGTATTACTTCTGGACATACATATGGAAATTAGTCTGCAAAATAATTTCTAGTAGTAGAATTACTAGGTCAGAGAGTATAGCAAATAGTTAAATTTTTCTTTAAAAATTTAGCAGTTATCCCAAGTTATATTCAGATCAACAATGTAAAAAAGTTTTTTTTTAAAGAAAGTATTTTTATCTTTTAAAAAGTCCCTGACTTTCATTTATACCTGATGTTTTTTATTTTATTTTATTTTTGCCAATCTCATTGATGGAGAAGGATAACTTTAGTTTAGTCTCTTATTTTTGTTGTTTTGAAGTCTGTTTCACATGTTTCTGAACTGTTCGGACTGGGTGCAATGGCTTATGCCTATAATCTCAGTACCTTGGGAAACTGCATTGGGAGGATCACTTTAAGTTCTGGAGTTACAGACAAGCCTGGGAAACACACGGTGACCCTGTTACCAAAAAAAAAAAAAAAAAAAAAAAAAAAAAAAAGAAACAAAATTAGCCAAGTGAGGCAACACATGCCTATGGGAGCTAAGGTGGGAGGATCATTTGAACCCAGAACCTGGGTCACAAAAAAAACGCCATTTGTATTTTCTAGTTCACTTTACTAATATGTGATTGCAATTTTCTAATTGGTTTGTTGACAGTCTTTATATGTAAATTAATCTTTTCATGTCATATCCATTGTCTCTCTAGTTTATCATTTGAATTTTGTTCTTATTTACACTGAGATATTTTATTTCTTATAACAATATTAGTACTTTCACCCCTGAGAGATATTTTTATTTTTGAGTAATTATATATATCATTCATTTCTTTTACGGCTTCTGGAAACAACACACATAGAGCAATCATAAACAGTATCTTTTACCAATTAGAAAAGAATATTTTCCAGTTCATTTTAAGATGCCAGTATTACTACAAATCCCAAAGCAAATGATAAAGTATGTGGTTTGAGATTCACAAGAATATGAATTCATAATAATACTATGACTCCTAACACATACACATTTTTTTTTTCTTTTTGACACAGAGTATTACTCTATCACTCAGGCTGCAGTGAAGTGGCATGATCATGGCTCATTTCAGTCTCAACCTCCTGGGCTTAAGTAATGCTCTCAATTTAGCCTCCCATGTAGCTAGGATGATAGCCATGTACCACTGTACCTGATGAGAGTACATTTATAAAAAAGAACATCCTTACAGACTTATATGAAATTATAAGCAACAATTCTCAATAAAATATTAGCAAATCAAATCCAACACAAAATTATGAAGAAATTATATGCTATTACCAAATGCAATTCCTTCCAATAGGGCAAGCGGATTCCAAATTCAATCAATCAAGAGAATTCACATGTTAACAGTTAAAGAAGAAAAATCACATAATTTTGTCCATTTATATAGCAAGAACATTTCAGTGCTTCGTGTAGTGGCTCATGCCTGTAATCCCATGCTTTTGGAGGCCTAACTGTGACAACTGCTTGAGTCCAGGAATTTGAGTCTAGCAGAGCAACACAGGAAGATCTTGTCTCTACTAACAATAAAAATATTAGTTAGGCATGACGGCACATGCCTATGGTTCCAGCCACCCAGCAGGTTGAGGCAGAAGGATCCCTTAAGCTCAGGAATCAGAGGCTGCAGTGAGTTATGATTGTATTACTGTACTACTGACTGTAACAGAGCAAGACCCTGTCTCTAAAAAAATAACATAAAAACATAAAATATATTATCTATTTATAAGAGAAATTCTCAAGAAATGAAGAATAGAGGGTAATGTCCTCAACTTGATGAAGGAGATCTACAAAACACCTTCAGTCAGCATCAGACTTAATGGCAAAAGAAAAAACACAAGGGGGCCGGGTGCGGTGGCTCAAGCCTGTAATCCCAGCACTTTGGGAGGCCGAGGCGTGTGGATCACGAGGTGAAGAGATCGAGACCATCCTGGTCAACATGGTGAAACCCCGTCTCTACTAAAAATACAATAATTAGCTGGGCATGGTGGTGCGTACCTGTAATCCCAGCTACTCGGGAGGCTGAGGCTGGAGAATTGCCTGAACTCAGGAGGCGGGGGTTGCGGTGAGTCGAGATCACGCCATTGCACTCCAGCCTGGGTAACAAGAGCGAAACTCTGTCTCAAAAAAAAAAAAACCGCAAGGATATCCAAGCTCACCACTGCTGTTAAATATTATACTGGAAGTTCTAGATAGTGCAATAGGGTAAGAAATAAATAAATAGAAAAAAAAATTCTATTTGCAGATAATATAATTATCTATGCAGAAAATACCAATGAGTTTCTATAAAACTGAAAAGGTACTGAGTCCACCAAGTTTTCAGTACTGGACACATAAAAGAAAAAATATAACACCATTTACAACTGACCAAAAACTAAAGTTCTTAGGTGTAAATCTAATGAAATATGTTCAGAAGTTTTATGCCAAAAACCGCACAGCTTACGAAGAGAATATAAATATATGGAGACATATAACTATCATCATGAATTAGAAAACTCAGTGTAGTGATATTAGAATCTCTTCAAATGAATAAATTTAACCCAATTCCTATCAAAATTTGGCCAAGAAACTGGGATATTTTGACTATTAAAAACTAAGCAGTAAGCATAAAGAAGAATTAGCTCACATGGTTTCAAGTCACTATTTGGCTACATGAATAATTGGTGGAGAGCTGCTGTTGATATGATGATGATATTGGAGGTATGATGTTAGAGAAGTAAGAAATACTTAATTCAATGAAACAGAATAGAAAATCCCAGTTGTTTGACAAAGGTGCACATGCAGCACAACAGAGGAAGGACATTTTTTCAATACATGATTCTGGTTCAATCATATATTTGTGGGCAAAGAAAACCCCAAACATCAAAAATAAAACAAATAAAAACCCCAAACATCAAAAAACAAACAAACAACAACAAAAAACAAGAAAACAAAGTTACACTTAACCCACCCCTTATGCAGAAATTAACTGAAAATGGATCACAGACTATAAACTTTTATTAAAAAACACAAGAGAAAATCTTCAGGATGAAAGTTTTGATTAAGAATTCTTAGACATTATACCAAAAACATTTTTAAAAAATTTTATAAAAAGGTTAACTTTGACAAAATTAGATATTTTCTACCTTCAAACAGCTGTTGAGAGAATAGAAAAAGACAGGCTACACATTGAAAAAAAAAAAAAAGGAAACCATAAAACTCACAGAGGACTAATATGTAGATTGTATTATATGAAGAATTTTTAAAATTCAATTTACTATTGAATAGAAGACAAAAACAAAACATGAGACATTTCATGAAGGGAACATATAGATGGCAAATGAAAAGATGTTCAGTATTATTGTTGATTATGAAAATAAAATAATAACTATTACAATTATAAACAATCATAAATAATATCTTTTACCAATTAGAAAAGAATAATTTCCAGTTCATTATAGAATAGATATTACCTTTTTCAATTTGTTTGTACAAACCTGGATCCAAATATGACCGGCACTATGTATGTTATGTTTCTTAAGTTTCTCCTTCATCTTAAGTGTTTCTTCCCCACCTCTCTCTTTTTTATTCCTCCTTGCTGGAGTTTATTTATATGTTGAAGAAACAAAGTAATTTGTTCAGTATACTTTCCACATTCTGGATTCTAACAATTTTATACCCTCAGTGATGTTGAATTTGTTTCTCTGGAATGAGTATTTCCCAACAGCTATAATAGATTCTGAAGGCTTTGACCAGATTTAGATTTCACTTTCTGTCAAACACTACATCTTAAGTGGTAATTGTTAAAACATGCACGCTGAATGAAGAGAACCCCCAAATAGGCTTTGTGTGAGCAACATGGCTGTTTATTCGCCTGGCTAAAGCCAAAAAAGCAGAGGGTGATGGGATAGGAGTTGATTTTGTAGGTTGGGGGAAGCGGTTAGTTAAAGTAGTAATCTATATTTTAGGAAGGGGAAGGGCATCACTGGATGTATGGTCACAAGGGTAGGGGTTATCTACTAAAAATAGACATGATGGTAAAGGGAGTTATTGGTTGCAAGCAGAGGGGAAGGTGAGGTAAATTACATAGTCACAAGGATGGGGGGGCCTAAGAAACCCAATGTCCAGGGGGATAATTCCAGAAGGATAAGCAGGAAAAATGCTTGCAGGCTGCAGGTTGCAGAGGGAGAATAATTAGTTGAGGCAGGAACAAGTTGTTTCCTTCTTTCTGTGGCCACCTGGTTACTTGTGGTTACCTCAGACTTTCTGGCTTCTGGGAACCATCCAGAGGTGTATGTGCAGTCACTAAGCCTGTAGTGGCCAAGATCGGACTCAGAGGCATAACAGTAAAATGCTTTTTTAATAGAGGCACATTATACCTAGCTGTCTTGTTACTTGTGATTGAGGGAACTATTGATGATCAAAGCTAAGATTCAGTCAATTCTTCAAGACTTGAAAATGATGACAAAGATTTTTATGATTCAACATAATTTGCTATGATGCTTCCATCAAGAGATAGTGTAATGCTGTAATTTATAATCTAGAATTTCTTAATATTTTTTGAAAGAGAATTCTTGAATTTTCATTTTGTTATGAGCCCCAGTAATTAAGTAGCTGGTCCTGGGTATTAGCACCATGTAGGAGATATGTAGAAAGGAAAGATTTATTTACAGTGTGGTTGGCCGAATGTTGGTTCCCACCAAAGCAATAAAAACCACTATAAAAAATTCAGAACATTTCCTCTAGTTTCTTCCTCTACATATATGGACTTGTTACATTGTTGAGTTTTTACTAGATGTTTTTCTATCACCTTAATACTGTTTTTAAAAACCTTCATATTAGTTTCCCTGATGTAAAATCCTGAAGTCAAGGATATTTATTAGGTTAGTTTAGTTTAGACTCACAAGTCTCCCAGTCACCCAGTCACCCAGGAGCGCCTTTTGGCTGGGAGAAGCAAATGCCTTTTTGCTTTCAGATGAAAAACTCAGTCTTTTCTATGAAAACAGCAGTTCAGTTCCTCACACAAGGTAAACTTTAGGGGGAAAAGCAATGGAGAATGTTCTTTAGAATAAGTCTCTGAATGAGAATTAAGATCTTTAAACAACTTCCTAGGAGAAAAACAACTTAGAATAAAAGAAGGACCATCAACTAAAGGGAGGTCTGGGACTCAGGAGGATTTACCAGTTCCACCAGAGGAGATACTCATATTATTGTTGACAAAACAGTTAAACTCTGTAAAATATTTTAAGAGATTTATGTTGAGCCAAATATGACTGACCATAGCCCATCACACAGCCCTCAGGAGGCCCAGGGTGGTCAGGGCACAGCCCGGTTTTACATATTTTAGGGAGGCATAAGACATCAATCAAATATATTTAAGACATATACTGGTTTAGTTTAGAAAGGCAGAAAAATTCAAAGTGGGGGCTTTCGGGCTGTAGATAAATTTAGACACTTTCTTACAATTGGTTAACTGTCTAAATACCTGGGATTAACTGAAAGTAATGTTCAGGTTAAGATAAGAGATTGTGAAGACCAAGTGTTATTCTGCAGAGGAAACTCCTAGCAGACTTCAAAGAGAGCAGGAGTTGCTGTCAGACTTAAAGGGGTGCCTGGATTTGATAAGGAAGGAAGAAAAACAAAGGGAAAAGTGGATGATTCTCTATAGAATGTGGATTTTTCCCACAAAAGACTTTGCGGGGCAATTTTAAGCTATGGCAAGGAAATATATTTTGGGGTAAAATATTTTTATTTTCTTCGTTGTTATGCCAGAGTCACATTGGAAAGTAAGTCACAGTATACAGGGTTAAATAAAAGTAATTTGAAGCTGGGCATGGTGGTTCACAATGTAATCCCAGCATTTTTGGGAGGCTGAGGTGGGCAGATCAGAAGATCAGCAGATTGATACCAGCCTGACCAATAGGGTGAAACCCTGTCTCCACCCAAAAAACAAACAAACAAACAAACAGAAAACAAAAAATTATCTGGATATGGTAGTGTGCACCTATAATCTTAGCTACTCAAGAGGCTGAGGCAGGAGAATCACTTGAACCTGGGAGGCAAAGGTTGCACTAAGCCAAGATCAAATTACCACTCCAGCCTGGGTGACAGAGTGAGACTCTCTTTCTCAAAAAAAAAAAAAAAATCTTATATGAATTTATGAGTTGTGTGGCATGACTCTCCAGGCTCCTAAGATAGGAATTTGGGCAAGATAAAAAAGTTAGAGCTTAGTTTCCTCAGTTAGAAGACAAAAGGAGCCATCGTCTGGACTGGATGGTCCCTGAGTCGTGCAAGGAGTAGTCTTTGCAGGAGCAGAATCTTCAGCAGTATATGCCATGTTCCTATAAAAAGTAACTGCAGGATGGTGTCATTTATGACAACTGTTTTAGGCTGGTGATGTTCTGCTGTTTTATAGTCACAATGTCCTCTGTTGAAGAATGATAGTTGAAGACTGTGCTTGTTTGTGTCCCTGTATCTGGACGGATGCAAACTTTAAAAAAACCTTTATTAAGCAAAACATCTTTGTTGGCAGAATACACTATGAAATAGAAAATACAGTCTTTTTTTTAAAGATGGAGTTAGTTATGTCAAGGGTGCTATAAACAACAATGTACCTTAGATTCCCACAGTTTTCATACTAGAAGAGCTAGTGTGAATCATTTTGTTCAATGTTTTTTTTTTTTTGCACTTGACTGCCATAGCCAATAGATGTGTTCAACAAGCAGATAGATAGGCAAGAACTTAAGCTGGATTGTCTGACCCCGATCTAGTCCTCTTTCCAAAATGCTACCCAACTGCCAAAATCCTATCATTTTTAAGCATCTTACCTCTGTTTAGTTGCTCATTCATTCATTCATTCTTTCAGTACCTATTAGTTTGTTGACCTTTTCTGGATCTGGTGGTTTTGAGAAGTCTTGCTTTCCTTAGTGAAAAGTGTTTTCTTTTTTTGTTTTTCTCTTTTGGTCAGACATTTTTTTCTTGAAAGCATTGATAAGAAAAATCTGCATGTCAGGGAGTTTGTCAATACGACATGTAATCCAAAAAGTATCTGAGAAAAGTCTCAATTGTTTTAGAAGTTTATTTTATTTTATTTTATTTATTTTATAATTTGTTCTTACTGTTGATTTGCACAGAAGTTTATTTTGCCAAGTTTAAGGACATGCCTGTGGCACCACCTTCAAAGTTCCTGATGATGTGTGCCAAAGGTAGTTGGGATACATTAAAGGGAGAAACATCAATCAATACTTGTAAATATACATTGGTTTGGTTCAGAAGGGTAGGACCACTAATGTGGGTTTCAGATTTTAGGTGGATTGAAAAGATTTTCTTACTTTCAGTCATTTGAGTAATCATCTAAATACCTGGAATCAACAGAAAGAAATGTCTGGGTTATAATAAGAGATTGTGGATGCCAAGGTTTTGTTGTGCATATAGTCTCCAAGTATCAGAGAGGCTTCAGAGATAATAGATTGTAAATATTTCCTGTCAGACTTAAAGGATCTGTCCTACAATCTGTGAGGCTTGTTAGAGTTCCCCTTGTCATTGTGGCCTAAACTAGTTTTTCACGTTAACTTCTGAATGCTTTATTTGAGAGGATGGGTCTTTTCAGATGGTTTGAGACTTTAGATTTTATTTTTAGCTTACAACTTTATTTCTGGATAGTCCTGTTTCAGGTGTAGATAGTGGTAGGTAGGAGGCTTGTTATTGCTACAGAGTCAAAGAGTAAGGGTCAAAATCCCAGTAAGGAATTTTAAGACAACCAAAAAAGCAAATTGGGATGATGATGTTACAGATTGGTAAAATGAAACCTTGTTAAGTCATTAGTTTACATACCTGCTATCACTTTTTAATTATTGATACATTTATATTTCACCTTAGGTAGAATTTTAACTCCTACTATCCTTACTCTATAGAGAAAACCTAAGAAACAGAGCTTTTAACTATGTGAGCTTTGAACATCTGAGACATCAGTTAATTTAGAAAACCAGGGGTAAGTGGAAACAATGGCTCCATATTAACCTTTTTATGGTGGTGTGTGTGTCACCCAAGCTGTAATGCAGTGGCACGATCCCAGCTCACCACAACCTCTGCCTCCCAGGTTCACCGATTCTCCAGCTTCAGCCTCCCGAGTAGCTGGGATTTCAGGCATGCCCACCACATCCAGGCAATATTTGTATTTTTAGTAGACATGGGGTTTCAGCATGTTAGCCAGGCTGGTCTTGAATTCCTGACCTCATGATCCACCCGCCTCAGCCTTCCAAAGTGCTGTGAGCCACCGCTCCCGGCCTCAAACATCTTCATTGTCGTCGTCTTCCCATTGAAGAGGCTGCAGAGGAGGAGGAAGCGGGAGTAGGTACTGCCATCTCATGGGTGGCCGAGATGTAGGGAAATCCATGCATCTGTGGACCCTGCGGTTTAAATCCGTTACTCAAGGATCAGCTGTGACTAATGTATGTATTTCGACACAGGCACCAGTGCCCATGCACACACACAGCACACCAGCATCTCAGCTCAAAGCCTTCACACTAGTGTCTCCCTGAGTACCCAGGCTGCTCCTGGAGCAGGTGGCACTGCAGGAACCCCAAACTCCAGGGGTCCAGCAAGGGCCACGCACCAGATTTCCACAGTGACAGTAGCTGGCCCTGAGGAGATCTTGCAGGTGCTCAGGCTCCGTTCCCGGATTCAGAGTTGAACATTGCAGCTGCAGTGAAAATTCATCGAATATTTCCAGAGAAAATAAGCCTTTTCAAGAGAAACTTCATATTTCTTTAAAAGCCAAATTCTGTAGAAAAAATAAAATCAAATCTTCACGCCATGGCAATATCAAAGCAGTCATGGCCTTGGAATGGTTTACATCCTGTGGCTACCATATGGGGTGTGGCTGGTCAATATCCTGTGGCCGCCATACTGGGTGTGTATGGTCAACTTCCTGAAGCCACCATACTGGGTGTGGATGGTCAATATCTTATGGTCACCATATTGGGTGTGGATTATCAACATCCTATGGCTTAGCAGAGATGAGATTTCACCATGTTGGCCAGGCTGGTTAAGATTCTCCTTTTATCTATGAAGAATGAATTGTGGATGATCAATATCTTAGAGGCACCATATTGGGTGTGGAGGGTCAACATTCTATGGCCACCATACTGGGTGTGGATGATCAACATCCGATGGCTCAGTAGAGATGAGGTTTCACCATATTGGCCAGGCTGGTTAAGATTCTCCTTTTATCCATGAAGAATGAATTGTCGATAATCAACATCCTATAGCCACTATATTGGGTGTGGGTGGTCAACATCCTGTGGCCACCATGTTGGGTATGGATGGTCAACATCCCATGGCCCACCTCATCTTAGTGAGCAGAGGGGTGACTGAATGGAATTGGAGGCAGCTTTTTCTTTGGCAGTTCCCAGCTTGTCTTTTCTCTTTAGCTTAGTGGTTTTGGGGACCGAAGATTTATTTCCCTTTCACAACTCCCAGTTACATACCAACAATTCATGAATACACATTTATAATTAGTAGACACATAGGCTTTTTATTGGAACAACTTTTTAGAAATGTGAACTGGGAGGTATTCACTGACAGGTCTTAATATGTTTTGTTTCTCTGAGATAAACTAAAAGTATATAATAAGTCTAAACCAATATTGAGTAACTGGATCATGAGGACAGTTTCCCACATTCATTCTTCTAATAGTGAGTGGGTTCTCATTAGGTCTGATGGTTTTATAAGTGTTTGATAGTTCCTCCTGCGTTCATTCTCCCTCCTGCTGCCCTGTGAAAAAGGTGCTTGCTTCACCTTTGCCTTCAGCCATGATTGTAAGTTTCCTGAGGCCTCCTTAGCCATGTACCACTGTGAATCAATTAAACCTCTTTTGTTAGCAATTACTCAGTCTTGGGTATTTCTTTACAGCAGTGAGAGAACAAACTAATACAGTTGTCTCTTCCAGTTTTATAGAGTGGCTATCATAGGGTACAAACTTTACACAGGACACACAAATCCTGGTGGGTTTTGCCTGTCATACACGTGTGAGGGCTGCTTTGCCAGAAATGGATGTGGCCTCTTCGCTGAGAGTTTGGGAATCCAGGCTGAGATTTACACCACAGATGAACAAAAATTGCCTTGCTTGGAGCAACAGTGCAAGGCTATTGTGTCCATCACAGGTTCCTTTTCTTAGAGAACAGGGCTCTATGTGGGCTTGGGCATTGGCATACAGCTGTTTCTCTGGGCCTTGTCTTCTAATTACTTGGGTTGGGATGTTGTAGTAACTATAATGGGAGAGAAAGTATGTCCAAGGAAATTCATTTACAGATAGTATGGAACTTCTGCCACTCTGTTAGGAATGGTGCGCTACTATTTGTAAGTGCAATGTTATGATGGCAGAGCCTCAGGGAGGGAGAGGTGCACTATGTGTTTGTCCATGGGGTAGGACACATTCTAGTAATGCCTCTGGTCTCAAGATGGTGTCATATAGCAGCAGCTTGCATCATGGGGTTAGGAGAGGATCACAGTGTAGGGTCCTTCTTTAAAGTAATGTAGCCATGTTAACTTGCTAGACGGGGCTCAGCCTGTGAGGACTATAGGTGTAGCAGACTGTAGGTGTTCTCTAAGAATGTAGGTATCTGTGGTTTTAATGCAGGCTTTTACGGGCCTACTGCTTACCTTTTCTCCATAGGAATAGTAGCTCCTGGTTAAAAGGTAATCCTAGCTGGAGTAGTGAGATATTAAAGGTAGAGTGTTTTGATCCCTTTTTTAATGCAGCCATCAGGAGCCTCCTCAAGGCCTCTTTCTCTCTCCAAATTCTCTGCTCCAGATATTTTCATCAGAAAGTGGGTATTTTTTCATTCTTTTGGCCCTTCTTGTTGGGGAGGTAAGTGTTAAGTGTTACACATCTCTAATCAGCTGTTACTGATGTTTCTCTTGAAAATTTCTCTAAGGTTATTTGTAGCTTTAACTCTTCATTGATATTTTCATAGTTTTTATGTATATTGTTTTCCCCGATTTTATTTGTCTGTGTTCTCTTTCTCTCTTTCATTTTACTTTACTTTTGAGATGAAGTCTAGCACTGTTGTCCAGGCTAAAGTACAGTAGTGTTATCTCGGCTCACTACAGCCTTTGTGTTCTGTGTTCAAGTGATTCTCCTTCCTCAGTCTCCTGAGTATCTAGGGTTACAAACATGCATCACAATGCACAGCTAAGTTTTTGTATTTTAAGTAGACACGAGTTTTCACCATGTTGGCCAGGCTGGTCTTGAAGTCCTGATGTCCAGTGATCTACCCGCCTTGGCCTCACAAAGTGCTGGGATTACAGGTGTGAGCCACCACACTGGACTCGTGTTCTTTTTTAACTCATTGGTTATGAAGACAATCATTTCAAATTTATTAATCATTCTTATGATAACTTTTTTGAATTAATAGTCTGGTAATTCACTTTTATGTCTCATTATGTTTGGTATCTTACATTTGTTTTTTTATTTAGACTATTTTTTGCTGTATCTTTGAATGTCTTGTTATCTTTTGTTGGGTCTTTGTTGAGTTGTTGGCATTTGTAAAATTAGCAACCTCTCTAGCCTTTGTATGAATGCCCTTTTTCTCCTTTTCCTTTCTTTTAAGTGTAGGGAGGACTTTTTCCAATGAATCTAACTAGATATTCTGATAACCCATCAGACCTTTCATGAGAATGAATGCTATATTTGGGCTTGTCAACATAATTTTGAATTGCTTTGCTTATATTTTCTCAGCTGTTTCCTTTGCTAGCTGCAGTATTATAGTATTATTATAGTTTCATTAAGCTGATGACTGCTGGGGAAAGAGGGTCAGGAGCTTTTATTCTGTCATCTTGCTATGGTTACTACATTCAAATTCTCTATTTTTCACCATTTGTTAATGCTTTGTAAAACAGTGTTTGTGGTCTCTGAGGCAACAGTGCTCTAATATTTTCATTCCCCTGTTTTTGAATATTTTGTTAGTAAGTGTCGGAGAACTACACATTACTATACTTAAATGCATTTAGGGAATCGGCATTAAAATGTCTGTTTTATCAAAGAACTAAAAAATACTTAAACATCTCTAACTATTTCTGTTATTCCTATATAGTGTTTGCCATATTTCCCTGTGATGTCTGCCTGAGACCATATACTTGGTACTTTGTTTAGAACAGCCGGATTGTAATGATGATGAGTTATAGGATTGCATTCTAATTTCTGGAATGTATTTGGTGGGGAACCTTTGGACAGATACATTCTTGAAGGGTCTCCCACTCTGAATTACCTACCCCATGTTTACTGTGCAAGCCTGAAATTTGGTGGTTCACTATACATTATCCCAGCAGGGTGATGCCATACTGATTGATACCTGTATTTAGTTCAAAGATATTTATCTGCCTGAGAGAGCTGTTTTTTATTTTTAATTATACTTTAGGTTCTATACATGTGCAGATCAGGCAGGATTGTTGCATGGGTGCATGCATGGCAATGTGGTTTGCTGCCTCCATCCCCCTTGTCACCCACATCTGGCATTTCTCCCCATGTTACCGCTCCCTGACCTCTCCACCCCCACCACTGTCCGTCCCTTGGCCCCCTACCAACAGATCCCAGTGTGTGATGCTTCCCTCCCAATGTCCATGTGTTCTTATTGTTCAATACTTACCTATCAGTGAGAACAACATGCATGTTAGATTTTCTGTTCTTGTGTCAGTTTGCTGAGAATGATGGTTTTGAGATTCATCCATGTCCCTACAAAGGACACGAACTCAGCTTTTTTATGGCTGCATAATATTCCATGGTGTATATGTGCCACATTTTCCCTGTCTAGTGTATCATCATTGGGCATTTGGGTTGGTTCCAGGTCTTTGCTATTGTAAACAGTGTTGCCATCAACATTCGTGTGCATGTGTCCTTGTAGTAGAACGATTTATAATCCTTTGGATATATACCCAGTAATGGGAATGCTGGGTCAAATAGAATTTCTATTCCTAGGTTCTTGAGGAATTGCCACACTGTCTTCCACAATGGTTGAACTAATTTACCCTCCCACCCACAGTGTAAAAGTGTTCCTATTTCTCCACGTCCTCTCCAGCATCTGTTGTCTCCAGATTTTTTAATCATCGCCTTTCTAACTGGTGTGAGATGTTATCTCAGTGTGGTTTTGATTTGCATTTCTCTAATAATCAGTGATGATGAGCATGTTTTCATATGTTTGTTGGCCTCATGTATGTGTTATTTTGTAAAGTGCCTGTTTGTATCCTTTGCCCATTTTTGGATGCGTTTGTAAAATTTTTTCCTGTAAATCTGTTTTATTTCTTTGTAGATTCTGGAGATTAGCCCTTTGTCAGATGGGTAGATTGCCAAAACTTTTTCCACTCTCTTGGTTGCAGATTCATTCTAATGACTGTTTCTTTTGTTGTGCAGAAGCTCTGAAATTTAATTAGGTCCCATTTGTCTATTTTGGCATTTGTTGCCAATGCTTTTGGTGTTTTAGTCATGAAGTCCTTGCCTATGCTAACATCCTGTATGGTTTTGCCTAGGTTTTCTTCTAAGGTTTTTATGGTGTTAGGTCTTATGTTTAAGGTTTTTTATTTTGTAAATTTCCACAAGGCAAAACCTGGCAGGTATTAAATCTTATAATCTAGGGTGCTACCATTTTTGTCACATTAATTGCCAATCTGGTGGGTAGGGAGGAGTCCCCTGTCAATTTCCTTTTTGATCTTCCACTCTTTGTATAGTAATCTATCCCAAACATATTAACTTCCAGAAATGGGTTCAGCTCATGCTTTCATTTTACATTTTTCTCAGAGTTAACTTTAATGATTCCTTAGGCGACCCATGTACTTTCCCGTGGTGTTTTCCCCTTCCTCTCAGGGTCTCTTTTACCAGTCCCTTGAAATAAGTATAGTGAGTTCATGCCTGTTCACCTGTTCACATGGCTGTCTTAGTGGTCAGGAGCACTTGAGAGGAAGCTTCCCAGCTTGTGTGGAGCTTGTTTTCTTCCAAAGTCTTAATTAGCACCAAGCTGCCTGGCTGGAAGTGGTGAATTGCAAACTCAAGAGTCAGAGTTTGAGTCACAAGTCCTTTTAACCTAAGAAATGACAGGGTGGAGGATATAGCCACTATATAATTTCTCAAGAATTAATCCTTGGTTTTCAAAGATTTGTAGCCCTTTCCAAATATGGGAGTTAATATAATAATTTGTAGGAGGACAACTGAGGAGGATCCTTCCTTTCTCTCTCCTAGTCTCTTTCTTTCTCTCTATCCTTTTTTCTTTCTTTCTCTTCTCTCTCTGTCTTTCTTTCTTTTCTCTTTTCCTTTCCCTTTTCCTCCCCCTCCCCCAGGTTTCTTCCTTCCTCCACCTCCCCTCTCCCCTCCTCCCCATCTCTCCCTCCCCTTCTCATTCCCCCTCTCTCCCTTTTCTTTTCTTTCTTTCTTTTTTTTTTTTTTGAGATTGAGTTTCACTGCTGTTGCTCAGGCTGGAGTGCAGTGGCAAGCTAAGGGATTCCCCTGCCTCAGCCTCTCGATTAGCTGGGACTACAGGCAATGCACCACCATACTGGGCTAATTTTATATTTTTGGTAGAGGAGGTTCCTTTCCAATTGAAGTTTAAGGGTATTGTTTATCTTCTAACAGAGGGCATCCTGAAAGTTCGGGCTGTCAATCGCAGATAAACAGCCTAAGCTACAGAAGTGGGGCAGGTAATTTCCAAACTTCATACTCAAACAATGGGCCCCAGTAAAAAGAGTAGGCCTTAATAAGTACATTCCTTTCCTATTGGGCATACTAAGATAGGGAAATTCAAAGTGGACTTGAAGAGTTGCCTGCCATTGCAAGAAGATGTTTGGGAACAGATGCAGCAACTCTCCCTCCGAGAGAAGCAACAGAAAGGAACACTGCATGGTAATATGTGGGGTTCTAGTAGTTCATTTTTAATTAATCCCTTTATTACTGGCTGGAGGTCTTTCCTCCCTTTAATGGAAATGGGATATTTTTTCTGCAAACTATTTCTCATAGTTGCTTTAGTTTAATTTGTAAGGGTGTGATTTTTAACCATTTAAATTTTTCTTTCCACTTTCTCTGTTATTTGACTTTTTTCTACTCCTAATTCTAAACCCAATCTCATAATTAGATTTTTACACAGAAATTTGTCCTGTTCCCAATTTAATTAGCACTTTCTTGAATATCAGAACCTGAAGTCCCTTCCCTATTATTCCTGATAGTGTCAGTTTTTCCTTAGAGAGTTTTGTACCCCTTGGTTGGTGAAATAAGGAGAATTCAGCCCCCAGTCTTAACAGAAAATGTCACTTCTTTTCCCTCAGGTCCCAAACTTATTCAGGGAGAGCTACTAAGAAGCAACCTGGCCCCCGAGCCTCTATTAATGCTTACAAGGGGATTACCTTTTTTTCTATTCAGGACATTTTTTTTTTAATCCTTGTAACATCCACTCATAGTCTGTGGAGTTTTCCCTTCATTTCTTTCTTCTTTTGATGTCAAAATCTATTATTCCCTTGTGTCCTTATTTTTATTTATTTATTTATTTTTAATTGCATTTTAGGTTTTGGGTTACATGTGAAGAACATGCAAGATAGTTGCATAGGTACACACGTGGCAGTGTGATTTGCTGCCTTCCTCACCTTCACCCACATTGGCATTTCTCCCCATGCTTTCCCTCCCCGGCTCCCCCCACCCCTGCTGCTGTCCCTCCCCTATTTCCCCCAAGAGACCCCAGTGTGTAGTGCTCCCCTCCCTGTGTCCATGTATTCTCATTGTTCAACACCCACTTATGAGTGAGAACATGCAGTATTTCATTTTCTGTTCTTGTGTCAGTTTGCCGAGAATGTTGTTCTCCACATTCATCCACATCCCTACAAAGGACATGAACTCATCATTTTTGATTGCTGCATAATATTTCATGGTGTATATTTGCCACATTTTCCCAGTCCAGTCTATCATAGATGGGCATTTGGGTTGGTTCCAGGTCTTTGCTATTGTAAACAGTGCTGCAATGAACATTCGTGTGCATGTGTCCCTATAGTAGAACGATTTATCGTCCTTTGGATGTATACCCAGTAATGGGATTGCTGGGTCAAATGGAATTTCTATTTCTAAGGCCTTGAGGAATTGCCACACTGTCTTCCACAATGGTTGAACTAATTTACACTCCCACCAGCAGTGTAAAAGTGTTCCTATTTCTCCACATCCTCTTCAGCATCTGTCATGTCCTTTAAGAGGGGTTTGAGCTAATCTTTCTCTAACTAAACTTTCCACATTGGAAACCATGATTTTTGGTTTTTGTTTTTGCTTATCTTCATCTTTCCTTACAAATACCTTTTGGAATTTTCCTCAGTAATTCATCAATCAGTTTTTCATTCCATCCATCAATCTTTTGTATTTTTTTTTTTTGAGACAAGGAAAGAAAGAAAAAAGGAGTGAAGGAGAGGAAGAAAGAGGAATAAAAAGAGAGAGAGAGAATGAAAATGTTGCTTTATTCTCAAAAGTGGGTATTAATAATGGCCGATGAATATTTCATTTAAACCTATGAGTAGGTGCGATGTGGTATTCACAAGAATGTATATTTTGTGTATTTAAAGTGGAGAGCTCTATACATATTTATTAAGTTTACTTGTTCCAGATCGGAGTTCAAGTCCTGGATATCCTTATTAATTTTCTGTCTCATTGAGTCTAAGTCTCTACGTATCTGGGTGTTAGGATCATTAGCTCTTATTGTTGCACTGATACTTTTACCACTATATCTTTGTTGCTTTAAAATCTATTTTATCAGATGTGAGAATTGCAACTCCTGCTTTTTATTTATTTATTTATTTTTGCTCTCCATTTGGTTGGTAAATCTTTCTCCATCCCTTTGTTTTGAGTCTTTGTGTATCCTGGCATGTGAAATGGGTCTGGATGTAGCATTACCATTGGGTTTTGGCTGTATCTTTTGATTGGGGGATTTAGTCAACTTAAATTTAGGATTACTGCCATTTGATGTTAACTGACTGTTTTAGCCATTCATTGATGTAAATTCTTCTTTATGTTGATGCTCTTTACTTTGTGGTATATTTTTAGAAAGGCTAATACTGGTTGTTTCTTTCTGTATGTAATGCTTCTTTCAGAAGCTCTTGTAAAGCAGGCCTGGTGGTAATAAAATCTCTGAGTAGTTGCTTGTTCATAAAAGATTTTATTTTTCCTTCAGTTGTGAAGCTTAGTTTGGCTGGATATGAAATTCTGGGCTGAAAGTTCTGTTCTTTAAGGATGTTGAATATTGGCCCCCACTCTCTTCTGGCTTGGAGAGTTTCTGCTGAGAGATCTGCTGTAAGTCTGATAGGCTTGCCTTTGTGGGTAATCTGACCTTTCTCTCTGGCTGCCCTTAGTATTTTCTCCTTCATTTCAACCCTGCTGAATCTAACAATTATGTGCCTTGGGGTTGCTCTTCTTGAGGAATATCTTTGTGGTGTTCTCTGTATTACCTGGGGTTGAATATTGTCCTGCTTTGCTAGGTTGGGAAAATTTTCTTGAATAATATCCTGAAGAATATTTTCCAGCTTGGATTCATTCTCTCCGTCACATTCAGGTACACCTATCAAACGTAAATTTGGTCTTTTCACATAGTCCCACATATCTTGGAGACTTTGCTCATTCCTTTTTATCCTTTTTTCTCTAATCTTGTCTTCCTGTTTTATTTCATTCAGTTGTTCTTCGACCTCTCATATCCTTTCTTCTGCTTGATCAATTCGAGTGTTTAAACCTGTGCATATTTCTCAGAGTTCCCATATTGTATTCTTCCGTTCCATTAAATCACTTATATTCCTCTCTAAATTTTCTATTCTCATTAGGATTTCATCAAACCTTTTTTCAAAGTTCTTAGTTTCTTTACATTGGACTGCAACATGTTCTTTTAACTAGCAGAAGTTTCTTATTATCTATTCCCTGAAGCATGATTCTGTTAATGAGATGCACTCATTCTCCATCAAGTCTTGTTCCCTTGTTGATGAGGAACTGAGATCCTCTTTAGAGGGAGAGGCATTCTGATTTTGAGTATTCTCAGCCTTTTTATGCTGGTTTCTTCCCATAATTGTAAATTTATCCACCTGTCATCTTTGTAATTACCAACTTTCAAATTAGGTCTCTGAGTGGACGTCCAAGTTGTCAATTCCCAGGGCCGAAATATGAGCAACCCATTGCGCCGGCCAAAACAGTGGCGCTAACACTGATGCTGCTTTTCTGCCCAGGAATCTCCAGTCTGGCTTCCTTCTTGAGTCCGTAATAGGAGACTCTGCCTTCCCAGAGCTCCAAACGTCAGTCAGAAAAGGAACCAGTCCCTTTTACTCTGCACCAAGAGCTGCCGTGCGGAGGTTGCCCTACTGTGTACGCCAGATGTAGTCTGCAGTAGGTTCTAATGTGATCTCTGAGTCTCTGCAGGAACGCAAGAGAGAGTTTTCTCTTTTGGAAAGAAAGGTATTTTTATTTATTATCTTGAATGCCTTTGAGACATTTTGTGTCCTAGAAGCGAACTCTTTGATTCCGTAATTATTAATTCCCTGAGGTGCTGCATTTGGGCCTGGTTGCTGAGATCGTCATTATTCCATTTTGGGTTGACATTTGAAAAATTTTTTTCGGCTGGCAGAACATCTTGCCCAGGAAGGTATTACCTCTCACAGATGATCATGGCTACTCTCCCAATCATTCCTCTTTTCTTGTTTCTTTTTGAAATTCCCAACTTCAGTACTTGTAAGAGGAGCATTTACAAAGCCAATCTCTCCCTGTCCCATGAGAACTTCTCTAAGAAAGAACATGCTAGGTACCTGCTGTGTGGAAGCAATAAGATGTTCTCAATATCCCTCTTACACTGCTGTAAGTTAAAAAAAAAAAAACTCGAATAAAGATTTAAAGGAGCAGTTGGTTTGCCTATCCCATAGTCTGCAGGTCTTTCTTCTTCTAACACTCCTGCTGCCCCTTGATCTTCTTGTCCTATTTTTTGTGAGACATATGGAGGGGACTAGCTAGACATGTGATCCCAGGGCTTTTCAGTGGGTGAGGGCTCTTTACTAGGCTCTTTTTCTTCTTATTTGAGCAGGAAGATGGGGGATAATTATTTGATCCAGCAGAGAGTGTAACCTATGTCTTCTTGTGAGGATGGGGTTTTATTATTTACATAGAAAATTAAAGCTTGGCACACTGAATTTTTACCTGAGCCAAACTTAGGCCAAAAGACCAAAGGCTTATAAATGGGGTCTTTCTTCAATAACAGCCTCAGGTCTATCTATGGTTTCTGTGGGGAACTAGGATGGCTGGATGGAGGGAACCACCACTCCCTGCAGGAAGAGAGATCTGAGACTGGCTCCCAGATTGTGAGAACCACAGTCCAGACTCAAAGAATGGATTATAGCCTCAAGAAGAGCAAAAATCCCTTACTGGCATTGCCTGAGTTTCATTATCCCCCTTATTAGGTTATACCCTGGTCGTCTTCCCTGCTTATGTTTCAATATCCCAATAACAAAACTTTCTTTCCTTTTATAGGCTGATTCCTCTTCCACATTATTTGTTTATTGTGACCTTTTAGTTGCATGAGCTGTGCATTTTTTTTTTTTTTTACATTTGCAGGCTAGCTGCCAGTACTTAGATTTATCATGCCTTGAAAATGGACCACTTAAAACATTTTATCACATTTTCCAGTGTAGACACTCCCCAATTTTGAAAGCCCATTAAGACACCTGGATGTTTCAAAGTCCATATGCATTTTCCATAGAAATAATGATATAGTAATTTTGGTTCCTAGGTCAGCTTAGGTAGTCTCATTTAACCTGAAGTACAGAGCAGGAAGTAAAAATGTAAATGGGGGCACCACATTCTCACCGTTCTGAGACCCTGGAAAAGACAGCAGAGTTCCCATCAGGGGAAAGGGGAAATAGCACTGGGTTGGGATCAAAAGACTTGGTATCAGTTTTTTCTCTGTGCCTTCAGGCCAGAGACCATCTTGTCTGACGCCAGTGCTAAGGACCCTGTATGCAGTTCAATCACTTGGCCCGCCATGGAAACTCAGCACATCCTATACTGGAAATGAAATAATAAGCACGTTGCCCTAAGATCTGATGTCATCATTTTGTTATTTGAACATTTATTTTTCTGTTTTGCTTTGTTTGAGACAGGGTGTCACTTTTTCACTAATAATGGGATGCAGCAGTGTGATCTTGGCTCAACTGCAGTCTTGACCTCCTAGGCCCAAGTAATTCTGCTTCAGCCTCCCAAGTTATTGGGACTATAGGCACCACATTCTGCTCCTAACAGTCATTTTTTTGAAAATTGTAGAGACCAGGGTCTTGCTTTGTGGCCCAAACTGCTCTCAAACTCCTGGGCTCAAGCAACCCTCCCACCTCAGCCTCACAATATTTCAACATTTCTGAGACTCAGTGCCATAAATTAGATGTTTGGGAAAAATAGGCTAGAGACCAGGCTTCTCTTCCTTTCAAATTGTATTGAACTTAGGTGTGTGGATAAGTCTGGTTATTCCTGATTTTCTTTCTTTCTCTCTCTCTCTCTCTTACTTTCTTTCCTTCCTTTCTTTCATCTCTTTTTTCTTTCTCTCTTTCTTTTGTCTTTGTTTTTCTTTCTCTCTCTCTCTCCTTTTTTTTTTTTGTATAGTAATGAAAACAATGAGGGTAGATAGGAAGACATCATGAGAATAGGGACAGAGTTAGAATAATTTACTACTGGGAAAAATTAAAGACTTATGTTTTTAAAAAAATTTACATAGAAAAAATAGAAACCATTATTTTTTTTTCTGAATTGGTGATGTGATGAAAACCACTCCTAAATTTCCCTTTTCAGTTCTTTTTTAGTTAACTCCTACCCTATCTTCCTGGTGTCTCTTTTTCCTCATTAAAAAAAAAATTGTTTATTGTTTCTAGTGTATTTATCACCATCTCACTTAGTTTATTTTTTACTGTCTATGTATTGGCCATCCTTTAGCACTATAGAAAGAAAATACCATCAGGGTAGGTTTTGTGTCTATGTTGTTCAGGACTGTTTCTCCAAAGTCTGGATAGTATCTGCACATAGTAGACATTCAATACATACTTAGTGAATAAATAAATGAATGAATTATGGAATGAGAGCAAAAAAGGTATACTTTTCTTCAGATCTAAATGAAATAGACATTTCAAATTATATTTTGAGGTGTCTACTGAAGACAAATTTAGAAATACGAAACTCAGTAGGAGAAATTTTTCTTTTTTGTCAGAAAAACTAACATAAGGAGACCCAACGCCCAGACTACTACCCATCAATTTCAGTAACCAGGGTGATTGCTTAGATACAGATGCTCTTGGTATATTAGAAGTAAACATGTATAAAGAAGGAATGCTTCTTGTATTTCTGCTTAGGTCTGGAAAGTGTGTAGCACGACTGAAAACAGCCTGAGGCAGAAGCCACCAGGCCTTCAGAATCAGTGGATTCCTGCTTGCCTCTTAGTGCCTCTTGACTTTGACCAGCTAAAGGAATTCCCAAACTTCAGAGTTTTCCCTTATGAACTGGAATATGACACCCTACCTTACAAGGCTATTGTGAGGGTAAAATTAAATGTAAGGAAACTCAGAAAAAGAAAACCTTCAGTAAATGATGGCCACTCCTACTATTGCCATCATTAGCAGAAGCTTTGCTCCAGTCACTGAGCCTGTTTGGGCTACAGTTCTCTTTTCTGCAAAATGAACACATTGGATGAGAATGATTTCAAATGGACCCTGCCACTCCAAAAATCCTGTATGCTCAGTTTTGCTCACTCAAGTATATAACTATGGGGCTTGGTGAAAAAAACAAGATATTTAAAAGAGAATCTAGATAGAGGTTTATTAAATATGATAAATTATCTGTTTATAATTCTACACTCATGACCCTAAGATATAATTTTCCCTTAATAATATTCTGGAATAAAATTTTCCATGTCTTGGCAAATCAAACTCCAGAAACTTTTCCAATGTTTGTAACAGGCTAAAGGAGTGCAATATTTTAAAGATAAATTTAATTTCATGCTGAAATTCCTTTTGTGTTTATGACTGTGTTTCAGAATACAATCCTAGAAGAGAGAAGAGTAGCTTAGAAACATCAAGAGATCACATAAGAATCCAGAAGGGTTTCATACACATTTTAATTGATTAACACTTTAAAATTGTTACTCATTGAAAAATTGGCAAAGGAAATGAACAGATACTTCTCCAAAAAAAAAAACATGTGGCTAAAAAACATAAGAAAAAAGCTCATCATTACTGATCATTAGAGAAAAGCAAATCACATAGAAATTCTGATACACTATTGGTGGAAATATAAATTAGTTTCACCTTTGTAGAGTGTTAATTATTTCCACCATTCCACCACATTGTGCTGATACTCAAGGATCTACAATCAGAAATACCATTTGACCCAGCAATCCCATTGCCGGTGTATACCCAAAGGATTATCCATCATTCTACCATGAAGACATATGCACAGGTATGTTTACTGCAGCACCGTTTACAATAGCAAAGACTTGGAACCAACCCAAATGCCCATCAAAGAGAGACTGGATAAAGAAAATGTGGTACATAGACACATGGAATACTATGCAGCCATAAAATGGATGAGTTCATGTTCTTTGCAGGGACATGGATGATGCTGGAAACCATTATTCTCATCAAACTGACGCAAGAGCAGAAAACCAAACTGCATGTTTTCCTCATAAGTGGGAGTTGAACAATGAGAACACATGGACACAGGGAAGGGAGCATCACACACTGGGGCCTTTCAGGTGGTGGAGTGCTAGGGGAGAGATAGCATTAGAAAAAAATACCTAATGTAGGTGACAAGTTGATGGGTACAGGAAACCACCATGGCACATATATACCTATGTAAGAAAACTGTATGTTCTGCACATGTACAACAGAAATTAAAGTGTTAAAAATAGTTATTCATTTACATGTTCTGACATTTCTACTGCCACAAACAGGATGAATTTGACAGTTTTTGAATCACAAAAATAGAAAGAAAATGAACTTAAAAAACAAGTTATCTTGACTTTGGGTCATATGTATCCCATAAGAGAACTTTAAAGGAGTACTTATATAACAAGAGAGATTTACTTGGGATTAGCAGAAAATAATTTACTGGTTGCCAATCAATCTTTAAAAATTATTTTAAAGAAATTATTTTGTCAAAGAGCTCTTGTGGGAAAAAAAATCTCTTAATTGTAATACTTCTGAGCGATTCACCCATTCTTTAGGTCATATTCAAATTACACACACACCCCAACAAATGCACACACAATGCACCACCCACTTGTCCCATGTCCTCCTGTAACCACAAAATGTAATATTTTACTACACCCATGCACACCCATTTTATTTCCGTAAAAATAATGGCTTTATAGTGTCAAAGAAGCAAAGAGCATAATCAAAACAGAAATAAGTCAAAATGAATAGAAATCCTTTAAAAATAAAACGTAACTTTATGCTCGAATGTATTGTTGCCTAGGTCAACAGCTATCATATTAAACATTCACATCACATAATTAAATTCAAGTGTCCTAGAAACACATAACTTACCAATATCCTGGACATAGAACAGGTGACCCAAGTTTGCCAGATAAGGAGCAGGGAAAGCTCTCCTCAGACTTGAGGCTAGAGAAGGATTCCCCTGCGATTCCCCTCAGTCTCTTCCTGCGTATACTGGTGTTGGAAGTGACTAAAGTAGAAAGAGAAAGTATGAAACCATGGCCTTGTGCTGTCACAGTACTGTCTTCCCACCATTCTCAATAAGGACTAAATTTCCCATAAATGTTACAAAGGGTACCTTGGTTCACAGTCAAGTCCATTAAAAGTCTGTTCGACCCACGGTGCAGCTGGACTGTGCTGTTAATACTAGTTTAACTTCTCACTGAGAAGCAACTCCAGCCCTAACAGTGCTGTCAGCTCTATGGTTAAATGGATTTGTGGGCTTTCCTGGGAGCCTACCAATAAGAACATCCTTTCCGTGGGAAAATGCCTCTGGAGGCCCAAACAACTCACTGTGTCAGGGTTGTAAACCACAATTTGTGAGAGCCTTAGGCATTAATCAATGACTTCTTACCTTTCCCTTCTGAAATGCTCAAGTAATAATGAGAGGCAACTCTTGCACAGAGAACCGTAAAAGACCAACACTCAGGACATAACCTGTTCCACAGCAAGGAATGAGTATATTTAACTGTTGTCTATGAAATTTTAGTGTTGACTATAAAAACAAATTATACCACAGTAGCACCATGTTCCAGTAAACTGAGAGACATTATCACATAATATCCTCTTGAATAAGTGGAACTTAGGTGTAGAAAGGATACTGTTCTCATCAATAGCAAAGAGGTCGTTTGGTACAAATTGAGGAAATACAAGATCAAATAGTTTATACACACACAGCACACAAAGACAGTAATCAATGCAACAGAGATATGGAGTGATTGTATTAGCAGATTGTAACCTGCTAGGAGAAGAAGGATATTTATTGCCTGGGAGCCTTAAGCACATATACACTGTTAACCAGTCCAAATAAAGCAATGGTCATGCTGAAGCAGATACCTTTGATATGTCTTCAGTTTATTTAGTAGAAAGAGGCAAGAGCCTTTCTTATCTACTTAAACACGGCACAGAAACCACCGGAGACCAAATTAGGGCATAAATGTGCAGAAGGTCTCTCAAATCTGAGGTCTTCTTAAGTCAGTTGATCAAAGTCCTTAGCCAAAGGGCAAGGGCACAGACAAAGGCCAACTTTAGTGTAGTGACTTGTCCTCCAGGTAGGGGTTCAGAGGATAGATTTGGGCACATCTAAATAATCCTTCTGAATTCTCCAGTACTGGGTTACTAATAATAATTCAGCTTTGGTGTTATATCTTTCTTACTTAGTCATCTCAAAGTCTAAAAAATATTTCAGCGGGCCGGGCACGGTGGCTCACGCCTGTAATCCCAGCACTTTGAGAGGCAGAGGTGGGTGGATCATGAGGTCAAGAGATCAAGACCATCCTGGTCAAGATGGTGAAATCCCGTCTTTACTAAAAATACAAAAAATTAGCTGGGTGTGGTGGTGCATGCCTGTAATCCCAGCTACTCGGGAGGCCGAGGCAGGAGAATCGCTTGAACCCAGGAGGCGGAGGTTGCAGTGAGCCGAGATCGCCATTGCACTCTAGCCTGGGTAACAAGAGTGAGACTTCTTCTCAAAAAAAAAATTTCAGCTTCCATGGGGAGTCTGAGATGAGGTAAGAGCAAATTTGGGTTCATTTCTTAAATGCCTCAGAATAATATTTTAGGTGGCATAAAATATTTAGATACACACCCATATGTAGACCATATATTGTGTGTATATACTATGTTCACCCAGATTGATGTATATATACTATGTGTAATACAGTATATATAAAGAGTATAGACTACTATCTATAGTATATATACTGCATATGTATATATGCATATGCACACATATATAATCTTTCTTTTTCATACAGTAGATATCACTTACTTTTAAAAATGGCTCCAAAGTATATTACTCAGTTTAAGCAAACTTAGTTCCACATGATTCTGTGGATACCTAATTAGAAATTCATGCCTCACTAACATGTTTCCAAACTGAAGGTAAATTGTAAGAATGCATATCCATATTGATTGTGAAAAATATCATCCTTTGCTTTACTGAAGAAATCTCAATACCAGTGTATCCTGCAGAGAAGCCTCAGATCCTTGGAAAATTTTATTAGTTACATCAACAGAGGTAAGCCCCAGCAAAAAGTTCTTTAAAAGGTATTTAGAAAAAAGACAACAAAGAATTTCTCTCTTCAAGTTAGGTGCAATTTTATCTTTATATAGTGCTCTCTGCCAGACAAAAGAATCTTAAAATAAAAACAACAACAACAACGTCCTAATATCAAGTTACCTTGAGAACTAAACTTCTTTCTTTCAGGAAATTTACTATCTTGGCTAGTGCTTAGGAGTGTTTACTGTTGCAATATTTTCTAGGGTGTCTTTGTTTAATCAGAAACAACTTCTCTCAGCAGTGGTATTGCTTACTCTGTGTGTGTGTGTGTGTGTGTGTGTGTGTGATTCTGACCTAACTTGTCCCAAGGTCCACACTTATTTCTTGATAATTGAACAAACCCAGGTTAGGATAAAGAATTTGAAACTGGAAATGTGCAAACAGCCCAAATGAAATTTTGTCTGATCCCTCACTTCCATTTTAATTCCATCTTTCCTAACTGTTCTCCTCCTCTCTGTATTTTTTTGCCTTTCTAGAAAAATTATATTCATTTATGTATTAAATAACACCAAAGCAAATTGAGAATTTGTTACATATTTAAATAACACAAAATATCCATATTTCCTGGACCCAGAAATGAGGAAAATGATTCTACAGTGCTAGTTTAGAACATTATTGTAGAGCATAATATTTTCAAATATTCTCTTTACATCCTTGTTACTATGTTGGCTACACACATCATTTTCATCATTTCTTGCTGGGAAATTTCATCACAGCCATATTATCTGCCAGTAGGTTCAGATCAATTTAAAATGCCATAGCTTCTGTTCCCTCAGTCTTTGAGTATTTATTTCATTGTGGATTTTAATTACAATGGTATTGTGCTTACAGACTGACCCCAAGCTGTATTGAATTAGCAAGTCATTTTCTTTATCTTTTATAATTAATTCAAAATGACAAGCATGTATATAAAGCATGGTTCTTTATAGACACTGTTCATCGTTGAACTTAATCATTTCCAAAGCAATGAAGTTGTATAAAATCCAAGGAGCCTTAATTCATGACAATTTCTGGCTTTTCTCCCACTCAGTTGATGGGAAATGTTTTCTCTTTTTAACTTAGATAAGCAATGGAGTTAAAGAAACTCACAGCCTACACTCATGATTTGGCTCATGTCTTTATTGTTTTCCAAATTTTATGTGTTGGGTCAGTTAATCAGATCCTAATTCTATCCTTGCATGAAAATAGCTGTAGTTTTTTTTCCTCCTTTTTGCCCCACAAATTTCAGTAATTTTTGGATATGGGTTCTCTGGCCATCTACAGAATTTCTGCCTGTGTAACAGATAGCATCTCCCTGTGCTAATAAGTCTTTTAAAACCCAGAAATTATCTTAGGTGTCCTAGAAGTCATAAATAGCAGTACATTAAGGACATAGCAATTTACTTAATAAATACCTGTTGTGTGGATAGAATAGCTGGAAATAGAGTCAGGTCTGTTTTTTCTCAAACTTGAGTCTCAATTATATTTTCTTTAAAACTGAGATATAATTTACATGCTGTATAGCAATATATAGCCTTTTGACTCTGGATTATTTACTTAGCATAACATTTTAAAGGTTCATTGTCACATGAATCTTCTCTTTTATGGCTAAATACATTCTTTTGTATTAATAGATCACATTTGTTTATCCATTAATCTATTCATGGACATTTGGATTGTTTTCACTTCTTAGCAATTATAAATAACACTGCTCTGAGCATTCATGTACATATTTCCATGTAGATATGTAAGGTCATTTCTGTTAGATACCCAAGAGTGAAATTTCTGGGTCATATGGTCATTCTGTCTTAGTTATATCTTAATTGTTTTCCTCAGGTATCTATGAGTGGTATCAATTCTTCTGTAAATTCTCATATTATTTAGTAATTTTTCTGCCTTTTTATAATTGAAAAATTGGTTTGCTATATTCATCCATCATAAAGGTCCTCCATCCATGTCTAAAAACATTTTAATGCAAAAACCCCATAAAATAAAATCCTAGATACTTAGTGTCCTGAAAAATAAATTCATCTTGATTTAGAATAATTCTGTCTGTAAAAGAATGGGTAAATTCCCCATTCATTAATAATACTTTACTATATTTATATCTGTTACAGCATTTCCTTGAAAAAGCAAATACCTCATTTATGCCTATAATCCCAGCACTTTGAGAGGCTGTCAGGTAGGTGGATTATGATGTCCAGAGATTAATACAATTCTGACCAAGATGATGAAACCCCATCCCTGCTAAAATCACAAAAATCAGTTGGGTATGGTGGTGTGCACCTGTAGACCCAGCTACTTGGGAGGCTGAGGCAGGAGAATCACTTGAAACTGGGAGTGGGAGGTTGGAGTGAGCTGAGATTGCATGTCTGCACTTTGGCCTGGCAACAGAACAAGACTCTGTCTAAAAAAAAAAAAATAAATAAAAAAAGAACACCTTTGGTAGTAGATATTACAAACCATTTCTTCCTTGTATGAATGTCAAGTCTTCTGAGAGCTGACGGCATCATCAGTCTATACAGGAGCAATATTTGCTCACTGTAAAATCTGGTATTGTCAAACCTATCTTTCATGAGACACAGGGACCAATAAGAGTTAGTGAAATCAGAAATAAGTTTTTTTATGTAAATGTTTTTATATTCAGATATACATAATTATTCAGACTGTCCGGATAAGAAATTTTGTTAGATGGTAAGAGGACGCTGTGTTCAATAAACAAATTATTTCTTAATCAGTCACATAAATAACACCTAAAGGAAGATTAAAGGCAATCAAACAGTCTTGCTCATATGTATTGTGAATATAACTTCTGAATTTTATTTAGCCCATAATAAAAGGCTTGCTAAACATTTGTATCAGTACCAAACTTTGAAATATCAACATATTCCAATGCATTCAGAATTCCCAATTATCTTTGCATAGCATTATTAAAAAGTGTAATTCTATATTGTAGTCTGCTTCACAGTTTTTTAAAAAGTATTTTCTCCCTTGTCTTCTAAGTCGATATCTCTTCAGAGATTTTATAGAGTTCAGATGTGTTGTCTCCTTCAGCATCAGTTAAATCATTTTGTAAAATTCACTGGGATTAACAGCCATTAGTAATTTGTTAATCAGTCACATAAATAAAATTTGCCTTTGAATTTTCTGTGAATATTAGAAAAAAAACTCTCTATGATTGTGTGTGTGTGTGTGTTTATAAAGGTTTTATATATATAAAGGTTTACATATATATAAAGGCATTGTCTCCCTCTGATACTTCACTCTGAAAGCCTTTCAAAGCCAAAGAAAAACATAAAATAATACAAAAGAAAGTTGAGAATTTTCCAGCAGCATCGTTTTTGCTGTTTACTGAGTTCTACAAATAGCTAATGAGGCCAGTCACCCTTGAAATCAAATTGCTGTGTTCCATCTTCTATGGAGCTGCAGTAGGTTAATGAAACTTCATGAGTCAGCACTCAGATGGTGTTAACAAAGAAACCAATGTGCACGGTACAGTGAAGATTGTTTTTCAAATTGTCCTCAAACTTTATAAACCATGCAAACAGACATTTGGATCACCTCTGTTCCACCACACAAAACAATCCCAGTTCACCTCACTCTGCAGTGCCTGGTTCCCATGCTGAGCAAATTCATGCTCTTTCAACATTTAGCTTAGGCCAACATTAGCAAAGCAGAATTTTGTCAACTTATAACCTGTGGCCAAATATATAACTTTGAGGTGGTCTGCTCTGTCTGCTTCTTGCCATATAACATTGACCTGTATGGGCATTCCATGTCTTTGCTATTGTGAATAGTGCTGTGATAAATATACATGTGCATGTGCCTTTGTGACAGAACAATTTATATTCCTTTCTGTGTATACCCAGTAATGATTCTCACTGATATAGAGGTAACTGCTTCTATTTGTATCTTACTAAGAGGGAATTAATGGAGTGATAAATGTTTAACAGGTGACTGTCATCTTCCAGCTGTGTATGAATTTCCCTTATAATATCAAAGACAAATTATTGACTAAGGTTGCCTTATAAAGATAAGTCCACTGAACTTACTTTTAGGCAAGCTAGTAAAACTACTTTTCTGAATGTAAATTAGTTCAGCCACTGTGGAAAGCAATTTGGCAATCTCTCAAAGCATTTAAAACAGAACTGTGATTCAACCCAGCAATCCCATTACTGGGTATACAACTGAAAGGAATATAAGTTGTTCTATTACAAAGATACATGAAGATGTATCTTTATCACAGCACTATTCACAATAGCAAAGACATGGATTCAACCCAAATGCCCATCAATGATAGACAGGAAAAAGAAAATGTGGTACATATACACCATGAAATACTATGCAGCCACAAAAAGTGACAAGATCACATTCTTTACAGCAATATGGATGGAACTAGAGGCCATTATCCAAAGTGAACTAACAAGGAATAGAAAACCATATACTGCATGTTCTCACTTGTGAGTGGGAGTTAAACACTAAGTATACATGGACACAAAAAATGGAGCAGGAAACACCAGGACCTATTGAAGTACAAGATAGCAGGGGGAGTGAAGACAGAAAAACTGCCTATTGAGTACTATGCTTACTATATGGTCGATGAAATAATTTTTACAGCAAATCCCCACAACATATGATGTACCTACATCACAAACCTGCATATATACCTCCTAAACTAAAAAAAAAAAAGAAAAGAAATTTTAAGAAATTATTTTTCCACAAATAATTAACCACGTGAACTTGGAAAAGTTGCGTAAGTTCATTAGTACTCTACGTAACTACTAATTAATAGCAATTTCCCTTTCTTTCTGCCAAAAAGAGGTCTAATGTTATTTGTATTCAAAGTCCCCCCTCCTGACCAAAAATAAATGACTCATCACAGCTCCAAAGATAGATTCTCACTATTTTTAGCCCATTGTGGTTATACCATTCCATTTGCTAGGAATGTTTTAAGAAGAGAAATGCGTATCAGATTTAGTTTGGTTGCATAACAACTACAAAAAAGAGCAAGAAATAAAATTAACAGTGGCTTTAAGTAAGATGCAGGTATAACACTCTGGTAGGGAAAAGAAGTCAGGCATTAGGCAACATGGGGCACTCCAATGCTTCAGGGATAAGGTGTCCTACTAGCTTACTTTTCTGCCATTTTGCTTTGCTGTCTCAGGTCCTGCACTGTAACAATTTTAGCCATCAGGAAGCCCTCACTGTAGAGGACTTAGTCACATGACCACAGTTATCTATACAGGAGGCAGGAATAACTCTAGTCAGATATTTTTCTCAATGCCTTAGTTGCAGATGGGGGGACCTATTATTTACACCTAGGTTTTTAATCATTCCTGAAAGTCCCACTCTTTTATTAGGTAGAAACATTCTAGTTCTATGGAGGTCAGCATCCTTGTAGCCCCAGAACAAACTCTTTTCTTCCCCTGATGGAAGCTAATACTTATACAGAAGTGTGAGCAACTCAAAGGGGAACAGAACTATAAACACTGAGACAGTCTAGATCTATCTTAAGGATCCCTCCTCTTTTCTTAACTAGACACAATATTCCCTAAAACCAGAGGGTAGGAAAGAGCTAAAAGCCATTACTCATACCCTAAATATTCAGGACCTCTTTAAATCCTGTAATAGTTACCACAACACCCCATATTCAGAGTGCAAAAGCTCAATGGGAAATGGAGACTAACTCAGGACCTTCACATCATTAATTAACCTGTCCTCATCTGTTTGGATAGGTACTGTCAAAAGATCTCTCCAAATTTTCCCAACCTCAAGTCAGGACCTTGCAGTTTGTTGATATTCTACTCTATGTCCCAACAGAGAAAACTTCCCAGGATCACATTGAAGTTATTAACTTCTTAGCTAACAAAGTACATGAGGTCATGTACTTTACAGAACTTCAGTAAAGTTCCTGGGTTTAGTGCTATCTGAGGGAATAAGTGTATTAGGGAAGACAGGATTAGACCTATGTTCTCTTTCCCACTCCCTAAAACCCTGAGCAACTAAGAAGAATTGGGAGCATTACATGATTTTGTAGACTGTGGATACTTGGGTATGGTGAAATAGCCCATCTCTTATAAAACATCATAAAAGAAACTCAGGGAGCTAAAACTCATCTTTTGTTCTGGGAAACTGAAGCTCTAAAGGCCTTTAATCAGCTAAAACAAGCTTGCTTAGGGCATCAGCTCTCACACTTTCTGGAGGGAGGGACTTCAATCGGTATAAATTAGAAAGGAAGGGAATAATCCTGGAAGTTTTAATGCAAGCCTGAGGACCAGCTCAACAGCTGGTGAGTTACCTGAGTAAGGAACTTAATTTGGTGGCTAAAGCGTAGCCAGCATGCCTCAGAGCCCTTTCCTCAGTTACTCTGCTGGTCTTAGAATCCTCCAAATTAACTCTGGGAAATGATTTAACTGTTTACACCTCACACAATGTGTAGCAGGATTACTGTCCTCTAGGGGGAGGCTTTGGCTAACAGATTGCCCAAGCCTTAACTATCAAGTCCTGCTGTTAGAGGGTTCTAACACTCAATTAAAAACTTGTTCCTGCCTAAATCCAGCCAGTTCCCTCCCCAGGGAAATTGGGGAGACTGTGAAGTTATCATACAGAACTATGCAGTGAGGGAGGATCTCAGGGAAACTCTGTTGGAAAATCCAGACTAGACTCCTCGCAGATGGAAGTTCTTTTGTAGAACATGAGGAAGGATATGCAGTTGTCATGCTAAATGACTATTCCAGGCATCTATCTCTCCAGGCACAAGTGCTCAATTAGCTGAGTTTATAGATCTTTTGGATTACGCAAGAGAAAGTTAGCTAATACTTATACTAACTCTAAGTTAGTTCTGTCTTCGTTCTCCATGTTCATGCTGTCATTTGGAAGGAAAGACATTTTCTTACCATGAATGAATCTCCCATAAAATATCACCAGGAGATTAACAGGTTATTATCCTCAGTTTTCATTTCATGAGAAATAGCAGTAATGGATCTCATAACTGTGGTGCCAACATTGGCCAACCTAGCTAACCTATATGAACTTCATTATTAAAAGGTTCTTTCTAACATTGCCTCTTCTAATAAGTCACCATAATATTTCTGTAATTGTCAAATTGATTGTCTTAGAATAAGATTAGAATTAGAGTTATCTCAGAATTAGATTTTTTTATAATCTTGGAAGATTTTTATTAGAATATTAAGTTAGTCTGAATAGTGATCTAGATATGTGACTTAATATTCTTTGGGTTGAATTTGTTGAAAAGTTATTTGAAATTGAAGTTTTGTATACCAAGCCTTTGGGTGTCTTTTAAGAACTTTGGGACCCAAAAATAACTCAATGCTGAAAATTTTTGGTGGTGGTGAAATAAAATACCCCAAACAAGCTGCAGAAAGAAAGATTTTCTCAGAAATTATCAACATCTATGAGGTTAGTCTAGAAATTCTGCAAGGGCAGACACCTGTATATCATTAATCCTTAACAGAATTGATAAGCATCCTTTGGATTTTAGCCAGTGTGGCAGAGCACCCTGAGATATGGCAGAAGAGAGTCATGATGGTCAGGCCCTGAATTCAGTTAACTATTACTGGTTTCTAAGAACTCATCATGCATTCACAGAGAGTCTTTGTCAAGTTCACATAAATCCTGGTAGAGTGAGATTTTATCCCCATTTTAAATATGAGCCACATAGGTAACTTCTGAAATTACCCAATAAATTCTGTGTCTGGATTAGAATTTGTCTGAAACTCGTTTCCCAACCTGGACTTCAGCATGGCTCCATTTGTGCTCCCCACCCTATCCAGTCCTAACTTGCCTCCCTAAGTCACTGGTTCACCTTCATATATCATAGCCATATCTCCCACACAGAATAATAATGCTCAGGTATTTGGAGATGAATGTGCAAAGAACAGAAATGACTTTAGAGAATAGCTGGTATTACAGGCCTCTGCCACCACGACCAGCTAATTTTTGTATTTTTAGTATAAGTGGGTTTCACCATCTTGGTCAGGCTGGTCTTGAACTCCGGATCCACCTGCCTTGGCCTCCCAAAGTGTTGGGGAAAACATGGTGTGAGCCCTTGTCCCCAACCCTGGAATGGCCATTATTAAAAACTCAAAACAAAACAAAACAAAATAAAAAACCAGGCATGGTGGTGACCCATGCCTGTAATGCCAGCACTTTGAGAGATCCAGGCAGGAGGACTGCCTGAGCCACAGAGTTTTAGACCAGCCTGTGCAATATAGGGAGATCCTGTCTCCACAAAAAACTCAAAGAAATAGCCAGACATGGTGTTGCATGCCTGTAGTCACAGCTATTCAGAAGGCTTTAAAAAACAGGGCCTTTCTCTGTTGCCCAGGCTGGAGTGCAGTGGTGCCATCATAGTTCACTGCAGCCTCATTCTCCTGGGTTCAAGTAATCCTCCCACCTCAGCCTCCCTTGAAGCTGAAACTGCAGGCCTTTAACATCAAGCCTGGCTAATTTTTAAATTTTAGGGGTCTTGGTGTGATGCCCAGGCTGATCTTGAACTCTTGGGCACAAGTGATTTTTCTATCTCAGTCTTTCAAGTAGCTAGGAGTACAGTAGATAACCATGCCCATGTAATTTTGTTTTTTAATTTTAATTTTTCTGTAGAGACATGATGTTGCTTTGTTCCCTAGGCTGGTCTTGAGATCCTGGACTCAGCCTATCTGCCATTCCCAAAGTGCCAGAATTACAGATGTGAGTCATGGCACCTGGCATCCAGCCTTCTTTTATGTGCCTCCCCAGTCTTCCTTTGGTCTTCAGCTGTGGGGACCACAGAGATGCCCCCTGCCTCCCTGTCCCCACCTTCTACCTGCTCTTGCATGACCTTCTTCAGCCATCTTTCCAAGTGATGGGGTAATGTCTGTTCCCCATCAAGCTGCAAAGTTCATGGCCATCACAAGATCTGCCTTCCTGGTATTATCTACCCAGGACATTGCTTGGCACATTAGAGGCCCAGTGCAGAAGATGTGGAAACCAATAAAGAATGTGACTGGTGACTTACTGGTTAATGTGTTGATGAATTCATCAATTCCTGAGGCTAGTACGCATGGTGAGGGCTAGATCTTGACCATGCTTCTCATAGCCACTGTGAGAAAACCACTTGTCTTTTATTGCTTTTGAACTTTTATAGACTTGCTGCTGGGGCAGAGTCCTGCAGTTAACTGGATTCATTAAACCGATGCATCAGCTTCTCATTATCTAAACTCAGATTTGAAATCATCTGTGGTCACGAAACTCTGTTTTATCATCCATTCCACAATCCCTGTGCATGATGACTTCCGTTTTGTAAATGTATTTTGAAAATAATAAAGCCACAATCTTTTTGCATGTTTTCTTCCTTGTTTTTAGTGTTATCGAGTTCTGTAAAAATTTTGTCCATGTAAGCAAAAATTTTTTTTTTTACCCATATAGTGTCTTGCTCTATCAGCAAGGTTGGAGTGCAGAGGTTCAGTCATAGCTCACTGTAGCCTTGAACTCCTGGGCTCAGGCTATCCTTCTTCCTCAGCCTCTCAAGTACGTGGGACTACATAAAGATTTGAAGAAAGGATGTATCAGAGACCTTTTTTTTTCTTACAATATTTAGTGAATCTTACTGTTTTTGGGGAAAGGCAATGGAATCTCAGGTTTATAGATTTTTATTTTTCATCTGGAAATCTGTTTTTACTTCCTACCTCTCTTTGTTAACTGTTACTTGGTCAAGATGCTCATGGGTGATCCCACATTAGTGCATAGGTAAAAATGATGTGTCCCTGGGAATAATCCAAGATGGCTGATTGCTAACATCTTGGGATTACAGCTCCCAGTGAAACTGCAAAGAACAAGAGAATGCCACATTTTCAGACAAATTTTGACCAGAAGATTCCCAGTGGAGGAGCCCCACGGGTCACCAGCGTGACTCTTGTGGCCGGTGCAGCACTTTTGCCAGCACCTCAGGGAGGCAGCTCTTGGTAAAGAGTAAACGGAACTGATTCCCCTTCTGACTGACATTTGGAGTTACGGGAAAACAGAGTCAACTATTACAGACTCAAGAAGGTAGACAGACTGGAGATTCCCAGGCAGAAAAGCAGCATCAGTCTTAACACCGCTGTTTTGGCTGGTGCAGTGTGTTGCTCAAATTTTGGCCTTGGGAATTAACAACTTGGACGTCCACTCAGAGACCTAATTTGAAAGTTGATAATTACAAAAATGACAGGTAGATAAATTTACAAAGATGGGAAGAAACCAGTGTAAAAAGGCAGAGAATACTCAAAATCAGAATGCCTCTTTCTCTAAAGAGGATCTCAGTTCCTCATCAACAAGGGAACAAGGCTTGATGGAGAATGAGTGCATCCCATTAGCATAATCAGGCTTCAGAAGGTGGATAATAAGAAACTTCTGCTAGTTAAAAGAACATGTTGCAGTCCAATGTAAAGAAACTAAGAACTTTGAAAAAAGGCTCGACGAAATCCTAATGAGAATAGAAAATTTAGAGAGAAATATAAGTGATTTAATGGAACTGAAGAATACAATATGGGAACTCCGAGAAGTATGCACAGGTTTAAACACTCGAATTGATCAAGCAGAAGAAAGGATATCAGAGGTCGAAGACCAACTGAATGAAATAAAATGAGAAGACAAGATTAGAGAAAAAAGGATAAAAATGAATGAGCAAAGTCTCCAAGAAATGTGAGACTATGGGAAAAGACTTCATTTACGTATAATAGGTGTACCTGAATGTGATGGAGAGAATGAATCCAAGCTGGAAAATATTCTTCAGGATATTATTCAGGAAAACTTTCCCAACCTAGCAAAGCAGGACAATATTCAACCCCAGGTAATACAAATATATTCCTCAATAAGAGCAACCCCAAGACAGATAATTGTTAGATTCATCAGGGTTGAAATGAAGGAGAAAATACTAAGGGCAGCCAGAGAGAAAGGTCAGGTTACCCACAAAGAAGAGCCTACAGCAGATCTCTCAGCAGAAACCCTATAAGCCAGAAGAGAATGGGGGCCAATATTCAACATCCTCAAAGAACAGAACTTTCAGCCCAGAATTTCATATCCAGCCAAACTAAGCTTCACAACTGAAGGAAAAATAAAATCTTTTACAAACAAGCAAGTACTCAGAGATTTTATTACCACCAGGCCTGCTTTACAAGAGCTTCTGAAAGAAGCATTACACACAGAAACAAACAACCAGTATTAGCCTTTCTAAAAATATACCACAAAGTAAAGAGCATCAACATAAAGAAGAATTTACATCAATGAATGGCTAAAACAGCCAGTTGACATCAAATGGCAGTAATCCTAAATTTAAGTTGACTAAATCCCCCAATCAAAAGATACAGCCAAAACCCAATGGTAATGCTACATCCAGACCCATTTCACATGCAAGGATACACAAAGAATCAAAACTAAGGGATGGAGAAAGATTTACCAACCAAATGGAGAGCAAAAATAAATAAATAAAAAGCAGGAGTTGCAATTCTCACATCTGATAAAATAGATTTTAAAGCAACAAAGATATAGTGGTAAAAGGACCATGCAACAATAAGATCTACTGATCTTAACACCCAGATACATAAGACCTATAAAGAGACTTAGACTCAACGAGACAAAAAATTAATATGGATATCCAGGACTTGAACTCAGATCCGGAACAAGTAAACAATAAATATTTACTGAGTGCTCCACTTTAAATATACAAAATATACGTTCTTGTCAATACCACATCACACCTACTCATAGGTTTAAATGAAATATTGATTGGCCATTATTAAAACCCATTTTTAGAATAAAGCAACATTTCCATTTTCTCTCCCTCTTTTTCTTTTTCTTTCTTCCTCTCCTTCACTCTTTTGTGTGACCATCACTAGTATCTAACTTCAGATCATTTTCATCACCCCATTATAAACCCCATAGCCGAGCCCTACCCTTACACCCAGCAACCTTATCAAGAAAAAAAAAAAGAAAAGAAAAAAGAAGCCGGACCGACTCAAGATGGCGCGATAAGAACTACCCAGGATTGAAGCTCTCAGTGAACGCATGAAGGGTGAGTTAGGGCTGCATTTCCAGCTGGATCTTTGTTGCCCACAGAACAGGAAAATTCCCAGGTATAAAAGAGATGTGGGATGCCAGCGAAGCGGGTTTGACTGGTGCAGCCAGTGGCCGGTGCAGCCAGCGGCCAGCGCTGCAGCAGAGCGGTGCTCCACAGCACTCCACAAAAAGCGCACTGGTCTAGGTGCTCTGTTGAACCGGCAATCTGAGATGTGACAGGGCAGATTGGCATATCCATCTGATTGAATGGGACTTGGACAGTGAGCCAGGCCAGGAGATTGCAGGGAAACGGCCTTTGGGCCAGCGCAGTGGGACAAACAAAATGGTGATTCCAAACGCTCTGGGTGGAGAGTTTCACTGCGGGCACAGCTGAACCCAGGATGGTGCAGCTTGGTGGGGAAGGGGCATTTGACATTACTGAGGCAACCTGCCCCTACTGAGATACACTCCCATTGCTGACGCAGTCTGCCATTGCCGAGGCAACCCACCACAACAGAGAGACTCCGCCACAGGGCATAGCCTGTGGCAACAGGGTGAAGACCACAGCAGCAGGGCAGAGACTGCAGCAACAGGGCAGACCTCACACCAGCAGGGCAGAGCCTTGGCAGGCAAATAGTGACTAGACTGCCTCCTAGCTAAGCAGGACAGCGCAATGGACACATAAAAAAAAACTCCAACCCCCTGAGACAGAGCATCTGGACAAAAAAGGGATTTTTGTTATGAGTTCTGCTGCAGCAAAATTAAATCTAGCAGCCTAACAACCCTAAATGAAAAACAGAGCTTACAGATCAGCACTTGAGCTCCTATAAAGTACAGAGTGTCTCCTCAAGCAGCTCTCTGACCCCTCTATATCCAGAAGACTGATATTTGGCAGGCATCATTCTGGAATAAAGATAACAAAAAAAAAAAACAAAAAAAAAAAAACAAAAACTGGTAGCATCCCTCATTGTTCTGCAGCTGCTATAGGGGCACCCATGACAAGCAGGGCCTGGAGTGGACCTCAGCAATCATAGAGTGAAGGGGCTAGACAGGTAGAAGGAAAACCAAGTAACAGAAATACTTCATCATCAACAATCTGGGTGTCCACTCACAGACCCAATCGAAAAGTCAGCAACTACACCGATAACAGGTGGATAAATCCACAAAAATGGGAAGAAACCAGTGCAAAATGGAGGAAAACACCCAAAACCAGAACACCGCAACTCCTACAAAGGACCAAACCTCCTTGCCAGAAAAAGAACAAAGCTGCATGGAATTAGACTTCAGAAGGTGGATAATGAGAAACTGTTGTGAGCTAAAACATGTTTTAAATCAATGCAAAGAAACTAAGAACCTTGAAAAAAGATTTGAGGCAATGATAACAAAAATGCATAACTTAGAAAAAAATATGAATGAATTGAAGGAGCTGAAAAACACAATACGAGAACTTCACGAAGCATGCACAAGTTTCAACAGCCGAATTGACCAAGCAGAACAAAGAATATCAGAAGTCGAAGATCAACTCAATGAAATAAAACGAGAAACCAAGATTAGAGAAAACAGTGCAAGAAGGAATGAACAAAGTCTCCAAGAAATGTGGGACTATGTGAAGAGACCTAATCGATATTTGATAGCTGTACAAGAATGTGATGAAGAGAATGAATCCAAGCTGCAAAATACCTTCAGGATATTATCCAAAAAAATTTCCCCAAACTAGCAAGGCAGGCAAACACTGAAATGCAGGAAATACAGAAAACACCACAAAGATATTTTGCAAAAAGAGAAACCCAAGGAACATAATCATCAGATTCACCAGGGTTTAAATAAAGAAGAAAATTCAAAGGGCAGCAAGAGAAAAAGGTAGGGTCACCCACAAAAGGAAGCCAATCAGACTCACAGCAGATCTCTCGGCAGAAACTCTACAAGCTGGAAGAGAGTGGGAGCCAATATTCAACATCCTTAAAGAAAAGAACTTTCAATCCAGAATTTCATCTCCAGCCCAACTGAGCTTAATAACTGAAGGAAAAATAAAATCCTTTGCGAACAAGCAAGTACTCAGAGATTTTGTCACCACCAGGCCTGCTTTAAAAGAGCTCCTGAAAGAGGCACTATACATATAAAGGAACAACCAGTAACAGCCATTCCAAAATCACACTAAATGCCAAACAGCATCAACATAATAAAGAATCTACATCAACTAACGGGCAAAACAGCCAGCTAGCATCAAAATGACAGTATCAAATTCACACATAACAATATTAACCCTAAATGTAATTGGACTAAATGCACCAATCAAAAGACACAGACTGGCAAATTGGATAAAAAACCAAAACCCATCACTGTACTGTATCCAGGAAACCCATCTCACATGCAACGATACACAAAGGCTCAAAATAAAGGGATGGAGGAAGATTTACCAAGCAAATGGGGAGCAAAAAAAAGCAGGAGTTGCAAATCTCATCTCTGATAAAATAGACTTTAAAGCAATAAAGATCAAAAGAGACAAAGATGGCCATTAAAAAATGGTAAAAGGATCGATACAACAAGAAAAGCTAACGATCCTAAACATATATCGACCCAATGCAGGAGCACCCAGATACATAAGGCAAGTTCTTAACGACTAACAAAGAGACTTTCACTCCCACACAATAATAGTGGGAGACTTTAACATTCCACTCTCAATAATAGACAGATCAACCAGACCGAAAATCAACAAGGACATCCAGGGCTTGAACTCAGACCGGGAATAAGCAAACCCGATAGACATTTACAGAACTCTCAACCCCAAATCCACAGAATATAGATTCTTCTCAGCACCATATCACACCTACTCTAAAATTGACCACATAATTGGAAGTAAAGCACTCCTCAGCAAATGCAGAACAACTGAAATCATAACAAACAGTCTCTCAGACCATAGTGTAATCAAGTTAGAACTCAGAATTCAGAAACCGACCCAGAACCGCACAGCCTGATGGAAACTGAACAACTGGCTCTTGAATGTTGACTGGATAAACAATGAAATGAAGGCAGAAATAAAGAAGTTCTTTGAAACCAATGAGAACAAAGACACAACATACCAGAATCTCTGGGACACATTTAAAGCAGTCTCTAGAGGAAAATATATAGCAATAAGTGCCCATATAAGGAGAATGGAGAGATCCAAATTGACACCCTATCGTCAAAATTCAAAGAGCTAGAGGAGAAAGATTAAAAAAAACTCAAAACCTAGCAGAAGACAAGAAATAAATAAGATCAGAGCAAAACTGAAGGAGATAGAGACACAAAAAAACCTTCAAAAAAATCAATAAATCCAAGAGCTGGTTTTTTGAAAAGATCAACAAAATACACAAACCACTAGCCAGACTGATAAAAAAGAAAAGAGAGAACAACCAAATAGATGCAATAAAAAATGATTAAGGAGAAATCACCACAAATTCCACAGAAATTCAAACCATCATCAGAGAATATTACAAACAACTCTATGTACATAAACTAGTAAACCTGAAAGAAATGAATGATTTCCTGGACTCCTGTGTCCTCCCAAGCCTAAACCAGGAGGAAGCTGAAGCTATGAATAGACCAATAACAAGGTCAGAAGTCGAGGCAGCAATTAAGAGCCTACCACACAAAAAAAGCCCAACTCCAAGTGGGTTCACAGCCGAATTCTACCAGACACACAAAGAGGAGCTGGTACCATTCCTTCTGAAACTATTCCAAATAATCTAAAAAGAGGGAATCCTTCCCAAATCATTTTATGAGACCAAAATCATCCTGTTAACAAAACCCGGCAGACACCCAACAAAAAAAGAAAACTTCAGGCCAATATCCATGATGAACATAGATGCAAAAGTCTCCAATAAAATATTGGCAAGCCAATTGCAACAGCAAATCAAAAAACTTATCCATCCTAATCAAGTAAAATTCATCCCGGGGATGCAAGGCTAGTTCAACATACACAAGTCTATAAACGTAATTCGCCACATAAACAGAACTGAAAACAAAAACCACAAGACTACCTCAATTGACTCAGAGAAGGTATTCAACAAAATTCAACAACCCTTTATGCTAAAAACCCTCAATAAACTCGCTATCAATGGAATGTATCTCAAAGTAACAAAAGCTATTTATGACATATCAACAGCCAATATTATACTGAATGGGCAAAAACTGGAAACATTCCCTTTGAAATCCAGCCCTAGACAAGGATGCCCTCTTTTGGCTGGGCGCGGTGGCTCAAGCCTGTAATCTCAGCACTTTGGGAGGCCGAGGTGGGTGGATAACGAGGTCAACAAATCGAGACCATCCTGGTCAACATGGTGAAACCCCGTCTCTATTAAAAATTACAAAAAATTAGCTGGGCACAGTGGTGCGTGCCTGTAATCCCAGCTACTCAGGAGGCTGAGCCAGGAGAATTGCCTGAACCCAGGGGGCGGAGGTTGCGGTGAGCTGAGATTGCGCCATTGCACTCCAGCCTGGGTAACAAGAGTGAAACTCCATCTAAAAAAAAAAAAAAAAAAGAATGCCCTTTTTCACCACTCCTATTCAATATAGTACTGGAAATTCTAGCCAGAGCAATCAGGCAAGAAAAAGAAATAAAGGGTATTCAAATAGGAAAGGTGGAAGCCAAATTGTCTCTATTTGCAGACGACATGATAGTATACCTTGAAGACCCCATCTCCTCAGCCCAAAAACTCCTGAAACTAATAAGCAACTTCAGCAAAGTCTCAGGATATAAAATAAATGTGCCCAAATCACAAGCATTCCTCTATACCAATAACAGACTTAAAGAAAGCCAAATCAAGAACGAATTACCATTCACAATTGCTACAAAAAGAATAAAATACCTAGGAATACAACTCAATAGGAATGTAAGGAACCTCTTCAAGAACAACTACAAAACACTGCTCAATGAAATAAGAGAGGACACAAACAGATGGAGAAACATTCCATGTTCATGGTTAGGAAAAATTAATATCATGAAAATGGCTATACTGCCCAAAGGAACTTACAGAATCAATGCTATCGCCATCAAGCTACCTTGACTTTCTTCACAGAACTGGAAAAAACCACCTTAAAACTTCATATAGAACCAAAAGAGAGCCCACATAGCCAAGTGAATTCTAAGCAAAAAGAACACAGCGGGGGGCATCACACTACTGGATTTCAAACTATACTACAAGGCTACAGTAATCAAAATAGCATGGTACTGATACCAAAACAGAGATATAGACCAATGGAACAGAATAGAGGCATTGGAGGCAACACAACATATCTACAACTATATAATCTTTGATAAACCTGACAAAAACCAGCAATGGGGGATTCCCTGTTTAATAAATGGTGTTGGAAAAACTGGCTAGCCATGTGCAGAAAGCAGAAACTGGACCCCTTCCTGACACCTTACACTAAAATTAACTCCAGATGCATTAAAGACTTAAACATAAGACCTGGCATTATAAAAACCCTAGAAGGAAATCTAGGCAAAACCATTCAGGACATAGGAGTAGGCAAGGACTTCATGAACAAAACACCAAAAGCATTGGCAACAACAGCCAAAATAGACAAATGGGACCTAATCAAACTCCACAGCTTCTGAATGGCAAAAGAAAAAGTCACTAGAGTGAATCGGCAACCAACAGAATGGGAAAAAATTTTTGCAGTTTACCCATCTGACAAAGGGCTGATATCCAGGACTTACAAAGAACTCAAACAGATTTACAGGAAAAAAACAAACAAACAAGCCCTTTCAAAAATGGGCAAGGATATGAACAGACACTTTACAAAAGAAGACATATATGAGGCCAACAATCATATGAAAAAATGCTCATCATCACTGGTCATTAGAGAGATGCAAATCAAAACCACATTGAGATACCATCTCATGACAGTTAGAATGGTGGTCATTTAAACATCTGGAGACAACAGTTGCTGGAGAGGATGTGGACAAAAAGCAACACTTTTACACTGTTGGGAGTGTAAATTAGTTCAACCACTGTGGAAGACAGTGTGGCGATTCCTCAAGGCCTTAGAAATAGAAATTCCATTTGACCCAGCAATCCCATTACTGGGTATACATCCAAAGGACTATAAATCGTTCTACTATAAGGACACATGCACACGAATGTTCATTGCAGCACTGTTTACAATAGCAAAGACCTGGAACCAACCCAAATGCCCATGGATGATAAACTGGATTGGGAAAATGTTTCATATATACATCATGGAATATTATGCAGCAATCAGAAATGATGAGTTCCTGTCGTTTGAAGCGACATGGATGAATCTGGAGAACATCGTTCTCTGCAAACTGATACAAGAACAGAAAATGAAATACTGCATATTCTCACTCATAGGCGGGTGATGAAAAATGAGAACACATGGACACAGGGAGGGGAGTACTGAACACTGGGTCTATTGTGGGGAAATGGGGAGGGCCAGCGGGAGGGGGAGTTGGGGAGGGATAGCCTGGGGAGAAATGCCAAATGTGGGTGAAGGGGAGAAAGGAAACAAAACACACTGCCATGTGTGTACCTATGGAACTGTCTTGCATGTTCTGCACATGTACCCCAAAACCTAAAATGCAATAAAAAATTAAAATTAAAAAAAGACTTTAAATCCCATGTTCACTAGGTTTTTTGTGGGAGTTTGGGGGCCCTCCTATGCCTTCTTTAGTTTTTTTTTCTAATATCCGGTGCTGACTGGGAAATAAAATGAGCCTCTAGGAGGGTAGCCCCAGATAGAATCTGGATCTACTCGGGTATAAAGACCATAGCATTAGTCAGTCAGTCCAGGAAGGCAGCTGGATTTTCATAGGAACCTGAATTATTTCCCTCAGTTTATCATAATTAACTACCTTTTGGGCTGCATTTTGCATGCTTGCTAGGAGGCACTGGGGCATCTCTTCTTGGTGGCAGTGGCCATTTTGGCCAGTTTGATAGTCCCAGTTAGGGTTGTCCTCAGGGATCGCCACCATGCCCATGGGCATCTTATGATCAGTGAGATGTACCTGATCAGTGTGTGCCCTTGCTGCCATGACAATGTGGTTATTCTCATCAAGAGTAAGGATAGAGGACAGGATTACATAAGTGTCATGCCAGGTTCAGTCATATGCCTGAGTGAGATAATAAAATTCCTTGATGTAAGCACTAGGATTGGGAGAGAAAGACCCCAAGCACTTCTCAATGATGGACAGATCAGTTAGGGAGAAGGGACCATGCATTCAGACAACACCCTCTCCTCTGGCCACCTGGTGGAGAGGATAAATAAGGGAGTTTTCATCGCTGGGAGCACTGCGTGAGCAAGTGTGAGCACTAACAGGAGAGGCCATGCCAGAACTTGGAAGAGGAGGAGCAGGAGGGGGTTGGGGGTCCACATATGGTAGGGGAGTAGTGGGTTGAGTGGTGGGTAGGGAGAGTTCTTCAGGCAGATTGGTGTTGGAAAAAGAAGAGGAGGAGGTCAGCGAAGGTGCCAAAAGCAGTGTGGGGACATTTTTGACCAGCAGTACTTGGGCAGTACGCAGGATAAGCAGAGGCTGGGGTGGGAGCAGAGATGCCAGAAAGCCTGAATGTAGGGAACCTCCACCCTCTTGCTATTCCTTTGGCAGAAGTTGTCTAAATCTGTTAGAATGTTAAAGTTGAGTGTGCCCCAGGAGGCCACTTGGACTGGTTGTCTAGAGGATACTAGACTGGCCAGGCCACAGAGGACAGGAAGAGTAGCCTTTTCTTTTTTATAGAAAGACCCAGTTGGGGTAGATTTTGGACCAGGGACCCTAGTGGTGACTTGGGATCTGGGTGGGATTTCTGATTACCCATATTTTATTCTTTTCAGTGGCCTAAGGGTGAGAAGTGGACACAGAAAGAAATCATACCCAACACGGGAAGAAAAGCTTTTCTCCTAGAGGGGGAGGCTGAGAGAACCTGCAGGCTGCAATGATAACAATGAGAAAGAAAATAAAAAGGGGCAGAGCTAGAGCTATCTGCCACATGGAAAAGTTAGAGGAGTGAAAGGAGCGGAACTGAAAAGTTGGGTTTCAGTGGTAGAACAAGAGTAAAAGGAAAAAGGAGAACAGAGTTATTTCTAGAGGCAGGAATTCAGTGAATGTTCCCTGGAGCCAGTGGTCTGTTACCCACTGTAGAATATCTGTTACCCCAAGGGAAGCAGACCTGAACCACTGTATATCGGCTAGTAAGAGCCTAAGAAAGCTGTCAAATCTACAGTAGAGACAGGACCACATATAGGATTGATGGACAAAGAGTGAGTGCCCCCAGATGGGAGACCAGTCTGATCCCTTCTTGGCCACGTTCCAGAGGGATGTTTCAAGGTGTCTTGGCTCAGGGGTACTCATATAACCCCTGGGCCTGGTCACCTCAGAACTTTTGGTCCTGAGGTGAATCACCGTTATGCCTTATGACGTCCCTGTGAAACCACGGGTGGAGGCCCACACAAGCCCCAGAGCCATTAAACTGTGGGACTACACATTAACCCACTCATGCATTCACTCGGGAATAGAAAGAGAAACCGGAAGTTTGTAAGCGGAAGCTGGCCTGCCAACAGGCGCGTTTGAGATTGAGAGCCGGGGGTTATGTTTTGGTCCTGGGCAGGGCCTGGACTTGTAAGCGGGCTTCTGATCATTGAAACCTCAGCCACTGCTTTGGAGATGATTGGAAGTGCAGCTCAGCATCCCAGGCTGTCCCACCAAACACCAGAGACTATGAGAGGGTTCAGGAAGGTGCATAAGTCTCCCTCAGATTCCAACCCTGAGATACCCCTTACAGGGAGAAGACAAGAGTGTAGGGACATCGTCTCCGCTATGCTCAGGTCCGTGGGATGAGGCCAGGGCCATGGGCCCTCGGCCCTTGGCAAGGGACGAGAAGGAGTTCCTGACTTCGCTGTGATTATGAGCAGGGAGTCCACAGAGCAGGCAGCAGAAAAGGCTATGGGCAACAGAAGTCTTACCTCGTGGCAGAGGATCTCCTGGTCCAGCGTCAGGTGGAGGAGTCAGTTTCCCTCAGCAGGGAGTCTTACCACTCCTCCCAGGTTTGGACACCAAATGTAAGGTTTACTGCCGAGGTAAAATGAGGAAACTGAGGCAAGTATAAGAAAATGAGAAGCTAATTTATTCAGCTACCAGGTGAGGTTCTGTGGTACAGGAAGGAGTCAAAGAAGTCTGTTTAGTGCTAGGGTTTCATGGGAAGAGAAAGCAATTGATTGGCTTTTGGGGAAAGAAAGTGAAGGCAATTTTATTGGCTGTTAAGAGGCAGGAAATGTCCGGAGCGAGCTGCCATTGGTAGGTGGGTGGGACCTCAGGTAGGTATGTCTTGATTGGCTATTTGGGAAACAAAGTGAAGGCAATTTCATTGGCTGTTGAAAGGCAGGAAATGCTTGGGGCTACCTGTCATTGGTAGGCGGGTGGGACCTTGGGTAAGTGGGCTGGTGAGGGTACTGTACAGGGCAGTTGGATACCTGGCAGGGTTTGGTGGGGCTTCTTTAAAAATTAGTTTGCAGGTTTTTTCAACAGTGGGCTGGGGATTGGATACATAGTTGAGTGTGGGCTTGGGTATGGTATGGAGGGGCGAGTGTGGGGAAGCCATGCGGGGAGGCCAGATAACTAGCTTGGGTGATGACATAGTTATGAGGTGCAGAGAGGGATGGATGTGTTCATTTGACTCCTGGACAGGCAACTGGCCTTACACATCCAACATTACACTTCTCAGTAGCTTTCCCTACTCAGTAACTTTTTCTCCCCTCCCCTCCTTCTTCCTTCTTTCCCCACCTCTTCTCTTCTCCCCACCTCTTCTCTTCTCCTAAACTCTTCTCTCCTTCTCATCCCTTCTCTCCTCCCCACCTTTTGTTTCTCCCTACCTCTTCTCTCCTGCCTACCTCTTCTCTCCTCCCCTCCCCTCCTCTTACCTTCCCTCCTCTTCTCATTTGATATTAAGCCCTAACTTTCTTCCACTACAGATCATCCTACCCATGGTTGAAATTGCAGCTTCCCCTGTGAGCCTGGTGAAAGAAACCAAGATTTTTGTACTGTCAGGGACTTGTATATTCCACATACTTGCTTAATCCTGGAAATTCTTTCATCCCTTGCTTCTAACTTCCCCAAATCCTCTTAATATCCCACCATGGTTAATTATCTCTGATGCTCCTGTAGGGTAAGCTATTGCTACCTGTGTCAAGGTGATGCATCGTTCTTTAAGAGGATCTGTGCCGATAATTATGCTAGAGTGGGGTAGATAGGGGAGGGTACAGAATATATTCAAAGAGTGTGTTGCAAATTATTTGATGGGGGGTGGGAAAGAGAGAGAGAGATTGTGTGTGTGTGAGTGTGTGTGTGTGTGTCAGTGTGTGTGTAGGCATGTATCTTTTTCTTGCATATTTGAGCCAGAGGGAAATAGAGCTATGTATATTCTCTACAACCAAATTAACAGTTGTAGACATTGGTCTTGCTCTTGCTTTGACCATTTATGGTGCTCTCAAGAGCTCAGTGTTACCTCAGATTTTTAACATTACGACCTGGCTAGTTAGTTGTAGCTAAACTTTCCTTATTCTTTGTCACCAGGTGACACAGAAGTTTACTGTAAAAGTACACTGATAAAATAGCATTTGGACCTTGGAAAATATTTTCCCACCAGAACAGTGAAATCATGGTTGTCTTGTAAGCTCATCCACAAAGTACAGTTTGACTATCATGCATTTGGGATACTATGCATATAATCATGAAATATTACTGAGAGGAACACTCTTGCCTGACAATTAATGGAGCAAAGCAGAAAAGGGCATCTAGCTAGGAGAAAATGACTCAAGATGTCAGCTATGAGATGGAAAGAATGTGGATATGTGATAGGTCTTTAGAATTAGAACAGATTGTTCTAGAAAACAACTACTGCATCCTAAAATTAGTCAAGTGTGGTGGCGGGTACCTATTAATTCCAGCTACTTTGGAGGCTGAGGCAGGAGAATCACTTGAACTTGAGAGATGGAGGATGCAGTTAGCTGAAATCACACCCTTGCACTACAAGCCTGGGAAACAGAGTGAGACTCTGTTAAAAACAAAACGAAACAAAACAAAAAAACAGTCCAACAAAATACTTCTCTCTCCTCATATACACTCCCTTCTTCCCTTTATACCCCAAGACCATACATTTTGAACTTGCTGAGCTGTAAGAAGTGAGTGGAGAGGTAGAACACAGATGCACAGCCTTCAGTAACTGAAAAGAAAAAAATATGTCTAACTCTAGCTTCCTGAGCTCCCTTCAGCCACAGAGCTGCTGAGAGACAGGAATCCAGCAGCAGAGTAGAGTGAGGAAGTCATTCCTACAACCTGTATTTGTGGGTCATTAGTCCCCCAACTTCAGCATAATTGCAGAATCTGCAAATTTAAAAGTGCACTAGGTAAAAGCCTTTTGAGGCCCATATTTTGCTAACACATATCAATATTGTGGTAAGCCAAATAAATGTTTGTTAAAATTCACAGTCGCATCTTTTCTATTTTTTTTTTCTTTTAGAGACTGTATCTCGCTTTGTTGTCCAGGTTGGAATGCAGTGGTGTGGAGTGTGGTGGTGTGATCACAGCTCACTGTAGCCTCCAATTCCTAGGCTTAAGTGATCCTCTCACTTCAGCCTCCCAAATTGCTGGAACACCAGTATTTCTCACTGATTCTTTTATTTAAAGAAGAGATCTTGGTATGTTCATCATTTGTCTTTTGAACACCTGGCCTCAAGTAATCTTCCTGTGTCATTGGGATGACAGGCATTGAGCCACTATGCCCAACCTATGACTTTTTCCTAGCATTAATCTCTCTGTCATTGCAAGCTGTCTCCCATATGTTTTGCCTTTATTCAACATTATTTTGGTGGAATGGCCAGTGTTAGTAGACAAGACTATCTGGTCTAAATTTAGCATCCTTCTCTGTTCTCAGGGAAGTTTTCCTGGCATTGTTTTGTTTTCTTTGCACACCAACAGGGTGCAGCTCATTGGAAGGAGCTTGTAAGGCAGCTACCATGATAGTGTCATGATCAGATGAAACATGATAGTATGTGTCCTGCTCATGGTTAAGGTTGTCCTTTATGCTTCTGATTCTTCTGAGTGCATTCTACTGGTAAAAGGTCATGCGCTTAGGGAAACATAGGCATGCTGGTATCTTCTAGGTCCTCTCCAAAAACAAAGCCCAGGTTAGGCACACTATGTAACGTCTGTAATCCCAGGACTTTGGAAGGACAAGGTAGGAGGATCACTTGAGCCCTGGAGTTCAAGTCTTTTTTTTTTTTTTATTGCATTTTAGGTTTGGGGGTACATGTGCAGAACGTGCAAGACAGTTGCATAGGTACACACATGGCAGTGTGTTTTGCTTCCTTTCTCCCCTTCACCCACATTTGGCATTTCTCCCCAGGCTATCCCTCCCCAACTCCCCCTCCCGCTGGCCCTCCCCTTTTCCCCCCAATAGACCCCAGTGTTTAGTACTCCCCTCTCTGTGTCCATGTGTTCTCATTTTTCATCACCCGCCTATGAGTGAGAATATGCAGTATTTCATTTTCTGTTCTTGTGTCAGTTTGCTGAGAATGATGTTCTCCAGATTCATCCATGTCCCTACAAACGACACAAACTCATCATTTCTAATTACTGCATAATATTCCATAGTGTATATGTGCCACATTTTCCCAATTCAGTCTATCATTGATGGGCATTTGGGTTGATTTCAGGTCTTTGCTATTGTAAACAGTGCTGCAATGAACATTCGTGTGCATGTGTCCTTATAGTAGAACGATTTATAGTCCTTCGGATATATACCCAGTAATGGGATTGCTGGGTCAAATGGAATTTCTATTTCTAAGGCCTTGAGGAATCGCCACACTGTCTTCCACAGTGGTTGAACTAATTTACACTCCCACCAACTAGAAGTCCAGGGAAGAAATGGAATATTTTCAATTTGTAGAATATAAGGAGAGGCACAAATTGGGAAACATTTTAAGGAATAAAGTCCACAGATCCTTGTGCATGTGTGCTCTGAGCAAGACAAAATCCAGAAAGGACAGAGCAAAAGATTATCATTTACCTGTAGAAAATCTAAGTGATTCTAATTGGCTTAGAATGGAACAGATGGTTATGGGTATCTGAAATTTAGAAATGAAAGTTAGTTAGTTAATCTACAGGTGAGGAGACTACAAATCTACCTTGTGGCATCACATAAAGGGAAGGGAAAAAAAGCTAAAGAAAAAAAAAAGCAGGAAGAATTAATATTTTGAAAACCATATCTGTATAATTCTGAAAAGACAGAAAAAGATCTCTTGGGTTAGTGCACGGTTGCTGTAGAGTTAACCTAAGCAACATCGGTGAAATAATGTACTTACACCCAGAACTCAAAAGATATTTCCCTGTGGATTAATATTTAAAATTTTACATTTGTATTCATAATCCATTTTGAGCTAAATTTTTATATAAATTATAAGGCATACATCAATATTATTTTTTGTTTTGTTCTTGCATTTTGTGTCTAAGCTCCAGGACCATTTGTTTGTACCTCTAAAAAGGATCAGTAGAGTGAATTCGTGTTGCTTTATTTTCGTGTTTTCTAGTCAGGTCCATTTTTATATCTGTTCATCTTTGTGCCAGTGCCTCACTCTCTGGTTTGCCGTAATTACCTAATAGGTCTTCATATACAGCAAACAGTTTTTCTTTATTCTTTATGAAGATTGTTTTACATCTTATAGAGTCTTTCCTTTTCATATAAATTTTAGAGTAAGTTTGTCTAGGGCTACAGAAAGCCTTCCTGTGATTTTTCATATGTTGGGCTAACTATATAGACAACAATGTTTCTCATGTCTAGAATACATGTCTACATAAATATGCTTGCAGTATAATTGATAGGTTAATAAAATTAGTATCTTTAATATGTTGTGTATCCCAATCTGTATATTTCTCTTCATTTCAGTCCGCGATTTTTTTTCCACTGGCTTTTATAATGTTCAGTATGCAGATCCTGTTTGGATCTTATTCCCGCAGATTATGTCATTTTTAAAAATTGATACATAATATGTTACCTATATACGAGGGTACACGTGATATGTTGGTATATGTATACAATGTGTGATTCTTAAATTAGGGTATTTTGAGTGTCCATTACTTTGAGGATTTACCATATCTATGGATTAGGGAAAATTCAAGTCTTCTTCTCTTTCTAACTTGAAATATACATTGTTATTAACTACAGTTACTCATCTACACTGCTGCGGAATAGTAGAAATGCCTTTTATGTAACCGTATGTTTGTACCCATTAACCTACCTGTCTTGATCAGCTTCCTCCCAGCCATCCATCCTTCCCAGCCTTTAGTATATCATTCTACTCTCTACCTTTATGAAATCATTTTTTAGCCCCCATATATGAATGAGAGCATGCAATATTTACCTTTCCACATCTAGGTTATTTCACTTAACATAATGTACTTGGACAAGGCTCAGTGCTCATACCTGTAATCCCAGCACTTTGGGGGCTGCGGCAGGTGAATCACTTGAGCCCAGGAGTTTGAGACCATCCTGGGCAACATGGTGAAATTCCTCCTCTACAAGAGATACAAATATTAGTCGGGTGTGATGGCACATTCTTGTATGGCCACCTACCTGGTAGGCAGAAGTTAAATGATCTCTTAAGCCTGGGAGTTCAGGGATGCAGTGTGCCGTCATTGTGCCACTTCCTCTATCCTCGGTGATAGGGCAACATTCTGCCTCAAAAACAGTAAACTAATGAATTCCACTTCCATTCATTTTCTGCAAATGACATGCTTTCGTTTTTGCTATTTTTATCTTATTATGTGTTTTGATTTGAATATTCTCATGCTTAGTGATGTTGAGCAGTTTTATATGCCTGTTGGCTGTCTATATGTCTTTTTAGGAATTGTCCATTATGTCATTTGTCCACTTTTTTTTTTTTTTTTTTTTGAGACAAAGCCTCGCTCTGTCCCCTAGGCTGGAATGCAGTTGTGGGATCCTGGCTCACTGCAACCTCTGCCTCCCGGGTTCAAGCGAGTCTCCTGCCTCAGCCTCCCGAGTAGCTGGGATTGCAGGTGCTCGCCACTGTGCCTGGCTAATTTTTGTATTTTTGGTAGAGCTAAGATCTTACCATGTCATTCAGACTGGTCTGAAATTCCTGACCTTGTGATCTACCCACCTCATCCTCCCAAAGTGCTGGGATTACCGCACTTGTCCATCTTCTAATGGGATTGGTTTTATACATGAGTTGTATGAGCTTGCATTTTCCAGATACCATTGGTCCCTTGTCAGATGAATGGTTGGCAAATATTTTCTCCAATTCTGTGGGTTGTCTGTTCCCTCCAGTGTTTGTTTCCTTAGCTGTGCAGAAGCCTTTTCGTTTAATATAGTGCCATTTGTCTATTTTTGTTTTTGTTGGCTGTGCTTTTGAGGTCTTGGCCATAAAATTTTGACCTAGATCAGTGTTCTGTTGTATTTCCTCTACTGCTTCTAGTAGTGGTAAACTTTTAGGTCTTTAAGTCTTTGATCCATCTGGAGGTTATTTTAGTTTACATATTTTGAGACATAGTCTTGCTGTGTCACCCAGGCTTGAGTGTAGTGGCAAGATCTTGACTCGCTGCCGTCGCAACCTCCCAGGTTCAAGCAATTCTTCTTCCTCTGTTTCCCATGTAGCCAGGACTATGGGCACCTGCCACCATCCCTGGCTAATTTTTGTATTTTTAGTGGAGACAGGGTTTCGTCACATTGGCCAGGCCGGTCTCCAGTTCCTGACAAGTGATCCACCCACTTCAGCCTTTCAGAGTGCTGGGATAACGGCATGATCCAGTGCACGTAGCCTGGAGGTGATTTTGTCATTCAGTAAGGAAAGAGCTCTAGTTTCATTCTATTACATATGGATGTACGATTTTCCCCACCACCATTTGGTAAAGTTGGTGTGCTTTTTCAAGTGTATATTCTTTTCATCTTTTTTTTTTTTTAAAGAAAGTCACTTGGCTGTAAATATCAGGATGTATTCTGGGGTTATCTTCCTGGGTTAATTTGCTTCCATTGATCTATGTGTCTTTTTATATCAATACTATGTTCTTTTGGTTATTGTATCCCTGTAATACATTTTTAAGTCAGGTAGCATAATGTCTCTTTTTCATGTGGATTGCTCTGGCTATTTAGCTAGTTTTGTTGTTAGCGTTACATGAACTTTAGGATTGTTTTGTCTATGTCTGTGGAAAATGGCGTTGGTATTTCAAAGGTGATTGGACTGATTCTGCAGATTACTTTGAGCAGATTGTTCACTTTAATGACATTCCTCGAATCTGTGAGCATGGGATGCAATTCATTAGGGATAATGGTCTGCAGTTTTCTTTTTTGTTGTGTGTTTTCTGGTTTGGGGCAGTAGTGTGTTCCATTTAATGACATGAATTCCTCTGATCCAAGAGCAAGTGGATGCATTCATCAAAGATTGTGGTCTGCAGATTTTTGTTGTGTGTTTTCCGGTTTTGGTTATCAGTTAATGCTGGTCTGATAGAATGAGTTAGGGATAATTCCTTCCTCGGTGTTTTGGAATAGGCAGATTGATGTTTATTCTTTGTTACATGTTTAGTAGAATTCAGCAGAGAATCCATTTGTTCTTTGGCTTTTCTTTGTGGGAGGCTTGTTATTACTGAATCAGTATCAATACTTGTCAGGTGTTCAGGATTTTTAATTCTTGATTCACTCCAGGTAGTTTGTATGTTTCCAGGAATTCATCCATTACTTCTGAATTTTCCATTTAGTTTATACTTGTTCAGAGTAACCCCTTGTCTTTTCTCTGGTATCAGATGTAATATCTCCTTTTTTACCTCTATTTGTATTTATTTGTTTTTCTTCTTTTCTTGGTTACCTTAGCTAGTAGTTGATCAGTTTTATATTTTCAAGAACCAACTTTGTGTTCATTGATCCTCTGCACACTTTCTTTAGTCCCCGCCCCCCCCCAGCTTTTTTTATTTGAGATTTGGTGTCACCTTTATTATTTTGTGTCTTCTGCTAATTTTGGGTTGGACTGTTATATTTGTAATAGATGCATCATTAGATTGCTTAGTTAAGATCTTTGTACTATTTAGATGCATGCGCTTATTGTTACACACTTCTCTTTTTTAAACTGCTCATGTGATATTAAACAGATTTTGATGTATTGTTCCCATTTTCATTTATTTTAATAATTTTTTTTCATTTGAATCTTTACTTCTTCATTGACCAATGGTTGTTAAAGAGCATGTCCTTTAATTGCCACATATATATAGTTTCCAAGGTTCCCACTGGTATTAATTTCTAGTTTCTCATGGAGTTTTTTTTTTCTCTTTTGCCTGTTATTATATGATTGTGTGTGTGTGTGTGTGTGTGTGTTTAATTTTTTAAAGTGAGTTAGTATCTCACTATATGAGGCTGATCTTGAACTCCTGGGATCAAGCGGACATCCCACATCAGCTTCCCTAAGTGCTGAAATTACAGGTGTGAGCCACCATGACGAGCCTTTTGTATTTTTTTTATTTTAATTTTCATATGTTTTTCAGACAGTGTCTTGCTCTGGAGTGCAGTGGGGCAGTCATGGCTCACTGCAGCTTTGACCGCTGGGCTCAAGTAATCCTCACACTTTAGGTTCCTGAGTAGCTGGGACTACAGACAATGCCACCATGCCCTGCTGATTTATGTTATTTATTTATTTTTTTAGATGGAGACCCAAGACTATCATTACTCACCTGCAATTAATTTTCCTCAGGACTGGTCCAGCATTTCAGTCAGAAATGAAAGAGGTGATGCAAAGTCGGTGTTTTTTCTTTGTTTTTTTGTTTTGAGGTGGAGTCTCACTCGTTGCTCAGGTTGGGGTGCAATGAATAATGTGATCTTGACTCACTGCAACCTCTGCCTCCCAGGTTCACAGGATTCTCCTGCCTCGGCCTCCTTAGTAGTTGGGATTACAGGGGGGGTGGGGTGGGTGGGGGGGGCGGTGCACAACACCACACATACCTGGCTTATTTTTTGTACTTTTAGTAGAGATGGGGTTTCACTATGTTGGACAGACTGGTCTCAAACTTCTTTCCTGGTGACCTGTCCCGCCTCAGCCTCCCAAGGTGCTGGGATTACATGCATGAGCCACCACGTCGGGTCTTAAATTTTTAATAGAGACAGGGTCTTGCCATGCTGCTCTCCTCGAACTACTGAGCTTACACAATCCTCCTGCCTTAGCCTCCCAAAGTGCTGAGATTACAGGCATGAGCCACTGAGCTCAATCTTAATTTCTCATTTTATTCCACAGTGGTGGTAGAATATGCTTCATGGGATTTTGGTTCTCTGAACTTTTTTCAGAATTGTTTCGTGACCTACAGTGGTCTGTCTTGGAGAATCCTCCATGTGCTCATGAAAAAAGTATGCCCTCAGCAGTTTTGCGGTAAAACATTCGGCAAATTTTTGTCAGGTACCTTCAGTTCGATGTCTAGTCGGAGTTCAGTACTTTATTGTTTTCCTGTCTAGATGATTGCTGTAAGGCAAGTGGGGTTTGAAGTTCCCCCCATTCTTGTGTTGAAATATCTCTCCTTAGATTAAGATTTGTTTTATGAACCTGAGTGTTCCAGTACTGGCTGCATATATATGGAATTGTAATGACCTTCTTTGTCTTTCCTATTTTTCCTGCCTTTGGCCTAAAGTATAGCTACTGCTGCTTACTTTTGGCTTCAGTATGCTATTTTCTGTCCGTTACTTTCAGTCTGTATGCTGTCTTTGCAGGTATAGCGAGTTTCCTGTAAACAGCATAATAGTGGATCACGTTCTTTAATCCATGGAGTCTATGTCTTTTAAGTGTGCATTCTAGTCCATTTGTTTTCAAGGTTACTGATAAGTTGATATGTGAGGTCCTATAGCTGTCATACTGTTAATTGTGTTCTGATTTTGTATATTCCTTCTTTCTTTTTCTCTTACTAGTATTGTGTTGTGGCAGTTATCTGTAGGGGTACCATTTGTGTCCTTTCCTATTTTTATGTTTTCTTACAATAGAATTTTATGTCTTGATGTGTTTTCGTGGTGGCAAATATTTTTCTTCCATTTTCAGAGTTAGTACTCCCTTAAACAGTTCTGGTAGGCCCCATCTGTTGGTGATGAATTCCCTCAGTCTTTGCTTGTCTGGAGAAGACTTTAATTCTCCAGCATTTGTGAAGGAAAATTTAACTGGATATAGAATCCTGGGCTGACAGATGTTTTCTTTCAGCACTTTGGATATATCATCTCATTCTAACCTTGCGTGCAAGATATCTGCTGAGCAATCTGTTTGTCCATTGGGTTTTCTGCTATAAATAACTAGATCCCTTTTTCTTGCTGTTCTTACAATTCTCTCTTTGTCATTGACTTTGGACGACAGTGTTACTATAATGCGCTGTAGAGAAGATTTTTTTTGTGTCACATCTGAGCGGGTAGCTGGATCTCCTGTATCTGGATGTGTAAATCTCTTGCTAGACTTTGGAAGTTTCATTTGTTATTTTGCTAAACAGCTTGTGAGTCCTTTTGTTGTTTTTTCATCTGCTGAGATACCAGTAGTTTATATATTCGGTCACTTTATGGTGTCCTATATATTGTAAAGATTTTGTTAATTCTTTTTTATTCTTTTAAAAATGTGTGTCTGCTTTGTTAATTTCTAAAGACTTGTTTTCAAGTTCTGTGGTTGTTTTTTCTTTCTTTCGTTTGCTTGATCTAGCCTATTCTTGCTGCTTCTAAACCCACTGTGTGTAGTTCATGAAAAGAATTTTTCAGTTCTAGAATTTAGTTCTAATAAAAACTAAACTGGTATACTCCTCCTTCATATACTCACTTGCTTTTGTTTCTGGTTTTTAAAATGTTCTTCTTTCTCGCTGAGCTTCTTTATAGTTATTCATATCGTTTTTCTGCCATTTTATGAATATCTTTTTGATTTGGTTCTATTTCTGGAGAATTATTGTGTCCTTTGGAAATGTCATATTAACTAGCTTTCTCATGTGTCCTTTCACTGATACCAGCATAACTGGCCTATCAGTCCCTTCCAGTTTTCTATAGGGAAGGACATATTTCTGAGGATGAATCTAGCATTGCTTGGGTAAGGCACTTTGGCTTTAATTCTCGGTTCATGCAGTAGGATAGTCTCTGTATGATTTCTTGGTTGTAAAGAGCATCTGAGACTTTTTCACTGGCTGTGGGTGCAGTCAGTATTGGAGCCTGTACTGCAATTTCACTGGGGACTCGGACGCCAGCTTGGCCAGACTGCAGGCCCTAGTAGTGGCAGCAGTGGACTGAACAATTATATCTTTGGGCTTCAATGTGACCTGCAATGGCACAAGTGTTAGTGTGTCCAAGCAGGCCAATGCTTGGGCCCCCAGGTGGCCTACACTGATGGAATAGTGACAGCTGTGTGCTGGGCATGTGGGTAGGTTAGTGGGCCTCTGGACAACTGATGTAGCATGGCTGATGGCGCTGGCAGTGGCAGTGGAAGGTCAGCCCCCAAGCAGTGTGTTCCAGGCTGCAGTGGGCTTGTCAGGCCAGTCTCCTGGCCTACGTGTGATACCTTGCATACACGTATCCGCTGTGGTTATAGCAAGCAGGTGAATGAGATCCAGCCTGAGCCCCCTCAAGAGGAGTGTTCAGGTGTCAATAATACTGGACTGAGCTGGGTAACACCCAAGCTCCAGACTTAGCTCTGGCATAGGAAGAGGATTAAACCTTGTCAGGCTGGTTTTTTTTCCTCAGGGCTGATGTTGTGTACATATGCTGGCCATGGAAAAGCAGGGGTTGGGAGGATCCTCAGGCCACTGGCAGAATGCTTAGGTGAATGGTGGCAGGATTTGTGCCACTTCCCTGCCACTAGGCAGGCAATACTGGTTTCAGTGACAGCAGCTTTGGCCTGCCTGTTGTCAGCACATGTGCCACACGTGCCTCAGCTCTGGTAGTGCTAACTACGTCTCGGGGACAGCAGCAATCTTTTCTATTGCCTCTCAGCCCCAGCACTGCTGGGCTCCAGAACAGTAGGCAATCTTGTTAGGTCTCAGTGAATGTAAGGGATCCTGCACAGGCTCTATCCATAAGCCAGTGCCTTCACACTATTTCTCTGCAGCTCCCTATGTTAGTTTCAGGACTCACTGAGTGGGGTTAGTTCTCCAGTGGCTAGGATTACAGGGGTACTGGTGTCAATATGGATCCCTGGGGGTCATTAACCGCTTAAGTTGTTAGATAGTCTCTCAGCTCCCAGCCCATCCTAGCCAAGCAGGCTGCCTCACCTAATTCTTCCCTGCTTCAGGTATTGCCTCTTTTCCATTGCTGTGTCTTGGATGATCAAGTTAGGTGTGGTTACTCACTTTGGTTCTCTTATTGGAGAAAGCAAACGCCCCTAGTCAGCCATCACGAAGGCTTCTTCATTTCTCTTCGAGAGATGTAATAAGTCGTACTGGTTTTTTAAATTTCTATTTCCCATGTTCATCTTTAGTGTACAGAACGATGATTGGCTTTTTTATTTATCTAATACTCTCTAACCTTGCAGAACTCATTTATTAATTCAAAAAGGTTTTGGAAATTCTTTGGCATTTTCTGTGTGTACAAGCTGCAAGAAAGAAGAGTGTGTGTTCCTCCCTTCCTATATGTCGTTCACTTGTTTGTTTTCCTTTATCACAGCAGCTGGAACTCCCAATATTGTGTTAAATAAGAATGACGAGAATGGACACTCTTGCTTTCTTTCGTCTCCAATCTTTGAGAGAAAAAAAACCCCATATTTTTCTTAGTAGTACAATGTTAGCTGTAGTTTCATTAGGAAATGCTCTCTATTAAGAATAAGTTCTCCTCCATTCTTAGTTTCCTAGCAGGTTCTACCATTGAGTGTTGAAATTTTCAGATGCTGTCACTTTTCTGCATCTGTTGATATCAACCATATGACTTTTCTTCTTTTCTTTTTTTCTATCTATGCAATTGCTGAGGAGTGATTTACTTTCGATTATGTGGTCACTTTTAGAATAGGTGTGATGTGGTACTGAGAAAAATGTATGTTTTGTGGATTTGGGGTGGAGAGTTCTGTAAATAGTTGTTAAGTTTACTTGTTCCAGGTCTGAGTTCAAGTCCTGGATATCCTTGTTAATTTTCTATCTCATTGATCTGTCTAATATTGACAATGCAGTGTTTAAAGTCTCCCACTATTGTTGCGTGGGCGTCTAAGTCTCTTCGTTAAGTCATTAAGAAGTTGCCTTATGTATCTGGGTAACTCTGTATTGGGTGAGAATATATGTAGGGTCGTTAGCTGTTTTTGTTGCATTGATGCTTTTACCATTATGTAGTGTCCTTTTTGTCTCTTTTGATCTTTGTTGCTTTAAAGTCTGTTTTATCAGAGATGAGAATTGTAACTCCTGTTTTTTTGTTGTTGTTGTTGCTGCTCTCCATTTGGTTGGTAAATCTTCCTGCATCCCTTTGTTTTGAGTCTTTATGTATCCTTGCATGTGAGATTGGTGTGGATACAGCACACCGATGGGGGGAGGCAGAGGCTACAGCTATTCCAGAGATCATGCCATGGGACTGCAGCCTGGGTGACAGAGGGAGATTCTTTCTTAAGAAGGAACAAAAAAGAAGAAGGAATGAAGTTATACATTAAAAAAAATATCTAGAGACAAATGACAGAAGAGACATACCATACCAAAACACATAGGATTTGCCAAAAGTGCCTCTAAGATGAACGTTTATCATACTAAACGTTTATATTTGAAAAGAGGAAAGAACTTCTCATGATGGCTGACTGGAGATAGTAGACATGAGTTCTCTGCAGAAAAAGAAAAGTTACAGGTGAATAATTATAACCCCTGGACTGGAATATTGAGTGGAGAATGGTAAAGCCTATCTGGGAATCCAAAAGGGAAGAATCTGAAAGTAAGAAAGGAAGAGCTTGGCAGAGATCAAATCCCAAGAAACCTGGAGTCCTTCGGAACAGGTAGGTGGGCTTTTGTGGTTTCCCTTACCCTTGTTGCAGACTGTTGGTTTCTGAAGTGTTGCAGAGTCTGTCTGCCATAGTGAGCCCAATCACTGGAGAGGGAAAAATTTGAGAACCTCTTTGGGGGAAAGCATGGGCTGGCAGCTCACACAGGCTGGCTTGTTATCTCCCCAGACTTCAGCTGAGGTGGCAGGTTCCGTAATGGATGTCTGTTTATTGTGAGCCTCTTTCTTGTCTAGAGGATCTCAGCCATTGTGTCTCTGTATCACCGAAACGCCTGCAAATTTTCCCCAGCACCTACTTGGACTGCAGCCATCATTTAAGGCTGGTAGAACCCAGGAAGCTGCAGGAGGCCCGATTCCTGGAATCCGTCTGTGCTGGATTCCTGGAGGTCTGACCCTTGCAGTGGGATATCGCTAGGAGAAACAATAGTGCAGTGCACCATGGGAGCACTCTTTGGGACAAAGTAAACCAGAACGTGGTGCTTTCTTGCACGTGAGAGCTTCCCGCTTTGCAGACCGAAGATGACTGTATTCTTTCCGGTATAGATGGAAGCACTGTCCTGGGCTCTGTAGGGGAGGAGTGTGGATCTGCCACAGTAGTCAGCTGGAACCAGTACTTGGACATGGATTTGGAGAGAGAGACTTCTCCTCCCACCCACTCCTGCATTCACAGCCATGGCTGCTCCTGCAGAGAATGGACAGTTATTCCAAGACTATTTGAGGCAGCTCTCCCATCTCCCTTCACGGGCAGTGTGCTCCCCAGACCTGGGCTTGCTTGAACAGCAAAATCCCACCCCCACCATCTCTACACAGAGTGTCAGTGTTATTGCAGTTGAAGTCAGGTGAGCCACAACCTGTGTGTTTGGGGCCGTGGGAAAAATTTCTGAGTTATGGATCCCAAACAAATGTGTGATAGGAGGCAGCTTGCCTTTTGGCCTGCCCAACATGCATGTGGAGCTGATGCATCCCTCTCCCTTCCCTGGCAAGACCATAGTACATTTCACCATAAGCTCCCCATGCCACCCTCAGAGATGGTGCTTGTGCTCTCTGCAAACCAAGCCTCCATCCAGCTTTGTCTCCCTCTCCAGGGCTGGGCAGGGAAGTCATGGCACTGAGCAGTCCATCTTTTTAGACAACAAAGAGCTCCTCCTGGGAAACTAAGTTCTATCACATGCTCATCTGCTTCTGCGGCATTCAGCTAGCTCTTAGCTATAAGCACTGCCTACTTGTCTGGAGGCTAAAATGAGAAACCCAGTACAAATCCTGTTGACAGAGGGCAGGCTGATGGAGAATGAGATAAACTTCCTGAGACGTCTGCAATCTCAGTCTCACAGAAGGTAGTGAGCCTGCTCGAATACACAGTAAATTGCTAACAGAACCAGCATTTGAGAAGGCTACTGGACAAAGCCTATTTATAACCAAGGAACTCATACAGAACCTTGGCCCCTACAGCATCCAGGATTGAAGCCAAATGACCACAGACAACAAACATTACAGTCACACAATGAACATTACAGTCACCCCACTCAAGGGGTGGAAAATCCTCAACCAAAGGAAGGTAAATTAAAAAGCCGAACACGACAGCTGCTGCATAACAGAAGGGATGAGTGTAACGATTCCGGCATTATACGAGAGCATGGTGTTATGACACCCCCAAGGAGCATACTGCCTCTGTAGCAATAAATGGTGATGAAATGAAAATTCTGAAAGGCCACAAGGAGAACTCAGATTGTAGGTTGTAAGGAAGTGATATCAGCAAGGATCCAAAAAGAATGTTAAACAACAAAAATGAAAATCGGAAAAATAATTTAGAATTTGAATAAAAAATGTGCGACCCCTTGCAGACCCCTGCCCAGTACCCGATCCCAAGTAACAGCTCGAGCGAGAGTTGGAAGCCGAGTTCAGGTTTATTGGGACCAGCGGGCAGGCCAGGAAAGGAAGGAGATCGGGACTGGCTGCAACTGCGCAGCTGAAGTAGAAAGGCTTTTATAGGAAAAAGGAACAAAGGGCTGACACAGAGCTGATGAGGTCATCGTGGAGGCTTGAGATAGACTGATTGTCTCCAGGCAGATTGATTGACTGAATGTAATTACTGGGCAGAGTAGGGTGGGCCATGCGGGTCCTTTCTGTAGAGGTCAGGCAAAGTTCAGACAGGCGGGAGGCCTAAGGGTTGAGTGCGTTGGTAGAATGCAGGAAGTCTACGGGTAGGGTCCGGGCAGGGTGACTCACTGGGGTTGTTTTTGGGAAGGAAGTCTGGGGGTAGGGTGCGGGTAGTGAGTTTCTACCTAACATTCCCGACTCTTTAAAAAAGGACAAAGGGGCGGCGGAGTCGTTCTGACTACTTCCTGCTGGACAGGGGCGAAGTGGGGGTTCCTTTAAGGAGTCTGGGAAGTTGGTAGGGGGCGATAAGTGTAGTTGGGATGGCTGAGAACTGGTTGTAGCATCATTTGGTTGATTGTGACTCGAGTGAGTTCTTGAAAACGGCGTTGTAGAAACTGAAAGAAACAAGGAGCGATAAGTAAGAAAAGACATATGATTATCAGAGGCGCTACTAAAGGGGATAGGAGAGAGTACATGGACGATGACCACCATGTGGTGGCTTCAGTGGTAAACTGATGACTTTGTAGTTCTGTCTTGATTTTCTGGAGCTTTTCGATGCGGGTTTCTACTGTTCCGGATTCATTGATATAGTAGCAACATTCTTCCTGTAGGAAGATGCAGGTTCCTCCTTGTCCAGCTGTCAGCAGGTCTAGAGCCCGTCGGTTTTGTAGGGCTACCTGGGCTACTGAAGTGACCTGTCATTGGAGAGATGCTAGGGAGGCAGCAGAGTCATCAATTGCCGCTTGTAGCTGCAAGGAAAGGCGAGTTATAGCTTGATTATTATTAACTAAAGCACCTGTTCCTAGGCCTATAGCGGCAGAGGATCCTGCGAGGGAGAGCCCGATTACTATGGGAAGAAAAACAGCTCGTCGTTGACGATGGGGGCTGGAGTAGGTATGAGTGGTAGTGTGTTTCATAAGAAATTCAGCTGGTGAATAGACAGTGAGGCGTGGGACTAAGGTGACAGGGAGGCAGCGGGAATATTCTTTGAGGTCGGATACGGTTAGGAGTTTGGAGAGGGTGCCATTGCACCAAAAGTAGAAACCGTGGGGAGCTGTTAGATTAGTCGTAAGTTGTTGGGTTTTGTTACAAGTAGGGTCTAGGTTCTGTAAAGAATAGCACATTGGAAAGGAGGAAGTGTTGAAATAGAAGAGTGGGACGTCTGGAATGGGAGGAGGGCATTGGCTTGTTTCAGTGGTTTGGTTTGCAGAAAACATGGTTGGGACTGCGACTAAAGGAGTCTGCCCAAGAGTAGCACACAAGAGACAGGAGATTAAGTCGGTGAGTCCAGTCTGATTAGCAAGCTTTAGGCCTTCTCTCATAAGGGTTAGCCATGAAAAGGGGGCTAACTTAGTTTTTAGTGTGGTTTCTTGTATTTGGATTGTGTTGTGAATTTCTGGTGAGGTAAGGACGTATGCCCGCCAGATGTACAGGTGTGAGGACGGGTAGCTGTCGGTGCTTGTCTCATAGACTGAGACTTTTTGGGGCGACAGCCACCTTTGGTCTCTTGGATCTGGAATAGTTAGAGTGAATTGGGTTTCTGTAGTAGGGTTACCTTCTGAGTCGAATTTGGTAGTCCTTTCAATGAGAGAAGGGAAATGATTCTTCTGCTCGCCTTCGTTGAAAGTAGAGTCATACTTACAGGACCTCCAGACACATCCCATACAAGAGTGCCATGTGGAGACTTTACATTGACCTGGTTGTTTGTAGTTAAAACACAGCAATGGGTGAGTACTGTGGACGTTATTGAAGGCGGAGAAATTGAGTTGGATGGGGAACGTGCACCCGGTGGCGGGGCAGTCAGTAGTGGTCAGCAGGCGGTTATGGGAATAAGGAGGGGTTTCACAAATTCCAGTGTTTTTGGTGTAGTTTTCAGTAAGAAAAAATCTCCAGACATACTGTGGGTTAGCTAGGGATAAGTTAGGTCTTAAAAAGCTTAAGTGATAGAGGACCAGTAGGAACACACTCCCAGCGGGGACTGGCAGAGCCATTAGGATACTTCTTGACTCTGGAGAGATGAACCCAAGAGGGAATCTGAGCAACTTTGATGGCTGTGGGGGTGGCTAAAATGACGGTGTAGGGCCCCTCCCAGCGGGGTGAGAGGGGTTTTGGGGTGAGGGTCTTAATAAGGACAGAATCACCAGGGGCGACTGTCTTTTGGTTTGGTGGAATTACTGAAGTCTGGGGTATGGAGGCATTGGCATGTTCTCTAAGTAAGTGTCTAAGAAGGGTAAAGTAGGGAAGATAAGTGCTTAGAGGGGAATTTTCTGGAGGGGGTGGGGTGGAAAGCAGGAAAGGTCGCCCGTATAAGAGCTCGAATGGGCTGAATTGTGAGGACCCCCGAGGGCAGGCTCGCAATCGGGTGAGGGCTAACGGTAGTAAGGAGACCCACGATTGTTTAAGTTCGAGAGAGAGTTTGGTAAGCTGTTCTTTGATGAGTCCGTTTGCCCGTTCTACTTTACCCGACGACTGGGGGTGGTAGGCCGCATGTAGTCTCCACTGAATTCCTAGGGAAGTACAGACAGCATTAGTAACTTTGGAGACAAAGGCCGGGCCGTTGTCTGACTGTATAGTGGCTGGCAGCCCGAACCGAGGGATGATGTCTCGGATGAGATGGGCGGCAACGGTGTCGGCAGACTCGGAGGTGGTAGGAAAAGCCTCAATCCAGCCTGAAAAAGTATCAACAATGGTTAACAAGAACCGGAACCGTTTATGTTTTGGCATGTGAGTAAAATCAACTTGCCAATCTTGTCCTGGCAAAGATCCGCGCAGCTGGTGGAGCCGTTGGCGGAGGTGACGGGCTCCTTGGGGGTTGGATTTTGCACAAGTGAGGCATTGAGCGTGGACCTGGTGAATAAGGGAAGAAAGTCCTTCTGGGTGTAATATGGGTAGGAGGAAGTGGAGCAGGGCTTTTGGCCCGATATGTAGGGAATTGTGGATGTCTTTTATGATGGCAGTCTTTTGTGCTTGAGGTAGTATCAGAAGGTTGTGATTGAAGGCCCATCCGTCCCTGAAGGTTACTCCAGGGTTTTGCTGTAAAAGTTTGAGCTCAGAGTCGGAGTACTGGGGTTTGTAGCAGTGTGACAGGAAGTAGATTTCCTTTGGGGGTGGGCAGGTTCGCGCCGTCTCCCTGGCTGTCCTGTCTGCAAAAGCATTACCTAGGGCCACCAAGGATTTAGAGGTTTGGTGTCCTCGACAGTGAATGATGGCAACTTGTTTTGGAAGCTGGATGGCTGAAATAAGATCAGCTATAAGTTTTCCATTAATTACCGGGGTACCCTTGGTGGTTAAGAATCCTCTCTCTTTCCAGATCATACAATGGGAGTGTGCAATAAGGAATGCGTATTTTGAATCAGTGTATATATTGACAGTTTTGTCTCTGGCCCACCTGAGAGCCCGGGTGAGAGCGATTAATTCAGCCTGTTGTGAGGTGGTCCCCAAAGGGAGGGAATGTGTCTCAATGACGTCTGAAGGAGTTACTATTGCATATCCAGCAATACGGGGTTTCCCTGGGCGTAGGAAGGAACTCCCATCTACAAAAAGTGTTGCTTCAGCCTGGATGGGGGTGGAGTGTAGGTCAGGCCGCGGAGATTGAGTTTCAATGATAACCTCGAGGCATCGGTGGTTCTGTGTTGGAATGGTTGGCGAAGGGAAAAGGGTAGCTGGGTTAAGAGCGGAACAGTGGGAGAGAGAAATGTCTGGATTCTCCAGGAACAGAAGGTGCAGGAGCTGTATTTTAGATGGCCCAAGGTGAGGTAAAGCCTGACTAGACACGAGTTCCTGCAATCTGTGGGGGGAGAATACTGTGAGTGGTTGCTGGAGGTTAATCTTAAGGGCTTCCGTTGTAAGTGTGGCGGCTGCTGCTAGGGCTCGGAGGCAAGGAGGCCAACCCTTTTCCGTGGGACTGAGTTGTTTGGAAAGATAGGCTAGTGGAAGGAGGGTGTTGCTAACTGGTTGAGTTAGGACTCCAACTGCGATGTGGGCCTTCTCATCAGTATACAAGTGAAAAGGAAGATTAGGATTGGGTAGGGCAAGAGAGGCGGAAGCACATAGCGTTTGTAGGAGTGTGTGGAAGGCTCGAGTTACTGTTCCCTGTGAAGTAAGTGGGCCTTCAGGAGTATCTGCAGCGGCTTGGTAGAGTGGTTTGGCCAGAAGGGCAAAGTTGGGTACCCAGTGCCGAAAAAATCCCACTACTCCCAAAAAGGAGAGTATTTCAGTGGCAGACTGAGGAGGTTGGAGGGCTTTTAGAGCCTGCAGTCGGTCGGGGATAATGGATTTTTTCCCGGGGGAAAGCTGCAGGCCTAAGTAAATGACTGATGAGGTAACGAGTTGGGCTTTTTTCCTTGAAACTCTATATCCTTTGTCTCCTAAAAAGTTGAGCAGTACTGTAGTGGCTCGGCTGCACTCTTCCTGGCTGGGGGAACAGACGAGTAGGTCATCAACATACTGAAGAACAACAGATGGGGCTAAGTGGCAGCTTAGAAGGTCTGTTGCCAGAGCCTGACCAAACAGGTGAGGGCTGTCCCTGAAGCCTTGGGGTAGGACTGTCCAGGTGAGCTGACAGGAGTTGTCAGTAAGGGGGTCTTCCCAGGTGAAGGCGAAGATAAAATAGGAATCTGGGTGTAAGGGAATGGTGAAAAAGGCATCTTTGAGGTCAAGGACTGAGAAGAAAGTAGTGTTGGAGGGGATTCTGGAGAGTAGGGTGTATGGGTTTGGAACTACTGGATGTATGGGGACTACAGCAGCATTGACTAATCGGAGATCTTGGACTAGGCGGTATTCTCCTGAGGGTTTTCGGACTGGAAGGATGGGAGTGTTACACGGGGAATTGGTAGGTACTAGGAGACCACAACATTTTAGTTTTTCAATGATAGGGCGGAGCCCTAGGCGGTGTTTCTTTGAGATAGGAAACTGGGGTCGACAAAGAAATCGGGGGGATTGGTCCTGGAGCTGAATCTTAACTGGCTGATGGTGTGTAGCCACTACAGGTATATCTGTTTCCCATACCTTAGAATGTACTTTTGGGAGGTGAATGTCTGGGGAGACACAGTCTGAGTCAGAGCTAAGGTGGTGGGCAACCAATAGGAGGTGTGGAGGAGAGGAAGGGAAAGTGATGTGGGCTTTAAGTTTGGTAAGAATGTCTCGTCCTAGTAGAGGTACAGGACAAGAAGGGATAATAAGGAAAGAGTGGCTGAATGGGACAGAGTTATATATACAGGTGAGCGGTGGGGTTTGTCGTGGCGCGTGGGCGACCCCGTCGACTCCCACAACAGAGACCTGGGAAGGTATAGTTTGTCCTGGGAAGGAGGAAAGCACAGAGTAGGTAGCCCCCGTATCAAGCAAAAAGGAAATGCTTTGTCCCGCTACCTGAAGCAATACCCTAGGCTCGGCAAGGGTCACTGGGGTCGACGAGCCTGGGCCTCCCTAATCGTCCAGCAGTCCTAAGAGCTCAGGGTATAAATCCTTCTGGCTCGAAGGAACGGGGTATAGGTGGTCAGAAGAGCCGGGCTCTTGAGTGGAGACGTCAAGAGCTTGACTTTCTGAGGAGGGACCCCTTGGTTCAGTTCCTCGGCTCGTGTTGACCGGGGCCCTGGATCCCTGGGGACACTCCGACTTCCAGTGACCACTGAGCTGACAAATAGGACAGGGTCTGGCGGGTGGTCGTGGCTGTGGACAACGGGCGGCCCAGTGTCCTTCCTTGCCGCACTTATAACACGCCCCTGGAGGAGGCTTGGGGCCACTTTTCGATCCCTTGGCTCCAGCCGGCCGTAGGGCTGCTACTAAGGCCTGGGTCTGAGCTGCTGCTAAGGCCTGGGCTTGCATTGCAACTTTTTGCTTCAAACGAGTTTGGCGGGCAACCTCAGCTGCATCTTCCCTGGCATTAAAGACTTTAAAGGCCATTTTCACCAAGTCTTGAATGGGAGTCTCTGGGCCGTCCTCGGCCTTTTTAAGTTTTTTCCGAATGTCAGGTGCAGATTGGGAAATGAAGTGGGAAGCTAAGATGGTAGCCCCGTTTTGGGAGGCTGGGTCTAGTCGGGTATAGCGGACAAGGGCTTCTTGAAGGCGGTTAAGAAAAAGAGCGGGGTTCTCATCTGGCTTTTGTGTGATCTCTCGTAACTTATCATAGTTAACTACTTTGTTGGATACAGTCTCTAACCCACGTAATAAGTATTGAAGCATGCGGTCTCGGGCTGGGATATCAGAGCCGGCACCATCCTGATACACCCATTGGGGATCTGTGGTGGGGATGACTGCCGTTCCTACTGGAACTTGGTTTGGATTTATGGCATGATCCCTATCTGCTTGATGTCTGGCTGCCGCTAGGACGCGCTCGTACTCCTCGGCAGAAAGGGTAGATGTACAGATGATGCGAATGTCTTGCCAAGTGAGACTATAGGCTTGGGTGAGATACTGAAATTCCTTAATGTAAGTGGAAGGATCAGCTGAAAAGGACCCTAGGCGGCGTTCTATTTGAGCAAGGTCTTGGAGAGAAAAAGGGACATGAACTCTAACAAGGCCTTCCGCTCCGGCCACTTCCCGTAGTGGCGCCACTACTGGGGGGAGGGTCGGTGTTTTGGCACGAGTGTGAGCCGCTATGGGAGAGGAGGAGGGAAGAATGTTTGGGGGAGCAGAAGGTGTAGATGGTGAAGGGGAGGTAGGCTCAGTAGGGGAAGGCATAGAAGGGAGGGGGTTAGGTGGGTTAAGAACTTCTGGAGCGGAGACGAAAGGGGAAGACAGATAGTCAGGCATTTCTTCTTGTAGAGTATAGGGAGGGGGTTTGGTTGAGGAGGTAGGAGTCTGCGGTGGAGGGGTTCGGGCTAAAAGAACTTGGTGAGTGGAGCAAGAGGAGCAGAGATCAGGGTGGGAACGCAAGTCCCAAAAAGCCTGAACATAAGGCACTTCCTTATCTTTGCCAGTTCGGCGGCAGAAGCTATCTAAGTCACGGAGCACGTTAAAATCGAAAGTGCCGGTGGGAGGCCAATGCGACTTATTGTCGAGCTGATATTGGGGCCAGGCTACTTGGGAGAGAAAAACAAGCTTTTTCCGTTTAAGAGTTTGAGAGTAGCCTAGGCGATCAAAATTGAGTAACAGACAGCCTAACGGAGTGTTTTTTGGAATTTTGGACTCCGTATTTCCCATGGCGTGTGCAGCGAAGGATTCCCATCCTACTAGCCAGGGGTAGTCTCGGAACAGGATCCGAGCTCGGAACAGTATCCGAGTGGGCTGAGGTAGTGTGGGAGGAGGCGTCCCTGCCGCCCACTAGCTACTCCAGAGGAGAGCGGATAGGAAGGACCAGAAAAGGCGTCCCTCGTCTGATCGTTCCTATTTAGTAATTCGGATTGGGTGGTCAGAGAAGGCGTCCCTTGTCTGCCGACCCAAGGCTCCTGGAGCCTGGCGGGGAGGTCTAACGGGCCGGCCGGATGCCGAAAGACCTCTGGTGCGGGGGCTGAGGAGAGAGAGTTCCCTGTCACACACGCCACGGAAGGGAAAAGGCGGGAAAAGGCAAGAAAAGGGCTTACCTTATCCGGAGTGCTGAGGTCGAATCGAAGGGGGTCTGGCGAGGTCGCTGGAGGGAGGGGGTCGCCAGGGAGGCTGACGACCCTCGCTCCCGGGTTTCGGCACCAAATGTGCGACCCCTTGCAGACCCCTGCCCAGTACCCGATCCCAAGTAACAGCTCGAGCGAGAGTTGGAAGCCGAGTTCAGGTTTATTGGGACCAGCGGGCAGGCCAGGAAAGGAAGGAGATCGGGACTGGCTGCAACTGCGCAGCTGAAGTAGAAAGGCTTTTATAGGAAAAAGGAACAAAGGGCTGACACAGAGCTGATGAGGTCATCGTGGAGGCTTGAGATAGACTGATTGTCTCCAGGCAGATTGATTGACTGAATGTAATTACTGGGCAGAGTAGGGTGGGCCATGCGGGTCCTTTCTGTAGAGGTCAGGCAAAGTTCAGACAGGCGGGAGGCCTAAGGGTTGAGTGCGTTGGTAGAATGCAGGAAGTCTACGGGTAGGGTCCGGGCAGGGTGACTCACTGGGGTTGTTTTTGGGAAGGAAGTCTGGGGGTAGGGTGCGGGTAGTGAGTTTCTACCTAACAAAAAATGCACTAAAGAGATTGGTATTTTAAAAGCAAATAAACAGAACTTCCAACCATAAAAAATTTACTGAAGGAGTTACAAAACCAGTGAAAAGCCTTAACATTAGACTAAACCAAGTAAAAGCAATAGTTTTGGAGCTTGAACACAGGCTTTCAAATTAACATAATAACACAGAGCTGAAGAAAAAGAATTCAGAAATGAACAAAATGTTCAAGAAATGTGGAATTATGTAGTGCTCAAACACACTAGCCTTAGATATGCCTGGGGCAGAGGAAACAGAAAAAAAATGCAGATAGGGAAAAAGTGAAGAAAACTTACCTGGTTGTGCTATAGCTGTAGACATCCAGATACAAGAAGCTCAAACAGCTGTTGGGAGATAAATTACAAAATAAACTTCACAAAGGGGTATAGTCATCAGACTATCTATAAATCAGTGTGAATGAAACCAAATGCAAAGCAGCAAGAAGAAAGGACCTAATTATCTGCAAAGGGAATGCTGCTACACTAACAGTGGATATCTCAGAAGAAATCTTAAAAGTCGGAAGAAATTTGAGTTGTACTCTCAGTTTTTCTAAAGAAAAGAAGTAAAATCTAAGAATTTTTTATTTTGCTAAACTAAGCTTTATAAATAAAGAAGGAATAAAAGTCTTTCTCATGCAAACAAATGGTAGGGGAATTTGTCACCACTGCAGTTGTGGTATAAAAACAGCTCCAAGATGTTCTGAACTAGGAAATGAAAGGTCAACACCCAACATCATAAAAACCACGTGGAAGTGTAAAAATCAGAGTGCTTGTAAAGCAAATACACAATAGAGACTATAAACTACATGAAAATTAACATCATGACAGGAAGAAGACCTCACATATCAATATTAATTTGAACTTAATTGGAACAAAATTCTCCACTTAAAAAATGGAGATCAGCATATTGGAGTTAAAAAAAATCAATCATATCCTGCTTATAGGAAATGCAAATGACTTATAATGATGAATAGACTCAAGGTAAACAGATGGAAAAATTCAAATAAACGTATAGCAAAAGCTAGCAGGAAAAGCTATGTTGATATCAGATTAAACAGACTTTAAATCAAAAACAGAAAAAAAAAACCAACAAAAGAAAAACACTGGGGCAAATAAGGTCATTATATAACAATAAAGGAATCAGTTCATAAAGAAGCCATAACAAAGCTGAATATCCCATGCATCCAATCTTGGACTACCCAGATTCATGAAACAAATACTTTTAGGCCTAAGAAAACATACAGACAGCAATACAATACTAGTTAGAAACTTACTGAAATAAGTATGATTAGAAATGAAGAGGAGACATTACAAAACTGAAAGCAAGGAAACAGAAGATCATTAGAGATTACTGTGAGCATCTCTTTATGCAAAACTAGAATACCTAGAAGAAAAGGATGAATTTCTGGAAACATACAATTGCCTACAATTGAAACAGGAGGAAGGAAGGAATCCTCACAGACTAAAAATGGGTAGTGAGCTATCAGTAATAAAAATATCTCCCAATAAAAATATTCCAGACCGTACTGATTTACAGCTAAATTCCACCAGACATAGAACTGGTACCAGTCCTATCAAAAATGTTACAAAGAATCAAGGAGGATATCCTACTTACATCCTTCCACAAAGCCAGCATAAGCCTGGTACCAAAGGTAGGCAAGGACAAAACAAAACAAAAAAAGAAACTAAAAGCCGATATCGCTGGTAAGTAATAGATGCAAAAAAACTCAACAGAATACTGTTAGACTGAATCCAACAGGCCATCAAGAGATGATACACCATGGTCCAGTGGTTTTTCCTCCTCTTCCTCCTCCTCCTCCACCTCCTCCTCCTCCTCCTCTTCCACCACCACCTCCTCCTCTCCTCCTCCTCCTCCTCCATCACCACCTCCTCCTCTTCCTCCTCCTCCTCCTCCACCACCACCTCCTCCTCTTCTTCCTCCTCCTCCTCCTCCATCACCACCTCCTCCTCTTCTTCCTCCTCCTCCACTTCCACCACCTGCTCCTCCTCCTCTGCCACCACCTCCTCCTCTTCCTCCTCCTCCTCCACCTCCTCCTCCTCCTCCACCTCCTCCTTCTCCTCCACCTCCTCCTTCTCTTCCTCTTTTTAAGATGGGAAACTGAGCACTCTTTCACTCAGGCTGGAGTGCAGTGGTGTGATCTCTGTTCACTGCAACCTCTGCCTCCTGGGATCAAGCGATTCTTCTGCCTCAGTCTCTCGAGTAGCTGGGACTACAGGTACCCACCACCATGCCTGGCTAATTTTTGTATTTTTAGTAGAAATGGGCTTTTACCATATTGTTCAGGCTCATCTCAAGCTCCTGATTTCAGGTGATCTGCCCGCCTCGGCCTCCCGATATGCTGGGATTACAGGCGTAAGCCACCATGCCCGGACAGTTTTTAGTCTAAAAACGCAGGTATGCTTCAACATACACAAATCGATAAGTGTGATTCACTACATAAGCAAAATTAAAAGCAAAAATTCTGTGGTCACCTCAATAGATGAAGAAAAAGTGCTTGATAAAATTCAGCATGACTGCATGATAAAAACCCTTAACAAAATATGCATAGTCAGATTTTGAAGATGACACAAAAAATGGAGAAATAATTCCTGCTTTGAATTGAAAATAAAAATCAATATTTAAATGATCATCCTGCCCAAAGCATTATACAGATTGAGTGCAATTTCCATCAGGGTTTCTTTGTTAACTACCTGCCTCTTTGATTTGCCTAGTGATGTCAGTGGGATACTGAAGTTCCCCTTAATTACTCCATTCCAAGCCCCCCACTATTTCTCCATTGTTATCAGTGTGTTTTCTTAGAACTGCAAAACTAGAATACCTAGAAAAAAAAGGATGAATTTCTGGAAACAAGCAATTTCCTATGATTGAAACAGGAAGAAGAAATCCTGACAGACTAATAATGGGTAGGGAACTATCAGTAATAAAACTGTCTTCCAATAAAAATACTCAGGACCATACTGAGTACTTGTCTTTGTTGTCTTTAATAGTATTTGTCTTATGAATTTGGATGCTTTAGTGTTGGGTACATATATATTTAAGATGATTGAATCTTGCATTGAATCCCTTAATGTTATACAAAGCCCTTGGTTTTTGTTGTTATTGTTGTTGTTTCTACTGTTGTTGGTTTAACAAATCTGTTTTATCGGATACTCTTTTCTGTTTTTACTTTCCATATGAAGAATTTATATTTTCCTGTTCCTTTACTATGACTCTGTAGCTGCCTTTAGCCATCAGTGTAGGTCTTTTGTAGACAGGAGATGGTTGGGTCTTACTTTCCCCATCCAATTTGACATTTTATCTTTTAAATGGAGCACTTAGGCTATTTACATTCAAGATTACTATAGGTATGCAAGGTTTTGTTCTTGTCACAGTGTTAGCTAGTTGTCTTGGAGTGTCAACCATGTGTGGCTGCTTTAAAGGATCTCTGAGATTTGTACTTATGTATCTTTTTATGATAGTATCATTCTTTCATTTCCAGGTTTAGAACTTCTTTGATCATTTCTTATTGACCTTTTCTACTGGAGATAAACTCCTAAGCATTTGTTTGTCTGGGAAAGACTTTATTTTTCTTTCATTTATGAAACTTAGTTTGGCAGAATATAAAACTCTTGATGGGGTATTGTCTTTTTTATTAAGGAAGATTAAAATAGGCCCTTTTGCTTCTGGCTTTTAGGGTTTCTGTTCAGTAGCCTGTTGTTAGTCTGATGAGATATCCTTTATGGAAGATTGAGGCTTCTCTCTTGCCGCCCTTAGGAATTTTTCCTTCCTATTTATGTTGAATAGTCTCATGACTAAATGACTTGGTGAGGTTCTTCTTGGAATTTATCTTCCAGAAATTATCTGGGCTTCTTGTAGTCAGATGTCTAAATCTCTCCCTAAGCCAGAGATGCCAGAGATTTTGTGAGTTATTATCTTAATTAGGTTTTCCATGTATTTTGCTTTTTATTCTTCTCCCTGTATAATATCTAAAAGTCCTATGTCTTAATGCTTTACATAATCCCATTTTCTAAAGGTTTCGCTCATTTTTAAAAATTATTTTTTGTTAACTTTGATCTGACTAGGTTAATTTGAAAGACCTGTCTTCCAGCTCTGAAATTTGTTTTCCCACGTCATCTGGCCTATTGTTGTTTATCAACTCTATTTAGTAATTTCTTTGATTAATATCCTGAGTTGTCTTCATGATTTCTTTGTGTCACTTTTTAGATTTCTGTTGCATCTCTTTGAGCTTTATTTATTTATGTTTTTATTTATTGAGACAGGGTCTCACTCTGTTGCCCATGCTGGAGTGCAGTGGCATAATCTCGGCACGCTGCAACCCCTACCCTCTGGGTTCAAGCAATTTTCCTGCCTCAGCCGCCTGAGTAGCTGAGATTACAGGTGTGCATCACCATGGCTGGCCTCTCATTGAGCTTTAAGATGAGTATTTTGAATTATCTGGTATTTCAAAGGTTTCATTTTGGTTAAAATTAACCGCTGGAGAGTTAGTGTGATTCTTTGGGAGTGCTTTAACAATCTTCTAAATACACTTTTGGAGTTTTTCTCTGCTTGTCATCAGGATAATTTCTTTCTTTTTATTTATTGTTTCTAGTCTTGTTTGCTCACCTGTGTCCCACACCCATCCCACCCGGATCGCACATACACCCCTTGGGGAGGCGTCTATGATGTACAATGTTGTCTTTGACTTTGGTACGGTGTGCTTTCAGTGGCAAAGGGTCTACACAAGTAGTTGCAAGAGTACGACTCACTGTTCAAGTTAGGTGGCACGGATAATAGCTGTTGCTAATGCGGATGTGTATATACTCGATGCCTGTTTATTCAGAGAAACTCTACTGCCTAAGGCAATCGGCTGATCTGTGAAATGCACTGTGGTCTGAGCTCCCTGCTTAGCCCCACATGTCAGGATGGCTGGGACAACATGGGCAGGGCTGAACCGGGAAGGGCCACCTAAAAGTCCCCTAATAACAGGCAAAAGTGTAGGTTCTGAGGGAATAGGGGTCTACTGTACAGCTGCCAAGTGCCCAGAGGTGTGTCTAGGCATGGAGTTGTTAAACCTCTGCTGCCCCAAGTTCTGCCAACAGGAAGTGGGAGCAGCCTAAATTTTGTAATCTAGGAGTGGGTGCTCCAAGTGCCTGAGGATATATGAGGGTAACAAATGAAGAGAGTTTTTCTGCACTGAGATCTTTGCAGCAGAGGGAAGGTTTGGCCCACGCTTCTGAGCCAGGCAAGCAGAAGTAGGGTCTGCCTCCCTTCTTCCCACACCACTTCAAGTGGTGAGGCATGCTTCACCAACAAGCCAGGGAAGAAGGGTGGGCCATCCAGCAACATGAACAGACAGGTTTTGGGTCACAAAGCCGAGGTTTCTCCGGGGCTGCAAGTCGCTGCCCCTGACAAACCTTGGCTTTAGGCACTCTTTGCCTGCTTCAGTTCTGCAATGATGTCTTCCTCTCAGTTCCGGATCTGGAAAAAGGCCTATAGTTTTTCCTGGTGTCTTTCTCCCTCACTGTCTCTCAGCCTCTCCACAAGTTGCTCTCTGGCTTGGGAGAAACAAGGTGGTGTTGTCCCTTGGTCTGAGTTCCACAGATCCACAATGGAACAGTGAGTCACAGAGTGGACTCTCTGCCTTTCTCACACACTGGGGCTTCACTCACTTTATTTCAGCTGAATTCTCTCATTGGGTTTGCTTACACACCTTCTCCTACGCAGGATCTCTGGTGTCCTTCAGTGTACCCTATGCTGGTGAATTCTCATTTTCTATATCATATTAAAGCTTGTGGAATTTGTCTTTCTTTACACATGATTTTTGTTATTTCCAAATGGCTGAGGCACATTAGAAGCCTCTAATCTGCCATTATGGAAAAAATCTATTTTTCAAATTTTAAGAGTTTTAGAAGTGTCAACGTTAATATTTCTTTAAATATTTGGTTACATTCATTAGTGAAGCCACCTAGGCCTGAGCTTTTCTTATTGGGAGTTTTTGATTTTTGATTCGTTATTGAATTCACTGAAGGACACCACAGGTCCTGCAGAGGAGAAAGTTGGTAAGCAAACCCAATGACAATAACCTTCTTTCTGTTACTCTGTTTTTCTAGGCACGGTGGCTCACACCTGTAATCCCAGCACAGTGGTAGGCTTAGGCAGGAGGATGACCTGAGCTCAGGAGTTCCACAGCGGCTTGAACATGTCAAACCTCGTCTTTATAAAAATTAGCCTGGCGTGTGCCTAAGCTTATGACTTCATCCTTCAATCTTGATACTTTATATGTTTATATAAATGTATCAATTTCTTTTGTTATCTAGTCTATTGGCAAATAATTGCTCATTGTAGTCCCCTTTGATCCCTTTTGTATCTCAGCCATTCATTGTGATGTCTTCTCTTTTATTTCTTGTTATTTGAGTGTATTGTTTCTTGGTGTAGCTCAGAATTATTTCTCCTTTTCAAAAGGTTAACTTTGTTTTGTTGATTCCTTCTATTCTTCTATTCTCTAATTGATTTCTGTGACAATCTCTGTTATTTTGATTTATAATTGCTTCACTTGGCTATGTTTGAACTTTGTTTCCTTTCCAGTTACTCTGTATGTTGTATTTTCATTTTCATCTGAGTTTCATTTTCTTTGTTTTTCCCTTGTGACAGGGTCCTGCTCTGCCTCCCAGGCTGGACTGCGGTGGTGTGATCTCTGTTCACTGCAACCTTTGCTTCCCGGGTTCAAGTGTTTTTCCTGCCTCAGCCTTCCAAGTAGCTGGAAATTTCAGGAGTGCTACCACATCTGGCTAATTTTGGTATTTTTAGTAGAGATGGAATTTCACCATGTTGGCCAGGCTAGTCTTGAACTCCTGACCTCAAGTGATCCACCCACCTTGGCCTTTCAAAGTGCTAGGATTACAGGCACCGGGCCTTGCCTGTTTTGAGGTATTTTTAAATTGCCATTTTAATTTATTCTTGTTCTAGTCATTTCTTTTTAAAAAGAGTGTATTATCTTAAATATATTTGTGAATTTTCTACGTGTCCTTTGTTATTGATCTTTTATTTCTCTTATGCTCAGAAAATCTATCTGATTATATTCTCAATCTTCCCACAGTTTAAGACTTTTTTGTCAAGTCTTTCTAAAAATTATTCTGTGTAAATGTCAAACCCATTCTTGAGGGATACTAAAGTCTACTATTACTGGTGTTTTGTCCAATTTTCCTTCTGCTCTCTCATCACTTGCTTTATGTTTAGATGCTGTACACACATACACACACCCTGACACACACATATACATACATACATATATATATATACACACACATATACATACACACATACATACATATATAAAGAAATATGTATGTAGATGCATCTATATATCTGTATGTATATATATAGGGATACAGACATATGTCTATATATGTAGATCTATGTATGTAGATGCTAGATATAGATGCTTCTTCATATATAAAGGTTTCTTTCTTAAAAAACATCATGAACTATAACCCAAATAAAACTGTAAAGACTGTAGCCTATTCTTGTGCCAGTCAGTGAGTTTTGGCTCATAAAAGGCAGCCACTGTACAAACTGTGTTCCAATGGGGAAAACGCTGAGCTGTGACCATTCCAGCTGTTTCCGTACCTCACTTCTGTTTTCTGTAAGTCACTTTCTTTTTCTGTCCATAAATCTTCTTCCACCAAGTAGCTTCACTGGAGCATCAGAGGCTACACTAGCTAAAGAGACTATCCAACTTATGAATGAATTATTCTTTGCTCAGTTAATTCTTTTTCTTTTAACACATAGGTAGGGACTTGTATTGCTATTTTGTTTTCTATTTTATAGTCCTTTTGACCCTCTCCTCTGGGTATCTTTGTACTTGCTGATTTTTGGTGTGCATGTTTAGTGACATGACGTTAATTCTTTTCCCCTTGTTCTTTCTGCATTTACTATCGGTATTTTCTTCACAGTTATTCTGGAGGCTTATATAAAACACCTTATAAGTCTGTCTTAAGCTGGTAACTGACCTACGGTTGCATTACCACGTTTACCTTCCCTCCCCTTTTGTTACATTTTTATATGGTGTGTTCATTTATTATTCTGATTTATATAAGAACATTAAAGTATTCTATATATTTACCCTTATCACACAGTTCTTTTAGTGATACCATTTACTATCACTGTTTTTGACCTAACTTTCTTTAGCATTCCCTGTAAGGTAGTTTCGTTTGTGAATACCCTTAGCTTTTGTCTGGAACCTCTTTGTTTTGCTTTTGTTTCAGAAGAACAGTTTTTCTGGGCTTGACATTATTGGTTGGCATTTTTCTCCCAGCACTTTAAATAAATAATTCCGCTGTCTTCTGGCCTGCAAGATTTCAGCTGACAATTCTTTCAATAGTTTTATGAAGACTTCCCATGTGTGACAAATTGCATTTTTCTTTCTGCTTTCAAATTTCCATTTGCGTAGGACTTTTGACCATTTAATGATAATGTATTCTAGTGTAGATTTGGTGTGGTTCACCTGATTTAGCATCTGTTGAGTATCGTGAATCTGGGTCCATTTCCCTCCCCGGAATGAGGAGTTTTGAGCCATTAGTCCTTCAAATAAAGTATCTTTTTTCTTTCTCCTTTCCCCTGAAATTCTCATAATGTGCTATGTTGACTTGCAACATAAGTGGTGTTCATCAGTCAATTATGCTTTCCTTAGTCTCTTCATCCTTTATTCCTTTTGTTCTTGGGTGGCTGATTTCAAATTTTATGTTCTAGAGTTCACATTTCTTTATTCTCTGTGTTCTGTTGCTCACGCTATTGAATTTTTAAAATTTCAATTGTCGTATTTTTCAGTTTCAGAATTTGTTTTGTTCTTCCTCACATCCATCTCTGTGCCATTCTTTTTGTGTATCACTTTCCTGATTTCACTTAATCATGTGTGGGTCCTCTTGTAACTTACTAAACTTTTTGACAGTGACTTTTAAATTCTGTCAGGCAATACACAGATCTTCATTTCTTTATTGTCGGTTTCTAGAGATACGTTCTCATTATTTTATTTTTTTGAGACGGAGTCTTGTACTGTCTTCCAGGCTGTAGTGCAGTGGCACGATCTCAGCTCACTGCAATCTCTGCCTCTTGGGTTCAAGCAATTCTCCTGCCTCAGCCTCCTGAGTAGCTGGCACTACAGGAGTGCACCACCACACCTAGCTAATTTTTAGGTGTTTTCCATAGAGACGAGATTTCACCGTGTTGACCCAGGTGATCTTGATCTGCTGACCTCGTGACCCACTCGCCTCCTGATCCGCTTGCCTCGGCCTCCCCAAGTGCTGGGATTACAGGCATGAGCCATGGCACTGGGCCTGTTTTCTTCTTTTTATCGTGTCTTATTTTCCTGAATCTTCATGTTCTGTTGAGCTTTGTGTTTGTGTCTGTGCATTTGAAGAAACAGTCTGTCTCAGTCTTTTCAGACTGGCTTTCACTAGGAAATATATTTGCAAGTCATCCTAATGAGAACTCTGGATCTTTATTCCTATCTGCCCTGGACAGTTTTGTTTTGTTAGTTGTTTTAAAAAACCTGTAATATCCTGCTTCTAAAAACAAGTGTGACTGTGTTATACCTGTCTGATGTGTGCAGTAAGACAGAAATGGAACTTTCGGTTGGCACACAGGAATGCTGTGGGAGTGAATATATACACTGCTCTTTCCCCTTTCCTGCAGAAGAAACCTCAGGCATGCATCATTTAAAAATTTTATGTACTTACACTGGTCACAAAAACATGCCTGTCTCCTTAGCAGCCCTGGGCATCCATACTGTGCCAATTCTTTCTGTGTTCTCTCTGAGATAAGACAGAAGCTAGAGCCTTAAGAAAGTGTACTGAATGTCCAGGGACACTGAATTTTTGCCACCCTCTCTCTTTTCCTTCACCCATCGCCTTTTGCTATGAGCTGTGCTGGAAGCTGGATAAGAAGCTAAACTAGGTAAAAGAACACTGTCCTGCTGGGCCAGGTGCGGTGGCTCACACCTGTAATCCCACCACTCTGGGAGGCTTAGGCACATGTATCACTTGATGCTGGCAGTTCGAGACCAGCCTGATCAATGTACAAAAATACAAAGTTAGGCAGGCACGGTGGTGCACCCCTGTCTCTAAGAAAAACACAAAATTAGGCAGGCACAGTGGTGCATGCTTATGTAATCCTACCTACTCAAGAGGGTGAGGCAGGAGAATTGCTTGAACCAGGGAGGCAGAGCTTGTGGTAAGCCAAGATTGTGCCACCGCACTCTAGCCTGGGCAACAAGAGCAAAATTCCATCTGAAAAAATAAGAAAAAGAAAAGTAAAGTAAAGAATACTGTTCTTACTGTTCATTTTAGTGCAGCTGTTCTCAGTTTGTGATTATCCAGGATATTGCAAATGCTGAAAGGACTCTGAGCTTCTCAAAAGGCAATTCTGATATATTATTTTAAATCTGTGTTTATGTGGTGAAACAATATCTGAGACTTCTATATTACTGCCTGGCTGATTTGGCAATAATTTAAAGTAAGTTACTATATAAATATGTTAGCAAGCAATTACAAATTTCTTAAAATTATTAATAAATTTCAGCAAAGAAATGAGTAATAGACACGAAATGTTAGCTACAGAAATAAAAAATACAGGAATCAGAACAAAAGATAGTGTATTGGCTCAATAGTAGAATGTATAAGACACAGAAAAAAAAATTCATTGACAAAGAGAATTTCCTCTTTATTGTATCTGACCATGAAAGAGAAAATAAGCTGAAAAAAGTGAACAGAGTTGCAGAGACCTGTTGTTTCAGGATCCTAAGGGTGTTGCTTTTCTGGCCAAAAACCTCTGTGGGTGGTGGTGCTTTTGCCCAGGTTTTGCTCAGGCCTACTGTGCTTGCTCCACCCACTCAGCTTGGCAGGCTGCGCTTGGCTCACATCACTGGCTTGGGTCCCATGCCTGCCACGGGCCAGCCAGATGTAGAGGGGCGAGGGTTGTGTGAACAAGTGAATGCAGGATCTGGCTACTGCACACAGCACGCTGGCTGCTGCACAAGGGTGGCTAGCTCCAGGTGCTGGGACAGGCACCAGCTCTCTGTGAGGCTTCAGGTGAATCAGGCACACGACAAGCAGCTTCCACAACTGCCACTGAGGAACACAGTGGTAACCGGAAGCCTGGAACCTCCAGAAACCACAAGGCCCCAAAGAGGGACTCACAATCCTGGCTCAGGGAGCTCCCAGTTCTGGGATCCCTGAAAAGCTGCAGCTCTTCTCTCCTCTTCACTCACAAAGTGGTGAGCAAGGGGCAGGTGTTACCCCTGTTTGTTTTAGAGCTCTTTCAGCCCCACCATGCAGCAGGTTTCAAGTTCCTGTCCTGTGTCCGGGAAGAATGAAGCATGCAGACGGAGGGTTAGCAAGACCAAGAGCAGCTTTACTGAGCAACACAACAGTCCTGGAGTGGGAAGATCCTCTCTGGATGCAGGCTGTCCTGTCATTTCTGCAGCTCTAAGCTACTGTTCCTGGCTGAAAACAGTTTATGGGGGGAAGAAAAATCAGTAAAACTTCACAAAAAAACAGTAGAAGACACAAATAAAATATAATTTTGCTTAAAAAACAAACTGGTGAGTGAAATCACAAAATAGCAATAAGAAAACATGTTACTGCAGATACTAAACTACTGAATAGATAATAAACATTCTATGAGGAATTTTGTAACTTAAAAGAAACAACACTTCTTCAAAACTCAAAAACTGGCAACTCAATCAAGATGAACAAGGTAATCTGAATAATTCTGTGGCAATTACAGAAATTGAATTTGTACATGAAAAGTCCAAAAAAGAAGACCCAGAATATTACTGGATCATCGAACCAAAGATTTTTAGGAATTTACATCAAGTTTACACAATGTCTCCAGAAACTGGGCAGAACACTTAAATTCAAAATAAGACCATTCTTACGCTGATACAAAACTAGAAAAGGACAATATTAAAACAGAAATTACTAATGTATTCATGTATATAGGTGTTAAAATCAACAACATTTTAGCAACGTAAGCTAAGCAAATACAAAATGAAATGTGCATACAACGCAAAGAGTGGGGTTAAGTCTCATCTATGCAGAGCTACCTCAACACTGATACTTCAACACTGAAAATCAGTTAATGTAATCTGTAAAAAAGAAAAGTAATATGCTTTATATCAACAGATGCAGAAAAGTGACAGCACCTGAAAATTTCAACACTCAATAGTAGAACCTGCTAGGAAACTAAGAATGAAGGAGAACTTATTCTTAATAGAGAGCATTTCCTAATAAATCCAGAATGTACAAAGAACTAAAACAGATTTACAAGAAGAAAACAAACAAGCCCATTCAAAAGTGGGCAAAGGATATGAACAGACACTTTACAAAAGAAGACATATATGAGGCCAACAAACATATAAAAAAATGCTCATCATTATTGGTCATTAGAGAAATGCAAATCAAAACCACATTGAGATACCATCTCACGCAAGTTAGAATGGTGATCATTAAAAAATCTGGAGACAACAGATGCTGGAGAGGATGTGGAGAAATAGAAACACGTTTACACTGCTGGTGGGAGTGAAAATTAGTTCAATCATTGTGGAAGACAGTGTGGTGATCCCTCAAAGACCTGGAAATAGAAATTCCATTTGACCCAGCAATCCCATAACTGGGTAGATATCCAGAGGATGATAAATTGTTCTACTATAAGGACACATGCACACAAATGTTTATGGCAGCATTATTTACAATAGCAAAGACCTGGAACCAAGCCAAATGCCCATTGATGATAGACTGGACAGAGAAAATGTGGCACATATACACCATGAACTATTATGCAGCTGTCAAAAAAGATGAGTTCATGTCCTTTGTTGGGACATGGATGAACCTGGAGACCACCATTCTCGGCAAACTGACACAAGAACAGAAAATGAAATGCTGCATGTCCTCACTCATAGGCGGGTGTTGAACAATGAGAGCACCTGGTCACAGGGAGGGGAGCACAACACACTGGGGTCTGTTTCAGGGAATAGGAGAGGGACGGTGGCAGGGGTGGGGGATTAGAAAGAGAGCATGGGAAAAAATGCCAGATATAAGTGAAGTGGAGGAAGGCAGCAAATCACACTGCCATGTGTGTTCCTATGCAACTATCTTGCATGTTCTTCAAATGTACCCCCAAACCTAAAATGCAATAAAAGATATTTAAAAATCAGAAAAAAATTATTTTGGGACCACAAGTGTAATCATCACGTCCTCAAAACACACAAAAAGCATAAAGCTTCCTAATTGTTCACATTGGAAAAGAAAAGTTGATTGAGAAGAGACTTAGATTTGCTATCTTACAAAGAATTGACCAGCTAGGAAAGCGTTTTTAACCAAGGAAAATTCTGCAGGGTTATAACACAAATGAAAATCAAATCAACAGCCCAGAAAGAGAGAAACATAAAAAAAGGCCATCTTCAAGTCTGTTCTGTGTCACTTTGACCGTTTTGTCATGTATACACAAAACATGCTTAATATTATTTTTCTGAAGGACAGCTGGGTCAGCATGTAAGTCCCGAAGTAGAGGCAGTACCCTCTGTGTCCAGTTGCTTGACACACTATTCTTGAAAGGTTGCATAGACAGAGCTTTTAGTTAACAGCTTTATGAAACGGCTACAAATCCAGTGGTGCAGAAGTTTTGAATTTCTGAAGAGCAGAAACGATCTCATTTAATAGTCACGGAATGATATCAAGATGAGGATGATAATGAAAGAGCCTAGAAATAAAAATAAGTTAAGATTTTGTTATATAAATCCTGAACAGTGCTCACTAGCTCATGACTGTAAAGGACAGCCACTTTGTGGTGTGGGTTGACAAGAAACACGAAAGCTGAAGTTTTCTGAGATGCTTGCTTTCTCCATTAGAATTAGCTCTCTAAGACTGCTGTACAATTTCTTCCATTTTCCATCATTTAGTCAATAATATTTGGAATACTGTTAAAAGTTTACCAGTTTTTTAGACTGCTAAAAGAGAAGTTGTGTGGAAAAATAATTGTAAACGTTAATTAAAATTTCACTAGCTATTGGCTTATGGAAATGCCACAGCTAGATGACATGTAACACATTTTTCATGAGTCTTACGTATCATATCATCTAGTCAAGCTCCATTAAAAGTGTTAGCCTTTCCGGTTAACACTTCCAGGAATCTTTAAAACCACAGAGTATATGAAAATGCCCCGCACAACTTTCAGATCATTACCACAGAAGCATTAAGTAACCTACACACACAAGGGTTTTATAAGTTATGTAAAGTGGCAGAGAACTATGAAAATATTCTAAAAACATGCAGATTTACAATGTAATTACTGTACCTTCTTTGGGGGTATTATCAGTAAGCAAAAATGCTAATAAACATCAGTTTCACACAGAAAAATTAACATCAAGTATGAGGAAGGCTACATACATTTTTCATTATGCAGTGTGTATTGCACCTGTGGAAAATTTAAGTATCTTCTTAAAACGTATTTTTCAGTTAGCAAAGTGAAAGATCATTGTTTTAAACCCCCCTAAGTGTACTCACGTATCGTTCACTTCCCAGTTTAAACCGATCATAGACTTGGATTAGGTCCTCCGTTTTGTACTGTTCTAGCACCACAAAATTTTCCAAACTTCTGCTTGTTTTTCGTGCACAATCTTGGCAATGTACTATGTAGGTTTTTTGAGTATTGCTTTCAATAGTGACCAAAAGCAGATTGAAAACCTCCACCTATATTACATAAATAAATACATACATACATACATACATACATGCATGCATACATACATACATACATACATAGTAGTGGACAGTGGTATCTGAATTTACTTTAGCACTATAACGATGGGAAATCTACTTCACGTGGAACTGGATGGTGATTTTTGGTTAAATGTAAGTACTTAAGAAAACAAAACAAGACTATGGTTGTGGGTTTGAGACACCAACGTTTCTTTTGTAGCACATCCAGAGAAAGAATTATGTGGTATGTTCAGACATTGTCACGAAAGCTCAATTCAAGGTTAGATGAACATCAGTATAATTTTATTTTACCCAAAATACCCGTGTACCACCAGACAAAAGTGACCGTAATTTGTTTTTCACTTTTTTGTGAGACTATTCACAGAACCTGTTCTGTGTCAGGTTTGTGTTCCCCCAGTGACTGAGCTCCACAACGACTACGTTTCATTTTTTGGATGTCTGGAGCACTTCATTGTGCTTAATTTTCAGCAAAGCTAAAACTGTAATTTAAAAAACCTTGGAATATGCCCATAATCCGATTTTTTCAAGGGAAGAAAACTGAATAACAAAAAGGGTTGTTTTAAGTCTCATATTAAAAAGTATAAAAGTGTATTCGTTAACACGCGCGTAACAGGAGAAAGAAATGTACATCTTATCGACAAAGACGCGTTGCAAAAGCTCAGCAAGAGTAATAGACAATATTGAGGAATACAACGGTTGTTTTGAAGTTCCAGAGAGAGAGATAGATTCACTTTTCGGAAGGCAAACACCTAACTGAAATCTACTTGAGCTCACAATAATATACTTCGGTGAGTTTGCACAATTTGAAAGCTGCCAATGAATTTAGTAAGTTTATCTCAGAATTACAAATTTAAAGGTTCAGAGTGAACTTTTACTTTCTTAGCCAAGCATCCCTGCTCGGACTCTGGGGAAATGGGAAAGAAACTGTGTGAGACCATGACAGCCCACGTACGGGAGACCGGACGGTGGCCACAGCGTGAAGGGTGGTGTTTACGCGGTATTCTCCTAGGGTAGTGGGCCGCCCGCAATGGCGGCTTCTGGGCGTGCATGAGCGGTCCCGCGGAGACGCGCATGTGCGACCACTGACCGGTTAGTCAACAGGGGCGGGGAAGGCGGCGGTTCGCAAAAAAGGGACTTTTTTTTTCCAGTCTAGCGGTTAGACCTTCACGAGGCGCCCGTGACATATGCACGGAAGTCTCGTTTAGGCAGAAAGTGCATGCAGGCCACCCAGTCACTGTGTGTAGCGAGGACAAAGAGTATGGTGTTGGCTCCGGCGAGTGGCCACAGTCTTGGATGCGGTTGTATGAGTTGAGTAGCGCTGTGGTCCTTGCAGGGGCCGGGCCTATGGAATTCTTGAAGGCGAGTGACTATGAAGCCCAGGGAAACAAGCGTCCTGTATCTTGTTTTGCCCGCTTCCCTTACGGATGGAGCAACCGCTGACCGGATGCTGAGCGTGCCGGGTCCGCGTTTCCGGTGTGGCAGTTTTGTGACGTAGAAGAACCTGAAACCGACAGCGGCGAGGGGAGGGCGAATGGCCGCCACCTGCTTCTCTTGACCTGCCTTAGAAAGAATGGAAAGCAGAGGCCAGCGGGAAGACACCTTGAAGGTTAGGGATCCAGGATTGCGCTACACCCCTTTCTTAACTCGGAGAGCCACTGGATAGCCGGCTAGCCGAAAACTGTGCGCCTTTTGTGTAGTATTGTGCCTTTGCGTTAGGCGATACGGGAACTAGGCCCGTAGGAGATTAACCGGTTGATTCGCGGGACAGGTTATTTGTGGTTTACTCTCTTTTTACCGCAGAAGGAATGTTGATATAGGTCTAACTCTGTTTCCATTAAGGGCAGATCCTTTACCTTTGAAGTCTGCCCGACGACGGGGCAGGATATGTGGTGTACGTGTGAGATCAGGCTCCTATACCGTGTCAGGAACCTACTGCAGTTTGCACTGCAGTGCTTCGGACCCTTATGCCTGCATTTTTGCCTCCCACGCCTGGGGGAGAGAATGAATAAAGGATAAAGCTTAGGTGCGGTTTGAGGGATTTAACGGTCTGCCTTTTGAGATAGTTTTTCACTGCGTCGTATTAAGGCCTGCAACTTACTGATTCTTAATATGTTAAATAGACCGTAGAAACAGAGAACTAAGGAATAGAGAATTCGGCGGTACGAGTTTACAATGTTTTCTATGTAACTGGCAACACTTAACTCTTGATAAAGCGTACTGTCTACTTCGCTAGAATTAAGTAGTAACCAGATTCAGATGGCGAAGTTTTAAAATACAGTATCTTAATCGATGATGCATTTAATTTGATAGTATCTTGAACTTTCAATACATATGTAAGCGTGTTATGGCGTAGAAGGTTTGTTCAGAGAGGTGACAAAGTTGCTCTGGGCGTTGCACTTGTTTCTTGCAACCTATTTTGACGTAGGTGATTGTCCGCCCCCCCCACCGCCACGCCCCCCCCACCGCCACGCCCCCCCACCGCCCGCCGCTACTGAGTACTTCTTGGTAAAGCATTATGCTGCAAGCCCATAAAGCGAAATCACCTTTTCCCCCTATAGTTTTAAAATCTAGCCGTATAAGGAGGCAGGAGTTAAGAATGGGTATGTCATTTTAGAAGCATTAAAGAAAAGATGTGTCGCTTTTTAACTTTGTCACCAAAGACCTCTGAAGTTGATGTTTAAAATGGGAGAAATGAATACTGCCACCTTCATAGAGCGTCAAACATGAAATGACAGCTGTGTAAAGCTGCACAGTACTCAAAACATAGTGAAGTTGGTTTATTATTTTAACTTTTGATGTCTAGGAATTTATCTGCCTTAAAAATAGTTGCACAGTCTTTGGCGCCAGTCGACCGTAAGGAATCTTCAAATGTTCCGGTGTCCATTTATTTTTAGGTTTAGGATATCAAGAAAACCACTGTCTTTGGGAACATTTTACTATTAACGACTGTAGCTAAATTGAATGTTTGTTTAAGTTACTGAGAAATGGATGGTAGATTTTTTTTTTTTTTTTTTTTTTTTTGTTTGGAAAGCTTTTACCATGGTAAATTGTTCAAGAAAATTTGTTTGGAGTGAATGAATTTGAACTTTGTTGGTATGAAACTGCCGGTATTCAGGTGGTGCCATTTGCATTTGTCATGGTTGATAGACTTAAGCATCTTTAAAATCTTGTCGGGTAATGCCAGGCAGTCCCAGCAGCCAAGTGTATGGTACAGGATAAGATTGGAATCCAGGTCTTCTTATTTGTCGCTTGTGATCTTATCTGTTCTTGTGTGTCAGCATGTGAGCTATTGATACCTCTTTTCTAGCTTGCGGATCTGGACCTGAACTCCTCTGAGAAACAGAGTGGAGGAGCAAGTACAGCAAGCAGTAAGTAAAACCTTTGTTTTTGGCCCAGCCTCGCTCTGTAGCCGAGGCTAGAGTGCAGAGATGCCATCTCGGCTCCCTGCAGCCTCCGCCTCCCTGGTTCAAGCGATTGTGCTGCCTCATCATCCCGAGTAGCATGGATTACGGGCGCGCCACGCCTGGCTAATATTATGAGGAGAGAGACGGGGTTTCCCCACGTTAGCCAGGATGGCCTGGATCTCAGATCTCCTGACCTGCCCACGTCGGCCTCCCAGACGACTGGGATTAGAGGGTGAGCCCATCGCTCCCCCGGCCCGAAAACTCTTTTTTTAAAACGGAGCCTTGGGCTGGGCTCGGTGGCTCAGGCCAGTAATCACAGCACTTGGGAAGGACGAGGCGGGTAGAGCCTGAGGTCAGGAGATCGAGACCAGCCTGGCCAAGGACGGTGAAACGCCGGCTCTACTAAAAATACAAAAAAATTAGCCCGGCGTGGTGGCTCGTCTCTGCACTCCCAGCTGCCTTCGGAGGTTGAGGCAGGAGGATCCCTTGACCTGGGATTCAGAAATTTCCAGAAAATTTTCACTCTCCAACTTTTCATGTGTTTTTATGGTATCTCCACTTTAATCTTTGGACATTTTAAAAAAGCCTCTTCCTGGGTAGATGATTTAGTATAGCACATAGAACCTTTTTTTCCTCTCTCTCTACGACACTGTTACGTTGGAGTAATGGCCGCGTTTAATGATCAGTGTTGATTTCATGTAGCAGTTATCTGAAATAGAGCCTTTTAAAACATGGTTATTAAATAACCACTACTAGCTACTGAAATACATTTGGTTCTCAGCGTATTTTCGAGTAAGCATTTTTTCCCCTTCATCTTGCAAAGTAGTTTCCTGTATGAAATACAGGTTTTAGAAGTTTGTTTTCCAGGACCTATCTTTTCATAGACGTTTTCTGAATAGGCAGCGTCGTGGTGATGTCATAGGCTTCTAATTTTACATTTTCTCTTTTAGAAGGACGCTATATACCTCCTCACTTACGGAACAGAGAAGCGTCTAAAGGTATGTATTTAAGGCAAGTTTGTAGATGTAACCTTTAGCAGCTCATCAAAGCCTAGGGAAAAAGAGTGACTTGAGGAAGTCTGTGAACACTTTTTGTCCCCTCCTGTGCCTCTTTTGGACTGTCTTTAGGAACTAGCACTTTCTGTCCTCGGAAAAGTTCCTCGAATGTTGAATGATGGATACTTATTGTGTCCTGTGGCAGACTGAGCCCAAAGAATTTGGGTTTGTGTCGTTAACCTACCAAGTAGGTTAACTATGGTACTGTATCTGTTGGTAACATTTATGGTGTGGTTTGAATTTGAAAGTGGCATATTTTTGCGAATGCCTTATGTCAAAGAAACTGTCTGGTGGTAAAGTTTCTGCTTGCTGCTGTCTTGAAAAGTTGCCACAGTGAAATGGTGTTTTGTTTTTCTGGACTAGTTAACAGTTGTAAAATTATCACTTTGGGCCACATTCAATGAGCTGGGGATATGTTTCAACCCAGACAACTTCATTGGAAAGGTGTTGTATGAAATGCATTAAAACACCTAGGGTTGTTTCCTATCAAATTTGTAAGGTAGAAGAGTTCATTAGAAAAGTTTAATTGGGGTGATGTTTTGAGTGCCTCACGCACATCAAAAAATTTCTAGGAGAAGGAAATGTCAGGAAAAATATTTAAAACCAAAAGGAAAGAAGCTAATGATAAAGGGGTGTGGAGTGGGTAGAGTACTTGCAGTTGACTTTGTTTTTCTCTGTTTAGTCTGTACCCTGTTTTTAAGTCTGTATGTGTTTATCAGAAGACCACTTTGCTAAGGATTGTTTTCTTTTTTCAGAGTAACTGCAGAGTTTCTTTTATCACAAGCATGCTAAGTGTTGTATCTGGCTGGAATTGCACCCGAGGTGTCTTAAGTGCCTTAAGAAGAGTTGGCAATATTTTAGTATTTGCGGGGATGGAAGAGACGTTAACCATCTAACTTCCTTAATGTGGGAAGTACTATGGGTCATTTGTCTAATACTGGATTTTTAAAAGCAGGGGAGAATGAAAAGTGACAACTTTATAAACTTGTAACTTTAAACATTTAATTAAAAGTTTGGATTAGGGAAGCCCTCCAGCAAGTTTGCTCTTGTCATTCCTTTGTCAGTTTGTAGACAATGAAAGTAGGTAATAATGAGGGTTTTTAAAACTCAAGTATAGGTTTATTCTCACTGAGGGTATTAAGATGACACAATTATGTTTGGACTCTTGGTAGGCCAGTAGTGTGTGTATGAGCGTAGCACACAGTGATGTTTGTAACAACTTAGTTTTAGTTGTTAACAGTAAAATAGAAAGTCTTGACCATCTCTGAATGCGAGATTGTGTTAAAATAACTTTATGTGAATAGTTCGAGAAACGTTGTTTTTAGGTGGTAGGATGCCATAGTGACTTAAGAAATGGGTTGTGATGTTCAAAGTTAGAGCAGTGTCAATGGGAAAACCTAATTTGCTGTATCTTTACTGTCCCCTGCCTGAAATTTTCAAAGAGTAATTAGAAATTCTCTGTCTTAATAGGCCTGACATATTTTTATCTGATTATGTAGATCTCTTCTCTTAGTTCAAGGTAATCCACAGTCCCTGAGGTAGTCTTTAGCTGGGCCTTTCCAAAATGTGTATTATACATAGCTTACGTTAAATGTTTAGGTTTAACACCTTTTGCGTTACGTTATTCAGGATTTGTCAAAGATGGATCATAGCTAGGAAACTAACAGAAGCATCGCTTGCACTAGCTACAAGTTGAGCTTAAAAGTGAGGGAGTTGGAATCCCTCCTAATCAGTCATAGCTTAAAAAAAGACATCGTAAATAATTGCATTGGAGTAGGTTTACGTGTTGGACACATAACATTTATACTTAGGGGGTGAATGAAAACAATTACTATTGTGGTGATAGTATCATAGCTGTGTTACATGCAGGCTACGTTGTTCTCAGGTCATGAGATTACTTTGCCTCATTTAATCATCTCTGGTAGAAGAACACATTAACGCTTGTAAAAATTCTGCTTATGGGACCTGTTGGTTGACCTTTGTTCCCACAAGGATAAGATAAAGGAAGACTACATGTGAAGCACCTGTTGACCTTTGTTCCCAGCAGGATAAGATAAAGGAAGACTACATGTGAAGGACTTCGTATTTGGGAAGATGGAAATCGTGTAAACGTCTCATCAGCTTTCAATTTTTGCTTTTTTTATTGAAGGATTCTCTGATAAAGACAGTTCAGGTTGGAGTTGCAGCAGAGATAAGGATGCATATAGCAGTTTTGGGTCTCGAGAATCAAGAGGAAGGTCTGGTTATTTCAGTGATCGTGGAAGGTAAATCCCAGCTTGTGTGTTTATACAGTAGCAGTTTAGGAATCTTAATTTGGCAAGTTCTCATTCTTCATACTTACACTGGTCCTTGAGCATATCTTTAAGAGACTACTCATGGATTTAAAGCAGAGTGATGGTTTATCATTGCTCTGTTGGCACTGAGAGTTCTTTACTAAAAGTAGTTTATTAATTTAGACGAATATACTATTTGACACAATGAAGTCTGTTTCAACTTAAATGATACAGTCTGCGACAGCTTTAAATGCTTCGTGTGTGTGCGTGCATGCGTGCGTGCGTGTTTCTTGAGACAGAGTCTTGCTCTGCTGCCCAGGCTGGAGTGCAGTGGCACGATCTGGGCTCATTGCAGCCTCCACCTTCTGGGTTCAAGTGATTCTCCTGCGTCAGTCTCCCAAGTACCTGGGACTACAGGCGCCCACCACCTGGCCGGCTAATTATTCTTTTCTTGGTAGAGACGGGACCGGGTGGGTTGGCTTATGCCTGTAATCACAGCACTTTGGGAGGGCGAGGTGGCAGGATCACAAGGTCAGGAGTTCGAGACCAGCCTGACCAACACGGTGAAACCCCATCTCTACTAAAAATAGAATGATTGGATGGGTATGGTGGAATGTGCCTGTAGTCCCAGCTACTCAGAAGGCTGAGGTAGGAGAGTCACTTGAACCCAGGAGACAAAGGCTGCTCTGAGTTGAGACGGCACCACTGCACTCCAGCCTGGGTGGCAGAGCAAGACTCCATCTCAAAACAAACAAACAAACAAACAAACAAACCCTAATAATTGAATTTGATCCTGTCTTGTTTTTCAGAAACAGGAATAAAACTCTAAGAAAAATGTTCTCTTGTCACGTGTCTTCTACTTTTTTATATCTAAAAATGTTATATCTAAAAAATTTCATGTGTTATTCCTGCTTTCCTGCCAGTAAATATATTTAGATGATACCAGTAAATATGTTTAGATGGTACTGTCTTAAATGAAGATGTAAAGTATGCACTAGTTGTAAGTATCTAAACCTAATTCTTAGCATGAGATGTCTAAGCTGTGTAATTTTATAAAAATTTTTATAATTTTCTTAAGAACGAAGACACAGATTACACATAAGCGCTGGTTAATTAGAGGGGCTTATTTCACACGAGGTAAACACTGAGTTGCTGACATCGTTTAAGGGTGGTTGTGTTCAGTAAGTCAGCTGATACCCAAGGACATTTCTAGAGGGGTGATAATCCGATATCGGCTAAATCGTGTATTTTTGATTGCTCGTGCCATTCAGATTTGATGATCGTGGACGGAGTGAATATGATGGTATTGGCAGTCGTGACAGAACTGGCTTTGGTAGATACGAACGGAGTGGACACAGTCGTTGGTGTGACAAGTCGGATGAAGATGATTGGTCAAAACCACTTCCACCAAGTGAACGCCTAGAGCGGTAAGTTTTTGAACAACATGTTATACTAAGCCATAAGTTTCGTAACAATTTATATACATGTAATAATTGTCTGATTTCAGGGAACTGTTTTCTGGAGGAAACACGGGGATTAACTTTGAGAAATACGATGAAATACCAGTAGAGGCAACCGGCAGTAACTGTCCACCACATATTGAAAACGTAAGTTTTTGTTTGACTCTTAAAGTTCTTAATGCAAACCCATTGGATTATGAAACATTAATGCCACTATTAAGAATAGTCTCGGAATTGGCCGGGCACGATGGCTGACGCCTGTAATCCCAGGACTTTGGGAGGCTGAGGCGGGCAGATCATGAGGTCAGGAGATAGAGGCCATTGTGGCCAACGTGGTGAAACCCCGTGTTTACTAAAAACACTCAGGTGAGCTGGGCATGGTGCCACGCACCTGTAATCTGAGCTATGCAGGAGGCTGAGGCAGGAGAGTCCCTTCAACCCAGGCATCGGAGGTTAAGGTGAGCCAAGATTGCGCCCCTGCACTCCAGCCTGGCCACAGAGTGAGATTCTGTCTGAAAAAGAAGAAGGACGACAGGCACGAGCCACCATGCCTGCCTCCAAATGCTGTTTCAATTTTTTAAACCCAGGAGTCCATTTTGTTAAAAAATGCCACGATTCTTTAACTGAAATCATAGCATCTGTAAACCAAATCACAGACAGTTTGGTTACTTCCATTAATATGGTAGTGTAAAACAGAAATTGCAAAAGATACAGCATTTTATATCTGTCATGTTTACTTCTATATTTACTTGTATTTGATTAACCCGGCTACATTTCCTGACAGTTCAGTGATATTGACATGGGAGAAATTATCTTGGGGAACATTGAGCTTACTCGCTATACTCGTCCTACTCCAGTGCAAAAACATGCCATTCCTATCATTAAGGGAAAAAGAGACTTAATGGCTTGTGCCCAGACAGGTAAGCTTAGTTGATAAAAAGCAAAAGTTAAGACTATCTAATTGGGCTTACTTTAAAAGTAGTATGTTCTGAAGGGATGTCTGAGTCCTGTGTTTAGCATTTGAGAGAGCTTGGGGATGTGCCTTTTTGTCTGTACCTCTGGATCCTTGGGATGTATCTGGGCATCTTGAGGAAGCGCATGGCAAATTGTCAGCTTGAATACCTTCTTTAAGAAACAGAACTGCGTCTTTTTCGGTTAACTCCACGGGAGTTAGCAGACTGCAGCCTGATCTGAAACCTAGCACTTGTGTATTTTTCAACAGCCATATTCGAATATAAATACCCATTTGTTATGTCTGTGCTGTAGAGGTTAGCCAGAGATTTGGCACAGATAAAAAGTGTTCTCTTGTAGAGACTGGCCTGCAAGAGCCATGTACTGTTAGCTCTTTACAGAAAGTTTACTGATTCCTGCTTTACCTTCCAACACTATAGAGCCACTACAAAGAAATGTTGCACTTTTCAGACAAAATGGTTGTGTTTTGTACAAATTAAAATGTACTGTTTGAAAGTAGAGCACAGAAGTCGCTTTACTCCTTAGGTTTGCCGTATAAATTTACTGTACGTCCTAGAAAATTGGAAATGGAGTAAGAAAAAATTTCCTGTAATTCTCGAGAGCATCGAGAACACTTTATCAACGATTAATATTCAGAAATGATAAGTCAGTGTTTTGTCTTCAGGTTCTGGGAAAACGGCAGCATTTCTTTTGCCCATACTGAGTCAGATATATACAGATGGTCCAGGAGAAGCTTTGAAGGCCGTGAAGGTAAAGGTATTGCTGTAAAATGAGACGTTTTTGTTTTAAAAAGGCTTTGCAAATGCCTGTTGACTTTTCTAAACAAGGCCAGCTACACCTTATTTTTATTTTTTCACCCCGTTCACCCAATGAAAATAAGTCTGTAGGTGTAGTCTGCACATTATAAAAGGAAACTGGTAAGTTTTAAAAAAGAATTACAGTTTTTGGCCAGAAAGTGTAAATTATTTTCATTTTTTAGGGAAACGGAAGGTGTGGGCGCCGCAAGCAATATCCAGTTTCCTTGGTTTTAGCCCCAACGAGAGAATTGGCTGTACAGATCTATGAGGAAGCCAGAAAAGTAAAATACTCATTTTAGTGATTGTTGCTTTTCTCCTTGATCAAACGATGTTTTTATGGCCACTGACATGTTCTTTGCTTACAGTTTTCATACCGATCTAGAGTTCGTCCTTGTGTAGTCTATGGTGGTGCTGATATTGGTCAGCAGATTCGGGACTTAGAACGTGGATGCCACTTGTTAGTAGCCACTCCAGGACGTCTAGTGTATATGATGGAAAGAGGAAAGATTGCGTTAGACTTCTGCAAGTACGTCAGTTTTTACATATGGGATGCGCCTCTTTTTGTATTAGAAGTTGATTACTTCTGTAGTATTTTTACTAGGGCTGCCTGAGCTTCGATAATTTAATTTTCCACATAGTTTTGAAAATTGCAGTTAACCTTTTTGTTTAAAGAGTAAGTGAAATTTTAATTGAGGCTCTAAGCTTTATTTTAACAATCAACATGTGGCTAATTTGGTTGTAATCTTGAGCCATTTTGTCTCTGTGTGTGTGCGTGCGCGCATGTGTGCATGCATGCGTGTGTGTATCTGTTTGTGGCACTGGAATATTCCCTTATGGAGGGGAGTACATTAGTGTAATTAGTTAGGCAACATACCGAGTAATTAGTGTGTCAGATCTAATGATCCAGGATCAACTGAGGGTTTTTCATAACAGGTACTTAGTGTTGGATGAAGCTGATAAGATGTTGGATATGGGATTTGAACCTCAGATACGTCGCATCGTTGAACAAGATACCATGCCACCAAAGGGCGTTCGTCACACCATGATGTTTAGTGCTACTTTTCCTAAAGAAATACAGGTATTGTTGGATGTTTTCGTTTTTGATTAGAGCATATGTGTTTATTATATTTAGATAATTTGTGTACTAAAGTAGGCAATTGAGTATTTTTCTCACTTTTTCAGATGCTTGCTCGTGACTTTTTGGATGAATATATCTTTTTAGCTGTCGGCAGAGTAGGCTCTACCTCTGAGAACATCACACAGAAAGTAATTTGGGTGGAAGACTTAGATAAACGGTCGTTTCTGCTTGATATCTTGGGAGCAACAGGTAAAATTATGAATAATAATAATAATAGTGTCAGTTACATGTAAGGAGAATCTCTTTACATCTCTTCTGTTCCTTCCCTTGCCTTTTCCTCATTCTAAACATAGTTATAACAATGTTTACATTAATTGCCTCCAAGATTTATTCTAGCAGAAGGACTAGAATTAACCCAGTTAATATTTAGATTAACCAGCGATGCTAATTCATTATGAGTAAACAAAGCCTTCTGATTTTTCAGGGAGGGATTCACTGACTTTGGTGTTTGTAGAGACCAAAAAGGGAGCAGATTCCCTGGAGGATTTCTTATACCATGAAGGACATGCTTGTACTAGTATTCATGGAGACCGATCACAGAGAGATCGAGAGGAGGCCCTTCGCCAGTTTCGCTCGGGGAGAAGCCCAATTCTTGTGGCTACAGCTGTATGTAAACGTTATTTTTTAATTAATCATGTTTGTACAGTGCTTTTTTTTTTAAAATAAAAGTTATTTTTCAGGTTGCAGCACGAGGACTAGACATTTCAAATGTGAGACACGTTATCAATTTTGATCTGCCGAGTGATATTGAAGAATATGTGCATCGTATTGGCCGTACAGGACGTGTAGGAAACCTGGGTAATAATTTTGTTAGGGAGTTTTATTTATTTTGGTTTTATTATTGTGATGCACCCAGCAAAGATTTGACAAAGGACCTTAAAAATAGAACGTTTATATCTGAGGAAAAATTTTAGATTAATCAGCCAACTAAATTTTTTTTTCCGTCCGTTTGATTTGGTTGTACTGCAAATCACAATGTCACGTTTTAGTTTTGGACTTACAATATTTTACATAGGGATATAGGAATGTAAGAACAGCATGCTGCTTTATGGAAACTTCATGTGCTTTTTTTGATCTATGTAGGCCTTGCCACCTCATTCTTTAACGAAAAAAATGTGAATATTGCAAAGGATTTGTTGGATCTTCTTGTAGAAGCTAAACAAGAAGTGCCTTCTTGGTTGGAAAGTATGGCTTACGAACACCACTACAAGGGTGGCAATCGTGGACGATCTAAAAGGTACGCACTGTTGTGAGCCTTCCCTCTTGGTATTACCTATTGGGGGCAGTAAGCTTTCAGAGTTAGCTTTTCCCCGAGTAACGGGTTAAACAGTTATTTTCAACTATAATACATAAACGTTTGGGCAAGGGGTAATTATTAGAAAGGTTGACATGGCGTTAGGTGTCAGTTCTTCACTACTGAGTACTTTAGAAACTCTGCTAGAACACCTGGGACATTAATGGTACAGTTCCCATGAGAACATAATGGCACTGAACTGAAAACTTAAATGGGGAACTGTGAACTTGAAGCAGGAATTTGCTGTTTAATCCAACTTTGGACTTACAGTGCCATGCTATATTTTTGCTTTCAATAATAGATTCAGCAGAGGATTTGGTGCTAGAGACTGTCGACAGAGTAGTGGCTCCAGCAGTTCTGGCTTCAGTAGTAGTCGTGCAGGCAGCAGCCGCGGTGGTGGAGGTGGTTACGGCAACAGCAGAGGATTTGGTAGAGGTAATGTTAATTTTTCCTTGAGGAAGGGCTTTTTCTTTTTCTTGTGAGTCCTGTTTTTCATACCATAATTCATTGGGGAAATTTAATTTCTGAGGGACACAAACTCTTAACACTAGATTTCTTTTGTTGGGTTTACGTTAGAGTACTTGAGAAAAAAAAAGAAAGGTGACTTAATGTTTCTCTCTTTAAACATTTTTCTTGATAGGTGGCTATGGAGGCTTCTACAATAGTGATGGATATGGAGGAAATTATGACTTCCAGCGGGTTGACTGGTGGGGCAACTGAATCTGCTTCACAGCAAAGTCACCCTTACAAACAAGCTAATATGCAAACCACATGTAACTGAGCCAGACTGTGTCGTGTCACCTCAAGAACTTGCAGGACGTTACCAGCAGTGATTGTCCTGAAAATTCAAGGGAGCTCAAAGTCACAAGAAGAAGAATGAAAGGAAATAAAACAGCAGCCCTATTCAGAAATTGGTTTGAAGACTTAATTGCTGTGATTTGGATTTAACTCTCCCCTCCTGCTTCAGTCCCACCCCAAACTGCATTTATAAGTTCGTGGCTAAGGATCGTTTTGTTTGTTAACATACTGTGACTTTAACTTTAGACAGCTTCCTACTTTGATGTCCTGTTGGATCAGTCATGCTCACGATACCCACTGTTTTGACAAAATAAATTTACTAACCTCGGCCTAAAATCAAACCGTGGCACACAGGTGTGATACAACTTCAACAGGAATCATCAATTCATCCGTGAATATAAACGGGGAAAAAACAAAACAAAACATCTTCAGACAGTAGCCTGCATTCGGACCGCTTGACTCTTGCAGTCTTGGGGGGTGGGGGATCATCTTAAAGCATTAAAGCATAGTTTGTTTTTTTTTTTATGTGGCCAACCTATAGTAAGTTCTGATTTTCTCAGTGTATCCTGGAGGGGCGCTTAGAAACTTACCCTCTTTAAATAAGCCATTCCAGTGGTGAGGAGGTGGAATGTATCACCATACCCATTAATATTTTTGAAAGAGCTCTTAAAGTTAACTGAAATAAACACAGCAGTTTCTCTTCTAAAAAAGTTTGAGAAGTTTATTCTAAGCTAGGCAAACTTGGGCATACTGTCACAGGAAAGGTTGGTTTAAAGCTTTGATAAGATGTTTGGGGAAATATCATTTAAGTAGTTTTTTTATGCCTGCTGTAAAAATTCAAAATGTTAGAATGGCTGGCCATGGCAACGACCAAGTCTCACGGCAGGCCTGATTGGTTTCTGGTCTTTAACTGCATGCTAGTGTTTATGTTCTTCAGTCAAGAAGGAAATTAAACAGGAAGGATTATGCAGCAGGCTTTAATGTAAATGTAGATTAGTAATGCTCTGTTGAAGCTGCATTGAAATGTTAAAATGGCTTACACTTGTGGACTTTTTAAATCTAAGGCTGCCAAATGCTTGAAATCACACAGGTTGCATTTATGTACTAAACTGCACAAGGTATACCTTCTCTCTGCAGTTTTAGTGTATTTTAGTTGCATAGGTTTCCATTGTATTAGCAGTCTCTTGTGGTAAATTTGGCCAAAGACGGTTGTCCACCGCTCAAAATGCCTCTCTCACTTGGAATTCTCTACTGATTTTGCAGCCACAATGCAATGATCTTCAGAAACAAATCTTTTCAGTGGCATCAGAAGTTGGCAAAATTTGTTAAAGTGCAAGAGATTTTCAAGTGTCTTGTGCCTTGTTCTAAAATTTGTAAGTAGGTGTACTTTACAGTATTGAGGTCATTTATTAAGGTGCTATTTCAATTAGTATAAGTTTAGACTCTTGTACATTTTGCCCATAACTTTTTACAAAGCACTTACTGCAGATTGAGAGAACTTTATATATGACTGTCTTGTGTGTGTGTTCTCAATCTCCCAGTTTTATTTCATCTCTCAGAGATTGTTGAATGCAGCCAGTCAAGAAGTAGATTGCAAAATTTTATTTGGGACCGTGGAATGATAGTTGAGAAGAAAACTGTTTGCACACAACAGATTTTAGATACTTTTGCTGCTAGTTGTATAATATTTATTGAAAATTTTGACAAATATTTATTTTTGTAAGCCTAAAAATGATTCTCTGAAAGTTTAAAGAAACTTGACCAAAAGACAGTACAGAAAACACTGGCACTTGAATGTAACCGTATGTGAAATAATATATTTTCTGGTAGTGTGCGCTTTTAATGTCAAGTCCTATTAAACTTGAGTCAAATTAAGCAGACCCGGCATTGGCAATGTAGCTATAATTTTCTGAGAAAATTTAAGACAAAATTGTCAACTTGAATTAAAACTTGCCACGGTTTTGATATCCTTGTCTTATGGTATTAATGAAACTCATCTGAACACTGATATGAAGTGTCTACATCGTAGATGCTCTCTGAGTTTGTTAGATGTTTTGTTTTGAATTTCAGTGATTGTCTGGCATATCTACAGTCCTCAAACATTATATTTTTGTGTATTGCCGTGAGCAGTGACTTACATTCAGTTTCATCAGCCAGCAATATTTTCAGTAAAGAATGTAATTGCTGAATGTAACCATTGACCCTCAAGTCACTCTAAGTTTAGTAATTGCTTATTGTATTAGTTGCAGATGCTGTTACTGCATGTGCTCTGTTATTCTGATTTTACTACAATAAAAAGTTAAAAATCTGTTTTCTGCTGTCACCAGTAGCTTAATGTTGAGTTGAAAATGAACTTGTCTTAACCTGAAGATTGGAAATCTGGTATCTTGGCTAACTACCAAAGCTATTTGAGAAATAGGTCTGGAGGCTAGAAGTATGTACTGGCCTTACCTACTTGAATGAATGATGGCGGTGTAAGTTTCGGAGTACTGAGGCAGGATTTGTATTGTGGACTGATGGAAATCTAAAAGGCCTATATATGCAGCATGTATTGCATTTTGGTCTAAGCAACTTAATGTGAGTGTGATTGTTATTTTAAGCATTTTTGATGTGAAGGATGACTGAACTGAGGAGAAAGTCAGTTGACCAACCAATTACTTTCTGACTGTAAGTAGTAAGGTCAAGAGTTAACTGGAGCCAGTTAATGATAGCAGAGATGGGATATCACCTTTTGTCGAACTTTTCTTTTTTTCTGGTGGCTGGCAGTCCCATTTAACACACTGTGACAGGCAGTTAGCACCAGTTAAACATGATAGGCGAGGCTGAGTGCGGTGGCTCACGCCTGTAATCCCAGCAATTTGGGAGGCCGAGGCAGTTGTGTCACGAGGTCAGGAGTTCGAGACCAGCCTGGCTAACATGGTGAAACCCATCTCTACTAAAAACACAAAGATTAGCCTGGCCATGGTGGTGTGTGCCAGTAATCCCAGCTACCCGGGAGGCTGAGGCAGAAGAATCTCTTGAACCCAGGAAGCGGAGCTTGCAGTGAGCAAAGATCACGTCACTGCACTCTAGCCTGGGCAACAGAGCAAGACTCCCATCACACACACACGCACACATACACACAATAGGCACTGCACTGTAGTCTGGGTAACAGCAGGACTTCACACACACACATACACACACACACACACACACATACACACAGACACACAATAGGCACCGCACTGTAGCCTGGGCAACAGAGCAAGACTCCATCACACACACACACACACACAGACAGCAAGACTCCATCTCTCACACACACATAACACATAACAATGAGAGGCAAACTGGTCTATTATGTTAATGTCTGAAATGCGTTTTTTTGTTTTTTTTTTTAAGGTAGTCAAGAACCTCAGTGTCCCTTTGTGTCCTCTCTTTGCAACTGACCTCAGACTGCAAAAGATAAGCACTTTTTTTTAACATCACAGAGAAGCTTTTGGCTATTCTTAAACTTTGTGTAAATGAAATCAGCAGCTTACATTTTTGTGACCGGTTTCCTGCAGTAAATGTATCTGTGAGATGAAATTATATTGTCACTTAGAATTGTAACATTCTGATTGTTGTATGGAATCCTATTGTGTAAATAGCACCTGATTTCTAGTTCGTAACGGTAACATTTTCATATGATTATGGTAAATACGAATGCTCCTGCATGTTTTCAGTGTTAGAAGTATACCATTTTACACTTCCTCTCACAGTTGATGAGATTTCTGGTTCCTCTACTTTTCTCACCATTACTTGGTTTCTTAAACTCTTTATATATTTACGTAGGCATGTTATTATCCTGTTTTAATTTGTATTTATCATCCTGATGACTAACGATAATGCACCTGAGGTGTGATAGGGTTCATTCAGTTAAAAAGAGTTTGTCCTTATCAGTTACAGGCATACTTAGTAAATGAGCTGATTTTGGGGAACTGCTATCTCCCAAAAAATGATAGTGTAGGTAAAATTGGGTTAGCAATTATCAAGTTGTTCGGTTTGGTTGATGGTAATATAGTTCAGTAAACAATTTACTCCTGATGTTTGAAGATTAGTAGATAATACTTGTGGAATAGATACTGTTTGGAAATTCTGCAGTGAACCAGCCAAATAGTGACCAAGTCAACTTTCTACCCCCAGAAATGGTCTCCCATTTTCTTCCATCCTGATCAGGCATTTTTAGGTGTGATTTTTCACTGAATCATTGTATCTGTCTTCTCCAGGACTGACGGTTAATACATTGAATGTGTGCGCATTTGCACGCAAGTATGTGTATTTGCCCTTTGAAGACCACAGACAGTAGTCTAATGCCCATTTCTAGGAGTATGAGTTCTTTGGATTCAGAGAATAGCTGATCAGTTAGGATCTGAATTCCATGCAATGGTCTCATTCCTCTTGGACAAACGAAGTGGATGCATCTCTACAGCAGTCAAGAGAACAGTTAGACAAGCTTGTCCTGACAACACATGTGAACAGGAAATGGTACTGATGTGTGCTACGTAGCAGTTGTGTGTATGAAAAACATGAGCCCTTTTAGAACTTTTCCTTAAGACATTAACTGACTATCTTTACAAAGATGAGCCTATTCACAGGGATGCTCAATTTAATAGCTGCAAGGAGAATGAATAGATTTCTGTAATGAGATACTATATATTTGAAACCGAAGTTTCCATATGCCCCTCACAAGGCGTATGACGGGAGTGGGTCACTTCTTCAGTGTCCCATGCGGTCCAACCCATAGGGGGAGCATGGGCTGTGACCCCATGGCAGTGTCTAGGATTGAGTGTGTACAGCTCTTGGGGCTGTGCTGGAGTGTGTTCTCTAGGTTTTGCTGTCTGCAGGCAACTTGTCTAGCTAATCAGTCCAGTTAGCCCCTCTGCCTTATTGCAAGGATGGAGGACTGTGTGGATCCCAGGTTCTTGCCCTAGCGCACTGAAAAATCAGACCACAGATCACACGTGTGCTTGGAGAATGAATGCAAGGTTTTATTGAGGGGGGGAGGTAGCTCTCAGTAGATAGCTGGGGAGCCAGAAAGGGGATGGAGTAGGAAGTTGGCCTTCCCCTGCAGCTGAGCTTCTCAGTGACTGGACTCTCTCATTTGACCACCCACACTCTACTGAATTTTCCTCGGCATCGAGACCACCCTACTGTCAGTGGTCTGTCACCATCTGTGTGATCTGCCAGTGTGTACCTCTTGATGTCCTGCTGTTTGCGTGTGTGCCCACTATGGTCTTGGGGTTTCTATAGGCACAGGGTGGCGGCTGTGGCAGGCCAGGGTGCTCTAGGAAAATGCAAGATTTGGGTGTGAACACAGGAGTACGTCTTCTCACCTAGGTACACGGGCACGAGGGTGGAGCCCTTGCCAGGGACCCTGCCCTCTTCTTGTATCATGTTTGTCCTCTGAAGAGGTACACCTATCTAACTGCCATCAAAACATGGAGACAACCAGTCTTAGCTGCTTCCTTCTGACAGGGGGCGTTGTTTTTAGGAAAACGGCAGTCAGATTCCTTCTAGAGCTCTGTTTAATTAAGGGTTCTTAGCTTGTCTTGAGGCTCTGGTTGCCTGCCTGTTTGGAGTTTGGTGGCCTCTGCATGAGAGAAAAACAAAACAAGTTTTATAAGGTCACATATGCATGGTTTAAATGCATATCATAGAAGGAAAATTTAGGGCCAAAGATTGAGCTAAGACGTAAAATATACTAACAAAAACATTGTATACCGAGCTGTTTTGCATTGCTGAAAGAAATTAAATCTCGAATGGGATCACTTAAACTTTAGAAGACAGGTACCTGTTGTAGCCATATTTTTAGCAGTTAACAGGTGTACCCTGCCTGGAAATTCTGGTGTTTGTGGGCTTACCTGGTGGTCATTAAAGCTTATGCCTCTTTCTCGGGTCCCCATTTCTCTCTTGTAAAAGACTGAGGTTGCCACTTTCAGGGGGTCCTCTAATGTACTATCCGGCCCCAGGGACCATTTCTTCCACCTCCTCCTAAAATCAAGGGCTGCCTGAGTTGTAAATTTATCCTTTAGGATTAGCTGTCCCTCAGGTGAATCAGGGGATAGAGAGGTGTGCTTGACCAAGACCTCTCAGCTTTTCCAAGAAGGTAGTGAGATTTTCATCAAATCTTTGGTCAGTTGTGGACAACTTAGTATAATTGGGATGCTTGGTCTTAGTCCTACATTAAGCCTTTCATTACGCACACCTGAAAGTGTCTCCTCTTCCAGTCTACTATCCCATCACTGGTATCCCATTTAGGGTAATTCACTGATACTGCTTCTCTTCCACTTGGATGGTATTTGCTCCATTCCCTGATGCTATGTGTGATGCAAAGCTCATCCCCAGATCCAAGCAGCAGTGCCTATCAGGGACTGATTCAGAAGTAACATATCTTTCCAGGAGAGTTCAAATATTTGGGTGAGATTCTGGAAATTTGCTTTAAGTTTTATAGGGAGAAGGGGACTTGGACCTTACTGGGCCCAGATTCACTGGGCATTTTGTGGTACCCCAGCGAGTTAGAGAAAGCACCACACGCTGAGATTGAATCAGGAGTCCTCTGTTTGCTGGGGACCGAGAGACGGCTAATGCTCAAAATTCTCTCAGCCCTGAAGAAGGGGCTTTGTTTGTTTTCATGCCTTGCTTAAAGGAGGGAAGGGGAGCCTAGCTAAAGCAAGTTTTACAGAAGCAGAGCAAGCAAAGATTAAAAGGTAAACTGTTGCAGAAAGATAAACAGTTGCCGATGTAGGGGCTTTTGGTTATCAGCGGGCAGGTTCGGAGGGGTGGCTGATACTATTAGCAGAGACATCCCTAGGAGAGGCTGGTACAGCTTAACTTGGTATCTTATCAGTAAGGACACTCCATTGTCTGCTTGTAGTCAGCTTAGCCCAGCTACCTGCTTAGGGGAAGGGAAGAAGTCAGGGGAGGGGATGGGCAAGTGAAGAAACTAAAGGGGAGTCTGTCCAGCCCATGAAGCTATCCCAGAGTCTGTGCAGCTCTCAGCTAAGAAAGAGAGAACTGGTTAGGCTAACAAAGGGTAGGTTATCACAATATGATGGAGGGGCAAGAGTGAGTCTGGGGCTTGTGAAGGGCAAGGATTTCTAGGAGGGGACAAGTGAGAGGCTGAAGCTGGATATGGAGGTTTGGGTGGACCTGGAGGAGCAGAGCTGGAGGAAGCTGGCTCATCTGCTGGGGTGCCTCTGGCACTCAGATCCTTAATTTCCTAGGCTTGCCCCTTGAAGTCTTCCCTGAGATGCCAAACAGGAGGACTGGATCAATCGTACACTGTTGGCAAAGTTCTGGATTGCCTTGCAAGTCACAGAAGCCCTGCATATATGAGAGCCAGACCATCTGTTCTCACGTCTATGAAAACGCTCCAGCTGCCAGGTGGTATAGAATTGAATTGAATTGATGGTATAGAATTGAATTATAAAGGGCCAACCCGGTCTTTAATTTCTCCAAACCTTTGAGGGCCATCGGCATTTTTCTCCAGATTCTGAGGGTCAAAGCAGTCTCAATGGTTCAGGACACACTGCCGAGGAATATAAGCTGGGAGTGGTGAAGAGAGCTGGTTGCCCATTCTGAAAGACAGGAAATAGAGGCATGTCTCATTTCTTTAACTTCAGTTTTGCTGAAGCAAAAACTGAGTGTGTGATGGAGAAGGAAAGCTAGTATCCTCCCTTCCCTTCCGCCACTTATCCCTCAGTCTCAGTGACCTTGGCAGGTGTTGGCCATAGGTACCAATGCAGTGTGGACCCATGGAGCAGGGAAAACCTGCAGAATAGGAATTAACCACCCTCATGTGTGCCACCTTTCTCCCTGCTGTTGACAAAGTTTGAGTTCTCTGGGCCTGTTTATGCCATGGGAGTATGGCCTCCTTCCATGGTGTTGGGGGTTGAGTCAATAGGAATTAGTGCTGCCTATTTACATTGTGCCCGTTGCCTGACTTTGGATCCCTCTGACCTGGGCTTATTTTCTAAGTTCTCAGCTGGAGGCTTGGAATGAAGTTTGGGACCAAAAAAGATATTTCAGAGACTGCTTCTGTTTGGGTAGTGTCTCAAACGGGCCTGCTGAATTTGCAGTTGTCAGCCAGCAAGGGATGGTTCTTTGTTAACTTCCCTATCAGAAATAGAGTGTTGGGAAGTGGGAGTCCTCTCACTCAGAAAAGGAAAAAAATAGAAAAACCAGGTTAAGGATCAAAACGGGGAGGTTCTAGGGAAAGACCTCCTTGCCCTGTGCAAGTGGGTCCCTTTAATCCTTGTATGCTTCCTCTGGTTCATACTTGGTTGAATTCCTTGGCCAGGGGAGGAAAGGTTCCATTGGTGTGACAGGCAAGAAGCACTTGCCTGCCAGCCCTGTGAGGTCCTGGCTACCACCCTGGTTTTCTCTCACCTACGCCAGCTCATGGCTGTTAGACACAACCTTTGCATGCTGTGGACATGTCTGGGTTCCCGTGCGGGGAGGAAACAAGGTAAGGGGAGGCTCCCTGAACTGTGTGTGTTTGCGTCTGTCAGGCTGGTGGCAGAGATGGCACCTCTAAGGACAGTTCATCAGATTTGCACTTTTGGCAGCTGAGCCATCTTACTTAACAGCATTGCTGCAGCCGGTAGCAAAACCCTTAACGTTATAAAGGACGTGTTAACAGCCATTTCAAACCACGAGAAAGAGAAAAGAGACAAAGGTGGGGTTTGACCAGCCCACTTAGGGCAGTTAAATCTCCTTGAAGGGAAACAGATCCTTTCATCTGTAAGAAAGAGAGGTGGCAGGGTTTTGGAAAAGAAGCAGATCTTCACATTTTCGCTCACCTTCTGGGATCTCAGATGAGTCCCCAGTTGAAACAGGAAAAGTTTCCCGATCTCCCTGGCAGGGCGTTACACAGGAGAAGTGGCACTTCTTTGAGTGCCCTGAAGCTCAAACCTGTCAGGGGAGCAAGCAGACAGGCAGATTGTGGAGTGTGTGGGCTCCAACCCCCTGGCCTTGGGTAAGGTTGAATGTTTATGGCTCCTGAAGCTCCACTGGGCGTGTGTTACAGACTGCTCTTTCAGCTTTGCCATATGCAGGTGGCTTGTGTTAATCAGCTCACTCAGACCCTTTGCCTTATCAGAAGAGCAGAGGACTTTCTGTATCATGGGTTTCCTTCCCTAGTGCACAGGAGAAATCAGATCACACATGGGCTTGGAGAATGAGTGCAGGGTTTTATTGAGCAGGGAAAGTAGCTCTCACTACATGGATGGCGAGCCAGAAAAGAGATGGAGTGGGAAGGTGGTCTTCCCCTGGAGTTGGGCCACTCAGAGTTCAGACTCTACTTTCACCATCCTTGGTTGAATTTCCGTTGGTGTCTGCATTGTTCTATTGTCCATGGCCTGTTGTGTGTTCTTCTGCCAGTGTGTTCTTCTTGACATCCAGCCACTTGTGAGTGTCCCTGCTACGGTCTAGGGATTTTTATAGGCACAGGATGGGAGGCGTAGTGCGCCAGGGTGGTCTTGGCAAATGCAACATTTGAGTGTGAACACAGGAGTGCCAGTCCTCACCTAGGTTTGTGGCCACAGGCCTGAGGGTGGAGCCCTCTCCAGGGACCCCACCTTTCTCTATGTAGCACGTCCCTGTCCCCATCCCATATCATATTCAAGAGAATTGGTATGTTGTGAAGTCTCAGCCTGATGAGCCAAGGAAGTCAGAGACAAAATGGTACATAATGTATGATTCCACATAGAAAGTTTAAATGTTAAAACCAGGGTTAGAGATGCCTTGAGGGGATATTAACAAAGAGGGCTTTTATGATGTCAATAACCGATGTTCTTTTTGAAGGTGTAGTTCACAGATACACATTCATCTCATAATTCCTTGAGCTGTGCATTTACTATGCATGCATTTTCTCTTTACCAGAGGTATTTTGTAGATCACTTTTTCCCCAAAAGTACTGTATTATAAAACGTTACAATAAATAGCTCCATGGACTTTGGCAAATACGCTGTTGTTACAAACTCACTCTTAGATCAAGATACAGAATGTTTCTGGCATTCTTAAGATGTTGTATTTCATCTTAAACTTAGGAGATTAGTGCTATTAGTGCTCCTTGTCACCAGTGAGGAACATTGGCACAGGAGGGTAAGAACCTGTCCCTTGGTACTACCAGCACTTCTCTAAATAATTTTTCACCTTCCCGTTGTGTTGGAGGGATGGCAAAGATGACAGTGATATTCTCTGCCTTTGTTCCTGAGGTCAAATCGTCAACCATTGTGTTCTCCTGGAAAATAATGTTCTCTTTCCATGTGACCAAGCCAGGAGCAATCTGGGTAAGGGGAGCATCAGTCATTCTTCTGAATCATTTCCCAATCATCATCATCTTCGATCATGCCATAGAGTGTCAAGAATTGTCAATGCCAGGTGCAGGGGTGCTAACAGACTAGAAACTGCTCTCAGAGAGGATGTGATCATCATCTATCAAACTGGATGGTCAGTTTTTGTTTTTTACTCGCTAACCAAAGGAAGGAGGCTGAAGGTCTAGGAAGCTCATTGTAGGTACATTTAAACTGTGAGGTTTTATTGGACCTAGATAAAGTTTAGGTGTTGACTGGGGTAAAAAACATGGGGCTTCATATGGATTCTCTGGTTCAAATTATTTCTTAGTGCCCTCATGTACTGCCACCTTTGTCCTAGAATGAACCAATGCTCTCGTCTCAGAACTTTTTGCTTACCATTGCAAGATATTTCTGGCTTCTCTTAGGAATTAAGAGCCCTCACCTAGACTGAGCTCTCTCATCATACTTTGGCTAGCTGAAAGTGACATGGGAGGTCAGGGAAATTATGTGCCTATTTCTGAAAAGCATAAGATTAGAAATTAAAATGGGTTTATTAATGATATCTGGCAAACACAGTGATGAGAGACACTTACCAAAATGGAGCCAAGCTTTGAGGCAGCTTATGAGAATGGTTTTTTTTTTTTCCTTCCACATCTCAGGACAAAGAAATTTCCAGGATATAAGAAAGAAAAAAGAAAGAATCCATTCTCTGGTTTGAATACCTCTGACAGCAGGAGGATAGTTAAAATCATGAAACAATTTCTAAATTTATATGAGATGATTGTTCTCCTATGTCAAGGATAAAGCAGGAGGGAGCAGAAGCCACTCTGGAAGTGAGCCGGACTATGCTATTTTAGATTATTGTGTTGTCCTGCCAACTGTTGTTCATTCCCTGGTCTTCTGTTAGTTAAAGAATCAGCAACAAATTCCAAAATCTAAGATTATTGGAGATTCCACAGAAATTCAAACCATCATCAGAGAATATTACAAACAACTCTATGCACATAAACTAGTAAACCTGGAAGAAATGGATAAATTCCTGGACTCCTGTGTCCTCCCAAGCCTAAACAGGGAGAAAGCTGAAACTATGAATAGACCAATAACAAGGTCTGAAGTCAAGGCAGCAATTAAGAGCCTGCCACACAAAAAGAGCCCAGGTCCAGATGGATTCAAAAGGAATGGTACCAGACACACAAAGAGGAGCTGGTACCATTCCTTCTGAAACTATTCCAAATAATCCAAAAAGAGGGAATCCTTCCCAAATCATTTTAAGAGACCAACATCATCCTGATACCAAAACCCAACAGAGACCCAACAAGAAAAGAAAACCTCAGGCCAATATCCCTGATGAACATAGATGCAAAAATCTTCAATAAAATATTGACAAGCTGATTGCAACAGCAAATCAAAAAACTTATCCATCATGATCAAGTAGGTTTCATCCCGGGAATGCAAGGATGGTTCAACATACGCAAGTCTATCTATAAACGTAATTCACCACATAAACAGAACCAAAAACAAAAACCACATGATTATCTCAATTGATGCAGAGAAGGCATTCGACAAAATTCAACAGCCCTTTATGCTAAAAACCCTCAATAAACTCGGTATCCATGGAACATATCTCAAAGTAATAAAAGCTATTTACGACAAACCAACAGCTAATATACTGAATGGGCAAAAACTGGAAGCATTCCCTTTGAAATCCGGCACTAGACAAGGATGCCCTCTCTTACCACTCCTATTCAGTATAGTACTGGAAGTTCTAGCCAGAGCAATCAGGCAAGAAAAAGAAATAAAGGGTATTCAAATAGGAAAGGTGGAAGCCAAATTGTCTCTATTTGCAGACGACATGATAGTATACCTAGAAGACCCCATCATCTCAGCCCAAAAACTCCTGAAACTGATAAGCAACTTCAGCAAAGTCTCAGGATATAAAATCAATGTGCAAAAATCACAAGCATTCCTCTACACCAATAACAGACTTAAAGAAGGCCAAATCAAGAACGAACTGCCATTCACAATTGCTACAAAGAGAATAAAATACCTAGGAATACAACTCACAAGGAACGTAAGGAATCTCTTCAAGGAAAACTACAAAACACTGCTCAACGAATAAGAGAGGACATAAACAGATGGAGAAACATTCCATGTTCATGGTTAGGAAGAATTAATATCGTGAAAATGGCTATACTGCCCAAAGTAATTTACAGAATCAACGCTATCCCCATCAAGATACCATTGACTTTCTTCACAGAACTGGAAAAAACCACCATGAACTTCATATGGAACCAAAAGAGAGCCCGTATAGCCAAGTCAATTCTAAGCAAAAAGAACACAGCGGGAGGCATCACCCAACCGGATTTCAAACTATACTACAAGGCTACAGTAATAAAAACAGCATGGTACTGGTACCAAAACAGAGATATAGACCAATGGGACAAAACAGAGGCATCAGAGGCAACAAAACATATCTACAACCATACAATCTTTGATAAACCTGACAAAAACAAGCAATGGGGAAAGGATTCCCTGTTTAATAAATGGTGTTGCAAAAACTGGCTAGCCATGTGCAGAAAGCAGAAACTGGACCCCTTCCTGACACCTTACACTAAAATTAACTCCAGATGGATTAAAGACTTAAACATAAGACCTTGCACCATCAAAACCCTAGAAGAAAATCTAGGCAAAACCATTCAGGACATAGGAGTAGGCAAGGACTTCATGAACAAAACACCAAAAGCATTGGCAACAAAAGCCAAAATAGACAAATGGGACCTAATCAAACTCCACAGCTTCTGCCCGGCAAAAGAAACAGTCACTAGAGTGAATCGGCAACCAACAGAATGGGAAAAAATTTTGCAGTTTACCCATCTGACAAAGGGCTGATATCCAGAATTTACAAAGAACTCAAACAGATTTACAGGAAAAAAACAAACAAGCCTATTCAAAATGGGCAAAGGATATGAACAGACACTTTACAAAAGAAGACATATATGAGGCCAACAAAATATGAAAAAATGCTCATCATCACTGGTCATCAGAGAGATGCAAATCTAAACCACATTGAGATACCATCTCACGCCAGTTAGAATGGCAATCATTAAAAAATCTGGAGACAAGAGATGCTGGAGAGGATGTGGAGAAAAAGGAACACTTTTACACTGTTGGAGTGTAAATTAGTTCAACCATTGTGGAAGACAGTGTGGCGATTCCTCAAGGCCTTAGAAATAGAAATTCCATTTGACCCAGCAATCCCATTACTGGGTATATATCCAAAGGACTATAAATCATTCTACTATAAGGACACATGCACACGAATGTTCATTGCAGCACTGTTTACAATAGCAAAGACCTGGAACCAACCCAAATGCCCATCGATGATAGACTGGATTGGGAAAATGTGGCACATATACACCATGGAATATTATGCAGCAATCAGAAATGATGAGTTCATGTCGTTTGTATGGACATGGATGAATCTGGAGAACATCATTCTCAGCAAACTGACACAAGAACAGAAAATGAAATACCGCATATTCTCACTCATAGGTGGGTGACGAACAATGAGAACACATGGACACAGGGAAGGGAGTACTGAACACTGGGGTCTATTGGGGGGAAATGGGGAGGGCCAGTGGGTTGGGGAGCTGGGGAGGGATAGCCTGGGGAAAAATGACAACTGTGGGTGAAGGGGAAAAAGGAAGCAAAACACACTGCCATGTGTGTACCTATGCAACTGTCTTGCACGTTCTGCACATGTACCCCAAAACCTAAAATGCAATAAAAAAAAAATACCAAAAAAAAAAAAAGAGTATTGGCTGGGAAAACTACATGTATCTATAATAAAATGAAGGATTTAACAAGATTTAATTATTGAACACATGAGTAACTATATTTTTAAAACTGCTGAAACTCTCCTGCTATCTTAATTTTAAATTTGTATTGTTTAATAAATGCATCATTTGGAATAGTGCATTTGACAGCTAATGCCTAAACTGATTGGTGTTAGAAGGTCAAAAATCTGACCTGGGTTCAGTAGCTATTGCCTGCTGTCCAAGTTACTTGGGAGGCTGAAGAGGGAGGATTACTTAAAGCCCAAGAATTTGAAGCTGCAGTGAAAAAAATTAATTAAAAATCTGCATTTCTTTGCCTGATTGAAACTTTCCTTTCAGATAATAAGTTCCAAAATGATAAAATCTGGACAGGCACAGTAGCTCATGCCTGTAATCCCAGCATTTTGGGAGGCTGAGGCAGGTGGATCACTTGCAGTTAGAAGTTCCCATCCAGCCTGGCCAACATGATGAAACCTCATTTCTACTAAAAATATAGAAGTTAGCTGGGCATGGTGGTATGAGCCTGAAATCCCAGCTCCTTGGGAGGCTGAGGCAGGATAATCTCTTGAACCCAGGAGGCGGAGGTTGCAGTGGGCTGAGATTGTGCCACTGCACTCTAGTATAGGCAACAGAGGGAGAGTGTGTCTTAAAACAAACCAACAAACAGGAGAACCTTCTAAAACTGAAACTGAGAAAAAGTTACAAATAGATTTCACTATATAATTATTAATAGTAAAACTCAGTTATTTAAAATGTTTCCCCAGTTTAACAGGTGTGTATGGGTTTACAGCTTAGTTATAGAACATTTTACTTCTACTGAGTGTGCCATATAATGTATTTTGATTAAAAAACTACATATTTTATTTATAGAATAAGGTTATGAAGTGTATATACATATATATGTATACACACACATCACATATATGGAGAGAGAGAGAGAAAGAGACAGAGAGAGAGAGAGAGAGAGACATGGAGCCTTGCTCTGTCACCAGGCTGGAGTCCAGTGGCGCAATCTCAGCTCGGTGCAACCTCCGCCTCCTGGGTTCAAGTGATTCTTCTGCCTCAGCCTCCCGAGTAGCTGGGACCACAGAGGCGTGCCACCACACCCGGCTAATTTTTGTATTTTTAGCAGAGATGGGGTTTCACCACAGCCAGGATGGTCTCGATCGCTTGACCTCGTGATCCGCCTGCCTCGGCCTCCCAAAGTGCTGGGATTACAGGTGTGAGCCACACCGTGCCAGGCCAGGAAGTATATTTTTTAAAAGACGACAGATTTTTTTTTCTTTGGTACAGGCACATAGTACTCTGATATGCATTAGTCAAGACTCAACTTTATATACCTAGAAGACTTTCAGAATATTGAAAAGAGATGATATTATCTTATCTGGAAGTTACATGAAAGGATGTAAAATACTAGTCTTACAAAAAAGTTTCTAAGAAGTTATAACTTTTATCACTTCTTCATATCAGTTACGAAAAACCTTTTAATCTGTAAAATCATACTGTAAAAAGAATGTAGTGTTCTCAGCTCAAGACAACTTTTTATTATTAATAAAACTGATTGTGGAAAGCAGCAGCCATTTTTGTGCAGTTATTGGAGACTTGACAATAGAAAGCTATGATTTCTAACTATGTCTAATCATTCCAATTAATTATATAATTTTATACATTTAAGTATACATTTAATTAAAGTGTAGGAGAACTAGTTTTAAAATACATGGTCTCCCTACATTACTTTTCTTTCCTCTATTTTTGAGCATATCAACAATTGTTAATGTAGGCAACACTGTAACAACTAGTCTCTAGTTAGATCTGCTGAAGGAAGACTGATGATGACAAGGTAAGGGGTGATTTCTGGTTAAACTAAAATTCTTCAGCTGTGCAGCATCTAAGGGATTGGGACCCATGTAGGGTCTGCGCATAAGAACTCACCAGCTTCTTCCAGATGTCTAATCATTTTCCTCAATTTTATTGTTTAAAATTATTAGATCAAAGTAGTATGCATGCTCCCTCTGAGATCTCAGACTCCTTCTGCAGGTGCTGAAGAGGTTCATTCCACATGATGAGGGGTTGAAGGTAAAGTGAGCGTAGGGGAAAGAAAAAGCAAGCAAAAGTCAGTTGGATTCGTTATCTTTTCACATTTGTTTTTGCACCATTGCCAGAATTAGCCAAAGTCAAACTTCAGTGTTTTACATATAAGTATGAGAAAAAAATCTGTTTCAGGACAAAGGAGACAATGTTCCCTATGATGGCAAATTTGTACAACAAACATTGGCAATAGAAACTGCTCAATATGTATTACTGCTCATCTCCAGGATATAGGAAGTATAGTATGAAGGATAAGGACAAGGCAGAAAAAGAATGTACATTCTTCAACAAACACATTTCCAACCCCCAGGCCTATCTGTGTCTGTCCCAGAACTAGTCAGGATAAGTCCAGGAGAGCTGCTGGTTACCAGTAGCTCCTATAATCTGGCCATTTGTTAATATTTCCATAGTCAGGCTAACAAGAAAGACCCAGAAGCCAGTTTCATCTCATTCTCTTGATAGAGGTCTTCATGACTCTTTCCTTGATACCTTGTATTCAAAGAATTCACTGGAACCACATTCTGGAGCCTAGTTTTCATTGTACCAATGCCTATTTGACTTTTACATTACAAATTACTTTTTTCCCTCTTTATTTGACCATGTCAATAATTGCAAATTTAGGCAACACTATAACTAACTAGTCCCTAATTAGACCTGCCAAAACAAGACTGACAATGGCAAGGTCACAGATGATTTCCAATTAAACTAAAATTCTTCAGCGATGTAGCGTCTAAGGGATTGGGACCCACATAGGGTCTTTGCATAAGAACTCACCACTTCTTCCAATAAAACTCATCATTTTCATCAGTATTATTGTGGAACATTATTAGATCAAAGATTCAACATGTTCTATAAATTCAGTCATATACACTGAACCTCAGGCAAGGATGCATTTTGGAAGTTTAAAAAACTATTTTGCTAGTTCTCAAGTACAGAAATAGAGACAGAGAGAGATATATAGGTGGACTATAAAAATAAGGTAAATTTATATTAAAGAATTTAATTAAATACATACTTATTTGGTCAGTATTTGCTCTTCCACTAGAGTGTAAACTTGCCTTATTATTATAGACCATAAATTGGTATAGTGCCTTGCATACAGAAAACGGTTGAAAAACCTGAATTGTAGTTCAGCTTCTGATACTGGTCATTATAAGATTTGATGAATATTAAATCTACAGTGAAGAAGCAGAACAATGGGGAAACAAAAAGTGGTAACCCTGGTTGACAGAGATATATTTTTGGGGAAAAAGTAAAAGGTTTGATGCCTTCAGGGACTTAGGAGCAGTACTTCTTAGCACTGTCTTAGGGCTCTTACCCTTCTTTGAGGCCTCTCTGTTACTTGTAAGAGATTTTAGTAAGCCTGATATAAGGACACTGATGCCACAAAACCTGGAATCTAGACACAGCCATAGAGAAAGGAGAGCAGAAGTGTAATAACAAGAACTAAGAGTCTGAGTTAATTCTGCTCAGCATCCCTCCAGTGGAGATAGACAGACATCAGAGCAGTTTAGAATTTAATGTGTTTATCTTGACAAGCTAGAGAGAGAAATTTCTTACTGGTTTTAATATCTTTTAAAAGCACAGTATTTTCACTGTGGTTGACAATAAACACAATATAAAAAACCTCTAGTTTAGGAAAACATTTTTGCCCAAAGATAGGAGTGCATTCTTCTAGTGAAAGAATAATCTATAAAACTTGTTTTCCTGGCATGCCAATCTATGGAAATTTGTCAGACAGTCAACCTCTGGTTACGTATGTGTGCTTAACTTTCATGTAAGCACAGTTGACTAATGAAAGTTAGTAAAAACAAATACATTTATTCTATTTTTTCAATTTTATTGTAGATTCAAAGGTACAAGTTTGGTTTTCTTACATAGGTAAATGTGTTATCATGGGGGTTTGTTGTACAGATTACTTTCGTCACCCAGGTATTGAGCCTAACACCCGTTAGTTATTTTTTCTGATCAATCTCTTCCCACTCTGCACACTTTGACAGGTCCCAGTGTGTTTTGCTCCACTCTATGCATCCACTCATTCCCATCCTTTAGCTCCCACTTACGAATGAGAACACGTGGTATTTGGTTTTCTATTCCTGCATTACTTTGCTAAGGATAATGGCCTCCACCTCCATCCATGTCCCTGCAAAAGACATGATCTTGTGCTTATTAATGGTTTCTTAGTGTTCCACAGTGTATAGGTACCACATTTCCTTTACCCAGTCATCATCGATGGGCATTTAGGTCGATTCCATGTCTTTGCTATTGTGAAAAGTGCTGCATTGAACATAACACATGCATGTGTTTTTATGATAGAACGTCTTTTATTCCTTTGGGTAAACAGCTAGTAATGAGATTGCTGAGTTGAGTGGTACTTCTGTCTTCAGGTTTTTGAGGAATTGCCAAACTGTTTTCCACAATGTGTTGAACTAATTTGTACTCTCACCAACAGTGTATCAGCATTCCTTTTTCTCCACAACTTCACCAGTGTCTGTTGTTTTTTTACCCTATTAAGTAGCCATTCTGACTGGTGTGAGATGGTATCCCACTGTGGCTTTGATTTGCATTTCTCTAATGAGCTGTGATGTTGAGCTTATTTTCATATGCTTGTTGGCTACATGCATGTACTCTTTTTTTGAAAAGTGTTCGTTCATAACTTTTGCCCACTTTTAAATGGAGTTGTTTGGTTTTGTTCCTGGTAAATGTGTTTAAGTTCCTTGTTGATACTAGATGGTAGATTTTGCCAGATGCAGAGTTTGCAAAACTTTTTTTTCCCATTCTCTAGGTTATCTGTTTACTCTGTTGATAGTCTCTTTTTTGCTGTGCAGAAGCTCTTTTGTTTAATTGCATTCCATTTGTCAATTTCGGCTTTCGTTGCAACTGCTTTTGGCATGTTTGTCCTGAAATCTTTGCCTGTGCCTATGTCTTCAGTGGTAGTTCCTCGGTTGCCTTTCACACTTGTTACTGTTTTGAGTTTTACACTTAAGTCTCTATTCTACCTTTTGTTGATTTCTGTATATGGTGAAAGGAAGGGATCTAGTTTTAATCTTGGACATACGGCTAGCCAGTTATCCCAGTACATTTATTACATAAGGAGTTCTTTTCTCACTGCTTGTTTTTCTCAGGTGTGTTAAAGATCAGAAAGTTGTAGGTGTGCAGCCTTACCTCTAGGTTCTCCATGTTGTTTCATTGGTCTAAAATACCTTTATCGTAATAGCAAAAGCAGATAGAAATGAAACAAATCTACTAAATATAAATATATTAAATTTACTAAAATATTTAAGAATATATTTAATCTAATTAGTTCTTTTCTCATTTTCTATAACTGATATTCAGTGGCCATTTCAGCAGCATTTTGGCAGCTTTGGACAATCAACAAAAAGAAAAGTAAGTGCTACAGAAGAAAGTAAGATAATTAAAGACAAATACTTGGTTTAAAAAAAAGGACAAAATAGAACCACTGTATGGACTGTTAAACATGTTTGTTATTGAATAAAGTGGTTTGTTATTGAATAAAGTGGTATAATTTATTTGTTCATTCCAAATAAAATGACGAAATAGGTACCAAAAATATTAATGATAGTAGTGAACTTAATCTTCCATAAAAGTGTAAAAAATGAATATTTGCAAACCTTGATTTTACTGATTTGTTAAAGGATTGTAAAAGGGCAAGACTATGTATTCCTTGGCTAAGTTTATGCCAATTTTATATGTTTAGCAAACCGAGCCAAGAGTACTCTGATAGTCTATTGCATCTCCAAGGTAGTACTTCTCATACGATGTTGTCTAGGAGTCTTCTCCTTCTATTAAATCTATATGTATCAGACACAGGAAAAGCCTTCTTTTATGTACTAGCAATAGAAGGCCTTATAAGCAGACCTGTTACAAGACAGCATAGAGAAACGTTGCAGGTGCCATATCTGTGGCAGCTGCTATTCACGTTCTTTCCCCTCTTATAGCCCAATTCACTTTTATGTTTGGTAATCAACAGGGATCTTAATATGAATATCACAAGTGTTCACTTTAGAGCTGCCTAGGGGAACCGAGTTAGCTGTGTCAAGGCGATAAATCTGTTTTAGCTTTCTTCATGTAAAGCAGCTCTTGACACAGAGTTGTTTCCTATCCTACCTCGTCCCATATTCCGGACCCACTTCTATCTCCACTTCAAAGTTGGGGTTCCTGCTTTCTCGGTATGTGTCTATCAGGACCAGAAATGAGCTGAAGACATTGTGGGGCTCATAATTCTAAGGAGACTTTGTGGCCTGGAAGAATGTTTACTGTTCTCCAGATTTTTGAGATATGAATAAAATCATGAGTGACCAAACTGTAACTCTTCCTTTATGCCACAATAAATGTAAATGAACACTAACATATATGGTTTAGATTCTGTGTAAGACTAAAGCCTGAATTTGTCAAAGGATTCTGAAACATATTACCTATGTTGCTTAGTTTCTTGTGGGAAAAAGAGCGTCTCAGATTCTGGAAATCTTAATTCTCAGGATCAATAACAAAGCACAGAGTATTTGTCTTAATGAAACAAACTTGTTTAAAGTTAAACTGGATTTGTGGCAAGACGGTCGAATAGGAACAGCTCCGCTGCGCAGTTCCCAGCTACAACGAGGCAGAAGGCAGGTACTGTCTGCATTTCCAAGTTAAGGTTTCTGGTTCATCTCATTGGGACTGGTTAGGCAGTGAAGGCAGCCCAAGGAGGGTGAGCCAAAGCATGGCTGGGCGTCGTCTCACCTGGGGAGTGGAAGGGGCCAGGGAACTTCCTCTACTAGATGAGGGAAGCCATTAGGGACTTTTCCTGGTACTCGGGCACTCTGGCTCAGATACTGCATTTTTCCCATGGTCTTCACAACCCGCAGAACAGAGATTACCTCCAGTGCCTACAACACTAGTGTCTGGATTTCCAGCACAAAACTGGGTGGCCTTTCAGGAAGACACTAAGCTTTAACCTCACCTGTGTAACCAAGTGGCCAGGAAGTCTACACAGTGTCTGGGTAGAGCCCACAGAAGATCAGTAAGGCCACTGCAGGCAGACTGTGTCACTCGACTCCCTTCTTGCTGGACAGGGGCTCCCTGAAAAAAGGCAGAAGCCCACCAGGGACCTATGAATGAAGCCCCACCTTCCTGGGACACAGCACCTGGGAAAAGGGTTGTTGTAGGTATAGCTTCACCAGACTTAAACATCATTGCATGGTAGCTCTGAAGGGAGCACAGCCTTTGAGCTCTAATAAGGGACAGACTGTCTGCTCTAGTGACTCCTTGGCCCCATATATCCTGAATAGGAGACACTGGTCAGCAGGAGATGACAGACACCTCATACAGGACAGTTCTGGCTGCAGGTACCTTTCTGGTACAAAGCTACCAGATGAAGGATCAGGTAGCAACCTTTGCTGCTCTGCAGCCCCTGCTGGTGATTCGCAGGCAAACACGGTCTCGAGTGGACCTACGGCAAACTCTGGCACACCTGCAGCAGAGGATCCTGACTGTTAGAAGGAAAACTAACAAACAGAAAGAAATAGTTTTGACATCAACAGAGATGACATCCACTCAAAGACCCCATTCAAAGATCATCAACTTCGAAGAAGAAAGGTAGATAAATCCATGAAGATGGGAAGAAACTAGTGCAAAAAGGATGAAAACTCCAAAATCTAGAACACCTCTTCTCCTCCTGGGGATCTTAACTCCTCACCAGCAAGGGAACAAAACTGGACGGAGAATGAGTTTGATGAACTGACAGAAGCACATTTCAGAAGGTGGGTAATAACAAACTTCTCCAAGCTAAAGGAGCCTGATGTAACCCAATGCAAGGAAGCTAAGAACCTTGAAAAAAGGTTAGACAAAATGCTAACTAAAATAACCAGTGAAGAGAAAAACATACACGACTTGATGGAGTGGAAAAACACAGCAGGAGAACTTCGTGCAGCCTGCACAAGTTCCAATAGCTGAACCGATCAAGTGGAAGAAAGGATATGAGAGATTGAAAATCAACTCAGTGAAATAAAGTGAGAAGGCAAGATGTGAGAAAAAAGAGTGGGAATAAATGAACAAAACCCTAAGAATTATGGGATAATGTGAAAAGACTAAATCTATGTTTCACTGGTGTACCTGAGTGTGACAGGGAGAAAGGATCCAAGTTGGAAAACACTCTTCAGCATATTTTTATCTAGGAGAACTTCCAAACCTAGCAAGACATGTCAACATTCAATTCAGAAACACAGAGAACAGCATGAAGATGCTCCTTGAGAAGAGCAACCCCAAAACACATAATCATCAGATTCACGAGGGTTGAAATGAAGGGAAAAATGCTAAAGACAGCCAGAGAGAAAGGGAAGCCCATCAGAATGACAGTGCATCTCTTCGCAGAAACCCTACAAGCCAGAAGAGAGTGGGGGCCAATATTCAACATCCTTAAAGAAAAGAACTTTCAACCCAGAAGTTTATATACAGCCAAATTGACCTTCACAAGCAAAGGAGAAATAAAATTCTTTAAAGACAAGCAACTGCTGAGAGATTTCCAAGTCACCACCAGGCCTGCCTTACAAGAAACTACCAGTACCAGCCACTGCAAAAGTATACCAAATTGTAACGACCATTGGCACTATGAAGAAATCGCATCAACTAACTGGCAAAACAGCCAGCTAGCATCAAAATGGAAAGATCAAATTCACACATAACAATATTAACCTTTAATGTAAATGGGTTAAATGGCCCAATTAAAAGACACAGAGTGGCGAGTTGGATAAAAAGTCAAGACCCATCAGTATGCTGTATTCAAGAGACCCACGTCATGTGCAAAGACACACATAGGCTCAAAATAAAGGATCAAGGAAGATTTGCCAAGCAAATGGAAAGAAAAAGAAAAAGAAAAGCAGCGGTCGCATTCCTAGTCTCTGATAAAACAGACTTTAAACCAACAAAGATCAAAGATGGTGAAGGGATCAATGCAATAAAAAGAGCTAACTGTTCTAAATAAACATGCAGCCAATCCAGGAGCAACCCGATACAAACATTAAGGAAGTTCTTAAGGACCTACAAAAAGGTGTAGACCCCCACACAATAACAGTGGGAGACTTTAACACCCACTGTCCATATTACACAGATCAACAAGATGGAAAATTCACAAGGATACGCAGGATGTGAGCTCAGATCTGGACCAAGCAGACCTAAAAGACATCTACAGAACTCTCCACCCCAAATCCACAGAATATACATTCCTCTCAGCACCACATTGCACTTATTCTACAATTGACCATATAATTGGAAGAAAAACTCTCCTCAGCAAATACAAAAGAAAAAAATCAGAGACAAATAGTCTCCCAGACCACAGTGCAATCCAATTAGAACTTAGGATTAACAAAGTCACTCAAAACCCCAAAACTACACAGAAAATTTACAGCCTGTTACTGAGTGACCACTGGATGAATAATGAAATGAAGGCAGAAATAAAGATGTTGTTTGAAACCAACGAGAATGAAAACACAGCATAACAGGATCTCTGGGACACGATTAAAGCAATGTGTAGAAGGAAATTTATAACATTAAATGCCCACATGAGAAGCAAGGAAAGATCTAAAATCGACACCCTATCGTCATGATTAAAAGAACTAGAAGAGCAAGATCAATCAAGTTCAAAAGATAGCAGACGACAAGAAACAACTAAGATTAGAGAAGATCTCAAAAAGACAGACACACAAAAAAAATTAAAAAGAAAAAAAAAAAGCAGTGAATCCAGGAGCCAGTCTTATGAAAAGATCAACAAAATAGACCGCTAGCTGATAGCAAAGAAGGAATGAGAAAATAATCAAAGGGATGCAATAAGAAATGATAAAGGGTATATCATCACGGATCCCACAGAAGTACAGACGGCCACCAGAGAATACTACAAACACCTCTATGCAAATCAGTAAATCTAGAAGAAATGAATAAATTTCTGGACACTTACACCCTCCCAAGACTAAATCAGGAAGAAGTCGAATCCCCGAATAGACCATAACAAGGTCTGAAATTGAGGCAGCAATCAATAACCTACCAAAAAACGTATCCAAGACCAGATGTGTTCATAGCCAGATTCTACCAGAGGCACAAAGAGGAGCTGCAACCACACCTTCTGAAAGTATTCTAAACAATAGAAAAAGAGGGGATAGTCCTGCACATCATCAGGATACCAAAACCAGGAAGAAACACAACAAAGAAGGAAAATTACAGGGCAATATCCACAATGAACATCGATGCAAAAATCTTCAATAAAGTACTGGGAAACAGAGTCCAACGGCACATCAAAAAGCTTGTCCGTCACAATCAACTTGGCTTCATCCCTGGGATGCAAGTCTGGCTTAGCACATGCAAATCTAGAAACATAATCCATCACATAAACAGAACCAAAGACAAAAACCACAAAATTATCTCAACAGATGCAGAGAGGGCTTTGACAAAATTCAACCACGCTTCATGCCAAAAACTCTCAATAAACTAGGTATTGATGGAATGTATCCCAAAATAATAAGAGCTATTTATGACAAACCCACAGCCAATGTCATACTGAATGGGCAAAAACTGGAAGCATTCTCTTTGAAAACTGGCACAAGACAAGGATGCCCTGTCTCACCACTCCTGTTCAACTGAGTATTGGAAGTTCTGGCCAGGGCAATCAGCCAAAAAAAAAAAAAAAAAGAAAAAAGAAATACAGCGTATTCCATTAGGAAAAGAGGAAATCAGATACTTGTCCCTATTTGCAGATGACCTGGTTGTATATTTGGAAGACTCTATCATCTCAGTCCAAAATCTCCCTAGGCCGATAAGCAACTTCAGCAAAATCTCAGGATACAAAATCAATGTGCCAAAATCACAAGCACATACAGAGAGCCAAATCTGTACACCTATACAGAGAGCCAAATCATGAGTTAACTCCCATTCACAATTGCTACAAGAAGAATAAAATACCTAGGAATACAACTAACAAGGGATGTGAAAGACCTCTTCAAGAAGAACTAGAAACCACTGCTCAATGAAATAAGAGAGGACACAAACAGATGGAAAAACATTCCATGCTCATGATTAGGAAAAATCAATATTGTGAAAATGGCCATACTGCCCAAAGTAATTTATAGCTTCAATGCTATCCTCATCAATCTACCATTGATTTTCTTCACAGAATTGGGGGAAAAAACCACCTTAAATTTCAGATGGAATCATAAAGCCAGGACAATCCTAAGGGGGGCAAAAAAATGCTGAAGGCATCATGCTACCTGACTACAAACTGCACTACAAGGCTGCAGTAATCAAAACAGCATGGTACTGGTACCAAAACAGAGATACATAGACCAATGAAACAGAACAGAGGCCTCAGAAATAATGCCACATATCTACATCCATCTGATCTTTGACAAGCCTGACAAAAACAAGCAAAGGGAAAAGGATTCACTATTTAACTAATGTTATTGGGAAAAGTGGCTAGTCATCTGCAGAAAGCTGAACCTGGATCCCTTCCTAACCCCTTATACAAAAATTAACTTCAGATGGATTAAAGATTTAAACATAAGACCTAAAATCATAAAAACCCTAGAAGAAAATACAGGCAGTATCATTCAGAACATAAACATGGGCAAGCACCTAATGACTAAAACACCGAAAGTAATGAATGACAACAAATGCCAGAAATGACGAATGGGATCTAGTTAAACTTCAGCACTTCTGCACAGCAAGAGAAACTATCATCACAGTGAACAGGCAACCTACAGAATGGGAGAAACTTCTTGCAATCTATCCATGTGACGAAGGACTGATATCCCAAATCTACAGAGAACTTAAATTTTCAAGGAAAAAAACCAAACAACCCCATCAAAAAGTGGATGAAGGATATGAAGAGACACATCTCAAAAGAAGACATTTATGCAGCCAACCAAAATGTGAAAAAAGGCTCGTTTTCACTAGTCATGAGAGAAATGCAAATCAAAACCACAGCGAGATACCATCTCACCGCAGTTAGTATGGTGAGCATTAAAAAAGCAGGAGACAACAGATGCTGGAGTGGATCTGGAAAAATAGAAATGCTTTTACAGTTTGTAGGAGTGTCAATTAGTGCAACCATTGTGGAAGGTAGTGTGGTGGTTCCTCAAGGATTAGAAATAGAAATACCATTTGACTGAGCAATCCCAATACGAGGTATATACCCAAAGGATTATAAATCATTCTATTATAAAGACACATGCACACTTAGGTTTATTGCAGCACCGTTCACAATATCAAACCCTTGGAACCAACCCAAATGCCCATCAGTGAGAGAATAAAGAAAATGTGGCACATATGCACCATGGAATACTGTGGAGCCATAAAAAAGGGATGAGTTCATGTCCTTTTCAAGGGACATGGATGAAGCTGGAAACCGCCATTCTCAGCAAACTGGCACAAGAACAGAAAACCAAACACTGCATGTGCTCACTCATAAATTCGAGTTGAACAATGAGAACACATGGACACAGGGAGGGGAGCATCACAAACAGGGGCCTGTTCGGGGGTTGGGGCCTAGGGGAGGAAAAGCAGTGGGTGGGAGGATAGGGGAGGAATAGCATTAAGAGAAATACCTAATGTAGATGGGAGGGTGATGAATGCAGCAGACCATGATGGTACATGTATACCTATGTAACAAACTTGTACGCTCTGCACAGGTACCCCGGAACAGGAAGTGTAATATAATAATAAATCACATTCTAAATTATTTTTCCAATTTTCATTTTTGTTGTTTAACATTCTTTTTGGATCCTTGCTGATATCACTTCCTTACAACCTACAATCTGAGTTCTCCTTGTGGCCTTTCAGAATTTTCATTTCATCACCATTTATTGCTACAGAGGCAGTATGCTCCTTGGGGGTGTCATAACAACCATGCTCTCGTATAATGCCGGAATCGTTACACTCATCCCTTCTGTTATGCAGCAGCTGTCGTGTTCGGCTTTTTAATTTACCTTCCTTTGGTTGAGGATTTTCCACCCCTTGAGTGGGTGACTGTAATGTTCATTGTGTGACTGTAATGTTTGTTGTCTGTGGTCATTTGGTTTCAATCCTGGATGCTGTAGGGGCCAAGGTTCTGTATGAGTTCCTTGGTTATAAATAGGCTTTGTCCAGTAGCCTTCTCAAATGCTGGTTCTGTTAGCAATTTACTGTGTATTCGAGCAGGCTCACTACCTTCTGTGAGACTGAGATTGCAGACGTCTCAGGAAGTTTATCTCATTCTCCATCAGCCTGCCCTCTGTCAACAGGATTTGTACTGGGTTTCTCATTTTAGCCTCCAGACAAGTAGGCAGTGCTTATAGCTAAGAGCTAGCTGAATGCCGCAGAAGCAGATGAGCATGTGATAGAACTTAGTTTCCCAGGTGGAGCTCTTTGTTGTCTAAAAAGATGGACTGCTCAGTGCCATGACTTCCCTGCCCAGCCCTGGAGAGGGAGACAAAGCTGGATGGAGGCTTGGTTTGCAGAGAGCACAAGCACCATCTCTGAGGGTGGCATGGGGAGCTTATGGTGAAATGTACTATGGTCTTGCCAGGGAAGGGAGAGGGATGCATCAGCTCCACATGCATGTTGGGCAGGCCAAAAGGCAAGCTGCCTCCTATCACACATTTGTTTGGGATCCATAACTCAGAAATTTTTCCCACGGCCCCAAACACACAGGTTGTGGCTCACCTGACTTCAACTGCAATAACACTGACACTCTGTGTAGAGACGGTGGGGGTGGGATTTTGCTGTTCAAGCAAGCCCAGGTCTGGGGAGCACACTGCCCGTGAAGGGAGATGGGAGAGCTGCCTCAAATAGTCTTGGAATAACTGTCCATTCTCTGCAGGAGCAGCCATGGCTGTGAATGCAGGAGTGGGTGGGAGGAGAAGTCTCTCTCTCCAAATCCATGTCCAAGTACTGGTTCCAGCTGACTACTGTGGCAGATCCACACTCCTCCCCTACAGAGCCCAGGACAGTGCTTCCATCTATACCGGAAAGAATACAGTCATCTTCGGTCTGCAAAGCGGGAAGCTCTCACGTGCAAGAAAGCACCACGCTCTGGTTTACTTTGTCCCAAAGAGTGCTCCCATGGTGCACTGCACTATTGTTTCTCCTAGCGATATCCCACTGCAAGGGTCAGACCTCCAGGAATCCAGCACAGACGGATTCCAGGAATCGGGCCTCCTGCAGCTTCCTGGGTTCTACCAGCCTTAAATGATGGCTGCAGTCCAAGTAGGTGCTGGGGAAAATTTGCAGGCGTTTCGGTGATACAGAGACACAATGGCTGAGATCCTCTAGACAAGAAAGAGGCTCACAATAAACAGACATCCATTACGGAACCTGCCACCTCAGCTGAAGTCTGGGGAGATAACAAGCCAGCCTGTGTGAGCTGCCAGCCCATGCTTTCCCCCAAAGAGGTTCTCAAATTTTTCCCTCTCCAGTGATTGGGCTCACTATGGCAGACAGACTCTGCAACACTTCAGAAACCAACAGTCTGCAACAAGGGTAAGGGAAACCACAAAAGCCCACCTACCTGTTCCGAAGGACTCCAGGTTTCTTGGGATTTGATCTCTGCCAAGCTCTTCCTTTCTTACTTTCAGATTCTTCCCTTTTGGATTCCCAGATAGGCTTTACCATTCTCCACTCAATATTCCAGTCCAGGGGTTATAATTATTCACCTGTAACTTTTCTTTTTCTGCAGAGAACTCATGTCTACTATCTCCAGTCAGCCATCATGAGAAGTTCTTTCCTCTTTTCAAATATAAACGTTTAGTATGATAAACGTTCATCTTAGAGGCACTTTTGGCAAATCCTATGTGTTTTGGTATGGTATGTCTCTTCTGTCATTTGTCTCTAGATATTTTTTTTAATGTATAACTTCATTCCTTCTTCTTTTTTGTTCCTTCTTAAGAAAGAATCTCCCTCTGTCACCCAGGCTGCAGTCCCATGGCATGATCTCTGGAATAGCTGTAGCCTCTGCCTCCCCCCATCGGTGTGCTGTATCCACACCAATCTCACATGCAAGGATACATAAAGACTCAAAACAAAGGGATGCAGGAAGATTTACCAACCAAATGGAGAGCAGCAACAACAACAACAAAAAAACAGGAGTTACAATTCTCATCTCTGATAAAACAGACTTTAAAGCAACAAAGATCAAAAGAGACAAAAAGGACACTACATAATGGTAAAAGCATCAATGCAACAAAAACAGCTAACGACCCTACATATATTCTCACCCAATACAGAGTTACCCAGATACATAAGGCAACTTCTTAATGACTTAACGAAGAGACTTAGACGCCCACGCAACAATAGTGGGAGACTTTAAACACTGCATTGTCAATATTAGACAGATCAATGAGATAGAAAATTAACAAGGATATCCAGGACTTGAACTCAGACCTGGAACAAGTAAACTTAACAACTATTTACAGAACTCTCCACCCCAAATCCACAAAACATACATTTTTCTCAGTACCACATCACACCTATTCTAAAAGTGACCACATAATCGAAAGTAAATCACTCCTCAGCAATTGCATAGATAGAAAAAAAGAAAAGAAGAAAAGTCATATGGTTGATATCAACAGATGCAGAAAAGTGACAGCATCTGAAAATTTCAACACTCAATGGTAGAACCTGCTAGGAAACTAAGAATGGAGGAGAACTTATTCTTAATAGAGAGCATTTCCTAATGAAACTACAGCTAACATTGTACTACTAAGAAAAATATGGGGTTTTTTTTCTCTCAAAGATTGGAGACGAAAGAAAGCAAGAGTGTCCATTCTCGTCATTCTTATTTAACACAATATTGGGAGTTCCAGCTGCTGTGATAAAGGAAAACAAACAAGTGAACGACATATAGGAAGGGAGGAACACACACTCTTCTTTCTTGCAGCTTGTACACACAGAAAATGCCAAAGAATTTCCAAAACCTTTTTGAATTAATAAATGAGTTCTGCAAGGTTAGAGAGTATTAGATAAATAAAAAAGCCAATCATCGTTCTGTACACTAAAGATGAACATGGGAAATAGAAATTTAAAAAACCAGTACGACTTATTACATCTCTCGAAGAGAAATGAAGAAGCCTTCGTGATGGCTGACTAGGGGCGTTTGCTTTCTCCAATAAGAGAACCAAAGTGAGTAACCACACCTAACTTGATCATCCAAGACACAGCAATGGAAAAGAGGCAATACCTGAAGCAGGGAAGAATTAGGTGAGGCAGCCTGCTTGGCTAGGATGGGCTGGGAGCTGAGAGACTATCTAACAACTTAAGCGGTTAATGACCCCCAGGGATCCATATTGACACCAGTACCCCTGTAATCCTAGCCACTGGAGAACTAACCCCACTCAGTGAGTCCTGAAACTAACATAGGGAGCTGCAGAGAAATAGTGTGAAGGCACTGGCTTATGGATAGAGCCTGTGCAGGATCCCTTACATTCACTGAGACCTAACAAGATTGCCTACTGTTCTGGAGCCCAGCAGTGCTGGGGCTGAGAGGCAATAGAAAAGATTGCTGCTGTCCCCGAGACGTAGTTAGCACTACCAGAGCTGAGGCACGTGTGGCACATGTGCTGACAACAGGCAGGCCAAAGCTGCTGTCACTGAAACCAGTATTGCCTGCCTAGTGGCAGGGAAGTGGCACAAATCCTGCCACCATTCACCTAAGCATTCTGCCAGTGGCCTGAGGATCCTCCCAACCCCTGCTTTTCCATGGCCAGCATATGTACACAACATCAGCCCTGAGGAAAAAAAACCAGCCTGACAAGGTTTAATCCCCTTCCTATGCCAGAGCTAAGTCTGGAGCTTGGGTGTTACCCAGCTCAGTCCAGTATTATTGACACCTGAACACTCCTCTTGAGGGGGCTCAGGCTGGATCTCATTCACCTGCTTGCTATAACCACAGCGGATACGTGTATGCAAGGTATCACACGTAGGCCAGGAGACTGGCCTGACAAGCCCACTGCAGCCTGGAACACACTGCTTGGGGGCTGACCTTCCACTGCCACTGCCAGCGCCATCAGCCATGCTACATCAGTTGTCCAGAGGCCCACTAACCTACCCACATGCCCAGCACACAGCTGTCACTATTCCATCAGTGTAGGCCACCTGGGGGCCCAAGCATTGGCCTGCTTGGACACACTAACACTTGTGCCATTGCAGGTCACATTGAAGCCCAAAGATATAATTGTTCAGTCCACTGCTGCCACTACTAGGGCCTGCAGTCTGGCCAAGCTGGCGTCCGAGTCCCCAGTGAAATTGCAGTACAGGCTCCAATACTGACTGCACCCACAGCCAGTGAAAAAGTCTCAGATGCTCTTTACAACCAAGAAATCATACAGAGACTATCCTACTGCATGAACCGAGAATTAAAGCCAAAGTGCCTTACCCAAGCAATGCTAGATTCATCCTCAGAAATATGTCCTTCCCTATAGAAAACTGGAAGGGACTGATAGGCCAGTTATGCTGGTATCAGTGAAAGGACACATGAGAAAGCTAGTTAATATGACATTTCCAAAGGACACAATAATTCTCCAGAAATAGAACCAAATCAAAAAGATATTCATAAAATGGCAGAAAAACGACATGAATAACTATAAAGAAGCTCAGCGAGAAAGAAGAACATTTTAAAAACCAGAAACAAAAGCAAGTCAGTATATGAAGGAGGAGTACACCAGTTTAGTTTTTATTAGAACTAAATTCTAGAACTGAAAAATTCTTTTCATGAACTACACACAGTGGGTTTAGAAGCAGCAAGAATAGGCTAGATCAAGCAAACGAAAGAAAGAAAAAACAACCACAGAACTTGAAAACAAGTCTTTAGAAATTAACAAAGCAGACACACATTTTTAAAAGAATAAAAAAGAATTAACAAAATCTTTACAATATATAGGACACCATAAAGTGACCGAATATATAAACTACTGGTATCTCAGCAGATGAAAAAACAACAAAAGGACTCACAAGCTGTTTAGCAAAATAACAAATGAAACTTCCAAAGTCTAGCAAGAGATTTACACATCCAGATACAGGAGATCCAGCTACCCGCTCAGATGTGACACAAAAAAAATCTTCTCTACAGCGCATTATAGTAACACTGTCGTCCAAAGTCAATGACAAAGAGAGAATTGTAAGAACAGCAAGAAAAAGGGATCTAGTTATCTATAGCAGAAAACCCAATGGACAAACAGATTGCTCAGCAGATATCTTGCACGCAAGGTTAGAATGAGATGATATATCCAAAGTGCTGAAAGAAAACATCTGTCAGCCCAGGATTCTATATCCAGTTAAATTTTCCTTCACAAATGCTGGAGAATTAAAGTCTTCTCCAGACAAGCAAAGACTGAGGGAATTCATCACCAACAGATGGGGCCTACCAGAACTGTTTAAGGGAGTACTAACTCTGAAAATGGAAGAAAAATATTTGCCACCACGAAAACACATCAAGACATAAAATTCTATTGTAAGAAAACATAAAAATAGGAAAGGACACAAATGGTACCCCTACAGATAACTGCCACAACACAATAATAGTAAGAGAAAAAGAAAGAAGGAATATACAAAATCAGAACACAATTAACAGTATGACAGCTATAGGACCTCACATATCAACTTATCAGTAACCTTGAAAACAAATGGACTAGAATGCACACTTAAAAGACATAGACTCCATGGATTAAAGAACGTGATCCACTATTATGCTGTTTACAGGAAACTCGCTATACCTGCAAAGACAGCATACAGACTGAAAGTAACGGACAGAAAATAGCATACTGAAGCCAAAAGTAAGCAGCAGTAGCTATACTTTAGGCCAAAGGCAGGAAAAATAGGAAAGACAAAGAAGGTCATTACAATTCCATATATATGCAGCCAGTACTGGAACACTCAGGTTCATAAAACAAATCTTAATCTAAGGAGAGATATTTCAACACAAGAATGGGGGGAACTTCAAACCCCACTTGCCTTACAGCAATCATGTAGACAGGAAAACAATAAAGTACTGAACTCCGACTAGACATCGAACTGAAGGTACCTGACAAAAATTTGCCGAATGTTTTACCGCAAAACTGCTGAGGGCATACTTTTTTCATGAGCACATGGAGGATTCTCCAAGACAGACCACTGTAGGTCACGAAACAATTCTGAAAAAAGTTCAGAGAACCAAAATCCCATGAAGCATATTCTACCACCACTGTGGAATAAAATGAGAAATTAAGATTGAGCTCAGTGGCTCATGCCTGTAATCTCAGCACTTTGGGAGGCTAAGGCAGGAGGATTGTGTAAGCTCAGTAGTTCAAGGAGAGCAGCATGGCAAGACCCTGTCTCTATTAAAAATTTAAGACCCGACGTGGTGGCTCATGCATGTAATCCCAGCACCTTGGGAGGCTGAGGCGGGACAGGTCACCAGGAAAGAAGTTTGAGACCAGTCTGTCCAACATAGTGAAACCCCATCTCTACTAAAAGTACAAAAAATGAGCCAGGTATGTGTGGTGTTGTGCACCGCCCCCCCCCACCCCCCCCACCCCCCCTGTAATCCCAACTACTAAGGAGGCCGAGGCAGGAGAATCCTGTGAACCTGGGAGGCAGAGGTTGCAGTGAGTCAAGATCACATTATTCATTGCACCCCAACCTGAGCAACGAGACTCCACCTCAAAACAAAAAACAAAGAAAAAACACCGACTTTGCATCACCTCTTTCATTTCTGACTGAAATGCTGGACCAGTCCTGAGGAAAATTAATTGCAGGTGAGTAATGATAGTCTTGGGTCTCCATCTAAAAAAATAAATAAATAACATAAATCAGCAGGGCATGGTGGCATTATGTCTGTAGGCCCAGCTACTCAGGAACCTAAAGTGTGAGGATTACTTGAGCCCAGCGGTCAAAGCTGCAGTGAGCCATGACTGCCCCACTGCACTCCAGAGCAAGACACTGTCTGAAAAACATATGAAAATTAAAATAAAAAAAAAATACAAAAGGCTCGTCATGGTGGCTCACACCTGTAATTTCAGCACTTAGGGAAGCTGATGTGGGATGTCCGCTTGATCCCAGGAGTTCAAGATCAGCCTCATATAGTGAGATACTAACTCACTTTAAAAAATTAAACACACACACACACACACACACACACACACACAATCATATAATAACAGGCAAAAGAGAAAAAAAAAACTCCATGAGAAACTAGAAATTAATACCAGTGGGAACCTTGGAAACTATATATATGTGGCAATTAAAGGACATGCTCTTTAACAACCATTGGTCAATGAAGAAGTAAAGATTCAAATGAAAAAAAATTATTAAAATAAATGAAAATGGGAACAATACATCAAAATCTGTTTAATATCACATGAGCAGTTTAAAAAAGAGAAGTGTGTAACAATAAGCGCATGCATCTAAATAGTACAAAGATCTTAACTAAGCAATCTAATGATGCATCTATTACAAATATAACAGTCCAACCCAAAATTAGCAGAAGACGCAAAATAATAAAGGTGACACCAAATCTCAAATAAAAAAAGCTGGGGGGGGGGCGGGGACTAAAGAAAGTGTGCAGAGGATCAATGAACACAAAGTTGGTTCTTGAAAATATAAAACTGATCAACTACTAGCTAAGGTAACCAAGAAAAGAAGAAAAACAAATAAATACAAATAGAGGTAAAAAAGGAGATATTACATCTGATACCAGAGAAAAGACAACGGGTTACTATGAACAAGTATAAACTAAATGGAAAATTCAGAAGTAATGGATGAATTCCTGGAAACATACAAACTACCTGGAGTGAATCAAGAATTAAAAATCCTGAACACCTGACAAGTATTGATACTGATTCAGTAATAACAAGCCTCCCACAAAGAAAAGCCAAAGAACAAATGGATTCTCTGCTGAATTCTACTAAACATGTAACAAAGAATAAACATCAATCTGCCTATTCCAAAACACCGAGGAAGGAATTATCCCTAACTCATTCTATCAGACCAGCATTAACTGATAACCAAAACCGGAAAACACACAACAAAAATCTGCAGACCACAATCTTTGATGAATGCATCCACTTGCTCTTGGATCAGAGGAATTCATGTCATTAAATGGAACACACTACTGCCCCAAACCAGAAAACACACAACAAAAAAGAAAACTGCAGACCATTATCCCTAATGAATTGCATCCCATGCTCACAGATTCGAGGAATGTCATTAAAGTGAACAATCTGCTCAAAGTAATCTGCAGAATCAGTCCAATCACCTTTGAAATACCAACGCCATTTTCCACAGACATAGACAAAACAATCCTAAAGTTCATGTAACGCTAACAACAAAACTAGCTAAATAGCCAGAGCAATCCACATGAAAAAGAGACATTATGCTACCTGACTTAAAAATGTATTACAGGGATACAATAACCAAAAGAACATAGTATTGATATAAAAAGACACATAGATCAATGGAAGCAAATTAACCCAGGAAGATAACCCCAGAATACATCCTGATATTTACAGCCAAGTGACTTTCTTTAAAAAAAAAAAAAGATGAAAAGAATATACACTTGAAAAAGCACACCAACTTTACCAAATGGTGGTGGGGAAAATCGTACATCCATATGTAATAGAATGAAACTAGAGCTCTTTCCTTACTGAATGACAAAATCACCTCCAGGCTACGTGCACTGGATCATGCCGTTATCCCAGCACTCTGAAAGGCTGAAGTGGGTGGATCACTTGTCAGGAACTGGAGACCGGCCTGGCCAATGTGACGAAACCCTGTCTCCACTAAAAATACAAAAATTAGCCAGGGATGGTGGCAGGTGCCCATAGTCCTGGCTACATGGGAAACAGAGGAAGAAGAATTGCTTGAACCTGGGAGGTTGCGACGGCAGCGAGTCAAGATCTTGCCACTACACTCAAGCCTGGGTGACACAGCAAGACTATGTCTCAAAATATGTAAACTAAAATAACCTCCAGATGGATCAAAGACTTAAAGACCTAAAAGTTTACCACTACTAGAAGCAGTAGAGGAAATACAACAGAACACTGATCTAGGTCAAAATTTTATGGCCAAGACCTCAAAAGCACAGCCAACAAAAACAAAAATAGACAAATGGCACTATATTAAACGAAAAGGCTTCTGCACAGCTAAGGAAACAAACACTGGAGGGAACAGACAACCCACAGAATTGGAGAAAATATTTGCCAACCATTCATCTGACAAGGGACCAATGGTATCTGGAAAATGCAAGCTCATACAACTCATGTATAAAACCAATCCCATTAGAAGATGGACAAGTGCGGTAATCCCAGCACTTTGGGAGGATGAGGTGGGTAGATCACAAGGTCAGGAATTTCAGACCAGTCTGAATGACATGGTAAGATCTTAGCTCTACCAAAAATACAAAAATTAGCCAGGCACAGTGGCGAGCACCTGCAATCCCAGCTACTCGGGAGGCTGAGGCAGGAGACTCGCTTGAACCCGGGAGGCAGAGGTTGCAGTGAGCCAGGATCCCACAACTGCATTCCAGCCTAGGGGACAGAGCGAGGCTTTGTCTCAAAAAAAAAAAAAAAAAAAAAGTGGACAAATGACATAATGGACAATTCCTAAAAAGACATATAGACAGCCAACAGGCATATAAAACTGCTCAACATCACTAAGCATGAGAATATTCAAATCAAAACACATAATAAGATAAAAATAGCAAAAACGAAAGCATGTCATTTGCAGAAAATGAATGGAAGTGGAATTCATTAGTTTACTGTTTTTGAGGCAGAATGTTGCCCTATCACCGAGGATAGAGGAAGTGGCACAATGACGGCACACTGCATCCCTGAACTCCCAGGCTTAAGAGATCATTTAACTTCTGCCTACCAGGTAGGTGGCCATACAAGAATGTGCCATCACACCCGACTAATATTTGTATCTCTTGTAGAGGAGGAATTTCACCATGTTGCCCAGGATGGTCTCAAACTCCTGGGCTCAAGTGATTCACCTGCCGCAGCCCCCAAAGTGCTGGGATTACAGGTATGAGCACTGAGCCTTGTCCAAGTACATTATGTTAAGTGAAATAACCTAGATGTGGAAAGGTAAATATTGCATGCTCTCATTCATATATGGGGGCTAAAAAATGATTTCATAAAGGTAGAGAGTAGAATGATATACTAAAGGCTGGGAAGGATGGATGGCTGGGAGGAAGCTGATCAAGACAGGTAGGTTAATGGGTACAAACATACGGTTACATAAAAGGCATTTCTACTATTCCGCAGCAGTGTAGATGAGTAACTGTAGTTAATAACAATGTATATTTCAAGTTAGAAAGAGAAGAAGACTTGAATTTTCCCTAATCCATAGATATGGTAAATCCTCAAAGTAATGGACACTCAAAATACCCTAATTTAAGAATCACACATTGTATACATATACCAACATATCACGTGTACCCTCGTATATAGGTAACATATTATGTATCAATTTTTAAAAATGACATAATCTGCGGGAATAAGATCCAAACAGGATCTGCATACTGAACATTATAAAAGCCAGTGGAAAAAAAATCGCGGACTGAAATGAAGAGAAATATACAGATTGGGATACACAACATATTAAAGATACTAATTTTATTAACCTATCAATTATACTGCAAGCATATTTATGTAGACATGTATTCTAGACATGAGAAACATTGTTGTCTATATAGTTAGCCCAACATATGAAAAATCACAGGAAGGCTTTCTGTAGCCCTAGACAAACTTACTCTAAAATTTATACGAAAAGGAAAGACTCTATAAGATGTAAAACAATCTTCATAAAGAATAAAGAAAAACTGTTTGCTGTATATGAAGACCTATTAGGTAATTACGGCAAACCAGAGAGTGAGGCACTGGCACAAAGATGAACAGATATAAAAATGGACCTGACTAGAAAACACGAAAATCAAGCAACACGAATTCACTCTACTGATCCTTTTTAGAGGTACAAACAAATGGTCCTGGAGCTTAGACACAAAATGCAAGAACAAAACAAAAAATAATATTGATGTATGCCTTATAATTTATATAAAAATTTAGCTCAAAATGGATTATGAATACAAATGTAAAATTTTAAATATTAATCCACAGGGAAATATCTTTTGAGTTGTGGGTGTAACTACATTATTTCACCGATGTTGCTTAGGTTAACTCTACAGCAACCGTGCACTAACCCAAGAGATCTTTTTCTGTCTTTTCAGAATTATACAGATACGGTTTTCAAAATATTAATTCTTCCTGCTTTTTTTTTTTCTTTAGCTTTTTTTCCCTTCCCTTTATGTGATGCCACAAGGTAGATTTGTAGTCTCCTCACCTGTAGATTAACTAACTAACTTTCATTTCTAAATTTCAGATACCCATAACCATCTGTTCCATTCTAAACCAATTAGAATCACTTAGATTTTCTACAGGTAAATGATAATCTTTTGCTCTGTCCTTTCTGGATTTTGTCTTGTTCAGAGCACACATGCACAAGGATCTGTGGACTTTATTCCTTAAAATGTTTCCCAATTTGTGCCTCTCCTTATATTCTACAAATTGAAAATATTCCATTTCTTCCCTGGGCTTCTAGTCTTAGAAATACTCGAAGCCAGGAGCGGTGGCCCAGCCTGTAAATCCCAGCACTTTGGGATTTGGGAGGCCAAGGCAGGTGGATCACGAGGTCAAGAGGCCGAGACCACCCTGGCCCATGGCAAAATCCTGTCTCCAAAATACAAAAATTAGCTGGGTGTGTCGGCACGTGTCTGTAGTCCCAGCTACTCAGAAGGCTGAGGCAGAAGAGCCGCTTGAACCTGGGAGGCGCAGGTTGCCGTGAGCCCAGAGACATCTCGCCACTGCCCTCCACCCTGGAGACAAAGTGAAACTTTGTCTCAAAACAAAACAAAACAAAAAAAAAAAAAAAAAAAAAAAAGAGAGAGGAAGACGAAGAAGAAGGAATACTCCCCTTGTCTATGTGTAAAGAACAAACGGAGCATTTATAAAGATGGGAGTGCGCTAAAAGAAAGACTTTTGCACGCTTATTGATTCCTTTGTATAAAACCAGGCAATAATAGCTCTGTTATTAACTACGAAGACAGTTAGAAAGTCTTAGGATGACAGGAGTTTGACACCATCAGATCCCTTCTCCAGTTTTCTGTTTACTACTCACCCAATGCCTCAGTCATGACAAAGAACTGGAGGTTCCCAAACATCCAAACGATCAAGTTCTAAAGTGTGAATGTACATGACAGAATACTTTTTTTTGTTGTTTTTGAGATAGAGTCTCACTCTGTCACTCAGGCTGGACTGCAGTCTCACCGCAACCTCCGCCTCTCAGGTTCAAGTGACTCTCCTGCCTCAGCTTCCCAAGTAACTGGGATTACAGGCTTGCACCACTATGGCTGGCAAATTTTTATATTTATATATAGTAGGCATGGGGTTTCCACATGTTGGCCAGGCTGGTCTCGAATTCCTGACCTCTGGTGATCCGCCTGCCTGGGCCTCCAAAAGTGCCGGGATTACACGTGTGAACCACGGCACCTGACACCTGGCTTACGTAAAACATTCTTGAATGCCAACTGTACTAGTACTCTATTTGATATCTGTTCCCATGGATGTCCCCTACTAGATATGATAAAAAGCCTTGTGGATATGGAATGTAGAGAAAAAGTTTTGCCTTTTAGGAGAAGTTAATTAGAACACGTCTAAGAGAAATAAAACGAGGTCATAGTAACTTAATGGCTAACAAAAAGGAACGGGTTCTTCATTTACACTGAAATTATGTAATCATAAAAAGTTGACTAAATACTAGTACTTTGAACATCTTACTTTTTAATTTATTACTTTGGAAAAGTAGCTAATGTTTTATATTAAAATGCAGAATCTGGTGGGGGCAGTGGTGCACGCCTATAATCCCGGCACTTTGGGAGGTCGAGGTAGCTGGGTCACTTGAGGTCACGAGTTCAAGACCACCCTGTCCAAGACGGGGTGAAACCCCGTCTCCACTAAAAATACAAAAGTTTGGCAGGCGCCTGTAATCCCACTACTTAGGAGGCCGAGGCAGGCAAATCGCCTGAACTGTGAGACAGAGGTTGCAGTGAGCCGAGATCATGTTACTGCACTGCACCCTGGGAGACAAGAGCAAAATTCTGTCTCAAGAAAATAAAAAGAAAAAGAAACGCGGACGTTTAAGATTTGCGGTAACAACCAGATTAAGCAAGCCACACTATACATACATGGCAGAAATGCAAATCAACCTCAGAAAACTTCAGATTTAACTGCTGAGAAACATGGCTGTTTTCCACATAGTTCTGGTTTTACTGTGGGAAAAGTATCTGTTTTACTCAGCTACTAGATTATTTTCTGAACAAGGTGTGTACTATGATAAAAATTTCTTTAACTGAAAGGCAAGTGGGTAGGGTCTGCTTGAGCAGCTTCACATCACCAGCAGTACAAGGGACAATAGAAAATAATCTATTTCTTACAAGATCCCCAAAATGCAACTTACATAGTATGAAAAATTCATCGAAGTAGATTCGAAACTTCATTTACCTAGGCAAACACCGAAGCAGTGATAAGCGATTTTCAGTTTTGGTTCTCTGCCCATTTAAAAGAGTGTAAACTTCTGAAAAGTGTTACTCTCGATAGATAATCTAAGCATGCATCAGAAAACATATAAAAGGGCCGGGCACAGTGGCTCATACCTGTAATCCCAGCACTTGGATCACGTGGTCAGGAGTGTGACACCACTCTGGCCAGCAGGGTGAAACGCCGTCTTCACTAAAAATACAAAAAAATTAGCCTGGCATAATGGTGGGCGCCTGTAGTCCCAGCTACTCGGGAGGTTGAGGCAGGAGAATCGCTTGAACCCGAGAGGTGGAGGTTGCAGTGAGCTGAGAGGTTGCGCCACCCCATTCCAGCCAGGGTAACAGAGGGAGTTTCCATCCCAGGAAGAAAGGAAGGAAGGAGGGAGAAAGGGAGGGAGGGAGGGAGGGAGGGAAGGAAGGAAGGAGGGAGGGAGGGAGGGAGGGAGGGAGGGAGGGAGGGAGGGAGGGAGGGAAGGAAGGAGGGAGGGAAGGAAGGAAGGAAGACAAAACATGTAAAGGATAATCAGGTAAAGTCATTTTTATGAATAGGTAAATTCTGAAAATTCAACATACTGTAATCTCAGCCATAAATCATCTTAAAAAGAGCTAAGACATAAGATACATTAGCAATACAAAACAGTTGGTTAAGAAAAGCTCAGGTATAGTTCTGGTATTCCATATTATTTGTTTCCTCATGATTGATTTGTGGTTTTATTTGAGGGGGCAGAAATAAAAAAAGTCTTAATTTTAATCTCAATGATTTCTGAATAACAGAATTTACAAGAAAACTACAAAACTATCAGCATTTAAAATATCTAGAAGTACTTAATATTTTTCTTCCTCAATTACAAACTGCAATTATTTGTTTTTGAAATAGATATGTGATGATTACTGCTAATGGATTTCAATGGTGAAAAAATTATTACATAACTTAATAAAATATCTTCTTGAGTTTTGTAACAACTATTTCCAGGAATCCAAAATATTCCAAAGTTGTCTGAAGGAAGTAGTTCATTAATGCAATGATCAGGACATTTCACCACATAAAATTATAAATTCCCTTTTTTCATTAAAGCATTCCATGATTCTTCACTAAACCTCGGGAAAGGTGGTACAGAAAAAAGAGCATGATAAAATAAAAATGCTTCAGGAAATAGAGATAGAAAATACAAGTATTAGTATAAAATGAGGAAATATTGCATTAGCAAGTTGTTCATATGAAATAAAAATTTTAATGAACTTAATATAATTTACTAGTGATATAGACTTTGTGATGCTTTTCTCCCATTCACCCCAAACCATGTTGTTTTACAAGCAGGACAGTTTAGCATTTCAAAGTCATCCAGTTTTAAAAAAATAAGTCAGTTAACTATTGTTCTTTAAAACGGAGATCATGATTCTGAATCTCTTTCCCATAAGAAATGTTAAATTATAAACACAATTTATCAAAACGATATATGTCCCCTTTTAAATCTTTATGTCACTATTTGGTTTTTACTATTATAAAATACATTTTGCCAGCAATTATTCATGGGCTATCATTGTGGTGACTGTAACTTAATAAATCACACTAAAAGACATTTACTTTAAAAATTGCATATTTTGTAATACTTTCTAATAGGCACCTCGAAAACTATCATAGATGTAAAAAATAAAACTTTTAAAATCTACACAATTATATATTGAGGTTTCTGTATACATTATACATGTGCGTACACTTACACACACACCTATAAAAAGCATAGAATCATTAGATTTGAAAATGAACAAAAAGTGGATTTTTACAGGAAGTTTTTTTAAACTCAAACATTGGAAAACCCTCGCACCATTTAACAATTTTAATACAAATTTCTGTATAATACTAGGCAGTTTTATTTACACATAGAAAATGTAATAGGAGTAGTGCTTAAAAGTGCAGGACTCCTTAGCATTTAATGGCAGCTAAGTCTGGGAAAAAAAAAATTCCATTCACAAATATTTTCAAGCAATAAATATGATTTTATATATGGTGTAAATCTGTATCAGGATTAGAAACAAAATCACAAATCTGAAGTTTATTTCTTTCTTTACGTGCAATCCATTATCTTTGTATGTGGGCTAGTAATATTTAAAAAAAATGTATTTTGGAACCACAAGTGTAATCATCACGTCCTCAAAACACACAAAAAGCATAAAGCTTCCTAATTGTTCACATTGGAAAAGAAAAGTTGATTGAGAAGAGACTTAGATTTGCTATCTTACAAAGAATTGACCAGCTAGGAAAGCGTTTTTAACCAAGGAAAATTCTGCAGGGTTATAACACAAATGAAAATTAAATCATCAGCCCAGAAAGAGAGAAACATAAAAAAAAGGCCATCTTCAAGTCTGTTCTGTGTCACTTTGACCGTTTTGTCATGTATACACAAAACATGCTTAATATTATTTTTCTGAAGGACAGCTGGGTCAGCATGTAAGTCCCGAAGTAGAGGCAGTACCCTCTGTGTCCAGTTGCTTGACACACTATTCTTGAAAGGTTGCATAGACAGAGCTTTTAGTTAACAGCTTTATGAAACGGCTACAAATCCAGTGGTGCAGAAGTTTTGAATTTCTGAAGAGCAGAAACGATCTCATTTAATAGTCACGGAATGATATCAAGATGAGGATGATAATGAAAGAGCCTAGAAATAAAAATAAGTTAAGATTTTGTTATATAAATCCTGAACAGTGCTCACTAGCTCATGACTGTAAAGGACAGCCACTTTGTGGTGTGGGTTGACAAGAAACACGAAAGCTGAAGTTTTCTGAGATGCTTGCTTTCTCCATTAGAATTAGCTCTCTAAGACTGCTGTACAATTTCTTCCATTTTCCATCATTTAGTCAATAATATTTGGAATACTGTTAAAAGTTTACCAGTTTTTTAGACTGCTAAAAGAGAAGTTGTGTGGAAAAATAATTGTAAACGTTAATTAAAATTTCACTAGCTATTGGCTTATGGAAATGCCACAGCTAGATGACATGTAACACATTTTTCATGAGTCTTACGTATCATATCATCTAGTCAAGCTCCATTAAAAGTGTTAGCCTTTCCGGTTAACACTTCCAGGAATCTTTAAAACCACAGAGTATATGAAAATGCCCCGCACAACTTTCAGATCATTACCACAGAAGCATTAAGTAACCTACACACACAAGGGTTTTATAAGTTATGTAAAGTGGCAGAGAACTATGAAAATATTCTAAAAACATGCAGATTTACAATGTAATTACTGTACCTTCTTTGGGGGTATTATCAGTAAGCAAAAATGCTAATAAACATCAGTTTCACACAGAAAAATTAACATCAAGTATGAGGAAGGCTACATACGTTTTTCATTATGCAGTGTGTATTGCACCTGTGGAAAATTTAAGTATCTTCTTAAAACGTATTTTTCAGTTAGCAAAGTGAAAGATCATTGTTTTAAACCCCCCTAAGTGTACTCACGTATCGATCACTTCCCAGTTTAAACTGATCATAGACTTGGATTAGGTCCTCCATTTTGTACTGTTCTAGCACCACAAAATTTTCCAAACTTCTGCTTGTTTTTCGTGCACAATCTTGGCAATGTACTATGTAGGTTTTTTGAGTATTGCTTTCAATAGTGACAAAAAGCAGATTGAAAACCTCCACCTATATTACATAAATAAATAAATAAATAAATACATACATACATAGTAGTGGACAGTGGCATCTGAATTTACTTTAGCACTATAACGATGGGAAATCTACTTCACGTGGAACTGGATGGTGATTTTTGGTTAAATGTAAGTACTTAAAAAAAACAAAACAAGACTATGGTTGTGGGTTTGAGACACCAACGTTTCTTTTGTAGCACATCCAGAGAAAGAATTATGTGGTATGTTCAGACATTGTCACGAAAGCTCAATTCAAGGTTAGATGAACATCAGTATAATTTTATTTTACCCAAAATACCCGTGTACCACCAGACAAAAGTGACCGTAATTTGTTTTTCACTTTTTTGTGAGACTATTCACAGAACCTGTTCTGTGTCAGGTTTGTGTTCCCCCAGTGACTGAGCTCCACAACGACTACGTTTCATTCTTTTGGATGTCTGGAGCACTTCATTGTGCTTAATTTTCAGCAAAGCTAAAACTATAATTTAAAAAACCTTGGAATATGCCCATAATCCGATTTTTTCAAGGTAAGAAAACTGATAGATGAATAACAAAAAGGGTTGTTTTAAGTCTCATATTAAAAAAAAAACAAAAGGAGTATAAAAGTGTATTCGTTAACACACGCGTTAACAGGAAAAAAAAATGTACATCTTATAGACAAAGATGCGTTGCAAAAGCTCAGCAAGAGTAACAGACAATATTGAGGAATACAACGGTTGTTTTGAAATTCCAGAGAGATAGATTATTCACTCACAAGCGAAAAACCCCTAACTGTCATATGAAATTAACTAGAAAGGACTTCATACTGATCTGCTTGAATACTGAATTAAATCCTGTTTGTTGGCATCTGTGAACTTTTACGAGTCTGTTTCTAGTTTAAACTTTGAGATGATTATCACTTGCATAAGGATTAAGTCAATTCTTCAGTAGGTGATACTTTTTTAATATATCTAGATACTTTTAAGTAAATCTTTTTATTGAAATTGACTACTAATATTACTATTAGGCTAAGTTCTCATCTGATACATCATAATAGCCTGATCATATTAGTAGTCAATTTCAATAAAAAGCATTACATGAAAGTATAGGTAAACTTACAATTAATAAACAACAACAAATCAAAACTTGCGGAATACAAAACAAAACAATTATCAGTATAAACAGTTATGTACCTCACAAATGCTACAATAATGAGCTGGTTCATCATTTGTCCGCCCATGCCATATAACGTCTTTTCCTGCTGCAATAAGAGCTTCTCTCAAGGTCTGACATTGCTTCAGAATTTTCAAAAGACAGTATCTATTATGGAAACAAACTGTGAAAGTAACTCAATACTGAATATTTTAACAAAAAAGATACACCAATTAGAAATAAGTTTGAGAATCTGGGTTCTAAAGTTTATTCACATAGTACTTTTTATTTTCCTCAAATTTAAAAATATTGCATGATGGACAATGACATCATTAAAACATTTAAAGGTGAGAATAACTTACATTTGACCATAAAAAATGCAATGATCTTAATGTACCATAAACTTGCTCCTATTTTAAGACATATTCTTTATCTGGGCTCTAATATGGGCAACTGAGTTAATTTTGTACGAGTCCATTTATTAATCTTTGAAATAGAAGTTCAAAATTACAGGTTGGAATTCTTATTGTTACAGAAAGACAAGAAGGCTACCTATACCCTCAAAAACAGTCTATTTGTAGAACAAATTTTAAAACTTTGACACCACAGCAGGCAGTTATCTATGGAGATAGTATAAGACACAAAGTTAGTTACAATATAATAACGAGGAAAAAAAAGAAAATTACTTGTTAACTTTTAATTTGGAAGTGGTATAGCAGAATCTATTATTACTCACACTGACTTTTCTTATAATTTGTATCTTTCCTACACATACTTGTGTGGAAAACAATATACTGTACATAAGTACAAATAGTGCTGATTTTCTTGTAATTTACTATAACTGCTCAGAACTGTCTGCTAAAGTTTCTGTGAATCTAAGTGCCTCAAAGCAGAGGTGGACTAGATGCTATTCTAAGGCACACTTGAATTCTAAACTAACTTTAAAAGGCATGAAATGGGTTTAACAAAAATACTGTTAACAACATTTGTAAACATATAACCTCCCAGAATCAAAAGAGTTTAAGGAAATTTAGAGCTTATTATTCTATTATTGAGAAATCTGGAATTTCCAAAACTACAGATATTGACTTGAAATTACAATTATATGGATTACATTACAAGTATTTGGAAGGAAAATGATCATATTATCAGTATCTAGAATTATTTTCCTCATTTGTTTATCATCTTTCTTTCCCATGAGTATAAGAATCATGAGAGCAAGGCTTTGTTTTATAAACTGCTGTGGGACTAATGATTGAGTAAATTTTACAATATCCGTTAATGGCAGATTTAATTTCATTAATATATGTTTTCTTGGCATTTGTTAGGTTAACTTGCTAGGTTAAACTATTATGTTTTGTTTCTTTTCTTTTCTTTTCTTTTTAAATCAGAATTCTTCTATGTAACCTGGGGCAAAATCATTAAGGATGTTATAGACAAACTCTGCTAAGTTATTTAAAAATAAGATAAGCCTAAAGTGGTATGGCAAATTCCTTAAGTACCATATAAAATACATAAAATACGTAAGTTGCAGTTTGCCTTTAGCAATTTTGCCAGTTTAAAAACAAAGCCATATCTCTGTCTATATTAGAATTTGGCCAGGAAAGCTTTATGGTGAGTGTGTGTGTTTAAAAGAGGTGCCAGGGGAGAAAACAAGTAAAAAATTCAGTTCATGTCAAAAAGTAACAATATAAACCACACTGGATCTGTAGCATCTACTAATGACTTCCGTCCATCCCTCTCCTACATGATTTCACTGCTGGGAATGGGGATATTACTGTATAAGTTTTCAAAATAGTGCTTCAAAACATGTCATTTCACAGGAAAACACTGCCACAATTTTGTGATTTGATTTTTTGTAAATTCAACTATATTCCAAGTGAGAAAATAAAGTGCCACAAAGAGTTAGCAATTATGAAGGCTTAGTACCACCAGATACAAGACATGGAATTGGTACTTTACATTAATATGCCACACAAGTCTCATAACACTTCAGTGTAATTAGCATCCATACTCATTTTACTACATGAGAAATATGGGGGTCAAAAAGGGAAAGTTTGCATGTTATAAGTCTATTTCTTTAGGGATTAGGGACTTACCAAATGGTAATTTAAAAATTCCTTTTACTATGTCACCAAAACTCTTTTCTGCTCACTGTCTGTCAATTTTTGTAGCCATTCACCCCACCACCCCTGTGCCTTCCTTTGTTTTTCATGAAGATAAGATCCTTGGATGTAAAACAGAACATTATGTTCTCCCAAACAATGAAGGTTAGTTCTTTTTTTTTTTTTTCTTTTTTTAAGAGATGGAGTTTCGCTCCCAAGCTAGAGGGCAATGGTGTGAACTTAGCTCATTATAACCTCTGCCTCCCAGGTTCAAGTGATTCTCCTGCCTCAGCCTCCCAAATAGCTGAGATTACAGGTGGCTGTCATTATGCCCAGCCAATTTTTGTACTTTTAGTAGAAATGAGGATTCACCACATTGGCCAGAATGGGCTTTAATTCCTGACCTCAGGTGATCCACCTGCCTCAGCCTCCCAAAGTGCTGAGATTACAGGCATGAGCCACTGTTCCTGTCCATAATGAAGGTTAGTTCTGTGCACTCAGTATGATTCTATTTTTCGTAAATAGATAAACTTTCATTTCAAATAATTCTTATTATTTTCAAACACCACAGTTTTTAATGTATTGCTTTGCAGGTAGCTTTAAAATTTTATATAAAAAAGAGACAAAACACTACAAAGAAATGGATCTTCATTGCCAGAAGTAAACACTAAACATAAATAGTGTTTCTATAGAAACAGTGGAATATTATTATGACAAAATTAATAATATTGTTGTTATATATTACAACAGCCATTCCAGAATCAGACTCTCTGGAAAGATGGCAGAGAATTATATGCCCCAACAATGAAATCCTAAAAACTGATAGCTGGAACCAAGATGGCCGATTAGAAGCAGCTCACAATTGCAGCTCCCAACAAAAGCGCAGAGGATGAGTGGACACCGCATTTCCAGATAAATTTTTATTGCCCAAAGACCAGAAGATTCCCAGGCAGAGGAACCCCATGGGTGGCCAGTGTGGCTATTTTGCTGATGCATCAGTGCAGCAATTCTCTGTACAAAATACATGGGTCTGGGTGCTGTTTTAGCTGGTGATTGGAGCTCCTGGGAGTCAGACTCACCCATTCAACTGATAAAAAGGGGGGCTGAAACAGGGAGACAGGTTAGGGGATTCCTGGGCAAAAAAGCACCATGAATCTCAGTGTGGCTGTTTCAGCTGGCTCAGTGCATCACTGCAGAGGAAATCACAGACCAGGCACCTTTTCAACAGGTGACTGGAACACCTGGGAGACAGAGTTGACCATTCAACTAAAAAACAAAAAAAAAAAAAAAAGGAGGGCCTCTGAGGCAGGAAGCCAGGTGATCAGGCTCGGCCGGTCTCACATCCACAAAAAAAAATAGGAAATGCTCTGGATTGAGAGTTTCACAGCAAGCAGTGCTGAACCGGGATGGTCCAGCTCTGTAGGGGAGTGGTATCTGCCATTACTGAGGCAGCCCGCCATTACAAAGGTGGGCTGCCATTGCCGAAGCAGTTCTAACTACATCTGTATAAACAGGACTGCAGGGAAGTTCACATGGCAGCTGGGCGGAGCCCACAGCAGGTCAGCAAAGCCTCTGCAGGCAGACAGTGAGTAGGCTATCTCCTTGCTGGGTAGGGAAGCCCTGAAAAAAAAGCAGCAGCACAACAGAAACTCATAAATAAAGCCCTAACTCCCCAGGACAGAGCACCTGGGGGGAAAAAAAGCCATGGTTTATAAGTTCTGCTGCATCAGACTCAAACGCACATGCCCAGCAGCACTGAATGAACAATGGAGTTCACAGCTCAGCACTTGACGCCTATAAAGGACAGACTGTCTCATAAAGCAGCTCCCTGACGTGTGAATATCCAAAGAGTCATCTCATGAAGCAGACGTGGGTGACATCTGGTGGGTATCCTTCTGGGACAAAGATAGCCGAAGAAGCAACTGATACCAACCCTTATGGTTCTCCAGCACTGCAGGTGATCTCCAGGCAAGCATGGCCTGGAGTGGACCTCAGCAGTCCTACAGCAGAGAGGCCTGACTGTTAGAAGGAAAACTAAGAAACAGAAAAAAAATAACTTCATCATCAACGAACTGGACATCCACGCAGAGACCCAATCTGAAAGTCAACAACTATAAAAAAGACAGGTGGAAAAATCCACAAAGGTGGAAAGAAACCAGAGCAAAAAGGATGAAAACACCTGAATCCAGAACGCCTCTCCTACAAGGGATCACAACTCCTCACCAGCAAGGGAACAAGGCTGGATAGAGAATGACTGTGATGAATTGACAGAATCAGGCTTTACAAGGTGGGTATTCAAGAAATTTCTGCAAGCGAAAAGAACATGTTCTAACCCAATGCAAAGACACTAAGAACCCTGAAAAAAGATTTGACGAGGGGTTTCCCTAGTGACGCGTCGGTGCTGCAGACTCGGCACAGTCGCGGGAGCCATGCAGTGCAGAGAAGCACCAAAAGAGACAAATTGAGATTAAGACAAATGACCATCCATATGCTGATCATTTCTATAGAGAACTGAGAATTAAATGAAAAGATAATCCTTTTAAAGACCTCAGAAGATGTATCTGTTTGTTTCAATCTGCTTTTGAGATAGGCTGCTATAAAAGAGACACTTCTGGCAATACCATGCCTTAGTGCCATAGCACCATAAAGAAATGCAGAACCGCTGGAAAAAAAAAGATGGCGTGGTAGGAACAACTCAGCATTGCAGCTCTCAGTGAAGGCACAGAGGGTGACTGCAAGCTGCATTTCCAGACGGATCGTCGTTGCCCACAGAACGGGGAAATTCCCAGGTGTATGAGAGAAACGGGATGCCAGCGCAGGTGTTTCAGCTGACGTGGTCATTTTGGCCGGTGCTGCAGTACAGAGGCACCCCGCACAAAATGCGCTGGTCTGGGTGCCTTGTTAAACCAGCAATCTGAGATTTGGGAGGGCAGATTAGCATATCCATCTGATTAAACAGGACTTGGACAGTGAGCCAGACCAGGAGATTCCCAAGAAGCGACATTTGAGCCAGCACAGTGGGTCGCTGCATGGGAAATCACACAGATCCTGGTGCCCTATCAGTAGGCGACTAAAACACCTGGGAGAGAGTCAACCGTCCAACTTAAAAAAAAAAGGGCTCTGAGACAGGGAGCCAGGTGATCAGGCTTGGCGGGTCCCACCCCCACAGAGACAAACAAAACGACGATTCAAAACACTCAGGGTTGAGAGTTTCACTGCAGGTACAGCTGTACCCAGGACGGTGCAGCTCGGTGGGGGAGGGGCGTCCACCATTACTGAGGCATTTGCCCCTACTAATGTACACTCCCATTGCTGACGCAGCCTGCCATTGCCAAGGCAACCCGCCATAACAGAGAGACTCCTCCAATACAAAGGAGGGCCACCATCACCACAGCAGTGTTAACCACACCCATATAAACAGGACTACAGGGAGTTACACTCGACATCAGGGTGGAGCCCACGGCAACACGGCAGAGTCCCCAACAGTAGGGCGGAGGCCACGGCAACACAGCAGAGCCCACAACAGCAGGGCAGAACCCATAGTAGTCAGGTGGAGCCCACAGCAGCAGGGCAGAGCCCACGGCAACAGGGCGGACCCCACAGCAGGAGGGCGGAGCCTCAGCAGGCAAATAGTGATTAGACTGCCTCCTAGCTGGGCAGGACAGTGCAACAGATACTCATAAAGAAAGCCCTAACTCCCCAAGACAGAGCATCTGAGAAAAAAAGGGGTTTTATAAGTTCTGCTGCAGCAAACTTAAACATACCTGCCTAACAGCCCTGAACGAACAATGAAGCTCAGCACTGAGCTCCTATAAAGTACAGACCATCTCCTCAAGCAGCTCCGTGACCCCTGTATATCCAAAGAGTCACCTCAAAAAGGACTCATCACAATGACATTTGGCGGGCATCATTCTGGGACAAAGATAGCAGAAGACGAAACTGGTAGCATCCCTCACTCTTCCGCAGCTGCTACAGGTGTACCTCAGAGAAGAAGGGCCTGGAGTGGATCTCAGCAGTCATACAGCAGAGGGGCTGGACTGTTAGAAGGAAAACCAAGTAACAGAAATACTTCATCATCAACAATCTGGGCATCCACTTAGAGATGCTATCAAGAAGTCAGCAACTGCTGAGACGACCGGTGGATAAATCCACAAAGATGGAAAGAAACCAGTGCAAAAAGGAGGAAAACACCCTAAACCAGAACACCTCACCTCCTACAAAAGACCAAAACTCCTCATCAGCCAGGGAACAAAGCTGGATGGAGAGTGAGTGTGATGAAATGACAGAATCACACTTCAAAAGGTGGGTAATGAGAAACTTCTGTGAACTAAAAAAACAGGCTCTAAATCAATGCAAAGAAACCAAGAACCTTGAAAAAATTTTTGAAAAAAGATTACAAGAAATGATAACAAGAATGGACAACTTAGAGAGGAATCTGAATGAATTGAAGGAGCTGAAAAACAAAACACAAAAACTTCACAAATCATGCACGAGTTTCAACAGCCAAATTGACCAAGCAGAAGAAAGAATATCGGAAGTTGAAGATCAACTCAATGAAATAAAACGAGAAACCAAGATCAGAGAAAAAAGTGCAAAAAGGAAAGAACAAAGTCTCCAAGAAATGTGGGACTATGTGAAGAGACCTGACCTACCTTTGATAGGTGTACCTGAATGTGACGAAGAGAATGAACCCAAGCTGGAAAATACTCTTCAGGATATCAATTAGAAAAATTTCCCCAAAATAGCAAGGCAGGCCAATATTCAAGTCCAGGAAATACAGAGAACACCACAAAGATATTCCACAAGAAGAGCAACCCCAAGGCACATAATCATGAGATTCACCAAAATTGAAATGAAGAAGAAAATACTAAGGGAAGCCAGAGAGAAAGGTCAGGTCACCACAAAGGGAAGCCCATCAGACTCACAGCAGATCTCTCGGTAGAAATGCTACAAGCCAGAAGAGAGCAGAGGCCAATATTCAACCTCCTTAAAGAAAAAAACTTTCAACCCAGAATTTCACATCCAGCCAAACTGAGCTTCATAAGTGAAGGAAAAATAAAATCCTTTGCAAACAAGCAAGTACTCAGAGATTTTGTCACCACCAGGCCTGCTTTACAAGAGCTCCTGAAAGAGGCACTACACATAGAAAGGAACAACCAGTACCAGTCATTCCAAAAACATACCAAATGCTAAAGAGCATCAACAAAATGAAGAATCTACATCAACCAATGGGCACAAGAGCCAGCGAGCATCAAAATGGCAGTATCAAATTCACACATAACAATATAAACCCTAAATGTAAATGGGCTAAATGCACCAATCAAAAGACAAAGATTGGCAAACTGGATAAAAAGCCAAAACCCATCGGTGCTGTATCCAGGAAACCCATCTCACATGGAAGAATACAAAAAGGCTCAAAATAAAGGGATGGAGGAAGATTTACCAAGCAAATGGAGAGCAAAAAAAAAAGCAGGAGTGGCAATTCTCATCTCTGATAAAATACACTTTAAAGCAACAAAGATCAAAAGAGACAAAGAAGGTCATTACATAATGGTAAAAGGATCGATACAACAAGAAGAGCTAATGATCCTAAATATATATGGACCCAATACAGGAGCACCCAGATATATAAGGCAAGTCCTTAAGGACTTACAAGAGACTTAGACTCCCACACAATAATAGTGGGAGACTTTAACACTCCACTGTCAATAATAGACAGATCAACCAGACAGAAAATTAACAAGGATATCCAGGACTTGAACTCAGACCTGGAACAAGCAAACCTGATAGACATTTAAAGAACGCTCCACCCCAAATCCACAGAATATACATTCGTCTCAGCACCACATCACACCTACTCTAAAACTGACCACATAATTGGAAGTAAAGCACTCCTCAGCAAATGGAAAACAACTGAAATCATAACAAACAGTCTCTCAGACCATAGTGCAATCAAGTTAGAACTCAGAATTCAGAAACTAACTCAGAACCGCACAGCTTCATGGAAACTGAACAACTGGCTCTTGAATGTTGATTGGATAAACAATGAAAGAAAGGCAGAAATAAAGAAGTTCTTCAAAACCAACGAGAACGAAGACACAACATACCAGAATCTCTGGGACACATTTAAAGCAGTCTCTAGAGGAAAATATATAGCAATATGTGCCCATATGAGAAGAGTGGAGAGATCTAAAATTGACACCCTAACGTCAAAATTTAAAGAGCTAGAGAAGCAAGATCAAAAAACTCAAAACCTAGCAGAAGACAAGAAATAACTAAGATCAGAACTGAACTGAAGGAGATAAAGACATAAAAAACCCTTCAAAAGATCAATAAATACAAGAGCTGGTTTTATGAAAAGATCAACAAAATAGACAGACCAATAGCCAGATTGATAAACAAGAAAAGAGAGAACAACCAAATAGATGTAATAAAAAAATGATAAAGGGAAAATCACCACAGATTCCACAGAAATTCAAACCATCGTCAGACAATATTACAAACAACTCTATGCACATAAACTAGTAAACCTGGGAGAAATGGATAAATTCCTGGACACCTGTGTCCTCGCAAGCCTAAACCAGGAGGAAGCTGAAACTATGAATAGAACAATAACAAGGTCTGAAGTTGAGGCAGCAATTAAGAGCCTACACCACACAAAAAAAGCCCAGGTCCAGATGGGTTCACAGCCGAATTCTACCAGACACACAAAGAGGAGCTGGTACCATTCCTTCTGAAACTATTCCAAATAATCTAAAAAGAGGGAATCCTTCCCAAATCATTTTACGAGACCAACATCATCCTGATACCAAAACCCGGCAGAGACCCAACAAGAAAAGAAAACTTCAGGCCAATATCCATGATGAACATAGATGCAAAAATCTTCAATAAAATACTGGCAAGCTGATTGCAACAGCAAATCAAAAAACTTATCCATCATGATCAAGTTGGATTCATCCTGGGGATGCAAGGCTGGTTCAACATATGCAAGTCTATAAATGTAATTCACCACATAAGCAGAACCAAAACCAAAAACCACATTATTATCTCAATTGATGCAGAGAAGGTCTTTGACAAAATTCAACAGCGCTTTATGCTAAAAACCTTCAATAAACTCGGTATCCATGGAACGTATCTCAAAGTAATAAAAGCTATTTACGACAAACCAACAGCCAATATCATACTGAATGGGCAAAAACTGGAAGCATTCCCTTTGAAATCTGGCACTAGACCAGCATGCCCTCTCTTACCATTCTTATTCAATATAGTACTGGAAATTCTGTCCACAGCAATCAGGCAAGAAAAAGAAAGAAAGGGTATTCAAATAGGAATGGTGGAAGCCAAATTATCTCTATTTGTAGACGACATGATAGAGTATATCTACAAGACCCCATCGTCTCAGCCCAAAAACTCCTGAAACTGATAAGCAACTTCAGCAAAGTCTCAGGATATAAAATCAATGTGCAAAAATCACAAGCATTCCTATACACCAATAACAGACTTAAAGAGAGCCAAATCAAGAACGAACTGCCATTCACAATTGCTACAAAGAGAATAAAATACCTAGGAATACAACTTACAAGAAATGTAAGGGACCACTTCAAGGAAAACGACAAACCACTGCTCAACAAAATAAGAGAGGATAAAAAAAGATGTAGTGTGGTGCCTCAATGTTCATGGTTAGGAAGAATCAATATCGTGAAAATGGCTATATTGCCCAAAGTAATTTACAGACTCAACGCTATCCTCATCAAGATAACATTGACTTTCATCACAGAACTGGAAAAAAACCACCTTGAACTTCATATGGAACCAAAAGAGAGCTGCATAGCCAAGTCAATTCCAAGCAAAAAGAACACTGCCGGAGGCATCACACTACCAGACTTCAAACTATGCTACAAGGCTACAGTAATCAAAATAGCATGGTATTGGTACCAAAACAAAGATACAGACCAATGGAACAGAAGAGAGGCTTCGGAGGCAACACAACATATCTACAACCATACAATCTTGGATAAACCTGACAAAAACAAGCAATGGGGAAAGGAGTCCCTGTTTAATAAATGGTGTTGCAAAAACTGGCTAGCCATGTGCAGAAAGCAGAAACTGGACCCCTTCCTGACACCTTACACTAAAATTAACTCCAGATGGATTAAAGACTTAAACATAAGACCTTGCACCATCAAAACCCTAGAAGAAAATCTAGGCAAAACGATTCAGGACATAGAAGTAGGCAAGGACTTCATGAACAAAACACCAAAAGCATTGGCAACAAAAGCCAAAATAGACAAATGGGACCTAATCAAACTTCACAGCTTCTGCATGGCAAAAGAAACAGTCACTAGAATGAATAAGCAACCAACAGAATGGGAAAAAATTTTTGTAGTTTACCCATCTGACAAAGGGCTGATAACCAGAATTTACAAAGAACTCAAACAGATTTACCGGAAAAAAACAAACAAGCCCATTCAAAAATGTTCAAAGGATATGAACAGTCACTTTACAAAAGAAGACATACACGGGGCCAACAAAATATGAAAAAATGCTCAATCATTGCTGGTCATTAGAGAAATGCAAATCAAAACTACACTGATATGCCATCTCACGCCAGTTAGAATGGTGATCATTAAAAAATCTGGAGACAACAAATGCTGGAGAGGATGTGGAAAAATAGGAAGACTTGTACGCTGCTGGTGGGAGTGTAAATTAGTTCAACCATTGTGGAAGACAGTGTGGCGATTCGTCAAGGACCTAGAAATGGAAATTCCATTTGACCCAGCAATTCCATTACTGAGTATATATCCAAAGGATTATAAATTGTGTACTATAAGGACATATGCACACGAATGTTCATTGCAGCACTGTTTACAAAAGCAAAAACCTGGAATCAAGCCAAATGCCCATCGATGACAGACTGGACAGGGAAAATGTGGCACATATACACCATAGAATATTATGCAGTCATCACAAACAATGAGTTCATGTCCTTTGCAGGGACATTGATGAAGCCTGAAGCCATCATTCTCAGCAAACTTTAGTAAAGAAGAGACAATCAGACACCACATGTTCTCACTCATAGGTGGGTGTTGACCAATGAGAACACATGGTCGCAGGGAGGGAAGCATCACACACTGGGGTCTGTCAGCGGGACTAGGGGAGAGACAGCGGAGGGTGGGGATTTGGGGAGAGATAGGGTGGGGAGAAATGTCAGATATTGGTGATGGGGAGGAAGGCAGCTAATCACACTGCCATGTGTGTACCTATGCAACAATATTGCATGTTCTTCACATGTACCCCAAAACCTAAAACGCAATTTAAAAAAGAGATCTTTTACTTGGAAATACCTAGAGATTCCACCAAAAAAAAATCAGATGTCATAAATTCAGTAAAGTTACAGAATACAGAATCAACATACAAAATTTAGTTGCATTTCTATACAGCAACAGCAAGCATTCTAAAGAAGAAATCAAGAATGTAATTCAATCTATGATATGTAAAAATAGAATAAAATACCTAGGAATATTAATTTAACCAAAGAAATAAAAAGTCTGTGCAATGAAAACTAGAAAACCTTGATACAAGAAATTGAAGAGGACACAGATAATGGAATTGTTAAAATGTCCATACTATCCAAAGCAGTGTACACACTGGATATAATCTGTATCAAAATATTAATGACATTCTATATAGAAATAGGAAAACGACTCCTAACACTTATAGGAAACCACAAAAGATCCAGAATACCCAAAGCTGTCCATAGCAAAAGCAACATCAGAGGAGTCACATTACTAGACTACGAATTATATTATTGAGTAATTAATGTGTTTTTATTGTAAAACAACAGCACAGGCATAAGAATAGATAAATTATTTGCTCACACAAACTGAGCAAATAATTTTACAGTAAGCAAAACCACACAGCTCAGACAAAACAACATAGCACAGGCATAAAAACAGACACACAGACCAATGGAGCAGAATAAAAAGCAAGAAGAAAATCTATGTATCTACTGTGAACTAATTTTTGACAAACATGACAACACCATACACAAGAGAAAGAACTGTCTCTTAAAATGAATGCTGCTTTGAAAACTGGATATCCATATGACTCAGAATGAAACTAGACTCCCATCTCTTGCTATACATAAAAAATCAAATCAAATCAAAGCCAGGCATACTGGCTCATGCATGTAAGCCCAGCAACTTGGGAGATGGAGGCAGGAGGACTGCCTGAGTCCAGAGATTTGAGACCAATGTGAACAGCAGAGTGATACCATGTCCCCCCAACAACAACAAATGGTAAAAGTTATTCTGGCACCATGGCAAGCACTTGTAGTCTTAGCTACTCAGAAAGCTGAGGTGAGAGGATTGGCTCATCTTTGGAGGTCGTAGCTGTAATTAGCCAAGATTATTGCACCACTGTCTCAAAAAAAGGAAAAAGTCCAATCAAAACTTATTAAACACTTAAATCTAAGGCCTCAAACTATGAAGCTACCATAAGAAAACATTTGGAAAATGTCCCTGACCTAGTGTGGGCAAAGATTTCTTCAGTAATACTTTATTAAGCATACGAAACCAAAGCAAAATGAACAAAAGGTGTCAATTAAGTTGAAAACTTCTGCCTAGCAAAGGAAAAGAATGAACAAAGTAAAAAGACAATACACAGAATGAGAGAAAATACTCAAAACTATGTATCTGTAAAGTGATTAGCAACCAGAATATACAAGGAGCTCACACAACTCAATAGGGAAAAAAATTTAAAACTGTCATTAAAATTTGGGCAAAAGATGTGAATAGACATTTCTTTTTTGTGGGGCAGGGTACAGAATGGAGTCTCACTCTGTCACCCACGCTGGAGTGCAGCGTAGTGATCTTGAGTCACTGTAGCTTCCACCCTCCTGGTTCCAAGTGAATCCTCTGCCTCAGCCTCCAGAGTAGCTGGGACCACAAGTGTACCTCACAACGCCTGGATAATATTTTTTTAGTAAAGATGGAGTCTCATCATGTTGGCCAGGCTGGTTTTGAACTCCTGACATAAAATTATCCTTCTGCCTTGACCTCCCATATTGCTGGGAATACTGGTGTGTAATACTGGGCCTGGCCAACATTTCTTAAAAGCAAACATACAAATAGTCAACAGGTATATAATGAGTGCTCAATATTCTTTATTACCAGAAAAATGTAAATCAAAACAACAATTTGATGTCATCTTACCCCAGTAAAAATCGCTTTATCCAAAGACTGGGAAGAACAAATATGAGTATGTGGAGAGAAGGGAACTCTCACACATTGTTGGTGGGAAGGTAAATTCTACATCATACAACGACAGTGTAGGACTGTATGTAGGTTCCTCAAAAAACAAAAAAAAAAGGATTACCAGATGGTGGAAACATTCCACTGCTAGGTATATAACCAAAAGAAGGACATCAGTACATTCAAGTGATGTATGAACTCATATGTTTATTGCAGCACTACTCACAATTGCCAAGATTTGGAAGCAACCTAAGCATCCATTATCAGAAAAATGGATAAAGATAACATGGATTATACACAAATTAGAGTGTGATTTTGCTATGAAAAAGAATGAGAATCTGTCATTTACAACATCTTGGATAGAACTGGAGGATGTTACGCTAAGTAAAATAAGCCAGGCACAGAAAGATGACTTTCACATATTCTCCCTCATTTGCAGGAGGTAAAAATTGGAAATTGAACTCATGGAGATAGAGAGTGGAATGAGTCACCAGAAGCTGTGAAAGGTTGGGGAGAGAGAAAGTGGGATGGTTAATGCCTACAAAAAATACAGCTAGTATGAATACCATCTAGTATTTGATAGGAAAACAGGGCGACTACAGCCAATAATTTATTGCACATTTAAATAATGAAAATAGGGTATCTGGAATATTTGTAGTTCAAAAAGATGGTAAGTGCTTGAAGTGATGGATTTCCATTTTCTTTGATGTGGTTATAAAGTGTTGCAAGTCTGTATCAAAATATCTCATGTACCCCATGAATATGTATATAACTACTCTGTACCCATAAAAATTAAAAACAACAAATTTCTGCAAGTTTCGAGGTAACTGCCATTAAAAATGGTAAAAAGTTAAAAAGAACCAAAGTAAATCATTGCTAAAAAAAAAAAAAATCACCAAATAAGAAACAGCCACAGAGACCAAGAAACAAATGCAGAAACAGATTTTTAAAAATTAACACAATGGCAATAGAAAGCCCCACTTATCAATAATCACCTTAAATATACATAAGTTGAAGTTTTCAAGTAAAAGGCACAGAATGGATTAGAAAGCAAGACACAGAAATATGTTGCCTACAAGACACTCACTTCAGTTTAAAGAAAACACATAGACTGAAAGCAAAGGAACAACAGATATTCCACATAAATGGTAACCTAAATAGAGCAAGGATAACTTGAGTAAACAGCTTTTAAATCTAAAACTGTCTCTAGAGACAAAGAAGGTCATTATCTAGTAATAGTTGTTACATCTCCCAGGCCATTCAACTGACAGGTGTAACAATTACAATTATACATGGCACCCCAACATCAGAGTACTTACACATATATAAAGAAAATATTGACAAATCTGAAGGGGGATGCTTATGAAAATATAAAAATACAGTAAGGCTTTATTAATCCTTAATACCTAACTTACAATAATGTATAGAGCAGCCAGACCAAAAAAAAAAACAACAACAAAAAAACATAATAATGAAATAAAATCAACAATCATATTAGGACCAAAGCAACTCGACAAGTATGTAGAAGAATTATATCTTGTCTTTAAGCATATAAACAACATTTTCAGTACACATCACATAGTAGGTAAGAAAAGAATTCTTAACAACCTTTAAAAGATTAAAATAATTCAACAATGTATCAAATCACAACAGAATGGAACTGTAAGTGAACATCACCAAGAGAACTAGACTATTAACACATCCTAAACAACACAAAGTTGAAAAACCGTTGAATAAAAGAATTCAAAGAACATCCTGAGACAAATAAAAACAAATATACATCTAAACCTACAGAATCCAGCAAATATAGTACTAAAGTTTACAACAATAAATGCCTACTTTAAAAGTAGTCGTCAAATAAATACCCTAACTAATCCTGAAGGAACGAGAACACAGTCAGTGGAAAGTCAAACTGAAGAAAATAATAAAGACTTTAACAGGAGAAAGTTATATAAAGATTCAAACAATAGAAAACATTTTAACAAAACTAAAAATCAGTCTTTTAAATCCATAAACAAAATTGGCAGACTAAGAAAAATAAAGAGAAGAATCCAATAAAATAAGAAGAGGAGACATCATAAAAGATACTCAGAAATACAAAGTATCAAAGAGATTCTTATGAATAATATGACAAAAAACTAGATCATCCAGAAAATATGACCAAATTCTAAGAAATACACTATACTTTGCAAACTTGCCGCAAGAAGAAATAGAAATCCTGAAAAGACCAGTAACTGGTCTTTGCAGGTGAATTTTAATAAACAAAGAAAAATACCAACTTTTTCTGCAAAAAAATAGAAGAACACTTCTGAACTCACTTCAGGAGGTCAACACCACCCTAATATCAAATAGCAAAGATGTCACAAGAAAATAAGATGGTAGACCAACATTCCTATTGAACACAGATGAAAAAATCCTTAGTAAAATACTAGCAAACAGAATTGAGCAGCATATTAAAAGGATCATACACCCCTAAAAAGTGGATTTAACCCTGGAAAATAATAATGGTGTGACCAAGGCATATAATTTTGATATATCATACTAACAGAAGAAAAGGTAAAACTACATGTTCAAACTCTATTGATAGTTAAACTCTCATCAAACTAGGTACAGAGGTAATGGATCCCACGTTAAATGCTGTGTAGGAAAAGTCCACAGCTAACATCATAATCATTGTGGGGGAAATGAAAAGCTTTCCTCCTAAGGCCTAAGTAAGAATGCTCACTCTTGCCATTTGTTTAGAATCTAATACTGTATATTACAGCAAGATAATCAGATAAGAAAAATAAATAAATGGCATTCAAACTTTAAGTGAGAAGTAAAATAACCCGTATTTGCAGATACCAATTCTATATGCAAAAAAACCTAGAGACAAAGAAAACTGTCAGAATAATTCAGAAAAGTGTCAGGATACAGAATTGGCATGTAAAAATAAACTGTACTTTCCATTAAAAAAATACTAAAAAGAAAAATAAAATGCCTAAACCAGGAGGAAGCTGAAACTAGAATAGACAAATAACAAGGTCTGAAGTTGAGGCAGCAATTAAGAGCCTACCACACAAAAAAAGCCCAGGTCCAGATGGGTTCACAGCCAAATTCTACCAGACACACAAAGAGGAGCTGGTACCATTCCTTCTGAAACTATTCCAAATAATCCAAAAAGAGGGAATCTTTTTCAAATCGTTTTATGAAACAAACATCATCTGGATACCAAAACCCGGCAGAGACCCAACAAGAAAAGAAAACTGCAGGCCAATATCCATGATGAACATAGATGCAAAAATCTTCAATAAAATATTGGAAAACCAATTGTAACAGCAAATCAAAAAACTTATCCATCGTGATCAAGTAGGATTCATCCCGGGGATGCAAGGCTGGTTCAACATACGCAAGTCTATAAACGTAATTCACCACATAAACAGAACCACAAACAAAAACCACATGATTATCTCAATTGATACAGAGAACGCATTCGACAAAATTCAAAGGCCTTTATGCTAAAAACCCTCAATAAACTCGGTATCCATGGAACATATCTCAAAGTAATAAAAGCTATTTACGACAAACCAACAGCTAATATCATACTGAATGGGCAAAAACTGGAAGCATTCCCTTTGAAATCCGGCACTAGACCAGGATGCCCTCTCTTACCACTCCTATTCAGTATAGTACTGGAAGTTCTAGCCAGAGCAATCAGGCAAGAAAAAGAAATAAAGGGTATTCAAATAGGAAAGGTGGAAGCCAAATTGTCTCTATTTGCAGATGACATGATAGTATACCTAGAAGACCCCATCGTCTCAGCCCAAAAACTCCTGAAACTGATAAGCAACTTCAGCAAAGTCTCAGGATATAAAATCAATGTGCAAAAATCACAAGCATTCCTATACACCAATAACAGACTTAAAGAAAGCCAAATCAAGAACGAACTGCCATTCACAATTGCTACAAAGAGAATAAAATACCTAGGAATACAACTCACAAGGAACGTAAGGGACCTCTTCAAGGAAAACTACAAAACAATGCTCAACGAAATAAGAGAGGACACAAACAGATGGAGAAACATTTCATGTTCATGGTTAGGAAGAATTAATATCGTGAAAATGGCTGTACTGCCCAAAGTAATTTACAGAATCAGCGATATCCCCATCAAGATACCATTGACTTTCTTCACAGAACTGGAAAAAACCACCACGAACTTCACATGGAACCAAAAGAGAGCCCGCATAGCCAAGTCAATTCTAAGCAAAAAGAACACAGTGGGGGGTATCACAGTACCGGATTTCAAACTATACTACAAGGCTACAGTAATAAAAACAGCACAGTACTGATACCAAAACAGAGAAATAGACCAATGGAACAAAACAGAGGCATCGGAGGCAACACAACATATCTACAACCATACAATCTTTGATAAACCTGACAAAAACAAGCAATGGGGAAAGGAGTCCCTGTTTAATAAATGGTGTTGGGAAAACTGGCTAGCCATGTACAGAAAGCAGAAACTGGACCCCTTCCTGACACCTTACACTAAAATTAACTCCAGATGGATTAAAGACTTAAACATAAAACCTGGCACCATCAAAACCCTAGAAGGAAATCTAGGCAAAACCAACCAGGACATAGGAGTAGGCAAGGACTTCATGAACAAAACACCAAAAGCATTGGCAACAAAAGCCAAAATAGACAAATGTGACCTAATCAAACTCCACAGCTTCTGCACGGCAAAAGAAACAGTCACTAGAGTGAATCGGCAACCAACAGAATGGGAAAAAACTTTTGCAGCTTACCCATCTGACAAAGGGCTGATATCCAGAATTTACAAAGAACTCAAACAGATTTACCGGAAAAAAACAAACAAGCCCATTCAAAAATGGGCAAAGGATATGAACAGACACTTTATAAAAGAAGACATAGATGAGGCCAACAAACATGAAAAAATGCTCATCATCACTGGTCATTAGAGAGATGCAAATCAAAACCACATTGAGATACCATCTCACGCAAGTTAGAATGGCAATCATTAAAAAATCTGGAGACAACAGATGCTGGAGAGAATGTGGAGAAAAAGGAACACTTTCACACTGTTGGTGGGAGTGTAAATTAGTTCAACCATTGTGGAAGACAGTGTGGCGATTCCTCAAGGCCTTAGAAATAGAAATTCCATTTGACCCGGCAATCCCATTACTGGGTATATATCCAAAGGACTATAAATCTTTCTACTATGAGGACACATGCACACGAATGTTCATTGCAGCACTGTTTACAATAGCAAAGACCTGGAACCAACCCAAATGCCCATTGATGACAGACTGGATTGGGAAAATGAGGCACATATACACCATGGAATATTATGCAGCAATCAGAAATGATGAGTTCATGTCGTTTGTAGGGATATGGATGAATCTGGAGAACATCATTCTCAGCAAACTGACACAAGAACAGAAAATGAAATACCGCATATTCTCACTCATAGGAGGGTGATGAAAAATGAGAACATATGGACACAGGAAGGGGAGTACTGAACACTGGGTCTATTGGGGGGGAAAAGGGGAGGGCCAGCAGGGGGCGGGGGGAGCTCAGGAGGGATAGCCTGGGGAAAAATGACAAATGTGGGTGAAGGGGAGAAAGGAAGCAAAACACACTGCCATGTGTGTACCTATGCAACTGTCTTGTATGTTCTGCACACGTACCCCAAAACCTAAAATGCAATAAAAAATAAAAAATAAATGAAAGTATGAACCAAAAAAGAAAAAGGAAATGAAGAAAACAATCCATTTATAATAGGAACAAAAAGATATCTTAAGAACAGAACCATGTACTCCAGCCCAGGTAACAAGAGCGAAACTCTGCCTAAAAAAAAAGGAACAAAACCAATGAAATGAAAAGATTTATACATTGAAAACTACAAAATGCTCATATAGAAAATTAAAGGGACATATAAATGAAAAACATTCATACTCCAGTGTATGGAAGTATTAATATAAATGCTATTAAAATACCCACACTACCATAGTAATATGCAAATTTAATGCAATCTTGAGCAAAATCCCAACTACATTGAATTTGTGAATTACTGTGAGTAGTATGCAATTTTAGAAGAGAAAAAGTCTTCTAAAATTAAAGTGAAATCACAAAAGACTTCCAACAGCCAAAGTAATCTTGGGGAAGAAAAACAAGGCTAGAGACATCAAGTGACCTGATTTCAAAATATATCTCGAAGGTATAGAATAAAAACGATAGAGCACTGGCATAAACACAGATATACAGACCAAAAGAACAGAACGGAGAGCTCAGAAATAAATATACCTATGAACAACTGTTCTCTGACAAGTGTATCATGAGTAAACATGGGGAAAGAAAAGTGTCTTCAATCAACAACACTGGAAAAACTGCATTGTTTGATACAGAATTTAAAAAACTCAACTCTCATCTCATACTATACACAAAAATCATCTCAAAATGACTTCAAGTCCAAGACTCAAACTGAAAAAGTACTAAAAGAACGGAGAAAAAAAACATGGCTTACTTCAGGCTAAATTAAATAAAATTCAGAAAGACAAACCAATATCTCACTTATATATGTACAATCTAAAAACATCAAACTCACACGAGCACAATGTTCAATCATGGTGGCAAGGAGGGAAATACAGAAAGATGCTAGTCAAGAGGTCCACGTTTCAGTTACGCAAAGAGTAGGTAGAAGCTGCCAAACTTCCATGGGTGTTGCGACGTAACACCATGTGGAAATCACCAAAGGTTAACATTTAAGTTTTCTAGAGTGTTGGAGGATGGGTGTAACAGCAGTGCCCTAGGCCTGGCCCTTCCTACTTTTCAAACCTTTCTACTCCCCCAGGTAGCTAGGCTTTTCAGGGCAGGGGCAGCCTTCAATATATCTGAAATGCTTTCAAGGACTTTTTGCAATGGTCTTGTTAGCACCTGGCCCTCTAATCTCTCTAACAAGTTATTGCTCTGTAGCACCCTTGGATTTCTTTCCTATTACATTTCCTTTCCACATTTAACAATTTTCCAAATTTTAGATCATAAGCTGCTAAAGTAGCTACATCACTTATTCAAAGTTTGCTTCTTAGAAATTTTCTCTGCCACGTACCCTTTGGTCATTACTCTTTTTTTTTTTGAGACGAAGTCTCACTCTGTGGTGCAGTGGTACGGTCTTGGCTTATTGCAACCTCTGCCCCTGAGTTCAAGTGATTCTCCTGCCTCAGCCTCCCAAGAAGCTTAGACTAAGGCACCCACCACCACTGTCAGCTAATTTTTTTTTTATTTTAGTAGAGATGGGGTTTTACCCTGTTGGCCAGGATGGTCTCGATCTTTGACCCTATGTTCTGCCTGTCTTGGCCTCCCAAAGTGCTGGGATTACAGGAGTGAACCACCGTGCCCTGCCTGTAGGTCATCATTCTTAAGCTGCCCGCCAAACCCTAGGGCAATAGAAACAACACAGCCAGGTCCTCTGCTGCAAGTAACAAGGTAGGCTTTTGTTCTAGTTCCCAGTAACTTCATCATTTCCATCTGAGATCTCATTAGGAAGCCTTTTACTGTCTGTATCACAGCATTTTGGCCAGAAACAGTTTACCAATCTCTAAGAACTCCCAAACTTTCCTTCGTCTTCCTGTCTTCCTTCTGGGCCCTCATCAGAATCACCCATTCATTATAATACAACCCTTGCCTAGCCTGCTCCTTCAACTGTTTGAACCTCTGCCTAATAGTTCCAAATTTGCTTCCAAATTTTCCACTATCTTTTGGCAAAGAGTGGTATCCCACTCCTAAATACTGACTTTTTGTCTCAGTTCATTTAGATAAGATTTTGCCAAGTTGGCCAGGATGGTTTTGATCTCTTGACCGTGTGATCTGCCTACCTTGGCCTCCCAAAGTGCTTGAATTACAGACATGAGCCACAAAGAAATGCCCAAGTAAAAGTAATTTATAAAGGAGAGGGGTTTATATGGCTTACAGTTCTGCAGGCTGTAAAGAAGTATGGCACCAGCAGTTGCTTTTGGGAAGGGTAAGGCGAACTAGAATACACAGAGATCATATGGCAAGAGAAACAAAAGAGAGGTGCTAGTACATTCATATTCATATATGTGTTGATCAAATCCTCAGGCTCTATAAATGCATAAATTTTTCACACCAACTACAAATTAATCATAAAAAAAGTAGAAGATACACAACAAAAATTATTCTTAAATAGTAAATGAAACAAGTTGTCCTGGGAAATTAGTTTTATCTGAGTTAGGAGAAAATAGAGATTTATAAATTTACCAGTATCTATTCATGTTTACTCCTCTCCAAGTCATAATAAACATCGGTGTTTATTTGTTAAAGAAGAAAATATATTAATCTTATGAGATATTATAACACTTATAAATATATAAGATTATTTGTACCTTATTACATTTTGCCAACACTTCTGGACTGCTGATATCATTTGAGGTCAACAAAATTCTTTGGAAAAAAAGTACTGTATGGTTACCAATACCCCCATAGAGAAACTACGGCCGTTTTAGAAAGCACTTACTTAATCATTTCAAAAAGCTTTGGGTCTGAGACTTTGATATTTCGTGCCATATTCCATGAAAGATGCACCATGGGTACTAGCGACTTCACACTTTGGAACTTGTTCCATTCGTACCGTTCCACTGCCAATTTATACTGGCAGGCTAGGAGGAAAAACCAACAGCATAAAAACGTTACATATGAACATAACCATTAAGACAGGTGATAGCTTCAATATCAGTATCAATCCTGAAAACCTTGAAACACTGTTAAGATTATTCTGATTCTAAGTAACTTTAATTTAAAAAAAAAAAGTAAGGTAAAGAGCACTCACAATATGTGAGACATTGTGCTAGGTCCTTTTTACATCTTATCCCATTTTAGCCTTTCAAGGCCTTCTTTATTTTCTAATGCCTATTTGGTAGAAGAAATAAGTGAGGGGCTGGGCGCGGTGGCTCAAGCCCATAATCGCAGCACTTTGGGAGGCCAAGGAGGGTGGATCACGAAGTCAAGAGATCGAGACCATCTGGTCAACATGGTGAAACCCCATCTCTACTAAAAATACAAAAAATTAGCTGGGCGTGGTGGCACGTGCCTGTAATCCCAGCTACTCCGGAGGCTGAGGCAGGAGAATTGCCTGAACCCAGAAGGCGGAGGCTGTGGTGAGCAGAGATCGCTCCATTGCACTCCAGCCTGGGTAACAAAGAGTGAAACTCTGTCAAAGAAAGGAAAGAAAAGAAAAGAAGGAAGGAAGGAAGGAAGGAAGGAAGGAAGGAAGGAAGGAAGGAAGGAAGGAAGGAAGGAAGGAAGGGGAAGGGAAGGAAGGGGAGGGGAGGGGAGGGGAAGGGAAGGGAAGAAAGAAAGAAAGAAAGAAAGAAAGAAAGAAAGAAAGAAAGAAAGAAAGAAAGAAAGAAAGAAAGAAAGAAAGAGAAAGAAATAGAAATAGAAATAAGTGAGGGCTCCCAGCACCTTGGGAGGCCAAAGCGGGTGGATCATGAGGTCAAGATATCGAGACCATCCTGGTCAACATGGTGAAACCCCGTCTCTATTAAAAATACAAAAAATTAGCTGGGCAATGGTGGCGTGTGCCTGTAATCCCAGCTGCTCAGGAGGCTGAGGCAGGAGAATTGCCTGAACCCAGGAGGAGGAGGTTGCGGTGAGCCGAGATCATGCCATTGCACTCCAGCCTGGGTGACAAGAGCAAAACTCCGTCTCAAAAAAAATAAAAAAGAAGAGAAATAAGTGAGGGCCTGAGAGTTAAAAAACAACAACAACAAAAAAAAAACCTTAACCTAAAGTCATAAAGTTAACATTGTGGAGACATGGTGTATTTCAGGTCTTTCTAGGTCTTAAGGCCAGATTCTTTATTTACGTATATTAAATCCTATGACATCCTAGGGCTGCACATATGATATACCACATGAACTGAAACTTCTAATGATCAACTACAATGTTTTACCCCTTAATAAAGGGTTTCCTTTATAAAACCAAAATCTAGCACTCTAAAATATCATAAGTGTATCTTATATTTCTATAATTATTTGTTAAAATCTGTGTTCTTGGATTGCCATTTTTAAAGCTGAATTGAATCTCTGTACTAAAAATTGGAATTTCTTTTTCCACAAGACATACTCTATTTTTAGTGAGTTATTTTCTACTAGTAAAACAATATGCCTATTAGGTAATCCTTTAAAATATAAACTTCATTAGTTTATTATTCAAAATACCTGTAAGTGGACCAACATTCCAGGCAATGTTGTTGCACCAGCCAACAGCTTGAACCCAATGCACAGTGCCTGCATTTATCCAGACCAAATCTCCAGGTCGCTGAATAAATCTATACACAGGAACATTTGCTTCATAAAGATCTTCAAGGTTGGGCCACCAAGAACTCATTAAAAAATTCAAATTGTTTCTGAAAAAGAAAATAATAAAAATCAAGTTGAAAAATGTCTCAAGAGTTTAAAAAATGCTCAGTATTTATATTCCACTAACAGTTTCTATCAGAGGGCTGGATACAGTGTATCAGGCCTGTAATCCCAGCACTTTGGGAGGCTGTGGTAGGCAGGGTGCTTGAGGTCAGGAGTTTGAGATTAGGCTGGCCAATACAATGAAAGCACATCTCTACTAGTTTGAAAAAAAAAATAGCCAAACATTGTGACATGTGCCTGTAATCCCATCAATTGAGGCATTAGAAGCGCTTGAACTGAGGTTGCAGTGAGGCAAAATTGCACTATTCCACTCCATCCTGGGAAACAGAGTGACACTCCACCACAAAAACAAAACAAAACAAAACAAAACAAAAAACCCAAATTTTCATCACAAAAGCATTGCAACAAGAAATGCCTCTTTCATTTCCAATTAAAGTCTTGGACCAGTCCTGAGAGAAATGAATTGTAGGTGAATACTGACAGACTTATCGAAAGCTCAGTTACTATAAGCTTAAACTTGCTATTCAAAAGTCTGTAAATTAATATTTAAGTTTCTTATTACAGTGAAACACACTGATTTTTAATTTTGTTTCAGTAAGAAATATTTTGACTCTTCCTCTTTAATTTACCAAAAACCCTCATGATACCTAGAAATCTCTAAAAGAAAACTCTGGCTAGAAATCACATTAAATCATTTAAATCTTAATCATAATCACTGTGACAGATAAAAGAAGCAGGACCTTCTCTCAATTCCTGTGTTGTGGGTGAAGAGGAGAGCAGAAATCATCCTCTACTGCTGTACTGAATCCTAGGCAGGAAAGGGGAGTGAAGATAAAATGTCTAATTTGCATATGCTTTTAGGAATGAGTTGACTTAAATAAGGCAGGTGAAAAAACTACTAGAAGAACTCACAAAAATATGTGAACCATCACCATCACTGGCACCAATACAAACTGACAAAATGATGAAGTTTAAATATAAAAATCTCATTTGGTTATTCTCATTCATCAAATTTTTCCATATTGTTGTCTGGGTGTGGTGGGTTGTACCTGTAATCCTAGCTAAGGCAGGAGGATCACTTGAGGTCAGGAGTTTGAGACCAGCCTGGCCAACATGGTGAAACCCCAGCTCTACTGAAAATACAAAAATTTGCTAAGTGTGGTAGTGCGTGCCTGTAATCCCAGCTACTAAGAAGGATGAGGCAGGAGAATTTCTTGAACTTGGGAGGCAGAGATTGCGAATGCACTCCAGCCTAGGGGACAGAGCAAGACTCTATCTCAAGAAAAAAAAAGTTTATTTCACAATTGTTATGTACTACACAGTAACTATCTTAAGTTTTCTATTAAGGATTTAATAAAATACTTTATTTCAAATTTAAGTTTTTGTAAGAGGAAGAAATTCACAGACTTGAAAATGTTTCAGATTTAATAACTAGCTTTTGCTTTGTTTCTATTTTGTCTTTTTAAAAAAAAAAAAAAAAGGCCGGGTTCATTGGCTCACGCCTGTAATCTCAGCACTTTGGGAGGCTGAAGTGAGTGGATCGTCCGAGGTCAGGTGTTTGAGATCAGGCTGGTCAACATGGTGAACCATGTTTCTACTGAAAAAAAAAAAAAAAGCCACATGTGGTGACAGGCACCTGTGGTCCCAGCTACTCAGGAGACTGAGGCAGGAGAATCACTTGAATCCAGGAGGTGGAAGTTGTGGTGATCTGATCGTGCCACTACGGTCCAGCCTGGGCAACAGGGACGAGACTCCGTCTCAAAAAATAAAACAAAACAAACCAAAAATTATAATAACAAAAATCTGAAGTTGTCTATATGGAATCTTAGTCTCATTTATTTTATTGTCCTAAAACCGATTTTGACTTTAGTAGAGGTTAGCAATTCAAGGAATAAAAAACTTACACGTTTTCCATGACCGTTTTTTTTGTTTTCCCCTACTGTGGAGACAGAGTCTTGCTCTGTAGCTCAGGCTGTAGTGCAATGGTGCAATTTCAGTTCACTGCAACCTCTGCTTCCTGGGTTCTAGTAATTCTTCTGCCTCAGCTTCCCAAATAGCTGCAACTACAACTAAACACCACCATGACCTGCTAACTTTTGTAGAGATGGGGCTTCACCTTGTTGGCAAGGCTGGTCTTGAACTCCTGACCTCGAGCGATCGTCCCTCCTTGGCCTTCCCAAGTGTTGGGATTACAGGTGTGAGCCATTGTGCCTAACCTATTTTCCATAAACTTAAAAAAATTTGCCAATAAACAGGAAGCAAAGGTAAAAAAGGGGGAAAAATTATAAGCATAGCACAAATCTTACCTTACCTCACACCTATACTCCCCATATAAAACTAGAGAAAGTTTTGTATTAAGAAAAAAAAAAAAAGAAAGAAAGGCCAGGTGTGGTGGCTCATGCATATAATCCCAGCACTTTGGGAAGCCAGGATTAACCTGAACTCCTGAACTCAGGTCATCTGCCTGGCTTCCCAAAGTGCTGGGATTACAACATGGAGAAACTCCATCTCTACTAAAAAATCCAAAAAAATTAGCTGGGCATGGTGATGCCTGCCATTCCCAGCTACTCTAGAGGTTGAAGCAAGAGAATCACTTGAACCTAGGAGTTGGAGGTTGTGGTGAGCCAAGATGGTTTTAAGTAACTAATACAATTTTAATTATGTCTGTATTTGCCCACTAAAGTCTTTACCGACTCTAAAAAAACAAATGATTTGATTCCTTTGTTATTGAGAGTTTTAGGCTGAATTACAAAGACACATAAAATTTGAGTTATTAAACTACAAGGATGCTTTATTATATAATACTTGTCATTTCTAAAGACAATTGTAAGTAAAATTTTTGTTTAAAGCATACTTGTCAAATATGGAAAAACATGTAAATTTTTAACATTAACATAAAAAAAAATTAATTTGCCCTCTTCTCAACTCACACCTATTACCACTGCAGAGACTAGTTCATGGCACCTTTCTGGTTTTTTTTGTTTGTTTGTTTTGAGACAGAGTCTCATGATATGGCATGATTATGGCTCACTTCAGCCTCAACCTCCCAAGTATCAAGGACTACAAGTTCAGGCTAATTGTTGTGGTTTCACCATGTTGCTTAGGCTGGTCTTCTAGGATCAAGACATCCATCTGCCTCTGCTTGGCCTCATGGCATCTTTGAAGTGTTTCAGATAACATAAAAGATATAAAATCAAATCATTTATTAAAAAAATTTCTGCTGAGCAGAATGTAAATACTGACAGTTGCATCAAGAAACTTGGCTTTGCACTTTGTCTTTTACGATGAACTCTTTTCTCAGAATTATGTTAAATGAAAGTTTAGTTCAGAAACCTACTTTTCACAGAAGTCATTCAGAACACCCCAATAATCTTCAGGTACAACAAACCATTCACAATCTCCTGGACCAATATTTATGTTAACAGAGCAGAAGTTGTTATTTTCTTGGTGACCTGAAAGTAAAAGGAAATGAAAGTAATTGCAGCTAAAATTAAATGAAAAAATGTGCCTTTAAATCACTGGATAGTTTTTAGGACTAAGTGAAAAATAAATGCTTAAAACTGTGAATAGAACATAATCTGCAATAAATATTAGCTATAGTAATTATTATTATTTTCTTCTCTATAAACCACATATTAATTCTCACAAATAGTATGAGAAATCGTATTAAAAGAGGTATAGTTTTAAAAATGTAACCTGTCTCCAGCACTCATCCCCTACCACATGTCAAATTTAGTACATAATGTAAGGACCATAAATCTTCCATGAGTAGGTGGATAGCACTACCCATGGCAAGGGCATTTAAAAATAAAAATTACAAATACTAGGACACCATGGACCTACCCATGGTTAAAGAGGTAGAAACATTTACGTAACATACCATTTGTACTAGGAGTGAGGTTTTCCAACTGTAGGTGCAATTGACCTTCGACTGCAGAAAATACATCTGCAATTTAATGAAATCTAAAAGGAAAATAACCCAAAAGGAAAAAAGAAAAAACCTAGCAACTCTGTAAGTGCCTTTAAGGCAATTAACATGCTCAAGAAAATATGCTCAAAGATTGACATCAGTGTATAGTAGTACTGATCCCCTTGAAAAGACATTTTTTGAAGATCTCACTACCACAGAACAACTTTAACAGATGTAAATTTGTAGTTAATCTAGATAACACAAGAACATTGTATTTGAGCCTAATAAAGTGAAATATTATTTCCTCCAAGATAATTTCATTCTTTTAACTAGTAAATAAATTCACTCATTTGTTATTTTTATTTTTATCAATAAAAATCCCTTAAAAATGTGTTTTTTGTTTTTATAGAATACCTATAAAATATTGTCAATTGAACCTCTCGGCTTGAAAGTTTAAAATACTTACTATGTAGCCCTTTAAACAATGTTTGCTTAAATTAGAAAGTTTTTAGATTATATTAGAAAAAAAAAAGGAAAAGAGCATCACGTATTTCAAGTATTGTCAGTTAAATTTTTATTATATATAACTTGAGTAAACTGGTTCATAATATATGATTCTTACTGCAATTGTGGTTAAAACCTTTGAAAATCATTGTTAACCTGGTGTCATTCTTATTATTCACTAAGTACCTTAGGGCCCCTTTCCCAGTTCACCTTGTTCTGATATTTTTATATAAATTCAGGATTAGCCCATACTGTTTATTCTCAGATCAATTCTAAGAGTAATATGAACATTTTAATCTACAAGAAAAAATTTTAGGCCATGCATGGTGCTCATATCTATATTCCCAGCAGTTTGGGAGGGTGAGGAGGGTGGATCATGGAGTCAGGAGATGGAGACTATCCTGGCCAAAATGGTGAAACCTTGTTTCTACTAATAATACCAAATTAGCTGGGTGTGGCGGCAGATGCCTGTAATCACAGCTACATGGGGGACACTAAGGCAGGAGAATTGCTTGAAAATGGGAGGCAGAGGTCCCAGTGAGCAACTGCATTCTAGCCTCACAACTGCATTCTGGTGACAGAGAGAGAAGACTAAGTCTCAAAATTAATTAATTAATTAAAAATCATTTTAGTTTTAATGGTATAAATGAAATGCATTCTCTCTACTTGTTTCACACAATAAACTGAATTTTTTCCATCACATAAGGTATGTTAGAGTATTTTAAATCACCTGGAGTTCGACTCCCTGGAACTTTCATATATAGTTGTACTGTATTCATGCCCAGAATGGTATGCCCAACGTGGCTTAGAAGATTTCCTGCTGACACCACACGTACAAAGGCAGGAAGTTTAGTCAGCTCATGTAATTGCAACTTCCACCTGCAATAAAATAGCAGATTAAGAGTAAAAACTCTGTTGCAAAAACTCATGAGAATTACCATATCCTCAAGAACACTGTGAATCAATCAGAAAAATACTTAAATCTGTAAATATATTACCTGTACAGTCAGTAGAAGTAAACTCTTTAACTTATTCCAAAAATAAGTCCTAAGACAAATGGTTTAGTGAAAAAAAAAATAAAATGTATAACCTAGTAAATAAAAGAAACAATTTAGTTTCTATTTATAAATTTGTATTAATATAATGGGTGCTTTGATTTTCTTAAGAAAAATAAAATTCTAATTGTAAAAGCTGGTCAAATTGTTTCAGAATTGTAGGTTTATTAGGTAAAACTAGCATGTCAACATAAAAAAAGAGCTAATAATGATTAGGAATATTAAAAAAATAGAAAACTAGATAATTCTCATTCCTGTGATACTCTCATTGGTTCAGTTCATGGAAATAGTACTAGATCAGGGAGACTTACTTTTTGTTATCAGAAAGGTCAATGTTGGTCCCAAATTTAATAGTTTTAAATGGTCCTTTCTTTCTCCTTCCAGAACTTAAAAAAAAAAAAAAAAGAAGGAACATTATATTCATGTATTTTAGACAGAATTATTGAGTGGATGCTAAAAGTTACTTACTTCTCTGAAGTTGTGGATTCATTATCTGAATGATCTTTGTGTTGTGTTCTTTTCTCATTTTCTTCCTACATGTCGGAAAAAAAAAAAAATATATATATATATATATATATATATTCATACTTAGTATCTTCTAATAGGCTACTACCACTTCTCTCATACAAATTATCAAAATACTCATCTACATGAGCAGTACTATTTTTGAGAAATAAGTTTCTACAGACACATTTCACAAAAAATATCTTCTATAATCACATTAAATTAAGTCCCAGGAAAAGTCAAAGCCCAGTACATGGAATTTAACATCCTCCATTATCTACAAGATTAGTCAGAAATTCAGTTATTACACTAATTTATAGGAAAAGCATGTAATCATTCAAAGTTTACTTTGGACCAACAAATTTTTGAAATGGTGAATGATTTCATTTAAAATGGCATCAAGAGAATTTGAGAGAGAACTAAAAATGAAAAAAAGGACACCATGCAAAAACTTATTAAAAAAGAAAAAAGATGTAAGAAAGCACCTAATAAAAAGACATATTCTCTGGTTTTTTGTTTGTTTCCCTTTTTTTTTTTTTGAGACAGAGTTTCACTCTGTTGCCCAGGCTAGAGTGTGATGGTGCAATCTCAGCTCACTGCAAACTCTACCCCATGAGTTCAAGGAAGTCCCCTGCCTCAGCCTCCCTCAATTCCCATTTTTAATAAGCAGAAGCATTGCTTTGTTTTTTCCCTGTGGACAATGTTTTATGGGAAAGAATCTATTGACTCTTACACTTTGGCCAAAGACAAGATAATGAAGAAAAACTTGATGCAGGATTACTAAGAGGTATAACTATAAATGTTAATTAAAACTGCCAAGTAGCAAAGCAATGGAACTTTATTTGTTTGCATACATATACAAATATGTATAAAGTGAGATGAGATCCTCTATTTCTGATTGTAGTATAGTATTTAATTACCTCAACTTTCTTTGCAGTAAACCACATTAACAAAGCTAAGGGCATATGAACGAAGTTCTTCACAGGGTAAATTTTCAATGCAATGATTTCTGTATAAATAATAAAACATTTTCCCATTTTTAATAAATGTTGAATATAAAAAATGTTTGTTATTCTCTTGAAAAATGTATCAAGAATATGCAATAAGAAAATGTTTCTGGGGGGACTAGAAATCCAGCTGTAAAAGAATAACGTTTGGCCCCTATCTCATAATGTATAGAAAATTAACTTGAAATGAATGTGACCTAAATATAAGAGATACCAGGCAAAACTCTCATACAAAAAAAATACAGATGTAAATCTGTATGACTACAGGTTAGGCAATAGTTTCTTAGCAATGACAACAACAAATTAAATCCAAAAAATGCAAATAATTAAACTAAATCAAAATTAAATTTTTTGTGCTTTAAAGAACACTAAAAGAAAGTGAAAAGACAACTTACAGAATAGAAAATTGCTCTGGCACATATAATACTTGTGAAAGAATTTTTAGCAAGAATATACATGCATATCATTCACAGCTCAAAAATAAAAATGGCCCAATTAAACAATGGGCAAAGGAAATAAACATGAATTTCATCAAAGTAAATATACCCATTAACAATGTTTAGATGTTTAGCAACTAGCCATTTAAGAAAAGACAAAATGAAATATTAATTCACAACCAATAGTATGGTTAGAATCAAAAGGAGATTGTCTATAGGTATTGGAAAAATGGGAAACTTATAAATTAATAATTAAAATGTAAGCTGGGCACAGTGGCTCATGCTTCTAATCACAGCAGTTTGGGAGGCTAAGGCAGGTTGATCACTTGAGGCCAGTTGTTCAAGACAAGCATGGTCAATATGATGAAACCCACTAAAAATAACTTATAATAAAATTAGCCAGGCATAACGGTGTGTGCCTAAAATCCCAGATACTTGGGTGGCTGAGGCAAGAAAATGTCGACTGAACCCAGGAGACAGAGGTTGCAGTGATCTGAGCTATTGCCATTGCACTCCAGTGTAAACAGAGTGAGACTCTGTCTCAAAAAAAAAGGAAAATGTAAAACGATGCAGCCATTTGAAAAATAATGTGGCAGTTCCTTAACAGAATAAACAATGAGGCTGGGTCCAGTGGCTCACAACTGTAATCCCAGCATTTTGGGAGGCCAAGCCAGATGGATCACTTCAGGTCACTAGTTTGAGACCAGCCTGGGCAACATGGCGAAACCCTGTCTCTACTAAAAATGCAAAAATTAGCCAGGTGTGGTGATGCATGCCTATAGTCCCAACTACTCGGGAAGCTGAGGCAGAAAAATTGCTTGAACCCATGAGGTAGAGGTTGCAGTGAGCCAAGATTGTGCCACTGCATTCCAGCCCAGGCAACGAAGTGAGACTGTCAATGCAAAACAAAGGGTTCAGCTGCAGTGTCTTATGGCTATACTCCTAGCACTTTGGGAGGCCAAGGCAGGTGGATTACAAGGTTAGGAGACCAAGATCATCCTGCCCAACATGGTGAAAATCCGTCTCTACTAAAAATACAAAAAGATGAGTGGGGTGGCATAAGCCTGTAATCCCTGCTACTTGGGAAGATGATGGAGAATCACTTAAATCTAGGAGGCAGAGACTGCAGTGAGGAGAGATGGCACCACTGTACTCCAGCCTGGTGGCAGAGTTAGACTGTGTCTCAAAACAAAACAACAAGAAAAATCACAATAAATAATGTGTTATTATACCTCATGATCTAACATCTACCCAAGGGACGTGACAATACATTTCTTGCTCCACACAAATCACAAATACTGCTTATGAGTATTCATAATAGCATTACATATAATAGCGTTACACAGAATCACCATGAGACAGAACAGAAAGAATCCAAAGTTCATAAACTGACAGTGCCCCTTCAACAAAAAAGGTGTATATCCAGGCAGTGTACTACTGTCATTAAAAGGGAAATGATGTAGTGATACATGCTGTAAATTAATAGATCTTGAAAATTTTTATGCTAAGAAATAGACACCAGTCACAAGACATACCATTCCCCCCGAACACACACACACACACACACACACGCATAAGCAAATGCAACATAGGCAGATCTTCAAGATACGGTGGCTGCTTGAATTCTTGGAGTTGGGGGAAATGTGACTGAATGGCTCTGAGCTTTCATTGGGGAATAAGAAAATATTATGATAATGGTTGTATACCTAGGAAATATACTAAAACCCACTGAATTATAAACTTTATTATGATAATGGTTGCACACCTAGGAAATACACTAAAACCCACTGAACTGTAAACTTCATATGTGTAAATTTTATATTATGTAATAATCTTGATAAAGCAGTATAAAAAGATATAAAGGACAGGTGACATCAGCTCAAATGGTGAATGAGAAAGCTGAAAGCCCTCAAACTTCCTTATGTAAAAAAATTTAAAAGTAACTAACATAACCTGATACAATCTGTGGAAAACAATCACAGATCTACAGCAGTCAAGTAAACAACTCAGAAAAAGCTACACTCAAAACAGTAGAAAAGACAATGCTGTTTTTTACTTGTCCTTGCCTGGAAGAGGCATCAATTTAATTCCTAATTTGTTTCCTCAAAAGAGACAGAGCACAGAGAAAACCTTATCTGTAACATTCTAATTCATCTCGAGATGGTCTAAAATACTGGTTTCTGTTTTGTCTAATGCTTCAAATAAAATTCCAGTTATCCCGAGGCAGGTGGATCACGAGGTCAAAAGATCGAGACCATCCTGGTCAACATGGTGAAAGCACGTCTCTACTAAAAATAAAAATAATTAGCTGGGCATGGTGGCACGTCACTGTAATCCCAGCTACTTGGGACACTGAGGCAGGAGAATTGCCTGAACCCAGAAGGTGGAGGTTGTGGTGAGCCGAGATCGTGCCATTGCACACCACCCTGGGTAACAAGAGCAAAACTCCGCATTAAAAAAAAAAAATCCAATTATCAAAAGTTTCAATTTTCATTCTATGAGCCTAGATTTATCCAAAGACCCTAGACAGACACTGTAACAAAATTAGAAATGAATATATCTTATAAATGATATATATATATGATAATGCAAATATTATAAAATATAAGAACAAAATTTCACAAAATTCAACATCCTTATATTTGGTAAAAACATTCTACAAATTAGGCACAAAGAGAAAGATCTTCCACATAATAAAGGCCATATATGAAAAATCCTCGGAGTGGATTCAAGATGGCGAGGTAAGAACAACTCAGGATTGCAGCTCTCAGTGAACGCTCAGCGGTAAGTCAAAGCCACATTTCCAGACAGATCCTTCTTGCCCATAGAACAGGGAAATTCCCAGATGTAGGAGAGACATGAGACGCCAGCGCAGCTGTTTTGGCTGATGCGGCCGCTTCGGCTGGCACCACAGTGCAGCGGCACTCAGCACACTCTGCACAAAACGCACTGGTCCGGGTGCCCTCCTAAACCGGCAATCTGAGATTTGGGAGGGCAGATTAGCACATACATCTGATTAAACGGGACATGGACAGTGAGCCAGACCAGGAGATTCCTGGGAAGTGGCGTTTGAGCCAGCGCAATGGGAGGCTGCACGGGAAATGACACAGATCTCGGTGCACTATCAGCAGGCAACAGAAAAACCTGGGAGAGAGTCAACCATTCAACTTAAAAATAAGGGGGGGGCTCTGAGGCAGGGAGCCAGGTGATCAGGCTTGGCAGGCTTCACCCCCACAGGGACAAACATAACGGCGATTCGAAACGCTGGGGGTTGAGAGTTTCACTGCGGCACAGGTGAACCCAGGAGAGTGCAGCTCGGTGGGGGAGGGGCGTCTGTCATTACCAAGGCAGTCTGCCCCTACTGAAGTACACTCCCATTACTGACGCAGCCTGCCATTGCCGAGGCAACCCGACACAACAGAGAGACTCCACCGCAAGGCGGATACCGTGGCAGCAGGGCAGAGCCCGCAACAACAGAGCGGACCCCAGCAAGGTGGAACCTCGGCAAGCAAACAGTGACTAGACTGCCTCCTAGCTGGGCAGGACAGTGCAACAGATACTCATAAAGAAAGCCCTAACTCCCCAAGACAGAGCATCTGAGGAAAAAAAGGGGTTTTATGAGTTCTGCAGCAGCAGACTTAAACGTAGCAGCTTAATAGCCCTGAATGAACAACGGAGCTCACAGCTCAGCACTTGAGCTCCTATAAAGTACAGACCGTCTCCTCAGCAGCTCCGTGACCCCTGTATATCCAAAGAGTCACCTCAAAAAGCACTCATCACACTGACATTTGCCAGGCATCATTCTGGGACAAAGATAGCAGAAGAAACTGGTAGCATCCCTCACTGTTCCACAGCTACTACAGGTGTACCACAGACAAGCAGGGCCTGGAGTGGACCTCAGCAGTTGTACAGTGGAGGGTCTAGCCTGGTAGAAGGAAAACCAAGTAACAGAAATACTTCATCATCAACAATCTAGGTGTCCACTCAGAGACCTAAGTGAAAAGTCAGCAACTACTCAGACGACAGGTGGATAAATCCACAAAGATGGGAAGAAACCAGCGCAAAAAGGAGGAAAACATCCAAAACCAGAACACCTCGACTTTTACAAATGACCAGAACTCCTCACCAGCAAGGGAACAAAGCTGAACGGAGAATGAGTGTGATGAAATGACGAAATCAGACTTCAGAAAGTGGGTAATGAGAAACTTCAGTGAGGTAAAAAAACATGTTCTAAAACAATGCAAAGAAACTAAGAACCTTAAAAAAAGGTTTGAAAAAAGATTCGAGAAAATGATAACAAGAATGGGCAACTTAGAGAGGAATCTGAATGAATGGAAGGAGCTGAAAAACACAACACGAGAACTTCGTGAATCATGCAAAACTTTCAACAGCCGAATTGACCAAGCAGAAGAAAGAATATCAAAAGTCGAAGATCAACTCAATGATATAAAACAAGAAACCAAGATTACAGAAAAAAACGCAAAAAGGAATGAACAAAGTCTCCAAGAAATGTGGGACTATGTGAAGAGACCTAACCTACGTTTGATAGGTGTACCTGAATGTGATAAAGAGAATGAATCCAAGCTGGAAAATACTTTTCAGGATATTATCCAGAAAAATGTCCCCAACCTAGCAAGGCAGGCCAATATTCAAGTCCAGGAAATACAGAGAACACCACAAAGATATTCCACAAGAAGAGCAACGCCAAGGCACATAATCATCAGATTCACCAGGGTTGAAATGAAGGATAAATACGATGGGCAGCCAGAAGGAAAGGTCGGGTCACCCAGAAAGGGAAGCCCATCAGACTCACAGCAGATCTCTTGGTAGAAACTCTACAAGCCAGAAGAGAGTGGGGCCAATATTCAACATTCTTAAAGAAAAGAACTTTCAACGCAGAATTTCATATCCAGCCGAACTGAGCTTCGTAAGTGAAGAAAAAGTAAAATCCTTTGCAAGCAAGCAAGTACTCAGAGATTTTGTCACCACCAGGCCTGCTTTACAAGAGCTCCCGAAAGAGGCACTACACATACAAAGGAACAAACCAGGCCAGGCACGGTGGCTCACGCCTGTAATCCCAACACTTTGGGAGTCTGAGGTGGGTGGATCACAACGTCAAGAGATTGAGACCATCCTGGTAAACATGGTGAAACCCCGTCTCTACTAAAAATACAAAAAGTACCCAGGCCTGGCGGCACGTGCCTGTAATCCCAGCTACTCAGGAGGCTGAGGCAGGAGAATTGCCTGAACCCAGGAGGCGGAGGTTGCGGTGAGCCGAGATTGTGACATTGCACTACAGCCTGGGTAACAAGAGCAAAACTCCGTATATCAAAAAAAAAAGGAATAACCAGTACCAGTCATTCCAAAAACATACCGAATGCTAAAGAGCATCAACAAAACAAAGAATCTACATCAACTAACAGGAAAAACAGCCACCTAGCATCAAAATGGCAGTATGAAGTTCACACATAACAATATAAACCCTAAATGTAAATGGGCTAAATGCACCAATCAAAAGACACAGACTGGCAAATTGGATAAAAAGCCAAAACCCATCGATGTGCTGTATCCAGGAAACCCATCTCACATGCAAGGATACACAAAGGTTCAAAATAAAGGGATGGAGGGAGATTTACCAAGCAAATGGAGAGCAAAAAAAAAAGCAGGACTTGCAATTCTCATATCTGATAAAATAGACTTTAAAGCAACAAAGATCAAAAGAGACAAAGAAGGCCATTACATAATGGTAAAAGGATCGATACAACAAGAAGAGATAACGATCCTAAACATATATGGACCCAATGCAGGAGCACCCAGATACAGAAGGCAAGTTCTTAATGACTTACAAAGAGACTTAGACTCCCACACAATAATAGTGGGAGACTTTAACACTCCACTATCAATATTAGACAGATCAACCAGACAGAAAATCAACAAGGATATCGAGGACTTGAACTCAGACCTAGAGCAAGCAAACCTGATAGAAATTTACAGAACTCTCCACCCCCAAATCCACAGAATATACATTCTTCTCAGCACCACATCACACCTACTCTAAAACTGAACACATAATTGGAAGTAAAGCACTCCTCAGCAAATGCAAAACAACTGAAATCATAACAAACAGCCTCTCAGACCATAGTGCAATCAAGTTAGAACTCGGAATTCAGAAACCAAACCAGAACTGCACAGCTTCATGGAAACTGAACAACTGGCTCTTGAATGTTGACTGGATAAACAACGAAATGAAGGCAGAAATAAAGTTCTTCAAAACCAACGAGAACGAAGACACAACATGCCAGAATATCTGGGACACATTTAAAGCAGTCTCCAGAGGAAAATATATAGCAATAAGCATATGAGGAGAATGGAGAGATCAAAAATTGACACCCTATCGTCAAAATTGAAAGAGCTAGAGGGGAAACACCAAAAAACCTCAAAACCTAGCAGAAGGCAAGAAATAACTAAGATCAGAGCAGAACTGAAGGACATAGAGATACAAAAAACCCTTCAAAAAAAATCAATAAATCCAAGAGCCGGTTTTATGAAAAGATCAACAAAATAGACAGATTGATAAAAAAGAAAAGAGAGAACAACCAAATAGATGTAATAAAAAATGATAAAGGAGAAATCACAACAAATTCCACAGAAGTTCAAACCATCATCAGAGAATATTACGAACAACTCTATGCACATAAACTAGTAAACCTGGAAGAAATGGATATCCTGAACACCTGTGTCCTCCCAAGCATAAACGAGAAGGAAGCTGAAACTATGAATAGACCAGTAACACGGACTGAAGTCGAGGCAGCAATTAAGAGCCTACACCAAACAAAAAAAGCCCAGGTCCAAAGGGGTTCACAGCTGAATTCTACAAGACACACAAAGAGGAGCTGGTACCATTCCTTCTGAAACTATTCCAAATAATTCAAAAAGAGGGAATTCTTCCCAAATCATTTTATGAGACCAACATCATCCTGATACCAAAACCTGGCAGAGACTCAACAAGAAAAGAAAACCTCAGGCCAATATCCATGATGAATATAGATGCAAAAATCTTCAATAAAATACTGGCAAACCGACTGCAACAGCAAATCAAAAAACTTATCCATCATGATCAAGTAGGATTCATCCAGGGGATGCAAGGCTGGTTCAACATACGCAAGTCTATAAACATAATTCACCACATAAACAGAACCAAAAACGAAAACCACATGATTATCTCAATCGACGCATAGAAAGTATTCGACAAAATTCAACAGCCCTTTATGCTAAAAACCCTCAATAAACTCGGTATCTCAAAGTAATAAAAGCTATTTATGACAAACCAATAGCCAATATCATACTGAATGGGAAAAACTGGAAGGATTCCCTTTGAAATCCGGCACTAGACAAGGATGCCCTCTCTCACCACTACTATTCAATATAGTACTGGAAGTTCTAGCCAGAGCAATCAGGCAGGAAAAAGAAATAAAGGGTATTCAAATAGGAATGGCGGAAGCTAAATTGTCTCTATTTTCAGACGACATGATAGTATACCTAGAAGACCCCATCGTCTCAGCCCAAAAACTCCTGAAACTGATAAGCAACTTCAGCAAAGTCTCAGGATATAAAATCAATGTGCAAAAATCACAAGCATTCCTATACACCAATAACAGACTTAAAGAAAGCCAAATCAAGAACAAACTGCCATTCACAATTGCTACAAAGAGAATAAAATACCTAGGAATACAACTCACAATGAACGTAAGGGACCTCTTCAAGGAAAACTACAAAACAATGCTCAACGAAATAAGAGAGGACACAAACAGATGGAGAAACATTTCATGTTCATGGTTAGGAAGAATTAATATTGTGAAAATGGCTGTACTGCCCAAAGTAATTTACAGAATCAACGGTATCCCCATCGAGATACCATTGACTTTCTTCACAGAACTGGAAAACACCACCATGAACTTCATATGGAACAAAAAGAGAGCCCGCATAACCAAGTCACTTCTAAGCAAAAAGAACACACCGGGGGCATCACATTACCGGATTTCAAACTATATTACAAGGCTACAGTAATCAAAACAGCATGGTACTGGTACCAAAACAGAGATATAGACCAATGGAACAAAACAGATGAATCAGAGGCAACACAACATATCTACAACCATACAATCTTGAATAAACCTGACAAAAATAAGCAATGGGGAAAGGACTCCCTGTTTAATAAATGGTGTTGGGAAAACTGGCTAGCCATGTGCAGAAAGCAGAAACTGGATCCCTTCCTGACATTTTACACTAAAATTAACTGCAGATGGATTAAAGACTTAAACATAAGACTTGGCACCATAAAAACTCTAGAAGAAAATCTAGGCAAAACCTTTCAGGACATAGGAGTAGGCAAAGACTTCATGACCAAAACACCAAAAGCATTGGTAACAAAAGCCATAATAGCCAATGGGACCTAATCAAACTCCACAGCTTCTGCATAGCGGAAGAAACAGAAATTACAGTGAATCGGCAACCAACAGAATGAGAAAAAGTTTTGCAGTTTACCCATCTGATAAAGGGATGATATCCAGAATTTACAAAGAACTCAAACAGATTTACCAGAAAAAAACAAACAAGCCCATTCAAAAGTGGGCAAAGGATATGAACAGACACTTTACAAAAGAAGACATGCATGAGGCCAACAAACATATGAAAAAATACTCATCATCACTGGTCATTAGAGATATGCAAATCAAAACCACGTTGAGTTAGAATCTCACACCAGTTAGAATGGTGGACAGTGTGGTGATTCCTCAAGGCCTTAGAAATAGAAATTCCATTTGACCCAGCAATCCCTTTACTGGGTATATATCCAAAGGACTATAAATCGTTCTACTATAAGGACACATGTACACGAATGTTCATTGCAGCACTGTTTACAATAGCAAAGACCTGGAACCAACCCAAATGCCCATTGATAATAGACTGGATTGGGAAAATGTGGCACATATACACCATGGAATATTATGCGGCAATCAGAAATGATGAGTTCATGTTGTTTGTAGGGACATGGATGAATCTGGAGAACATCATTCTCAGCAAACTGACACAAGAACAGAAAATGAAATACCGCATATTCTCACTCATAGGTGGGTGATGAAAAATGAGAACACATGAACACAGGGAGGGGAGTACTAAACACTGGGGACTATTGCGGGGAATAGGGGAGGGACAGCATAGTGGGGAGCTGGGGAGGGATAGCCTGGGGAGAAATCCGAAATGTGGGTGAAGGGGAGGAAGGCAGCAAAACACACTGCAATGTGTGTACCTATGCAACTGTCTTGCATGTTCTGCACATGTACCCCAAAACCTAAAATGCAATAAAAATAAATAAATAAATAAAATTAAATTAAAAGAATAAAAAATCCTCAACTTAACATCATACCTAGGAAGGACTGATAGCTTTTTCTCTTAAGATGAAGGCCAAGATAAGGATTTATATGTTGGAAAATTAAATACTGTTACAAGAATGTCGATATTAATAAAAGTGATCCACGGATCCAGTGTAACCTCATCAAAATACCAACAACAATTGTTGCTGAATTTAAAAATCTTAAGGAGAAAAATCTCAAGAGAAAAATTATTCTAAAAAATACTACTTGACTTCAAACTGTACTATAAGGCTACATACAGTAACCAGAATAGCATGTTACTGGTACAAAACAGAAACACAGACCAACTGAGTAGACAGAAAACTGAGAAATAGGGCCAGGTGTGGTGGCTCACGCCTGTAATCCCAGCACTTTGAGAGGATAAGGCGCATGGATGACGAGATCAAGAGATCGAGACCATCCTGGTCAACATGGTGAAACCTTGTCTCTACTAAAAATAGAAAAAATTAGCTGGGCATGGTGGTGCGTGCCTGTAATCCCAGCTACTCGGGAGGCTGAGGCAGGAGAATTGCTTGAACCCAGGAGGCGGAGGTTGCGGTGAGCCGAGATCACGCCATTGCACTCCAGCCTGGGTAAACAAGAGCGAAACTCCATCTTAAAAAAAAAAAAAAGAAAAAAGAAAGAAAAGTGAAAAATAAATTCACAGAGCTACAACTGTCTTATCTTCAACAAGGCTGATAAAAACAAAATGCAGAAAGACCTCCCTATTTAACTAATGGTGCTGGTGGAAAACTTGCTAGCCATACATAGAAGAATGACAGTGGATCCTTACCTTCCACCATCTATAAAAATTAAGTCAAGATGGAATAAAGATTTAAATATGAGATGTCAAAGTATTAAAAAAAAAAAAAAGAAAGAAAAGAAAACCTAGAAAATACCCTTCTCAACATTGGTTTTGGCAAACAATTTTTTTGGCTATGTCTCTAAATGCAAGTGACACAAAAACGAAAATTTAAAAGTGAGGCCCAATTTAACTACAGAGATCAGCACAGCAAAATAAACAAACAAAAACCATCCACAGAGTAAGCAGACAAGTTACAAAATGGGATAAATTATTCATGAACTGTGCATCTGACAATGGTCTAATACCCATAATCTATAAGAAACTTAACAGAGCAAGAAGCAAAACACAAATGACTCCATGAGAAAATGGGCAAAGGACCTGAAAATAAACTTCTTATAAGAAAATACATAATCTGTTTACTGTTGAGAGAAAAAAAAAAAAAAAAAAAGAAGAAGATATACAAGTGCCGACCAACAAAGATGAAAAATGCTCAATCAGTAGTTATAAGAGAATCACAATCAGATATTATCTCAGATTAGTTGGAATAACTACTATTAAAAAGTCAAAAAACAACATATGCTGGGAAGGCTGTGAGAAAAGGGAAGGCTTATACATCATTGATGAAAATGTAAATTAGTTTTCCCATTGTGGAAAGCAGTTTGGAGAGTTCTCAAAGAACCTAAAATAGAGCTACCATTGTTTGACCCAGAAATCTCATTACTGAGTATCTACCCAATGGAAAACAGAACATTCTATAAAAACAGACACATGCACTCCTATGTTCATCATCACTGCACTATTCACAACAGCAACTGGGTCTGACCAGTTCTCAACAGCTGAACAGGCAGGCCTTCATCACAACTGTTTCAGCACTGATTGAGTGCTTAATTAAAAGCTGAGAGAGCCAGTGCCCTCATTTAAAGGCTGGAATGTAGCAAAAGTCCATTAAGAGTTTTGCCCTGCCCTTTTCTGGGCCTTCAAGATAACAAGAAAATGAATGAATTCTTAACAGAACTCACTTATGATAAATAAATTTTTACTGGGGAGTCTAAAAAAATTCTGTAGACCTCCACAAACAAGTTTTACTGGCAGTCTAAAGAAACTGCCCAAATCCACATGATTTACTAAGAGACTGGATAAGGGCCCCCAGCACCTGAACACGTCTAGATAAAGTAAATTTACTGCAACTCCAGAGGAAAGTCTTTGAAACTCAGACCTTGGTTATAGATTAGAAGCTGTTAATCACGAGTTTAGACAAATGCACACTACATACTGACATATAGCTTAGAAGGTATGTAAGCTCTAGAATACCTTGTAATGCTTTTGAGTTGGTCTGGCAATATTTTCCTTGCTTTCTCCCTGCACCACTTAGAGAAATAAACACTCTTCTTTCCCAATTCATCTGCATCTTGCTATTGGATCACAAGAATAAGCAGCACAATCATTGGTTTGGTTTAGGAACACAGAGACATGGAATCAGTCTAGGTGTTCATCAGTGCTGGACTGGATGAAGAAAATGTGGTACATACAGATAACGGAACAGAGAATCCTTGATCTCCCAAAATTTGTTCAAGATTCTTATTTTGCTGTACAACTCAATTTTTTTTTTGGAATTTCCCTTGGCTTCTTATACAAGAAGTCATGTTTTTCCTGCTTCCATGATGATGGAAGGCAGTGAACTCCTTCATGTAGTTTGAGCTCTCCAACAGGAAAGATAAATTGTTTTTCTTTTCTTTTTCCTTTCTTTGTTACCTGCTTCTAGGATGATGTAGAGCAGACTTTACCCTGAGACCCACACCTAGGTAAGTAACTATATTGGGGTTTGCCTTGCCTAAAATTTAGAACAATCACTTGGTGTTAATTTCTCCTTACCATTAGAGTATTCAGTAGTCACCTAAGTTATATGATCAGTTGTTCTGCCTATTTTTGTTGCTGTTTGTTTCTGTATTTTTGTTGTTGTTGTTTTGGTCTTTTTCCATTGGGTTTGATCAAGTCTACCTGATTGGATTAAATCTAAAGGAACTTTCAGATTCTGCAGAACAAGGCCTCTGAAGTGACTAAATTCTCATAAGAGAAAAAAGGAAAAGTATTGACCTAAAATAATTTATAATAATCTGGGGTCCTTTAAAGAAAAAAAGCAGGCATCAGACTCCCTTTAGGAGAGAAAACTGTTTTTCCTTGGTTGGAATTCCAAGAATGTAAATACAGAAGTTCCTCTTGGCTCTCAAACTGCTTACTTTTGTATTGTGTTATTATTTTTTACTGAAATAGTTACTGCAACAGAGGTTACTCTTAGGTTTTTACATTTTATTACTTTTTTTTAAGTTTTGGGGTACATATGCAGAATATATAGGTTGGTTACATAGGTATACATGTGCCATGGTGTCTACTGCACCCATCAACCTTCATCTACATTAGATATATCTCTTAATACTATCCCTCCCCTAGCCTCCACCCCCTCAAGAGGCCCCAGTGTGTGATGTGCCCCTCCCTCTGTCCATGTGTTCTCATTGTTCAACTCCTACTTATGAGTAAGAACATGCAGTGTTTGGTTTTCTGTCGTTTTTTCAGTTTGCTGAGAATCACGGTGTCCAGCTTCAACTATGTCCTTGCAAAGGACCTGAACTCATCCTTCTGTATAGCTGCACAGTATTCCATAGTGTCTTAGTGCCACATTTGCTTTAACCAATCTATCATTGATGGGCACTTGGGTTCATTCCAAGACTCTGCTATTGTGAAGAGTGCTATAATAAATATATGTGTGCATATGTCTTCATGGTAGAATCATTTATAATCCTTTGGGTATATACCCAGTAATGGGATTGCTGGGTCCAATGATATTTCTGGCTCTACATCCTTGAGGAATCACCACATCGTCTTCTACTATGGTTGAACTAATTTACGCTCCCACCAACAGTGTAAAAGTGTTCCTATTTCTCCATATTCTCTCCACCATCTGTTGTTTCCTAACATATGCCAAGGAAGGCCATCTTGGGATGCCAAGGTGGTCTGATTACTGAGGTTGGAAGTTTGAGACCAGCCTGACCAACATGGAGAAACCCCATCTTTACTAAAAATGCAGTATTATCTGAGCATGGCGGCACATGCTTGTCATCTCAGCTACTTGGAGGCTGAGGCAAGAAAATCACTTGAACCTGGAATACAGAGGTGGCAGTGAGCCAAGATCACACCATTGCTCCCCAGCCTGGGCAACAAGAGAGAAATTCTGTCAAAAAAGAAAAAAAAAAGAGAGAGAATTGCCAACATACCTTTTTGTATGCATTTGTTAATCAAGCAGTTTCATAGTTATCCCTGCCAAGCACTATAAGGTACCAACATTTGGCATAAGGATTTCAAAACTATAAAACCAGCCCCAAACAGAATGATCTTTGCTTGTGTAATCTATAAAGAGGACACTAGATTAATAAAAACCCAGATATATCTTGAATTTAAAGACTGCCCTAACTACTCATCTATGGAGTAGGCAGTACAGTCCACATGTAGTGATGTTTATTTTACAAAATAACTGCTACTGTGTTTGTTTCAAAGTTAAACTATAAAATAAGTTCCTCCAAAGTTAGTTTGGCCTGTGCCCCAGGATTGAACAAGACATCTTGGAGGTTAAAAGCAAGATGGTATCAGTAAAATCTTTTTCACTGTCTGTGTTGTAATTCGAAATGGTGGTTCCATAACTTTAAATAATGATAATCACACCTGTAATCCCAGCACTTTGGGAGGCCAAGGCGGGTGGATCATGAGGTCAAGAGATAGAGACCATCCAGGTCAACATGGTGAAACCCCGTCTCTACTAAAGATAGAAAAAAATAAGCTGGGCATGGTGGTGCGTGCCTGTAATCCCAGCTACTCCGGAGGCTGAGGCAGGAGAATTACCTGAACCCAGGAGGTGAAGGTTTCGGTGAGCCAAGATTGCACCACTGCACTCCAGCCTGGGTAACAAGAGTGAAACTCCGTCTCAAAAAAAAAAAAAAAAAAAAAAGATAATCATGGTTTTTATAAATCTAAACAATTTAATTATATTAATCAGGTAAATTTAACAGGATAAATACTTATAGACAGAATTATCAAAATTTAAAATCTAAAGTTAAGTAACATGTTTTATTATTTATATTTTGCAATTAAAAAAAGGGTGTTGTTCATGGACTCAGGGAGAGGAGCATCACACACAGGGGACAGTTGGGGGGGTAGGGAAGGAGGGGAGAGTAGGGAGGGATAACATGGGGAGAAATGCCAGGTATAGTATGCGCCTTAAGTAAAATAAATAAATTTTTTTTAAAAAGGTGAACACTTTGTCTAATTCAAAATATATTTAAAGGTATCAAACAAGGTAAAAGGAACCAGCAAATAAAAGAGATTGAAAGAAATTTTACAAAAATAAAGACATTTTGTTTCAGTAAGTCAGCTTAAAGAGAAATAATTTCATATAAGAAAAAAATGTAGAAAGATAAATTTAGTACTGAGTTAAATAACCAGTTGTTTAAGAAACAGAGATGTTCAAGACAAATTAGAGAGTCAAGTTTGTCATAAACCATTTCTCTATGTCACAATAAGAGGATTTATTTTTAAAAAAACCTTTCATATGATCAAGTTGTCTGATTAAAGGAAAATTATATTATTTCTACAGATTAGATTTGATGTTAAAAAAAAAAACCTTAAACATTAAATAATTCATTATAACAATGATTCAGAAGGGGTTGATTTACTCTTAACAAATTATAAGAGACCTTAACCCAAAGTTCAACTTCTATTGTATGGTGCTTTTTTCTACCCTTTTAAAAGGTATGTAACAGTAACACTCCTCCCTTCAATTCATCTTCAGTTAATATCAGTTTATTTTTCTGCTGAGGGTTCTGTTTGCTGTAGTCTGAAGCTAACAATGTACTCTTAAAGGTCAAAAGAAAATGTTTTCTTCCAACAGAATCTGCAAGAAGTAGAAGGTCTTTTCTTTTGCCTTTGGTAACTAGCCTAATAGATTTTACATTTTATCAAAATAATTCCTATGTCATTCTTATTAAATTTGGTTTGCACAGGAAAAACTGAGATTAAGAACAATTTTTTTAAAGTAAGGTTACTACATCCTTAGATCTTCCTACATATACTTTAAAAACCCTTATGATACTGAGTTACAGGGCTTTGACTCCTGATCTAAAAACACTGAATTCTGCTAAATCCAAATCACAGAAGCCTCATCTTTAAGCCCCATAGAAGAAACCAACCAAAATAAACTGTATTCCTCAGGAACAGGTCCAGAAATTAAAGTCAGTCAGCTCCTCAAGAGCCAAGGACTATTGTGAAAGTGGTGGGTGTGTGAGATTGTAAGAACAAATTTTAAAACGTTAAGATAAATTCAGTTTTTGTATTAATTAACCATTAATGTCAAATACAGAAACAAGAACAGCATATGCGCCCTCTGTGTCAAATTAATGAGGATTTTTTCAAGTATTAACTAACAAAGATTATAAAGGCATATGGAAGCCATATCTTATGATAAAGATGAAGATTTTATAGATTGTTTATAAAATTATGGATAATAAATGTGATGAGTTTCATGCTAGTTTTATTAAAGACTATTGTTTGGAAAGTTAAGTATCCTCTATCAAAGAAAGGTTTTCACCTATTTCTTTTTTTCTGAATATCCCTGAGCTATCACTTTGGTTAAATAATGATTTATTTTACAATTATCTGTGATCCTGTTTTGTTTGTCAGGTGTTTTAAATGTTTAATATTTGACAAATTTTCCAAAATCAAATCATAAATGCTGTCTTTTGCTGACTTAACCCTTTAAGATATTACTAATAGGTTCCCAAAAGTCCAAAATGACATATATGGCTTATTTGGTATATAAATTATATATGAAGTTTTGTCAAATATAAAATGGTGCTTAACTTTTTTGGGGCTGCATCTGTATATGTAGGTTATGGCTGTGTGTTGCAAAACTATGGGAAATATTATAATTCTGATATGTCTTAATGTGCATTGTCAGTAATAATTATAATTTTACATTAAATTACTGTATGTTACAGTGGTAATATATTTCCTAGTCAATTACGTCTTTGACAATGACTGCTCTGAACCTTTTTGTCATCCAGAGACAATTGTCTTGATTTGGTTCTCCTTAGGCGGATTTATAATCATTTATAAACTCTAACAGGTGCTCTTAAATGCAGGTTTCTAATAACTTGGATATTGTGACATCAGAATATAGAAAAAATGTTCAGGATTCATGGAGAGCTAAAATGTTTGTGAACATCAAGCAGAACAGATATTACCGCATGGACTAAACTAATAGAATTTGAAGTAACGTTTAAAACTTTTTGCCTAAAACATTGGTGATCCTTTTTTATCAGACTCAAGAAAACGTTGAAGCTCGTTACAGTTTTGACAATTGACTAGGGTGGGCGCGGTGGCTCACGCCTGTAACTCCCAGCACTTTAGGAGGCTGAGGCGAGCAGATTATGAGGTAAAGAGATCAAGAGATCCTGGCCAACATACTGAAACCCCATCTCTACTAAAAATACAACAGTTATCTAGGCATCGTGGCATGACCCTGTGGTCCCAGCTACTCGGGAGGTTGAGGCAGAAGAATCACTTGAACCCAAGAGGCAGAGGTTGCAGTGAGCATATACTCCTACTGTCTGATTTCTCCAGAATTTGTAAACCATTTGAAAGTATTCTTAATATTTATTAATACAATTATTGTGTAAGTGAAGTAAGAATCTGTTTTCATTTGTAACAGGACAAAACTGGAAAAACTCATTATTTTACGAAGGCTTTGTATGAAATGGTGGGCTTTCCTTTAAGAAATCAAACTTGACTTATAATAGAGTCCATAAAATTCCCTTGGGAAATCTGGTCTCATAACTTAGTCTGCACTGTCCCTATCCATATAGGGTTCCTAACCTTTGGTAAGTAAAGAATATCATTTTCTAACAGGCCTGAGAACCCCAACTTTATTTTGGAACCTCAGGAGTAGAGGAATTCAACCAACTTACAGGTGTTGATGGTACAAATCCAAGGCGGGGCTCAGGTTTAAAAAAGTCTTGGCACGATAAAAAACCTAAAAGGAAATCTAGGCAAAACTATCCAGGACATAGGAGTAGGCAAGGACTTCATGACCAAAGCACCAAAAGCATTGGCAACAAAAGCCAAAATAGACAAATGGGACCTAATCAAACTCCACAGCTTCTGCCCGGCAAAAGAAACAGTCACTAGAGTGAATCGGCAACCAACAGAATGGGAAAAAATTTTTGCAGTTTACCCATCTGACAAAGGGCTGATATCCAGAATTTACAAAGAACTCAAACAGATTGACAAGAAAAAAACAAATAAGCCCATTCAAAAGTGGGCAAAGGATATGAACCGACACTTTACAAAAGAAGACATATATGAGGCGAACAGTCATATGAAAAAATGCTCATCATCACTGGTCATCAGAGAGATGCAAATCAAAACCACATTGAGATACCATCTCACGCCAGTTAGAATGGCGATCATTAAAAAATCTGGAGACAACAGATGCTGGAGAGGATGTGGAGAAAAAGGAACACTTTTACACTGTTGGTGGGAGTGTAAATTAGTCCAACCATTGTGGAAGACAGTGTGGTAATTCCTCAAGGCCTTAGAAATAGAAATTCCATTTGACCCGGCAATCCCATTACTGGATATATACCCAAAGGACTATAAATCATTCTACTATAAGGACACATGCACACGAATGTTTATTGCAGCATTGTTTACAATAGCAAAGACCTGGAATCAAATCAAATCAACCCAAATGCCCATTGATGATAGACTGGATTGGGAAAATGTGGCACATATACACCATGGAATATTATGCAGCAATCAGAAATGATGAGTTTGTGTCGTTTGTAGGGACATGGATGAATCTGGAGAACATCATTCTCAGCAAACTGACACAAGAACAGAAAATGAAACACCGCATATTCTCACTCATAGGTGGGTGATGAAAAATGAGAACACATGAACACAGAGAGGGGAGTACTAAACACTGGGGTCTATTGGGGGGAAAAGGGGAGGGCCAGTGGGAGGAGGAGGTGGGGAGGGATAGCCTGGGGAGAAACGCCAAATGTGGGTGAAGGGGTGAAAGCAAACAGAACACACTGCCATGTGTGTACCTATGCAACTGTATTGCATGCTCTGCACATGTACCCCAAAACCTAAAATGCAATAAAAAAATAAGAAAAAAAAAAAAAGTCTTGGCTGAGATTACTTCTATGAAACCAAGTTTCATCAAAGCCAATTTTAAAAAGACTATGTGAAAAATAATTATTCTTGCTGTGCTTTTACACATAATCTGGCCAAGTATAATAAACAAAATATATCCTACCATAATGTGTCTTTCATGTGAAATGGGAGAAAAGAAAAATTATGTTTGAAGAACTGTAGCACATCTGTGGCCAGAGTCTAGTATTGTGTAATGTCTTTCCTGCAGTTTGGAGCAATTCTAATTTTTCTTCGCTACAAGTCTACAAAATAATGTTTTGAATTTTTTCCCCATTTTTCCTAATTTGTAGACATAGAAAACTATCCTATGCTTTTGCATACAAGCCTGAGACCCTGAGAACTGAAGGTAGACAATTTAAATGCCAGAAAAAAAATAACAGCAAACTATTTACACACATAAGCCACTTTCATACTTGCCTACTGATGTATATGGACTTCCGAGTAATACGGTATCAATTTTTCCACGATTTTTCTTTTGTTTGTTGTTTTTTCCCTTCTTCCCCTATCTTCTCTTCATAGAACACAGCACTGCATAACCTTTTAAAAATGAACTTGCCTAATAACTCATGACCTATCTGACTAGGAATAAACCATAGTAGCCATGAAAGATCAGACAAAAGTGACCAGAGACTCATATTCTTCTACAAAAGATTAACAAAAAGAGGTGTGTGTGGTTGGGGGAATTAAAAAGAAAGTATCTTAGGTACCTGAACTCACTAAGCTAAAGGGAAAGTCAAGCTGGGAACTGTTTACAGCAACCTGCCTCCATTCTATACAAAGTCACCCCTCTATTTATGGAGTTAAATGTGTAACTGATTGCCTCCTTTGGAGAGGCTAATCAGAAACACAAAAGAATCCAACCATTTGTCTATTAGTGGCCTGTGGCCTGGAAACCACCGTCCCCCACCCACCTCAATTTTGAGTTGTCACACCTTTCTGGACTAAGCCAGTGTTCATCTTAAGTATGTTGATTGATGTCTCATATCTCCCTAAAATGTATTAAACCAAATTGTGCTCTAACCACTTTGGACACATGTCATCAGAACTTCCTGAGGATGTGGCACAAGTGCACATTTTCAAGCTTGGCAAAATAAACTTGCTAAATCATCTGAGAACTGTCTCAGATGTTCATAAACTAATGGTGAGTTATTGTTTCATGGAGTCAGAGTTTCAGTTTGGGATGATAAAAACGTGCTTAAAGATAAAAACCGTAGTTTTGGTGGCACAACAACATGAAAACATAATGCCACTGAATTTAACAAAATTTGTTAAATCATTAATTTTCTCTTTAACATATCACAAAAAAATTATAGAAATATACTATTGTCACAGCAGAATCAGATACTAGTGATATTAATGTGATTAAAATGTAAAATGAAGTGAGAATTTTAAACATGTTCTGGAGGTCAATATTAATGAATTATAAATCTGAAACTTAAAAGAATATATTATTTTTCCATTATAAAACTTTAAGTTTTAAGTAAAAGCTTTATACAAAAATAATTTTTCTACATTGTTTTAACCTGAAATAATAAACTGCAATTCAATTTTATACATTGTTTTAATCTGAAATAATAAACTGCAATTCAATTTTATAATTTATTTCTAATTTTCTTTATCTATTTTTTTGAGACAAAGTATTTGCTCTGTCACCAAGGCTGGAGTGCAGTGGCACGATCTTATTCACTGTAACCTCCACCTCGTGGTTTCAAGTAATTCTCCTGCCTCAGCCTCAACAGCTGCTGGGAATACAGGCACCCACCACTATACCAGGCTAATTTTTTTTTTTTTTTTTTCTAGAGACAGAGTTTCACCATGTTGGCCAGACTACTCTTGAACTCCTAACCCCAACTGATCTGCCTGCCTCAGCCACCCAAAGTGCTGGGATTACAGCTGGGAGCCATGGCACCTGCCCGAGGAGCCATGTTAATAAAACAATTCAAACAAATACTTGACAAATATAATTGTGTTTGCAATGCATAACTTTTATTGTTTGAAAAAATTCAAAAACCCTTATTTCTAACAATTCTATTTCTCCTCATTTACTATTATGTTTTAGTAAGCACTGTCCTGTTTAATATTTTATTAATTTTCCATGTATCTTTGAAACATTTCTGTAGATTTCTTCTTCTACAGTTTTTTTTTAAGAGACTACACAATAGAGGAAGACCACTAATGCTTCAAAGGAAAAATACTCCACATAAAGTAACATAGGAATGTCTTTTCACTGGCTCAGTGAACACCTCAGTTAATAAGATAATTTTCTTCCTATTAGGTATCATTCTGCAAACAGTAATAGGCTTAGTTTATCATTAAAATAAAAAAATCGCTTTTCGATCCGCCATCTGCGCCTCACGTGGGGCCGCCACCAAAATGCAGATTTTCGTGAAAACCCTTACGGGAAAAACCATCACCCTCGAGGTTGAACCCTCGGATACGATAGAAAATGTAAAGGCCAAGATCCAGGATAAGGAAGGAATTCCTCCTGATCAGCAAAGACTGATCTTTGCTGGCAAGCAACTGGAAGATGGACGTACTTTGTCTGACTACAACATTCAGAAGGAGTCTACTCTTCATCTTGTGTTGAGACTTCGTGGTGGTGCTAAGAAAAGGAAGAAGAAGTCTTACACCACTCCCAAGAAGAATAAGCACAAGAGAAAGAAGGTTAAACTGGCTGTCCTGAAATATTACAAGGTGGATGAGAATGGCAAAATTAGTCGCCTTCGTCGAGAATGCCCTTCTGATGAATGTGGTGCTGGAGTGTTTATGGCAAGCCACTTTGACAGACATTATTGTGGCAAATGTTGTCTGACTTACTGCTTCAACAAACCAGAAGACAAATAACCGAGTTAATAAAAGACATGAACTAAAAAAAATAAATAAATAAAATAAAATAAAATAAAAAATCCAAAAATAGGGTGGACATGAGATAGTAATTTTATTTCTCTATTAGCAATGTATGTTTTATATACTATCATTTTATTTACATTTAAAATATTTTACCAGGGGTGGTGGCTCACACCTATAATCTCACTCCTTTGAGAGGCTGAGGCGGGTGGATCCCCTTATTTCAGGAGTTCAGACCAGCTTAGCCAACATAGCGAAACCCCATCTCTACTAAATTACAAAAAATAAGCTGTGTGTCATGGTGCATGCCCGTAATTCCAGCTATTCAGGAGGCTGAGGTGGGAGAATTGCTTGAACCCAGGAGGCGGATATTGCAGTGAGCTGAGATTGCACTATTGCATTCCAGCCTGGTTAAGAGAGCAAGACTCTGTCTCAAAATAATAAAATAACATAAAATAAAAGTTTAATAATTTATGAGCTATAGCAGTTTATAAACACACTGTTAACAATATACACTAGACAGTAGTTACAAAAGTAATGTGCACTATTAAAAAATAGCAACAATTGAAAAGAAAAGAAGGAAAAACTTACTCTCAATGATTCCTGGAAGGAGGAAGCCTGGTATTGTGCATATTTAGCAATTGTAGTATGAGATCTGTTACTTTCACAACGCCAAATTTTCTTTGTTCCAGTGGGATCCCAGTTTTCGTCTGATGGTTGCAACAACTGTGTCCTCACTTCTACCATATGTTCATTGTTAGCTTCTACCAAAGTTTTGGTAGAGAAAAGCCCAAGATCTTTAAAAATAAGTAAGTTTTTTTAATCGGTAAATTTGTATTCAGTTCCATTAAAAAGCCAAAGTATTTCTAAAAAGTATTGAATAGAGTTCCATCAGTTTCACTTAAGAGGGCTCCAAGCCATTTGGTTTCAGAGTTATACAGCAGTTCCTTGAAGCTCTGGCTTTAACCATCATGTCAGGGGTATAACAGTAGAATTTCAGCATTTATAAACATAATCCAATTTTACTTATATTTGATACTCAAAACGTCTTCAGCTATGTAATCTAAATCTTTTATGTTGCATGATACTAAATTTAAATCTGAAGTAAAAACCCACTGTAACAGCAGTCAGTAACCATTATCATTCACATCAGCGCTAAAGATGCTTGCTCATGCATAAGAGACATAAAAGTCAGAAAGAAAGAGAATATACGTTAAAATAAAGACTGAGAATGCTGGGAAAAAAAATCAGTAGTAAGGTTCTGTCAATGTTATAAAGGTTTAAAGACAGTAAAAGAAATAATCTTCTTTTTAAGCTTACCTAATTTAAGAGCTCCAGCAAGGCCACGTATTACTGTAACAGGGTTTTTTGGATTTGTACAAAATTGATGTAAGGGAGGAAAGAAAGCATCACGTTTATTTTCCAACTGTAAAAGCAAAATATTTTGTTAGGTCTCAGGTAAGTGACAAAATATACCTCAAATTTGTATCTTTAATAAAAAAACTAAATATTTGTACTACAAATTTGTGGATTTTTTCCATCACTCTGGCAATTTACAATCTGTAATGTATCCTAATCTTTGATATTGTGTTGCTACATATTATATACTCTATTATCTGTCCTGTTAGCAAAGTGTGGAGGTACTAGCTAAAAAAAAAAACTCTCTTTTAAAAAGATACATTTTAAATTTGATTCATTTTAAAACTGTTACCTATATCTATATCGAAACAATTCATAAAAATCTTTTAATTTATTTGAGTTGTTCAAAAGTATTTCCCAAGCATATTTTTCAAGTACCTTCTATTACTTCTTAAACGAGACAAAAGGTAGAAGTGACATATAAAATTTATACTTTAAAAAATTTTTAAATCAAAAATTCTAAAGAATAAGATCCACAACAGCAAATCTTAAATTTGTTTTTATTGCCTCAAAGCTTCACCTGATAGATTTAGTTTATTTTCCTTTCTGACTCTTCCAATACCGTTTTCAATAAATTTCAACTAGGTAAAAGACTTAATATTGACCACCTGGCCAAAAAAAAGGCCAAAATCTCCAAAATCCTCTCTTACAGATACAAGATCATTCTAATTACTGCATCTTCATTTTTTAGCATAAGATTCTTTAATTTGTGATGGAGAATGAAACAGCTGAGTGAGAAATTCTTCAGGAAGAAAAATAGTTATATTGAGGTAAGCCACATCAACTTTCTAGATCAAATGCTTACATTGCTAAATAGTAAAAAAGCTGCTTCAATTCCAATGGAAATTTTATATCTACCTGTATTTATGTAAAACTTTTAAATACATGTACTCATAATCATTTTTAAATTCTCAACCCATTTTTATTATGAAGCTAGAAAAGAAAATCTCTTCATTATCGAAAGGTAACACTAATCAGGTGTACATAACTAGCAGCGTCACAATTCAGATTTTTTAGAACAATGTTTACTAAAAGCTGACCTTGGAACAATTATGTTTTGCTACTTTCATACAATCCCAGGCAGTAATTGAGAAGATCTCAATTTTTCTTGACAAAAATCTGTTTCCATACTTGTTTCAACTTTTCTGTCAAAGACCAGACAGTAAGTATTTTTGGCTTTATGAGTAATCCAGTCCCTTTTGCAAACTGTCAATGTATTGCAAATGCAATCATAAGGACAGTGAATAAATAAGGATGGCTGTGTTCCACTAGAATTTTATTTTCAAAAACAGGTTGATAGGCAGCATTTAAACTAAGAGCACTTATTTGTTATAAGCCTTGAAATACGAACATGTTTTTCTGAAATATTCAGCCTGTGAAAGTAAAGTCTATGCTCTCTAAGGGAATCTGCCTTGATTTAAAAAATACATCAATTTTCTAAAAGACACATTAGGTAGGACGCTTGATTTACTTGTAAGATACTCAGTGGAGACTCACATAAATACTAGGTGTAGGTGGGTTCAATTTGTCCTTTGGCAAGGGTGGGTATGGTGAAGTTGGTGGTCTTGGAGGTGGACATTTATCCAATGAAATGCAGCTATTAAACAAGCCATTTTTACCTAGATTCCTAAAGAAAAAAAAAGTGGGGCAGAAGAAATATATCAGTTATGTATTTATTTTAACAATAGAAAAAAAAAAGGAAAATCTCAATTAAAAGACAAGCATAAGGCATTCAACAAACACAAATAGTGTAGGATATTCAGATCCATTAAATAAAATATTAAGAACTATTAAATTTCAGCCAATGTGATTTCTTATAAATGCTAAACAAAATATATTATGCACAGAGTACATAAAGTATTGACAAAATTCCTCTTATTGTTCATTTCCAATTTGGTTTCTCATATCAAACATTAATACAAACTCAAATGTTCTCTTCAACATGTACTACCCTTAAATATTCTCCATAAAATAAAATAGTTGATCTGGATGTGGTTTATATATCCTTATTATCAATTTATATATCCTTTCTGATATGGTATCTTAGTAATTATTTCTAGAATACCACTGTGATGACTGTCAAATCCAAAAAGCTCATTAGTTTCATCCTCAAGACTTATTTTCTGTGGAATTAAGTAATACTCAACAAGACTCCATTTACCAAAGTTCCACATCTTATAATTTTAAGTGATGCAACTAGTTGTTCTGTGTTGTCATATTATGCATAATTTCTACTTAACAATATTCAAATTTTTCCTTTAATGAAAGATTCGGTATTTGTTAAATTATTGATAATTTATTCAAATGTGGTAAAATTACTTCCATATTCCAATTCTTCTTTTCGTATACAAATATAAGAATATTCCTAAACCCTTAACTTTTTAACAATTTCAAAAAAAACTGGTAAGCCCTTCAAATTATTCAAGCTGTCTCACCTAATTATTAAAATTCGGAAATAATGTATTAAAATATCAAACAAAGGACCTCTTAAAAATGTTAATATTTCAGACAAAATCCTAAAAACTCCATTTTGGAAAGTAAAAAAAAAGAACTTTTTTTGGAAAGTAAAAAAAAAAAAAAAAAACCACACATTTATTTCAGAAGAAATTCTGTTTAAATCTAAATATATAGAATAATAAAACAGAACTAAAAACTTGTTTGGCTTTATTTTCCTATATAAAAAAAAACTTTCAAGTCAAGCCTCTGTGATTGCTCTAATAAAAATGAAGCTTTGAAATGCAACATAAACACATTTAAGATGTCAAAGAATCAGTCCCTAGGGTATATACTCTTTGTAAACAACTAAAATGCTGTTAAGCATTTTTAAGTTAAGAATTGGCTTAGAAATTTGACTTCTCTAATTTTTAAATTAAAAATATGCAAATATCTATTAAATATTTACATTTATCTATTAAGTTCTAAAGTAGTATCTAGATTTTAGTCTCTCTCCATAGAGCATAATGACCTATATATATAATTATAGCTGATATATGTTAAGCTTTTAAACTTAAATTTAGAATTGAACCAAATATATAAAATCCTTAGAACTCTTATTTTTAATAAATAGAACATACTCGGTGAAGAACCAATTCAAGTATTCTCACCATACCAGAATTTATTTGTACTAAATATGGTCAAATGCTTAAATGTATTATAAATTTCTTTATGCTAATTTATTGTGGTATCAAAAATTTAAACAACATCCTCTATAAAAAATAAGAATAGGGATTTTAAAGAGTCACTTCGCTAGAGAATATCCAAGATGGCCCCTTAGGAGCAGCTCAGGATTGCAGCTCCCAGTGAAAGCGCAGAGGGTGAGTGGACACCACATTTCCAGACAGATCTTTATTGCCCACAGACCTGGAGAATCCCGGGCAGAGGCGCCCCACGGGTCGCCAGTGTGGCTGTTTTGGCCAGCACAGCTGTTTCAGCCAGCGCTGCTGTTTTGCCGGCACCCCAGCATGGCAGCCCTCCATACAAAGTGCACTGGTCAGGTTGCCCTTTTAAGCTGGCAATTGGAGCTCCAAGAAGGCAGATTAGCACATATCTCATTAAAGTGGATTGAAACAGAGAGCCAGGCCAGGAGATTCCAGCGAAGCACTGTTATTTCAGCTGGCACAGTGGGTCGCCGAATGGGAAATCACACATATCCCAGCACCCTTTCAGCAGGTGACTGGAACACCTGGGAACAGTTAAGTCAACCATGCAACTTAAAAAAAAAAGGCTCTGAGGCACGGAGCCAGGTGATCAGGCTCAGTGAGTCTCACCCCCAAAAAACAAAACAAAACAAACAGCAACTGGAAACGCTCAGGGTTGAGAGTTTTACGGCAGGCATAGCTGAACCAGGATGGGCCAGCTCTGTGGGGGAGGGACATCCACCATTACCAAGGCACTCCACCCCTACGGAGGTAGTCCCCCATTGCCGAGGCAGCCTGCAATTGCCAAGGCAACCCGCTGTTGCTGAGGCAACCTGCCATAACACAGAGAGTTTGCCATTACAGAGGCGGGCCACCATTGCCCAGGCAGTTCTAACCACATCCATGTAAACAGGACTGCAGGGAAGTTCACACCATAGCAGGGCAGAGCCCAGAGCAGCTCAGCAAAGCCTCTGCAGGCAGACAGTGACTAGGCTGCCTCCTTGCTGGGCAGGGCAGCCCTGAAAAAAAAAAAAGGCAGCAGCCTTTTTTAAATTTATGAGCCTTTATTTATACTCATAAATAAAGCCCTAACTCCCTGAGACAGAGCACCTGGGAACAAAAAGTGGTTTAAATGTACCGCCTAGCAGCTCTGAATGAACAACAGAGCTCACAGCTCAGCACCTGAGCTCCTATAAAGGACAGACTGTCTCCTCAAGCAGCCCCCTGACCCCAGTGTATCCAAAGAGTCACCTCACGAAGAACTGATCAGACTGACATTTGGCGGGCATCATTCTGGGACAAAGATAGCAGAAGAAGAAACTGGTAGCAACCCTTATTGTTCTGCAGCTGCTGCAGGTGATCCCCAGGCAAGCAGGGCCTGGAGTGGACCTCAGCAGTCCTGCAGCAGAGGGGCCAGACTGTTAGAAGGAAAACTAAGAAACAGAAATAACTTCATCATCAACACTCTGGATGTCCACTCAGAGACCCAATATGAAACTCAGCAACTACAGACGACAGGTGGGTAAATCAACAAAGATGGGAAGAAACCATCACGAAAAGGAGGAAAACACCCGAAACTGAAACATCTCACCTCCCACAAGGGACCATAAACCCCTCACCAGCAAGGGAACAAAGTTGGACAGAGAATGAGTGTGATGAAATGACAGAACCAGACTTCAGAAGGTGGGTAATGAGAAACTTCTGTGAGCTAAAATAACATGTTCTAACTCAATGCAAAGAAACTAAGAACCTTAAAAAAAATTTAAGGAAATGATAAAAAGAATGGACAACTTAGAGAGGAATATGAGTGAATTGATGGAGCTGAAAAACACAACACGAGAACTTCACGAAGCATACACAAGTTTCAATAGCCGAATTGACCAGGCAGAAGAAAGGATATCAGAGGTCAAAGATAAACTCAATGAAATAAAATGAGAATGCAAGATTAGAGAAAAAAGCACAATAAGGAATGAACAAAGTCTCCAAGAAATGTGGGACTATGTGAAGAGACGTAACCTACATTTGATAGGTGTACCTGAATGTGACGAAGTGAATGAATCCAAGCTGGAAAATACTCTTCAGGATATTATCTGGGGAAACTTCCCCCACCTAGCAAAGCAGGCCAATATTCAAGTCCAGGAAATACAGGGAATACCACAAAGATATTCCTCAAAAAGACCAACCCCAAGGCACATAATCATCAGATTCACGAGGGTTGAAATGGAGGAAAAAATGCTAAGGGCAGCCAGAGAAAGGTCGGGTCACCCAGAAAGGGAAGCCCATCAGACTCACAGCAGACCTCTCAGCATAAAGCCGACAAGCCGGAAGGGAGTGGGGGCCAATATTCAACATCCTTAAAGAAAAAAACTTTCAACCCAGAATTTCATATCCAGCCAAATTAAGCTTCAAAAGTGAAGCAAAAATAAAATCCTTTACAAACAAGCAAGTACTCAGAGATTTTGTCACCACCAGGCCTGCTTTATAAGAGCTCCTGAAAGAGGCACTACACATAGAAAGGAACAACCAGTACCAGCCACTCCAAAAACATACCAAGTGCTAAAGAGCATCAGCACAATGAAGACTCTTCAACCACTAACGGGCAGCTAGCACCAAAATGGCAGTATAAATTCACACATAACAATATTAACCCTAAATGTAAATGGGCTAAATGCACCAATCAAAAGATACAGACTGGCAAACTAGATAAAAAGCCAAAATCCATCAGTGTGCTGTATCCACAAAACCCATCTCACAGGCAAGGATACACAAAGGCTCAAAATAAAGGGATGGAGGAAGATTTACCAAGCCAATGGAGAGCAAAAAAAAAGTAGGAGTTGAAATTCTCATCTCCGATCAAATTGACTTTAAAGCAACAAAGATCAAAAGAGACAAAGAAGGTCATTATAAAATGGTAAAAGGATCGATACAACAAGAAGAGTTAACAATTCTAAATATATATGGACCCAGTACAGGAGCACCCAAATACATAAGGCAAGTTCTTAATGACTTACAAAGAGACTTAAGACTCCCACACAATAACAGTGGGAGACTTTAAAACTTCACTGTTGAATATTAGACAGATCAACCACACAGAAAATTAACAAGGATATCCAGGACTTGAACTGACACCAGGAACAAGCAAACCTGATAGACATTGACAGAACTCTTCAACCCAAATCCACAGAATATACATTCTTCTCAGCACCACATCACACCTACTCTAAAATTGAGCAAGACCATCCTGGTCAACATGGTGAAACCCCATCTGTATTAAATATACAAAAAATTAGCTGGGCATGGTGGCACATGCCTGTAATCCCAGCTACTCAGGAGGCTAAGGCAGGAGAATTGCTTGAACCCAGGAGGCGGAGGTTGCGGTGAGCTGAGACTGCACCATTGGACTCCAGCCTGGGTAACAAGAGTGAAACTCCGCCTCAAAGAAGAAAAAAATTGACCACATAATTGGAAGTAAATCGCTCCTCCGCAAATGCAAAAGAATGAAAATCACAACAAACAGTCTCTCAAAACACAGTGCAATCAACTTAGAACTCATAATTCAGAAACTAACTCGGAACCGCACAGCTTCATGGAAACTGAACAACTGGCTCTTGAATGTTGACTGGATAAACAATGAAATGAAGGCAGAAATAAAGAAGTTCTTTGAAACCAACAAGAATGGACATAACGTACCAGAATATCTGGGACACATTTAAAGCAGTCTCTAGAGAAAAATATATAGAAATAAGTGCCCACATGAGAAGAAAGGGATCCAAAATTGACACCCTATTGTCAAAATTAAAAGAGCTAGAGGAGCAAGATCAAAAAAACTCAAAACCTAACACAAGACAAGAAATAACTAAGTAACTAAGATCAAACCAGAAGTGAAGGAGATAGAGACATGGAAAACCCTTCAAAAAAATCAATAAATCCAGGAGCTGGTTTTTTGAAAAGATCAACACAATAGACCACTAACCAGATTAATAAAAAACAAAAGAGAGAATAACCAAATAGATGCAATAAAAAACGATAAAATGGCAATCACCACAGATACCACAGAAATTCAAACCAGCATCAGAGAATATTACAAACAACTCTATACACATAAACTAGGAAACCTGGAAGAAATGGATGAATTCCTGGACACTTGCATCCTCCCAAGACTAAACCAGGAAGAAGTCAAAACCATGAATAGACCAATAACAAGATCTAAAGTTGAGGCAGCAATTAAGAGCCCACCACACAAAAAAAGGCCAGGTCCAGATGGGTTCACAGCTGAATTCTACCAGACACACAAAGAGGAACTGTTACCATTCTTTCTGAACTATTCCAAATAATCCAAAAAAAGGAGAATCCTTCCCAAGTCATTTTATGAGACCAACATCACCCTGATACCAAAACCCGGCAGAGACTCAATAAGAAAAAAAAAACCATACAATGTTTGATAAACCTGACGAAAAACAAGCAATGGAAAAAGGATTCCCTGTTTAATAAATGGTGTTGCGAAAACTGGCTAGCTATGTGCAGAAAGCAGAAACTGGACCCCTTCCTGACCCCTTACTCTAAAATTAACTCCAGATGGATTAAAGACTTAAACATAACACCTAACACCATAAAAACCCTAGAAGAAAATCCAAGCAAAAACCACTCAGGACATAGGAGTAGGCAAGGACTTCATGACCAAATCACCAAAAGAAGACTTACATGAGGCCAACAAACATATGAAAAAATGCTCATCATCACCGGTCATTAGAGAGATGCAAATCAAAACCACATTGAGATACCATCTCACGCCAGTTAGAATGGCGATCATTAAAAAATCTGGAGACAACAGATGCTGCAGAGGATGTGGAGAAATAGGAACACTTGTACACTGCTGGTGGGAGTGTAAATTAGTCCAACCATTGTGGAAGACAGTGTGGCGATTCCTCAAGGACCTAGAAATAGGAATTCCATTTGACCCAGCAATCCCATTACTGGGTATATATCCAGAGGATGATAAATCGTTCTACTATAAGGACACATGCACACGAATGTTCACGGCAGCACTGTTTACAATAGAAAAGACCTGGAAACAACCGAATTGCCCCTCAATGATAGACTGAACAGGGAAAATGTGGCACATATACACCATCGAATATTATGTAGCCATCAAAAACGATGAGTTCCTGTCCTTTGTAGGGACGTGGATGAACCTGGAGAACATCATTCTCGGCAAACTGACACAAGAACAGAAGAAAATGAAATACCGCACGTTCTCACTTATAGGTGGGTGTTGAACAATGAGAACACATGGACACAGGGAGGGGAGCACTACACACTGGGGTCTGTTGGGGGGAATAGGGTAGGGAAAGCAGTGGGCGGGCAGCTGGGGAGAGATAGCATGGGGAGAAATGCCAGATATAGGTGAAGGGGAGGAAGGCAGCAAATCACTCTGCAACGTGTATACCTATGCAACAATCTTGCATGTTCTTCACATGTACCCCAAAACCTAAAATGCAATAAAAAAAGAAGTAATGAAACTTTATTGATAAAGTCCGTAATGAGAATGAAACAAAACTGAAGAAAAATAAAATGTTGGAACGGCTAAAGAATGTCTCTTATCTGAAAGCTTATTCTTAATCTTTACTTATTGAAGACATTCATCACACAAGATCAGGTGAGAAACCCGATGTCTACTAAAAATGCAAAAAATTAGCTAGGCCTGGTGGCACATTTCTATAATCCCAGCTACTCGGGAGGTGGTGCCACGAAAATCACTTGAACCTGAGAGGTGGAAGTTGCAGTGAGCTGAGATCGCTCTACTGCACTCTAGCCTGGGCAACAAGAGCGAAACTCTGCCCCCAAAACAACATAAAAAAGACATTCATTATTGTATAATATTAAAGATGGCTTTTTTGAAAATAATTTACCTAGGTTTACTTTGAAGTTCATCTATATAATTAGTATAAAATGATTCTCTCCAGATAAACAGCTCATAAAAAGTTACCTTTCGTTATAAGCCTCCTTAATCAGGGCAACTAACTCTCTTACTCGCATATTACTTAAACAAAAAGAACAAAGTGCTGGTACCAAAACAGATATATAGATCAATGGAATAGAATAGAAGCCTGAGAAATAACACCACACATCTACAACCATCTGATCTTTGAGAAACCTGAGAAAAACAAGCAATTGGGAAAAGATTTCCTGTTTAATAAATGATGTTGGAAAACCTGACTAGCTATATGCAATAAACTGACACTGGATCCCTTCCTTACATCTTATAGAAAAATTAACTTAAGATGGATTAAAACCTAAAGCTATAAAAAGCACAGTAGAAAACCGTGGTAATACCACTGAGAACATAGGCATAAGCAAAGATTCCATGACTAAAACCCGAAAAGCAATGACAGCAAAAGCCAAAATTGACAAATGGGATCTAATTAAACTAAAGAGCTTCTGCACAGCAAAAGAAACTATCATAAGAATGAACATGCAACCTACAGAATGGGAAAAAATTTTTGCAATATTTCTATCTCACAAAGGTCTAATATCCAGAAACTACAACAAACTTAGACAAATTTACTAGAAAAAAAAATATCCCATTAAGAAGACATACAGCCAACAAACATGAAAAACTGCTCATCACTGGTCTTCAAAGACATGTAAATCAAAACCACGAGATACCATCTCATACAAGTTAGGAGTGGGTGAGGCCAGGCGTGGTGGCTCACACCTGTAATCCCAGCACTTTGGGAGGCCGAGGCGGGTGGATCACGAGGTCAAGAGATTGAGACCATACTGATCAATATGGTGAAACCCCGTCTCTACTAAAAATACAAAAAATTAGCTGGGCACGGTGGCACGTGCCTGTATTCCCAGCTACTCTGGAGGCTGAGGCAAGAGAATTGCCTGAATCCAGGAGGTGGAGGTTGCAGTGAGCCGAGTTAGCGCCATTGCACTCCAGCCTGGGTAACAAGAGTAAAACTCCATCTCAAAAAAAAAAAAAAGAGTGGGTGGTCATTAAAATGTCAGGAACAACTGATACTGGCCAGGCTGTGGAGAAAAAGGAACAGTTTTACACTGTTGTTGGGATTGTCAATTAGTTCAGCCATTGTGGAATACAGTGTGGCGATTCCTCAAGGTGCTAGAACCAGAAATATCACTTGACCAGGTAATCTCATTATTGGGTATATACCCAAAAGATTATAAATCGTTCTACTATGAAGACACATACACAAATATGTTTATTGCAGCACTATTCCCAATAGACAAGACTGGGAACCAAATCAAATGCCCATTGATGATAGACTGGATAACAAAAATGTGGTACATATAAACCATGCAATAATGTGCAGCCATAAAAAAGAATCAGTTCATGTCCTTTGCGGAGACATGGATGAAACTGGAAGCCATGATTCTTAGCAAACTAACACAGGAACAGAAAACAAACACCAAATGTTCTCACTTATAAGTGGGAAATGAACAATGAGAACACATGAACACAGGGAGGGAAACATTATACATCAGGGCCTGTTGCCGGGAAGGGGGCAATGGGAGGGAGAGCATTAGGACAAATACAAAATGCATACAGTACTTAAAACTGAGATGATGGGTTGATAGGTACAGCAAACCACCACGGCACATGTGTACCTACGTAACAAACCTGCACACTGCACATTCATCCCAGAACTTAAAAGTAAAATAAAGAAAAAAAAGATAAACACAGGAATTTCAAACAAATTTCCTTATGAAACTTGTTTCATATGAATGACTGCACAATATTTTGCACATTATGTTTCTTAAGAGATCAAATCACATTTTATAGACTTCTGATCTGGTCGGTAGTTGAGCATTTTCATTTTGTGAAAACCTTTCCCACACTAACCTGCATGCTTTCAGAACTTCTGCTGAACTGGGGCATATAGAGACAGACATCGATGGGATGATCTGACAAGCAGATCTGTGGCTAACTAAAGGCAGGTCTATTTTTGTAGAACTCTGTGAGTTCTCCAGCCCCTCTCCATTAACTGTGTGTAATCCACTGTGAGAACTGTTAAGGCTGGTAACACTGTTTGTACTTGTCTGCTCAGTGGACTTAGGAGAAGATGTTGCTGTGGAAATGGCTGAAGAGGGTAAAGAGACAACAGAATTGTCAGTCTTTGTATGAACAGTTGGGCGAATATTATTGACTTTGTCACAGGTTCCAGTACCCATACTGTCACTGGCTTTTCCAATCAACAAGGCAGAAAGCTGAGGATTGTCTGAAATTAATAAATTTGGTGAAACTCCATGATTAGGACCGGAAACAACATCTGCTATCGTATGATGAACATGATTAGAAAGTCCGTTGACATCAGCAGAGCCATTTGATGTGTCTCCAGTATGTCTGCTTGTTTCAGGTACCAATGATCTATGTTTTGAAGGCTTGCTCTCTTTGGTAAAAATAATGCCTTGTTGTCCATTTGAGGTAGCAATATGAGAAGGGAGGTGACTGTCAGCGACCTTCTGTGGTCCTGAATTACTACACAAAGTTAGATGTTCATTCTGCTTCTTAAAACCAGTGCTAGTTGCCTGATGATACTGGGCACACCCAGTGGAAAACAGAAGTTGTTCTTCAGTAGTTCCTGACAAACACGAACTCTGACTTTTATGAAGCCCCTAAAAAAAAATTTTAAATTTAGTATCATGGAAACTCATATGCATACACAGAATAGTCCTGAGGATTCAAATGTCAAAACCACCATAAATAAATTAAATTTTATGTAACATAATTTAAGTAAAATCTCAAAATTATTTAAAAGTTAAATCAACAGATTAAAGTGGTATTTTTAAAATAAAATGGTCTAACCTACCTGTTTAATTTGATTTACTAATATGTAAACAACTGTCTTCACATAAGGCTTTTTAAAGTTTAAACTGTTCAATTCTGACATACTTTTTTAGCAGAATAAAAGCGTGTCTCAAAATTTAGATGTGGAAAACATATATATGATCAATTAAAGATAAACAAAATAAACTGAATCACTGGTTTGTGATCTTTTAAGTTTAATACCAAGCTGTACTTATTATAATTCTAAGTATATTTAACACACGATGTACATTATTACATTATATTACACTTTAATACATGAGGTTTATTTCATTTATAAGCCATAGATGATGCAAAAAAATCTCAATAAAACTAAAAAAACTGAAATCATACAAAGTATATTTTCTGAAAAAAATTACATTACCTATCAAAAACATAAAATCCTATAAATACTCAAATGTATGAAAAGTAAACAGAATTCTAAATTTCCTATAAGCCAATTTAAGAAATGACAAACTAGAGAATTCTATGAACTTAATAAAAATAAAAGCATGCCTTATCAAAATAAAAGCATGCCTTATCAAATTGTAGTTTAATGCAATATGTAGGTTTTATGGTTTTGAACACTTATGTTATCAAAGAATAAAGTTCTAAGATCAAAAAGATAAAATACCAATTTAAGATGTTGTAAAGAATCAAACCAAAACTAAACACAAGATAAATAACACATGTAAGAAGGAAAAAAGAAACTGAAATAGAAAACAGAAAACTCATGGAAAAGGTTTAAAAATATATAAAACTGGTCTTCAAAAGGATTGACAACACTTAAAAAATCTTTACTTAAATACATTACAACAATAAATAGAAACTTAGCAAGGTAGAAACAAAAGATATTATATTGTCAGAGATCCTACAAACAGCATTTCAGGAAGAAATATACAAAAATATTTTCCAGATATTCAGCAGGACACAGAATTACTAAGTCACTTTACAAAGCCAATAATACTCTAATGCCAGCGAAAGTGAATAAAAGATATCACTGAGGAGAACATCTCCCTTTAAAGACAAGATCCTTAAGAATATATTAGCAGGTCAAACCCAGCAATACATAAGAATTATGCAACAAAATAAAGGAGAACTTTTCCCAGAAAGCAAGTAGGTTTACATGTGAAAATCAAGCAATGTAATACCATACTATGAGAATAGAGACAAATAACAAAAAAGATGGAGTTACATTTACCTATTTTCAAAATACCTATAAAGTTACAGTGACAAAAGCTTTTTAGAACTGGTGTAAGCAAAACTATACAGGAGTATGGCAAAAGAGTCTATAAATGCATCCACATATGGATTGTAAATTAATTGTTGACAGAGTGTCATGGTGGGACGAATCAGAGTTTTCTACAAATTATGCTTGGATAATCAGATATCCTCATGCAAATTGGAAATTCTCATACGACATACAAAAATTAACTCAAAATGACTCAAATGTATTAAAGACTCATTAAATTCTTTTATAAAATATAATATGACAATCAATTATAGAGGGTAATCTCAATAAGGTTACTTATGAATGTTAATCTTTTTTTTTTTTTTTTTTGAGACAGAGTGTCACTCTCCCATCTAGGCTAGAGTGTAGTGGTGTGATCTCAGCTCACTGCAACCTGCACCTCCCAAGTTTAAGCAATTCTTGTGCCTCAGCCTCCGTAGCTGGGGATACAGGCACACGCCACCTTGCCCAGCTATTTTATTTTTATTTTTTAAGTAGAAACAGCTTTTCAGGGCCAGGCACAGTGGCTTATGCCTATAATCCAGCCCTTTGGGAGGCTGAAGCAGGCTGATTACCTGAGGTCAGGAGTTCAAGATCAGTATGGCCAACATGGTGAAACCCCATCTCTAGTCAAAATACAAACATTAGCCAGGCAAGGTGGTGCATGCCTGTAGTCCCAGCTATTTAGGAGGCACATGCTGAAGAACTGCTTGAACCCAAAAGGCAGAGATTACAGTGAGCTGAGATCATGCCACGAGGTTCCACCCTGGGCAACAGAGTGAGACTCCATCTCAGAAACAAAAAATAAATAACAGGGTTTCATCATATTGGCCAGGCTTGTCTCAAACTTCTAATCTCAAGTAATTCACCTGCCTCAGCCTCCCAAAGTGCCATGAGTACAGGCATGAACCACTATGCATGGCCATAAATGTTCATCCTATCTACAGAGCACTTTCATAGAACAGCGAGTCTGTGATAAAATAACTGACACATAATATTAACCATGTCAAAAAAATGTTTTAAGATAAATTTTAAGCTTATACTTCAACTACTAACAGCATGGAAAGTCTCTGTTTTATACTGAATGAGAGCTTTTTCTTTCTGGAAGCCATATTTATTAAATACCTGGTTTGGCCACATCTAACTTTTTCAGGCTCTAGGGATAAAACAATAAAAACACCCCAATTCTCTATTTTATCCAGCCTATTAAATAGATAAAAAGGATATGAAGTAATTTAGAATATACAATATTAGATGTTTGATATGGACCTTACAGAAAAATGTATCAGAGAAGAGAGTAGAGAATGCAATAAGAAGGAGTTACATTATGAAAAGAAAGATAATGAAAACCTGTTTTTTTTTTTTGACATTTTGATGTTTGATTAAACTTCTGGAGAAAAATCAGAGAGAATAATGAAGATACAGTCTGCCCTTTCTATCTGAGTTCCCACACTGGTGAATTCATCCAATCATTAATAAAAACTATAAGAAAAAATATATATAACAATATAATAATACAAATACTTATATTTAAAAGAGTTTAACTTATTTTTGAGGAGCTAACTTTTCTATGATGATCAGAACACAGCTGTAACAGAAATCAAGAGGGAGTCAACCTGAAAACCTGGTAGACTGTACAAAGTGCTTGTTTCACAGGCTCAATGTTTTGACAGTTTCATGTATCAGGGAGATCACTTCTTACAGTGCCTCCACATCTTTCTGAGTTTTATCACCAGAAGACTTCATACAATAAAGACTAGAAAACACTACTTTATGCTTCTAACAGGAAAATAGGCAAAGTAAACATTCTGAAATATTTCCTGAGCATCTGTTTTAAAAAGGCATGACTCAGGGAAATTATTTTACTATTCAGCCAAAGTCTAACACATCTAGGATTTTACTGTAACCTAAACAACATGACAGACAGAAAATACTCAATGCCAACCCTCTCTAGCCTTCTTGTCGGGCCCCCCGACTACCCACTAGTTCGGCGAAGAGTTAGAGCTGGAGTTCCGCCAGCGGACCCCGGCAACTACCTGCAGGTCACCTACTTCAAGGTGCAGACCTGCCCGGAGCCGAGCGACCGGGGTCATTCTGGGGAGAGGGGTGTTGCAGGGTTACTTGGGGAGTTTGGGAGGCCGGGGAAGTGTCCGCAGGGAGGGGAAAATGGCCTCCTAGCTGGGGAGATTTCCTCGAAACCCGGGAGTTCAGGGCCATAGCAGGAGACCTGCCTCGCATAGTTCACATGGGCAGGTGCTTACCCCAAAGGTCCAGGCTGGGATTGGGGCACAGGCCAAGAAAAACCCATGGCCATTTGGGTCCCCGGGAAATTTCCTGGAAGGAATTAAAGCAGCAGTTTGGGTCTCCCATCCTGATGTCATTCTAAGTTTCCTAGTGAGAAGCTAGTAGCCGTCTACAATATCTTCCTTCCGGTTGGTTTTCCAGTGGTGCTTTTCCTGCTACTTGTTGCTGCAGCTCTCTTTCATGATGTGAGGTTGCCTCCGCCTCCTGGGTTCAGGCAATTTTCCCGGCTCAGCCTCCCGAGTAGCTGGGATTACAGGCACGCGCCACTATGGCCAGCTGATTTTCTGTATTTTTAGTAGAGACGGGGTTTCACCATGTTGACCAGGATGGTCTCGATCTCTTGACCTAGTGATCCACCCGCCTCAGCCTCCCAAAGTGCTGGGATTATAGGCCTGACCCACCGCGCCCGGCCGAAAACTAGTGTTTTTAGGACTGCCAGAGTGCCAAGTGTCCAAGTGTACACATGGGCTTGGAGCGTTCCAGGCATGTTTGGTGGTGAATTTGGTGCTGATTTTGGTGCTGCTGCTGCTGATGATGATCCAGGCACTGTTTCAAGCAGTTTGCATTTATTTATGCATTTGCCCTAATGTTCACAACATCCTGTCATGTAGAAGCTGTTACTGGTACTTTATTGGCCGTGGCTGTGCTTTTTATCTGTTATATGTGCACTTTAAAAGACCTTAAATTCAACTGAAAGAGTTTTAGAGACTCTCGGAGACCTCAGATTTCTACCCCTCTGCAGCATTCTACCCATAATTCCACTCATTTTTCCTAGTTACTCAGAAGAGTGTTGGACATGAAATCAAAAATTTGGTTGTATTGCTTCATCATAGCACTATGTAAAATTATTTGACAAACATGTATTGCTTATCTACAGCATTCCAGTTCTTGTACAAGTAATTAAATGCTTGACCAATGTCCAAAAAAAAATGGCTGGGCGCAGTGGCTCACGCCTGTAATCTTAGCACTTTCAGAGGCCGAGGTGGGTGGATCACCTGAGGTAAGGAGTTCAAGACCAGCCTGGCCATCATGGTGAAACCCCATATTAAAAAAGAAAAGGAAAAAAAAAAAACAGGAACACACAGAAATAAACTGGGTGTGGTGGTCTGAGCCTGTAATCCCAGGTAAATGGGAGGTTGAGACAGGAGAACTGCTTGAATCAGGGAGGCAGAGGTCCTCATGACTGAGATTAGTGTCCTTACAAAAGAAGCCTGAGAGAAACTCCTTGCCCATTTCACCATGTAAGAACACAGCAAGAAAGTAGTATCAATGAAGCATCTCACAAGACACCAAATATGTTAGCCCTTTACCTTGGATTTCTCAGTCTCCAGAAGTGTGAGAAATAAATTTGTCACAATCACCTAGTCTATGGTATTTTATTACAGTAGTCTGAATGAACTAAAACTCCATGCAAAAGAGAGACGAGACAAATATGTTTGAAGTATCCAAAGAAAAACTCAACCTAGAATTTCAGCAAAATTACCATTCAAAAAACAAGGAAAAAAATTTTTTTCAGACAAACAAATACCTGAGAGATTTCTGTAACCAGAACACATGGCTAACAGGAGAAACCAAGAGATATGAGAAAAGGAATGGAAACTTTTGTATGTTTGGTGTAGTTGTTCTATATACCTAACATAGCTATAAAAATAAAGTATATCAATAAAAATTAAAAATAAATTTCAGTAAATTTGCATCTCTGTATCAAAACTTTAACAGTTCTACCGTGCCATCAGATAAAGCAGGTCCTTCACTAATGCCTGTTTTACTTTACCTCTTCATATTCTCTAGCAACTCCTTACCTGCCCTTTCTCCTTCCAAATTCCTTCAATTGTCTGAGTCTATAATGTGCTGTCCTTCCCAAGGCAGTTGCTCATGTCACATTGTAATACAACTAATGGTAATTTAAAATTTGCTAGTCCTTTTCTTCCACGAATAAATACCCAACAATTTGCATAGTAGTGATGTTCTCCAGAGAATCTCCAGTGCAAATATTACTTGCAAGCATTTTTTTAAAACATGGTCATTATGCCTTATTGAAACAGCAATGATATTTGGTGTAATTGTAACGTGATAATTTTTTACTTTTCCTCTGATTTCCATACTATCTAATATAATTTATATGTATACTAGCTTTACAATTAATAACTACAAAAATCCCTCTATTTGTAGGAGATATATTTCTAGACCCTCGGTGGATGCCTCAAACTGTAAATAGTACTGAATTCTCAATATGTTTTTGTTTTTTAATCTGATAACTAAAAGATGCAACTAATTGAATAAATCGTAGGTAATGTATACAGCTTTGATATGCTGAACAAAGATGATTTACATCCTGGTCAAATGGAATGGAACAGGACAAGATTTCATGACACTACTTATGACTGACATGCAATTTAAAACTTATGTATTGCTTATTTCTGGAAATATGCATTTAATATGGACTGCAGTTAGTCCCAAGTAACTGAAACCACACAGAAAGCAATATAACAAATTTACAATACTGTAAATAAACTTATGTGCACAGACTGACTTACACTGCGTCCAGGCATACCTCATTTTATTGTGCTTTGCTTTAGTGAACTTTGAAGATACTATATTTACTACCAATTGAAGGTTTGTGGCAACCCTGGACATAACCAAGCAAGTTCATCTGTACCACCCTTCCAACATAATGTGTTTACTTTGCGTCTCTGTAACTCTCTCAATTGTATTAAACTTTTTCATTATTATATCACTGATTTCTCATCAGTGATCTTTGATATTATCATCATCATTGTTTAGGGGCACCACACACAGGGTAGCAAAATTAACTAAGAAATGTTCTGTGTTCTAATTTCTCTACCACCTAGTACTTCTCCTATTTTTCCCCTTCTTGTCAGGACTCCCTATTCCCTAAATCACAAAAATACTCAATTAGGCTAACTAATACACCCTACTATGGCCTCCAAGTATTTCAATGAAAGGAAGAGTTATGTATCTCTCACTTCAGATTTGTGGATAATTCACAACTTTGAAAGAAGTTCTACTAGGGGTATTTTTTTTTAAAAAAAACAGTCTTACTCTGTCACCCAGGCTGGAGTGCAGTGTGCTGTCTCAGCTCATTTTAGCCTTGTCCTCTTGGGCTCAACCAACCCTGTCAACTCAGCCTCCCAGTATCTGGGAATGCAGGCAGACACCATCATGCCCTGCTAATTTCTGTCGTTTTGGTACAGATGGGGTCTTGCTATATTGTTTGGGCTGGCCTCCAACTCCTGGACTCAAGCAATCCTCCTGCCTTGGCCACCAACAGTGTTGTAATTAAAGGCATGAGCCATTATACCAAGACACATCTCTCCCTTTAAATCTAAAGTTAGAAACAATTAAAGTTGGTAAGGAAGCCATAACCAAAACAAAGATAGTTGCAAATCTAGGCCTTTTGCAACAGTTAGCTGAGTTGTGAAAGCTAAGGAAACTAAAACTGTTATTCCTGTGGATTTACAAATGTTAATAAAGCAAAACAACCTTATTGCTGATATGAACAAAATTTTAGTGGTCTGGATAAAAGCTCAAACCACTAACAACATTCCCATAAGTCAAAGCCTAACAGGGAGAAAGCCTCTAAATCTCTCCTTTAATTCTATGAATGCTGACATTGGTGAAAGAACAGCAAAAGAATGAAGCTAGCATAAGTTGGTTTATGAGGTTTAAGGAAAGAAACCATCTCTGTAAGTACAAGGTAAAGCAGCAAATTATCTAGAAAACCTAGCTAAGATCATTGATGAAGGTAGCAACGCTAAACAGGGGATATTCAATGAGGATGGAACAGCCTTATAATAGAAGATGCCATGTAGGACTTTGCTAACTAGACAGAAGTTAATGGCTGGTTTCAAGGCCTCAAAAGACAGGCAGATGCCCTTGTTAGGAACTAACAAGGCTCATGACTTTAACTAAAGTGAGCAATGCTCATTTATTATTCTGAAAATCCTAGGGCCCTAAAATGCTTTATAAATGGGATAACAAATCCTATATGATAGCCTATCACTGAACAGCATGGTTTACTGAGTTTTTTTAGCCCATATTGATATCTAGTACTCAGAAACTAAGAGATTCATTTCAATATGCTTTTGCCCAATGAATATGCATTTACTAATTCAAGAGCTCTGATAAATATAAAAGAGATTAAATTTGTCTTCATGCCTAACACAGCATCTACTCTGCAGCTCATGGATCAAGAAGTAATTTCAACTTTCACTTCTTATTATTTAAGAAATGTATTTCATTTCATAAGGCTATATATAGCTAACACAGACAGTGACTCCTCTAATAAATTTAAGCCAAGTAAACTGAAAACTTTTGGAAAAGGATTCATCATCATTCTACACGCCATTAACAATTTTCATGATTCAGAGGAGGTCAAAATGAATGTGGAAGAAGTTGATGCCAATCCTCATGGATGACTTTGAAGAGTTCAAGATTTCAGTTAAGGAAGAAACTACAGATGTAGACGTGGCAAGGCAGTTTAAGAAGTGAAGTCTGAAAAAATGACTGAATTGTGCCAATCTCATGATAAAATTTGAATGAATTAGAAGTTGCTTTTTCATGGATGAGAAAACAAAGCAGTTTTATGAGAGGAAATTCACTGCTGGGGAAATGCTGTGAAAACCGTTGTGATAAAAAAACAAAAGGTTTGCAATATTACATAAACTTAGTTGATAAAGGCAGTGGTAAAATTGAAGAGGATTGACTCCAACGTTGAGAAAAATTCTATTACTAGCAAAATACCAAATAGCTTGGTATGCTACAAAGAAATCTTTCAAGAAGAAAAGAGTCAGCTGGGTGCAGTGGTTCATGCCTGTATTACCAGCACTTTGGGAGGCTGAGATGGGAGGATCTCTTGAGGTCATGAGTTTGAGGCTAGCCTGATCAACATGGTGAAAACAAAAATAGAAAAATACAAAAATTAGCCAGGCATGGTGGCACACATGAAGTCCCAGATAAAGCTGAGGCAGGAGAATCACTTGAACCTAGGAGGCAGTGGTTGCAGTGAGCCAAGATTGTCCCATTGCACAACCTGGGTAACATGTGGAGACTGTCTCAAAAAAAGGGAAGGAGGGAGGGAAGGAAGAGAGGGAGAGAGAGAACGGGAGAAAGAGAGAAAGAAAGGAACGGAGGAAAACAGGGATGGAGGGAGAGAGGAGGAACAGGTAGGAAATATCATTGTTGTCTTAAGGGACCATAGCCATTCCATCAGCAACCAGCACCCTGATCAATCAGCAGTCATCACCAAAGAGGCAAGACCCTCTACCAGCAAAAGATCTATGACTTGGTTAATGATCACAGGTTTTCTTTTTCTAAACAATAAAATATTTTCAAATTAAGATGTATATGTTTTTTGCTTAAACAAACTGATTGCAAACTGACATGGTATAGTGTAAACATAACTTTTAGATGCACTAAAAAAAAAAATAAATTAGTTTGACTGGTATTATTATGATACTAACTTTCTTGCAGTTGTCTTGCATGCAACCTACAAGATGTCCAAGGTAGGCTTGTAATGTTCCTCATACCACTTCAAAGTTTTATACTGTTAAGAACCAGTTAAATCACTTTTAAAAGACAAAGCCATTCTTTAAATTTCTATCTTTTCTTCTCAGAATGTAAAGAAACTATAAATAAAGGTAAAGTACTATGTAAGAGCCAAGAAAGCAGCTAGTCTTTTTTTACCTGAGCAGGGTTAGAAAGCTGTTTTCTCCATGGCCCTTCTGTGCTGCTGTTCAGGTCTGTATGATTATGAGGTAGAATAAATGTGTTTTGCTGCAGGTATGGCACATTTCCATTACTTTCACTTCCTGCTATACAATTACTGCCTACCAAGATAGTGTCTATACTTCCTAGAATTTTTAATGTGCCACAAGGAATACAACCTGCAGAAAAAGCTCCACTGAACAAAGATTTTTCAGTGCAAGCAGGGTGAACTTCAGGCTGAGAGACGCTAGATACTTGGGTCAGAGCAGCATGTGGTTGTCGATTAGAGATAGAGTTTGTAGACAGTGATGAATCAGCTAATGCCTCATTATGAATTCCAGTAGTTCATACCTGAGCAACTCCTTTGTGTCTTATCTTCAAAAAAGGAAAACTGCTGTGTGACTCTGAAAATGTGTAGTTGACACATCTCTAATTTCATATATGATTTCATCTATTAAACAAATCCTTAAAAAATAGGTTCACTTTAAAATAGAATTCCTACACAAAGAAAGCTATTTCAATATATAAAGAAATCACTGTTTATCAGCAGCTATAAGAGCAAAGTAATGCTGCTAAAAATTATAAATGAGTCAAAATTTTATAGGCAATTTTTCTTTCATGAAACAGAAGATTTCAAATTTTCATTCAATTTACATTTATGCCAAATCCTTCAAATCAAACAATCATTAAAATATCACTACCACAATTTAGGATAATTTGTTAATTATTAAATAATAAAATAAGCTCTCAGAACACAACCATGTAGATCACAAGTAAAACGTTATGCATATAAATAATAAAGTAACAAGTATTTGGTTAATTTGAGTATATTTCCTTAAAAAAAATTTTGTCCATTAAGAACACATACGTAAAACTCAGATATATACGTTCCATAAGATATAGACAGAAACTGAAAGTTAGCATTAATATCCTCTAAAATGATACTAAAATCAAATAAAAATATTAAACGTACTTGCTACATTAAGACAAACTGACTTTCTAACTGTTCTAGCTGATGCTTCTATGCTGGATTTAAATTATCTCTATTTGCATGCAGTTGTTCTTTCAACCGCTAGAATAAGAGAAGTATATAATCAAAGTTTAATCTAAAATTTAAGACAATATAAGGCAACTCCTAACTAAAATGACTACACAGATAGTACCTTTGCAGGATCAGTGACAGTGATTCTTAACCAATGTTAGTGAAGCGCAATATACTTTTAGCAAGTCTGAAAAAGGCAGTAAAATCTAAAACTCTGAGGAAAATTGTTCCATGTGGGTATAGTTAAATGTATTCTAAGGCAATAAAAATTCAAAGACAAAGCTATTTAGCTTAAAATGTATTAAAATAGTGCCGGGCGCGGTGGCTCAAGCCTGTAATCCCAGCACATTGGAAGGTCGAGGCGGGTGGATCACGAGGTCAACAAATCGAGACCATCTTGGTCAACATGGTGAAACCCCGTCTCTACTAAAATTACAAAAAAATTAGCTGGGCACGGTGGTGCGTGCCTGTAATCCCAGCTGCTCGGGAGACTGAGGCAGGAGAATTGCCTGAACCCAGGAGGCGGAGATTGCGGTGAGCCGAGATCGCGCCATTGCACTCCAGCCTGGGTAACAAAGAGCGAAACTCCGTCTCAAAAAAAATTAAAAAAATGTATTAAAATAGAAGTACTGAATGCAGCATTGTTTATAACAGAATTACTGAAAAACATGTTAAATCCCAATAATTGGGATCTGTTTAAATAATAGATTCGCCCCAGGAAATCATAACTAAAAGAGCAGAAAAGCAATACACAAACACAGAAATATCCTTAAGAGGTATCTTTAAGAAAAATAAATAAGATCCTTAAATATATGTAAAAGTCTACCTATAATTCTATTTTAAATAGAGACACCTGGCCGGGTGCAGTAGCTCATGCCTGTACGTCCTGCATGTTGGGAAACTGAGGTGAGCAGATCATTTCGGGTCAGGAGTTTGAGTCTGACCAAAATGGGGAAACCTTCCTCTACTAAAAATACAAAAAAATTAGCTGGGCATGGTGGTGCATGCCTGTAGTCCCACCTATTTGGGAGCCTGAGGCAGGAGAACTGTTTGAACCTGGGAGGCGGAGACTGCAGTGAGTAGAGATGGTGCCACTAAACTCCAGCATGGGTGATGGAGCAAGATCCCTGTCTCCATAATAAAAAAAAAGACAAATATATTTGTCTGTACATGTACAATTTACATCTCTAGAAAAAAACAATTAAGATTGGCTGTCCATGAAAAACTAAAAATGGTTGTCTGGAGGGACAAAGTGGAAAAAACGTTCACCTTATGTATTCCATAATCTAAGTTTCGTCTCCCCTAAGAAAATGGATTCTCATTCCTATTATTCCGGAAAATGTGAACTCATTTTACCACATGTATAATTTGGTTAGCAGTCATTCAATTTGAGACTTAATGCCTAAAAAACAGCGTTTATGATTTCTCCTGCTTTCAAATTGGGGGAGAGATTATCAAAGGAATTCATACCTGTAATTTCTGTGGTGTCAAACACAACGAATAAAGTTGTTGCAGTTCTGGATGATGTGAAACACTTTGGCCACTATTCCAGTTATCAGAAACATTCTGAGGAAAATTTAGTGTAAAAGATTAAGAATATTTGCTTAATTTTACACACTAAAAGTTATGACTAGTGAGAACCAAATGAGCAGGAATTGGATATATACGTGTGTGTGTGTGTGTGTGTGTGTAAAACTTATCCTTTAAGATCATTTTAAAAATTATTTTAAATGCCTAATTGATTTGTAAACTTACAAATTTAAGCAAAAAAGGCCCATATTTAAATTACATCTCAAAGAAGTAGAAAGGTAGTCTAATATATTCAACATTCAATTTATTTCAATGTCAGAAGTGATGGTAAAAACTGTGTTAAATTAGTAAAAGCAGGGAAATGAATAAATGATTTGATGAACATTAACTTATCCCTACCTTCTATATTTAATGTGATGCAAAGATTATAGAATAAAAATAGTGCTTCACTTTCTGAAGTCCACAAGCTTAAAATACAGTCCAGACACAATTTCAGAACAGTCAGTTTCATTTTTGATTGGGATTTTCCGTATCTCTAAAATGTATATATACCTTTGTTTGACTAGACGTTCTTGTCTTCTTGGCAGGACAGGACAGGCCTTCTACTTGGCTAGGAGTAATCATGTGTAGTGACAAAGGTTGTTGTAAAATTGGTGTTTGACTATGGTTTAATACAGGTTCAGTATTTGGATCATGAGGTTTATATGCCTAAGGATCACAGAAGTAAGACAAAAATATGGTTCTGCATATTCCTGATTCACTTCAAATTATAAAACTTTATATACTTTTCAATGCTATGTGGACATCACTGATGGCAATTATTAAAAATTATAATCAAGTGAAACATCAAGGGAGCAATGTGTGCCTTTTTCACAAAAGTTTCATCTTTTAAACTTAATAAACAATTATAGAAAAGTCACTTAAGAAATAGCTTTCAAATCATAAGAATACACAAAGGTTATAAACCGTCACCAATACTTCTTCCCATATCAGAGGGAGTTTTATTTTGATTTTCTACAATTTTTTGCAATTAAAGAAATTTGTATTTTTTAATTAAAAATATTTCTCTATTTTAAAGTCAATCCGTCATTTAGTGGAATAAATCATTACTAAAAAGTGGGGAAAAAACACTTAAAAGCTGGGCACCTACAGAATATAACCCAACTTCTCACCTGCTGTGCTGTGTTCATGGCACCCTGCCTGGAGGTAAGCTCTGCGGGGATTGGTAGGCTCCATGCCTCCTCAATACTAGGAAGCAATTTAGTTTTATTCTGTAGACTACTTTGTGGAAGGTTACACAACTGAGCCTAGGAAAAATTATGTAAAAAGCAAATTTAACACAAGCCTACTTGAGTAAGAGCAAGTCCACTTAATCTTCCTCACTGTTATAGGTATTTTTTTTTTTAAGTCCTAAATTTGGGATTTTAGACAGAAGTATAAAGAGGACAACTAGAAAATTCTTGTGATATTCAGAACAAACACAGGTTGTTTTTCAGTTTTCAGATATCTTATGAAATTTCAAGCAAGTGTGAAAAATGGCATTTCTGTTTTTTTCCCTACAATGCCATGAAAATTTAAAAATGTAGATAGCACATTGAAAAAGTTCATGCATATTAATGAAAAATGTAAATTAACATGCATCAACAAAGTAAATGTGCAAAAGAACATAGTGTACATACCGTATATTTCACTTAAAATTAAACACAAAATAATATCAAAAAATATTACAAAGTACATTAACAAAGCAACATCAATCACAACTACGTAAACTTGTCAGCCACCCTTCTCCTGCCAATTATTACAGGAATGCAATCATTTAAAATACACTATTTAAAATTTTTACCTGTAGAAATTTAATTCTTGCAGCAAGTGTAGAAGTATTACTGCAATGTTTGCTCCTAGTTGCATTTAAGTAGCATTTAATAGCATCCTGAGGTTGATTGCAGGATTCATAGAGAGTACCTAGGTCCATCCAGGCTGCTGCATGGCCATGGTCCAATTGTACAGCACAAATATAGGCTTGTAAAGCATCCATAGGCTGATTTTGCTGCTGATACAACACACTGGAAAGAAAAGGAATGCTGTCAAAAAACTAACTGGCTACCTTCTTTTGTTTATTTTTCAGTATTTTTGAAACAGTGTCTCACTCTGTTGCCCAGGCTGGAGAGATGTAGCATTTCCATGGCTCACCACACTTCTCCACTCAAGCAATCCTTCCCAGTAGTTGGGACCACAGGCAGGCAGCACCACACCCAGCCTCCTGTGCAGGTGGGACTATAGACACATGCCACGATGTTTGGCTAATTTTTAAAACTTTTTTGTGAAAATGCATCCCATTTTATTGTCCAGGCTGGTCTTTAATCCTTGGCTCAAGAGATCCTCTATCCTCAGCTTCCCAGAGTGCTAGGATTACAGGAATGAGACTCTACAACCAGCCAGTTAATTTTATATTACTATACAGTGTATTAGGTGTTTTAATCATTCAGTGTATCAAGTAAAATTCTACTGTGTTTATATACATAGCCTTACCCTATTGAACACCATGTATCTGCACTTGCTTCTGATTTATCAATAGATTGCCTATAAGATATAAAGGCATCCTGAACTTTCCCAATACTCGAATAACACCTAAAAGGAAAAAATATAAATTATCCATTAATAATTTATTTGACAAAAAGATGAACTGTATTTCAAAGGAGAACAAATAATAGGCAAGCACATGTGTATGTGTGTACATATGTTTATCAATATACGTTACAGTTATTTTATCGTCTTTTATAACTTGCTTTTAAATACTGTCTTGAAAAGAGCTAGTACATGATAATAAACATTTTCTCAAAGTATTGGAGCCTAAATTATTTCAATGCTATCATACTGCAGGTATTATATAGCCTTCTATTTACACAGTTTGAACTCAAGTTTCCTACATCGTAAGAACAGAATTAAATATAAAGAGAAAAGTTCCTTTGATAATGACCTTTATACTAGGATTTAATATTCTCCTTCCACTTAGCAACACTCAATCTGCTGGGATTACAGGCATGAGCCACTGTGTCTGGCCTTCATTTAATTTTTTTAAGACAGGGTCTCACTTTGTCCCCAGGTTGGTGTGTAGTGGCATGATGATATGTCACTATAGCCTCCAACAATCCTTACAGCCTTCCCAGTAGCTGGGACCACAAGCAGGCAGCACCACACCCAGCTAATTCTGGTATGCTGGGTAAAGACAGTGTTTCAGCACTTGCCCAGTGTGATTGTAATTCCTGAGCTCAAGCAACCCAGCCTCCTTGGCCTCCCAAAGTGCTGGGATACAGTAATAAGCCTACATGCGAAGCCTGAAACTGTAAATTTTAGCATCTGTGTTATACCATATTATAAAATGCTACAAGAAGTAAACAGTAACTACTATCCTTTACAATAATGAGACATTTCAATACTATAACATAATATGCAACCAATCTTGTTGGAAAAAAAAACAAAAAATGTCCCGGTTCATATTCTTTCTTTTCTATAGTAAAAATAATTGCTCAAATATAATAAAACTTAATGCCACAGACCAGTTTTTACACCTGTCCCTTTTTGATAATTAGCCTCTTTTAACATTAGTGTATTAAAAGCTTATACTGTGGAAAAGCTAACAGTCTGTAATTGTGCTAGCTTACGCCTTCATGTGGCTTAGTTAGTTCACTTGCTCTATTTAGTAAGAGAACTATTTCAATTAAGTAATAAAATAAGTTTGCTCAAAGCACTTTGTTGTGCAATGCAGGCATAAAAAAATTCAGCTTCTCCTGAACTTTAGTGGTGAGGATCAAGTCAAAGTCTGAACTTCCAAGTTTTGTAATACAAGCAACCCAAGCTAATTATTTTATAATCACTAGAGTTTTTCATTAAAAAAACCCTATTACAAAGAGTTAACATCATTCTTATTATATATCACTAACAGCTGACTAAATATTTTTAATAAGGAGTAATACTAAAAATAGTCTCCCTTTAATATAAATCTTTTCCAAACTTCCAACAAAAATAAAACACTGTACACAAATAAAATTAACAGAAAAATTAAATTTGAATGTCACTTCGTGTCAACGTTACATAAAATGAACTAACTTATGTAAAAATAGAATCAAAATTTACCAATGAGTCAAATTAGGGGAAAAAAATTAATATATCACCTTGTTTTGAAAAGGTGCCTGACAGTTCTAATCTAATCCTCTAAATAGGTGAAATAAAAACTGAGACATCAAGTAGTTTATATTCTTTTTTAATTTTTGAGATGCAGGCTCACTTTGTCACCGAGGCTGAAGTACAGTGATGCAATCTTGGCTTACTGTAGCCTCTGTCTCCTATGTTCAAATGATTCTCCTGCCTCAGTCTCCAGAGTAGCTAGGATTACAGCATGCACCACCACACTTGGGTGATTTTTGTATTTTTAGTAGAGATGAGGTTTCACCAAATGATCCACCCACCTTGGCCTCCCAAAGTGCTAGGATTACAGGTGTGAGCCACTGCACCCAGCCTCAAGTAGTTTAAATGGACTATCAATGATTCCACAGTCAATGGCAAAGCCAGGATTTAAACCCAAGTTTCTCACTCTTCAATCCATTGATCTTTCCAACACACTAAAATACAATCTGGCAATTAAAAACACATACATGTACAAATATGTATGCTATCAGACAGGTAAACATTGTATCAGTAGGTATAATTTAGACAATCCATATTCAAAATAAGAAAAATACCGAGAAAAAATTTATGGATTACCAAAAACATTTCTATGTTCTTTCCACAACAAACAATAATAACTTACATATTTCCTCTCAACTAGAACTGTAATTTGAGATCTATGATTAATAAAAATATTTGTTTCAATATACAAAATCACCAAACAAAACTGTAAAGGCAAATTTCCATAGATGACTGTCATTAGATAAAATATAATTTCAGGTTTTACTGTATATTTTTTAAAATCCTAGATATCAAAGGAAATATAATTTAAATACTAAACTGAAAAACTATTAGTGAATATTACATGATGATACTCTTTAAAATTCTTTAAAAACCAGCAATAAATCTACTCAGATTAAGAAAACATGATGGCAAAACCTGAGTCTACTATAAAAATACAACAATTAGCTGGGAGTAGCGGTGTGCCCCTATAGTACTAGCTACTTAAGAGGATGAGGCATGAGAATTATTTAAGCCAAGGAAGCAGAAGTTACAGTGAGCTAAGACTGTGCCACTGCAATTCAACTTAGGCAACAACTGTGTCTCAAAGAATAAAAAAAGTAAAATGAAAAAATAAAATCTAGTAAGTAAAAGAGTATCTCAGTAAGAGCAATTAAATTCAAAGCTATTTATATCTCCTAGAAATGTTTGATTTTTTTCTCTAAAATATAGTTTTGCAAAAAAGTTATATACAATAAATATTATATTTTAATAAGCATACAATACCATTATATTTGAATGTAAATGTTATTTGAATTTGGGGAAATTATAAATATAATTATAAATATAATTATATATTAACAAAAATGTAATATTTTAATTTTAAATAAATTACTGTTATAACATCGCTAAATAACCACAATAAAACCTCAAGATTATATGGGAAATGTAAGTTCAAAGAGCTGTGGGAGTGGTACAGAGTGGGTACTATAGATTTTGTTTAATATTTAATAACTATAGCTACACAAACAACTGAAAGACAAACTGGGCAATTTATTTTTAAAAGTCACTTCCCAGATTACATAATATAAAATCTACAAATGATTTTATATTATAAATAACTTCTGGATACCACAAGTGTTTCATCTCACCTTCCAAGGAAATACCAAGATTGGCCAGAATTAGGATCTGCCTCTAGTGACTTTTGGAGATACTGAATAGCATAGCTTTCCTTTGTGGCTTTGTCTCCTACTAGATCCATATTATGATGCATCCAACCTATAATTAAAAGTTATAAGTATTTACCCATCATCATTCCACTTCATTAGTTTCAAGAAAATCATGAACGAAACAGCAAATTACTTTTCAGTAATTTATTAATTCAACTTAGATCAGAGTTTCCCAAAATTGAAAACTAGCAAAGTGTAGAGAAGTCTATTTCACACAAAAGGATACAATCAAAGCTAGAAAAAGATCTGAAAGCACAAAGAGAAAATTAAATGATTTTAGGAAAAGAATTGACAAATGACAAACCAAATTCTCCTCTGTAAATTTAAGTGGAAAAAAACGGCAAGTTATAAATCAAAAGCATAAAATGGATAAATTTACTTTTTCCTTTTTTTAAAATAGCATTTTCGGTTTTGGGGTACATGTGAAGAACATGCAAGATAGTTGCATAGGTACACGCGTGGCAGTGTGATTTCCTGTCTTCCTCCCCTTCTCCTGTATTTGGTATTTCTCCGTATGCTATCTCTCCCCAACTCCCCACCCCCCACCGCCCATCCCTTTTCCCCCCAACACACCCAAGGTGTATCCATGTGTTCTCATTGTTCAACACCCGCCTATGAGTGAGAAAATGTGGTGTTTGATTTTCTGTTCTTGTGTCAGTTTGCTGAGAATGATAGTTTCTAGGTTTATCCATGTCCCTACACAGGAAACGAGCTCATCATTTTTGATGGCTGCATAATATTCCATAGTGTATGGGTGCCACATTTTCCATGTCCAGTCTATCATCCATTGGCATTTGGATTGGTTCCAGGTCTTTGCTATTGTAAACTGTGCTGCAGTGAACATTTGAGTGCATGTGACCTTATTGCAGAATGATTTACAATCCTTTGGATATACACCCAGTAATGGGATTGCGGTGTCAAATGGAATATCTGTTTCTGGGTCCTTGAAGAATCACCACATTGTCTTCCATACCGGTTGAACTAATTTACACTACCATCAATGGTGTAAAAGTGTTCCTATTTCTCCACATCCTTTCCAGCATCTGTTGTCTCCAGATTTTCTAATGATCTCCATTCTACCTGGTGTGAGATGGTATCTCAATGTGGTTTTGATTTGCATCTCTCTAATGACCAGTGATGATGAGCATTTTTTCATATGTTTGTTGCCTCATGTATGTCTTCTTTTGTAAAGTGTCTGTTCATATCCTTTGCCCATTTTTGAATGGGCTTGTTTTTTTCTTGTCAATCTGTTTGAGTTCTTTGTAAATTCTGGATATCAGCCCTTTGTCAGATGGGTAAACTGCAAAAATTTTTTCCCATTCTGTTGGTTGCTGATTCACTCTAATTTCTGTTTCTTCTGCTATGCAGAGTTTGATTAGGTCCCATTTGTCTATTTTGGCTTTTGTTGCCAATGGTTTTGGTGTTTTGGTCAGGAAGTCGTGCCCACACCTATGTCCTGAATGATTTTGCCTAGATTTTCTTCTAGGGTTTTTATGGTGCCAGGTCTTATGTTTAAGTCTTTAATCCATCTGGAGTTAATTTTAGTGTAAGGTGTCAGGAAGGGGGTTCAGTTTCTGCTTTCTGCACATGGCTAGCCAGATTTCCCAACACCATTTATTAAACAGGGAGTCCTTTCCCCATTGCTTGTTTTTGTCAGGTTTATCAAAGGTTGTATGGTGGTAGATATGTTGTGTTGCCTGTGATACCTCTGTTCTGTTCCAGTTGTCTATATCCCTGTTTTGGTACCTGTACCATGCTGTTTTGGTTACTGTAGCCTTGTAGTATAGTTTGAAGTCCAGTAATGTGATACTTCCCTCTGTGTTCTTTTTGCATAGAACTGACTTGGTTATGCAGGCTCTCTTTTGGTTCCATATGAAGTTCAAGGTGGTTTTTTTCCAATTCTGTGAAGAAAGTCTTTGGTAGCTTGATGGGGATAGTGTTGAATCTGTAAATTACTTTGGGCAGTATGGCCATTTTCACGATATTGATTCTTCCTAACCATGAACATAGAATGTTTCTCCATCTGTTTGTGTCCTCTCTTATTTCGTTGAGCAGTGGTTTGTAGTTCTCCTTGAAGAGGTTCTTTACGTTCCTTGTGAGTTGAATTCCAAGGTATTTTATTCTCTTTGTAGCAATAGTGAATGGCAGTTTGTTCTTGATTTGGCTCTCTTTAAGTCTGTTATTGTTGTATAGGAATGCTTGTGATTTTTGCACATTGTTTTTGTATCCTGAGACTTTGCTGAAGTTGCTTATCAGTTTCAGGAGTTTTTGGACTGAGACGATGGGGTCTTATAAATATACTATCATGTCATCTGCAGGTAGAGACAATTGGGCTTCCTTCTTTCCTATTTGAATACCGTTTATTTCTTTTCTTACCTGATTGCTCTGGCTAGTACTTTCAGTACTATATTGAATATGAGTGGTAAGAGAGGGCATCCTTGTCCAGTGCCAGATTTCAAAGGGAATGCTTCCAGTTTTTGCCCATACAGGTATGATATTGGCTATTGGTTTGCCATAAATAGCTTTCATTATTTTGAGATACATTCCACCAATACTTAGTTTATTGAGGTGTTGAATTTTGTCAAAGGCCTCCTTGGCATCAATTTAGATAATCATGTGGTTTTCGTCTTTTGTTCTGTTTATGCGGTGATTTACATTTATAGACTTGCTTATGCTGAACCAGCCTTGCATGCCCGGGATGAAGCCTACTTGATCACAGTGGATAGACTTTTTGATGTGCTGTTGCAATTGGCTTGCCAGTAGTTTATTGAAGATTTTTGCATCTATGTTCATCATGGATATTGGCCTGAAGTTTTCTTTTCTTGTTGAGTCTCTGCCGGGTTTTTGTAACAGGATGATGTTGGTCTCATAAAATGATTTGGGAAGAATTCCCTCTTTTTGAATTATTTGGAACAGTTTCAGAAGCAATGGTACCAGCTCCTCTTTGTATGTCTGGTAGAATTCGGGTGTGAACCCATCTGGACCTGGGCTTTTTTTCTGTGTTAGGCTCTTAATTGCTGCCTCAACTTCAGATCTTGTTAGTGGTCTATTCAGGGTTTCAACTTCTTCCTGGTTTAGGTTTGGGAGAATCCAAGTGTCCAGGAATTTATCCATTTTTTCCAGGTTTACTAGTTCATGTGCATAGAGTTGTCTGTAATAATCTCTGATGATGGTTTGAATTTCTGTGGGATCTGTGGTAATATCCCCTTTATCGTTTTTTATTGCATCTATTTGGTTATTCTCTCTTCTCCTTTTTATTAATCTGGTTAGTGGTCTATTTTGTTGACCTTTTTGAAAATCCAGCTCCTGGATATACTGATATTTTGAGGGTTTTTTTCTGCCTCTGTCTTCTTCAGTTCTGTTCTTATCTAAGTTATTTCTTGTCTTCTGTTAGGTTTTGAGTTTTTTTGATCTTGTTCCTTTAGCTCTTTCAATTTTGACGATAGGGTGTCAATTTTAGATCTCTCCTTGCTTCTCATGTGGACACTTATTGATATATATTTTCCTCTAGAGACTGCTTTAAATGTGTCCCAGAGATTCTGGAATGTTGTGTCTTTGTTCTCATTGGTTTCAAATAACATCTTTATATCTGCCTTCATTTCATTGTTCATCCAATGAACATTGAAGAGCCAGTTGTTCAGTTTCCATGAAGCTGTGCGGTTCTGAGTTCGTTTCTGAATTCTGAGTTCTAACTTGATTGCACTGTCGTCTGACAGACTGTTTGTTATGATTTCAGTTGTTTTGCAATTGCTGAGGAGTGATTTACTTCCAATTATGTGGTCAATTTTAGAGTAGGTGTGATGTGGTGCAGAGAAGAATGTATATTCTGTGGATTTGGAGTGGAGAGTTCCGTAAATGTCTATCAGATTTGCCTGTTCCAGGTCTGAGTTTAAGTCCTGGATTTCCTAGTAAATTTTCTGTCAGGTTGATCTGTCTAATATTGACAGTGGAGCGTTAGTCTCTCCCACTATTATTGTGTGGGAGTCTAAGTTTCTTTGTAAGTCATTAAGAACTTGCTTTATGTATCTTCTGCTCCTGTATTTAGTGTGTATATATTTAGGATGGTTTAGCCCTTCTTGTTGCATTGATCCTTTTACCAATATGGAATTTTGTTCTTTTCCTCTTCTGATCTTTGTTGCTTTAAAGTCTATTTTACCAGAGATGAAAATTACAACTCCTACTTTTTTTTTGCTCTCCATTTGCTTGGTAAATCTTCCTCCATCCCTTTATTTTGAGCCTTTCTGTATCCCTGCCTGTGAGATGGGTCTCCTGGATACAGCACACCGATGGGTTTTGGCTTTTTAACCAATTTGCCAGTTTGTGCCTTTTGAATGGAGCATTTAGACCACTTACATTTAGAGATAATGTTCTTCTGTGTAAATCTGATACTGCCATTTTGATGCTAGCTGGCTGTTTTGTCTGTTAGTTGATGCAGATTCTTCATTTTGTTGATGCTCTTTAGCATTTGGTATGTTTTTGGAGTGGCTGGTACTGGTTGTTCCTTTCTATGTGTAGTGCCTCTTGCAGGAGGTCTTGTAAAGCAGGCCTGGTGGCAACAAAATCTCTGAGTACTTGCTTGTTTGCAAATGATTTTATCTTTCCTTCACTTATGAAGCTTAGTTTGGCTAAATATGAAATTCTGGGTTGAAAGTTCTTTTCTTTAAGGACGTTGAATATTGGCCCCCACTCTGTTCTGGCTTACAGGGTTTCTGCCGAGAGATCTGCTGTGAGTCTGATGGGCTTCCCTTTGTGGATAACCCAACATTTCTCTCTGGCTGCCCCATAGCATTTTCTCCTTCATTTCAATCTTGGTGAATCTGAGAATTATGTGCCTTTGGGTTGCTCTTCTTGAGGAATATCGTTGTGGTGTTCTCTATATTTCCTGGACTAGAATATTGGCCTGGCTTGCTAGGTTGGGGACGTTTTCATGGATAATATCCTGAAGTGTATTTTCTAGCTTGGATTCATTCTCTTCAACACATTCAGGTACACCTATCAAACGTAGATTAGGTTTTCTCACATAGTCCCATATTTCTTGGAGACTTTGTCTATTCCTTTTTCCCCTTTTTCTCTAATCTTGCCTTTTATTTCATTGAGTTGATCTTTAACCTGTGATAGCCTTTCTTCTGCTTGGTCAATTTCAGCTGTTGAAACTTCTGTATGCTTCACAAAGTTCTCATGTTGTCTTTTTCAGCTCCATCAATTCACTTTTATTCCCTTCTAACTTGTCCATTCTCGTAAGCATTTTGTCAAATCTTTTTTCAAGGTTCTTAAGTTTCTTTGCATTGATTTAGAACATGTTCTTTTAGCTCACAGAAGTTTCTCATTATGCGCCTTCTGAAGCCTGATTCTGTCATTTCATTACAGTCATTCTCCGTCCAGCCTTGTTCCCTTGCTGGTGAGGAGGTGTGATCCCTTGCAGGAAGAGAGGTGTTCTGGTTTCGGGTGTTTTCATCCTTTTTGTGCTTGTTTCTTCCCATCTTTGTGGGTTTCTCCACCTATCGTCTTTGTAGTTGCTGACTTTCAGATTGGGTCTCTGAGTGGACATCCAGTTTGTTTTTTTGTTTGTTTCTTTTGAGATGGAGTTTCACTCTTGTTACCCAGGCTGGAGTGCAATGGCGCGATCTCAGCTCACCACAAACTCTGCCTCCTGGGTTCAGGTAATTCTCCTGCCTCAGCCTCCCGAGTAGCTGGGATTACAGGCATGCGCCACCATGCCCCACTAATTTTTTTTTATTTTTAGTAGAGACAGGGTTTTACCATGTTGACCAGGATGATCTCGATCTTGACCTCGTGATCCACCCGCCTCGGCCTCCCAAAGTGCTGGGATTACAGGCTCGAGCCACCACGCCTGGCCCTCCAGTTTGTTAATGATGAAGTTATTTCTGTTTGTTAGTTTTCCTTCTAACAGTCTGGCCCCTTTTTCTTTGTAGGTTACCATATAGTAGGGAATTTTGAAAACAATGTTTAACCCCATGCTTACATCCAAAGAATAAAAGCAAGGTATATAACCAACAACGATCAATTCATATTATTTTTGTTGTTTATGTGATGGAGTCTTGCTTTGTTTCCCAGGATGGAGTGCAGTGGCAAGACCTTGGCTCATTGCAATCTCTGTGTCCCAGGTTGAATAGATTCTTCTGCCACAGCCCTTTACGTAGCTGGGATTAACAGGCATGGCACACACACTATGCATGGCACTAATTTTTGCATTTCACCATATTCACCAGGCTGGTCCTGGCCTCAAGTGATCCAACCACCTCAGCCTCCCAATGTTCTGGGATGTCAGGTGTGGGCCACCACACCTGGCCCATTTATAGTCTTTTTAATAGCTGCTTTCGACTTCTGCCTAAAATATAATCCTTTATAAAATATTTTTAAAATACATTATTAATTTAATAAAATCTTAAACAACTTACAAAAGGCCTTAGACATTATTGGCATTGTTTACTTAAAATAATAATATTCTAAAAGTCATAGCATTAGATAAACAACCACAACAACACTTCTAGGTTATATGGAATAAGCAAAATATAAATAAATAAATAAAAGAAAAGTAGGTTCAAAGAGCCCTAAGAGTGTTACAGAGTGTGTGCACAGGTTCTCCTTCAATAAACAGATTATGAACCACAGCTACATAAATAATTGAAAGACTATCTAATGGGAATATATGCTTAATACTCAAGTCAAGTCAAAAGCAGTCTGTCAGCTGTGACTTAATTCAATTGCATAAAATTTGCTTTGCAGAAATATCTAAGCAAAACTATGCTTAAATGCTTTTAAAATTATGGATAAAACACTGAGATTGTAAGACAATTTATACTACCGCAAACTTGAGTAAAATTTAGGATTTTATTTGCTCAGACCAAAGTACTGAAGTACCAACAAATATTAACCCAACTAGCAAATACAATCAAGTTAGATAAGAAACAAAATTAGTTAATGAAGAGGAGCCATGCTATATCCTAAATGACAACAACATATTATTTTATATTGTTTTCAAAAACTAGATTAACTTATCTTCTACATGAGAATGTTACAGATATTTGAGAAAAAAACCCTGTAAGATGTTCTTTATAATAATTTTAGGTGGAATGTTTCCATTTATCGTACATCAATACAAGTATAAAGCAAGGTTAGTATCCACTTACTAGCTTTATGATGACCTCAATTCAATTTACTTCATAAAATGTTAAGTAGGTGGAAGACCTCCAACCTCATCCTGTGGTCAAGCAATAAGGGGATAACGTTGAGAATCCAAGAGTAGCTGCAGTAATCATGAACCTTTTTTTTTTTTTTTAAGACAAAGTCTTCCTCTGTTGTCCAGGCTGGCATATAATGCCTCCATCTCAGCTTACTGCAGCCTCCACCTCCCAGATTTAAGTGGTTCTCCTGTGTCAGCTCCCTGAGTAGCTGGTATTACAAGTGCATGACACCATCTCAGGCTAATTTTTGTATTTTTAGTAGCAGGTGGTTGGGGGAGGGTCACTATGTTTGTCAGGCTACTCAAACTCCTGACCTCAGGTGATCTGCCTACCCAGCATCCCACAGTGGCTGAGATGACAGATGTGCAGGACCATACCCAGCCAGCACTAAGCACTCTTTATATAGATGGTGAGACGTGTGCTTCCTAGCGTGTGTAAGTATATCAACTATGAAAATACACTTATAGAAGAAAACATTTATATAGTAGTCCCCCCTTACTACATTTATGCTTTCTACAGTTTCAGTCTCCTAGTGCCAAAAAATGTTTAATGGAATAGTCTCAGAAATAAGATATTTGTTAAGTTTTAAACTGCATGCCACTCTGGGTAGCAAAATGAAAATTCATACTACTGCACCTACTCCCACTCTGTGCCATGTATCCACACTGTCTACGCAACCCAGTCAGCAGTCACTTAGTAGTCGTCTTAGCTGTAAGAAAACCACAGTAAAATATAGGTTTTGGAAGTACTTGCAGCCCCCAAAGTATCATGGAGCATGTAACTCTGAGAAAACAGGGAACTACTGTAATAGAATTATTCATTTAAAATTTTACCTCAAAATAATACATGTCACATTTAATCTTAAATCATAGACTTCTAAATGAAAATGGACATCTAAGCAAAAGGGAAAAAACTGAACCTCAAAAGGAAAATCTATTCAAATTAATGTAACATATAATAAAAGTTAAGTTTTCATGTACCTAACTGTTGCAATACAGTTGCTTTTACTTGCGCAGGAAGGTTTTCTGTCTGTAAAAGTTGTTCATATGCTTCCTTTGCAGAATGATACTTCCTCTAAAGAGCAGAGGAAAAAAATATTTAGAGAAAAACAAATATTTAAATAGAAATATTCTTGATTTTAACAATATATATATAAGGCCATATTTATAGCAACTAAAATAAAAATAATAAAGTGATACGTAATAATGAGTAGTAAAAATTATAAATGTAATAAAAATAAAGAAATACAATTAAAATAGCTAGCACATGAAGATTTACAAATAATGATGATTAAGAAGTTTATAGCACCATAAAAAAGTAACAAAGTAAAAAATGCTAATATTTTAACTGAGTATATCTTTGGCCCAGGACAGCCATATTTCAGATTACACCTAAAAAAACTAACATTAAATATAACAATGTATAATTAAAATATTACAACATTAAAAAAACTATATCTGAAATGCTACAAGAAAAATTTGCAACCTCTAACATTATTTCAATAACATTCATAAAGCTACATAAGTATTCTATCAGATAATACACTATTAACCTAGAAATACTTTCAAAGAGAAGAATAATTTGTTAGATCAAGTGCCACATTCTTTACAAAGTACTGCTCTTAACAAAAAGTACATAAGCAAATCTCTGTACAAAATTAAAAATCAAAATTTAAAATATATAGTTCTTGAACATATTCTTTAGAGATATTTATAATTTTAAAGATATTACATTTCTCATAGTTATAAAGTAACAATATTTTTTATATTTAAAGTTACAGGCAATTTCTAAGTAAAACCATTTGCACACAGCTCTATCTCATAAAGTACTAATACAACTAAAACCTATTATTATTAGAGTCATAAATTTAAACTCAACTCCTCCAAATTATAAATAAATAAATACTGAATCTGAAATATATTTAGCAAAACCATGCTAAACAATGCAATAAGAAAGTGGCTGATACTCATAATCTTCAAGGTAAGAAAGGTCAGATATGAAACCCCTCTCAGGGAGGGATAGCAGGGATTGGGGGAATTGGGGAGGGATAACATTAGGGGAAGTACCTAATGTAGGTGATAGAGGGAGGAGGATAGATGTAGCAAACCATCATGGCATGTGGAGGGACGGAAGGAAGGAGGAAGGGAAGAAAAGAAAGGAGGAAGGAAGGAATCCTCAAAAAATGTCAGTGAAACACTGACAGCTTTTCCCCTAAAAAGAAGAACTACAGAAGAAACCAAAATCACACTACTACTCAACTTAGTAATGAAAGTTCTAGCATTAGCAATTAGATAAGAAAAAGAAATAAAAGGCATCCAAGTCAGAAAGGCAAATAAGCTCATTTTCCTGAGATGACATAATCTACATAAAAAATTGTTACACATACACAAAAGACACACACACACAGAGTAAAGTCAGCAAAGTTTCCAGATGCAAAATCAACAATCAAAATTAGTTGTTCTTTAGTCCCTCCTTACATGCAGTTTCACTTTCTATTGTTTTAGTTACCCAAATGCAAATGAAGTCCAAAAACATTACATTAAAAATCCAGAAATAAAACAATTTATAAGTTTTAAACCATGTGCTGCTCTGGGTAGCATCATAAAATCGTACAGCATTCATGCCACTGGCAACATAAATCATCACTTTTTCCAGTGAACCTGCACTGTATATGCATACCCATACTGTATGTGCCATGAAGTTTCTTTCTTAATAGCTAACTTGATTTATCAGTATGAAAACCATAGTATATATAGTGTCTAGTACTATTTGAATTTTCAGGTAACAAAAGAAGTCTTGGAATGAGTCTCCATCAAGTAACTTAATGGGGAATTGTGAGGGGATAGGAAATGACAGAGATTAATGTATACTAGCAATAGCAATTAACTTTTTAATTTTAATTAATTTCTAATTAAATTTGAAAAAGAACTAAAAAAACAATTCTATTAGGAGTATTAAAAAGAAAAAAAGGAAAGGAATAAATGTATCAAAGGCAAAAGATCTGTACATTGAAAACTACAAAACAATGCTAAAAAGACACAAATAAGCAAGAGACATCCTATGTTCATGAACTGAAATTCTTGATATTTTCTCAATGACGGCACTTTCCAAAGTAGTTTACATATGTTAAACAATCAATCCCTATGCAAATTGCATAGTGATTTGCAAAACCAGAAAAACTCATTCGAAAACTCATATTGCAAAAGGCCATAAAAAGCCAAATAACTTGGAAAAATTGAAGAATTTGCACATTCAACATTCAAATGGACCATAAAATGACAAGTAAATGAAACAATATGGTATTGGCATAACAACAGAAGAGAGCTCAGAAATAAATTACCTGCACAAATGGCTAACTGATTTTCACCAGAGGTGCCAAAACAAGTTAATTAAAAATACTGTTTTCAACAAGCAGTGATAGAAAATTTCAATATCCACATTGAAAATAATGAAATTGGGTCCTTTTACACTATACATAAAGAATTAACTGAAAATGAATAAAAAGCCCTTAACGTAAGACCTGAATTATAAAACTCTTTTAAAAAACTGCATTATGTCTTCACATCTTGGAGTTGACAGTGATTTTTTAAACATGACAATGGTAACATAGGTAACAAAAAGAAAAACAGGATGTTTTCAAAATTAAAACTTCTGTGCATCAAAAGACACCATCAAACTAGTGAAAACCCCAAAGTGGGAGAAAATATATTCAAATCATGTATCTGGCAAAAAGATTAATGTTCACAATATATGATGAACTCCTATTATTTGACAACAAAACTCCTCACAACCAATTTGAAAAAGGTCAAAGGACTTGAATAGACATTTTTCAAAAAGCTATCCATGTTGCCAATAAGCACATGAAAGGATGCTCAAAACCATTAGTCACTAGGGTAATCTAAATCAAACACTAATGAAACATTACTTCACAATCACCAAGATGAAGAACATGGAAAAATCTGAACCCCTGTATATGGTGCAACTATTGTGCAAAATAGCTTGGTGATTCCTTAAAATTTACTAAACAAAATTATCATATTTCTCACCAATTCCTCTAGATATATAGCTAAATGAAAACAAAGACTCAAATAAATACTTGTACACTTCTGTGTACAAGCAGTATTATTCTGTAACATTACTGTAATTTTTCTGTAATACTGTAGATGGCAGTACAATTCACAATTGTCAAATATCAAAATAATTCAGCTGTTCATCTACAGATAAATGGATAAGCGAAAATATAAATATGAATAAGTATAATAAAATATTATTCAGGCACAAAAATACATAAGTTCTGAAAATGTGAATGACCCTTGAAGACTCAAAACTAAGTAAAATAAAAGAGACACAAAAAGACAAATAGTGTACGATCCATATGTGCCAGGTATCCTCACATAGACAAATGCAAAGATAGAAACCAAAGGATACCTTGGGCAGAAGTCAGAAAAAAATGAGGACTTAGTAACTACAGGTTTTGTATTTTAAATGATAAAAAAGCTATGGAAACAAACAGTGGCAATGGTTACACAATACTGTCAATGTTATTTAATGTTACTAAATGAAACACTTAAAAGCACATAAAACATGCCTCAGGTGGGTGAGGTGAGAACTGATTTAGGCCAAGATCCATCTTTCAAAAAAAAAAGGAAGATAAAAATAGTAAATGTCATGGGATGTTTCTCTAGTTAGAAAACAAAGAAAGAAACAAAAAATACAGTTAGTACAGTATGTTGCCTTAGGAAAAGGTTTACATATAAACCTATACATATCTATTTATCAGCAAAACTGGTCTCAAAGTCCTCCAGGCCTCAAACAATCCTCTTTCATCAGCCTTTCAAAGCATATTTTATTGTTTTCAAGTGTACCACTGAAGTACTTTCACTGTCTTGTGTAACCACCATCACTATTTCTAAAACCTTTTGGAAAATAAAGTGATGATGGCTACACCCTGAAATAGAAAAATGTTACTTTATTAACTCCACATTCTCTATTGACTTCAGCCCCGGCAAGCTTTATTTCAGATCGTTAAATATGTCTATTCTAGATATCTCATACAGGTAGATCACAGTATTTGCCCTTTTCTGTCTGGTTTACTTCACTTAGCCTTTAAAACAAAACAAAATAATATAAAATACAGTGTTATATACTCAATACCCTAAAATTCTGAAATTCTGAAGATTTTTAGGGAAATTAGTATGTGAAAGTGTTCTACTTAAGCAAAGCAAAGCAGTTTGGGAGCTATGATGAAGGAAATAGTAGGACTTTTGTTTTCAGCATTTTATATATATTTTAAGCCACATAAATTTATCCACTGAAAATACTAAAATAAAGAATAACCATACACATTTAAAAAACATCTTCATCCAAATGACATTGTGTCCCCCACTGAGTTAACAGAACTTAAGACTCATCTTGAGCACTAATCCTAGAAACAGATATTTCTCCAAGGAGCATTAGTTCCTTTTACTAGATAACAGTGTTAGTAACAAAGTTCTGGGCACTAGGTGTGCTTGCTAATACTGTAGCATCACTGTTGCAGTTCATCTTGGCTGAGAGAGTAAGAATATATACACATATGCATATTATAGTTAATTTATATATAGACACATATCTACAAATATATTTACAGATAAGCTTAAATATATTTACATATAAGCTATCTATATAAAAATACCTTAATCAAAACATGAGTTCATATTGGTTGTCACCAGCAATAATCCATTTCCCATAGTTCATCCTAGCATCCCCCAATGGTTGATTTGTAGACTCCTACCACAACATGGAATAAAACTGCTGCCAGTACGACTCATTTTCTTACTTGCAGAATTTATCATTTTCCTATTTCATTTTCTCATTTCTTTTCTCCTCTTCTAGTGTTTTTATTATTTTCTATTTCTTATTTGTAGGATCCCTGTATGTTACAATTTTTTAATTCTAAATTTTATGCCGTTAACAATCACCTTCCCCACTAACAGCACAATTCTTAGACACAAATTGTTTTCTTATTTTCTTTAAATGTAATTTCATTTCCAAAGATGAGTAGATTTCTATTACCCTCTTCCAAGAGATCATGTGATATATTTGTAACAAAATTTATTTAGATACAGTATATGTTCCAAAATTTCTCACAGTTTTCTGGGTTTTTTGGTTTTTTTTAATACATTTAAGTTTCATTCTTCAGGCTCTAAAGTTAAATGCCTGTTGTATTAATAAGTAAGCTAATGTATCCAAGATACTGTCATATATCTAACAATACAGCAGTATGCAAAATGATTTGATGATTCTAATACAGTTTGGGGGCTTCATCTAATAATGAACCCTTTTCTTCTCAACTCTCTAAAAACATCTAATCTCATTACTCTACCTACAGTTTTTAGTTTTACAAAATGCCTTTACCAAATATGGAGTCTCTTGTAGTGGCTTCTTTTATTTATCACTGTGTATTTAATATTCATATTTGTTGGTAGGTGAATGCAGCTCATTCCTTTGAAATGTGTAATGATATTAAATAGTATGTATTAGGTATTAGCAGAGTTTTACAAGCTCACCTAGTGAAATATATCTTGGTAGTTTCTAGTATACAGGAGTTAAAAATGAAATTACTATATACACTAATAAATAGATTTTTAAAGAAAACAGACTTTCAAGTCATTTTGGAACATGTGTAGGAGGACTTGAATATGTAAAGTCTGTATTTAGTATTATAACTTTCTTTCAAAATGGCTGTTCCAATTAGCATTAACAAAACAAATGGATACTTGCCAGACATAATACTGTTAGGCTCTTAAAATTTTAGACTATTTTTTGGGGGGTTGGAGTCTGGCTCTGTCACTAGACTAGAGTGCAATGATGCCACATCTTGGTTCACTGCAACCTTTGCCTCCCAGGTTCAAGTGATACTCCTGCTTCAGCCTATGGAGTAGCTGGGACTATAGGCATGCATGTTGATTTTCAAATTAGTAGAGACAGAGTTTCACCATGTTGGCCAGGATGGTCTTGATTTCTTGACCTTGTGGTCCACCCGACTTGGCCTCCCAAAGTGCTAAGATTACAGGAGTAAGCCACTGTATGCTCAGCCTACACTTTAATAGATGTATAGCTAATAGTACTAACTCATTTTTTATTTTAATGTGCATTTCCGTAGTAACATCTTTTCATGTTTAGGTGCAATCTGAGTATCTTTTTCAATGTGTTTTTCTTCATCTATTTACACCATTTTAAATATTTTGTTATTATTACTAGCATTGGGTTTTACAAGTTATTTGTAACATTGTATAAAACCCTTTATTCAACATGTGAGTTCTAAATATTTTCTCCCAGCTATAGCTCATCTTTTCAATTTCTGAACAGTATGTTCCTGAGAGCAAAATATTTTAATGCTAATTAACAAATATAAGTTTTTTTTTCACAAGGATGGTATACAGTGTTACATCTAAACATAAACAAGGTCATACGTATTTCTCCTAAAAGTTATATGCTTTGCAATTTTAAATTTACACCTGTGATTCATTCTGAATTCCTTTGTACATACAGTCTGAGATAAAGATCTATATTTTTTCTGCATAAATGTCCATAAATGGTAATGTTCATACCAATTTTTGGAAGCACAAACAATCCTATCACAACTGTATTACCAGACAACACTGTCAAAATAAGTTGACTAAACAAGCTCTGGGAGTCACCTGAGATAGAACCGAAAGACAATTTAGAAAACCAGAAATAGATATGTAAATTAGTTAAGCAATCTAGGTCTAGACCAATGTAGCAACAGTATTATCATTTCCCACCTTAAAAGAATAGCATGACCAGGCTCATTCTTAACACTGAAAATACAAAACAGTAGAGCACTTCAAGTATAAGAAGAACCTAGTGGATCCCTTTAATAAATGACACACTCAAAAGTACTTTTCTGAGTGTGTATTCATCCTCATAATGCTGAGACTACCCTCCCCCATACAAAGAAGTACCAGTCAGTTTGACTATGGAAAGCATCACCTTTCTGTGAAACAGCATCATTTGAGTGGGAACCTGAGGAACCCTCAGTAATAAGCGGAGGGATAACGGATAACCACCAATCTCCTTCAAAGGAATTTCCTTTAGAATCACAGTCTAAAAGAGTACAGGCAGAATCTGCATCACAAAAATGCTTCAAGAGTCACTTGAAAGTCCTTAAACAAATGAAAATGATAAAAATCTCAATGAAAAATATGTTTAAAGTGAAAGAAATTGAAATATAAAATTTAAAAATTCTATAGCAAAACTCACTGAACAGCTCAGTAGCACAGCAGAAACAAAAAGAGAACAGAATCTTCAGTTACAATGAACTTGAGGACCTGGCAACAGAATTTATATTTGTACAACAAATAACACCAGATTAAATATAAAAAAGAGCATCTATGGAACAATAATGAAATATCAAGCATTTATAACATAAGTATCCATGAATACGAAGAATACAAATAAAACGTGACAAAAAACAGTAATCCGCAAAATTATGGCTAAATGTCACAAATTGAGGACAGAAATAAACATATTCAAAAGGCTGAGCAAGCCGGGCATGGTGGCTCACACCTGTAATATCAGCACTTTAAGAAGCCAAGGTGGGTAGATCAACTAAGGTCAGGAGTTTAGACCAGACGGCCAACATGATGTAACCCCACCTCTATTAAAAATACAAAATAAGCTAGGCATGATGGCCATGTGCTTGTAATCTCAGCTAGCTGGCAGCCTGAGGCAGGAGAACTGGTGAAACCTGGGAGACGAAGGTTGCAGTAAGCCAAGATCGTGCCACTGCACTCCAGTCTAGGCAACAAGAGCAACACTTTGTCTCAAAAAAATAAAAGAAAAAAAAAAGAAAAGCTGATCAAAGCTCAATGGGATAAACCACCCCAAAAATCCATGACAAATATAAATTTCTTATCATAAACTCAAGAGGAGTATATTAATCAACTACTGAAAGAAAAGGTGTTTCAACATAAATAATATTTGGCAAAAAATGCAGGTCAGGAATGAAGAAAAATAAAGATATTCTCAGATAAAGTAATGTGTTGGTAGCCAACCTATCATAAAAAAAGTATAATGGAAATCAGAATTCTTCAGAAAGAAATTATTAAAGGAAACTTAGAGAATCAGAAAGAATAAAAAAATAAGAAAAAGAGCAGACATATGGGTACCCAAAATAAGATTTCAACGTAAGTTTAAAAAACCATGTTTATTTATCTTTTTAAAAGTATCCAATATAACATAAAAGTATTTTTAAAGTGAGGAAAGTAAAAAGGGAAGTAAATTGATACAGGGCATGTCCAAATTTCAACTGAGGTAGCAAAATGATGAAATTAGAAGTTACATCTATATATTCTAAATAATCAAATAAAGGAAAGAAAAATATATAGATATATTCAAACATCCAACCAATATGTCAATATAAAATTTTAAAAAATAATCACATAATCTCAAACATGTCAATAATTATCAATGTAGGATGTAAACACAGCCATGGGTTTAAAAAAAAAAAAATCACACTACATGCCACTTACAAACTATGAACTTCAAACTTAACACACACAGACTGAATGTATGAGAACAGAAAAACAGCAAATAACATAATAATTTTTTGGCTGGGTGTGGTGGCTCCCCCTTGTAATCCCAGTACTTTGAAAACCCAAGGAAGACAAGTTACTTGAGGTCAGGAGTTTGAGATCTGCCTGGCCAACATGGCAAAACCCTTTCTCTATGAAAAATAGAAAAATTAGCTGCATGCAGGAACACACACGCCTTAGTCACAACTGCTTGTGAGGCTGAGGCAGGACAATGACTTGAACCACAGTGAGCTGAGACTGTGCATTGCACTTCAGCCTGGGTAACAGGGCAGATTCCGTCTCAAAAAAAAAATTTTTTTTTTCAAGCAAGTCTCATTTCTCAGCTTCCCGAGAAGTTGCGACTACAGATGTGTGTCAGCAGCTCTAGCTAATTTTGTATAAAAAAACGGGGTTTGGCCATGCTTGACCTCCTGGACTCAAGTAATCTGCACACCTGTACTCCCATAATTGCTGGGATTACAGGCATGAGCCACCCTGCCTGGCCTTAATATTAATAATTTTAAAGACAAAAATGTGGCTGGGCGCAGTGGCTCGCACCTATAATCCCAGCACTTTGGGAGGTTGAGGCAGGAGAATCACCTGAAGTCAGGGGTTCAAAACCAGCTAGCCACTATGGTCTAGTAGACCATATTGGTCAGGTTTCTCTTTTAGTAGAGAAACCCTGTCTCCACTAAAAATACAAAAATTAGCAGGGCACTGTGGCAGGTGCCTGTAATTCCAGCTACTTGAGAGACTGAGGCACACTAGTACCGTGAACCTGGGAGGCAGAGGTTGCAGGGTATCAAGATAACGCGTCTGCACTCCAGCCTGGGTGAGAGAGAACACATTTCAAAAAAAACACAACCAAAAATGCAGGACTGGAGTGACAGCAGAGAAAATGGTAGAGTAGGCAACTCCAAGAGCTCATCCATCCATAAAACATTAAAAAAAAAAAAGAAATGAGGAAAGGGGACAACTTCCACCAAGATGGCTTAATAGCAATAGTTCCAGTTTGTAGTTCCAGCAAGAATACAACTGAGGTACCAGGTTCATCTCAATGGGACTGATTACAAACAGCCAAAGGTAGGTAACCCAAAGCAAGGTAGGACATTGCCTCACCCAGATCTACACTCCAAAGACCAGAAGATTCCCTCTGGCACCAACTATGCCAGCATCCCAAATTTCCAGCACAAGACTGGGTGCCGTTTTAGTTGAGTGTTGCCTAGAACACCAGTGGGATAGAACTGCTCATTCCCCTGAAAAACAGGGCTGAAACCAGGGAGACAAGTGAGCTAGCCTAGTGGGTGCCACTCCCATGAAGACCTGTCAGCTAAGATTCACTGACTTGAAATTCTTGTAGACAGCAAAGCAGTCTTGAGCTCGACCTGGGACTTTCGAGCATGGAGGTGGGGGTTGAGGAGATCAGAAGCCATTCCTGAGGCTCCCATAGGCAGTTTCAAAATCGCTTGTGTAAACAAGCCTCATGGAAATTTACACAGCAACTGGGTGCAGCCCAGCACAGCAGTTCAGCAAGGCCTCTGCAGGCACACTGTCAAGTAGATTTTCTTCTTGCTGGGCAAGACATCTCTGAAAAATAAAAAGAAGGGAAAAAAAACCAGCAGCCTGTCAGGGACTTAGAAAGCCCCCACCTTCCTGGGACAGAGAACCTAGGAAAGGGATCAGTTGTGGGATCTGCTTTTAGCAGACATACATGCCACTGCTCCACAGCCCTGAAGAGAGCAGAGAATCCCCCACAACAGTGCTTGACCTCTGTTAAGTGGCAGGCTGCGTCCTCAAGTGGCTCCCTAATCCTCTTATATACTAACTGGGAGTCAAAAGCTCTGGCTGACATCAGGTAGGTGCCCTTTTGCAACAAAGCAACCAGAGGAAGGAGCAGGCAGCAATCTTTGCTGTTCTGCATCCCCTCTAAGTAATTTCCAGGCAACCAGGGTCTGGAGTAGACCTCCAGCAAACTCTAGCACACCTGCAGCAGAGGGGCCTGACTGTTAGGAAGAAAAATAACAAACAAAAAGAAATAGCTTCAACATCAACAGAATGAGTGTCCACTCCGAAACCCCATGTAGAAGTCAACAACTTCAAAGACCAAAGGTAGGTAAATCCACGAAGATGAGAAGGAACCAGCACAAAAAGACTGAAATTTCCAAAATCCAGAACACCCCTTATCCTCCAAGAAATCACAACCCCTTACCAGCAAGGGAACAAAACTGAATGGAAAATGAGTTTGACAAATTCACAGAAGCAGGCTTCAGAAGGTGAGTATAAACTTCTCCAAGATAAAGGAGCATTTTCTAAGCCCATACAAAGAAACTAGATCCTTGACCAAAGGTTAGATGAAATGCTAACTACAGTAACCAGCATAGAGAAGAACAAAAACGACTTGATGGAGCTGAAAAATACAGCACAAGAACTTTGTGAAGCAAACACAAGTTTCCATAGCCAAATCAATCATGCAGAAGAAAGGATATCCAGAAATTGAAGATCAACTCAATGAAATAAAGCAAGAAGGCAAGATTAGAGAAAAAAGAGCGAAGAGAAATGAACAAAGCCTCCAAGAAATAAGGGGTTATGTGAAAAGAAAATCTACATTTGATTGGTTTATCTGAAAGTGATGGGGAGAATGAAACCAAGCTGGAAAACACTCTTCAGGATATTATTCAGAGAACTTCCCCAACCTAGAAAGGCAGGCCAATATTCAAATACAGGAAATGCGGAACACACAGGACAAAGGTATTTCTCAAGAAGAGCAATGCCAAGGCACATGATTGTCAATATACCAGGACTGAAATAAAGGAAAAAAAGCAAAGGGCAGCCAGAGAGAAAAGTTGGGTTACCCAGAAAGGGAAGCCCATTGGACTCACAGATGATGTCTCGGCAAAAACGGTAGAAGCCAGGGACCAATACTCAACATCCTAAAAGAAAAGAATTTTCAACCCAGGATTTCATTTCCAGCCTAACTAAATTCAAGAGAAGGAGAAATAAAATTCTTTATGGATGAGCAACTGCCAAGAGATTTAGCCACTATAAGGCCTGCCCTACAAGACCTCCTGAAAGAAGCACTAAACATGGAAAGTAACAACCAGTACCAGCCACTGCAAAAACATACCAAACTGTAAAGACCATCAACAAAATGAACAAACCACATTGAAATACAACAGCTAGCAACAAAATGGCAGGATCAAATAAACACATAAATTTTTTTTTTTTTTTTTTTGAGACAGAGTTTTGTTCTTGTTACCCAGGCTGGAGTGCAATGGCACGATCTCAGCTCACCGCAACCTCCGCCTCCTGGGTTCAGGCAATTCTCCTGCCTCAGCCTCCTGAGTAGCTGGGATTACAGGCACGCGCCACCACGCCCAGCTAAATTTTTGTATTTTTAGTAGAGACGGGGTTTCACCATGTTGACCAGGATGGTCTCGATCTCTTGACCTCGTGATCCACCCGCCTCAGCCTCCCAAAGTGCTGGGATTACAGGCGTGAGCCACCGCGCCCAGCACACATAAAAATATTAACCTTAAAATGTAGATGGACTAAATGCCCCAATCCAGACACAGACTGGCAAACTGGATAAAAACTCAAGACCCATTGGTATGCAGTATTCAGGAAACCCATATCACGTACAAAGACACATAGGCTCAAAATAAAGTGATGGAGAAAGACCAAGCAAAGGGAGAGGGAAAAAAAGCAGGGCTTATAATCCTAGTGCCTGATAAAAGACTTTAAACCAATAAAGATCAAGAGAAAAAAGGGCATTACATAATGGTAAAGGGATCAATGCAACAAGAGCTAACTATCCTAAACATATATGCACCCAATAAAGGAGCCCTCAGATATATAAACAAGTTCTTAACTATCTATAAAGAGAGTGAGACTCCCATATAATAATAGTGGGATACTTTAACACCTCACTCTTAATATCTAAACAGATCAAAGAGACAGAAAATTAACAAGGAATCCAGGACTTGAACTCAGATATGGAGTAAGCAGAACTAATAGACATCTACAGAACTCTCAATCCCAAAACCATAGAATATACATTCTTCTCAGCACCATGTTGCACCTGTTCTAAAACTGACCACATAATTGGAAGTAAAACAGTCTTCAGCAAATGTAAAAGAAGGGAAATCATAACTAACAGTCTCTCGGACCACAGTGCAATCAAATTAGAACTCAGGATTAAGAAATTCACTCAAAACTGCACAACTACAAACTAAATAACTACAAACTGCAAACTAAATAACCTGTTCATGAATGACTAATGGATAAATAATGAAATGAAGGCAGGAATAGAGATGTTCTTCAAAACAAATAGGAATGAAACACAACATACCAGAATTCTCTGGGACATATTTAAAGCAACGTGTAGAGGGAAATTTTTAGCACCAAATGTCCACCAGAGAAGCAAGGAAAGATATATCGACATGTTAATGTCCAATTAAAGAACTAAAGCAGCAAGATCAAACAAATTCAAAAGCTAGCAGAAGGCATGAAATAAATATCTAAGATCAAAGTAGAACTGAAAGAGACAGAGACATTGAAAACCGTTCAAAAAAGTCAATAAATCCATGTGTTGGTTTTTTGAAAAGATCAACAAAATAGAAAGACCACTAGCCAGACTAATAAAAAAGAAAGGAGAGAAGAATTGAATAGATACAATAAAAAGTGATAAAGGGGATATCACCAGTGAACCCACAGAAATACAAACTATTATCAGAGGTTACTACAAACACTGCTGTGCAAATAAGGGAGTAAATCTAGAAGAATAAATCCTCCCAAGACTAATCAAGGAAGAAGCTGAATTCCTGAATAGACTACTTAGTAAAAAGGTCTGAAGCTGAGGCGGCAATTAATAGCCTAAAAACCAAAAAAAGTCCAGGACAAGATGGATTCACAGCTGAACTGTACCAGAGGTACAACTAAGAGCTGGTACCATTCCTTCTGAAACTATTCCAAGCAATACAAAAGGAGGGAATCCTCCCTAACACATTTTCTGAGACCAACATCATCCTGATACCAAAACCTGGCAAAGATACAACTAATAAAATAAAAATTTCAGGTCAATATCCATGATAGACATTGATGCAAAAATCTTCAATAAAATACTGGCAAACTGAATCCAACAGCACATCAAAGAGCTTATCCATCACAATCAAGTCGGCTTCATCCTAGAAATGCAAGGTTGGTTCAACATCAGCAAATCTATAAACGTAATACATCACATAAACAGAACCAAAGACAAAAACCACATTATCATCTCAATAGATGCAGAGAAGGCCTTCAACAAAATTCAACAGTCCTTTATGCTAAAAACTCTCAATAAACTAAGTATCGATGGGTTGTATCTCAAAATAAGAGCCATTTATGACAAACCCACAGCCAATATCATACTGAATGGGAAAAATACCAGAAGCATTCCCTTTGAAAACTGGCATAAGACAAGGATGCCCTCTCTCACCACTCCTATTCAACATAATATTGGAAGTTTTTGCTAGGGCCCTCAAGCAAGAGAAAGAAATAAACCATATTTGAATAGGAAGAGAGGAAGTAAAATTGTTCCTGTTTGCAGATGACATGATTGTACATTTAGGAAACCCCTTCATCTCAGTCCAAAATCTCCTTAAGCTGATAAAAGCAACTTCAGCAAAGTCTCAGAATACAAAATCAATGTGCAAACTCGCAAGTATTCCTATGCACCAATATGAGACAAACAGAGAGCCAAATCATGAGAAGCTTCCATTCACAATTGCCACAAAGGGAATCAAATACCTAGGCATACAATTCACAAGTGATGTGAAGGACCTCTTCAAGGAGAACTGCAAATCACTGCTCAAGGAAATGAGAGAGGACATAAACAGAAGGAAAAACATTCCATGCTAATGGTTATGAAGAATCAATATTGTGAAAATGGCCATAGTGCCAACATAATTTACAGATTCCATGTTATTGCCATCAAGCTACCAATGACTCTCTTCATAGAATTGGAAAAAAACACCTTAAACTTCCTATGGAAGCAAAAGAAGAGCCCACAGACCTAAGACAATTCTATGCAAACAGAAACAAAAAAACAAAGCTGGTGGCATCATTCTACCTGACTTCAAACTATATGACTAGGCTACTATAATCAAAACACAGCAGGTTGCTGCTATTAAAACTGACATATAGACCAGCTGAACAGAACAGAGGCCTGAGAAAGAATGCCCCACAACTAAAACCATCTGATCTTTGACAATAATAAATGTTGTTGGGAAAACTGGCTAGCCATATGCAGAAAGCTGAAACTGGATGCCTTCCTTACATGTTACACAAAAAACTAACTCTAGGTGGATTAAAGATTTAAACATGAGACCTAACACCATAAAAACTCTACAAGAAAACCTAGGCAATACAATTCAGGACATAGGCATGGGCAAAACACCAAAAGCAACCAGCAACAAAAGCCAAAATAGACAGATGGAATTTAATTAAACTTAAGAGCTTCTGCACAGCAAAAGAAACTATCAATAGAGTGAACTGGCAACCAACAGAATGGGAAAAAAAATTTGCCATCTACCCATAGACAAATGGCTACTATCTAGAATCTACAAAGAACTTAAACAAATTTACAAGAAAAAAAAACATCAAAAAATGGGCCGGGAATATGAACAGACATTTTTCAAAAGAAGACATTTATGCAGCCAACAAACAAATGAAAAAAAGCTCATCATCACCAGTCATTAGAGAAATGCAAATTAAAACCACATGCCAATTAGAATGGTGATCATTAAAAAATCCAGAGACAACAGATGCTGGAGAGGATGTGGAGAAATAAGAACACTTTTACACTGTTGATGGGAGTATAAATTAGTTCAGCCATTGTGGAAGACAGTGTGGCATTCCTCAAAGATCTAGAAATAAAAATACAATTTGACCCAGCAATCCCTTTACTGGGTACATACCCAAAAGATTATAAATCATTCTATTATAAAGACACACACACACGCACACAAACACACACACGTATGTTTATTGTGGCACTGTTCAAAATATCAAAGACCTAGAACCAACCCAAATTGTCCATCAAATACAGACTGGACAAGGAAAATGTGGCACATATACACCATGGAATACTATGCAACCATAAAAAAGGATGATTTCATGTCCTTTGCAGGGACATGGATGAAACTGGAAACCATCATTCTCAGCTAACTGACATAAGAACAGAAAACCACACATCACATGTTCTCACTCAAAAGTGTGTGTTGAACAATGAGTGCAGATGGACAGAGGGAGGGGAACATCACAGGGTAGGTCTGGGGGTTGCGGGGATTGGGGAGGGATAGCCTCAGGAGAAATACCTCATGTAGATGATGGGGCAATGGATTCAGCAAACCATCACCGTGGCACATGTGTATCTATGTAACAAACCTGTATGATCTGCACATATATCCCAGAACTTAAAGAAGATATTAAATAAATTAAAAAAAAAAAAAAGAAATAGGATACTTATTTCCTACATCATTTCTTCAATGATCACAAAAATTGATGTGTGATTATAAGACCTAATATAAACTACATATTCTAACATCTTGAGACATTTTAATTTTTAATAAATTTCAAACTTTAAAAAAGCAAATAACATTATATCATAAGTAGGTGAAAAAAGAAAATATTTTTATATTTATTTGAAAAATTTGGGAGATTTCTTATTAATGATTATTAAATTTAAAGGAATTTTCAACATTTTTTTTTAAGCAAGCAAAACTGTCCAAAACATCAAGGATTTAAAGTAGTCATAACATTGCACTAAGAGTGGAGCTTGACAGGAAAAGCTAGAAGACAGATTCTTTGGGAAATTAGAATATCCCAATATGCCAATGAGTATGGGACACCATACTCATATTCAGAAAAAGATTCACATTTGCTCAATAAAAACCTAAGATGAAGGCTGTAATATTTAACCTTCACCTGATTTGTCTTCTATTACTCAGGACAAGGATTACTCAGGACAAGGAGGAAAACGCAGATATGTAAACTATCTATGTATTGGAGTTGTTTCACACCAAACAGACAATTTACAAAGAGTGAGCATTTTTCAGGAGTTACTTTTCATTTTTATCCTTTTCTTTCTCTTTCACTTCTTATATTTGGCTCCAGGTGTGCAAAGAAATCTGTATCTAGTGTTAGCTGAACACAAGCTAAAGGAATACAAAACATACACAAAAAAGAATACAGAGGAGAGTGAAAATCACCTGGTGACCATGGAACAGGAGAACTCTTTATCTGAGGAATTCAGAAGGGAGCAAAGACCGCAAGGTGACTGTCAAAAGAGGCCATCTGGAGGGAAAAATGTTTATCTGGGAATTCAGAAGTAACTAAGTATCCTTAGTATCTAAAGTCAGCATCTGGTTCCACACTTCTTTCAACTTTTATAAGTAACTAAAATTTCTACAAATCTCTGATATGCCATGCTGAAACTAATTTTACAACCCTAAGCTTCCGTTTTAAGGTCCATAAATGCTAAGGAAAATCCACCATCGTGCATCCAGTCTTCTTCTGAGATGCCCAGCTGCATCGTTTTGTACATTCTTCCTTTCTAATAAACTTTCCTTTTTCAAACTTATATTGTTTTTGGTAAATCTGTTTTATCAACTGTTGACTCAACCACTTCCCCATGCTGGTGCTCTGACACCTTGCCATGCAAATACAGACTCTGGAAACAAACTTTAAATAGTCATTTAAAGATCAAACGTGGAGTACAATAAGAAACAAAATCAAATTCTGAAGAGAGGGAAGAAACTGTCTTCTAGAACTGCCATCTGAAAATATTTGAAATGTCAAACAAAACATAATGAACATGTAAAGAAGAAATACAGTATTGTCCATTCAAAAAATAAAGATTTCTGGTTGTCAATTGGGCATTCAGGAAGCTGGAATTCATCACTCCATCCTAGCAAAAGCAAAAATCCAAACAACCTGAAAGATCCACAGCTCTTGTTAGATTCATTAGAGAAGTGAGAGCACAGCACAGGCCAACAGCCCCAAAGGAAGTAAAATGACAGAGCAATGCAGAAAATAAGGACTGGCCAAAGCAAACACTCCCGAGCACTATCCTCAGAAGGAACCAGTTCTGTCACAGGGAAATCTGAACTGTGAGTTACAAATTACAGTTCAGCATGGACACATTTGAGAATTGCTTGAACCCAGGAGGCAGAGGTTGCAGTGAGCTGAGATCACGCCATTGCACTCCAGCCTGAGTAATAAGAGTGAAACTCCATCTCAAAAAAATAAATAAATACATAACAGGGACCCAGTTACCGGGGCACACAAATAGATTTCCAAGTTTTCCCTCTAGTTTCTCACAGTGAATACTGAGGGGGGAAAAAAAATCTCCCAATCTTGCCATCCTGTCCTGCACCAACATGGGAAAAAAATCTAAGAAACACTTTCGACACTGACAGTTCAGAGGCACAGACTCACTAAAGGCTGAACCCAAATGCAATGCTTCTCCTCCCCACCACACCTTACCACAACATTAATAAGGGGTGTCTGTGTATATTTATAAATATACATCTAGTAAGTAACTAGGTACAGCATCCTGAAAAAAACATGACCAAAAAGGCAAAAATCACAGGAGAAGATAGAGCAAACATCAGACTCAGACTCAATTATAACACATATGTCATCAATATTAGGCTAGGAATTTTAGATAATTATAATTAAGATGCTAAGAAATTTAACTGATAAAGCATACAGTAGAAACAGGTAAAGGAAAGAGAGATGCTAGAGATTCAAAACAATAATAAAGAAGAACACCTTTGAAGACTTACTGGTAAACTAGACAATACTGCGGAAAGAATCTTGGCTTCCAGTTCAACAGAAACTTCATAAATTGAAAAACAAACAAAAGAAATGGAAAGTAAAAAAAAAACAAAAATGGTGAGAAAATGAAAAAAAGTGTAAATTACTCATAATGGGAATTACAGAAAACAAAACAACTGAAATATCTAAAACAAAAATGAGACTATCTACAAATTAATCGCAGACACCAAACCACAAACTGGAAGCTCACAAAACACTTGGCAGAATAAATGCCCATACATTTATACATACATATATCATTTTCAGACTATATGAAATCAAGATAAAGAAAAATACTGAAGGAAGCTAGCAGGAAAAGAACATTAGACAGCAAAGGTAAGTATTACCTATGGCTTCTCCTTGAGCACCATGAAAGCAAGAAGGGAGTGAAATGTGTCTAGTATTTACAAGAGAAATAGAAACAAAACAAAAAACCTCTAACAATCAGGGATTTTATAACTTGATAAAATGTCTTTCCAAAATGAAGAACACAAAAGGAACTTCTTAGAAAAATAAAAGGAGTTGATGTCAATATACCTGCTTTTCAATGAATGTTAAAACAAATTCTTAAAGAGAAGGAAATTGAAAATAATCAAAAAGTCAAGCATAAAGAAAAGATCAATATAAAAGGAGTAAGTGGAGGTAATGTAAATACAGAAAAACTCTTATTTCATCTAACAAATAATGGTTCACTTAAAACAATGTGAGATGAATAACAACAATCATGCAAGGAAAGTGAAATAGAAGTAGGATTATTTTATTTTTCTGAGTACTCTCATGATGAATAAAAGGGTAAAGGGGAATAGTGCTACTTTATAGTGGACTTGTATTAGTGCACAATTAAGAATAAGTGACATGCCAGGTGTGGTGACTCATGCTTGTAATCCCTGCACTAGGGGAGGCCGGGGCAGGTAGATCACCTGACGTGAGGAATTCAAGGCCAGCCTGACCAACATGGTGAAACGCCATCACTAATAAAAATGCAAAAATTAGCCACCATAGTGGTGTACATCTTAATCCCAGCTACTTGGAATGCTGAGGCAAGAGAATCGCCTTAACCTGGGAGTCAGAGGTTGCATGAGCTGAGATCTCGCCATTGTACTCCACTAGTACAACAGTGAAACTCCTTTGGCCGGGTTGGGGGTGAGGAGAGGAGGGGGAAGCAAGGCAGGGGTGGGGACAGTGACGGTATAACAGGAGTAAAATGGAATATTATATAATGCTCAATTAAAACCACAAAAGGTGGAAACAAGTCAGAGACAAAACAGAAACAGAAATATAGCGACAAACAAAATCAGCAGATAATAATCCAATTAAAGTCACATTCCACCTAACAACTTTTCAGTAAATCACAGATTGCATATATGACAGTGGTCCCATAAGGTTATAATGAACCTGAAAAATTCTTAACCCTAGTGGCATCACAGCTATGTTAAAGTCTTAGTGCTATGGATTATTTGTGTTTGTGGTGATGTCGATGTAAATAAAATTACTGCACTGCCAGTTTTGTAGAAGTGCAGAACTGTATAATACACTTGGTAATCATAATAAATGATCGTGTTACTGACTTATATATTTACTATACTATACTAATTGTTATTTTAGAGTGTATTCTTCCTAATAATTAAAAAAATTAACAGCAGAATCAAGAAACAAGACTTGTCTATATATAAAAAGCCCACTTACAATATTTTTAAGAAATATTAAAAGTAAATGATATGAAAACATAAAATATGCTAACTGTAATAATGATTTAAAAAACAAAACACAGAAGACTTCAAGTAAAGCCAAGTCTTCTGGGATAAACAGTAGCATTACACAGTAACAAAGGGGTCCATTTGCAAAGAAGAAATAATAATCCTTAACATTTATGCACCCAACAATACATATATAAGGCAAAAATTAGTAGAACACCAAGGAAAAATGGATGAAATCAATAAGTGAGTAGGAGAATTTGATATCTATTTATTAGAAGCAGAACAATCAGCAAGCAAGCAATAAAAATATAGAAACAGTGAAAATCAACAACATCATCACCAAGTGAATATATACTCATTCCTTGTTATTCACAGGGGATTGGTTCTACAATCCCAGAAGATACCAAAATACACACATACTCAAGACCCACAAATTCCCTGTGTAACCAGGGTATATAAAGAGCTAGCTCTCTGTATCCTGAGTTTCCATCTCACAAGCATTGCATTTTCAACCTACATTTGGTTTGGAAGTGGAGCCTGCAGCAGCAGGAGAATATATATACTTCTTAAATTCACATAAAGCATTCACAAAGTCACAACACATTCTGCAACATAAAACATATCTTAACAAATTTCAAAGAATAAGAAATCATACAACGTGTGCAGGACAGCTTTAACTTACAAATCAACAGATTTAAACTAGAATTCAATAAAAATAAAAGGACTGAAATTAAATTTCAAAATAGATGAAGATTAAATAGCACACTTCTATGACAGGATAAGTAAAAAGACTTCTCAAGAAAATAAAAAATATTCTGAATTAAATGAAAATAGAAACATGACTTATAAAAATTTGTGTAATGGGGTAAAAGCAGTGCTTACAGGGATATTACCAGAACTGAATGCATGTATCAAAACAGAGGATATTGGCCTATGCCTATAATCCCAGCACTTTGGGACACCAGGATGGGCAGATCACTTGAGATCAGGGGTTTTAGACCAGCCTGACCAACATGGCAAAACCCTGTCTCTACTAAAAATGCAAAACTTAGCCAGGTATGGTGGCAGGTGTCTGTAATCCGCTGAGGCAAGAGGATGGCTGGAGCCTGGGAGGTGGAGGTTGTAGTGAACTGAGATCACGCCACTGTACTACAGCCTGGGCAAGAGTGAGACTCCATCTCAAAAGAAAATGGGAGATATGCTGAAAATCAATCACTTAAGCATACAACTTAACAAATTAGAAAAAAATCAAATTAAATTTAAAAATGAAAAGTTTAAATAATAAAAATTATAACAGAATGCAATCAAACTGAAAACAGGAATTCAACAGAAAACAAGTCAAGGAAATCAAATTAGTTCTGTGAAAAGATACATACATCAACAAGCCCCTATATTGCAGGCTAACAGAAAAAGAAAGAAGACACCAGTAACTCACATCAGAAATGAAAGGAGAAACATAGCTACTGAAAGGATAATAAAAGAATGTAACAGAAAATTGTAGAAGAAACGAACCAACTCCTTGAATGGCAATTTGCCAAAACTCACATAAAAATACATAATCTCAGTAAGTAGATATCTAGTAAAAAGAAAATTCAATGCCATAATAATATTCTAAAAAAAAAAAAAAAAGGCACCAAGCCTAGATAAGTTCACTGGTGAATTCTATCAACATTTAGGTAAAAAAAAACTACAATTCTCTACAACCTCTTAAAGACAAAGAAACAATACTTGCTAATGAATTTTACGTGGCCAGTACTACTATAAAACCAAAACCAAAAAGAAATTCCAAGTAAAAAAACTACAATTCAAATCTCTTATAAATATGATGCAACAGGATGGAAAAAGTTTTTCCAACCCACCCATCTGACAAAGGGCTACAAATAGATTATCCAGAATCTACAAAGAACTAAAACAGATTTACAAGAAAAAAAAAAAACAAACAAACTCATTCAAAAGTGTGTGAAGTACATGAACAGATACTTTCCAAAAGAAGACATACATGAGGCCAACAAACATATGAAAAAATGCTCATCATCACTGGTCATTAGAGAAATGCAAATCAAAACCACACTGAGATACTGAATCACACCAGTTAGAAGGGTGATCATTATAAAATCTGGAGACAACAGAAGCTGGAGAGAATTTGTAAAAATAAGAGCACTACTACACTGTTAGTGGGAGTGTAAATTAGTTCAGCCATTGTGGAAGATAGTGTGGCAATCCCTCAAGGACCTAGAAAAAGAAATTCCATTTGGCCCAACAATCCCATTACTCAGTATATATCCAAAGGATTATTAATAATTCTATTATAAAGACACATGCACACATATGTTCACTGCGGCACTGTTTACAATAGCAAAGACCCGAGAACGATCCAAGATGGCCGATCGCTAACATCCCGGGATTGCAGCTCTCAGGGAACGCGCGGAGAACTAGAGGACGCCACACTTTCAGACAAAGTCTGGTCGCTCACGGAGCAGAAGATCCCCCAGTGGTGGAAACACACGAGTCGCCAGCGCGACTCTTGTGGTCGGCGCAGCGGTTCCGCTGGCACCTAGACGCGGCAGCGCTCGGCGCAGAGTAAATGGGACCGGTTCCCCTTCTGACCGAGGTTTGGAGCCCCAGGAAGGCAGAGTCGCCTACTACCGACACAAGAAGGAAGCCCGACAGGAGAATCCTGGGCAGAAAAGCACCATCAGTTTTAACGCCGCTGCTCTGGCCCTGGGAACTAACAACCTGGACGTCCACTCAAGAGACCTAATCTGAAAGTTGGTAATTTCAAAGACGACAGGAGGATAAATTTACAATGACGGGAAGAAACCAGCGTAAAAAAGCTGAGAATACTCAAAGTCAGAACGCCTCTCCCTCTAAAGATGATCACAGTTCCACATCAACAATGGAACAAGGCTTGATGGAGAACGAGCGCCTCCTGATGACAGAATCACTCTTCAAGGAATCGATAATAACAAACTTCGGTGAGTTAAAAGAACATGTTGTAGCCCAACGTAAAGAAACTAGGAACTTTGAAAAAAGGTGTGATGAAATCCTATTGAGAATAGACAACTTAGAGCGGAGTATGAGTGAATTAATGGAACTGAAGAATACAATACAGGAACTCCGAGAAGTATGCAGAGGTTTAAACACTCGAATTGTTCAAGCAGAAGAAGGGATATCAGAGGTCAAAGTCCAACTTAATTAAATAAAACGTGAAGAAAAGATTAGAGAAAAAAGGATAAAAAGGAATGAGCAAAGTCTCCAAGAAATGTGGGACTATGTGAAAAGACCAAATTTACGTTTTATAGGTGTACCTGAATGCGACGGAGAGAATGAATCCAAGCTGGAAAATACCCTCCAGGATATTATTCAGGAAAATTTTCCTAAACTAGCAAAGCAGGTCAGCATTCAACCCCAGGTAATACAGAGAACACCACAAAGATATTCCTCAAGAAGAGCAACCCCAAGGCACATAATCGTTAGATTCACCAGGGTTGAAACGAAGGAGAGGATACTAAGGGCAGCCAGAGAGAAAGGTCAGATTACCCACAAAGGCAAGCCTATCAGACTTACAGCAGATCTCTCAGCAGAAACTCTACAGGCCAGAAGAGAGTGGGGGCCAATATTCAACATCCTCAAAGAACAGAACCTTCAGCCCAGAATTTCATATCCAGCCAAACTAAGCTTCACAACTGAAGGAAAAATAAAATCTTTTATGAACAAGCAAGAACTCAGAGATTTTATTACCACCAGGCCTGCTTTACAAGAGCTTCTGAAAGAAGCATTACACACAGAAAGAAACAATCAGTATTAGCCTTTCTAAAAATACACCAAAAAGTAAAGAGCACCAACATAAAGAAGAATTTACACCAACAAATGGATAAAACAGCCAGTCAACATCAAATGGCAGTAACCCTAAATTTAAATTGACTGAATTCCCAAGCAAAAGACACAGCCAAAATCCAACGGCATGTTACATCCAGACCTGTTTCACATGCAAGGATACACAAAGACTCAAAACAAAGGGATGGAGAAAGATTTACCAACCAAATGGAGAGCAAAAATAAATAATAAATAAATAAAAAGCAGGAGTTGCAATTCTTGTATCGGATAAAATAGATTTTAAAGCAACAAAGATATAGTGGTAAAAGGATCAATGCAACAACAAGTGCTAACGATCCTAACACCCAGATAGGAGACTTAGATTCAATGAGACAGAAAGTTAATAAGGATATCAAGGACTCGAACTCAGATCCAGAACAAGTAAACTTAATAAATATTTAAAGAGCTCTCCACTTCAAATACACAAAATACACATTCTTGTCAATACCACATCACACCCACCCATTAGTTTAAATGAAACATTGATAGGCCATTATTAATACCCAATTTTTTTCAAAATAAAGCAATATTTCCATTTACTCTCCCTCTTTCTCTTCCTCTTTCTTCCTCTCCTTTACTTATTTATTTTTTTTTTTCTTTTCTTCTCTCAAAAAAAAAGAAATCAACTTGTAAACCTCTAGATCCAGGTCGGCAATGTCTCTTTCATTGCTTGATTTCCTTTCTTCCCTTCCCTCCCTCCCGCCCTCCCTCCCTCCCTCCCCGTTTCCTCCCTTCCTTCCTTCCTTCATCCCTTCCTTCCTCCCTACCGTCCTTATTCCCTTCCTTCCTGCCTTCCTCCCCCCCACCAAAAAAAAAAAAAAAAAAAAAATAGCAAAGACCTGGAACCAACCCAAATGTCCATCAGGGATAGACTGGACGAGGAAAACGTGGCACAAAGACGCCATGAAATACTATGCAGCCACAAAAAAAAACAAAGTTTGTGTCCTTTGCAGGGACGTGGATGAATCTGGAAACCATCATTCTCAGCAAACTGACACAAGAACAGAAAATCAAACATCATATGTTCTCACTCACAGATGGGTGTTAAAGAATGATTTGCACATCTACCCCAGAACCTAAAGTACAATTAAAAAACAAAATTTAAAAAACATGATGCAAAAATGTTCAGCAATATATTAGCAAATGAAATACCACAACCTATTTTACAATGCACCAAGGTGGGATTTACCCTAGACATGCAGAGACAGTTTAATTGAAAATCAATTAATGTAACCCATTAAATCAAAGGGCTTTAAAAACAAATCACATGACAGCAGGGCACAAGCATCATGAATGCAATCCCAGAACTTTGGGAGGGTAAGGTAGGCATATGGCTTGAGCTTAGGAGTTCAAAACCACCTTGGGTAACACAGTGAAACCCAGACTCTGTGAAAAATACAACAGTTAGCCAGGTAAGGTGACACAACTATGGAGGCTGATGTGGGAGGACTGCTTGAGACTAGGAGGTAGAAGCTGCAGTGAGCTCAGATTGCATCACTATACCACAGCCTGGGTGACAGAGTGAGATATCAATAATATTAATAATAATAAAAAATGATGATATCAATAGATACAGAGAAAGCATACGACAAAAGTCAAACACCCACTGATGAATTTTTTAAAAACTCAGAAACTTGTATTAGAGGGAAACCTTCTCAACTTCAAAAATCCTATCTACAGAAAATCTACAGCTAAAATTAGTGAAACATTCAGACCTTTCCCTCTGTCACTTACAAGGTAAGGATGTCTCCTCTCACCACTGCTTTAAACATTGCACTTAAAGTCCTGGCTTATTCAATAAGACAAGAACACACAATAAAATGTTTACAGATTGGGAGGGAAAAAATAAAACTGCCCTCTCCATGGACAATATAATCTATGTAGACCATCTGAAGGAAGTGACCAATAAAACCTCTTGGAACTAATGCAATTGACTCACAATTGCAGGATCTAAAGACTAAAACAAAGACGGAAAACAGTTCCTTTTTCTTTTTCTTTTTGAGACCAAGTTTTGATTTTGTTACCCAGATTGGGTGTAATGGCGCAATTTCAGCTCACCGCAACCTCTGCATCCCAGGTTCAAGTGATTCTCCAGCCTCAGCCTCTGGAGTAGCTGGGATTACAGACAAGCAGCTTCACGCATGGCATTTTTTCTATTTTTAGTAAAGAAGAGGATTTCACCATGTTGGCCAGGCTGGTCTCAAACTTCTGACCTCAGGTGATCCACATGCCTTGGCCTCCCAAAGTTCTAGGATTACAGGCGTGAGCCACTGTGCCCAGTCAACTGTTTCTTATATACCAGCAATGAACTAGCGGAATTTGGAATTAAAAACAATAGTCTTTACATTACACTCCAAAATGAAGTACGTATAAACCTAGCAAACATGTACAAGATTTACATGAGGAAAATAACAGTAACAAAAACTTTGATGAAAATACCAAAGAAGAAATAGAGAAGTATTCCTGGATGAGAAGACTCAATTCTAACAACTTATTACATTTTATGGATAAAAACTGATATTAAAGTTTACATTAAGAGATATGTTGTAGTATGTATTGCCCTAGAACACTGGCCAATTTTTTTGTCCTGTTCTGTCTTCAAGACTGCAGGGCATGATCACAGTTCACTGTAATCTCCAACTCCTGGGCTCAAACAATATTCCCACATCAGCCTCTTCAATATCTAGGAGAGAGGTGTGCACCAACATAACTGGGTAATTTTTAGACTTTTTGCTGTGTTGCCTAGTCTGATCTTGAACTTTTAACCTCAAGGAATTCTCTCAGCCTCCAAAGTACTGAGGTTACAGACATGAGCCACTGCATCTAGATTTTTTTTCCAACTTTTTGTAAATACAGAGTCTTGCCATGTTACTTAAGCTGGTCTTATACCCCTGGCCACAAGGGATCCTCTGACCTTAGCCTCTCAAAGCACAGGACTTACAGGTGTGAACCACTAAGCCTGTCAATTCTTCTGCATCTTTAGCTATGTTCCACAGAGAGATCTCCAGAAGAGTCTTTGTGAGATATTTTAATTTGTCTAATAATGATTGTTTCACCTCTGCCACTTCTTATTTTGTATATACATGTAACTTCTTTTTCTTGATGAAATTTTTGAATATTCTGTGTGTTTTTATTCACCGGGGGAAGAAAAATAAGGCCTACTTTTTACAAAGTTCTGTTATTAATTTCTGAGTCTTTATTTTATTTGTATCCCATTCAAACATAGTTATAATATCTTTATGTTCAGTTGTACTTAAATTCATAGAATAAGACTGCACGGTCTTTTATATAAAAACTGGATGTGGCTGACCCTTTACATGAAATTTTTGTGTCTGTCTATATAAATAAAAACTGCCTGGTATTTTTGGTACTAAAACCAACTCTAAATTATTTTTACTTTAAGAATAAAATAGGCTGAGAGTGGTGCTTCATGCCTGTAATCCGAGCACTTTGGGAGGCCAAGGTGGGCAGATCACTTGAGGTCAGTAGTTCAATACAGGTCTGGCCAACATGGCAAAAGCCTTTGAGGAAATGCCCACTTAATCTTTGCAGGGATTCAACTTCTGGATTCATTTAGGCAATTTCTAAATACAAAAATACAAAACTCAGCTTAGAATGGTGCATGTGCCTATAATTCCAGGTACTTAGTAGGCTGAGGCAGGAGAATCACTGGGAGATGGAGGTTGCAGTAAGCTGAGATCATGCCACTGCCCTCCAGCCTCAAAGCCAGAGCAACAGTCAGTCAAAAAATAAACAAATAAATAAACATTTCATTTTGTTTAAAATGCCTTAATTGAAGAAGTATTCACAGTAATTCTATTTTTTCACAATTATTCAATTGGCCAAAGTAAATCACTGACATTATACAATACAGTTCTACTTGTACTAATAGTAACTTCCAAGACATAAGTAAATAAAAACAAAACAAAAACAGAGTCTAAGAGCATATGCTCACAGGCTACAATTTTAATAAAATAAAGAAAAACAAAATAGAAATCCATATGTGAATTTACCTAAACAACTCAAATATTTTGGTACAATGATATTCAAATAACTATTAACAAAGATAGTGACTACTTTGTAAATAAATATAGACAGAGGGATAAAGAACTCACAGACCTTGTCTTTTCATTCTGTATACATATATCCAAAATTATGCAGCATTATAACAACTTGATAAATGTTAAAAATAGTTTCTAAATCTGAAAGACTAGTCAGAACATCCCTGTGGTTTTCTTTTTAAATTTTTTTTATATTAAATTTTAATTTCTGGCTAGTTGCGCTGGCCCAAACTTGTAATCGCAGTTCTTTGGGAAGCTGAGGTGGGTGGATCACCTGAGGTCAGGAGTTTGAGACTAGCCTGCCCAATGAGGTGAAACTCCTTCTCTGCTAAAAATAAAAAAATTAGCCAGGTGTGGTGGCAGTTGCCTGTAATGCCAGATACTCAGGAGGCTGAGGCAAGAGAAATCACTTGAACCTGGGAGGCAGAGGTTGCAGTGAGCTGAGATTGTACCACTGCCCTCCAGCCTGGGCAACAAGAGTAAAACTCTGTCTCAAAAAAAAAAAAAAGAATTCTGGAGCAGCAACTTAGGCATTCAAGTTTCCTACTTCTGGGATAAAATTTCATTATTTATATTCTGCTAGGAAAAACCTTCTACATTTCTAAACTTCTTTTTATATTTTTATGTAATCATTGTAAAACATATGCTCTTAACACGTCTGTAGCCAACTTCTCCAACATTGCTTTTAACATTTTTGCTCTTCTTCACTTGTGAGAAATATTCATTTAATCTTTCAAGTATTCAACTTCTAGATTCATTTAGGCAGCTGCTAAATAGAAAACTTAAAAAAAGGAGGATTAAGGAGATTTACATGTTAAAAATATGTAAAAACAACACCAAAAAAACTAACAGCAGATGATGAAATGCTCCATTTTATCTTCTCAAAAAAAAAAAAGCCAAAAAGGAAACCAGTATGTTTATTTAGAGATGTTACTGTATATATTACATGCAAACAGCATTTGTAGAAACTTATTTTATACATCTTTTAAACATTTACAACATGCATTAAAAATCAAATAACATTCCATCATGCATATATCTAGATACATACACTCTCCCCACATTTTCTTTATTCATCTGCCAATGGCCATGTAGTTTGTTTCTACCTCTTGGCTACTGTAAATAATCCTGCAATTATTATGAACTGCAGATAGATGCTGATGTTGTTTCCTTCCAATATATATATGAAGTGAATGGCTGGTTACATGGTAGTTATATTTTTCATTTTTTTGGTAACTTTCATCTGTTTTCATAATGGCCTTACCAATTTACGTCTCCCACCAGAATTGTATGATTCATCGCCTTTTCTTTATTTTTAACCTTTTTATAACATCTGCTGATTTTGTTAGGCTTTGTGCCCCCAACCAAATCTCATGTTAAATTGTAATCCCCACTAATACTCATGTGTCAAGGGAGAGACCAGATGCCTGGAGGTGATTTCCTCCACTTTGTTCTTGTGACTGTGAATTCTCCCAAGACCTAATGGTTTTATTAGGAGCTCTTCCCCCTCTCTTTGACAATTATCCTTTCTGCCACCTTGTGAAGAAGGTGTCTTTCTTTCCGTCACCTTTTATCATGATTCTAAGTTTTCTGAGGTCTCCACAGCCATGCAGAACTGTGAGTCAATTAAACCTCTTTCCTTGCTAAATTAATTACCCAGTCTCAGGTATGTCTTTATTAGCAGTATAAAAACAGACTAATACAGCTATCCTAGGATGTGTGGTGATATTTCACAGTGGATTTCCCGGATTAGTTCTATTAAGCAATGTGTCATATACCTGTTGAAAATTAGTACACTTTCTGTGGAAAAATGTCTATCCACATCCTTTTGCCCACTTTTATTTTTAGGTTACTTTTTGGTTACTGACTAGCATGGGATTTGGAGATATTTGGGGTATTAACCCTTATTGGAATTTATGGTTTGCAAATACTATGTTCCAAACTACCAAGATGCTTTTAACTTTGTTGACTGCTTTCTTTGCTGTACACAAGCTTTTCAATGTGATGCAATCCACCTATTTGTACTTTTATTATCCATGTCTTTACTGCCATATCCAACAAAATCACTGCTGAGATCAATGTCATGTGGCTTTCCCTGCTTTCTTTCATTATGATTTGAAGTCTTATGTTTATAAATTCCTCAATCTATTTTGAGTTGCTTTTTGTGTGTGGTGTAAGATAAAAATCTAATTCCATTATTATAAATGTGGATATCCAGTTTTCCCAAAAAAAATTACAGAAAAGACTATACTTTTCCACAGTATTTTCTTGGAAACTTTGTCAAATACCAGCTGACCCTATGTATGTGGAGTTTTCTTCCAGGCTTTCTTTCTATAAAGTACCATTAGTCTATGTGTCTTTTTACCTACCAATCAGTATCTTACTATTTTCATTACTATTGCTTTATAAACAATGGCCCTGTCTTGTTTAGCTTGCCCAAGATTCCTTGAGCTCCTCAGGGTGTCTTTTGATTCCACAAAAATTTTTACAACAGTTATTTGTAACTCTGTGTAAATTCCAATGGCAATTGCATAGAGATACAAATAACTGTTGTAAAAATTTTTGTGCAAATGTCATTGGAATTTGCACAAAATACAAAAAGGGGGACAGTGTCTACACATCACTTAATGTAGTATATACATTATGATAAACACTGATTCTTCCAATCCATGAACATGGAGATCTTGCAATTTATTTTGTTCTTGTCAATTTCCTTCAGTGATGTTTAGCATATTTCAGGCTACAGATCTTTCAATTTCTTTTGCAGATAATTCATTATTAACATATACAAATGCTATGATATTTGTGTATTAATTTTGTATCCTGGAGCTTTAATAATTTGGGGTTTTCTTCTTAAAGGTGTATTAATTTTTGCTGAAGGTGTTAATTAAGGTTTTTCTAAATCTACAAGATCATGACTTCTGCAATCCAAGGCATTTTTTTCCTTTTTCTTCTCAATAAGAATTTTTCTACTTCTTTATCATGTCTAACTCCCCTGGCTAGGACTTCTATTACATGTTGAACAGGAGTGGTAAAAGTGGGCATCCTTGTCTTTTTTCTGATCTTAATAAAAAAGTTTTTCATTTCCAGTTGAGTACAATGTTAAGTGTAGGTCTGGGTTATAGGGCCTTAATTATGATAAGATACATTCCTTATCTAATTTATTGAGAATTTTTATCATGAGAAAATTTTGCGTTTTTGTCAAATCCTTTTTTCTAGCTAGTGAGATAATCATATAATCCTCTTTGTCTTTCCTTATGTTTATGTAGTAAATCACACTGATTAGTTTATCAATGTTTGAATGATCATTGCATCCTAAAGATAATTCCCTCTTGATCATGGTATGGTAGTCTTTGAATGTATTAACTGAATTTGGAGTGGTAGTAGCTTTTACTACTTTTATTTCTTCTCAATATTTTTTTTGGTATTTTATTAGGTATTTACATTGATTTTAGCAATTAATGTAACTCATCATAAAAACACAGTAAGGATAAACCATATGTTATTCAAGAAGCTACAAACCTATTTAATTGGCTATTGAAAGATTAAGAAAAAGGAAAACTCAGCAAATTTTAGAAAATCTAAGTATCGGGTGAACAGAAGATAATAAAACGATATAAGAAAATCCAGCTGACAAAGTCTTTCATTTACTAGTTAAAAATTAGGAAAATGAAAATAATCTATATATGTACTCACAGAATACTACATTTTACATTGCAGCCTATATAGTATATTAAATAATTGTAACAAAAATTTTTTTAATTAGGAGTACATTCTTGTATTACTAAGTAAGGTATCACTGAGATAAAGAATCCCACTGAATATATCCATTGACATGGAGTCACCATATGAAAGCACACTATCCATTTTTCCACTTCTGAGAGGACTATACTAGTTTAGACTTCATGTCCTCACGCTATTCTACTGCCATCCACCACACAAATAACTAGTCTAATTTTTAATCATTCAAATATAATAATGCTTCAGTAAGAACTGAACTTAAAGTTTTAATATTTGAATATTTTAAAATTAGACTATTTTATCTACATTTCTTTCCTTAAAGATTTCAATAAATTTGAGATTATTTGAATAATTTGAACTCTACGAATAATATGAACAGGTAGAAGACATTTAAAATTACTTTCTCCATATCAGGTAGTATGTGCTCCCACCAAAATCTCACTTTGAATTGTGATTCTCATAATTTCCATATGCAATAGGAGAGACCAGTGGGAGGTATTAATAATTTAATCATGGGAGCAGTTACCGTCATGCTATTTTCAGGATATCGAGTGAGTTCTCACAAGATGAGAAGGCTTTATAAGAGATTTTTTTCCCCCTTTGTTCAGCACTTCTCATTCTTGTCATCATGTAAAGAAGGATGCATTGCCTCCCCTTCTGCCACGATTTTAAGTTTCTAAGGCCTGTCCAGTTATACTGAATTCCAGGTCAATTAAACCCCTTTCCTTTATAAATTATCCAGTACTGGGGAAGTCTTTATTAGCAGTGAGAACAGACTACTACATGAGGCAAGTTTAATGTTAGCATCAAGAATAGTTTCAAGGGGGACTTAGGAAAATGGCACTGTAGGACCAACTCAGGATTACAGCTCCCAGTCAATCCGCAGACGGTGAGTGGACGCTGCAATTCCATATGAATCTTTACCGTCCACAGACTAGGAGATTCCCAGGTGTAAGAGACCTACTGACCGCGCAGCAGTTTGGGCCGGTGCGGCTGTTTGGGCTGAGGCCACAGCACAGCGACACTCCATACAAAATACACTGGTTTCGTTTCCCTGTTAAACCAGCAATTGGAGATTCTGGAAGGCAGATTAGCACATTCATCTGATTAAGCAAGACTTAAACAGAAAGCCAGCCCAAGAGATTGCCAGGCAGCAACATGGTTTGAGCTGGTGCAATGGGTCGCTGCATGGGAAATCACACAGATCCCCGCACCCTTGCAGCAAGCGACTGGAACACCTGGAAGAGAGACAACCACTCAACTTAAAAAAAAAAAAAGGGGGGGGGCTCTGAGGCAGGGAGCCAGGTGATCAGGATTGGCAGGTCCCACCCCCACAAAAACAAAACAGCAACTGGAAATGCTCAGGGCAAGCATAACGGAACCCAGGATGGTGCAGCTCGAAGCGGGGAGGGGCGTCCGCCATTACCGAGGCACTCAACCCCTATGGAGCTACACTGCCATGGCTGATGGAACCTGCCATTGCCGAGGCAACCCGCCATTGCCGGGACAACCCGAAACAATAGAGAGAATCCGCCATTACACAGGCAAGGACACCCATATAAACAGGACTACAGGGAATTACACACAGCAGCAGGGTGGAGCCCACAATAACAGGGCAGAGCCCACGGCAGCAGGGCGGAGCCCACAGCAGCTCAGAATAGCCACTGCAGGCAAGCAGTGAGTAGACTGCCCCCTTGCAGGGTAGGACAGTGCAATGAATACTCATAAATTGAGCCCTAACTCCCCAGGACAGAGCACCTGAGAAAGAAAAAGGGGCTTTATGAATTCTGCTACAGTAGACTTAAAAGTTCCTGCCTAGCAGCCCTGAATGAACAACAAAGCTCACAGCTCAGCACTAAAGCTCCTATAAAATACAGACATTCTCCTCAAGCATCTTCCTGACCCCCGTACATCCAAAGAGCCACCTTACAAAGGACTGATCAGACTGACATTTTGCAGGCATTATTCAGGGACAAAGATGGTAGAAGAAGAAACTGGTAGCATCCCTCACGTTTCTGCAGCTGCTACAGGAGGTCCCCAGGCAAACAGGGTCTGAAGTGGACCGCTGCAGTCCTACAGCAGTGGGGCCAGATGGTTAGAAGGTAAACTAAAAAAGAGAAATAATACATTATATACAATCTGGACATCCACTCAGACACCCAATCAAAAAATCAGCAACCACTCAGACAACAGGTGGATAAATCCACAAAGATGTGAAGAAACCACTGCAAAAAGGAGAAGAACACCCGAAACCAGAACACCTCCCCTCCTACAAAGGACGAAAACTCCTCGCCTGCAAGAAAACAAAGCTGGACGGAGGATGAGTGTGATTAAATGCCAGAATCAGACTTCAGAAGGTGGGTAATGAAAAACTTCCGTGAGCTAAAAGAACATGTTCTAAATCAATGTAAAGAAACTAAGAACCTTAAAAAAAGATTTGAGGAAATGGTAACAAGAATGGACAACTTAGAGAGGAATATGAGTGAATTGAAGGAGCTGAAAACACAATATGAGAACTTTGCAAAGCATGCACAAGTATCAACAGCCGAATTGACCAAGCAGAAGAAAGGATATCGGAGGTCGAAGATGAACTCAATGAAATAAAACAAAAAACCAAGATTAGAGAAAAAAGCGTAAAAAGGAAGGAACAAAGTCTCCAAGAAATATGGGACTATGTGAAGAGACCTAATCTACATTTGATAGGTGTAACTGAATGTGATGAAGAGAATGAATCCAAGCTGGAAAATACCCTTCAGGATATTATCCAAAAATATTTCCCCAAGCTAGCAATGCAGGCCAATGTTCAAATCCAGGAAATACAGAGAACACCATAAAGATATTCCGCAGGAAGAGCAACCCCAAGGCACATAATCGTCAGATTCAACAGGGTTGAAATGAAGAAGAAAATGCTAAGGACAGCCAGAAAGAAAGGTCAGGTCACCCACAAAGGGAAGCCCATCAGACTCACAGTAGATCTCTCGGCAGAAATCCTACAAGCCAGAAGACAGTGATGGCCAATACTCAACATCCTTAAAAAAAAGAACTTTCAACCAAGAATTTCGAATCCAGCCAAACTGAGCTTCATAAGTTAAGGAAAAATAAAATCCTTTGCTAATAAGCAAGTACTCAGAGATTCTGTCACCACCAGGCCTGCTTTACAAGAGCTCCTGAAACAGGCACTACACATAGAAAGAAGCAACCAGTACTAGCCATTCAAAAAACACACTAAATGCTAAAGAGCATCAACAAAATGAGAAATCTGCATCAACTAACGGGCAAAACAGGCAGCTAGCATCAAAATGGCAGTATCAAATTCACACATAACGATATTAACCCTAAATGTAAATGGGAAAAATGCACCAATCAAAAGACAAAGACTGGCAAATTGAATAAAAAGCCAAAACCCATCAGTGTGCTGCATCCAGGAAACCCATCTCACAGGTAAGGATACACAAAGCCTCAAAATAAAGGGATGGAGGAAGATTGACCAAGCAAATGGAGAGCAAAAAAACAGGAGCTGCAATTCTCATCTCTGATAAAATAGACTTTAAAGCAACAAAGATCAAAAGAGACAAAGAAAGACATTACATAATAGTAAAAGCATCCATACAACAAGAAGAGCCAATGATCCTAAATATATATGGACCCAATACAGGAGCACCCAGATATATAAGGCAAGTTCTTAATGACTTACAAAGAGACTTAGACTCCCACACAATAATAGTGGGAGATTTTAACACTCCACTGTCAATATTAGATAGATCAACAAGACAGAAAATTAACAAGGATATCCAGGACTTGAACTCAGACCTGGAACAATCAAACCTGATAGACATTTATAGAACTCTCCACCCCAAATCCACAGAATATACAATCTTCTCAGCACCACACCACACATACTCTAAAATTGACCACAAAATTGGAAGTCAAGCACTCCTCGGCAAATGCAAAACAACTGACATAACAAATAGTCTCTCAGACCACAGTGCAATCAAGTTAGAACTCAGAATTCAGAAACTAACACAGAACTGCACAGCTTCATGGAAACTGAACAACTGACTCTTGAATGTTGACTGGATAAACAATGAAATGAAGGCAGAAATAAAGAAGTTCTTCGAAACCAATGAGAAAGAAGACACAACATACCAGAATCTCTGGGACACATTTAAAGCAGTCTCCAGAGGAAAATATATAGCAATAAGTGCCCATATATGAGTTGAGAGATCCAAAATTGACACCCTATCGTCAAAACTGAAAGAGCTAGGGGAGGAAGATCAATAAAACTCAAAACCTAGCAGAAGACAAAAAATAACTAAGATCAGAACTGAACTGAAGGAGATAGAGACACAAAAAACCCTTCAAAAAATCAATAAATCCAAGAGCTGGTTTTTTGAAAAGATCAACAAAACAGACCACTAGCCAGACTGATTAAAAAAAAGAAATGAGAGAACAACCAAATAGATGCAATAAAAAACGATAAAGGGAAATCACCACAGATTCCACAGAAATTCAAACCATCATCAGAGAATATTACAAACAACTCTATGCACATAAACTAGAAGAAATTGATAAATGCCTGGACACCTGTGTCCTCCCAAGCCTAAACCAGGAGGAAGCTGAAACTAGGAATAGACCAATAACAAGGTCTGAAGTTGAGGCAGCAATTAAGAGCCTACCACACAAAAAAAGCCCAGGTACAGATGGGTTCACAGCCAAATTCTATGAGACACACAAAGAGGAGGTGGTACCATTCCTTCTGAAACTATGTGAAATAATCCAAAAAGAGGAAATCCTTCCCAAATCATTTTATGAGACCAAAATCATCCTGATACCAAAACCTGGCAGAGACTCAACAAGGAAACAAAACTTCAGGCCAATATCCATGATTAACATAGATGCAAAAATCTTCAATAAAATACTGGCAAGCCAATTGTAATAGCACATCAAGAAACGTATCCATCATTTTCAAGTAGGATTCATCCCGGAGATGCAAGACTGGTTCAACATATTCAAGTCTATAAATGCAATTCGCCATTTAAAGAGAACCATAAACAAAAATTACATGATTATCTCAATTGACACAGAGAAGGCATTCGACAAAATTCAACAGCGCTTTATGCTAAAAACCCTCAATAAACTCGGTATTGATAGAACGTATCTCAAAGTAATAAAAGCTATTTATGACAAACAGACAGCAAATATCATAAATATCATACAGAATGGGCAAAAACTGGAAGCATTCCCTTTGAAATCTGGCATTAGACAACGATGCCCACTCTCACCCCTCCTATTCAATATAGTACTGGAAGTTCTAGCCACAGCAATCAGGCAAGAAAAAAAAATAAAGGGCGTTCGAATAGGAAAGGAGGAAGCCAAATTGTCTCTATTTGCAAAAGACATGATAGTATATCTAGCAGATCCCTTCATCTCAGCCAAAAAACTCCTGAAACTGATAAGCAACTTCAGCAAAGTCTCAGGATATAAAATCAATGTGCAAAAATCACAAGCATTCCTATACACCAATAACAGACTTAAACAGAGCCAAATCAAGAATGAACTGCCATTCACAATTGCTACAAAGAGAATTAAATACCTAGGAATACAATTTACAAGAAACGTAAGGGACCTCTTCAAGGAAAACTACAAACCACTGCTCAACAAAATAAGAGAGGACACAAACAGATGGAGAAATATTCCATGTTCATGGTTAGGAAGAACCAATATCGTGAAAATGGCCATACTGCCCAAAGTAATTTACAGACTCAACGCTATCCCAATCAAGCTACCATTGACTTTCTTCACAGAACTGAAAAACACCACCTTGAACTTCATATGGAATCAAAGAGAGCCCACATAGCCAAGTCAATTCTAAGCAAAAAGAACACAGCGGGAGGCATCACACTATAGGACATCAAACTATGCTACAAGGCTACAGTAATCAAAACAGCATGGTACTGGTACCAAAACAGAGATATAGACCAATGGAACAGAACTGAGGCATCAGAGTCAACACAACATATCTACAACCATACAATCTTGGATAAACCTGACAAAAACAAGCAATAAGAAAAGGACTCCCTATTTAATAAATGGTGTTGGGAAAACTGGCTAGCCATTGTGCAGAAAGCAGAAACTGGATCCCTTCCTGACATTTTACACTAAAATTAACTGCAGATGGATTAAAGACTTAAACATAAGACTTGGCACCATAAAAACTCTAGAAGAAAATCTAGGCAAAAACTTTCAGGACATAGGAGTAGGTGAGGGCTTCATGACCAAAGCACCAAAAGCACTGGCAACAAAAGCCAAAATAGACAAATGGGACCTAATCAAACTCCACAGCTTCTGAACAGCAAAAGAAACAGTCACTAGAGTGAATCAGCAACCAACAGAATGGGAAAAAATCTTTGCAGTTTACCCATCTGACAAAGGGCTGATATCCAGAATTTACAAAGAACTCAAACAGATTGACAAGAAAAAAACAAATAAGCACATTCAAAAGTGGGCAAGGGATATGAACAGACACTTTACAAAAGACGACATACATGAGGCCAACAATCATATGAAAAAATCCTCATCGTCACTGGTCATTAGAGAGATGCAAATCAAAACCACATTGAGATACCATCTCACGCCAGTTAGAATGGCGATCATTAAAAAATCTGGAGACAACAGGTGCTGGAGAGGATGTGGAGAAAAAGGAACACTTTTACACTGCTGGTGGGAGTGTAAATTAGTTCAACCATTGTGGAAGACAGTGTGGCGATTCCTCAGGCCTTAGAAATAGAAATTCCATTTGACCCAGCAATCCCTTTACTGGGTATATATCCAAAGGACTATAAATCGGTCTAATATAAGACACATGCACACGAATGTTCATTGCAGCACTGTTTACAATAGCAAAGACCTGGAACCAACCCAAATGCCCATCGATGATAGACTGGACAGGGAGAATGTGGCACATATACATCATGGAATATTATGCAGCAATCAAAAATGATGAGTTCGTGTCCTTTGTAGTGACATGGATGAATCTGGAGAACATCATTCTCAGCAAACTGACACAAGAACAGAAAATGAAATACTGCACCGGGCGCAGTGACTCACACCTATAATCCCAGCACTTTGGGAGGCTGAAGCGGGTGGATCACGAAGTCAAGAGATTGAGACCATCCTGGTCAACATAGTGAAACCCCGTCTCTACTAAAAATACAAAATATTAGCTGGGCATGGTGGCACGTGCCTGTAATCCCAGCTACTTGGGAGGCTGAGGCAGGAGAATCGCCTGAACCCGGGAGGCGGAGGTTGCGGTGAGCCGTGATCGCGCCATTGCACCTCCAGCCTGGGTAACAAGAGCGAAACTCCATTTCAAAAAAGAAAAAGAAAAGAAAATGAAATACCGCATATTCTCACTCATAGGTGGATGATAAACAATGAGACCACATGGACACAGGGAAGGGAGCACTATACACTGGGATCTATTGGGGGGAATAAGGGAGGGACAGCGGTGGTGGGGGGGAGCTGGGGAGGGATAGCATGGTGAGAAATGCCAAACGTGGGTGAAGGGGAGGAAGGCAGCAAAACACACTGCCACATGTGTACCTATCCAACTATCTTGCATGTTCTGCACATGTATCCCAAAACCTAAAATGCAGTTAAAAAAAAAAATCAAAACAAAAAACACAAACTGAAAAGAGGGTACAAGCAACTACCATCTGTCCCCATAAGCAATTATCAGCTGGCCATCCGCCCATACACTGGGTAATGATTTTAACGCTGGTGATATCTTACTGAGATACTCTCTCTCCATAGAGCTAAAGAAAGGGAACCCATTAAAAAATGCTGGTCCTTCTAGTTGTTGTTTGTGAATGTTTTCTCCCATACAAAAGCTTATCATTTAATTTGTCTCCCTATGCTTTTGATTATAAATTAAAAAGTTATTCTTTGTGACCCATCTGCAAACACCTGGCCCTTGCAAATAGATGCTTCTATCTAAAAATTACCACAAAGCGTTAGTGCAACTATTGATATAATTTAGATCCATTCAAAATGAACCAAACTATCCAGGACATTATTAAAGAGAGCTAGTAGTAATGGGATTAACAATTAACCTCAGGCTCAAGCTAAGTAGTATAAAAAAGCCCACATCCAAATGAAAAGCAGTTCCCTTAAGCTTCAAAATCCACTCTGCAAAGTTTACAGTCCTTCTGGTGAGTTTATCGTCCTGTTTATTTTTCTGTGATGAACACTGAGGTGAAGTAGCATTTGACCGATTGTGAATAATACTTTAAATTAGAGCAGAATCCATCCAGTTCTTTATCGCAGACAATGACCAGATATAAAATCAAGATCTTCCTTGTGGTTTTAAGACTGAGTAATGGTTTGTTCAACCCTGATTTACTTATTTACTTTTTATATACAGTGGTTCCAAATGAAGTAGTGAGGTAGTTGACAGTCTTTACCAATAACATGTATTTCAAAGTTTAGAAATATTATGAAATAGACAATGTGGGTTTTCAGCAAGTGTCATTTCTTTGGAAACATATGTTAACTAAGTTTCAAAAAAAAATAGATTCAAAATATTTTACTATCAAGTATAACTTTTACCAGCTCTTCTCATTTAATAGGGTCATAAAAGATTATCTACTTGGGGCCAAGCACAGTGGCTCACACCTATAATCCCAGTATTATGGGAGGCTGACACAGGAGGATCAATTTAGACCAGGTGTTTTGAGACCAGGTTTAAAAACTCGCAAGACCATAGCTCTAATAAAAATTAAAATAAATTGGCTACGAGTAGTGGCACGCTTCTGTACTGCTAAGCACTTGAGAGGCTGATGAGAAAGCATGGCTTGAGCCCAGAAGTTCAAGGCTGCAGTAAACTACAATCATCCCCTGCAGTGCACTCCAGCCTGAGAAATAAGTGAGAACTGATCTCTTGAAAAATAAAATAATAAATTACTTTTCCTTTACTGGAAGACTAAGAAAGTTTTTTAAAAAGGCAAAATCATAACAAATGGAAAAAATACATACCCAAAACTTGGAATGGCAGGTTAAGAATTTTTATTCATGACACTCATGTAAAAAAGATGGGCAATTCTTAACCTGTTTATGTCCAGTGTTCCATTACTGGAATGCTAAGCATATGGTGGTTATTCATATTCTACTGCTCAAGGTGATCGCTAAGGTATGACTGCAAAAATGTATAAAATTGCCACTTTCAGCATATATAGGTCAAAATGATTTTGTAAAACCAAGTTAACCACTAACTTAGAATATCCGCACCTGAAGGTTTAGCAACTTTAATTCAGTAAATCTAAGGCCACTGTGTATGTCTTATGTAGCACAAGGATATATGAGGTACAGAAACATGACCAGCTGCTTACATGTTCTATATCTGATTGCACCCCTTAGTAATATGAAAAATAGAAAATTTCGACATCCTTCTTGTCTTGGATATAATCTCACATCAAATCTACTTCTCTGCATCACTATTTTCTACTTGCACTAGAAACATAAGGCTAGACCTCAAAAATTATATATACATATAGTAAGCTTCCCCCCACCCCATGAAATTCTCTTTGTTTTTTTAAGACAGGGTCTCACTCTGCCACACAGGCTGGAGTGCAGTATCACAGCACAATGCAGCCTCTAACTCTTCAAGTAAACCTCCAGCTATGACCCCTCAAAGCTAGCTTGAACTATAGGCACATGCCACTATACCTGGCCAACTATTAATTGTAAAGACCAGTTTGACTATATTACCCAGACTGGTCTCAAACACATGAACTCAAGAGATACTCCTGCATCATACTCTCAAAATGCTGGAATTAAGACATGAGTCACCATGAGCTACATGGTTATTAAATCTCTCCTTATTTCACAATTGAAATTCAAAATGTTCTGCTACTCACAATATGGAGAATCACTACCAATTTTTGTAAGTCTACCAGCTCCACCACAAACTGTAAATCCCTGTGTTACTATCACTTTAATACTGTAATAAAACTAAATCTGCTATACAAAGCAAAATATTTAAAAATTAAGTTGAAATCCCTTTAAAAACAGAAAACTTCCTAACAATGACTATTACAATCATTCATTGATATTTTAAAAGAAAACTAGACATTACAGAGTTAGTTGAAAGCTTCTTAAATATAGGCACCCTAGAGGCAAATTATATTAAATCAAAGCACTGCATACATAGCAAGTATTATATTTAGAAAATAAAATACAAAGTTTAAGATAGTTACAGAAACTGCTATATATAAATATTAAATAAAAATCTCCAATTCCTTTGTCTTTAACAACTTGATCATTAAACAAAATTTCAAACATATTTATTTAATTAGAGTAAAACACAAAATACATACAGGAGCATAATACCCAAAGTTCAAATTGACTAAGACGTTTATTTCATTTAAATTCTGATATTCTGAAGTACATTTTATTTCATATAAAGCATAGGTAACTGTTTTATTCTTGTTCTTAACTTAAAACACTTACCTGGGTTTCATGCAAATGGGCAATATGAAACTGAACTGCAATGGATCACGGGAAAAGATCAGTTACAATACAGTCTAATTTAATGTAATAACGTTTTTAAAAAGTAGGGATAATATAAAATGTCAGACATATGCAAATGCTTAAACTTTAGAATATACATTCGACAAGGAGTGAAACTTCTGTTTTTAGTTAAAAAATGAGATTAAACCTAATGAAGATCACAAGTATTCAAAGAAAAGCAATATAAAAAATTATGTAATACTGTAATCAATTTGTTTATAATTCTAATAATCATTAAAATCTGTAACAGGTTTAATTATACTTCATGAAAAGTTCTTAATCAGAATATTAAGTAAACACAAGCATTTAAGTTACATGTCTCAACATACAGTATTCTAATTTTTACATAACGATAACATAATAACTTAAAAACATAATATTAACTCTGTAATCAAGGAATGTTTTTCAAAGTATACGCTTTTTCTTTATACTCAATCTTTTGTTAACTACTTTAAGTTATAGATCAAATACTAGCAACAATATACAGAAAATTAGATTTCTTTCCATTTTCCAGAATTAGATCACTGATTTTTAATTAGAAACAAAAACGATCAAACTACCTAAAAAGCAAGGTATCAAAATAATTTATATATTGAGTCCTAAATAAATTTTAAAAAAATAACATATTTGAAGACTCAACTAAAAGACAAAATGTTTGGCTTCTTTCTGAAGCCTTTCTTGATGCCCAATTCCCCATCACCAGAGCACACAACAAAATCATGATGGATAATTACAAGTCCAATTATTTAAATTTTATAGTTTTTATTCATCCATGAAAAATATCTTTTCCCATTCTGTTTTAGGATATATCTTTTAAAACTCACAAAAATTATAAACACAATATTTATATTTTCAAAAAAATATGATCCCATGATTATGAATTTCTGACATCCTTTTGTCTCTCCTCCCTTCTGAACATTCCCCCTCCTTGCTTCTCCTCACTGATTTCAGTCACTGTCCTAAAGATAAATTATACCTGGGATGGATGATACAATTACCAATTCCTAGCTCAATTATTTAAGATTTTGATTTAGTGAACCTGGGTAAAAGTCTAGAAAGCAGCCTGTATAATATGTTCTGCAGCTTTTCAGTAAATTCCCCGTATCTAACATTGGAGACTAATGCATTAGATAATATAAATTCCTTTCCATAAGAGAAAAATTACTCCAAAACTCTGTAATTAACTAAAATCAAAGAAACTAAAAGTTTGTAAAAGCAGACAAACATAAAATGTTAAGTAATCAGCCATAAAGTAAAGAAAAACTTACAGAAAACGTTTCATTTCAAGATAATAACCTCTCCCCCAAAAAACAAAAGCAGTGAAAGAAAAAATCATACATATACACAACCAACCACTGCAGTTGACACAGGTTGAGAGTTCTTTCCTCCCCTTTCAAACAGGGCTTTTCTTACCACTAAAACTCAGGTAATCAAAATATCACGTCTCTGAATTGCTGAGATAAGCTGGATGATAAGTTAAGAAAAGAAAAAAAGTACCAGGTGCAGTGGCTTGTGACTGTAGTCCCAGTACTTTGGGAGGCCCTGTGGCCAAGATTTCAAGAACAGCCTGAGCAACATGGCAAATGCCCTTCTCCACAAAAAAATAAAAATATAAAAATATTAGCTAGACATTGCGGGCGGCTATAGTTCCAGCCACTTGGGAGGCTGAAATGGAAGGATCACTTGAGCCTGGGAGGTAGAGGCTGCAGTGAGCCATGTTTACACCAAATGCACTCAGCCTGGGCAACACAGTGAGACCCTGCCTCAAAGGGCAAAACAAAACAAAAACAAAAGGAACAAAAAGGCAAAGAAAAAACCAAAGACTATGTGTCATAGTACCCTCATATACCCATCAAATAAAAATAATACAAAAAATTAGTGGTAAGTAGCAACCTAACACCATCTAAATTTAAATTTAAATTAACAAATTTAAGCTGGAGTCCCAAGTCTCTGAGCCATCCCATAAAGTACAGTATCATATTTTGTAGGATAAATATCTCCACGTTGCATCCTTTTTTTTTTTTTTTTTTTTTTTTTTTTTTTAAGACAAGAGTCTTGCTTTTTCACCCAGGAGTGCAGTGGTGCAATCTCATCTCACTGCAACCTCCTGGGTTTAAATGATTCTCCTACCTCAGCCTCCAGAGTGGCTGGGATGACAAGTGTGCACCACAGTGCCTAGCTAATTTTTGTACCGTTAGCAGAGATGAGGTTTCACCACGTTGGCCAGGCTGCTCTCAAACTCCTGACCTCAGGTGATCCACTCACCTTGGCCTCCCAAAGCGGTGGGATTACAGGTGTGAGCCAATGTGCCCAGCTCATGTTTCATTCTTATCTATACATTAAAAGGGAGTCTAACTATATACAACTAGGTGTGCTCAATATGGATAAAAAATGGACATAAAATGTCTTTAATATTCAAACATTTTTATTACAAAGTAAAATCTCATAATGAAAACTTTCATATGCTTTTCAAATCTGATTTTCCCCCAAAGTATTAACTGTAGTCATTCATCATCAACAGTTCAAAAAACAGTATTTATTTTTAAAATTACATATTTTTAACTTATTCATAACAGAACCTGAATTTTTTCATTCAGGTTCTGTTTAAAATAGGCTTTGAAAACGTTTTACTTTTACAAAATCACAAGTGCACAAAAGAGTTTCAAAAAACAGGCTCATGGTATGTGGAAATCCTAAAGTATTAAAAGGTGAAGTAATTTTTAATTTAAAAACATTGAAACTACAAAGTAAGAAAAACTACCTGATCTTAAGTAAGTAATCATTATTTGTTAGTGCTTTGTGAAATATCAGTCATTTCTACAGATATCAAATAATAATACTGAGTTATCTTTGGGAAAGAAACATAGTACCCAAATCACCTAAACTCCAGTAACTTAAACTCTCTGAAGCAGGCACATCCCTTCTCATTTCTCTTCACAAGAATCAAGGAAACAGTTTATCGGTACACAAAAGTATATTTGAGACATGATTTCAAATATCCTATCAATAATATTTTTTGGTCAAAAGTATTTTATTTAAAACTACTTACTTTCAGCACTGGACAAAGTACATGGATTACAGTCAATCAAAGCTAACTGAAAATGCTGGAAGAGAAAAGTAAAAATATTAAATTTACAGTTGCATAAAATGAAGTTTTCTATTTTAGGCTTTTAATGTCTATCATAAAATAACAAAGCTACCTTATATAAAAATGCACTACACTCAACCAAATAAACTTACTATAAACCCAAATTTATTTTTAAAATATATTATCAAGTTATTTCCCTGAGATAGTTCAGAACGGAGAGCATAAGAAAGAATTGCTATATCAACTATATTTATATTTTTTATTAAAAAACTTCATATATTTGAGTCTTCCCATAAACAAAATATTAAGGTATAAGATGAGACATGTACATCAATTCATTGTTTTAAAATGTGGAAAATCTAATTATATTTTTAGAGGATTATTTCTTATCTTAAGATGAGAAATAAACTTTAGAAATCAAATTAGATAATATGAGAATTAGCATAAAGAATAAAACATACCTGCTTTCATTGATTCTTCAATGTCACTACACTTCAAAACATTGAAAATCTGTATTACAACCTACACATACACACCAAATACCCATTTTCAAATTCACATGTAAAATACACTTGTTCTTGGCCAATAATTTTTTTTTCATTTTTTGACAAAAGAGGTAAAGAAACTGAACCTCAAGCACTGAAAGCAGCATGCTTTTAAACATATGTAAAACAGGATGCTAAGCATTTTAAATGTATCTAAATTGTGTGTGTAAAATATCTATAATCATTTATGAAATATTAAACATTTACAGTTCTACTCTAAATATATCATATAAGCCTATGCAGCATGCAAACCAACTTCTAATTCTCTATCTACTTATAGAATGAGTAATTACTAAAAACATAACGGTAATTTGATGTCTATAAACTATGAACTACTTTAAAGGTAATAGGAACAAGAATTGTTTTTTGCTTTTTGTTTTTTTTTTTTTTGAGACAGAGTTTCGCTCTTGTTACCCAGGCTGGAGTGCAATGGCGCCATCTCGGCTCACCGCAACCTCCGCCTCCTGGGTTCAGGCAATTCTCCTGCCTCAGCCACCCGAGTAGCTGGGATTACAGGCACGAACCACCGTGCCCAGCTAATTTTTTGTATGTTTAGTAGAGACGGGGTTTCACCATGTTGACCAGGATGGTCTCGATCTCTTGATCTCGTGATCCACCCACCTCGGCCTCCCAAAGTGCTGGGATTAGAGGCTTGAGCCACCGCGCCCAGCCAAGAATAGTTTTAAATAAAAAATGCATATATCTCTTTTAAACATTCTACAAACTATCCCCATAAATATTCAATTTTCAGAGTCCCCACTAATTTTCAAGAATAATCAACCATAATAACAATAAAGAACAAGCTACATTAAAAGTCAACTAGAAAAAAATCGTATTTACAATGTAAGTTTTTAAATTGTGCTAAAGATACTGACATTTAATGTTAAAATGACAGGTAATATACAGAGTCAAAACACACGTTCTTTGTAAAAATAAATTGTATTAAACCATGTTTAAAAATTAAAAATCAATGCCGGAATCACTGAGCACCTAACTTTGCCTAGTCAATTTGAGAACAGTCAGTTAACAAAACAAATTAATGTCTCCTAAATGATATTACAATCAAAGAATGGGCACAAACAGCACAGTGAGAGTGAACACTGTGGCTACTAGATATACACCTGACATTTGTGTTACAATATTAAGCTTGATTTTTCAGCAAATGGTGTTTGAAAAAGTAAGTATCTATATAAAAAGATTAAAGTTGGGCCTCTGTCATGTCATATACAAAAGTTAGCTTAAAATGAATAAGACACATAAACTTAACAGATAAAACTATAAAAGTCTTAGAACAATATACAGGAAGAATCTGTATGATTCTGAATTTGGCAGTGATTTTTCTGGACATAACACCAGAGACATAGGTAACAAAAAAGGAGATTCACTTTGCTTCATCAAAATTAAAAACTCTGTACATTAATGAATCACAAGCAAGATACTGAAAAGAAAAAATATTTGCAAATTATAAACCTGATAAGTAACAAAAATATAGAATTGAAAATAAGTTATAAAAAGACCCAACAACTCAAAATAGGCAAAGAACTGGAATAGACATCTCAAATAACACATGAAAAGATGCCAATAAATATACGAAAAGATGCTCAAAATTATTAGTTAACAAGAAACACAAATCAAAACCATAATGTAATACCAATTCACTCTCATTAGGATAAGTAATATGAATCGAACCAACACAAAACAAGTTTTTTTTCTTTTCATTTACTGACAAAGAGATGAAGAAACTGAACTTCAGACACTGAAAACAGGGACTCAAAACTCTGTATGTATCAATATTCAAAGCAGCATTATCACAGGAGTCGGTGTGGAACAATGCAGATATTCACCAGAGATTAAAGGAGTAAGAAAATGTGGTTTGGGCCAGGCGCAGTGGCTCAAGCCTGTAATCCCAGCACTTTGGGAGGCCGAGACGGGTGGATCACGAGGTCGAGAGATCGAGACCATCCCGGTCAACATGGTGAAACCCTGTCTCTACTAAACATACAAAAAAAAAAAAAAAAAATTAGCTGGGCATGGTGGCGCATGCCTGTTATCCTCGCTACTCGGGAGGCTGAGGCAAGAGAACTGCCTGAACCCAGGAGGCGGAGGTTGCGGTGAGCCGAGATCGCACCATTGCACACCAGCCTGGGTAACAAGAGCGAAACTCCGTCTCCCAAAAAAAAAAAAAAAAAAAAGAAAATGTGGTTTATCTACAGAAAAGAATACTATTCAGCCATATTCAGCCTAAAAGAATGGGAGGTTTCTGCCAAGCTGTTTGAGGTTGCAGTGGGCTCAGATCACACCAATGTGCTCCAGATTTGATGACAGAGTGAGACCTTGTCTTTAAAAAAAAAAAAAAGGGAATCTGATATATGTCACTCATTGATGAATATCTGAAATATACCAAGTGAAATAAGCCAGATATAAAAGGACAAAATTGTACAAGTATATTTATATGAGAATTCCAGAAGAGTTCTATTTAGAGCCACAAGTAGAATAAAGGAACTCCCATGTATTTGGAGGAAAGGGGAATGGCAAAGTATTGATTTATGGGTAGAAAATGTTTGTACAGGATAAAGCAAAGTTCTGAAAATGAAGAGTGGTAATGGTTTACACTTCATTGTAAATAATGCCACTGAAATGTATATTAAAATGATAAATTACATGTTATGTATATCTTTCCACAATACCAACCAAACAAAAAAGACAAAACCTAAAAAGTATTAGGACTTCATTTAACTTATAAAGTTACTATTTAACTTCATTTGTTGTTGTTGTTGTTGTTGTTGTTGTTATTGTTGTTTTGAGATGGAGTCTCTCTCTTGCCATCTAGGCTAAATAGTACAGTGGCTTGATCTCACTTCACTGTAACCTCCATCTCCCGGGTTCAAGTGATTCTACTGCCTCAGCCTTCCAAGTAGCTGAGATTACAGGTGCCCACCACCACTCCCAGCTGATTTTTTGTACTTTTAGTAGAGATAGGATTTCAGTATGTTGGCCAGGCTGGTCTTGAGCTTCTCACCTCAGGTGACCCGCCCCCCTTGGCTTCCCAACGTGCTGGCTGGCATTAAAGGCCTGAGCCACCTTAACTTCATTTTTTTAAGACTTACTGCTTGAAACATATTCTGAAATTGGTAAATTATGCATAATACAAATATGCTCTTAATAGTAAATACTTCATTCAAATTAATGAGAGATAATAATACATGAAGGGGTTCAGAGTATGCCACCCTAAAATATGCTATTCTGACATAAAGATTACTTTCAGCCACAGGTAAATCAGAAGAAACAGGCATAATAAAACTTCCTATTCTCCTTTCTAGCTGAAAGGCCATGAGAATTCCTAATTTGTGAAGACAACTTTATACTCATATAGGCTTAAAGGCAGCACAGGAGTAATCTACCTAACTTCTTCCCAAATATTTACCTTTCCACAAATTGACTCCCCTAGAAACACCAAGTCCCTTCCTTTTGTCCTGTCACTTCTCTATAAATTTACTGTTCTTTTGCTTATATCCCACAGCAGCCCATATTTTAATCACTCCTCTGAGTTACTCCCAAAAAGAAAATAAACCTTCAGGAACCCCTAAATTTATGGTGCCAAGGAGAAAGTGAAACCCTGAAAACTTAATCACATAGAATATTTGCAATTCTGCTTCTTATAGTTTCTTAGATAATAGCTCCAGCTCACTGATCTTTTTCAGTAAACAACTAGGAGACACCAGACATTTCCCCTTCCAATCACTAGTGTTTGGTAGAGATTGTCTCTTTTTATCAGCCTAACTCAGACTGGATAGTGCCCAAGATCCCATTACAGTTACATCTTTAGTATGAAATGTTAAATATGCCTTTCCTGAAAGAAAAAGCCTACCTCAGAAATCCCCCTTTTTTTTTTAACTATGCAGTAAGGCTTACATGGAAAGTTTTGTCTGTATAAGCAACCCGCAACTTCAACACTTTGTAAGACTTTCTTTGGAATCTATTTGCAGGGACTGTGACTTTTCAGTTGAATGAATAAACTCTCCTTAAACATTATGCTGACCCTTTTGATTACTTAGGTTGACATCACTAAGTTCTGCTGTGTATAAAGTACAAATGCACATATTAATAAATTTTTGTTTATTTTCTGTTGCTTTAATTTTTCTATCAGTCCAAATGCAAGACCCCAACCAATGAACCTAAAATAAATGAAAGCAAAAGTTTTTTTTATACGAGCTCAAAACAACTGCAGACATTGGAAATAAAAGGCTCAATAAAAAAAAATTGGACTGTATCAATGGTAATTTCCTAAATGTTACCTTTGAGAAAATTGATGGGTATATGGGATCTTTTTAAAATTACCTTTTATAATTATAAATATATATTTTTGAAATAAAAAGTAATAAAAGTAAAACTGGGGGGTGAGGAGGTCCAAAATGCCTGATTAGGAACAGCTCTGGATTGCAGCTCCCAGCGAAAACACAGAGGGTGAATGGTCACCACATTTCCAAATTTTAATTGCCCACAGACCAGGAGATTCCTGGGCAGAAAACAGTCACAACTCTGCAGTGCAGTTGTTTCAGCCGGCACAGTGGGTCTCCATACAAAAACTCACACAAATCTGACACCTTTTCAACTGTCAACTAGAAAGCCTGAGAGACAGAATCACCCACTCAACTGACAAAAAGGGGATTGAAATAGGGAACCAGGCCAGGAGATTCCCAGGTGGAAAAGCACCATGAGTCCCCAGCATGGCTGTCTCAGCCAGCGCAGAAGGTCTCCACACAAAAACTCACACAAATCCAGGCACACTTTCAAATGGCGACTGGAACGCCTGGGAGACAGAGTCGGCCATTCAACTGAAAAAAAATGGGGGCTGAGGCAGGGAGCCAGGTGATCTGGCTCAGCTGGTCCCACCCCCACAAAGACCAGCAATCTGAAATGCTCTAAATTGAGAGTTTCACTGCAAGCACAGCTGAACTTGAGATGGTCCAGCTCTGTCGCGGAAGGGCGTCAACAATTACCAAGGTAGTCCACCACTACCGAGGTGGTCCGCCATTGCTGAGGCTGTCCAGCATTACCAAGGCAGCCCGCCATTACCGAGGCAGTCTGCCATTACAGAGGTGGGCCGTGATTACCAAGGCAGTTCTAACTATACCCCGATAAACAAAACTGAAGGAAGTTCACACAACAGTTTGACAGAGCCCACGGCAGTTCACCAATACCTCTGCTGGTATACTGTGACTAGGAAACCTCCTCACTCAGCAGAGCATCCCTGAAAAGAGGCAGCAGCATGACAGAAACTGATAAATAAAGCCCTACCTTCCTGAAACAGAGCACCTGGGGGAGAAAAAGGCGGTTATGAGTTCTGCTGCAGCAGACTTAAATATATCTGCCCAGCAGCTCTGAATAAAACAATGGACCTCACAGCTCAGCACTTGAGCACCTATAAAGGACAGTCTCCTCGAGCAGCTCCCAAACCCCATATTTCCAAAGAGTCACCTCATAAAGGAGACCTCAGACAGACATCTGGCAGGTATCCTTCTGGGACAAAGATAGCAGAAGAAGAAACTGGAAGCAACCATTACTGTTCTGCAGCCACTGCAGGTGATCCACAGGCAAGCAGGACTGCTGGAGTGAACCTCCTGCTTGCCTGGGGTCTGACTGTTAGAGGGAAAACTAAAAAACAGAAAGAAATAACTTCATCACCAACAAAAAGGACGTCCACTCAGAGACCCCATCTGAAAGTCACCAACTGCAAAGACCACAGGTAAATAATCCACAAAGATCAGAGGAAACCAGCACAGAAAGGATGAAAACACCCTAAACCAGAATGCCTCTCCTCCAACAAGGTATCACAGGTCCTCACCAGTAAAGTAACAAGGCTGGAAGGAGAATGAATCTGATCAACTGACAGAAACAGGCTTCAGAAGGTGCGTAATAACAAACTTCTCTGAGCTAAAAGAACTCAAAATAAACAGAGAAAGGAAGATTTACCAAGCAAATGGAGAGAAAAAAAAAGCAGGAGTTGCAATTCTCATCTCAGAAAAATAGACTTTAAACCAACAAAGACCAAAAGACACAAAGAAGGACATTACATAATGGCAAAAAAATCAATTCAACAGGAAGAGCTAAACATCCTAAATATATCTGCAGTCAATACAGGAGCACCCAGATACATAAGGCAAGTTCTTAATGGCTTACGAAGAGACTTAGACTCCCACAAAATAATAGTGGGAGACTTTAACAACCCATTGTCAATATCAGACAAATCAACAGGGCAGAAAATTAACAAGGTTATCCAGGACTTGAACTCAGACCTGGAACAAGCAAACCTGACAGACATTTACAGAATTCGCCCATCCCAAATCCACAGAATATACATTCTTCTCAGCACCACACCACAGCTACTCTAAAACTGACCACATAATTCAAAGTAAATCACTCCTGAGCAATTGCAAAAGAATGGAAATCATAACAGTCTGTCAGACCACAGTGCAATCAAGTTAAAACTCAGAATTCAGAAACTAACTCAGAACTGCACAGCCTCATGGAAACTGAACAACTGGCTCTTGAATGTTGACTGGATAAACAATGAAAAGAAAGCAGAAATAATGATGTTCTTTAAAATCAACAAGAATGAAGACACAACATACCAGAATCTCTAGGAACATTTAAAGCAAGGTCCAGAGAAAAACATATAGCAATAAATGCACACATGAGAAGAAAGGAAAGATCTAAAATCAACACCCTATCATCAAAATTGAAAGAGCCAGAGGAGCAAGACAAAAAAACTCAAAACCCAGCAGAAGGCAAGAAATAACTAGGATCAGATGGTGATATAGATACAAAAAACCTTTCAAAGAAAATGAATAAATCCAGGAGCTGGTGTTTTTGAAAAGCTCAACAAAATACACCACTAGCCAGATTAATAAAAAAGAAAATAGAGAATCAAATAAATGCAATAAAAAATGACAAATGGTATGTCACCACAGATTTCACAGAAATACAAACCATCATCAGATATTATTACAAACATCTTTATGCACAAAAACTAGTAAACCTGGAAGAAACTGATGAATTCCTGGACACTTCCCCCCGACCCCAAGCCTAAACCAGGAAGAAGTCGAAACCCTGAATAGACCAATAACAAGGTCTGAAGTTGAGGCAGCAATTAAAGCCTATCACACAAAAAAAGCCCAGGTCCAGATGGGTTCACACCCGAATTCTACCAGACATACAAAGAAGAGCTAGTACCATTCCTTCTGAAACTCTTCCAAATAATCCAAAAAAAGGGAATCCTTCCCAAATCATTTTATGAGACCAACATCATCCTGATACCAAAACCCGGCAGAGACCCAACAAGAGAAGAAAACTTCAGGCCAATATCCACGATGAACATAGATGCAAAAATCTTCAATAAAATATTAGCAAACCAATTGTAACAGCACAGCTAAAAGCTTATCCACCATGATCAAGTAGGCTTCATCCCGGGCACGCAAGGCTGGTTCAATATACGCAAGTCTATAAACGTAATTCACCACATAAGCAGAACAAAAGACAAAAACCACATGATTATCTCAATTGATGCAGAGAAGGCCTCTGACAAAAATTCAACAGCCCTTTATGCTAAAAACCCTCAATAAACTAGGTATAGATGGAACGTATCTCAAAGTAATAAAAGCTGTTTACAACAAACCAACAGCTAATATCATACTGAATGGGCAAAAACTGGAAGCATTCCCTTTGAAATCCGGCATTAGACAAGGATGCCCTCTCTCACCACTCCTATTCAATATAGTACTGGAAGTTCTAGCCAGAGCAATCAGGCAAGAAAAAGAAATAAAGCATATTCAAATAGGAAAGGAGGAAATCAAACTGTCTCTATTTGCAGACGACATGATTGTATACCTAGAAGTCCCCATTGTCTCAGCACATCTCTTGAAACTGATAAGCAACGTCAGCAAAGTCTCAGGATACAAAATCAATGTGCAAAAAGCACAAGCATTCCTATATATCAATAACGGACTTAAAGAGAGCCACATCGAGAACGAAGTGCCACAGATGAACCTAACTGTTCATCTATGACTGAATAAGAAAATGTGATACACACACACACACACATAAACACAGTGTTCATCCATTTAAAATAAGAATAAAGTTATTTTTCCTTTCCAATTCACTTAGTTACAGTTCTGATGAGTAAATATAAATGGTGCTGTGTGTGCCATTTCGCTTAAAGTTGTAGCTTCCAATAAACTATTTGATGATGTTAAATAAAATCTTAAACTGTATTATCGTTTGTGGCTATATAGATGAACCTGGAGGAAATTAAAAGAAATACTGTATAATCTCACTTATTTGTAGAACCTTGTTAAAAATTCTAATCTCACAGAAATACACAGTTTAACAGTGGTCATCAGAGGCCAGCAAAGATGGGAGAAACAGATGGAGATAAATTAATCAATGGGTACAAAATGATAGGTATATACAAAAAATATTTCTTGTGTTCTATATAGCATAGCAAGAGGACTACAATAAGCAATATTACATATTATCTCAAAATAACTAGAAAAAAGATTCCAAATGTTCTTACCATGAAGAAATATGTTTGTGGTGATTAATACACTAAACCCTGACATGATCACTACCCAGTATATACGTGTGTCAGAAGCATCACACTGTATTTCCTAACGAGGTCCAATTATTAAATGTCAATTAAAAATAAAATTTTAAAATAATTAAAAATGTTTTTTAATTCTGTAAAATATGATACTCTATTTTTATTCAAGGCAGCTTAGTCATCCCAAAATGATTTAAGAAATAAGGCTTGAGTTGTTATATGAATTTATAATCTCTTAACACAGCACATTTTAAGGCTTTTTAAAGTCTTCATTAATAACTCTACTTCGGTGACCATTGTTTTCCATTTGTTTTAATGCAGACTCTGCTCTTAAATAAACCAATATTAATATTAACTTGCAAATGGGGACTGATATATATTTAAAAGCAATGTCAAAGACCACTTGAGCTCTGGTCTAAATGGGACCATTGTCATATTTATCCATTCGATATTTGTTAACCTGCATGATAAGTTTTAATTTTTTAGCTTACTTTTGTTATGTGATGCCCACTATTTAGACAGTAGCCTAAAAACTGAAGAGCCACATAAAATTTTGTCAAATACTTTCATAAAACATTCTTATTCACTACATCATAGAAGGTGGCTATGGTTAATCTATATCCACAGACACAAAGAACCAAATAAGCACCTTAGCCAAGCAATTCAGCTATTGGCTATTTATCCAAATGAAATAAAATCTGTAGCTAAAGAGACATCTGTCCCAAGTTTATTGCAATACTGTTCACAATAGCCAAGATACAAAAATCAACGTAAGTGTTCAACAATGACTAAGTTTTACACACACACACACACACACACACAAGCTTCATCCATTTAAAAAAAAAAGTACAGTAAGTTATTTTTTTCAAATTCAGTTATAAGTCCGATGAGAAAAAAAAATTGGTGCTGTGTATGTCACTTCGCTTTAAGTTGCAGCTTCCAAGAATCTATATGGTGATATTAAATAACACCTTAAACTGTATTATCATTTGCAGCCACGCAGATGAACCTGGAGGACATTAAGACACCTCATCAGAATTATAACTAAATGAATTTGAAAGAAAAAATAATTTACTGTACTTTATTCTTTTTTAAAATGGATTAAAAGTGTGGGTATATATACATACCAATTCAATCACTAATGAACACAGGTTGATCTCGTATCTTGGCTATTGTGAATAGTAATGCAATAAACTTGGGATTGATGTCTCTTCAGCTACTGATTTCACTTCCTTTGGATAATACCCAGTAGCTAAATTGCTTAGCCAAGATGCCTATTCAGTTAGTAATTCAGCCAAATTACACATTTAGTTAAAAGGCAAAATAAAATCAATTCTATTTTTAAAAAATACTACAAGAGTGATAAACTATGAGACTTTTGTTTTGGACCTGGTTTTGACCATAGGAATGATGCTGTAATTCTCATTTTCTTTACCCTTTCACATCTGCCTCTTAAATAAGCCTTTATTATTTTTCAATAGGAAATCAGAAAATGATAATACCTCAATATATTCACCAATTATCCTCATTTTAACACAAAGGATTTTAAAAATCCAAAAGGTTATAATGTTGATGTGTGTTCAAATAAATTAGCATATATACAGATAAGCACATACTAAGTAAATTTCTATATAATCTTTTTTCTGGCTTTACTGAGTTATGTTTACTGAGGTAAACATATATATTATATATACATTAGACTGTGATGTAAGCATATACATAAATTGTGAAACGTGTACAATAATCAAACTAACTAACATATCACCTCACAGTTATTTCTTGTATGTTCTCCACATGTGAGAAGTGGTAAGGGTGGAGGATACTGTGAGAATGGTTAAGATCTACCACCTTTATACAATCGTTATTAAATCAAGTAGTTGAACTGGTGTTAGCTACTGAAGAATACTATATTTCACAAATATATTTGTATATAATATTCTTACCTTCAAGTAACATTTTTAACAGTTTACCAGTTTATGCAAGGTGTTAGGCATTATATAAGACTATCTGTCAAAATTCACCTTTTTATCCAACTAATGATCATTCACTGCTGCAAATATATACCAAGTATAACAACTGATTAGTACTAATATCATACATAGTGAGAGAGAATAAAGTAAAATCTTAATTATCCTGAAGAAGTAAAAAATTAGATGTGAAGTACAGAAGTTACTCTAAAATGGAATTAATTCACGTATACTTTTAATCTATTTCATAAACTGACAACTGCTATTTCTACCATGTGTTAAATCCATGGAAATTTGATTAATTTCACTTTTTAAAGCACAGATTAAATTCTGTGAAAGAAAAACAGAATTCACAAATACTAGATAATGGCCCAAACTTAGAGAAATTTTAGGTAGCAGACGAGAAACAGAACTTAAAAGGGCTGACAAGCCAAGTAAATTTTTTTTTGTCAGATTCATTTTCTTTCTATGCCCCTAGTAAGAACAAAACAGGCACTGTAGCCAAGGTTACACATTCAGTTAAAAAGAGTTAACATCATACTTTAAAATCTGGTATCTCAATGCCAGTTTACACTATATTAAAACTGAATTAAACTATTTCAGTGATAGATTTGGCCATTTTCAGAAACATAACTGAAATATAAAGCCCTGAAATGTATGCCATGCATAAACAAAAGACAGAGAGACCTGTTTTGAAAACGACCTGCATTTTATTTAAATAATTTACCATTCAGAAATATCACATATACTCTTCCATGGAACTAAGGAAAGAAAATGAGGTAGAGAAGACATGAACTGTATGTAATAAACTTAAATGCTATTCTCCACCCCAATATATCCATTATGTGACCCTCCTGGAGAACTAAACCTTACTCAAGCATAGGACTATGAGTAATACTATACTAGCACTCTGATAGGAAATAAAATAATGAGCACATAGCCTCTTTTGGGCAAATGACAGTAAAGGCAAACTTTGGAGGCTTTTTACAAAGTTATTTACTCATTTTGGATGACAACAACAGGAAATTTTGCTCTTTTCCATATTACAAGTGAAGATAAGAATGATAAACCATATATTTATTAAGTAGTTAATTATACAATATTATTAACCATCTCAGCCATTACTCTGTAATGTCCCTATGAAAATATGTAGAGGTGACAGGGGGTTGTCATCTGAATTAAACCTGACAACTTTCTTCCATCAAACATTAAAAAATCCAACAGAAAACAAAAGTGAACATGGATCTTTGGTGAGATATCTGAATACCTGAATCAGCTAACCTTGAAGCTTGTTCTTTTTTTTTTTTTTTTTTTTTGAGATGGAGTTTTGCTCTTGTTACCCAGGCTGGAGTGCAATGGTGCAATCCCGGATCACCGCAACCGCCGTCTCCTGGGTTCAGGCAATTCTCCTGCCTCAGCCTCCCAAGTAGCTGGTATTACAGCACGCGCTACCATGCCCAGCTCATTTTTTGTATTTTTAGTAGAGACGGGGTTTCACCATGTTGACCAGGACGGCCTCGATCTCTTGACCTCGTGATCCACCCGCCGCGGCCTCCCAAAGTGCTGGGATCACAGGCGTGAGTCACAGCGCCCAGCTGAAGCTTGGACTTTCTATTGTGAGTTAGTAATTTTAGAGTTTGAATTTATAAAAGTGAAGCCAAAATGTCTGTCCTAGGACACTTTGCCAGGAAAATACCTTGGTGTTATACAAATATCAAAATAGATTCCACATTTGGCTAGATAAATTATTAATTAGTCTAACAAAAGAAAACTGGAAACTTTAAAAAGGGAGACATTCATTCTGACTCACACCTTTATTCATTTTAAATGCCAATTACTAATAGTGATATAGAGAAATATCTCTTCCTCAGTTAAACTATTGATGCTTATAACAATGCCAACAATAGAGAAGGAATATTTTGATTATTAGGGAAAAGAGGAAAAAAAATTCAGGATGATATAAAAATCAAGTAACACATTCACATAAAAGGAAGATTAATGTCGAAAACTTCCCAAAAGTTTTTACTGCTATACAAATGAATTAAAGACCGAAAGTTGTCAAGTGCTTAAGATAAATGTAAGATGGCAAAAACAAAGAAAACAGCATATATCTAAGACATTTTTTGCTAAAATCAGTAACACTTAAAGCGTTTGTTACCCTTTACATATGACTAAGCAAAGAAAAGCACATACAGGATTGAGTATCTGTTACAATCAATAAGCAGGACGACTTTCAATGAGCTAACGAACTCATGGTAAACCATTGTCAAATTCCTCTCTGCCTAAATATTTTAATTTTTAAATACTGCCACTTCATTAAAATGAGAGCTTTGGATCCATAAAATTCTTTGAGATAACACTGTATTGACTACTAAATTAAGTATTTCCTCCTCTGGTTTTTATATGCATGTTTCATATTTATGAAAAAAATAATGTTTGGTACTTACTCCTTTTGCCCTCCAATAAATTTCCATAGAACAAAACCATAAAGCATTGCTGTAGCAAAACAAATATGTCCTTAGAAAATTTTACCACGTATATTTTCTGTTGTAAGATATCTTAGAGCCTTTGACAGATTGTGTGTGTGTGTGTGTGTGTGTGTGTGTGTGTGTGTATTATGTGCAGAAAGGATTAAAATCTACAAAGTGGCATAGCTGTACTCATTTTCAATTTCAAATCCACAGATATCCCAAATGGTATACAATTTGAAAATATTACCCTAAATTTGAGAAAAACTGAAATATTTGTCCTATTTCTACACATAACTGAACTCAACCTTAGACTTTAGGGACTCCTCTGCTGCACATTTTTCCGAGCAGTGTAAAACCTAAGTTATTTATTTGGCCTATTTGCAATGATTTTAATGTTTTAGGTTGCCTGTGTTCCATCAGTGTCATTCTTTAAAAAACAGAAATAGCAGAAACAGTCTACATGATTGTAAACTTTAAAACAACTAAGGCATAACTGAGTAAGAATCACATGTAGTAAGGCATTAACTTGGCAAGAGTGGGTTGGCCAGACCAGCATATTCAAAGAAAGTTATGAATCTTGACAAGCTCCTGGCAGATATCTCTAAGTCTTAGAATATCGTGACAAGAGTGTCTTGATTTATCTGGGGCTTTGGGTGATCCCAGATAGTAATGTTAACAAATGTTAATTTATGACAGAGGCCTGGGGCATCATGGCATCAGACCCCTCTCTTTAGGCACTGGAGACAGATCCACTATAGCTCCAAGACCAAACCTAGTAAAAACTCTGAAAAGCAAGAGTCAGTAACCTCCTCGGGTGGACAATATTCTGTTCATGCTTTCCTAACTTGGTGTAGGAAGAAAGAATTGCAGCTCACAGATGTACAACATTAGGGGACAAATGAAATCTTGCACCAGGTTCTCTCGCCTAGACACTGCGCTATATGTCTTTTCCTTTGATAATTTCAACCTGTATTCTTTCACTGTAATAAACTGTAACCATGAGTATACTGTTATCTGGGTTCTTTAAGTCCTTCTAAAAAATCATTCAGCTTGAGGGTGGTATGGGCAACCCAAACAACACAAGTTTTTAAAAAGCATTTCTTTAACATTTTGTGTTGGTGAGTTCAAGTTAAATCCTACTGTTATGTCACATAAATACGCTCCCTTTTTAAAATTAAGATAATCTATGAAAAACGTGTATCTGAAAAAAGAGAAACATTCGTAATAGTCAAATTCACAAATTTTATTATTTTCTGCAGAAGCTATAATTTTCTCAAAAAACAATGTCTTTAACTTAAAGGGATGACCTATTTTCATTAAAGTCTTGGAAAACATAAAATAGGTGTACATAGCAAAAAACTAAAAATGTTGAGAAATCAAATTTCCATTAGAATTAAGATATTTAAACAACAATATAATTTTCCCAAAATGATACCTAATACCCAAAAACTGAGTATTTACCAACTGGCAGTCCAAAAGCTGTAGAGAGAATATTGTAACAAACCACTTTGCTATGACACAAGTTTTGCTATTATAGGTGTAGATTTCTAATGAGACCTATAACTGAAACAGCATCACTAACTGTTATCTCTAAGGTGGCAGACACCTATACAAAGTAATGTTGATGCACAAAGGAAATCAAAACCTCACCATCTCCTGATCATACGGAAGCTTTTAAAATTAAACCAAACAAAAACTTTAAAGTGCTAAAGTTATCCTGCAAGTCTTAGTATTTATTTTTTATCCTGAAATCAGTTCAAACTTTTCCTACCTCTTTAGGTCAAATCCTCAATTTTCTAAATTTTTTATAGTGCTAATATAAATTTCAACACTTCTCAGTATCATTAAATAGGATGCGCATGCGCACACACACAAGTGAAATTGTATATAATAATGTCAACCACGTACCTTTAAACTAGACCTGTAGTCTGTGTTCACTTTGAACATTAGCCCAAGTCGTAAATGAATTTCCTTGGCTCGACAAAAGCTGGGATCAATATAAAGCACATCTTGAAATGCTTTAATTGCCCTGAAAAAATGCGAACATAAGAAACTGTAATTTGAAATATGTATGTGTATCTCCCTTGAGAGTATAGGAAACATTCTGATTATTCAATTTTAATGAAAATAGTAACTATGTAATAAAAACAAAAAAAAGAAAGGGATAAGAAAGCTAACAATCCTTTCTCCTCACTTCTGTAAACTACTCAAGATTATTTAAAGGTTGAAGAAAAATTTCAGTGCAAATTACTACAAATCTTTCTGAACTATCTCAGGGAGAACTAGCAGGAAAATGTGAAAAGGTAAGAAAATGAAGGTGTTAATGCTGCTTCTATTCAGTTTCAAAGAAGTACACTTCTAAAAACTTTATTTATACCTTTTATTTCTGCCTTTCATTTTTGGTTTACTTTTTTTTTTTTTTCAAATGAGACTGTCTCACTCTGACACCCATGCTAGAGTATAATAGGACAATCATAGCCTCCATCTTCTGAGCTCAAGCAATCCTCTTATTTCAGCCTCCTCAACAGCTGGAACCACAGGCTCATGCCACCACACCTAGCAAATTTTAAAATTTTTTGTAGAGAGAGGGTCTCCCTCTGATGTCCTGGATGGTCTTGAACTCCTGGGCTCAAGGGAACCTCTTGCACCAGCCTCCCAAAGTGCTGAAATTATAGGCAAACACCTGTCCAATATATATAATAATACGGATAGGGGATTAATTTTTATTTTTCCACACAGATTTCCAATAGTCTAGCATAATTTGTGGAATAGACTATTCAAATGCCACAGCAATATGGGGCCACCTTGGATATAAATCAAGTACTCATGTTAATGTGAGAATGTTTCTGGGTTTTCCAATCTAATTAAATGTTCACTAGTCTATCAATCTACCTTCGCTCAAATTCTATACTACTGCTTTAACTATTGTTTCTTTTTCAAAATAAGTCTCTCCAATCAAGAAAAATCCCTAGGACTCCCCAAGCCAGAGCTGTTTAAGGCAAGTCTAGTCCAGTCACAGACTTGCACAGAACTCACTCATGCACCTGGAGCTGTCCAACCTGCTGGCATGCCTGACTGTATGCCATAGCCAGACCCCGTGCTCACTTACTCACACATGCTTTGCCACTTTGCACCTGGCTCCCAACTGGTCAATGTGAGATTCGGGCCGGGCCGAGCACAGCATGTAGGGTCAACTGGCCAGAACCAGTCCAGCCATCACAAATGAAACTTGAGCAGAGGCCCTACCAGCCAAAGAGGTCTTGCAAAGAAGCACCTAAAAGTGTCAGCAGTCTTCCCAATGATAGGTGATCAGAGTCTTTCGATTCAATGCCAAAATATGCATAAAATATTCATTTTTTGCTTTCAGTAGGAATTATTCTTTGAATTATGAGACTGGGGCCCCAGATATCAGGTCTCCTTAAACCACTAAATAAAGGGTTAAATAACAATGACAAAGAACTAATGTATCTGTTTTCTCCATTAACAAACTTAAAAGATTAAACAAATTGATCTCTAAAACCTTTCTATTTCTGAAGTCTAAAATGATGAATTCTATGAATAGGATCTTCAAGAAGCTTACAGAGACCTCAAATTGGTCCCAATCTATTCTTGGTCTTATATATGCCTCATTATACAAGAGGGTTAGTGAATTTTTAAGATCTCTTAAAACAATGTATATAATTCATTTAAAAAATCATTGTAGAATATTTAACACTCAGTATCAAACACTCAGTACTTCCAGACTTGATGTAATTAAATGGCCCAAAAGCAGAAAAGGAAGAAAAACAAATGGCAGGAAAAGCTATTCAGGTTAAAGTTAAATATTCACCTGTAGGAAAACATGTCAAATAGTTGTCTGTGCATATTTAAGATCTTTATAAGGAAAAGCTATTCAGGTTAAAGTTAAATATTCACCTGTAGGAAAACATGTCAAATAGTTGTCTGTGCATATTTAAGATCTTTATAATAAACTTTTACAGCAACCTACACGGTATGGTTGCAAATCTTGGCCATGAACTTATTTATCTTCCTTTGGACTGTCAACGGCACTTAAAGGAGGTAAGAAACAAAACAGAAACATGACAATTTGTGATCAGGTTACCAGTTTACTGGCCAAGATGAAAGATCAATGGGTGGAACTTGATTAGAAATTCCCACAAAAATAAGTGATACTACCAAGAATGTAAGGCTATGGACATTAAAACATTTTATGTGTGTTTATCTTACACACCACAATTTATGAGAAACATAAATGGTGACATAAGTCCACTTACCAATGAAATGCATTGTAGTAGAAGTAGACCAAACCAAGGCCATATAAAAATGCAGCATTCTGTTAATATAAAACACAAAACAATCTTTATAATAACATTTTATATCTATTACATATACTAATTATACATTAATAAGAATTCAAGTAATGTTTTAAGTTCTGAATATATCACCTATTACAATATTTTTCTCTAGTTCTCTCCATTTTGTAAATTAAAATCAATTTTCTATTCGATTTTACAAAAAACATAGTCACTTTTTTTTAATGTACAGCATTACCCTGTACTGTATGTTAGTACAAGCTGCATATCCCTTATCTAAAATTCTTGAAACTTAAAGTGTTCCAAATTTCTGACTTTTCTGGGTTTTTAAGTATTCATTTACAGATATCTTGAGGCTGGGACCCAAGTTTAAACATAAAATTCATTTGTTTTATATATAGCTTATATATATAGCCTGAAGGTAACTGTGTACAAAACTTTTAAAAATTTTGAGTATGAAAAGGGTTTGTGTATACTGAACCCTCAGAAAGCAAAGGTGTCACTATTTCAGCGACCCAAGAGCACAATCTGTGGTTGTTTGGCATAACCAACATTCCAAATCAGGAACTTACATATGCTACTGATTAGCAACCATTTTCTTAATTAACACGTAAGTACTTAAAACAGCAAAAAAAAATATGACACAGCATTATTCAGTTGGAAAATGGTGTCTGTTTAACTAAACAGCACAGTAGGATACAGTCATGGGCCATATATTAATGAAGGACAACTTTTCTAAGTACACCATATGATATTCACACAATGATGCAAGTGCCTAACTACAAATTTCTCAGACTGCATTCCTGTCATTAAGAGATGTATGAATGTATCACCTCTAACAGCTGATAAACTATAAGAAGAACAATAAGAAAACAACAGGTTTTCAGTCTCCACCTATGCTGCTATATTTTGATGAAAAGTTACTGTACACACTGTATTTTTTTACTTTTATTTTTTTGATATGGAGTTTCACTCTGTCACCCAGGCTGGAGTGCAGTGGCATAACGTAGGCTCACTGCAACTGCTGCATCCCTGATTCAAGCAATTCACCTGCCTCAGTCTCCTAAGTAGCTGGGACTACAGGCACCCACCATCACACCACATCATTTTTGTATTTTTAGTAGAGACAACAGTTTCATCATGCTGCCCATGTGGATCTGGAATTCCTGAGCTCAAGAAATCAACCTGCTTGACCTCCCAGAGTGCTGAGATTATAGGCGTAAACCACCATGTCCAGCTTGGATGGCTTTTATTTTTCCCTCCAGACAAGAGAAACATTTAAAATATGCCTCTTTAATTCTTATCATTCTTATCCATAAGGGTAGATGCAGGACTTTTCTGACACAGTATTTTTACATCAGTAAGTAGAGAGCAAGCAAAAAACAATGCACATGGACCCATGTGGGGCATTGTGGAGAACCTGCCATTGGCACATCTAGGCTACATAAGTGCCATTTTATTACCCTTTGTGGCCTTGCTTGTCTAGGTGAATCTGGCATGCATGAACAAGATGTATAACAGCTAAAGGGATTTGAGAGTGTCTTCTTCTCTAGGAGATGCTGAATAAACTATGTGCTGTGCACCTGCATTTGGATTAGGACACATCACATTAGAATAGTATGAAATTTTCAAGTTTTAAATTTATGGAGAATTTTTCATTTTAGATTTTTGAGTTACAGATGCTCAAATATTCAATATTTCTCTTCAGTTTTCAGTTCAGTGTGATAACCTCTACTTTTTCATCATGAGCACATAGTATATGTGGTATATATTCACTAGAACACTGACAGATCCCCTCTTTCAATATACAATTGAAATCTACATAATACTCAATTTGTATTAAAAACAAAATTTTAAACTCAGAAAAGTCACCTAGCAATTACATTTTTAGGTTCTTAGATGTTACTAAGTCATGCAACACAACAGAAAGATGTCCACACACAGGAATCCTGTAGAAAATTATAATTTTAGGCTGCTTTGGCATCAATTTTGAATAGAAGGAGAGCTTTCTCATACTAGAAGCAGGTCTTTGTCACCCTGACACAGTTTCTAGTTTCTGTCTCTTATTTTTCCTCACTTTAGTCAATCTAGGTACCTTCCTTAAGCAACTGCCTCCTCGTTACCACCCCTCTATGGAACAGCTAGACACAACCTACCTGATTTACCCCACTAACCCCTATAACCTACAAGGACTGCACAGATATGCCACCATGACCAAGTGTCAGTCACACCCTGAACTCCTGTAACTTGATCTAAACTTACCAATTAGAGTCCCTGAGGGAAACCTGCTTGGGCAATATCCTGATCCTTAATAAAGGCTTTGGACCACAGTTCCTTCACTCTCCACTGGGTTCAGCATCCCAGACAGCTCCCTCTTTCCACTTACCTTTCAAGGCATGCTAACTCTTCTCTGCAACATACTACTTCTGTTATTTCATTTGTATTGTGTTGCTCCATCCTGTGTATCACTTGATTGTTACATCCAAACCAAATTCTCCTCCTGTCAAGGCTCTCCTATGTAGGTGTCTTGACAGAAATAAACTAGACCCTGGTTAAATAAGAACCACAAGGCTTCTGTCAAAACAGATGCTCTGTGGCTTACAAAAGGGTTATGTCCCACTAAACCGTGATAAGTTCAAGTGTTGTGTGTAATACATTTAATGCACCTAATCTACTGAGCATCATTGCTTAGCCAAGTCTATTTTAAGCACGACTGGGACATATTTTATATTTTTATTTTGTTTTATTTATACTTTACTTTATTTTATTATATTATTTTATTTATTTTTTGAGACAAGGTCTCACTCTGTCAACTCAGCCTGGAGTGCAGAGGCACAATCACAGCTTCCTACAGTCTCAACTTTCCAGATTCCAGCAATCCTCCCATTTCAGCCTGCTGAGTGGCTGGGACCACAGGCACACACTGACCACAGACACACACTATCATTCCTGGCTAGGTATTTTGGTAGAGACAGATTTTCATATTACTCAGGCTAAGGGACATTTGCATTAGCCTACAGTCAGGCAAAATCAATGAAAACAAAACTTTTTTTACAATAAAGTGTTAAAAACCCCATGTAATGGAATTTTTTTTTAGTTTGAATACCAAACTAAAAGTGAACAACAGAATGGCTGTATGGGTACTTAAAGCTAACTGCTTCTGCTGAATGCATACGATTTTCATACCTTCACAATGTCCGAAACCAAGGGTAACCATTATCAATAAGGAACTACCTATACAGACAATCTGGTGACAAGGACATCTGATCACAAGCATTATGCCATCCACCAAAATACAGAATAATAAATACTATGAAAGACACACTGTATACATTCATGACAATCTCTCCCAGATTCTCTTCATGACAAGGCTAGAATTTATCGGCACTCTCTAGAGACCTTAAAACCAACTTAGATGTCAAGTAGTCAAAACTCAAAAGGACGAGAACTGGAGAATGCCAATCAGAATATGGGCAGCAAATAGCTATGGCAATCCTAAGCAAACAGACAAAGCTAGAGGCATCACATTACTAAATTTCAAACTATACTAGAGGGACACATTACCCAAAACAGATGGTACTGGTACAAAAGTCAACATTTAGACCAATGGAACAGAATAAAGAGTTGAGCCTTATTTATGTGGAAGAAAAGAACAAGGACACTGAAGTTATTAGGAACTTTGCAATGTCTTCTTTTATACCTCTTAGCAAGGTGCAAAAGGAAGCTGTGTCACCACATACTCCTAGCATCAACCAGGCAGTATTGGGCAGACCATATTTGGCATTCTGATTGTCCTAATCTTCCATTACATCAGACGAGCCCAGAAGGGAACTTGACAAATGGTGAGAACTATGGGTCCAGTTTGATTCTTCTGTATGTCGCTATCTGATTTTCCCAACACCATTTATTGAACAGGGTGACATCTTCACAATGTAAACTTTGACTGAGCTTATCTAATAACAGTTTGTTTCTACGTATACAGTTTTATTCTCAGATTCTCTATTCTGTTCCAGTGACCTAATGTGTCTATTTTTATACAAGTACCATGATATTCTGGTTACTGTAGGCTTGTAGTATAATTTGAAGTGAGGTAACTCAGTACCTCCAGCTTTGTTCTTTTCCCTTAGAACTGCTTTGGCTATTTAGGCTTGTTTGATTTAACATGAATTTTTAGATGGTTTCTCATTCTGTGAATAAATAACACATAATTTGATAGGGATTCTGTTGGATCTGTAAACTGCAATGGACAGTTAGTCATTTTGACAACATTAATTCTTCTAATCCAGGATCATGGGATGTTCTTCCATTTGTTTGTTTTGTGTCATCTTGTTTCACCGGCATTTTGTAGATCTCCTTATAGAGATAATTCAACTCACTGGTTAAATTTCTATGTATTTTTTTTTTTTGTAGCTATTGTATATGAAAATGCCTTCTTGATTTGATCCTTGATTAGGTCACTATTGGTATATGGATATGTTACTGAATTCTGTCTATTAATTCTGTATCCCACAACTTTACTGAATGCATTTATCAAATCTAAAAGTTTTTAATTTTTAGAAATTTCTACATAAGAACATATCATCAGCAAACAGGAATAATTTCAGAATTATTTCCTGTTTTCCAATTTGGATGCCTTTATTTTTTTCTCTGTGTGACTACTCTGGCATGGGCTTCCAAAACAATGTTTAATAAGACCAGTGAAAGTATCTTTGGCATCTTTGGATTGGCCAAGCCTTTGGGGAAATGCTTTCAACTCTTCCTAAATAGGATGTTGGCTGTGACTCTGTCATATTCAGCCTTTATTATGGGTTGAGGTATGATCCCTCTTAGGCCTAGTTTATGGAGAACTTCTATAATGAAGGAATGCTGAATTTCATAAGGGCTTTTTGTATTTTTATTGAGAAAATCTTATGTTTTTGTCCTTGATTCCACTTAAGTTATATATCATACTTACTGATTTGTATATGGTCAACAATCCATGGATCCCTAGGATAAATCCAACCTGATGATGGTTTATCATTTTAATGTGCTATGAATTCATTTTGCTAGTCTTTATTAAGAATTTTTGCATTTACTTTCATCCGGAGTACTGACCTGTAGTTTCTTCTACTGTCATTACCTGGTTTGGAATCAGAGTGATACTGGTCTCATACAATGAGTTACAGAAAATTCCCTCCTCCTCATTTTTCTGCTGTAGATTCTAAAAATTAGTACTAGTTAGTTATTCTTTGTATGTCTGTCAGAATTTGGCTGTGAATCCATATTATCCTAGGCTTTTTTTGTTGAAAGATTTTGTTATTCATTCAATCTTGCTCAGTTCTATTTCCTCCTGGTTTAGTCTTTGGAGGTCGTGCATTTGGATGGATTAATCCATGTCCTCTAGGATTTCCAGTTTGTGAGCACACAGATGTTCATAACAATCTCGGAAGACATTTTTTATTTTTGTCTTATCAATTGTGATCTCTTTTATCATCTCTGATTGTGCGTATTTGGATCTACTTTATTCTGTCCTTCATTAGTCTAGCTAGTGGTTTTTATCAATTTTGCTTATAAGGCCAGGGTGCAGTGTGTCTCATGCCTGTAATTCAGGTCCTTTAGGAGGCCAAGACGGGCAGATTAACTGACCTCAGGAGTTCAAGACCAGCCCAGACAACATGGTGAAACCCCAGCTCTAACAAAAATACAAAAAAAAGTTAACTGGGCACGTGCTACTCAAGAGGCTGATGTGGAAGAATAGCTTGATCCTGGGAGAGAGGTGGGGGTTGCAGTGAGCAGAGATTGTGCCACTCACTATACTCCAACCACATAGGGAGACTTTGTTGCAAAAAAATTTTGTTTTGTTTATATTTTTGAAGAGCCTATAAACATGGATATTTTGAAAAAACAACACTGACAAACCTTTATCTGAACTAGAAGAAAAGGAAAAAAGACCAATACAAATAAAGTAAGAGATGAAAAGCAACATTATAAAGGAAACTGCAGAAATTGAAAGGATCATTAGAGACCTTTATGTACCAACAACATGGAAAACCTAGAGAAAATAAATAAATTTGAGACACACACAATCTACCAAAATAAAGAGACAGAAATCCTAAAGGGACCCATAAACAGTAACAAGACTGAAACAGTAATATAAAGTCTCCCATTAAAGAAAAATGATTCATCACACTTCCTTTATTGTTTGCTTTGCCAGTTAGTTTTATACTGTATTTGTGTTTTTATGAAGGTAAATGTTACTCCTTCTTTCATCAGTACACGAACATTCTCCAAGACAGATCACATTTCAGGAAACATTTGTAAACACTGATAACATTTCACATCACACTGGAAAACAACTAGAAATCACTAGCAAGAGAAATGCTGGAAACTGTACAAATGCATTAAAAAAAGCATGGTCCTGAATGATCACTGGATCAACAAAGATACTAAAATGAAAGTCAAAATTTCTGAAACACAAAAAGAAGCACAGTATACCAAAAGCAGTGAGAAGTGAGACACAACAAAAGCAGTGTTAACAATAAAGTTTAAAACATTAAATGCCTACTGTAACGCCGGTGGGAGCTCGGACACACCCATCCCTCTCCACGCCTGAAAACTATGTCACCAGAATCTGCACTCAACACATGCCCACTTCTGCACTCTGCACCAGAATCTGCACTCAACACTAAACTCTGCACTCGGCACCTAGCCTGCCATTGGAAAACCCCACCAAAATTTAAAAGAAGCCCCGCCAAAACCTGCCCAATAGCACATTGCCCCATCCAGCCCCTCACTGGAAATCCCACCTACCTACCAATAGCAGCTTGCCCCAGCCACGTACTGTTTCTCCACAGCCAATCAAACGCCTTCACTCCCTATAGAACCCCACGCCCAAAAGTCAGGCTCTACTTCCCTGGCCCGTTTTCCAGGGACCACAGAACCGTGCCCAGGAGTTAAATAAATTGGCATTTAATTGTTCTAATACTGACCTCAGTTTCCTCATTTAAACTGAGCAATAACCCTTACACCCACCTTTAAAATGTACAAATTCTACAAATTACAAATCTAATGATGCACCTCACGAAATTACAAAACTGGCAGAAGAAAAAAGATCAGCATTAAATGAAATACAGACTAGAAAAAGTAAGTCCATTCAGTGGAATACAGACTAGAAAATGTGTGCCTATAATTGTATCTTTTGCTGTATATCAGCTCTTAAAAATAATTTCTTTGGCACAGTAGCTCACATCTATTATCCCACCAATCCCAGCACTCTGGTAGGACCCGGGAAGTAGATCACTTGAGGTCATTATGTGCAATATAAACTGGAAAATGTAAGTCCATTAAATGGAGTATAGACTAGAAAATGTGTGACTAGATTTTATGTCTTGGTGAATATTAGCTGTTAAAACTAATTTCCTTGGCCGAGCATGGTAGCTCATGCCTGTAATCCCAGCACTTAGGGAGGACACAGCAAGTAGATCACTTGAGATCAGGAGTTTGAGATGAGCCTGGACAAAAAGAATAAATAAAACAAAAAGTGGTTTCTTCTAAAGGGTAAAGAACAGTGATAAACTAGCAGTTGAAGTAACCAAAAAAGTAAAGGAGACACCAGAATAAATAAAATAAAAAATGAAAAAAGGGACATTGTAATTGGTATCACAGAAATACAAAAGATCATCATAGACTATTATGAAAAACTATGCATATACTCAAACACTTAAAAACCTAACAAAGGATAAATTTCTGGAAACATACCATCTACCAAGACAGAATCAGGAACAGGCAGAAAACCTGAAGAGACAAATAAAAGTAGTGAAATCAATCAGTAACCAAAATATCTCCCAACAAAGAAAACCCTAGCACCAAATGGATTCACGGCCAAAGTCTGGGAAGTCTGAGGTAGTGGAAAGGGGATAGATGATGACAAATTAATTAATGGGTGAAGCCTACACTATTTAGATGACGGATAACACATTAAATGCCCTGACTTGATTACTATGCAACCTATGCATGCAACAAACTGCACATGAAGCCCATAACTTTTACAAATAACAATAAAAAAGAATTTCTACTAATCCTTAACAAACTCTTTCCAAAAATTAGTCCACTTTCACTAAGGGGCAGAAGTAGGCAAAAGACTATAAAGGCTATATTAAGACAAAATTTTGAACCAACTATACCTAACTATAGACACTTCACTAACAATAGCAGAATATACTTTCTTCTCAAGCACAAAAGAGCTTTTGTGTGCAGTGGACACAGTGGCTCACCCCTGTAATCCTATCACTTTGGGAGGCCAAGATGGGTGCCTTATGAGGTCAGGAGACCAATACCATCTTAATAAACATGGTAAAACCCTGTCTCTACTAATATAAAAATTTAGCCAAACATGGTACTTTATGCCTGTAGTCCCAGCTACTCAGGTTAAGGCAGGAGAATCCCTTGAATGGGGAAACAGAGATTGCACTGAGCCGAGATTGCCCTACTGTACTGCAGCCTGGTGACAGGCTACAGCTCAACCCTGTACTAGAGCCTGATGATAGAGGATACATCTCAAAAAAAAAAGAAACAGCTTAAAACAGGCTTAATAGTTTTTTAAAGTTTTAAAAATCTTATATTCATACAAAGTATCGCCTGTGAACCACAAGACCACAAGAGAATATACTGAGTAATCAAACATGGAAAATTCACAAATAATAAAAATTAAACATATATTTGTAAATCTGTATCTCAATTTCTAATGAGTCAAAAAACAAATCAGTAAACACTTGATAAAAATGAAAGGTAAAATATATCTTCACAAAACTCATAGGAAGCAAGAACTACAATGGTGAGAAGACAAACTACAGGTATAAATTCTATTGCTGGGAAGACTCCGCGAAGATGGCTGAATAGCAACAGCTCCAATCTGTCTGCAGTTCCAACTGAGGTACCAGGTTCATATCACTGGGACTGTTTAGACAGTGGAAACAGTCCAAGTTGGGCAACCCAAAGCAGGGTGGGGCATCACCTCACCTGGAAGGCGCAAGGAGCCGGAGAACTCTCACACCCAGCCAAGGGAAGCCATTAGTGACGTTTCCGGACACTCCAGCACTCCAGTTCATACCCTGTGCTTTGCCCATGGTCTACACAACATGTGACCAGGAAACTTTCCCTCTAGTTCCTACAACACCAGTGCCCTGCTTTCCATCACAAAACTAGGTGGCCATTTTTGCTGAGTGGCACCTGGAATGCCAGCAAGACATAATTGCCCATTCCCCTGAAAAAGAGGGCTGAAGTCAGGGAACCAAGTGACCTGGCTCCATGGGTCCAATTCCCATGAGGACCAGCAAGCTAAGACCTACAAACTTGGAATTCTCACAACAAGCACAGCAGTCTGAGCTCGACCCATTACTTTTGAGCTTGGTGGTGATGGGGGTGGCCACCATGGTTGAGATCCCATAGCCTAAAGGAAGGCCAAACAAAGCCACATGGAAGTTTACACGGCAGCTGGGTGGAGACCAGCAAGGCAGCTCAGCAAGGCCTCTGCAGGCAGAGTGTCAAATAGATTCCCTTCTTGATAGACAGGGCATCACCAAAAATAAAAAAAGAGAGAAACCCATCAGAGACCTACAAAGTCCCCACATTCCTGGGACAGGGCACCTGGGAAAAGGAGCGGTTGTGGGTTCATCAGTAGACTTGAACGTCTCTGCCCAACAACAGCCATGAAAGAAGAAATAGATTCCCCAGAACAGGGACTGAGCTCCATTAAAGGACAGGCTGCATCCTCAAGTGGTTCTCTAACCACTTGTATATCCTAACTGGGAGTCACAACATATAAGTGAGTTCTGACTGACATCAGCCAGGTACTCTTTTGTGACAGAGCAACCAGAGGAAGGAGCAGGCAGCAATCTATGCTGTTCTGCATCCCCTCTAAGTAATTTCCAGGCAACCATGGTCTGGAGTAGACCTCCAGCAAACTCCAGCACACCTGCAGCAGAGGGGCCTGACTGTTAGGAAGAAAAATAACAAACAAAAAGAAATAGCTTCAACATCAACAGAAAGGGCATCCACTCAGAAACCCCATCCAGAAGTCAACAACTTCAAAGACCAAAGGTAGATAAATCCACGAAGATGGGAAGAAACCAACACAAAAAGGCTGAAATTGCCAAAAGCCAGAACGCCCTTTATCCTCCAAGAAATCACACCCCTCACCATCAAGGGAACAAAACTGAATGGAAAATGAGTTTGACAAACCCATAGAAGCAGGCTTCAGAAGGTGGGTAATAACAAACCTCTCGCGCTAAAGGACCATTTTCTAACCCAATGCAAGGAAACTAAGAATGTTGAAAAAAGGTTAGATGAGATGCTAACTAAAGTAACCAGCATAGATAAGAATATAAATGACTTGACGGAGCTGAAAACTACAGCATGAGAACATTGTGAAGCATATACAAGTTTCCATAGCTGAATCGATCATGCAAAAGAAAGGATATCAGAGATTGAGGATCAACTCAATGAAATAAAGCTACAAGGCAAGATTAGAGAAAAAAGAGTGAAAAGAAAGGAACAAAGGCTCTAAGAAATATAAGGTTATGTGAAAAGAAGATCTACATTTGATTGGTTTACCTGAAAGTGACAGGGAGAACGAAACCGAATTGGAAAACCATCTTGAGGATATTACCCGGAGAACTTCGCCAGACTAGCAAGGCAGGCCAACATTCAAATACAGGAAATACACTGAACACAAAAAGAGCAATGCCAAGGCACATAACTATCAGATTCACCAGGGTTGAAATGAATGAAAAAGGCTACAGGCTGCCACAAAGAAAGGTTGGGTTACCCACCAAGGGAAGCTCATCAGACTCACAGTTGATGTCTTGACAAAAACTTCATTGGCCAGAAGAGTGGGGGCTAATATTCAACATCCTAAAAGAAAAGAATTTTTCAACCCAGTATTTCATATCCAGGCAAACTAAGCTTCAGAAGTGAAGGAGAAATAAAATCCTTAAAAACAAGCAACTGCTGTGAGATTTTGTCACTACAATGCCTGCCCGACAAGAGATCCTGAAGAAAGCAGCAAGCATGGAAAAGAACAACCAGTGTCAGCCACTGGAAAAGCATACCAAAATGTAAAGACCATTGACACAATGAAGAAATTGCATCAACTAACAGAAATAAACAGCTAGCATCAAAATGACAGGATCAAATTCACACATAACAATATTAACGTTAAATGTAAATGGGCTAAATGTCCCAAAAGACACAGATTGGGAAACTGGATAAAAACTCAGGACCCAGCGGTATGGTGTATTCAGGAAACCCATCTCATGTGCAAAGACACACATAGGTTCAAAATAAAGAGACGGAAGATTTACAAAGCAAATGGAAAGCAAAAAAAAAAGCAGGGGTTGCAATCCTAGTGTCTGATTACAACAGACTTCAAACCAACAAAGATCAAAAGAGAACAAAAAACTGCAGTACATAACGGTAATGGGATCAATGCAACAAGAAGAGCTAACTATCCTAAATATATATGCATCTAATACAGGAGCACTCAGATACATAAAGCAAGTTCTTAAGACCTACAAAGAGACTGACTCCCACACAATAATACTGGAAGAATTTTAACACCCCACTGTCAATACTAAACAGATCAACTAGACTGAAAATTAACAAGGATATTCAGGACTTAAACACAGATTTGGACCAAGAGGACCTAATACACATCTACAGAACTCTCCACCCCAAAACCACAGAATATATATTCTCAGCACCACAATGCACTTATTCTAAAACTGTTGCCATAATTGGAAGTAAAATACTCTTCAGCAAATGTAAAAGAAATCATAACTAACAGTCTCTCAGACCACAGTGCAAACAGCTTAGAACTCTGGATTAAGAAACTCACTCAAAACCACACAGCTATATGGATAATAAACAACTTGCTTCTGCTGAATGACTAATGATAAATAAAGAAATGAATGCAGAAATAAAGATGTTCTTCAAAACAAACAGGAATGAAGACACAATGTATCAGAATCTCTGGGACACATTTAAGCAATACTTAGAGGAAAATTTATAGCACCTAATGCCACCAGGAAGACAGGAAAGATACAAAATCAACACCCTAGTCATGATGAAAAGAACTAGAGTGGCAAGATCAAATAGATTCAAAAGCTAGCAGAAGGCAGAAAATAAGATCAAAGCAGAACTGAAGGAGACAGAGACACCCTTCAAAAAAAGTGAATAAATCCAGGAGTTGTTTTTATTTTTTAAAATCAATCAGTAGATGGATTGCTAGCCAGACTAATAGAAAAGAGAGAAGAATCAAATAGATGCAATAAAAAATAATAAAGGGGTAGCACCAAAGAACCAACAGAAATAAAAACCACCATCAGAAATTACTACAAAATAAATCTAGAAGAAATGCATAAATTCCTCCCAAGACTAAACCAGGAAGAAGTCGAATTCCTGAACAGACCAATAACAAGGTCTGAAGTTGAGGCCACAAATAATAGCCTACAAACAAAACAAACAAACAAACAGAAACTCCAGGACCAGATGGGTTCACAGCTGAATTCTACCAGAGGAACAAAGACAAGCTGGTACCATTCCTTCTGAAACTGTATCAAACAATATAAAAGGAGGGAATCCTCCCTAACTCAACATCATCCTAACACCAAAACCTGACAGACATGCAACTAAAATAGAAAATGTCAGGCCAATATCCATGACAGGCATTGATGCAAAAATCTTGAATAAAATACTGGCAAGCTGAATCCAATGGCACATCAAAAAGCTTATCCATCATGATCAAATCAGCTTTCTTCCAGAAATGCAAGGCTGGTTCAACATCCGCATATCTATAAAGATAGTATATCACATAAACAGAACCAAAGACAAAAAACACATTATCATCTCAGTAGATGCAGAGAAGGCCTTTGACAAAATTCAACAGTCCTTTATGCTAAAAACTCAATAAACTAAATATCGATGGATTGTATCTCAAACTAATAAGAGCCATTTATGACAAACCCACAGCCAATATCACACTGAATGGGCAATAACTGGAAGCCTTCCCTTTGAAACCTGGCACAAGACAAGGATGTCCTCTCTCAACCACTCCTATTCAACACAGTACTGGAAGATTTGGCTAGGGCCCTCAGGCAAGAGAAAGAAATAAATGGTATTTGAATAGGAAGAGAGGAAGTCAAATTGTTCCTGTTTGCAGATGACATGATTATATATTTAGCAAACAATATCTCAGCCCAAGCTCTCTTAAGCTGATATAAGCAACTTCAGAGAAGTCTCAGGATGTAAAATCAATGTGCAAAAACTGCAAGTATTCCTATACACCAATAATAAACAAACAGAGGGCCAAATTATGAGAAACTCCCATTCACAACTGCCACAAAGAGAATAAAATATCTAGGAATACAACTAACAAGAGGGATGTGAAGTATCTCTTCAAGTGGAACTACAAACCACTGCTCAAGAAAATGAGAGCAGACACAAACAGATGGAAAAACATTCCATGCTCATGGCTAGAAAGAATCAATATCATGAAAATGGGCATACTGCTGAAAGTAATTTACATATTCAATGCTATTGCCATTAAGCTACCAATGACTTTTTTCATAGAATTGGAAAAACACATCTTAAACTTCATATGGAACCAAAAAAGAGCCCGTAGAGCCAAGACAATTCTACGCAAAAAAAAAAAAAAAAAAAGCTGGAGGCATCACGCTACCTGATTTCCAACTATATTACAAGTCTACTGCAATCAAAACAGCATGGCACTGCTACCAAATCAGAAATATAGAGCAATGGAACAGAACAGAAGCCTCAAAAAGAATACCACACAACTAAAACCATCTGATCTTTGACAAACCTGAAAAAAACAGGTAATGGAGAAAGGATTCCCTAGTTAATAAATTTTGTTGGGAAAACTGGCTAGCCATATGCAGAAAACTGAAACTGGATCCCTTCCTTATACCTTATACAAAAATTAACTCTAGATGGATTAAAGATTTAAACATGAGACCTAACACCATAAAAATTCTATAAGAAAACCTAGGCAATACCATTCAGGACATACGAATGGGTGAAGACTTTATGACAAAAACATCAAAAGCCGTGGCGACAAAAGCCAAAATAGACAGATGGAATCTAATTAAACTTAAGAGCTTCTGCACAGCAAAGGAAACTATAAACAGAGTGAACTGGGAAACAAAAGAATGGGAAAAAATTTTACAACCTATCCAGAAGACAAAGGGCTAATATCCAGAATCTACAAAGAACTTAAACAAATTCAGAAGAAAAAAAAAAAACATCAAAAAGTGGGCAAAGAATATGAACAAACACTTTCCAAAAGAAGGCATTTATGAAGCCAACAAACATATGAAAAAAAGCCTATCATCACTGGTCATCAGAGAAATGCAAATCAAAACCACATTGAGATATCACCTCATACCAGTCAGAATGAAGATCATTTAAAAAAATCAATAAATAATGAAGTGACACCTGGATATCCACATGCAAAAGAATAAAGTCGTCTCTGTACATTCCTAAATCTGATATCATTCACTCACCTATTCTGAGAATCAGAAATAATTTTCTGTGATCCATGATAAAGGATGGCAAAAGGCAATATAAACTCAGATGAGTAGGGAGCACCTACCGGTGCTCTGAAAACAAGTTAGGAAACCAAACTACTTTTTCTAGTCCTAGCAGAAATAGGTATAAGAAAGGAAAGAAAGAGGAGGGGAGGGAAGAGAAGGGGAGGAACGGGGAGGTGAGGGGGGAGGAGAGGTGAAGGAGGATGGGAGGTGTGGGGGGGGAAGGAGGGAGGAGGGGGTTGGGGAGGTAAGAGAGGAACAGGGAGAGGAGAGAGAGAGAGAGAGGCGAGACCGGGGAGAGAGGAGAGACCGGGGAGAGAGGAGAGAGAGGGGAGAGAGGAGAGAAGAGAGGGGAGGGGAGGGGAGAGGAAGGAAGGAAAGGGAAGGAGGGATGGACTAAGAGAAAGAAATATTAACTCTTAGTTGCTCTCTTCATTTCCCCAGAATCTTCCAAGTCGAAAAAAGGGGTAATGAAGTTTCTGTTTACATTTTCATGAACATAGCAATGTAAAGATGAATTGAATTATTCTACAAGGAACCTTAGATTGTTTTCCTTGATACTACATCTAGTATCTTAAATACGTGTGGTTATTAGCATATGAAATGTGACTTGCTCAAATAGTAGTCAAAAACATTCAGCATATTTTAAATGTCTAGCACAAATAAAAGTAAAAAATATTTTAATATTAGTTCTTTATATCCTTTAAAAATAAATACATTTTGGACATAATAGTTGAATCAGGCATCTTTCCAAATTATTTTCACTTGCTGCTTTTTCAGTTTTTTAAATATGTCAACTAGAAATTTTTTTGCCATATAAGGCTCACATTAATTCAAAGGTACAGCACTGCTTTATAGCAATAATATAAGACACATGAGTAAAACTGTGGATTTTGCTGCGTATGTGCTCATCTTTTGAAAAGTTATCTCCTGCTAAACTTGTATAAAGATGATTATCTACCGGCTGATTCAGTCTCTCTCAGATATGACAGAGATTTATCTTACAAAATATTAATTTTATTAACAAGGTTTCTAGGAAAGTTTCTATTTCCCCCTGTACAAGTCTCTCCTGTTTTCCTCTTTTTTCTGTTAGAAAGTTATGTACAATGAAATTGAAAGCAAAGGCCAAGCAAGAAAATCTCCCTTAAGAATGGAAAAAAAAAATCTCCCTTAAGAATAACCAATCATCATATAATTTCCTAAATATGTCCTCTGTCCTTCTCTCCATAAATATTGTTTGTTCCTAGACAATTTAGGGTCTCAAATTTTCTCCTTGGGTTATTTTAATAAAGTATTTCTTAAGTTCTAGCCTGTCGCTTCCATCAATCCACTATAAACCTGGACCACAACTAGTAGAGCTTGCAAAAACATCTGAGTTTTCTATTTCTAAAATCTTCAGAAGATAACCAGCAACCCTAGCTCAAGACATAAGGCCTTCATATTATGAGTTTGGCCCATTTTCTTCTAGTTCATCTCCCATTACATTAACAGGAGAAAAAACAGGCAGACATCTTAATAAAATATACTCTCACATTATTCTGCGATTATTCTTGCCATATATCGCAAGAAAATCTGTTGCCATCTTCCTTTAAACCCACATCTCACATATAGCAAATTCTACATATGTGAGCCCCAAAAATCTGGGAAGGAGTAAAAAGCAGTGAGACTTCTCTAGATAATAAAAATATGTCAGCTTTTTTATTAAAGAAAGCAATTAAGTTTAAAAACTGTAAAACACAGAGGTCTCCAAAGTTTCACCAGTATCAAAATTCAAGTTCCAGAAAAAAGAAAGCAATGAATAAAATTAAACCTTCAGTGATGCCTATATTCAACTAAATTCAATACTTTGAAAAGAGCAGAAACTGCTGAAGCATCTGGTGGGAAAGCTGGACATATATATGAAAACAAGGAATTTTAGCAGAAGGATGTAAATATAATAACAACAACAGGAAGATGTTAGAAACAAAAGTCAAAACAGAAAATGGATGAGATGTGTTTTATCATCTATTAAATGCAAAAATAAAAATTAAAAAAATGACAGAAAAGTAGAGCACAGTCACAGGTATCTGTGAGATGATATGTACTTGCAAGGTACAAGTGAAGAAGGCAAATGGAAGCGGAGAAAACTGTTAAAAGACCAGTAAAGATTTTTGATGAGCACTACCTCAATGAGGAAATCAAGTCAGCATAAACAGGAATAAATCATAATGAATAGTAAGTACCCTTGATATGCTGTTTAAAATGCAATGTACCCAAATTCCAAAATCTCAGTAAAATCATTGGAAACATACTCAAAAAATACCAGTGGAGGTACAGTCTCCAATATACCAAACGAGTATCCTCCCAGATTGTCAATAAAAAACACAGTCTGAGAAACTTTCGTAGTCAAAAGGAGTCTAGAAAGACGTGAGAAGTAATAATGTTATATTCTGGATGGGATCCAAAAATAAATATTAGGTTAAAACTCTGGAATTTGAATAAAGAATGAACTTTACTTAGCGGTAATTCATCAATAGTGGATAATAAACTACAAAAAAGGTACCAGATTAACATAAGATTTTACCAATAGGGGATTTGGAATAAGCACCCTGTGGTTTGGAATAAGCACCAAGTGGGTTTGGAATAAGCACCCTGTGGTATCTTTGATACAATCCTGCAAAAAAGAACTATTAAAAATAAACTTTAGTTTGAAAAAAATGAGGATAATGATCAAAACTGACGAAAAACATCAACTGATATATCTTTAAAAACTTAAGAAAATTCTGAGCAGATAAAGTACAAGGAGATCAGCAAATGGTGGAATAGAAAGTCCTCTGTTCATATTCCCTATGGTAGCAATAACTTGCAGTGATTCACAAGGAAAATGGGACCTCTGGATTCCAAATAGGAGGCTACAAAACTCCTGAGACTAAGAACTGTTTTGCTAAAGCAGGCCCATGCCCAGGCAGCAGTGTTGGCAACAAGGTTTCCGACTATAGTCCTAACACTCTGTAGCCTCAGTCATATCGGACTCATAGAGACCCTGAAACTGCCCTTTAAGTTGGCTACAGACCTTCTTAGTCTCAGGCCAGGAAAGAGTTTTGCCTAATTAGAAACCCACTCATTAGACAAAACTCTTGTCCAGTATGTGCCCCTGAGGTAAGCCTACTAACTTGTCAAACTGCATCTCTTAAAGCAGCACTGTAACACAGCTCCCGCTACTCTTAGCCACAGTCCAGAAGCAGTCCTGTCTATATAGGTACCCCTGTCTTAACAAGACAACTGGAGGCATGCCTGTTTAGTGCACCAGAGGCAAGCCCAAAAAACTCAGTCACAGTAAATTCTGAAAAAGCACTGTCACTAGATTCCTCATGCTCACTAATGCACTGTAAGCAGTCCTACCTGACAAGAGACTTACCATGTAACAAGCCTGCTATCTCTACAGCCACTGCCAACCTTAAAACAAACATTTGTCATAGCACCAGCCATACTGACCCAAGGTCTTAAAAACAATAGTATAAGAAAACCATTAGAAACACCTGCTTCAAACCTTACTAATAGGTGTGCCAACCACAGACTTTAACTACATACTCAGCAGTAGCCACCAACGTGGCTCCAACGCCACTCAGTGATCCCAGACGCTATCCCAATACCCCAGGCTCCAACAAGGAGGTCTGTAAAGATGAGAAGCATGTTTGCTCTTTGAATATACAAATAGCCAAAATGACATCAGCAAAACGTATTGATAAAGCTCCAGTGACCAAGCACAAGGAAGTAGAAATATATTACATAATAAACAATTCAAAATAATCATCTTAAAGAAGGTGAATGAGATGGCAAGACAAGACATGTAAGTATAAGAAATCAAGAAAACAGTGAATAAATAAAATAGAGCCTTAAGAAAGAAATAGAAACCATTAAAAAAAAAATCCTAGAACTGAATAAAGAATATCAAAATAGAACATTAAGAGGCAGTCTCAATACCTGACACAAATATGAAGAATGATCAGTAAGCTAGTTACATAAGGTCATTTGAAATTGGCCTGGTAGCTGTTTCAAGCTGGTGTCGGGAATCAAGAATAAAATTAGACAGATAGATGAACAGAAAAAAAAAAGAAAGAAAGAAAATGTAAAAGTAAAGAAAGCATACAGGACCTATATATAGGGACCATCAGAAAAACAAATACACATTTTTACATACAAATACATAAAATCTCTCAAGGAAGAATAAAAAAGGCCAAAATAAAGACAAGTCAACAAAAAAGCAGAATAGGAAGTTCCCTGTTCATATCAAAAGGAACTCAAATAATCAAATACCTAAATTTAAGAACTATAATTATAAACTTCTAAAAGGAAAACAGGGATAAACGTTTATGGTATTGAACATATGGCATATATTTAAGCTAGTCAGTTGATGGTAAAGACACAAGCAAAAAAGAAAACAATATTCTTTTTATACATTTCAACATTTTCATTACACATACATTCAAATGTTTTTTCCATCAGCATGGACACTTGCTTGTTTCTGCTTTTTGGCTTTTATGTATAAGGTTGCAGTGAACATCTGTGTAGCTGATTTTGTTTGAACACCTAAGTTTTATTTTGTTTTATGCCTAGGAGTGGAATTGTTTGAAGAGACAGTAACTTTGTAAAAAGCTGCTAGGTTGTTTTCTAGAGTAGCTGCACCCTTTTACATTCCCACCTTAATATTTAAAGATCTGTTTCTCTATATTCTAGCCAACACTTCCTGTCTCTAAAATTATGATCATCCTAGAGAGCATGAAGTGATCTGTAGTTTTGATTCTCATTATCCTCATGACTAATGTTTGAACATCTTTTTGTTTATTGGCCATTAGTATACATTTATTTTTGGGCAAATGTCTATTCTGATTATTTTTCTTCTGATATTTCTTGAGTTGCAACAGCTTTTAAAAATATGTATCTGATTGTTGGATCCTTACATGATTTGCAGATGTTTTCTCTTATACTTTTTAGTTGTCTTTTCAGTTTTGAGAGCCTTCTTTGAAGCACCAAAAATTTAAGTTTTAATGGATTCCATCCAAATTTGTCCAGAATAGGCAATATAAACACAAATGAAATTAATGGTTGCTTAGTACCAAGTTCATAGAGGGAGATGGAAAGATATGGTGTTTTATTTTTGATATCATGAAAATGTTTCAAAATTAACAGTTGTGATGGCTGGACAACTCTATGAATACATTAACAACTACTGAATTGTACACTTTAAATGACTGATTTCTAAGCTATATAAATTATATGTCCATAATGTCATTACAAAAAAATAAAAATAAACATATTAATATATGTTTTGAAACTAAGTAGTTTCACTTTTAATTATATTTCTTTCCCACTCAAGTAATTCACAAAAGCCAGCAACAATTTTATTTATATTAGGGATCAACCTATGGGCTTTCAAAGTCTGTGACAAAAACATAACTTACCCTTTACCCACATAGTAATATCTATGTGGCTAATCCTCACTATCTTGTCATAGGATGTAACTAATATTTATGTAGTTACATCCTATGACAAGATAAATGTATTTTGTGTAAGATATGCTATAAAGAAAATCAAAACTGGCATTGAAAATTTGTACTAACCTTCCAGTAGTCATCCTGTAAACTGTAGTATCTCTGATATGCAGATAATGCTGAAAAAGAAAAAAATAATTATGAGCCAAATCATATCCCATTTAAAAATCCACTGTAAGACATGAAATACTTTACTATAAGCTATCAAAGATGCCCATCTATTAACTAACAATAAAAGCCAAATAATCTAAATTTTATGGCTTACTAATATTTAATCAGGTATATACAACCAGAATCAAATCTCACCCATGCACTCAAACAAAAACAGTATCTTAATAATTCCTTAAATTAATCTGACCTCCTTCAAAGACCAAAAGTAATAACAATCTGATAGAGGTATTCCCTATTATGAAAAGTTTTCCAATTTTTCTTCACATGCAATTCACTTTCTAGAAAGATAAAAATTCAGTCACCTAAGGTGCAATATAACTCTCTGTGATGCTTCCCTTTACACAATCAGTATTACCTAGGCTACCACTATCTATAATTTAATTCTCAGTTAGACTTCCCTATGCCCTAAAACCTATCTAAAGGCATAAAAGGTACTCAAATCATATAAAGCAGTTCTTCCAAACAGACTTAAAAAAGGGCACATAAAACAAAATCATAAAATAAAAACATAAAAAATAAGTCATATAAGCAGATTGGAATTAGTGGAAACACTAGGAAAACCCATCACTTTATCCAATAAACTCAGAATCTCTGAAAAACAGCTAAGCCATGTCACATTCCTGGGGATAAGCTTTTAGAATAAAATATACCTAGCACTGAATATCACCCAAAAGTCAAAAATAAGTTGAAAAATATTTAAAAGAAAAAATAAACTGAAAGCCAGCAGAATGCCAAGAGTAGCAGACTGAATATATTGTAGTATGCTGAGGAGTCTGTCTTGAACAAGCATTTTTACAAATTTCAGAGATTTTTACAATTAAACTGTAAACGTTACCTGAAACGCTTCCATTGAATTTAACCACAGAAAGTTAAGGGGTCAGAAGAAGCCTACTGAGGAAAACTTGCTTTTTTTAAACAATCATAAAATGACAAAAAAGAATCTAAAAAGAACTAAATTTAATGCTTGACAGTAGCATATATAAGAATCATCTTACAATATAGGTTACATTTCTATGACTAAAATATTTACTTTCAAAACAAAAAAATGTAAGGCAGCAACATCAAATAAAGAAGCCTGAAAAGATCCACAGACACTTTATCTAGAAAAGCTACCTTAAAGTCTCTCCATAATCATCTTAAGGGCACTAATCAAATGGAGAAACTTTTACATGAGAAAACTGAAGTTCTCAAGAAAAACAGTGAAAATCTGTGGTATTTTAGACAGAACTCATTCTTTCTCACCCCAGTCCTAACCTACCCCAGCTCAGTAAGAGAGGATTACTATACCCAGCAAAATATAGTGTTCCCTATTGCACAAACTTCTGCTTTAGGGCTAGGCTAACTCCTCTACAGATGTAGGCTACCAACATTTCCCCACTCAGCTCAGTATTGAAGAAACTATATTAAAAACAAGTGCAAATGAGAAGACAAGAAGTTGCTTTGCTCTCCCATTCCCACACTGGTTAACTGGAAACTCTAATGCAGGTGTGCAGCAGACCATGAAAACACTGATGACCAACTGCCCTTGAACCAAATAACTCTGGGTAGATTCCAGGCAGAGAGGTAAGCAGAAAAGACTCAAGACTACAGGTCTTGCCCAGTGTCTGTTCCTAAAGCACAGGGATCATTTCAAGAGAAGTGGCCACTATCTCAGGCTGCAGCCCTTGAAATGCAAAGGTTCAACTCTGGTAGAAAAGTAGGCTTAAGATCACAGAATGAAGTAGTTTCTTTTCTAGTGTGAATTGATACATAAAAGAATTTGGAGATGTTCAAGCCCAAGTATATCACTGAAAACACAGATATTTAGTAGTTCCATAATAGCAAGTATCTAAAATGCAGACGGCTAGAAGTTTTAGAGAGAAAAACATGGGGATAAAGAACCACCTGGGTTAGAAAAATCCTGAAAGACAGACCTTCAAAAAGTATCGTGCAAATGAGTAATGTAGGACACTGTTTAGCATAAAAACTGTAAGTAACAACTATCAAAAAAAAAAAAAGAGAGAGAGAGGAAAAAAACAGAGAGCCTGACAAATAACATAGTAGTAAACTCCCACCATATTACAGGTTATCTTTTTCCCTTTTATCCTACATCTGAAACTGAAGAAGCCACCATTCCAGAAGCACCAAAAAAAAAAACCATGAAGGCAGGCCGGGTGGTACCAGTCTCCCTAACTAAAGGACCAAAGAAAAAAGCAATCCAGCAAGACAGAAAAACAGAATATATTCTGTCCACTTCAAACGCACAGGAAAAAAAAGTTGCCTCAAACCACTTCTCTACACAAAGGCCAAGTAGAGAGCACTGATGTCTATCATATCTCAGGCTACCTACTGGATTAATGTGAAAGAAAGCCAAATAGGGATCAAGAAAAGATCGAGGAAGATGAAAATAATCCGTCTTTATTGCTGCTGGCTGGTAACAAGGCTCGTGTGCCCTCAGCTGAGGGTACCCTAAATTTCATATCACATTGCAGAAAGAAGCTGATTGCACATGTGAGTGGAGTCAGAGTGTCCCAGTGGAAGTCAGCATTTTAACCACTGGCCAGTAATAAGAAAGCCTGGAACAATAATGCAACATCAATGGAAACCATTTAGGAAGCCACAACTCTCATTTCAGTTCAACATAAACAAAAAACCTAACTCAGTGAAGACTCTAAACTTTAACATTCACCTGGCAGTAAGCGACAGCAATACCATTTACTGTGCCAGATATAACTAAATAGCCACCTACAATAAAAAGATTAATACAGATGCAGTGGCTCACATCTGTAATCCCAGTACTTTGAGAAGCCGAGATGGGCAGATCAGTTAAGGTCTAGGATTCGAGAATAGCTTGGCCAACACAGTGAAACACCATCTGAATTAAAAATACAAAACTTAACCAGGCATGGTGGCACATACCTGTAGCTACTCGAGAGGCTGAAGCAGAAGAATCCCTTGAACCCACGAGGCAGAGGCTGCAGTGAGCCTAGATACTCTACTTAGGCAACACAGTGACACTGTCTTATAACATAACATAAAAACTTTGAAGATCTAGTCAAAAATCATTCACCATATCAAAAAAAAAGTATATCAAACTGAATGGAAAAAGACATGAGAAATGTTTGAATATATGATAAAAAAATTAAACTGAAATGATTACAGTGCTTAAAAGAGGGGGGAAAAAAAAGAAAATCACAGTATAGAAACAGAAGATATAAAAGGCAAACCACATTCCCCACACAGAAACTCTAAAATATTACATGTTAGAGATAGTGGACTCCCAACTGTTCCTGGGCTCTCAGCTAGGACAGTGCCACAAAACTTCTTCTAAACTCTTACCTCATGAAGGTGTGTAAGGAGATACACTGTTCATAAGAAGGGGACCAGGAGCACCAGTTCATTGAGAACATACCGTGCAAGATTGCCCACCATTCTGATCATTATCTACTTCAGTGAACATGACTAATATACAAGAGTCAGGACCTCTACAATACTGCTGTGTATTTCCATGCAAGATTGGTAGCATCATGTTCCCACTGCCTGTAGAAGTATCTTATAAACTGCTGAATGTGGAAGTGTATGCTAAGAAAGCAGATAGAGTATGCTGATGACCTCCTCCAAAGGCATAGAAGAGCAATAACGTTCTGCATATAGCAGAGAAATGTTAAAAAGGGCTAGTGAAAGTAAACACTCAGAATTGGAACAACCAAGATAATTAAACTCACAGGATGGAAAGTATAAGGCTATGTGGTCTTCTTCAGAGTAAAGGTAAATTAAGGCAAGTTAGACAGTGCCAGTGAGGTAAGAATAGGGATAAATAGTCACTAAAATTAGAACTTAATAGATGTGTTCATTGCACAGCTTACAAGTGAAGGTAAAACATGTCCATGGATTATGAGGTTATTTTCTGGTTTGGCTGTGTCACTCAAAATATAAAGCATGAGTTTCAAAACATCTCAGATAAAGTCTGTCAGAAAGTCTTCTTTTGCTTATTCTTCACTTCCTATTGTGTCTGACTTGTAATGTTGAATTGAAATTTTCTCTCATGCTGTGAATATGCCATGTAAATTTTCAAATACTGTGATTCACTGAATCATTATTACATGAAAAATATTATATCTGAAAATTACATTTTTCAAATCTTTGTTTTATTCCAGTACTTATCAAAAATTTTTAAAAGGACTTCTACCTGAAAAGTTTGTATCAGTAATTAAATCCACAAATTATACCCTAATTTATTTTCCTTTTAATAAATAAATACCAATACATAAGTAAAATAACATTATTGCAATATTTTAAAAAGGCAGCCAGGTATGGTGGCTCGCACTTGTAATCCCAGCACTTTGAGAGGCTGAGGCAGGCAGATCATGAGGGCAGATCGAGACCATCCTGTCCAACATGGTGAAACCCTGTCTTTACTAAAAATATAAAAAACTTAGCTGGGCATGGTGATGCACACCTGTAGTACCAGTTACTTAGGAAGCTGAGGCAGGAGAATTGCTTGAACCCACGAGGCAGGGACTGCAGTGAGCTGAGATCACAGCCCTGCATTACAACCTGGGCAACAGTGTGAGACTCTGTCTCAAAAGAAAAAAACAAAGCACAACAATGTAAATGTAAACTTTAGAACTTACAAATAAAATAGTCAAAGTAAAGACCTCAGCTCATACACTCAGCGGCACAACACAAACACAGAAACATTATTAAACAATGACACAGAAAGATTTAAAAAACTACTCAAAATTACTCAATCTAAACTAATGAGAAAAAAAAACTAAGGCAAGAGAGAAAATGGAGCCTCAAAGATTTGTATGTTATTAACCAGAGATCTAAGTATCATCACACTCTGTAAGGAATGGAGAAAGAACCAAAGGTAAAATGTACTTAAAGATAGGTATAAAATTTGTCCAAATGTGAATGAAAAAGATGAGACATATGTGCATGCTAGCCACAAGAAAGCCCCTACACCCTTCAAAGGCCCTCAGACTAACCCAGGGAATTGCCTGTAACTCACGCAAAGGCATTGTTCCAAAGAGGGAGGTCACTTTGAGACCAACACACTGCTAGAGCACTAAGCAACTTCAAGTAGCAAAATCAATTGTGAAGAGCAACAATCACCAATGAGTCACATTTCCGAATATCAAAATTTCCTACAAAGCTATTGTAATCAAAACACTATAGCTAAGATACCTAAGAACAGAATTAGAGACCAATGGTAGAACAGAGCTAAGAACCTAAAAATAATCTTACATATATGATCATTTGGCTGTTTACAGAGTACCTAGTCCACTTTTGAATGGACACTTCAATTTTCTCATGCAAAATAATGAGGCTGGTCCACTATACTAAATGTAATCAATTCTTTATTAAATATAAGAAGTAAAACCAAAACAATCTGGAAGAAAATATAGATTCTTCACGTTCATGAATATGCCACAACAAAGAGGGCATGAAAACCATGAGTAACAAAAGATAAACTGAACTTGATCTAAAAACTTGTGCAAAGCTCATTGTCAATAAAGTGAAAGGAAAACTTGTGCGACAGGAGAAAATATTTGCAAATCATGTATTTAATCAAGGTTTATTATCAATATACCAAAAACTCCTAGAAGTCAGTAACAAAAAAACAAGCATCTCAACAACAAAAATATATAATAAATAATCTGAACAGACATTTCTCAAAGAAGATACATAAATGGCCAATAAGCATCTGAAAAGACATTGAACATCATCAGTCATTAGGAAAATAATGCAAATCAAAACCACTATGAGACTCTCACTTCACACTATAATGGTTACAATGGGGATTGTGAAAATGGTAAAAACCAAATGTTGGCAAAAAACTGGACATCTCCTCCTTTAATGGCAGGATAGCAATAACAGGTACAGCATCCGTGGAAGGACAGGTTTTCTTTAAAAAAATTACTTTTTTCTTTTTCCCAGAAATAAAAATAGCAATTCCACTCCCAGCTAACTTGTCAAAAGAACGGAAGGCCAAGTGTGGTGGCTCATGCCTGTACTGGCAACACGTGAGAGGACAAGGCGGGTAGATCATCTGACTTCAGAAGTTCGAGACTAGCCTGGCCAACATGGCAAAATCCCGTCTCTACTTAAACACACACACACACACACACACACACACAAGCACGCAAAAATTAGCTGGGTATGCTGGCAAGCACTCTGTAATCCCAGCTACTCAGGATGCTGAGGCAAGAGGATCGCTTGAACCTGGAAGGCAGAGGTTGCCATGAGCCAAGATCGTGCCACTGCATTCCAGCCTGGGCAACAACCACCACCACCACCATCACCACCACCAATAACAACAACAAAACAACTAAAAGCGGAGAGTCAAACAGATATCTGTATACCAATTTTCATAGCACATTCCCAGCAGCCAAAAGGTAGAGGGAAAAAAAACATTATCCAAGATGAACAGTAAACTGTGGCATACACAGCTTGGACATGTCAAAACGCAGTCTCTACGAAAAATACAAAAATCAGTTTAATCATGAGGAAAACATCACACGAACCAGTTCGGGGACATTCTACAAAATACCCAAACAACACTCTTCAAAACTAGAAACATTATCAAAAATAAGGAAAAGGTGAGAACTAGCAACATATGAGAAAACCATAAGCAGACATGAGAACTAAATGAAATGAGCTAACCTAGTCAGACCTCTGGAAGAGAAAAATGACAGTGGGCAAAAACTTTTTTTTTTTTTTTTTTTTTTGAGACAAAGTCTCACACTGTTCCCCAGGCTGGAGTGCAGTGGCATTATCTTGGCTCACTGATATATCCACCTCCCAGATTTAAGCGATTACTTGAGCTCGGAAGTTCAAGACCAGTGTGGAAAACACGGCAAAAACCCCATCTCTACAAAAAAAGCTATCCTGGTGTGGTGATGCAGGACTGTAGCTCCAGCTACTAGGAAGGCTTATGTGGGAGGACTTCTTGAGCTAGGAAAGCAGAGATTGCAGTTAACCATGATCGTGCCACCACTTCCAGACTGGGCAACAGAGCCAAACCTTGCCTAGGGTGAGGGAGGTAGTAGTTGGTCAAAGGAAACAAACTTTCAGTGAGATGGCATAAGTTCAAGGGATCTACTGTAAAACATAGTAACTATATTTATATTATATATCTTGAAAACTGCTAAGAGTAAATTTTAAAGATTCTTATCAATAAAAATATAAAAATATGTGAAGTAATGCAAATGTTAATTAAATAATTCTACAATGTATACATATTTCAAAACAAGTTGTTGTAAACAAGCAGAATACACAATTTTTATATGTCATCTTACAAATAATTTTTTGACAGAAAAAAACTTTACAAAAGGTCTTGACTACTGCATACATAGTACACAACAACAAAAATTTAAGATAATTTTTCCCATTTTTTTATGAGTAGCCTTTAAGAATCTAAATAATTTGTAAGAATTTTTTAATAAATGAAAACAGAAGCAACTGTCAAAAAAACAGAAAAGAAAGGGAACGAAGTGGACAAAAGAAAATTTGGAAAAAAAGGGAAAGGAGAAAGAAAAAAAGGAAGAAATAGAGGAGAGGGTAATCCCAGTACACTAAAAGGCCAAGGAGGGCAGATCACCTGAGATAAGGAGTTCAAAACCAGCCTGACCAACATGGTGAACCCCATCTCTACTAAAAATACAAACATTTAGCCAGGCATAGTGGTGTGTGCCTGTAATTCCAGCTACTCCGGAGGCTGAGGCAAGAGAATAAGTTGAACCCAGGAGGTAGAGATTGTGATGAACGGACCAGGTCATTGCACTCTAGCCTGGCAACTGACCAACACTCCATATTGAAAAGAAAAAGAAATAAAAGAAATAGATAAGTGTTAAGAAGGCTCATGACGTTAGCATGCTTAGCATAATCTTTCTAGCGGGAAAACTTTGACTAGATAATACTAATCATAAATAGTAGGCCAGGCACGGTAGCTCATGCCTGCAATCCCAGCACTTTGGGAGGCTGAGGAGAGTGAATCACCTGAGGTCAGGAGGTCAAGTCCAGGTTAAGCAACAAGGTGAAACCCCATCTCTAATAAAATAATAAAAATTAGCCGGGTGTGGTGGCACACACCTGTAATCTCAGTGACTCGAGAGGCTAAGACTGGAGAAACTCTTAAACCTGGGAGGCAGAGATTGCATGAACCAGGACTAAACCACTGCACTCCAGCCTGGGTGACAGAACAACATTCCATCTCAAAAACAACAACCAAAAAAAAAAAGGAAAATTAAAGAAGGGTGTGATGGTACAAGTTCACACAGAATATCCAGGTTTGAAAAGTATTAATAATGCAGGTGCATAGAGATGACAGGAAAAAAGATGACTTCAGATAGACACAAAATAAAAGAACAGATCTCAATCTATGCTTCTATATTCTGACTATGCTCTAAGTAAAGAGACTCGGCATTTCTCCTCACACCCTCAACTGCTATACAATATCTGCCTCTAAAGGAGTAGGTTAATTAGAGAAAAGTAGTAAGCCAACAGGAAAGATGAAAAGAAAAACAGGAAATAAGTCTGTTAGTCACCTTGTCATCTGCTTTGGTGTGGTTTTGGATTTTTCTTTTTGAGAATATGATTGAAAGTTTGTACTTTTACTCTCAAATATGTTATCAAAAGAGCTTATGTTAACTTTTACATAGTTGGCACTATATAAAAGGCTAATGTACAATGTGACCCTTTATACAGCCTTTTCACATAGTTGGCACTATATAAAAGGCTCTTGCACCTTTTTTTTAATTTTTTAATTTTTTTTTGAGATGGAATTTCCCTCTTGTTACCCAGGCTGGAGTGCAATGGCACAATTTCAGCTCACCACAACCTCCGCCTCCCGGGTTCAGGCAATTCTCCTGCCTCAGCCTCCCGAGTAGCTGGGATTACAGGCACGCGCCACCATGCCCAGCTAATTTTTTTTGTATTTTTAGTAGAGACAGGGTTTCACCACGTTGACCAGGATGGTCTCGATCTCTTGACCTTGTGATCCACCTGCCTCGGCCTCCCAAAGTGCTGGGATTACAGGTGTGAGCCACCGCGCCCGGCCCGGCTCTTGCACCTTTTTACATTCACAAATGTAATGCTGCCTAAAAAACATCTCCACTTAAATGTAGCACAGCCACATATTAATATTTGTAAGAAAAATCATGGCCATCATTTACTACACAAATCTGCATTTTTTTTTTTTTAATTCTTATATCCTACTCTCTCTGACATGAAAAGACTGATTTAAGGAGAGACAAGGAAGCTGTCAAGATAAGCAGAAGTGCAAAAAAGGCTAGCTCTTTTATTCCTACCTCTTTATCTTCTTGAGGTCATCAAATCCAATTAGTAGACCTGCTGAAAATTCTTTTAAATGTATTACTCCTTTGACATTATTAAAACAACATGCTCATCAAGGTCATCGGTACCTTAGAACTGTCTACATACAATCTCCAAGAAAGTTTTGTTCCTTCTGGTGACAAATGCCTGTAATCCCAGCTACTCGGGAGGCTGAGGCAGGAGAATTGCCTGAACCCAGGAGGCGGAGGTTGCGGTGAGCCGAGATCACGCCATTGCACTCCAGCCTGAGTAACAAGAGCAAAACTCCGTCTCAAAAAAAAAAAAAAACAGAAAGTTTTGTTCCTTCTGTTTTTCCAATGTGTTTTGCCACAAATTATTTAGTTCTCAAAGCTAACAGAACTTTTACTTCTTACCTAATGCATCAATTTCAGAGTTTTAAGAGCATAGGCATGAATGTTGGAAAATCTGAGGTATGGTCATTAATCTGCTATCCTGGGAACTTCTTAATTGCATTTTCCTCCTTGAATAAATCATACTACATCAGTGACATCGCAAACTATGATCACTGAGAAATCCCTAAAGATTTTTTAGGAGAGGTAGAGAAGCAAGTTACTATCTATGACGTTTTTAAACTGTAACTGAATTCTTAACACATTTAATTCAACATTACATGACGACATTGTGTGCTTAGCCTTGGAATGCAGGGAAGATCAATTAATCAGCGAATACATATGCAAAAATTTGTCAACTATACAGAGACATATAATACCATTCTACGAGAATAAGTTTATCTCAATATTGTGTCTTTTACTGTCAAGAAAAAATCAGACCTGCATATTAAAGAAAAAAATCTATATAAATTTTTTTATAAATTTCCCATGAATCTCTAGGTAAAAGATCACATGATACATAAGAAACAATTTATCAGCTTTCAGAGATTAAGCTGATCTTCATTATTTGCAGGTTACCTGTTATTCAACTTACTAAAATTTCTTTGTACACAAAGTCAATACCTATGATGGTTTCACAGTTATTCACAGACCTGCACACGGTGGCAAAAAATTTGAGCCACTGGATATACATATTCCCAGCTAATGTTGGAAAAGGTGACTTCATGTATCAGGTACTCTAAACATATTTTCCTGCTATATATAGTATCACATTTCCCTTATTTTTGCTCTTTTGTTAGTAATTTCACTGTTTAAAGTCACTCTCCGCTAAGCACAGTGGCTCACACCTGTAATACCAGCAGTTTGGGAAACTCAGGCAGTCATACCACTTGAGGTCAGGAGTTCAAGATCAGCCTGGCCAACCTGGTGAGATGCCCATCTCTTAAAAATACAAAAATCAGCTGCGTGTGGTGGCAGACACCTATAGTCTCAGGTCCTAGGGAGGCTCAGGCACAAGAATTGCTTGAATCCAAGAGATAAAGGTTGTAGGGAGCCGAGATGACACCACTGCACTCCAGCTTGGCCAACAAAGTGAGACTGTTTCAAAAAATAAAATAAAGAAATAAAATATAAAAAAACAAATTAAAGAAAATTGATAAAAATCACTAACTAACGCATAATGCCAAAGAGTTGTCTGGTGTACTTAAGTACAAGAAAAATGTGATGTGACTCACAGAAAAATGTACTTCATTCAGGCATGAGTTATACTGCATCTGCGTTTGAATTCAATGATAATCAACAATTCAGATTTTAACAGAGATCTTTAAAGAGAAACATAAAATACAGTTATATATTGATCAGCTAATAATAATGCTGCCATCAAAAGCTAACAGGAACTTTATCCTGTCTTTCCCATGCTTTCTCTCTGTAATAACAGAAGCCTAGGATTCATAGCAAGCTTCAGCCTAAGGCATAGAAAAGCTCCAGAGCATTCGGAATCTCATCTGTACATGCCCACTTGCACCACAGCTGAGGAACCGTAAAAAGCAGCCCTAGGTTTAATACCCTGGCATTATGAGTCTTAATGGACTAAACAGTTAAAAAAAACACACCATGAGCTCTTTAGTCTAGTGCATCCTGCTTTTGGTGTGGAAGGCAGTAGGGAAAAAAGTAGGGTTGTATGTCCCAGTCCCTTATCACGTCAGGATGTTGTACTCCCAATACATTCTGCAGTCATTTTTTAGAACTGCAAGTGAGAAAGAAGGAAAACTACGTTGGCCCAAGGCCCCGTCAAGAATAATCCTTCAATGAAACATATGCTATGGTCACTAGTTACATATTCTACCTTATACGGGAAACAAACAGCATATCTGAATTACAAACTGAGAATCTATGTATTTAACAAATTCCCCATGAATCTCTAACGAACAAAAGAAAGCTATAATCAAAAAAAAAAAAAACAGAGAGAGAACATGGCAAAGAACAGCTAATGGATGCAGGGTTAATACCAAGGTGTTAAGTTGATAGGGGCAATAAACAATTATATCAAACCTGCATTCTGCACATGTATCCCAGAACTTAAAAGTTGAAGGAATAATAATCCAAACTTTTTACACTTCAAATTAAAGAAACGTCATCTTCAATTTAAACAACAACAAAAACAGATTCATCCATAAATGAAATAAAACTACTATTTTTGGAGAACCCTAACTCAAAGACCTATTATTGGGAAACAAACATATTATGCTCTGTAATCTATGTGCCAAGGCAGAGTATTATAATTTCACCCAAGAAAATGTAAGGCGAACAGGAGAAGAAAAAGAAACATAAAGTTTGACAAACATTGTTAGTCATTCTTTGAATAACACTTGGCAAATGAACAGGAACCAAAAACACAAAACCAATATTTCTAACAAAAGTGATCATCAGGAAAACAAATAAATTAATTACTTGAAAGAAGAGAAGAAGAAAGTTATGAATGGCTGGAAATTCAGCTTATAATTGGAAAACTTACAACTCACCATTAAATGTAAAATATAACTGTATGCCCCTGAATTCATTTTCTTCTTTACTATTACAAATGATCAAGTTATTCTTTACCTCTAAAAAGACTAAATCTTCTTATGCCAATATGGAACTGAGAGAATATCTAATCAAAAACGTAAATGTCAAGGTTAATTTTCCCTGACCTCAGTATATTTTGCCCAATGTCTAACCTACTATGTGACCAAACACAACATAATACAACAAAATACCCTTCAAAACAAACTTCCTTGCAGTGTTTATTCACTTCATAGACAAAAATTATACAAGATCTGTTCTCTTCCTTTTAAATAGAAAATGTAACTAAATTTTCCATCTTAAAGCTTTAAGAAATTAAAATACAGCTAGTAGTGATGGGTCACGCATGTAATCCCAGCACTTTGGGAAGCCAAGAGGCAGGTGGATCACCTGAGGGTCAGGAGTTCGAAAGCAGCCTAGCTTGGACAACATATTAAAACCTTATCTCTGCTAAGAATACAAACATTAGTCAGGTATGGTGGCAGGCAACTGTAATCCCAGCTACCCAGGGGAGGCTGAGGCATAAAAATCTCTTGAACCCAGAAGTGAGAGGTTGCAATGAGTCAAGTTCACACAATCGCACTCCAGCCTGGGGGACAGAGTGAGACTCGACTCTGACTCGAAATGAGAGAAAGACATAGAGAGAGAGAGAGAGAAGAGGGGTAAGGAGGGAGAGAAGGAGTGAGGGAGGAGGGGGAGAGACAAATTTTAAATACATATTAAATGACTGCTGCAGAGAAAAGACAGTCCCTATATAAATCTACTTTTTAATCAGGGTCTTTGTTTTTAGCTCTCAAATTTACATATTAAACACAAAAATATCGTAAATGTGTAACAGAAAAATCTATGTATTTTTCTTCTCCAATCATTTCCTTTGAAATATTATACTTTAGGCCGAGTGTGGTGGCTTACGCCTATAATCCAGATACTTAGGAGGCAGAGGCAGGTGGATCACTTGATGTCAGGAGTTGGAGACCAGTCTGGCGAACATGATGAAATCCCATCTCTACTAAAACTACAAAAATTAGTTGGGCGTGGTGGTGCATGCTTGTAATCCCAACTACTTCAGGCTAAAGCATGAGAATCACTTGAATCCAGGAGGCGGAGGCTGCAGTGAGCCATGATGGTACCACAGCACTGCATCCTGTGGGACAGAGCAAGACTGTCCCCCATCAAAAAAAAAAAAAGAAGAAACTGCATTTTAACCAATTTTTTATTTAAAAGTTTATAAGTAAGCATTTCTAGTAAAAGCCCATTTAACAAGTACTAAGAATTCCATTTACCGTTCATGACTTCCTCTGCTACAATTCCCCAAACTTCCTACACCATTTGGAAGATGTTAAAGAAAAATAAATCTCTTAATATAAACCATTTTTAAATGGTAAAGTTCCAGCTGAAACATAAATACCCCATAGAGCATGCTATAATACTTCAAATCCAAAGTACATTTCATTAGCAAACACTGGCTTAACCTAACAAAAAATGTTGTATATCAAATACTAGGGTGCTTCCCCACCAACTCTTTCCTCTAAGCCTAAAATAGTCAACTGTTCTTTCTACTACTATATTTGCTGGAAAATATATCTACCTACTCTCTGCCAATATGTTTACTTCTATCAAAAAGTTATAAAATATTCTTGTTTATAAGATAGTTGTTCGGTATGAGAATACTGACATGGAGAAAAAATGTTTAATTTCCTAAATAATGATGTTAGTAGGCAGCTTGGTGCTATGAAAAGTACACATTTTTTACAATTATCTTAAGTAACTTAATTCTACCTATTTTATTTTTTTTGAGACAGTCTTGCTTTGTCGCCTAGGCTTCCCAGGTTCAAGTAATTATCCAGCCTCAGCCTCCTGAGTAGTGGGATTGAAGGCACACATCACCACATCACCACACCAACATACATCACTACACCCCGCTAATTTTTGTATTTTAAGTAAAAACAGGGTTTTGCCATGTTGGCCAGGGTGGTCTTAAACTACTGACCTCAGGTGATCCTACTGCCTCGGCCTCCCAAAGTGCTGAGATTACAGGAATAAGCCACCATGCCTAGCCCTCCACCTATTTCTGAGAAGAAAAATCATTTGACTGCATGAAAAAATCTGCTGTATACAAGGCTCAACTTCAGAGATGAGCTATCTGTAATACATACTACTACAGATTAGACTTGCAGTATTTTCTAACTATAATGAAAAATGTTGTAGAAACTGAAATACAATTAGAAACAAAAATTCCCTGATTTTTCCAAAATGTCCACATTTTTGTAATACAAAGATACCAAACTTACAGTTTTTCTACTGTGATAACATTTTTAAAAACATGATTTTCACAGGGCAGGCAAATAGCAATATATAATGTAGGATGTTACACATTTTACTCAATAATCTAATTTACTGAGTATTTGCCTGAAATTACGCAAAATATTCACATTCCCATTGAGTCTAAATTCTTTCTCCTTGATTACTATGTTTGGAAGTTTATTAGAAAAAAGTAAAATATGATATTAAGTATCCCTGAAGAAGGAAAAAACATTACAGCTAGTGTGCAAACATAAGTCAAGCAAGAAATTTAGAAAGAGAGTAACAATACCTTTTGAATAATCTTCCAATAAGAGGTTGAAGTGACCTAACTGGCAAAATAAATTGGAGTCCACTTTCCCTTCAGCTTTTAAAATTAAAGATTCGTAGCAGCGAATAGCCTAGAAATAAAAATTATAAACATTAAGAAAAAGGCATGTCGTTCCTAGAATACATATACCTGCGTTACATTCTTAAAGAAATCAAAGCAACCGTAAACATATGTCATTTCTTCCATAGGCATAGGATTAAATTCAGTGTTTCAGAGAGGAAATAATTTCTCTAAGCATTTATTAAAGCCAGTATTCATAATCTAAGTGTTTTTCCCTCTTAAAAAAAGAATATATCCTATGCTTAATGCAATTAGGAGCTCATTAATAACTTTATGTAAAATTTGCATATCTAAACTGTTACTACAATCCTTATTTATACAACAAAAGTACTCTCAAATAAGCACTGGAAGAACACTACTGACTTTGGTAGCCATTAACCACATGAAATTTTTGAATATTTGTAATATGGAAAGCCCAAAGAGATGTGCTGTGTTTCAAAGATTTCACACATACTTTGGTTGGGGGTACCGATGAGGATAGGTTGAGATCAAACCTTTAATCTTTCAGGGCTTTGCAGAAGGAAATAGATGAATGGAAAACATTACTAAAACATCGGAAAGAACAGGGTTCTGAAATTTTGCTGCAAACAGACTTGTTACTAACAAGTCTGGAAAACTTAATTTCTTCTAACCCCAGTCATAATAACATGCAAAGAGCTAGTATAAAACAATTTTAAGGCCAGGTGCGGTGGCTCACGCCTGTAATCCCAGCACTTTGGGAGGCCGAGGCGGGTGGATCATGAGGTCAAGACATTGAGACCATCCTGGTCAACATGGCAAAACCCCGTCTCTACTAAAACTACAAAAAATTAGCTGGGCATGGCAGTGCGTGCCTGTAATCCCAGCTACTCGGGAGGCTGAGGCAGGAGAATTGCCTGAACCCAGGAGGTGGAGTTTGTGGTGAGCCAAGATAGTGCCATTGCACTCCAGCCTGGGTAACAAGAGCAAAACTCTGTCTCAAAAAAGAAAAAAAAAAATTTTAATTAGAACATTTATACGGTGTTTATTGGAGCATCTAGCACACATTGAGAACTTGATAATGTTTCTTTACCTTTCCTTAGAAAACAATCAAGCTCTAACTCTGTATTAGTCTATTCTCACATTGCTAAAGATATACCAAAGAGGGTAGGATCCAAGATGACTGATCGTTAACATCTCGGAATTGCAGCTCTCAGTTAAAGCACAGAGAACTAGAGGACGCCACACTTTCAGACAAATTCAGGTCACTCATGGAGCAGAAGATCCCCAGGGAGGAGTCACACGGGTCGCCAGCACAACTCTTGTGGCTGGCCGCAGCGGTTTCGCAGGCATCTCCACACCGCAGCTCTCGGCAGGGCAGCTCTCAGAGTAGAGTAAACAGGGCTGGCTCCCCTTCTGACCAAGGTTTGGAGCCCCGGGAAGGCAGAGTCGCCTATTTCAGACACAAGAAGGAAGCCAGACAAGAGAATCCTGGGCAGAAAACCACCATCAGTCTTAATGCCACTGTTCTGGCCCTTGGAACTAACAACTTGGACATCCACTCAAGAGACCTAATCTGAAAGTTGGTAATTTCAAAGACGCAGGAGGATAAATTTACAATGATGGGAAAAAAACAGCGTAAAAAGGCTGAGAATACTCAAAATCAGAATGCCTCTCCCTCTAAAGAGGATCACAGTTCCACATCTACAATGGAACAAGGCTTGAGGGAGAACTAGCGCATCCCAATGACAGAATCACTCTTCAAGGAATGGATAATAAGAAACTTCTGTGAGTTATAAAAACATGTAGTAGCCCAACGTAAAGAAGCTAAGAACTTTGAAAAAAGGTTTGACGAAATCCTATTGAGAATAGACAAATTAGAGAGGAATATAAGTGAATTAATGGAACTGAAGAATACAATACGGGAACTCCGAGAAGTATGCACAGGTTTAATCACTTGAATTGTTCAAGCAGAAGAAAGGATATCAGAGGTCAAGGTCCAACTTAATGAAATAAAACAAGAAGACAAGATTAGAGAACAAAGGATAAAAAGGAATGAGCAAAGTCTCCAAGAAATGTGGGACTATGTGAAAAGACCAAATTTACGTTTTATAGGTGTACCTGAATGCCACAGAGAGAATGAATCCAAGCTGGAAAATACCCTCCAGGATATTATTCAGGAAAATTTTCCTAAACTAGCAAAGCAGGTCAATATTCAACCCCAGGTAATACAGAGAATACCACAAAAATATTCATCAAGAAGAGCAACCCATAGGTACATAATCGTTAGATTTACCAGGGTTGAAACGAAGGAGAAAATACTAAGGGCAGCCAAAGAGAAAGGTCAGGTTACCCACAAAGGCAAGCCTATCAGACTTACAGCAGATCTCTCAGCAGAAACTCTCCAAGCCAGAAGAGAGTGGGGGCCAATATTCAACAACCTCAAAGAACAGAACCTTCAGCCCAGAATTTCATATCCAGCCAAACTAAGCTTCACAACTGAAGGAAAAATAAAATCTTTTATGAACAAGCAAGTACTCAGATTTTATTACCACCAGGCCTGCTTTACAAGAGCTTCTGAAAGACGCATTACACATAGAAAGAAACAACCAGTATTAGCCTTTCTAAAAATATACCAAAAAGTAAAGAGCACCAACATAAAGAAGAATTTACATAAACGAATGGATAAAACAGCCAGTTAACAACAAATGGCAGTAACCCTAAATTTAAATCGACTAAATCCCCCAATCAAAAGACACAGCCAAAACCCAACAGCATGTTACATCCAGACCTATTTCACATGCAAGGATACACAGACTCAAAAACAAAGGGATGGAAAAAGATTTACCAACCAAATGGAGAGCAAAAATAAATAAATAAAAAGCAGGAGCTGCAATTCTCGTATCGGATAAAATAGATTTTAAAGCAACAAAGATATAGTGATAAAAGGATCAAAGCAACAACAAGAGCTAACGATCCTAACACCCAGATACATAGAGTCTTAGATTCAATGAGACAGAAAATTAATAAGGATATCAAGGACTTGAACTCAGATCTGGAACAAGTAAACTTAATAAATATTTATAGAGCTCTCCACTTCAAGTACACAAAATATACATTCTTGTCAATACCACATCACACCTACTCATAGGTTTAAATGAAACATTGATTGGCCATTATTAATACCCATTTTTTTTCAGAATAAAGCAATACTTCCGTTCACCCTCCCTCTTTCTCTTCCTCTCCTTTACTCATTTTTTTTCTCTTTCCTTCTCTCAAAAAAAAAAAGAAAGAAAGAAAGAAAAATTAACTTGTAAACCTCTAGATCCAGTCCGGCAATGTCTCTCTCAATGCTTGATTTCCTTTCTTCCCTTCCCTCCCTCCCTTCCTCCCTCCCCACTTCCTTCATCCCTTCCTTCCTCCCTCCCTTCCTCTTTCCCTCCCTTCCTGCCTTCCTCCCTTCCTCCCAAAAAAAAAAAAGATATACCAAAGACTGGGTAATTTACAAAGCAAAGAGATTTCTTTGACTCACAGTTCAGCATAACTGGGGAGGCCTCAAGAAACTAACAGTCATGGCAAAAGCGAAAGCAAACACATACTTCTTCACATGATGGCAGCAAGGAGAAGTGTACAGTGAAGTGGAAAATGCCCCTTATAAAACCATCAGACCTCATAAGGACTCACTAACTATCAGGAGCATAACATGGAGGTCCTCATGCCTGAATTACCTACCATGGGTCCCAGCCACCACAGGTGGGAATTACGGGAACTACAATTCAAGATGAAATTTGGGTAGGGACACAGCCAAACGATATGAAACTTTCAAGATTTTTTTCAAGTTTCTCAGGAAGTGTTTCAAATTTTCCCATTTAAACACCTCTTTAGTGATGTCTTTAAGGGGACTACTAAAAAGAGCAACGGAAATGATTTCTTAGATCCCAGAGTGCACTGTCAGGAACACTCCCAAATGTGGTACCTCTGAAAAGGCATGTAAGATCAAGTCATTCCATTAAAAACCTACAATGACTTATCCTATTATTAAAATCCTTTAACCTCCTCAGGTACTAATGCGCTGTTGGATAGAATCCCTACATGGTATATCTTCATTTTTTTCCCCTCTGATGAAAGAAGACATTTCAAATGCAGAGAAAAAATTATATACCTGTAACACATACATACTCAATAAGTTTATTTATTTTTTGAGATGGCATCTCACTTCATTACCCAAGCTGGAATATAATAGCTTTATCTCAGCTCAATGCAACCTCTGCTTTCCGGTTTGGAGCAAATCTCCTGCCTCAGCCTCTCAAGTACCTGGGATGACAAGAACGCACCAGCATGCCCAGATAATTTTTGTATTTTGGTAGTAGAGATGGGGTTTTGCCATGTTGACTGGTCTGGTCTTAAACTCCTAACCTCAGATGATGCACCTGCCTAAGCCTCCCAAAATGTTGGCATTACCAGCATGAGCCACCCCAGCCTGGCCGAAGTTTAAAGACCTACTATACACGATGCTATTCTGAAATTAATCAATTATCTTCACAGTGATATGTAAAAGAGGACTGTTTTCAGCTTCTATTATACTCTTACTCTCAAGATATATGCACATTTAGTACGAAATCACAATCACTGAAAATAATTGTCTAAATTGGCTTTTAAATTCAATAAATTACCAAAATTTGAAGATACAATATTTGCTAAGTTTGCCCAGCAAAAACATTCTTAAAACCCTCTATATTAGTGCCTCTTACTCCTACACAGTTGTAAAGATCTCAGAAACAAAAGAGGAACAATTTGTAATTTCATTTGCTCTGCTGCTTTATTCTCCAACATCCTTTCTCAGTAACAGAAACAGACAAAAAAAAAATCTAAAGAACGTGGAAAACTTGAAAGGCACCCTTAACCAACTTAACCTAACGGACATTTATAGACCACTCCACTGAGCAGAGGTAATACATAATCCTCTTCAATGACCGAAAATGATAAAATCATCTCAATTCACATATAAGTATTCAATCCATACAAAATACACTCTTTAATCACAAATATAACATATTAAAATTCCTAACAGGTTTTATTTAAAGGTTAACTATCACATTTGAAGGCTAGGTAATACATTTAAGATAACAATTGGTGAAAAAAGGAATCAAAAGGGCAATTAGTCTGATTTTGATGGCTCCCACCTGTAATCCTAACACTTTGGGAGGCCAAGTCAGGAGGATCACATAAGCTCAGAAATTCAAGATCAGCTCTCAGCACCACAGAAACATACTGTCCCTATAAAAAAAATTTTAAACTAGTCAGTTTAACTATGTGCACCTATAGTCCCAGCTACTCGGGAGCTGAGGCAGGAGTATCACTTGAAACTATGAGTTCCAGACTCCAGTGAGCTATGTTCAGACTCTTGCATTCCAACCCAAGCAATAGAGTGAGACACTTTTCTCTAACAATAAAGGGGGCAGATTGGAAAGTAGTGCTGTATAGTGAACTGAATGAGATTAATACAGAATACTGTGAATTTAAAGTTATTCACTGGAAAACAGTGTTTTCATCAACTGATGTTTGAACTAATTAAAACCTTTTGTCAAAAAAGTGAATTTCAGCTCCATATGCAAAAATAAACTAAAAATTAATCACATATCTTGTAAAAACAAGAAAACATTTACCAGTAAACAATCTTTCTGACCTTGAATTAGGCAAAGACCTCTTGAATAAGGCAATAGGAGAACAATTTACATAAGAAAAAAAGATGAACTTTATAAAAATTGAGAACTTCTTTTCGAAATATACTAGTAAGAGAATGAAAATACAAAGCATAAGTATTTTATAAATCATAAATTAAGAGCCCAAATTACAATGTAAGTTTTTTTGACTCAATTTTTTAGAAGTAACTTTAAAAAATAGGAAAATATATGAATAAGCTTTTCAAAGGACATAAGGCAAATAAAACACATGTAAAGATGCTCAGTATTTTCAAGAATAAGTTATATATAAGGCAGAAGAAAATAAATCTGAAAGTAAGTTGAAAAACAGGAACAAGGATAAAGCTTAGTATATTTTTCACAATTCCACTCACATAGAAATCTAGAAATGTAAACAATCTTGAGTGTCAGAAAGCACTGATTGCTTATAATTGCCACCTCCCTGTTATGAATTATCAATCCACTGCCTGAGTTTAAGATTGAATGTTTTTTCCAAGACACATAATTTGTACTAAACCTCCACTGTCCCAGACCCATAAATGTTCTTTCTTAACACAAAGTTCAGTAACCTGAAAAGAGAACTTCAAGTAAGGGCACCATGAAAAAAAATAGTGAATGTCCTCTACAAAAAAAAGTGGTTATCCCAGCAGTTTAGGAGGCCGAGGTGGTAGGATCACAAGGTCAAGAGATCAAAACCTTCTGTCCAACATGGTGAACCACGTCTCTACCCAAAATTAGCAGAGTATGATGGTAGGTGCCTATATTCCCAGCTACTTGAGAGGTTAAGACAGGAGAATCACTTGAATCTGGGAGGGTGAGGTTGCAGTGAGCAGATATGACACCACGGCACTCCAGCATGGGCAACAGACTGAGATTCCATCTTAAAAAAAAAAATGGGCCGGGCGCGGTGGCTCAAGCCTGTAATCCCAGCACTTTGGGAGGCCGAGGCGGGTGGATCACGAGGTCAAGAGATCTAAACCATCCCGGTCAACATGGTGAAACCCCGTCTTAACCAAAAATACAAAAAATTAGCTGGGCACGGTGGTGCGTGCCTGTAATCCCAGCTACTCAGGAGGCTGAGGCAGGAGAATTGCCTGAACCCAGGAGGCGGAGGTTGCGGTGAGCCGAGATCCCGCCATTGCACTACAGCCTGGGTAACAAGAGCGAAACTCCGTCTCAAAAAAAAAAAAAAAAAAAAAAAAAATGAAGGGAAAGGCAGAGGAAAGGGAATGAAGGCAAATAGGCAAATCATAAGAAATTTTATTTATTTATTTATTTTGAGATGGAGTATCACTCTGTGATCCAGGCTAGAGAGCCCAATCTTGGCTCACTGCAACCTCTACCTCCCAGGTTCAAGTGGCTCTTCTGCCTGAGCCTCCCGAGTAGCTGGGACTATGGGCAGGCTCTACCATGCCTGGCTAATCTTTATATTTTTAGCAGAGATGGGGTTTCACCATATTGGCCAGGCTGGTATTGAACTCCTCACCTCATGAACTGCCTGCCTCGACCTCCCACAGTGCTGAGATTACAGGTGTGAGCCACTGCATCCAGAAAGAAATTTTATTTTTTTAACATTGTGCTAACATTCACAGCTGAGAACAGTTTCACAGTTTAGTCCACAAGTACCCTCCACACCATGCAAAAAGGTTTTCATAATACATACGTAAAATGTCTAATTCTCAATAAAAAAGTTCTAGGCCCAGAAACAAACATGTATATGTAACCTTGTTATACTAAGTCACCTTTTTCAAGCAACAAAAACTAACCTCAAATAAATACATATTATATTTTAGCAGGAACTTCAAAGTAGCTATTACAAATATATTTAAAGAATTAAATAATGGGCAAATACAGGAGATCAAGGTTACAGAGAAATGTGATCATACCACTGCTCTGGGTGGCACAGCAACACTCAAAAAAAAAAAGAAAAAGTGGGCAACAGACATGAACAGATCAAAGAAGACATGTAATTGTCAAAAAGAACATTAAAAAATGTTCAACATCACTAATTACCAGAGAAATGCAAATCAAAATCACAATGAGATATCATTTTACACTACACAGAATTTCTATTATTAAAAAGACCGGCCAGGTGTGGTGGCTCACTCCTGTAATCCCAGCACTTTGGGAGACTGAGGTGGGCAGATTGCAAGGTCAGAAGTTCGAGATCAGCCTGACCAAAATGGTGAAACCTCATCTCTGCTAAAAATACAAACATTAGCTGAGCATAGTGGCACACACCTGTAATCCGAGCTACTCAGGAAACTGAGGCAGGAGAATTACTTGAACCAGGTAGCGGAGTAAGCCAAGATCCTGCCACTGCACTCCAGCCTGGATGAAAGAGCAAGACACCGTCTCAAAAAAAAAGAGATTGAAAAAACAAGGGATACAGACAAAAGGAATCTCTTAAACGGTGAGAATGTGTATTAACACAATCTATGGAAAATGTGTGGAGATTTCTCAAACTACTAAAAACAGAACAACCATTCAATTCGACAATCTAAATACACATTACATACCCAAAGGATAAGAAATCATTATACATTAAAGAGATCAGCATTTGTATGTTTATTGCAGCGTTACTCACAATAGCAATGCTATGTAATCACTGCAATGTCCACCAATGGATGACTAGAAAAAGAAATGCAGTATATAAATACGATTAAATACTATTTGGCCATTAAAAGAATGAAAATACATCTTATGCAACAAGACAGAAGGAACTGAAAGTAAGTAAAGCAACTCAGAAATTGAAAGTACATCAAATATTTGAAACATCAATAGAAATGATCACATACAAAAAAAGAACAAAAACAGAACTTCCAATACCGTTTGAGATCATGCAGACCATTACTAACTCAATATATCTGCAGTCCCAGAAAAAAAATGGAGACAAAAGAGGGCAGAAGAATATTTGAAGTAAATGCCATGAAAGACTCTCAGTTTTGAGAGATACACATATATGCTACTTATCAAAGAACCTTAAAAAAGTCAAAATAAAAGTAAAGAGAACCAAAACTAGGCAAATCCATAAGCAAAATGTCAAAATGCAGAAGCAAAGTGAAACGTGAAAGCTTATTCACTTTCTTATTTTTTTATTACTTATTATTTTTTTCTCCGCCACCCCTAACAAACACAGAAATGACAGACTTAGTACTGGGGTGGTATAGAAGAAAATAAATATCATCCAGGCCAGAATCAGTGGCTCATGCCTATAATCCCAGCATTTTGTAAGGCTGAGGCAGGTGGATCATTTGAGGTCAGGAGTTTGTGACCAGTCTGGGCAACATGGTGAAACACTGTCTTTACTAAAAATACAAAAATTAGCCAGGAGTGCTGGTGGGCACCTAACCACTCAGGAGGCTGAGGCTAGAGAACTGATTAAACCCAGGATGCGGAGCTCGCAGTGAGCCAAGATTGCGCCATTGCACTCCACAGCCTGCACAATAGACAGAGCAAGCAAGACTCTGTCCCCGCAAGACAACAAAAGAAAAAAGAAAAGAAATAAATAGAAAGAAAATCTATATGTGTGGGGAAATTGTCTTACAATCTTTATTTTTGCGACAGAGTTTGTTCATTCACCAGGCTACACTGAAGTGGCATAATCTCGCCTCACCGTACCCTCTACCCCACAGGTTCAAGAGATTCTCCTGCCTCAGCGTCCTGAGTAGCTGGGATTACAGGCACCCACCACCACACCCGGCTGATTTTTACATTTTTAGTTGACACAGGGTTTCATCATAACAGGCTAGTCTTGAATTCCCGAACTCAGGTAATTTACCCACCTCAGCCTCCCAAAGCACTAGTATTAAAGATGTGAGCCACCACCCCAGACAAAAACAAAAGACAATTAGAAAACAAAGTACACCCAGTAGCCCTCATAAATATTGATGGAAACAACATCAACAATTCAGCAAACTGAATTCAACAGCACATGGAAGGGATCATACATCATGCCCAAGAAGAAATTATATAATTATATAACAGTGGTATATAACATTGAATTTTGCACAGTTGCATATACAAAAAAATCAATTATTGTAACAACCATATAAGGAAACACAAAAACCATATAGTAATTTCCATTTATGTGGAAAAAGTGTTTGAAAATAGCCCAAAACTAAATAGCCCACAGCTAACCTGATACTGAATGAGAAAAGACTGAAAATTTTATTCTAAGATCAGAAACGAGTGAAGAATGACAACTCTCACTTGTATTAAACACAGTACTGGAAGTCCTGTGTTAAGATCAGTTAGCAAGAGGAAACTAAACGGCATCCGGTTAAAAAGAAGCAAAACTAACTCTGTTGACAAATGACAGGGTTTCACTGCAGAAAACCTGAAATTTCCAAGCCAGTGTGAAATTATACACCAATTATTACAATTTTAGAGTATTTGATTATAATTTTAGAGTGTTTGTAATTTTAGAGTGCTGATTTCTGCACCAAATTTTAAAAGCTAAAATTTGTAATAGCTGTGTTACTATATACTATGCATGAGCACTTAGAAAAAGGAATGAAGAAAACTATTGCCATTTACTATATCAAAAAGATAAAATACTTGGGAACAGACAACCCAGGAGGTGCAGGAATTACAGACTGAAAACTATAAAATGCTATTTAGGAGAAGCAAAGACACCAATAGTTACCCTGTGTTCATGGATTGAAAGATTCAGTATTGCTAAAATGTTAATAAAACCCAAAGTGATTAACAGCTTTCAATGCAACCCCTAAAAAAAAAAAAATCCCACTGGCACTGTTTTGCAGAAATAATACAGGATCTCAAGGGACTCTAAGAAGCACGACAAACTTGAAGGACTAAGTTGAAAAGCCTCCTATGTTCAGATTTCAAAACATATTACAAAGCAACATTAATTTAAGAAGGTATAGTACTGGGATAAAGACAGATATACAGACCACCAAATGAACACAACAAGCAGTGCTGAAATAAATCCCTGCATAAAAATGTCCAAATGATTTTCAAGAAGAGTGCTAAGACCACACTTAACAGGGAAGGAGAGTCTTCAAATGATATTGGGAAAACTAGATATTCACATGCAGTAGGGAGAAAGAAGTTGGACTCATATCTCACACCACACATAAAAACTAACTCACAATAAAGACCTAACAATAAAACCTAAATCTTTTAAATTCCCAGAAGAAAACACAAGAGAAAACGTCCAGGACACTGGCTCTGCCAATCATTTCTTGATATGACACAAAAAGAACAGTTAACAAAAATCACAAGACAAATGAAACTACACCAAACGTTGAAACTTAAGTTTGAAAATAAACACTCAACAGTCAAAATGCAACCTACAAAATGGGATTCAATAATTGCAATTTATGTATCTAATAAAGGATTACTAAAATCTAGACTGCATACAAAACTTCTAAAACTCAGCAATAATTATAAAGCTGTTTCTCAAAAAATTAGAAATAAAATCAGCAATCCATCCAGCACTTCTATCTCTGGCTATATTCTATTTCATCCCCAAAAAATTGAGAACAGGAACTGAAAGAGATACCTGTATACCCATGTTCACAGCAGCATTATTCACAAGAGCTAAAACATAAAAGCAACTCGTGTGCCACCTGGGAGATCAATAAATAAGGAAAATATGGTAAACACATACAAATAAGTATCATTTAGCCTTACAAAAGAAGAAAAATCCCATGTATGTTCCAGCATACTAAGTGATATAAGCCAGTCACAAAAAGACAATATTGCATATTCTACTCAAATGAGGTAGTTAGGGTAATCAAAATCATAGATGGAGAGTATGACAAAAAGAATAATATTGGTTGCTAGGGGAGGGGGGAAGATGATTTTCTTCTTTTTTTTTTGGTGGGGAGTTTCACTCTTATTGCCCAGGCTGGGGTGCAATGGTGCAATCTTGGCTCAATGCAACCTACCCCTTCTGGGTTCAAGTGATTCTCCTGCCTCATCCTCTTGAGTAGCTGGGATATTAGGTGCCCACGACCACATCTGGCTAAGTTATGTAATTTTAGTAGAGATGGGGTTTCACTATGTTGGCCAACCTGATCTTGAACTCCTGACCTCAGATGATCCGCCCATCTTGGCCTACCAAAGTGCTGGGATTACAGGAATGAGCCACTAATGGCTAAAATATTACTCCCGGCCATTAATATTAGATAATAATTCCTTATTTATTGAGTTTATATTTTTAGTTTTCAATTTTACAAAATAAGAGTTCCAGAGATTGACAGTGGTCATGGTTGTACATTATGAATTTATTTAACTAACTATATACTTAAAAATGGTTAAGATGGTAAATTTTATTTTATATGTACTTCAACATATGAAAACAAGGAATATATGCCCATGAAAAAATACAGAAGTAAAATGTAACAGCCCAAAATATATAAAGTAAAAAAGTTTAAAATCTTTTTTCTCCCCCTCACCATATAGATATTTGTTTAGTCTCAAAGATGACCATTCTTAAATATTCCTGAGAAACTCCAACAATGTGTCAGAGAAATTTTGTTTATTTGAGACAGGGTCTAACTCTACTTGGAGTGCAGTGAATTCAATCACAGGCAGCAGAGACCTCCCAGGCTCAAGTGATCCTCCTGCCTCAATCTCTCAAGAAACTGGGACTATAGGCACAGGTCACCATGCCTAGCTAATAATTAGTTTTTTGTAAGGACAGGGTTTTGCCATATGGCCCAAAAATCTTGAACTTCTAGACTCAACTGATCTGCCAGCTTGAACAGATCTGTCAGTCTTGAACTTCTAGACTCAACGGATCTTTCTTCCTACCAAAGAGCTGAGATTACAGACATGAGTCACCAAGCCAAGCCAAGTAAAAATTATAACAAAATGAGATCAGCAAATAAAATAATAATAAAGCAGATTATTGTAAACATCTGCTAAAAGCCATAGTCCGATTTTAAATCTGAATTCTGAATAAAATTACAAGATGCACTGCTGTGGTATTAATCAAGTAATCTCCAAGTAACAACAATTCCTATTAAGAAACAGCAATTCCAACTTTACTTTCATAAACAAACCTTTACTGTGAACTTATATTCTTTATTTTTTTATTTATTTTTTGAGACTGAGTCTTGCTCTTTTGCCAGGCTGGAATGCAATGTCATGATTTTAGCTCACCACAACCTCCATCTCCCAGATTCAAGCGATTGCCCTGCCTCAGCCTCCTGAGTAGCTGGGACTACAGGCATATGCCATCACGACCAGCTAATATTTTTCTATTTTAGTGGAGACAGGGTTTCAACATAGGAAGGACGGTCTCAATCTCCTGACCTCATGATCCGCCCGCCTTGGCCTCCCAAAGTGCTGGGGCTACAGGCATGAGTCATTGCTCCCGGCCTACTGTGAACTTTTAAAGCCCTTCACACATTCTACGTTGATATTCTGTTGTTAGCCATCCTATCCCTTAAAGGAATATTTGCATAATCTAAATTGAGAGTTATATGGTCTTCATAAAGCTTTCCATTCATGGCACTCTCAAGTTTGTGTTGCTCTGAGTTGTCGTAGCAATTTATAGGGCAATCATGTGAAGATTCAAAGCAAATTCCTAAAATGCAGCAGTCATTTTATGACCACCATTGACTAATTTACAAATACGAACATTTAGGCCTCAATGTGTCATGTGAAACAACCATATATATATATATTTTTTTTTTTTTTTGAGACGGAGTTTCCCTCTTGTTACCCAAACTGGAGTGCAATGACGCAATCTCAGCTCACCACAACCTCTGCCTCCTGGGTTCAGGCAATTCTTCTGCCTCAGCCTCCCGAGTAGCTGGGACTACAGGCACATGCCACCATGCCCAGGTAATTTTTGTATTTTTAGTAGAGACGGGGTTTCACCATGTTGACCAGGATGGTCTCGATCTTTTGACCTTGTGATCCACACGCTTCGGCCTCCCAAAGTGCTGAGATTATAGGCGTGAGCCACTGCGCCTGGCCGATTTTATATTCTTAAAAATACAAATTAGCTCTCTAGATACCTCATTTCAGAAAAAGACCATTCGTTAGCATCAGTTAGTTGCAATGCAAAAATAACCTTCAAAACTAAAATTAATCTATGTCAGAACAACTATCTAATACTGTGGTTGGAAAGCAGTAAAATTTAATTTTGGCTTACAGCGTTATGCCTATAAATAAACTTTTGTCACCTGAATCACAGAGATTCATGTCAGGCAAAACAATCTTATTTGGTAACTTAAATAATGTGAAGTGTTCCCTAGTTATATTAGTATTACTCTTTTAAAAGCTAGTTATTTAATAATAAAAGTAGACCAGGCATGGTGGCTCAGGCCTGTAATCGCAGCACTTTGGGAGGCAAAGGCAGGTGTACCACCTGAGGTCAGGGGTTCCAGGTCAGCCTGGCCAACACGAGGACAAAATATTGGCCAGGCACGGTGGCGAGGGGCCTGTAATCTCAACTACTTGGGAGGCTGAAGCAGGAGAATCACTTGAACCCAGAAGGCAGAGGTTGCAATAAGGCGAGTACTCTCCCCAGGGCAACAAGAGTGAAACTATGTCTCAAACAAAAAAGCAAACCAGTATCAGGAAAGTGCCTATATTCCAAATTACTCATATAGTTTGGAACTGTACCTAGATATAAAAATATTTTCTATAATTGCTTCAGATATGTATGCCCAGTGTTGCACCAGAAGTTTATATATTATACTTTGTCCAATATGTAACAACAACCATAACTGTTTAGAAGACAACTTCCAATCTATAAAATACTTTCTCCTGATAACAACAAATTAAAGACCTAATACTAAACAACAAAACATTACATTACGATTGCTTTTTTTAACTCAAAACACAACTTTTAGAACTGGAAATGAATATTACGCTACAAGGTAGCAAACAAAACATACAAAGCAGATATCTTAAATGTCACTATTGAAATATTACAGTTTTAAAAAACAACTCTAAAAGCATTTTAATAGGTTTCTCCTGTTAACCCCTCCAGAATTATATTGAGCATACCGTAAAAGTAACATTCTGCTTGACAGCAAAACTCTATCATAATACAAACAAAATCAGACCTAAATGGTTTTCCAAGATGAAATAAATGTTACTGTTGCTAAAATCTGCTTTTCATTTAATTGAACTGCATATTGTTTAAATATGAGTAAGTAACTAAGCTTCTACCAAAAATTTAACACTGTTAAATATTTACACTAATTCAGATGATAATCATAAACATTCCTAAGTTACAGAATTTCAAGGGACTCTATTGTTATAACCACCATCCTAATGGTTTGATGTAACGGTTTATCTATTAGGTTAAAAAAAAAAAATCAGAGAAACTAGTCATTGGGATACAGCATCCTTAATGTCTAGAAAACTTGACAGGAAAAAGGAGACACTTAGAGTAACATTTTAAACCTCTAGAAGCTTTTAAGTCAAGATTGACTTCTTAAGTCTATCAATAAAACTTTCAGACAAAACAAATATGAACAAAAAATGAAAAGATCAGAAATAAAGATCGTTCTAAGAGTTTCTCTTAAAAACAGGAATGACAAGCAAATTTCTGTGGGAAAGGGAAAAACTATATACATACTGCAAAATCTTGGAATACAGGTGCTATGGTTTGAATGTGTCTCCCAAAATTCATGTGTTGAAAACTTAATCCTCAATGCACCAGTGTTGAGAAGTGGGGCCTTTAAGATTTGACAATATCAGGAGCAGGCTGATCTCCTAAGTGGACTAATAATGTGACGGTAAGTTCATTACAAAAGCAAGTTCAGCATCCCTCTCCACTTGCACTGTTAGACACTTTCTTGCCCTTCCATCTTCTCCAAAGAATGATGTAGCACCAAAGCTTTCGTGAAATGCAGCCCCTTGATCCTGGACCTCCCAGCCTTCAGAATCCCAAGCCAACTAAATTTCTAATTTACAAATTACCTAGTCTGAGGTATTCTGTTACAGCAACACATGACAGGCATGATAAAAATCATCATTAAAAAAAGAAATCCTGGCAGTTAGTCAACCCCATAATTTACCACCATGTAAAGACCTGATCCCATCTCGGTAGAAAAAAGCCAATTTGTTTTAAAGGCTGAGAACAGGAATTCTGAAACTGGCAAGGCTCAGCATTCCACAGAAGATGAGACGGTATTTCACGTAGCCCAGTTTACTAATACTAGCAATAAACTAAATTCAATAGATCTTTTATCAGAACTCCAGTTCATTCATTCTTTGAAACTGAATTTCAGAAACTGAATCAAACACAGGGTTTGAGGATACATGACTTCAAACTTTTTTTTGTTTGGTATTTTTTTGTTTTACTTATTTTGAGAGAGGGTATCTCTGTCACCCAGGCTGGAGTGCAGAGGTACAATCATAGCTTACTGCAGCCTCAATCTTCCAGCCTCTAGTGACCCTCCCACTTCAGTCTCCCAAAGTGCCCGGATTACAGGCATTACCCATCACATCCAGTCTGAAATTTTCAATGTGAACATTTCACTATTATATTCAGACTTATAAGAAGCAACAGAAAATTTTATGACTGCTATTTAGCTTTAAATGAAACTACTGATGTTACAACATGAATTCAAAAATCATGCTGACTAAAAGAAATCAGACTAAAGTATAAACTGAATAATTCCACTTGTATCAAATCCTTACAATGCAAACTAATATAAAGTGACAAGAGATCAGTGGAGATCAGGGATGATGAGAAATAAGGAGGGGAAATGAGGAGGAATTTCAAAGAGCAGGAGGAAACTTCAGGAATGAATACCTGTCTTAATTGTAGTGATAGTTTCATGAATATATTCATTACCTTAATTGTGATGGTTTCATGAATATATATCTATATGTATGTGTCAATTTTAATCAAATTGTGCAAGTATGGGCAGTTTTATTGTCTATCAATTATACCTCAATCAAGCTAATAAAAAAAGAAAAAATTTGATAAGGCTGCCAGCACAGACCGCAGAATGCTTTATTAAGTAACTTTAATGTTGAGGTTAGTGGGTCTTGACTTAAGCACAGGGCAACTCCCAGTGAGTCTCAAATCTAAGTGACATTGTACTGATTTTTTGTTTTAAAAAAGTCTCTGCAGTTTAATACACAACATTACTCAGTGTTTTATGAAGCTAGAGTTCTCCCCAAACATAATGAAAGTACTTTATCGTATTTAAAATGTTACTGTAATCAAAACTGGAAAAGACATGCCTACCTTCAGAATCAATATGTAAAAAAAAAATCCTTAAAATTTAACCCCATGTTGCATATATGAAAAGTTCATTCCAAACTAAAATTTAATATTAACACAACGTACTGAGAATTTATCCAAACTCCAGCTATAAGAAGAGTTAAAGTTCTCAACCAGTATTTTCTCACATTATCCCAGAAAACATCGAATTACTTTTATCTGATTACCATAACTAAAGTAAGAAACGCTGGCCTATTCTTCAGATACTGTCAATGCAAGCAACTTCATCAATCCCAATTTAAATCCGCAACAATCACTGCAATCATAAAATAATATTCCTCTAAAGTTTTTTAATATATTGGAATGATTGTATTCAAGTTTAGGAAATTAATTATTGAAATATTCAAATTATTTTAAACATCAAAGTAGGAGATCAAGAATCACTGTTGCTTATATCGTTATCACTGAAGTTTTTCAAAAAGCGATTTTCACTTGCATAATGTTTAATTCATGCTTCATTTATCAGTGAAATTAAGTAAATTTAAAACATATGTATGTTACACACATATATACATTAAATTTTAGTTTTCTAGCCATTATTTGCCATCAAAACAAAGATACTAAAGAGATTACAGGTAAAAGAACTTGGTGTCTGTACTGAATTACACTACAAGTAAAAGTGTTGGCATGTAAAAATGTTAGTCCTGAGAATAAAAATAAAATTTGCTTCACAAATGCAGTAATAACCTGAAATTCGCAATTATTCATTTTGGCATCTAAAGGACAGTGCGATTATTGCACCATCCTTATTTCACGGGATCAGTTGACAACATATAAATACTTTAACAAAATTTTAACCAGACGGATACACAGAGGAATATTCCAGCGCCGTTATGCAACAGTTCACTTGGGAGTAACTAAACGTGCTGCAACTAATAAGCACATATAGGTTTAAGAATGCTTATGTCAATGCTGGGGATAACGCAAGATTTCTACGAAGTAACATGAAGCTACACCAGCGCCCTTTGAGGTTTACTTCCTAATGCGGTTTCCCAGTTAATACCTCTTCCGTCTCTCAAAGCTTCTGCCTTTATTGCTCCTCCCACTTTTTACCCGCCATCTTGACCGACAGGAGCAGCCATTAACTAAATGGCAGTGCCAAGTTTTCACACAAACGACTTCTTCGTAGTCTGTGCTTGACACATAAAAACAAGGCTCCTCAGTGGAAAAGCACACAGACATTCATGAAATGTCATTTGCTGTATTGTAATTGCAGCTGGTAGATCCTTAAAAAGTAAACAAGCCACGTAACTTCAGGGTAAATATATACGCATCAGTATATAGTACAAGTATCAACTGCAAACTCTTCACTGCTCTTACTACTTATACTAAGGACACCAGGGATATGTATATTTAAAAAAAAAAAGCCAAAAACATGTTTAAAATTAGACACCAAGAGACAAACGCCAAAAAGAGAAGGGAAGACGCAGGAAGTTACAAATTTTCAAAACTATATATATTCACAATCTGTGGCGCTAAAGTTCAGGGACAAAAAGCATAGGTTAACAGGCAGTGTGGTGGACCTGGTTTTGCCCGGTCTCAAAGCGGTCCGTCTCTCTTCCTCAGCGTAAAAGGGAGGCTAAAACAAGGGCCAAGTATTCAAGAGGACGCGGGGAGCAAAGGCAAGAAATAGTTTTCCTACTTCTAGGCGACAGAGCAGCGCCAAAATAAATTCTGGCTAGGCAGTAAGGGACGCGGGGCCTGGGTCGAACAGACCGCGGACGAAATAACTCTGACTGCGCCTGGTTGCTTTACCTTGCCTAGTAAGGTCTTCGACCTGGCGCCATCTTCATGAAGCCTCACGAATCCGAAGAGGCGGCTGTAGAGAGAGAGATAGGGTTTGTTAATACTGTGAGAAAGCCAATGACCCATCCCTTCTCAAATCCGAGGGCTGGAGCAGCAGCTTGCTGACTGCCAAGGTGAGATGATCTAGTCTCACCACAGCGTGGGCAAGCTGCGTCGAAGTCCTCCCTGAGGGGCCGCCAGGCAACCGGATGGGTGATGGAGATGCGTACCTGTCCATGCCACCAAGTGCCTGCCTTTCCTCAAGTGTCAAGGTAAAGGACTCCTCTTGGCTGTCGCCACTCGCTTTTCCCGCCGCCATTTTCTTTGCCTCATCACCGAAGGCAAGAACGGCGGTAGTGAGCGATACTCCGCAGGAATTCATGGAAACGTAACAAATTTCCGATACCAAAACTTAATCGATTTGCTAAAATGACGCCCTAAATCGACGTTCGAGACCGTGGCGACAATTGTATCGGCGCCTCAGCGGCGTTAAGGAAAAACGCTAAAGCAAAGCCGAAAGCAACTAAACCACGGACTGCGAGACTCGGCTACCAGATCACATCTCAGAAACTACAAGGAAGGCAGCAGCTGGCGGGGCTGGAGAGATGAGCAGAATTTCTTAAAAATCTCAAACTTCGCGAACACCAGCACAAAGTTGTAATTGTATAACAAGGCGAACTGCAAGCACCACCGCAACCTCCCTTCATCCAACCAGCAACTTGTAAGCCAATCCAGGGTACCAATTCGTCTCACGTGATCTTTGTTGACTTACGTCAGTCAAGGCTCCACAAAACTCTCTGGCTGCTGGGACCCCGCCCATCCAGTTCTCTAAGAACCTAGGAACTTAATAGACGCTGACTCTGATTCTGACAGCTGATTGGTTAATGGACATGTCTACCTAGAATAGTGTAGTCTGGGTTACAGTAACCTGTAGGTTGTGCCAGTTAAAATCACTCAACACGAAATGGAGTTTCCGAGCCTAGTGTTTTCACTGATGCGATATACTCGAAGGGAGAAGAGAATGATGGGGAAGGTCGCATCACGCATTTCCCACTGGGACGCAAATCGGAAAGAGGAACCCAGGGACTTTTGGAGAGTCCGAAATGCGGCTTCCACCGCCACGACCTTTGTGAATGCGGGAACGCACGGCAGAGATCGCATTGCTTTGAAGCTGCGCAGGCCCTAAACCTTGACCCTTAGAAAAGATTTTTGGCCCTAAGACCTTGTCACTTCTCTAGGCCGTTTCTTTTCCCCATTTCCTCTCCACTCGCCAAGTCTAAAAAAGGCATAATATCTTATGACCTTAGTCTGTAAGCCAGCCTTTGGGAATGAGCGGTAGCACCTGCTTTTAATCAGTTCATGATATTATCTAAGTAACAAACAATGACCAAAAACAAAGTAAAATTGTTACTCCACAACCGATCCAAAATGTTGGTTTCTGTTGTGGTAACTGCGTAAGATGTCAATGACCCCCAGTAGGAAATACTGTGGACAAGAATTAAGAGAACAGTAATTAAGACCTTTATCACAATTTCAAGATGCAGTAACCCATACAAAAGAAAAAAACTTTTTTTCTGACCCTCTCAATTATAACTAAAAATTATAAATAATATATAAAACAATTTATTTCTGAACCCCAAATATACGAGAGAGATCTTAGTCAATTTATAAAGTTTATTTTTCTTTTTTTTTGAGACGGAGTTTCACTCTTGTTACCCAGGCTGGAGTGCAATGGCGCGGTCTCGGCTCACCGCAACCTCCGCCTCCTGGGTTCTTGCAATTCTCCTGCCTCAGCCTCCTGAATAGCTGGAATTACAGGCACGCGCCACCGTGCCCAGCTAATTTTTTCTGTTTTTAGTAGAGACAGGGTTTCACCATGCTGACCAGGATGGTCTCGATCTCTTGACCTCATGATCCACCTGCCTCTGCCTCCCAAAGTGCTGGGATTACAGGCTTAAGCCACCACGCCCGTCCAAGTTTATTTTTCAAGACTTACCTATTCTACCTTTGCCTAAAGTGATCGCAACACAGCGCTATTAAGTATTTTAGGGAGACTTGATTGGTTCGGTCAGGTAAGAGGAACAACTCCAATTGAGGATTCCACATTAGTCTTTGATATCAGACAGGCCGGTCCCTGTGGCTCTCCTGTAATACCAGCTCTTTGGTAGGCCAAGGCTGGCGGATCACCTGAAGTTTGAGAGTTTGAGACCAGCCTGACCAACACCGTGAAACCCCGTCTCTACTAAAAATACAAAAAAATTAGCTGGGCACAGTGGCGCGTGCCTGTAATCCCAGTTACTAGGGAGGCTGAGGCAGGAGAATTGCCTGAACCCAGCAGGCGGAGGTTGTGGTGAGCCGAGATGGCTCCATTGCACTCCAGCCTGGGTGACAAGAGCGAAACTCCATCTCAAAAAAAAAAGTACGTTAGAGACAAAAGATTACACTCACATACACAATTTAGTCTGGCTAGTGAATCTGCGTTTTTACATACATAAATACTAAGGCAGAGAAAGCAGTCAGATATGCATTTGTCTCTTCTGAGTCTCAGAGGGATAACTTTGAGCAGTAGCTGTCTTTTTTCCTCAAGGAATTTGTTTCTGGGCAGATTGGCAGGAATGTATGTAGCTTCTTATGTTGGTAACTATCTTACTAAGATATAAAATGGGAGGCAAGTTTGGTGACACAGTTCTTAGCTTAACTTTTCCCTTAGTGATTTTGGGGTCCCAAGATGAATTTTTCTTTCTCATATTATATGGCATATGCATGTTGTATAATTGCATGTATTTTTCTATGTAGGAAAAACAAAATCTATATAAAGACACATATATGTTAAACATCTCTGTCAATTACCATTTTAAAAAGACAAGCTGCATAATATTCCATGTAACAAATATTTTACTGGTTATGCTTCCAGTTATTAAAAAATATTTTAGAATATAAATATTTTAGAACATATAAACAAATGTTCCTTTATACGTGAAGAAATTGTATTTTTTACTAATAAATTTGCCTACTCTAAAAATGGACATTACATATTTTTTCAAAAAAATGTAGTAGAAGAGCACATGGAAGATAGAGTCATATTGCAAAAGAAGAAATACCACAAAACGAGAATCAATTACTGGAAAATTAGAATATGTAACTAAATATTTAACTAGATACATTTGAGTACATGTAACTTTTTTTAAATTTATTTATGTTATAAGTTAAGTTCAGGGATACATGTGCAGAATATGCATGTTTGTTACATAGGTATACATGTCCCATGGTAGTTTGCTGCACCTATCAACCCATCAATTAGGATTTAAGGCCTGCATGCATTAGGTATTTGTCCTAATGTTCTCTGTCCCTTTGAGCCCTGTGCCCCTCACATAGGATCCAGTGAGTGATGTTCCCACCCTGTGTCCATGTGTTCTCATTGTTAAACTACCACTTATAAGTGAGAACATGCAGTGTTTCGTTTTCTGTTGCAGTCAATTTACTGAGAATGATGGCTTCTAGCTTCATTCATGTCCCTGAAACGGACATTAACTTATTTTTATGTCATTTTTTTTTATGACTGTATAGTATTCCATGGTGTATATGTGCCACATTTTCTTTATTCAGTATATCACTGATGGGCCTTTGGGTTGGTTCCAAGTGTTTGCTATCATGAATAGTGCTGCAGTAAACATACGTGTGTCTGTAGCTTTGTAGTAGAATAATTTATAATCGTTTGGATATGTATCCAGTAATGGCATTTCTGGGTCAGATGCCATTTTTGGTTTTAGATCCTTGAAGAATCACCACACTGTCTTTCACAACAGTTAAACTAATTTACACTCTTACCAACAGTGTAAAGTGTTCCTATTTCTCCACATACTCACCAGCATCTGTTGTTTCTTGACTTCTTAATGAATGCCATTCTAACTGGAGTGACATGCTATCTCATTGTGGTTTTGATGTCCATTTTGATAATCACCTGCAATAATGGGCTTTTTTATAATATGTTTATTGGCCCCATGAATGTCTTCTTTTGAAAAGTGCCTATGCATATCCTTTGCCTACTTTTTGATGGGGTTGTTTTTTTTCTTATAAATTTAAGTTCCTCGTAGATTCTGAATTTAGATCTTTGTCAGATGGGTTGACTGCAAAAATTTCTTCCATTCTGCAGGTTGACTTTTCTCTGTGATGATAGTTTCTTTTGCTGTGCAGAAGCTCTTCATTCTAACTACATCCTATTTGTCAATTTTGGACTTTGTTGTCATTGCTTTTGGGTTTCAGTCATGAAGTCTTTGTCCCTGCCTGTGATCTGAATGGTATTGCCTAGGGTTTCTTGTTGGGATTTTATGATATTAAGTCTTACATTTAAGACTTTAATCCATCCTGAGTTAATTTCTATATAAGGTGAAAGAAAGGGGTCTGTTTTCAGTTTTTTGCATCTGGCTAGCCAGTTTTCCCAGCACCATTTATTAAATAGGGAATTCTTTCTGCATTGCTTGTTTTGTCAGGTTTGTCAAAACTCCGATGATGTGTAGTGCTATTTCTGAGGCCGCTGTTCTGTTTAATTGGTCTATATAACTGTTTTGGCATCCATATCCCGCTGTTTTGGTAACTGTAGCTTTGTATTATAGTTTGAAGTGGGGTAGTGTGATGCCTCTGGCTTTGTTTTTGTTGTTGTTGTTTGCTTAGGATTGTTTTGGCTATATGGGCTCTTTTTTGGTTCCATAGGAAATTTAAAGTAGTTTTTTCTAATTCTGTGAAGAAAGTCATTGGTAGCTTGATGAGAATAGCATTGAATCTATAAATTACTTTGGGCGATATGGCCATTTTCACAATATTGGTTTTTCCTATTAATCTGATCCAGGGCTTTGTTTGTTTGTTTGTAGGCTATTAATTATTACTTCAATTTCAGAACTTATTATTCATTCACTCAGGGACTCTACTTCTTCCTGATTAGTCTCTGGAGGGTTTATGTGTCTAGAAATTTATTGAATTTTTCCAGATTTTTTACTTTATTTGCACTAGAGGTGTTTATAGTATTCTCTGATGGTTGTAAGGCCGGTGTCCTGACCTAGAGCTCAGACACGCCCATCCCTATCCGCACCTGAAAACTATGTCATCACTCTGCGCTAGACATCAAGCTCTGCACACGGCACCTAGCCCGCTATTGGAAACCCCCTTCAAAATTCAAAAGAAGTCCCGCCAAAACCTTCCAGATAGCACACCAGCCCGCTCACCGGAAATCCCGCCTACCTACTGTTGCACTGGAGCAAGTGGAAATTCGCTAGAAAAGTATGCCAATTCGGTGGCTCAAGCCTGTAATCCCAGCACTTTGGGAGGCCAAGGCGGTTGGATCACGAAGTCAAGAGATCAAGACCATCCTGGTCAACATAGTGAAACCCCGTCTCTACTAAAAATGCAAAAACAATTAGCTGGACACGGTGACGTGTGCCTGTAATCCCAGCTACTCAGGAGGCTGAGGCAGGAGAATTGCCTGAACCCAGGAGGCGGAGGTTGCGGTGAGCCGAGATCGCGCCATTGGAGACAGCCAATGCTGGAGAGGATGTGGAGAAATAGGAACACTTCTACACTGCTGGTGGGAGTGTAAATTAGTTCAACCATTGTGGAAGACAGTGTGGCGATTCCTCAAGGACCTAGAAATAGAATTTCCATTTGACCCAGCAATCCCATTACTGGGTACATATCCAAAGGATTATAAATCGTTCTACTATAAGGACACATGCACACGAATGTTCATTGCAGCACTGTTTACAATAGCAAAGACCTGGAACCAACCCAAATGCCCATTGATAATAGACTGGATTGGAAAAATGTGGCACATATACACCATGGAATATTATGCGGCAATAAAAAACGATGAGTTCCTGTCCTTTGTAGGGAAATGGATGAATCTGGAGAACATCATTCTCAGCAAACTGACACAAGAACAGAAAATGAAGTATTGCATATTCTCACTCATAGGTGGGTGATGAACAATGAGAACACATGGACACAGAGAGGGGAGCACTACACACTGGGATCTTTTTTTTTTTTTTTTTTTTTTGAGATGGAGTTTCGCTCTTGTTACCCAGGCTGGAGTGCAATGGCGCAATCTCGGCTCACCGCAACCTCCGCCTCCTGGGCTCAGGCAATTCTCCTGCCTCAGCCTCCCGAGTAGCTGGGATTACAGGCATGCGCCACCATGCCCGGCTAATTTTTTGTATTTTTAGTAGAGACGGGGTTTCACCATGTTGACCTGGATGGTCTCAATCTCTTGACCTTGTGATCCACCCGTCTCGGCCTCCCAAAGTGCTGGGATTACAGGCGTGGGATCTTTTGAGGGGAATAGAGGAGGGAGAGTGCGGGGGGAGCTGGGGAAGGATAGCCTGTGGAGAAATGCCAAATGTGGGTGAACGGGAGGAAGGCAGCAAATCACACTGCCATGTGTGTACCTATGCAACTATCTTGCAGGTTCTGCATATGTACCCCAAAACCTAAAATGCAATTAAAAAAACTTAAACACATATACGAAAAGAAACAACACCATCAAAAAGTGGGGGAAGGATAAGAACAGACATTTCTGAAAAGAAGACATTTATGCACCCAACAAACATGAAAAAAGGCTCATCATCACTCGTCATTAGAGAAATGCAAATCAAAACCACAATGAAACACCATCTCACGCCAGTTAGAATGGCAATTAATAAAAAAATCAGGAGACAACAGATGCTGGAGAAGATGTGGAGAAATAAGAACACTTTCATTTTTTTTTTTTTTTTTTGAGATGGAGTTTCGCTCTTGTTACCCAGGCTGGAGTGCAATGGCACGATCTTGGCTCATCGCAACCTCTGCCTCCTGGGTTCAGGCAGTTCTCCTGCCTCAGCCTCCTGAGCAGCTGGGATTACAGGCACGCACCACCATGCCCAGCTAATTTTTTGTATTTTTAGTAGAGACGAGGTTTCACCATGTCAACTAGGATGGTCTCGATCTCTTGACCTCGTGATCCCCCCGCCTCGGCCTCCCAAAGTGCTGGGATTACAGGCTTGAGCCACCGTGCCCGGCCAATAAGAACACTTTCACACTGTTGGTAGGAGTATAAATTAATTTAACCTTTGCGGAAGACAGTGTGCTAGGATTGGCACAGGTACACCAAGGAATACTCAGTAGCCATAAAAAAAGGATGAGTCATGTCCTCTGCAGGGCCATGGATGAAGCTGGAAACCATCAGTCTCAACAAACCGACACAAGAACAGAAAACCAAACACCACATGTTCTCACTCATAAGTGGGTGTTGAACAATGAGAACACATGGACACAGGGAGGGGAACATCACACACTGGGACTTGTTGGGGGGTTGTCGGGGGCTAGAGGAGGGATAGCAGGGGGTGAGGGGATTGCGGAGGGATGGCATTAGGAGAAATACCTAATGTAGATGACAGAGTGACAGAGGCAGCAAAGCACCATGGCACATGTATACCTATGTAATGAACCTGCATGTTCTGCACATGTATCCCAGAACTTACAGTATATTAAAAAATCAAAAAATAAATTAAAAAAAAGAAGGTTTTGGGCCAAAACTATATGGGTTTTCTAGCTATATGATTATGTCATCTGCAAACAGATTATGTCATCTGCTGTCTTCTCTTCCTGTTTGGATGTTCTTTATTTCTCTTGCCTGATTGAATTTCAATACTATGTTGATTAGGAGTGGTGAGAGAGGGCATCCTTATCTTGTGCCAGTTTTCAAAAGGAATGCTTCTAGCTTTTGCCAGTTTAGTGTAACGTTGGCTGTAGATGTGTCACAGATGGCTCTTATTGAGATATGTTTTTTTCACTACCAAGTTCTTTGAGACTTTTTAACATGAAGGGTGAAGTCTTCAGGTCAATAAAAGCCTTTTCTGCATTTATTGAGATAATCATGTGTTTTTTGTTTTGTTTATGTGATGAATCAGATTTGCTGATTTGCATATGTTGAACCAACCTTGCATCCTGGGGATGAACCCTACTTAATAGTAGTGGATTAACTCTTTCATGTGCTGCTGCATTCAACTTACAAGTTGAAGAGTTTTAAGGACTTTTCATTAATCTTCATCTAGGATACCGACCTGAAGTTTTCTTTTTCTGTGGTGTCTCTGCCAGCTTTTATTATCAGGATGATGCTGGCTTTTTTTTTTTTTTTTTTTTTTTTTTTTTGAGACGGAGTTTCGCTCTTGTTACCCAGGCTGGAATGCAATGGCGCAATCTCAGCTCACCGCAACCTCCGCCTCCTGTTCAGGCAATTCTCCTGCCTCAGCCTCCCAAGTAGCTGGGATTACAGGCACGCGCCACCATGCCCAGCTAATTTTTGTATTTTTAGTAGAGACGGGGTTTCACCATGTTGACCAGGATGGTCTCGATCTCTTGACCACTTGATCCACTCGTCTTGGCCTCCCAAAGTGCTGGGATTACAGGCTTGAGCCACCACGCCCGGCCTTATGTTGGCTTTAAAAAATGGAGAAACTCCTTCCTGTGGGGATTGCTCCTGAGAAGGGCCCTTGACAGGACCTTGCCATCTTGAGCTTGAGCCCATACATGTTTCTCCTCTCCTGGAGGCTGTTGAGCTAAGGGAAAGGAGGAAGTCTGGTTACACTGATTTTATAAACATCAATCTTTGCCTCTGATATTTGCAACAGGATGGCTGAGCTAAGGCCTTGTGGTCTAATGAGACATTGTATGGGTAGACATTGTGTGCCTCCTAGTTCCTTCTCTGCACAATAACTGTATGACTTCATTTACCTCTGGTAACTCAATCATACTGTTTGCATATGATCCTATATGAATAGGCAAGGTTAGAATGACATTTAGAAAGGTCCAGCTATACCTTGTTAACAATCTTACTTGCTTGCTTAACTGATTTTAGAAAAACACATGTTTAGATTTATGATCCCCTTTTTGCAAGCTTTATTGTCCCTTTGCTGTTCACTCTTTGATTAAGAGTCATACTTTCTGTACCCCTTTTCTTGTGATTTTTGTTCTTGATTTTATTTCAAGATACAATGGAATGTATGTCACTCCTCAAACACTGAAAGGTGTATAACCTGTAGTTTGCACAAATAAACTTGCTGTCTTGGCACTTCTTGCTCCGGCATTGCCTGGCAGTCCTCCAGACCCCGCTCTCTATCTATCTTTTCTTCCATGCACTCCCTCTTCCAGGTTAAGAACAATTGAGTGGGGCTGAGGCTCTCTGCTGGTCGGAAGCCCCCCGGCAGATGTGCCGGACCCCCACACCTTCCCAATCTTTTTGCCATAGTTTTAGTAAGAATAGTACCAGTTCTTGTTTGAACATCTGGTAGAATTTTGCTGTGAATCCTACTAGTCCTTAGTTTTAAATTTTGTTGAAGAGCTATTTGTTACTGAATCAATTTCAGAACTCCTTATTGGTCTGTTAATGATGGAATCAGTTTCCTTTTCTTTTCTTTTTTTTTTTGAGTCGGAGATGGAGTCTCACTGTGTCACTCAGCTAAAGTGCAGTGGTGCAATCTCGGCTTACTGTAACATCTGCCCCCTGGGTTCAAGTGATTCTCCTGCCTCAGCCTCCTGAGTAGCTGGGACTACAGGTGCGCACCACCACATCCAGCTAATTTTTTAAAATTTTTAGTGGAGAAGAGGTTAGTAGAGAATAGGTTTCACTATATTGGCTAAGATGGTGTCAATCTCCTGACCTGGTGATCTGCCTGCATCGGCCTCCCAAAGTGCTGGGATAGCAGATTGAGCCACTGCACCCTGATGGAAATTTTTAATTAATAAAATAATAATGCTTAACGCTAAGCTTGTGTGTAGTGTTAACTAAATGCTAAATGAAATTTTAAGGCTATACGATCTTTTTTTTTTTTTTGAGACAGATTCTGTCACACAGGCTGGAGTGTAGTGGTGTGATCTCAGCTCACTGCACCTTTGTCTCCTGTGTTCAAGCTGTTCTCCTGCCTCAGCTTCCCGAGTAGTTGTATGTCACTACACTCAGCTAACTTTTGTATTTTTAGTAGAGACAGGGAGGGTTTCAGAATGTTGGTCACTCTTGTCTTAAACTCCTGACCTCAGGTGATTCGCCAGCCTTGGCTTCCCAAAGTGCTGGGATTATAGGCATGAGTCACTGCAGCTGGCCAATGTTACATTATCTTGTGTGACTATTTCTAAGAAAACTGTTAGAAAAGCAATGTCTTTAAAAACATGGACTTAAAAGTTCTGTAGTTAAGGATCTTTATCATGGCTCACATTGTTGGTATGAAAATTTTAAATTACTGTTTCAAAGTGGCTGTGTGATAGTAAAGGAGATGTTGCTGTTGCCAATTTGTCAGCCTGAAGGAGAAAACAGTGAACAGAATCGTCGTTTTCATAATGTAATCATCTTTTCTCTTTTTAACTCAGCTTGAGAAGCACTTACTGAGTGGGAATATCTGCCCCCGTTGGAGCCCGTCCACCAAAAAGATTTGTGGGACTCAAAAATGCTGGTGCTACCTGTTACATGAATTCTGTGATCCAGCAGCTCTACATGATTCCTTCTATCAGGAACAGTATTCTTGCAACTGAAGGCACAGGGAGTGATTTAGATGATGATATATTAGGGGATGAAAAGCAGGAAAATGAGGTAAATTTTGATTACCAATTACTGTTTTCTTTGAAGATTCTGATGCAGATACCATTGTTTTCCCTGAGATTACTATACTTTCATGGAATTTTCTGGGGAGTACATTTTGGTGATATGGCTAGAATCTCTGAGTTACTCTGTCTGTAACTAACTATTAGATAGTTACAGTGCTATCTAGTGGACTTGAAAAACTACCATTGATAATTTTTATCACTATTTTTTTGTCTCCCAAGCATAGTTCATATAATCATATTTTGTGTGACTTGGTAAATTTAATTCTGTTTGAAAAATCATGAATCTGTTCATTTTTAATAATTATACTTTCATTGTCTTGTTTTTTAAAATGTTATTTAATTTCATTTTTTTATTGCCTGTGTTTCATATGCTATACTTAATTTTAGGATTCTCTCTATTTTTCTCAAATTAGAGCTCTTTCTGTTAAGGAAACAAATTTGTTTTTCTGAAGTAATGCTTCCTAGACTTATTAACAATGTTAGTTAACAACTGCAATCAGACTGCCTATTAAAAGTATCCAGTTGAAAATAAGGCAGTAAAAAACTTATATTCTAATGGCTTTTGGTTATAGGTTTTATTTGGTGCAGTGGCACAAGCCTGTAATCCCAGCACTTTGGGAGGCCAAAGTGGGCCACTCTCCTGAGGTCAGGAGTTTGAGAACACCTTGGCCAAAATGGTAAAACCATGATTCTACTAAAAATTAGCCAGGTGTGATGGTGGGTGCCTGTAATCCCAGCTGCTTGGGAGGTTGAGGCAGGAGAATTACTTGAACTCAGGAAGCAGAGGTTGCAGTGAGCTTAGATTGTGCCATTGTACTCCAGCCTGGGTGACAGAATGAGACTCCCATCTCAAAAGAAAAAAATGTTTTGATCATATTTATACTGAAAGTGTATATCTTTTACTCTTTTGCATGTATTATAATAGGAAGTAAATATAGAACCCAGAATATATATATATATTTTTTGAGACAGAGTTTCACTCTTGTTACCCAGGCTGGAGTGCAATGGCACAACCTCGGCTCACAGCAACCTCCGCCTCCCAGGTTCAGGCAATTCTCCTGCCTCAGCCTCCTGAGTAGCTGGGATTACAGGCACATGCCACCATGCCAAGCTAATTTTTTTTTGCATTTTTAGTAGAGACGGGGTTTCACTATGTTGACCAGGATGGTCTTGATCTCTTGACCTCGTGATCCCCCTGCCTCGGCCTCCCGAAACCAGAATATTTTAACTGCAGTAAATAGTTTTTCTCCAGTTTGTACATTTCTTCCATTAAGTGGTCAGAAATAGTTTGAGTTTCACATTATATTGTATCATTTTTGGAGATTACAGATACTTGCTTCTACCTTTCAGGATCTAATAAATCATACCATCTAGGCACTCCCGTCTGGGTAGCTATATTTTTAGTAAAATCTCCATGTAGGTTGTTCACCAGGTTAAGAGCCACTATTGGAAGGAAATTGGAATTTAAGTCCTACTTTTATAGCCCATATTACCCGTAGGGTGTTATATTTAAACCAGATAGGGTTGGCTGATCATACTGGCAACAAGTTAATGAGGCCAACAGAATGTAATATTTCAACTTAGGTCTTCTACCTTTGTGTTTGGTTGCTTGGGTTTTATGTTGTCTGAACATGTGGCATGCATGTCTCTGCCTAGTTACTTTTCTACACAGTGAGCTTCTCCAAGGCAGGAACTGGAACTCAAAAACAAAACAGAACACACACACACACACACAAAAACAACTGGGTAGTGTTTATGTCTGTATCACAAATATCAGATACAGAACAAAGCATTTAGAAACATGTCAGATATTTGTAAAGCAACTGTATGTTGCTCTGTAAGCACAATGAGATTATGACCTTTGGAGCTTCTGTATATGCTCCTGTTCCTTCCGCAACTGTCTTTAATAACTGTATTTCTTGGGTTTTAGTAACAGTGATCACATTACACAAATTGTCTCATGTAATCTGGGAAAATGGATTAACTTCACAAGAAGGCACTGGATCCTAGGAAGACTGAGTAACTCACTCCCCTGCAGTTACTTATGGCAGATCACTCATTTGTCTTTAGCCTTGTCTACTTGACCAAACTTTACTGTATTACACTACCTGTGATATATGTTTTTTTGTTTTGTTTTCTCACTACTCTTTTATGATAACTTCTCTGTGAAATCTTTTATCACAACCCATCTGTGAAATAGGCACTAACATTAAAAATTAAGTGCTTTGGGAATAAGAAATAAGAAAAAAATGTACAACATTTCATTTACTAACTTTTTGTATTTGTTTCAACTTCTTTCATTATATTATTAAAGTTAGATTAGCTCATTAATGATGTCTTTTGTTGTCTAGAGTAATGTTGATCCCTGAGATGATGTATTTGAAAATCCTCATCAATTTGAAGACAAACCAGCATTAAGTAAGACAGAAGATAGGAAAGAATACAATATTGGTATCCTCAGACACCTTCAGGCCATCTTTGGTCACTTACCTGCTTCCCGACTACAATACTATGTACGCAGAGGATTTTGGAAACAGTTCAGGTAAATTATGGGTGGGTAATCCTTTAAGTTTTATAAAAACTTCATTTTGCTAACTGCACTTCTAAAATGTATCTTAGAACACATAGTTTTATATTTAATATTTAAACTATACTAATATCCTATCCTTGGTCATAGTGTTCTCTATTATTATCCAAATAGAAAGATGTAAAAATTTGTCACAGTGAAGAAAGACACTGTATTCCTTAATCACTAAAGATATCGTTTTTTTTTTTTTTTGGAAGACTTATAAATTATATAAAAGCAGCTGGGCATGGTGACTTGTTCCTGTAATGCCAGCACTTTGGGAGGCTGACACAGGTGGATTGCCTGAGATCAGGAGTTCATGACCAGCCTGACCAACATGGAGAAACCCTATCTCAACTAAAAATACACCATTAGCCAGGCATGGTGGCACAGGCCTGTAATCCCAGCTACTCGGATGCTGAGGCAGGAGAATTGTTTTAATCCGGGAGGCAGAGGTTGTGGTGAGCGGGGATCGCACCCTTGCACTCCTGCCTGGGCAACAACAGTGAAACTCTGTCTCAAAAAAAAAAATTATATAAAAGCAAAATATGACAGATGTTGTGGTTCATGCTCATAATCCTAGCACTTTGGTAGGCCAAGGCAGGTGGATCATGAAGTCAAGAGATCAAGAGCATCCTGGCCAACATGGCGAATCCCGTCTCTACTAAAATACAAAAATCAGCTAGGCATGGTGGAACATGGCTATAGTTTCAGCCTCCTGGGAGGCTGAGCTAGGAGAATTGCTTGAACCTGGGAGCCAGAGATTGCAGTGAGTTGAGATCATGCATGCCATTGCATTCTAGCCTGGCCACAGAGTGAGATTCTGTCTCAAAAAAAAAAAAGAAAAAAAAACCAAAATACTAAAATGTTGTCATCCACTTGATTCAGCAGCTTCCTCCTGAAGCAAATGTCAAGTATATTGTTTTATCCATATAAATTTTTTATATGTCTCTAAGGTTTTTCTTTTAAATGATGATCATACTACATTATCACATATAATGAAAATTATTTTATAAGCTTTGAAAACATGGTAAAACCTTGTCTCTACAAAAAAATACAAAAATTAGTCAGCCATGGTGATAGGAGACTGTAGTCTCAGCTCTTTGAGAAAGTGGAATATCATTTCATTCACTATCATTTGTTATTTGTTTCACCTTCTTTCATTATAGCTTAGATTAGTGCATTAATGATATTATTTTTGTCTCTGGAGCAGTATTGATCCCCAAGATGATATATCATACTCTCCTTAAAAGCCAACATTACTCATAAACAAATGGACATTTTCACCACTGAAATCAAAATCCTTCTTCCTAGCCTGGGAACAAAAAAATATGTAAGTATATATTACATATAACAGTATGTTGTATATGTTATATATAATAATTTATAACTTTATATTTTATAGAGAGGGGTATTTTTTCTTTACAAATTTGTACAGTAATAATTTCCTAACATCCTCAAAAGTGACCAATAAAATTTGGCCTTTTTTTAGGTTTGGAAAAGCTTAATTAGGCCAACTGCGATAGCTGAGATTGGTAGTCCCAGCCCTTTGGGAGGCCCAGGTAGACAGATCACTTGGGTCTAGGGGTTCAAGACCACCCTGGGCAACATGGCAAAACCCCATCTCTACTAAAAATGCAAAAAATTAGCTGGGCATGGTGGCCTGTACTAGTAGTTCAAACTACATGGGACACTGACACAGGAAGATCACCTGAACTATGACTACACCATTGCACTCCAGCCTAAGCAACAGACTGAGACTCTGTTTCTAAAAACAAATAAAGAGCTCAGTTACATCATGATCCTGTTTTGTTTGTTTTTTATTTTTTTAAGGCCTACTTAAATACATGATACTAAAATGCTGTACTGCAACTTTTTACCTTATACTGTAACATATGCTCTTCCTAGTGTATAGAAAAACAGTGCTGCCCTTCATAAGAATACAGAGTTCTTTCAACAAAGTATCTCCTAGATATCTCAGAGGTAGGAAAGGAAAGGGTTCTTCTGATTTTTGGTCTGCCTTTTCTGTTTCACTTTTGGCAGCCACCCTTATATCTGTTAGCATATCACTTTGATTTATTTTGAAAGTCACAAACCTATGTAGTATACTGACTACCAATTACATCTCAGTATAAATTCTATATTCTGTAGCTGAACTGTAAGCCCAGGTTATAAGGATGATATGCATATATAATTCTTCTTTTCTTCCTTCAGTTACATAACCTGATAGCAGTACTTGCTCTCCGTTTTACCTGTTGCAACGATTTTTTCTCTCCCATATGCTTTCTTTACCTCAAGATCTTTTTCTTCAGTCTAGTCAACATTTCCGTTATTGTTTTTTCAATTTGCTGTAATACTTCTAAGTTTCTCTCTTCAAATTTTTCACTCAATAATTTGTGTGTGTTAATTGTATAACATAGTTACATAATTATATACATTATTATACAGTAATTTCATACACATGTATGTAGATATATATAGTTTTGCTTCTTTATATTTTGTGTTAAAATGTATTTAAGTTATAATGTATTTACACTTAAATGTAATGTGTGTTTTTGTCTTGCCATGATTTTCTCCAAATAAGTGTAGAGCTTGCAATTTGTCCTAACATATTTGTGTTACATACACTCTAGACACATGTTCCTAACACACTTCTTTCTTTTTGTGGTAAAGTTCTTATAAAATTTCCCATTTTATCAACTTAATAGTGTACAATTCAGTGGGTTTGGTACATTCAAAATTTTTGCGAAAGTATTTGGTTCCAGAACGTTTTCATCACCAAAAAAAGAGGTCCCCTGTTCATTATAGAGTCATTTAGCCCAATTTCCTCTTCTTCCTAGCCTGGCAACAAAAGGTGTACCGTTCACTATATATAGATAGGTTTGCCAATTTTGGATATATCATTTAATTTAATCACAGAATATATGGCCTTTCTAACTTCTTGTGTTAAACATGGTGTATTAAAGTATCTCTGTTTTGTAGCATGAATCAGCACTTTGTTCATTTTATGGCTGACTGATACCCTTTGTTTATTTATTCTTTGATAAACTGGATCATTTCTATCTTTGGGCTATATGAATAGTGCCTCTGTGAAAATTGATGAACAAGTTTGTGTGTGGATATATGTTTTCATTTCTTTTTGGAGTATACCTAAGAGTGCAATTACTGAATCATGTGGTAATTCTATGTCTAACATTTAGAGGAACCATCAAATTTGTTTCCAAAGCCCCTGTAGAATTTTACATTTCCTTTTTTTTTTCCTCAAGACTGAGTCTCACTCTGTTAGACAGACTGGAGTGTGGTGGCTCAATCTCAGTTCATAGCAACCTTAGCTCCCAGATTCAAGCAACTCTCCTGCCTTAGCCTTCCTGCCTCAGCCTCCTGAGTAGCTGGGACTACAGGTGTAGCTGGGACCACAGCTCATTTTTGTATTTTGAGTAGAGACAGAGTTTTTAGTAGACACAAGATTTGGTCATGTTGACTAGGCTGGTCTCAAACTTCAGACGATCTGCCCACCTCAGCCTCCCAAAGTGCTGGTATTATGTGAACCACTGTGCCTGGTCCGGAATTTTACATTTTTTATCAGCAAAGTGTGAAGGCTACAGTTTCTCTATATCTGTCAACACTTACTATTTCCTTCCTTTTTAGTATATCCATCTTGAAGTATGTGAAGACGATAGTCTTTTGGATTTGATTTGTATTTCCCTAATGACTTAGTACTGTTGAACATTTTTTGATGACTTATTAGCAATTTCTGTAATTTTTGGGGGGAACTGTCTATTCAAATACTTTTCTCATTTTTTAATTGCCTTTTTTGTTGCATTGTAAGACATTTTGGTATCTTTTTTGTATATTTATGATAGAAGGCCCTTAAAGATAAATTAATTAGAAATATTTTCTCTCATCAGTATCTTTGTAGTGTGCTTTATGCCTAAGAGGTTTTCCCATCTTTTATTTTTTTTAGAGTCTCACTGTCATCTAGGCTGTAAGTGCTCTGCTGTCCTCTTAGAGCAGAGCATTCTGTCTCTGCTCACTGCAACCTCCATCTCTCAGATTCAAGTAATTCCCCTGCCTCAGCCTCCTGCGTAGCTGGAACTACAGGCCGGTGCTACCATGCCCAGCTAATTTTTGTATTTTTAGTAGAGACAGGGTTTTATCACATTGGTCAGGTTGATTTTGAGCTCCTGACTTCAGGACATCTGCCCACCTTGGCCTCCCGAAGTGCTGAGGTGACAGATGTGAGCTATTGCACCTGGGCAGTAGTTTTAAATTTTGATTAAATCATATTTATCTTATTGTTTCTTTTCATTCAGGCTCTTCCTGTGATTTACTATCTTTATTGTGACAGAGTGTACATAACATAAAATTCACCCATTTAATAGATTTTAGTTGTCCAGGTCACTAGTATTATATTCCTTTACAGTTTGTGCACCAATATATCCAAAGGTCTTTCACCTTTTTAAATTTTTTTCCCTGAGACAGAGTCTCACTCTGTTGCTCATGCTGGAGTGCAGTGGTGTGATTTTTGCTCACTACAATCTCCACCTCCTGGGTTAACCAGTTCTGCTTCAGCCTCTCGAGTAGCTGGGATTACAGGTGCCTGCCACCACAGCCAGCTAATTTTTGTATTTTTAGTAGAAACGGGGTTTCACTATGTTGGCCAGGGTGGAATTGAATTCCTGACCTCAGGTGATCCACCAGGCTTGGCCCCCCAAACTGCTGGGATTACAGCCATGAGCCACTATACCTGCTAGTTTTTCCTTTTTTAAATTAAAACTTTATATTCATTAATAATAAGTCCCTCATATGCCAACATTGATTTTGGGTACTGTTTTTTTTTTTTTATTATACTGATGTATACTAGTGTGTAATCTTTAGAATTTCAATTTTTATGCTTTTCATATTTTTTTTCTGATTATTCCTTAATTTTCCCGATTATTGAAGGAGAATCATTATGTCAAATGGAAGTGGCAAAAGTGGGTATCTTTGAGTTGGTCCTGATCTTAGAGGAAAAGTTTTTAGTCTTTCATCATTAGAACCTTACCTTAGACAAGCTTGTCCAAGCCACCTTATTTTTTGTTGTTGTTCTGTTTTGTTTTAAGCTAAAAGCAGCCTGAAGCCATGGCTTTTAGTTTCTGTGTCTAGTGATAAGGGAAAACAGGGTGAAAGAGGAGCTTTACTGGCCCGTCAAGAAATGGAAACTCAGAACCAACGAGTGTGTTGTCTCCTTTGGACAATCCTACCTAAAATCCCATTTAAATATTGACTCAATATGAATCAAAGCTAGACAAAAGAAATAAAATTTTAAAAGTTTAAGGGGCCAGGCATAGTGGCTCACACCTGTCATCTCAGCACTTTGGGAGACTGAGGCAGGCAGATCACAAGGTCAGGAGTATGAGACCAGCCTGGCCAACATGGCTAAAACTCCGTCTCTACTGAAAATGCCACAAAAAAAAGTTAGCCGGGCATTGTGGCAGGTACCTGTAAATTCAGCTACTTGGGAGGCTGAGGTAAGAGAATTGTTTGAACCCAGGAGTCAGAGGTTGCAGTGAGCTAGTTTACAGTTTGTGCACGATTATATCCGAAGGTCTCCAGGCTGGGCAAGAGAGTAGGATTCCAACTCCAAAAAAAAAAAGGTTAAGGGGAAAATTTATGAGACATTGGATTTGGTAGTTATTTCTTTGGTTACATTAAAGGTATAGGCAACAGAAGAAAAAGTAGATAAAGAACAAAAGTAGTATTCTGATGGACCAGTGAAAATATCTCTTAGTAGTTACTGGGATATAAATTTATTCTCACGGGAAAGGAAACTTGTCAAGAAATTCCTAAGTTCTATTCAAAGTTTTGGCAGAAAAATGATTATAACAGGGAAAGACAGAATGGGAAATGATATAAACAGTAGTTTTAGTTTTCTTTCCTAGTTTCCCTTAAATTCTGTGGGTATTGAAAGTAAAAATAACATTAAAGGGGTAATATGCATAGTTTTAGTATGTTTGACAATTACATATGGAGACAAGTCAATGCTTTTTATCTGGCTGTGAAGCTTCTGTATCTCAGTGGAAATGGTAAAATATTAACACTAATAATACATTAATAATTCATAAAGCAACTTTTAAAAAATAGCACATAGAGATGCAGAGATGGAAAATCAGTGGACAATGAATACTAAAATATGTTTAAATAATTTAGAAGAAGACGGAAAAGTCCACCTTCCCAGATACAAAAGTAAAATGACAAAACATTGTACCTTAAATTTCGTTATATTGGTAGTAATACAGAATGTAAATTGTTCTTGTTAAAAAAAGACAGATTGTCAGATGAGATTAGACAAACCAAGACTTATGTGCAATCTTTTTATGTACGACTTATATGCAGTCTTTAAGACACCTAGTTTATATTTAATGTTACACATTAAAAGTACAGTAATTAAATGACACAATGAGGTATTAAAGCAGCCAGTAGACGGATGTGATTACAAAAGGACAACCAGAAAGTTTCTTTGATGTTGAGGCTGTTTTCTGTGTTAATCATGATGATGAACACATAGCCAGGTGTGTAATGTGTGTGCATATATGTATTTATATGCATATATTTTATATGCATATAAATACATATGTGTGTATATATGTAAAATTACAGAGACATAGACAGTGAAGCATACATACAGAAATGAGTAAAGGTAAAACCTACAGAAATCTCAATTAAGATTTTGACTGGTGGTAGTAATAGTATCCCAATTGTGGTATTGTGTTACATAGTTTTGCAAGATGCTATTGCAAGGAAAATTGGTGAAATATATCTGTATTATTTATTAAAATAGAGAAAACCGTATCTCTATTAATTATAATTTTTTTCTTTTTTTGAGATGGAGTCTCAACTTTGTCACCTAGGCTGGAGTGCAGTGGCTCAATCTTGGCTCACTGCATCTCCACCTCCTGCATTCAAGCGACTCTCCTGCCACAGCCTCCCAAATAGCTGGAGTTACAGGCGCAGGCCACCAACCCCAGCTAATTTTTATTTTTAGTAGAGACCTGGGTGGTCTCAAACTCTTGATCTCAGGTGATTCATCTACCTCGACCACCCAAAGTGCTTGGATTAGAGGCGTGAGCCCCCGTCCGGGCCATATCTCTGTTATATCTTAAAACTCCATGTGATTCTATGGTTATCTTTTTTTAAAAAAACTTCAGGATTGGAAAAAGAACATAGGAAATTACTAATCAAGAAAAGTTGAAGGAACCAATCCAGGTAACTGGAAAACCGTGTATTGAGTAGGTACTATAAAGTGAAATAAAAAGAACTGTATAGAAATACTAACCTCTGCAATTCTAGTTCCACATATTACCAATTTTGGAAATACTTTAGATGTTTATTAGGGGTGAACAAATGTAGTATAGATAATAACAGCTAAGATTATAATTTTATAAAGATAAATTATAAGTAAGGGAAGGTAGATGCCTTGAGTGAACACTGTGGTATTCCACTGTAATCATGTTTATTTTAAACTATGTATATGGTGTGATATGTATGTATGCTTCTGTCGGGTTTTTTTTGGTGATGATCATAGTGTTTTGTTTTTGTGTTTTTCTCTTTGACAGAGTCTTGCTCTGAAGCTCAGGCTGGAGTGCAGTCCCACAATCTTAGCTCACTGCAACCTCTGCCTCACAGGTTCAGGAGATTCTTCTGCCTCGGTCTTCCGGGTAGCTGGGATCACTGGCACCCATCACCATGCCCAGCCAATTTTATTTGTTATTCTTAGTAGAGATATGGTTTCACATTGTTGGCCAGTTGGTCTCAAACATCTGACATGAAGTGATCTGCCACCCTCAGCCCCACAAAGTTCTGTGATTACAGGTGTGAGCCACTGTGCCAGCATGTATTTATATTTCTTTTTTTTTTTTTTAGGCAGAGTCTTGCTCTTTAACCAGACTGAAGTGCAGTACCACAGTCTTGGCTCACTGTCACCTCCGTCTCCTGGATTCAAGCAATTCCCCTACCTCAGCCTCCCGTGTAGCTGGAACTACAGTGTACACCACCACACATGACTAATTTTGTTGGTATTTTGGTAGAGATGGGGCTTCACCATGGCCAGGATGGTCTTGATCTCCTGACCTCATGATCCACCATCTCAGCCTCCCAAAGTACTGAGATTATAGGCACGAACCACCATGCACAGCCACTGGTCTATAAATATGTTTTTAAGTTTAGACATATACATACAAATAGGTGTAACAATATAGATAAGTGTGTGTGAGCATTAATATAGTACATATACATATATTTTCAAATTCTGTTCACTGAGAATATCTGAAAATAATGAACCCAATAACATAGGTGTCTAACAGTTGGTATCTAAAGTTTAGTTTGTATATATCATTTTCTGATTAAAGGAATCAAGACCTGCTTGGAAAGTTGGTTCATTCCCATGCTTGGGCAGAGATGACTATGAGCATATTGGCCTAGATGCAAGACAGTAAGGGAGTTGTCAAAAAAAAAAAAAAAAAAAAAAGGAAATAATATCAAGTAGGTAAAGTAGCTAACTGAAAAGCTCACATATCTAATATTGAAACAATTTTACGAAGAACACAATAATAGTATTAGATTATAACACTTAAATATTTATACTGATATAAATAAATAACTGGGTAAGTAAATAAATGAAAGAAATAGCATAACACCATTAGAGCATCGCAGTAATAACTGATACAAGAAAAATTCAAAAATCAGTAGCGAATCATTGAATGGTGAGCACTACATTTTCATGTGGGAATTATCAATTTGTTTGCTGTCTTAAAACTAGGGTAGCAGCTGGGTATGGTGACTTAATGCCTGTAATCCCAGCACTTTAGGAGACTGAGGTGAGTGGATCACGTGAGCCCAGGAGTTTGACATCAGCCTGCCAACATGGTGAAACTTCCATCTCTACCAAGAATATAAAAATGAGCTGGGCATGGTGGTGCACACCTGTAGTCCCAGATAGGGGGCTGAGGCAGGAGAATCACTTAAGCCCAGTAAGTTGAGGCTGCAGTGAGCTGTGATCACATTGCTCTACTCCATCTGGGAAAATAGAGCAAGATCCTGTCTCAAAAAAAAGAAAGTAAAGACAAGAAAAAAAAAAAAAAACTGGGAAGAAAATAGTAAATTAACCTCAAAACCAAAGGAGTTTTTAGAAGTACTAGAAACCAATGAAATTGGAAATAAAAGAATAATAGGGAAAGAAACATGAGTAGTGCGAAAAATGAAAACCAAATAATTTTGCTTATGATCAACATGAAGTAATTTGGACCAAATTAGGTTCTTCTTTGCTGAAACTGTAAGGGTTTATTGTCTTGTGAGGTTTATTGCCGAGTTTAAAATGAGGAAACTGAGGCCTGCGTGAGAGTAATTAGATGCCAATTTATTCGGCTCCCAGGCGAGGCTCTGTGGTCCAGGGGAAAAAGGCCAGAGAAGTCACGCCCAAATCCTCCGGGCATGGGTTTTATAGGGAGTGAAGGCGTTTGCTTGGCTGTGGAGAAACAGGATGTGGACGTGGCAAGCTGCTATAGGTAGGTAGGTAGGCGGGATTTCCAGATGGGGCACTGTGCTATTGGGCAGGTTTTGGCAGGGCTTTCCAAGGGTGGGGTAGGTGCCTAGTGCAGAGGGGATTCCCAAGGGCCGGAGTTGAGTGTAGAGTGCAGAGGGGATTTCCAAGGCGGAGCTAGATGATGGGCATATTCTGGTGACGTAATTTTCAGGCCGGGGGAGGGATGGGCGTCTCTGAGCTCTCGGAGAGGCAAGCAGCCTTACAGAAACAATTTTTTTTTTTTTTTTTTTTTTTGAGACGGAGTTTCGCTCTTGTTCCCCAGGCTGCAGTGCAATGGCGCTATCTCAGCTCACCGCAACCTCCGCCTCCTGGGTTCAGGCAATTCTCCTGCCTCAGCCTCCTGAGTAGCTGGGATTACAGGCACGCTCCACCGTGCCCAGCTAATTTTTTGTATTTTGAGTAGAGACGGGGTTTCACCATGTTGACCAGGATGGTCTCGATCCCTTGACCCCGTGATCCACCCGCCTCGGCCTCCCAAAGTGCTGGGATTACAGGCTTGAGTCACCGCGCCCGGCCAGAAACAATTTTTTAAAAATATGCAGATATGGATGGGTGTGGTGGCTCATGCCTGTAATCCCAGCACTTTGGGAAGCCGAGGCGGGTGGATCACGAGGTCAAGAGATTGAGACCATCCGGGTCAACATGGTGAAACCCCGTCTCTACTAAAAATTAAAAAAATTTAAAAATAAAAAAAAATTAGCTGGGCATGGTGGCCCGTGCCTGTAATCCCAGCTACTCAGGAGGCTGAGGCATGAGAATTGCCTGAACCCAGGAGGCGGAGGTTGCGGTGAGCTGAGATAGCGCCATTGCACTGCAGCCTGGGGAACAAGAGCGAAACTCCGTCTCAAAAAAAACAAGCAAACAAACAAAAAAACACAAAATAACAAAGGCACATTCCAGTTCATCAGTATTCTGAAAGGGTGGCCTTATAGTTGAATGAATACTCCAGATGTGGCACTACAGATTTCCCTGTATGGATTAATGAAGCCTAATACATTAACACTTTACCCCTTCATTGGTTACATTGTCTTGTTGATTTGTACCGACTTAATGAAGATCTCCAGGTTTTATTAAAAATCTTATTTGTTCTTTGCTCCTCTCTTTTTAATTTGCAGTCATATTTTTGAATTACCAGATTTTACATTTTTCCTAATTAAATTTAATGTCTTTTAAAAAAATAATAAATAGTAACTTATGTATAGTTTTCTGCAATAATAGAATGGAGGGAAGTATTACATGTATGTGTTTTCCTATATATAATGTTCTAGACAAGGCTACTCTAGATTTATGAAGAACAAATCCGCAGTTTCCAGGAATTAATAGTAGGAAAGTCATTGGCTTACAAAATGTTACTATTAGGAAATTTTGGAAGCTACTTAAGAGATTGTTTGAAATATCAATTGAGGTGGTGGTTACACAGCTGGCTGCAATTTATAAAACTCACGTCCTATGGCTCCAAAAGAATACTTTTTATTGTATGTATTAGTATTTATAATTTATTTCACATTTAAATTGTGAAAGTTCACCACCAAACACTGTACTACCTTAGCAAGTTCAACATATTGCCATATCTTTTGCTAAAATAATATTGCTAAAGGTTGTTGTGAATATATTGTTAGATGTTCTTGATAGCTTCTAACATACCCTGTTTCAGCAGCATTAGTTCTCATTTTGTATAGTCACAGTTGATATTTTTTTAGGATTGGTTGACCTTATTTTTATGCCTATTCTATTAACTGAAAATATGTTTACTCTAGAACAGGGCAAACTTTTCTCTTTTCACTTGGAAAAATCCCTTTGATAAGCAATGGTAACTAAGTAGTAGGATCTTTTCACTATATCACCAAAAATAAACAGAATAAAGTTTTAAGGTAGCATTTATAGCATCCACATAAGCATTAGATTCTCTCTCATGTAAGTGTGATTTTTATTTGAATTCAAAGTGCTTGAATATACTCTGCTTTATAAAGCCAACATTATTCTAAAGCCTGCTATCCAGCTTAGTCACACCAGTTATTTGTAACATTTTGACACTAGTATTATTTTTACTGTAAGCATTTTCATTACCATTTCCTCTGCAGACATAATCTACATTTCTCCTTTCTATGTGGCATAAAATCTCAGTTTATATTTCTGTTATATTTGTTATAAAATATGGTATTCTAGGTATGTATTAATATTATTCATTTTATTTCATTTTTTTCTTAGGCTTTGGGATGAGTCTGTTAATCTCCGTGAACAACATGATGCCTTAGAGTTTTTTAATTCTTTGGTGGATAGTCTAGATGAAGCTTTAAAAGCTTTAGGACATCCAGCGATGCTCACTAAAGTCCTAGGAGGTTCCTTTGCTGATCAGAAGATCTGCCAAGGCTGCCCACCTAGGTAAGTATTATGTTTTTAATGTATACTTCATGTTAGTTTTTTCTAATAATGTAAATAAAACTTTCATTAGTACTTACATAAAAGCAGAGTGTACCAAATAAATTACATTTGTATGCATTTTGCACTAGTCTGTTTTTTTTTCTTCCTAATAGCATTTGGTTAGTACTTTATTACTTCCTCATTCACTCATGTTTGCTTTATCTAACCCTGTGACTTAAAAATGGCATTTTCCATAAATCTGCAGTTATTGCTTAAATAGACATTTTCTTCTTATGGTCTAACTAGTAATCAGAATATTTAAATGTAACTTAGAAAGATAATTGGCAGGATGAGTTGGTTTCTCTTTCCACATTGTGGTTCAAAAATATTAAGTGGAAGATTCCAGAAATAAACAATTTAGAAGTTTTAAATTGTGCCCCATTTAAAATAGTGTGATCAAATTTGGGGCTGTTCTGCTTTGTCCTCAGGATGTGATTGACTGTCAAAGATCACACCAGTTATGTTCAAATACTTCTTATCCTACCTAGTAATATTCTAGTAATTCAGATATGCCAAAGAAAAGGTAAAGAACAGCTGCTATTCTATTCCTGTGCTTCATTTATAAATTAAACATAATCAAATTTAAGTATGTACATATAAGAAAAAAACATACTATATATACAGTATAGAGTTCAATGCTACCTGAGTTGTTACCCATCTATCTCCTGGCGGTTTTGAACATATCTTCCCAAGGAAATAACATTTAAGTGACTTTTAAAGTACTATCAATTCTTACTGTTTTTGAGAAATGTTACATATGCTTGCATATCAAACCACTTAGCAAGATTTGACAAGATAGGCAACAGTAAAAATATCTGTAGCATAAAGTATATATTCCAACTAAACTTACTAGTATCCCAAGTCTTTTATATCATAAGGCATTGAGGGTATTTTGTTTTGTCTTGTTTTTTGAGATAGAGTCTCATTCTGTTACCCAGGTTGGAGTTGCAATGGCACAATCTTAGCTCACTGCAGCTACAACCTGCTTAGCTCAAGGAATCCTCTCACCTCAGCCTCCCAAGTAGCTACAACTATAGTCACATGCCACAATACCCAGCTAAATTTTATACTTCTTGTAGAGATGGGGTTTCATCATATTTCCCAGGCTGGTCTCAAACTCCAGGCTCAAACTTTCCTCCTGCCTCAGCCTCCCTAAGTGCTGAGATTACAGGCATGAACAGTATCTCTTAATTATATTATAATTAAATATAAGTTTAAATTACAGTATCTGGCACTATAGGGAAATTTAAATTTATATTTAAATTATAAGGTATAATTTAAATATCTTATAATAAAAAGATACTGCTCACACCTGTAATCTCTTTTAATTATTTTATTCTCTCAGCCATTTTGTCTTCTATAGGGTGATTGCTGATCACAAAGCAACTTGTATAAGTCATTCATAAATGTAATTTTGTTTTTCTGACCATCGTGTTTTTCCTGACTAAATTGAAAGTGTTCAACTGTGAGAAACTCGTCAGGGGTGGTAGCTCACACCTATAATCCCACCACTTTTAGATGCCAACACTGGCAGAACACTTGATGTCAGGAGTTTGAGACCAGGCTGACCAGCATGGTAAAACCCCATCTCTACTAAAAATACAAAATAATTAGCTGGGCCTGGTGGCAGACTCCTGTAATCCTAGCTACTGTGGAGAATCACTTGAACCTCGGAGGCAGAGGTTGCAGTGAACTGAGATCATACCACTGTACTCTAGACGGGGCAATAGAGTGAGATACTATTTAGACGTTTTCAAAGTAATGATTAGATGAATGGATTTGATAGTTGATGTGTCTGATCCAATTCATTTTTTGAGTTTGTCATCAGAACCTGAAAGTTCCTTTTGCAGAAAATTACCGTAATCCATGATGCTGACTTAATCTTGCATTATTTACTCTCTTCTCCATGTATTTATTTATTTATTTGAGAGAGGATCTCACTATGTTCCCCTGACTGAAATGTAGTGATTATTCGAAAGTGTGATCACAGCACATGACAGCTGCAAACTTCTGGCCTCAAGTGACCCTCCTACCTCAGCCTTTTGAGTAGCTGGCACTACAGGCAAATGCCACACCACATCTGACTGTCTACTTATTTTTATGACTTTGTAGACATCAGAGGCATTTTAGCATGATGAGTGTTTGAACTTAACACAATTAGGAAAGCATCTATGACAGAAATTGAGGGACACTTAAAAATTAATTTCATTAATAGTTTAGAATAGCTTTTTTAGAACTTGATTAATTCTTATTTTACCTTGGCATGAATTACTGTTTAAATAGATAATGTGTGTCATAGGGTAACTGAGCATAAGAACTTAAGAAGTAAAGCCAAGCAAGCTGGTTTTCAAAGCATCACTCCACCTAATAAACTGTATCAAATTAGTCTTTTCAACTTCCCTACACAATCCTATCGTCTTAGCTTTAAAGTAGGGATGAGTGGGTATCTCCAACAGTTTTTATGAAGGTAAAGATGGCTATAATCTGGTGTAAGGTTTCTAATACAGTGCTCAGTACAAAATAAGTGACTGATAAAATATTGATAACCTTGTATGATTAATATACTTGACATGATGTGTTCAATACTGCATATGTACTTTTTATCAAGTTCACAACTAAGGAAAAGATTTACTTATTTATTATTACTATGTTTTTGAAATGAAGTCTTGCCCTGTCTCCCAGGCACTGCAGTGCAGTGGTGCAGTCTTGGCTCACTGTGGCCTCTGCCTCCTGCGTTCAAGTGACTATCCTGCCTCAGCAATTTGAGGCAGGATATATTATATACAACTTGTGTGTGTGTGTGTGTGTGTGTGTGTGTGTGTGTGTGTGTAATTTCTACATATGTCTGTTCTGTTTTCTTTTGTTTTAGCAGAGATGGGGTGGCCAGAGTGGTCACGGACTCTTGATTTCAGGTGATCTGCCTGCCTCGGCCTCCCAAAGTGCTGGGATTACAGGTATGGGCCACAGCTCCCTGAAGGATAAGATTTAGAAACCAGGCTGGGCATGATGACTCATGCATGTAATGCTAGCACATGTGGAAGACGAGGCAGAAGGAGCTCAAGAATTAACTCCAGGAGTTGAAAACCAGCATAGGCAACATAGCAAGAACCCATCTCTAAAACAAAAAAGAAAGAATTACCTGGGTGTGGTGGCACCCACTTGTAAGCCTAGCTGCTAGGGAGGTTGAGGTGGCAGGATCACTTAAGTGAGCAGTCCCCAACCTTTCAGCACCAGGGACAGTTTTGTGGAAGATAATTTTTTTCACAGACTGGGATCAGGGGATAGTTTTGGGGTGATTCAGGTATCTGCCATTTATTGCTCTTTTTTTCTGTTATTATTACATTACCATATATAATGAAATAATTCTAGAACTCACCATAATGTAGAATCAATGGGAGCACTGAGCGTGTTTTCCTGCAGCTAGCTGGATAGATTATCATGCTTTGGATTCTTATAAGGAGTGTGCAGCCTAGATCACTACCATGTGCAGTTCACAGTAGGGTTCTGTCTCCTATAAGAATTGAATGCTCTCACTGATCTGACAGTTTAGGGTGTTCAGGTGGTAATGCAAGCCATCGGGAGTGGTGTAAATACAGATGAAGCTTTGCCAGCTTGTCCACCAGCCAATGGCTGTTCTGCAACCCAGTTTCTAACAGGACACAGACTAGCACCGGTTGGGACCCCTGGCTTAAGCCCAGGAGTACAAGGCTGCAGGGAGCTATGATTGTCCCACTGCACTCTAGCCTGAGCAAGAACCTATCCCTAAAAGATTAAACTAAAAAAATTAAACGTATAGAGTACATTCTTTTAATTTGTTTTATTTAATAATACCTTTAGGTATGAATGTGAAGAATATTTTACAACTTTGAATGTGGACATTAGAAATCATCAAAATCTTGATTCTTTGGAACAGTATATCAAAGGAGATTTATTGGAAGGTGAAAATGCATATCATTGTGAAAAATGTGTTAAAAAGGTATATTGTTTCACTTTTGAAAAATAATGATTTTATTGAACAGATTAGGAAGACATTGGGGTTGTTTATGCTAATTCTCAAAATTAACTTCTGCCTCATCTCTGCTGTTATAGTGGTAGTAGAGAGGTGGCCAAGATGGTCCCTCATTTAAACCAAAAGCGTATTGACAAAATACAGTTTAAGACTAGGAAAAAAAGCTTTTTATCGGGTGAATAATTTTGAAAGTCACAGAATCTCACAAGTTTCCAGCCCTGCCCTGAAATAAATTGCACCTGAATGCTTCAGTCTCAAAGAGTTGATAGTTGAAAACATTATTCTTTTCTTACTCTAGTTTTCTCTTGAAGTAAGGAAGTTTGTTAATTTTATTTGATTACATTAGATTTTCACAACCACATGTACTTTTAGAAACAGATCTCATTTTCTAGGCCTAGCCAGCTACTTTCATCTCTGGCACTTAGTTTGAGGGATGGAATAGTAACATGCCTTTGAAGACACTATACGTTAAATAATGTATATATTTTCCTTGACTTTGATAACCCCTCACCTTAAAGGTGCCTGCATTGTTTTGAACTTACACAGCATTTAGATTGTGGTTTGTTGATAAAGCCATACTGCCTGCCACCCACACTTCTGATACTGGGACAGTTTCTTCTCCCCATTTCTGTTATACTTAATCTACATGTTTTAAAATAATTATATATAGGTAGTAACTTTTTATAAGATAGTGAGGATTAAATTCATTAATATGTTTGTAGTGCTTTGTGTATTACCTGGCTTTTAAATGATGTAGATATTAGCCACTATTATAATTGCTTATCATATGTCTTCAGTTAACTCACAGCAAATTCTGTTCGTTAGCATAAAAGAAAACATCTGAGGAGTAACACAGTGAAATAATAGTGCCTATGTGGAATGTGGAATCACTTAGCCATCAGTGTCTGTAGGCGTAATGTTCTTCAGTTAGCAAGAAATGAGGGACCTTTCATATGCACACGTTCTGCAACATAGATTCCTATAAACATGTATTAAAAAATATTTGAAAAAAATAGCAATACTCAATAAAAAATTATACAAATTCAAAAGCCATTATAGTGTAATAACCATCTACATAGCATTTACATTGTATTAAGTAGGTTATATAAAATGATAAGTCAAACTATACAGGAGGGTGTCTGGATTATATGTAAATACTGTAACATTTTAAATCAGAAACTTCAGCAGACACAGATGTTGCTATTTATGGGGTTGCTGGAGCCAGTGCCATACAGATACCGAAAGATGAGGATATTTATATATTTTTAGCTTTGGTAAATAAGGATTAAGTCAGTTATACCATAATTATCCTGTTGGAGTTTATTGTTATTTACTCATCTGTTTATAAATGCATTTAAATAGATCATAAACTTTAAAATTAATGTTAATTTGTTCTAGTTTTTGTTCTGGCTACAAAAGAACATCTGTTTATATTCTGTTTATTTTAGGTGGACACAGTAAAGCGCCTGCTAATTAAAAAATTGCCTCTAGTTCTTGCTATCCAACTCAAATGATTTGACTATGACTGGGAAAGAGAATGTGCAATTAAGTTCAATGATTATTTTGAATTTCCTCAAAAGCTGGATATGGGACCTTACACAGTAGCAGGTGTTGAAAAGCTGGAGAACGATAATGTAAACTCAGAAAATCAGTTGATTGAACAGAAAGAGCAGTCGGAAAATTAAACTACAGGAAGCACAAAGTACAGACTGGTAGGTGTGCTTGTACACAGAGGTCAAGCAAGCAGTGGGCATTATGATTCTTACATCATTCAAAGGAATGATAAAGATGATGAGAGAGATCACTGGTATAAATTTGTTGATGGAGATGTAACAGAATGCAAAATGGATGATGATGAAGAAATGAAAAATCAGTGTTTTGGTGGAGAGTATGTGGGAGAAGTATTTGACCACATGATGAAGCGCATATCTTATAGGTGGCAGAAGAGGTGGTGGAATGCTTACATACTCTTTTATGAACAAATGGATATAATAGATGAAGATGATGAGATGATAAGACGTATATCAAAGCTAACTATTGCAAGACCCCATCAAATCATTTTGGCACCAGCTATTGAGAGAAGTGTACGGAAACAAAATGTGCAATTTACGCATAACCAAATGCAGTATAGTTTAGAGTATTTTCAGTTTGTGAAAAAGCTGCTTACATGTAATGGTATTTATTTAAACCTTACTCCAGGTAAGCTTTGGAAGTAGCTTCTTACTAATAAAGGATCATTTTTATTTAGCATCTAGGATATCTTACAAGGCATCAAATGTTTAATCTTTTTCTTCAGTTTTATTTTTTTTTCATAGAATTATTAGTCTCATTTTACATGAATGTGCTGGCCTTTTTGGTTTATTTTAAAATGAAAAATGTAGGGTATCTGTACCTTTGAATAGTGATTCTTAATATGTGGAAGTATAGAAAAGCATTTATTATAGTAATTACTATTTTTTACTATAACATTACTTTTAATATGGATTATGAAGTGGTAAGATAATCACTAAGAATTACTTCTGGCTAACTAAGGTTTTTTAACATAGACTTTGAAGATAAAAATGTTTTTAACTGTATATGTACTTTTTATTTAAAGGGCAGGATTATTTATTGCCCTGAAGCAGAAGAAATTACTATGATTAGTATTCAGCTTGCTGCTAGATTCCTCTTTACCACTGGATTTCACACCAAGAAAATAGTTTGTGGTCCTGCCAGTGACTGGTAAATGGCTTTGGATTTTATTCATACAGTACTTATAGTTGTTTTTTTTTATTATTATTTTGCTTTATGTTTTTCTAACCATGAAAATATCATTTCAAATACAGAATAATAATCTTGGTTGTAATCATTAGGGAAATCTTACTAAAATTGCCTAATCTAAAAGTGCCTTTAATTATTTAAAAATTGGCTCCTGCTCTTCTGACTTTGTATCACATCTTAGTCTATTTCATCATTAAATTATTAAGCTTTATTTTTATTTTTTATTTTTTTAAATTTTTTATTGCATTTTAGGTTTTGGGGTACATGTGCAGAACATGCAAGACAGTTGCATAAGTACACACATGGCAGTGTGTTTTGCTTCCTTTCTCCCCTTAAGCTTTATTTTTACTAGATGAAATTCTCACTCGTAATTAAAAAGGTAGATTGGCTGGGTGCAGTAGCTAATTCCTATAATCCCAGCACTTTGGGAGGCCAAGATAGGGGGATCATGAGGTCAAGAGTTCAAGATCAGCCTGACCAACATGTTAAAACCCCATCTCTACTAAAAATAAAAAAATAACTGGGCATGATGGCATCTGCGTGTAATCCCAGCTACTCAGGAGGATGCGGCAGGAGGATCACTTGAACCTCAGAGCCAGAGGAAGCAGTGAGACTCTATCTCAAAAAAAAAAAGGCAGATGATTTTTTAGGCCAGGTGTGGTGGCTCATACCTGTAATCCCAGCACTCTGGGAGACCAGAGTGGACAGATCACTTGAGGCCAGGAATTTGAGACCAGCTTGGGCCACATAGTAAAACGTCATCTCTACAAAAAGTTAAATTAACTGGGTGTGGTGACTCACATCTGTAATCCTAGCACTTTAGGAGGCTGAGGTGGATGGACCACTATAGACCTGGAATTTTAGGCTATCGTAGGCAGCAGAGCAAGATCCTATCTCTACCAAAAAATTTTTTTTAAATAATTAGCTAGGCCTATGGCCTGTTTTATGTAAAACCAGCTACTTGGCAGCCTGAGGCAGAAGGATCATTTGCATCCAGGAGTTTGAAGCTGCAGTTAGCTATAATTGTACCACTGCATTTATTCCAGCTTGGGCAATAGAGAGTTTCTCTCTTTAAAAAATAAAAAAATACAATTTAAAAATGGCTGTAGTTTTAAGTTACTATTAAATATGCAGTATATTATAACTTGATTTAACAACTCAGCATTGTTCATGTTGAAAGATGTTAAGAAATGTTTTGGCGCTAGCGAGAGTTTGATCATGGATTTGCAGAGAGTTAACACACGTTTTGAATTTTATTCACTTTTTTGACTCTGTGGGACTAAAGTTACAAAGCTGTGTCAATCTGTTATTTGTACTAAAACCAACTGACCATTAATTGCAGAGTACATCTTAGATTATTGTTTCATTTATAAAAACCTGTAGCAAGCAAAATAAACACATTAGTAAAATTTGACATTCATAGATGTTTCTGTTTTAGGTATGATGTACTATGCATTCTCCTCCGTAACAGCAAGAATGTACGTTTTTGGTTTGCATATAATGTTCTTTTTAATGTATCAAATCGCTTTCTGAATATCTTCTGGAGTGCCCAAGTGCAGAAGTGAGGGTTGCGTTTGCAAAACTTACAGTGTTTATTGTACACTTTTTCTTGCAAGATGGATCTTGCCTTCTCTTTTGCATCTTCAGGACCTAGTCAGGTAATTGCACAGCTTTTTTTTTTTTTTTTTTTTTTTTTGGTAATTAAATACTTAGAAGTAAATTCTGTTCTTGGCAGATTCAAATCACCAAATTTATGTGCCTCTCTTTGCTGTATTTGCTGTACACAAATGCAGACACACATTATGACACTTGTAAGTTCTTTAAGTTATTTCATGGTAATAGTGATTGTTGATACTGAAAAAAAAGAGAAATTCCTTTTGTGTATTCAGTTATTTACCGTTATTTAGTAAATCCTTAAGTTTTTACATTTTTTAGATTTACTTTTATAATGGCTAAGTGAAAAGCTTTTTTAGTGAAACACAGTACCATGAAATTAGTGATAATGTAAATAAATAATCCACCTAAATTCTTTTATTGAAGTTTTTGGGGCTTTTTGTTTGTTTGTTTGTTTGTTTGATTGTTTGTTTGTTTGTTTTTTGTAATCACAGCAACATACGAGATCTACAATGAAGTCTACCTGAGCTCTTCATTATCTCTCTCAAAGAGCGCGAGTGTATTTAGTGATTTTCTTTATGAAATATTTGCTGTATATATGATGTCGATAAAATAATATTTCATTTTTCACAGGCATGTGATAACTTGAACTTGAGTGACCACTTACTAAGAGCCACACTAAATCTCTTGAGAAGGGAAATTTTAGGGCATGGGCGTCATTTACAGCAATATTTTAATTTGTTTGTAATGTATGCCAATTTAGTTAAGAACTTTTCATGACTATATTAAGGATTGTTTCTTTTTTAAATATTAAATGAGAAGCACATTTTAATCAAGTGATTATATGTAATTTGTTCTAAAATAGAAGCAGTGTACCATATTCATATTCTTAAAAGACATTGCAGGGCCGGGCGCGGTGGCTCACGCCTGTAATCCCAGCACTTTGGGAGGCCGAGGCGGGTGGATCACGAGGTCAACAGATCGAGACCATCCTGGTCAACACGGTGAAACCCCGTCTCTACTAAAAATACAAAAAATTAGCTGGGCATGGTGGCGCGTGCCTGTAATCCCAGCTACTCAGGAGGCTGAGGCAGGAGAATTGCCTGAACCCAGGAGGCGGAGGTTGCGATGAGCCGAGATCGCGCCATTGCACTCCAGCCTGGGAAACAAGAGTGAAACTCCGCCTCAAAAAAAAAAAAAAAAAAGACATTGCAGATTTTCTATGTAACTTTAATGGCATTTCTTGTATTATAAGGCAATTTATGCACTTGTTTTATTTCTCTGATAATCTTTAAGATCAGATACTCTGTCTGATAGATATCATCTCTTATTGTTACTTTTTGTAAAATACTGGCTTCATGGTCATATCCCACACCATCTGAATAAGAATTCCCAGGGCTTGCATAAGGAATCCATATTTCTAAAGGATACCAAGTGGTTGTGTTGCTTATCAGGTTTAAGAATTATTTATTTAAAGAACTTACCATGTACATATGTATCTGTTAAGCTAAATTGAAATGAATAATAATGCAAATAATCAATCTTAATCTGTTATTAGTACAAATATCAGTTAACACGTGATTTTCAGTGTATCTTTCTTAGAGTAGCCTGCTTTTCCTCACATTAATCTATTTATTATTTTGATTGTTTCTACAATACTTACCTAAAAAAAATATTTCTGGCTTATTCCATTGTGTTTTGATGGTTTTTAAATATTTACCTAATTCTCAACTAGATAGCAGAATTTTTGTAACAAGAGGGGATTGCATAGTAGTATTTTGTCATTGTTGAATGAATGGATAGATTGCCAGGAATATACATAAAAAAATCATTGTAGTGTTTTCAGTGTTGTTTTATGTTGTTTTTATTGTCTGGAAGAAGAATAAATTATTACAGATGCAGTAATGTGATTTGAATATCAGTAGTGCAGGTGTTAGTATAACAATATTTCAAAATTAGTAATTTATTGATATAGTTAAAATTTATTGACTAGTTAATTTTAGTGATACTGATAAGTATTTGATCACATTTTTATGAACGATTGATTCAGTTAGCAGATATACTCATATCTGTGATGTTTTTGATTTTCAAAAGTTAACTGAATAACTTTTAAATGTCTTACTACATAAAATGAAGTTCTGTAGTCACACATTCCTCTAATGAAGGTGATATCTATATTGTTAATCTTTGACTTCGACAGTAAGAACATTTTACCAGTTATTCTTCCTTCTCTGATCATGTCTGTGTTTTCTAATAGAGTAAGAAGTGGATATTACACAAACATAAATGAACTGTTTATTTTAAATATAAAAGTATTAAATTTACACACAAAAATGCTGTTTTCAACTATTTTATTTTAGATATTTGCTGCTTATACACAACACATTGATAGTGTATAACATAACCTCATGGCAATTTTCCCAGCCAAGAATTGGTATAGATTTATGACTCAAGTGTAAATCAGGGCATTAGGTTTCAGATTTTAGAAGTTTTTGGATTTGAGAAAATTGAAACAATGCATTTGCAACACATTGTGTAACATTCCCAGTAAGACCTCAAGCAATATCCTACAATCAAACATACTAATATTTCTATGATGAATAATAAAAAAATCCCTTTAAGGGTGGAAGAAGGATTTTTTTAAACAGAGTGGATGGTTTGTGCAGACTTGGTACAGACATGACTTGGTGGCTTAGGCACCGTGTTAGGTATTCAGTGTGACTTGCTATGGTGAAGGATACAGAATAGCAGTACTGATTTGCAGGATTCTCTAAGGAGGGGCCGTGGAGGTGGAGGTGGTGGTGGAGATGGGGAGTGTGTCTAGTAGTGGGATGCCTATGTCTAGAATATCTAAAATCATTTGGATACATTTATTACTATAGATGTAGTTACAACAAGCCATGTAAGGAGATGTCCTAGAATGGAAACTTTTTCTAAAATATTTTTTATGGCTCATTTAATTTAGTTTCTGTCTTTCTTATGCCGAGAGTTATTATTTGGCTAGGGCCTTCCAGACTCTTTAGGCCATAGAAAGTTTACATTCTCAAGGCTAATTGGAATGCCATAGTCATGATCATTATTTCGCGGTTAGGCTACCTTATCTTATTTAATTCAGTTAGTGTATTTTCTATTCTGTCTGCATTCTGCCTGTATTGTTTGTATTCTAAACAAAGAGAATGAGCTTTTAATAATATAAGTTACAGAGTGCTATAGTAATTACTCTATTATTATAGTTTTTACTCTCTTAGTTTTTTTTTCCTATTTATTTTTTTTGTCCTTTTTTTTTTTATAGGTGTGCCAGAAAAAACACAGCTTCTGAAATTGAATGTACCTGCTACCTTTAAGCTTGTGTCTTTAGATGAAGGGCCAGGTCCTCCAATCAAATATCAGTATGCTGAATTAGGCAAGTTATATTCAGTAGTGTCTCAGCTGATTCGTTGTTGCAGTGTATCATTAAGAATGCAGTCTTCAATCAATGGTAAAGTAGCATGTTCCACTTTCTTTTTCACAGCAGTTTAAACATAATCTTTTTTCACAGCAGTTTAAAACTAAGCTTTTACAAAGCTTTATGTAACATTTGATTTAAATTAGCTCTGACGATTTATAAAAATGGAACTAGTCTGAAGCTCTGAAAAAGTTTCAGCTTTTTCATATATCTAATGGAGTTCTTTTTTGTTTTTTTAATGCAGGGTTCTGTGCTATCTTTTGAAATTGTTAGTTTAAGAATGTTAAACTTTGTTTTTAGTGTCAACATTTGTATTTTTGCATTTTATCATCTTCGTATAGGTGACCATTTAGGTGAATTTTTAGTTTAATTTAAAGTCAGATTTTATTTTTTAAGGTAAGAAATTTACTATTTACTATTATAATTTTGTGAGTAATTCTATTGGTTTATCATTGATAACAAATCTCTTCTAGGTATCCTCCTCTCCCCAATCCTTTCAGGGACCCCAATTTATCACAGCCTATAATGCCAGTTCAGCAGAATGTGGCAGACATTTTATTTGTAAGAACAAGTTATATGAAGAAAATTATTGAAGACTGCAGTAACTCAGAGGATACCATCAACTTGCTTTGCTTTTGCTCTGGAGAGAATCCTCAGTTCTCATCTACTGTCCTCAATGAACTTCTCTGGCAGGTCAAAGAAAAATAAACATTGATGTATCTGTTATCTGTTATTTTATTCATTTTTTAAATGAGTAATTCACTATCTTTGAACTATTTGTAGGTTGCATATTCATATACCTATGAACTTCGGCCGTATTTAGATCTACTTTTGCAGATTTTACTGATTGAGAACTCTTGGCAGACTCACAGTGAATATGCTTTGCCACCAGAAGAATTACAATTTCCAGTATTCTTGATATTACTTGAATTATCAATCACCAAATATATTTTTTATCTTTTGGTGCGCGGCTTAATGTTCTATCTTGAAAAACATATGAAGGAAAAAAGCCACTTATTTGTATTCTGTTCTCTTAATGTTTCACTTTTATGCTTAATATTAGGTTTTGTCCTCCATTTACTGTTTCTATTTATTTTAAAGAAACCAGCAAGACTTTTGATTCCTACTTAAGTTCTATTAATATTTTAAGATTATCATGTACTTTTTCTAGAATTATAGTAGAAAACAGTTATCTAAAAGCAATCCCTCACCTCTAAGTAGTTAGTTTTATATGTATATAAGAAAAAAGGGCCGGGCGTGGTGGGTCAAGCCTGTCATCCCAGCACTTTGGGAGGCCGAGGCAGATGGATCTTGAGGTCAAGAGATCGAGACCATCCTGGTCAACGTGGTGAAACCCCGTCTCTACTAAAAATACAAAAAATTAGCTGGGCATGGTGGTGCGTGCCTGTAATTCCAGCTACTCAGGGGGCTGAGGCAGGAGAATTGCCTGAACCCAGGAGGCGGAGGTTGCAGTGAGCCAAGATTGCACTCCAGCCTGAGTAACAAGAGCGAAACTCCGTCTCAAAAAAAAAAAAAAAAAAAAAGGAATAAAAAATAAATACATCTGGGCCGGGTGTGGTGACTAAAGCCTGTAATCCCAGCACTTTGGGAGGCCGAGGCGGGTAAATCACCAGGTCAAAAGATCGAGACCATCCTGGTTAACATGGTGAAACCTCGTCTCTAGTAAAAGTACAAAAAAATTAGCTGGACAAGGTGGCACGTGCCTGTAATCCCAGCTACTCGGGAGGCTGAGGCAGGAGAATTGCCTGAACCCAGGAGGCGGAGGTCGCGGTGAGCCGATATCATGACAGTGCTCTCCAGCCTGGGTAACAAGAGCGAAACTCTGTCTCAAAAATAAAGAAATAAATAAATACATCCACAAAAAATCACGGTAGACAGTAACAGAAAATGAAAATAGGGCCGGGCGTGGTGGCTCAAGCCTGTAATCCCAGCACTTTGGGAGGCCGAGGCAGGTGGATCACGAGGTCAAGGGATCGAGACCATCCTGGTCTACATGGTGAAACCCCCCCTCTACTATGCGGGGGCGTGGGGGATGCTCCTAGCACCTGGTGGGTGGAGCCCACAAATGATGCTCAGTACCCTCTAGCACCCAGGGTGGCCCACAGCAAAGAAGCCTCCAGCCCCAAACGTCAGCATTGCTGAGGCTGCGAGACCTGCGTCTAATGGGAGAAGGGGGCCTGAGGGCAGACACCACGTCCACTTACACCTTCCAAATGCTCCAGTTCTGGCTGGGCGCGGGGGCACGGCTGGAGTATAAAGCAGGCAGAGAAATGTAAAACAGGGCCTGGCCTCTCCTCGCAGCCTCCACCTTTCTCCCGTGCTGGACGCTTCCTGCTCTTAAATACTGAACTGCAAGTTCTTCACTGTGGGGACGCGGACTGGCTCTCCTTGCCCCTCAGCCTGCAGATGGCCTATGGTGGGACCTTGTGACTGTGTCAGTTAGTCATTAAGTCCTTTATATATAGATACATAAATATATATAAATAAAACTTCTTTATATATGTATATACTTCCTTTTTAAATGTATCTATATATAATTACTAATTGGCTACTATATATACATATGGAAGATATATATATTTATATGTATACATTATATATTTATATATTAGATATGTATTTATGTATATGTGTATATTAAAAATGGTATATATAATGCATATATATGAGAATATAATGCATATTTACGATGGAATATATATAATGTATAATGGAACATATATAAGGTATATATATAATAGAATATATACAAATTACATATATTTATATATAATGAAATATATAATGCATATTTGTAATGGAACATATAAGGCATATATAATTGAATATATATAATGTATATATATATTGAAATACATGTAAGGTGTATATATAATGAAATATATAACATATAATGGAATACATAATGCATATTTATAATGTAATATAATAATGTATATATAATGAAATATATATAAGGGGTATATATAACGGAATATATATAACATATATGATGGAATATAGGCATATTTTAATGGAATATACATAATGTATATATATAATAGGATATATAAGGTGTATATATTCATTATATACATATATATAATGGAATAAATAATGCATATTTATAATGGAATATATAATCAAATATAAGATATATATATAATGGAATATATATCAGGTGTATATATAATGGAATATATATAACATAATGGAATATATAATGCATATTTATAATGGATTATATATAATGTATATGTAATGAAATATATACAAATATAGTGCAATATATTAAGGTGTATATATATATATATATTTTTTTTTTTTGAGACGGAGTTTCACTCTTGTTACCCAGGCTGGAGTGCAATGGCGCGATCTCGGCCCACCACAACCTCCACCTCCCGGGTTCAGGCAATTCTCCTGCCTCAGCCTCCCGAGTAGCTGGGATATGCGGTATGCACCACCATGCTCCCAGCTACTCAGGGAAGCTGAGGCAGGAGACTCGCTTGAACCCGGGAGGCAGAGGTTGCAGTGAGCTGAGATCAGGCCACTGCAACACAGGGAGACTCCATCTCAAAATAAATACATAATAAAATAAATAATTAGAAAACAAGGAAAGAAACAAAACTCGCCTACACGGAGTTTATCTTATATGCACCACGGTCTGTGAAGCTGTGGTTCCTTCTATTGCTTCAAAATGAAGACACTTACTCCTGCAAAAATCTGAAATCACAATCTATTTGCCGCTGTTTAAAAAAAATTGTTTCTCAAAAACCATATTTAAAAAGACACGTCACACGGTTTCCATGTTTTTCTTTTCTCCCATCGATCCGATTCTTCTGTGACTTCTGTCAATACGGTTCTTCGTTTTCCCCAGAATGTGCTGGACATGGTGGGATTTTCGCAGTTAACAAAATTAACTGTATAATTATTTTCTGTGGATAGACGTGACTGCAATATGATCTGGGTACATTATTATTATTATTACTATTACCTTGGACCGTAATGCCCACATGATTATTTCTAACATTTTATTTCACAATCTTTTGCGTCACACAGGCTGGGAAACGGTACCCGAGTCTCCACAGCACACTGGGTGTGCACCCAGCAGGTGGGTGTGAAACTTCCTGGGGTTTAAGAAAAAAACCTCCTCGAACAGCTCACGGGCGCCCCCTGCAGCCTGCAGCGCGCCAGGGACCTGGCGACCTGAAGGTGGGGTCCGTTTAGGGGGTGAAGGCACAGCCGACACCAAGGTGCCCCAGACCTCACAGCGCCCACCCTGCGCCCACAGAGAGTCCCCAGGCTGCTCCCATCACCACGCCCCGAGGGGACCCCCTTCTCCACACCCCTCCCACCATGGCCGCGGGGACCCCTTTCTCCACGCCCCTCCCATATGTCCCGAGGGAACCCCCACATCCACGCCCCTCCCACCTGGCATGAGGGGACCCCCATATCCACGCCCCTCCCTCCATGCCTGCGGGGACCCCCATCTCCACGCCCCTCCCACCTGGCCCGAGGGAACCCCCATCTCCACGACCTTCCCACCTGGCCCGAGGGACGCCCTTCTCCACGCCCCTCCCACCTGGCCCGAGTGGACCCCCTTCTCCACGCCCCTCCCACCATGCCCGCGGGGACCCCCATCTCCACGCCCCTCCCACCTGGCCCGAGGGGACCCCCCCTTCTCCACGCCCCTCCCACCATGCCCGCGGGGACTCCCCATCTCTGCGCCTCTCCCACCTGGATGGGGAAGGGGAGAGTGACCCAGGACCCCAGAGGGATGGGGGTGGGAGAGTAACCGGAGCCCCCTAAGGACGGGAGAGGGGAGAGTAACCCGGGACCCCCAAATCCACGCCACTCGCACCTGGCTTAGAGGGGGCCCCCAACTGCAGGACACTGGCCCCTGGCTGTCAGGGAACCCCCATTTCTTCCACATTCTCAGACGTGGTACCAACAAGGCCCCCATGTCAGAGACCGGCCCCTCTGTGCGGATAAGAAACCCCCAGCCCCACAGCTGCCCAGTACGCCAGCCACAGGAACCCCAGCATTTCCATGATCCACGTGGCGCTCTCAAGAAACCACAAATATCCACTCCCGCCTTTCCTCCCAAGGGACCCCCCCGAAAACTGCTCGTCCAGACTGAGTGTCAGTCTCCACTGAGCGGGCGGGACGAGCGCCAGGGGCGGGGAAAGGGCACGGAAAGCGATGCTGGGGGCGGGGTTGCGTGACCTGGGCGTGGCCTCGAGGTGAAGAGAATGGAGGCGTGGCTTGGGCGTGACCTCGCGGGAGGTTGATGGAGGCATGGTCAGGGCGTGGCCTCGCGGGAGGTCCATGGAGGAGTGGTTTGGGCGTGGCTTCGCGGGAAGTCGATGGGGCCTGTTCTGGGCGTGGCCTCGCAGTATTTCAGTGGAGGCGTGGTCTAGGCGTGGTCTAAGCCTGGCCTCGCGGGAGGCCGATGGAGGCGTGGTCTGGCGTGGTCTCACGGGAGGTCGACGGCGACGGGGCTTGGGCGATACGTCGCGAGAGGTCGAAGGAGGCTGCTCTGGGCGTGGCCTAGAGGCGAGGTCGAGGGCGGCGGGGCTTGGGCGTGACCTCGCGGGAGTTAGATGGAGGCGTGGTCTGGGCGTGGCCTCGCGGAGACGGAACTCCGGCCGCGGAATTTCCGGAGCCGTGATGCTCAAGCCGCAGGCTCCAGGCTCAAGTCAGCTACCTCCCGGCTCCCGGCGTGGACGCCAAGGTGCTGTTCCCGGTTATCGGGAATCTGCTACACAAACGCGTGGTGCTGGCCAGCGCCTCTCTACGCTGCCAGGAGGTCCTCAGCAACGCGGTGCGGCCTGGGCCTGGGCGGGGCGGGGCGCTGGGGACTGAGGGGCCGAACCAGCTGGGCCCAGCGACTCAGGACCCCTAGGAATGGGGGAGGGGAGAGCGACCCGGGACCCCTAGGGATGGGGGAGGGGAGAGTGACCCGGGACCCCTAGGGTTGGAGGAGGGGACAGTGACCGGAACCCCTATGGATGGACGAGGATAGAGTGACCTGGGACTCCTAGGGATGGGGGAGGGGAGAATAACCCGGGACCCTTTGGGATGGGGGAGGGGAGACCGACCAGGGACCCCTAGGGATAGTAGGTGAGAGTGACCCCGTACCCTTAGGGATGGGGGAGGAGAGAGATCCGGGACCCCTGGGGATGAGGGAGGGGCGAGCGACCCTGGACCTGTAGGGGTGGGGGAGCGGAGACTGACTTGGAAACCAAAGGGATAGGGGGTGAGAGCGACCCAGGACCTATAGGGTTGGGGCAGGGGAGTGACCCGGGACCCCTAGGGATGAGGGGAGGGGACAGAGTGACCCAGGACTCCTACGGATGTGGGAGAGAAGAGGTACTTCAGTCTTCTAGGGATGGAGTGGGTCCTAGTGGCTGAAGGTTGGCTTTGCAGGTGGCCTGTGGGAAGTGTTTTTTGGAACTCTGGGTGGGGGAGATTTGATTGTGGGTGCTAGGCGCCTAGGCAGTGGGTGTCTGCTTCTTCTGGAAGCCTAATCACATGGCGGAGAGCACTGGAGGGGAGAAGACTGGTTTGTTCCCGATAGCCGTGCTTATTTTGGAGGGCTTCCAGCCATCCCCCGTTGAAACATCTAGTTTTTCATTCATAGAGCTATGAGAAAGTACAGCTTAGGTTTCAGTGGTTTTCAGTTAGAACAAATGCCAAAAAGAAAAAGGAAAAAAACCTGAAAACATTACTTTGAAGGCTTGTAGCCAGAAGTTACAGAATTTAATTCAAATAATAACCAAAAACCGCTAGGCAAGACCAGAATCTAACAGCAGGTGTGACGACAGGCTTTGAAACATAATTTTCCTTTTTCCAGTTTTGTCAGTTTTATTGAAAGAATAATTATGGTAAGACTGCTTTGCTTTGTTTTTATTTTATTCACTTTATTTATTTATTTAGACACGGAGTTTTGTTCTTGTTGCCCGGGCTGGAGTGCAGTGGTGCAATCTCGGCTCACTGCAACCTCCACCTCCCGGGTTCAAGTAGTTCTCCTCCTCAGCCTCCCGAGTAGCTGCTATTACAGGTGTGCATCACTACACCTGGCTAACTTTGTATTTTTTGGAGAGACGGCGGTTTCTCCAATTTGGTTAGTCTGGTCTCGAACTCCCAACCTCAGGTGATCCGCCTGACTCTGCCTCTCAGTGCTGGGATTACAGGCCTGAGCCACCCCACGTGGCCAAGGCTGATACTTGGCCTAATTATTTATATTCACTGTAGCAAGAATAAGTTTTACTTTTTTTTGTATTTATTTATTTTGAGACGGACTCTCTTTCACCAGGCTGGCGTGCAATTGTGCGATCTTGGCTCACTGCAACCTCCACACCCCCATCTCCCAACCCCTCCTCCTCCCCGTTCAAGCAATTCTCCTGCCTCAGCCTCGTGAATAGCTTGGATTACAAGCTCACACTACTGTACCCGGCTACTTTATTCTATCTTTAGGAGACACAGGGTTTCACCATGTTGGCGATGCTGGTCTCGAACTCCTGACCTCCGGTGCTCTGCCTGCCTTGGCCTCCCAAAGTGCTGGGATTACAGGTGTGAGCCACTGCAACCGGCCCCAGATAGGACCTTTTTAAAGCTGAGCCCACCATGGGTTTGCACTATTAAATACCTATGAGTTGGGCTAATTCCCTTCCTCTTGATGTTTCAGGATAATTTGGGGTTCCTGGGTGGTGAGAAAGTGACAGTCTCAGCGCAGATCAGGGACTCTGTACAGCGACTGTGTACACAGAAGATGAGGCCAGTTTCCAACAGTTTTATTGGCTCCATAAGTCAAGTTGGATTTTCTTTTCTTTTTTTTTTTTTGAGTCGGAGTCTTGCTCTGTCGCCCAGGCTGGAGCACAGTGGCACAGTCTCAGCTCACTGCAACTTCCGCCTCCCGAGTTCAAGCGCTTCTCCTGCCTCACCCTTCCCAGTAGCTGGCACTACAGGCGCCTGCCACGAGGCCCAGCTAATTTTTTTGTATTTTTAGTGGATATAGGGTTTCACCATGTTGGTCAGGATGGTCTCGATCTCTTGACCTTGTGATCCGCCCGCCTCGGCCTCCCAAAGTGCTGGGATTTCCCGTTGTGTCCTCTTACTAAAGAAAACAGATTTTATTTTTTGTTTTTCTTTTTGAGACGGAGTGTCACATTTCTGTCCAGGCTGGAGTGAAATGGCGTGATCTTGCCTCAGTGCAACCTCTACCTCCCAGGTTCAAGTGATTCTCCTGCCTCCCGAGTAGCTGGGATTAGAGACTCACGCCACCATGACCAGCTAGTTCTTGTATTTTTGGTAGAGACGGGGTTTCAACATCTCGGCCAGGCTGGTCTCGAACAGCTGACCTCAGGCAGTCCACCCACCTGGGCCTCCCAAAGTGCTGAGATCACAGGCGTGAGCCACCCAGCCTGGTCAGAAAGCAGATTGTTACTGCACTTATGCAAATAACTTTATTGCCATAAATTAAGAAGACTTAAAATGTGAAAAAGATCACCCCAGTCTCCTATTAGTTGGGTCCATTCCGTTCATTTCCGTCCTACTTGATATTAATGAACATTTTGGCTTTTCAAAAATCCCAAACTTCTTTCCTTTCTATTCTGATGTGACAGTCTCCAAAGTTGTCAGAAACCTGCATTCACGAGCATCTGTTAGAGCTTTACAGATGATTATAAAAGCACCTTTTAAGCAGGACCAGGCCGGGCACTGGGGCTCCCCATTCCAGCATTTTGGGAGGTCGAGGCAAGTGGATCTCCTGAGTTCAGGAATTCAAGACGAGTCTGTCCAACAGCGAAACCCCATCTCTACTAAAAACACAAAAATTAGCTGGGTGTGGTGGCGGGCACCTGTATTCCCAGCTCCTTGGGAGGCTGAGGCAGGAGAATCGCTTGAACCCGGGAGGCGGAGGTTGCAGTGAGCCGAGATCACACCACTGCATTCCAGTCTGGGCGACAGAGCGAGACTCCATCTCAAAAAAAAAAAAAAAATTCCAAACTTACTAAGTTTGATGGCTCAGTTCAAATGTCTGCAGGCCTGACCTAGTTTTATTTATTAACTTAGTTTATGTTTAGCTTTGAGGCAGAGACGCTAACAGCCCTTTCCCAGAACCAGCTTCCTTCACATCTCTGGGCTGAACTGCCTGAGGCCACAAGATCAGAAGTTAAGGTGTTCTCCTAAGTAGTTCAAGGTCCAGTATCGGTGTTTTATTTACTAAAAAAATGCACAAGCAAAGATGATTCTGTTTGGGCTGAGTTATACTTGTGTAGCCTTTATGCCAAGTTGTGACACCTTGTAGTATTTGGCAGAGGTAAGTAAGAAACCATTTGATTGATAAACACACAGAAATATGTAGGCCGGCAGCCTTTAAGGCACTTTTAATGCTGCTGTACCCATAATTTTTAAACATTCAAGTTACATGAACTGAGTGATCTCAGAGCTTTTGCTTTTTCCCCAAAAATATTTGACTTAAGGCCGGGCAAGGTGGCTCATGCCTGTAATCCCAGCACTGCGGGAGGCCGAGTCAGGAGGATCACGAGGTCAGGAGTTTGAGACCAGCCTGGCCGACATAGTGAAACTCCGTCTCTACGAAAAACACAAAAATTAGCCAGGTGTGGTGGCACGCACCTATAGTCCCAGCTGCTCAGGAGGCTGAGGCAGGAGAATCGCTTGAACCCTGGAGGTTGCAGTGATTTGGGATCACGCCACTGCACTCCAGCCTGGGTGACAGAGCAAGACTCCGTCTCAAAAAAAAGTATTTGTCTTAAGTGCTTACTTTTTTTTTAGGCCAGTTACATGGAGCTCTTTTAATAGACATGGCACACATACACAGATAGTCACATAGGAAATCAGAAGAAGATTCACTAATTATAAGATTTCTTTCGTCTTTTTTTTTTGTAGAGACGGAGTTTTGCTCTGTCACCAGGCCGGAGTGCAGTGGCATGACCTCGGCTCACTGCAGCCTCTGCCTCCCGGGTTCAAGGGATTCTCCTGCCCCAGCCTCCTGAGTAGCTGGGACTACAGGCACCCACTACCACACCCAGCTAATTTTTGTCTTTTTAGTACAGATGGAGTATCACCACGTTACACAGCCTGGTCTTGATCTCCTGACCTCCGGTGATTCACCCACCTCGGCCTCCGAAAGTGCTGGGATTATAGGCGTGAGCCACCGTGCACGGCCTCCTATTCATTTTTAATTCCAGGGGTTCCATAAGGAGAACAGATTTTTCCCCAAATGGGATTTGTGGTGCCTTTTCTGTTTTCTCAAGGAGTCCCAGGCCACCAGAAGTTGTCTTAGGGTCTCTTAAACATGCAGCACGGGAGACAGGACAGAGTGGAGAAAAGAAATTAAGTCAAATGAGCAAAAAGCTTTCCAGGAAAACAAGATTTATTTTTCATTTATTTATTAGATGACGCGTCACTTTGTCACTCAGGCTGGAGCGCAGTGGTGCAATCTCGGCTCACCGCAACCTCCGCCTCCCGGGTTCCAGGTTCCAGCAATTCTCCTGTGTCAGCCTCCCGAGTAGCTGGGACTACAGGAACATGCCAGCACGACCTGCTCATTTTTGTAGTTTTGGTAGGGACAAGGTTTCACCATATCGGTCAGGCTGGTCTGTAACTCCTGACCTCGTGATCCACCCACCTTGGCCTCCAAAAGTCCTGGGATTACAGGCCTGAGCCACCGTGTCCTGCCAAAAAAAATGTTTAGGAACAGAAAACCATAAAGGCCTTTTGAGTATATTTACAGCTTGGATATATATTTTAATGAAGCTGAGTTCTTTTGTTTGTTTGTTTTTTAAAGCATGGCTGAGGGTGGAGGTTAGAATGACATACATGTTGTGCCAAGTTACATTAAATCATTGGGTTATGTGCAGGAATTACGTGTGATAATGAGAGAGCGTTTCAGAGGACAATCTCAGGAGCTGTTCCATCTGTGATAAATCAGACCTGGAGAAGTGCAGGAAGCAAGCATTGCCGTCAGCCCGAGGCACCTCCCAGATCGGGAGAAGGGCAGCCTAGCTTGGACGGCTTGAACCATTTTAGGATGGAAAACGGGAGAGGCCAGGCTTGGGGCTAAAGGCTTGCGGGCAGGAGGGGTGGAGAGTGAGGATGGGTGAGGAACGGATGCAGGGTTTGAGAGTACAGAGAGTTTATCTGCAGGATCAAAAGGGGTTTGGGAGGAAGAGGTTTCTAAGGAAGGAGAGACCTGTGGACCGTTTTCATTAAGAAAAAGGATGGGGCCGGGTGCGGTGGCTCAAACCTGTAATCTCAGCACTTTGGGAGGCCAAGGCGGGTGGATCACGACGTCAGGAGTTCGAATCTAGCCTGGCCAACGTGGTGAAACCCCGTCTTTACTAAAAATCTGAAAATATTAGCCATATATGGTGGCGGACACCGGTAATTCCAGCTACTCAGGAAGCTGAGGCAGGAGAATCGCTTGAACCTGGGAGGTGGAGGTTACAGTGAACTGAGATCGTGTCACTGCACTCCAGCCTGGCCACAGAATGAAACTCCATCTCAAAAAGAAAAAAAAAAAATTAAAAGAGGATGGTCAACCTAAGAAGAAACTCGGCATCCCCAAGATTTCTTCTACCTAAGTCTGCTGCTACCCACTGCTTCTGGGTTGCAAGAGAGCTTCTGCCCCCAACACCCATCCCAGGTTTTGGCACCAAATGTAAGTTAAAGAAAGAGGAAGGAAACAAGAAAAGTGGCTCAACTGTGAACGACAGGTTTATTTTGGAGGATAAACCTGAGCGGGGCTTCTGGTAGAGTTAGGTCAGGAGCGTTCTCTCCTACAGACTCAGGGCGCTTAAGGGTTTAGGAAGGGGGAGCATATCGCAGGCTCGGAATGTTTCTGAGGGAAAGTTTATTGCGGGGTTGACGTGTCTCTGGTTGGAAGGGAGGTTATCTTGGGGTTGGCGTGTTTCTGGTCGCAGGGCATTTATTCCAGAGCTGGAATCTTTCTGATCATGCTGATATCAGCCATTAGGCTGATGTTTTTCTGCAGGATTTAGGTGGTTTTTAATCAAGGGAACTTCAAATGGCAGTCTGTGTCCATCATGGCGCTGTATGTCCAAGATGGTGCAGTGTGTCCAACACAGTGTGTGTCCAAGATGGCAGTGTGTATATCCAAGATGGTACTCTGTGTGCAAAATAGTGCCGTGTGTCCAAGATGGCACTGTCTGGCCAAGATGGTAGCGTGTGTCCAAGATGGCACTGAGTGTATTCAAGACAGCAGTGTATGTATCCAAGATGGTGCTGTGTGTTCAAGAATGTGGCATGTGTCCAAGATGGGGCTGTGTGTCCAACATGGAGGTGTGTATCCAAGATGGTGGCATTTGTCCAACATGGTGGCTTGTGTCCAAGATGGGGCTGTGTGTCCAACATGGAGGTGTGTATCCAAGATGGTGGTATGTGTCCAACATGGTGGCGTGTGTCCAAGATGGCGGCGTGTGTCCAGCACTGTGTGTCCAACATGGCGCTGTGTGTCCAAGATGGAGGTGTGTGTCCAAGATGGCGGCATGTGTCCAACATGTCAGCGTGTGTCCAACATGGCGCTGTGTGTCCAAGATGGAGGCATGTGTCCAACATGTTGGCGTGTGTCCTACATGGCTGCGTGTGTCCAAGATGGCGGCGTGTGTCCAAGATGGCGGCGTGTGTCCAACATGGCGCTGTGTGTCCAAGATGGAGGCGTGTGTCCAAGATGGCCATGCTCCTGCTCAGTCAGAGGCCAGATGTGGAGTTCCCTGGGTCCTGGCAGGTGTGGCAGCCATGGCCACCCACACTGGGGGCAGTGACCACCATCATTCCTGACTCCACAGCCTCTGCGGGGGTCACTGCCTCCAGGCCAGGTCTCCTAGCAGATGGTGTGGTCTGGGATTGACTTAGAGCCAGCTTTCATGCCCCTCATGCAGCCGCCATTGCTGGCATTTTTCCGGAATTCTCTATGGATGGATGTTCTTGTCTGTCCCAAACTTCCGGGCTCCAGGAAAGAGAGAAAAGAGCCTTGGCCCAGCACTGAACTCTCCTTAATAGGAAGCTACCCAGAGAAGATGCATCTGGTTCTTTTGTACCCTCTGGCCTGACTGCCCAAAGTGGAGGGCAGCCCTGGCCGTGGGTTTTTTTTTTGAGGCGGAATCTTGTGCTTGTTTCTGAAGCTGGAGGGCAGTGGTGCAATCTCGGCTCACTGCAACCTCCACCTCCCGGGTTCAAGCAGTTCTTCTGCGCCAGCCTCCTGAGTAGCTGGGATCATAGGTTCCCAGCATCATGCCTGACTGATTTTTGCATTTTTAGTAGAGACGGGGTTTCTCCATGTTGGCCAGGCTGGTCTAGAACTCGCGACCTCAGGAGTTCGTCCACCTCGGCCTCTCACAGTGCTGGGATGACAGGCGTGAGCTACTATGCCCAGCTGATCTTTGCGTTTTCAATACATACGGGGTTTCTCCATGTTGGCCAGGCTGATCTCGAACTCACAAGTTCAGGTGTCCCTCCAGCCTCCGCCTCTCACAGTGCTGGGATGACAGGTGTGAGCCACCGCGCCCGGCCCTGGTGGCTGTGGCATATCTAACCAGGGGAGATGTTTCTCCTGGTTGTGACCTCTTCCCTTCCACTGCCCCCGCCAGGGACAAGGCAGGCGGCTAGGGGATCCAGGCTCTCGGCAGGATGCTGGTGGAGTCGGTGCACGGGGACTTCCTCAATGTCGTCTGCTTCCCACTCAACCACTTCTGCAAGCAGCTGATGCAGCTGTACGACCCGCCCTGGCCGGAGGACCTGCAGTGCATCAAGCATGGCTCCATCCCGGCCGTGGACACCTTCGAAGACCTCAGTGACGTGGACGAGGGCGGCCCGGCGCCCGCTCTGAGGGACAAGGCTGAGGCTGGAGTGGCCAGAGACGCCACAGCAGAGGCTGAGGGGAACAGGACCTGTGAGACCCTGCCCCCGTTCCCCACACGCCTCCTGGAACTCATCAATGGCTTCAAAACATCGAAGGTACCTGTGTCTGCATCCTTGGGCCACTGTCCCAAATGACCACACGCAGGGCTTAAATCCACAGGAGTCTTGTCGTCACAGTCCTGGAGGGTGGCAGGCTGAGATGAAGGTGTCTCGGGCACGCCTTCTCTGGCGGTTCTAGCGAGTGTCCTTCCTGCCTTTCCCAGCTCCTGGCACCTCCAGCATCCCTGGGCTTGTGGCCCCATCACTGCAGTCTCTGCCTGTGTCTCCACGTGGCCTCCTCCTGTGTGCCTGCATCTCCCTCATCCACTGACCCCGACTCATCTCAAGATCCCGGCCAGGCGTGGTGGCTCACAGCTGTCATCCCATCCCTTTGGGAGGCTCAGGTAGCCAGTTCAGAAGGTCAAGAGATGGAGACCATCCTGACCAACAGTGAAACCCCATCTCTGCTAAAAATACAAAAATGAGCTGGGCATGGTGCATGCCTGTAGTCCCAGCTACTCAGGAGGCTGAGGCAGGAGAATCGCTTGAAGCCGGGAGGTGGAGGTTGTGGTGAGCTGAGATGGCACCATTGTTAAATTAGAGATCCTTATTTAATAAGAATTGATAAGTTATGATTATAATTTAAAATATAATTTATAGTTATAATTTATTTATAATTATATAGTTGCTTATAATCACATAATTATATAAACATAATTACATAAATAATATAACATAAATTATATAATTACATAAATTATATGTTATGATTATATAACTTGTATATATAATTTGACTTGTATAATTTATACAAGCTATATAATTTACATAACTTAATAATTATATAAATAAGTCATATAATTCACGTAATTTATATAATCATAATTATATAAGTATACCATTATATAACATAATTATGTACATTTATGCAATTTATAAATATATAATTATATAACTGTTATGTAATTATTTAACTAATATATTTATATTAGAATATATGTTAGTTAAATATATAATTCTGTGATTACATATTTATATATAATCGTGTAATTATAGTTAAGGTAAAGTGAGGTCATTTGGGAGGACCAAATCCAATAGGACTGGGGTCCTTGTAAGAAGAAGAGATATATAAATTACATAATTTATATAATTTATTAGCCACTGGGAGGTTTATAAACAACAGAGTCCTGGAGGCTGGAGGTCTGAGATCCAGGTGTGGGCAGGGCCGGCTCCTCCTGAGGCCTCTCTCATGGGCTTGGAGACGCCATCTTGTCCCTGTGTCCTCACGGGGTCGTCCCTCTGTGCGTGCCTGTGTCCTCACCTCCTCTTCCTATAAGCACCCCGGAGTGCCATTGGATCTGGTCCACCCAAATGACCTCATTTTACCTTTATCATCTCTTTAAAACCACGCCTACAGGCCGGGCACAGTGGCTCACACCTGTTATCCCAGCACTTTGGGAGGCCTAGGTGGGCAGATCACCTAAGGTCAGGAGTTCGAGACTGTCCTGGCCAACACGGTGAAACCCTATCTCTGCTAAAAACACACAAATTAGCCGGGTGTGGTGGTGCACACCTATAGTCCCAGCTACTCTGGAGGCTGAGTCAGGAGAATCGCTTGAACCTGGGAGGCAGAGGTTGCAGTGAGCCGAGATCGTGCCGTTGCACTCCAGCATGGGCAACAGAGCAAGATTCCATCTCAATAAATTAAAAAAAAAAAATTTAATTAGGGAAAAAAAACCTGCCTACAAATAGAGTCACATCCTGAGATACTGTGGGGATTAGGGATTGAATGTGTGGGTTTTGGACTTGACCCATATCTGTAGCATGTTGATTTTCCCCCCGTGGGATGGTTTTCCTACATGACATTCCTAGATGTGCTTTTATGCCTCGTAGCTGGGGACTTGATCCTATAATCCCCACTGCTCGCTCTAAGAGAAAGCTCAGCGGCCACGTGAAACAGTTTCGACACCCTTGGCCTCCAGGATCTCGTGGAGGGTCTGTGGGAGGAAAAAGGGCTTGGCAAGTGACTCACTGAGTCCCCCTGCACCTGTTTTTAACGGGCAGGCCCTATTCACCGCCTGCAAGCTGAAGGTGTTTGATCTGTTAAAAGACGAAGCTCCCCAGAAGGCCGCGGGCATTGCCAACAAAGTGGACGCCTCTGTGTGCGGCACGGAGAGGCTTCTGGACTTCTGCGCAGGCCTGGCGTTCCTGGAGAAGTCAGAGCAAGGTAATGAGACTCTTAACTTCAGGTTTGGCCCTGAGAATCTTGGCAAGTAGAAGTAAGTCACTGAGGGACGTTGACCTGGAGCCCAGGCAGGGTGAGGAAGGAGGGCCAGACCTTCTGTCCCCTCTCTGCCCTCAGGGTCGCTGCTGTTCCCAAAAGGATTAGAAGCAGACGGTGGATGAGAGAGGGAACAGCGGTGGCTGCGAGTAGGCAGGAGAAATGCAGGCTCCTTATGAGGTCTGGTCTCAAAGTGGGCGTATCTAGTCAGTGTTCTCCTGAGAAAAAAACCCAACACGGGGACACAGACATGTCTTTACTTGTTTATTTATGTTTATAGACAGATAACCTGGATGGGTGGGTAGACAGATACATGGATAGACGATAAATGTATAGATACCTCGATATAGATGGATGATGGAGACGGATAGACATAGATGATAAGTAGAGCTGATAGATATGTAAATGGATAGATAGATGGATGGATGCATTGATGAATGGATGGATAGATAATAGTAACTGGATAGATGGATGGATGGGAAGGTGGATGGGTTGGTAGATCAGTGAATGGGTGAACGGATGGGTGGGTGGGTGGGTAGGTGGATGGATGGGTAAATGGGAGGGTGGGTAGCGAATGGATGGATTGGTGAATCGGTGGATGGGTGCATGGATGGGTGGCTAGATTGATGGATGGGTGGATGGTTGGATGGGTGGATGGGTGGATGGATGAATGGATGGATGGATGGGTGGATGCTTGGATGGATGGATGAGAGTGTGGATGAACAGATGTATCATTGGATTGGTGGATGGGTTTTTGGGTGAGGGAATGGATGGATGAGTAGATGGATGGATTGGTGATTGGGAGGGTGGGTGAATGAATGGATGGATGGATGGATGGATGGATGAATGGTGGATGAGAAGATGGATGAATAGATGTATCACTGGATTGGTAGATGAGTAGTTGGGTGAGGGAATGGATGGATGAGTGGGTGGGTGGGAGGATGCATAATTGGATGGGTGGGTAGATGGATGGATGGGAGGGTGGATGAATACATATATCAGTGGATTGGTGGATAGCTAGTTGCATGAGGGAATGGATGGATGAGTGTGTGTGTGGATGGATGGATGGATTGATGAATGGATAGGTGGGAGGGTGCATAATTGCGTGGGTGGGTGGGTGGATGGATGGATGGATGGATGGATGGATGGGAGGGTGCATGAATAGATGTATTCATGGATCAGTGGGTGGGTAGTTGCGTGAGGGAATGGATCAATGAGTAGGTGGATGGGTGGATGGATGGATGGGTGATTGGGAGGGTGGGTGGATGGATGGATGGGAGGGTGGATGAGTAGATGTATCAGCAGATCGGTGGATGGGTAGTTGCGTGAGGGAATGGATGGATGAGTGGGTGGATGGATGGGAGGGTGGATGGGTAGTTGCATGAGGTAATGGATGGATGAGTGGGTGGATGGGTGGATGGTTGGATGGGAGGGTTGGACGGATGGATGGATGGACGGATGGATGGATGGGAGGGTGTATGAATAGATGTATCAGCAGATCAGTGGATGGGTTGTTGGGTGAGGGGATTGGATGAATGAATGCATGGATGCGTGGATGGATGGATGGGTGATTGGGAGGGTGGGTGAGTGGATGGATGGGTGGGTGGGTGGATGGATGGATGTATCAGTGGATCGGTGGATGGGTAGTTGCATGAGGGAATGGATGAATAAGTGGGTGGATGGATGGGTGTGGACGGGTGGATGATACATGGATCAGTGAATCAGTGGTTGGGTGGATGGATGAGTAGGTGGGTGATTGGGTGGATGATGGATGGGGTGGATGTGAGGATGGATGGGTGGATTATTGGATGGGTGGATGGATGGGTGGATGGGTGGGAGGGTGCATAATTGGATGGATGGATGGATAGATGGTAGGGTTGATGAACAGATGTATCAGTGGGTCAGTGGATGGATAGTTGGGTGAGGGAATGGATGGATGAGTGGGTGGATGGGTGGATCAGTGAATCAATGAATGGGTGGATGGATGAGTTAGGTGGGTTGATGGATGGATGAATGGGTGAGCGGTTGGATGGATGGATGAGTGGGCATGTAGGTGGGTGGGTGGGTGGCTGGGTGAATGGATGCATGAGTGAATGACTAGGTGCGTGATTGGGAGGGTGGGTGAATGGATGGATGGATGGATGGTTGGAAGGATGGGTGGGTGGATAGATGGATGAGTTAGGTGAGTGGATGGATGGATGAATGGGCGGGCGGTTGGATGGATGGATGAGTGGGCGTGTAGATGGGTGGATGGATGGGTATGTGAATGGATGGATGAGTCAATGACTAGCTGTGTGATTGGGAGGGTGGGTGAATGGATGGATGGATGGATGGATGGATGGATGGATGGATGAGAAGCTGGATGAATACATGTATCAGTGGGTCGGTGGATGGATAGTTGGGTGGGGGAATGTATGGATGAGTGGGTGAGTGGGTAGATGGTTGGATGAATGGGTGGGTAGTTGGATGGATGGATGAGTGGGCATGTAGATGGGTGGATAGATGGGTGGGTGAATGGATGGATGAGTGAATGACTAGGTGCATGATTGGGAGGGTGGGTGAATGGATGGATGGATGGATAGATGGATGGATGGATCAGAGGGTGGATGAATACACGTATCAGTGGATTGGTGGAGGGGTAGTTAGGTGGGGGAATGTATGGAAGAGTAAGTGTATGGGTGGATGTATGGGTGGGTGAGTGGATGAATGAGTGAATGACCCGGTGGCTGATTGGGAGGGTGGATGAACAGATGGATGGATGGATGGATGGACGGACGGATGGACGGACGGATGAGAGGGTGGATGAATACATGTATCAGTGGGTCAGTGGATGGGTAGTTGGGTGGTGAAATGTATGGATGAGTGGGTGAGTGGGTAGATGGCTGGCTGGATGGGTGGGTGAGTGGATGGATGAGTGAGTAGGTGGGTGATCGGGAGGGTGGGTGAACAGATGGTTGGGTGGGTGCATGGGTGGGGAATGGATGGATAAGTGGATGGATGGGTGGATGGATGATGTGTTTTGTGACTCAAACAGAACTCTTCAGCACGATGGTAGAACAGAGCACATGGCCAAGTCCTTGAGTAGCTTGGGAAGGGCAGGAGGACAGACGACGCCTGAGCAGATTAGGACACAAAGCATGCTCAAGTCGAGGCCCCAGAGGCTGCGTCCTTGCCGCAGAGACACGTGACTATATCGTTAAGAGTTCAGAGCATAGGAGGCAGAACGTCTTCCCAGCTAGAAGAGTTCAGTGCCGTTCTCCTGTACTAAAAATCATGGTGGCTCATGCCTGTAATCCCAGCACTTTGAGAGGCCAAGGTCTGTGGATCACCTGAGATCAGGAGATTGAGACCAGCCTGAGCAACGCGGTGAAACTCCATCTCTACTAAAAATATGAAATTAGCCAGGTGTGGTGGCGCGTGCCTGTAGTCCCAGGTGCTTGGGAGGCTGAGGCAGGAGAATCACCTGAATGCAGGAGGGGAAGGTTGCAGTGAGCCGAGATCGTGCCACTGCACTCCAGCCTGGGCAACAAGAGCGAAACACTGTCAGAAAAGAGAGAGTGAAGGGAGGAAGGGAGGGAGGGAAGGAGGGAAGGAGAGAAGGAAGGGAGGGAGGGAAGAAAGGAAGGAGGGAAGGAAATCATGATGAATATGGAGAAAGGCTTTGTGCACTTGACGTCTAGGAGCAGCTGTCGTCTGCACGGGCTGCCTGCTCCACAGTAGGTGTCAGGAACGGTCACCTTTCATGACCAACTTGAACCCAGGGCCGCTTCTGACACAGCAGAACCAGAGAGGTGCCAGGCCATCTGTTTACACGTATGGGTGTCCACTGACAGGTCCTCCGCCTTCCAGCCTCTCGTTCTGTGGGAGGGGGCGTCCTGGCAGGGAGCTTGCGGGCTGCGTCTGCGGACAGCTGACCTGGGCATGAAGTGGGTGGAAGGAAGAACTTCCCTGTATCACTCGGGGCTCTCCAGGGCAACAGAACCCCTAGGATGTAACCTAGAAGATTTATTTATTTATTGTTTAGATGGAGTCTCACTCTGTCGCCCAGGCTGGAGTGCACTGGGACAACCTCGGCTCACTGCAACCTTCACCTCCTGCATCCAAGCAATTCTCCTGCCTCAGCCTCCCAAGTAGCTGGGGCTACAGGTGTGCGCCGCCCCAGCTGCCTAATTTTTGTTATTTTTAGTAGAGATGGGAAAACATCTTGGCCAGGCTGCTGTCAAACTCCTGACCTCATGTTCCACCCACGTCGGCCTCCAAAAGTGCTGGGACTGCAGGTATGAGCCACCATGCCTGGCCTCTTTCTTTTTTTTAAATGGAGTCTGGCTCTGTCCCCCAGGCTGGAGTGCAGTGGCACGATCTAGGCTCACTGCAACCTCCCCCTCCCGGGTTCAAGTGATTCTCCTGCCTCAGCTTCCCGAGTAGCTGGGATTACAGGCGCCCACCACCAAGCCTCTATTTTTAGTAGAGACAGGGTTTCCCCATGTTGGTCAGGCTGGTCTCGAACTCCCGACCTCGTGATCTGCCCATGTCGACCTCCCAGTGTGCTGGGTTGACAGGCATGAGCCACCGCGCCTGGCCTCTTTAGATAGAGTCTTGGTCTGTCACCCAGCCTGGAGTGCAGTGGCAGGACCTCCACTCTCTGCAACCTCTACCTCCCGGGTTCAAGTGATTCTCCTGCCTCAGCCTCCTGAGTAGCTGGTATGTCAGGTGCCCACCACCACGCCTGGCTAATTTTTGTTACTTTTAGTGGACATGAGGTTTCTCCATATTGGTCAGGCTGGTCTCGAACTCCCGACCTCGTGATGCGCCCGCCTCGGCCTCCCGAAGTGCTGGGTGACCGCATGAGCCACCGCAGCCGGCCTCCTTGGGTTTCCTTGTTCTGAGGTCACATGAGCATCCTGTTTCTTCAGGTTACAGTAACACAGAGGCGGCAAACCTCTACCTGACGTCGGACGGTGACTGGTCTCTTCATGGCTTCATCATGTACAGCAGTGAGGTCACCTGGAACCTCTTTACGCACCTGTAATTCACCATCCGAGAGGGAAGAAACCAGCACCACCGGGTGCAGGGGAAGAAGGCGGAAGATGTGTTCCAGGTAGGGGGAGCCGCCGCGGAGCCTTTCCGCCTGGCGTGCGTCCTGCTAAGGCACGTTGGCGCACAGGGCAGCGTGGGCGCCTGGATCAGTCGGTCTCCAGGCTGGCACATCCCAAAGCCTTGGTGCTGTGGCTGTGTCTTCAGTCACCTCTGGAACAGGTCCACCGTAACTATCGTCCACTGTTACCCCGTAGCAGCTGCAGACAGAACTGCCAGTGGCCGGGCGCGGCTGCTCACGCCTGTCGTCCCAGCACTTGGGGAGGGGCCGAGGTGTGTGGATCACGAGGTCGGGAGTTCAAGACCAGCCTGACCAACATAGTGAAACCGTCTGATAAAAATACAAAAAATCAGCCGGGCGTGGTGGTGGGCGCCTGTAATTCCAGCGACTCAGGAGGCGGAGGCAGGAGAATCGCTTGAACCCGGGAGGCGGAGGTCGTAGTAAGCTGAGATCGCGACATTGTACTTCAGTCTGGGACACAACAGCAAAACTTCATCTGAAAAAAAAAAATAAGAAACCAGAATTTCCTCCCAGAAAGGGGTTTGGAGGCCGTACGTCGGAACTCACACCTGGAATCCCTGCACTTTTTGAGACGAAGTTGGGAGGATGGTTTCAGCCCAGGAGTTTGAGACCAGCCTGGCCAACACAGTGAGACCCCATCTCTATAAAAACAATGAAAGATGAGGACTTGGTGGCATGAGCCGGTCATCCCAGCCAGCTTGGGAGGCCAAGGTGTGATGATTACCTGAGGTCAGGAGTTTGAGACCAGCCTGGCCAACATGGTGAAACCCCATCTCTACCAAAAATGCGCAAAATTAGCCGGGCGTGGTGGCGGGCTTGTGATTCCACCTACTCGGGAGGCTGAGGTGGGAGAATCGTTTGAACCCAGGAGGCGGAGGCTGCAGTGAGCCGAGATTCCATTCATCTCCACACAGGCTGGAGATACTCTTGTCTCTCTGTTTCTGTGTCTCTGTGAAGAACACAGAGAGACTGAGACTGGGAGGCAGAGACAGGGAGGCTTGGAGGGACAGAGATAGAGGCAGAGAGAGAGACAGAAGGAGATGGAGTGATAGAAAGAGAACAGAGAGGGAGACAGAGACGCACAGAGGGACACACAGTCTCACAGAGGGAGACAGAGACATGGAGGCTTGGAGGGACAGAAAGGCAGGAAGAGACAGAAGGAGATGGTGCGATAGAGAACAGAGACAGCGAGACAGAGACACAGAGGGAGACAGGGAGACAGACAAGGAGGCTTGGAGGGACAGAGATAGAGGCAGAAAGAGACAGAAGGAGATGGTGAGATAGAAGGAGAACAGAGATGAAGGGAGACAGAGTGACACAGACAGAAGCCAGCGGTGGAGAAGCCGAGAGGCGCAGACGGCGCCCCGAGCCGGAGTGAGCAGCCAGCCTGGGCCTCGAGGAGGATGCCCTGACCCTGTCACTGCCGCCTGCTGAGGGGAGAGCCGGGGAGGCCCCGAGGGATTTCGGGAGCCAGGGTGGAGGGCTGTCCCCTGGGAGCCGGGCTCAGGATCAGGCTGGGCAGGGCTTCCTTGCCCGGGGGGGGACAAGGCACATCCAGGGTAGGAGTGGTGAGCGCAGCCCTGACCAGGACTGACTTGGGTTCCTCTGTGACCGGGGTGGGTACCACCATGAAACCTGGGGCAGCTAAGACCAGCCTGGTCAACATGGAGAAACCCTGTCTCTACTAAAAATACAAAAATTAGCTGGGCATGGTGGCGTGCGCCTACAGTCTCAGCAACTCAGGAGGCTGAGGCAGGAGAATGGCCTGAACCCAGGAGGCGGAGGTTGAGTCTTGCTCTGTTGCCCAAGCTGGAGTGGGATGGTCTGATCTCAGCTCACTGCAACCTCCACCTCCCGGGTTCAAGCGATTCTCCTGCATGAGCCTCCCGAGTAGCTGGGATTACAGGCACCTGCCACCACAACTGGCTAATTTTTGGGCAGGCTGGTCTCGATGTCTTGACCTGGTGATCCACCTGCCTCGGCCTCCCAAAGTGCTGGGATGACAGGCGTGAGCCACCGTCCCCGGCCATGGTGTCTGCATCCCCTTAGCAGGAAGGAGAAGGGAGGAGTACAGACCCCCACCCCGGGCTGGAAGGATTTCCCTCCAAGTCTGTGTCCCCACACGTGGCCCAGAATGGCTGCTGTGGCACTGGCCATCGCGTGAACGTTAATTCTACTCGGTTGAGCTTTGGAGGGTGGTCAGGGTTCCGTCGGCGCCAGGACGACCCGGCCGCACAGCAGGCATTTGCTTCCCCGCAGGCTGCATGGGCGCGCTGGCCCAAGAGCTGATCCGGGAGAACCCGCATCTGCAGGTGACCGTGTTCGACCTCCCCGAAACCATCGAGCTGGCCGCACACTTCCAACCTGCCGGGCCGCAGGCGGGTCAGGTCCGATTCGCTGCCGGTGAGGCTTCCTCGCTTTTGCCCTGCTGCCTCACCGCCTTCCAGAGAGCACGTGGGGCGGCGTGCGTGCATGCATGTTTCTGTGTGTGCTTTTCCACAGTGTGTGTCTCTGGGTGTCTGTGTGCATAGCTGACTGTGCTTGTGTGTCTCTGTGTGCTATGTCCTTGTGTGTGGTGTATGTGTGTCTCTGTGTGGTGTGACCTTGTGTGTCTGTGCGTGAGACTCTCTGTGTCTGCGTCTGCACATGTGTCTGTGCATGGCATGTCTCTGTGGTGTGTGGTGGTTGTGTATGTGTCTGTGAGGGTGTGTGTAGGTGCATGTGTCTCTGCGGGTGTGTGTGTGTGTGTGTGTGTGTGTGTCGTGGGTGTCTGCATATGTGACTGCTGTGGGTGTGTGTGTGCCTGTCTGTCTGTGTGGGTTTCTGTGTTTGTGTATGTCCGTGTGGGTGTTTGTGTGTGCATGTGTGTCTGGTATGTTCTTCCATGCGTGTCTGTGCATGGGACCGTCTCTGTGTGTGTGTGCACAGTTCTGTGTGGTGTGTGGTTGTGTATGTATCTGAGGATGTGTGTGTATGTGTATGTGTGTGTGTGTCTCTGCGGGTGTATATGTGCATGTCTGTGTGTCTGCCTCTGTGTGAATGGTGTGTGGCTGTGGGTGTGCGTATGTGATTGTTGCGTGTGTGTCTGTGTGGGTTTCTGTTTGTGTATGTCCGTGTGGGTGTTTGTGTGTGCATGTGTGTGTTATGTTCTTCCATGTGTGTCTGTGCTTGAGACCGTCTGTGTGTGTGTGTGTGTGTGTGTGTGTGTGTGTGTTCTGTGTGGTGTGTGGTTGTGTATGTATCTGAGGGGGTGTGTGTGTGTGTGTGTGTCTCTGTGGGTGTATATGTGCATGTCTGTGTGTCTCCCTCTGTGTGCATGGTGTGTGGCTGTGGGTGTCTGTGTGTATGTGACTGCTGCGTGTGTGTGTGTACCTGTGTGTGGGTACATCTCTGCGTGTCCGTGCATGTCTGTGGGTGCCTGTTTGTGGCATGTGATGCATGTGTGTCTGTGACTGTATGTGCGTCGGTGCATCTGTGTGGCTATATGTGCGATGCCCGTGTGTCTGCGTCCGTGGGTATGCCTGTGTGTGTGTGTGTGTGTGTGTGTGTGTGGGTACACAGAGACACGAGGGCATCTCTAACCAGGTAGACGTGGCCAGGCGCGGTGGCTTACGCCTGTAATCCCAGCACTTTGGGAGGCCGAGGTGGGTGGATCACCTGAGGTGGAGAGATTGAATCCAACCCTACCAACATGGAGAAACCCATCTCTAGTAAAAATAAAAAAACTCGGCCGGGCACGGTGGCTGACGCCTGTAATCCCAGCACTTTGGAGGCCAAGGTGGGCAGATCACCTGAGGTCGGGTGTTCGAGACCAGCCTGCCCAACATGGTGAAACCCCGTCTTAAAAAAAAATACAAAAAACTTAGCCAGGTGTGGTGGCGGGCACCGGTAATCCCAGCTATTTGGGAGACTGAAACAGAAGAATCATTGGAACCCACGAGGGAGGCGGAGGTCACAGTGATCTGAGAGTGCGCACTGCACTCCAGCCTGGGCAATGAGCGAAACTCCACCTCGGAAAAAATAAATAAATAAAACAATAATAGTAATGGTAAATGCGCCGGGCGCGGTGGCTCATGCCTGTCATCCCAGCACTTTGGGAGGCTGAGGAGGGTGGACCAGGAGGTCTAGAGATCGAGACCATCCTGGTCAACAAGGTTAAACCCCATCTCTACTAAAAATACAAAAAATTAGCTGGGCACAGTGGCACCTGACTGTACTCCCAGCTACTCAGGAGGCTGAGGCAGGAGAATTGCCTGAACCTAGGAGGCAGAGGTTGTGGTGAGCCGAGATTGCGCCATTGCACTCCAGCCTGGGTGACAAGAGCGAAACTCTGTCTCAAAAAAAAAAAAAAAGTAATCTTGGCCAGGTGCAGTGGCTCACACCTGTAATCCCAGCACTTTGGGAGACTGAGGCAGGAGGATCACAAGGTCAAGAGATCGAGACCGTCCTAGTCAACATGGTGAAACTCCATCTCTACTAAAAATACAAAAATTAGCTGGACATGGTGGCACGTGCCTGTAATCCCAGCTACTCGGGAGGCTGAGGCAGGAGAATTGCCTGAACCCAGGAGGCGGAGGTTGCGGTGAGCGGAGATCGCGCCATTGCACTCCAGCCTGGGTAACGAACAAAACCCCATCTCAAAAAAAAAAAAAAAAGAAAGAAAGAAATCAGCCAGGCTTAGCGGCTGGTGCCTGAAATCCCAGCTACTCAGGAGGCTGAGGCCAAGAATCACTTGAACCTAGGAGGGAGGCGGAGGTCGCAGTCAGCCGAGATCAGACCAGTGCACTCCAGCCTGGGCAACAAGAGCAAAACTCCATCTCAAATAAAGAAGAAAATAATAATAAATACAAAAGAACCACCAGGTGGGCGGCTGAGTGAAGCTGTCCTGGGTGCAGGTAGTCAGTGGGGAGTGGAGATGGGGAACAGCTGAACTCTGTGACCACGGGTGTCCATGGCACCGAGGCCACAGAAGGAGAACACGCAGGAGCTGCAACAGGGCGGCCCCAGGTTAGACTGAGAGAAGTGGCAGCTGCAGGTGCCTGCACGGATTGAGAGGAGATGCCTCCCGAGCCGTAACTCAGCAGCATCCGACGTCGGCCAGGCCTGCGGGCAGAGGCCCTGTGCACCTCCATGACCCTCTTCCCCCCAAGGTTTCTGGGTATCTTTCTAGTTTTTAAAGAAACACAATTGGCTGGGCACCGTGGCTCACATCACTAATCCCAGCACTTTGGGAGGCTGATGCAGGATGATCACCTGAGGTGGGGAGTTTGGGACCTGCCTGGCCAAGACGGTGAAACCCCGTCTCTACTAAAAATACAAAAATTAGCCAGATGTGGTGGCAGGTGCCTGTAATCCCAGCTACTCAGCAGGCTGATGCAGGAGAATCGCTTGAACCCGGGCGGTGGAGGTTGCAGTGAGCCGATAATCGAGCCACTGCAGCCCGGTGACACAGAGAGACTCCATCTCAAAACGTACACACACACGCCACAGTCGCCCTACAGCTCGTCTGCAGGAGAAACAGAAATGCTAAAGTTTATTTTACTTTTTGAGTCTTGCTCTGTCAGCCATGCTTAAGTAGAGTGGTGTGATCTCAGCTCACTGCAGCCTCCACCTCCCGGGTTTGAGCGATTCTCCTGCCTCAGCCTCCCGAGTAGCTGAGATTACAGGCGCCCACACCACGCCCGGGTAATTTTTGTATTTTTAGTAGATAGATGGGATTTTTGTATTTTTAGTAGATAGTCGGGGTTTCACCATGTTGGCCAGGCTGGTCTTGAACTCCTGACCTCAGGTGATCCGCTCAGCTCAGCCTTTGAATGTACGGGGATGACAGGCATCAACCACTGCACCCAGCTATTTTGTTTTGTTTCCTTTTTGAGTTTGAGACGGTGTCTCCCTCAGTCGCCCAGGCCGGAGTGCGGTGCCACTGTCTCAGCTCAGGGCAACCTCCACTTCCTGGTGCACGTGATCCTCCTGCCTCAGCCTCCCGAGTACCTGGGACGACAGCACACGCCGCCACACCCAGCAAAGTTTTGCTTTTTTAGTAGAGACGGGGTTTCACCACATAGGCCAGGCTGATGTTGAACCCCTGAGCATATGTGATCCACCCGCCTCGGCCGCCCAAAGTGCCAGGATTACAGGCGTGAACCACCGCGCCCAGCCTTGAATGTATGTTTTAAGGGGAGACCGTTCACTGCCCTACAGCAGACCATCTTATTTCCACAATTACCGAGCGGTGTGTAGCTACGTACACCCCCTGCACCCAACTCTCCCCGGGCGCCTGAATAGGGGAATTGGCCAGCGAAGACCTGACTCCCCCCTGGCAGATGGAGACTCCGCTTCCTGCTGACTCTGCTTGCCTTGCCCGGGTCACACCCCTGAATTTCCTGCCTTTTTTTAAAATTTTTTTTTTGGTCAGCCAGGCTGGAGGGCAGTGGTGCAATCTCGGCTCCCTTCAACCTCCCCCTCCCAGGTTCGAGCGACTGTTCGGCCTCAGCTGCCCAAGCAGCTAGAATTACAGGTACCCGCCAGCACGCCCGGCTAACTTGTATTTTTAGTAGCGATTAGATGTGGGGTTTCGCCATGTTGCCCAGGCTGGTCTGGAACACCCGACCTCAGAATGTCCACCCACCTCAGGCTCCCAAAGTGCCGAGGTTACAGGGGTGAGCCACCGCGGCTGATCCTTTCCCTGCCGGAATCAAATCACACGGGTGGGACATCACTAACCAGCTCTTCACGGTGCTGCGTTCAAGTCCCCACGGGGATATACCTCGGGCACACCCATTCCCACTCACGCCCGTCTCTTCTCCCTGCCTGATCTAGGACGTGGGTGGCCGTCCCAGCATCTGTCATGGCAGGATGGCTTCGTGGGTCACACCTGTCATCTCAGCACTTTGTGAGGCCAAGGCGGGTGGATCACGAGGTCCGGAGTTCAAGACCAGCCTGGTCAACGTGGTGAAACCCTGTCTCTACTAAAAATAAAAACGTTAGCCGGGCGTGCTGCTGCACGGCTGTAATCACAGCTACTCGGGAGGCTGAGGCAGGAGAATCACTTGAACCTGGGAGGCAGAGGTTGCAGTGAGCTGAGATTGTGGCCTGCACTCCAGCCTCTGCGACAGAGTAAAACTCTGTCTAAAAAAAAAATGGAGGACCACTTCTCCCATACCTGACGGACGCGTCACCTTTTGCCTTTAAACCAGGTGACTTTTTCCGGGACCGCCTCCCCCCCGCAGACCTGTACATCCTATGCCAGATCATCCATGACTGGCCGGATGACAGAGTTCACGAGATACTCAGCAGGGTCGCCCAGAGCTGCAAGCCAGGTGAGCAATGCTCGTCAGGTTCATGTTTTCGTTCGCACGTTGTGTTTTTGGCTCAAGTTTCCACAGGTGGCCGGACACGGTGGCTCACGCCTGTAGTCCCAGCACTTTGGGAGGCCAAGGCAGGAGGATCACCTGAGGTTAGGAGTTCGAGACCAACATGGCCAACATGGTGAAACCCCGTCTCTACTAAAAATACAAAATTAGCCAGACGTGCGGGTGGGTGCCTGTAATCCCAGCTACTCAGGAGGCAGAGGCAGGAGAATCGCTTGCACCCAGGAGGCAGAGGCTGCGGTGAGCTGAGATCGTGCCATTGCACTCCAGCCTGGGCAATAAGAGGGATACACATACACATACAGACACACAGATATACACACACACAGACACACACGGAGACACATATACACATATACATACACACACATACACATATACACATACACACACACATAGACACAGACACAGATACACACAGTCAGGAGGCTGAGGCAGGAGAATCGCTTGAACCCAGGAGGCAGAGGCTGCGGTGAGCCGAGATGACGCCATTGCACTCCAGCCTGGGCAACAAGAGGGATACACATACACATACAGACACACAGATGTACACACACACAGAGACACATATACACAGACACACACATACACATACACATATACACAGACACACACATACACATATACAGGCACACACACATACGCACGCACACACACACACACATACACATATACACAGAGACACAGACACAGATACACACACATAGACAGTCAGGAGGCTGAGGCAGGAGAATCGCTTGAACCCAGGAGGCAGAGATCGCGCCACTGCACTCCAGCTTGGGCGACAAGAGCGAAACACCATCTCAAAAATTGAAAATTAAAAAAGTTTAAAAGTAAAGTAGGCCAATAGACACCTCTCATCCCCACAGGCAGGGGGCCACGGTGGGAGAATGGCTTCAGCCCGGGAGTTTGAGGCTGCAGAGACCTGTGACCCGGCCCATACAATGCAGCCTCGGCGAAGGAGTGAGCGTCTGTCTCAATAAAAACACCCCAAAGTCTGCTGAGTGAAATGTTCATCTCAGCCAGCCAGGCGCAGACTCACATCCCTTTGGGAGGTCAAGCTGGGTACATCAGCCGAGGTCAGGAGTTCAACACCAGCCTGGCCGACGTGGCAAAATGCCATCTCTGCTAAAAAAAATTAGCCAGGCGTGATGGCAAGCGCCTCTATTCCCAGTTACTCGGGAGGCTGAGGCAGGAGGAGCTGAACCCGGGAGGCCGAGATGAAGACTGCCCAGCCTGGGCAACACAGTGAGACTCCGAATCCAAAAAAATAAAAATCCTAAGGAAGAGAAAGTGTATTTAGTGTTCATTCAAATAGTAAAGTTTATTTAGTATTCAAGTGGGTCATCTTTTATTTATTTATTTTTGAGGTGGAGTCTCGCTTTGTCTCCGAGGCTGGAATACAGTGGCGCCATCTCGGCTCACCGCACCCGCCGCCTCCTAGGTTCACCGGTTCTCCAGCCTCAGCCTCCCGAGTAGCTGGGATTTCAGGCACGCACCACCACATCCAGGCAATTTTTCTATTTTTAGTAGAGACGGGGTTTCAGCATGTTGGCCAGGCTGGTCTCGAACTCCTGACCTCGTGATCTGCCCACCTCAGCCTCCCTAAGTGCTGTGAGCCACCGATCCCGGCCTCAAACATCTTTATCTTTGAGGAGGCTGCAGAGGAGGAGGAAGCATGAGTAGCTCCTGCCATGTCAGGGGTGGCCGAGACGTAGGAAAATGCACACAGCCGTGGACCCTGCGGTTTAAATCCATGTTACTCAAGGGTCAGCTGTGACTAATGTATGTGTTTCTACACAGGCACCCGTGCCCGTGCACACACACAGCACACAGCATCTCAGCTCAAAGTCTTCACACCACGTGTCTCCCCGAGTACCCAGGCTGCTCCTGGAGCAGGTGGGGCTGCAGGAACCCCAAGCTCCAGGGGTCCAGCAAGGGCCACGCACCAGATTTCCAGTGACAGGAGCTGGCCCTGAGGCAGTCTCGCAGGTGCTCAGGCTCTGTTCCCGGACTCAAGAGTTGAACGTTGCAGCCGCAGTGAAAATTCCTCGAATATTTGCAGAGAAAACGCTTGATGAGCTTAACAGAGCCAGGGCCAGGAGCCTCACTTCCTGTGGGTTGAAACGGGACTCCCCACAGGCTCAGCTGCTCAAGGGGCCTCCACTCATTTCTCTCTCCCTCTCTCTCTCTCTGTGTGTGTGCGTATCCATTTCTCTCTCTGTTCTTCTTGAGATGGAGTCTTGCTCTTGTCATCCAGGCTGGAGGGCAGTGGTGCGATCTCGACTCACTGCAGCCTCTGCCTCCTGGGTTCCAGCAAATCTCCTGCCTCAGCCTCCTGAATGGCTGGGACGACACACATGTACCATCACACCCAACTAATTTTTTGTGTTTTTAGTATAAAGGTTTCACCGTGTTAGCCAGGCTGATCTCAAACTGCTGACCCCGTGATCTGCCTGCCTCAGCTTCCCAAAGGGCTGGGATTACAGGCGTGAGCTGCCACACCCGGCTAATACTTGCAATTTTTTATTTTTCTAATAGAGAGATTTTCACTATGTTGGTCAGGCTGGTCTCAAACTCCCGACCTTGGGTGATCCAGCCACCTCAGCCTCCTAAAGTGCTTGGATTACAGGCATGAGCCACTGCGCCCAGCCATATCTACCTACTCACGTATTTTTTTGTGACAAGTTCTTACTCGGAGACCCAGGCTGGTATGCAGTGGCACAGTCACAGCTCACGGCAGCCTTGCCCTCGGGGCTGAAGCCATCCCCCCATCTTAGCCTCCCGAGTAGCTGGGACTAACTACACACATGCGTCACCATGCCCAGCCAATTTTTTAAAACTTTTTTTTTGTGGCTGGGCATGGTGGTTCACACCAGTAATCCCAGCACTTTGGGAGGACAAAGTGGGGTAAGTCACCTGTGGTCAGGAGTTTGAGACCAGCCTGGCCAACATGGTGAAATCCTGTCTCTACTAAAAATACAAAAAAAAAAAAAAAAAAAAAAAAGTAGTTGTACATGGTGTTGGGCGCCTGTAGTCCCAGCTACTCCAGAGGCTGAGGCAGGAGAATCATTTGAACCCGGGAGATGGAGGTTGCAGTGAGCCGAGGTCGCACCACTGCACCCCAGCCAGGATGACAAGAGCAAGACTTGGTCTCAAAAAAAAGGTTTTCTGTGGCTGGGCGCAGTGGCTCACGCCTACAGGTCAGGAAATCGACACCATCCTAGCTAACACGGTAAAACCCCATCTTCACTAAAAATATAAAAAAGTAGCTGGGTGTGGTGGTGGCCGCCTGTAATACCATGGAGACTGAGGCAGGAGAATGGCTTGAACCCGGAAGCAGAGGTCGCAGTGAGCTGAGATCTCGCCACTGTACACCAGCCTGGGCGACACAGCGAGACTCTGTCTCAAAAAAAAAAAAAAAATTTTTTTTTATGGTGATTGGAGTCTCACTCTGTCACTCAGGCTGGAGGACCATCTGTCATCATAAGTCACTGCAGCCTTGACCTCCGGAGTTCAAGCAATCCTCCCACCTCGGCCTCCCGAGTAGCTGAGAGTTCACATACATGTCACCATGCCCTGATAGTTTAAAAATGTTTTGTTTTTTTGTAGAGATGGGGTCTTGCTATGTTGCCCAGGCTGCTCTCAAACTCCTGGGCTCAAGCGATCCTCCCGCCTCAGCCTCCCAAAGCGCCGGGGTTAAAGATGTGACCCACTGCACCCTGTCTTTCTGTCTTTCTTCCTCTTCCTCTCTCTCCTCTGTCTTTTTATGTGTCTCATCTATCATCAATATCTTTCTGTTTCTCCTCTTTCCTCCTTCTCTGCTCCTGCCTTATGTCTCTCTGTCTCTTCCTCCCTCTCCCCACCCCGTCTGTGTCTCTCTTTATACATCTATCATCTGTCATCCTCCTTTAAAAAAATACAATAGAGACAGGGTCTCTCTCACTGTGTTGCTCAGGTTGGTTTCAAACTCCTGGGCTCAAACCATCCCCCCGCCTTACCCTCCCAAAATGCTAGCATGGCAGGCGTGAGCCACTGTGTCTGGGCTTGTAACAATCATCTGTCACCTATCTGTCTTCTGTCCATCATTTATTATCTATCCATCCGTCCATCCATCCATCCATCACCTACCATCTATTCACTATCCATCCTTCTCACCCATGCATCCATCCATCCACCTACCCATCCACCATCTACCATCTATTCACCCATCCATCCTTCTCACCCATCCATCCTTCTCACCCATGCATCCATCCATCCATCTACCCATCCACCATCTACCATCTATTCACCCATACATCCTTCTCACACATGCATCCATCCATCCACCTACCCATCCATCACCTACCATCTATTCACCCATTCATCCTTCTCACCCATGCATCCATCCATCCATCCATCTACCTACCCATCCATCTATCTATCTCATCCATCCATCCACCCATCATCCATCCATCATCTATCATCTATACACTCATCCATCTTTCTCACCCATGCATCCATCCATCCATCTACCCATCATCTACCATCCATTCACCCATCCATCCTTCTCACCCATGCATCCATCCATCCATCTACCCATCATCTACCATCTATTCACCCATCCATCCTTCTCACCCATGCATCCATCCATCCACCTACCCATCCATCATCTACCATCTATTCACCCATCCATCCTTCTCACCCATGCATCCATCCATCCACCTACCCATCCACCATCTACCATCTATTCACCCATCCATCCTTCTCACCCATGCATCCATCCATCCATCCATCTACCCATCCATCACCTACCATCTATTCACCCATCCATCCTTCTCACCCATGCATCCATCCATCCACCTACCCATCCACCATCTACCATCTATTCACCCATCCATCCTTCTCACCCATGCATCCATCCATCCACCCACCTACCCATCCATCCATCCATCCACCCATCATCCATCCATCTACCCATCCATCATCTATTCACCCATCCATCCATTTCACCCATCCATCCACCCATCAACCCATCCTTCTCACCCAATGCATTCATCCATCCATCTACCTATCCATCATCTACCATCTATTCACCCATCCATCCTTCTCACCCATCTACCCATCCATAATCTACCATCTGTTCACCCATCCATCCTTCTCACCCATGCATCCATCCATCCACCTACCCATCCATCCATCCATCTACCCATCCATTATCTACCATCTATTTACCCATCCATCCTTCTCACCCATACATCCATCTAACTACCCATCCATCTGCCTATGCACACCCAGCATCTATTCATCCATCCATCCTTCTCATCCTTGCATCCATGTATCCATCCGTCCATCTGTCTCATCCATCCATCTACCCATCATCTAACATCTATTCACCCATCCATCCTTCTCACCCATGCACCCATCTATCCATCCATCCATCTACCTATATATTATCTGCCATCTGTTCACTCACCCATCTGTCCTCATCCATCCATCCATCCATCCATCCACCTGTCCATCACTCACCATGTATTCACTCATCCATCCTTCTCATCCATGCCTCCATGTATCCATCCATTTATCTCCGTGTGCATTATCTATTCATCCATCCATCCATCCTTCTTCTTCCATGCATCCATCTATCCATCCATCCATCTGCCTATGCACACCCAGCATCTATTCATCCATCCATCCTTCTCATCCTTGCATCCATGTATCCATCCATCCATCTGTCAACCTACCCACCCATCATGTCCCATTTATCCATCCATCCTTCTCGTCCATGCATGCATCCATCCATCCATCTGCCATCCATCATCCATGCATCTTTCTACCATCTGTTCATCCATCCATCCAGGAGAACGGGAACAGGCCCGGGCCATGCAGCCAGCCAGCCAGCCAGCCATCTCTCAATCTAATCTTCTCCCTGTCTCTCCGCCCTGCATGGAGTCTCCATCTCTCTCCCCTCCCCTACTTGCGTGGGTCTCCTGGGCAGGGCTTCTCGGCAGCCTCTGTTCACTGTTCTGAGCTCCAGTTGCCCGCTGTGTGCCCTGCTGGCCCCTGAAGGATCCCTGCCTGGCTGGCCAAGACTCCAGCTCTCTGCTCTCCCCTCAGGGGCCGGCCTGCTGCTGGTGGAGACACTGCTGGACGAAGAGAAGAGGGAGGCCCGGGTCGCCCTGCTGCAGTCGCTGAACATGCTGGTGCAGATGGGGGGCAGGGAGCGGAGCCCGGGCGAGTACCAGCGCTTGCTAGAGCAACACGGCTTCTGCCAGGTGCAGGTGGCACACTTGGGGGGTATCCTGGATGCCATGCTGGCCACCAGAGTGGGTCCCTGAAACCCAGGCAGCGTGCTCATGATAGGGACACCCTCCCGCAGGCTGCAGGGGGCCGCCCCATCCCCAGCTGCCACAGGACAGTCACACAGAAACATGCAGTCGTGGGTGAATAAAGAAAGCGAAAGCCTGTGTCTGGCTCCTCTGTGGGGGGTTTGATGAGGGAAGAGGCTGCATCTGGGACGGAGGCTGCATCTGCGGAGGAGGGGAAGGAGGGAAAGGACAGTGCATTTGGGGAGGAGGTGAAGGAGGCTGCATTTGGGGAGGAAGGGAAGGAGGGTGCATCTGGGGAGGAAGGGAAGGAGGGTGCATCTGGGGAGGAAGGGAAGGTGGGTGCATCTGGGGAGGAAGGGAAGGAGGTGCATTTGCAGAGGGGATGGAGGCTCGATTTAGGGAGGGGGGAAAGGAGACTGAGTTTGGGGAGGAACGGTGGAGGCTGCATTTGGGGAGGAGAAGACAGAGGCTGAGTTTGTGGAGGAGGGAACAGAGGGACAGCCAGGGATGACACTTCAGCCCAGGAGACATCCTGGGAGCCAGGAGCCTTGCAGAGTAGCCGGTGTGGACTCCCGGGGCAGGTGGTGGACACAGGGCTTTCTCATGCCTCCTCACGGTCTGACGGCCGCTGTGACGGTGCCCATGTCTGCCTGTCTGGGTCTCAGTCCTGCCTGCATCTTCCCCTCTTCCGCACGATTTCCAGGGCATTTCCTGCGTGGGACACCATCGCATCGCTGCTGCTCACCCCTGAATGCCCATGGGCCGTGGGGCGACAGTTCTCCAGGCAGCTTCCATGTCTCCTGACTTGGTGCAGCAACTCCCATGAGCGGGACTCCCTCTAGCCCCTGCCGCGGGGCTGAAATGCATCTTTTTTTTTTTTTGAGATGGAGTTTCACTCTTGTCACCTGGGCTGGAGTGCAGTGACAGGATCTCAGCTCCTCGCAACCTTCACGTCCCGGGTTCAAGTGATTGTCCTGCCTCAGCCTCTTGAGTAGCTGGGAATTCAGGTGTGCACCACCATGCTGGGCTAATTTTTGTATTTTTAGGAGAGACAGGGCTTCGTGTTCGCCAGGCTGGTCTTGAACTCCTAACCTCAGGGGATCTGCCCACCTCGGCCTCCCAAAGGGCAGGGATTACAGGCGTGAGCCACCGCGCCCGGCCTACTTCAGCTGTTTTCTTAAAGCACAAAGCAACCCACACATTTTTTTTTTAATTGAGATGGAGTCTCTAACCTAAGCATATCCTAAGAGTAGGGGGGAAAAAAAAGGAGTCTGACTGTCACCCAGGCTGGAGTGCAGTGGCCTGTCTCAGCTCACCGCAACCTCCGCCACGTGGGTTCAAGCAATTCTTGTGCCTCAGCTTTTCTGTGTTTTTAGTAGACACGGGGTTTCGCCACACTGGCAAGGCTGGTCTTGAACTCTGGACCTCAGGTGATCCGCCTGCCTCGGCCTCCAAAAGTGCTGGGATTACAGGTATGAGCCACCTCGTCTGGCTTTTTTTTTTTTCAGACAGTTTTGTTCTTGTTGCCAAGGCCAGAGAGCAATGGCGCAATCTCGGCTCACTGCAACCTCTGCCTCCCGGGTTTAAGCGATTCTCCTGCCTCAGCCTCCCGAGTAGCTGGGATTCCAGGCGTGTGCCACCACACCCGCTATTTTTTGTATTTTTAGTACAAACGGAGTTTCACCGCGTTGGCCAGGCTGGTCTCAAACTCCTGACCTCAGCTGATTCGCCCGCCCCAGCCTCCCAAAGTGCTGGGAGCCACCTCTCCAGGCCTATTTTATCTGTTTTCTTAAGCACAAAACGGCAGGGCGTGGTGGCTCACGCCTGTAATCCAAGCACTTTGGAGGCCAAGGCGGGTGGATCACCTGACGTCAGGAGTTCAAGACCAGCCTGACCAACATGGTGAAACCCCGTCTTTATAAAAAAAAAAAGCACCAAACCACCTACACATTCTTTCGTGATGTCAGGCAATTGGAAGGGTGGAGCGGCTTGATTTGGGGGTTACTGAGACTGTGTGTCCCCACTGAAGAAAGCCATACCTGTCCATCTATCATGTATTTATGCATCATCTATCCATCCATCCATCATCTATCTATCCATCTATCATCTATCCATCTATCATCTATCCATCCATGTATCCATCATCTATCTATCCATCTATCATCTATCCATCATCTAATATTATCTATCATTCATATATGTGTACATCTATCCATCTATCATCTATGTATCCATCATCTATCCATCTATCATCTATGTATCCATCATCTATCCATCTATCATCTATGTATCCATCATCTATCCATCTATCATCTATCCATCTATCATCTATCCATCATCTAATATTATCTATCATTCATATATGTGTACATCTGTGTATCCATCTATCATCTATCCATCTATCTGTCCATCCATGTATCCATCATCTATCCATCTATCATCTATGTATCCATCATCTATCCATCATCTATCTATGATCTATCCATCTATCTATCCATCATCTATCTACCATCTATCTATCATCTACCCGTTCATCTTTCATCTAAGTATCCATCATCTATCCATCTATCATCTATCCATCATCTATCTATCATTCATCTATGTGTACATCTACCTATCATCTATCCATCATGTATATATCCATCATCTATCCATCTATCATGTATATATCCATCATCTATCTATCCATCTATCATCTATTATCTATAATTCGTCTATGTGTACATCTATCTATCATCTATCCATCTATCATCTCTCATCTATCTATCCATCATCTACTATTATCTATCCATTATCATTTGTGTGTACATGTATCTATCATCAATCCATCATCTAATATTATCTATCCATTATCTATCGTTCATCTATGTGTACATGTATCTATCATCTATCATCTATCCATCATCTACTATTATCTATCCATCATCTATCTATCCATCATCTAACCATCTATCATCTATCTATCCATCTATCGATCTATCATCTATGTATCCATCATCTATCTCTCCATCATCTATGTATCCATCATCTATCTATCCATTTATCATCTATGTATCCATCATCTATCCATCTATCATCTATCTATCCATCTATCATCTATCCATCTATCACCTATCTATCCATCATCTATCCATCTATCATCTAGCCATCATCTGTCCATCTATCATCTATCTATCCATCTATCATCTATATATCCATCATCTATCTATCCATATATCTTTATCCATCACCTATCCATCTATTATCTATGTATTCATCTACCCATCTATCTCTCTATATATACCTTTGTGCATATGGCATTGGATCTCAACCAAGAGCAGGTCCCCCCACCCCGTCCCCCGTTGGGGAACACTGTTCAGTGTCTGCGTTCATCTTTGGTGTCCCTATGGGGGTGGGGGGTGCTCCTGGCACCTGGTGGGTGGAGCCCACAAATGATGCTCAGTACCCTCTAGCACCCAGGGTGGCCCACAGCAAAGAAGCCTCCAGCCCCAAACGTCAGCATTGCTGAGGCTGCGAGACCTGCGTCTAATGGGAGAAGGGGGCCTGAGGGCAGACACCACGTCCACTTACACCTTCCAAATGCTCCAGTTCTGGCTGGGCGCGGGGGCACGGCTGGAGTATAAAGCAGGCAGAGAAATGTAAAACAGGGCCTGGCCTCTCCTCGCAGCCTCCACCTTTCTCCCGTGCTGGACGCTTCCTGCTCTTAAATACTGAACTGCAAGTTCTTCACTGTGGGGACGCGGACTGGCTCTCCTTGCCCCTCAGCCTGCAGATGGCCTATGGTGGGACCTTGTGACTGTGTCAGTTAGTCATTAAGTCCTTTATATATAGATACATAAATATATATAAATAAAACTTCTTTATATATGTATATACTTCCTTTTTAAATGTATCTATATATAATTACTAATTGGCTACTATATATACCTATGGAAGATATATATATACACATATATTTATATGTATACATTATGTATTTATGTTAGATATGTATGTATATACATATATTAAAATGGTATATATAATGCATATACATGAGAATATATAATGCATATTTATGATGGAATATATATAATGTATAATGGAATATATATAAGGTATATACATAATGAATATATATACATTACATATATTTATATGTAATGAAATATATAATGCATATTTATAATGGAATATATATTATATAAACAATGGAATATATAAGGTATATATAATTGAATATAATGTATATATATGTTAAAATATATATAAAGTGTATATATAGAATATATATAACATATATAATGGAATATATAATGCATATTTATAATGGAATATACATAATGTATATATATAATGGAATATATTATAAGGTGTATATTTAATGGAATATATATAACATATAATGGAACACATAAGGCATGTTTATAATGGAACATATAATATATAAACATAATGGAATATATAAGGTATATATAACTGAATACATATAATGTATATATATTGAAATATATATATGCTGTATATATAATGGAATAAATATAACATATGGAATATATAATGCATATTTATAATGGATATACATAATGTATATAAAATGGACTATATATAAGGTGTATATATAATAGAATATATATAACACATAATGGAATATATATAATGCATATTTATAATGGAATATATATATAACATATATATAGGAATATATATAAGGTGTATATATACAGGAATATATATAACACATATATTTATATATATAATAGAATATATAATGCATATTTATAATGGAATATATATAATGTATATATAATGAAATCTATATAAGATGTTTATATAATGAAATATATATAACATATATGTTTATATACATAATGGACTATATAATGAGTATTTGTAATACTATATATAATGTATACATATAATGGAATATATATAAGGTGTATATATACAGGAATATATATAACATATATATTTATGTATAATAGAATATATAATGCATATTTATAATGGAATATATATAATGTATATGTAATGGAATATATACAAAATGTATATATAATGAAATATATATAGCATATGTTTATACATATAATGGATATATAATACATATTTGTAATAGAATATATATAATGTATATGTATAACAGAATATATAGATAAGGTGTATAGATAATGGAATATATATAACATATATTTATAATGTGTGTACAGCATAATGGAATATAAATGCATATTTATAATGGAATATATATAACATATAATGAAATATATATAAGGTGCATTTATCACATATATATACAATAGAATGTATATATATATAATGGAATATACATATATATAACATTAGTTCTGTCCCCCTAGAGAACCATCGCTAATACGCCCTGTATGATGGAAGATTGCAATGGTGAATTTTTTTTTTTTTTGACGGACTCTCGCTGTGTCTCCCAGGCTCCAGTGCAGGGGAATGATCTCGGCTCACTGCGACCTGCACCTCCCGGGTTCAAGCGAGTCTCCTGCCTCAGCCTCCCGAGTAGCTGGGATATGAGGTATGCACCACCATGCTCCCAGCTACTCAGGGAAGCTGAGGCAGGAGACTCGCTTGAACCCGGGAGGCAGAGGTTGCAGTGAGCTGAGATCAGGCCACTGCAACACAGGGAGACTCCATCTCAAAATAAATACATAATAAAATAAATAATTAGAAAACAAGGAAAGAAACAAAACTCGCCTACACGGAGTTTATCTTATATGCACCACGGTCTGTGGAGCTGTGGTTCCTTCTATTGCTTCAAAATGGAGAAACGTACTCCTGCAAAAATCTGAAATCACAATCTATTTGCCGCTGTTTAAAAAAAATTGTTTCTCAAAAACTTACCATATTTAAAAAGAGACGTCACACAATTTCCATGTTTTTTTCCTCCCATCGATCCGACTCTTCTGTGACTTCTGTCAATACGGTTCTTCGTTTTCCCCAGAATGTGCTGGACATGGTGGGATTTTCACAGTTAACAAAATTAACTGTGTAATTATTTTCTGTGCATAGACATGACTGCAATATGATCTGGGTACATTATTATTACTATTACCTTGGACCGTAATGCCCACATGATTATTTCTAACATTTTATTTCACAGTCTTTTGCGTCACAGAGGCTGGGAAACGGTACCCGAGTCTCCACAGCACACTGGGTGTGCACCCAGCAGGTGGGTGTGAAACTTCCTGGGGTTTAAGAAAAAAACTCCTCGTACAGCTCACGGGCGCCCCCTGCAGCCTGCGGCGACCTGGAGGTGGGGTCCGTTTAGTGGGTGAAGGCACAGCCGACAGACACCAGGGCGCCCTGGACCTCACAGCGCCCACCCTGAGCCCAGAGTCCCCAGGCCGCGCCCATCACCACGCCCCAAGGGGATCCCCTTCTCCACACCCCTCCCACCATGCCCGAGGGGACCCCCATATCCACGCCCCTACCACCCACCCGAGGGGACCCCCATCTCCAAGGCCCTCCCACCCGAGGGGACCCCCATCTCCACGCCCCTCCCACCATGCCCGCGGGGACCCCCATATCCACGCCCCTCCCACCTAGCCCGACAGCACCCCCTTCTCCACATCCCTCCCACCATGCCCGCGGGGACCCCCTTCTCCACGCCCCTTTCACATGTCCCGAGGGGACCCCCACATCCACGACCCTCCCACCTGGCCTGAGGGGACCCCCATCTCCACGCCCCTCCCACCTGGCCCTAGAGAACCCTCATCTCCACGACCTTCCCACCTGGCCCGAGGGACCCCCTTCTCACGCCCCTCCCACCTGGCCCGAGGGGAGCCCCCATCTCCACGCCCCTCCCACCTGGCCCGAGGGGACCCCCTTCTCCAAGCCCCTCCCACCATGCCCGCGGGGACTCCCCATCTCCGCGCCCCTCCCACCTGGATGGGGAAGGGGAGAGTGACCCAGGACCCCAGAGGGATGGGGGTGGGAGAGTAACCGGAGCCCCCTAAGGACGGGAGAGGGGAGAGTAACCCGGGACCCCCAACTCCACGCCACTCGCACCTGGCATAGAGGGGGCCCCCAACTCCAGGACACTCGCCCCTGGCCGTCAGGGAACCCCCATTTCTTCCACATTCTCAGACGTGGTACCCACAAGGCCCCCATGTCAGAGCCCGGCCCCTCTGTGCGGATAAGAAACCCCCAGCCCCACAACTGCCCAGTACTGCAGCCACAAGAACCCCAGCATTTCCATGATCCACGTGGCGCCCTCAAGAAACCACAAATATCCACTCCCGCCTTTCCTCCCAAGGGACCCCCCAAAACTGCGCGTCCAGACTGTCAGCCTCCGCTGAGCGGGCGGGACGAGCGCCAGGGGCGGGTACAGGGCCCGGAAGGCGATGCTGGGGGCGGGGTTGCGTGGCCTGGGCGTGGCCTCGAGGCGAAGAGAATGGAGGCGTGGCTTGGGCGTGGCCTCGCGGGAGGTCCATGGAGGTGTGGTCTGGGCGTGGCCTCGCGGGAAGTCGATGGGGCGTGGTCTGGGCGTGGCCTCACGGGAGGTCGACGGCGACGGGGCTTGGGCGCGACGTCGCGTGAGGTCGAAGGAGGCTGCTCTAGGCGTGGCCTAGAGGCGAGGTCGATGGCGGCGGGGCTTGGGCGTGACCTCGCGGGAGGTAGATGGAGGCGTGCTCTGGGCGTGGCCTCGCGGAGGCGGAACTCTGGCTGCGGTATTTCCTGAGCCGCGTTGCTCACGCCGCCCGCTCCAGGCTCAAGTCTGCGGCCTTCCGGCTCCCGGCGTGGACGCCAAGGTGCAGTTCCCGGTTATCGGGAATCTGCTACACAAACGCGTGGTGCTGGACACCGCCTCTCTACGCCGCCAGGAGGTCCTCAGCAACGCGGTGCGGCCTGGGCCTGGGCGGGGCGGGGGACTGGGGACGGAGGTGCCGAACCAGCTGGGCCCAGCGCCTCAGGACCCCTAGGGATGGGGGAGGGGAGAGCGACCCGGGACCCCTAGGGATGGGGGAGGAGAGAGTGACCGGGACCCCTAGGGATGGGGGAGGGGAGAGTGACCCGGGACCCCTAGGGATGGGGGAGGGGAGAGTGACCGGGACCCCTAGGGATGGGGGAGGGGAGAGTGACCCGGGACCCCTAGGGATGGAGGAGGGGAGAGTGACCCGGGACCCCTAGGGATGGAGGAAGGGAGAGTGACCTGGGATTCCTAGGGATGGGGGAGGGGAGAGTGACCAGGGACCCCTAGGGATAGGAGATGAGAGTGACCCCGTACCCTTACGGATGGGGGAGGAGAGAGATCCGGGACCCCTAGGGATGAGGGAGGGGCGAGCGACCCTGGACCTGTGGAGGTGGGGGAGGGGAGACTGACTTGGAAACCAAAGGGATAGGGGGTGAGAGTGACCCAGGACCCATAGGGTTGGGGCAGGGGAGTGACCCGGGATCCCTAGGGATGAGGGGAGGGGGCAGAGTGACCCAGGACTCCTAGGGATGTGGAAGAGAAGAGGGATTTCAGTCTTCTAGGGATGGAGTGGGTCCTAGTGGCTGAAAGTTGGCTTTGCAGGTGGCCTGTGGGAAGTGTTTCCTGGAACCCTGGGTGGGGGAGATTTGATTGTGGGTGCTAGGCGCCTAGGCAGTGGGTGTCTGCTTCTTCTGGAAGCCTAATCACATGGGGGAGAGCACTGGAGGGGAGAAGACTGGTTTGTTCCCGGTAGCCCTGCTTATTTTGGAGGGCTTCCAGCCATCCCCCGTTGAAACATCTAGTTTTTCATTCATAGAGCTATGAGAAAGCACAGCTTAGGTTTCAGTGGTTTTCAGTTAGAACAAAATGGCAAAAAGAAAAAGGAAAAAAAACCTGAAAACATTACTTTGAAGGCTTGTAGCCAGAAGAATTAGAATTGAATTCAAACTGGAGAAAATAATAAAAACCAAAAACCGCTAGACAAGACCAGAATCTAACAGCAGGTGTGACGACAGGCTTTGAAACATAATTTTCCTTTTTCCAGTTTTGTCAGTTTTATTGAAAGAATAATTATGGTAAGACTGCTTTGCTTTATTTTTATTTTATTCACTTTATTTATTTATTTATTTAGACATGGAGTTTTGTTCTTGTGGCCCGGGCTGGAGTGCAGTGATGCCATCTCGGCTCACTGCAGCCTCCACCTCCTGGGTTCAAGTAGTTCTCCTCCTCAGCCTCCCGAGTAGCTGCTATTACAGGTGTGCGTCACTACACCCGGCTAACTTTGTATTTTTTGGAGAGACGGTGGTTTCTCCAATTTGATTAGTCTGATCTCGAACTCCCAACCTCAGGTGATCCGCGTGACTCTGCCTCTCAGTGCTGGGATTACAGGCCTGAGCCACCCCACGTGGCCAAGGCTGATACTTGGCCTAATTATTTATATTCACTGTAGCAAGAATAATAGTTTTACTTTTTATTTGTATTTATTTATTTTGAGACGGACTCTCTGTCGCCAGGCTGGAGTGCAATTGTGTGATCTTGGCTCACTGCGACCTCCACCCCCCCATCTCCCAACCCCTCCTCCTCCCCGTGCAAGTGATTCTCCCGCCTCAGCCTCGTGAATAGCTTGGATTACAAGCTCACACTACTGTACCCGTCTACTTTATTCTATCTTTAGGAGACACAGGGTTTTACCATGTTGGCGACGCTGGTCTCGAACTCCTGACCTCCGGTGCTCTGCCTGCCTTGGCCTCCCAAAGTGCTGGGATTACAGGTGTGAGCCACCGCAACCAGCCCCAGATAGGACCTTTTTAAAGCTGAGCCCACCATGGGTTTGCATCATTAAATACCTATGAGTTGGGTGAATTCCTTTTCTCTTGAGGTTTCAGGATAATTTGGGGTTCCCGGGCGGTGAGAAAGTGACAGTCTCAGCGCAGATCAGGGACTCTGTACGGCGACTGTGTACACAGAAGATGAGGCCAGTTTCCAACAGTTTTATTGGCTCCATAAGTCAAGTTGGATTTTCTTTTCTTTTTTTTTTTTTGAGACGGAGTCTTGTTCTGTTGCCCAGGTTGGAGCACAGTGGCACAGTCTCAGCTCACTGCAACCTCTGGCTTCCGGGTTCAGGCGATTCTGTCTCACCCTCCCCAGTAGCTGGCACTACAGGCGCCTGCCACCAGGCCCAGCTATTTTTTTGGTATTTTTAGTGGAGATGGGGTTTCACCATGTTGGCCAGGATGGTCTCGATCTCTTGACCTTGTGATCCGCCCGCCTCAGCCTCCCAAAGTGCTGGGATTACAGCGCCCGGCCTCAAGTTTGATTTTTTAGAGGGGTGCACACCATTCCAGCCAAAGCCTTGGCAAAATAACCAGTTTTTCCCGTTGTGTCCTGTTACTAAAGAAAACAGATTTTTTTTTTGTTTTGTTTTTCTTTTTGAGACGGAGTTTCACTTTTCTGTCCAGGCTGGAGTGAAATGATGTGATCTTGGCTCAGTGCAACCTCTACCTCCCAGGTTCAAGTGATTCTCCTGCCTCCCGAGTAGCTTGGATTACAGATGCACACCACGTTGACCAGCTAGTTTTTGTAGTTTTGGTAGAGATGGGGTTTCAACATCTTGGCCAGGCTGGTCTCAAACAGCTGACCTCAGGCAGTCCACCCACCTGGGCCTCCCAAAGTGCTGAGACGCAGGTGTGAGCCGCCCAGCCTGGCCAGAAAGCAGATTGTGATTGCACTTATGCAAATAACTTTATTGCCATAAATTAAGAAGACTTAAAACGTGAAAAAGATCACCCCAGTCTCCTATTAGTTGAATCCATTCCGTTCATTTCCGTCTTGCTTGATATTAATGAACATTTTGGCTTTTCAAAAATCCCAAACTTTTTTCCTTTCTATTCTGATGTGACATTCTCCAAAGTTGTCAGAAACCTGCATTCACGAGCATCTGTTAGAGCTTTACAGCTGATTATAAAACCACCTTTTAAGCAGGATCAGGCCGGGCACTGGGACTCCCCATACCAGCATTTTGGGAGGTCGAGGCAGGTGGATCTCCTGAGTTCAGGAATTCAAGACCAGCCTGTCCAACAGTGAAACCCCATCTCTACTAAAAACACAAAAATTAGCTGGGTGTGGTGGCGGGCACCTGTATTCCCAGCTCCTTGGGAGCCTGAGGCAGGAGAATCACTTGAACCCGGGAGGCGGAGGTTGCAGTGAGCTGAGATCACATCATTGCACTCCAGCCTGGGCAACAGAGCGAGACTCCATGTCAAAAAAATATATACATATAAAAATAAAAAGTAGGCCGGGCACCTGTAATCCTAGCACTTTGGGAGGCCACAGCGGGTGGATCACCAGGTCAAGAGATCGAGACCATCCTGGTCAACATGGTGAAACCCCATCTCTACTAAAAATACAAAAATTAGGTGGGCATCATGGTGCACACCTGTAGTCCCAGGTACTCAGGAGGCTGAGGCAGGAGAATTGCCTGAACCCAGGAGGCGAAGGTTGTGGTGAGCCGATATCGCGTCACTGCGCTGCAGCCTGTGTAACAAGAGCAAAACTCCGTCTCAAAAAAAATTTTACACTTCCTTCGGCTCTCCTGACACAGGCCTACTTCCTGTACTTCCTCTGTTCAGGGCATACTTTCTTTGTTTCTTCTGTGCAGGACACACTTCCTGTTGCTCCCCTGAGACAGAGGTACTTCCCGTTCTTCCTCTGTGCAGGACACACTTCCTGTGTTTCTCCTATGCAGGACACACTTCCCGTTGGTCTCCTGAGTCAGACGTACTTGCTGTTCTATCTATATGCAGGACAAACGTCCTGTGTTTCTCCTGTGCAGGACACACTTCCTGTTACTCTCCTGAGACCAACTTCCTGTTCTTCCTCTGTGCAGGACAGATTTCCTGAGTTTCTTCAGTGCAGGACACACTTCCTTTTGCTCTCCTCACAGCGACCTAATTCTTTTTCTTTCTCTGTGCAAGATACACTTGCTGTGTTTCTTTTGTGCAGGACACACTTCCTGTCACTCTCCTGAGACAGATGTACTTCCTATTCTTCCTCTGTGCAGGACACACTTCCTGTGTTTTATCTTTGCAGGATATACTTCCTTTTGTTCTCCAGAGACAGACCTACTTTCTGTTCTTCCTCTGTGCAAGACACATTTCCTGAGTTTCTCTTGTGCAGAAAACAATTCCTGTTGCTCTCCTGAGACAGACCTACTTCCTGTTTTTCCTCTGTGCAGGACACACTTCCTATGTTTCTCCTGTGTAGGACACACTTTTTTGTTGCTCTCCTGAGACAGACATAATTTGTGTTCTTCCGCTGTGCGGGACACACTTCCTTTGTTACTCCTTTGCAGGACACACCTCCGATTTTTCTCCTGAGACAGACGTACTTCCTGTTTTTCCTCCATGCAGGACACACTTCCTGTGTTTCACCTGTGCAGGACACATTTCCTGTTGCTCTCCTGAGACAGACATACTTCCTGTTCTTCCTATGTGCAAGACAAACTTCCTGTGTTTCTCCTGTGCAGGGCACACTACCTGTTCTTCTCCTGAGACAGACTTGCTTCCTGTTCTTCCTCTGTGCAGGACACACTTTCTGTGTTTTTTTCTGTGCAGGACATGCTTCCCGTTGCTCTCCTGAGACAGACCTACTTCGTGTACTTTTTCTGTGCAGGACACACTTCCTGTGTTTCTCCTGTGCAGGACACACTTCCCATTGCTCTCCTGAGAGATACGTACTTACTGTTCTTTCTCTGTGCAAGGCACACTTTCTGAGTTTCTCACATGCAGGACATTCTTCCTGTTGCTCTCCTGAGATAGATGCATCTCCTGTTCTTCCTCTGTGCATGACACACTTCCTGTGTTTCTCCTGTGCAGGACACACTTCCTGTCACTCTCCCGAGACAGAGGTACTTTCTCTTCTTCCTCTATGCAGGACACACTTCCTGTGTTTCTCCTATGCAGGACACACTTCCTGTTGCTCTCTTGAGATGGACTTACTTAGTGTTCTTCCTGTTTGAAGGACACACTTCCTCTGTTTTTTCTGTGCAGGACATACTTTCTGTTGCTATCCTCACACAGACCTACTTCCTGTATTGCTCTGTGCAGGACACACTTCCTGTGTTTCTTCTGTGCAGGACAAACGTCTTGTTGCTCTGCTGAGACAGACCTACTTCCTGTTCTTTCTCTGTGCAGGACACACTTCCTTTGTTTCTCCTATCTGGACAACTTCCTGTTACTCTCCTGAGGGAGACTTGCTTTCTGTTCTTCCTCTGTGCAAGACACACTTCCTGTTTTTCTCCTGGGCAGCACACACTTTCTGTTGCTCTGATGAGACAGACCTACTTCCTGTACTTTCACTGTGCAGGACTGACTTCCTGTGTTTCTCCTGTGCAGGACACACTTCCTGTTGCTCTCCTGAGACAGACTTACTTCCTATTTTTCTTCTGTATACAACAGACTTCCTGCGTTTCTCCCATGCAGGACACACTTCCTTTTGCTATCCTGAGACACACCTACGTCCTGTTTTTCCTCTGTGTAGGACACAATTTTTGTGTTTCTCCAGTGTAGGACACACTTCCTGTTGCTCTCCTGAGACAGACGTACTTCTTCTTCCTCTGTGCAGGACACACTTCCTGTGTTTCGCCTGTGCATGACACATTTCCTGTTGCTCTCCTGAGACAGACATACTTCCTGTTCTTCCTCTGCAAGACACACTTCCTATGTTTCTCCTGTGCCTTACACATATCCTTTGGCTCTCCTAAGACAGATGTACTTACTGTTCTTCCTCTGTTCAGGACACATTTCCTGTGTTTCTCCAGTGCAGGACACCGTTTCTGTTGCTCTCCTAAGACATACTTCCTATTCTTCCTCTGGCAGGACACACTTCCTGTTGCTCTCCTGAGACAGACATACTTTCTGTTCTTCTGTGTATGACACACTTCCTGTGGTTCTCCCGTGCAGGACACACTTCCTGTTGCTCTCTTGAGACAGACATTCTTGGTGTTCTTGCTCTGTGCATGACACTCTTCCTATGTTTCTCTTGTGCAGGACACACTTCTTGTCACTCTCCTGAGAGAGATGTACTTTCTTATCTTCCTCTATGCAGGACACACTTCCTGTGTTTTTCCTGGGTAGGACACACTTCCTGTTGCTCTCTTCAGATGGACCTACTTCGTGTTCATCCTGTTTGAAGGACACACTTCCTGTGTTTGTCCTGTGCAGGACAAACTTCCTATTGCTCTTTTGAGACAGACCCACTTCCTGTAGTTTTCTTGTGCAGGACTGACTTCCTGTGTTTTTCCTGTGCAGGACACACTTCCTGTTGCTCTCCTGAGACAGACGTACTTCCTGTTTTTCTTCTGTATACAACACACTTTCTGTGTTTCTCCCGTGCAGGACACACTTCCTGTTGCTCTCCTGAGACAGACCTACTTCCTGTTTTTCCTCTGTGTAGGACACACTTTCTGTATTTCTCCAATGTAGGACACACTTCCTGTTGCTCTCCTGAAACAGGTGTACTTGCTCTTCTTTTTCTGTGCAGGACACACTTCCTGTGTTGCTCCAGTGCAGAACACACTTTCTGTTGCTCTCCAGAGACAGACATACCTCCTGTTTTTCCTCACTGCAGGAAACACTTCCTGTGTTTCTCCTGTGCAGGACACACTTCCTGTCACTCTCCCGAGACACACGTGGTTCCTATTCTTCCTCTGTGCAGGACACACTTCCTGTGTTTCTTCTGTGCAGGACACACTTCCTGTTGCTCTTCAGAGACAGACCTACTTCCTGTACTTCCCCTGTACAAGACAGACTTCTTTTACTTCTCCTTTTGGGGACACACTTTCTGTTGCTCTCCTGAGACTGCCCTTCCTGTTCTTCCTCTCTGCAGAACACACTATGTTTCTGCTGTGCGGGACACGCTTTCTGTCGCTCTTCTCACACAGACCTACTTCCTGTTCTTTCGCTGTGCAGGACACACTTTCTGTGTTTCTCCTGTGCAGGACACACTTCTTGTTGCTCTTCAGAGACAGACCTATTTCCTATACTTCCTCTGTGCAGGACAGACTTTTTGTTTCTTTTGCAGGACACACTTCCTGTTGCTTTCCTGAGACTGACCTACTTCCTGTTCTTCCCCTCTGCAGGACACACTTCCTGTTGCTCTTCCGAGACAGACCTACTTCCTGTACTTCCCCTGTTCAGGATGGACTTTCTTTCTGTCTCCATTGCAGGACACACTTCCTGTTGCTCCCCTGATACTGACCTTCCTGTTCTTCCTCTCTGCCTAACACACTTCCTGTGTTTCTCCTGTGCAGGACACACTTCCTGTTGCTCTTTTGAGACAGGGGTACTTACTCTTCTTTTTCTGTGCAGGACACACATTTTATGTTGCTCCAGGGCAGGACACACTTCCTGTTGCTCTCCAGAGACAGATGTACCTCCTTTTCTTCCTCACTGCAGGAAACACTTCCTGTGTTTCTCCTTTGCAAAACACACTTCCTGTCACTCTCCCAAGACACACGTAGTTCCTATTATTTTTGTGTGCAGGACACACTTCCTGTGTTTCTCCTGTGCAGGATGCACTTCCTTTTGTTCTCCCGAGACAGACCTACTTCCTTTTCTTCCTCTGTGCAGGACACACTTTCTGTGTTACTTCTGGGCAGGACACACTTCCTGTTGCTCACCTGAGACATACCTACTTCCTGTTATTTCTCTGTGAAGGACACACTTCCTGTGTTTCTCCTGGGCAGCATACACTTTCTGTTGCTCTGATTAGACAGACCTACTTCCTGTACTTGTGCTGTGCAGGACTGACTTCTTGTGTTTCTCCTGTGCAGGACACACTTCCTGTTGCTCTCCTGAGACAGAGGTACCTTCTGTTTTTCTTCTGTGTATGACACACTTCCTGTGTGTCTCCCGTGCAGGACACACTTTTTTTTTGCTCTTCTGAGACAGACCTACTTCCTGTTTTTTTCTCTGTGTAGGACACACTTCCTGTGTTTCTCCAGTGTTGGACCCACTTCCTGTTGCTCTCCTGAGACAGGCGTACTTACTCTTCTTTTTCTGTGCAGGACACACTTCCTGTTGCTCTCCAGAGACAGACCTACTTCCTGTTCTTCCTCACTGCAGAAAACACTTCCTGTGTTTCTCCTGTGCAGGACACACTTCCTGTCACTCTCCCGAGACACACATCGTTCCTATTCTTCCTCTGTGCAGCACACACTTCCCATGTTTCTCCTGTGCAGGATACACTTTCTTTTTTTCTCCCGAGACAGACCTACTTTCTTTACTTCCTCTGTGCAGGACACACTTCTCGTGTTTCTTTTGTGCAGGATACACTTCCTGTTGCTCTCCCGAGACAGACCTACTTTCTTTTCTTCCTCTGTGCAGGACAAACTTCCTATGTTTCTCCTGGGCAGGACACACTACCTGTTGCTCTCCTGAGACAGACGTACTTCCTGTTCTTCCTCTGTGCAGGACACACTCCCTGTGTTTCTTCTTGTTAGGACACACTTCCTGTTGCTCTCCTGAGACAGGCATACTTACTCTTCTTTTTCTGTGCAGGACACACTTCCTGTTGCTCTTCAGAGACAGACGTACCTCCCGTTCTTCCTCACTGCAGGAAACACTTCCTGTGTTTCTCCTGTGAAGGACACACTTTCTGTCACTCTTCCGAGACACACGTAGTTCCTATTTTTCCTCAGTGCAGGACACACTTCTCGTGTTTCTTTTGTGCAGGATACACTTCTTGTTGCTCTCTCGAGACAGACCTACTTTCTTTTCTTCCTCTGTGCAGGACAAACCTCCTGTGTTTCTCCTGGGCAGGACACACTTCCTGTTGCTCTCCTGAGACAGACGTACTTTCTGTTCTTTCTTCGTGCAGGACACACTTCCTGTGTTTCACCTGTGCATGACACATTTTCTGTTTCTCTCCTGAGACAGACATACTTCCTGTTCTTTCTCTGTGCAAGACACACTTCCTGTGTTTCTCCTGTGCATTACACATATCCTTTGGCTCTTCTAAGTTGGACGTACTTCCTGTTCTTCCTTTGTGCAGGACACACTCCCTGTGTTTCTTCTGGGTAGGACACACTTCCTGTTGCTTTCCTGAGACAGATGTACTTACTGTACTTCCTCTGTTTAGGACACATTTCCTGTGTTTCTCCAGTGCAGGACACAGTTCCTGTTGCTCTCCTGAGACAGACATACTTCCTATTCTTCCTCTGGCAGGACACACTTCCTGAGTTTCTCCTGTAGAGCACACACTTCCTTTTGCTCTCCTGAGACAGATATACTGCCTGTTTTTCTTCTATGTATGACACACTTCCTGTTGTTCTCCCGTGCAGGACACACTACCTGTTACTTTCCTGAGACAGACCTGCTTCCTGTATTCCTTCTGTGTAGGACACACTTCCTGTGTTTCTCCAGTGTAGGACACACTTCCTATTGCTCTTCTGAGACAGATGTAGTTACTCTTCTTTTTCTGTGCAGGACACACTTCCTGTGTTTCTCCTGTGCAGGACACACTTTCTGTCACTCTCCCGAGACAGATGTTCTTCCTTTTCTTCCTCTATGCAGGATACACTTCTTGTGTTTCTTTTGGGCAGGACACACTTCCTGTTGCTCTCTTGAGATTTACCTACTTCGTGTTCTTTCTGTTTGAAGGACACAGTTCCTGTATTTCTCTGTGAGGGACACACTTTCTGTGTTTCTCCTGTGCAGGACAAACGTCCTGTTACTCTCCTGAGACAGACCTACTTCCTGTTCTTCCTCTGTGCAGGACACACTTCCTGTGTTTCTGCTGTCTGTACAACTTTCTGTTACTCTCCTGAGGGAGACTTGCTTTCTGTTCTTCTTCTGTGCAGGACACACTTCCTGTGTTTCTTTTAAACAGCACACACTTCTTGTTGCTCTGATGAGACAGACCTACTTCCCGTACTTTTCCTTTGCAGAACTGACTTTCTGTGTTTGTCCTGTGCAGGACACACTTCCTGTTGCTCTCGTGAGACAGACTTTCTTCCTGTTTTTCTTCTCTATACAGCATACTTTTTGTGTTTCTCCCATGCTGGACACATTTTATGTTCCTATCCTGAGACAGACCTACTTCCTGTTTTTTCTCTGTGTAGAACACACTTCCTGTGTTTTTCCAGTGCAGGACACACTTCCTGTTGCTCTCCAGAGACAGACATACCATCAGTTCTTCCTCCCTGCAGGAAACACTTCCTGTGTTTCTCCTGTGCAGGACACACTTCCTGTCACTCTCCCGAGGCACACGTAGTTTCTATTCTTTCTCTGTGCAGGACACACTTTCTGTCTTTCTCCTGTGCAGGATACACTTCCTTTTGCTCTCCAGAGACAGACCTACTTCCTATTCTTCCTCTGTGCAGGACACACTTCCTGTGTTTCTCCTGGGCAGGACACACTTCCTGTTGCTCTCCTGAGACAGAAGTACTTCCTGTTCTTCCTCTGTGCAGGAAACACTTTCTGTGTTTCTCCTGTTGAGGACACTCTTCCTGTGTCTCTCCTGAGTCAGAGGTACCTCTTGTTCTTTCTCTGTGCAGGACACTTCCTGTGTTTCTCCTGTGCCGGAAACACTTCGTGTTACCCTCCTGAGACAGGCGTACCTCCTGTTCTTCCTCTGTGCAGGACACACTTCCTGTGTTTTTTCTTTGCAGGATATACTTCCTTTTGCTCTCCAGAGACATACCTACTTTCTGTTCTTCCTCTTTGCAAGACACACTTTTTGAGTTTCTCCTGTTCAGGAACACTTCCTGTTGCTCTCCTGAGACAGACTTACTTCCTGTTCTTCCTCTGTGCAGGACACACTTCCTGTGTTTCTCCTGTGCAGGACACACTTCCTGTTGCTCTTTTGAGACAGACATACTTTCTATTCTTCCTCTGGAAGGACACAGTTTCTGTGTTTCTCCCATAGAGGACACACTTCTTGTTGCTCTCCTGAGACAGACGTTCTTGCTGTTCTTCCTCTGTGCATGACACACTTTCTGTGTTTCTCCTGTGCAGGGCACACTTCCTGTTTCTCTCTTGATACAGACCTACTCCCTGTACTTTCTCCGTGCAGGACCGTCTTGCTGTGTTTCTCCTGTGCAGGACACACTTCCCGATGCTGTCATGAGACAGACGTACTTCCTGTTTTTTCTCTTTGCAGGACACTCTTTATGTGTTTCTTCTGTGCGGGACACACTTCCTGTTGCCCTTCTGAGACAGACGTACTTACTGTTCTTTTTCTGTGCAGGACACACTTTCTGTGTTTCTCCTGTGCAAGACACACTTCCTCTGTCTCTCCTGAGATGGAGGTACCTCGTGTTCTTCCTCTGTGTAGGACACACTTTCTGTGTTTCTCCTGTGCAATAAACGCTTCCTGTTTCTCTCCTGAAACAGAGCTACTTCCTGTTCTTCCTCTGTGCATGACACACTCCCTGTGTTTTCCTTGTGCAGGACACACTTCCTGTTGCTCTCCTGACAGACGTAGTTTCTGTTTTTTCTCTGTGCAGGACACGCTTCCTGTGTTTCTCCTGTGCAGGACACGCTTCCTGTTGCTGTCCTGAGTCAGACGTACTTCCTTTTCTTTCTCTGTGCAGGACACACTTCCTGTCACTCTCCTAAGACAGATATATTCCTACCCTGTGCAAAACAGACATATTTTCTATTCCTTCCTTGTGCAAGACACAGTTTCTGCTTTTGTTCTGTGAAGGGCACTCCTCTTCTTTCAGCTCTGTTAATGACAGATTTTGTGTGCCTCTCCTATACAGCACACACTTTCTATTTCCCATCTGTGCAGGACACACTTCTTGTCTCCCCTGTACAGGACACATCTCCTGTTTATCCTCTATGCAGGACACAATTTTTGTTCCTACCCTGTGTGAGACATACTTCCTGTGTCTCCTTTTAGCAGGACACACTTACTTTTCTTCCCTTGTGAAGCACACACTTTCTGTTCTTCCCCTGTGCAGGCCACATTTCTCGTTATTCTCATGTTGACACACTTTCAATTCCTCTCCTGTGCAGGACTTATTTCCTGTGTCTCTTCTTTGCAGGACACACTCCCTGTTCCTACCCTGTGCAGCACACACTTTCTATTGCCATGGAGGCGTGGTCTGGGCGTGGCCTCGCGGGAGGTCAATGGAGGCGTGGCTTTCGCGGGAGGTCGATCGAGGCGTGCTCTGGGAGTGTCCTCGCGGAGGCGGAAGTCCGGCCGCGGTATTTCCGGAGCCGCGCTGCTCAGGCCGCTGGCTCCCGGCGTGGACGCCATGGTGCTGTTCCTGGTGACCGGGAAGCTGCTGCACAAACTCGTGGTGCTGGCCAGCGCCTCTCCACACCGCCAGGAGATCCTCAGCAACGCGGTGCGGCCTGGGCCTGGGTGAGGCGACGGACCCGGACGGAGGGGCCGAACCAGCTGGGCCCTGCGACTCACAACCCCTAGGGATGGGGGAGGGGAGAGTGATCTGAGACCCCTAGGGATGGGGAGGGGGAGAGTGATCTGGACCCCTAGGGATGGGGGAGGGGAGAGTGACCCGGGACCCCTAGGGATGGGAAAGGGAGAGTGATCCGGGACCACTAGGGATGGAGGAGGTGGGACTGACCCGAGACCCCTAGAGACAGGGGAGGGGAGAGTTACCCGGGATCCTTAGGGATGGGGGAGGGGAGACTGATCAGGAACCCCTAGGGATGGGGCAGGGGAGTGACCCAGGACTCCTAGGGATGTGGGAAACAAGAGGGACCTAAGTCTTCTATGGATGGAGTGGGTCTTAGTGGCTGAAGGTTGGCTTTGCAGGTGGCCTGTGGGATGTGTTTTCTAGAACACTGGATGGTGGAGATTTGATTGTGGGTGGTAGGTGCTTAGGCAGTGGGTGTCTGCTTCTTCTGCCTCAGCCTCCCAAAGTGCTGGGATTACAGGTCTGAGCCACCACACCCAGCCAAGAATAAATTAATTTTTACATAGGCCCTTTAAATTGGCTTTGATGGAACTTTGTTCCGCACAAGGAATCTAAGGAAGGACCTTTTTTAATTTGAGACGGAGTCTCACTCTGTCACCCAGGCTGGAGTGCCCTGGCGCAGTCTCAGCTCACTGCAATCTCCTGCCCCTCCTCCCCCCGGCTTCAAGTGATTCTCTGCCTCAGCCTCCCGAGTAGCTGGGATTACAGGTGCTTGCTACTGCACCCAGCCAAGTTTTGTATCTTTAGTAGAGACGGGGTGGTTTCAACATCTTGGCCAGGCTAGTCTTGAACTCCTGACCTCATGATCCACCCGCCTCCGCCTCCCAGAGTGCTGGGATAACAAGCGTCAGCCACCACCCCCGGCCCCAGATAGGACCTCTTTAAAGCTGAGCCCACCATGGGTTTGCACCATTAAATACCTATGATTTGGGCGAATTCCCTTCCTCTTGAGGTTTCAGGATAATTTGGGGTTCCTAGCCTGTGAGAAAGGGACAGTCTTAGCGCAGATCAGGGACTCTGTACGGTGACTGTGTACACAGAAGATGAGGCCAGTTTCCAACGGTTTTATTGGCTCCATAAGTCAAGTTGGATTATTATTTTTTTTCTTTCGAGACGGAGTCTCGCTCTGTCGCCCAGGTTGGAGTGCAGTGGCACAGTCAGCTCACTGCAACCTCCGCCTCCCGAGTTCAAGCGCTTCTCCTGCCTCACCCTCCCCAGTAGCTGGGACTATAGGCATGCGCCACCAGGCCCAGCTAATTTTTTTGTATTTTTAGTAGAGACGGTGTTTCACCATGTTGGCCAGGATGGTCTCGATCTCTTGACCTCGTGATCCGCCGGCCTCGGCCTCCCAAAGTGCTGGGATTACAGGCGTGAGCCACCACGCCCGGCCTCAAGTTTGATTTTTTAGAGGGGTGCACACCATTCCAGCCAAAGCCTTGGCAAAATAAATAGTTTTTCCTGTTGTGTCCTGTTACTAAAAAAAAAAAACAGATTTTTTTTTTTTTTTTTTTGAGACGGAGTGTCACTCTTGTCCAGGCTGGAGTGAAATGTCATCATCTTGGCTCAGTGCAACCTCTACCTCCCAGGTTCAAGTGATTCTCCTGCCTCTCGAGTAGCTGGCATTACAGACACACGCCACCACAACCAGCTAGTTTTTGTATTTTTGGTAGAGACGGGGTTTCAACATCTTGGCCAGGCTGGTCTCAAACTCCTGACCTCAGGTGATGTGCCCACCTCAGCCTCCCAAAGTGCTAAGATTACAGGCGTGAGCGACCGAGCTTGGGCGGTTTTTTTTTTTTTTTTTTGAGATGGAGTCTTGCTCCATTGCCCAGGCTGGAGTACAGTGGCACAATCTTGGCTCGCTGTGACCTCAACTTTCTAGGTTAAAACGATTCTCCTGCCTCAGCCTCCTGAGTAGCTGGGATTACAGGCACCCGCCACCACACCCGGCTAATTTTATATTTTAAGTAGAGACGGGGTTTCACCATCTTGGCCTAGCTGGTCTCGAACTCCTGACCTGAAGTGATCCGTACACCTCACCTCTCGAAGCGCTGGAATTACAGGCATGAGCCACCGCACCCAGGTTATTTTTGTATTTTTTTTTTTTTTTGAGACAGAGTCTCACTCCATAACCAGGCACCAGGCTGGAGTACAGTGGCACGATCTCGGCTCACTGCAACCTCCGCTTTCTGAATTCATGCGATTCTCCTGCCTCAGCCTCCTGAGTAGCTGGGATTACAGGCACACGCCACCACGCCCGACATATTTTTTTTGTGTTTTTAGTAGAGACGTGGTTTCACCATGTTGTCCGGGATGGTCTCGAACTCCTGACCTTGTGGTTCAACCGCCTCGGCTTCTGAAAGTGCTGGTTTTCTGTTCGTGTTTTGTGGTTTCGTGGTGTTGCTTTGTGGATTTGTGTTTTTGTTCTGTGTGATTTTCCCCGCTGGTCTGTGAACACTTTGTAATCCTTCAGGGGAAGGAGGGACATTCGGTGTCCTTATTACACGCAGGACGCGGGAACCCACCTGGGGTGTCACCTGAGGAACCTGACGGGGTTAACCTCCCGCAATTACTTCCTGGTGACCGGAACCAGCGGAGAAGCCGGGATCCAGTTCTTCGATTCGCTTTTGGACACAAACAAAATCGGTGAGAATAACTCGCTTGCAAAAATGCTGACAAAAAAAAAAAAGGGAGAGAGGAAGAAATAAATCATACGATTTCCTGTTGTTTATAGGTGAGAAGGAATTTGCCTTAAAATCTGTATAACTGGCCGGGCGCGGAGGCTCACGCCTGTGATTCCAGCACTTTGGGAGGCCGAGGCGGGCAGATCACCTGAGGTCGGGAGTTCGAGACCAGCCTGGCCAACATGGAGAAACCGGGTCTCTAATAAATACACAAAATTAGCCGGGCGTGGTGGCAGCTGCCTGTAATCCCAGCTATTTGAGAGGCTGAGGCAGAAGAATCCGTTCAATCTTAGAGGTGGAGGCTGCAGTGAGACAAGATGACGCCACTGTGCGCCCCATCTCTCCCCGTCTCCCCTCATTCCTTCCTCCCCTCCCTTCTCCACTCCATTCCTCCTCCCTCCCTCTCCCACTTCCTTCCTTCCTCAGCAGCACCTTCTCCAGGCTGGCGTGTTGGAGGCGACCCCCAAATCCACACCCTGTCCTCTTCCCAAGCCCAGCGCAGCCCACCCACAGCCTCTTTCATCCCCTGGACGCCCCCGGCCTCTTGAGGCCCCGGACGCTCACCCAGCCCATCCCCAGCTCCCACCCAGGGCCCTGCCCCGTGGGCGTCTCTGCTGTGCCTGGCACCTGCCTGGCCCTCCTGCCCAGCTCCCACAGTCTCCCCTTCCGTGGCTGTCCATGAATGACTGACCTCTGCAGTTCAAGCAATTCTCCTTCCTCAGCCTCCCAGGTAGCTAATGTTTTGTGTTTTCAGTAGAGACGGGGTTTCACCGTGTCGGCCAGGCTGGCCTCGAACTCCTGACCTCAGGTGATCCACCCGCCTCCGCCTCCCAAAGTGCTGGGATGACAGGCGTGAGCCACTTCATCTGCGAGGGAGCGGGCGGGTGTGCTGGCCCCGGGTTCAGGGGTGAGTCTGGCACCCTCGTTACAGAACGTTTCGACCCGCCCAGCAACGTCACCGTGACCTATAACAAGACACAGTGTCTGCTGCGCTGGAAACAGCCTAGGACACACCAGCGCCTGCATTACCTGGAGTTTCGGTACCAGCTGCACGTGTGCTGAGAGGTGGGTGCAAGCACCCGGGGACCCAGTGTAGACACGAGGGGACCCTGCCCCACCTCCACCTGCACCCAGTGTACACAGGAGTGGACCCTACCCCACCTTCACCTGGACTCAGTGTACACAGGAGGGGACCCTGCCCCACCTCCACCTGGACCCAGTGTAGAAAGGAGGAGACCCTGCCCCACCTCCACCTGCACCCAGTGTAGACAGGAGACCCTGCCCCACCTCCACCTGCACCTAGTGTAGACAGGAGACCCTGCTCCACCTCCACCTGCATCCAGTGTAGACAGGAGGAGACCCTGCCCCACCTCCACCTAGACCCAGTGTAGACAGGAGGGGACCCTGTCCAAAGGCCATTGGGTCCTGCGTGGGTGTGTTTTGTAGATTTGGGGTTTGTGGAGGGAGAGCTGCCTGCAGGTACTCAGGACACTCACCCTTTCGGTGCCCACACAAAGGGAGAGCCTGTGTGCACCGTCTGAAGTGGGTTAGACACTGGAGCACTGAGCCTTGTTTTCTGTGTCGTTCGTTTCTAGAACTCCCAGCCTCACGCTGAGAACACAGTGGTAAGTGAAAGCACAGACTGTTCTCACGACCCCCAGCATAACCCTCTATCCCCTAAAAACAACCCACAGTTCAGCCCCAAATCCCCTACTCAGCGCAGCTGGCATAACTCCACAGCCCCTGCCCACCACCCCATGTCACCTCCAGTCCCCACTCACCACCAACGTCACCTCCACTCCCCACTCACCTCCCACGTCACCTCCGCTCCCCACTCACCTCCCACGTCACCTCCGCTCCCCACTCACCTCCCACGTCACCTCTGCTCCCCACTCACCTCCCACGTCACCTCCGCTCCCCACTCACCACCCACGTCACCTCCGCTCCCCACTCACCACCCACGTCACCTCCGCTCCCCACTCACCTCCGCTCCCCACTCACCACCCACGTCACCCCCGCTCCCCACTCACCTCCCACGTCACCTCCGCCCCCCACTCACCTCCCACGTCACCTCCGCTCCCCACTCACCACCCACGTCACCTCCGCTCCCCACTCACCTCCCACGTCACCTCCGCTCCCCACTCACCACCCACGTCACCTCCGCTCGCCACTCACCTCCCAACGTCACCTCCGCTCCCCACTCACCTCCCACGTCACCTCCGCTCCCCACTCACCTCCCACGTCACCTCCGCTCCCCACTCACCACCCACGTCACCTCCGCTTCCCACTCACTTCCCACGTCACCTCCACTCCCCACTCACCTCCCACGTCACCTCCGCTCCCCACTCACCTCCCACGTCACCTCCGCTCCCCACTCACCTCCCACGTCACCTCCGCTCCCTACTCACCACCCACGTCACCTCCGCTCCCCACTCACCACCCTCACACAGAGGACGGAGGGCCCCCTCGGCCTAGACAGAGTGGAGAGGTGGGGCTGGTTTTAGCCGTCTTCCAGCACAGAAGGGCAGTCCCAGGCTCTGCTTCTCTTGTGTTCCCCCTACTGTGCCCTGCCAGTACTCTCAGTGCCCTGGCCTTGCTGCCACCAAGGCACTGACCTTCCCGGCTCCTACAGCCCACATGGTTGATATCCAACCTCAGCTCTGCTCTCAGGATGCACCATGACCTCAGATGGTCCTCAGTCAGACATCTCTTCCCCACCCCCCTGGGTGCCACCTTTCTCAAGCCCTTTCCCCGACCATTGGACTCCATGTCAGCAGACACCCGTTTCCGATCCGAGCTGAATAAAGAATGAGAATCAGAACAACTGCCACCCCGTCCCCCCCCCCACACACACACACACATGCCTTGCACATGCCACCCTCTGGGATGGCATGATCCTTGGATCATCAAGTTTAATCCTCAAATAACCCAGCAGGGTCAGTGCTACTGTGAGGCCCAGTCTACGGCTGAGGAGAATGAGGCGCCGGCCCACAGTCACACGCGCTCTGACTTCTCACGCCACTTGTGTGTGCCTTTGGAGAGGGTCCCCTCCTGCATGGAGTACAGCCCTGTGCTTCAGAAGGAGCCATGGGCTGGAAGCCAGAACATCAATCAGCCCAGTCATAGCCTCTTGAGATGCCTCAGAGGCTTCCAGCCGCAGCCATGTCCTCTTCTCTCCCCTGTATTCATCACCCTGCAGCCACTCGGGCCTTCCATCCACTGAGAGAACATGCCAAGCTTGTTTCTACCTCAGGGCTTTTGTCGTTGTGATGGGTTGCACTGTGTTCTCCTAAGATCTGTATGTCCTAAACCCAGCACCTCAGAATGTGGCCTTATGCGTAAGGACAGAGTCATTACTGAGGTGATCAAGCAGAACTGAAGTCATTGGGGTTGACCCACATGCCACGTGGCTGGCGTCCTTATGAAAAGGGGGATGTCAGAGACAGTGATGCACACAGGGAGAACGCCACGAGGAAACGCAGGCAAAGACAAGGGACATGCTTCTACGAGCCAAGGGGTGCCGCCCAGCCAACCGAAGGTAAGACAGAGGGACAGACCAGATCGTCTTTCACAGTCCACAGAACAATGAACCCAGCCAGCACGTGGATTTAAGACTCCCGTCCTGCAGAACTGCGACACAACGAATGTCTGGAGTTTAAGCCAGCCCCTTATGGCCCTCTGCTTCAGCCGTCTTCGCAAACTGCTGTCCCGACACATCTCTGCAGGATAGGGCATGACTCCTCCATTCAACAGCACATCAAGCCCAATCTTTCCACCTGCCCATCTTCATCTACCTTGCTTTTCACTGCCTGTGTGATACCCCGTTGTTGGTCGTCCCAAATGTGCCTGACCCTGCTCCACTGATGGAGACTTACAAGCTGCTTCCCACTTCTGCCACAGAACTGACGTTTCCGCTAACTCGCGTGTGAAGACCTGCTGGAGAGAATGCCTCGGCCGCCGGGCACGCCCATCTAAGATGCTGGTATCTGCCAGCAATGGCCTTCCACGAGGACTCACCCGTGTACACTCCACCAACCCATCCATGGTGCCATTTCCTCACACACTTGTGGCTCTGAGCCTTATTCTGCTGATGGGTGACAAAATATCACTAGGTTCCTTGGTTCTGGATTACTTCTGACGGAGGCTGAATGTCCCCCATGGGGCCTGGCCACACCCATTGGGATATGTGGCTACAGCGAACACTTGCCTGTTTTCCACAGCTCAGTTTCTTAGCCAACCCTCTTCTCGTCATCACCACAAAATCACAACAAATGTGAACTGGGTGTGTGTGGAATCCCTAGTAAGAACTCATGTAACTGGAAAGGCAAGAAGGGGGTTGAGTCCCCTCCTACCTGGTGCTACAGAGAGTACCTGCTTTGCGGCCTGAAGAGGAAACACTCTTCCACGTAGCTTCTTTACCTGCACATCAAGGAAGATAAGGAGGAAAGGTCATTAAGTGCAAAGCAGGAAGGCTGGTTAATGGCCCTAGGAAGGTCGTCTACCTAGTAGAAGGCATTGGAAAGCAAGAAGAGCTGGGAGGGCCGGTCTTATGAGTAACACACCTGTGCACCTCACTCAGTTTGGTTCTGCTAATCACAGCAGTGGGACCCTCGGCACCTGTCTAGGTCAAGGACCACAGGGTGCACCAGCCCGCAGGGCAGAACATCATTTCAGTAAGTTGAGTCGCATTCCTACAACTGAGCACGCTCCATCCAAGGGGAGAAAAATGCCACTTCCCCTCCCATTGTCTGGGCGAGGGTTTGGGGGGGTCCTACCTCCCATTCCCCTCAGCTTAATTCTGGGTATGTCACGGTGAGCACGATGCCACAGGCCACAGAGCTGTGCACTGCCTGGCCTCAGGTCCAGACAAGCTCACAGCAGAGGCTGCAAGCTGGAGGCAGGGAAGACCGGGCCGAGATGGGGTCGGTGTGTGTGGCAGCACAGGGCTTTACTTTTTTGAACACAGAGTTTCGCTCTTGTCGTCCAGGCTGGAGTGCAATTGTGCGATCTCGGCTCACCGAAATCTCCGCCTCCAGGTTCAAGCGATTCTCCTGCCTCAGCCTCTGGAGTAGCTGGGATTACAGGCATGCTCCACCACGCCCGGCTAAAATTGTTGTATTTTTAGTAGAGACGGGGGTGTCTCCATGTTGGTCAGGCTGGTCTAGAACTCCCGACCATCCGCCCACCTCGGCCTCCCAAAGTGTTGGGATTACAGGCATGAGCCACCGCGCCCGGCCCGAATCCACGGGATTTCTACTCGCAGACGCATGCCGCGAGTAGACACGCTTAGAAGGAGCGGGGCTGAGACCCTGGCGAGAGCAGGGGACAGGAAAGGGTGCCTTGGGAGCGCCCCACACGGGTTCCCAGACAAACATCCAGGGAAACCCCAGCCTTCAGGTGCTGTCCGCAAGAGGGCCGAGCACACAGGCTCCCGTGCCTTTCAGCGGCGGCCGGTGTTACGGCCTCGGGACCCTGAGAGTCGTCGCGTCCAGGGCCGACTCCGGCTTTTGCTAACAGAACAGTCCTCCACCTCCCCGCGACCCAGCGAGGCCACCGGAGCCAGGACGACGGGCTCGCAAGCGAGGAGACGTGGGCCGCGGTGAGAACTAAGAGCTCCGGGCTCCTGTCGGGGCTGCAAGGTCGCTCGCTGCCACTGACTCCGGGAAACCGGGGGTTAGTGACAGGTGCTCACAGTCCGTAAACTCTTCCACTTTTATGCAGCTCCCGTCATCCCTTTCACGAAGAACGTACGGGGGCGCGAAATCACGCACGTACGTACACCACGCACATACGCAGGAGGCACGTACTCAGCCTTGCATATAGACAGCCAAGTCTTTAGAAATCCACTCTTCATGAAGCCACGCGTGACGTCATCACGCACTTAGGCACGCACTGGTCGCCCGGAGACGCTGTTCAGTTTACGGGTCCTGACGCCCGCCAGCCCACCAGGCCAGCAGGGGAGCTGGAGACCCGCAGCCTGGACAAACAACCGGAGGGAGGAAAAAAAGAGTGTCGGGACAAAGCCACCATGCAGGAGTTTTAAGCTCAGAGCTGCGATACCAGTAGGGAGGAGCTGGGAGAAACCACGGGGGGGGGGGGGTCGGGGGCTCGGTGCTGAGAGGAGGTGGGCGGAGCTGCGGAGGGGAAGGGCGGGACTGAGAATCGCTGGGGCGGGGTTGGGGGGGCTGGGCGAAACCATTGGGGGGATGGGGTCGTGGGGGAATCTGAGCGAGGCTGCAGGAGGTGCTTGCGGACTCCTGAGAACAAGCGCGGGGAGGGAGGGGGCCGCTGAGAGGAGGAGGGTGGGGCTGAAGGAAATAGCTGGGGAGGGGCTGGGGGCAGGTCTTTGGAAGCAGAGGCAAGAGGAGTAGGGCGGGGCTCGGGGTGGGGAGGGGCGGGGCTCGGGGTGGGGAGGGGCGGGGCTCGGGGTGGGGAGGGGCGGGGCTCAGAGAAACCGCTGGGGAGGGGTTGGGGGTGGGGTTTTGGTAGCACCCACAGGAGAAGCAGGGCGGGGATGGGGAGAGGCGTGGCTCGGTGAGGGGCGGGGCTGAGAAACTGCAGGGGAGGGGACTGGGGGCGGGGCCTTGGGGGGGGACCCACCGGAGAAGAAGGGCAGGGTGGTCTCGAACTCCTAACCTGGGGTGATCCACCCGCCTCAGCCTCCCAAAGTGCTGTGATTTCAGGCATGAGCCACCGTGTCTGGCACAATATCGGTTTATTTTTCTTTAATTTATTATTATTATTGTTGTTTTTGAAACAGAGTCTCTGTCACCAGGCTGAGGCAGGAGAATTGCTTGAACCCGGGAGGGGAGGTTACAGTGAACTGAGATCTTACTTCTGCAGTCCAGCTGAGACTCTTAAAAAATAAAAATAAAATTAAAGTCATTTATGCCAGAGGTTGCAAATCGTTTTGGGAAAAATCAGACCTGGCCGGGTGCGGCGGCTCACGGCTGCCATCTCAGCACTTTGGGAGGCCGAGGCAGGTGGATCACCTTAGGTCAGGAGTTCGAGACCAGCCTGGCCAACATGGTGAAACTCTGTCTCTACTAAAAATACAAAAAATTAGCTGGGCGTGGTGGTGCGTGCCTGTAATCCCAGCTACTCAGGAGGCTGAGGCAGGAGAATCGCTTGAACCCGGAGGCAGAGGTTGCCATGAGCCGAGATCTCAACACTGCACACCAGCCTGGGGGACAGAGCGAGACTCAGTCTCAAAAAAAAAAAAAAGAAAAGAAAAGAAAAATGAGACCTGGATGATGACCTTGAGCAGTAAGATATAAATAACTCCCACAAGCTTAGCATTCCAGTAATGGAACACTAGGCATAAATGGTTATTTTTTATTTATTTTTTGAAACAGAATTTTGCTCTTGTAGCTTAGGCTGGACTGCAGTGGTGTGATCTCGGCTCAATGCAACCTCCGCCTCCCGGGTTCAAGCGATTCTCCTGCCTCAGCCTCCTGAGTAGCTGGGATTACAGGCACCCGCCACCACGCCCAGGTAAGTTTTATATTTTTAGTAGAGACGGGGTTTCACCAGGTTGGCCAGGCTGGTCTTGAACTCCTGACCTCGTGATCCACCCACCTTGGCCTCCCAAAGTGCTGGGATTACAGGCTTGAGCCACCGTGCCCGGCCGATTCCAGTCGTTTTAAGGCCCTTTTGCTCCATCTGCCCCCGAAAAGTACCCACCCAGCAAATGACAACTCAAAGCCCGATTCTCCCAGCACCGCACGCCTGCAATCACAGGAATGGGCCAGCAGGGGGCAGTCGAGTCCATGGGTGGAAAACCGCGTGACTGGCTTTAAGGTTGCGGGATTTGGGTAAATACGGTGATAAAAACCAGCTTCTCTGCTGGGGATGGTGGCTCATCCCGGGAATCCCAGGATTTTGGGAGGCCAAGGTGGGCGAATCATGAGGTCGGGAGTTCGAGACCAGCCTGGCCAACACGGTGAACCCCTGCATCTACTAAAAATACAAAAATCAGCCGGGAATGGTCTCAGAGAAGAAAAATTAAAAACAGCTTCTCTTTACAGCCCACTTTAGGGCCTCCCAATGCAGAAAAAATGACGTAGAATAATTTGAGTCGGGCGCGGTGGCTCATGCCTGGTCTCGAACTCCTGACCTCAGATGATCCACCCACCTCGGCTTCCCAAGCCTCGGCAGTTTGGGAGGCCGAGCTGGACGGATCACCTGAGGTCAGGAGTTCGAGACCAGCCTGGCCAACATGGTGAAACCCCATGTCTACTAGAAATACAAAGTTAGCTGGGCGTGGTGGTGGGTTCCTGCATCTCCCCAGCTACTCAGGAAGCTGAGGCAGGAGAATCGCTTGAACTGAGGAGGCAGAAGTTGCAGTGAGCAGAGATTGCGCCATTGCACTCCAGCCTGGGTGACGGAGCTAGACTCCGTAAAAAAAAAAAAAAAAAAAAAAAAAAAAAATTAGCTGGGCGTGGTGGCTGAAACGGGAGAATCGCTTTAACCTGGGAGGCGGAGGTTACAGTGAGCTGAGATGGCACCGGTTTACTTCAGCCTGGGTGACAGAGACTCCATCCCAGAACAAAGAAACAAAAAAGGCCAGGTGCGGTGGCTCATGCCTGTAATCCCAGCACTTTGGGAGGCTGAGGTGGGTGGATCATCTGAGGGCAGGAGTTCGAGACCAGCCTGAACAATGTGGTGAAGCCCCGTCTCTACTAAAAATACCAAAATTAGCCTGCTGTGGTGGTGGGTGCCTGTAGTCCCAGCTACTCTGGAGGCTGAGGCAGGAGAATCGCTTGAACCCAGGAGGCGGAGGTTGCAGTGAGCTGAGATCCCAGCACTTTGGGAGGCCGAGGCAGGTGAATCACTTGAAGTCAGGCATTCGAGACCAGCCTGGCCAACATGGTAAAACCCCGTCTCTACTAAAAACACAAAAAATTAGCCGGGCGTGGTGGCACGTGCCTGTAATCCCAGCTACTCGGGAGGCTGAGGCAGGAGGATCGCTTGAACCTGGGGGGCAGAGGTTGCAGTGAGTTGAGATCAAACCACAGCACTCCAGCCTGGGTGACTGACCAAAACTCATCTTTTCCCCCAAAAAAGGAATGACTACTCCATAGGCAGAGCAGCCTGGAGGGCGGCTGTGACCCGGCTGTACCGTTATTTCTTGATGATATTCTAAACAAGGGGTGGATTATTCAGGACTCTCCTTCTTAGAGCATCGAGGGTGACTTCCTGACCTTGCCATGGTGTCTGTAAACTGTCCTGCTGCTGGTGGGAGTGCAGCAGGGAGGCGGTTAGAGGTGACGAAGGTGGCCATCTTGGTTCTCCTGGGTTTCATCCGGCTTTTTTTTTTTTTTTAAGACGGAGTTTCACTCTTGTTACCCAGGCTGGAGTGCAATGGCGCGATCTCGGCTCACCGCAACCTCCGCCTCCTGGGTTCAGGCAATTCTCCTGCCTCAGCCTCCCGAGTAGCTGGGATTACAGGCATGCGCCACCGTGCCCGGCTAATTTTTGTATTTTTGGTAGAGTTGGGGTTTCACCTTGTTGACCAGGATGGTCTCGATCTCTTAACCTCGTGATGCACCCGCCTCGGCCTCCCACAGTGCTGGGATTACAGGCGTGAGCCACCGCGCCCGGCCACATCTGGCTTCGTTATGGCAGCCGGTTTCAGCAGCAAGTTCTTGATGTCTGTATCTTCTGCCAACCTCCAGCATGTCTGACACTCATTTTCCCAGCCCCGATTCAAGATGAGCTGCTCTGGTTCACACAACACCTCCTGATACAACCACGACCCTTAGACCAATTTTCCCATTTGTTTATTTGAGATAGAGTCTCCCTCTGTCCCCCAGGTTGGAGTGCGGTGGTGTGATCTCAGCTCACTGCAACCTCCACCTGCCAGGTTCAAGAGATCTGTCTCAGCCTCCCGAGTAGCTGGGACTCCAGGCGCCCACCACCACGCCTGGCTAATTTTTTATATTTTTTTTTTTACAGAGATTGGGTTTCACCATGTAGACCAGGATGGTCTCGATCTCCTGACCTCGTGATCTGCCCACCTCGGCCTCCCAAAGTGCTGGGAATACAGATATGAGCCACCATGCCCAGCCTTAATTTTATATTTTTAATAGAGACAGGGTTTCTCCATGTTGGCCAGGCTGGTCTCAGACTCCTGACCTCAGGTGATCTGCCCGCCTCAGTCTCCCAAAGTGCTGGGATTTCAGGTGTTAGCCACTGCATCTGGTCTAATTTTTTGTATTTTTAGTGGAGATGGGGTTTCTCCCTGTTGATCAGGCTGGTCTCAGACTCCTGACCTCAGGTGATCTGCCCACCTCGGCCTCCCAAAGTGCTGGGAATACAGATATGAGCCACCATGCCCAGCCTTAATTTTATATTTTTAATAGAGACAGGGTTTCTCCATGTTGGCCAGGCTGGTCTGGAACTCCCGACCTCAAGTGATCCGCCCGCCTCGGCCTCCCAAACTGCTGGGGTTCCAGGCGTGAGGGACCACATTGGGCCTAATCTAGACTTTTCTGGGGAGCTGGAGGGAAGGGATTCCAGGGTGAGTCACAGCTCTCCCTTTTCTGCTGTTCACTCTCCTGGGGTGTTTGATTCAGCACTAGTGAATCTGGACAAGGAAGGGTTAACGGCATCCCTGCCCCAGTTCCTGGAATTCCGTGGTTGTGGCCAGGCTCACATTTCCTTGTTAGCGGAACGTCCGGCCGGATTGAACTGAGTACTGGCCCTGATGACTTTCCTAGTAAAACTAATTACGTCCGCAAGAACCGTATTTCCACATAAAGTCTCATTGCCAGAGACCCTCTGCTGGGAACTCAACCTACAGATTTTGGGGCCCCGTGCCCCAGCACCGGACGATCCTGGCGTCTGTCACGTGTTGTCGGCTGCAGAGAGGCGGTGCTGGAGCCTTCAAGTTTTCCTGCATGGAGGGCTCATGAGTAACCAGTGTATGCCTGGTGTTCCATTACTGGAACACTAAGCTTGTGGGTGTGATTGCTATCCTGCAGCTGAAGGTTACTGCCAAGGTCTGGTTTTTCACAAGATTGCGACCTCCGGCATGAACGGGGTTAAAGGGTCTGGGCAGAGTATTATTGTGTTACAGGCCCCGTGGCCCCAAGCTCCCCAGCCTTTGCTCTGAGACGCGCCTTTGATTTGGAAGTCTTAGGCCGGGCACGCTGGCTCACGCCTGTCATCCCAGCACTTAGGGAGGCCAAGGCGTGTGGATCTCAAGGTCAGGACATCGAGACCAGCCTGGCCAACAAGGTGAAACCCTGTCTCTACTAAAAATACAAAAAATTTAGCCGGGCGCGTCAGCCGGTGTCTGTAATCTCAGCTACTCAGGAGGCTGAGGCAGGAGAATCACTTGAACCTGGGAGGGTGGAGGTTGAGGTGAGTGGAGATCACACCACTGCACTCCAGCCTGGGCGACAGAGCGAGACTCCATCTCAGAGGGTAAAAAAAAAAAGACGGGAGCTGTGGCTGACACCTGTAATCCCAGCACTTTGGGGGGCTGAGGTGGGTGGATCACCTGGGGTCAGGAGTTCAAGACCAGCCTGGCCAACAAGGTGAAACCCTGTCTCTATTAAAAATACAAAAATCAGCTGGGCATGGTGGTGGGTGTGTGTAGTCCCAGCTACATAGGAGGCTGAGGCAGGAGAATTGTTTGAACCCAGGAGGTGCAGGTTGCAGTGAGCTGAGATCCCGCCATTGCACTCCAGCCTGGGAGACAAAGTGAGACTCCATCTCAGAAATAAATTAATTAATTATAAATAAATAAATAAAAACCGGTGACATTTCTGCACTCCAGCTTGGGAGACAGAGTGAGACTCTGTCTCAGAAATAAATTAATTATAAATAAACACATACAAATAAACGAATGAATGAAAAGAAAAACAAAATTTTTGCACTCCGTCCTGGGAGACAGCGAGACTCCATGTCAAAAATAAAGGATTAAAAATAGATAAATAATGACTAAAAATAAATAAGTATAAACAAAAACGATAACTTTTATCTTTTTTTTAATAGAGACATCAGCTCCAGTAAAAAAAATTAAAAAATAAAAAAAAACGGTAACCAGCACTGCAACCTGGTACAGAGCGACACTCCATCTAAAAAAATCATAAAACAACATTGACTTGCCACGCAAGAACCTGAGGGAAAATAATAGTAACAAAACAAACAAATATATTTTATTATTATTACTTTTAGATGGAGTGTCTGTTAGATCTATTTTTTTTTTTTTTTTTTTTTTTTTTTTTTTATTGAGACGGAGTTTCGCTCTTGTCACCCAGGCTGGAGTGCAATGGCGTGATCTTGGCTCACCGCAACCTCCGCCTCCTGGGTTCAGGCAATTCTCCTGCCTCAGCCTCCCGAGTAGCTGGGATTACAGGCACGTGCCACCATGCCCAGCTAATTTTTTGTATTTTTAGTAGAGACGGGGTTTCACCATGTTGACCAGGATGGTCTCGATCTCTTGACCTTGTGATCCACCCGCCTCGGCCTCCCAAAGTGCTGGGATTACAGGCTTGAGCCACCGCGCCCGGCTAGATCTATTTTTTAGATAGATGATATACAGATGATAAATGATAGATGATAGCTGATGATAGATAGATGATAGAAGATAGATGATAGATACGTAGGTAGATAGATGATAGATGGTAAATACATAGATGATAGATACATAGGTAGATAGATGATAGATACATAGATACATAGGTAGAAAGATGATAGATGATAGATACATAGATGATAGATAGATACATAGATAGATGATAGATACATAGGTAGATAGATGATAGATGACAGACATAGATAGATACATAGGTAGATAGATGATAGATACATAGATGATAGATACATAGATGATAGATACATAGGTAGATGATAGATACATAGGTAGATGATAGATAGGTAGATGATAGATACATAGGTAGATAGATGATAGATGATAGATACATAGATGACAGATACATAGATGATAGATACATAGATGATAGATGATAGATACATAGGTAGATGATAGATAGATACATAGGTAGATAGATGATAGATGATAGATACATAGATGATAGATACATAGGTTGATAGATGATAGATACATAGGTAGAAAGATGATAGATACGTAGATGATAGATGGATACATAGGTAGATAGATGATAGATGACAGATACATAGGTAGATAGATGATAGATGATAGATAATAGATAGATGATAGATGATAGATACATAGCTGATAAATAGATGATAAAGATTCATTTCCACCACTGTGTTCTTTCTTCCCCTGCTCCAAACAGCAGGTGCCACGTGAGAGGTGCCCCCACCATGGGGGGGACATGGGGCCACCGCACCCCCTCCCCTTCCCGTGAAGCATCTAGGCACCACTGACTTTTCAGGAAGTTGAGCAACGGTCGCTGAGATGATTTGGAAACGCATCTGATAGCGACTACTTCCACTTCTGGGAAAGGGATGTCGCCACGTGCCTGCCTGCCTGACGGGCCTCCAGCCCCCCCAGAAACCTTGGGCTGGTTTCCGGCTTCCTGGGGAGCTGCCTGTCCCTAGACAGGAGGCTGGGGTCATACCTGGCTTCCTGCTGCGGCTGCAGGGAGGGTCTGTGCAGGGGAAAGCGTGGCCACGGAGAAACTGAGCCGGTATCGGCCGCAGAAAAAGAAACGTGACACTGTCTCCACCGCACAGAATGGGAGCGTCTCAGACTCAGCACGGCTGACATTGGGAGCGGCCGCACAGAGAACCCTCAGCGCCATGCTGTGCTTGAACCCACACGCCAGGGCCAGGGAGGAGACTTCCCAGGAGTGACGCCAGGAATGTCCATAAATTGTGAATGTTTTGCTGCTGAGACAGAGTCTCGCTCTGTCACCTGGGCTGGAGCACGGTGGTGCAATCCTGGCTCACAGCAACCTCCTCCTCCTGGGTTCAAGCGATTCTCCTGTTTCAGCGTCCGGAATAGCTGGGACTATACGTGCATACTACCATGCCTGGCTAATTTTTGTATTTTTAGTAGAGATGGGGTTTCTCCATGTTGGCCAGGCTGGTCTCGAACTCCCGACCTCAGGTGATCCGCCTGCCTCAGCCTCCCAAAGTGCTGGGGTGACAGGCGTGAACCACCACGCCTGGCCTGTGACTCTTTTGACATTGTCCCCGGACATGGCCAAGTGTGTCATGGGCGTAGACTTCTCCCTGGCCTGTGAACCGCTGTGATAGATGTGTAGATAATGGCAAGATGGAGAGATGGACAGATAATACATGGAATAGAAGACAGATAGATATGATAAGTGATCATTATATATACAATAGATAGATGATACATAGATGATAGAAAAATAGATGATTGATAGATGCACAGATAATGACAGATGATGGGCTGATAGATGATAGATACATGACAGATAGATGACAGATACATAGATGATAGATAATGATTGATAGATGACAGATGATGGATTGATAGTAGACAGATGATATAGATGACAGATAGATGATAGATAGGTAGATAGATAGATACATAGGTAGATACATAGATAGACACATAGATAGGTAGATACATAGATACATAGACACATAGGTAGATAGATACATAGACACATAGATGGAGATAGATACATAGATGATAGATGGATAGATAGAGACATATATGCATCCATACATACATAGATGGATAGATAGAAAGATAGATACATAGACAGATAGGTGATAGATAGAATAAAAGACAGATGATACATTGACATAACAAATGATTACAATACATAGGAAATAGATAGATATATAGAGAGACCAGGCACTGTGACTTATGCCTATAATCCCAGCACTTTGGGAGGCTGAGGCGGGCAGATCACCTGAGGTCAGGAGTTCGAGACCAGCCTGGCCAACATGGTGAAACCCTGGTCTCTACCAAAAATACAAAATTAGGCAGGCGTGGTGGAGGGCACCTGTAATCCCAGCTACTCAGGAGGCTGAGGCGGGAGAATGGCTTGAACCCGGGAGGTGAAGGTTGCAGTGAGCCGAGATCGCGCCACTGCACTGCAGCCTGGGTGACAGAGCAAGACTCCATCTCAAAGATAAAATGAAATAAAAATAAGATAGATTGACTGATAAAATAAGTGATCATTTCACATATGATAGATGGTAGGTGATATGTCGATGACGGATGATAAATTCTTATAATAAAAGATAGATGGGCCGGGCGCGAACCTGTAATCCCAGCACTTTGGGAGGCCAAGGTGAGCGAATCACCTGAGGTCAGGAGTTCGGGACCAGCCTGGACAACATGGTGAAATCCTGTCTCTACTAAAATTACAAAACATTGGCCGGGCATGGTGCCACGCCACTGTAATCCCAGCTACTTGGGAGGCTGAGGCAAGAGAATCGCTTGAACCCAGTAGGTGAAGGTTCAAAAAAATAAAAGCGGCCAGCTCTCACACGAACTCACAGAGGACCACTCACTACCTCAGTAATGTGAGGATAGCACCAAGGACTCACCCATGACCCAAACACGTCCCACCAGACCCCACCCCAACACTGACCATCCCATTTCAACATGACGTGTGCAGGGAAAAACACCCAAACTCTGCCACCATCTCAGTTCTTTTTTTCTTTATTCTTTGAGGGAATCTCACTGTGTCGCCCGCTGGAGTGCAGTGGCTGGATCTCAGCTCACTGCAACCTCCGCCTCCTGGGTTCAAGCCATTCTCCTTCCTGAAACTCCCGAGTATCTTGGACTGCAGTTGTGGGCCACCACGCCCAGCGAATTTTCATATTTTTAGTAGAGATGGAGGTTTCGGCATGTTGGCCAGGCTGGTCTCAAACCCATGACCTCAAGTGATCCACCCACCTCGGCCTCCCAAGGTGCTGAGAATGCAGGCGTGACCTATTATTGCACTGGCCTTTATTCTTTTCTTTTTTTTTTTTTTTTTTTTTGAGACGGAGTTTCGCTCTTGTTGCCCAAGCTGGAGTGCAATGGCGCGATCTTGGCTCACCGAACCTCCGCCTCCTGGGTTCAGGCAATTCTCCTGCCTCAGCCTCCTGAGTAGCTGGGATTACAGGCACGCGCCACCATGCCCAGCTAATTTTTTGTATTTTTAGTAGAGACGGGGTTTCACCATGTTGACCAGGATGGTCTCGAACTTTTGACCTCAGGTGACCCGCTGGCCTCGGCCTCCCAAAGTGCTGGAATTACTGGCATGAGCCACCGTGTCCAGCCCAGCATGTAAATTCTGTCTCTATGCTTTATATCTTACTGTCTCCTGTCTCCCGTTCCTTCCCCTGAGAAAAGAGAGGCACAGTTGTTTTTAGCTAAGAGGAAACTTGAGGGCAGGAAAACAGAAAGTCCCTGCTGAGCCCACGCCCCTCATTGCAAAGAGAGAACTGGGGATTCCCAGCAAGGGAAATGCCGAGGAGATGCCACAGGGAAGGCTGAGTCTGTTGAAGCAGTGACATTTTATGGGCCGCGTTTTCATCAGGCAAAAGATGTCCCCGTCCCCTGTTTGCAGACCAGGACAGACACCTGCAGGAAGTGGCTGAGAGGTACTGAGATGAGTGTCAGAGCTCAGTCCGACCAACACGTCACTCAGGGAGGGCCACGTTCTGGGCTTAGCGTTGCAGGTGCAGGACGCACGGAACCATGGTTTCTGGAAAGGCAGGGAACTATAAATAAACAATGTCATCTGAAGGTGACGTGGGAGGGAGGCGGAGAACTGAGAACTGTACCTTCCATCAAGATGGAATCATGGCGACCCACTTTACCCTCCAATATGAAGCCGGCAGGCAAAACCAGGAAAAATGCAACTGTGTTAGTTTCTTTGTTTTTGTTTTTTGAGACAAAGTCTCACTCTTGTTACCCAGGCTGCAGTGCAGTGAAAGATCTCAGCTCACTGCAACCTCTGCCTCCTGGGTTGAAGCCATTCTCCTGCCTCAGCCTCCTGAGTAGCTGGGATTATACATGTCCACCGCCACACCTGGCTAATTTTTTTTTCTTTTTTCTTTATTTTGAGATGGAGTCTTGCTCTGTTGCCCAGGCTGGAGTGCAATGGCGCCATGTCGACTCACCCCAACCTCTGCCTCCTGGGTTCCAGTGATTCTCCTGCCTCCACCTCCTGAGTAGCTGGGATTACAGGCGTGTGCCACCACGCCTGGCTAATTTTCGTACTTTTAGGAGAGATAGGGTTTCACAATGTTAGCCAGACTAGTCTTGAACTCCTGACCTCAGGTGATCTGCCCACCTAGGCCTCCCAAAGTGCCGGGATTACAGGCATGAGCCGCTGTGCCCGGCGTTTTTAAAAAATATTTTTAGTAGAACCGGCGTCTCAGCAGATTGGCCTACCTGGTCTTGAACTCCTGACTTCAGGCAATCCGCCCACCTCAGCCTCCCAAAGTGCTGGGATTGCAGGCCTGAGCCACCGCACGCAGCTGTTACTTTCTTAAGTCTGCAGTAATAAATTAACACAGGTTAGGAGGTTTCCAAAAAAAAAAAAGATTTATCCTTTCCCCGTCCTGGAGACCACAAGTCTGAGATCTAGGTGGCTCACAGCTGCGTTCACTCTGGAGGCTCCTTCCTGCCTCTCCCAGCTCCTGGGGGCTCCAGCATCCCTGGGCTTGTGGCCCCACCACTGGAGTCTGTGCCTCCTCCTCTGTGGCCTCCTCCTCTGTGTCTGTGTGTCCTCTTCAGTCTTTTAGAAGGACAGCTGTCATTGGATTCAGGTCCCACACTAATCCAGGATGATCTTGCCTTGAGATCTTTGAGTCGTCACATCTGCAAACACCCTGTTTCCAAATAAGGTCCCATTTCGAGGTTCTGGGCTTTAGGATTCAGACACATCTTCTGTGACGACCAGTGTCAATCTTTTAAGAGGCCGAGGTGGGTGGATCACCTGAGGCCGGGAGGTCAAGACCAGCCTGATCAACATGGAGAAACCCCGTCTCTACTAAAAGTACAAAATTAGCCAGGTGTGGTGGCAGGCACCCGTAATCTCGGCTGCTGGGGAGGCTGAGGCAGGAGAATCACTTGAATTCAAGAGGTGGAGGCTGCGGTGAGCAGAGATGGTACCATTGCACTCCAACCTGGGCAATGAGGGGAAAACTCCATCTCAAAAAAAAAAAAAAAATAGCTAGGACAGTTAGAAGCTACTGTTTAAATGCTAAACAAATGGACTGGGTGTGGTGGTCACACTTGTAAGCCCAGCACTTTGGGAGGTCAATGGAGGCAGATCGCTTGAGGCCAGGAGTTTGAGACCAGCCTGGCCAACATGATGAAACCCCGTCTCTACTAAAACGATAAACATTATCTGGATGTGGTGGTGCATGCCTGTAATTCCAGCTACCAGGGAGGGTGAGGTGAGAGAATCGCTTAAACCCAGGAGGCAGAGGTCGCAGTGAGCTGAGATTGTGCCACTGCACTCCAGCCTGGGCAACAAGAGCAAACCTCCATGTCCAATAAATAAATAAATATAAATACATAAAATAAAAGGGAAGAAGGATCATGACCCCACAGATGAAAAGGACGCCAGGGGCCAAGCTCAGTGATCCACACCTGCCATCTCAGCACTTTGGGAGGCTGAGGCAGGTGGACGCCCGGTGAGGAGTTCACGACCAGCCTGGCCAGCATGGTGAAACCCCATTTCCACTAAAAATATAAAAAATTAGCCAGACGTGGTGGCGGACCCCTCTACTCCCAGCTACTGGGGAGGCTGAGGCAAGAGAATCACTTGAACCCAGGAGGCAGAGGTTGCTGTGAGCCGACATCTCACAATTGCACTCCAGCCTGGGCTACAAGAGTGAAACTGTCTCAAAAAAAAAAAAAGAAAAGGAAAGAAAGAATAATAGGTTTTAGGGGTCATGAAGTCTCTAGGTCCAAGAGTCTAAACTACCCAGATTCAACCAGTTTTGCGACACCCACCCATGAACAGAACATGGGAGGAAAAACTCCCTCTAACCACCTGTGATTCCGTCTGCAGCCTGAGCAATCAGTGCTCCCCGCTTCCCAAGCGTCTACCTGCCAGATTTTATTTGTTTGTTTGTTTATTTAGGAGACAGAATCTCGGCCGGGCGTGGTGGCTCACACCTGTAATCCCAGCATTTTGGGAGGCCGAGGCAGGCGGATCACCTGAGGTCGGGAGTTCGAGACCAGCCTGGCCAAAAGGGTGAAACCTTGTCTCTACTAAAAATACAAAAATTAGCTGGGCATGGTGGCAGGTGCCTGTAGTCCCAGCTACTCGGGAGGCTGAGGCAGGAGAAGCGCTTGAACCCAGGAGGTGGAGGTTGCAGTGAGCCGAGATCATACCCATCTCCAAAATAAAAATAAAAATGGCCACAAGGAAATTCCGTGACCTACCTTGTTTGGCTAAAGGTCCTAAGACTCTCATTCCAGAGATGGTCCTACCCTCACCCAGAGAAAGGAAGGCTGGCCAGAGAGGTTGAGAAGAATCTAGACAGACTGGCCTCGCCGGGTTTCCTCCCTAGCCCATAGCATTAGACCAGCCCCCTTCCCTCCGGTTCTGTTTCTACACAGCTGTCCACACCGTCTTAAACCTAAGCATTAAAATGAACAGTTTCACTCCGGGCACAGAGGCTCACAGCTGTAATTTTAACGCCTTGGGAGGCAGAGGTGGGTGGATCACCTGAGGTCGGGAGTTTGAGACCAGCCTGGCCAACACGGAGAAACCCTGTCTCTACTAAAAATACAAACCTTAGCTAGGCCTAGTGGCCCATGCCTGTAATCCCAGCTACTCGGGAGGCTGAGGCAGGAGAATCGCTTGAACCCGGGAGGTGGAGGCTGCAGTGAGCCGAGATTGTGCCACTGCAATCCAGCCTGGGTGACGGAGCGAGACTCCGTCTCAAAAAAAGAAAGACAGAAAGAGAGAAAGAAAAGAAAGAAAGAAGGAAGGGAGGGAGGGAGGGAGGGAGGGAAAGAAAGAAAGAAAGAAAGAAAGAAAGAAAGAGAGAGAGAGAGAAAGAAAGAAAGAAAGAAAAAGAAAGAAAGAAAGAGAAAGAAAGAAAGAAAGAAAGAGAAAGAAAGAAAAAGAAAGAAAGAAAGAAAGAAAGAGAAAGAAGAAAGAAAGAAAGAAACTTAGCAAATAACCCTGCTTCTCATCTGTTCTGAGAAGCTTCCTCTCAGCTGCTAACCTTTAGGGTACACTGCCAGAGAAGTGAGGTTTGAAATCCCGTGACTCCCGACTTCTGGTAATCCTCGGTGACAGAAAACTAGAAAGGAGGCCGGGTGCGGTGGCTCACGCATGTCATCCCAGGACTTTGGGAGGACGAGGCGGGCGGATCACCTGAGGTCGGGAGTTCGAGACCAGCCTGACACACGTGACGAAACCCTGTGTGTACTAAAAATACAAAAATTAGCTGGGCATGGTGGCAGGTGCCTGTAGTCCCAGCTACTCCAGAGGCTGAGGCAGGACAATCACTTAAACAGGGGAGGTGGAGGTTGCAGTGAGCCGAGATGGCACCATGGCACTGCAGCCTGGGAGACAGAGCAGGACTCCAAGTCAAAAAATAAAAATAGCCGGGCGCGGTGGGTCACGCCTGTAATCCCAGCACTTTGGGAGGCCGAGGCGGGTGGATCGCGAGGTCAAGAGATCGAGACCATCCCGGTCAACATGGTGAAATCCAGCCTCTACTAAAAATACAAAAAATTAGCTGGGCATGGTGGGGTGTGCCTGTAATCCCAGCTACTCGGGGGGCTGAGGCAGGAGAATTGCCTGAACCCAGGAGGCGGAGGTTGCGGTGAGCCGAGATCACGCCATTGCACTCCAGCCTGGGTGACAAGAGCGAAACTCTGTCTCAAAATAAATAAATAAATAAATAAAAATAAAAATAAATAAGATTTGAAACGTCGCCCTGAGCCGAGCCGAAGTCAGGACCCAGCCTCAGGCATTCCTTTACAGCTACACGAATGCACAAAGTCGCAGGTCCTGTGGAAACGGGGGAGAAGGCGGTGCACATGCAGTGTTTCACTGGTGCTGCTACCCAGCTGCCATTTTCCGTTGCATGAAGCCTGTGGTCACACATCTCTACTCTGCCTGCTTCTCTTTTTTTAAGAGAGAGTTTCGCTCTTGCCCAGGCTGGAGTGCACGGACGTGATCTTGGCCCGCTGCCACCTCTGCCTCCCAGGTTCAAGCGATTCTCCTGCCTCAGCCTCCAGAGTGGCTGGGATGACAGGCACCTGCCACTACACCCGGCTAATTTTGTATGATTATTATTATTTTACTTTTTTGAGACGGAGTTTCACTCTTGTTTCCCAGGCTGGAGTGCAATGGCATGATCTCGGCTCACCACAACCTCCGCCTCCTGGGTTCAGGCAATTCTCCTGCCTCAGCCTCCTGAGTATCTAGGATTACAGGCAAGCGCCACCATGCCCAGCTAATTTTTTGTATTTTTAGTAGAGACGGGGTTTCACCATGTTGATCGGGATGGTCTCAATCTCTTGACCTCGTGATCCACCCGCCTCGGCCTCCCAAAGTGCTGGGATATCAGGCGTGAGCCACTGCACCCAGCCTTGTATGATTATTTTTTTTAGTGAGCCACTGAGCCCGGCCTGCTTGGTTCTCCTTAGGGCTTTGTAGACAGCACAAAAAGCATCTGTATTTCTGTGTGTGTGCAAGCCTGTGTGCAGGTGTGTGTACAGGACTGTACGTGTACAGATGTGTGTGCAGTGTATAGGTATATGTCCATGTGTAGTATGTGTGCACACGTGAACTGTCTGCAGGTGTCTGGGGATGTGTATGGATGTGTGTGTGTATGTCTGTGTGCAGAGCTGTGTGCACGTGTTTGTGTGTGCAGATGCGTGTACAGGAGCATGTGTGTACAGATATGTATGTGTGCGCAGGTGTGTGTGCAGGAGTGTGTGTGCACGTGTGAGCAGGAGGGTGTGTGTGCAGATATGCATGTGTGTGCAGGAGGGGGTGTGTACAGATTTGTGTGCAGGTTGTGTGTAGATGTTCATGTATAGTTGTTCGGGCATGTGCAGATGTGTGCAGATGTGTGTGCAGGTGTTTGTGTGTGCAGCTTGTGTGCAGGAGGCCGTATGTGCAGGTATGTGTGCAGATGTGTTTGCAGACATGCATGTGTGTGCAAGAGTGAGTGTGTACAGGAGACTGTGCAAGTCTGTGTACAGTTGTGTGTGCACATGTGTATGCAGGTGTTTTGTGCAGATGCGTGTACAGCTGTGTCTGCAGGAGTGTGTGTGTGCAGGAGTGTGTACAGGTGTGTGTTCAGGAAGCTGTGTGCACATGTGTGTGCAGGAGTGTGTGCAGGTGTATGTGTGCAAGGGTCTGTGTGCACAAGTGGGTGCAGGAGTGTGTGTACAGAGGTATGCAGGTGTGTGCACAGGAGTGTGTGCAGGTGTGTTTGCAAGGGTCTGTGGACACACGTGTGTGCAGGAGTATATGTGCAGGTGTGTGTACAGATGTATGCAGGTGTGTGCACAGGAGTGCGTGTGCCCACATGTGTGTGCAGCTATTTGCCGGCGTGTGTCTGCGTCTGCAGATGTGTGTAAGATTCACACTTGAGCTGACCACAAAGCCGCTCTGTGGAGCGGAGGTCAAGAGCCGATGACCTCACTCACAATTATAGTTTCCCAATCCTATGAAATGAGGAAGCCGAGGCAGGAGGCGGGCAGGCCATTAGGACAGAGAGGAGCCGTGAAAGGAGGTGCCCAGGCTGGAGTCCCCCGGAGAAGAGAAGGAAAGCAAGGGGGGCAGCAGGTGCCCTGGGGTAAGATGCATTCTTTAATGTTCTCCTGTTTCGGCATGTGGAGCCACCAGGGTCCGTGTTTCTGCTTCTGTCCCTGGATCTAAAACAAAGACACAGAAACACAAAATATGATTTGAAACTTGCGTGGACTTGAGCAAAAGTCAGCTCGGCTGCCCCGAAGAGTCAGCCCCAGGGATACTCGGCTATAAGCTGTATTCTGCCTTCCTTATAAGCCGGTTAAGAAAAAAAAGTGGGGGTGAGGGAGGTGTTGGGGGACAGGGATTGGGCTTCTGTGAAGCTGTTTGCCAGGAATTCTCCTGGATTGAAAGAAAAAGAAACAACTGATGAAGCATTGGCTGTACATTGCTAAGCTCCAATGAGTTGGGTGGAGCGTCCGGCGCGGTATTCTTAGGTGAATTCATAGGTGTTTGTGGCAACGGGAAGCAGTTTCAAAGGGTGAATGCAGGCCGGGCGCCCTCGCTCTCGCCTGTAAACCCAGCACTTTGACAGGCAGAGGTGGGGAGGATCATGAGGTCAGGAGTTGGAGACCAGCCTGGCCAACACGGTGAAACCCCGTCTCTACTAACAGGACGATAATTAGCTGGACCTGTTGCCAGGTGCCTGTGACCTCAGCTACTCGAGAGGCAAGATTATTAAGAAAGTGAAGGGGCCAGCCGTGGTGCTTCACGCCTGTAATCCCAGCACTTTGGGAGGCCGAGGTGGGGAGGATCACGAGGTCAGGAGTTTGAGACCAGCCTGGCCAACCGGTCTTGAAACCCCACCTCTACTAAAGCCACAAAAATTATCTGGGTGTGGTGGTGGGCCCCTGTAGTCCCAGCTACTCGGGAGGCTGAGGCAGGAGAATCACTTGAACCCAGGAGGTGGAGATTGTGTTGACCTGAGTAACAAGAGAGAAGCTCCGTCTCAAAAAAAAAAAAAAGATGATTAAAAAGGAATCACGGGGAAATGTGCTTCTCTTCAAGCATTTGTTTTAAAGGATTAATCTTTCTCATCACTATGTTTTGCAAGAATACATATTATCTTTTATTTATTTTTATTTTTATTTTTTATAAGACAGGGTTTCACCATGTTGACCAGGCTGGTCTCGATCTCTTGACCTCGTGATTCACCCGCCTCGGCCTCCCAAAGTGCTGGGATTACAGGCTTGAGCCACCGCGCCCAGCCAAAATGTATTCTTTTATTATTTATTATAATTACTGTTTGAGATGGAATCTCACTCTGTCTCCTAGGCTGGAGTGCACTGGCATGATCTCGGCTCACTGCGACCTCCGCCTCCAAGGTTCAGGCAATCCTCCTGCATCAGCCTCCTGAGGAGCTGGGATTACAGGTGCCCACCACCACGCCTGGCTAATTTTTGTATTTTTGGTAGAGACGGGTTTCATTATGTTGGTCAGGCTGGTCTCAAACTCCTGACCTCGTGATCCACCTGCCTCAGCCTCCCAAAGTGCTGGGATTACAGGGGTGAGCCACCACACCCAGCCTCTGATTTTGTTTTTTTCTTAACTCTTTTTTTTAAGACGGGGTTTCACCATGTTGGTCAGGCTGGTCTTGAACTCCCAACCTCAGGTGATCTTCCCTCCTTGGCCTCCAAAGTGCTTGGAATACAGGCATGAGCCACCACACCCAGCCTTTCCTTAACTCTTGACCTCAAGTGATCCACCCACCTCCCGGGTTCAAGCAATTCTCGTATCTCAGGCTCCTGAGTAGCTGGGATTACAGGCTCCCGCCACCACGCCTGGCTAATTTTTGTATTTTTAGTAGAGACAGGATTTTTCCACGTTGGTCAGGCTGGTCTGGAACTCCCGACGTCAGGTGATCTGCTCACCTCAGCCTCCCAAAGGTGCTGGGATTACAGGTGTGAGCCACCGTGCCCAGCACCAATGTGTGTCTTAAATGTATGTGATTGACGTCCCATGCCTCCCTAAAATGTACAAAACCAAGCTGCGTCCCAATCACATGTTCTCCGGACCTCCTGAGGCCTGCGTCACAGGTCATGCTCAGCCATATTTGGCTCAGAATAAATCTCCAATATTTTACAGAGTCTGACCCTTTTCGTCCACACTACAGAGAATACTTGAATCTGGGAATAGATAATAACTTGCAAGTAGTTCTCTTTGGAGAACTTAATTCACTCAATTGTTCCACACAGGCTTTTTCCTTGTGAAATGGTCTGTTCAGGTGTGGTCATATCTCAGTAGGCTGGGCACGGTGGCTCACGCCTGTAATCCCAGCAGTTTGGGAGGTTGAGGCCGGTGGATCACTTGAGGTCAAGAGTTCGAGACCAGCCTGGCCAACATAGTGAAACTCCATCTGTACTAAAAATACAAAATACAAAAATTAGCTGGATGCAGTGATGGATGCCTGTAGTCCCAGCTACTCAGGAGGCTGAGGCAGGAGAATCACTTGAACCCAGGAGGCGGTGGTTGCAGTGAGCTGAGATCGAGCCATTGCACTCCAGTCTGGGAAACACAGCAAGACTCTGTCTCAGAAAAATAAAATAAAATAAAATAAAATCTTCCTCTTCTTTTCTGCAACAGATGACCGGGGGAAAAAAATAATTAAATAATAAAAATAATAATTAAAAAAAACCACACAATTGTTTTCCTGGGCAGGTCAGTTTTATTGTTACTGACATCGGAGGAAATGTTTTCCAGAGCTTGGTAATAGCAAAGGGTTTTTAATTTAAAATACTCCTGATAGCGCGGAGCCGCGTTTTGGGGCAAAACACTTTCATTTCCCTCACTCTCCACCATCCTTGCTTTAAATCAGAGGAGGAAGCTCAGAGGCTTCTATTTTCGAATCAGCCAAAATCAGTGCAAAGGAGAAAGAAAACGCAGTCTGCAAACATGAAAAGAAGAGAGAATATATAGGTGCTGCCTACAAACCATAAAAACGTTGCATAATTTTCCGTTGGTACAAAACATTTTGCACACCAGGCACACCCATCTGAGACAGGTCTCAGTGCCTTTGGAAAGTTTATTTTGCCGAGGTTAAGGGCGTGTGGCTGTGGAACAGCCTCAGGAAATACCCATGACAGGTGCCCTAGACGGGGTAGTTTTCCTTCAGACATTTTATTATTATTATTTGAGATGGGGTCTTGTTCTGTCGCCCAGGCTGGGGTGCCGGGGTGCAATCTCGGCTCAGTGCAGCCTCCACCTCCCAGGTTCAAGCCATTCTCCTGCCTCAGCCACCACGCCCGGCTAACTTTTGTATTTGTATTTGTATTTATTTAATTTTATTTTATTTATTTATTTGAGACAGAGTCCCACGCTGTTGCCGAGGCTGCAGTGCAGTGGTGTGATGTCGGCTCACTGCAACCTCCACCTCCTGGGTTCAAGTGTATCTCCTGCCTCAGTCTCCCGAGTAGCTGGGTTTACAGGTGCCCACCACCAGGCCCAATGCAATTGATATATTTATAAATATAAATATACATAAATACTTGTATATTTATAAATATAAATATACATAAATACTTGTATATTTATAAATATAAATATACATAAATACTTGTATATTTATAAATGTAAATATATATGTTTATAAATATAAATATAAATATATAAAAATATGTTTATAAATACAAATATGTAAAAATATATATGTATAAATATAAATATATAAATATATATGTTTATAAATATAAATATATATTTAAAAAGATATATATAAATATATATATTTTAAAAGATAAGTATATAAATATATATTTTAAAAGATAAATATATAAATATATATTTAAAAAGATAATATATATTAACAAATATAAATATTTAAAAATATATTTATAAGTATAAATATATATAAATAAATATATAATATATATGATATTAATAAATGTATTATATATTGTAATATATAATATATTAATAAATATATAAATATATATAACTTTATACATATACTCTAAATTTATGTATTTATAAATATATATAAATACATACATTTATATATAAATATATAAATTTAAATATCTATAATATTTTAAAGATTTATAAATATTTTATATTTATTTATTTATTATTACTATTATTTTTGGGAGGGAGACAGAGTGTTGCTCTGTCACCCAGGCTGGAGTGCAGTGGTGAGATCTCAGCTCACCTCATCCTCCGCCTCCAGGGTTCAAGCGATTCTCCTGCCTCAGCCTCCCAAGTAGCTGGGACTACAGGCGTGCGCCTCCCCGCCCAGCTAATTTTTTGTATTTTTAGTAGAGACAGGGTTTCTGTATGTTGGCCAGGCTGGTTTCGAACTCGTGGCCTCAGGTGATCTGCCCACCTTGGCCTCCCAAAGTGCTGGGATTAGAAGCGAGCACCACCACGCCCAGCTAATTTTTGTATTTTTAGTAGAGACAGGGTTTCCGCATGTTGGCCAGGCTGGTCTCGAACTCCTGGCCTCAGGTGATCTGCCCACCTCAGCCTCCCGGAATGCTGTGATGACGGAAGTGACCCACCGTGCCCAGCCCTGGGGTGCAGTTTTTTAAATCTTTGTAGTATTTTTTTGTTTATGAATAAAATGAGAGGCAGGTTTGCCTGACACCGTTTCCAGCATGACCTTGCCCTTGGCTTCGTGATTTTGGGTCCTGAGATTTATTTTACTTTCTCAGTTCACGGCAGGAAACCGGTGAAGACAGAACGTGGAGTGGACAGGTGGAGATGCTTGCCTAGAACGCGGTACGTGGCCTCCTTTGGGCTGTCTGTGATGGGGGATTTATTTATATATTTTTATTTATTTTTTTATTTATTTTTTGAGACGGAGTTTCGCTCTTGTTGCCCAGGCTGGAGTGCGATGGCTCGATCTCTGCTCACCGCAACCTCCGCCTCCTGGGTTCAGGCAATTCTCCTGCCTCAGCCTCCCGAGTAGCTGGGATTACAGGCATGCGCCACCGTACCCAGCTAATTTTTTGTATTTTTAGTAGAGGCGGGGTTTCACCATGTTGACCAGGATGGTCTCGATCTCTTGACCTCGTGATCCAGCTGCCTCGGCCTCCCAAAGTGCTGGGATACAGGCATGAGCCACCGCGCCCGGCCTAAATGGGGGATTTATTGTTCTTAAGTCTAAAGAACTGAAATGTGCTGGGCACGGTGGCTCACGCCTGTAATCTCGGCACTTTGGGAGGCGGAGGTGGGTGGATCACCCGAGGTCAGGAGTTCGAGACCAGCCTGACCAATATGGTGAAACCCTGTCTTTAAAAAGAAGAAATTTAAAAAAAATAAAAATAAAGAACTGAAATGTTTTGCTCCCTCATGATGAACAGGAAAGATGGAAGTGGGAGTTCAGGGCAGAGGACTCTGAATGCAGGGTTGTCTGCCCTATGACAGATTTAGCACATCAGGTTCCCTCTGAGATGGCACGCATCCCCCCGAGGCAGCCTGACAAGGGTATCCAGGCACAGGAGAGGCTTGAAGCTGGGTATAAAGAGCCCAGCGCTGGCCGGAGGAGGTGGCTCATGCCTGTAATTCCAGCACTTTGGGAGGCCGAGGCAGGTGGTTCACCTGAGGTCAGGAGTTCGAGACTAGCCTGACCAACATGGTGAAACCCCGTCTCCAGTAAAAATACAAAATTAGCTGGGTGTGCTGGCGCACCTGTGTAATCCCAGCTCTTTTGTAGGCCAAGGAAGCTGGATCACCTGAGGTCGGGAGTTCGAGACCAGCCTGACCAACACAGTGAAACCCTGTCTCCACTAAAGATACAAAATTAGCCGGGCGTGGTGGTGCAGGCTCTAATCCCAGCTACTCGGGAGGCTGAGGCCGGAGAATTGCTTGAACCCCAGAGCCGGAGGTTGCACTGAGCCGTGATTGTGCCACTGCACTCCAGCCTGGCCAGCAAGAGTGAAATTCCATCTCAAAAACAAAATAAAATAAATATTTAAAGAGGTTTATTCTTAGCCAAATATGAGTGACCAAGGCCCAGGAGAACACTCTCTAATGAGGTGCTGAGAACCGGTGTCCAAGATGCCTGAAGTCCAGCTTGATTTTATATCATTCTTTTTTTTTTTTTTTTTACTAATTATATTTAGTTATTGTTTATCTATTTTTTGAGACAAAGTCTCACTCTGTCGCCAGGCTGGAGTGCAGTGGCGCAATCTCGGCTCACTGCAAACTCTGCCTCCCAGGTTCAAGCGATTCTCCTGCCTCAGCCTCCCGAGTAGCTGGGACTACAGGCATTTGCCACCATGCCCGGCTAATTTCGTATTTTTAGTAGAGGCGGGTTTTTCTCCATGTTGCTCAGGCTGGTCTCAAACTCCCGACCTCCGGTGATCCGCCCGCGTCATCCTTCAAAAAAGCCAGGATTACACAGGCCCACCAGCACGCCCAGTTAATTTTGTATTTTAGTAGAGACTGGGTTTCACCATGTTGGCCAGGACGGTCTTGAACTCCTGACCTCGTGATCTGCCCGCCTTGGCTTCCCAAAGAGCTGGGATTAGAGGCGTGAGCCAGTGTGCCCGGCTCAGAATGTGGGTGTCTGGGGTGCCTCAGGAGAGCCTGCCCAGCGCTGAAAAACAGTTGCAAGAGCCAGAGGCAGGTACCGGGAAGCTGCGTGCAGCCGTTCAGAGGAGGAAGCCGGCCACACGTCCACGTCAGGCGGTCGCCATGAGCAGTGGGCGGAGGGGAAGAGGAACGCAGGTGTGGTCTGTCCGTTTTTACTTCCCGTTAGCAGCCAGCGAGGTTCCTCTTAGACAATCTTATTTCGTTTTGTTTTTTTTTTTTTTAAGATGGAGTCTCTCTCTGTCACCCAGCATGGAGTGCCGAGGTGCCACCTCAGCTCACTGCAACCTCTGCCTGCTGGTTCTCACTCATAGGCGGGTGTTGAACAATGAGAACACGTGGACACAGGGAGGGGAGCGTTACACACTGGGGTCTGTCAGGGGCAAATAGAGGGACAGTGCGGGGTGGGGAGTTGGGGAGAGATAGCATGGGGAGAAGTGCCAGATACAGGTGAAGGAGAGGAAGGCAGCAAATCACACTGCCACGTGTGCACCACACACACACGTATGTGCATTGCAGCCCTGTTCACAATAGCAAAGAGCTGGAACCAACCCAAATGCCCATCAATGATAGACTAGATGAAGGAAATGTGTCTGGTAGACACCATGGAACACTATGCAGCCATCAAAAAGGATGAGTTCACATCCTTTGCAGGGACATGGATGAACCTGGAGACCATCATTCTCAGCAAACTGACACAAGAACAGAAAATCAAACACCGCATGTTCTCACTCGTAGGCGGGCGTTGAACAATGAGAACACATGGACACAGGGAGGGGAGCATCACACACTAGGGTCTGTTGGGGGGAATAGGGGAGGGACAGCGGTGGGTGGGGAGTTGGGGAGAGATAGCATGGGGAGAAATGCCAGATATAAGTGAAGGGAGGAAGGCAGCAAATCACACTGCCATGTGTGTACCTATGCAACTATGTTGCATGTTCTTCACATGTACCCCAAAATCTAAAATGCAATTAAAAAAAAAAGAGAGAGAGATTCTCCTGCCTCACCCTCTGGAGTAGCTGGGATTACAAGCACCCTCTACCACGCCTGGCTTTTTTTTTTTTTTAATTTTTAGTAGGGATGGGGTTTCACCTTGTTGCCCAGGCTGGTCTCAAACTCCTAACCTCAGGTGATCCGCCTGCCTCTCAGCCTCCCAAAGTGCTAGCATTACAGGTTTGAGCCAACACAACTTAGTCTTGCTCTGTCACCCAGGCTGCAGTGCAGTGGCATAATCTTGGCTCACTGCAACCTCTGCCTCCCAGGTTCAAGCGATTCTCCTGCCTCAGTCTCCTGAGTAGCTGGGATTACAGGTGACCACCATCACGCCTGGCTGATTTTTGTATTTTTAGTACAGACGGGGTTTCACCACGTTGGCCAGGCTGGTCTCGAACTCCTGACCTCAGGATTCACGTGCCTTGGCCTCCTAAAGGGCTGGGATCACAGGCGTGAGCCACCGCGCCCAGCAATACGCAATCTTCGAGAGAGAAAGTCTGCAGCAGGAACGTCAGGTGGGCCAGCTGGTTTCCACCAGGTGCAGAAATTACGAAGGGTTCCTATGTACTCTTTTCTCTTACCCACATGTAAGCAGAAGCCACAGAGACGGTTCAGCCAGGTTGATATGAGCCGATATTGATATGGTATTACTGATATTGACGCATTGTTACTAACTAAAGTGAGTAGTTGGTCACACACTTTACATGAGAATTCTCATTGTGTATTCCATGGGTTTGAACAAAACTATAATGACATGAGCCGGGTGCTCCCAGCACTTTGGGAGGCTGAGGCGGGCGGATCACCTGAGGTCGGGAGTTCAAGACCAGCCTGACCAACATGGAGAAACCCTGTCTCTACTAAAAATACAAAACATTAGCCAGGCGTGGTGGTGGGCACCTGTAATCCCAGCTACTTGGGAGGCTGAGGCAGGAGAATCACTTGAACCCGGGAGGCGGAGGTTGCAGTGAGCCGAGATCGCGCCACCGCACTCCAGCCTGGGTGACAGAGCGAGACTTCAACTCAGAAAGAGAAAAAAGTGTAATTACTTGAATTCACCATTTGTAGGAACATCCACTGTAGGTTTTCCTCCTCCTCCCCTTCTCCTCCTCCTCCTCCTCCTCCTCCTCCTTGGGGCCATTATTCTGTCTCCCACATGGGAATTAGGATGTGGACATCTTTGGGGCCATTATTCTGTCTCCCACATGGGGATGAGGACGTGGACATCTTTGGGGCCATTATTCTGTCTCCCACATGGGAATTAGGATGTGGATATCTTTGGGGCCATTATTCGGTCTCCCACATGGGGATCAGGACATGGACATCTTTGGGGCCATTATTCTGTCTCCCACATGGGGATCAGGATGTGGACATCTCTGGGGCCATTATTCTGTCTCCCACATGGGGATCAGGACATGGACATCTTTGGGATCATTATTGTGTCTCCCACATGGGGATCAGGACGTGGACATCTCTGGGGCCATTATTCTATCTCCCACATGGGATTAGGACATGGGCCTCCTTGGGACGTTCCCTGGGGCCCCATGCCAGGAGTGCCCTGGCTAATCCTGCTCCTCACTGTGTGACACTTTCTGTCCTGCAGCCCCTCTGCAGCTCTTCTCTCTGGTCAGCATGAAGTTTCCCCTGGTGACAACCCTTCTCCTGTCTGGGTTGCTGCAGGCTGCAGTCCTCCTGACCGCAGGGAACTCGGGTACGTATAAAAGCCTGGCTGCACCTTCTCTATGGCTCCGGCTTAGATGTCTCGTGTCTGGAGACCTATCTGGATACCTCCGTGCATATTTGCCTTCCATCTGTAATGTTGATTAGGGACCCCGTAGGCAGATGATAAGAGCTTAACTGGCCTCACCTGCTTTCCTATTTCATGCCCATCCACCCATTCTACAGAGGAGAAAACAAAGGCTCAGAGGCCTCCAGGGTTTAACCCAGCGACCATCCAGGTGGTTGTGGGGCAGGACCGGGACTCAGCTCCTCCAGGGTTTAACCCAGCGACCATCCAGGTGGTTGTGGGGCAGGATCAGGGCTCAGCTCCTCCAGGGTTTAACCCAGTGACCATCCAGGTAGTTGTGGGCCAGGATCAGGACTCAGCTCCTCCACAGTATAACCCAGCGACCATCCAGGTAGTTGTGGGGCAGGACCGGGACTCAGCTCCTCCACAGTATAACCCAGCGACCATCCAGGTAGTTGTGGGGCAGGACCGGGACTCAGCTCCTCCAGGGTTTAACCCAGCGACCATCCAGGTGGTTGTGGGGCAGGACCGGGACTCAGCTCCTCCAGGGTTTAACCCAGCGACCATCCAGGTAGTTGTGGGCCAGGATCAGGACTCAGCTCCTCCACAGTATAACCCAGCGACCATCCAGGTAGTTGTGGGGCAGGACCGGGACTCAGCTCCTCCACAGTATAACCCAGCGACCATCCAGGTAGTTGTGGGGCAGGACCGGGACTCAGCTCCTCCAGGGTTTAACCCAGCGACCATCCAGGTGGTTGTGGGGCAGGATCAGGGCTCAGCTCCTCCAGGGTTTAACCCAGCGACCATCCAGGTGGTTGTGGGGCCAGGATCAGGACTCAGCTCCTCCAGGTTTTAACCCAGCGACCATCCAGGTGGTTGTGGGGCCAGGATCAGGACTCAGCTCCTCCAGAGTTTAACCCAGCGACCATCCAGGTGGTTGTGGGGCCAGGATCAGGAGTCAGCTCCTCCACGGTTTAACCCAGCGACCATCCAGGTGGTTGTGGGGCCAGGATCGGGACTCAGCTCCTCCAGGGTTTAACCCAGCGACCATCCAGGTGGTTGTGGGGCCAGGATCGGGACTCAGCTCCTCCACGGTTTAACCCAGCGACCATCCAGGTGGTTGTGGGGCCAGGATCAGGACTCAGCTCCTCCAGGGTTTAACCCAGCGACCATCCAGGTGGTTGTGGGGCCAGGATCAGGACTCAGCTCCTCCAGGGTTTAACCCAGCGACCATCCAGGTGGTTGTGGGGCGGGATCAGGACTCAGCTCCTCCAGGGTTTAACCCAGCGACCATCCAGGTGGTTGTGGGGCCAGGATCAGGACTCAGCTCCTGCAGGGTTTAACCCAGCGACCATCCAGGTGGTTGTGGGGGACTCAGCTCTGCACGGTGCCAAAGTGTTTCTTCCTTCCTTCCTCCCTTCTTCCCTCACTCCCTTCCCAAAGTGCTGGGATTATAGCCAGGTTGGGACGCGTGTTCTGAGCCTCATCACTGCAGATAAAGCGTGTTTTCCTGTTCTCATTCAAATGGTTTTCTTTTTCCTTCTTTTTTTTTTTTTTTGTTTGAGACTGGGTGTCACTGTGTCACGCAGGCTGGAGTGCAGTGGCGTGATCTCAGCTCACTGCAGCCACGACTTTCTGGGATTAAGTGACCCTCCCACTTCGGCTGGCCACGTAGGTGGGGCGACACACGTGCCCCACCATGCTAAGCTAATTTTGAATGTATTTTTATTTTTGTTTTGTAGAGATGGAGTCTTGCTGGGTTGCCAAGACTGGTCTCAACCTGCTGTACTCAAGTCATGCTTTTGTCTCAGCCTCCCAATTGCTGGGATTACAGGCATCAGCCACCGCACTCAGCCTTCAGATGGTTTTTCATTTTTATTTTTATTTTTAGACGGAGTCTTGCTCTGTCTCCCAGGTTGGAGTGCAGTGGCACAATCTGGGCTCACTGGAGCCTCCGCCTCCTGGGTTCAAGGAGTTCCCCTCCACAGCCTCCCGAGTAGCTGGGATTACAGGTACTAGCCACTATGCCTGGCTCATTTTTCATATATATATATATATTTTTTTGAGACGGAGTTTCGCTCTTGTTATCCAGGCTGGAGTGCAATGGGGCGATCTCGGCTCACCGCAACCTCCGCCTCCTGGGTTCAGGCAATTCTCCTGCCTCAGCCTCCTTAGTAGATGGGATTACAGGCACGCGCCACCATGCCCAGCTAATTTTTGTATTTTTAGTAGAGACGGGGTTTCACCATGTTGACCAGGATGGTCTCGATCTCTTGACCTCGTGATCCACCCGCCTCGGCCTCCCAAAGTGCTGGAATCACAGGTGTGAGCCACTGTGCTCAGCTGATTTTTGATTAATTTTGCAGTAAACTTCTCCATGTGGAGAAAGAGCAAGCTGGGAGTATAGAGGGGTATCACAATGCCTGCCTAATTTAAAGAATTTTTTTTTTTTAGAGATGGGATCTTGCTACATTGCCCAGGCTGTTCTCCACCTGCTGGGTTTAACTCACCTTTTTGCCTCAGCCCCTCAAAATGCTGGGATTAGAGGCATGAGCCACCGCCCTCACTGTTCATGTGCTTTTTTGTTTGTTTCTTTTGAGACAGAGTCTTGCTCTGTCTCCCAGGCTGGAGTAGAGTGGCAAGGTCTTGACTCACTGCAACCTCCGCCTCCGGGTTCAAGCGATCCTCCTGCCTCAGCCTCCTAAGTAGGTGGGATAACAGGTGTCCGTCAGCACGACTGGCTAATTTTTCAGTTTTTAGTAGAGACAGGCTGGTCTTGAAGTCCTGACCTCATAATCTGCTGCCTCAAACTCCCAAAGGGCTAGGATTAGAGGCGTCAGGCACCGAGACTGGCCTTCAGGTGGTTTTTGAATAGTTCTGCGGAAGACATCTCCTTTGCAGAAACAGCCAGGGTGGTGAGAACGTAGGGAAGATGGACAAGGGAGGAGATTCCTGAGGACGTGGGACGTCCTGGGGCCACGTCAGGGACAGGAAAGTGAACAGTGTCCAGCCCTGAACTTCACCCCGCAGAGCAGGGTGGGAAGAGCAAAAACAGGCAAGACCGGGCGCGGTGGCTCATGCCTGTCATCCCAGCACTTTGGGAGGCCAATGTGGGCGGATCACCTGAGGTCTGGAGTTCGAGACCAGCCTGACCAACATGGAGAAACCCCGTCTCTACTAAAAAATATAATAATTAGGCCAGGCGCGGTGGCTCATGCCTGTCATCCCAGCACTTTGGGAGGCCAATGTGGGCGGATCACCTGAGGTCTGGAGTTCGAGACCAGTCTGGCCAACATGGAGAAACCCCGTCTCTACTAAAAAATATAATAATTAGGCCAGGCACGGTGGCTCATGCCTGTCATCCCAGCACTTTGGAAGGCCAATGTGGGCGGATCACCTGAGGTCTGGAGTTCGAGACCAGCCTGGCCAACATGGAGAAACCCCGTCTCTACTAAAAAATATAATAATTAGGCCAGGCGCGGTGGCTCATGCCTGTCATCCCAGCACTTTGGGAGGCCAATGTGGGCGGATCACCTGAGGTCTGGAGTTCGAGACCAGCCTGACCAACATGGAGAAACCCCGTCTCTACTAAAAAATATAATAATTAGGCCAGGCGCGGTGGCTCATGCCTGTCATCCCAGCACTTTGGGAGGCCAATGTGGGCGGATCACCTGAGGTCGGGAGTTCGAGACCAGCCTGACCAACATGGAGAAACCCCGTCTCTACTAAAAAATATAATAATTAGGCCAGGCGCGGTGGCTCATGCCTGTCATCCCAGCACTTTGGGAGGCCAATGTGGGCGGATCACCTGAGGTCGGGAGTTCGAGACCAGCCTGACCAACATGGAGAAACCCCGTCTCTACTAAAAAATATAATAATTAGGCCAGGCGCGGTGGCTCATGCCTGTCATCCCAGCACTTTGGGAGGCCAATGTGGGCGGATCACCTGAGGTCTGGAGTTCGAGACCAGCCTGGCCAACATGGAGAAACCCCGTCTCTACTAAAAAATATAATAATTAGGCCAGGCGCGGTGGCTCATGCCTGTCATCCCAGCACTTTGGGAGGCCAATGTGGGCGGATCACCTGAGGTCGGGAGTTCGAGACCAGCCTGACCAACATGGAGAAACCCCGTCTCTACTAAAAAATATAATAATTAGGCCAGGCGCGGTGGCTCATGCCTGTCATCCCAGCACTTTGGGAGGCCAATGTGGGCGGATCACCTGAGGTCGGGAGTTCGAGACCAGCCTGACCAACATGGAGAAACCCCGTCTCTACTAAAAAATATAATAATTAGGCCAGGCGCGGTGGCTCATGCCTGTCATCCCAGCACTTTGGGAGGCCAATGTGGGCGGATCACCTGAGGTCGGGAGTTCGAGACCAGCCTGACCAACATGGAGAAACCCCGTCTCTACTAAAAAATATAATAATTAGGCCAGGCGCGGTGGCTCATGCCTGTCATCCCAGCACTTTGGGAGGCCAATGTGGGCGGATCACCTGAGGTCGGGAGTTCGAGACCAGCCTGACCAACATGGAGAAACCCCGTCTCTACTAAAAAATATAATAATTAGGCCAGGCGCGGTGGCTCATGCCTGTCATCCCAGCACTTTGGGAGGCCAATGTGGGCGGATCATCTGAGGTCGGGAGTTCGAGACCAGCCTGGCCAACATGGAGAAACCCCGTCTCTACTAAAAAATATAATAATTAGGCCGGGTGTGGTGGCTCACGGCTGTTATCCCAGCACTTTGGGAGGCCAATGTGGGCGGATCACCTGAGGTCTGGAGTTCGAGACCAGCCTGACCAACATGGAGAAAACCCGTCTCTACTAAAACCAAAAATAGCCGGGTGAGGTGGGTGGGGGTTGCCTGTAATGTCAGCTACTCGAGAGGCTGAGTCAGGAGAATCGCTTGAACCTGGGAGGCGGAGGCTGCAGTGAGCCGAGATCACGCCACTGCACTCCAGCCTGGACGACAAGAATGAAACTCTGTCTCATTAAAAATAATAATAATAAAAGAAAAAACAGGAAAAGAGGGAATTCTGAATCCGCCCGCCCTTTCTTCCAGGTCGAACAACTGTGGCCCCAGCCTCCAGCCTCAACATCACGTTTGACTCCAGGACAATGAGATTAAGCTGGAGCTGTAAGGAAAACACCACCCTCAGCAGGTGCATCTTAATACACAAGAAGGAAGGACCCATCGAATACAGGGTGAGACGGACACAGCAGTCGCTGACTTAAAAGCAACGGGGCCAGCTGGATGGACACAGCGACTCACGGCTGTAATCCCAGCACTTTGGGAGGCTGAGGCAGGGGTGTCACCTGAGGTCAGGAGTTCAGGGTCAGCCTGGCCAACACGCTGAAACCCTGTCTCTATTAAAAATACAAAAGATTAGCTGGTTTTGGTGGCATGCACCTGTCATCCTAGCTACTCGGGAGTCTGAGGCAGCAGAATCGCTTGAACCAGGAGCCGAGATCGACTCACTGAACTCCAGCCTGGGCAACAGAGCGAGACTTCATCTCAAAACATAAAAATTTTTAAAAAAAAGAAAAGAAAGAAAAAAGAAAAAAAATTAGGCAGAGCACAGTGGCTAATGCTTTCAATCCAACACTTTGGGAGGCCGAGGGGGGTGGATCACAAGGTCAGGACTTTGAGACCAGCCTGGCCAACATGGCAAAACCCTCTCTAATAAAAACACAAAAATTAGCTGGCGTGCTGGCAGGTGCCTGTAATCCCAGCTACTCAGCAGGCTGAGGCAGGACACTGGCTTGAGCCCGGGAGGCGGAGGTGGCAGAGAGCCGAGATCGTGCCAGTGCACTCCAGCCTGGGTGACAAGAGCAAAATTCTCCTGCCTTGTGTCTGCGATGTGTCTGGTCTGACAGCCTGATTCCCTGGGGGAGAGTGTATTTCACCCAAAGAGATGAGAAATCCCGGCAAGTGCGATTAGATGGGAGCCTGGGTCTGTGGAGGATTTTTTTTTTTTTTTTTTTGAGATGGAGTCTCACTCTGTCGCCCAGGCTGGACTGCAATGGTGTGATCTCAGCTCACTGCAACCTCCGCCTCTCGGGTTCAAGAGATTCTCCTGCCTCAGCCTCTCAAGTAGTTGGGACTACAGGCACCTGCCACCACGCCCGGCTGATTTTTGTATTTATAGTAGAGACGGGGATTCACCTTGTTGGCCAGGCTGGTCTTGAACTCCTGATCTCTGGTGATCCTCCCGCCCCGGCCTCCCGAAGTTCTGGGATGACAGGCATAAATCACCCCACCCTGCCTTACTCTGATATTCTAAGCAATGCTCGATTATGATATTCTTTTTCCACCTGCCGGCTGGTATTTGGGGAATCCACTCAGAGTCCTAGGAGGAGGCATAGGACTCATGAAGGGAGGCAGGTGGGTGTCTCCGAGTTTCTATGTGAGCAGAGGAGACAAATTCATTTCCTAATCTGCTCTGACGCGCTGCAACTTCTCAGCTCAGGAAGAAAGAATGTTCGTGTACCTTTCGGGAGGTCACTCTACATGGAGGAGTCACGTTTGAGGTTCACGTGCAGACCAGCCAAGGAGTAATTCAAGAAAAAATGCCTTATCCAAACTCCGGTAAGGAAGACAAGGCTGGAATCTCTCCACAGCACTCCCCGCCATTCCAAGCCGCACCCAAGACCGTCAAACTACATCCCATTTAAGAGCTGGAGTCTGGCTCTGTCCCCCAGGCTGGAGTGTGGTGGTGCCATCTCGGCTCAATGCAACCTCTGCCTCCTGGGTTCAAGCAATTCTCCTGCCTCAGTCTCCCGAGTAGCTGGGATTACAGGCATGCACCACCGTGCCCAGCTAATTTTTGTATTTTTAGTAGAGTCGGGGTTTCACCATGTTGACCAGGATGGTCTCAATGTCTTGACCTCGTGGTCCACCCGCCTCAGCGTCCAAAAGTGCTGGGATTAAAGGCATGTGCCACCGCAGCTAAGTTTTTGCATTTTTATTTATTTATTTTTTTGAGACACAGTTTCATTCTCGTTTCCCAGGCTGGAGTTCAGTGGCACAATCTCCACTCACTGCAACCTCCACCTCCTGGGTTCAAGCGACTCTCCTGCCTCAGCCTCCCTAGTAGCTAAGATTACAAGCATTCGCCACCACGCCAGGCCAATTGTTTGTGTTTTTAGTAGAGACGGGGTTTCACCATGTTGGCCAGGCTGATCTCGAACCCCTGACCTCAGGTGATGTGTCCATCTCGGCCTCCCCAAGTGCTGGAATTTCAGGTGTGAGCCACTGCACCTGGCCAATTTTTTGTATTTTTAGTAGAGACGGCGTTTCACCACGTTGGCCAGGCTGGTCTTGAATTCCTGACCTAAGGTGATGTGTCCGTCTGAGCCTCCCAAAGTGCTGGGATTTCAAGTGTGAGCCACTGCGCCTGGCCAATTTTTTGTATTTTTAGTAGAGACGGCGTTTCACCATGTTGGCCAGGCTGGTCTCGCACTCCTGACCTCAGGTGATTCGACCACCTTGACCTGTCAAAGTGCTGGGAGGCATGAGCCGTCGCTCCCGGCCCCGTTTACCTTTTGAGTGAAAATTGTCTTGTTCTGCCTCTCCCCAGGTAGGGAGGGGACTGCTGCCCGCAATTTCTCCTGCTTCATATACAATGCGGATTTCATGAACTGCAGCTGGGCGAGGGGTCCGACCGCCCCCCGTGATGTCCAGTATTTTTTGTCCATACAAGACTCAAAGTAAGTGTTCACCTCATGTGAAGAATTATGAGGAAGGCAGGGATGGGGGAAAATAATGCTGTTCATTTTTTCTCTTTTTCTTTCTTTGAGGCAGAGTCTTGTTCTGTCGCCCAGGCTGGAGTGCAATGGGGCGATCCCGGCTCACTGCAACCTCCGCCTCCCGGGTTCAAGCGATTCTCCTGCCTCAGGCTCCTGAGTAGCTGGGATTACAGGCGCCCGCCACCACACCCGGCTAATTTTATATTTTAAGTAGAGACGGGGTTTCACCATCTCAGCCAGGCTGGTCTCGAACTCCTGACCTCGAGTGATCCGCCCACCTCACCTCTGAAAGCGCTGGGATTACAAGCATGAGCCACCGCGCCCAGGTTAATTTTTTTTTTTTTTTTGAGACAGAGTCTCACTCCGTAACCGGGCACCAGGCTGGAGTGCAATGGCGCGACCTCGGCTCCCTGCAACCTCCGCCTCCCGGGTTCAAGCAATTCTCCTGCCTCAGCCTCCCGAGTAGCTGGGATTAAAGGCACACACCACCATGCCCAGCTAATTATTTTGTATTTTTATTAGATATGAGGTTTCGCCATGTTGGCCAGCTGGTCTTGAACTCCTGACCTGAAGTGATCCATCCACCTCACCTCTCAAAGCGCTGGGATTACAGGCATGAGCCACTGCGCCCAGGTTAATTTTTGTATTTTTATTAGAGACGGGAGTTTCGCCATGTGGGCCAGGCTGGTCTCGAACTCCTGACCTTGTGGTTCAACCGCCTCGGCTTCTGAAAGTGCTGGTTTTCTGTTCATGTTTTGTGGTTTCGTGGTGTTGCCTTGTGGATTTGTGTTTTTGTTCTGTGTGATTTTCCCCGCTGGTCTGTGAACACTTTGTAATCCTTCAGGGGAAGGAGGGACATTCGGTGTCCTTATTACACGCAGGACGCGGGAACCCACGTGGGGTGTCACCTGAGGAACCTGACGGGGTTAACCTCCCGCAATTACTTCCTGGTGACCGGAACCAGCGGAGAAGCCGGGATCCAGTTCTTCGATTCGCTTTTGGACACAAACAAAATCGGTGAGAATAACTCGCTTGCAAAAATGCTGACAAAAAAAAAAAAGGGAGAGAGGAAGAAATAAATCATACGATTTCCTGTTGTTTATAGGTGAGAAGGAATTTGCCTTAAAATCTGTATAACTGGCCGGGCGCGGAGGCTCACACCTGTGATTCCAGCACTTTGGGAGGCCGAGGCGGGCAGATCACCTGAGGTCGGGAGTTCGAGACCAGCCTGGCCAACATGGAGAAACCGGGTCTCTAATAAATATAGAAAATTAGCCGGGCGTGGTGGCAGCTGCCTGTAATCCCAGCTATTTGAGAGGCTGAGGCAGAAGAATCCGTTCAATCTTAGAGGTGGAGGCTGCAGTGAGACAAGATGATGCCACTGTGCGCCCCATCTCTCCCCGTCTCCCCTCATTCCTTCCTCCCCTCCCTTCTCCTTCACTCCATTCCTCCTCCCTCCCTCTCCCACTTCCTTCCTTCCTCAGCAGCACCTTCTCCAGGCTGGCGTGTTGGAGGCGACCCCCAAATCCACACCCTGTCCTCTTCCCAAGCCCGGCGCAGCCCACCCACAGCCTCTTTCATCCCCTGGACGCCCCCGGCCTCTTGAGGCCCCGGACGCTCACCCAGCCCATCCCCAGCTCCCACCCAGGGCCCCGCCCCGTGGGCGTCTCTGCTGTGCCTGGCACCTGCCTGGCCCTCCTGCCCGGCTCCCACAGTCTCCCCTTCCGTGGCTGTCCATGAATGACTGACCTCTGCAGTTCAAGCAATTCTCCTTCCTCAGCCTCCCAGGTAGCTAATGTTTTATATTTTCAGTAGAGACGGGGTTTCACTGTGTCGGCCGGGCTGGCCTCGAACTCCTGACCTCAGGTGATCCACCCGCCTCCGCCTCCCAAAGTGCTGGGATGACAGGCGTGAGCCACTTCGTCTGCGAGGGAGAGAGCGGGCGTGTGGGCCCCGGGTTCAGGGGTGAGTCTGGCACCCTCGTTACAGAACGTTTCGACCCGCCCAGCAACATCACCGTGACCTGTAACAAGACGCAGTGTCTGCTGCGCTGGAAACAGCCCAGGACACACCAGCGCCTGCACTACCTGGAGTTTCGGTACCAGCTGCACGTGTGCAGAGAGGTGGGTGCAAGCACCTGGGGGCCCAGTGTAGACAGGAGACCCTGCCCCACCTCCACCTGCACTCAGTGTAGACAGGAGGGGACCCTGCCACACCTCCATCTGGACCCAGTGTAGACAGGAGGGGACCCTGCCCCACCTCCACCTGCACCCAGTGTAGACAGGAGGGGACCCTGCCCCACCTCTACCTACACCCAGCATACACAGGAGGGGACCCTGCCCCACCTCCACCTACACCCAGTGTACACAGGAGGGGACCCTGCCCCACCTCCACCTACACCCAGTGTACACAGGAGGGGACCCTGCCCCACCTCCACCTGCACGAGTGTAGACAGGAGACCCTGCCCCACCTCCACCTGCACCCAGTGTACACAGGAGACCCTGCCACACCTCCACCTGCACCCAGTGTAGACAGGAGACCCTGCCCCACCTCCACCTGGACCCAGTGTAGACAGGAGGAGACCCTGTCCCGAGGCCATTGGGTCCTGCGTGGGTGGGTCAGCAGCTGTGGTTGCAGGAAGGCCCCTGGCCAGTGGGGATTCTGTGTCTGCAGCTCCTCACCTCCGTATCCTGTAGATTTGGGGTTTGTGGAGGGAGAGCTGCCTGCAGGTACTCAGGACACTCACCCTTTCGGTGCCCACACAAAGGGAGAGCCTGTGTGCACCGTCTGAAGTGGGTTAGACACTGGAGCACTGAGCCTTGTTTTCTGTGTCGTTCCTTTCTAGAACTCCCAGCCTGATGCTGAGAACACAGTGGTAAGTGAAAGCACAGACCGTTCTCACGACCCCCAGCATAACCCTCTATCCCCCTAAAAACAACCCACAGTTCAGCCCCAAATCCCCTACTCAGCGCAGCTGGCATAACTCCACAGCCCCTGCCCACCACCCCATGTCACCTCCAGTCCCCACTCACCACCAACGTCACCTCCACTCCCCACTCACCTCCCACGTCACCTCCGCTCCCCACTCACCTCCCACGTCACCTCCGCTCCCCACTCACCTCCCACGTCACCTCCGCTCCCCACTCACCTCCCACGTCACCTCCGCTCCCCACTCACCACCCACGTCACCTCCGCTCCCCACTCACCACCCACGTCACCTCCGCTCCCCACTCACCTCCCACGTCACCTCCGCTCCCCACTCACCTCCCACGTCACCTCCGCTCCCCACTCACCTCCCACGTCACCTCCACTCCCCACTCACCTCCCACGTCACCTCCGCTCCCCACTCACCTCCCACGTCACCTCCACTCCCCACTCACCACCCACGTCACCTCCGCTCCCCACTCACCACCCACGTCACCTCCACTCCCCACTCACCTCCCACGTCACCTCCGCTCCCCACTCACCATCCACGTCACCTACGCTCCCCACTCACCTCTCACATCACCTCCGCTCCCCACTCACCATCCACGTCACCTACGCTCCCCACTCACCTCTCACGTCACCTCCACTCCCCACTCACCACCCACGTCACCTCCACTCCCCACTCACCACCCACGTCACCTCCACTCCCCACTCACCTCCCACGTCACCTCCACTCCCCACTCACCACCCACGTCACCTCTGCTCCCCACTCACCATCCACGTCACCTCCACTCCCCACTCACCACCCACGTCACCTCCGCTCCCCACTCACCTCCCATGTCACCTCCACTCCCCACTCACTACCCACGTTGCCCCCACTCCCCACTCACCACCCATGTCGCCCCCGCTCCCCACTCACCAGCCGCATCACCCCCGCTCCCCACTCACAACCCTCGTCACCCCCGTTCCCCACTCACCACCCATGTCACCTCCGTGCCCCACTCACCACCCATGTCACCTCCACTCCCCACCCCACAAAGCCTACACTCCCCACTCACCACGCACGTCACCCACGCTCCCCACCCACCACCCACGTCACCCACACTCCTCACTCACCACCCCACAAAACCTACATTCCCCAATCACCAGCCACGTCACCCATGCTCTCCACTCACCACCCACGTCACCCCCACTCCCCACTTACCACCCATGTCACCCACGCTCCCCACCCACCAGCCACGTCACCCACGCTCTCCACTCACCACGCACATCACCCACGCTCCCCACTCACCACCCACGTCATCCCTGCTCCCCACTCACCACCCACGTCACCCCCGCTCGCCACTCACCACCCACATCACCCACGCTCTCCACTCACCACCCACGTCACCTACACTCCGCGATTCAGGACCCCTAGGGTAACCCTCCAGTTTGATTTTACAGGACTCTTAGTGCCAGTGTGACCCAGGCGTTGACAGGATGGGGCTGAACTTGAACCAGAGACGCAGACCTCGCAGTTCTGGGGCCGAGTCTGCTGTTCCCCTCAAGCATCATGCCGCAGCAGTTGGCATATGGATGCTGAGCCTTTTCTACTGACCTTCATATCTTTTTCCTCTTTCTTCTGAGCGGGTTAAGAATACATCTCTGTGAATGTCTCAGGAGAACATTTCTTCCTCTGAAATGCTTTTAGAGTGAGCACTTTTCTGGGATGTTTTCCAAGTCGCCCTGCCACTCTGACCCTCAGTATCTTTCTCTGTGCAGTGAGTATGCTGGACATAACGGTGTTAACCTCCCCTGCTAAACTGTCCATCTGGCCTGTTAATATCAGCTGTGGCTCCTGAATAATTTATTTATGTATTTATTTTTGAGACCGAGTCTTGCTCTGTGGCCCAGACTGTAGTGCTGTGGCACGATCTCCGCTCACTGCAACCTCTGCATTCTGGATTCAAGCGATTCTCCTGCCTCAGCCTCCTGAGTAACTGGGACTACAGACACCCACCACCACACCCCACTAATGTTTGTATTTTTAGTAGAGACGGGGTTTCACCGTGTTGGCCAGGCCAGTCTCAAACTCCTGACCTCACGATCCGCCCGCCTCGGCCTCCCAAAGTGCTGGAATTACACATGTGAATCACCGTGCCCGCCCCTTCTTTTTTGAAAAGTAAAATTTTAGCCAGGCACGGTGGTTCAGCCTGTAATCCCAGTACTGAGAGGCGGACGTGGGCGAATTATGAGGTCAGGAGTTTCCCACCATCCACAAATCACTTGACGGCAGGAGTTCGAGACCAGCTTCGCCACCACGGAGAAGCCCTGTCTCTACTGAAAATGCAAGAATCAGCCGGTCACCTGTAATCCCAGCTACTCAGGAGGCTGAGGCTAGAGAATGGCTTGAACCCGGAAGGTGGAGGGTGCAGTGAGCCGAGATCGTGCCACCGCACTCCAGCCTGGGTGACAGAGTGAGACTCTGTCTCAATATAAGATAAAATAAAATAAAATGGAATAGAGTAGAAATCACCCAGGTTTTCCCACATGATGCCCCATACTAACCAGAGTTAACTCTGCTTCAGATCAGACCAGGTGCATTCAGAGAGGCAGAAAAAAAGGAAAAGCCGGGTGAGGTGACTCACGCCTGTAATCCCAGCACTTTGGGAAGCTGAGGCGGTCGGACTGTCTGAGGTCAGAAGTTTGAGACCAGCCTGGCCAATATAGTGAAAATCCGTCTCTACTAAAAATAGCGTGGTGGTGCGCGTCTGTGATCCCAGCTACTCAGGAGGCTGAGGCAGGAGAATCGCTTGGAACCTGGGAGGCGGAGGTCGCACTGAGCAGAGATCACACCGTTGCACTCCAGCCTGGGCGACAGTACGAGACTCTGTCTCAAAAGAGAAAGAGAAAAAGAGTAGAAAAAAAAATTTTAAAGACAAAAGAATGAAAAAAGGGCAAGCTTTTCCTCCACGTAGAAGACAGTTCTCTTAACATCCCTTGAAAAACTTTGTCTTGAAGTTTCTTAAAGGTTTTCAAGAGAAACTTGAAACTCTCTTGAAAAATGCAAAAAAAAAAAACAAAACGTTCCTTTTTTTCCTCCAAAGATTACAGTCCAGGGTGACTGGGATAATAGATACAACCTCCCAAGCTCTGAGCCCAGAGCTAAGCGTTCTGTGAAGATCAGAGCCGCTGACTTCCGCATTCTGACCTGGGGTCCCTGGAGCAAGCCCACTGAATTTGGTAAGCCCTGGGGTGTGCTGCGGAGATGTTGGGGACATTTCTACCATCTGCCACCACCTTGAAGGCGGAACAGACATCAGCTACCCTGTCCTGCGTGCTGAGATTTGATTGAGAGTATCGGGAAAGGCCTGGTGCGGAGGCTCACGCCTGTAATCCCAGCACATTGGAAGATCGAGGCGTGCAGATCATGAGGTCAGGAGTTCAAGACCAGCCTGACCAACATGGTGAAACCCCGTTTCTAATAAAAACACAAAAATTAGCTGGGTGTGGTGGCAGGCGCTGGTAATCCCGGCCACTTGGGAGGCTGAGGCAGAAGAATCACTTGAACCTGGGAGGCGGAGGTTGCAGAGAGCCAAGATCATGCCACTGCACTCCAGCCTAGGCAACAGAGCGAGACTCTGTGTCAGAAAAAAAGAGAGAAAGAACATGGCTAGGAATACTGTCATGTCCTCTTATTATTATTATTTTTTATATAGAGACAGGGTTTCACCATGTTGGCCAGGCTGGTCTCGAACTCCTGACCTCAGATGATCCACCCACTTTGGCCTCCCAAAGTGCTGGAATTACAGGTGTGAGCCCCTGCGCCCAGCCTATTTTTTTTTTTTTTGAGGTAGAGTTCCTCACTCTGTCACCCAGTCTGGAGTGCAGTGGCGCGATCTCGGCTCACTGCAACCGCCATCTCCCAGGTTCAGGCGATTCTCCTCCCTCAGCCTTCCCCAGTAGCTGGGATTACAGGTAGCTGCCATCATGCCTGGATAATTTAACATTTTTAGTAGAGATGGGATTTCTCCATTTTGGTCAGGCTGGTCTTGAACTCCTGGCCTCAAGCAATCCACCCACCTAATTTATTTTTAGTAGAAACAGGGTTTCATTATTTTGGTCAGGCTGGTCTCGAACTCCTGACCTCAAGCAATCCACCCACCTAATTTATTTTTAGTTGAGACAGGGTTTTACTATTTTGGTCAGGCTGGTCTCGAACTCCTGACCTCAAGCAATCCACCCACCTAATTTATTTTTAGTAGAAACAGGGTTTCATTATTTTGGTCAGGCTGGTCTCGAACTCCTGACCTCAAGCAATCCACCCATCTAATTTATTTTTAGTTGAGACAGGGTTTTACTATTTTGGTCAGGCTGGTCTCGAACTCCTGACCTCAAGCAATCCACCCACCTAATTTATTTTTAGTTGAGACAGGGTTTTACTATTTTGGTCAGGCTGGTCTCGAACTCCTGACCTCAAGCAATCCACCCACCTAATTTATTTTTAGTAGAAATGGGATTTCTCCTTTTGATCAGGCTGGTTTCGAACTTCTGACATCAAGCAATCCACCCACCTAATTTATTTTTAGTCGAGACAGGGTTTTACTATTTTGGTCAGGCTGGTCTCGAACTCCTGGCCTTCTGATCCATCCGCCTCGGTCTCCCAAAGTGCTGGGATTACAGGCATGAGCCACGGCGCCCAGCGGGATGGTGAAGTTTTAACAGCTCACCAGGAATTTCCCTGTGGGCAAAACCGGAGAGGCGGGTGGCCTTTCATCTCACGGCCGCCTTACTTAGGAACAAAAATGAGGCAGGTTTGCTGAAGCCGGTTTCCGCTCAGCTTTTCCCTTCCACTAAATGCATTTGGAGTCCCGAAACAAGTTAGTTTCTTGACCAGGCGCGGTGGCTCACGCCTGTAGTCCCAGCACTTTGGGAGGCTGAGGCGGGTGGATCACCTGAGGTCAGCAGTTCGAGACCAGTCTGACCGACACGGAGAAACCCCCGTCTCTACCAAAAATACAAAAATTGCCCGGGCATGGTGGCGCACGCCTGTAATCCCAGGTACTCGGGAGGCTGAGGCAGGATAATCGTTTGAACCCGGGAGGCAGAGCTTGCGGTGAGCTGAGATCACGGCATTGCACTCCAGCCTGGGCAACAAGAGCAAAACTACGTCTTTTTTTTTTTGAGACAGAGTCTCGCTGTGTTTCTGAGGCTGGAGTGCAGTGGCGTGACCTCAGCTCATTGCAACCTCCACTTCCTGGGTTCAGGCAATTCTCCTGCCTCAGCCTCCCGAGTAGCTGGGATTACAGGCGCGCGCCACCATAACCAGCTAATTTTTGTATTTTAGTAGAGATGGGGTTTTTTCGTGTTGGCCAGGCTGGTCTTGAACTCATGACCTCGTGATCCACCCACATCAGCCTCCCAAAGTGCTGGCATGACAGGTGTGAGCCACTGCAGCCCCTCCCTCCCAAAAACAGAAAGTTAATTTCCTTTCCCACGTCCGTCAGTGATTCATGGCAGATGCATTCCTGTGTCTCTCCAGGCTCTGATGATAGGCAGACCAGCTCCGCGCACATCTACGTGCCGTTGATCCTCGGGACCCTGGTGTGCGCCCTGGTCCTCGGCTTCCTCTTTAAAAGGTAATCCCTGAAACACCTCAGCAGCCCCCAGGCAAACAGGCAGGCGGGGTGGGGGCAACGGCGCTTTCTCCAGAGTGTGTCTGTGTCAAACACCGCGGGTGTTGAACTCATAGGTGGGTGTTGAACAATGAGAACACATGGACACAGGGAGGGGAGCATCACGCACTGGGGTGTGAATAGGGGAGGGACAGTGCGGGGTGGGGAGTTGGGGAGACATAGCATGGGGAGAAATGCCAGATATAGGTGAAGGGGAGGAAGGCAGCAAATCACACTGCCACGTGTGCACCACACACACACGTATGTGCATTGCAGCCCTGTTCACAATAGCAAAGACCTGGAACCAACCCAAATGCCCATCAATGATAGACTAGATGAAGGAAATGTGTCTGGTAGACACCATGGAATTCTATGCAGCCATCAAAAAGGATGAGTTCACATCCTTTGCAGGGACATGGATGAACCTGGAGACCATCACTCTCAGCAAACTGACACAAGAACAGAAAACCAAACACCACATGTTCTCACTCATAGGCGGGTGTTGAACACTGAGAACACATGGACACAGGGAGGGGAGCGTCACACACTGGGGTCTGTTGGGCAGAAATAGCAAAGGGACAGTGGGGGATGGGGAGCTGGGGAGAGACAGCATGGGGAGAAATGCCAGATATAGGTGAAGGGGAGGAAGGCAGCAAATCACACTGCCACGTGTGCACCTATGCAACAGTCCTGCATGTTCTTCACATGGACCCCAAAACCCAAAATGCAATAATAATAATAATAATAAAGAAACACAGAGACGGCTGCAAAGGTAGCTGCTGGTCCCGTCACCCATCCAGTAATACGGAGACCTTACTTGGGACGCCATGTTGTTGCCGGACGTGAGGTCCCCCCTGCTCCCCACAGAGCTGGGCTGTAGGCACAGAGGTGTTGCCTTCATGCCCTGTGTGGCTCCTGCTCTAGGGGAGGATGCTTCCTGGTTGTCTCAGCTCCTGCCTCAGCCTCCTGAGGAGCTAGGACCACGTGCGTGCGCCACTACACCCGCCTAATTTTTGTATTTTCGGTAGAGAAGGGGTTTCTCCATGTTGGTCAAGCTGGTCTCAAACTCCCGGGCTCAGGTGATGCGCCCGGCTCTTCTCTGTCTCTCTCTCTCTGTCCTCTCTCTCTCTGTCTGTCTCTGTCTTTCTCTCTGTCCTCTCTCTCTCTCTGTCTTTCTCTCTCTGTCCTCTCTCTCTCTCTTTCTCTCTCTATCCTCTCTCTCTCTGTCTTTCTCTCTCTGCCCTCTCTGTCTCTGTCTCTCTGTCCTCTCTCTCTCTCATCTCTCTCTCTTCTCTCTCTATCATCTCTCTCTCTGCCTCCCCCCTCTCTCTCTGTGTCTTCTCTCTCTCTGTGTGTGTGTCTCTCTCTTTCTCTCTCTTCTCATGTCAAAATCCTTGACTTAGTGACATTTGCAGAGATTGTATCTCTGATAAGGCCCCATTCACAAATTCCGGAACTTAGGCTGTGGAGAGAGGTTTTAGGGGGACGATAGTTTGATTCAAAACAATTGTATCATCTTCCCTCTGGAGCCTCCAGGGGAGGATGCTTCCTGCCTTGCCCAGCTCCTGGGGGGCACCGGGTGCCTTGGGCTTGCGGCCCCATCACTGCAGTCTCAGCCGCTGTCTCCACGTGGCCTCCTCCTCTGCTTGTCTCAGAAGGATTCCTGTCATTGGATTTAGAACTCCCTCCAACCCAGGATCATGTCATCTTGACATCCTTAACTAATTACATTTGCAATGATCTTTTTTCCTTTTTTTTTTTTTTTTTCTGAGATGGAGTCTTGCTCCCGTCGTCCAGGCTGGAGTACAATGGTGCCATCTCAGCTCACTGCGACCTCCACCTCCCGGATTGAGGCAATCCTCCTGACTCAGCCTCCACAGTGGCTGGGTTGACACTCACCCGCCACCACACTCTGCTAATTTTTTGTAGAGACGGGGTTTGACCATGTTGGCCAGGCTGGTCTCGAACTCCCGACCTCAGGTGATCTGCGTGCCTCGGCCTCCCAAAGTGCTGGGATGACAGGCGTGAGCCACCGCGCCTGGCCAAGATTTTCATCACTTGGTGATTCTTAGTGAAGTTGTTTTGGGTAGTTGATCTCAGATACCTTGAACTGAGCATCCTGAGGAAGGAACTCTGGTGGCCTGGGGCTCCCTTCACACTTTCTCTCTCTGTCCCTCAGGTGTGTCGTGATGCAGCGACTCTTCCCCCCAGTTCCAAAAATCAAAGACAAACTCAACGATGAGAGTCAGGTGGAGGACCAGGTAGGTAGGGGTGGGCGGAGCGGAGAGCTGGGGTGGAAAACCGGGGAACGGGGAATGGGGACACGGGTTCTGAGTGTCAGCTGTCCTGATTCTCCACCAGCTGGAACCTCGGCGTCACCACGGGGTGTGGCTGGAATCTGTATCCAGCTCCTGGCCCTTCCGCCTGGGATTGGGTCAGGGTGTAGTCAGGTCGTGGTCAGCGTTTTCTCTGTGAGCTCCATTAGGAGAAATTGAGGCAGGTGGGGGAGGTAGACTGGGCTGGACGCGGTGGCTCATGCCTGTAATCCCTGCACTTTGGGAGGTCGAGGCGGCTGGATCACCTGAGGTCGGGGGTTTGAGACCAGCCTGACCAACATGCTGAAACCCCGTCTCAACTGAAAATACAAAATTAGCTGGGCGTGGCAGCAGGCGCCTGTAATCCTCCCAGCTGCTCAGGAGGCTGAGGCAGGAGAATCACTTGAACCCGGGAGGCAGAGGTTGCAGTGAGCCGAGATCCCGCCATTGCACTGCAGCCTGGGCGACAGAGTCAGACTCTGTGTAAAAGCAAAAACAAAACAATCTCTTCTCCAGAAAACCTCAGCCTTTACCATTTAGACCTTTGACTGATTATGAGGCCCACCTTTTCCTCTTTAGAATCTTCCACTATTTAGATGAGGCCCACCTTCCCCCGTCAGACCTTCAGCTGATTAGATGAGGTCCACCCTTCTCTTAGATCTTCCACTATTTAGATGAGGCCCAGCATTTCCCCTTTGAGCCCTTCAACGGATTAGCTGAGGCTCGACTTTCCCCTTTAGATTTTGGACTGATTAGATGAGTCCCACCGTCCTCCCCTTTGGACCTTCAACTGATTAGATGAGGCCCACCTGCATCCCTGGCCATCTGTCATTCTGTTTTCTTCCACCCCCATGCTAGCGTCCTCCCCGGCCCCCACTTTCCACTGACCCCCAGGGGTTCCCCACCTCGAGTTGCCAGGACCATGGCTAAGGCCTTATCACCTCCCGTACCCTGTCCTGAGTTCAGGCTCAGAAGCTCTTCCCAAGACCACTCTGTTCATCGCCAACCATGAGATCACATGGGTGGGTCTGTCTCAGATCTTCACCCCAGGAAAAACACCACCCCCCCCGGGAGGGCGCGGTGGCTCACGCCTGTCATCCCAGCACTTTGGGAGGCCGAGGCGGGGGGGATCACCTTGAGGCCAGGAGTTCGAGACCAGCCTGGTCGACAGAGTGAAACCCTGTCTCTACTAAAAATACAAACATTACCGGGCAGGGTGGCAGGCGCCTGTCATCCCAGCTACTTGGGAGGCTGAGGCAGGAGAATTGCTTGAACCCAGGAGGTGGAGGCTGCAGTAATCCTCCTTCTTTTTTTCAGATAATCTGGGAGGAATTCGCCGCAGAGGAAGGGAAGGTCTACCGCGAAGAGATCCTGACGGTGAAAGAAGTTGCATGAGACTCAGAGGGTGTAGGAGCAGCAGGCGCCTCTCCGCCCCCGAGACATTCAGCAACTGTATTTGTGTTCATGATGCTGTCAACCTTCATATCGTTTTCTATGCTTTTGTTTTGTATCGTTTTTGCAACAGAGTCTCGCTGTGTGTCCCAGGCTGGAGTGCAATGGCGCTATCTCGGCTCACCGCAACCTCTGCCTCCGGGGTTCAAGCGATTCTCCTGCCTCAGCCTCCCGAGTAGCTGGGATTACAGGCACCTGCCACCAAACCAGGCTAATTTTTGTGTTTTTAGTTGAGACAGGGTTTTAGCAGGTTGCCCAGGATGGTCTCGAACTCCTGACCTCAGGTGATCTGCCCACCTCTGCCTCCCAAAGTGCTGGGATTGCAGGCGTGAGCCACCGCGGCTGGCGTATATTTGTATTTAAATATATGATATCTGGGGCCAGGCGCGGGGGCTCACGCCTGTCATCCCAGCACTTTGGGAGGCCGAGGCACGCAGATCACCTGAGGTCGGGAGTTCGAGTCCAGCCTAACCAACATGGAGAAACCCTGTCTTAAAAAAAAAAAAATAGATGATATATGTAGATGACAGATAGGTGATTGATAGGTGCTAATTGGTAGATGACAGATGAAAAAATGATAAATGAAGAAGTGACAGGTGGATAGGTAATAGATGATTGACTATTTGATAGATGACTGATGGATGATTGATAGGTGATAATTAGTAGATGACAGATAAAAATATATATGATAGATGAACAGATGATAGATATATGGGTGATAGATGGTAGCTAGATACGTGACTGACACATATTTGATAAATACATGATGGATGAACTTCATTTTATTTTAGTATTTTATTTTGTTTTGTTTTATGAGATGGAGTCACATTCTGTTGCCCAGGCTGGAGTGCAGTGGCACGATCTCAACTCACTGCAACCTCCGCCTCCCAGTTTCAAGCAATTCTCTGGCTGCAGCCTCCAGGGCAGCTGGGATTACAGGTGTCCACCATCACACCACCAGGTCTTAATATTTTTGGTAGACATGGGGTTTCACCATGTTGGCCAGGCTGGTCTCGAACTCCTGACCTCAAGTGATCCACCCACCTCGGCCTCCCAAAGTGGTGGGATTACAGGGGTGAGCCACCTCGCCAGGCCTTGATGGGTGAATTTTAGATACATGATACATATAGATAGATAGATAGGTAGACAGACAGACAGATAGAGAAATATGTAGATAGATAGATAGATGATATATACATACATACATAGATACATAGATTGATAGATAGATGATAGATAGACACATAGATAGATAGATACATAGATGATAGACAGATAGATGATAGATAATAGATACATAGATGATAGATGGATAGATGATAGACACATAGATAGATACATAGATACATAGATGATAGATAGATGGATGATAGATACATAGATGATTGATTGATTGATTGATAGATAGATAGATAGATAGATACATAGATGATAGATAGATAGATGATAGATACATAGATGATAGATAGATAGATAGATAGATAGATGGATAGATAGATAGATAGATAGATAGATAGATACATAGATGATAGATAGATAGATGATAGATACATAGATGATTGATAGATAGATAGATAGATAGATAGACACATAGATGATAGATAGATAGATGATAGATACATAGATGATTGATAGATAGATAGATAGATAGATAGATACATAGATGATAGATAGATGATAGATACATAGATGATAGATAGATAGATAGATAGATAGATAGATAGATAGATGGATAGATAGATAGATAGATAGATGGATGATTGATAGATAGATAGATAGATAGATAGATAGATAGATCGGATCTATCTACTATTTGTCAGGCTCCCTCCTGGAAGTTGGAACTGATCTCACTTGGTCCAAGGCACCCACCTTAAACCACACTGTTAGACCATGAAGCCTACAAAGACAGTCTCAGGGGCCGTTCCGGGACCTGAGAGGTCACCGCCCTCCAGCCGAGAGCCAAGGCCAGACTCCGTTTGGAGAAGGCTGTGTCTTGGGTGTTCAGTGTCTAACAAGGGACAGAAGGAAGTAGTCTCCTGGACATGGGCTTGGCCGGAGAAGAGCCACAGCGATCCACGTTCAGCCCCTGCCCATCCACGCGGGCGGAAACACGAGGGTTCCATGGCCTGCGGCCTCATGAGTGACATCAGCAGCATGGCCACGTCCTCCGTCCGCGCCTGCCTCTCTCCTCCTGTTGAGTAACGCGGTGCTCACCAGCTTCCCTAATTCTTTATTATTTTTTTTTTTTGAGACGGAGTTTCGCTCTTGTCACCCAGGCTGGAGTACAATGGCGCGATCTCGGCTCCCCGCAACCTCCGCCTCCTGGGTTCAGGCAATTCTCCTGCCTCAGCCTCCTGAGTAGCTGGGATTACAGGCACGTGCCACCATGCCCAGCTAATTTTTTGTATTTTGAGTAGAGACGGGGTTTCACCATGGTGACCAGGCTGGTCTGGCTCTCTTGACCTCGTGATTCACCCGCCTCGGCCTCCCAAAGTGCTGGGATTACAAGTGTGAGCCACCGCGCCCAGCTTTTTTAATTAATTTATTTTTTTTTTTTTTGAAGGAAATTTGCTCTTGTGGCCCAGGCTGAATTTTGATGGTGCGATCTTGACTCACAGCAACCTCCGCCTCCCGGGTTCAAGCAAGTGATTCTCCTGCCTCAGCCTCCGTGGGATTATGGGCATGCACCACCACGCCCAACCAATGTTGTATTTTTAGTAGAGACGGGAATTTGTCCATGATGATCAGGCTGGTCTCCAACTCCCAACCTCAGGTGATCTGCCCGCCTCGGTCTCCCAAAGTGCTGGGATGACAGGTGTGAGGTGTGCAAATTCATGCAACGTGTAGTAAGCACAGGAGGCTTTAGAATGAAGACCGAGCCTCAGAGGCGGACCCAGGGTTCTGCACCGTCCTGTGGTTACAGAAAGCGTGGCGCGTCCGTCCCACAAAAACAGGCCTTTGCAGAGGGAGAAGAGAGATTCTCCTGCATGTCCGATGTTCTTAGGGTTTGCATCTTCTACCCTGGAGTGGGAGAGAAGGAATTCTATTGAGGGGAAGGAAATGATTGCTAGGGAGATCCTCTGGCCAGGTCGGAGCTCAGCGGCGCCATCTTGGCTCACTGCAGCCTCTACTTCTGAGGCTCAAGTGATCCTCCCACCTCGGCCTCCTTGGTACTTCGGATGACAGGCATCCATCACCATGCCTGGCTAATTTTTGATTTTCTCAAGAGAAGGGGTCTCGCTGTGTTACCCAGGCTGGTCTTGAACTCCTGAGCTCAAGCCATCTTCCCACCTGCACCTCCAGAAGTGCTGGGGTTACAGATGTGAGCCACTGAATGTGGCCAGAGTAACGTCATGTATCCTTGTGGCTGCCACGTGCACTCCGCCCTGAACACGTGATGAGGTTTCTGTACCTTATGCTTATTTATCTCAACCTTCTGTCCTTTTGGGGGTCAGTTTATGGGTATATGTGCAGGTTTCTCATATAGGTAAACTTGTGTCATGGGGACTCACTGTACGGTCTCTTTAATCAAACCAGGTACTAAGTCTCATATCTGTTAATTATTGTCACGTTGCTTTCATGATAGAATATTCATTTTTAACAACGATGTTTACAGCCGGGCATGGGGGCTCATGCCTGTCATCCCAGCACTTTGAGAAGCCCTGGTGGGCAGATCAGGAGGTCAGGAGTTTGAGACCAGCCTGGCCAACATGGTGAAACCTCGTCTCTACTAAAAGTACAAAAATTAGGGCCGGGCGCGGTGGCTCACGCCTGTAATCCCAGCACTTTGGGAGGCCGAGGCGGGTGAATCACGAAGTCAAGAGATCGAGACAATCCTGGTCAGCAAGGTGAAACCCAGTCTCTACTAAAAATACAAAAATTAGCTGGGCGTGGTGGCGCGTGCCTGTAATCCCAGCTACTCAGGAGGCTGACGCAGGAGAATTGCCTGAACCCAGGAGGCGGAGGTTGCGGTGAGCCGAGATCGCGCCATTGCACTCCAGCCTGGGCAATAGAGTAAGACTCCATCTCAAAGAAATAAAAAATTTAAAAATAATAAAACTAGCCAGGTCAGGTGGCTCACGCCTGTAACCCCAGCACTTTGGTAGGCCGAAGTGGGCGGATCACAGGAGGTGGGGACTTTGAGACCAGCCTGGCCAACATGGAGAAACCCAGTCTGTACTAAAAATACAGAATTAGCTAAATGTGCTGGCGCATGCCTGTAATCCCAGCTACTCGGGAGGCTGAGGCAGTAGAATCCCTTGAATCTGGGAGGTGGAGGTTGCAATGAGCTGAGATCACGCCACTGCACTCCAGCCTGAGAGACACGGTGAGACTCTATAGCAACAAAAAAAAAAAAAAATGAGAAGGAAAAAGACAGGGACTTTTGAGTTTCTGATGAGCCTTTCCAAAGGTGGCAATCAGAATATCGCAGTGAGCAGAGGGGAGACCTTGAATAGAATGGGAGGCAGGTCTTTGCTAAGACCTGGAATCAACCCAAATGCCCATCGAGGAGAGACTGGACTGGGAAAATGTGGCACAGATACACCATGGAATATTATGCAGCCATCAAAAATGATGAAGTCATGTCCTTTGTAGGAACATGGATGAACCTGGAGACCATCATTCTCAGCAAACTGACACAAGAACAGAAAATGAAATACCACATGTTCTCAGTCATAGGCGGGTGTTGAATAATGAGAACCCATGGACACAGGGAGGGGAGCAATACACACTGGGGTCTATTGGGGGGAATAGGGGAGGGACAGTGTGGGGGGGAGCTGGGGAGGGATAGCATGGGGAGAAATGCCAGATATAGGTGAAGGGGAGGAAGGCAGCAAATCACGCTGCCACATGTGTACCTATGCAACTATCTTGCATGTTCTGCACATGTACCCCAAAACCTAAAATGCAATTTAAAAAATAAATAAATAAAAAAAATTAAAAAAAAAAAAAAGAATGGGAGGCAGGCACCCCTGAGCAGCTCCCAGCATGAATGTTCCTTTTAGCTTCATGATTTTGGGGTCTCAGATATTTTCCTTTCCGAGTCCTCTGCTTCTGGGCAAGACAGGCGTCTTCCATGGACTTATCTGACCCATTTATAGCTTTACATGGGGTTTTGCTTCCCTTTTTTTTTTTCTTTGAGACAGAGTCTCACTTCGTCACCCAGGCTGGAATGCAATGGCTCCATCTCGGCTCAGTGCAACCTCCGCCTCCCGGGTTCAAGTGATTCTCCTGCCTCAGAGGAGCTGGGATTACAGGGACCCCCCACAACACACACCTGGCTAACTTTTTGTATTTTTAGAAGAGACGGGGTTTCGCCATGTTGGCCACGCTGGTCTCGAACTCCTGACCTCAAGTGATCCCCCCATCTCAGGCCCCCAAAGCACTGGGATTACAGGCAGTATCGTATCTTGTCTTCTGTGAAATCATAAAGTTTTGGGAGTTTGTTTATACCCCCCCAATAAGACTTGTTTAAACCTAAATGGGTCCTGTTAAAAATTCCTTCCTTAGTCCAGGCACGGAGGCTCACGCCTGTAATCCCAGCACTTTGGAAAGCTGAGGTGGGCAGATCACCTGAGGTCAGGAGTTCAAGACCAGCCTGACCAACATAGAGAAACTCCTTCTCCACTAAAAATACAAAATTAGACAGGCGTGGTGGTGAGCACCTGTAACCCCAGCTTCTCAGAACGCTGAGGCAGGAGGATCGTTTGAACCCAGGAGGCAGAGGCTGCACTGAGCCGAGATGGTGCCACTATACTCCAGCCTGGGCAACAGAGCAAGACGGTCTGGCTGTTGCCCAGCCTGGAGTGCACTGTCGTGATCTCGGCCCACTGCAACCTCCGCCTCCTGGGTTCAAGCAGTTCTCCGGCCTCAGCCTCCTGAGTAGCTGGGACTACAGGTGCCCGCTACCACGCCCAGCTAATGTTTGATTTTTAGTAGAGACAGGGTTTTACCATGTTGGTCAGGCTGGTCTTGAACTCCTGACTCCAAGCAATCCACCCACCTCAGCCTCCTGAGTAGCTGGGACTAGAGGTGCACCACCACACTCGGCTAATTTATTTTTAGTAGAGATAGGGTTTTACTATTTTGGTCAGGCTGGTCTTGAACTCCTGACCTCAAGCAATCCACCTACCTAATTCATTTTTAGTAGAGAGAGGGTTTTACTGTTTTGGTCAGGCTGGTTTTGAACTCCTGACCTCAAGCAATCCACCCACCTAATTTATTTTTAGTAGACACAGGGTTTTACTGTTTTGGTCAGGCTGGTCTCGATCTCCTGACCTCGAGCAATCCACCCACCTAATTCATTTTTAGAAGAGACAGGGTTTTACTGTTTTGGTGGGGCTGGTCTTGAACTCCTGACCTCGAGCAATCCACCCACCTAATTCATTTTTAGAAGAGACAGGGTTTTACTGTTTTGGTGGGGCTGGTCTTGAACTCCTGACCTCGAGCAATCCACCCACCTAATTCATTTTTAGAAGAGACAGGGTTTTACTGTTTTGGTGGGGTTGGTCTTGAACTCCTGACCTCGAGCAATCCACCCACCTAATTCATTTTTAGAAGAGACAGGGTTTTACTGTTTTGGTCGGGCTGGTCTCAAACTCCTGACCTCAAGCAATCCATCCACCTAATTCATTTTTAGAAGAGACAGGGTTTTACTGTTTTGGTGGGTCTGGTCTTGAACTCCTGACCTCAAGCAATCCGCCCACCTCGGCCTCCCAAAGTGCTGGGATTACAGACGTGAGCCTCCGCACCCGGCCTCTTTCAGCTTTTCATATTTAATTTTGCCACTGAGTCAGTGCTGAAGCGGTTGTGACGGAGGGCTGTCTGACTGAGACCTGACCTGCCACACGCTCACTGGGCCAAACTTCTGTCTTGCAGAACAGCATTGGTTACAAAATCCCCGTGCCCTCTGAGTTCCAAGAAAGGGTTTGGCGCAAATCACCCGCCCTCTCTTCCTGAGTCAGAAAAGAGACACCACCCCTGATCCTGCAGAATGCAATTTGGGTAAGAAAAAATTCGGGGCTGGTCCGTAGCATAAAGGGAAAACAAGTTTATTAAGAAACGAAAGGAATAAAGGTCAGGCGTGATGCCTCATGTCTGGAATCCCAGCACTTTGGGAGGTCAAGGCGGGTGGATCACCTGAGGTCGGGAGTTGGAGACCAGCCTGGCCAACATGGCAAAACCCCATGTCTACTTAAAAAAATAATAACAATACAAAAATTAAGCCAGGCATGGTGGTTCACACCTGTAATCCCAGCACTTTGGGAGGCCGACGACAGTGGATCCCCTGAGGTCAGGAGTTCAAGACCAGCCTGACCAACAAGGGGAAACCCCGTCTCTACCCAAAATACAAAATCAGCCAGGTGTGGTAGCCCATGCCTGTAATCCCAGCACTTTGGGAGGCTGAGGCGAGCAGATCACCTGAGGTCAGGCGTTCGAGACCAGCCTGGCCAACATGGGGAAACACCGTCTCTACCAAAAATACAAAATCAGCCGGGCGTGGTGGCGCAGGCCTGTAATCCCAGCTACCAGCCATTCAGGAGGCTGAAGCAGGAGAATTGCTTGAATCCTGGAGGCAGAGGTTGCAGTGAGCTGAGATCACACCACTGCCCTCCAGCCTGAGAGACAGAGCAAGACTCCATCTGAAAATAAATGAATAAATAAATAGAATGCATAACCTTTTTTGACGTGAGTTTCTGTTTTAAAAACACCTTGTTGACCAGGCAAAGTGGCTCACACCTGTAATCCCAGCACTTTGGGAGGCTGAGGCGGGCGGATCACCTGAGGTCAGGAGTTCGAGACCAGCCTGGCCAACATGGTGAAAACGTGTCTCTACTAAAAATATAAAAATTAGCCAGGCGTGGTGGCGCTTGCCTGTAATTCCAGCTACTCAGGGCACTGAGGCAGGAGAATTGTTTGAACCCGGAGGTGGAGGTTGCAGTGAGCTGAGATCACGCCATTGCACTCCAGCCTGGGCCACAGAGCGAGACTCCATCTCAAACTAAAAAAGGCATCTTATTTAACGTATGCTGTTGGTGCATGCAAATTGGACTCACGCCAACATCACTGTAACTCATATCCGAAAGAAGCTTCTGGAACACAACATATTTTCTCATAAGGCACATCACAGCCATATTGCACTTGAGGAATGCCGGGCAGGAAAGAAACGATTTTCATCTAGACTATTAAGTTCTGTGCATAGGGCCTGCAAATTAAACTGAGAAAAGCCAGATTAACAGAAGAAAAGCACGACAATTTGATTTCTTTTTTTGTTTCTTTGTTTTATTTTGAGCCAGAGTCTTGCTCTGTCACCAAGGCTGGAGTGCAGTGGCGCAATCTTGGCTCATGGCAACCTCCACCCCCGGGATCAAGTGATTCTCCTGCCTCAGCCTCTCGAGTAGCTGAAATCACAGGCACCCACAACCACACCCAGTTATTTTTTGTATATTTATTTATTTATTTGAGACAGAGTCTCCCTCTGTCGCCAGGCTGGAGTGTAGTGCCACGATCCTGGCTCACGGCAACTTCTGCCTCCTGGGTTCAAGCACTTCTCCTGCATTACCCTCCCAAATAGCTGGGATTACAGGTGTGCACCACCACACCCAGCTAATTTTTGTATTTTTAGTAGAGACGGGGTTTCTCCATGTTGGCCAGGCTGGTCTCAAACTCCTGACCTCAGGTGATCTATCCACCTCAGCCTCCCAAAGTGCTGGGATTACAGGCGTGAGCCCTGGCGCTCGGCAGAAACCATTTTCTTTTACACTATTAAGTTCTGTGAATGGGGCCTGCAAATTAAACACAAAAGACAGATTAACAAAAGAAAAACACACCCATTTGATGTCAATTTTTCATTAGTACAGGCCTGGGGTGTTGATAGAAGAGAAAAATACTCCTGAAGACACAATTGGGTTCAGGGCTTATATGTTATTTTAACAAAGAACAGTACACAGTGGAGGTGAAGAGGCAAAAAAGAGCAGATTGGAGCTTCTCTGGAAAATGAATTGTGGGAAGGTGGATGTATGTCCATGGCCTTAAAACTTTCCCAGAGACAGAATTTCCAACACTCCTCATTTCTCAGAGGTTTCTGCTTTCACTCAGACGAGGGAAGCTCCAAGAAGCTTCTTTCTAGATCTGTTGATTCTCAATTGCCTGAGTTCAAAATATTTGTGTGTGTGTGTGTGTGTTAGAGACAGAGTCTTGCTCTGTTGCCCAGGCTGGCATGCAATGGCCTGATCTCTGTTCACTGCAACCTCTACCTCCTGGGTTCAAGCGATTCTCTTGCCTCAGCATCCTGCATAGCTGGGACTACAGGTGCTGCCACAACATCCAGTTAATTTTTGTATTTTTAGTAGAGACGCGGTTTCTCCATGTTGGCCAGGCTGGTCTTGAACTCCTGATCTCATGATCCACCCTCCTCAGCCTCCCAAAGTGCTGGGATTACAGGCGTGAGCCTTACACCTGGCCCGCCAACTTTATTTCTAACCCCATAGGAGCTCACAAAAGATGTTCATTACATGGCTGAAGCTGAAACCTTAGAAAACTTAATAGGAAAAAGGGAAGAGGGAGAAAAGGCTTTTACAGGAAGAACAAATGCGTTTTTTTGTTTGTTTGTTTTGAGATAAGTCTCACTCTGTCGCCCAGGCTGGAGTACAGTGACACGATCTCAGCTCACTGCAACCTCTACCTCCTGGGTTCAAGTGATTCTCCTGCCTCAGCCTCCTGAGTAGCTGGGACTCCAGGCACCTGCCACCATGCCCAGCTGATTTTTATATTTTTAGTAGGGATGGGGTTGCTCCATGTTGCCCAGGCTGGTCTTGAACTCCTGACCTCAGGTGATCTACCCGCCTCGGCTTCCCACAGTGCTGGGATTACAGGCGTGAGCCATCACACCAGGCCAGGTGTCCTAAAACACACAAGAGAAGGCACAGACACATAGGAGAAGTCCACATGCAGATGGAGGCAGAGACTGCAGTGATGGGGCCGCAAGCCCAGGGATGCTGGAGCCCCTGGGAGCTGGGAGGGGCAGGAAAGAGCCTCCCCTAGACCCTCTAGAGGGAACTGGATAAAGTTCAAGTGGATTGAACTATGGCACTTCCCAAAAGATATGTTAATATTCTAACCCAAGAAACTGTGAATGAGGCAGATGCTGGAGTGATGGGGCCGCAAGCCCAGGGATGCTGGAGCCCCCAGGAGCTGGGAGGGGCAGGAAGGAGCCTCCCCTAGAGCCTCCAGAGAGAGCGTGGCCCTGATACACCTGAATCTCAGCCTTCTGGTCTGCAGGACTATGAAAAAAACAATTCCCGGACTGGCTCAGTGAATCACGCCTGTCATCCCAGCACTTTGGGAGGTCGAGGTACAGGGATTGGTTGAGGTCAGGAGTTTGAGACCAGCCTGACCAACATGGCAAAACCTCGTCTGTACTAAAAATACAAAAATTAGCTGGGCTTAGTGACGGGCGCCTGTAATAACAGCTACTCGGAAGGCTGAGGCAGGAGAATCGCTCGCACCTGGGAGGCGGAGGTTTCAGGGAACGGAGATCGCGCCACTGCACTCCAGGCTGAGCAACGAGAGCAAAACTCGATTTAAAAAAAATAGTCATAAATAAATAATAAAAATAAAAATAAAATTTAGTATAAACTTTTGTAAAATATTATCATAGAATTTTTAAATAAAATTTTGTTATACATGTTAAATAAAATTTTATAATAAAAACAATATCTTTATAATATTTTAAAATAAATATTACAAATATATGTGATAATGTAAATATAAATATTTTAAATAAACATAAATTTGAGTATTTCATAATAAAATTAATATAAAATTTCATTATAAAATTTTAAACAAATAATAAATATAAAAATATAATTTATATTATATTTATATAAATATAAAATAAAATATTTATATTATAAAATAAATATTATAAATATATATGGTAATCTAAATATTATACTTTTTTTTTTTTTAGACAGAGTTTCCCTCTTGTCATCCAGACTGGAGTGCAATGGCACGATATCAGCTCACTGCAACCTCCACCTCCTGGGTTCAAGCAATTCTCCTGCCTCAGCCTCCCGAGTAGCTGGGATTACAGGCACGCGCCACCATGCCCGGCTAATTTTTGTATTTTTAGTAGAGACGGGGTTTCATCTTGTTGACCAGGATGGTCTCGATCTCTTGACCTCGTGATCCACCCACCTCGGCCTCACAAAGTGCTGGGATTACAGGCGTGAGTCACTGCGCCCTGCCAAATATTTTTTTAAACATACATTTTCTAATATTTTATAATAAAATTAATGTAATAAAGTTTCATTATAAAATTTTAAACAAAAATAAACAAATATTTATATTTTAAAATAAATATTATAAATATATATGATAATCTAAATTTATAAATATTTTAAATAAATAAACATTTGTAATATTTTATAATAAAATCAATATAATAAAATTTCATTATAAAATTTTAAACAAATAAAAATATTTTTAATATTTTAAAATTAATATAAATTTTAATAAATATATTTTAAAATAAATATAAATATATATGATAATTTAAATATTCATATTTTAAATAAAAGTAAATTTTATCTTTTACAATAAAATTAATATAAAAAATTTTATTGTAAAATTAATAAACAATAAAAATAAAAAATAAATAAAATAATAAAAGAACTAATTTGTGTTACGAAGCGTCTCTAGCTACTTGCCAGGATTTCTGCAGAGTTGAGCATGTCCTCAGCCACTAGAGGGCAGGGATGTCCCCCACCTACAGGTCACCAGATTGTCACATATGGACTGTGGCCGAGCACCCGGCCCCCGCTGTCAGGTGACCCTGCTGAGGCTCCCATGCAGCACAGCCTGACCAGCGCTGAGGAGCAGGAAGAGCTTTCGGAGCTGTCTGGGCCGGGCGCGGAGGCTCACACCTGTTATCCCAGCACTTTGGGAGGCTGAGGCAGGAGGATCACCTGAGGTCGGGAGTTTGAGGCTAGCCTGGCCAACATAGTGAGACCCCACCTCTTAAAAAAATAAGAATAATATATATATATATATATATATATATATATATATATATATATGCAAAAATTAGCTGGATGTGGGAACGTGTTCCTGCCCCAGCTTCTGGGGAGGCTGAGATGGGAGGATTGCCTGAGTCTAGGAGGTGGAGGTTGCAGTGAGCTAAGATCACGCCGCTGCGCTCCAGCCGGGGCGACAGAGTGTAACTCTGCCTTTTAAAGAAAGGAAAAAAAAAAGAGGCTGGGTGAGGTGGTTCATGCCTGTCATCCCAGCACTTTGGGAGGCTGAGGCGGGCGGATCGCCTGGGGTTAGGAGTTTGAGACCAGCCTGACCAACATGGGGAAACCCTGTCTGTATTAAAAATACAAAAATTAGCCGGCCGTGGTGGCGCGTGCCTGTAGTCCCAGCTACTCGGGAGGCTGAGGCAGGAGAATCGGTTGAACCTGGGAGGTGGTGGTTGGCGGTGAGCCGAGATCGCGCCACTGCACTCCAGCCTGGTGACTCTGTCTCAAAAAAAAAAAAAGAAAATCATTTCCCCAGGCCCCAAGCCACCAGGCTGCTGGGGAGGAAAAGATTTTCATACACAAATAAACATTGTAAAAAATTGGTTAAGCAGATGTGCTGACATGTAAGTCACATGTCAGATAATTCACACAGTAAAATGGTCCGATGCAGTGACATTTAGTGTTAGTGGTGGTTGTTCAGACAGCTGCCAGCCGGGAGATCCCGGCCCAGATTAGAAACAGCCGGACCCCATCCTGGGTCAGAACAGTGAAGAGAGGACACATTTCCTAAGAGGCTGTGGCTCCTGATCAGACAGATGTTTATTTAAAAACTTGACCCACGCCTTTTGGGTCAGGCAGGGAGGAGATAAGGAGTGACGGCCGAGGACATCTTTCAAAAGACTTCCTTTGTGTTGAGAAAACTGAGCTGCACATTTGCCCACGGAGGGAGGGAGGATTCGCCGTCTCTGTGGACAGCTGTTTTGTAGGAGCTGGTGACCAAGACAGAGCCCGTGTCTCCAGCCCAGAAGTTAACATGCTGTCTGTGATAAACCCCGAGTGACCCACTCACCGCGTGGATCGCCGTGGGTGGTGGCGGCTTTGGTGTTCAAAACCTCAGCACAAAACCTGAGGCTTCTCTGGAGGACCATGGCTCAGGCTCTGAGGATGAGCTGAGCTGTGGAGTCACTTGTGAGTCAGCAGGGTGGAGTTAAATGAAAATATCAGGCTGGGTATCGTGGCTGACGCCTGTAATCCCATCACTTTGGGAGGCTGCAGAGGGCGGATCACCTGAGGTCGGGAGTTCGAGACCAGCCTGACCAACATGGTAAAACCCCGTCTCTACTAAAAATACAAAAAAATTGGCTGGACGTGGTGGCAGGTGCCTGTAATCCCACCGCTTTGGGAAGCTGCAGAGGGCGGATCACCTGAGGTCAGGAGTTCGAGACCAGCCTGACCAAGATGGTAAAACCTCGTCTCTACTAAAAATAAAAAATTAGCCGGGCATGGTGGTGGGCGCCTGTAATCCCAGCTAGTCGGGAGGCTGAGACAGGAGAATCGCTTGAACCCTGGAGGTGGAGTTTGCGGTGAGCCGAGATGGAGCCACTGCACTCCAGCCTGGGTGACAGAGAGAGACTCTGTCTCAAAATAAATAAATAAATAGTAAAAATAAATAAAGAAAGTAGTAAATAAATAAAAACATCAGCGCCTGGGAAGTCGGCTTGAGACCGTGTTTGTGGCCAGAAGATTCTGGGAAACAGAGGTCAGGGTTGTGCAGGAGGAGGCTGGGGACCCGTTGAGGTGGCCAAGTCCCTTTGTCCGGGGACCCAGGACAGGATCCTGAAGGCCTGCCTGCAGAAGCGTTTCGAAGGGAACAGTCAGGAGAAGGAAAGGAAGATTATTACTGTAGAGGTTTGCTGGGGTCGCTGTAACCAGGGACAAGAAATTAGAGAATTAAAGTGACACAGACTCATCCTCTGCCCATCATAGAGACCAGGAGTCTGAGACCCAAGTATCTCATGGGGACAGTTCCTCCAGAGGTGCTAGGGGAGAGTCCCTCCTGCCTCTCCAGCTCCCGGGGGCTCCAGCATCCCTGGGCTTGTGGCCCCGTCACTGCCGTCTGCCTCCCTCCCCACGTGGCCTCCTCCTCTGTGGCTCTGCGTTTTAAGTCTCTCTCTCCTTTCTCTCTTAAACACACAAGATTCTGTATTTAGGCTTCACCCTCAATCCGGGACAGTCTCCTCTCAACACCGTTTCCAAATAAGGTCCCATTCACGGGTTCTGGGGATTAGGATGTGAACACGCCTTTTCGGGGGTCTCAGTTTAATCTGCTACAGGTGAATCCCGTTCCCTCTGGAGGCTCCAGGGAAAGATCATTCCGGCCTCTCCCAGTTCCTGGGGGCTCCAAGTGTCCTGGGCTTGTGGCCACATCACTGCAGCCTGTGCCTCTGTCCCCACCTGGCCTTCTCCTCTGTGTCTGTTTCTTGTCTCTGTCTCTCAGAAGGACACTCATGACTGCATTTTGCACGCAAGGACCATCTAATTCAGGATGATGTCATCTCCAGATTTACCTGAATATATCCTATTTACCACATTTACCTGAATATATCCTATTTACCACATTCACCTGAATATATCCTATTTACCACATTTACCTGCATATATCCTATTTACCACATTTACCTGCGTATATCCTATTTACCACATTTACCTGCATATATCCTATTTACCACATTTACCTGCGTATATCCTATTTACCACATTTACCTGCGTATATCCTATTTACCACATTTACCTGCGTATATCCTATTTACCACACTTACCTGCGTATATCCTATTTACCACATTTACCTGCGTATATCCTATTTACCACATTTACCTGCGTATATCCTATTTACCACATTGACCTGCGTATATCCTATTTACCACATTTACCTGAATATATCCTATTTACCACATTCACCTGAATATATCCTATTTACCACATTGACCTGCATATATCCTATTTACCACATTGACCTGAATATATCCTATTTACCACATTTACCTGCATATATCCTATTTACCACATTGACCTGAATATATCCTATTTACCACATTCACCTGCATATATCCTATTTACCACATTCACCTGAATACATCCTATTTACCACATTCACCTGAATATATCCTACTTACCACATTCACCTGAATATATCCTATTTACCACATTTACCTGCGTATATCCTATTTACCACATTTACCTGCGTATATCCTATTTACCACATTTACCTGCATATATCCTATTTACCACATTCACCTGAATATATCCTATTTACCACATTTACCTGCATATATCCTATTTACCACATTTACCTGAATATATCCTATTTACCACATTCACCTGAATATATCCTATTTACCACATTCACCTGCATATATCCTATTTACCACATTCACCTGAATATATCCTATTTACCACATTTACCTGCATATATCCTATTTACCACATTTACCTGCATATATCCTATTTACCACATTCACCTGAATATATCCTATTTACCACATTCACCTGAATATATCCTATTTACCACATTCACCCGAATATATCCTATTTACCACATTTACCCGCATATATCCTATTTACCACATTTACCTGCATATATCCTATTTACCACATTTACCTGCATATATCCTATTTACCACATTCACCTGAATATATCCTATTTACCACATTCACCTGAATATATCCTATTTACCACATTCACCTGAATATATCCTATTTACCACATTTACCTGCATATATCCTATTTACCACATTTACCTGCATATATCCTATTTACCACATTTACCTGCATATATCCTATTTACCACATTCACCTGAATATATCCTATTTCTGATAGGTGCACAGTTCTGGAGACCTGAAGTTGGAGGTCAAGGTCTCTCAGGGCTGTGCTCACACCAGAGGTTCTAGGGCAGGCTCCTTCCTGCCTCTCCCAGCTCCTGGGGGCTCCAGCATCCCTGGGCTTGCAGCCCCATCACTGCAGCCTCTGCCTCCATCCGCAAGTGGTCTTCTCCTCTGTGTCTGTGTCTTCTCTCTGTTGCTTAGAAGGATGCCCGCCATTGCTTTTAGGGTCCACACTGCGGAAGGGTGAGCTCATCTCCAGATCCTTTAACCTAATGACATATGCAGAGACCCTGCTCCCAATTAAGATCTTGTTCACAGGTTCCAGGTGGATGTGGGTTTTGCAGGGAAAGCGTTCAACCCCATGCAGTCATCAAAAAGCTATGTTTAGGCCGGGCGCGGTGGCTCATGCCTGTCATCCCAGCACTTTGGGAGGCCGAGGCGGGTGGATCACAAGGTCAAGAGATCGAGACCATCCCAGTCAACAAGGTGAAACCCCGTCTATACTAAAAATACAAAAAATTAGCTGGGCACGGTGGTGCGTGCCTGTAATCCCACCTACTCGGGAGGCTGAGGCAGGAGAATCGCTTGAACCCAGGAGGCGGAGGTTGCGGTGAGCCGAGATCACGCCATGGCACTCCAGCCTGGGAAACAAGAGGGAAACTCCATCTCAAAAAAAAAGAAAAAGAAAAGAAAGAAAGCTATGTTTTACTCCAGGAGAAGAAGGTTGCAGGGAAGACTCACATGTCCCCAAAACAGCCTCTTAATATGCAGATGAGCCAGCACCTGCTCCCTGGGAAGCAGCTGAGATTCGCTGAAGGAGGACCTGTGTACCTGGAAGTGGGGAAAAAATTCCTTAGGAATATGGAAACACATCTCCGTGGCAGGCGGCTACAAGTCTCAGAGACCTGGCCGGGCGCGGTGGCTCACACCTGTCATCCCAGCACTTTGGGAGGCTGAGGCCGGCAGATCACAAGGTCAGAAGTTCGAGACCATCCTGACCAACATGGTGAAAGGTCATCTGTACTGGAAACACAAAAATTAGCCAGGAGTGGTGGCATCCACATGTAATCCCAGGGACTCAGCAGGCTGAGCGGGAGCATCAGTTGAACCCGGGAGGCATAGTTTGCAGTGAGCAGAGATCGCACCACTGCACTCCAGCCTGGGCAATAAGAGTGAAACTCTATCTCAAAAAAAAAAAAAAAAAAAAAAAAAACGGGCCAGGTGTGGTGGTTCACACCTGTAATCCCAGCACTTTCAGAGGCTGAGGCAGGTGGAACATGAGGTGAAGAGTTTGAGACCAGCCTGGCCAACGTGGTGAAACGCTGTCTTTATTAAAAATACAAACATTAGCTGGGCATAGTGGCAGGCACCTGTAATCCCAGCTACTCGGGAGGCTGAGGCAGGAGAATCACTTGAACCCGGGAGACGGAGGTTGCGGTGAGCAGAGATCGTGCCATTGTACTCCAGCCTGGGAGACAGAGCGAGACTCAAAAAATAAAAACAAGGCCGGGCGCGGTGGCTCAAGCCTGTAATCCCAGCACTTTGGGAGGCAGAGGCAGGTGGATCACAGGGTCAAGAGATCGAGACCATCCTGGTCAACGTGGTGAAACCCTGTCTCTACTAAAAACACAACAAAATTAGCTGGGCATGGTGGCGCGTGCCTGTAATCCCAGCTACTCAGGAGGCTGAGGCAGGAGAATTGCCTGAGCCCAGGAGGCGGAGGTAGCCATGAGCCGAGATCGCGCCATTGCACTCCAGCCTGGGTAACAAGAGCGAAACTCTGTCTCAATAAGAAAAAAAAAAATTGGGCACAGTCACGGCCCATCATCCCCACCCCCCGTGCCCACATGGGTGGCATCCGAAGCTTGGAGAGTCCTGGATGCCCTGGGGGTGGGGCTGGGGGCTGTGAGCAGTAGCAGAGCCACAGGCATTTCAAGAGCCAGGAAGCAGCGTCAGGGGGGTGCCTGGTTTCCCCCACAGAAACCTGCAGGTCTGCTGTCGTGGAGCCCAGCAGAAGAGCAAAGGGTCAGCACACAGTCTGACATATCCATGGGTCATGGACTCCCTAGTGGGAGTCTTAGGGGGGACCTCTGAGGCCAGTTCCTGGCTTGAGGCAGTCCTTACCGTCCAAGCCAGGCAGGCCTGGTCTCCGTGACCCCAGCACTGCCTCTGGAATTCCCCTCAATGTGGGGCTTCCCTGGCCAACTTTCCCAGCAAAAAACGCATCAGGCCGCAGGCTCTGCTGCCCCCTCACCCTCGGGCTTCCGGGGAAAGCGGCTGCATCTCTCAGATTCCTTTTCTTTTTTCTCTTTTTTTGAGGTGGAGGAGAGTCTCGCTCTCCAGTCGCCCAGGCTGGAGGGGAGGGTTGTCATCTCAGCTCACGCAACCTCCGCCTCCCGGGTTAAAGCGATTCTCCTGCCTCAGCCTCCCGAGTAGCTGTTACTATGGGCATTAAGCACCATGGCCAGCTAGTTTCTGTATTTTTATTAGAGACGGGGTTTTGCCATGTTGGCCAGGCTGGTCTCAAACTCCCGGCCTCAGGTGATCCTCCCACCTTGGCCTCCCAAAGCTCTGGGATTACAGGCGTGAGCCACCACGCCCAGTCTTTCACCCATCTTTTTAGGGACCTCCTACGAAAATCTTCTCTGTAGCCTGCTTAATTACAGGAGGACGGTATATTACATAAAGCGTAACGAATATGTGTGAATCAACTCTTTATATTATCAGTGAGGCTTCTTAGCCTGTTAGTAGTTAAGGTTTGGGGGAGTTAAAACTTATACTTGAATTCCTTTTTTTTTTTTTTTGAGTTGGAGGCTCGCTCTGTAGCCAGGCTGGAGTGCAGTGGCATGACCTCGGCTCACTGCAACCTCCGCCCCCTGGGTTCAAGTGATTCTACTGCCTCAGTCTCCAGAGTAACTAAGACTACAGGTGCACACTGCTGCACCTAGGTAATTTTTGTATTTTTAGTAGAGACGGGGTTTCACCATGTTGGCCAGGCTGGTCTTGAACTCCTGACCTCAAGCGATCCACCCACCTTGGCATTCCAGAGTGCTGGGATTGCAGGCATGCACCACCACGCCTGGCCTGTGCTTGGATTTTTGACTGCAGAAGGGGTGAGTGTTTGTAAGTCCCACGGTATCAAAACATCTTGTTCTCTGTGTCAAATAAATCCACTAAAAAAAGAAGAAGGAAGCAGTTAGCTGTGAGTTGACATCAAGTTTTACAAGCTCGTCACTTCAAACTTCCTTTTCTGGGCCATGAGCAGTGGCTCACACCTGAAATCCCAGAATTTTGGGAGGCTGAGGCAGGTGGATCACCTGAGGTCAGGAGTTCAAGACCAGCCTGACCAACGTGGTGAAACCCCGTCTCTACTAAAAATGCAAAAATTAGCCGGGCGTGGTGGCAGGTGCCTGTAGTCCCAGCTACTCCAGAGGCTGAGGTGGGAGAATCACTTGAACCAGGGAGGAGGAGGTTGTGGTGAGCTGAGATCGCACCACTGCACTACAGCCTGGGTGAAAAGAGGGAGACTCTGTCTCAAAAAAAAGTTTCTTTTTCTGGGTTTGGTTCACACGTTGCTGTCGCCTTTCCCTGCAGAAGAACCACATGTGGTTAATGGATTGTTTTATGCGGCATTTGTCAGCAAGAGCAGTGTCTGCAGGTCCCTCCTGGGGAGCCTGGCTGAGACGTTGCATGTAGAGCTTCAGCCAACCCCCGTGCAGGAAGCTGAGTGGTTCCCACAATGGTGGCAAAGATTCGAGGACAGACATGTTGAGTCCAGAGTCTAAGTCATGAATTAGGCTTTTTTTTTTTCTTTTTATTACACGGAGTCTCGCTCTGTTGCCCAGGCTGGAGTACAGGTCTTGGCTCACTGCAACCACCACCTCCCAGGTTCAAGAGATTCTCCTACCTCAGCCTCCTGAGTAGCTGGGACTACAGGCACCTGCCACCATGGCTGAGTAATTTTTGCGAATTTTAGTAGACACAGGGTTTCACCATGTTGGCGAGGATGGTCTTGATCTCCTGACCTCATGATCCACCCGTCTTGGCCTCCCAAAGCACTGGGATTACAGGTGTGAGCCACCGCACCTGGCTGAATGGGAGGTTTCTATGTTGCCCAGGCTGGCCTTGAACTCCTAGCCTAACCTTATGCACCCGAACAGCAGGCCTGAGCCAGTGAAGCTCCCGATTCTTCTTCTTCTCCTTCTTCTTCTTCTTCTTCTTTTTTTTTTTTTTTTTTGAGGCGGAGTTTCACTTGTTACCCAGGCTGGAGTGCAATGACGCAATCTCGGCTCACCACAACCTCCGCCTCCTGGGTTCAGGCAATTCTCCTGCCTCAGTCTCCTGAGTAGCTGGGATTACAGGCACTCGCCACCATGCCCAGTTAATTTTTTGTAATTTTAGTAGAGACGGGGTTTCACCATGTTGACCAGGATGGTCTCGATCTCTTGACCTCGTGATCCACCAGCCTCGGCCTCCCAAAGTGCTGGGATTACAGGCGTGAGCCACTGCGCCCGGCCCCGATTCTTCTTACTAGTGGCTTGAATATGGGGTGAGTTTCAGCCAGCTGCAAAGGTGGGAGAGACCCCAGAAGTGAGCAGAGACCAGGCACCTTGTGGGGGACCCAAGGAAAATCCCAGAGCTCGGCCAGGCTGAAAGCTGTGCATGGAAAACACAGACGTGGAGGGGAAAGGTGCGAGGGCTTCCTTCAAAGATGGCTGCTCTGCATGCAGAATTTCCCCCAGGGGGAGTGGGGTGCTCTGAGGATCTGGTCTGGACTTCCTGGACCTGGGAGAGCATGAAGCTCAGCTCCTGTGTTTCTTCCTCCCTCCCTCAGGTAAAGGAAATTTTGGGGACTCAGGAGAGGGGTGAATATAGGGGACCCTGAGCCCTGGTCTTGCAGTGGGTCCCAGGGAATGGGGTTCATCCCACAGCTGTGACACTCAATGGGGGATCTCAGGAGGGAACATGTGAGGCCACAGTATAAGAATCCAGTGTCATCAGGCCATCTGGGTGTCGTGGCTCAGGCCTGTCCTCCCACCACTTTGGGAGGCCGAGGCAGGTGGAGCACTTTAAGGTCAGGAGTTTGAGACCAGGCTGACCAACATGGGGAAACCTCATCTCCACTAAAAATACAAAAAGTAGGCCGGGCACGGTGGCTCATGCCTATAATCCCAGCATTTTTCAAGGCTGAGGAAGGTGAATCAGCTGGGGTTGGGAGTTCAAGACCAGCCTGAGCAACATGGAGAAACCCCGTCTGTACTGAAAATACAAAAATTAGCCGGGCGTGGTGGCAGGCACCTGTAATCCCAGCTACTCAGAAACCTGAGGCAGGAGAATCACTTGAACCCAGGAGGTGGAGGTTGCAGTGAGCCAAGATCATGCCACTGCACTCCAGCCTGGGTGACAAGTAGAGGAACAATATCTTTTAAAAAAAAAAAAAAAAAAAAGGAAGGCAGGCTGATTACGTGAGGTCAGGAGTTCAAGACCAGCCTGGCCAACATGGTGAAACCCCTTCTCTACTAAAAACACAAAAATTAGCCGGGTGTGGTGGGGTGCGCCTGTAATCCCAGCTACTCGGGAGCCCTCCACCCTAATGACTCAGGTTTCCATGAGAGAAGAGAGGGCGCCCAGCCGGGGTCTCAGAGCTGTCTTCTGATTGCTGAAAATCACTGGAGTCGGGCGTGGGGGAGCCCTTGACTCTGGGATTCACTGAATGAGGCAGGAGGGATGCCAGGGGTGGGGAGTGGGTGTGCTGGGCAGCTCCCGCGATGGCGTGGACTGAGCAGACTATCCAGGACAGAAGAAAAGCTTTGAAAGCTGTCTGGCCCCACGGGGACTTTGGGAGCTGGGTCTCACTTCCTGCTTTTTCTCCGGAGGAAAACTGTCACAGTGAAATATTACAGAGTCCCCCCACCTCCCCCACCGCCCGCTCCCCCCGCTCCTTGAGGCCACCGTTGCCCCCCAGAGCCTCCGAAGCTCCAAGCCAGGGGGGTGGCCCTGGTTTAACACACAGGCCCCTGAAGTGGGGCCTCACACCCCCTCTGGATGGGGTACAGCCTCCCCTGCACCCCCTCACGGGCTCACAGGGGCCACAGCAGGTGCAGGAAGTTAAACTTGGCATAGAGGGGACCCTGGAAGGGCCCCCAAGGCCGGGTTCTCTCTCTTTGCCACCTGGGAAACTCTCGCCACAAAACAGCCCCCGGTGGGCTGACAGTTTCAACATCGAGACCAATGGAAAAGCAGCAGTTCAGGCGGCCTGATGGGAGGTTTTAGGCAAGTTTCTTCCCTCCCTCCCTCCGTCTCTTCCTCCCTCCTTCCTTCCTTTCTTTCTCTCTGCTTTCCTCTCTCTTCTGCCCTCTCTCCCTCTCTCCTTCCCTCCTCCCTCCATTCCCTTCTTCTTTTCTTTTGTTCTGTTTTAAGACAAGTCTCACTCTGTCCCCCAGGCTGGAGTGCAATGGCGTGATCTCGGCTCACTGCAACCTCCGCCTCCCAGGTTCAAGTGATTCTCCTGCCTCAGACTCCTGAGTAGCTGTGACTGCAGGTGCTGCCACCACAGCTGGCTAATTTTTGTAATTTTAGTAGAGATGGGGTTTCACCATGTTGGCCAGGCTGGTCTCGAACTCCTGACTTCAAGTGATCCACCCGCCTCGGCCTCCCAAAGTGCCGGGATGACAGACCTGAGCCACCGCGTCTGGCCACCATCCTCCCCTTCTAGATACAGTGAAACTGCAGGATGTAGGCCCAGCTGCATCCGGCCTCCTCATCGCCCCCATCCCAGACACAGCCCGTTACTTACCCACAAAGCTCAATACGGGCGCCGGGGCCCGGGGCATCTGCGCTTGATCCTTTCCGAATCCAGAACGCCCTGCGTTTCCCAGACACCGTGGGTCACGCGTGTCATCCCATCACTTTGGGAGGCTGAGGCAGGTGGATCACCTGAGGTCAGGCGTTCGAGACCAGCCTGGGCAACATAGCAAGACCCCATCTCTGCAAAATAATAATAATAATTTTAAAACTAGAATACAGTCCTCAGATTGTCAGGGCTCCTGTGCCCACTCCTGGCACATCTGACATCTTCGTGAAATGGAACGCGTGTCCCTGCCCTCCCCAAAGCGTTGTGTCTAGAAGGGGAAGTTGGGGCCGGGTGCGGTGGCTCAGGCCTGTCACCCCCGCAGCCAGTGTCCAACTTACACCCGCCATACCTGGGGTGGTGCTTTCATTCGCTTGGATCTTGCGTGTCTCCAAGGAGGATTGTGATGGGGGCTGTGGCGACTGCTAATCCTGAGACGGAGAAAGAAGGAAGGAAGGAAGGGAGGAAGGGAGGGAGGGAGGGAGGGAGGGAGGGAGGGAGGGAGGGAGGGAAGAGAAAGGAAAGTGAGAGAGAGAGAAAGAAAGAAAGAAAGAAAGGAAGGAAGGAAGGAAGGAAGGGAGGGAGGGAGGGAGGGAGGGAGGGAGGGAGGGAAGACCAAGGAAAGTGAGAGAGAAAGAAAGAAAGAAAGAAAGAAAGAAAGAAAGAAAGAAAGAAAGAAAGAGAAAGAAAGAAAGGAAGGAAGGAAGGAAGGAAGAAAGAAAGGGAGGGAGGGAGGAAAGAAATAGAGAAAAGGCCGGGCCCAGTGGCTCACACACCTGTAATTCCAGCACTCTGGCAGGCGGAGGCAAGTGGATCTCTTGAAGTCAGGAGTTCGACACCAGCCTGGCCAACATGGTGAAACCCCGTCTCTACAAAAATTACAAAAATTAGCCAGCTGTGGTGGCAGCACCTGTAGTTCCAGCTACTCAGGAGGCTGAGGCAGGAGAATCACTTGAACCCGGGAGGCAGAGGTTGCCGTGAGCCAAGATCGTGCCACTGCAGTCCAGACTGAACTCCATCTGAAAAAAAAAAAAAAAAGGAGGGGGCCTCTCTGCAAGGCGGAGGCTGCAAGGGCTGAGGTTAGGCTGGAATCCGGAACTGTGCCAAGGAGAGAAGAGTTGATAAATTCAGAGGGAGGGGGAGGGGTGTCTGGGAGAGCGTTTACCAAGTAAACAGAAATAGCAGATTGCAGCGCTGGAAACAGAAGTTGGGGACAGGTTGGAGGGGGCCCCATTGAGGGCTGGACTTTCCTAACGGATTTTCATTTCTTAGACAGAGGTTTGTTCTTGTCACCCAGGCTGGAGTGCAGTGGTGTGATCTTGGCTCACTGCAAACTCCGCCTCCTGGGTTCAAGCGATTCTCCTCCCTCAGCCTCCCAAGTAGCTGGGATTACGGTGCCCACCACCATGCCCAGCTAATTTTTGTATTTTCTTTTTTTAAGTAGAGACGAGGTTTCACCCTGTTGACCAGGCTGGTCTCGAACTCCTGACCTCAAGTGATCCACCTGCGTCAGCCTCCCAAAGTGCTGGGAAGACAGGCGTAAGCCACAGCGCACGGCCACTAAGATACCTTTTTTCTGTTTGTTTTGTTTTTTGAGGCAGAGTGTCACTATGTCACCCAGGCTGGACTGCAGTGACAGAATCTCAGCTCACTGCAAACTCCACCTTCTGGGTTCAAGAAATTCTCCTGCCTCAGCCTCCTGTGTAGCTGGGAGTAGAGGCACCCGCCACCACGCCTGGCTAACTTTTCTATTTTTGGTAGAGACAGGGTTTCACCATGTTGGCCAGGCTGGTCTTGAACTCCTGACCTCAGGTGATCCACCTGCCTCAGCCTCCAAAAGTGCTGGGATGACAGGCGTAAGCCACCCCGCCTGGCCTCGATAACTGTATAAGATACATCATGTGAGACTGGGGGTCACCTCCCCATCTCAAGGGGTGTCTTTCCCATTGGATGGGGAGGAAACGCAGCCACGAACCCCAGGGCACGGGCACTCACCCCTCCAGGGCTGCCTTTACTTAGTCAGGAAGCCTCCCCATCCTGTCTGAATGCCAGGCACCAAGTATAATTGTAACGAAGGGGAACACGCGCTGGAAAATGAGAACGTGGTTGGGGGCGGGAGGCATGACCATTTTCAAAGAGAGTTTCTCTTTCAAGGAAATCCGGCCGCAGTTACCAAAAGCCACTGACCCCGGAATGCTGGCCCCAGGGAGAGAGGGTGTCAGGAAGGCCCCCTCCCTGCCAGATGGGCCTTGGGTCTGACTCCCAGGGGTGGGGCTGCGCTGGAGGTTATAAAACGGCTGCAGGGGGGACTAGAAGCTTCGCTTTCTCTTTGGAGAAGCTTCCTTCAGCACAAACAGGAAAATAACAGAAACGTCCAGAGCTGGGGACGCAGTCCTGGGATGGGGACACTTCAGGTCTCCTGCACTGGAGCTAGGAAGGCCGCTTCTCCCACAGGGAACTTCAATCTGCATTTAAGGTAAAGTCCTCTCTCTCCGGGGGCATGAGGGCAAGAGGGCAGCCGGGGTGGCCGTGGCGAGTGTGCTCCTAAATCCATGCTGGCAGAGACAGGCGGCAGGTACGGGTGTTGGCATGTAACGGGTTTCTGCTCATGCCTCCTGTCTGTGAACAACGCTCACCCCACTGAACAACCTGACAACCCACCGAACAACCTGACACACACCCCACTGAGCAACCTGACACACACCCCACTGGACAACCTGACACACACCCCACTGGACAACCTGACACACACCCCACTGGACAACCTGACACACACCCCACTGGACAACCTGACAACCCACCGAACAACCTGACACACACCCCACTGAGCAACCTGACACACACCCCACTGGACAACCTGACACACACCCCACTGGACAACCTGACACACACCCCACTGGACAACCTGACACACACCCCACTGGACAACCTGACACACACCCCACTGGACAACCTGACACACACCCCACTGGACAACCTGACAACCCACCGAACAACCTGACACACACCCCACTGAGCAACCTGACACACACCCCACTGGACAACCTGACACACACCCCACTGGACAACCTGACACACACCCCACTGGACAACCTGACACACACCCCACTGGACAACCTGACAACCCACCGAACAACCTGACACACACCCCACTGAGCAACCTGACACACACCCCACTGGACAACCTGACACACACCCCACTGGACAACCTGACACACACCCCACTGGACAACCTGACACACACCCCACTGGACAACCTGACACACACCCCACTGGACAACCTGACACACACCCCACTGGACAACCTGACACACACCCCACTGGACAACCTGACACACACCCCACTGGACAACCTGATACACACCCCACTGAGCAACCTGACACACACCCCACCGGACAACCTGATACACACCCCACCGGACAACCTGACACACACCCCACCGGACAACCTGACACACACCCCACCGGACAACCTGACACACACCCCACCGAGCAACCTGACAACCCACCGAACAACCTGACACACACCCCACTGAACAACCTGACACACACCCCACTGAACAACCTGACAACCCACCGAACAACCTGACACACACCCCACTGAGCAACCTGACACACACCCCACTGAGCAACCTGACACACACCCCACTGGACAACCTGACACACACCCCACTGAGCAGCCTGACACACACCCCACTGGACAACCTGACACACACCTTACCGGACAACCTGACACACACCCCACTGGACAACCTGACACACACCCCACTGGACAACCTGACACACACCTTACCGGACAACCTGACACACACCCCACTGGACAACCTGACACACACCCCACTGGACAACCTGACACACACCTTACCGGACAACCTGACACAAACCCCACTGGACAACCTGACACACACCCCACTGGACAACCTGACACACACCCCACTGGACAACCTGACAACCCACCGAACAACCTGACACACACCCCACTGAACAACCTGACACACACCCCACTGAACAACCTGACACACACCCCACTGAACAACCTGACAACCCACCGAACAACCTGACACACACCCCACTGAACAACCTGACACACACCCCACTGAGCAACCTGACACACACCCCACTGGACAACCTGACACACACCCCACTGAGCAGCCTGACACACACCCCACTGGACAACCTGACACACACCCCACTGGACAACCTGACACACACCCCACTGGACAACCTGACACACACCTTACCAGACAACCTGACACACACCCCACTGGACAACCTGACACACACCCCACTGGACAACCTGACACACACCTTACCGGACAACCTGACACACACCCCACTGGACAACCTGACACACACCCCACTGGACAACCTGACACACACCTTACCGGACAACCTGACACACACCCCACTGGACAACCTGACACACACCCCACTGGACAACCTGACACACACCCCACTGGACAACCTGACACACACCCCACTGGACAACCTGACACACACCTTACCGGACAACCTGATACACACCCCACTGGACAACCTGACACACACCCCACTGGACAACCTGACACACACCTTACCGGACAACCTGATACACACCCCACTGGACAACCTGACACACACCCCACTGAGCAACCCGACACACACCCTTCTGAACAACCTGCTACCAAGAAGGACGTTTTCCATCTCATTAATGATTTGTATGTGGCTCACACACTTGAGCTGTAGTATCATCTCAGACGCCTTGAGTGCATAAAGGTGAGAGCAGTGGAGGTAATTTTACACTGTTTTCTGATCCTCCAATGTGCTTGCTAGAAAATGGAAACACGGGCCCGTGGGTAGAGTTGCACGTCTGTCAGATGGCTAGTCCGGCTGGTCAAAGAGCTGTGCCCACAGCTGACGGCCGGGCATAGAGATGCTTTAGGGATGGGTACCCCCAGCCTGCTCTTAGTGTTTCTCCCTGGTTTTCAAAGTCTGGTGAGAGTCAGAATACCCCAGACTGCTGGGGAAAGCTCAGGTCCCGGCCGGGCATGGGTGTCACATACCTGTCATCCCAGCGCTTTCATCCCTGCATCGGGAGGCCGATGCAAGAGATCATGCAGTCAGGAGTTCAAGACCAGCCCAACCAACTCAGTGAAACCCCCATCTCTACTAAAAATACAAAAAATTAGCCAGGTGTGGTGGCTTGCACCTATAATCCCAGCTACTAAGGAGGCTGACGCACGAGAATCACTTGAACCCGGGAAATGGAGCTTGTAGTGAGCCAGGATCATGCCACGGCACTCCAGCCTGGGTAACAGAGTGAGACTTTGTGTCAAAAATAAATACATAAATACATAAATAAAGCTCAACTCCCAGCAGATTCATTCACAGTAGCCAAGAGGTGACGACACCCCTAAAACCCATCTCTAGACAAATGGAGAAATAGAGCGTGTTCTACCCACACAGTGGAATATTACGCAGCCATGAAAAGGAACAAGTCTCTGCCATAGGCTGCAATGTGGATGAACCATGAGCACGCCACGCTTCCCAACACAAACCACACACACAAATCATATGTACATACATCGTACACATAGGAGTCCATTTATTTGCTGTGCTCAGATACAGGCAAATCCACAGACAGGACGTGGGTGCCTGGTTGCCAGGGGCTGTGGAGGGGGACCGAGGGGTCTTTAATGAGTCTGGGGTGTCTTTTTTGGGTAACCACATGTTCTGGAAGATGGAAGTGGTGGTTTTATAACGTGGTGTATGCCTCTGAATTGCACATTTCACATTGGTAAATTGTGTAGAAGGTGAATCTCATATCGATGAAAAAACCTTTTTTTTTTTTTTTTAAGATAGGGTCTTGCTCTGTTGTTCAGGCTGGAGTGTAGTGATGCGGTCATAGCTGACTGCAGCCTTGAACTCCCAGACTCAGGTGACCCTCCTGCCTCAGCCTCCCGTGTAGCTAGGGCCACAGGCACACACCACCACACCCAGGTAACTTTTTGTATTTTTAGTGGAGATGGGGTCTTGATTTGTTGTCCAGGCTGGTCTCAAACTCCTGGGCTCAAGCTATCCACCCCCTTCCGCCTCCCAAAGTGCTGGGATGACATGGGTGAGCCACCGTGCCTGGCCAATAAATTTTTTTTTTTGGCCTCCTACCCTTTGTTTTTTTGAGATGGAGTCTCCCACTGTTGCCCAGGCTGGAGTGCAGTGATAGGATCTCAGCTCACTGCAACCACCGCCTCCCAGGTTCAAGCGATTCTCCTGCCTCAATTTCCTGAGTAGCTGGGACCACAGGCGCCCACCACCACACCCAGGTAACTTTTTGTATTTTTAGTGGAGATGGGGTTTCACCATGTTGGTCAGGCTTGTCTTGAACTCCTGACCTCAAGCAATCCACCTGCTTCGCCTCCAAAAGTGCTGGAATGACAGGCGTGAGCCACCTCAACCAGCCAATTGAAAATATTAGCCAGTCAGGCACAGTGGCTCAAGCCTGTAATCCCAGCACTGAGGAGGGTGAATCACCTGAGGTCGGGAGTTCGAGACCAGCCTGACCAACATGGAGAAATGCCGACTCTACTGAAAAATAGAAAATTAGCTGCCTGTGGTGGGGCGTGTCTGTAGTCCCAGCTACTCGGGAGGCTGAGGCAGGAGAATCACTTGAACCCGGAAGGCAGAGCTTGCTGTGAGCTGAGATTGTGACACTGCACTCCAGCCAGGGCGACAAGAGTGAAACTCCATCTCAAAAAATAAAATAAAATAAAATAATATATATATCCCAATAAATTTTAATAGCTGGGCACAGTAGCTCATGCCTGTCATCCCAGCACTTTGGGAGGCCAAGACAGGCAGATCACCTGAGGTCAAGAGATCGAGACCAGCCTGGCCAACATGGAGAAACCCCATCTCTACTAAAAATAGAAAAATTAGCCGGGCATGTTGGTGCCCGCCTGTAGTCCCAGCTACTCAGGAGAATCACTTGAACCCCGAAGGCGGAGGTTGCGGTGAGCCCAGATTGCGTCACTGCGCTCCAGCCTGGGTGATAAGACTGAACTCTGTCTCAAGCAAAAACACACAAAAAACACAGTATTCATGGTGATGATGGGTTTGAGGACAGCCCATTAAATTTGTCGCTTGAAGGGCAGGCACCGTGACTCATGTGTATGGTGCCAGCACTGTGGGGAGTTTGAGACCAGCCTGGACCTCATTGTGAGACCTTGCCTCTACCACAGGATAAAAAAGTTAGCTGGGCATGGTGGGGCGTCACTAAAGCCCCAGCTCCTCAGGAGGCTGAGCTGGGAGGATCATTTCTGGACAGTAGTTTGAGGTTGTAACGAGCTGTGATTGGACCTCTGCACTCCAGCCTGAGCAACAGACCAAGACCCCCATGTCTAGAAATAAAAGAAAAAGGCCGGGTGTGATGGCTCATGCCTGTAGTCCCAGCACTTTGGGAGGCTGAGCTGGATAGATATGAGGTCACGAGTTCAAGACCAGCCTGGCCAACATGGTGAAACCCCGTCTTTACTAAAAACACAAGAATTAGCAGGGCGAGCTAGTGCGCGCCTGTAATCCTCACTGCTCGGAAGGCAGAGGAGAAAGAGTTGTTGGGCCCGGGAGGTGGAGGTTGCAGTGAGCTGGGATTGTGCCATGTACTTCAGCCTGGGTAACAGAGCAAGACTCCATCTCAGAAAAAAAAAAAGAGAGAGAGAGAAGAAAAAAAAGAAAAGAAAAAAATGCATCTAAGTGCCTCCCTGCCTCGCCGCAGTTCCCACCTGATTCCCAAACTTCAGCCAAGTGGGTGCCTGCAGCTGATAAGCAACACGGGACCCTCCCCAAACCCCTCTCCCTCCTACCCCTTCTGCAGTTAGAGCCACTTTGTTTTTGTTTATTTTTATTTTTACTTTATTTATTTCTTTTTTGAGATGGAGTCTTGCTGTGTCGCCCAGGCTGGAATGCAGTGATGTGACCTCGGCTCACTGCAACCTCTGCCCCCTGGGTTCAAGCGATTCTCCTGCCTCAGCCTCATGAGTATCTGGGACTACAGGCACCTGCCACCATGCCCGGCTAATTTTTGTGTTTTTAGCAGAGACAGGATTTCACCACGTTGGCCAGGCTGGTCTCTAACTCCTGACCTCAGGTGATCTGTCCATGTCAGCCTCCCAAAGTGCTGGGATGACAGACATCACTGTGTCCGACTTTTTTTTTTTTTTTTGAGATGGAATCTTGCTCTGTAGCCCAGGCTGGAGTGCAGTGGTGCCATCTGGGCTCACTGCAACCTCCGCACCGCCCCCTCGGCCGGGTTCAAGCAATTGTCGTGCCTCCACCTCCCGAGTAGCTGAGACAACAGGTGCTGTCCAACATGCCTGGATAATTTTTGCATTTTTAGTAGCGAGGGAGTTTCACTATGTTGCTTATGCTGGTCTCTAACTCCTGACCTCACACTGTCCGCCCGCTTCGGCCTCCCAAAGTGCTGGGATGAGAGGCCGGAGCCACCTCGAAGCACTTTCACTGCTGGTGTGTCACATTGTGTTTGCATAAAAGTTGCTACTTTCGGACCTTGGAACTTCCATTGTGGAGATGCTGAGGTTTCCGGGAGCCCCGAGGCTCTTGGCAATGGCTGGGGACACTCAGCACCCGTGGCGGAGACCCTGGAACGACAGGCTGGAAACACGACTCAACCGGTAGATTCGAAGCCTTGATCCCAGCATTTTAGCCAAGATGCTCCAGGTGACACCTCCTGAGGGGCACAGGGAGAGTTTGCCTTTGGGGAAGGGGTGGTCTCCGAGGCAGGTGAGGCTCTCAGGCACCCTGTGCCAAGCTGGAGAAGAGGAAGAGTCTGCATTGTTTTTTTTTTTTTGAGGAGTCTCACTCTGTCACCCAAGCTGTAGTGCAGTGGCACAGTCTCAGTCTCATCTCACCGCAACCTCCACCTCCCGGGTTCAAGCAACTCTCCTGCCTCAGCCTCATGAATATCTGGGACTACAGGCACCCGCCACCAGGCCCGGCTAATTTTTGGGTTTTTAGTAGAGGCTGGGTTTCACCATGTCGGCCAGGATGGTCTCAAACTCCCGACCTCATGATCCACCAGCCTCGGCTCCCAAAGTGCTGGCATTATGGATGCCAGCCACCGCACCCAGTTTCTGGATTCTTTTTACTGTGGCTAACAGAGGTGTTAAGGGTTTTTGACAAGCCAGGAACAGTGGCTCACATCTGTCATCGCAGCACTTTGGGAGGCCAAGGCAGGTGGATCACGTGAGGTCAGGAGTTTGAGACCAGCCTGACCAACGTGAAGAAACCCCATGTCTACTAAAATAAATAAATAAACACAAAAATTAGAAACACCATCTCTACTAAAAAAAAAATAGGCAAATTAGCTGGGCATGGTAGTCGGCACCTGTAGTCCCAGCTACTCCAGAGGCTGAGGCAGGGAGAATTGCTTGAACCCGGGAGGCGGAGGTTGCTGTGAGCCGAGATCATGCCACTGCACTCCAACCTGGGCAACAAGAATGAAACTCTGTGACAAAAAATAAAATAAAATAAAAGGGTGCTTGAGAAAGATGAATGGGGGCCTGGGGAGAGTTCGCAGCTGCCTTCCCGAGGGGGCAATAACAGCCACCTCCCAGAGCCGGGTCCTGGAGAGCCCGCCTGAAGACAGGATTTACAGGGACATGGGGGAAAGCTCCACCCCAGGAGGCTGAGCTCCACTCACTTAGGAATTTCTGTCTGCGCTGATTTTGTAATTGCGATTACACTTCCTTCCTCTGGAGCATTTCCTGGAGTTCCACAGGGAATGTGCTTTCCTGCTTTCTGGAGAGAGGTGCAGCCGCGAATGGGCTAAACCTTTAGGGCGGGAGCTGTTTCAAAACGGAAAGGCTGCCGCACGCACAGACAGAGACACACACCATGCACACGTACACACTCGTGCAAACATGGTTCTCTATGTGCATTCACACATGCATGCATACACTTTTATGCACACACAGACACATACTCACACCATGCACACACACATGCACATGTACAAACTCGCGCAAACATGCTTCTATATGTGCATTCCTACATGTATGCATACACTTTTATGCACACACAGGCGCGCACACACCCAGACTGTTGTGAACGTATATTTACATATTCACATGTGTGCATGCATGGAATGGACACACAGATAGAAATGTATCATGCAAACACACCTCTGTGTGCATCTGCCTGCAGAAAACACAAACACGTGGCCAGGTATGGAGGCTCACACCTGTCATCCCAGCACTTTGGGAGGCCGAGGCACGTGGATCACCTGAGGTCGGGAGTTTGAGACCAGCCTGGCCAACATGGCAAAACCTCGTCTCTAGTAAAAATAGAAAAATTAGCTGGGTGTGGTGGCGGGCATCTGTAACCCCAGCTACTCAGGAGGCTCAGGCAGGAGCATTGCTTGAACCCGGGAAGCAGAGGTTGCAGTGAGCCGAGATCATGCCGCTGCACTCCAGCCTAGGCCACAGAGTGAGACTCCATTCCCCCCCCAAAAAAAGAAAACACACAAACTCATATGTATGCACACAGCTAAGCACAGGCACACAAATGTACACACCACAGGTACAAGCACGTATGCACCTGCTGATAGACACATGTGCACCGTGCACGTGTGTGCACATACACGCAGTCAGGTGCAAACATGCAAACATGCATTTCTACACACAGGTATGCACACATATAGTACACATACACGGATATTCGTGCACACGCATGCACACACATTCACACACACTGAACACCCACACACATTCACTCAGACACATAGTCACACACACTCACACCCAACACACACACACTCAAGAAACACATTCACAGTCATACACACACATTCACACATGCACACACTCAACAAACACACATTCACACAGACACAGTCACACACACACACTGAACACAAGAAATACACACATTCACACACAGACACACACACTCACACGCACACACTCAACACACTCTCAACAAATACATTCACAGACACATGCTCACATTCACACACACACACTCCCACACTAAACACACATTCACACACACAGACACACACAACACACACTGAACACACACACATTCACACACACTCATACACACTGACACACACACGCAGATGCTCACACACTCCAACACACTCACTGTCACACACACATTCAACACACAGACACAGGGTCCCAGACTCACAGACACTGACACACACACACCCTGCACACACACACGCATACACACACTCACACTCACAGCAGCCCTCTCTCCAGAAGCAGCATCTTGTGCTGTGAGCACCAGGCTCCGGAGGGGTCCAGCGCCCTTCACCACCCGCAGCCCCGTCCCACAGCCACTCCCCGCTGCCTGACTCCGCCTTGTCCCCCGGCAGGCACCTGTGTCCTGAGAGAGCCGCGTTCCACATGGTCCTCCTACGGCTCACGCTGCTGCTGATGCCCGTGCCCTGCCTCCTGCAAACGAACCAAAGTAAGAGCTGGAGAAAAAAAACACACACACATTCTGGACAGGCGCGGTGGCTCACCTCTGTCATCCCAGCACTTTGGGAGGCTGAGGCGGGTGGATCACGAGGTCAAGAGATCGAGACCATCCTGGTCTACATGGTGAAACCCCCTCTCTACTAAAAATAGAAAAATAGGCCGGGCGCGGTGGCTCAAGCCTGTAATCCCAGCACTTTGGGAGGCCGAGGCGGGTGGATCACGAGGTCAAGAGATCGAGACCATCCTGGTCTACATGGTGAAACCACGTCGCTACTAAAAAAAAATACAAAAAATTAGCTGGGCATGGTGGCGCGTGCCTGTAATCCCAGCTACTCAGGAGGCTGAGGCAGGAGAATTGCCTGAACCCAGGAGGCGGAGGTTGTGGTGAGCCCAGATCGCGCCATTGCACTCCAGCCTGGGTAACGAGAGTGAAACTGCTTCTCAAAATAAATAAATAAATAAATAATTTTTAAAAATTTTTAAAAAAATTTAAAAAAAATAGAAAAATAAGCCGGGCATGGTGGCATATGCCTGTAGTCCCAGCTACTTGGGAGGCTGTCAGGAGAATTGCTTGAACCCGGGAGGCGGAGGTTGCAGTGAGCTGAGATCTAACCACTGCACTGCAGCCTGGGCGACAGAGCAAGACTCCTTCTTTAAGAAAAGCAGCAAGAAAGAAAAGAAAAGAAAAGAAAGAAAGAGAGAGAGAGAGAAAGAAAGAAAGAAAGAAAGAAAGAAAGAAAGAAAGAAAGAAAGGAAGGAAGGAAGGAAGGAAGGAAGACAAAGAAAGAAAGAAAGAAATGGCTGGGCGTGCTGGTTCCCACCCGTCACCCCAGCACTTTGGGAGGCCGAGGTGGGCAGATCACAAGGTCAGGAGTTCAAGACCAGCCTAACCAACATGGTGAAACCCCATCTCTACTAAAAATACCAAAATTAGCTGGTCGCGGTGGTGGCCTCCTGTAATCCCAGCTGCTCAGGAGACTGAGGCATAATTGCTTGAACCCGGGGAGATGGGACGGACGTTGCAGTGATGTGAGATCGTGCCACTGCACTCCAGCCTGGGTGACAGAGGAAGACTCCATCTCAAGAAAAAAAAAAGCCAGGCACGGTGCCTCACGCGTGTAATTCCAGCCCTTTGGGAGGCCGAGGTGGGCAGATCACGAGGTCAAGACACCGAGACCAGCCTGGCCAAAGTGGTGAAACCCTGTCTCTATGAAAAAAAAAAAAAGAAAAAAGTCACAGGCAGGGTCTGATCATGACACAGACGCCATGTGAGGTGTGTGGATGAAACCAGGAGCTGGGGTCAATAGCACTGATTACTGTTTCCCATTTCCTGCATTGTATGTCTTCTTTCTTTCTCTCTTTCTTTCTCTTTCCTTCTTTCTTTCCTTCCTTTCTCCCTCCCTCTCTCCTTCCCATATTTATTTCTTTATTTCCTTCCTTCCTTCTTTCTTTTTCTTCCTTTCTTCCTCTCTCCCACTCCCTTCTTTATTTATTTATCTATCTATTTATTTATTTATTTATTTTTAAGGCGGGGTTTCACCATGTTGGTCAGGCTGGTTTGAATACCCGACCTCGGGGGTCAAGCCACCTTGGCCTCCAAAGTGCTTGGATTACAGGTGTGACCCACCATGCCCGGACTCTTTCTTCTTTCTTTCTTTCCTTCTTTCTTTCTTTCTTTCTTTCTTTCTTTCTTTCTTTCTTTCTTTCTTTCTTTCTCTCTCTCTCTCTTTCTTTCTTTTCCTTCCTTCCTTCCTTCCTTCCTTCCTTCCTTCCTTCCTTCCTTTCTTTCGTTCTTTCTCTTTCCCTCCTTCCCTCTTTCCCTGTTTCTTTCTCTCTTGAGATCTTGAGATGAAGTCTCACTCTGTCACCCAGGCTGGAGTGCAGTGGCGCAATCTCAGCTCACCATAACCTCCACCTCCCGGGTTCAAGTGATTCTCCTGCCTCAGCCTCCCGAGTAGCTGGGATTACAGGCACCTGCCACCACACCCAGTTAATTTTTGTATTTTTAGTAGAGACGGGGTTTCACCATCTTGGTCAGGCTGCTCTTGAACTCGTGACCTCATGATCCACCCGCCTTGGCTTCCCAAAGTGCTGGGATTGCAGGCATGAGCCGCTGTGCGGTGCTGAGAGTGTGTTTTAAGGAATCAATTATCCTTCTAAGTTAGAAGATCATGATAGAAATGTAGATGTTTTTATGCTTTAATCTTGCTTATCAAACGAAGGTTGTTGACCTTGATAACTACTCATGATTCTTAGAGTTTATAAACAGTCATTTCCTCCGAGTTGTCTAAGTGGTCGATGAGAGATAAACCCTTGAGAAGTATCTGATGTTTCTAGCTTTGGGTGACTAGACAAGTGTAAAAGAATATTGCCTTTTCCATCTTTCTATGAGTCATTTATGAAATATAATGAGCACTGTGATGGCTGAAAGAGACCTCCTTCGGCCAGGCGTGGTGGCTCATGCCTGTAATCCCAGCACTTTGGGAGGCCGAGGTGGACGGATCATGAGGTCAGGCGTTCGAGACTGGCCTGGACAACATGGTGAAACCCCATCGCTACTAAAAATACAAAAATTGGCCAGGTGTGGTGGCAGGTGCCTGTAGTCTCAGGCACTCAGGCGGCTGAGGCAGGAGAATCACTTGAACCCGGGAGGCGGAGGTTGCAGTGAGCTGAGATCGCGGCACTGCACTCCAGCCTGGGGTACAGAGCAAGACTCCGTCTCAGAAAGAAAAATGAGGCTGGGCGCGGTGGCTGAGGCCTGTAATCCCAGCACTTTGGGAGGCTGAGGCGGGTGGATCACGAGGTCAAGAGATCAAAACCATCCTGGTCAACATGGTGAAGCCCCGTCTCTACTAAAAATACAAAAAAATCCGCTGGGCACGGTGGCGCGTGCCTGTAATCCCAGCTACTCGGGAGGCTGAGGCAGGAGAATTGCCTGAACCCAGGGGGCGGAGGTTGCGGTGAGCTGAGATCGCGCCATTGCACTCCAGCCTGGGTAACAAGAGCAAAACTCCGTCTCAAAAAAAAAAAAAAATGAAAAATGAGAGAGAGAAAAACCTCCTTCTCCTGTGACACTGTGGCGTTAATAAGTTCATATTTCATTACACTGCACTGTGTATTTGAATGTACGTTTGCTGATTTTCCAGCAATACCAGAATTGCTCAGTCTGTGAGCTCCGTAAGGAAATGAATGCCACAGAAGGATAGTCGTGCCTCTTACTGAAAACTACATTCTCTGGCCGGGCACACTGGCTCATCAGGTACTGGGTAACTGCACGGGCAAAAAGAAAGTACCCATTACAATGCTTTTTTGTTGTGTTTTGTTTTGTTTTTTGAGATGGAGTTTCGCTCTTGTTACCCAGGCTGGAGTGCAATGGCGCGATCTCGGCTCACCGCAACCTCCGCCTCCTGGGTTCAGACAATTCTCCTGCCTCAGTCTCCCGAGTAGCTGGGATTACAGGCACGCGCCACCATGCCCAGCTAATTTTTATATTTTTAGTAGAGATGGGATTTCACCATATTGACCGGGATGGTCTCGATCTCTTGACCTCGTGATCCACCAGCCTTGGCCTCCCAAAGTGCTGGGATTACAGGCTTGAGCCACCGCGCCTGGCTATTTTGTTTTGTTTTTGAGAAGGAGTCTTATTCTGTCGCCCAGGCTGAGGTGCAGTGGCACAGTCTGAGCTCACTGCAACTTCCACCACCCGGGTTCAAGGGATTCTCCTGCCTCAGCATCTCTAGTAGCTGAGATTACAGGTACCTGCTACCACGCCCGGCTAATTTTTGTATTTTTAGTAGACACTGGGTCTCACCGTGTTGGCCAGGCTGGTCTTGAACTCCTGACGTGGTGATCTGCCCATTTCGGCCTCCCAAAGTTCTGGGATTCCAGGCCTGAGCCACCGCCCTGCATACAGTGCTGCTTTCATATTCCTGTGGATTGTGTATCTCTTGTAACTGAAAACCTTTTAGTTTCAAATCCACCCATCAAGAACTTAAGGATGGAACCCAAGACTCAGATGTTGACCTGGGACGTCGATGGGAATGTTACCGGTATCCAGTGCGTGAAAGGTGCAGACTATGAAATAGAGGTGAATTGTATTCTTTTAAGTTTTCTACCAACTTTATTTTTGGGTTTTTTACTACACTTAGCAATTTCATTTAGTGCAATGTCTGACGTTTGAGAGACAGGTATTTCTTGTTTTTTCTTTTCTTTTTTTTTTTTTTTTTTTTTGGAGATGGAGTTTCGCTCTTGTTACCCAGGCTGGAGTGCAATGGCGCGATCTCGGCTCACCGCAACCTCCGCCTCCTGGGTTCAGGCAATTCTCCTGCCTCAGCCTCCCGAGTAGCTGGGATTACAGGCACGTGCCACCATGCCCAGCTAGTTTTTTTGTATATTTAGTAGAGACGAGGTTTCACCATGTAGACCAGGATGGTCTCGATCTGTTGACCTCGTGACCCACCCGCCTCGGCCTCCCAAAGTACTGGGATTACAGGCGTGAGCCACCGCACCCAGCCTGAGGTGAATTGTATTCTCTCTCTCTCTTTTTTTTTTTTTTTTTTTTTTGAGATGGGGGTCTCGCTATGTTGTCCCGGCTGGAGTGCAGTGGCTATTAACAGACATGATCCCAGTACTGCTCAGCACGGGAGTTTTGACCTGCTCCGTTTCCTCCCTCCCTTCCTTCTTTCCTTCCTCCCTCCCTCCCTCCCTCCCTCCCTCCCTCCCTCCCTCCTTCCTTCCTTCCTTCCTTCCTTCCTTCCTTCCTTCCTGACCCAGCACAGTGAGACCCCATCTCACCCAAAAACAAAGAATCAGGCCATGCACCGTGGCTCACGCCTGTAACCCCAGCACTTCAGCAGCTGGATCACGAGGCCAGGAGTTCAAGACTCGGCCCGGCCGAGATGGTGAAACCGCGTCTCCACTAAAAATACAGAAATTAGTCTGGTGTGCTGGCTCACGCCTATCATCCCAGCACTTTGTGAGGCGGAGGCAGGTGGATCACCTGAGGCCAGGAGTTCGAGACAAGCCTGGCAAATGTGATAAAACCCAGCCTCTACCAAAAACTATTTTAAAGATTAGCCAGGCGTGGCGGCAGGTGCCTGTAATATCAGTTATTCCGGAGAATCGCTTGAACCTGGGAGGCGGAGGTTGCGGTGAACGGACATCGCACCGCCGCACTCCAGCCTGGGCAACAAGAGCGAGACTGCCTAAAAAACAAACTAAAGACCTTAGCATCCAATTAAGCCTCGTCTGTCAGCAACCGTCTAATCCTATGTGGTTTTCAGGCAATGAATAATCGCTACTGCCAGTTTGCAGCCATTTCCCTATGTGAGGTGACCAACTACACCGTCGTGGTGGCCAGCCCGCCGTTCTCAGCCTCGATCCTGTTCCCGGAGGACGGTGAGGGAAAATGCACAGGGTTTATTTCTTCTTTCTCCTTCCTTCTGTCCCTCTTTCCTTCCTCCCTCCCCTTTTCCCTCCTCCCTGCCCTCCATCCCTTCCCTCCTTCTCTCCCTTCCCTTCCTTCCTTCCTGCCTCTCTCCCCGCCTCCTTGCCTCCCTTCCTTCCTCCTTTCTTTCCTTTCTCTCTCTGTCTCTCTCTCTCTCTCTCTTTTTTCCCTCTTTCTCTGTTTCTTTGTTTAAAGACAAGGTCTCCGTCTGTCGCCCAGGCTGGACTGCAGCCGCACAATCACAGCTCAGTGCCGGCTTGACCCCTTGGGGTTAAACGATCCTTTTGCATCAGCTTCCCATGAAGGTGGGACCACAGGCACGTGCCACCATGCCCACTTAATTATTATTATTATTATTATTAAGACAGAGTTGTGCTCTTGTTTCCCAGGCTGGAGTGCAATGGTGCGATCTCGGCTCACTGCAACCTCCGCCTCCTGGGTTCAAGCGATTCTCCTGCCTCAGCCTCCCGAGTAGCTGGGATTACAGGCACGCGCCACCATGCCCAGCTAATTTTTGTATTTTTAGTAGAGACGGGGTTTTACCATGTTGGCCAGGCTGGTCTTGAACTCCTAACCTCGTGATCCACCTGCCTCGGCCTCCCAAAGTGCTAGGATTACAGGCGGGAGCCACGGAGCCCAGTCTGTTTTGTTTTGAGACCAAGTCTCACGGTCACCCAGGCTGGAGTGCAGTGGTGTGACCTCAGCTCACAGCAGCCTCTGCCTCCCGGGTTCAAGTGATTCTCCCGCCTCAGCCTCCCGAGTAGCTGGGACTACAGGCGCCCGCCATCAACGCTGGCTAATATTTTATGTTTTTGGTCGAGACGGGCTTTCTCCATGCTGGCCAGGCTGGTCTCGAACTCCCGACCTCAGGTGATCCGCCCGCCTCGGCCTCCTGATGCGCTGGGATTACAGGCAGGAGCCACCTCGGGCGGCCACGACTCCTGTTTTCTTTCTGGTTTGCGAACGCAGGTGGGAATTCGCAGGCAGCCGCGCAAAACCTGACCTGCTGGGTTCACGAGGTGGACCTCATGAGCTGCAGCTGGGCCGTGGGTCCGGAGGCCCCCGGCGACACCCAGTACCACCTGTCGGTCAACCATCCCGAGTAGGTTTGGCCTTGGGCTTCCGAGGAGGAGACGGGGAGAAGGCAGAGGAGGATGGGTGGGGAGGATGGAAGGGAGGATGAGAGGAAGAACCTGAGCAGAGGGGGCAGGAGGGGGACATGGGGGAGAAGGGGAGGGAACGAGGGGAAGAAGAAAATGGAGAAAAAGCGCTGGCTCACGCCTCTAATCACAGCACTTTGGGAGGTCGAGGTGGGAGGATCACCTGAGGTCAGGAGTTCAAGACCAGCCTGGCCATCCTGATGAAATCCCATCTTAGTTTTTTTATTAAAAAAAAAAAAGAAAGAAAATGGAGAAAAAGAAGGAGAGGAGGTGAAGATGGGGAGGGGAGGAGAAACAGAAGGAAGAAGAGGAAGGAAGGAGGAGGAGGAGGAGGAGGACAGGCTGAAGGAGAAAGGAGAAGGAGAGAGGGAAGAGAAGAAAGGAGAGGAGGAAGGAGGAAGGGAATGGGGAGGAGGAATGAGGAGGAGGGGGAGGAGGAGGGGGAGGAGGAGGAGAAAGGAGAGGAGGAGGAAGGAGGAAGAGAAAGGGGAGGAGGACAGGGAGGAGGAGGAGAGAGAGGATGGACGAGCGAGAAGAGGGAAGACAGAAGAAGGGAGGAGGGCGGATGGAGGAGCGGTGTGGGAGGGGGAGGAAGGAGGAGGGGCAGGAAGAGAAGGAGGGGGAGGAGGACAGGGAGGAGGAGGAGAGGGAGGATGGACGAGCCAGAAAAGGGAGGACAGGACAAGGGAAGAGGGTGGATGGAGGAGGGCTGTGGGAGGGGGAGGAAGGAGGAGGAGGAGAAAGGAGAGGAGGAGGAGGGAGAAGAAGAGAAGGAGGGGGAGGAGGATGGGGAGGAGGAGGAGAGGGTGGATGGATGAGCCGGAAGAGGGAACACAGAAGAAGGGAGGAGGGGAGTATGGAGGAGGGGGGAGGAGGAGGAGAAAGGAGAGGAGGAGGAGGGGCAGGAAGAGAAGGAGGGGGGAGGAGGACGGGGAGGAGGAGGAGAGGGAGGATGGATGAGTTGGAAGAGGGAGGATAGGACAAGGGAGGAGGGGAGGATGGAGGACGAGGGGGAGAAGAAAATGGAGAAAAAGACGGGGAGGAGGTAAAGATGGGGAACGGAGGAGGAAGAGGAGGAAGACAAGGAAGAAAGAAGGAGGAGGAGAGGGTGAAGGAGAAAGGAGGAGGAGGAGGAGGAAGAGCTGGGCAGGCCAAGGTGTACCCGGCGCAGGGGGTCGTCAGCCCTGGCTCGTCCCCCAACTTGGTGTGTTTCCCGCAGGAGCCAGGAGCAGCACCCCTGTGTCCACTACAACACGAATGAGCGAGGAACTCACATTGGCTGCGTCTTCAGTGACGTCTCTGCCATCTCCAGCGGGTCTCCAACAGCCTTCATCCTGGTGAGGGGCTCGAGCGAAGCCTTCCGTGTCCCCTGCGTAGACCAGCATGTCGTGTTTTCAGAGATCGGTGAGTGGCCCAGGCCCCCCAGGCTGCTCACAGCCTCACGCCAGCTCCCACGGTCCAGCTGGCCCCCAACATACATGCTGGTCACTCCCATTTCCAGAGGCTGGGCGTTGGAGGGCAGGGGCTGGGCGGGCCGGCCCCTGGGGAGGTCTCTTCCTGGCTGGTACAGGGTTGTCTTCTCATGGTGTTTTCCATGTGGAGACAGAGACATACAGGAAGTTCTGGTGTCTCCTTACAAGGGCACTGATGCCAACATGGGACACCCCCCATCATGGGTTCCATTATGGGTCATGGGACACCCCCCATCATGGGTTCCATTATGGGTCATGGGACACCCCCCATCATGAGTTCCATTATGGGTCATGAGACCCCCATCATGGGTTCCCCCTGCGTCACTGAGGATGGGCCCCCTGAGACTCCCACTCTCCGACCTGCACCCAGCCTGCTGGAGCTTCCACCTCCCGCCTCTGCCTGGCTTCTCACCTTCCCCTAAGCCCCTCAGGATGGCCTGTCGCTCCCTGCGGCCCAGGGCAGCCTCCACCTCCCGGGGATCGTGGGCTGTTACTTCCACATTCTCAGATCTGACCCGACCACCCAGTCCTGAGTTTCCAGCCGTCTGTCTGCAGGTCCCCTGGGCCCCAGAAAGGAAGTCCAGACCTGGTCCCCCTCCACCTTCCCCCTCCTCCTTCCCCTGTCCTGCTTCTCCCTCCTCCTTCCCCATCCTTCTTCCCCCTCCTCCTTCTCCCCCTCCTCCTTCCCCATCCTCCTCCCCCCTCCTTCTTCCCCTCTACTCCTTCTCCCCCTCCTCTTTCCCCACTGCCTTCTCCCCCTCCCCTTCTCCCCGTCTTCCGCCCTAATCCTCCCTCTCCTCCGTGTCCCCCTCCTCCCTCTCAACCACCCTTTTGTTCCCTCAGGTACCATTGACCCAGCTTTCCAAGTCTCTCTCCCTGCCCCGTCCGTTTCTCTGCTCAGCCCCCTGGGCAGCCTGGACTTCCTTTCTGGGGCCCAGGGGACCTGCAGACAGACGGCCGGAAACTCAGGACTGGGCTGCTGGTCGGGTCAGATCTGAGAATGTGGAAGTAACAGCACACGGTCCCCGGGAGGTGGAGGCCACCGTGGGCCGTAGGGAGAGACAGGCCATCCTGAGGGGGTTAGGGGAGGGTGAGAAGCCAGGCAGAGGGGGGAGGTGGAAGCTCCAGCAGGCTGGGTGCAGGTCGGAGAGTGGGAGTCTTAGGGGGCCCATCTTCAGTGATGCAGAGGGAACCCCAAGTCACCAGTGGGCTGTGGGTGTGGGGCAGGCCCTGGGCACAGGTGGGCAGTGAGCCAGGCCGCCCAGAGGGCTCAGCAGACAGACGGAGGGGGCAGGGAGAGAGACTTGTAGCTGCCCGGGAAAGCTGGGTCAATGGTACCTCAGGGAACAAAAGGGTGGTTGTAAAGGCGGCTGCCGGGACAGCCAGGCTGCAAACAGCCAGCCCCAAGGCTCACTTCTCCCTGGGCCCCAACACATCTCAGCCCTGAGTCTCAGCCTCAGAGATTCTTTCTTTACTCTTCCTCCCTGGAAGGGCAGTTTTTCTCTGTCCCTTGGCAAATGCCTACGAGATCTACACTGAAGTATCTACAGAAAAGAAAAGAAAAAGCAGGGGGCCCCGGATGTGGTGGCTCACCCCTGTAATCCCAGCACTTTGGGAAGCCAAGGCGGGCGGATCATGAGGTCAGGAGTTCGAGACCAGCCTGGCCAATGTGATGAAACCCCGTCTCTACTAAAAATACAAAAAATAATAACCAGCATTCTCAGCAAACTGACACAAGAACAGAAAACCAAACACCGCATGTTCTCACTCATAAGTGGGTGTTGAACAATGAGAACACACGGACACAGGGAGGGGAGCATCACACACTGGGGCCTGTTGGGGGCTGGGGAGGGAGAGCAGGCGATGGGGGGGTTAGGGGAGGGATAGCAGGGGGTGGGGGCCAGGGGAGGGAGAGCAGGGGGTAGGGGACTAGGGGAGGGATAGCAGGGGGTGGGGGGCTGGGGGAGGGATAGCAGGGAGTGGGGGGATTGGGGGAGGGAAAACATTAAGTGACATATCTAATGCAGATGACGGGGTGATGGATGCCGCAAACCACCACACGGCATGTGTCTACCTGTGTAACAAACCTGCATGCTCTGCACATGGACCCCAGAACTTAAAGTATAATAAAAATAAATAAATAAAAAGATACAAAAAAAATGGTCTGGGCATGGTGGTGGGCACCTGTAATCCCAGCTACTCGGGAGGCTGAGGCAGGAGAATCGCTTGAACCCCGGAGGCGGAGGTTGCAGTGAGCTGAGATAGTGCCATTGCACTCCAGCCTGGGCAACAGGGCGAGATTCTGTCTCAAAAAAAAAAAAATTTATTTCTTTTACTCATAAAAGTGTCTTTTCCCATTGCCAGAGATACTAACTCCACCCAACTTGACTGCAAAGTGTAATAAAACACATTCTTTCATGGACTGGGAAATGAGAAGTCATTTTAATCCCAATTTTCACTATGAGCTTCAGATACAAAAGGTAAACTCTCACCCCGCGTGGACCTCCCTTATTTCTGGTAAGTCACACTCTGGGGCGTGGGAATGGGCGAAAAGCTCCTCGGAGAGTGCCACAGAGGTATACATCATTTAAAAAAGAAAGTGTGAGGCCGGGCGTGGTGGTCAGGCCTGTAACCCCAGCACTTTGGGCGGCCGAGGTAGCTGGATCACCTGAGGGCAGGAGTTCAAGACCAGCCTGACCAATATGGTGAAACCTGTCTCTAAAAAATAAATAAATAAATAAATAAAACACTACAAATAAAAATGCAGGCCAGATACAGTGGTCCATGCCTGCTTGTCATGCCAGCACTTTGGGAGACCAGGGCGGGCGGATCACGAGGTCAGGAGTTCAAGTCCAGCCTGACCAACATAATGAAACCCTGTCTCAACTAAAAATACAAAATTAGCTGGGCATGGTGGCAGGCGCCTGAAATCCCAGCTACTCAGGGGACTAAGGCACGAGAATCGATTAAACCTGGGAGGTAGAGGTTTCAGTGAGTCGAGATTGTGCACTCCAGTCTGGTGACAGAGTGAGACTCCATCTCAAACAAACAAACAAAAATTAAAAATTAAGGTGGGTGCAGTGGCTCACACCTGTAATTCCAGCACTTTGGGAGGCCAAGGTGGGTGGATCACAAGGTCAGGAGTTCAAGACCAGCCTGACCAACATAATGAAACCCTGTCTCAACTAAAAATACAAAAAATTAGCCGGGCGTGGTGGTATGCGCCTGTAATCCCTACTACTCGGGAGGCTGAGGCAGGACAATTGCGTAAACCTGGGAGATGGAGGTTGCAGTGAGCCGAGATTGAACCATTGCACACCAGCCTGGGCAACAGTGTGAGACTCTGTCTCAAAAAAAAACAAAATGTTTTTTTAATTCAAAAATTAGCCAAGCATGGTGGTGGGTGCCTGTAGTCTTAGCTGCTCAGGAGGCTGAGATGGGAGGATCGTTTGATCCCAGGGGTTCAAGGCTGAAGTGAGCTGAGCTTGCACCACAGCCCTCCAGTTTGGTCAACAGAGCAAGACCCTGTCTCAAAAACTAAAATAAACATAATAGGTATTTTTTTTTTTTTTTTTTTGAGACAGAGTCTGACTCTGTCACCCAAGCTGGAGTGCAATGCTGTGGTCTCAGCTTACTGCAACCTACACTTTCCGAGTTCAAGAAATTCTCCTGTCTCAGTCTTCCAAGTAGCTGGGAATTCAGGTGTGTGCCACCAGGCCCTTCTAATATTTGTATTTTTAGTAGAGACAGGGTTTCAATCTCTACTAAAAATACAAACTCTTGACCTTGTGATCCACCTGCCTCAGCCTCCCAAAGGGCTGGGATTACAGGCGTGAGCCACCAGGCCTGGCCTATGTGTTATATTTGTTATTTATCCTCAAATACTAATTATTTCATATGCATTTTATCTGTAAATCTAAATCTGCTCAAAAAAGTTAGGTCCATTAATTTCTTTTATGTTACTAAGTATTTTTGAGCCAATGTGTTTGGGTTTTTTTAAAAATAAGTTAGTACAGCACACCAGCTTCTTTCTTTTGCTGATTTGAGGGAGTAGGCATAGCTGCAGTCAGAGGTGGAGTCATAGCCTGGCTTTACATCTGGTGCTGCACCCACCTAGTTTGCTGGCCTGATATAGGCTGCGTGTGGCTCCCCCTGGATGTATGTGGAAGGAATCTGGGAGGACACTGGGTCTTGTTTGTCCACAGGCCCCACAAAGCCCCCTCCCACCAAGTTCTTGCCACAGCGGCCCATAGGAAAACTTCTGGTCACATGCTATTTATGCCTAAGCTCATTGTTTTGCCCCAACTGCTCACCCAAGGCCTTCCCAGAGCCCCCCTGTTTTGCTGGTTTTCCTGGAGGGAGAAATATGAGTTTGCGGGGAGGAGGGTGTCAGGGAGGGTCCAGACACTGAAATGTTTGCTTTTGTCTTGCAGAGCAAGCAGCCTGTAATCACAGAACAGGTGAGGGTTCCTGACCCCCCCATCCCTTGTACTTGACATTGCAAAGGGCGAGTTGTTTACTTTCTTTTAAACCACAGGTCAAAGGCATGACCTCATTCCAGCTGCTCAATCCTGGAACATACACAGTGAAAATAAGAGCCCAGGAGATCTACGATCAATTCTGGACTGCCTGGAGCAGCCCCCAGCGCTTCGGTGAGTGGAGTGAGTGGGGTTTGTGGGGCGCCTCTCCCGTCTCCCTCACAGGTGAGTGGAAGCTGCATGCGCCCACCTGGGTCACCTGCCCCAGCGCCCCCACCGTCTGGGGGTCGCCAGGTTTTCATTGTTTCTTGGACCCTGAACCTGACCCTAATAATAGTTATTATATAATAATATACATTATAACATATAATGTATATGATATAATAATAGATATTATAATATTTAATGTATATTATATAATATACAATTATGGCATAATTATATATAATGTTATATATCATATATTATATATATATTATGACATATTGTCTATTATGTGATATATTATTATATATTATACATTATAAGATATAGTGTTATTATAGATATATAATTATTTAATTATTTAATTTAATAATTATATATATATTTTTAGTCTTGATCTCACTGAGTCTTAATCCAGCCCAGGTGACAGAGTAAGACTCTGCCTCAAAAAAAAATTTAATATATAATGATATTTAATATATAATAAATCATATATTATTATACAATACATTATTATATATTCTTATTTTTTGTATATATGTGAAAAGTTTATTAAAGATATAAATCAACATAATATAATATTATATTCTATATCATTATAACACTTTATTATATTATATAATCATTAAAATTGTATGTTATTAATCTATAATTTAATAATATATATTATTAAAATAATAATTATTATTATATCATATATAATAATCATTATTTTTTGAGTCTTGCTGTCACTCAGGAGAGGAGACATGCAGGGGAAACCAGGGGAAGTTTACAGACAGCACGTGGGCCTTGTGATGCAAGCGCTATCGGAGGGCAAGGGGGTGCTACCTTCTATTCAGACCGGCCGTGCCTAAGGGCTCTGCACCCAGATTCAGAGGAGGATTGCCTCCAGAGTAAGAGCGGCTGCCTGGGCGCGGTGGTTCATGACTGTCATTGCAGCACTTTGTGAGGCCGAGGCGGGTGGATCACCTGAGGTCAGAAGTTCAAGACCAGCCTGACCAACATGGTGAAACCCCGTCTCTACTAAAAATACAGAAATTAGCCAGGTATAGTGGTGGATGCCTGTGATCCCAGCCACTTGGGAGGCTGAGGCAGGAGAATTGCTTAAACCCGGGAGGCAGAGGTTGCAGTGAGCCGAGATCGCGCCATTGCACTCCAGCCTAGGTGATAGAGTGAGACTCCATCTCAAAAAAAAAAAAAAAGCTTAATGCACACACACGGACATATTATTTATTACATAATAATGCATATAATATATTAAACAGCAATTATTTATCTTACCTTATATGATAAGATATATAATTATATATGATATATGTATAATTATTAATATATCTAATATAATAAAATATGTGATTTATTAGACAATATATTATATTATGTTAAATATTAATGTATTAATATAATAATATATTCTGTTATAACATTGTTATATATAATTTTAAATTTTTTGTTATTAAATATATAATGTAGTACTATATTATTAAAAATAATAATTATTTTTAATTATTATTTAATTATGAGCAATGGCGTGGTCCATGATAAAGACTAAATCAAATTGAAAGCCCTCATCCCTCTGTGGGCAGCAGCGGTTCCTCGCCAACGCGGCCTCTGCTTCTCGCCCTCCATGCCCCCTGCACCCAAAACCCCTGCCAGTCTGCCAAGCGTAGTGGAAGTCCCCAGCACTCCCCCGTACCGAGCACCTGTGAGATAGGGAGGCAGAGTCCTGGTGGCCTTTCAGCTCCGTCTGGCCTCCAGGCTGGGGCTGGGAGGTCCGGGTGTCACTCGGGTGCTGGTCCGCAGGTGCCTGCAGGTGATCAGGGTCCCCGTGTAGCTGTCGGTGGTTACAGACCGCTGCCCAGGTGCCCAGGACACTGAAGGCAGTAGGTGTCTCAGTATAATAAATAGCTGATTACTCAGTGTTGGCAGTGATACCAAATATATTTAGAAACCCTCACATGGCCGGGCGCGGTGGCTCACTCCTATAATCCCAGCACTTTGGGAGGCCGAGGTGGGTGGATCACAAGGTCAAGAGATCGAGACCATCCTGGTCAACATGGTGACAGCCCATCTCTACTAAAAATACAAAAAAACTAGCTGGGCATGGTGGCGCGCACCTGTAGTCCCAGCTACTCGGGATGCTGAGGCAGGAGAATTGCCTGAACCCAGGAGGCGGAGGTTGCGGTGAGCCGAGATCGCGCCATTACACTCCAGCCTGGATAACAAGAGTGAAAGTTCATCTCAAAAAAAAAAAAAAAAAAAGCAAAAATTAGCCAGGCTTGGTGGCAGGCGCCTGTAGTCCCAGCTACTCAGGAGACTGAGGCAGGAGAATCGCTTGAACCTGGGAGGTGGAGGTTGCAGTGAGCCAAGATCGCGCCACTGCACTCCAGCCTGGGCGTCAGAGCGAGACTCCGTGTCAAAAAAATATATAAAAATAAAAAACAGACGAATCCTAAAGGCCTTTGATGTTTGTGCTAAGTACGTAGAAGGATGCTGACGTGGGCCTGTAGTGGAATCACGTGATTTGCTGGACCCCGTGAATCAGGTCAGAGGTTCACTCTGCTGACCCTGCGCCCCTCGCTGTATCCAGTAAATATCAGAACACCCAGGCATTCGGGGCCACTACTGGACTGTGCACCTTGGTAGTACTGGTCCCCAGGGCCCAGCTGGACTGTTGTCTTATCTCTGTGTCTTCTGTCTGTCTTTCCTTCCATCTATGTCTCCATGCAAAATGACACCCGTAGACCCTGAGGGGCTGTACCCTGCGGCTGTCACTTCCGGGGTGTAAGTGCTCAGTCTAGGTCCCTGGAACCAGTGGACAGTCATCTGTGTGGTGAAGAGAAACGCACGTGTCAGGAGGAGGTTCCCGCTGGATGCCACCCCGTCTGGCCGCCGCGTCTCTGCTTCCCAGTGCCCAGGGGAGAGCATACGGCACCTGGTCCCCCCAGGGCGGCCCCTGGTCCCTGACCCTGTCATGGTTTTCCCCTAGAGTGCGATCAGGAGGAGGGCCCGCACACCCGAGCCTGGCGGACGTCACTGCTCATCGCGCTGGGGACGCTGCTGGCCTTGATCTGTGTTGTCCTGCTCTGCAAAAGGTGAGCCCTTATGGGGAACAGGTTGATAATGTCGTGAAAATCCACATCAAGGCCAGGTGCAGTGGCTCACGCCTGTAATCCCAGCGCTTTGCGAGGCTGCGATGCTTGGATCACCTGAGGTCAGGAGTTCAAGACCAGCCTGGTCATCTTGGTGAAACCCTATCTTTAAAAAAGAAAAAAGCCACACGGAGACAGTGGATCGCTCAGCAAGCGTGCACCTTGCGGGCAGTCTTGGCAGAAGAGCACCCCTGAACAAAGGACACAGGGACATTTATAACTTTGTTGTTTTTTTGAGATGGAGTCTCACTTTGTAGCCCAGGCTGCAGTGCAGTGGCGCAATCTTGGCTCACCACAACCTCCGCCTCCCAGGTTCAAGTGATTCTCCTGCCTCAGCCTCCCAAGTATCTGGGACTACGGTGTCTGCCAACACGCCCGGCTAATTTTTGTATTTTTAGTAGAGACGGGGTTTCACCATGTTGGCCGGGCTGGTCTTGATCTCCTGGATGGAGGTGATCCACCAGCCTCAGCCTCCCAACATGCTGGGATTACAGGCGTGAGACACCACGCCTGGCCACTATTATTACTTTATTCACTTATATATTTATTTTTTGAGTCTCTCTGTCACTAGGCTGGAGTGAAGTGGCGCAATCTCAGCTCACGGCAACCTCCGCCTCCCGGGTTCAAGTGATTCTCCTGCCTCAGCCTCCCAAGTATCTGGGACTACAGGTGTCTGCCAACACGCCCAGCTAATTTTCATATTTTTAGTAGAGATGGGGTTTCGCCACATTGGCCAGGCTGGTCTCCAACTCCTCACCTCAAGTAATCCGCCAACCTCTGCCTCCCAGAGTGCTGGGGTGACAGTCGTGAGCCACCATTTATACGTTTTATAACCTCATGCAGTCGTCCACCTGAGTCCCTGCGTGAGCCACACCTAGACAGTGTTATTATTATTTTATTCATTTATATATTTATTTTTTGAGTCTCTCTGTCGCCCGGGCTGGAGTGCAGCGGCGCGACCTCGGCTCACCACAACCTCTGCCTCCCAGGTTCAAGCGATTCTCCTGCCTCAGCCTCCCAGGTAGCTGGAAGTACAGGCACCCACCACCACAACTGGCTAATTTTTATATTTTTAGTAGAGACGGGGTTTCACTATTTTGGTGAGGATGGTCTCGAACCCCTGGTCTCAACTGATCCTCCTGCCTCGGCCTCCCACACTGCTGGGATTACAGGCCTGAGCCGGCAGGCCTGGACACTTGAGAATTATTCACAGAAGATCCCCGGCCAGTTTTCGTCCCCTAGCCGTCCGCTGCCAGGACGTCTGCCGAGCTGAAGCGGAGGGCTCTGGTAGGACTGGGGTGCCCCCAGGGTGGAGGAGGCAGGGCTGGTCCTCCCCGGCCCTGCCCTGTGAGCCTGACATAGTGAAGCAGAGGGCTCTGGTGGGCCCAGGTAAGGTCAACACTATCCATTTGGATGGGGAATAGCATCCCTCTTGCAGGCCAACTCCAGGTTTTCGATCACCAGCTGGGTCCCCCCAGGTCCTGTGTCCTCCTTGCTGGCTGTCAAATGGGGGCCGGGCGCAGAGGCTCACGCCTGTAATCCCAGCACTTTGGGAGGCCGAGGCAGGCGGATCACCTGAGGTGGGGAGTTCGAGACCAGCCTGGCCAACATGGAGAAACCTTGTCTTTATTAAAAATACAGAAAAAAAAAAAAATTAGCTGGTCGTGGTGTGGGCGCCTGTAATCCCAGCTACTTGGGAGGCTGAGGCAGGAGAATGGCTCGAACCCGGGAGGCGGAGGTCGCAGTGAGCCAAGATCAGGCCACCGCACTCCAGCCTTGGTGACAGAATGAGACTTTATCTCCAAAAAGAAGAAAAATCCGTAAGGCCGGACGTAGTGGCTGAAGCCTGTGATCCCAGCACTTTGGGAGGCCGAGGCGGGAGGATCACCTGAGGTCGGGAGTTTGAGACCAGCCTGGCCAATACCGTGAAACCCTGTCTCTACTAAAAATACAGAAATTAGCCGGGGATGGTAGCAGGTGCCTGTAATCCCAGCTACTCAGGAGGCTGAGGCAGAAGAATTGCTTGAACCCGCGAGGCGGAGGTTGCTGTGAGCTGAGGTCACACCACCGCACTCCAGCCCGGACGACAGAGCGAGACTCTGTCTCTAAAAAAAAAAAAAAAAAAAATCTGTGAAATGGGTTTCAGGTGACTTCTGTCTCCCAGAGGGTGGAGGAGGAGGAGAGGGAGGCACTTGCTGCCAGCTGCGGGCTAAGGTCACAACCTCAGTGATCTGAGGGAGGGGGCTGTTGTGAGAGCTGCCTTAGTGGGAGGGGGGGTACCAGCACCCTATTCCTTACACTCCAGTACCTGCCTGTGATGGTGGCTGGGGGTGTCTTGGCCTCGGGGCCGGGGAACATACAGGCCCCCTGAGCAGGTGACTTGAGTCTTTTGCTTGAACTTGGTGCCCCTACAGCCTGTTCTGGACAGGCTGAGTCCCCCCGGCTGTTGAGGTGTTCGGTGCTGGATTCAGAGCTGGGCGGTTTCTCTTCCCTCCCAGGTACCTTGTGATGGAGAGACTGTTTCCCCGCATCCCTCACATGAAAGACCCCATGGGTGACGGCTTCCGAAACGACAAGCTGGTATGATGTGTTTTGTGCCAAGGGAGGGAGCTGGGGGTGTGGCGGGCACTTTGGGAGGCCGAGGCAGGCGGATGGCTTCAGGCCAGGGAGTTGAGACCAGCCTGGCCAACGTGGTGAATAAAACCCCATCTCTACTAAAAATAGAAAAATTGCCAGGCATGGTGGCGGGCACCTGTCACCCCAGCTACTCAGGAGGCTGAGACAGGAGAATCACTTGAACCTAAGAGGTGGAGGCTGCAGTGAGCCGAGATCGCACCACTGCAATCCAGTCTGGGCAAAAGAGCAAGACTCTGTCTCAAAAACCAAAACAAAATTGCTGGGCGCGGTGGCTCAGGCCTGTAATCCCAGCACTTTGGAAGGCTGAGGTGGGCGGATCACGGGGTCAGGAGTTCGAGACCAGCCTGGCCAACATGGTGAAACCTCGTCTCTACTAAAAATACAGAAATTAGCCGGGCGTGGTGTCAGGCACCTGTAATCCCAGCTACTCAGGAGGCTGAGGCAGGAGGACTGCTTGAACCCGGGAGGCGGAGGCTGCAGTGAGCTGAGATCACACCACTGCACTCCAGCCTGGGCCACAGAGCAAGACTCTGTCTCAAAAAACAAAACAAAATTGCTGGGCGTGGTGGCTCAGGCCTGTGATCCCAGCTACTTGGGAGGCTGAGGCAGGAGGACTGCTTGAACCCAGGAGGTGGAGGCTGCAGTGAATGAAGACCACTCCGCTGGACAAGGAGTGAGAAGAGCTGGTACGGGAGGCGGGATGCTTATCCAGCGGCATAGGTGGGCGGCTGGGAGAAGCTGCAGAATGAAGGGAGCGGGGGACGCTGGCCTCCCAGCCCACCATGATCACGGGCAGTCACAGCACCCTGCACCCCAGGGCAGAGCAGGTTTGAGACTACACAGTCCCCGAGAATTGGGACATTGCTTGTCTTGTGTGGGTGTGCGACTCACCCGGCCTTACCGTTTATTTTATTTTATTTTTTTGAGACAGCACCTCCTCTGTTGCCCAGGCTGGAGTGCGATGGCGCGATCTCAGCTCACTGTAACCTCCGCCTCCCAGGTTCAAGCCATACTCCTGCCTTAGCCCCGAGTGGCTGGGATTACAAGCATGTGCCACCACACCCGGCTAATTTCCGTATTTTTAGTAGAGGTGGGGTTAAGCCATGTAGGCCAGGCTGGTCTTGAACTCCTGACCTCAGGCGGTCAGCTGCCTTGGCCTCCCAAAGTGCTGGGATGACAGGCTTGAGCCACCATGCCCGCCTGGCCAACATGGCTTAACCCCACCTCTCCCATCTCTGCAGGTGGTCTGGGAGGTGGGCAGAGCCGGCCTGGAGGAGTGCCCAGTGACGGAGATACAGGTCGTGGAGAAAACCTGAGACCCGGCTCAGGGCCCGTCAGTGCTGCCTGCTTCTCCCTGGCCGGTCCAGGTGCCCGCACAGACTGGGTGCTGGACGCACGTTCCTGACCTTGGTGGACACAGGAGAGGCCCCTGCTGTTCAGTCCCAAGCTGCTGGGAAGAGGAAAGAACAGAACTGTGTGTGTTTATTTCACAATAAACTGGTTTTTTACCCACTCACTGGTCCCTGTCTCGGATTCAGCCACATCCCTCCAACACCAGAGAGCCTGTTTCAAGTGCTTGGTTTTTGATTCAGAGTGTGGCTGTGGTCCAGGCTGGAGTGCACTGGTGCGATCTCGGCTCACTGCAGTCTCTGCCTCTCGGGTTCAAGCATCTCCTGCCTCAGCCTCCCAAGTAGCTGGGATTACAGGAATGCACCGACACACTTGCCTAAATTTTGTTTTTCGGAGACGAAGTCTCCCTCTGTCGCCCAGGCTGGAGTGCAGTGGTGTGGTCTTGGCTCACTGCAACCTCTGCCTCCTGGGTTCAAGTGATTGTTCTGCCTCAGCCTCCCAAGTAGCTGGGATTACAGGTGCCCACCACTAGTTCCGGCTATTTTTTTTTTTTTTGTATTTTTAGTAGAGACGGGTTTTCACTATGTTGGCCAGGCTGGTTTCGAACACCTAACCTCGTGATCCACCCGCCTCGGCCTCCCGAAGTGCTGGGTTTACAGGCATGAGCCACTGCTCCCAGCTAAGTTTTGTATTTTTGGATACAGACGGGGTTTTGCCATGTTGGCCAGGCTGGTCTCGAACTCCCGGCCTCAGGTGATTTGCCCCCCTCGGCCTGTCCAAGTGCTGGGATTACTGATGTGAGCCACCGTGCCCGGCCTCCAGCATTTTATAACAAGGTCTTCCAGTCCTTCTGTATTTTTTTTTTTTTTAAAGACGGGGTTTCACCGTGTTGGTCAGGGCTGGTCTTGAACTCACAACCTCGGGTGATCTGACCGCCTTGGTCTCCAAAGTGCTTGGATTACAGGCGTGAGCCACCGCGACCAGCCACTTCTGAGAGGCATATTTGTTTTGCTGCTTTCTGAGTGTGTGAGACGCCAGGCCCGGCCTTTCAGTCCTCTCCAGCCCTGGGTTGTACACAGGACCCTGGATGCTGGCATCGCCCTCTGTTGCCCAGGCTGGGGTGCAATGGCAATCTTGGCTCACTGCAATCTCCGTCTCCCCAGTCCAATTTTCTTGCCTCAGTCTCCTGAGTAGCCGGGATTACAGGCGTGCGTCACTGTGCCCAGCTAATTTTTTTTTTTTTAGTAGAGACAGGATCTCACCATGTTGGTCAGCCTGGTCTTGAACTTCTGACCTCAGGCGATCTGCCTGCCTCGGCCTCTCAAGTGCTGGGCTGACAGGCGTGAGTCACTGCGCCTGGCTGCGCTGGTGGTGTCTTTCAAAGCCACCTTACAGCCCTAAACAAGCTGCGTACGCGCACCTTTCTACCCGCAGGTGACAGGAGCTGCCCGTATCCGGTGGGGGTTGTGCCCTGGCAGGTTGTCATGCTGACAGCCTGAGGCCACCCTGGGCTCTTCTGTGCCCAGACCTGTGTCCCTGCCCTTGTGCCCCAGAGCTGGACGCTGGCTTCACTTCCCATCCCCTCCCCAGGCCCCGTCTCCCAGATATGGGGTCTTCCTGACTTGGCCTCTGCTGAGTGTGAGGCCTTGGGCTGCACCCAGTACCCCAGTGAGGGTCAAACTGAAAACGGGCGCATGGAGCCACAGGACATGTCAGGGGAGGTCAGACGGCCAGGCTGGGGCATCCTGGTAAAGGGAGAGAGAATCCAGACACCGTGATGCTGGCAAGGAGGGTGCCTGGCAGCCCCCTGCAGCCCCGGGGGATGATCCCAATCAATGCCTGCAGATCTAACACCAAAAACAGGGAACCCACCCAGGGAGCCAGTGGAAGGAAGGAACCATGACTTTTTCTCAGACCTTTTTTTCTTTTTGAGACAGAGTTTCTCTCATTACCCAGGCTGGAGTGCAATGGCGCGATCTCGGCTCACCGGAACCTCCACCTCCTGAGTTCAGACAATTCTCCTGCCTCAGCCTCCCAAGTAGTTGGGACTACAGGCACACGCCACCGTGCCCAGCTAATTTTTCTATTTTTAGTAGACACGGGGTTTCACCATGTTACCAGGATGGTCTCCATCTCAACCTCATTATCCACCCGCCTCGGCCTCAGAAAGTGCTGGGATTACAGGCTTCAGCCACCATGCCTGGCCTCTGAGATTTTTTTTAAAGGAGGGGTTTCACTCTTGTTGCCCAGGCTGGAGTACAATGGCATGACCTTGGCTCAATGTAACCTCCACTTCTGAGGTTCAAGTGATTCTCCTGCCTCAGCCTCCCAGTAGCTGGGATTACAGGCATGGGCCACCATGCCCAGCTAGTTTTGTGTTTTTAGTAGAGGCGGGGGTCTCACCATCTTGGCCAGGCTGGTCTTGAACTCCCGACCCCAGGTGATCTAGCTGCTTCAGGCTCCCAAAGTGCTGGGATGACAGGCTGAGCCACTGCTCCTAAGAACTGTGACTTGCGTAGTTCTCGACTCACTCCCCGAGCTGTGCCATCATGTGCTATTTCCTACGAAGTTACCTCCACCACGCGGCTTGCTGAGAGACAGCATTTCCAGACTGTGCAGGACTGGCCGTTTGAATCACTTGAGGTCGGGAGTTCAACACCAGCCTGAACAACACGGAGAAACCCCATGTCTACTAAAAACACCGAATTAGCCGGGCATGGTGGGGGGGGGCGGGGGTGCCTCTAATCCCACCTACTCGGGAGGCTGGGGTTGCAGTGAGCTGAGACTGCACCATTGCGCTGCAGCCTGACCAAGAGTAAAACTCAGAAAACAAACCCGACACCCCCTGAGGAGCCAGTGGAAGCTGCCCCGTTAATTCCACAGGAAGGAACTGTGAACTTTTTTTTTTTTTGAGACGGAGTTTCGCTTGTCACCCAGGCTGGAGTGCAATGGCACAATCTCGGCTCACCGCAACCTCTGCCTCCTGGGTTCAGGCAATTCTCCCGCCTCAGCCTCCCGAGTAGCTGGGATTACAGGCACGCGCCACCATGCCCAGCTAATTTTTTTGTATTTTTAGTAGAGACGGGGTTTCACCACGCTGACCAGGATGGTCTCGATGTCTTGACCTCGTGATCCACCCACCTCGGCCTCCCAAAGCGCTGGGATTACAGGCATGAGCCACTGTGCCCAGCCCCATGGATTTTTTTTGTCAGTCTCGCTTTTCCCCCCAGGCTGCAGTGCAGTGGTGGGGGGTCTCAGCTCACAGCAACCTCCACCTACCTCCCAGGTTCAAGCGATTCTCCTGCCTCGGCCTCCCAATTAGCTGGGATTACTGGCAGGTGCCACCATGCGAGCTAGTTTTGTGTTCTTAATAGGGATGGGGCTGCACCATGTCGGCCAGGCTGGGAGTCATTACAGCACTCTGGGAGTCTGACGAGGTCAGGAGGTTGAGAACATCTTGGCCGACACAGTGAAATGTTGCCTCTACCAAAAATACAGAATTAGCCGGGTATGACGTCAGGCGCTTGTAATCCCAGCCACTTGGGAGGCCGAGGCCGCAGTGATACGGGATCGCACCACTGCTCTCCAGGAAGGGTGAGAGTGACTTGCCCACACCTTTTGCAACCCAGCTTTCCGGACAGCCCACTGCTCTCCTGGAACACCGTGGCTGCAGTCTGTCCCAGCCATGGGCTGACACCATGAAGGTCCCATGTTGAGGCTGATGGAGACTCAACACGGGCATTTCTTCCCCTGCAATGACTGTTTAGTGCAAGAGCTGGGACGCAGCTGCCGCGCTTGGTGGTTAGTACCCTTCCTGGTGCACAGGGAAGGCAGCTTCCACGGTGGGGACCCTCACTCCACTCAAGGCTGGAATGGAGGCTCCATGGTCCTGAGATGGCAGCAGATGGACAGGGAATTCGGGGGGAGGGGGGGCAGGCCTGCCTCAGTTTACCCAGATTCAGGTTGGAAACTTCTGTCCAAAGCGATGATGTTGGAAGTGGGGGGGTCTCTGGGAAGAGATGAGGCAGGGACCCCTCATGGATGATTAGTACCCTTGTAAAAGGGACTCCAGGACAGGAGTGGTGGCTCACGCCTGAAATCCCATCAGTTTGACAGGACAAGGTGGGCGGGCCACTTGAAGTGAGTTCAGAGCAGCCTAATGTGAAACCCCATCCCAACTAACAATACGAACATGACACCAGGCGCTGTGGCTCACGCCTGTAATCCCTGCACTTTGAGAGGCTGAAGCGGGTGGACCACTGAGGTCAGTTCAAGATCGGCCTAATACGGTGAAACCGCATCTCTACTAAAAACGCAAAAATTAGGTGGCCGTAGTCCCAGCTACCGAGGAGACGGAGGCAGGAGAATGGTTTGAACCTGGGAGGTGGAGGCTGTGGTGAGCCGAGATCATGCCACTGCACTCCCAGCCTGGGTGACAGAATGAGACTGCCTCCAGAAAAAAAAAAAAAAAAAAAAAAAAGTAGGGAGAGGGCACCTCTATTCCTGGACTTCAGCCTCCGGAGCTGTGAGGCGTGCAATTTGTAAGCAACCCAAGGTGTTAGGGCCGTACAAACGGTTTCACAAAAGGCAGTCAGGACAGCCGTCGTGGGGGTCTCGCCATCTACTGGGGAGCCCGCCTCCTCAGCCTTGTTTCAACACCACCCCTTCCCAGCTGGGACACCGGCCTCTGTCCCCGGCGTGCTGGGAGGCAGCACCCAGGCCAGGGAAATGGGGGGAGAGTGCACGGCCCCGCCGTGTCCCTGGACCCAGTGCCCAGTTCTGGAGCCCAGGCGGGTGCCCTGCTCTGCGCTGTACTGTTTTGCAGTGAAACTGCCACACGTGGAAGCTATGTACAAGTACCCTGCTGTGCAAAGGAGGGGCAACGCTTACGTACAAACAGAAGACATGGTTCTCTTGTTTTAAATAAATAGTTAAACACGACTTGGGTCCTACAAGCATCTGGACTGCAGGTCTGAGCACTGGAGTGTCTCACCCGGGGCCCGAGAGGAAGCCATGGTTCCCTCCCCCCGTGATCAAGACATGGAATCGGGCATGGATGGCTGGATCACAGTGTGCCCCCTTTTCTAGAACCTTCCCTGGCTGTCTGCACGCAGGATCCGGCTGGGAAAGAGACTGGAATTTCTGGAAGGTTGATGGTCCGCTCGGTTGAGGATTCTACGTGGTTGTGTTGGGGTGTGTGTATGTGTGTGTGCGTGTGTATGTGTGCGTGTGACGCCGCACCCTTAGATGACCTTCTTCAGCTCGTCGTACAGGACCAGCACGAAGGCGCCCCCCATGCCGCGGAGGACGTTGGACCAGGCACCCTTGAAGAAGGCCTTGCCCCCCTCGTCTCTGAAGATCTTCCGCCAACAGTCGACGGTGCCCGTGTACATGATGTCAGCTGCAACGAGAGGCAGAGTCAGGGCATCGCCGCACGTCCCTCGGGACGCGGACGCCACCTGGACCCCCGCAGATGCTTCATAGAAGGGACATCCCAGACGCCTGAACTACAGTTCTGATTATGGGGCGGAAACTGAGGCCCTGGTCACCGAGTGCCCCCAGCTCAAGCCGTCCTCCTAAGCCACTGTCTCCTCGATGACTTGACAGTGGACTTGAGGCCCCACCCGGGGAGCCCCCAGCTCCCCCTGCATCCAGGCAGAGAGGGCAGGATCAAGGGTGCGTATGTAACCAGTGGTCCTGGGAGGTGGGATTTTGAGATTACTGCCTGGACCATGAAATCTCAAAAAGATCCGAAGCTGATCATGCAGGAAAACGCTTCCACATCGCAGGGTTACTGTGTGACACGCCACTGCTAACAGGCCCCGGCCTCCCACGGGCCCATGCCCAGGAGCCCCTGGCTCCCCTTACGGCCACCTCAGCCCGCGCGGTACCTCCTTTGCGGCCTGACTGCATCATCATGCGCCGGCGCACCGTGTCGAAGGGGTAGGAGACCACGCCGGCCACAGCCGTCACCGTCTGCGCGATCATCCAGCTCACCACGATGTGTGTGTTCTTGGGGTCGGGCAGCATGCCTGTGGGGAAACGGCATGTCACCTGACGGCGCCTGCAGTGCCACCCGAGCTCTGCCAGGACCCCCAGAGCTGGAGCAGGGCCAGGAGGGGGAAATGCCACCTGCCGCCTGCCGGAGTCCGGTAAGACAGCCCCAGAGGCCGGGTGAGGCCTGTGTGAGGAAGAGCACAGGGCCACGTGCAGGTGTTTCTGCCATGTCAGGGCAGGTGACCTACCCGAGGTGTTTCTGCCACATTGTGGGAGCCTTTATTTCCGCAGGCCTGGGCCTGACCTTCTGAACGGTCACGGTTACTATGAGACTTACACCGTGTCCTTGAAATCCACAAACTGAAGTCCCAGCCCCCACCCCCAGACCTCAGAATGCAGCTGTCCTTGCATATAAGATCTTTAAGTCTAAAGGAGGTCAGTAGGGCAGGCCGCGATCCTATGGGCCTAGTTCTCTTCTAAAGAGAGATGAGGACAGACACACACACAGAGGGACGACCCTGTGAGGACACGGGGAGAAGACAGCGTCTCCAAGCCCAGGAGAGAGGCCTCAGGAGGAGCCGGCCCTGCCCGCACCTGGATCTCAGACCTCCCGCCTCCAGGACTGTCGGAGAATCAACGTCTGCTGTTTCTAAGCCACCCAGTCTATGGTGTTCTGTGACAGCAGCCTGAAATGGACTCGGAGATATCAACAGAAGAGGTGAGGGCACAGACACAGAGGGACGACCGCTTGAGGACACGGGGAGAAGACGGCCTCTGCAGGCCCAGGAGCGAGGCCTCAGGAGGAGCCGGCCCTGCAGCAATGTGCGTGTGAAGCCCCAGCCTCAGGCCGCCGCGCGGCAGCCTCAGTCACGTACCCTTGGCCGTGTCGTAGACGCCGAAGTAGGCGGCGCGGTAGATGATGATGCCCTGCACGGAGACGCTGAAGCCCTGGTACAGGCCGCGGACGCCGTCGGACTTGGTGATCTTCACCAGGCAGTCTCCCAGGCCGCGGAACTCGCGCTCCGTGCCCGACTTGCCCACGTCGGCGGCCAGGCGGGTTCTGGCGAAATCCAGGGGGTACACGAAGCAGAGGGAGGTGGCGCCGGCCGCCCCGCCAGAGGCCAGGTTGCCCGCAAAGTACCGCCAGAACTGCGTGTGCTTGTCCACGCCCCCCAGGAAGATCTGCTTGTACTTATCCTTGAAGGCGAAGTTGAGGGCTTGCGTGGGGAAGTAGCGGATGACGTTGGCCAGGTTGCCCCTCCAGAAGGACAGCACGCCCTGCTCCTTGGGGATGCGGACGATGCAGTCCACGATGCCCTTGTACTGCTTGTCCGCGGCGATCTGCTTGCTGGCGTGCTGGACCTGGGGGCGCACAGGGCGTTCGTGCATTCAGACCACTCCTGTGCCCAACCACCCAGAAACAGCCCCACTAGACACGGCACTCCCCTTTTGTTTTTGAGACAAATTTTTGCTCTCGTTGCCCAGGCTGCAGTGCAATGGTGCAATGTCGGCTCACTGCGTCCTCCACCTCCCGGGTTCAAGCAATTCTCCTGCCTCAGCCTCCCCAGTAGCTGGGATTAAAGGCACTCACCACCACACTCGACTAATTTTGTATTTTAGTAGAGACAGGGTTTCTCCATGTTGGCAAGGCTGGTCTGGAACCCCTGACCTCAGGTGATCCGACCACCTCGGCCTCTCAAAATGCTGGGATTACAGGCGTAAACCACCATGCCCGCCTTTTTGAGACAGTTTCACTCTTGCTGCCCAAGCAAAAGTGCAATGGCACGTTCTTGACTCACTGCAACCTCCACCTCCCGGGTTCAAGCGATTTTCCTGCCTCAGCCTCCTGAGTAGCTGGGGAAGTGCAGGGATTACAGGTGTGAGCCAGGCACCGAGCCAGGGTGCATCCTGTTTAGAAAATTACCTTGTGTTACCTGGAATACTCTCAGGGAAAAAAACAAAACAAATCAAAAAATTAGCCTGGGTCACTGAGTGTGGTGCCTCACGCCTGTACTCACAGCACTCCGGGAGGCCGAGGCGGCCGCATCACCCGAGGTTGGGAGACAGAACTCCCATGCGGGCATTAATGGTAAGTTGTCCTTGTGCCTTTCACCTGGACAAGCCCCTTTCTTTCTCTCCTTTTTTTTTTGAGACAGAGTCTCACTCAGTTGCCAGGCTGGAGTGCAGTGACGTGATCTCGGCTCACTGCAATCTCTGCCTCTCAGTTCAACAAGAGATTCTCCTGCCTCGCCTCCCCAGTAGCTGGGACTACAGGTGCCCACCACCATTCCCAGCTAATTTTTGGTATTTTTAGTAGAGACGGGGTTCACCATGTTGGTCAGGCTGGCCTCAGTCTCCTGACCGCAGGTGTTCCTCAGCCTCCTAAAGTGTTGGGATTACAGTTGTGAGTCACTGAACCGTTTTCTGTTTGTTTTTTAAAGAGACATGGTCTCACGTACTTCACTGCCACAGCCTCCAAATGCTGCATTCTGTCATCCTCCTACCTCAGTCTCCTGAGTACCTGGGCCTACAGGGGCGCAGCCATGAAACCTCACTAACTCAAAAAATTATTTCTAGAGATGGAGTGTTGCTATATTGCCCAAGCTAGTCTCAAGCTACCGAGGCTCAGATGATCCTCCCTGGGCCTCTCAAAGGGCTGGGACACCCCACGCTGCTACGCTTAAAAAATTTTCCTGGCTGGCTGCAGTGGCTCCCACCTGTAATCCCAGCACTTTAGGAGGCTGAGGTGGGCGGATCACCTGGAGGTCAGGAGTTAAGAGACCAGCCTGGCCAGACCCCGTCTCTACTAAAAATACAAAAATTAGCTGGGTATAGTGGTGTAGGCCTGTAATCCCAGCCTCTCGGGAGGCTGAGCCAGGAGAATCGCTTGAACCTGGGCTACAAACCCAAGAAACTCCCATCTCAAAAAAAAGTAATTCGTTTTTAGAAGTGGGGGTCTTGCTATGTTGTCCTGGCTATTTGCAAACTCCTGGGCTCAAGCGATCCTCCCCCCAGGGCCTCTCTGCTTTGTTAAATGACAAAAAAACTTTTTTTTGAGGTGGGGTCTTTCTCTGTCGCCGTGGCTGGCCTCAAGCCATCTTCTGCAGGCCTCTCAAAGCGCTGAGATGGCAGGCGGGAGCCACCAGGCTCAGACCACACCTGTCCCTAGAACCAAGCCTGTTAGTCCGATTCCCAGTATCACCGGGAGTGCAGCTACCAATGACATCCTCATCAGCAATGTCCCTAACCATGATGCCAGTTTATTGTTTTTTTGAGACGTGGCCTGACCCTGTTGCCAGGCTGGAGTGCAGTGGCGTGACCTCTGCCCACGGCAACCCCCCCCCCCGCGTCCCGGGTTCAAGTCATTCTCCTGCCTCAGCCTCCCGAGTAGCTGGGACTACAGGCAACGGCCACCACACCCGGCTAATATTTTTAAAATCCGTGATAGATACGCGCTTTCACCATGTTGGCCAGGGTGGCCTTGAACTCCTGACCTCGTGATCCACCTGCCTTGGCCTCCCAAAGTGCTGGGATTACAGGTGTGAGCCACCACGCCCGGCCCCATCATGCCACTTTTAATAACACTTCAAAGTGTTATTGACACTTGGATGCAAGAGATAAAAACAAGCATTGCTCTGCATGAAAATGGCGCAAATGGGCTACGAAGGGGTTAAGAACCAGCAGAACCACACGCTGGCTATTCCAGGACACCTGCCGGCAGGCTCGCCGCCCCGTTGGCCTTAGAGTCGCCATTCTCGGAGGAGGGTGCAGAGCAGACACTGGCCAGCAGGGGTGGTCTGAGTCCCGCGAATCTGCAGGATGACGAGTTCAAGGTCAAGACCCGCTCGCCGCAGGTTCACGTTCATGCGCCGTGCGGCCCGCACCTCATTTCCCCCTCCCGCCGGGCCCAGTGCGCACGCGTGAGGTCCCCACCCCTGCGGCAACAATCACGTGACGCAGGCCCCGGAAGCCGGCGGCGCGTGGACAAAGCGCCCGCGGCCTTCCACTTCCGGTGCCTGCCTGCAGGGCCGGCTGACCTCGACCCGCCCGGCCAGGCCACCCGGTTCCCATCCCCTCGCCGCGGGGCGGCCGCGCCCGCGTCTCCCCACCTGCAGCAGCAGTTTGACCCGCTCAATCGGGGCCACGGCCGTCTTGGAGATGGCGGCGGCGATGCCTCCGGCGAGGAAGTCCTTGGCGAAGGAGATGGCCTGTTCCGTCATGGTGGCGGGGCGGGCAGCGGGGCGGGTGGACAGCCGGAGAGCGGGCGAGGAGAGTCAAGGGAAGGTGTCTCTGGATCAGCCCTGCCGCCGCCGGGACCGAAAGGATGGGGCTACCAGCACGCAGCCGCTAAGACGCCGACGCCACACCCACTCCCCGCCCCGCGCCCCCGCGCGCTGCGTTCATTGGCTGCGTCGCCCGGCCACGCCCCTCCCTCAGCCTGCGTACCTCGCCCTCGAGGGCTGCCGGGTACCGCGCCGCGGCCCGCCCGGCGCACCAGCGTACGGCGCCCATTGGCTGCGCTCCCGGGCGACGCCGCGCCCCGCACCGTGAGGTATGCCGGGAGCCCGACCCCGCCCATGCGCAGTAGGGGCTGGGGGGGGATGTGTAGAGGCGTCCGCAGCAAACTTGACCTTGTGAAGGTCACGGCGTTGCCGGTGCTCGAGTGGGCGGCCGGGCGTCTGCGGAGTCAGGAGTCCATCCCGTTGGAGGTGACTTCCGAGAGCGCCGTCCGCTTTCTCCCGGAGGCCGCGGCGATCTCGCCGGGACGCACTACACGTGGTTCCCCTATCCCCGACCTTTGACCCTTGACCTTCAAGCTGGTGGGACTCCCCCCTCCCCCAACTCCTCCGTCTCCAGGGTGGCGCGTCGGGAGACCCTGGCCCCTGCCCGCGTGAGGCCTGCGGCGGTTCGGTCCCGCCTCGGAACTGGGACCCCGCGCCCGGCCTGTGCGAGGCGCGGGGGTGGGTCCCTGGGCCTCTGACCTTTGACCCCGCGGTGCCTTCCGCGGCCTGCCTGGGGGGTCCCTGGCCGCGCCCACCTGCCCGGGGCACCCGCCGTCTCCCTGTGTCTGCCCGGCTGGGGCTCGCCGTCCATCCTCCTCTCTCTTCCCGGCCTCCTCCCTCCCTCCTTCCTCCCGCCTTTTCAGCCTCCTCCTACTGCGTTTTCTCCTTTCTGGCTCCCTCCTTCCCTCCCTGCCTTTGCTCTTTTCCTCTTTTCCCCTTCCTCCTTTTTCTGCCTCTTTCCGTGTCTCGCTCCCTGCTTTCCCTCCCTCCCCCCTTTCCCTCCCTTTCCTTCCTTCCCTCCCTCTTCCTTTCTTTCATTTCCCATCTCCCTTCCTCTTCTCTTTCTCCCCTTTTTCTCTATTCTGCTCCCTCTTTTTATTTCCTTCCTCCGTCCTTTCCTTTTTTTTTCCTTATTTTCTTCCTCCGTCTTTCCTTTTTTTTTCTTTCTTTTTTTTAAAAAATATGTTTTTATTCTTAAAGACGGGGTTTCACCATATTGGTCAGGCTGGTCTGGAACTTCTGACCTCAGGTGATCCGCCCGCCTCAGCCTCCCAAAGCGCTGGGATTACAGGCGTGAGCCAGCACGGCTGGCTGTTTCCTGTATTTTTTTCCTCCCTCCCTCCTTTTTCTCCCTCTGTCTCTCTCTCTCTCTCTCTCTCTTTTTCCTCCCTCCCTCTTACTCTTTCCTTCCTTCCCTCCCTTTTCCTTTCATTTCCCATCTCCCTCCCTCCTTTCTCTGTCTCCCCTTTTTCTCTTCTCCCTCGTTCTCCTTTCCTCCCTCCTTCCTCTCTCCCTCTTTCCATCTTTCTGTCCCTGCTTTTCCTCTCTTTTCTTCCTTCCGTCTCCTTTTCTTCTTTCATTTCCCATCTCCTCTTCCTTTGTCTTTCTCTCGCCTTTTTTTTTTTGTTTTTAGGAGAAGGGATTTCACCATCTTGGTCAGGCTGGTCTCGATCTCCTGACCTCTTGATCTGCCGGCCTTGGCCTCCGAAAGTGCAGCGATGACAAGTGTGAGCCACCGCGTAGAGCCTTTCCTCCATCTGTCCTGCCCTGTTTTTCTTTCCTGTCTCCCTCCATCCCTCCTTACTTTCTTTTCTCCCCTCCTTTCTGTTTTTTTCTTCCTCTCTCCCTCCTTTGTTTTTCTCCTTCCCCTTTCCTCTTTATTTCCATTTCCCTGTTCCCTTTCTCTCTGATTTTCCCCGTCTCCCCCATTTTTCTTTTCTTTTTTATTCTCCCTTTTTTAATTTATTTATTTGGAGACAGAGTTTCGCTCTTGTCACCCAGGCTGGAGTGCAATGACGCGATCTCGGCTCACGGCAGCCTCCGCCTCCTGGGTTCAGGCAATTCTCCTGCCTCAGCCTCCCGAGGAGCTGGGACTACAGGCACGCGCCACCATCCCCAGCTAATTTTTGTATTTTTAGTAAAGACGGGGTTTCACCTTGACCAGGATGGTCTCGATCTCTTGACCTTGTGATCCACCCGCCTCGGCCTCCCAAAGTGCTGGGATTACAGGCTTGAGTCACCGCGGGATTTTTTAAGAAGGAGTCTGGGTCCGTGGCCCAGGCTGGAGTGCAGTGGCTCAATCTCGGCTCACTGCAACCTCCACCTCCCGGGGTCAAGCGACTGTCCTGTCTCAGCCGCCTGAGTAGCTGAGATTACAGTTGTGTGTCACCACGCCCGGCTAATTTTTGTCATTTTTAGTAGAGACGGGGCTTCACCATGTTGGCCAGGCTGGTCTGTAACTTCTGACCTCAGGGGATGCGCCCTCCTCAGCCTCCCAAAGTGCTGGATAACAGGCTGAGCCCCCGCGCCCGGCCTTCCTTCCCTTTTCCTTTAGTCCCTCCCGCCCTGCCTCCGTCTTTCGTCCCTCCTCCTCCTTTTTTCTTTTTTTTCTTCTCTCCCTCCGTCCTTTCTCCACTTTTCCCTCTTGCCCCTTTTTTTCTCCCTTCTCTCTTTTTCTTCCTTTCCCCGTTTCTCCCTCCATCCCCTTTTTTTCTCTTTCCTATCTCCCTGCCTCCTCCTCTTCTCTCTTCCTCCGTTTCTCCCGCCCCTCCCTTCCTTCTTCCCTCCCCTTCCTTTCATTTGCTGCCTTTCCCCGTCTCTCCCTCTTTCCCTTTTTCCTCCCCGTCTCCTTCCTTCTTCCATTTTCGTCCCTCCCTCCTCTTCTTTCCCTGTGTCTTTTTTCTTTCCTTCTGCTTCCTTGTCCCCTCCTTTCTTTTCTCTCCATGTCTGTCTTTCTCGCTCTTGCTTTTCCTGTCCCTTGTGTACTGGGAAGGCGGTGGTCCCTGACTTGGGTGAACCCTTAGTGCAGTGTCGCTGTGAGCCCTGCCTGAGGCCATTCCTGACCTCTGGGGAGGGCGGTTGGAACGGGCTCTGGGTGCTGGGGTGGCTGCTGGATGGGGAGACGGTGGCTCAGAAGTCACTGAGCCGTGGAAAGGTCTGACCTCGGGAGATTGCTGTGGGGAGGGCTGTGGAGACCAAGCGCATTCCTGACGCTCTCCCGCTAGGACCCAGACTGAGCCAGGTTCCCTGCATGGGCCCTGGAGTAGGGGACAGAGGCTGGGCGGGGGTGGGGAGTTTGCTGAGGCCCAAGTTCATTTCCCAGCATCAGCCGGTTCTCAGCGCCCAGGGAGCCGGAGCTGCTGTTTCCAGATGAGGTTGGTTTGCAGGTGCTCCGGCCGGGGCTGCAGGCCTGGTGTTCCAAGTCCGCAAATCCTGTCTTACAGGAGAAGAAGGTCCCTTCCATGCGGGCGGGGACTGCTAACAGTGTCCAGACGCTGAGACGGCCCTCTGTGTGCTGAGCCCTCAGCTGACCCGGGCTTGCTGACTGTGACAGGCAGGGCAGTGCTGTCTGCCGGCTTTGAACGATGCCTGGGTGCCTGGGTCTCGCACCCAGGATGCGCTCAGCAAATGCTTCTGGAATGTATGAATGAATTGCTGAGTAGGGTGAGTGAATGCATGAATTGCTCCCTGGGATGAAAATGAATCACTAACTGGGATGAATGAATGAATGCCTAAATGGGGTGAATGAATGAATTGCTAACTGGGGTGACTGAATGAATGCCTAAATGGGGTGAATGAATGAATTGCTAACTGGGGTGACTGAATGAATGCCTAAATGGGGTGAATGAATGAATTGCTAACTGGGATGGATGAATGAATGAATTGCTAACTGGGATTGGGATGAATGAATGAATTAGTCGCTAATCAGGGCTGCACGTGGACTTAGCCTTGGACACTCATGCGTTTTCCTTTCCTATCTGGGAGGTAACAACACACTCCCTGGGCCTGAATAGCACCTGACCTGGGAGGTCTCGGGGGCCACCTGCTCCCGAACGCGGAGACACGGCCTTCCTAGAAGAGGAGGGTCCAGGTGGGCCTCGCACCCGGGAACTGGGAATGGGAGACACAACATCTGCTGTGGAGTGGGGGCAGAGCTGTGTGTCTCACCACCCGCCCCCTCCAAGAACCGAGGACAGAGGAATGAGGCACTCCCCTGCCACCTGCCAGTCACCCTTCTCTGCCAGCCTCTTATGAAATGACCAGTGGGCATTAGAGATCACAGCTGCCTGATAAGCAGATGCCCTCGTGGAATCTGCATCCTGAAAGGCCCTGGCGGGGCAGAGCTGCTTTGTATTTTTTTTAAAATTTTTTTGAGATGGAGTCTCACCCTGTTGCCCAGGCTGGAGTGCAGTGGCGTGATCTCGGCTCGCTGCAACCTCTGCTTCTGGGTTCAAGCCTCCCCTGAAGAACTGAAATTACAGGTTTCTGCCACCACGCCTGGCTGATTTTTGTATTTTTAGGAGAGATGGGTTTTGCCATGTTGGCCAGAGTGGTCTCAAACTCCTGACCTCAGAACATCTGACGACCTCAGGCTCCCAGATTGCTGGGATTACAGGCGTGAGCCACCGTTCCCGGCCAGAATTTCTCTGTGCTTATGTATTTGATAAGTTACGTGGGTGTCTAAACCCCTGCGGCTGTTTTCTACAGGAACGCGAAGCCTGCGGGAAATGTGTAAGCGCAGGGAGCCTGTTTGAAAGTGCTAGATGGACAGGTGGGTGTGGTTTTCTTCAGAGGTCACACACGTCTCAGTAACCCCCAAATCAAGCCGCTCCAACCTTCCAATTGCCTGACATCAGGAAAGAATCTCTAGGTGGTTTGGTGCTTGTTTTTTTTATAAAGACGGGGTTTCACCATGTTGGTCAGGCTGGTCTTGAACTCCTGACGTCAGGTGATCCACCTGCGTTGGCCTCCGAAGTGCTTGGATTACAGGCGTGAGCCACCACACCCGGCCGTTTTGTGCTTAAGAAAACAGATAAACTAGGCCTGGCGAGGTGGCTCCCAGCACTTTGGGAGGCTGGGGCGGGTGAATCAGCTGAGGTCAGGAGTTTGAGACCCGCGTGGCCAACGCGGTGAAACCTAGTTTGTACTAAAAATACAAAAAATAGCGGGTGTGTTAGCAGACGCCTGTAATCGCAGCTACTCGGGAGGCTGAGGCAGGAGAATCGCTTAAACCCGGGAGGCAGAGGTTGTGGTGAGCCGAGATTGCGCCATTGCTCTCTGGCCTTGGCAATGAGAGCAAAACAGTCTGAAAAAACACATCAGGCTGGAGTTCAGTGTGTGGTAATTTTTCCTCCCCAGATGCACCCTCCTTCCCTTCCTCCCCAGATGCACCCTCCTTCCCTTCCTCCCCAGATGCACCCTCCTTCCCTTCCTCCCCAGATGCACCCACCTTCCCTTCCTCCCCAGATGCACCCTCCTTCCCTTCCTCCCCAGATGCAGCCTCCTTCCGTTACTCCCCAAATGCAGCCTCCTTCACCTCCTCCCCAGATGCACCCACCTTCCCTTCCTCCCCAGATGCACCCTCCTTCCCTTCCTCCCCAGATGCACCCTCCTTCCCTTCCTCCCCAAATGCAGCTTCCTTCCCTTCCTCCCCAAATGCAGCCTCCTTCACCTCCTCCCCAAATGCACTGTCCTTTCCCTCCTTCCCCTCCTCCGCAGATGCAGCCTCCGTCCCAGATGCAGCCTCTTCCCTCATCAAACCCCCCACAGAGGAGCCAGACACAGGCTTTCGCTTTCTTTATTCACCCACGACTGCATGTTCCTGTGTGACTGTCCTGTGGCAGCTGGGGATGGGGCGGCCCCCTGCAGCCTGCGGGAGGGTGTCCCTATCATGAGCACGCTGCCTGGGTTTCAGGGACCCACTCTGGTGGCCAGCATGGCATCCAGGATACCCCCCAAGTGTGCCACCTGCACCTGGCAGAAGCCGTGTTGCTCTAGCAAGCGCTGGTACTCGCCCGGGCTCCGCTCCCTGCCCCCCACCTGCACCAGCATGTTCAGCGACTGCAGCAGGGCGACCCGGGCCTCCCTCTTCTCTTCGTCCAGCAGTGTCTCCACCAGCAGCAGGCCGGCCCCTGAGGGGAGAGCAGAGCTGGAGTCTTGGCCAGCCAGGCAGGGATCCTTCAGGGGCCAGCAGAGCACACAGCGGGCAACTGGAGCTCAGAACAGTGAACAGAGGCTGCCGAGAAGCCCTGCCCAGGAGACCCACGCAAGTAGGGGAGGGGAGAGAGACAGGGAGATTAGATTGAGAGATGGCTGGCTGGCTGGCTGCATGGCCTGGGCCTGTTCCCGTTCTCCTGGATGGATGGATGAACAGATGGTAGAAAGATGCATGGATGATGGATGGCAGATGGATGGATGGATGCATGCATGGACGAGAAGGATGGATGGATAAATGGGACATGATGGGTGGGTAGGTAGACAGATGGACGGATGGATACATGGATGCAAGGATGAGAAGGATGGATGGATGAATAGATGCTGGGTGATACATAGGCGGATGGATGGATAGATTGATGGATGGATGAATAGATAGATAATGCACACCGAGATAAATGGATGGATAGATGGAGGCATGGATGAGAAGGATGGATGAGTGAATACATGGTGGGTGATGGATAGGTGGATGGATGGATGGGTGCATGGGTGAGAAGGATGGATGGGTGAATAGATGGTAAATGATGGGTAGATGGATGGATGGGTGAGAAGGATGGATGGGTGAATAGATGGTAAATGACGGATGGGTAGATGGATGGATGCATGGGTGAGAAGGATGGATGGATGAATAGATGATAGATGATGAATGGATGAGATGGATGGATGGATGGGTAGGTAGGTGGATGGATGGATGCATGGGTGAGAAGGATGGATGGGTGAATAGATGGTAGATGATGGGTAGATAGATGGATGGATGGATGCAGGGTGAGAAGGATACATGGGTGAATAGATGATGGATGATGGGTGGATGGATGGGTAGGTGGATGGATGGATGGATGCATGGGTGAGAAAGATGGATGAATTGATGGGTAGATGGACGGATGGATAGATAATAAATGATGGACAGAAGAAGGATAGGTGACAGATGATTGTTACAAGGCCAGACACTGTGGCTCACGCCTGCCATGCTAGCACTTTGGGAGGGTAAGGTGGGGGGATGGTTTGAGCCCAGGAGTTTGAAACCAACCTGAGCAACATAGTGTAGTTAGTCCCAGCTACTCAGGAGGCTAAGGTGGGGGGATGGCTTCAGCCCCGAAGGCAAGGCTGCCGGGAGCTGTGACTGCGCCACTGCATACCAGCCTGGGTCTCCGGGTGAGACCTTGTCTCAAAAACATAAGTGAGCAGATACATATGGCTGGGCGCAGTGGCTCAGGCCTGTAATCCAAGCACTTTGGGAGGCTGAGGTGGGTAGATCACGAGGTCAGGAGTTCTAGACCAGCCTAACCAATATGGTGAAACCCCATCTCTACTAAAAATACAAAAATTAGTAGAAACCCCGTCTCTACTAAAAATATAAAAAGTATGAGCATATGAGCGATGCCCTCAAAGCCTTTCTTTAATATCTAGGTGCTTTTATAGGAAGAACAACTCTCCTATCAATTGCAGTTGGTAAGATAACCTTTCTGAGGTTTCTTACGTGATAATGATGCTCAATTTCTATTAAGTGCATGAACTTGGTTTGTAACATCTAAATTCTTTAGAAAGTAGCTGTCATTTCCGTTGGGTGGGGTTGTTCTGGATCTGATCGGCTCCCCTTCATTATTTAAAACAGAGATTGTGGTCGAGCGCGGAGACTCAGGCCTGTCATCCCAGCACTTTGGGAGGCCGAAAGGGGAGGATCGCCTGAGGTCGGGAGTTCGAGACCAGCCTGGCCAACACGGAGAAACACCGTCTCTACTAAAAATACAAAATTAGCCGGGCGTGGTTACCGGTGCCTGTAATCCCAGGTACTCGGGAGGCTGAGGCAGGAGAATCACTTGAACCCGGGAGGCGGAGGTTGCAGTGAGCTGAGATGGCGCCATTGCACTCCAGCCTGGGTGAGACAGCGAGACTCTGCCTCAAAAAATAAATAAATGACACCGAGATTCTTCTGAGCCCGAATATCAGCCCCAAAGTGAGGTCTGGAATGACAGGCAGGCGGCCCTCCACCAATACGGTAGGAGGAAGGGCTGTTGCTGTTGCCTTTGGCGAGCAGGAATACCTGACAAGCAGGTCACGTGCCCGGGTCCCGCGTCGCACATTCCCGGGGCTCCCCGTCCCACATTCCCGGGTTCCGCGTCGCACATGCCCCTGGTTCTGCGTCCCACATGCCCCGGGTTCCCCTTCCCACATTCCCGGGGTTCCCCTTCCCGGGTTCCCCGTCCCACATGCCCCGGGTTTCTCATCCCATATTTCCGGGGTTCCGCATTTCACATTCCCCGGGTTCCGCGTCCCGCATTCACTGGGTCACCATCCCGCATTCCCCGGCTTTCCGTCCCACATGCCACGGGTTCCCCGTGTTCCCCGTCCCACATTCTCGGGGTTCCGCATCCCACGTTTCCTGGGTTCCCCTTCCTACATGCCCCCGGTTCCCCGTCCCACATTCCCAGGGTTCCGTGTCCCAAATGCCCCGGGTTCCCCTTCCCACGTTCCGCGGGTTCTCCATCCCACATTCCCGGGGGTCCCCGTCTCTCATTTCCTGGGTTCCCCTTCCCACATTCCCGGGTTCTCCATCCCACATTCCCGGGATTCCGCGTCGCACACGCCCCTGGTTCTACGTCCCACATGCCCCGGGTTCCCCGTCCCAGATTCCCCGAGTTCCCTGTCCCGGATTTCCGGGGCTTCCGTCCCACATGCTCCGGGTTTCTCATCCCACATTTCCGGGGTTCCGCATTCCACATGCCCAGGGTTCAGAGTTCCACGTTCCCTGAGGTCCCCGTCTCACATGCCGCGGGTTCCGCGTCCGAAATTTCTGGGGTTCCCCTTCCCACATTATCCGGGTTCCCTGCCCCACATTCCCCGGGTTCCGTATCCCACATTCCCTGGATTCCCCTTCCCGCATTCCCCAGGTACCATGTCCCACATTCCCTGGGTTCCGCGTCCCGCATTCCCCGGGTTCCACGTGCCACATTCCCAGGGTTGCGCGTCCCACATTCCCGGGGTTCTCCTTCCCACATTCCCCGGGTTCCACGTCCCGCATTCACCGGGTTCCCCTTCCCGCATTCCCTGGGTTTCCGTCCCACATGCCACGGGTTCCCCGTGTTCCCCGTCCCACATTCCCGGGGTTCCGCATCCCACATTTCCTGGGTTCCCCTTCCTACATGCCCCCGGTTCCCCGTCCCACATTCCCAGGGTTCCGTGTCCCAAATGCCCGGGGTACCCCTTCCCGCGTTCCGCGGGTTCTCCATCCCACATTCCCGGGGCTCCCCGTCTCTCATTTCCCGGGTTCCCCTTCCCACATTCCCCGGGTTTCCGTCTTACATGCTCCGGGTTCCCCGTCCCACATTTCCCGGGTTCCCGTCCCACATTCCCCGGGTTCCCGTCCCACATTCCCTGGGTTTCCGTCCCACATGCCCCGGGTTTCTCATCCCACATTTCCCGGGTTCCCCGTCCCACATTCCCCGGGTTCCCCGTCCCACATTTCCGGGGTTCCGCATCCCACATGCCCCGGGGTTCCCCGTCCCACATTCCCCGGGTTCCGCATCCCACATGCCCCCGGTTCCACGTCCCGCATTCCTGTCGTTCCGCTTTCCACATTTTCTTGGCACGTGGCTAGTGAGGGCCCCCTTCCTGCAGTCCGGGAAGTAAAAACTGCGTGGCTGAAAGATCCTCTGTCTCAGGGCTGATTTTCTTTGCAGCACTGAGTATCTATTTCCAACACCGTCATCTCTGAAATTCATGGGTTAAAGCCTGAACCCCGAGGACCTCAGAGTGTTAGGATGTTTAAAGAGGTAATTCGGGTAAAATGAGGTCATCAATATGGGCTCTAATCTGATATGAATGTTGCTGCACCAGGAGAGGGATTAAGACCCAGACATGCTTCCTGCCTCCCAGATCCTCTAGGGATGGACGGACTTCTCCTTCAGCGTCTGTGTCTCCTCGTCTGTCTCTTAAAAGGACACGTGTCATTGCCTGTAGGGGCCTTCTTATACTGAGAACGACGTTGGAAGAGTTCATATTATGTGTTCACTTGACTGGAGCATGGGGTGCCTAGGTGTTCGATTGAACATTACTCTGGGGTATCTGTAAGGGTGGAAGGGAGGATCCTTCTGGCCTCCCCGAGGTCTGGGGGCTCCAGCATCCCTGGGCTTGTGGCCGCAGCACTCCACTCTGTGCCTCTGTCCCCACGTGGCCTTCTCAAGGGTCTGCTATAATGACCTCCTCTTGACTTAATTCCATCTGCAAAGATCCTATTTCTAAATTAGGTCCCAGTCAGAGGTATTTGGAGTTAGGACACTAGAAATAGAAATTCCATTTGACCCAGGAATCCCATTACTTGGTATATACCCAAAGGACTATAAATCGTTCTAGTATAAGGACACATGCACGCGAATGTTCACTGCAGCACAGTTTACAATAGCAAAGACCTGGAACCAACCCAAATGCCCATTGATGGTAGACTGGACAGGGAAAATGTAGCACATATACACCATGGAATACTACGCAGCCATCAAAAAAGAGTTTGTATCCTTTGTAGGGACATGGACTAAGCTGGAAACCATCATCCTCAGCAAACTGACAAAAGAACAGAAAATCAAACACCACATGTTCTCACTCATAGGTGGGTGTTGAACAATGAGAACACATGGACACAGGGAGGGGAGCATCACACACTGGGGTATGTTGGGGGAAATAGGGGAGGGACAGTGGGGGGTGGGGACTTGGAAAGAGATAGCATGGGGAGAAATGCCAGATACAAGTAATGTGGAGGAAGGCAGCAAATCACACTGCTACGTGTGTACCTATGCAACTATCCTACATGTTCTTCACATGTACCCCCAAACCTAAAATGCAATAAAATTATATATATAATACATAATAAAAATTTTAGTATATATTATGTATTATATAATAATTAAATAATATATAATTATATATAACATATATATATATAAAACATTTATATATATAATTAATGGTGGCCGGGGGCAGTGGCTCAAACCTGTAATCCCAGCACTTTGGGAAGCTGAGGCAGGTAGATTATTTGAGGTCAGGAGTTTGAGATCAGCCTGGTCCACATAACGAAGCCCCGTCTCTTCTAAAAACACAAAAATTCGCCAGGCATCATGGTGGGTGTCTAATCCCAGCTACTTGGGAGGCTGAGGTGAGAGAATTCCTGGAACCCGGGAGGCGGAGGCTGCAGTGAGCCGAGATGGCATCACTGCACTCCAGCCTGGCCTAGAGAGCAAAACTTCACCTCAAAAAGGAAAGAAGAGTGAATGGCATATGAATGAAGCCCTCAAAGCCTTTCTTTAATACTAGGTGCTTTTATAGGAAGAACAACTCTCTTATCAATTGCAGTTGGTAAGATAACCTTCCTGAGGTTTCTTACGTGATAATGATGCTCGATTTCTATTAAGTGCACGAATCTGCTTCGTAACATCTAAATGCTTTAGAAAGTAGCTGTCATTTCCGTTGGGTGGGGTTGTTCTGGATCTGATCGGCTCCCCTTCATTATTTAAAACAGAGATTGTGGTCGAGCGCGGAGACTCAGGCCTGTCATCCCAGCACTTTGGGAGGCCGAAAGGGGAGGATCGCCTGAGGTCGGGAGTTCGAGACCAGCCTGGCCAACACGGAGAGACCCCATCTCTACTAAAAATACAAAATTAGCCGGGCGTGGTGACGGGTGCCTGTAATCCCAGGTACTCGGGAGGCTGAGGCAGGAGAATCACTTGAACCCGGGAGGCGGAGGTTGCAGTGAGCTGAGATGGCGCCATTGCACTCCAGCCTGGGCGAGACAGCGAGACTCTGCCTCAAAAAATAAATACATGACACCGAGATTCTTCTGAGCCCGAATATCAGCCCCAAAGTGAGGTCTGGAATGACAGGCAGGCGGCCCTCCACCAATACGGTAGGAGGAAGGGCTGTTGCTGTTGCCTTTGGCGAGCAGGAATACCTGACAAGCAGGTCACGTGCCCGGGTCCCGCGTCGCACATTCCCGGGGTTCCCCTTCCCGTATTCCCCGGGTTCCCCGTCCCACATTCCCGGGTTCCGCGTCGCACATGCCCCTGGTTCTGCGTCCCACATGCCCCGGGTTTCCCTTCCCACATTTCCCAGGTTCCCCGTCCCGCATTCCCCGGGTTCCACGTGCCACATTCCCAGGGTTCGGCGTCCCACATTCCTCGGGTTCCGCGTCCCGCATTCACTGGGTCACCATCCCGCATTCCCCGGGTTCCCCTTCCCACATTCCCCGGCTTTCCGTCCCACATGCCACGGGTTCCCCGTGTTCCCCGTCCCACATTCTCGGGGTTCCGCATCCCACATTTCCTGGGTTCCCCGTCCCACATTCCCAGGGTTCCGTGTCCCAAATGCCCGGGGTTCCCCTTCCCGCGTTCCGCGGGTTCTCCATCCCACATTCCCGGGGCTCCCCGTCTCTCATTTCCCGGGTTCCCATTCCCCGGGTTTCCGTCTTACATGCTCCGGGTTCCCCGTGTACCCCGTCCCACATTCCCCGGGGCTCACCGTCCCACATTCCCCGGGTTCCCATCCCGCATTCCCGTGGCTCCCCGTCCCACATTCCCCGGGTTCCCCGTCCCACATTTCCCAGGTTCCGCATCCCACATGCCCCGGGTTCCCCGTCCCGCATTTCCCGGGTTCCCCGTCACACATTCCCGGGGCTCCCCTTCCCACATTCCCCGGGTTCCCATCCCACATTTCCGGGGTTCCCCGTCCCACATGCCCCAGGTTTCGCATCCAACATTTCCGGGCTTCTGCATTACACATGCCCCGGGTTCGGAGTCCCACATTCCGTGGAGTCCCCGTCTCACATGCCGCGGGTTCCGCGTCCGAAATTTCTGCGGTTCCCCTTCCCACATTCCCTGGGTTCCACATCCCACATTCCCGGGATTCCCCTTCCTGCATTCCCCGGGTTCTCCGTCCCGCATTTCTCCGGTTCCTGGTCCCACATTCCCCAGGGTTCCCCTTCGCACATGCGCCGGGTTCCCCATCCCAAATTCCCGGAGTTTCGCGTCCCACATGCCCCGGGTTCCCCTTCCCACATTCCCCAAGTTACCCGACCCACATTCCCAGTATTCCCCCGTTCCACATTCTCCGGGATTCCCCTTCCCACGTGCCCCGGGTTCCCTGTGTTCCCCTTCCCACATTCCCCGGGTTCCCGATCCCACATTCCCGGTGTTCCCCGTCCCACATTCCCGGTGTTTCCCGTCCCACATGCCCCAGGTTCCCCATCAGGTATTCTCCAGGGTTCCCCTTCCCACATGCCCCTGGTTCCGCGTCACACATACCCGGGGTTCCCCTTCCCGCATTCCCCGGGTTCCCCTTTCCACATGCCCCGGGTTCCCCGTCCCGCATTCCCCGTGTTCCGTTTCCCGCATTTCCCGGGCTCCCCTTCCCACATTCCCTGGGTTCCCGTCCCAGATTTCCAGGGTTCCTGGTCCCACATTTCCGGGGTTTCCCGTCCCACATGCCCCAGGTTTCGCATCCAACATTTCCGGGCTTCTGCATTACACATGCCCCGGGTTCGGAGTCCCACATTCCGTGGAGTCCCCGTCTCACATGCCGCGGGTTCCACGTCCGAAATTTCCGCGGTTCTCCTTCCCACATTCCCTGGGTTCCACATCCCACATTCCCGGGATTCCCCTTCCTGCATTCCCCGAGTTCTCCGTCCCGCATTTCCGGGGTTCCCCTTCCCGCATTTCTCCGGTTCCCCGTCCCACATTCCCCAGGGTTCCCCTTCGCACATGCGCCGGGTTCCCCATCCCAAATTCCCGGGGTTCCGCGTCCCACATGCCCCGGGTTCCCTGTCCCACATCCCCCGGTGTTCCCCTTCCCACATTCCCCAAGTTACCCGACCCACATTCCCGGTATTCCCCCGTTCCACATTCTCCGGGATTCCCCTTCCCACGTGCCCCGGGTTCCGCGTTCCACATTCCCCGGGTTCCCGATCACACATTCCCGGTGTTCCCCGTCCCACATTCCCGGTGTTCCCCGTCCCACATTCCCGGTGTTTCCCGTCCCACATTCCCGGTGTTCCCTGTCCCACATTCCCGGTGTTGGCCGTCCCACATTCACGGTGTTTCCCGTCCCACATGCCCCGGGTTCCTGTTCCCACATGCCCCAGGTTCCCCATCAGGTATTCTCCGGGGTTCCCCTTCCCGCATTCCCCGGGTTCCCCTTTCCACATGCCCCGGGTTCCCCGTCCCGCATTCCCCGTGTTCCCTTTCCCGCATTTCCCGGGCTCCCCTTCCCACATTCCCTGGGTTCCCGTCCCAGATTTCCAGGGTTCCTGGTCCCACATTTCCGGGGTTTCCCGTCCCACATGCCCAGGTTCCGCATCCAACATTTCCGGGCTTCTGCATTACAGATGCCCCGGATTCGGAGTCCCACGTTCCGTGGAGTCCCCGTCTCACATGCCGCGGGTTCCACGTCCGAAATTTCCGCGGTTCCCCTTCCCACATTCCCGGGATTCCCCTTCCTGCATTCCCCGAGTTCTCCGTCCCGCATTTCCGGGGTTCCGCATCTCACATTTCCGGGGTTCCCCGTCCCACATTCCCCAGGGTTCCCCTTCTCACATGCGCCGGGTTCCCCCCGTCCCACATTCCCCAGGGTTCCCCTTCTCACATGCGCCGGGTTCCCCCCGTCCCACATTCCCGGGGTTCCGCGTCCCACATCCCCCAGGTTACCTGACACACATTCCCGGTGTTCCCCCGTTCCACATTCTCCGGGATTCACCTTCCCACGTGTCCCGGGTTCCCTGTGTTCCCCTTCCCACATTCCCGGTGTTTCCCGTCCCACATTCACGGTGTTTCCCGTCCGACATGCCCCGGGTTCCAGGTCCCACATGCCCCAGGTTCCCCATCACGCATTCTCCGGCTTTCCGTGTCCCACATGCCTCGGGTTCCGCGTCCCACATTCTCCGGCTTTCCGTGTCCCACATGCCTCGGGTTCCGCGTCCCACATGCCTCGGGTTCCGCGTCCCACATGCCCTAGGTTCCCCATCACGCATTCTCCGGGGTTCCCCGTCCGGCATTCCCCGGGTTCCGCGTCCCACATGCCTCGGGTTCCGCGTCCCACATGCCTCGGGTTCCCCGTCCCACAGGTATATTTAGTAGAGATGGGGTTTCACCATCTTGGTCAGGATGATCTCTGTCTCTTGACCCCATGATCTGCCCGCCTCGGCCTCCCAAAGTGCTGGGAGTACAGGCACGAGCCACCGTACAGTCCCTTTAGAATTGAATGCTAGGAATAGGCCACTGGCCGTAGAATTGGCCACGCCGTTCTTCTCAATAAGACAAGGAGAAGTATCAGAGCAATGACATTTCCCTCTGGCTCCGGAGAGGCCCAGAGGCAGTCCACTTGCTACACAATTTCCTTAACAACACTTCAAGGTGGCTGAACGCTCGTAGCTCTTGCTTCTTTCACATATATATAAATACATTTTAATTCTGTGAATAAAGCACACGGTCTACGTATCGTAACGGAGGCGGTGAAAGGGAAGTATCCTCGGTCCCCAAAATCAAAAGCTAAAAAAACAAAGTCAAGCTGGGACGTGCTCAAGGGCAACCGGCTTCCATTCTGCGCACTCAGCCCTGCGGTCACTGGGGTAGACGGATGTCTCACGGCCGCCTTGGGAAACACTTGGCTGGGCATGCTGGCTGTCATCCCAGGACTTTGCGAGGCTGAGGCAGGCGGATCATGAGGTCAGGAGATCGAGACCACCCTGGCCAACATGGTGAAACCCCGTCTCTACTAAAAATACAAAAAATTGGCCATGCCTGTACTCCCAGCTACTTGGGAGGCTGAGGCAGGAGAATCACTTGAACCTGGGAGGCAGAGGTGCGGTGAGCCGAGATTCTGCTACTGCACTCCAACCTGGGCAACACAGCAAGACTCCATCTCAAAAAAAGAAATAAGAATGCACCATTTCTATCTCACCCACCTGTGAACCGGAAGCCCCCTCCCTGCCCCAGTTGTCCGTGCCTCTCAATGACTGTATTTCCTTTTTTTTTTTTTGCTCTTGTAGCACAGGCTGGAGTGCAAGGCACAGTCTCAGCTCTCTGCAACCTCCAACTTCTAGGTTCTAGTGATTCTCCTGCCTCAGCCTCCCCAGTAGCTGGGAGGATAGGTGCCCACCACCACGCCTGGCAAATTTTTTGTATTTTTAGTGGAAATGGGGTTTCACTATGTTGGCCAGACTGGTCTCGAACTCCTGACCTCAGGTGATACACCCAGCTCAGCCTCCCAAAGTGCTGGGATTACAGGTGTGAGCCACCGAGCCCGCCCCAATGTACTTCATACATATATTAATTGATGTCTCACATGTCCCTACAGTAATAAAACCATGCTCTGCCCTGACCACCAGGAACATGTATCATCAGGATCTCCTGAGGCTATGTCACGGGCATGCGTCCTTAAGTTTGGCAAAATAAACTTTCTACATTAACTGAGTCCTGTCTCAAATTGTCGGGGTTCAGCAAACCATCTCAGATGCAGTTTGAATATCTGCATGCTATTTATGCTAAATAAAGACTAAAAGCATAAAAGAACGTTTAACACATTCAAAAGGGTAAAAGAAACACACAGTCATCATATGCATTTCAGAAAAACGCATCAGTGAAGAGCCAGTGCATCTTACCTACAAAGGCCTTTCCTAAGTAAGAATAGAAAACGGAAATAAACGAACGACACTTTGACCTGAGGCTTTGGAAAAGAAGAATCACAACGCTTTCCCATGGAAAACGCGCAAAAGAAAACCAAAAAGATCACAGCAAATGAGAAACAGAGATGAAAACGGTCTACACATACGCGAAATCACGGGGGAACACAGCCTGGCGCTGCTTTCTTTTCCCTGACCTTGTTGTTTTTACTTCACAGAGTCTCACGCTGTTGCCCAGGCTGGAGTGCAGAGGTTCGATCTCGGCTCACCGCAACCTCCGCCTCCAGGGTTCCAGCGATTCTCCTGCCTCAGCCTCCTGAGTAGCTGGGACTACAGCCGCTCGCAACCACACCCAGATGATTTTTAAGTTCATAGTAGACACGGGGCTTTATCAGGAGAGCCAGGCTGGTCTCGAACTCCTGACGTTAGGTGATATGCCCGCCTCGGCTTCCCAAAGTGCTGGGATGACAGACATGAACGGCTGGCCCTGGTGTTGCTTTGTCCTCTTCCTGTTATAAAATGTTCAATAGACACCATATTTCCCAGATGAAAAGCAGAACTTCACAACTACAGAGCAGACAGGAAACTATATAAAACAATTAGATACCCGCTATATTAATGTATTTATTTTTTCATAAAGTAAATGAACAAAACCAACAATTATGCCTCTGTTGGGTCTCAGAAAAGGACACCCTAAAATGAAGAGCTTATAAGCAGCCTCAGAAGCAAACCTTTCTCTCCGACCTTCTCCCACCCACCTGTCTCTCAGACCGATTTTGCCCCAAGGAAGCCATAGAAACTAGAATCCGTCTTTCCCAACGTGGGTCCTAGAAACCGAAACACCTGTACCTCAATGCCAGCCATAAACCCTAAAAACAGAACTCTAACTTTCCCTCCACCCTGAGGATATAAAAGCTGGCCATAAAGAAATTCCCTGGCCTGGCACGGTAGCTCACGTGTGTAATCGAAGCACTTTGGGAGGCTGAGGTGGGTGGATCACTTGAGGTCAGGAGTTCGAGACCAGCCTGGCAGACATGGAGAAATCCTGTCTCTACTAAAAATACAAAATTAGCCAGGCGTGGTGGCAGGTGCCTCTCATACCAGCTACTTGGGAGGCTGAGGCAGGAGAATCGCTTGAACCCGGGAGGCGAAGGTTACAGTGACCTGAGATGGCGCCACTGCACTCCAGTCTGGGTGACAGAGTGAGACTCTGGGGAAAAAAAATTAAGAGACTGCAAGAATTAAGACAAGGAAATTGAGCTGTTCAGAGCTCAAGTCCCCTCTCTGATCCAAGATAAACCGCAAACCCCCAATTACTGTCGAGATATCTTTTTAGGCAAACTTCTCTGATCTCCTCACCTCGGAAAATGGGGGAACAGGGAGTCATTAAGAGCAGGGAGGCACAGACTGGCTTTCCTGCTGCGTCTTTTAACTGTCACGTACCAGCATTTGCTTCTCAATCTGCGGGGTTGATTGATGGGTAAGACGAATGGTTACTTTAAAAAGCAGAGCATGTACCATCCAAAGGCGGATTTCTCCAGGGTAAATGGATGGTCTGTGTCGGCTTTATGCCGTCGCGTGGAGAAGAGAGAACTAACATTGTTTAAATGTACCTTGTTTTTGCTTAGAGAAGAAAAAACAAGTAGAGTGGAAGTGTCTGAAGAGAAACTGAATACATATGGGGAAATGTGATGATGGTTATTGATAGGTTATTCAATAAATTGTGTTTTGGAAGAAAAAAATATTACAAAAACTGCAAAAAAAAAAAAATACACTGTGGGGGCGGGGGAAAGTCAACAAATGTCTCTACAGGAGGTGTAGAAATGAGTTGAACAGGGCACGTAGTTTCAGCAGAGATTCCCTGGGGTGGAAGTTAGGGATAAAGCCGTATCCACACCATAAATGGGAAAGAATGGGCCGGGCGCGGTGGCTCGCACCTGTAATCCTAGCACTTTGGGAGGCCAAGGTGGGCGGATCACCTGAGGTTGGGAGTTAGAGACCAGCCTGACAACCTCAATGGAGAAAGCCTATCTTTACTAAAAATACAACATTAGCCAGGAGTGGTGGCACATGCCCGTAATCCCCGCTACTCAGGAGGCTGAGGCAGGAGAATCGCTTGAACCCGGGAGGCGGAGGTTGTGGTGAGCGGACATGGTGCCATTGCACTCCAGCCTGGGCAACAAGAGTGAAACTCCATCTCAAGAAAAAAAAAGAATAAATAAATAAAAAGAAATGGGGAAGAATGAAAGCAAATACACAGGAAGCCACAGTTGCCCATGAAGGTTTCTAAATGAAACCCTCAAGACGGACAAAACTCATTGGTATTAGGCGGGGCGTGGTGGCTCACACCTGGAATCCCAGCACTTTGGGAGGCTGAGGCAGGCGGATCACGAGGTCAGGAGTTCGAGACCAGCCTGGACAACGTGGTGAAACGCTGTCTCTACTAAAAATACAAAAATCAGCTGAGCGTGCTGCTGAGTGCCTGTAATCCCAGCTACCAGGGAGGCTGAGGCAGGAGAATCGCTTGAACCCAGGAGGTGGAGGGTGCAGTGAGCCGATATCGCGCCACCGCACTGCAGCCTGGTGACACGGCGAGACTCTGTCTCAAAAATAAAAGTAAAAGAAAGAAATCATGAAGACTGAGCCGACTTTGAGTGCTGATGATAGGAAAGGGGCTGTTTCTATGTTACCGTGTAAGTACTGTAGAGTGTACACATGTAATATCTTGGTACCCCACCAGCCAGCCTCTGTAAACAGTGTCCTTTTATATGGATCAACAGGCAGTATTTTATGCACTCTGAGACGCAGTGGTGTAGAAGCAGAGACAACGGAATGGTCTTATGTTCACTTCCTGTGAACACGTTGCATTGCAGTGCATTTCCGTTGCAGGAGAGGAGTGGGTAATCACGTGGCAAATGCAATTATGGAAACTCAATCTGCTACTCATGACGTAGTTGAACGTACGTATTTTTCCAGTGCTCGTTAAACCTGATGACAATCACTGTTTCAACGAGTAACTATGGCTGGCATCTAATACACTGATAACAATTCTTCGTGTCTACATTGAATTTTCCCTTTGAGAGGACAAATAACTCTGGTATATTCTTTCTAGGATACCTACATTTAACATACTTGATAGCTACAATCTACATGTAACATTCTCAACAACTGTCACCTACATGGAACTTTCCCGACAACTATCACCTACATGGAACGTTCCCGACAACTATCACCTACATGGAACGTTCCCGACAACTATCACCTACATGGAACTTTCCCGAAAACTGTCACCTACATGAAACGTTCTCGGCGACAACTATCACCTACATGGAAGTTTCCCGACAACTGTCACCTACATGGAACTTTCCTGACAACTGTCACCTACATGAAACGTTCTCGGCGACAACTGTCACCTACATGGAACTTTCCCGACAACTATCACCTACATGGAACGTTCCCGACAACTATCACCTACATGGAACTTTCCCGACAACTATCACCTACATGGAACGTTCCCGACAACTATCACCTACATGGAACGTTACCGACAACTGTCACCTACATGGAACGTTCCCGACAACTGTCGCCTACATGGAACGTTCCCGACAACTATCACCTACATGGAACGTTCCCGACAACTGTCACCTACATGGAACGTTCCCGACAACTGTCACCTACATGGAACTTTCCCGACAACTATCACCTACATGGAACGTTCCTGACAACTGTCACCTACATGAAACGTTCTCGGCGACAACTATCACCTACATGAAACATTCCCGACAACTGTCGCCTACATGAAACGTTCCCGACAACTATCGCCTACATGAAACGTTCCCGACAACTGTCGCCTACATGAAACGTTCCCGACAACTATCACCTACATGGAACGTTCCCGACAACTATCACCTACATGGAACGTTCCCGACAACTGTCGCCTACATGAAACGTTCCCGACAACTATCACCTACATGGAACTTTCCCGACAACTATCACCTACATGAAACATTCCCGACAACTATCACCTACATGAAACGTTCCCGACAACTGTCACCTACATGAAACGTTCCCGACAACTGTCACCTACATGAAACATTCCCGACAACTATCGCCTACATGAAACGTTCCCGACAACTGTCGCCTACATGAAACGTTCCCGACAACTATCACCTACATGGAACTTTCCCGACAACTATCACCTACATGAAACATTCCCGACAACTATCACCTACATGAAACGTTCCCGACAACTGTCACCTACATGAAACGTTCCCGACAACTGTCACCTACATGAAACATTCCCGACAACTATCGCCTACATGAAACATTCCCGACAAGTATCGCCTACATGAAACGTTCCCGACAACTGTCACCTACATGGAACTTTCCCGACAACTATCACCTACATGAAACATTCCCGACAACTATCACCTACATGAAACGTTCCCGACAACTATCACCTACATGAAACGTTCCCGACAACTATCACCTACATGGAACGTTCCCGACAACTATCACCTACATGGAACTTTCCCGAAAACTGTCACCTACATGAAACGTTCTCGGCGACAACTATCACCTACATGGAAGTTTCCCGACAACTGTCACCTACATGGAACTTTCCTGACAACTGTCACCTACATGAAACGTTCTCGGCGACAACTGTCACCTACATGGAACTTTCCCGACAACTATCACCTACATGGAACGTTCCCGACAACTATCACCTACATGGAACTTTCCCGACAACTATCACCTACATGAAACGTTCCCGACAACTATCACCTACATGGAACGTTACCGACAACTGTCACCTACATGGAACGTTCCCGACAACTGTCGCCTACATGGAACGTTCCCGACAACTATCACCTACATGGAACGTTCCCGACAACTATCACCTACATGGAACGTTCCCGACAACTGTCACCTACATGGAACGTTACCGACAACTGTCACCTACATGGAACGTTCCCGACAACTGTCGCCTACATGGAACGTTCCCGACAACTATCGCCTACATGGAACTTTCCCGACAACTGTCACCTACATGGAACGTTCCCGACAACTATCACCTACATGGAACGTTACCGACAACTGTCACCTACATGGAACGTTCCCGACAACTGTCGCCTACATGGAACGTTCCCGACAACTATCACCTACATGGAACGTTCCCGACAACTGTCGCCTACATGGAACGTTCCCGACAACTGTCGCCTACATGGAACTTTCCCGACAACTATCACCTACATGGAACGTTCCCGACAACTGTCACCTACATGAAACATTCCCGACAACTGTCACCTACATGAAACGTTCTCGGCGACAACTATCACCTACATGAAACATTCCCGACAACTGTCGCCTACATGAAACGTTCCCGACAACTATCGCCTACATGAAACGTTCCCGACAACTGTCGCCTACATGAAACGTTCCCGACAACTATCACCTACATGGAACGTTCCCGACAACTATCACCTACATGGAACTTTCCCGACAACTATCACCTACATGAAACATTCCCGACAACTATCACCTACATGAAACGTTCCCGACAACTATCACCTACATGAAACGTTCCCGACAACTATCACCTACATGGAACGTTCCCGACAACTATCACCTACATGGAACTTTCCCGAAAACTGTCACCTACATGAAACGTTCTCGGCGACAACTATCACCTACATGGAAGTTTCCCGACAACTGTCACCTACATGGAACTTTCCTGACAACTGTCACCTACATGAAACGTTCTCGGCGACAACTGTCACCTACATGGAACTTTCCCGACAACTATCACCTACATGGAACGTTCCCGACAACTATCACCTACATGGAACTTTCCCGACAACTATCACCTACATGAAACGTTCCCGACAACTATCACCTACATGGAACGTTACCGACAACTGTCGCCTACATGGAACGTTCCCGACAACTGTCGCCTACATGGAACGTTCCCGACAACTATCGCCTACATGGAACGTTCCCGACAACTATCACCTACATGGAACGTTCCCGACAACTGTCACCTACATGGAACGTTACCGACAACTGTCACCTACATGGAACGTTCCCGACAACTGTCGCCTACATGGAACGTTCCCGACAACTATCGCCTACATGGAACTTTCCCGACAACTGTCACCTACATGGAACGTTCCCGACAACTATCACCTACATGGAACGTTACCGACAACTGTCACCTACATGGAACGTTCCCGACAACTGTCGCCTACATGGAACGTTCCCGACAACTATCACCTACATGGAACGTTCCCGACAACTGTCGCCTACATGGAACGTTCCCGACAACTGTCACCTACATGGAACTTTCCCGACAACTATCACCTACATGGAACGTTCCCGACAACTGTCACCTACATGAAACATTCCCGACAACTGTCACCTACATGAAACGTTCTCGGCGACAACTATCACCTACATGAAACATTCCCGACAACTGTCGCCTACATGAAACGTTCCCGACAACTATCGCCTACATGAAACGTTCCCGACAACTGTCGCCTACATGAAACGTTCCCGACAACTATCACCTACATGGAACTTTCCCGACAACTATCACCTACATGAAACATTCCCGACAACTATCACCTACATGAAACATTCCCGACAACTATCACCTACATGAAACGTTCCCGACAACTGTCACCTACATGAAACGTTCCCGACAACTGTCGCCTATATGAAACGTTCCCGACAACTATCGCCTACATGAAACGTTCCCGACAACTATCACCTACATGAAACATTCCCGACAACTATCGCCTACATAAAACATTCCCGACAAGTATCGCCTACATGGAACGTTCCCGACAGCTATCGCCTACATGAAACGTTCTCGACAAGTATCGCCTACATGAAACGTTCCCGACAACTATCGCCTACATGAAACGTTCCCGACAACTATCGCCTACATGGAACGTTCCCGACAACTATCGCGTACATGAAACGTTCTCGACAGGTATCGCCTGCATGGAACATTCTCGACAGCTGTCGCCTGCATGGAACATTCTCGACAGCTGTCATCTACATGTAACATTCTTGATAACTGTCATGTACATGTAACATTCTTGATAACTGTCATCTACATGTAACATTCTTGATAAGTATCATCTACATGTAACATTCTTGATAACTATCATCTACATTTAACATTCTTGATAACTATCATCTACATGTAACATTCTTGATAACTATCATCTACATTTAACATTCTTGATAACTATCATCTATATTTAATATTCTTAATAACTATCATCTACATTTAACATTCTTGATATCTATCATCTACATGTAACATTCTTGATAACTATCATCTACATTTAACATTCTTGATATCTATCATCTACATGTAACATTCTTGATAACTAACATCTACATTTAACATCCTTGATATCTATCGTCTACATGTAACATCCTTGATATCTATCGTCTACATGTAACATCCTTGATATCTATCATCTACATTTAACATTCTTGATAACTATCATCTACATTTAACATTCTTCATAACTATCATCTACATTTAACATTCTTGATAACTATCATCTACATTTAACATTCTTGATATCTATCATCTACATGTAACATTCTTGATAACTAACATCTACATTTAACATCCTTGATATCTATCATCTACATTTAACATTCTTGATAACTATATCTACATTTAACATTCTAGATAACTATCATCTACATGTAACGTTCTTCATAAGTATCATCTACGTTTAACATTCTTCATAAGTATCATCTACATGTAACATTCTTGAAAACTATCATGTACATGTAACATTCTTGATAACTATCAACCCAACTCAGAACATACTGTGAACGAAGAGACTTCTTTGAGTTTTTCCGCTAAGAGAAAAAAGACAAAACAACCCGGACATGGCATGTATCTTGTAACCGGTAGCCTCATCCAAACACCCTGATACTTTGGCTAATAGACACACAGTGAGTGTAGCAGTTGCCTGATGTGTATCTCTCAACACAGGAGGAACGTGTTAAACCTTTACTGAAATCCGAATCGCTACTGGATAGCATACTCAAAACACGTTTCACAGCTCACAGTCTATACACGATAGTTTCACCGGATGTGAAGACATGTTTAGAAACAAAATAATAAAGAAGTGACCCGAAGTTACCTAACTTGAGAAACTCAAACCAAACCAGCCACGTTCACAGAGAGGCACTCCCATACCTACAACACCTCCATCACTGCGTCTTTAAAGGGACATCAGAGGGAAATAAAGAATTTCTTATATAAAGAATCTACGATGGCTGGATGCGGTGACTCATGCCTGTAATCCCACCATTTTGGAAAGCTGAGGTGGGTGGATCATTTGAGGTCAGGAGTTCAAGACCAGCCTGACCAACATGGTGAAAACACATCTCTACAAAAAAAATACAAAAATTAGCCAGGCATGGTGGTGGTGCCTATAATTCCAAGCACTCGGGAGGCTGATACAGGAGAGTTGCTTCAATCCAGGAGGCGGAGGTTGCAGTGAGCTGAGATCACGCCACTGCACTCCAGCATGGCTGCCTGATGGATCCCAAGAGCAAAACTCCATCTCAAATAAAATAAAACATAACAAATTTAAGGGTCTCACAGGAAAGGAATCTTAAGGATTAGAAGATATGTTGGGAGATATGTGTCCCTTTTTTTTTTTGAGAGGTTGTCTTGTGCTGTCACTCAGGCTGGGCTGGAGTGCAGTGGCTCGATCTTGGCTCACTGTAACCTCCCCTCCCTGGTTCAAGCGATTCTCCTGCCTCAGCCTCCCAAGTAGCTGGGGTTGCAGGCGTCTGCCACCAAGCCTGGTTGATTTTTTTGTAGAGATGGGATTTTGCCATGTTGGCCAGGCTGTTCTCGAACTCCTGACCTCAAGGGATCTCTCTCTTCTTCTGGAACTTTGTTTTCAATAGCTCATGCCTGGGAGGAAATACAGACACTGTCTACAGACACTCTTCATCCATGATTTAATGACTGTAGCAGAAGGGACTGAGTCAAATGTCAGCAGGTGCACTGCACAGAGATCAAACACAGAGCTGAGGTTCCTGAACTGTGAGTGTGAGACCCAATCTAGATGCTGAAGTAAAGCATAGTATCCCAGTGACTAGAGAAGCTAGGCGGGAGGATCGCTTGAGGCCAGGAGTTCAAGACCAGCCTGGGCAACACGGCGAGATCCTGTCTCTACAAAGTATTTAATAATTAGCTGGGTGTGGTGGTGCACATCTGAACCCTCAGGTACTGGGAGGTGAAGCAGGAGGATCACTTGAGGCCAGCAGTTCAAGACCAGCCTGGGCAACATAGCCAGACCCTGTCTCTACTAATAAAATTATAAAAACCAGGTGGGCATGGTGGCACACACCTGTTGCACCAGCTACATGGGAAACCGAGGTAGGAGGATCATTTGAGGGGGGGAGGTCGAGGCTGCAGTGAGCAAATGATGCCACTGCACTCCAGCTTGGGTGACGGAGCAAGACCGTTTATAAAAAAACAAACAAACAAAAAAAAACAAAAAAGCAATTCCTCGTCTACTCATCAATAAATTAAATAATGAACAGTTGATATGTTGAAGTTTTTTTCTGCGTGTAATTGGAGCTACTGTAAAAACTGGAGTGTTTGTTTCCTGGCAACAGGACTTCCCGGCACGTCGTGCAATTGACGGACCTTGTGCAGAGATACTCTCTACTGTCATTTCTTAACAGGAACATGCATCGGGTGGTGGACAAACTAGAAATAACGGTAACGGAAATAATCCACGAATGTTTATCCCCGACCACTAAAGATTTTTTTTTTTTTCCCGAGATGGAGTCTTACTCAGGCGCCCAGGCTGCACATGCCCCGGGTTCGGAGTCCCACATTCCCTGGGGTCCCGTCTCACAAGCCATGGGTTCCGCGTCCGAAATTTCTGGGGTTCCCCTTCCCATATTCCCGGGATTCCCTTTCCCGCATTCCCCGGGTTCCGCATTCCCCACGTTCCCCTTCCCACATTCCACGAGTTCCCCGTCCCACATTCCCCGGGTTCCGCATCCCACATTTCCGGGGTTCCCTTCCCACATTCCCCCGGGTTCCCCGTCTCACATTTCCGGGGTTCCGCATTCCACATGCCCTGGTTCGGAGTCCCACATTCCCTGGGGTCCCGTCTCACATGCCGTGGGTTCCCCGTCCGAAATTTCTGGGGTTCCCCTTCCCACATGCCCCGGGTTCCCCGTGTTTCCTGTCCCGCATTCCCGGGGTTCCCCTTCCCACATGCCCCGGGTTCCCTGCCCCACATGCTCTGGGTTCCCCGTGTTTCCCGTCCCACATTCCCGGTGTTCCCAGTCCTACACCCCCCCGGGTTCCCCGTCCCGCATTCCCGGGGTTCCCCTTCCCACATGCCCCGGGTTCCCTGCCCCACATGCTCTGGGGTCCCCGTGTTCCCGTCCCACATTCCCGGTGTTCCCAGTCCTACATCCCCCCGGGTTCCCCGTCCCGCATTCCCAGTCCTACATCCCCCCGGGTTCCCCGTCCCACATTCCCGGTGTTCCCAGTCCTACATCCCCCCGGGTTCCCCGTCCCACATTCCCGGTGTTCCCAGTCCTACACCCCCCTGGGTTCCCCGTCCCGCATTCCCAGTCCTACATCCCCCCGGGTTCCCCGTCCCACATTCCCTAGGTTCCGCATCCCACATGCCCCGGGTTCCCCATCCCACTCCGTGCGTTGCTCAGTGACTGTTGTCTGCAGCACGAGCTGCTGGCTGTGCCGAGACCCCTCCTAACTCCTGCCTCCTCCCTCCTCCCTCCCGCCAGGCCCTCCTGCACAGCAGGCACCACACACACTCCTGGAGCCCCGAGTGGCTGTCACAGCAGGCTTGCCCCCCCATGCACCCAGCCCTGCCTCCGGCCTGGGGTTAGGAAAACCAGGCATGGCAGGGCTGTTCTTGCTAGGGCGTCCCAGGTAAATCCTTCAGCATGGAGCCAGAGGCGGGAGGTCTACGCGGTCCTGCAGGGAGAGCTGATGGGAAGGATGCATGGAGCATCACACCCTGAGCACCTCTGTCCTGCAGACACAGGGAGCACCGTCCCCAGAGCAGCGGTGTCCAGCAGATGCAGGGAGCACCACTGCCCAGCAGACACAGGGAGTACTGTCCTCAGAGCACTGGTGTCCAGCAGACACGGGGAACACCGTCCCCAGAGCACGGCTGCCCAGCAGACACAGGGAGTACCGTCCTCAGAGCACTGGTGTTCAGCAGACATGGGGAACACCATCCCCAGAGCACGGCTGCCCAGCAGACACAGGGAGCACTGTCCATAGAGCACCGATGTCCAGCAGATGCACGGAGCACCACTGTCCAGCAGACACAGGGAGCACTGTCCATAGAGCACCGATGTCCAACGGATGCAGGGAGCACCACTGCCCAGCAGACAAAAGGAGCCCCGTCCCCAGAGCACCTGTGCCCAGCACATTCAGGGAGCACCGTTCCCAGAGCCACTATCCCCTACATGGAACATTCTTGACAACTATCATCTACACTGCACTCCAGCCTTGGTGCCTGATGTATCCTAAAAGCAAAACTCCATCTCAAATAAAATAAAACAAATTTAACGGTCTCACAGGAAAGGAATCTTAAAGATTAGAAGATATGTTGGGAGATACGTGTCCCCCCACCCTTTTTTTTTGACAAGTTGTCTTGCGCTGTCACTCAGGCTGGGCTGCGGTGGAGTGGCTCGATCTTGGCTCACTGCAACCTCCCCTCCCTGGTTCAAGCGATTCTCCTGACTCAGCCTCCCGAATAGCTGGGATTACAGGCACCTGCCACCACATCCAGCTAATACTTTTATTTTTGGTAGAGACAGGGTTTCACTGTCTTGGCAAGGCTGGTCTCAAACTCCTGATCTCAGGTGATCCTCCTGCCTCAGCCTCCCAAAGTGCTGGGATTAGTGAGCCACGGTGCCCAGCCAATTGTGTTTCTTTAAAAACTAGAAAGGTACCCAGAAACCTTGGGGGGAAGAGGGGCATGGAGGTGCCCAGCACCTCTGCCCGCAGGCCTGGCTGACGTTGGATGCTGCCGAGTTATGGCTCGGGAGGTGTCTCCTCTCAATCCGTGCGGGCACCTGCGGCCGCGACCTGGAAGTTCTCCCCTCACTCTAACCTGGGGCTGCCCTGTTGCAGCTCTTGTGTGGTTTCCTTCTGTGGCCTCGGTGCCGTGGACGCCCGTGGTCACGGAGGTCAGCCGTTACCCTTCCCCCCACACCCCACCTGGCCCAGTACCTACACCCAGGATAGCTTCACACAGCCGCCCACCTGGTGGTTCTTTTGTATTTATTATTATTATTATGTTCTTGTTTATTTGAGGTGGAGTTTTGCTCATATCCCAGGCTGGAGTGCACTGGTCTGATCTCGGCTCACTGCGACCTCCGCCTCCCTCCTGGGTTCAAGTGATTCTTCTGCTTCAGTCTCCCGAGTCGCTGGGATTACAGGTGCCCACCACCACACCCAGCTAAGTTTTTTGTATTTTTTTTTTTTAAGATGCGGTTTCACCATGTTGGTCAGGCTGGTCTTGAACTCCCGACCTCAGGTGATCCACCTGCCATGGCCTCCAAAGTGCTGGGATTACAGGCGTCAGCCACCGCGCCCGGCCGAGTTTTTTGTATTTTTACTAGAGATGGGGTTTCTCCATGTTGGTCAGGTTGGTTTTGAACTCTCGACCTCAGGTGATCCGCCCACCTCGGCCTCCCAATGTGCTGGGATTACAGGTGTGAGCCACCGTGCCCGGTCACGTCTACCTGTTTAGAGATGCCTTCGTGTCTCTGTGTACCCACACACACACATCCACAGGCATACCCACGGACGCAGACAGACACACATGCATCACATGCCACAAACAGGCACCCACAGACACGCACGGACACGCAGAGATACACCCGCAGACAGGGACATGCAGACGGAGACAAAATGCAGAGATGGGCACCCACAGACGTGGACATGCAGAGACTCACTGACAGGTACCCACACGCAGACAGATGCAGGCACACACACACACACACATGTACAGAGATGCAGAAACACACACAGACACACAAACGCGGATGCAGCAGTCACATATGCACACCCACAGCCACACACCATGCACACAGATGCAGACACACACACAGGCACACACATACACGCAGCAGTCACATATGCACAGACACCTATGACACACACCACACAGCACAGACATGCCATGCACACACACATGTGCAGACGCAGACACAGAGACAGAGTATCACGCACAGACACACAAGGTCATACCACACAGAGACACACATACACACACACCACACATACAAGGACATAGCACACAGAGACACACAAGCACAGCACAGTCAGCTATGCACACAGACACCCAGAGACACACAGCGTGGAAACGCACACGCAGAAACACGCATGCACGCACGCCGCCCCGCGTGCTCTCTGGAAGGCGGTGAGGCAGCAGGGCAAACGCTGGGAAGCCTCACCGGCAGCGAATCGGACCTGAGCCGCCTGCGGCCCGGCGGGTTGGAAGTGTGCGGCCAGCTCGATGGTTTCGGGGAGGTCGAACACGGTCACCTGCAGATGCGGGTTCTCCCGGACCAGCTCTTGGGCCAGCGCGCCGCGGAAGCAAATGCCTGCTGTGCGGCCGGGTCGTCCCGGCGCCGATGGAACCCTGACCACCCTCCAAAGCTCTATCGAGCAGAAGTAACGTTCACGCAATGGCCGGTGCCACAGCAGCCATTCTGGGCCACGTGTGGGGACACAGACTTGGAGGGAAATCCTTCCAGCCCGGGGTGGGGGTCTGTACTCCTCCCTTCTCCTTCCTGCCATGGGGATGCAGACACCATGGCCGGGGACGGTGGCTCACGCCTGTCATCCCAGCACTTTGGGAGGCCGAGGCGGGTGGATCACCAGGTCAAGACATCGAGACCAGCCTGCCCAAAAATTAGCCGGTTGTGGTGGCAGGTGCCTGTAATCCCAGCTACTCGGGAGGCTGAGGAGGAGAACTGCTTGAACCCTGGAGGTGGAGGTTGCAGTGAGCCGAGATTGCACCACTGCACTCCAGTCCGGGCAACCAGAGCGAAACTCCGTGTCTAAATAAATAAATAAATAAAATAAAATAAAATAAAAATAAAGCAAAGCAGTCTTACCATAATTATTCTTTCAATAAAACTGGAAAGAGAAAAATTATGTTTCAAAGCCTGTCGTCACACCTGCTGTTACATTCTGGTCTTGTCTAGCGGTTTTTGGTTTTTATTATTTTCTCCAGTTTGTATTCAATTCTAATTCTTCTGGCTACAAGCCTTCAAAGTAATGTTTTCAGGTTTTTTTCCTTTTTCTTTTTGCCATTTGTTCTAACTGAAAACCACTGAAACCTAAGCTGTGCTTTCTCATAGCTCTATGAATGAAAAACTAGATGTTTCAACGGGGGATGGCTGGAAGCCCTCCAAAATAAAGACCGGGAACAAACCAGTCTTCTCCCCTCCAGTGCTCTCCGCCATGTGATTAGGCTTCCAGAAGAAGCAGACACCCACTGCCTAGGCGCCTAGCACCCACAATCAAATCTCCCCCACCCAGGGTTCCAAAAAACACTTCCCACAGGCCACCTGCAAAGCCAACTTTCAGCCACTAGGACCCACTCCATCCCTAGAAGACTGAAGTCCCTCTTTTCTCCCACATCACTAGGAGTCCTGGGTCACTCTGCCCCCTCCCCTCATCCCTAGGGGTCCCGGGTCACTCCCCTGCCCCTTCGCTATGGGTCCTGGGTCACTCTCACCCCCTATCCCTAGGGGTTCCAAGTCAGTCTCCCGTCCCCCACTCATACAGGTCCAGGTCGCTCTCCCCTCCCTCATCCCTAGGGGTCTCTCTCCTCCTCCATCCCTAGGGGTCCCGGGTCACTCTCCCCTCCCCTATCCGTAGGGGTCCCGGGTCACTCTCCCCGCCCCCATCCCTAGGGGTCCCGGGTCACTCTCCCCTCCCCCATCCCTAGGGGTCCCGGGTCACTCTCCCCTCCCCTATCCCTAGGGGTCCCGGTAACTCTCCCCTCCCCCATCCCTAGGAGTCCCGGGTCGCTCTCCCCTCCTCCATCCTTGGGGGTCCCGGGTCGCTCTCCCCTCCCCCATCCCTAGGGGTCCCGGGTCACTCTCCCCTCCCCCATCCCTAGAGGTCCTGAGTCGCTGGGCCCGGCTGGTTCGGCCCCTCCGTCCCCGTCCCCCCGCCCCGCCCAGGCCCAGGCCGCACCGCGTTGCTGAGGATCTCCTGGCGGCGTGGAGAGGCGCTGGCCAGCACCACGCGTTTGTGCAGCAGCTTCCCGATAACCGGGAACAGCACCATGGCGTCCACGCCGGGAACCGAGAGGCCGCAGACTTCAGCCCGGAGCCGCCGGCGTGAGCGGCGCGGATCCGGAAATACCGCGGCCGGAGATACGCCTCCGCGAGTCCACGCCTAGACCACGCCTCCATCGACCTCCCGCGAGGTCACGCTAAGCCCCACCGCTCTTGATCTCGCCACTAGGCCACGCCCAGACCACGCCTCCATCGACCTCCCGCGAGGTCACGCCCAAGCCCCGTAGCCATTGACCTCCAGTGAGGCCACGCCCATACCACGCCTCCATCGACCTCCCGCGAGGTATCGCCCAAGCACGCCTCCATTACCTCCCTCGAGGCCACGCCCATCCCACGCCTCCATCGACCTCCTGCGAGGTCACGCCCAAGCCACGCCCCTATGCCCTTGCCTCTAGGCCACGCCCAGGGCACACACCTCCGGGCTCCCGTCAGGCTCCGCCCCCGCTGCTGGCGAAACTCCGCCCTTATCCTGGCCTCCCGGGCTCTGTCCGCGCCCCTGGCGCTAGCCCCGCCCGCCCGCGGAGGCTGACATTCCCGCTGGACCCGCAGGTTGGGGGCGTCCCTTGGGAGGAAAGGCGGGAGTGGATGTTTGGGGTTCCTTGCGGGCGCCACGTGGATCATGGAAATGCTGGTGTTCCCTTGGCTGTTGTACTGGGCAGCTGTGGGGCTGGAGGTTTCTTATCCGCACAGGAGGGCCGGGCTTTGACATGGGGGTCTTGTGGGCACCACGTCTGAGAATGTGGAGGAGACGGGGGTTCCCCGAGGGCCAGGGGTGAGTGTCTTGGAGTTGGGGGCTCCCTCTAGGCCAGGTGCGGGTGGCGTGGAGTTGGAGTCCCGGGTTACTCTCCCCTCCCCAGTCCTTAGGGGGCTCCGGTTACTCTCCCACCCCTAACCCTCGGGGGTCTCGGGTTACTCTCCGCTGCCCCATCCAGGTTGGAGGGGCGCGGATATGGGGGTCCCCGAGGGCACGGTGGGAGGGGCGTGGGGGTTGGGGGTTCTGTCGTGCCAGGTGGGAGGGGCGTGGATATGGGGGTCCCCGCGGGCATGGTGGGAGGGGCGTGGAGAAGGGGGTCCCCTCGGGCCAGGTGGGAGGGGTGTGGAGATGGGGGTCCCCTCGGGCCAGGTGGGAGGGGTGTGGAGATGGGGGTTCCCTCAGGCCAGGTGGGAGGGGCGTGGGGGTGGGGGTACCCGTCGTGCCAGATGGGAGGGGCGTGGGGGTGGGGGTCCCTGCGGCCATGGTGGGAGGGGTGTGGAGAAGGGGGTCCCCTCGGAGCGTGGTGATGGGCGCGGCGTGGGGACTCTCTGTGGGCGCAGGGTGGGCGCTGTGAGGTCTGGGGCACCTTGGTGTCGGCTGTGCCTTCACCCCCTAAACGGACCCCACCTCCAGGTCGCCGGGTCCCTGGCGCGCCGCAGGCTGCAGGGGGCGCCCGTGAGCTGTGCGAGGAGTTTTTTTCTTAAACCCCAGGAAGTTTCACACCCACCTGCTGGGTGCACACCCAGTGTGCTGTGGAGACTCGGGTACCGTTTCCCAGCCTCTGTGACGCAAAAGATTGTGAAATAAAATGTTAGAAATAATCATGTGGGCATTATGGTCCAAGGTAATAGTAATAATAATAATAATGTACCCAGATCATATTGCAGTCATGTCTATGCACAGAAAATAATTACACAGTTAATTTTGTTAACTGCGAAAATCCCACCATGTCCAGCACATTCTGGGGAAAACGAAGAACCGTATTGACAGAAGTCACAGAAGAGTCGGATCAATGGGAGGAAAAAAACATGGAAACCGTGTGATGTCTCTTTTTAAATATGGTAAGTTTTTGAGAAACAATTTTTTTTAAAGAGCGGCAAATAGATTGTGATTTCAGATTTTTGCAGGAGTAAGTGTCTCCATTTTGAAGCAATAGAAGGAACCACAGCTTCACAGACCGTGGTGCATATAAGATAAACGTCGTGTAGGCGAGTTTTGTTTCTTTCCTTGTTTTCTAATTATTTATTTTATTATGTGTTTATTTTGAGATGGAGTCTCCCTGTGTTGCAGTGGCCTGATCTCAGCTCAGTGCAACCTCTGCCTCCCGGGTTCAAGCGAGTCTCCTGCCTCAGCTTCCCTGAGTAGCTGGGAGCATGGTGGTGCATACCTCATATCCCAGCTACTCGGGAGGCTGAGGCAGGAGACTCGCTTGAACCCGGGAGGTGCAGGTCGCAGTGAGCCGAGATCGTTCCCCTGCACTGGAGCCTGGGAGACACAGCGAGAGTCCGTCAAAAAAAAAAAAATTCACCATTTCAATCTTCCATCATACAGGGCGTATTAGCGATGGTTCTCTAGGGGGACAGAACTCATATATATGTATATTCCATTATATATATATACATTCTATTGTATATATATGTGATAAATACACCTTATATATATTTCATTATATGTTATATATATTCCATTATAAATATGCATTTATATTCCATTATGCTGTACACACATTATAAATATATGTTATATATATTCCATTATCTATACACCTTATCTATATATTCTGTTATACATATACATTATATATATTCTATTACAAATATGTATTATATATCCATTATATAAACATATGCTATATATATTTCATTATATATACATTTTGTATATATTCCATTATATATACAATTATATATATTTCATTATAAATATGCATTATATATTCTATTTATATATATGTTATATATATTCCACTATATATACCTTCTATATATTCCATTATATATGTACATTATGTATATTCCATTATAAATATGCATTATATATATTCCATTATATGTGTTATATATATTCCATTATGTATACACCTTGTCTATATTCCATTATATATAAATTATGTATATTCCATTATAAATATGCATTATATATATTTCATTATATGTGTTATATATATTCCATTATATATACACCTTGTCTATATTCCATTATATATAAATTATGTATATTCCATTATAAATATGCATTATATATATTCCATTATATGTGTTATATATATTCCATTATATATACACCTTGTCTATATTCCATTATATATAAATTATGTATATTCCATTATAAATATGCATTATATATATTCCATTATATGTGTTATATATATTCCATTATATATACACCTTGTCTATATTCCATCATATATAAATTATGTATATTCCATTATAAATATGCATTATATATATTCCATTATATGTGTTATATATATTCCATTATATATACACCTTATCTATATTCCATTATATATAAATTATGTATATTCCATTATAAATATGCATTATATATTCTATTATATATATAAATATATGTTATGTATATTCCTGTATATATACACCTTATACATATTCCATTATATGTATACATTATATATAGTATTACAAATACGCATTGTATAGTCCATTATGTATATAAACATATATGTTATATATATTTCATTATATAAACATCTTATATAGATTTCATTATATATACATTATATATATTCCATTATAAATATGCATTATATATTCTATTATATATATAAATGTATATGTTATGTATATTCCTGTATATATACACCTTATATATATTCCTATATATATTATATATTTATATTCCATTATAAATATGCATCATATATATTCCATTATGTGTTATATATATTCTATTATATGTACACCTTATATATAGTCCATTATATATACATTATGTATATCCATTATAAATATGCATTATATATTCCATATGTTATATTTATTCCATTATAGATACAGCATATATATATTTCAATATATATACATTATATGTATTCAGTTATATATACCTTATATATTCCATTATGTTTATATATTATATGTTCCATTATAAATATGCCTTATGTGTTCCATTATATGTTATATATATTCCATTAAATATACACCTTATAATATATTCCATTATATATATACATTATGTATATTCCATTATAAATATGCATTATATATTCCATTATATATGTTATATATATTCTATTATATATACACTTTATATATATTTTAACATATATATACATTATATTCAATTATATATACCTTATATATTCCATTGTTTATATAATATATATTCCATTATAAATATGCATTATATATTTCATTACATATAAATATATGTAATGTATATATATTCATTATGTATATACCTTATATATATTCCATTATACATTATATATATTCCATCATAAATATGCATTATATATTCTCATGTATATGCATTATATATACCATTTTTAATATACACATATACATAAATACATATCTAATATATAAATATATAATGTATACATATAAATATATATAACTTCCATATGTATATATAGTAGCTAATTAGTAATTATATATAGATACATTTAAAAAGGAAGTATATACATATATAAAGAAGTTTTATTTATATATATTTATGTATCTATATATAAAGGACTTAATGACTAACTGACACAGTCACAAGGTCCCACCATAGGCCATCTGCAGGCTGAGGGGCAAGGAGAGCCAGTCCGCGTCCCCACAGTGAAGAACTTGCAGTTCAGTATTTAAGAGCAGGAAGCGTCCAGCACGGGAGAAAGGTGGAGGCTGCGAGGAGAGGCCAGGCCCTGTTTTACATTTCTCTGCCTGCTTTATACTCCAGCCGTGCCCCCGCGCCCAGCCAGAACTGGAGCATTTGGAAGGTGTAAGTGGACGTGGTGTCTGCCCTCAGGCCCCCTTCTCCCATTAGACGCAGGTCTCGCAGCCTCAGCACTGCTGATGTTTGGGGCTGGAGGCTTCTTTGCTGTGGGCCACCCTGGGTGCTAGAGGGTACTGAGCATCATTTGTGGGCTCCACCCACCAGGTGCCAGGAGTACCCCCCACCCCCATAGGGACACCAAAGATGAACGCAGACACTGAACAGTGTTCCCCAACGGGGGATGGGGTGGGGGGACCTGCTCTTGGTTGAGATCCAATGCCATATGCACAAAGGTATATATAGAGAGATAGATGGGTAGATGAATACATAGATAATAGATGGATAGGTGATGGATAAAGATATATGGATAGATAGATGATGGATATATAGATGATAGATGGATAGATAGATGATAGATGGACAGATGATGGATAGATGATAGATGGATAGATGATGGATAGATAGGTGATAGATGGATAGATGATGGATACATCGATGATAGATGGATAGATAGATGATGGATACATAGATGATAGATCGATAGATGGATAGATAGATGATAGATGGTTAGATGATGGATAGATAGATGATAGATGGATAGATGATGGATAGATAATAGATGATGGATAGATGATAGAGAGATGATAGATGATAGATACATGTACACATAGATGAATGATAGATAATGGATAGATAATAGATGATGGATAGATGATAGATGGATAGATGATGGTGGATAGATAATAGTAGATGATGGATAGATGATAGATGGATAGATAGATGATAGATACATGTACACACAGACAAATGATAATGGATAGATAATAGATGATGGATAGATAGATGATAGAGAGATGATAGATGGATAGATGATAGATGCACACATAGACGAATGATAGATAATAAATAGATGATAGATGGATAGATAGATGATGGATATATACATGATAGATGGATAGATGATAGAGAGATGATAGATGATAGATACATGTACACATAGATGAATGATAGATAATGGATAGATAATAGATGATGGATAGATGATAGATGGATAGATGATGGTGGATAGATGATGGATAGATGATAGATAGATGATGGATAGATAGATGATAGATGGATAGATGATGGATACATCGATGATAGATGGATAGATAGATGATGGATACATAGATGATAGATCGATAGATGGATAGATAGATGATAGATGGTTAGATGATGGATAGATAGATGATAGATGGATAGATGATGGATAGATAATAGATGATGGATAGATGATAGAGAGATGATAGATAGATGATAGATACATGTACACATAGATGAATGATAGATAATGGATAGATAATAGATGATGGATAGATGATGGATAGATGATAGATGGATAGATGATGGTGGATAGATTATAGATGGATAGATGATAGATGGATAGATAGATGATAGATACATGTACACAGAGACAAATGATAATGGATAGATAATAGATGATGGATAGATAGATGATAGATGGATAGATGATAGATGTACACATAGACGAATGATAAATAGATGATAGATGGATAGATAGATGATGGATATATACATGATAGATGGATAGATGATGGATATATACATGATGGATAGATGATAGGTAGATGTACACATAGATGAATGATAGATAGATGATGGATAGATGATAGATGGATAGATAGATGATGGATACATGGATGGATAGATGATAGATGGATAGATAGATGATAGATGGATAGATAGATGATGGATGGATGGATAGATGATGCATAAATACATGATAGATGGACAGGTATGGCTTTCTTCAGTGGGGACACACAGTCTCAGTAACCCCCAAATCAAGCCGCTCCACCCTTCCAATTGCCTGACATCACGAAAGAATGTGTAGGTGGTTTGGTGCTTTTTTTTTTTATAAAGACGGGGTTTCACCATGTTGGTCAGGCTGGTCTTGAACTCCTGACGTCAGGTGATCCACCCGCCTTGGCCTCCAAAGTGCTTGGATTACAGGCGTGAGCCACCACGCCCTGCCGTTTTGTGCTTAAGAAAACAGATAAAATAGGCCTGGAGAGGTGGCTCCCAGCACTTTGGGAGGCTGGGGCGGGCGAATCAGCTGAGGTCAGGAGTTTGAGACCAGCCTGGCCAACGCGGTGAAACTCCGTTTGTACTAAAAATACAAAAAATAGCGGGTGTGGTGGCACACGCCTGGAATCCCAGCTACTCGGGAGGCTGAGGCAGGAGAATAGCTTAAACCCGGGAGGCAGAGGTTGCTGTGAGCCGAGATTGCGCCATTGCTCTCTGGCCTTGGCAACAAGAGCAAAACAGTCTGAAAAAAAAAAAAAGCCAGACGAGGTGGCTCATGCCTGTAATCCCAGCACTTTCAGAGGCCGAGGCAGGTGGATCACCTGAGGTCCAGCGTTCAAGACCAGCCTTGCCAGTGTGGCGAAACCCCGTGTCTACTAAAAACACAGAAAAGCTGAGGCACAAGGATTGCTTGAACCCACGTGGCGGAGGTTGCGGTGAGCTGAGACAGGCCACTGCACTCCAGCCTGGGTGACAGTCAGACTCCTTTTTTTTCCCCCCTACTCTTAGGATATGCTTAAGTTAGAGACTCCATCTCAATTAAAAGAAAAATGTGTGGGTTGCTTTGTGCTTTCAGAAAACAGCTGAAGTAGGCCAGGCGCGGTGGCTCACGCCTGTAATCCCTGCCCTTTGGGAGGCCGAGGTGGGCAGATCCCCTGAGGTTAGGAGTTCAAGACCAGCCTGGCCAACACGAAGCCCTGTCTCTCCTAAAAATACAAAAATTAGCCCAGCATGGTGGTGCACACCTGAATTCCTAGCTACTCAAGAGGCTGAGGCAGGACAATCACTTGAACCCGGGACGTGAAGGTTGCGAGGAGCTGAGATCCTGTCACTGCACTCCAGCCCAGGTGATAAGAGTGAAACTCCATCTCAAAAAAAAAAAAAAAGATGCATTTCAGTCCCGCGGCAGGGGCTAGAGGGAGTCCCGCTCATGGGAGTTGCTGCACCAAGTCAGGAGACATGGAAGCTGCCTGGAGAACTGTCGCCCCACGGCCTGTGGGCATTCAGGGGTGAGCAGCAGTGATGCGATGGTGTCCCACGCAGGAAATGCCCTGGAAATCGTGCGGAAGAGGGGAAGATGCAGGCAGGACTGAGACCCTGACAGGCAGACACGGGCACCGTCACAGCGGCCGTCAGACCGTGAGGAAGCATGAGAAAGCCCTGTGTCCACCACCTGCCCCGGGAGTCCACACCGGCTACTCTGCAAGGCTCCTGGCTCCCAGGATGTCTCCTGGGCTGAAGTGTCATCCCTGGCTGTCCCTCTGTTCCCTCCTCCACAAACTCAGCCTCTGTCTTCTCCTCCCCAAATGCAGCCTCCACCGCTCCTCCCCAAACTCAGGCTCCTTTCCCCACTCCCTAAATCGAGCCTCCATCCCCTCTGCAAATGCACCTCCTTCCCTTCCTCCCCAGATGCACCCTCCTTCCCTTCCTCCCCAAATGCAGCCTCCTTCCCTTCCTCCCCAAATGCAGCCTCCTTCACCTCCTCCCCAAATGCAGTGTCCTTTCCCTCCTTCCCCTCCTCCGCAGATGCAGCCTCCGTCCCAGATGCAGCCTCTTCCCTCATCAAACCCCCCACAGAGGATCCAGACACAGGCTTTTGCTTTCTTTATTCACCCACGACTGCATGTTTCTGTGACTGTCCTGTGGCAGCTGGGGATGGGGCGGCCCCCTGCAGCCTGCGGGAGGGTGTCCCTATCACGAGCATGCTGCCTGGGTTTCAGGGACCCACTCTGGTGGCCAGCATGGCATCCAGGATACCCCCCAAGTGTGCCACCTGCACCTGGCAGAAGCCGTGTTGCTCTAGCAAGCACTGGTACTCGCCCGGGCTCCGCTCCCTGCCCCCCAACTGCACCAGCATGTTCAGCGACTGCAGCAGGGCGACCCGGGCCTCCCTCTTCTCTTCGTCCAGCAGTGTCTCCACCAGCAGCAGGCCGGCCCCTGAGGGGAGAGCAGAGAGCTGGAGTCTTGGCCAGCCAGGTAGGGATCCTTCAGGGGCCAGCAGGGCACACAGCGGGCAACTGGAGCTCAGAACAGTGAACAGAGGCTGCCGAGAAGCCCTGCCCAGGAGACCCACGCAAGTAGGGGAGGGGAGAGAGATGGAGACTCCATGCAGGGCGGAGAGACAGGGAGAAGATTAGATTGAGAGATGGCTGGCTGGCTGGCTGCATGGCCTGGGCCTGTTCCCGTTCTCCTGGATGGATGGATGAACAGATGGTAGAAAGATGCATGGATGATGGATGGCAGATGGATGGATGGATGCATGCATGGACGAGAAGGATGGATGGATAAATGGGACATGATGGGTGGGTAGGTTGACAGATGGATGGATGGATACATGGATGCAAGGATGAGAAGGATGGATGGATGAATAGATGCTGGGTGTGCATAGGCAGATGGATGGATGGATATATGGATGCATGGAAGAAGAAGGATGGATGGATGGATGAATAGATAGATAATGCACGCCGAGATAAATGGATGGATACATGGAAGCATGGATGAGAAGGATGGATGAGTGAATACAAGGTGGGTGATGGACAGGTGGATGGATGGATGGATGGATGGATGAGGACAGATGGGTGAGTGAACAGATGGCAGATAATATATAGGTAGATGGATGGATGGATGGATGGGTGCATGGGTGAGAAGGATGGATGGGTGAATAGATGTTAGATGATGGGTAGACGGATGGATGAGATAGATGGACGGATGGGTAGTTAGATGGATGTATGGGTGAGAAGGATGGATGGGTAAATAGATGGTAGATGATGGATGGGTAGATGGATGAATGGATGGGTAGGTGGATGGATGGATGCATGGGTGAGAAGGATGGATGGGTAAATAGATGGTAGATGATGGGTAGATGGATGGCTGGATGGATGGGTAGTTAGATGGATGTATGCGTGAGAAGGATGTGTGGGTAAATAGATGGTAGATGATGGGTAGATGGATGGATGGATGCATGGGTGAGAAGGATGGATGGGTGAATAGATGGTAGATGATGGGTAGATGGATGGATGGATGCAAGGGAGAGAAGGATGGATGGGTAGATGGATGGATGGATGCATTGGGTGAGAAGGATGGGTTGATGGGTGGATGGATGGGTGAGATGGATGGATGGGTGAATAGATGATGGATGGGTAGATGGATGGATGATGGGTGGATGGATGGATGGATGGATGGGTAGGTGGGTGGATGGATGGATGCATGGGTGAGAAGGATGCATGGGTGAATAGATGGTAGGTGATGGATGGGTAGATGGATGGATGGATGCATGGGTGAGAAGGATGGATGGATGGATGCATGGGTGAGAAGGATGGATGGGTGAATAGATGGTAGATGGTGGATGGGTAGATGGATGGATGGATGCATGGGTGAGAAGGATGGATGGGTGAGAAGGATGGATGGGTGAATAGATGGTAGATGGTGGATGGGTAGGTGGATGGATGGATGCATGGGTGAGAAGGACGGATGGTGAATAGATGGTAGGTGATGGATGGGTAGATGGATGGATGGATGCATGGGTGAGAAGGATGGATGGGTGAATAGATGGTAGATGGTGGATGGGTAGGTGGATGGATGGATGCATGGGTGAGAAGGATGGATGGGTGAATAGATGGTAGATGATGGGTAGATGGATGGATGGGTGTATAGATGATAGATGATGGATGATGGGTGGATGGATGGATGAGATGGATAGATGGATGGGTAGGTAGATTGATGGATGGATGCATGGGTGAGAAGGATGCATGGGTGAATAGATGGTAGATGATGGGTAGATGGATGGATGGGTGTATAGATGATAGATGATGGATGATGGGTGGATGGATGGATGAGATGGATAGATGGATGGGTAGGTAGATGGATGGACGGATGGATGCATGGGTGAGAAGGATGCATGGGTGAATAGATGGTAGATGGTGGATGGGTAGGTGGATGGATGGATGCATGGGTGAGAAGGATGGATGGGTGAATAGATGGTAGATGATGGGTAGATGGATGGATGGATGCATGGGTGAGAAGGATGGATGGGTGTATAGATGATAGATGATGGATGGATGATGGGTGGATAGATGGATAGATGGATGGGTAGGTAGATGGATGGATGGATGCATGGGTGAGAAGGATGCATGGGTGAATAGACGGTAGATGGTAGATCGTGGATGGGTAGGTGGATGGATGGATGCATGGGTGAGAAGGATGGATGGGTGAATAGATGGTAGGTGATGGGTAGATGGATGGATGGATGGACGGATGGATAGATAATAAATGATGGACAGAAGACAGATAGGTGACAGATGATTGTTACAAGCCCAGACACAGTGGCTCACGCCTGCCATGCTAGCATTTTGGGAGGGTAAGGCGGGGGGATGGTTTGAGCCCAGGAGTTTGAAACCAACCTGAGCAACACAGTGAGAGAGACCCTGTCTCTATTGTATTTTTTTAAAGGAGGATGACAGATGATAGATGTATAAAGAGAGACACAGACGGGGTGGGGAGAGGGAGGAAGAGACAGAGAGACATAAGGCAGGAGCGGAGAAGGAGGAAAGAGGAGAAACAGAAAGATATTGATGATAGATGAGACACATAAAAAGACAGAGGAGGAGAGAGAGGAAGAGGAAGAAAGACAGAAAGACAGGGTGCAGTGGGTCACATCTTTAACCCCGGCGCTTTGGGAGGCTGAGGCGGGAGGATCGCTTGAGCCCAGGAGTTTGAGAGCAGCCTGGGCAACATAGCAAGACCCCATCTCTACAAAAAAACAAAACATTTTTAAACTATCAGGGCATGGTGACATGTATGTGAACTCTCAGCTACTCGGGAGGCCGAGGTGGGAGGATTGCTTGAACTCCGGAGGTCAAGGCTGCAGTGACTTATGATGACAGATGGTCCTCCAGCCTGAGTGACAGAGTGAGACTCCAATCACCATAAAAAAAAATTTTTTTTTTTTTTTGAGACAGAGTCTCGCTGTGTCGCCCAGGCTGGTGTACAGTGGCGAGATCTCAGCTCACTGCGACCTCTGCTTCCGGGTTCAAGCCATTCTCCTGCCTCAGTCTCCATGGTATTACAGGCGGCCACCACCACACCCAGCTAATTTTTTATATTTTTAGTGAAGATGGGGTTTTACCGTGTTAGCTGGGATGGTGTCGATCTCCTGACCTCGCGATCCACCCGCCTCGGCCTCCCAAAGTGCTTGGATTACAGGCGTGAGCCACTGCGCCCGGCCACAAAAAACTTTTTTTTTTGAGACCAAGTCTTGCTCTTGTCATCCAGGCTGGGGTGCAGTGGTGTGACCTCGGCTCACTGCAACCTCCGTCTCCCGGGTTCAAGTGATTCTCGTGCCTCAGCCTCTTGAGTAGCTGGGACTACAGGCACCCACCACCATGTACAGCTACTTTTTTTTTTTTTTTTTGTATTTTTAGTAGAGACAGGATTTCACCATGTTGGCCAGGCTGGTCTCAAACTCCTGACCACAGGTGACTCACCCCACTTTGTCCTCCCAAAGTGCTGGGATTACTGGTGTGAACCACCATGCCAAGCCACAAAAAAAAGTTTTAAAAAATTAGCTGGGCATGGTGACGCATGTGTGTAGTTAGTCCCAGCTACTCAGGAGGCTAAGGTGGGGGGATGGCTTCAGCCCCGAGGGCAAGGCTGCCGTGAGCTGTGACTGTGCCACTGCATACCAGCCTGGGTCTCCGAGTAAGAACTTGTCTCAAAAAAATACGTGAGTAGGTAGATATGGCTGGGCGCAGTGGCTCATGCCTGTAATCCAAGCACTTTAGGAGGCTGAGGTGGCTGGATCACCCGACGTCGGGAGTTTGAGACCGGCCTGACCAACATGGTGAAAACCTCTCTACTAGAAGAAATAAAAAATTGCAAATATTAGCCGGGTGTGGCGGCTCACGCCTGTAATCCCAGCCCTTTGGGAAGCTGAGGCAGGCAGATCACGGGGTCAGCAGTTCGAGATCAGCCTGGCTAACACGGTGAAACCTTATCTATACTAAAAACACAAAAAATTAGTTGGGTGTGATGGTACATGTGTGTCGTCCCAGCCATTCAGGAGGCTGAGGCGGGAGAATTGCTGGAACCCGGGAGGCAGAGGCTGCAGTGAGCCGAGATCGCACCACTGCCCTCCAGCCTGGATGACAAGAGCAAGACTCCATCTCAAGAAGAACAAAGAGAGAAATGGATACGCACACACACAGAGAGAGAGAGAGGGAGAGAGAAATGAGTGGAGGCCCCTTGAGCAGCTGAGCCTGTGGGGAGTCCCGTTTCAACCCACAGGAAGTGAGGCTCCTGGCCCTGGCTCTGTTAAGCTCATCAAGCGTTTTCTCTGCAAATATTCGAGGAATTTTCACTGCGGCTGCAACGTTCAACTCTTGAGTCCGGGAACAGAGCCTGAGCACCTGCGAGACTGCCTCAGGGCCAGCTCCTGTCACTGGAAATCTGGTGCGTGGCCCTTGCTGGACCCCTGGAGCTTGGGGTTCCTGCAGCCCCACCTGCTCCAGGAGCAGCCTGGGTACTCGGGGAGACACGTGGTGTGAAGACTTTGAGCTGAGATGCTGTGTGCTGTGTGTGTGCACAGGCACGGGTGCCTGTGTAGAAACATACATTAGTCACAGCTGACCCTTGAGTAACATGGATTTAAACCGCAGGGTCCACGGCTGTGTGCATTTTCCTACGTCTCGGCCACCCCTGACATGGCAGGAGCTACTCATGCTTCCTCCTCCTCTGCAGCCTCCTCAAAGATAAAGATGTTTGAGGCCGGGCTCGGTGGCTCACAGCACTTAGGGAGGCTGAGGTGGGCAGATCACGAGGTCAGGAGTTCGAGACCAGCCTGGCCAACATGCTGAAACCCCGTCTCTACTAAAAATAGAAAAATTGCCTGGATGTGGTGGTGCGTGCCTGAAATCCCAGCTACTCGGGAGGCTGAGGCTGGAGAACCGGTGAACCTAGGAGGCGGCGGGTGCGGTGAGCCGAGATGGCGCCACTGTATTCCAGCCTCGGAGACAAAGCGAGACTCCACCTCAAAAATAAATAAATAAAAGATGACCCACTTGAATACTAAATAAACTTTACTATTTGAATGAACACTAAATACTTTCTCTTCCTTAGGATTTTTATTTTTTTGGATTCGGAGTCTCACTGTGTTGCCCAGGCTGGGCAGTCTTCATCTCGGCCTCCCGGGTTCAGCTCCTCCTGCCTCAGCCTCCCGAGTAACTGGGAATAGAGGCGCTTGCCATCACGCCTGGCTAATTTTTTTTTAGCAGAGATGGCATTTTGCCACGTCGGCCAGGCTGGTGTTGAACTCCTGACCTCGGCTGATGTACCCAGCTTGACCTCCCAAAGGGATGTGAGTCTGCGCCTGGCTGGCTGAGATGAACATTTCACTCAGCAGACTTTGGGGTGTTTTTATTGAGACAGACGCTCACTCCTTCGCCGAGGCTGCATTGTATGGGCCGGGTCACAGGTCTCTGCAGCCTCAAACTCCCGGGCTGAAGCCATTCTCCCACCGTGGCCCCCTGCCTGTGGGGATGAGAGGTGTCTATTGGCCTACTTTACTTTTAAACTTTTTTAATTTTCAATTTTTGAGATGGTGTTTCGCTCTTGTCGCCCAAGCTGGAGTGCAGTGGCGCGATCTCTGCCTCCTGGGTTCAAGCGATTCTCCTGCCTCAGCCTCCTGACTGTCTATGTGTGTGTATCTGTGTCTGTGTCTCTGTGTATATGTGTATGTGTGTGTGTGTGTGCGTGCGTATGTGTGTGTGCCTGTATATGTGTATGTGTGTGTCTGTGTATATGTGTATGTGTATGTGTGTGTCTGTGTATATGTGTCTCTGTGTGTGTGTACATCTGTGTGTCTGTATGTGTATGTGTATCCCTCTTGTTGCCCAGGCTGGAGTGCAATGGCGTCATCTCGGCTCACCGCAGCCTCTGCCTCCTGGGTTCAAGCGATTCTCCTGCCTCAGCCTCCTGACTGTGTGTATCTGTGTCTGTGTCTATGTGTGTGTGTATGTGTATATGTGTATGTGTGTGTATGTATATGTGTATATGTGTCTCCGTGTGTGTCTGTGTGTGTGTATATCTGTGTGTCTGTATGTGTATGTGTATCCCTCTTATTGCCCAGGCTGGAGTGCAATGGCACGATCTCAGCTCACCGCAGCCTCTGCCTCCTGGGTGCAAGCGATTCTCCTGCCTCTGCCTCCTGAGTAGCTGGGATTACAGGCACCCACCCGCACGTCTGGCTAATTTTGTATTTTTAGTAGAGACGGGGTTTCACCATGTTGGCCAGGTTGGTCTCGAACTCCTGACCTCAGGTGATCCTCCTGCCTTGGCCTCCCAAAGTGCTGGGACTACAGGCGTGAGCCACCGTGTCCGGCCACCTGTGGAAACTTGAACCAAAGACACAACGTGCGAACGAAAACGTGAACCTGACGAGTGTTGCTCACCTGGCTTGCAGCTCTGGGCGACCCTGCTGAGTATCTCGTGAACTCTGTCATCCGGCCAGTCATGGATGATCTGGCATAGGATGTACAGGTCTGCGGGGGGGAGGCGGTCCCGGAAAAAGTCACCTGGTTTAAAGGCAAAAGGTGACGCGTCCGTCAGGTATGGGAGAAGTGGTCCTCCATTTTTTTTTTAGACAGAGTCTCACTCTGTCGCAGAGGCTGGAGTGCAGGCCACAATCTCAGCTCACTGCAACCTCCGCCTCCCAGGTTCAAGTGATTCTCCTGCCTCAGCCTCCCGAGTAGCTGTGATTACAGCCGTGCAGCAGCACACCCGGCTAACGTTTTTATTTTTAGTAGAGACGGGGTTTCACCATGTTGACCAGGCTGGTCTCGAACTCTGGACCTCGTGATCACCAGCCTTGGCCTCACAAAGTGCTGAGATGACAGGTGTGACCCACGAAGCCATCCTGCCATGACAGATGCTGGGACGGCCACCCGCGTCCTAAATCAGGCAGGGAGAAGAGATGGGCGTGGGTGGGAATGGGTGTGCCCGAGGTATATCCCCGTGGGGACTTGAACGCAGCACCGTGAAGAGCTGGTTAGTGATGTCCCACCCGTGTGATTTGATTCCGGCAGGGAAAGGATCAGCCGCGGTGGCTCACCCCTGTAACCTCGGCACTTTGGGAGCCTGAGGTGGGTGGACAGTCTGAGGTCGGGTGTTCCAGACCAGCCTGGGCAACATGGCGAAACCCCACATCTAATCGCTACTAAAAATACAAGTTAGCCGGGCGTGCTGGCGGGTACCTGTAATTCTAGCTGCTTGGGCAGCTGAGGCCGAACAGTCGCTCGAACCTGGGAGGGGGAGGTTGAAGGGAGCCGAGATTGCACCACTGCCCTCCAGCCTGGCTGACCAAAAAAAATTTTAAAAAAAGGCAGGAAATTCAGGGGTGTGATCCGGGCAAGGCAGGCAGAGTCAGCATGAAGCGGAGTCTCCGTCTGCCAGGGGGGAGTCAGGTCTTCGCTGGCAATTCCCCGATTCAGGCGCCCGGGGAGGGTTGGGTGCAGGGGGTGTACGTAGCTACACACCGCTCGGTAATTGTGGAAATAAGATGGTCTGCTGTAGGGCAGTGAACGGTCTCCCCTTAAAACATACATTCAAGGCTGGGCGCGGTGGCTCATGCCTGTAATCCTGGCACTTTGGGAGGCCGAGGCGGGTGGATCACATGTGCTGAGGAGTTCGACATCAGCCTGGCCAACGCGGTGAAACCCCGTCTCTACTAAAAAAGCAAAACTTTGCTGGGTGTGGTGGCGTGTGCTGTCATCCCAGGTACTCGGCAGGCTGAGGCAGGAGGACCACGTGCACCCGGGAAGTGGAGGTTGCCCTGAGCTGAGACAGTGGCACCGCACTCCAGCCTGGGCGACTGAGGGAGACACCGTCTCAAACTCAAAAAGGAAACAAAACAAAATAGCTGGGTGCAGTGGATCATGCCTGTCATCCCCGTACATTCAGAGGCCGAGCTGAGCGGATCACCTGAGGTCAGGAGTTTGAGACCAGCCTGGCCAACATGGTGAAACCCCGACTACCTACTAAAAATACAAAAATCCCATCTATCTACTAAAAATACAAAAATTACCCGGGTGTGGTGTGGGCGCCTGTAATCCCAGCTACTCGGGAGGCTGAGGCAGGAGAATCGCTCAAACCCGGGAGGTGGAGGCTGCAGTGAGCTGAGATCACACCACTTTACTTAAGCATGGCTGACAGAGCAAGACTCAAAAAGTAAAATAAACTTTAGCATTTCTGTTTCTCCTGCAGACGAGCTGTAGGGCGACTGTGGCGTGTGTGTGTATGTTTTGAGATGGAGTCTCTCTGTGTCACTGGGCTGCAGTGGCTCGATTATCGGCTCACTGCAACCTCCACCTCAGCGATTCTCCTGCATCAGCCTCCTGAGTAGCTGGGATTACAGGCACCTGCCACTACATCTGGCTAATTTTTGTATTTTTAGTAGAGACGGGGTTTCACCATGTTGACCAGGACAGTCTCGATCTCTTGACCTTGTGATCCTCTTGCCTCAGTCTCCCAAAGTGCTGGGTTTAGTGATGTGAGCCACGGTGCCCGGCCAATTGTGTTTCTTTAAAAACTAGAAAGGTACCCAGAAACCTTGGGGGGAAGAGGGGCATGGAGGTGCCCAGCGCCTCTGCCCGCAGGCCTGGCCGACGTCGGATGCCGCCGAGTCACGGCTCGGGAGGCGTCTCCTCTCAATCCATGCAGGCACCTGCGGCTGCCACCTCTCTCAGTCTAACCTGGGGCCGCCCTGTTGCAGCTCTTGAGTGGTCTCCTTCTGTGGCCTCGGTGCCGTGGACACCCGTGGTCACGGAGGTCAGCCGTTCCCCATCTCCACTCCCCACTGACTACCTGCACCCAGGACAGCTTCACACAGCCGCCCACCTGGTGGTTCTTTTGTATTTATTATTATTTTCTTCTTTATTTGAGATGGAGTTTTGCTCTTGTTGCCCAGGCTGGAGTGCACTGGTCTGATCTCGGCTGACTGCTACCTCCGCCTCCCTCCTGGGTTCAAGTGATTCTCTGCCTCAGCCTCCTGAGTAGCTGGGATTTCAGGCACCAGCCGCTAAGCCTGGCTGATTTCTTTCTATTTTTTTTTTTTTTTTTTTGAGACGGAGTTTCGCTCTTGTTACCCAGGCTGGAGTGCAATGGCACGATCTCGGCTCACCGCAACCTCCGCCTCCTGGGTTCAGGCAATTCTCCTGGCTCAGCCTCCCGAGTAGCTGGGATTACAGGCACGTGCCACCATGTCCAGCTAATTTTTGTATTTTTAGTAGAGACGGGGTTTCACCATGTTGACCAGGACGGTCTCGATCTCTTGACCTTGTGATCCTCCTGCCTCAGTCAACCAAAGTGCTGGGATTATAGGTGTGAGCCACTGCACCCGGCCAAGATTACTTTTTTTTTTTTTGAGACGGAGTTTCGCTCTTGTCACCCAGGCTGGAGTGCAATGGCGCGATCTTGGCTCACCGCAACCTCCGCCTCCTGGGTTCAGGCAATTCTCCTGCCTCAGCCTCCCGAGTAGCTGGGACTACAGTCAGGTGCCACCATGCCCAGCTAATTTTTTGTATTTTTAGTAGAGACGGGGTTTCACCTTGTTGACCAGGATGGTCTCGATCTCTAGACCTCCTGGTCCACCCGCCTCGGCCTCCCAAAGTGCTGGGATGACAGGTGTGAGCCACCGCGTCCGGCGTATTTACCATTACTATTATTGTTTTATTTATTTATTTTTTCCGAGGTGGAGTTTCGCTCATTGCCCAGGCTGGAGTGCACTGGTCTGATCTCGGCTCACTGAGACCTCCACCTACCTCCTGGGTTCAAGTGATTCTTCTGCCTGAGTCTCCCGAATAGCTGGGATTACAGGCATCAGCTACCACACCAGGCTAAGTTTTTTGTATTTTTTTTTTTAAGATGGGGTTTCACCATGTTGGTCAGGCTGGTCTCGAACACCCGACCTCAGGTGATCTGCCCACCTTGGCCTCCAAAGTGCTGGGATTACAGGCATCAGCCACTGTGCCCAGCCGAGTTTTTGTATTTTTACTAGAGATGGGGTTTCTCCATGTTGGTCGGGTTGGATTCGATCTCTCCACCTCTGGTGATCCACCCACCTTGGCCTCCCAAAGTGCTGGGATTACAGGCGTAAGCCACCGCGCCTGGCCACGTCTACCTGGTTAGAGATGCCCTCGTGTCTCTGTGTACCCACACACACACACACACACACACAGGCATACCCAGGGACGCAGACACACGGGCATCGCACATATAGCCACACAGATGCACCGACGCACATACAGTCACAGACACACATGCATCACACGCCACAAACAGGCACCCACAGACATGCCCGGACACGCAGAGACGCACCCACACACAGGTACACACACACACACGCGCAGCAGTCACATACACACAGACACCCACAGCCACACACCATGCACGCAGAGGGAGACACACAGACATGCACTCATACACCCGCAGAGACACACACACACACACACACTCTCAGAAACATACACAACCACACACCACAGAGAACTACACACACACACACGCGCACACACACACACACAGACGGTCTCATGCACAGACACACATGGAAGAACATAACAGACACACATGCATACACAAACACCCACACGGCCATACACAAACACAGAAAGCCACACAGACACACACACGCAACAGTCACATACGCACAGACATCCACAGCCACACACCATGCACACAGAGGCAGACCCACAGACATGCACATATATACCCGCAGAGACACACGCAGACATACACATACACACATACCCTCAGATACATACACAACCACACACCACACAGAACTGCACACACACACACACACACACACACACACGGTCTCATGCACAGACACGCATGGAAGAACATACCAGACACACATGCACACACAAACACCCACATGGACATACACAAACACAGAAACCCACACAGACACACAGACACACACACACCCGCAGCAGTCACATATGCACAGACACCCACGACACACACCATGCACATCGATGCAGACACACACACACACAGAGACGGTCTCATGCACAGACACGCATGGAAGAACATACCAGACACACATGCACACACAAACACCCACACAGACATACACAAACACAGAAACCCACACAGACACACAAACAGGCACACACACACCTGCAGCAGTCACAAATGCAGAGACCCACGACACACACCATGCACACAGATGCAGACACACACACAGACACACACACACCCGCAGAGACGCACGCACCTATACACCCTCACAGACACATACACAACCACCACACACCACAGAGACATGCCATGCACAGACACGTGTGCAGACGCAGACACAGAGTCTCACGCACAGACACACAAGGTCACACCACACAGAGACACATATACACCACACACAAGGACATAGCACACAGAGACACACAAGCACAGCACAGTCAGCTATGCACACAGACACCCAGAGACACATACTGTGGAAAAGCACACACAGAAACACGCATGCACGCACGCCGCCCCGCGTGCTCTCTGGAAGGCGGTGAGGCAGCAGGGCAAACGCGAGGAAGCCTCACCGGCAGCGAATTGGACCTGAGCCGCCTGCGGCCCGGCGGGTTGGAAGTGTGCGGCCAGCTCGATGGTTTCGGGGAGGTCGAACACGGTCACCTGCAGATGCGGGTTCTCCCGGACCAGCTCTTGGGCCAGCGCGCCCGTGCAGCCTGCGGGGAAGCAAATGCCGGCTGTGCGGCCGGGTCGTCCCGGTGCCGTCGGAACCCTGACCACCCTCCAAAGCTCAACCGAGTAGAAGTAACGTTCACGCGATGGCCGGTGCCACAGCAGCCATTCGGGGCCACGTGTGGGGACACAGACTTGGAGGGAAATCCTTCCAGCCCGGGGTGGGGGTCTGTACTCCTCCCTTCTCCTTCCTGCCATGGGGATGCAGACACCACGGCCGGGGACGGTGGCTCACGCCTGTCATCCCAGCACTTTGGGAGGCCGAGGCGGGTGGATCACCAGGTCAAGACATCGAGACCAGCCTGCCCAAAAATTAGCCAGTTGTGGTGGCAGGTGCCTGTAATCCCAGCTACTTGGGAGGCTGACGCAGGAGAATCGCTTGAACCCGGGAGGTGGAGGTTGCAGTGAGCTGAGATCAGACCATCACACTCCAGCTTGGGCGACAGAGCAAGACTCAACCTCTGCCTCCTGGGTTCAGGCCATTCTCCTGCCTCAGCCTCCTGAGTTGCTGAGACTGTAGGCGCACGCCACCATGCCCGGCTAATTTTTGTATTTTTAGTAGAGACAGGGTTTCTCCATGTTGACCAGGCTGGTCTCGAACTCCTGACCTCAGATGATCCGCCCGCCTTGGCCTCCCAAAGTGCTGGGATTACAGGCGTGAGCCACTGCGCCCGGTTAATGCCTGCAGCTTAATACAGACAAAGTCACGGGAGGAGTGGTGGCAGGGCAGGGGGGTTGTACCCACCTCCCACGTCGCAGGCGGAGGAGAAGCCAGACAGGTCGAAGGCGGTGGCTATGTACCGCGCATTCAGCTTGGACAGGCCATGCATGGTTTGCATGAACCACAGCCGCGTCTCGGGGCTCTGGTAGAGCACGTCCTGGAACACAGCGGGGGCTCAGGGGCGCACGGGCCGGGGGCTCGCTCGGCCTGTCCCCAGGCAGAAAACACACAGGCCCTGGCGCCTGCGCTGCAGAGGGGGCTTCATGGCACAGCTGCGTGGGGCACCCATGTCTGTGCCAAGGCTGGGGACAGAGGACCCCCAAATTGGAGGTGATCTCCTTGGAATCACTGGGTCCACACACGGCGTGACCTGCAAGCATCCGAGTTTCCCAGACAAGGAGGCTTTTCACCCTGGAAGCTCCGGGTCACCCACGGACATCTCAACGTGGAAAACCGGGGAGAGGGAAGCAGAGGGGGATCCTCCCGGACAGAGAATATGGTCCTCTTAGCTGCCCCAGGTCTCATGGTGGTACCCACCCCGGCCACAGAGGAACCCAGGTCAGTCCTGGTCAGGGCTGCGCTCACCACTCCCACCCTGGATGTGCCTTGTCCCCCCTGGGCAAGGAAGCCCTGCCCAGCCTGCTCCTGAGCCTGGCTCCCAGGGGACAGACCCTCCACCCTGGCTCCCCAAATCCCTCGTGGCCTCCCCGGCTCTCCCCTTGGCAGGCAGCAGCGACAGAGTCAGGGCATCCTCCTCGAGGCCCAGGCTGGCTGCTCACTCCGGCTCGGGGCCCCTGTCTGCGCCTCTCGGCTTCTCTCTCCACTGCTGGCTTCTGTCTCTGTGTCACTCTGTCTCCCTTCGTCTCTGTTCTCCTTCTATCTCACCATCTCCTTCTGTCTCTTTCTGCCTCTATCTCTGTCCCTCCAAGCCTCCTTGTCTATCTCCCTATCTCTGTCTCCCTCTGTGTCTCTGTCTCGCTGTCTCTGTTCTCTATCGCACCATCTCCTTCTGTCTCTTCCTGCCTCTATCTCTGTCTCCCTCTGTTTGTCTCTGTCTCGCTGTCTCTGTTCTCTATCGCACCATCTCCTTCTGTCTCTTCCTGCGTCTATCTCTGTCCCTCCAAGCCTCCTTGCCTGTCTCCCTATCTCTGTCTCCCTCTGTGTGTCTCTGTCTCGCTGTCTCTGTTCTCTATCTCTCTGTCTCCTTCTGTCTCTCTCTGCCTCTATCTCTGTCCCTCCAAGCCTCCATGTCTCTGTCTCCCTCTGTGAGTCTGTGTGTCCCTCTGTGCGTCTGTCTCCCTCTCTGTTCTCTTTCTATCTCTCCATCTCCTTCTGTCTCTCTCTCTGCCTCTATCTCTGTCTCTCCAAGCCTCCCTGTCTCTGCCTCCCTGTCTCAGTCTCTCTGTGTTCTTGACAGAAACACAGAAACAGAGAGACAAGAGTATCTCCAGCCTGTGTGGAGATGAATGGGATCTTGGCTCACTGCAGCCTCCGCCTCCCGGGTTCAAACGATTCTCCCACCTCAGCCTCCCGAGTAGGTGGAATCACAGGCCCGCCACCAAGCCCGGCTAATTTTGTGCATTTTTGGTAGAGATGGGGTTTCCCCATGTTGGCCAGGCTGGTCTCGAACTCCTGACCTCAGGTGATCATCCCACCTTGGCCTCCCAAGCTGGCTGGGATGACCGGCTCATGCCACCAAGCCCGTCCTCATCTTTCATTGTTTTTATAGAGATGGGGTCTCACTGTGTTGGCCAGGCTGGTCTCAAACTCCTGGGCTGAAACCATCCTCCCAACTTCGACTCAAAAAGTGCAGGGATTCCAGGTGTGAGTTCCGACGTACGGCCTCCAAACCCCTTTCTGGGAGGAAATTCTGGTTTCTTATTTTTTTTTTTCAGATGAAGTTTTGCTGTTGTGTCCCAGACTGAAGTACAATGTCGCAATCTCAGCTCACTACGACCTCCGCCTCCCGGGTTCAAGCGATTCTCCTGCCTCGGCCTCCTGAGTTGCTGGAATTACAGGCGCCCACCACCACGCCCGGCTGATTTTTTGTATTTTTATCAGACAGGGTTTCACTATGTTGGTCAGGCTGGTCTTGAACTCCCGACCTCGTGATCCACCCACCTCGGCCCCTCCCCAAGTGCTGGGACGACAGGCGTGAGCCACCGCGCCCGGCCACTGGCAGTTCTGTTTGCAGCTGCTGCGGGGTAACAGTGGACGATAGCTACGGTGGGCCTTTCCAGAGGTGACTGAAGACACAGCCACAGCACCAAGGCTTTGGGATGTGCCGGCCTGGAGACCGACTGATCCAGGCGCCCACGCTGCCCTGTGCGCCAACGTGCCTTAGCAGGACGCACGCCAGGCGGAAAGGCTCCGCGGCGGCTCCCCCTACCTGGAACACATCTTCCGCCTTCTTCCCCTGCACCCGGTGGTGCTGGTTTCTTCCCTCTCGGACGGCGAACTCCAGGTGCGTAAAGAGGTTCCAGGTGACCTCACTGCTGTACATGATGAAGCCATGAAGAGACCAGTCACCATCCGACGTCAGGTAGAGGTTTGCCGCCTCTGTGTTACTGTAACCTGAAGAAACAGGATGCTCATGTGACCTCAGAACAAGGAAACCCAAGGAGGCCGGCTGCGGTGGTTCATGCGGTCACCCAGCACTTCGGGAGGCCGAGGCAGGCGGATCACGAGGTCAGGAGTTCGAGACCAGCCTGACCAACATGGAGAAACCCCATGTCCACCAAAAGTAACAAAAATTAGCCAGGCGTGGTGGTGGGCGCCTGACATACCAGCTACTCAGGAGGCTGAGGCAGGAGAATCACTTGAACCCGGGAGGTAGAGGTTGCAGAGAGTGGAGGTCCTGCCACTGCACTCCAGGCTGGGTGACAGACCAAGACTCTATCTAAAGAGGCCAGGCGCAGTGGCTCATGCCTGTCAACCCAGCACACTGGGAGGTCGACGTGGGCAGATCACGAGGTCGGGAGTTCGAGACCAGCCTGACCAACATGGGGAAACCCTGTCTCTACTAAAAATAGAGGCGTCGTGGTGGGCGCCTGTAATCCCAGCTACTCGGGAGGCTGAGGCAGGAGAATCGCTCGAACCCGGGAGGGGGAGGTTGCAGTGAGCCTAGATCGTGCCACTGCACTCTAGCCTGGGGGACAGAGCCAGACTCCTTTTAAAAAAAATAGGCCAGGCATGGTGGCTCATACCTGTAGTCCCAGCACTTTGGGAGGCCGACGTGGGTGGAACATGAGGTCAGGAGTTTGACAGCAGCCTGGCCAAGATGTTTTCCCATCTCTACTAAAAATAACAAAAATTAGGCAGCTGGGGCGGCGCACACCTGTAGCCCCAGCTACTTGGGAGGCTGAGGCAGGAGAATTGCTTGGATGCAGGAGGTGAAGGTTGCAGTGAGCCGAGGTCTTCCCAGTGCACTCCAGCCTGGGCGACAGAGTGAGACTCCATCTAAACAATAAATAAATAAATCTTCTAGGTTACATCCTAGGGGTTCTGTTGCCCTGGATAGCCCCGAGTGATACAGGGAAGTTCTTCCTTCCACCCACTTCATGCCCAGGTCAGCTGTCCGCAGACGCAGGCCGCAAGCTCCCTGCCAGGACGCCCCCTCCCACAGAACGAGAGGCTGGAAGGCGGAGGACCTGTCAGTGGACACCCATACGTGTAAACAGATGGCCTGGCACCTCTCTGGTTCTGCTGTGTCAGAAGCGGCCCTGGGTTCAAGTTGGTCATGAAAGGTGACCGTTCCTGACACCTACTGTGGAGCAGGCAGCCCGTGCAGACGACAGCTGCTCCTAGACGTCAAGTGCACAAACCCCTTCTCCATATTCATCATGATTTCCTTCCCTCCTTCCTTTCTTCCCTCCCTCCCTTCCTTCTCTCCTTCCCTCCTTCCCTCCCTCCCTTCCTCCCTTCACTCTCTCTTTTCTGACAGTGTTTCGCTCTTGTTGCCCAGGCTGGAGTGCAGTGGCACAATCTCGGCTCACTGCAACCTTCCCCTCCTGCATTCAGGTGATTCTCCTGCCTCAGCCTCCCAAGTACCTGGGACTACAGGCACGCGCCACCACACCTGGGTAATTTCGTATTTTTAGTAGAGACAGAGTTTCACCACGTTGCTCAGGCTGGTCTCAATCTCCTGATCTCAGGTGATCCACCCACCTTGGCCTCTGAAAGTGCTGGGATTACAGGCATGAGCCACCATGATTTTTAGTACAGGAGAATGGCACTGAACTCCTCTAGCTGGGAAGACGTTCTGCCTCCTATGCTCCGAACTCTTAATGATATAGTCACGTGTCTCTGTGGCAAGGGCGCAGCCTCTGGGGCCTCGACTTCAGCATGCTTTGTCTCCTAATCTGCTCAGGCGTCGTCTGTCCTCCTGCCCTTCCCAAGCTACTCAAGGACTTGGCCATGTGCTCTCTGTTCTAGCATCGTGCTGAAGAGTTCTGTTTGATTCACAAAACACATCATCCATCCACCCATCCATCCACTTATCCATCCATTCCCCACCCATCCATCTGTTCACCCACCCTCCCGATCACCCACCTACTCATTCACTCATCCATCCACTCACCCACCCATCCATCCAGCCATCCACCCACTCACCCACTCATCCCCCACCATCCCAATCAGCCACCAGGTCATTCACTCATTCATCCACTCACCCACCCATACATCTACCCATCCACTCACTCATCCATACATTCCCCCACCTAACTACCCATCCACCAATCCACTGATATGTGTATTCATCCACCCTCTCATCCATCCACCCTCTCATCCATCCATCCATCCATCCATCCATCCATCCATCCATCCATCCATCTATCCATCCATTCACCCACCCTCCCAATCATGCACCTAGTCATTCACTCATCCATCCATTCACCCACCCATCTATCCACCCATCTACATACCCACTCATCCATCCATCCAACTACCCACCCATTCATCCAACCATCTACCCACTCACCCACTCATCCATACATTCCCCCACCCAACTACCCATCCACCGACCCACTGATACATGTATTCATCCAGCTTCTCATCCATCCATCCATCTATCCATCCATCCATCCATCCATCCATCCATCCAGCCATTCACCCACCCTCCCAGTCACACAGCTAGTCATTGACTCATCCATCCATTCACATACCCATCCATCCACCCATCTACACGCCCACTCATCCATCCATCCAACCGCCCACCCATTCATCCATCCATCCACTCACCTAACTCATCCATCTATCCATCCACCCATCCTTCCAACCATCCATCCATCCATTCACCCACCTTCCCAATCACGCACCTAGTCATTCACTCATGCATCCATTCACCCAGCCACCCACCCACCCACCCACCTACATGCCCACTCATCCACCCATCCAACCGCTCACCCATTCATCCATCCATCAACACACCTAACTCATCCATCCACCCATTCATTGATTCACTGATCCACCCATCCACCCACTCATCCATCCATTCCCTCACCCAACTATCCATCCACTGACCCACTGATACATGTTCATCAACCCTACCATCTATCCATCCATCCATCCAATTATGCACCCTCCCACCCATCCACCCATCCATCCACCCATCCAATAATCCACCCATCCATCCTCACATCCACCCCATCCATCATCCACCCAATCACCCACCTACTCATCCATCCACCCAACCACTGATTCACTGATCCATCCATCCATGTATCATCCACCCGTCCACACCCATCCATCCACCCACTTATTCATCCATTCCCTCATGCAACTACCCATCCACCGATCCACTGATACATCCATCCATCCACCCACCCATCCATCCATTCACCCACCCTCCCAATCACCCATCCATCCATCCACACATCCATGCATTCATTCATCCAATCCCCTCACCCAACAACCCATCCACCGATCTGCTGATACATCTATTCATACACCCTCCCATCCATCCATCCATCCATCCATCTGTCCATCCATCCACCCATCCAATTTTGCACCCTCTCATCCATCCATCCACCCATCCACCCACTCATCCATCCATTACCTCACGCAACTACCCATCCACCCTCCCATCCATCCATCCACCCACCCACTCATCCATCCATTCCCTCACGCAACTACCCATCCACTGATCTGCTGATACATCCACTCATCCACCCTCCCATCCATCCATCCACCCACCCTCCCAATCACCCATCCATCCATCCACCCATCCACCTACTCATTGATCCATTCCCTCACGCAACTACCCACCCACTGATCCACGAATACATATATTCATCCACCCTCCCATCCATCCATCCATCCATCCATCCACCCACCCATGCAATTATGCACCCTCCCACCTATCCATCCATCAATCCATCCACCCATCCACGCACACACTCATCCATCCATTCCCTCATGCAACTAGCTATCCACCAATCCACTGATATATGTATTCATCCACCCTCCCATCCATCCATCTACCCACCCATCCAATTATGCATCCTCCCACCCACCCATTCATCCATCCATCCATCCACCCACCCACTCATCCATCCATTCCCTTACCCAACTACTCATCTACCGATCCAGTGATACATCTATTCATCCATCTTCTCATCTACCATCCATCCATCCATCCATCCATCCATCCATCTATTCACCCACCCTCCCAATCACCAATCCATCCATCTACTCATCCATCCATTCCCTCACCCAACAACCCATCCACCGATCCAATGATACATCTGTTCATCCACACTCTCATCCATCCATCCAAGCATCCACCCATCCATCCATCCATTCATCCATCCACCCATCCACCCATCCAACCATCCACCCATCCATCGATCTAGCCACCCATCCATGCACCCATCCACCGATTCACCAATCCATCCATTCGCTACCCACCCTCCCATTTACCCATTCATCCACCCACCCACCCACCCACCCATCTGTTCACCCATTCACTGATCTACCAACCCATCCACCTTCCCATCCATCCATCTATCCAGTTACTATTATCTATCCATCCATTCATCAATGCATCCATCCATCTATCTATCCATTTACATATCAGCTCTACTTATCATCTATGTCTATCCGTCTCCATCATCCATCTATATCGAGGTATCTATACATTTATCGTCTATCCATGTATCTGTCTACCCACCCATCCAGGTTATCTGTCTATAAACATAAATAAACAAGTAAAGACATGTCTGTGTCCCCGTGTTGGGTTTTTTTCTCAGGAGAACACTGACTAGATACGCCCACTTTGAGACCAGACCTCATAAGGAGCCTGCATTTCTCCCGCCTACTCGCAGCCACCGCTGTTCCCTCTCTCATCCACCGTCTGCTTCTAATCCTTTTGGGAACAGCAGCGACCCTGAGGGCAGAGAGGGTACAGAAGGTCTGGCCCTCCTTCCTCACCCTGCCTGGGCTCCAGGTCACCATCCCTCAGTGACTTACTTCCCCCTGCCAAGATTCTCAGGGCCAAAGCCGAAGTTAGAGTCTCATTACCTTGCTCTGACTTCTCCAGGAACCCCAGGCATGCGCAGAAGTCCAGAAGCCTCTCCGTGCCGCACACAGAGGCGTCCACTTTGCTGGCAATGCCCGCGGCCTTCTGGGGAGCTTCGTCTTTTAACAGATCAAACACCTTCAGCTTGCAGGCGGTGAATAGGGCCTGCCCGTTAAAAACAGGTGCGGGGGGACTCAGTGAGTCACTTGCCAAGCCCTTTTTCCTCCCACAGACCCTCCACGAGATCCTGGAGGCCAAGGGTGTCGAAACTGTTTCACGTGGCCGCTGAGCTTTCTCTTAGAGCGAGCAGTGGGGATTACAGGATCAAGTCCCCAGCTACGAGGCATAAAAGCACATCTAGGAATGTCATGTAGGAAAACCAGCCCACGGGGGGAAAATCAACATGCTACAGATATGGGTCAAGCCCAAAACCCGCACGTTCAATCCCTAATCCCCCCAGTATCTCAGGATGTGACTCTATTTGTAGGCAGGTTTTTTTTCCCTAATTAAATTTTTTTTTAAATTTATTGAGATGGACTCTTGCTCTGTTGCCCATGCTGGAGTGCAACGGCACGATCTCGGCTCACTGCAACCTCTGCCTCCCAGGTTCAAGCGATTCTCCTGACTCAGCCTCCAGAGTAGCTGGGACTATAGGTGTGCACCACCACACCCGGCTAATTTGTGTGTTTTTAGCAGAGACAGGGTTTCACCGTGTTGGCCAGGACAGTCTCGAACTCCTGACCTTAGGTGATCTGCCCACCTAGGCCTCCCAAAGTGCTGGGATGACAGGTGTGAGCCACTGTGCCCGGCCTGTAGGCGTGGTTTTAAAGAGATGATAAAGGTAAAATGAGGTCATTTGGGTGGACCAGATCCAATGGCACTCCGGGGTGCTTATAGGAAGAGGAGGTGAGGACACAGGCACGCACAGAGGGACGACCCCGTGAGGACACAGGGACAAGATGGCGTCTCCAAGCCCATGAGAGAGGCCTCAGGAGGAGCCGGCCCTGCCCACACCTGGATCTCAGACCTCCAGCCTCCAGGACTCTGTTGTTTATAAACCTCCCAGTGGCTAATAAATTATATAAATTATGTAATTTATATATCTCTTCTTCTTACAAGGACCCCAGTCCTATTGGATTTGGTCCTCCCAAATGACCTCACTTTACCTTAACTATAATTACACGATTATATATAAATATGTAATCACAGAATTATATATTTAACTAACATATATTCTAATATAAATATATTAGTTAAATAATTACATAATTATAAGTTATATAATTACATATTTATAAATTACATAAATGTACATAATTATATTATATAATGGTATACTTATATAATTATAATTATATAAATTATGTGAATTATATGCCTTATTTATATAATTATTAAATTATGTAAATCATATAGCTTGTATAAATTATACAAGTCAAATTATATACACAAGTTATATAATCATATAACTCATATAATTTATGTAATTATATAATTTATATTTATATAATTTATGTTATTTATGTAATTATGTTTATATAATTATGTGATTATAAGCAACTATATAATTATAAATAAATTATAACTATAAATTAAATTTTAAATTATAATCATAATTTATCAATTCTTATTAAATAAGGATCTCTAATTTAACAATGGTGCCATCTCAGCTCACCACAACCTCCACCTCCCGGCTTCAAGCGATTCTCCTGCCTCAGCCTCCCGAGTAGCTGGGACTACAGGCATGCACCGTGCCCAGCTAATTTTTGTATTTGTAGCAGAGATGGGGTTTCCCTGTTGGTCAGGATGGTCTCCATCTCTTGACCTTCTGAACTGGCTACCTGAGCCTCCCAAAGGGCTGGGATGACAGCTGTGAGCCACCACGCCTGGCCGGGATCTTATTTGAAAATAAAAGGGTCTTTGTGAGCTAGGGGAGTTGAGATGAGTCGGGGTCAGTGGATGAGGGAGATGCAGGCACACAGGAGGAGGCCACGTGGAGACACAGGCAGAGACTGCAGTGATGGGGCCACAAGCCCAGGGATGCTGGAGGTGCCAGGAGCTGGGAAAGGCAGGAAGGACCCTCGCTAGAACCGCCAGAGAAGGCGTGCCCCTGAGACACCTTCATCTCAGCCTGCCACCCTCCAGGACTGTGACGACAAGACTCCTGTGGATTTAAGCCCTGCGTGTGGTCATTTGGGACAGTGGCCCGAGGATGCAGACACAGGTACCTTCGATGTTTTGAAGCCATTGATGAGTTCCAGGAGGCGTGTGGGGAACGGGGGCAGGGTCTCACAGGTCCTGTTCCCCTCAGCCTCTGCTGTGGCGTCTCTGGCCACTCCAGCCTCAGCCTTGTCCCTCCGAGTGGGCGCCGGGCCGCCTTCGTCCACGTCACTGAGGTCTTCGAAGGTGTCCACGGCCGGGATGGAGCCGTGCTTGACACGCTGCAGGTCCTCCGGCCGGGGCGGGTCGTACAGCTGCAACAGCTGCTTGCAGAAGTGGTTGAGCGGGAAGCCGACGACATTGAGGAAGTCCCCGTGCACCGACTCCACCAGCATCCCGCCGAGAGCCTGGATCCCGTAGCCGCCTGCCTTGTCCCTGGCGGGGGCAGTGGAAGGGAAGAGGTCACAACCAGGAGAAACATCTCCCCTGGTTAGATATGCCACAGCCACCAGGGCCGGGCGCGGTGGCTCACACCTGTCATCCCAGCACTGTGAGAGGCCGAGGCCGGAGGGACACCTGAACTTGTGAGTTCGAGACCAGCCTGGCCAACATGGAGAAACCCCGTATGTATTGAAAACGCAAAGATCAGCTGGGCATAGTAGCTCACGCCTGTCATCCCAGCACTGTGAGAGGCCGAGGTGGACGAACTCCTGAGGTCGCGAGTTCTAGACCAGCCTGGCCAACATGGAGAAACCCCGTCTGTACTAAAAATGCAAAAATCAGCCAGGCATGATGCTGGGTACCTGTGATCCCAGCTACTCAGGAGGCTGGCGCAGAAGAACTGCTTGAACCCGGGAGGTGGAGGTTGCAGTGAGCCGAGATTGCACCACTGCCCTCCAGCTTCAGAAACAAGCACAAGATTCCGCCTCAAAAAAAAAAAACCCATGGCCAGGGCTGCCCTCCACTTTGGGCAGTCAGGCCAGAGGGTACAAGAGCCAGACGCATCTTCTCTGGGTAGCTTCCTATTAAGGAGAGTTCAGTGCTGGGCCGAGGCTCTTTTCTCTCTTTAAAAAAACACTTTTATTTATTTTTCACTTTTATTTTTTGAGATGGAATCATCATATTACTATTAGTTGATATAAATTAAAATTAATCATTTAACAATAAGCATTAATCAAAATTATATTTATGTATATTACAGTATAACCTATTATATATAAACATATACACATTCATATGATGTATATTGTCATATATATCCATATATAGTAATATCTAATAACCGTTAACATGTATGTAATTAACGTATTACATACAATCAACATGTAATATATAAATTATGTGTGAATACAGTTCCATGTTACATTATGTCATGTATAATTACAGACACACTATATGTTGTATGCTATAGATAACTGTGGTACACGTCCCTCTGCCACACAGCCTCAGGCTCAGCCCTGTGGGGGCAGGTACCGGGCCTCCTTTCCCAAGGCTGGCTGGGACCCCACGTGTGAGGGTGGGCAGGCCTTCGTGTCTCCCCGCCCCCAGCGCCCCGAGACTCACATGGGCTCCCCACTGTGGATGTATTCCCAGAGCAGGTCCTCCGACAGCTCCGAGAACTTCACCATCGTTTCCTCGTAGAATTCCGAGACCCTGGTGTCCAGCTTATTGTCTGCAAGCACAGGGCCATGGTGTGAGCGAGGATGCCAGCTTGTCCCCTGCAGGGCCTGACACCTGCAGGGCTGTGGTGCGCTGTTTACCTGAGTGTAGCGCACAGTTCAGACACGGAGGTTCGCGGTGGAAAAGGTTTTATTTCAGACAAGTAAAGAGTGGGAAGTAGAAAAGTGCCCTTTTAAAGTTTCCTTTCTTGTTAAAGAATAAGTGTGCTAATAACTCTCTGTGAAGCCCCATCCTACGTAGCTGTTAGACATGCTGAGCTCACAGGCACATAGGACATTCTACGTCCTTGTCCTTTCACCGAGATATCAGAGCTGGACGTGCTCACAGGCGGGTCCCAGCTCTCCGTGGCTGTCATCTGTTTAGAAAAGTTTTAAGTTGTCAGCCAGTCGGGTTTTAGTTTAGATGCTGAGATCTGGCTCCGGCCCATGGGGCTCAGACACGGCAGGAAGGACGACCCCACATGCGTCAGGGATACATGTGTGTGTTTTCCTTGGTTCATTGTACTCTCGTGGCAAGATGGCTACTGAGGGTCCCCTCCCTGCAGCCCAGGAGGTAAAAACTGTGTTGCTGAGATCCGCTGTCTCAGGGCTGATTTTGCTTTGCGCCACTGAGCATGTTTCCAACAAAAAGAGGGAAAGGACAGAACAAAAAAGAAGCCAATAAAATCACGGGGCGTAGGAGGAGGCCGAGAGCGCGACCCACGCTCCAGCAGGAAGAGCACCGGTCTTCTGTGAAGCCTTGGCGTGAAAGTTTTGGGGTCAACACGAGGACTTCAGCAGCGGGTGGAAAAGCCACAAGCATAGCATGAGGGCAGCTTGGGGGACCTGCAGGAGAGCTCCCCGATCAACTGGCCTGGGTCCAAGGGGCTCCCCCAAAATCCATGTCCACCTGGAACCTGGGAATGGGATCTTATTTTGAAATAGGAACTTTGCGGATGAAATTAGGGAAAGGGTGTCAAAATGAAATTATCTTGGGTTCAGGGTCGGTCCTAAAGCCAATGACAAGTGTCTGTAAGAGAGGCAAAAGAGGAGACACTGACACAGAGGAGGAGGCCTCGTAGAGACGGAGGAGGTGGAGGCTGGAGTGATGGGGCCAGAAGCCCATGGATGCTGGAGCCCAAGGAGCTGCGAGAGGCAGGAGGGAGCCTCCCCTAGTGGCTCCAGAGGGAACTACACACAATTGTACTGGATGGAATATTAGTTACCACAAAGGTTTTCGTGTTTTTTAAACTTCGAATTCCTAACAAACTATCCAACATCAAATGATAATTATTTTTCCTGGTCTGATTAATCCTTTAAAATACTATTAATAGGTTCCCTAAAGTTGAAAAATAACCTATGTGGCTTATTTAGTATAAAAATTACACAGGAGGCTGGGCGTGGTGGCTCACGCCTGTAATCCCAGCACTTTGGGAGGCCGAGGTGGGTGGACCACGAGGTCAATAGATCGAGACCAGCCTGGTCAACATGGTGAAACCCTGTCTCCAGTAAAACACAAAAATTAGCCGGGCGTGGTGGCGGGCACCTGTAATCCCAGCTACTGGGGAGGCTGAGGTAGGAGAAGGGCTTGAACCCGGGAGGCGGAGGTTGCACTGAGCCGAGATTGCGCCACAGCACTCCAGCCTGGCGTCTGGCAACAGAACAAGACTCTGTCTCCAAAAAAAAATAATAATAATACACAGAAAACATGGTCAAATATAGAATTGTGTATTTTATATTTTTAATATAAATGTTTTTATTATATAAAACATATAAAATAAATATTATGTATTTTTCATAGAAATATAAAATGGTGCATCTGTATCTTAGGGCTGGATTCTATACCTATGTTATTAGCACGTGTTCCAAAATCATTAAAAAAAACTCCTGTAATTCTAATATGAGTTAGTGTACACCATCAGTAATAATTACAATTGTTACGGTGTATGACACAGAGGTAACCAATGTCCTTATGTTTCACTACCGCGGCCCTAAAACTTTCTGTCATCCACAGACAGTCGGTGTCTCGTTTTGCTTCTCTTTATAAAATGGTTCTATAATCAACTATAGACCTCTAATGGGAGGCCGCGCACGGAGGCTCACTTTGGGAGGCCGAGGTGGGTGGATCACAACGTCGGGAGTTTGAGAGGTAGGGTTTCACCTACATGGTGAAACCCCGCCTCTACTGAAAATACAAAAGTTAGCTGCTTGTGGTAGCGGGCGCCTGTGATCCCAGATATTCAGGAGGCTGAGGCAGAAGTGCTTGAACCCGGGAGGAGGTTAGAGTGACCTCACATCACGCCACTGCACTTCAGCCTGGGCGACAGAGCAAGACTCTGTCTTGGGGCGGGGGGACGGGAAACAAGTACATTTACATACAGGTTTCTAACGACTTTCATTTTTTCTTGTTTTTTTGAGACAGAGTCTTGCTCTGTCACCCAGGCTGGAGTGCAGTGGTGAGATCTTGGCTCGCGGCAACCTCCGCCTCCCTGATTCAAGGGATTTTCCTGCCTCGGCCTCCCGAGTAGCTGGGATTACAGGCGCCCGCCACTACGCCCCGCAATGTTTTGTATTTTTAGTAGAGATGGGGTGTCACCGTGTTGCCCAGGCTGGTCTCGAACTGCCAGCATCCAGTGATACACCCGCCTCGACCTCTCGAAGTGCTAGGATTATGGGCGTGTCACTGCACCTGCTCCGGTTTCTGATAACTTTAAAGATTGTGACATCAAAAATAAACACGAAAAAAGTTAAGACCCCCGGAAAACTGAAATGTTCGTAAATATCAAAGAAAACCAAACTTAACCGCATGGAGGAAACGAGTAAAAGTCTGAAGCAACGCTGTTAACTTTTTACTTAAAACGTTACTGGCCCTTTGTCTGGTTTTCAAGAAAACTGTTTTTTTTTGGACAGAGTTTTGCTGGTTGCCCAGGCTGGAGTGCCACTGTGGGGCGATCTCAGCTCACTGCAACCTCCGCCTCCCAGGTTGAAGCGATTCTCCTGCCTCAGCCTCGCCAGTAGCTGGGATCACAGGCATGGACCACCACGTCCAGCTAATCTTTCTATTTTCAGTAGAGAGGGGGTTTCATCATGTTGGTCAGGCTGGTCTCGAACTCCTGACCTGAGGTGATCCACCCACCTTGGCCTCCCAAAGTGCTGAGACTACAGGTGTCAGTCATTGTGCCTGACCTAAAACTTTTCTTTTAAGCTATTAAAATCCCAGCTACTCAGGAGGGTGAGGCGGGAGAATGTCTTGAACCCAGGAGTCGGAGGCTGCTGTGAGCCGAGATCGCACCACTGCACTCCAGCCTGGGCAACAAGAGGAGACTCTGTCTCCCCCTCCCCCTCCCGAAACCAAAGAAAGAAATACCAAAAGGAGTTATGCCATGAGTCCCATGATGGGGAGCAGGCTGGGCAGGGGTGTTTGTACCCCTCCTTTTTGAGCTGAGAAACAGCTGAGCTGCATTAAGGTTAAAGCTCAGATCATGAGATGGAGAGAAGGGTCTCTCTGTGGTCATAAGACACCACATGCCGACAGGACTCTGCCGTGGCATCACAGACATGCCAGACCCTGACGCAATCACAGTATTTTACACCACGTGCTTGGAAATCATCCTGCAAAGCCCTCTCCTGGCGTAGAAACGATTCTGTAGACACATTCCTTCCACTTCTAGGTCTTTTCTTTCTGTTTTTGAGATGGAGTCTTGTTCTTGTTGCCCAGGCTGGAGTGCAGTGGCGCGATCTCAGCTCACTGCAGCCTCCGCCTCCCAGGTTCAAACGACTCTCCTGCCTCGGCCTCCCTAACTGCTGGGATTACAGGTGCCCACCACGATGCCTGGCTAGTTCTTGTATTTTTAGTAGAGACAGGGTTTCACCATGTTGCCCAGGATGATCTCAAAGTCTTGACCTTGTGATCCACCTGCCTCAGCCTCCCTAAGTGCTGGGATTACAGGCCTGAGCCACCGCGCCCGACCTCTTCTGCATGTTTATAAGACAAATGGCACATTGTCCTTTCCCCTGCACTCTTCCAAATCAGCAAACAACTTTCGCAAGCACGCCATAAGCCCAGGTCCCCACGGGGGCGTGGGCAGCCGCCATCCTCCCTCAAGGCCATGGTCCCTCCAGTGTCCCGGCCCACGTGGACACCCCAATCCCCGGGCCACGGTTACCTTGGCTGGAGCACTGGACAATCGCCACACCTGTGCACACACTGTGTTCTCTGCCACTCAACCTGTCAGACAGAAGCGGTGCCCTCACTGTGAAACGTGGCAGTCACAGAACGGGTTTCCCAAAACCAGAGAGGCAGCCAGGTGGCCTCCGCCCCGGTCCCTCCCCAGCCTCTTCTCCCGGATCGGCCCGCCGTGGCATCACCAGGGAAACTACTGAAAAACGCTGGGAGTATGTAAAAAATACACTGAATGATAAGAGGAATGATGGCAAGGAAAACCCGGCCACCCCCCACCCACAAGCGGAAAACGGCTTGGCACATTCTCAAGCAGCAAAACGATCTAGTTTATCAGTCACTCAGCTTCTCCCAACAGCAAACCTTTACGGACAGGCTGGGGAAGGGGGCACAAATCCCACGGGCAGCGGCCCTAACCGGAGGTCCCAGGCCGGGCACCTCTCAGCTGGGCCTGCTGTCCCAGGGTGTTTTCCATGTCCTGAGATGGGAGTGGAGGACAGGCTGTGGGCTCAGGTCCAGGACGCCCTGTGGAAAGAACAGGGCACGGCCCACTTCTCCCGAGGGTAACAGCCTGCGGTGGGCCCCACACCCTCTGTGATCAGCGCTAAGAATCCCAGACAATGAACAGCATGGAGGGACGGGGACTGCCTCACTGCACAGCTCACACGGCACAGCACACACGGCACAGCTCACACGGCACAGCACACACGGCACAGCTCACACGGCACAGCTCACACGGCACAGCACACACGGCACAGCTCACACAGAACAGATCACACGGCACAGCTCACACGGCACAGCTCACACGGCACAGCACACACGGCACAGCTCACACGGCACAGCTCACACGGCTCAGCACACACGGCACAGCACACACGGCACAGCTCACACGGCACAGCTCACACGGCACAGCACACACGGCACAGCTCACACAGAACAGATCACACGGCACAGCTCACACGGCACAGCTCACACGGCACAGCTCACACGGCACAGCACACACGGCACAGCTCACACGGCACAGCTCACACGGCTCAGCACACACGGCACAGCACACACGGCACAGCTCACACGGCACAGCTCACACGGCTCAGCACACACGGCACAGCACACACGGCACAGCTCACACGGCACAGCTCACACGGCTCAGCACACACGGCACAGCACACACGGCACAGCACACACGGCACAGCTCACACGGCACAGCACACACGGCACAGCTCACACGGCTCAGCACACACGGCACAGCACACACGGCACAGCTCACACGGCTCAGCACACACGGCACAGCTCACACGGCACAGCACACACGGCACAGCTCACACGGCACAGCACACAAGGCACAGCACACACGGTACAGCTCACACGGCTCAGCACACACGGCACAGCACACACGGCACAGCTCACACGGCACAGCTCACACGGCTCAGCACACACGGCACAGCACACACGGCACAGCTCACACGGCTCAGCACACACGGCACAGCTCACACGGCACAGCACACACGGCACAGCTCACACGGCACAGCACACAAGGCACAGCACACACGGTACAGCTCACACAGAACAGATCACACGGCACAGCTCACACGGCACAGCTCACACGGCTCAGCACACACGGCACAGCACACACGGCACAGCTCACACGGCACAGCACACACGGCACAGCTCACACGGCTCAGCACACACGGCACAGCTCACACGGCACAGCACACACGGCACAGCTCACACGGCACAGCTCACACGGCACAGCACACACGGCACAGCTCACACGGCTCAGCACACACGGCACAGCTCACACGGCACAGCACACACGGCACAGCTCACACGGCACAGCTCACACGGCTCAGCACACACGGCACAGCTCACACGGCACAGCACACACGGCACAGCTCACACGGCTCAGCACACACGGCACAGCTCACACGGCACAGCACACACGGCACAGCTCACACGGCACAGCACACACGGCACAGCTCACACGGCACAGCACACACGGCACAGCTCACACGGCTCAGCACACACGGCACAGCACACACGGCACAGCACACACGGCACAGCTCACACGGCTCAGCACACACGGCACAGCTCACACGGCACAGCACACACGGCACAGCACACACGGCACAGCTCACACGGCACAGCACACACGGCACAGCTCACACGGCTCAGCACACACGGCACAGCACACACGGCACAGCTCACACGGCACAGCTCACATGGCTCAGCACACACGGCTCAGCACACACGGCACAGCTCACACGGCACAGCACACACGGCACAGCTCACACGGCATAGCTCACATGGCTCAGCACACACGGCTCAGCACACACGGCACAGCTCACACGGCACAGCACACACGGCACAGCTCACACGGCATAGCTCACATGGCTCAGCACACACGGCACAGCACACACGGCACAGCTCACACGGCACAGCTCACACGGCACAGCACACACGGCACAGCTCACACGGCACAGCACACACGGCACAGCTCACATGGCACAGCACACAAGGCACAGCACACATGGCACAGCTCACACAGAACAGATCACACGGCACAGCTCACACGGCACAGCACACATGGCACAGCTCACACGGCACAGCTCACACGGCTCAGCACACACGGCACAGCTCACACGGCACAGCACACACGGCTCAGCACACACGGCACAGCTCACACGGCACAGCACACACGGCACAGCTCACACGGCTCAGCACACACGGAATAGCTCACACGGCACAGCTCACACGCCACAGCACACATGGTACAGCACACACGGCACAGCTCACATGGCACAGCTCACACGGCACAGATCACACGGCACAGCACACACGGCACAGCTCACAAGGCACAGCAACACGGCACAGCTCACACAGAACAGCACACATGTAACAGATCACACGGCACAGCTCAGACAGCACAGACGGCTACTCTGCGGCCCGGAACCCGAGACTGCCCGGCGGCCAGCACGGCGCTTACTGTGACAGCATTCTGTAGGCGTCCTGCTTGTCCACCGGCTTCTCCAGAATGAGCCGCCCCACGGTCTGCGAGAGGAAAGGAGGGAGTTGGTTCCCGCCGTGTGAGTCAGGTCTGCTAACCTCACTGAACCATTCACAGAAGTCAGCTGTTTTCCGGAAATGAAACTGACACAGCCTGAGAGTCACCATTTTAAACAAGTAACTGCGCTTACCACGTCCTGCCTGGTTCCAGAATGTTCTCATCACTCCGAAAAGGGACCCTGTGCCCCTGAAGCTGTCCCCCCGCCCTCTCCCCCGGCCCCTGGTAACCACCAATCCTCTTTCTTTCACTGTGCATTTCCCCGTTGTGGACACTGCAGAGAGACTGAATCCCACAGCCGGCTGCGGTGGCTCGAGCCTGTAATCCCAGCACTTTGCGACGCTGAGGCAGGAGTTCGAGACCAGCCTGGCCAACACGGTGAAACCCCGTCTCTACTAAAAACTACAAAAATTACCCAGGCATGGGGCGGGTGCCTGTAATCCCACCTACTCGGGAGGCTAAGGCAGGAGAATCGCTTGAACCCGGGAGGCGGAGGTTGCAGTGAGCTCAGATCGCGCCACTGCACTCCAGCCTGGGAGACAGAGCGAGACTCCATCTCAAAATAAATAAATAAATAAAACAAAGAAAGAAATGGAATCCTGTAACGTATGGTCCTCTTTGACGTCCTCAAAGTTCATCTATGTGGCAGCCTTTTTAGAGTCGCTCCCCTCCTGCCTCCTCCCCCCTCCCCCCTCCCCTTTCCTTTCCTATGCTGCAGCCTTTTTAGAGCCCCTTCCCTCTCCTCCCCTTTCCTTGTTTTTGAGATGGACTCTCGCTCTGTCGCCCAGCCTGGAGTGCCGTGGCGGGATCTCGGCTCCCTGCAACCTCAGCCTCCTGTGTTCAAGCGATTCTCATGCCTCAGCCTCCAAAGTAGCCGGGATTACATTACAGGTGCACACCATCACGCCCAGCTAATTTTTTGTATTTTTTGCAGAGATGGGGTTTCATCGTGTTGGCCACACTGGTCTCGAACAGCTGACCTCAGGTGAGCTGCCCGCTTCGGCCTCCCAAAGCACTAGGATGGATGACAGGCGTGAGTCACCGCAGCTGACCAACTTTGTTCCTTTTCATAGCTGTGTAGTATTCCACCGTGTGTGGATGGTCCATGATGTAATTACTTTTACCCACTCACGGACACTTGGGCCGTTTGGACCTTTTAGCTGCTGTGAAGATTCACGTATAAGTTTTTGGGTGAACACCTGTTTGGGTTTTTTTTGGAGACAGAGTCTTGCTTTGTTGCTGTCAGCTCAATGCAACCTCCGCCTCCCGGTTCAAGAGATTCTTCTGCCTCAGCCTCCTAAGTAGCTGGGATGACAGGTGTGATTATTATCACGCACAGCTGTTTTTTCTTTTTTTGTATTTTTAGTAGAGACAAGGTTTCACTATTTTGGTCTCGAACTTCTGACCTTGTGATCCGCCCACCTCGGCCTCCCAAAGTGCGGGTATTACAGGCGTGAGCTGTCGCTCCTGGCCCTTCCTGTGCCTTCAGGCCTCTCATTTGGTGGTACTTTCCGGATGGAAAGTGATGGTAGTTTCCGGAACTGAGTCCAGCCCTTCCCTCTGCCTCCGAGGTTTATTCTGGGAGTGGCTCATCACCAGCAGGCATTGCCGGCGACCCTCAAAGGACCTGCTGTCTTCACAGGGACCCAGAACAGGCCGAGCCCCCAGGCACGTGAATAGCAAATGGAACGTTAGAGAAGAGACACCCTGAAGGCACTCACCACAATCGTGTCTGCTCCGATGACCATGTCCGGGGCTCGCAGGTCCTTCTGTAAGAAAGCCAGACTTCGAGTTATTTATTTATCCGTCCATCCCCAGGTCCTTCTGTAAGAAAGCGAGACATCTATCTATCTATCTATCTATCTATCTATCTATCTATCTATCTGGGACAGAGTCTTACTCTGTCACCCAGGCTGGAGTGCAGTGGCGTGATCTCGGCTCACTGCAACCTCCGCCTCCTGGTTTCAGGCAATTCTCCTGCCTCAGCCTCCTGAGGAGCTGGGATCACAGGCGTGTACCACCACGCCCAGCTAATTTTTTCTGTTTTTAGTAGAGATGGGCTTTCACCATGTTGGCCACGCTGGTCTCGATCTCTTGACCTCGTGATCCGCCGTCCTCAGCCTCCCAAAGTCCTGGGATCATTACAGGCGTGAGCCGCCTGGCCAGGTGTCTCGCAGAGAGGCTTACCTGACAGTATGACTACGAAACAGCACCACAGGGGCAAAGCCAGGCTGACTTCGGAAGGTGAGGCCGGGAGGCCTCAGGGCCAAGAGCAAGGACACGAGTGGGTCCACCAGGGGTCCCCTGGCAGGCGCTGGAACATGGGTGAGGCTGGAGCCCGCAGGGGCTGTGCAATCAGGGCTGAGAGAGTCACGGAGAATCTCACAGGTGCCACGGAAAACATAAGAGCTGTTCTATAAGCTTTTCTTCTTTGAGGGGGGCAGGTAAGCTTCCACGTGGGGTCGATTTGGGGGCCCCACCTCTCCCTGAGTTACCCTGCATTAAGGCCAAAGGTTTTTGTTGTTGTTTTGAGACAAAGTCTCCCTCTTGTCCCCGAGGCTGGAGTGCAGTGGCACAATCTCGGCTCACTGTGACCTCCGCCTCCCGGGTTCAGGCCATTCTCCTGCCTCAAGCTCCCAAGGAGCAGGAACTACAGGTGCCCACCACCTCGCCCAGCTCATTTTTGTATATTTAGTAGAGATGGGGTTTCATCACATTGGTCAGGCTGGTCTGGAAGCCTGACCTGACGTGATCCACCCGCCTCGGCCTCCCAAAGCCCTGGGATGACAGACCTGAACGCCACACCCGGTCAAGGCCAAAAACTTTTTGATCGGTTCAACGTAATTTCAGAAAAAGGTCCTTAGGGCCGGGCGCGGTGGCTCAGCCCTGGCGGATCACCTGATGTGAGTTCCAGACCAACTGGCCAACATGATGAAATCCTGTCTCTACCAAACCCACACAAAATGAGTCAGGCGCCTGTCATCTCAGCTAGTCGGGAGGCTGAGGCACAAGAAGCTCTTGAACCCAGGAGGTGGAGGTTGCAGTGAGCCGAGACGGCGACAGAGCGAGACAAATCCAGGTTGACCATTCGGCCTCGGAGCTGCATGTGCTCACGGGATATCCGCATGTCACCGTGACCTTAGCTGCCTGAGCACTGGTTCCCCTAAGCTCTGCTCTGCCAAAACCCACAATGGAGATTCTTGTTATTCAGAGCAGTGCTCGCCACAGCATTACCTCCAATGCATTTCCTTCTCTTTTCTTTTTTTTTTTTTGAGATGCAGTCTCGCTCTGTCGCCCAGGCTGGAGTGCAGTGGCGTGATCTCGGCTCACTGCGACCTCCGCCTCCCAGGTTCAAGTGACTCTCCTGCCTCAGCCTCCCGAGTAGCTGGGATGACAGGCGTGTGCCTGCATGCCCCGCTAATTTTTGTATTTTTAGTAGAGACGGAGTTTGACTACGTTGGCCAGGCTGGTCTTGAACTCCTGACCTCGTGATCCACCCACCTCGGCCTCCCAATGTGCTGGGATGACAGGCGTGAGCCACTGTGCCCAGCCTGCTATGGTAATTGTATATATTATAACCGATAGCATAGTGAATGCAGTAGTGCATCACGTAACACATAATAATCGATAAGCCACATTATTTCTATGTCGTAAATGATACCCAAGTTCATTGCAACAGTGTGTTATGATGTTAATTATATGAACTATGTTAATATATTGTAACTGATATTAGTGTTCTTGTTGTTAATTTTTTTTTCCTTTGAGACGGAGTCCGGGCTGGAGTGCAATGGTGCGATCTCAGGTCACCGCAATCTCCGCCTCCCGGGTTCAAGTGATTCTCCTGCCTCAGCCTCCAGAGCTGGGATTACAGGTGCGCCACCACGCCCGACCGATTTTTGTACTTTTAGTAGAGATGGGTTTCACCATGTTGGCCAGGCTGGTCTCGAACTCCTGACCTGGTGATCCGCCCGCCTCGGCCTCCCAAACTGCTGGCATTACAGGTGTGAGCCACCGTGCCTGGCCTGTATTTCTCATATTTTCTGCAACGGTGTACTGTATGGTAACCCACAGCCATGGCTAAGCTACAGTAACTCTCTGCCCTCAAGGACACCGTGAGGTTCATTGTGACAGCGCGTTACGACACAGTGACAGCTATGGTAATTGTACATACTGTGGACGATAATACATTAATTGCAGTTGTCTGTTACACAACATATAGTAATCCATAAGCTACAATAATTCTATATCCTAAATGATACTAATGGCTTCCTTGTCAGTGTGTTAGAACACACAGTAATAGCTATGTTCATATGATATATTGTAACTGATATTATTATTATTTTTTAATTTTTTAGATGGACTCCAAGCTGGAGTGCAATGGCTCAATTTCAGCTCACTGCAATCTCTGCCTCAGGGTTCAAGGTGTTCTTATGCCTCAGTCTCCCGAGTAACTGGGATTACAGGTGCGCCACCACGCCCGACTGATTTTTCTATCTTTAGTAGAGACGGGGTTTCACCATGTTGGCCAGGCTGGTCTTGAACTCCTGACCTCAGGTATCTGCCCACCTCAGTCTCCAAAAGTGCTGGGATTACAGGTGTGAGCCACGGCACTTGGCGGCAAGTGAATATTATAACACGGAGTCATAGATAAGGTCCAGAAATTCTATACCATAAATGATGCTGTTACATCAGTTGCGAGAGAATATTATAACACATAGTCAAACATAAGCTCCATTCATTCTACAACATAAATAATACTGCTGGGCACAGTGGCTCACGCCTGTAATCCTGGCACTTTGGGAGGCCGAGGCAGGCAGATCACGAGGTTAGGAGTTCGAGACCAGCCTGGCCAACATGCTGAAACCCATCTCTACTAAAAGTACAAAAATCGGTCGGGCGTGGTGGCGCACCTGTAATCCCAGTTACTCGGGAGGCTGAGGCAAGAGAATCGCTTGAACGTGGGAGGCGGAGGTTGCAGTCAGCTGAGATCGTGCCATTGCACTCCAGCCTGGGCAACAAAGTGAGACTCCACCTCAAAAAAAAAAAAGATACTATTATGTCAATTGCAAGAGAATATTATAACACATCGCAATAGATAAGCTCCGTTAACTCTACATCACAAATGATGCTATTTTATATCAATTCAAGAGAATATTATAACATATAGTCACATAAGCTTCATCAATTCTATATGATAAATTATGCTATTCTATCAATTGCGAGAGATTCTTATAACACATCGCAATAGATAAGCTCCGTTAATCCTGTACCATAAATGATGCTATTCGTCACTTGTCATAGTACATGACATTATAACATAGTAACAGCGAGGCTGTGCCACCAATTGCATCTTGTAAATGACATTTATTTGTATCATATATATTTAAGACCTGCAAATCCCCTTGTTATAGCAAAGAAACTTTCTTTTATTGTTTTTTTATTGAGATAGTCTCACTCTGTGGCCCAGGCTAGAGTGCAGAGGCATGATCTCTGCTCTCTGCAATATTCGCCTCCCGGGTTCAAGCAATTCTCCTGCCTCAGCCTCCTGACTACCTCGGATTACAGGTGCACCCGCTACCACACCTGGCTAAGTTTTGTATTTTTAGTAGAGACAGGGTTTCACCATGTTGGCCAGGCTGGTCTCGAACTCCTGACCCTGTCATCCACCCCATCAGCCTCCCAAAGTGCTGGGACTACAGGCGTGCACCACCAAACCTGGCTAATTTTTGTATTTGTAGTGGACACGGGGTTTCACCATCTTGGCCCAGCTGGTCTTGAACTCTAACCTTGCGATGCACCTGCCTCGGCCTCCCAAAGTGCTGGGATTACAGGCCTCAGCCTGCGCGCCCAGCCTATCAATGGAATGGTCATGAGGGCGAAAGGAAGGGCCCCCTTGCCTGGTACATGCGGTTGGCCACTTCCAGAGCCTTCTGCTTGGCGGTCTCCATGGCGTACCCATACGGCGTGGCGAAGGAGGCTTTGTCCAGCTTCTCTTTGAACCTGGAGGGGACCACCTCAAACCGGAGACCCTGCAACAGAAGAAAGGGGTCAGGAGGGTTGACGACAGACCCCGAGAAGACGGAACGTAACGCGCAAGATGAGCAGGACGCGTGGCGTTGGCTACACTCCCCGGTCCTCTCCTGGGTGACCTCATCCATCTGCTGAGCTTTCCCTAAGTGTGGCTAGGGGGCCTTCGGGGGTCCGGCCAGGGGACTTTAGGGACTGACAAGGGGTCTTTCTGGCTCTCGAGGGAAAAGGCTGGCAAAGGAAAAAGCCAGAACAGAGAGGCTGGCAGGGAATGCCGACTCGGGCCATGAACCCACAAGCCAGCCTCGTCAGAGGGTTCCTGGAGCCCGGAAGTTTGGGACAGACAAGAACATCCATCCATAGAGAATTCCGGAAAAATGCCAGCAATGGCGGCTGCATGAGGGGCATGAAAGCTGGCTCTAAGTCAATCCCAGACCACACCATCTGCTGGGAGACCTGGCCTGGAGGCAGTGACCCCCGCAGAGGCTGTGGAGTCAGGAATGATGGTGGTCACTGCCCCCAGTGTGGGTGGCCATGGCTGCCACACCTGCCAAGACCCAGGGAACTCCACATCTCGCCTCTGACTGAGCAGGAGCATGGCCATCTTGGACACACGCCTCCATCTTGGACACATAGCGCCATGTTGGACACACGCCGCCATCTTGGACACACACAGCCATGTAGGACACACACAGCCATGTAGGACACACGCCAACATGTTGGACACACACAGCCATGTAGGACACATGCCAACATGTTGGACACATGCCTCCATCTTGGACACACACAGCCATGTAGGACACATGCCAACATGTTGGACACATGCCGCCATCTTGGACACACAGCGCCATGTTGGACACACGCTGACATGTTGGACACATGCCGCCATCTTGGACACACAGCGCCATGTTGGACACACGCTGACATGTTGGACACATGCCGCCATCTTGGACACACGCCTCCATCTTGGACATACAGTGCCATGTTGGACACACGCTGACATGTTGGACACATGCCACCATCTTGGACACACGCCACCATGTTGGACACACGCCGCCATCTTGGACACACGCCTCCATCTTGGACACACAGCCCCATCTTGGACACATGCCACATTCTTGAACACACAGCACCATCTTGGATACATACACTGCTGTCTTGAATACACTCAGTGCCATCTTGGACACACGCTACCATCTTGGCCAGACAGTGCCATCTTGGACACACAGCACTATTTTGCACACAGAGTACCATCTTGGATATACACACTGCCATCTTGGACACACACTGTGTTGGACACACTGCACCATCTTGGACGCAATCCACCAACTGGGACACACGGCACCATCTTGGACACATGGCGCCATCTTGGACACAGACTGCCATTTGAAGTTCCCTTGATTAAAAACCACCTAAATCCAGCAGAAAAACATCAGCCTAATGGCTGATATCAGCATGATCAGAAAGATTCCAGCTCTGGAATAAACGCCCTGCGACCAGAAACACGCCAACCCCAAGATAACCTCCCTTCCAACCAGAGACACGTCAACCCCGCGATAAACTTTCCCTCACACAGAGACATTCCGAGCCTGCAATATGCTCCCCCTTCCTAAACCCTTAAGCGCCCTGAGTCTGTAGGAGAGAACGCTCCTGACCTAACTCTACCGGAAGCCCCGCTCAGGTTTATCCTCCAAAATAAACCTGTCGTTCACAGTTGAGCCACTTTTCTTGTTTCCTTCCTCTTTCTTTAACTTACATTTGGTGCCAAAACCTGGGATGGGTGTTGGGGGCAGAGGCTCTCTTGCAACCCAGAAGCAGTGGGTAGCAGCAGACTTAGGTAGAAGAAATCTTGGGGATGCCGAGTTTCTTCTTAGGTTGACCATCCTCTTTTAATTTTTTTTTTTCTTTTTGAGATGGAGTTTCATTCTGTGGCCAGGCTGGAGTACAGTGGCACGATCTCGGTTCACTGTAACCTCCACCTCCCAGGTTCAAGCGATTCTCCTGCCTCAGCTTCCTGAGTAGCTGGAATTACTGGTGCCCGCCACCATATCTGGCTAATATTTTCAGATTTTTAGTAAAGACGGGGTTTCACCACGTTGGCCAGGCTAGATTCGAACTCCTGACCTCGTGATCCACCTGCCTTGGCCTCCCAAAGTGCTGAGATTACAGGTTTGAGCCACCGCGCCCGGCCCCATCCTTTTTCTTAATGAAAACGGTCCACAGGTCTCTCCTTCCTTGGAAACCTCTTCCTCCCAAACCCCTTTTGATCCTGCAGATAAACTCTCTGTACTCTCAAACCCTGCATCCGTTCCTCACCCATCCTCACTCTCCGTCCCTCCTGCCCGCAAGCCTTTAGCCCCAAGCCTGGCCTCTCCCGTTTTCCATCCTAAAATGGTTCAAGCAGTCCAAGCTAGGCTGCCCTTCTCCCGATCTGGGAGGTGCCTCGGGCTGAAGGCAATGCTTGCTTCCTGCACTTCTCCAGGTCTGATTTATCACAGATCGAACAGCTCCTGAGATGGTCCTCTGAAAGTCCCTCTCATTATCACATGTAATTCCTGTACATAACCCAATCATTTAATGTAACTTGGCACAACATGTATGTCATTCTAACCTCCACCCTCAGCCATGCTTTAAAAAACAAACAAAAGAGCTCAGCTTCATTAAAATAGATATCCAAGCTGTAAATATACTCAAAAGGCCTTTATGGTTTTCTGTTCCTAAATATTTTTTTTGGCAGGACACGGTGGCTCAGGTTTGTAATCCCAGGACTTTGGGAGGCCGAGATGGGTGGATCACGAGGTCAGGAGTTCCCGAGCAGCCTGACCGATATGGTGAAACCTTGATCCTACCAAAATTACAAAAATGAGCAGGGCGTGCTGGCATGCGCCTGTAGTCCCAGCTACTCGGGACGCTGACACAGGAGAATTGCTGGAACCTGGAACCCGGGAGGCGGAGGTTGCGGTGAGCCGAGATTGCACCACTGCGCTCCAGCCTGAGTGACAACGTGACGCGTCATCTAATAAATAAATAAAGGAAAAATAAATCTTGTTTTCCTGGAAAGGTTTTTTGCTCATTCGACTTGATTTCTTTTCTCCACTCTGTCCTGTCTCCCATGCTGCATGTATAAGAGACCCTAAGACAAGTTCTGGTGGCCTGGGACTCCTTGAGAAAACAGAAAAGGCACCACAAATCCCATTTGGGGAAAAATCTGTTTTCCTTATGGAACCCCTGGAATTAAAAATGAATAGGAGGCCGTGCGCGGTGGCTCACGCCTGTAATCCCAGCACTTTCGGAGGCCGAGGTGGGTGAATCACCGGAGGTCAGGAGATCAAGACCAGCCTGGGTAACGTGGTGATACCCCATCTGTACTAAAAAGACAAAAATTAGCTGGGTGTGGTAGTGGGTGCCTGTAGTCCCAGCTACTCGGGAGGCTGGGGCAGGAGAATCCCTTGAACCCGGGAGGCGGAGGCTGCAGTGAGCCGAGGTCACGCCACTGCACTCCGGCCTGGTGACAGAGCAAAACTCCGTCTCTACAAAAAAAAAAAGAAAAAAGAAATCTTATAATTAGTGAATCTTCTTCTGATTTCCTATGTGACTATCTGTGCCGTATGTGTGCCATGTCTATTAAAAGAGCTCCATGTAACTGGCCTATAAAAAAATAAGCACTTAAGACAAATACTTTTTTTTGAGACGGAGTCTTGCTCTGTCACCCAGGCTGGAGTGCAGTGGCGTGATCCCAGATCACTGCAACCTCCAGGGTTCAAGCGATTCTCCTGCCTCAGCCTCCTGAGCAGCTGGGACTATAGGTGCGTGCCACCACACCTGGCTAATTTTTGTGTTTTTCGTAGAGACGGAGTTTCACTATGTCGGCCAGGCTGGTCTCAAACTCCTGACCTCGTGATCCTTCTGACTCGGCCTCCCGCAGTGCTGGGATTACAGGCATGAGCCACCTTGCCCGGCCTTAAGTCAAATATTTTTGGGGAAAAAGCAAAAGCTCTGAGATCAGTCAGTTCATGTAACTTGAATGTTTAAAAATTATGGGTACAGCAGCATTAAAAGTGCCTTAAAGGCTGCCGGCCTACATATTTCTGTGTGTTTATCAATCAAATGGTTTCTTACTTACCTCTGCCAAATACTACAAGGTGTCACAACTTGGCATAAAGGCTACACAAGTATAACTCAGCCCAAACAGAATCATCTTTGCTTGTGCATTTTTTTAGTAAATAAAACACCGATACTGGACCTTGAACTACTTAGGAGAACACCTTAACTTCTGATCTTGTGGCCTCAGGCAGTTCAGCCCAGAGATGTGAAGGAAGCTGGTTCTGGGAAAGGGCTGTTAGCGTCTCTGCCTCAAAGCTAAACATAAACTAAGTCAATAAATAAAACTAGGTCAGGCCTGCAGACATTTGAACTGAGCCATCCAACTTAGTAAGTTTGGAATTTTTTTTTTTTTTTTTTTTGAGATGGAGTCTCGCTCTGTCGCCCAGACTGGAATGCAGTGGTGTGATCTCGGCTCACTGCAACCTCCGCCTCCCGGGTTCAAGCGATTCTCCTGCCTCAGCCTCCCAAGGAGCTGGGAATACAGGTGCCCGCCACCACACTCAGCTAATTTTTGTGTTTTTAGTAGAGATGGGGTTTCGCTGTTGGACAAGCTGGTCTTGAATTCCTGAACTCAGGAGATCCACCTGCCTCCACCTCCCAAAATGCTGGGATGGGGAGCCCCAGTGCCCGGCCTGATCCTGCTTAAAAGGTGCTTTTATAATCAGCTGCAAAGCTCTAACAGATGCTCGTGAATGCAGGTTTCTGACAACTTTGGAGATTGTCACATCAGAATAGAAAGGAAAGAAGTTTGGGATTTTTGAAAAGCCAGAATATTCATTAATATCAAGTAGGACGGAAATGAACGGAATGGACTCAACCAATAGGAGACTGGGGTGATCTTTTTCACATTTTAATTCTTCTTAATTTATGGCAATAAAGTTATTTGCGTAAGTGCAGTAACAATCTGCTTTCTGGCCAGGCTGGGTGGCTCACGCCTGTGATCTCAGCACTTTGGGAGGCCCAGGCGGGTGGACTGCCTGAGGTCAGCTGTTCGAGACCAGCCTGGCCGAGATGTTGAAACCCCGTCTCTACCAAAAATACAAGAACTAAGCTGGTCATGGTGGCGTGTGTCTGTAATCCCAGCTACTCGGGAGGCAGGAGAATCACTTGAACCTGGGAGGTAGAGGTTGCACTGAGCCAAGATGATGACATTTCACTCCAGCCTGGACAGAAATGTGACACTCCGTCTCAAAAAGAAAAACAAAAAAAAAATCTGTTTTCTTTAGTAAGAGGACACAACGGGAAAAACTGGTTATTTTGTGAAGGCTTTGGCTGGAATGGTGTGCACCCCTCTACAAAATCAAACTTGAGGCCGGGCCCAGTGGCTCACGCCTGTAATCCCAGCACTTTGGGAGGCCGAGGCGGGCGGATCACGAGGTCAAGAGATCGAGACCATCCTGGCCAAAATGGTGAAACCCCGTCTCTACTAAAAATACAAAAAAATTAGCTGGGCCTGGTGGTGCACACCTATAGTCCCAGCTACTGGGGAGGGTGAGGCAGGAGAATCGCTTGAACCCGGGATGCGGAGGTTGCAGTGAGCTGACTGTGCCACTGTGCTCCAGCCTGGGCGACAGAGCAAGACTCCGTCTCCCAAAAAAAAAAAAAAAAAAAATCCCACTTGACTTATGGAGCCAATAAAACCGTTGGAAACTGGCCTCATCTTCTGTGTACACAGTCACCGTACAAAGTCCCTAATCCGCGCTAAGACTGTCCCTTTCTCACAGGCCAGGAACCCCAAATTACCTTGAAACCTCAAGAGGAAAGGAATTCGCCCAACTCATAGGTATTTAATGGTGCAAACCCATGGTGGGCTCAGCTTTAAAGAGGTCCTATCTGGGGCCAGGGGTGGTGGCTGACGCCTGTAATCCCAGCACTCTGGGAGGCGGAGGTGGGTGGATCACGAGGTCAGGAGTTCAAGACCAGCCTGGCCAAGATGTTGAAACCCCGTCTCTACTAAAAATACAAAACTTGGCTGGGTGCAGTAGCAAGCACCTGTAATCCCAGCTACTCGGGAGGCTGAGGCAGAGAATCACTTGAACCCGGGCGGGGGGGGGGGCGGAGATTGCAGTGAGCTGAGATTGTGCCAGGGCACTCCAGCCTGGGTGACAGAGTGAGACTCCGTCTCAAATAAAAAAAGGTCCTTCCTTAGATTCCTTGTGCGGAACAAAGTTCCATCAAAGCCAATTTAAAGGGCCTATGTAAAAATGAATTTATTCTTGGCCGGGTGTGGTGGCTCAGACCTGTAATCCCAGCACTTTGGGAGGCCGAGGCAGAAGAAGCAGACACCCACTGCCTAGGCACCTACCACCCACAATCAAATCTCCCCCACCCAGGGTTCTAGAAAACACATCCCACAGGCCACCTGCAAAGCCAACCTTCAGCCACTTGGAACCACTCCATCCATAGAAGACTTAGGTCCCTCTTGTTTCCCACATCCCTAGGAGTCCTGGGTCATTCTGCCCCCTCCCCTCATTCCTAGGGGTCCTGGGTCACTCCCCTGCCCCAACCCTATGGGTCCTGGGTCACTCTCACCCCCCATCCCTAAGGGTTCCGTCAGTTTCTCCTCACCCACCCCTACAGGTCCAGGGTCACTCTCCCCTCCCTCATCCCTAGGGGTCCCTGGTCTCTCTCCTCCCCCATCCCTAAGGGTCCCTGGTCACTCTCACCTCCTATCCCTAGGGGTCCCTGGTCAGTCTCCCCTCCCCCATCTGTAAGGATCCCGGGTCACTCTCCTCCCTAATCTCTAGGGCTACAGGGTCACTCTCCCCTCCCCATCCCTAGGCGTCCCAGATCACTCTCCCTTCCCCATCCCTAGGGGTCCCAGGTCACTCTCCCTTTCCCATCCCTAGGGGTCCCGGGTCACTCTCCCCTCCCCCATCCCTAGGGGTCCCTGGTCACTCTCCCCCCCCCCCCCGCCATCCCTGGGGTTCCCGGGTCACTCTCCCCTCCCCCATCCCTGGGGTTCCCGGGTCACTCTCCCCTCCCCCATCCCTAGGGTTCCCGGGTCTCTCTACTACCCATCCCTGGGGGTCCCAGGTCACTCTCCCCTCCTCCATATCTAGGGGTCCCGGGTCACTCTCCAGCTCACCATCCTTGGGGGTCCCGGGTCGCTCTCCCCTTCCCCATCCCTGGGGGTCCCGGTCACTCTCCCCTCCTCCATCCTTGGGGGTCCCGGGTCACTCTCCCCTCCCCCATCCCTAGGGGTCCTGAGTCGCTGGGCCCAGCTGGTTCGGCCCCTCCGTCCCGGGTCCCCCGCCCAGCCCAGGCCCAGGTCGCACCGCGTTGCTGAGGATCTCCTGGCGGCGTGGAGAGGCGCTGGCCAGCACCACGCGTTTGTGCAGCAGCTTCCCGATAACCGGGAACAGCACCATGGCGTCCACGCCGGGAGCCGGGAGGCCGCAGACTTGAGCCCGAAGCCAGCTGCGTGAGCAGCGCGGCTCCGGAAATACCGCGGCCGGAGTTCCGCCTCCGCGAGGCCACGCCCAGACCACGCCTCCATCGACCTCCCGCAAGGTCACGCCCAAACCACTACGCCAGCGACCCCGCCTCTAGGCCACGCCCAGAGCACGCCTCCATCGACCTCCCGCGATGTCTCGCCCAAGCCACGCCTCCATTGACCTCCCGCGAGGCCACGCCCAGGCCACGCCTCCATGGCAATAGAAAGTGTGTGCTGCACGGGGTAGGAACAGGGAGTGTGTCCCGCTAAAAGGAGACACAGGAAGTATGTCTCACACAGGGTAGGAACAAAAATTGTGTCCTGCATAGAGGATAAACGGGAGATGTGTCCTGTACAGGGGAGACAAGAAGTGTGTTCTGCACAGAAAAGAAACAGGAAGTGTGTCCTGCACAGATGGGAAATAGAAAGTGTGTGCTGCATAGGAGAGGCACACAAAGTGTGTCATTAACAGAGCTGAAAGAAGAGGAGTGTCCTTCACAGAACAAAAGCAGAAACTGTGTCTTGCACAAGGAAGGAATAGAAAATATGTCTGTTTTGCACAGGGTAGGAATATGTCTGTCTTAGGAGAGTGACAGGAAGTGTGTCTAGCACAGGAGAAACAGAAGAAGTGTGTCCTGCACAGAGAAAGAAAAGGAAGTAGGTCTGACTCTGGACAGCAACAGGAAGCGTGTCCTGCACAGGAGAAACAAGGAAGTGAGTCCTGCACAGAGAAAAAACAGGAACTACATCTGTCAGGAGAGCAACAGGAAGCGTGTCCTGCACAAGAAAAACACAGGAAGTGTGTCATGCACAGGGGAAGAACAGAAAGGACGTCAGTCTCAGGGAAGCAACAGGAAGTGAGTCCTGCACAGAGGAAAAAGAGAAAGTACATCTGTCTCAGGAGGGCAACAGGAAGTGTGTCCTGCACAGGAGAAACAAAGAAAGTGTTTCCTGCGCAGAGGAAGAACAGGAGGTACATCGGTCTCAGGAGAGCAAAAGGAACTGTGTCCTGCACGGGAGAAAGACAGGAAGTGTGTCCTGCGCAGAGGAAAAACAGAAAGTATGTCTGTCTCAGGAGAAACACAGGAAGTGTGTCCTGCACAAAGGAAAAACAGGAAGTACGTCTGTCTCAGGAGAGCAACAGAAAGTGTGTCCTGCACAGGAAAAACACAGGAAGTGTGTCCTTCAAACAGGAAGAACATGAAGTAGGTCCATCTCAAGAGAGCAACAGGAAGTGTGTGCTGCCCAGGAGAAACACAGGAAGTGTGTCCTGCATAAAGGAAGAAAAGGAAGTACATTAGTCTCGGGCGAGTGACAGGAAGTGTGTCCTGCGCAGAGGAAAAACAGGAAGTACGTCTGTCTCTGGAGAGCAACAGGAAGTGTGTCCTGTACAGAGGAAGAACATGAAGTGTGTATGGGCCTGGCATGGAGCCTCACGCCTGTAATCTGAACACTTTGGGAGTCTAAATCAGGCAGATCATGGGCTTTGGAGTTCGAGACTAGCCTAACCAAATGGTGAAACACCATCTCGACTAAAATAGAAAAATCAGTTATGCTTGGTGGTACACGCCTGTAATCCCAGCTAATCAGGAGGCTGATGTAGGAGAATCTCTTGAATACAGAAAGTGGAGCTTCCAGTGAGCCAAGATTGTACCACTGTACTCCAGCCTGAGTGACAGAGAAACCTAAAAACAACAACCAAAATAAAAAGAAGTGTGTCTGTCTCAGAACAGTTACAAGAAGTCTGTCCCACACAGGACAGGAACAGAAAGTGTGTGCTTCACAGAGTATGCACAGAAAGTGTGTCCTTCACAGGGGAGGAACAGGAAGCGTGTCCTTCACAGGGGAGGAACAGGAAGTGTACCCTGCACAGGCAAGAAACAGGAAGTGTGTCATGCACAGGAGAGACACAAAAAGTGTCTCATTCACAGGGGAAGAACAGGAAGTTTGTCTTTCTCAGGAGAGTAGCAAGAAGTGGTCTTGCACAGGACAGATACAGAAACCATGTGCTGCACAGGGTAGGAATATGACGTGTGTCCTTCACAGGGGAGAAACATTAAGTCTGTCTTGCACTGGCAAGAAACAGGAAGTATGTCATGCACAGGGAAGAACAGGAAGTGTGTCTGTCTCAGGAGAGTAACAAGAAGTATGTTCAGCACAGGGGAGACACGGGAAGTGTGTCATGCACAGAGAAAGAACAGGAAGTTTGTCTGTCTCAGGAGAGTAACAAGAAGTGTGACTTGCACAAGACAGAAACAGAAAGTGTGTGCTGGGCAGGATAAGAACAGGAAGTGTGTCCTGAACAAGGCAGGAACGATAATTGTGTCTCTCTCAGGAGAGTAACAGGAAACATGTCCTTCACAGGTAAGACACAGGAAATGTGTCCTGCACCAGGGCGAAACAGGAAGTGTGTCTGTTTCAGGAGAGTAACAAGAAGTCTGAACTGCAGAGGGAAAGAACAGAAAGTGTATACCCCTCAGAGGAGGAACAGATAGTGTGTGACACAAGGGGAGACACAGGGAGTGTGTCTTCCGCAGGGAAGGAACAGGAAGTATGTCTCTCAGGAGAATAACAGGAAGTGTGCTATGCACAGGGGGGACACCAGTAGTGTGTCCTGCAATAGGTAGACATAGGATATGTTTCCTGCACGGGGAGGGTCAGGAAGTGTGTCCTGCACAAAGGATAAACAGAAAGTGTGTCCTTCACAGGGGAGAAATAGGAAGTGTGTCCTGCACAGGAGAGACACAAGAAGTGTTTCTAAGGAGAGTAACAGGAAGTGTGTCCTGCACAGAGAAGAAACAGGAAGTGTGTCCTTCACAGAAGAGAAATAAAAATGAGTTCTACACAGAGGAGGAACAGGAAGTGTATCTCTCTTAGGAGAATGACAGGAAGTGTGTCCGTCACAGGGGAGACACAGGAAGTGTATCTCTCTTAGGAGAATGACAGGAAGTGTGTCCGTCACAGGGGAGACACAGGAAGTGTGTTCTGCACTGGGGAGGAACAGAAAGTTTTACATGGAAGAAACAGGAAGTGTCCCATGTTGGTCTCCAACTTGTGGACTCAAGGGATCCTCCTACCCCAGCCTCCCAAAGTGCAGGAATTACAGGTGTAAGCCACTGTGCCTGGCCCTCAGATCACTTCTTTTTTTTTTTTTTCTTTTTTTTTTTTTCTTTTTATTTTTTTAATTTTTTATTGGATTATAGGTTTTGGGGTACATGAGCAGAGCATGCAAGACAGTTGTGTAGGTACACACATGGCAGTGTGCTTTGCTTTTCTTCTCCCCTTCACCCACATTTGGCATTTCTCCCCAGGCTATCCCTCCCCACCTCCCCCTCCCACTGACCCTCCCCTTTTCCCCCCAATAGACCCCAGTGTTTAGTACTCCCCTCCCTGTGTCCATGTGTTCTCATTTTTCATCACCCACCTATGAGTGAGAATATGCGGTGTTTCATTTTCTGTTCTTGTGTCAGTTTGCTGAGGATGATGTTTTCCAGATTCATCCATGTCCCTACAAACGACACGAACTCATCATTTCTGATTGCTGCATAATATTCCATGGTGTATATGTGCCACATTTTTCCAATCCAGTCTATTATCAATGGGCATTTGGGTTGATTCCAGGTCTTTGCTATTGTAAACAGTGCTGCAATGAACATTCGTGTACATGTGTCCTTATAGTAGAACGATTTATAGTCTTTTGGATATATACCCAGTAATGGGATTGCTGGGTCAAATGGAATTTCTATTTCTAAGGCCTTGAGGAATCGCCACACTGTCTTCCACAATGGTTGAACTAATTTACACTCCCACCAACAGTGTAAAAGTGTTCCTTTTTCTCCACATCCTCTCCAGCATCTGTTGTCTCCAGATTTTTTAATGATTGCCATTCTAACTGGCGTGAGATGGTATCTCAATGTGGTTTTGATTTGCAACTCTCTGATGACCAGTGACGATGAGCATTTTTTCATATGATTGTTGGCCTCATATATGTCTTCTTTCGTAAAGTATCTGTTCATATCCTTTGCCCACTTTTGAATGGGCTTGTTTGTTTTTTTCCTGTAAATCTGCTTGAGTTGTTTGTAAATTCTGGATATCAGCCCTTTGTCAGATGGGTAGACTGCGAAAATTTTTTCCCATTCTGTTGGTTGCCGATCCACTCTAGTGACTGTTTCTTTTGTCGTGCAGAAGCTGTGGAGTTTCATTAGGTCCCATTTGTCTATTTTGGCTTTTGTTGCCAATGCTTTTGGTGTTTTGTTCATAAAGTCCTTGCCTACTCCTATGTCCTGGATAGTTTTGCCTAGATTTCCTTCTAGGGTTTTGATGGTGCCAGGTCTTATGTTTAAGTCTTTAATCCATCTGGAGTTAATTTTAGTGTAAGGTGTCAGGAAGGGGTCCAGTTTCTGCTTTCTGCACATGGCTAGCCAGTTTTCCCAACACCATTTGTTAAACATGGAATCCTTGCCCCATTCCTTGTTTTTGTCAGGTTTATCAAAGATTGTATAGTTGTATGTATGTTGTGTTGCCTCTGGTGCCTCTGTTTTGTTCCATTGGTCTATATCTCTGTTTTGGTACCAGTACCATGCTGTTTTGATTACTGTAGCCCGGTGCTCTACACATTCAGAGAAACTTCTCTAGTAACATACTATAGAAATGATCCCTGAAAGTATAGTCTTAGATCATTTCTTTATGGCCAGTTTTTACAAGGAAAGGCGGGTGGAGGGAATTTGAGTCATATTTTTAGGTTTTATGCCTGGCTTTGGGGAAAAGGTGGTCTTGTTTCTAGGACCCATCTTGGGGAGGAGAGATTCTAGTTTCTATGGTGCCTTGGGGGTGAATGGGACTGACATACTCAAGATGGTGAGTAGAGTGATGTCTGATCGTCCTCCCTGCTACACTCCCACCTGCGCCATGACACTTTGCAAATGCCTTGGCAACATCAGTTAATTACCTACCGTATATGGTCTAAAAAGAGGAGATTGAAATAATCAACCCCTTGTTTAGCATTTGAATAAGAAATAACATAAAAATGGTCAACCAGCAGCCCTCGGGGCTGCTCTGTCTACGGAGTAGCTGTTCTTTTGTTCCTTTACTATCCTAATAAACTTGCTTTCACTTTACTCTGTAGACTTGCCCTGAATTATTTCTTGCGACAGATCTAAGAATCCTTATTTGGGGTCTGTTTCCTGGACCCCTTTCCTGTAATATTTGTTCAAAATAAATCTCTTCAAATATTTTACAGAGTTTGACTCTTCTCATTAAAATTCCTATGAGTCGGGGTGAAAAAATTCATAATGTTTTAGGGAAGAGAAAAATATGTGAAACTAATAGAGTACAGGGATTTGTTTTCTGCCTTTAGTCCTGGGCCTGTTGGCTTTTTAAGTATAGCTACCCCAGGTGGTTGTGTGAGCTCTCTCTCTCTCTCTCTCTCTCTCTCTCTCTCTCTCTCTCTCTCTCTCTCTCTCTCTCTCTGTCTCTCTCCTTCCTACCCTCTCTGTTCTCGCTCTGTTTCACACTGCATTTCTCATATTCTCTTCTCTCTCTACACTCTCTCCTTTCTATATTTCTTACTCTTTCTTTCTCCTATCTCTCTCCTCCTTTTCTTCCCCATCTCCTCCTCTTCCTCCTTTCTTCTCCTTCTCTTTCTCTCTTCTCTTCCTCTCTCTCCCTCCTGTTTTCCCTCTTTTCTGTCTCTAATTTTTCTTATTGTCTCTCTCTCTCTCTGTCCCTCTGTATCTCTCCCTCCTGCCCACCTCTCCGTTTACATTGAAGTTTGCAGAGAGTTCCCATGTCTTGTAGACACTGAGATTTGTAGACATCACCAGGGTAGCTCACATGTACCCTAGGATATGATTTCCTATTTGGTCTGCTGAAGGAGTGAAGGACGTGCCTTCCCAAAATATGCCGGATTGGTATCTTGCATATTTTGAGTCAGAAACACTGGAGAAATTGTAGTTTCGGAAAGGGCTAGCCAACCTGTCTCTTCCTGCAGGCAGCACGGTCCATGTTTTCCTTTGTTAATCTGCCCGGTACCAACTTGGTTTCTGTTTGCAGCTACAGAGCTCACCAAGAGCTGAAGGGGGTTGAAGGGGACATCTGGCTCCCCTGCCCCACACCATGCACACAGGGGAGCTGACCCGCTGACCCCCTGGACACCTCATGGACGGCTCAGTGGGACAGGAGCCCCAGGGGTTATAGGGGTGTTTCTGCAGACCCCAGTGGCTTCCTGGGAGGAACAGGATTCAGCAGATCAAAGTCTCCCCGCATCTGTGATAGTCTGAGGCTCTGAGGAGTGAAGGAAAATACTCTCAACCCAGCCCCAGGTGTCACGAGCATTCAGAGGGGAGGAAAGGAGCAGAGAGGCTTGAGTCTCTGAAGAGGGCACAGCGGAAAGCAGCTCCAAGCAGACACTGCTGGCGTCTTCACTTCACTTCTGTGCCTTTTCCCTCTGCTGTCTCTTGAATTACATTTGTTTTTCCACAAAAGCAAAAAATAAAAAAATAAAAAAAAAAATGACAAGGATTCTTCTGCCTTTGGTCACCATGCATTGAAATGTCCACATTTCTTCTTCTCTCCTCCTCCCTCTCCTCCTCCTTCTCCTCCTCCCTCTCCTCCTCCTTCTCCTCCTCCCTCTCCTCCTCCTTCTCCTCCTCCCTCTCCTCCTCCTTCTCCTTCTCCCTCTCCTCCTCACTCTCCTCCTCCTTCCTTTCCTCCCTCTTTTCCTCCTTCTTCATCTCCCTCTCCTCCTCCCTCTCCTCCTCCTTCTCCTCCTCCCTCTCCTCCTCCTTCTCCTCCTCCCTCTCCTCCTCCCTCTCCTTCTCCCTCTCCTCCTCCCTGTCCTCCTCCTTCTACTCCTCCCTCTCCTCCTCCTTCTTCCTCTTCCTCCTCGTCCTCCTTGTTCTTCTTCTTCTTAAGACAGGGTCTCACTGTGTCACCCAGGCTGGACAATCATAGGTCACTACAGCTTCGCCCTCCTGGGCTCAAGCAATCCTCCCACGTCAGCCTCGCAAGTAGCTGGGACTTTAGGTATACGCCCCCACACCCAGCTACTTTTTGTATTTTTTTTGTATTGATCTTGCTGTGTTGCCCAGGCTGGTCTTGAACTCCTGGCCTTAAGTGATCCTCCTTCCTCAGCCTCCCAAAGTGCTGGGATTACAGGCATGAGCCACCACACCTGGCAAGGATGTCTAGCATCCTAAGAGCCGGTGGACAGGCTCTAAAAAGAAACCTCCTTTCTTCTCTGGCACAAATTGCCACAGGTCCCTTTTCCCAGGACTGACATTTGTGTCCTCAGCATTAATGGTCTCCACTTTGTGAGGGGTGAGGCTCATTTCCTCCCAACCATATGGGAATATGCACGCTAAGACTTTTCGTGGTGTAAGCGCTAATGGGACTTTCCCAGTAAGAAAAAGTGTGTTAATCTCAGGATTTTAGTTTTGTTGTTAACCCTTTCCAGGTTTCTGTGGGGTGGTGACGTAGGAGGGATGTCTCTTTTTCCCCTTTAATTTCTGAAACAATCTTTTCCTCATTTTAAGGATGAGCACTCACAGATTGCAAAAGCTTCCATGCAGCATGAGCGAGGGGAGTCATGGCCTCGTGAGTGCCTATAGTCGCCAGCATTGCCTGAAGTGACTGGAGGCGGAGTCAGAGCACCCATCTTCATCCATTACCGCTCCATTCTGGAAGCGCCGTGTTATCTTCCACAAATATACTCCATACTTCATTGCTCCCTTCTCTGCTGGAGTCTTGCAGCATCAAAACATAATTCAATATTTTTGTCAGTGCAGTATGAAAAAAAGATCACGCACGTCTGTGAGTTTGCAAGGACACTGGGCGTCTTACTCTTTCCAGTGCAACTCGGAGACTGTCATCGGCATTAGGATGTGGGAGAAATTTCGTTTTCATCTCTCACAGCGGTTACAAAACGTGGGATCCTGGTAAACACACACACACAGAGTCACATACACACACACTCGTGCACACACAGCCACACACATACAACAAACAACGTTTTTTCCGCAAGAGACATTTTTCTGATTTATTTTCCTTCTATTTTCCCACCAGAAATAGTGGCTTCAAAGCCACAAGTTTCACACTCAAAAAAAAAAAATAAACAAAAAAAAAAAACAAAAAATCAAGCAAACAGAGCAGTGCAAATTTGATTTATTTCTTTCTCTTACAATCTTCCAAAGTGCATGTAGAATGGTATAAAGTAAAAGTGGAAGAAGCAAAGTTTTTGTCAGAACCTGTGATGTTACGGCGTAGCCTTTTACTTTATTTTTCTGAGAACAGTTAAAGGAAGTCGTCTTTTTGGGGAAGCATGAAGTTTCTGTGAGTGTTTTGTGGGGTTGGAGACTGAATAAATCAGGAAAGGAACAGATGTTTGGTGCGATTAGCACGTTTGATTGACTGCAACCAGCTTTGAAGTCTAATCGAACACATTTGACATGAATACACTGAGATTATTTTGGTGCTGAGCAAAATAAAATTTAAAATGAGAGCCAGCAAAGGAAAAATATAGAATATGACACATTTGTTGGCCAGGTGAGAGACTATGCTGATGACATTATCATTGGCATCTGAAGACTCCCACTTCGATTGAAATTTATTTAAATTTCCCATTCTACTCAGCGGCGTTTTGCTGAATACAGAATAAAACTTGTGGAACATGAAAACTAAGCTTAAGTATCTTTTGCAAAATCAATAGATGTAACTAGAATAGTTTAACACAAGATATACAATTAACAACTATTTGGAGAAGGAAGATGAAGAGGGAGATGAATGGGAAATGAATGTCTTATATCTCAGATCTGGAAGTCAAAACATCCTGCTTAAAAATAGATTGGCAAAGAAATACAGATATCTTGTGTAGAATTTCGGAGATTATCATTCAAGGATTAAAAACTGCCCGGGGCGCGGTGGCTCGTGCCTGTAATGCCAGCACTTTGGGACACCGAGGCAGGCGACTCACCTGAGGTCAGGAGTTCGACCGGTAATGCCTGGTCAACATGGTGAAGCCCTGACTCTACTAAAAATCTAGCTGTGTGTGGCGGTGACTGCCTGTAATCCCAACTACTCAGGAGGCTGAGGCAGGAGAATTGCCTGAACCCCGTGTTGACCAGGTTGGTCTCGAACTCCTGACCTCAGATGATCCACCCACCTCGGCCTCCCAAAGTGCTGGGATTACAGGCATGAGCCACCGCACCTGGCCTTTTTTGTTTCTTTGTTCTGGGATGGAGTCTCTGTCACCCAGGCTGAAGTAAACCGGTGCCATCTCAGCTCACTGTAACCTCCGCCTCCCAGGTTAAAGCGATTCTCCCGTTTCAGCCACCACGCCCAGCTAATTTTTTTTTTTTTTTTTTTTTTTTTTACGGAGTCTAGCTCCGTCACCCAGGCTGGAGTGCAATGGCGCAATCTCTGCTCACTGCAACTTCTGCCTCCTCAGTTCAAGCGATTCTCCTGCCTCAGCTTCCTGAGTAGCTGGGGAGATGCAGGAACCCACCACCACGCCCAGCTAACTTTGTATTTCTAGTAGACATGGGGTTTCACCATGTTGGCCAGGCTGGTCTCGAACTCCTGACCTCAGGTGATCCGTCCAGCTCGGCCTCCCAAACTGCCGAGGCTTGGGAAGCCGAGGTGGGTGGATCATCTGAGGTCAGGAGTTCGAGACCAGGCATGAGCCACCGCGCCCGACTCAAATTATTCTACGTCATTTTTTCTGCATTGGGAGGCCCTAAAGTGGGCTGTAAAGAGAAGCTGTTTTTAATTTTTCTTCTCTGAGACCATTCCCGGCTGATTTTTGTATTTTTAGTAGATGCAGGGGTTCACCGTGTTGGCCAGGCTGGTCTCGAACTCCCGACCTCATGATTCGCCCACCTTGGCCTCCCAAAATCCTGGGATTCCCGGGATGAGCCACCATCCCCAGCAGAGAAGCTGGTTTTTATCACCGTATTTACCCAAATCCCGCAACCTTAAAGCCAGTCACGCGGTTTTCCACCCATGGACTCGACTGCCCCCTGCTGGCCCATTCCTGTGATTGCAGGCGTGCGGTGCTGGGAGAATCGGGCTTTGAGTTGTCATTTGCTGGGTGGGTACTTTTCGGGGGCAGATGGAGCAAAAGGGCCTTAAAACGACTGGAATAGACCGGGCACGGTGGCTCAAGCCTGTAATCCCAGCACTTTGGGAGGCCAAGGTGGGTGGATCACGAGGTCAGGAGTTCAAGACCAGCCTGGCCAACCTGGTGAAACCCCGTCTCTACTAAAAATATAAAACTTACCTGGGCGTGGTGGCGGGTGCCTGTAATCCCAGCTACTCAGGAGGCTGAGGCAGGAGAATCGCTTGAACCCGGGAGGCGGAGGTTGCATTGAGCCGAGATCACACCACTGCAGTCCAGCCTAAGCTACAAGAGCAAAATTCTGTTTCAAAAAATAAATAAAAAATAACCATTTATGCCTAGTGTTCCATTACTGGAATGCTAAGCTTGTGGGAGTTATTTATATCTTACTGCTCAAGGTCATCATCCAGGTCTCATTTTTCTTTTCTTTTCTTTTTTTTTTTTTTGAGACTGAGTCTCGCTCTGTCCCCCAGGCTGCTGTGCAGTGTTGAGATCTCGGCTCATGGCAACCTCTGCCTCCGGGTTCAAGCGATTCTCCTGCCTCAGCCTCCTGAGTAGCTGGGATCACAGGCACGCACCACCACGCCCAGCTAATTTTTTGTATTTTTAGTAGAGACAGAGTTTCACCATGTTGGCCAGGCTGGTCTCGAACTCCTGACCTCAGGTGATCCACCTGCCTCGGCCTCCCAAAGTGCTGAGATGGCAGCCGTGAGCCGCCGCACCTGGCCAGGTCTGATTTTTCCCAAAACGATTTGCAACCTCTGGCATAAATGACTTTATTTTAATTTTATTTTCATTTTTTAAGAGTCTCAGCTGGACTGCAGAAGTAAGATCTCAGTTCACTGCAACCTCCCCTCCCGGGTTCAAGCAATTCTCCTGCCTCAGCCTCCTGAGTAGCTGGGATTACAGGTGCCTCTCACCACATCCGGCTAATTTTTGTATTTTTCATGGAGACGGGATTTTGCCATGTTGGCCACGGTGGTCTCGAACTCCTAACCTGGGGTGATCCACCCGCCTCAGCCTCCCAAAGTGCTGTGATTTCAGGCATGAGCCACCGTGTCTGGCACAATATCGGTTTATTTTTCTTTAATTTATTATTATTATTGTTGTTTTTGAAACAGAGTGTCTGTCGCCCAGGCTGGAGTGCAGTGACGCAATCTCGGCTCACTGCAACCTCCCCCTCCTGGATTCAAGCAGTTTTCCTGCCTCAGCCTCCCGAGTAGCTGGGATTACAGTTGCTGGAATAATTTTTGTATTTTTAGGCCAGGCGCGGTGGCTCACGCCTATAATCCCAGCACTTTGGGAGGCCGAGGCGGGTGGATCACGAGGTCAAGAGATCGAGACCATCCTGGTCAACATGGTGAAACCCCGTGTCTACTAAAAATACAAAAATTAGCTGGGCATGGTGGTGCGTGCCTGTAATCCCAGCTACTCAGGAGGCTGAGGCGGGAGAATTGCTTGAACCCAGGAGGCGGAGGCTGCGGTGAGCCGAGATCACGCCATTGCACTCCAGCCTGGGTAACAAGAGTGAAACTCCGTCTCAAAAAAAAAATAATAATAATAATAATAATTTTTGTATTTTTAGTAGAGACGGGGTTTTTCCACGGCGGTCAGGCTGGTCTCGAACTCCTGACCTCAGGTGATCCACCCGCCCCCCTCGGCCTCCCAAAGTGCTGGGGCGACAGGCGGGAGCCACGTCGCCCGGCCACGCATGGGTTAAAGTGTCCCTGCTGAAGTCATTGACCTGCAAGACCCTGTCACCCCCCACGCCCCCCACCCTGCACCCCGCCCACCCCTCCCTCCGGGAATCACACCTTTAATTTGGAAGTTTCAGACACTAGGGGGCAAAAGCGTCCTCTGCAAATTCAGCCCAGGCAGGCTCAGCCCCCTCGGCAGTGAAGGGGTTACAGGAGGAACTGAAGAACCTGGTCTAGGGGGGTTTGGGGTTGGGGCTGGGGCCCGGCTGCCTCTGCAGCCTGAAAGGCGCCCAGCAGGTTGGCTGAACCCCTCCTGTGGGAGGCGCCAAGCGGTGGGAGAAATTTGGGGTGAGGGTACCTGGGGATGCCGGCGTCCCCTTCTGCAAGAGCTGCCCCTGAGACAGAACCTGTCATCAAGGAAGTCCCTTTCTGGGACCTCCCTCCGTGTGGACCGAAGCCCAGGAGAGTCTGTCTTTGGCATTTCTGGGTTTTATTCACTTTGAGATGCCCAGGCGGGTGGATCACCTGAGGTTGGGAGTTCGAGACCAGCCTGGCCAACGTGGAGAAACCCCGTCTCAGGCCAGACGTGGTAGCTCACGCCTGTAATCCCTGCACCTTGGGAGGCCGAGGAAGGCGGATCACCTGAGGTCGGGAGTTCGAGACCAGCCTGGCCAACGTGGTGAAACCCCGTCTCACTAAAAATACAAAAATTAGCCGGGCCTGGTGGCAGGTACCCGTAATCCCAGCTACTCGGGAGACTGAGGCAGGAAAATATCTTAAATCTGGAAGGCGGGAGTCCAGGTACTGAAACTTAACCCACAGCTGCTTGGGAGGAGGCTGTGGTTACAGAAATTCAGTGTGAACTGACAAGCTGGACAGGGAACGCCTGGCCCCCTCAAACCCCGACAAGACCCCCTCTTGACTCACAGGCCCTGGGGGTATCTGAAGCAGGTGTAAAAATCTAGGTAGGTTATTTTTACTTTTTTTTTTTTTTTTTGAGAGTGTTTCACTCTTGTCACCCAGGCTGGAGTGCAAATGACGCGATCTCAGCTCACTTCGACCTCTGGCATAAATGAGTTTATTTTAATTTAATTTTTTTTTTTTTTTTTGAGACGGAGTTTCGCTCTTGTTACCCAGGCTGGAGTGCAATGGCGCAATCTCGGCTCACCGCAACCTCTGCCTCCTGGGTTCAGGCAATTCTCCTGCCTCAGCCTCCCGAGTAGCTGGGATCACAGGCACGCGCCACCAGGCCCAGTTAATTTTTTGTATTTTTAGTAGAGACGGGGTTTCACCATGTTGACCAGGATGGTCTCGATCTCTTGACCTCGTGATCCATCCGCGTCGGCCTCCCAAAGTGCTGGGATTACAGGCTTGAGCCACCGCGCCCGGCCTTAATTTTCATTTTCATTTTTTTGAGATGGAGTCTCAGTCTGTCACCCAGGCTGGAGTGCAATGGCGGGATCTCGGCTCACCGCAACCTCTGCCTCCCGGGTTCAAGCAATTCTCCTGCCTCAGCCTCCTGAGTAGCTGGGACTACAGGCACCTGCTATGACGCCCAGCTAATTTTTGTACTTTTAGTAGAGATGGGGTTTCTCCATGTTGGCCAGGCTGGTCTCGAACTCCTGACCTCAGGAGATCCACCCAGCTCGGCCTCCCGAAGTGCTGGGGTGACAGGCCTGAGCCAGGTAGGGACCTTGCTTTATTTCTTTTTACATCTCTTTCTTGCCGGCTGCAGGGTGCAGAACCGGCTCTTCAAGTTAAAACTCTCTGAAACCTTATCTGCTGGGGTTATCACCTCTGTGGGTGCCCCGGAAACCCCCCTTCCCGCCTCCAGGGGTGGCCTTGAAACAAATCTTCACAAGAAAAGAGAAATCCGATGCCTTCTAGAACAGGCCACAGCGGGTGGGGAGGATCTCTGGTTTGCTAAGTTTTAAGTAAACTTCCCGGGCTGGAAGACAGGAAAACGGGGCTGGGGGCAAGTCCCAAGCGCCGGGGTCCTTCCTGGGTGGGGGAATCTCCCAGTATCTTTGCTGGCAATCCCGCCCCCCTTGGCCCCCCGCTGTTTTCTCCAGTGGGGCTCTGCCCCGGCCCTCAGGACAGAGTCCCACACCCTGAAACCAAGGACTGAGTGTGGGATGAGTCAGCTGGGAATGGGAGGGGCTGCAGCGGTTGTTAAACTTTATTTTTTTGAGACAGAGTTTCCCTGTGTCCCCCAGGCTGGAGTGCAATGGCGCGATCTCGGCTCACTGCAGCCTCGACCTCCCGGGTTCAAGCGATTCATCCTTCCTCAGCCTCCTGAGTAGCTGGGATCACAGGCTCTCGCCAGCACGCCCGGCTAATTTTGTATTTTTAGTAAGAGACGAGGTTTCTCTGTGTTGGCCAGGCTGGTCTCGAACTCTTGACCTTGTGATCCACCTGCCTCAACCTCCCAAAGTGCTGGGGTGACAGGCGTGAGCCACTGCGCCTGGCAAACTTTTTTTTCTTTTGAGATGGAGTGTGGGTAACACCCCCCGCCATGGGCACGGAGGAAGGACAATTGTCCAGACCCCAGGCACCATGAGGGCCTGAAGAATCTTAGTTTACAGTGTCATTGCTCGGCTATTTCCTTTATATAATCCTTCTATATATAATCATATATTAGTTGATACAGTCAGTGCCTGAACTATGACTTCCTGCTTACATGTATGTATCTTATATAATCAAAGTTAATAGTTACATCTACTTATTTGTATATCTTTCTATATAATCATGTAATAACTTACTGCTGACTATACTAGGTTATATATATCTAGGATGCTTAGTCCCATATAATCCTTCTATAAAATCATGTAATAACATACTGCTGACTATACTAGGTTATATATATCTAGCACACTTAGTCCCATATAATCCTTCTATATAGTCATGTAATAACTTACTGCTGACTATACTAGGTTATATATATCTAGGGTGCTTAGTCCCATATAATCCTTCTATATAATCATATAATAACTTACTGCTGACTATACTAGGTTATATATATCTAGGGTGCTTAGTCCCATATAATCCTTCTATATAATCATATAATAACTTCCTGCTGACTATACTAGCTTATATATATCTAGGATGCTTAGTCCCATATAATCCTTCTATATAATCATATAATAACTTACTGCTGACTATACTAGGTTATATATATCTAGGACGCTTAGTCCCATATAATCCTTCTATATAATCATATAATAACTTACTGCTGACTATACTAGGTTATATATATCTAGGATGCTTAGTCCCATATAATCCTTCTATAAAATCATGTAATAACATACTGCTGACTATACTAGGTTATATATATCTAGGATACTTAGTCCCATATAATCCTTCTATATAATCATGTAATAACTTACTGCTGACTATACTAGGTTATATATATCTAGGATGCTTAGTCCCATATAATCCTTCTATATAATCATATAATAACTTACTGCTGACTATACTAGGTTATATATATCTAGGATGCTTAGTCCCATATAATCTTTCTATATAATCATGTAATAACTTACTGCTGACTATACTAGGTTATATATATCTAGGATGCTTAGTCCCATATAATCCTTCTATAAAATCATGTAATAACTTACTGCTGACTATACTAGGTTATATATATCTAGCACACTTAGTCCCATATAATCCTTCTATATAATCATGTAATAACTTACTGCTGACTATACTAGGTTATCTATATCTAGGATACTTAGTCCCATATAATCCTTCTATATAGTCATGTAATAACTTACTGCTGACTATACTAGGTTATATATATCTAGCACACTTAGTCCCATATAATCCTTCTATATAATCATATAATAACTTACTGCTGACTATACTAGGTTATATATATCTAGCACACTTAGTCCCATATAATCCTTCTATATAGTCATGTAATAACTTACTGCTGACTATACTAGGTTATATATATCTAGCACACTTAGTCCCATATAATCCTTCTATATAATCATATAATAACTTACTGCTGACTATACTAGCTTATATATATCTAGGATGCTTAGTCCCATATAATCCTTCTATATAATCATATAATAACTTACTGCTGACTATACTAGGTTATATATATCTAGCACACTTAGTCCCATATAATCCTTCTATAAAATCATGTAATAACATACTGCTGACTATACTAGGTTATATATATCTAGGATACTTAGTCCCATATAATCCTTCTATATAATTATGTAATAACTTACTGCTGACTATACTAGGTTATATATATCTAGCACACTTAGTCCCATATAATCCTTCTATATAGTCATGTAATAACTTACTGCTGACTATACTAGGTTATATATATCTAGCACACTTAGTCCCATATAATCCTTCTATATAATCATATAATAACTTACTGCTGACTATACTAGGTTATATATATCTAGCACACTTAGTCCCATATAATCCTTCTATATAATCATGTAATAACTTACTGCTGACTATACTAGGTTATATATATCTAGGATACTTAGTCCCATATAATCCTTCTATATAATCATGTAATAACTTACTACTGACTATACTAGGTTATATATATCTAGGACGCTTAGTCCCATATAATCCTTCTATATAATCATATAGTAACTTACTGCTGACTATACTAGGTTATATATATCTAGGATACTTAGTCCCATATAATCCTTCTATATAATCATGTAATAACTTACTGCTGACTATACTAGGTTATATATATCTAGGGTGCTTAGTCCCATATAATCCTATATAATCATATAATAACTTACTGCTGACTATACTAGGTTATATATATCTAGGATGCTTAGTCCCATATAATCCTTCTATATGGTCATGTAATAACTTACTGCTGACTATACTAGGTTATATATATCTAGGATGCTTAGTCCCATATAATCCTTCTATATAATCATATAATAACTTACTGCTGACTATACTAGGTTATATATATCTAGGACGCTTAGTCCCATATAATCCTATATAATCATATAATAACTTACTGCTGACTATACTAGCTTATCTATATCTAGCACACTTAGTCCCATATAATCCTTCTATATAATCATATAATAACTTACTGCTGACTATACTAGGTTATATATATCTAGGGTGCTTAGTCCCATATAATCCTTCTATATAATCATGTTATAACTTACTGCTGACTATACTAGGTTATCTATATCTAGGGTGCTTAGTCCCATATAATCCTTCTATATAATCATATAATAACTTACTGCTGACTATACTAGCTTATATATATCTAAGGTGCTTAGTCCCATATAATCCTTCTATATAATCATATAATAACTTACTGCTGACTATACTAGGTTATCTATATCTAGCACACTTAGTCCCATATAATCCTTCTGTATAATCATATAGTAGTTTGTAGTAGGAGGAATGCCCAGAGCAGACACAGAACAGAAGCAGCACATGGGAAAACAGCCAGACCAGGACGAGAACCAGAGACCCCGGCGGTGGCGTCCCTGCCTGAAAGGGCAAACGCTGTGTGGCAGGTTTGGAGCAGGAGCTTCTCCTCCTGATAGAGGAGCTGTAGCACCTGCATCCAGTTCCTGTGGAAAGTCGGCCTGAGGCCTGAGATCCTGGAAGTCACCGAGGGAGAAGAACCCCCCTGGTGTGACCAGTCATGGCAGCTGTCCACCCTGTCAGTCCCTTCTCACTTCTGTGCTGGCTGAAAGCAGCCTCCCGTAAATATCTTAAGAGAAGAGCACACGTCTGTCAGCTCCCAGGGCACTGGCTTACAGTATCCTTCTATTAGAAACTCTTTCAATTCTCCAGCCCCCATGTAAGAAGTGTTGCCCAGGACACCTGCTGCGCACAGCCCACCTCCGTGCCTCGGTGACCTAATGGGGGTGGACCCCTTTCCTGCACACGACCCTCTACTGATGCACACAGCAGGGCCCCCTGCTGCACACTTGGGGGCCCTTGCCAATCTCCACTCATAGGTGCTGTGACCCCCGTCCCCGGGTCCAAATGCTCTTCACCAGCTCTTCAGTGTCCTGTGTCTTCAGTTCTCGGACCCTGCAGGTCAGCACAGCATCAGGGACACCCCATGACCCTGTGGGGCCCAACAGCACTGCAATGGAGTCTTGCTCTGTCGCCCAGGCTGGAGCGGGTGGTGCAATCTCCCCTCCCCTCCCCTCCCTTCCCCTCCCCTCCCCAGCTAATTCTTTCCCTCCCCTCCCCTGCCCTCCCCTTCCCTCCCCTCCCCTGCCCTCCCCTTCCCTCCCCTCCCCTGCCCTCCCCTTCCCTCCCGTCCCCTGCCCTCCCCTTCCCTCCCCTCCTCTCCCCTCCACTCCCTTCCCCTCTCCTCCCCTTCCCAGTTAATTCTTTCCCTCCTCTCCTCTCCCCTCCCCTTCCCTCCCCTTCCATCCCCTCCCCTCCACGGTTAATTCCTTCCCTCCGCTCCCCTCCCCTCCCGCCCCAGTTAATTCTTTCCCTTCCCTTCCCAGCTTCTCTTGAGGCTGAGGCAGGAGAATGCCCTGAACCTGGGATGTGGAGGTTGCAGTGAGCCGAGATGGTGCCTCTGACCTCCAGCCTGGGCGACGAGGGTGAAACACCATCTCAAAAAACAAACAACCAAAAAATAAAATAATATAAAGATAAATGACGCATTTATGCCTAGTGTTCCATTATCGGAACGCTAAGCTTGTGGGAGTTATTTATATCTTACTGCTCAAGGTCGTTGTCATTTTATTTTGTTTTTTGAGACCGAGTCTTGCTCTGTTGCCGAGGCTGGAGTGCAGTGGTGCGATCTCAGCTCACTGCAGCCTCCGAATCCCGGGTTCAAGTGATCCTGCTGCCTCAGCCTCCCGAGTAGCTGGGATTACAGGTGCCCGCCACGACGCCCAGCTAAGTTTCGTATTTTTAATAGAGACAGGGTTTAACCGTGTTGGCCAGGCTGGTCTCGAACTCCTGACCTCAGGCGATCCCCCCCACTTCAGCCTCCCAAAGTGCTGGGGTGACAGGCGTGAGTCACTGTGTCCGGCCAGAGTTTGACTCTTTTTCTGGACAAGGCCCATCGGCGTGTCGGAGGTTGGTGGGTGTTTGGGAATATTCCCACCTGATCCTCACGCCGCCTTGGAAGGCCAGAGAGCCGCGAGCCAGGCCTGCCTGTGACGTGGATCTGCCTGGACACAGCCTTGAAACGTGGCTCACCAGGTGACCCCAGGCCGAGTTCCCCGTCTCCGAGTCCCCAGAAGCCCAGCCCTGCCCAGAGCCGCCCCACACGTGGGGAAGTGGAACAGGGAAGTGGACAGAAACCGCAGCTTCCTGGGGCTGAAATATCTCATTCTGGACGTCTGACAAAGTCCTTCCCCCCGGCACATACGGCCCCGGCCTCCTCAGGCTGTGTCTGAAGCCAACTCTCTCTGCATCCTGAAAGATTCTGGGTCAGAACCAAATCTTCACTCACACAGATGAAATCACAACAGGCTCCTCACGTGATTCTGCACTGAAAATAAACACACCGGTCATCCCAGCACTTTGGGAGGCCGAAGGGAGTGGATCACAAGGTGGGGAGTTCGAGACCAGTCTGGACGGCGTGGTGAAACCCCGTCTCTTCTAAAAATACAAAAGTGAGCGGGGCCTGGTGGCCGGCACCTGTAACATCAGCTACTCGGGAGGCTGAGGCAGGAGGATCGCTTGAACTCAGTAGGCGGAGGTTGCAACGAGCCGAGATCTCCTCATTGCACTCCAGCCTGTGCAGCAGAGCAAGACTCTGTCTCAAAATAAATAAACAAATAAATACAAAAATAAAAGTAAGCCGGGAGCGGTGGCTCAAACCTGTCATACCCACACTTTGCAAGGCCGAGGAGGGTGGATCATGAGGTCAGGGTAGGGGATTGGGGGAGGGAGAGCATGGGATGGGGGACTAGGGGAGGAAGAGCAGGGGTGGGGGTCAGGGGAGGGAGAGCAGGGGGTGGGGGGCTAGAGCAGTGAGAGCAGGGGGTGGGTGGCTAGGCGAGGGATAGCAGGCAGTGGGGGGCTAGGGGAGGGAAATCAGGGGTTGGGGTCCAGGGGAGGGAGAGCAGGGGTGGGGAGCTAGGGGAGGGAGACCAGGGGATGGGGGCATGGGGGGGAGAGCAGGGTGTGCAGGGCTAAGGCAGGGAGAGCAGGGGGTGGGGGACTAGGGGAGGGAGAGCTGGGGGTGGGGGACTAGGGGAGGGAGAGCTGGGGGTGGGGGACTAGGGGAGGGAGAGTTGGGAGTGGGGGGCTAGGGGAGGGAGAGCAGGGGGTGGGGGCCAGGAGGGAGAGCAGGGGATGGGGGGCTAGGGGAGGGAGAGCAGGGGATGGGGGACTAGGGAAGGAGAGCAGGGGGTGGGGGCCAGGAGGGAGAGCATGGGGTGGGGGACTAGGGGAGGGAGAGCCGGGGTGGAGGACTAGGGAGGGAGAGCAGGGGGTGGGGGCCAGGAGGGAGACCAGGGGATGGGTGCATGGTGGGGGAGAGCAGGGTGTGCAGGGCTAAGGCAGGGAGAGCAGGGGGTGGGGGGCTAGGGGAGGGAGAGCAGGGGGTGGGGGACTAGGGGAGGGAGAGCTGGGGGTGGGGGACTAGGGGAGGGAGAGCCGGGGGTGGGGGGCTAGGGGAGGGAGAGCTGGGGGTGGGGGACTAGGGGAGGGAGAGCAGGGGGTGGGGGGCTAGGGGAGGGAGAGCTGGGGGTGGGGGACTAGGGGAGGGAGAGCCGGGGTGGAGGACTAGGGAGGGAGAGCAGGGGGTGGGGGCCAGGAGGGAGAGCATGGGGTGGGGGGCTAGGGGAGGGAGAGCAGGGGATGGGGGACTAGGGAGGGAGAGCAGGGGGTGGGGGCCAGGAGGGAGAGCATGGGGTGGGGGGCTAGGGGAGGGAGAGCCGGAGTGGGGCCTAGGGCAGTAGAGGCAGGAGAATCCCTTGAACCCGGGAGGCGGAGGCTGCAGTGAGCTGAGATTGCAGCACTGCACTCCAGCCTGGGCGACAGGGCAAGACTCTGTCTCATAATAAATAGATAGAAATAAAGGTAACTAAAACAATAAGACACCCTTCCGCTGCACACATAGCATCCTCTGCCGGGGCGGGGAAGGGCTGTCTTGGTTATGTGGGCTTCATCTGGTTTCCATATGAAGTTTTGTCTCCCTTTTGACAATAACAAACACTAGGAACCAACCAACTGCCCATCAGTGATAATCTGGATAAAGAAAATGTGGCTCATACACACCAGGGAATACTATGCAGCCATGAAAAAGGATGAGTTCATGTCCTTTGTAGAGACATGGATGAAGCTGGAAACCATCATTCTCAGCAAACTGACACAAGAACAGAAAATCAAACACCGCATGTTCTCACCGATAAGTGGGTGTTGAACAATGAGATCATATGGACACAGGGAGGGGAGTATCACACACTGTGGCCTGTTTGGGGGTGGTGGGTTAGGGGAGAGATAGCAGGGTGTGGGGGGCTAGGGAGGGAGAGCAGGGGGTGGGGGCTAGGGTAGGGAGAGCAGGGGTGGGGAGCTAGGGGAGAGAGAGCAGGAGTGGGGGCCAGGGCAGGGAGAGCATGGGGTGGGTGGCTAGGGGAGGGAAGCAGGGGGTGGGGGACTAGGGGAGGGAGAGCAGGGAGTAGGGGCCAGGAGGGAGAGCATGGGGTGGGGTACTAGGGGAGGGAGAGCCAGGGGTGGGGGGTTTTGGTAGGGAGAGCATGGGGTGGGGTACTAGGGGAGGGAGAGCCGGGGGTGGGGGGTTTTGGTAGGGAGAGCATGGGGTGGGGTACTAGGGGAGGGAGAGCAGGGGGTGGGGGACTAGGGGAGGGAGAGCAGGGGGTGGAGGACTAGGGGAGGGAGAGCAGTGGGTGGGGGCCAGGGGAGGAAGACCAGCGGATGGGGGGCTAGGGGAGGGAGAGCAGGGGATGGGGGGCTAGGGGAGGGAGATCAGGGGGTGGGGGGCTAGGGGAGGGAGAGCAGGGGGTGGGGGGCTAGGGGAGGGAGAGCAGGGGGTGGGGGGCTAGGGGAGGGAGAGCCTGGGGTGGGGGGCTACGGGAGGGAGAGCCGGGGGTGGAGGACTAGGGGAGGGAGAGCAGTGGGTGGGGGCCAGGAGGGAGAGCATGGGGTGGGGGACTAGGGGAGGGAGAGCAGTGGGTGGGGGCCAGGAGGGAGAGCATGGGGTGGGGGACTAGGGGAGGGAGAGCAGGGGGTGGAGGACTAGGGGAGGGAGAGCAGTGGGTGGGGGCCAGGAGGGAGAGCATGGGGTGCGGGACTAGGGGAGGGAGAGCAGTGGGTGGGGGCCAGGAGGGAGAGGCGGGGGTGGGGGGCTAGGGGAGGGAGAGCCGGGGTGGGGCCTAGGGCAGTAGAATCCCTTGAACCCGGGCGGTGGAGGCTGCAGTGAGCTGAGATCGCACCCCTGCACTCCAGCCTGGGCGACAGAGCGACACTCTGTCTGAAAATAAATAGACAAAAATGAAAGTAAGTGAAGCAGTAAGACCCCCTTGCAGTCCACACATGACATTCGCGGGCCGGGGTGGGGAAGGGCTTGCGTGAGCTGCCGGCTCCGGCCACTGAGGAGTGTCTCGCTCAGCACTCAATCTGATAGCAGACCGCACAAAGCCTTCTTTCCCTTGACGATCAGATCCCGCCGCTTTGGCAGATTTTTCAAACCGAAACGTTGACACTAGAGATAAGACATCACCCCGGCGTGTACTTGCTGCCTCAGTGAAACACAGAGGGGCCCCACATTTCGGGCTCAGGCGTTGGGCTTGCGATGGCCACACCTAGTCTTCAGTGAATGCTAGAAGCTAAGGGTTCTTTTTCTATTTGAGGTAACACTAGACTTTATTTTATTTTATTATTTTTGGGACAGAGTCTCAGTCTGTTGCCCAGGCTTGAGGCTGGAGTGCAATGGCATGCTCTAGGCTCCCGGGTTCAAGTGCTTCTCCTGCCTCAGTCTCCCCAGTCACTGGGATTACAGGGGCGCACCACCAGCCCACCTAATTTTCTTTTGTATTTCTAAGTAGAGACCGGGTTGCACCATGTTGCTCAGGCTGGTTTCGAACACCTGACCTCGTGATCCACCCGCCTCAGCCTCCCAACGTGCTGGGATGACAGGCGTGAGCCACTGCGTCTGCCTTATTTTATTTATTTTTGTTTCTTTATTTTAAACTTTTTATAAAAATGTTATTTATTTATTCCTTTGTTTGTTTTTCTGAGATTGAGTTTTGCTCTTGTGGCCCGGGCTGGAGAGCAGTGGTGCGATCTCAGCTCACTTCAACCTCCGCCTCCTGGGTTCTAGTGATTCTCCTGCCTCAGTCTCCCCCGTCGCTGGGATGAAAGGTAGGTGCGCATCACCACGCCCAGCTAATTTTCTTTTGTATTTCTAAGTAGAGACCGGGTTGCACCATGTTGGCCAGGCTGGTCTCGAACTCCTGACCTCATGATCCACCCGCCTCAGCCTCCCAACGTGCTGGGATGGCAAGTGTGAGCCAATGCGTCTGCCTTATTTTCTTTCTTTCTTTTATTTTATTATTTAAATTAAAGTGTTATTTATTTATTTATTTGTTTGTTTCCTTGTTTGTTTTTCTGAGATGGAGTTTTGCTCTTGTGGCCCAGGCTGGAGAGCAGTGGTGCGATCTCAGCTCACTGCAACCTCCGCCTCCCGTGTTCAAGTGCTTCTCCTGCCTCAGTCTCCCCAGTCACTCGGATTACAGGTGCCTGCCACCATGCCAGGCTAATATTTTTTTTCCTATTTTTAATAGAGATGGGGTTTTACCATGTTAGCCAGGCTGGTTTCAGTGTTAGCCAGGCTGGTCTCAAACGCCTGACCTCAAGTGACCCACCTGCCTCGGCTTCCCAAAGTGCTGGGATTACAGGTGAGCCACTACACCTGGCCGAATTTATTTTATTTTATTTTATTTTATTTTGAGATGGAGTCTTGCTCTGTCACTGAGGCTGGGGTGCGGTGGCGTGATGTTGGCTCACTGCAACCTCCGCCTCCCGGATTCAAGCGATGCTTTTGCCTCAGCGTCTGCAGTAGCTGATATTACAGGCGCCCGCCCCCGTGCACAGCTAATTTTTGTATTTTTAGTAGACTCTGGGTATCACTACGTGGACCAGGCTGGTTCCAAACTCCTGGCGTCCTGAGGCACCAGCCTGGGCCTCCCAAAGTGCTGGGATTACAGGCGTGAGCCGCGGTGCCTGGCTAACCCTAGACTTTATTAAAAAGAAATACGTATTGTGGAGAAATAAGAGTGGGTGTAAACGGTTCACAGAGCCCTTTCCCAGCCCCCAGGAGAGCTGAAGTTCACTTTCCCTCCCACCGAGTCTGCGGTAACCCCTGATTTGCTTTGCCCAATAGAATGTGGTAGAAATGGGCACGGCATAGTGACTCACACCTGTCATCTCAGCACTTTCGGAGGCCGAGGCAGGTGGATCATGAGGTCAGGAGTTCGAGACCAGCCTGGCTAACACGGTGAAACCCCGTGTCTACTAAAAATACAAAAATTAGCCAGGTGTGGTGACAGCTACCTGTAATCCCAGCTACTCAGGAGGCAGAGGCAGGAGAATCCCTTGAACCCAGGAGGCGGAGGTTGCAGTGAGCCAAGATCATAACACGGCACTCCGGCCTGGGCAGCAGAGGAGACTTCGTTTCAAAAAAAAAAAACAGAAAACTTTGTCAGGTACAGAGGCTCATGGCTGCAATCACAGCACTTTGGGAGGCTGAGGCAGGTGGATAACCTGACGTCAGGAGTTCGAGACCGGCCTGGCCAACGTAGTGAAACCCCGTCTCAACTAAAAATACAAAACATTAGCCAGGTGTGGTGACAGGTGCGTGTGATCCCAGCCACTCAGGAGGCTGAGACAGCAGAATCCCTTGAACCCAGGAGGCGGAGGTTGCAGTGAGCAGAGATCGCGCCATTGCACTCCAGCCTGGGCAGCAATAGTGAAACTCCATCTCAAAAAAAAAAAAAACGTGGTAGAAACGAAAGTCATGTCAGTGTGAAATCTAGAATGTTCCGGTTCTATCAGCCTTCCAGATGGCCACATTTAATTAATTAATAAATTTATTTATTTATTCTTTTGAGATGGAGTCTCACTCTGTCACCAGGCTGGAGTGAAATGGCGTGATCTTGACTCACTGCAACCTCCGCCTCCCGGGTTCAAGCCATTCTCCTGCCTCAGCCTCCCAAGTAGTTGGGATTACAGGCACCCACCATCCCTGGCTGATTTTTGTATTTTTAGTAGAGACGGGGTTTCACCGTGTTGGCCAGGATGCTCTCGAACTCCTAACCTTGTGAGGGACCTATCTAGAATGTTCTGGATACATTAAGCCAGCAGATAGACACAACCCAAGTCACCTGACATCCAGCCCAGCTTCCAGGCATGTGACTGAGCCAACTAGAATGTTCTAAATCTACTAAGCCAGCAGATAGACACATCCCAGGTCGAGCTCTCAGTTGAACTTCAGCCCGGCTTCAAGACATGTGATCGAAGCACCTGAAACAGCAGTGCCCAGTCCACCCTCCAGTTCCCTCCAGTTCCCTCCAGCCCCAGCCAACACCATGTGGAGCAGAAGAACCACCCAGCTGAGCCCTGTCAGCCCTCACAGTCACACAGTTGCAGTTCATCAGCGTCTCTACGTCTACAGGGTAATCTATCTATCTATCTATCTATCTATCTATCTATCTATCTATCTATCTATCTATGTATCTGTCTATCTATGTATGTATCTATCTCTGTGTCTATCTATCCATCCATCTATGTATCTATGTATATATCTATGTGTCTATCTATCTCTGTATCTATCTATCCATGTATCTATGTATGTATATATCTATGTGTTTATCATCTATCTATGTGTCTGTCTATCATCTATGTGTCTATCTATCTAATCTATGTATCTATGTATCTACCTATCTATCATCTATCTATCTATCTATGTATGTATCTATCTTCTGTATCCATGTATCGATGTATCTGTGTATGTATCTATCAATTTATGTATCTATCTATGTATCTATGTGTCTATCTATCTACATGTCTATCTATGTGTCTATCCATCTATCTATCTATGTATCTATCAATCCATCTATGTGTTTATGTATGTATGTATGTATGTATGTATCTATCTGTGTATATATCTATGTGCCTATTGATCTATCCATGTATCTATGTGTCTATCTATGTATCTATGTATGTGTCTATCTATCCATGTATCTATCTATGTATGTATGTATCTATGTGTTTATCTATCATCTATCTATGTGTCTGTCTATCATCTATCTATGTGTCTATCTAATCTATGTATCTATCTATGTATCTATGTATCTATCTATCTACCTACCTATCTATCTACCTACCTACGTATCATCTATCTATCTATCTATCATCTGTGTATCTATGTATCTGTGTATCTATCTATTGATCTATGTATCTATGTATCTATCTATGTATGTATCTGTCTACTTATGTATCTATGTATCTATCTATGTGACTATCTATTCATCTATGTATCTATGTATCTATCTATCCATCTATCTATGTGTTTGTGTATGTATGTATCTATGTATGTATATATCTATGTGTCTATCTATCAGTGTATCTATGTGTCTATCTATGTATGTGTCTATCTATCCATATATCTATGTATGTATATATCTATGTGTCTATCTATGTGTCTATCGATCTATCTATATGTCTATCTATCTATCATCTATGTGTCTATCTATCCATGTATCTATCTATGTATCTATGTGTCTATTTATCTATGTGTCTATTTATCTATTTTAATGTTTCTATTCAACTATGTATTTATTCAACCATTCTTCTATCATTCTATGTATGTATTAGTATCATCTATCTATCCATTTATCTGTCTATTCATCCATTCTTTCACCTTTCTATGTATCTATCTAACCACTCATCCACCTATTCATCTATCATCATATCTATCTGTCTATCTGCCCATTCATCTATCTATTTATCTGCCTATGTATCTATCTATCTTGTATCTATTTGTCAATTGATCGTCAAAACAATCCACTCACTCAGGATTAGTGAAAAGCAATCTATGGAGGAAACAGAAGAAATAAGAAAGGCCTTGCTTAGAGGAGAGGTTCCATGTCCATTTTCCTTCCAGCTGACTCATCGTCAGAGCCTGCAGATGCTGAAGAAAGGGAAGTGGGAGACGCGGGAGGGTGTCGTCGGCACGACAGGCAGGGTGACCTTCAGAGCACACGCAGAGGCAGTTCCCACTCTGGGTGCCAGAAGGGACGACGTGCTTCGCCTGCCCCATTCAGAGCTCAGTGATGACACTGACATCCTGCCCCACCTCCACCTGCACACAGTGTAGACAGCACAGCCTGCCCACCTCCACCTGCACACAGTGTAGACAGCACAGCCTGCCCACCTCCACCTGCACGCAGTGTAGACAGCACAGCCTGCCCACCTCCACCTGCACGCAGTGTAGACAGCATAGCCTGCCCACCTCCACCTGCACGCAGTGTAGACAGCACAGCCTGCCCACCTCCACCTGCACCCAGTGTAGACAGGAGGAGACCCGGCCCCACCTCCACCTGGACCCAGTGTAGACAGGAAAAGACTGCCCCACCACCACCTAGACCCAGTGTAGACTGGAGGAGACCCTGCCCCACCTCCACCTGCATCCAGTGCAGACAGGAGACCCTGTGCCACCTCCACCTGCACCCAGTGTAGACGGGAAGAGACCCTGCCCCACCTCCACCTGCACCCAGTATAGACAGGAGGAGACCCTGCCCCTCCTCCACCTGCACCCAGTGTAGACAGGAGGAGACCCTGCCCCACCTCCACCTGGACCCAGTGTAGACAGGAAAAGACTGCCCCACCACCACCTAGACCCAGTGTAGACAGGAGGAGACCCTGCCCCACCTCCACCTGAACCCAGTGTAGACAGGAGACCCTGCCCCACCTCCACCTGCACCCAGTGTAGACAGGAGGAGACCCTGCCCCACCTCCACCTGCATCCAGTGTAGACAGGAGAGCCTGCCCCACCTCCACCTGCACCCAGTGTAGACAGGAGGAGACCCTGCCCCACCTCCACCTGAACTGAGTATAGACAGGAGGAGACCCTGCCCCACCTTCACCTGCACCCAGTGTAGACAGGAAAAGACCCTGCCCCACCTCCACCTGCATGCAGTGTAGACAGGAGGAGACCCTGCCCCACCTCCACCTGGGCCCAGTGTAGACGGGAGGATACCCTGCCCCACCTCCACCTGGACCCAGTGTAGACAGGAAAAGACTGCCCCACCACCACCTAGACCCAGTGTAGACGGGAGGAGACCCTGCCCCACCTCCACCTGAACCCAGTGTAGACAGGAAAAGACTGCCCCACCACCACCTAGACCCAGTGTAGACTGGAGGAGACCCTGCCCGACCTCCACCTGCATCCAGTGCAGGCAGGAGACCCTGTGCCACCTCTACCTGCACCCAGTGTAGACGGGAAGAGACCCTGCCCCACCTCCACCTGCACCCAGTATAGACAGGAGGAGACCCTGCCCCTCCTCCACCTGCACCCAGTGTAGACAGGAGACCCTCCCCCACCTCCACCTGCACCCAGTGTAGACAGGAGGAGACCCTGCCCCACCTCCACCTGAACTGAGTATAGACAGGAGGAGACCCTGCCCCACCTTCACCTGCACCCAGTGTAGACAGGGGACCCTGCCCCACCTCCACCTGCACCCAGTGTAGACAGCATAGCCTGCCCCACCTCCACCTGCACCCAGTGTAGACAGCACATCCTGCCCCACCTGCACCTGCTCCCAACGTAGACAGGAAGAGACCTTTCAGTGGATGGATCTATGAAGTGTGGAGGATACAGATTCTGTGGTTTAGACGGAGAGGGAAAAGAACATGGGATGTGTGAGTTTCCCATGAGGCAGAGGGGAGACCCCATTGCTTCCTTCTGTTTCCACCTCCTCCTTCCCCTCCCCTCCAGATGGGAAGGGGGGTGAAAAAGAAAAAAAATGGAATTTCTATTTCTAGGTCCTTGAGGAATCGACACACTGTCTTCCACAATGGTTGAACTAATTGACACTCCCACCAGCAGGGTAAAAGTGCTCCTATTTCTCCACATCCTCTCCAGCATCTGCTGTCTCCAGATTGTTTAATGATCGCCCTTCTAACTGGCGTGAGATGGTATCTCAATGTGGTTTTGATGGGCATTTCTCTGATGACCAGTGAAGACACATGTACACGTATGTTCATTACGGTGCTGTTTACCATAGCAAAGAGCTGGAACTATCACAAATGCCCATCAGTGATAATCTGGATAAAGAAAATGTGGCTCATAAACACCAGGGAATACTATGCAGCCATGAAAAAGGATGAGTTTATGTCCTTCGCAGGGACATGGATGAAGATGGAAACCATCATTCTCAGCAAAGAGACAGAAGAACAGAAAACCAAACACCGCATGTTCTTATGCATAAGCGGGGGTTGAACAATGAGAGGACTTGGGCACAGGGAGAGGAAGAAGACTCACAGGACTAGGTGAGGGGGTGGAGGGGAGGGAAGGGGAGGAACAGGGATGGGGGGGAGGGGAGGATGCAGGACGTGCCCATGGACCCCAGAGCCCAAAGTACAATTAAAAAAATAACGCCGGGCTCGGTGTCTCACGCCTGTAATCCCAGCAGTTTGGGAGGCCGGGGTGGGTGGATCACCTGAGGTCAGGAGTTCAAGACCAGCCTGGCCATCATGGAGAGACCCCCATCTTTATAAAAAGAAAAATAAAGGGAGCTGGAAAGATGACTCCCTTTGTGGTTCCTGGTGTCTCTGCGATCTGTAAGCCTCGAAATGGCTACAAAGGAATGTCCCCCCTGCCGGCTGGAACCCTGCGGCTCTGGGTCAGGCCCCCACGTCTGCACGGCCCAGGGTTCCTCCTGGAAACGCGTCTGCCAGCTAATCATTCACGGCCTCCGTCCTGTCTCTGCAAGCCCCCTCCCCTGCGGGTACCCGCTCACACTGCATAGGAACTAGCAAATCAATGAACCCAAAGGATTGTGAGGTCGGACGTCCAGCCAATGGACAGTGACGTGGTTCCGCCTCAGTTTCCCCTTCGGCGCCGTAAGCCTATAAAAAGGGAGAGAAGCTGCTTCCCGGGGAGCTCGGTGAATGAGGCTGTAGCCCTTGCAGCTCCCGGCGGAATAAAAAGCCCCTTCCTTCCTCCGCTCGGTGTTGGAGAGGTTCGTGTCTCACCCCTCCTGCTTCAACATCACAGGTGCCCCCAATTTAATCGACCTGAGTAGCTCTAAGAACCCACTTTCCGGAAACACACGCTTCTGATTCCATAGAAGACCCGTGTCTCCAGATGACCATTCCTGAGTCTCAGAAGAGCCAGGGGAAGCCGGCTTGTCCGCTTCAACTTCAGATGGGCCTCCTTGGCCCAGCACGTCTACCCCGGCCATCAGCCTGCCATTCTCTCCCCTTCGGGTGTCACGTTCCTGAAATGACAGCTGTTAGAAGGGAACTGGAGGACAGCTGGGAGCCCCATTACCCTGAGGCCCTGGGGACAGCTGGGAGCCCCAGTTACCCTGAGGCCCTGGGGACAGCTGGGAGCCCCATTACCCTGAGGCCCTGGGGACAGCTGGGAGCCCCCGTTACCCTGAGACTCTGGGTACAGCTGGGAGCTCCAGTTTCCCTTAGGCTCTGGGGACAGCTGGGAGCCCCAGTTACCTTGAGGCCCTGGGGACAGCTGGGAGCCCCAGTTACCCTGAGACTCTGGGGACAGCTGGGAGCTCCAGTTTCCCTTAGGCTCTGGGCACAGCTGGGAGCCCCATTACCCTGAGGCCCTGGGGACAGCTGGGAGCCCCCGTTACCCTGAGACTCTGGGTACAGCTGGGAGCTCCAGTTTCCCTTAGGCTCTGGGGACAGCTGGGAGCCCCAGTTACCTTGAGGCCCTGGGGACAGCTGGGAGCCCCAGTTACCCTGAGACTCTGGGGACAGCTGGGAGCTCCAGTTTCCCTTAGGCTCTGGGCACAGCTGGGAGCCCCATTACCCTGAGGCCCTGGGGACAGCTGGGAGCCCCCGTTACCCTGAGACTCTGGGTACAGCTGGGAGCTCCAGTTTCCCTTAGGCTCTGGGGACAGCTGGGAGCCCCAGTTACCTTGAGGCCCTGGGGACAGCTGGGAGCCCCAGTTACCCTGAGACTCTGGGGACAGCTGGGAGCTCCAGTTTCCCTTAGGCTCTGGGCACAGCTGGGAGCCCCATTACCCTGAGGCCCTGGGGACAGCTGGGAGCCCCCGTTACCCTGAGACTCTGGGTACAGCTGGGAGCTCCAGTTTCCCTTAGGCTCTGGGGACAGCTGGGAGCCCCAGTTACCTTGAGGCCCTGGGGACAGCTGGGAGCCCCAGTTACCCTGAGGCCCTGGGCACAGCTGGGAGTCCCAGTTACCCTGAGGCCCGGGGGAAAGCTGGGAGCCCCAGTTACCCAGAGGCCCTGGGGACAGCTGGGAGCCCCAGTTACCCTGAGGCACTGGGGACAGCTGGGAGCCCCCATTACCCTGAGGCCCTGGTGACAGCTGGGAGCTCCAGCTACCCTGAGGCCCTGGGGACAGCCGGGAGCCCCAGTTACCTTGAGGCCCTGCGGACAGCTGGGAGCTCCAGTTACCCTGAGGCCCTGGGCACAGCTGGGAGTCCCAGTTACCCTGAGGCCCTGGGGACAGCTGAGAGCCCCAGTTACCCAGAGGCCCTGGGGACAGCTGGGAGCCCCCATTACCCTGAGGCGCTGGGGACAGCTGGGAGCCCCAGTTACCCTGAGGCCCTGGGCACAGCTGGGAGCCCATTTACCCTGAGGCCCTGGGGACAGCTGGGAGCCCCAGTTACCCTAAGGCCCTGGGGACAGCCGGGAGCCCCCGTTACCCTGAGGCCCTGGAGACAGCTGAGAGCTCCAGTTGCCCTGAGGCCCTGGGGAGACCTGGGAGCCCATTTACCCTGAGGCCCTGGGGACAGCTGGGAGCCACAGTTACCCTGAGGCCCTGGGGACAAGTGGGAGACCCCGTTACCCTAAGGGACAGGTGGGAGCCCCCATTACTCTGAGGGCCTGGGGACACTGGGGGCTTGGGAGGGGAGAGGAAGGGAGGTCTCTCTCTCTCTCTCAACTATCAGGGGACATTTGGAAAAGGATGGAGACATTTCTGCTTGTCATGACTTGCATGTGTGTGTGTGTATGTATGTGTGTGTGTATGTATGTATGTGTGTATGTATGCATGCATGCATGTATGTATGTGTATGTATGTATGCATGCATGTAGGTATGCATGTATGTATGTGTATGCATGCATGTATGTGTATGTATGCATGTGTGTATGCATGTATGTATGTATGTGTATGCATGCATGCATGCATGTGTGTATGCGTGTATGTATGTATGCATGTGTGTATGTGTGTGTATGTATGCATGTATTTATGCATGTGTATATGTGTGTGTGTGTCTTTCAATGTATCCATTCAACTATTTATCCAACCATTCTTCTAACTTTCTATGTATCTATTACTATCATCTATCCATTTATCTATTCGTCAGTTCTTCTACGTTTCTTTCTATCTATGTATCTATCATCTATCTAACCACTTATCTGTCTGTTCATCTATCATTTTATCTATCTATGTATTCATCTATCATCTATCTGCACATTCATCTATATATTTATGTATCTACCATCTAACCACTTATCCATCTATTCATCTATCATCCTATCTATGTATCTATCTATGTGTTTATCTATGTATCTATCTATCGTCTATCTACACATTCATCTATATATTTATGTATCTATCATCTAACCACTTATCCATCTATTCATGTATCATTCTATGCAATTTATCTATCCATCATTTATCTATTCATCTGTTATCTATCTATCCATTCATTTGTCCATGTATGTATGTATCTATCCATCACCTATCTATTCATCTATCTATCCATCTATCTATGTATCTATCTAATCTATCTATTATCTATCTGTCCATTCATTTATGAATGTATCTAACCATCATCTGTCTATTAATCTATCCATCTATCTAATCTATCCATAATCTATCTATCGATCCACCTATCTGACCTATCTTCATTTATCTATCATCTATCCATCTATCTATCCATCCATCATCTATCTATCCATCTACTATCTATCCATTCATTTATCCATGTATCTATACATCATCTATCTATCCATCATCTATCAATCCATGTATTTAATCTATCTATCCATCATCTATCATCTATCCATCCATCTATCCGTCTATCTATCCATCTATTATCTATCCATTCATTTGTCCATGTATCTATGTATCTATCCATCATCTATCTATCTATTATCTATCTATCCATTCATTTGTCCACGTATCTATGTATCTGTCCATCATCTATCTGTCCATCATCTATGTATGCATCTATCTATCCGTCATCTATCCATCTATTATTTATCTATCCATTCATTTATCCATGTATCTATCCATCATCTATCAATCCATCTATTTAATCTATCTATCCATCATCTATCATCTATCTATCCATCTATCTATCCATCATCTATCCATCTATTATCTGTCCATTCATTTGTCCATGTATCTATGTATTTATCCATCATCTATCCATCTATTATCTATCCATTCATTTGTCCATGTATCTATGTATTTATCCATCATCTATCCATCTATTATCTATCCATTCATTTGTCCATGTATCTATGTATTTATCCATCATCTATGTATCCATCTATTATCTATGTATCCATTCATTTGTCCACGTATTTATGTATCTGTCCATCATCTATGTATCCATCTATCTATCTATCTATCCGTCATCTATCCATCTATTATTTATCTATCCATGTATCTATGTATGTATCCATCATCTATCATCTATCTATCCATCTATCTGTCTATCTATCCATTATCTATCATGTATTACCTATCTATCCATTCATTTGTCCACCTATCTATATATCTGTCCATCATCTATCTGTCCATCATCTATGTATCCATCTATCTATCCATCATGTATCTATCTATCTATCCGTCATTTATCCATCTATTATTTATCTATCCATTCATTTATCCATGTATCTATGTATGTATCCATCATCTATCATCTATCTATCATCTATCTGTCTATCTATCCATTATCTATCATCTATTACCTATCTATCCATTCATTTGTCCACCTATCTATGTATCTGTCCATCAATCTGTCCATCATCTATGTATCCATCTATCTATCCATCATGTATCTATCTGTCTATCTATCTATCTATCTATCTATCTATCTATCTATCTATCTATCTATCTAGGCAAGGCAGCGGTGAACAATCAGGGGTGATTCCACCCCCCCAGGGAACTCTTGGCAACGTCAATGGAATTTTTGGTCGTCACAGCTGAGAGGGAGGAGGTTGCAGCTGACATTTAGCGGGTGGAGGTCACGAATTCCGCCCAACACCCTGTGATACGCAGCACAGCTCAAAAACCACTAGGGCAGAAGCCACGGCGTCTTCCTTTGTGTCCGAAGCTCCCCAATCCAGAAACTTCCTGACCACAGACATCAGCACTTCTGCCTCTGCCCTCCCTCCCCCTCCACTTCCCTTTTCCCCAGCGCTCCCCATGACCATGCGCAGGGCATCCGTGTTTATGTGTGATTCGTTTCCTCCTACAGAACATGTTTTTTTATTTTTTTATTTTTTCAGATGGAGTTTCACTCTTGTCACCCAGGCCGGAGCGCAGTGGCGTGACCTCGGCTCACAGCAACCTCTGCCTTCAGGGTTCAAGCGATTCTGCCTCAGCCTCCTGACTAGCTGGGGCTACAGGCACCTGCCACCACATCTGCCTAATTTTGTATTTTATTTATTTATCTTTTTTAGATGGAGTTTCAGTCTTATCGCCCAGGTCGGAGTGCAGTGCTGTGATCTCGACTCACGGCAACCTCCGCCTTCAGGGTTCAAGCGATTCTCCTGCCTCAGTCTCCCGAGTAGCTGGGATTATAGGTGCCCACCACCACGCCTGGCTAATTTTTTGTATTTTTGGTGGAGACGGAGTTTCTCCACATTGGTCAGGCTGGGCTTGAACTCCCGACCTCAGGTGATCCACCTGCCCCAGCCTCCCAGAGTCCTGGGATTACAGACGTGAGTCACCACGTCCAGCTAACTTTTGTATTTTTAGTAGAGACGGGGTTTTGCCATGTTGGTCAGGCTGGTCTCGAACTCCTGACCTCAGGTGATGCACCTGCCTCAGCCTCGTAGACTGCTGGTTTACAGGTGTAAACCAACGTGTCCAGCTAACTTCTGTATTTTTAGTAGAGATGGGGTTTCGCCATGTTGGTCAGGCTGGGCTTGAACTCCCGACCTCAGGTGATCCACCTCCCAGAGTGCTAGGATTACAGGTGTGAGCAAACGTATCCGGCCCTCTATAGTCTTTTTTTTTTTTTTTAAGATGGGGTTTCACCATATTGGTCAGCCTGGTCTCGAACTCCCGACCTCAGGTGATCCCGGCCCTTACACTCTTAAACTGGGATGCCATCTATCCAGCTTGTTACCATCGAAGTGTTTGTGGGGTCACGGGGAGAATGCCCACCAGCTGGGTCGCCTGGTCTGGGAACCCGGTCCTGGGTGAAGGCGCACTCTGCGTGTGGCTGGAGATAGATGAGCTCTCAAGTGTCTGGATGTCCAGCCCAGCTTGAGTGCAGAGACCACACAATCGCACGCTGGTGCGAGATTCTCGTAGTTTAGCAGAGAACGTGATGCCCAGGCTTAGAAAGTTAGCCCGTGGGCCGGGCGCGGTGGCTCACGTCTGACATTCCAGGACTTTGGGAGGCCGAGGTGTGCGGATCACAAGGTCAGGAGTTCGAGACCATCCTGGTCAACATGGTGAAACCGCGTCTCTACTAAAAATACAAAAAAAAAAAAAAAATTAGCTGTGCATGGTGGTGCGCGCCTGTAGTCCCAGCTACTCGGGAGGCTGAGGCAGGACAATCTCTTGAACCCGGGAGGCGGAGGCTGCAGTGAGCCGAGATCGCACCATTGCACCCCGGCCTGGGAGACAGGAGTGAAACTCTGTCTCAAAGAAAAAAAAAGTTAGCATGCGACATGTTTTTTTTTCTTTTCTCTTTTGAGAAAGAGTCTCGCTCTGTCGCCCAGGCTGGAGTGCAGTGGCGTGATCTGGGCTCACTGCAGCCTCCGCCTCCCGGGTTCCAGCGCTTCTCCTGCCTCAGCCTCCCAAGTAGCTGGGATGACAGGCGCGCTCCCCAGGGCCCGGCTATTTCTTGTATTTTATTTATTATTATTTTTAAGTACAGATGGGGTTTCACCGTGTTGGCCAGGCTGGTGTGTGATATGCTTTCAAGAAAAGCTCAGGTCGCGTGCAGAGACCCAAGCCTGTCATCCCACTACTTTGAGAGGCTGAGGCAGGAGGATCGCTTGAGTCCAGGAGTTCGAGACCAGCCTGGCCGACATGGTAAAACCCTGCCTCTCCTAAAAATCCTAAAATTAGCTGAGCGTGATGGCGGGCAGCTGCCACCACAGAGTGAGACTCTGTCTCAAAAAAGGAAAAATGGGGAAGAGAAAGAAGAAGGGAGCGGACGGGAGGGGAGGGGAGGAGAGGGGAGGGGGGAGTGGAGAGGAGGGGAGGGGAGGGGAGGGGAGGGGGGAGTGGAGAGGAGGGGTGGGGAGGGGAGGGGAGGGGGGAGTGGAGACAAGGGGAGTGCAGGGGAAGGGAGGGGGTAGTGGAGAGGAGGGCAGGGGAAAGGAGGGAAGGGGAGGGTAGGGGAGTGGAGAGGAGGGGAGGGGAGGGGAGGGGGGAGTGGAGAGGAGGGGAGGGGAAAGGAGGGAAGGGGAGTGGAGAGGAGGAGAGGGGAGGGGAGGGGAGGGGGGAGTGGAGAGGAGGGGAGGGGAGGGGAGGGGGGAGTGGAGAGGAGGGGAGGGGAGGGGAGGGGAGGGGGGAGTGGAGAGGAGGGGAGGGGAAAGGAGGGAAGGGGAGTGGAGAGGAGGAGAGGGGAGGGGAGGGGAGGGGGGAGTGGAGAGGAGGGGAGGGGAGGGGAGGGGGGAGTGGAGAGGAGGGGAGGGGAAAGGAGGGGAGGGGGGAGTGGAGAGGAGGGGAGGGGAGGGGAGGGGAGGGGGGAGTGGAGAGGCGTGGAGGGGAGGGGAGGGGAGGGGAGTGGAGAGGAGGGGAGGGAGGGGAGGGGAGTGCAGGGAAGGACAGGGAGGGGAGTGGAGGAGTGGAGAGGGAAAGGAAGAGGAGAAAAGGGGGGGGAGGGGAGGGAAGCGGAAAGGAATGGTGGGGAGGGGAAGAGAGGAGAAGGGCAGGAAAGGACAGGGAGGGGGAGAGGTGGGGAGAGGAGAAAGGAGGGGCATGGAGGGGACTTAGGGAGGGAAGGGAGGGGAAGGGAGGGGAAGGGAGAGGAGGGGAGAGCAAGGGAAGGGTGCAGAGGGGAGGGAAGGGCAGGAAAAGGCAAGGAGGGGAGGAGAAGAGGGGAAGGGAGGGGAGGGGAAAGGAGAGGAATGGAGGGGAGGGGATGGAAGGGAAGGGCAGGGAGGTGAGGGGAGTGGAGGAGTGGAGAGGAGGAGAGGGGAGGGAAGGGGATGGGAGGGGTGGGGAGGGGAAGAGAGGGGAAGGGAGGGGAGGGGAGGGGAGGGAAGGGAAGGGAAGGGCTCAGTGGCACATGTGTAAATCCTGATCGTGGATTGTGTGTGTGTCTGTCTGTGTGTGTCTGTGTGTGTGTCTGTGTGACTGTGTGTGTGTCTCTGTGTGTGTCTGTGTGTCTGTGTCTGTGTGTCTCTGTGTGTGTCTGTGTGTATCTCTGTGTGTGTCTGTGTGTATGTCTGTCTCTGTGTGTGTGTCTGTGTGTCTGTGTGTGTGTATCTCTGTGTGTGTCTCTGTGTGTGTCTGTGTGTCGGTCTGTGTCTATGTGTGTGTGTCTGTATGTGTGTCTATGTGTGTGTGTCTGTGTGTCTGTTTGTGTCGGTGTGTCTGTGTGTGTGTCTGTGTGTCTCTGTGTGTGTCTGTGTCTGTGTGTGTCTGTGTCTATGTGTATGTATGTGTGTCTATGTTTGTGTGTCTGTGTGTCTGTGTGTCTATGTGTTTGTGTGTGTCTGTGTGTGTGTCTATGTGTGTGTCTGTGTTTGTTTGTGTCGGTGTGTTCTGTGTGTGTCTGTGTGTGTATGTGTGTGTGTCTATGTGTGTCTGTGTGTGTGTCTGTGTTTGTTTGTGTCGGTGTGTCTCTGTGTGTGTCTGTGTGTGTATGTGTGTGTGTCTATGTGTGTCTGTGTGTGTCTGTGTTTGTTTGTGTCGGTGTGTCTCTGTGTGTGTCTGTGTGTGTATGTGTGTGTCTGTGTCTGTGTGTCTATGTGTGCGTATCTGTGTATCTATGTTTGTGTGTCTGTGTGTCTATGTGTTTGTGTGTGTCTGTGTGTGTCTGTTTGTCTATGTGTGTGTGTCTGTGTGTGTTTATGTGTGTCTGTGTGTCTATGTGTGTGTCTGTGTGTATGTGTGTCTGTGTGTGCGTCTGTGTGTCTATGTGTGTATGTGTGTGTCTGTGTGTGTCTATGTGTGTGTCTGTGTGTCTATGTGTGTCTGTGTGTGTGTCTGTGTGTGTGTCTATGTGTGTGTCTGTATGTGTGTCTGTGTGTCTATGTGTGTGTGACTGTGGGTCTGTGTGTCTGTGTGTGTCTACGTGTGTGTCTGTGTGTGTCTATGTGTGTCTATGTGTGTCTGTGTGTGTCTGTGTGTCTATGTGTGTGTCTGTGTGTGTCTGTGTGTCTATGTGTGTGTCTGTGTGTGTCTGTGTGTGTCTATGTGTGTGTCTGTGTGTCTATGTGTGTGTGTCTGTGTGTGTGTCTGTGTGTGTCTGTGTGTGTCTGTGTGTGTCTATGTGTGTGTCTGTGTGTGTGTCTGTGTGTCTATGTGTGTGTGACTGTGGGTCTGTGTGTCTGTGTGTGTCTACGTGTGTGTCTGTGTGTGTCTATGTGTGTCTATGTGTGTCTGTGTGTGTCTGTGTGTCTATGTGTGTGTCTGTGTGTGTTTGTGTGTCTGTGTGTGTCTGTGTGTGTCTGTGTGTGTCTCTGTGTGTCTATGTGTGTGTCTGTGTGTGTGTCTGTGTGTCTGTGTGTGTGTGTCTATGTGTGTGTCTGTGTGTGTCTGTGTGTGTCTATGTGTGTGTCTGTGTGTCTATGTGTGTGTCTGTGTGTCTGTCTGTGTGTGTGTGTCTGTGTGTGTCTATGTGTGTGTCTGTGTGTGTGTCTATGTGTGTGTGTCTATGTGTGTGTCTGTGTGTGTCTATGTGTGTGTGTCTGTGTGTCTATGTGTGTGTGACTGTGGGTCTGTGTGTCTGTGTGTGTCTACGTGTGTGTCTGTGTGTGTCTATGTGTGTGTCTGTGTGTGTTTGTGTGTCTGTGTGTGTCTATGTGTGTGTCTGTGTGTGTCTGTGTGTGTCTGTCTGTGTGTGTCTGTGTGTGTCTATGTGTGTGTCTGTGTGTGTGTGTCTCTGTGTGTCTATGTGTGTGTCTGTGTGTGTGTCTGTGTGTCTGTGTGTGTGTGTGTGTGTTCTCGACAAGCGTATCTTTCAAAACCAAGCGTCAGTGTGTTTCCTGCGTCTTATCGTTTCCCTGGCTTCCTTTCTGCCTTTTTAAAAAGGGAGTGACCTCTGCCTGTGAGTCACGCGCCACCTCCTCCCCGTAGGTGCCCCAGGGGCTCACTTCTCGCTCCTGTGTCAGGCATGAGGACGTTCCTTCTGCTGTGGGGAGCTGCAGTCTCTCTGCGGGGAGGCCGGGTGACTTCGGGGCAAGTGGACACAGGTAGGACACAACCACTCCCGGCGTAAAATGTCCTTCATTCCAACACCCTCTTCTTGTATTTTGCTTTGGGGATTCCTTGCAGGTTTCATTCATTCATTTCTTTTTTTGAGACGGAGTCTCGCTCTGTTGCCCAGGCTGGAGGGTACTGGTGTGATCTTGTCTCACTGCAACCTCCCCCTCCGGGGTTCAATCAATTTTCCTGCCTCAACTTCCCAAGTAGCTGGGATGAGACACATGCCCTCTTGGTAGCCAGAACTACACAAGGAATTGTGTCTGTGTGTGTCTGTTTATCTATTGATGGATTGATTGGTAGATGTGTGTATCTGTGTGTCTGAGTGTTTATTGATGGATTGATTGGTAGATATTCTAATTTTTAATCTATCCATCAACTTATCTCATCTGTCTTTTCCCATTCCTCATCCATCCAACCATCCACCATTCATTCATCTATTATCCATCCATCCATCCACCACCCACTCATCAAAGCATCCATGTACCCATGCATTTACCCACCCATAAACCCACCCACCCATCCACCCATCCATCCATCCACTCACCCTTTCACACACATATACATCTATCCACTTGTCCATCTATCCAACCATCCACCCACCATCCACCCAGCTATTATCCATCCATCCATCCACCAATACCTCCATGCACCCACCCATTCTTTTATCCACTTATCCATCCACCAATCCACTCATCAATCCATCATCCACCCATCTACTCTGCATGCTTCTTTACATCCACCCACCCACCCATCCACCCACCCATCCATCCATCCATCAATCCACCAATACATCCCTCTGCTCACCCATTCTTTCATCCACATATCCATCCATCCATCCATCCATCCAACCATCCATCCATCAATCCACCAATAAATCCCTCTACCCATCCATTCTTTCATCCACTTATCCATCCATCCATCCATCCATCCATGAATCCGTCATCCACCCATCCACCATCCATCCATCCTTCCACCAATACATCCATCTACCCACCCATTCTTTCATCCACTTATCTATCCATCCATCCACCCATCCACCTATCTATCTGTTCATCCAGCCATCCATCCATCCATCCATCCATCCATCCATCCAATACATCCATGCACCAATCCATTCTGTCATCCACTTATCCATCCATCCATCCATCCATCCACCCATCAATCCGTCATCCACCCATCTACCATGCATCCATCCATCCATCCAATACATGCATGCACCCACCCATTCTGTCATCCACTTATCCATCCATCCATCCATCCATCCATCCATCCATCCATCCATCCACGCATCAATCCGTCATCCACCCATCTACCATGCATCCATCCATCCATCCAATACATCCATGCACCCATCCATTCTGTCATCCACTTATCCATCCATCCATCCATCCACCCATCAATCCGTCATCCACCCATCTACCATCCATCCATCTATCCAATACATCCATGCACCCACCCATTCTGTCATCCACTTATCCATCCATCCATCCATCCATCCATCCATCCACGCATCAATCCGTCATCCACCCATCTACCATGCATCCATCCATCCATCCAATACATGCATGCACCCACCCATTCTGTCATCCACTTATCCATCCATCCATCCATCCATCCATCCATCCATCCACGCATCAATCCGTCATCCACCCATCTACCATGCATCCATCCATCCATCCAATACATCCATGCACCCATCCATTCTGTCATCCACTTATCCATCCATCCATCCATCCATCCATCCATCCATCCACCCATCAATCCGTCATCCACCCATCTACCATGCATCCATCCATCCATCCAATACATGCATGCACCCACCCATTCTGTCATCCACTTATCCACCCATCCAGCCATCCACCATCCACCTATCTATCTGTTCATCCACGCACGCACCCACCCATGTACACATCTACATATCCATCCATCCACTCACCTGCCCATCCACCCATCCACCTACCTGTTCATGCATTTATCCATGCACCCACTCACCCATCCGCCCATCCACCCACTTGCCTTCCGTGTACACACCCACCTGTCCATCTAGTCATCCATCCACCCAGCCATCCCTATCTATCTGCCTCTGTCCATTGCCATGATTATCTATATAACTCTATCTATCTACCGTTACGGTCTATCTATCCACCCTGCAGATACCTCCGTGTAGACTACAGCACGGCGAGTTTCAATCTACCTGTATTCTAAACCTGTAACTCACTTCTCTGCCACTGACAGACGTGGCTCCCCTCATCCAAGATATCGTGACATATTTCCCGTGTCTTGAAATGTACCCATTTGCCGCTTTCAGAATCGCAAACCGGGACATCTTGACACCTCAAACCCACTGAAGCCTCAGTAACCTTTCAAGCAAAGATGGAAGTTCTTATTTCTTTTTCTTTTCTTTGAAAAACATCAAGATGTTAAAAATTCAATCACTTCCCTTATTTTTGTTGGTTTTTGATATAGAGTCTCGCCCTGTCGCCCAGGCTGGAGTGCAATGGTGCGATCTCAGCTCACCGCAACCTCCGCCTCCCGGGTTCAAGGGATTCTCCCGCCTCAGCCTCCCGAGTACCTGTGACTACAGGAGTGCACAAGGACGTCCGGCTAATTTCTGTATTTTTAGTAGAGACAGAAATTGTCACTACTAAATGATGATGTCACTACTAAATGGATGATGAATTGATGGGTGAAATGGTCACCGTGTTGGCCAGGCTGGTCTCGAACTCCTGACCTCAGGTGATCCTCCCGCCTCAACCTCCCAACGTGCTGGGACGATCATAGGCCTGGCCAGTCCTCTGTGGTTTTCAAATCAGCGTCTCAGGGTTAGGGTGCAAGGACGGGCTTCCTTTCGTGGGTTTCTGGCTTTAGAGCGGCCGCACAGCCACCTTCACGTGTCTGTCTGTGTCCAGGGGAAGCGATACACGTTCAGATAATGTACTTCAATCTGGAAGTCGTGCACATCACGTGGAATTCCAGTGAGTACGCCGGGACCAGCCTGACTTTCTTTTACAGGTAAGTGCTGTGACCAAGCCACGGGGGCTCACGTGGCTCTTCTGGCCCGTCTGCAACGTGGGAAGGACAGAAATCTAACCCGTGACGCGTCAGACTCTCTGAGAGTTCTCCATGTCTGTTCTGTGTAACCCTCAGCCCTCCCCAAAACCACAAGCCCGTTTCCCCAACCTTCTGGCTGAGGCGTAGCTGAGTCATGCTCAAAATCACCTACATTATAAATTTTCTTTTCTTTTCTTTTTTTTTTGAGATGGAGTCTCTCTGTGTCCCAAGGCTGGAGCGCAGTGGCGTGATCTCGGCGCACCGCAACCTCCGCCTCCCGGGTTCAAGCGATTCTCCTGCCTCACCCTCCCGTGTGGCTGGGATTATAGTCCCCTGTCACCACGCCCAGCTAATATTCTGGATTTTCCGTAGAGACGGGGTTTCACTTTCTTGGCCAGGCTGCTTTCAAACTCCTGACCTCAGGTGATCCACCTGCCTCAGCCTTCGAAAGTGCTGGGATTAGAACTTTGGGAGACCGAGGCAGGTGGATCACAAGGTCAGGAGTTCAAGACCAGCCTGGCCAACATGATGAAACCCAGTCCTTACTAAAAATACCAAAAAAACAAAAAAAAAAACCAAAAACAGCTGGGCCTGAGCGCCTATAATCAATCTCAGCTACTTGGGAGGCTGAGGTAGGAGAATGTCTTGAACCCCGCAGGTAGACTGCACTCCAGCCTGGGCAACACAGCGAGACTCCATCTCAAAAAACACTTTGGGAGGCCGAGGCGGGTGGATCACGATGTCAGGAGTTCTAGACCAGCCTGATCAACACGGTGAAACCTTGTCTCTACCAAAAATACCAAAATTAGCCGGGCGTGGTGGCAGGTGCCTGTAGTCCCAGCTACTTGGGAGGCTGAGGCAGGAGAATTGCCTGAACCCGGGAGGAGGAGGTTGCGGTGAGCTGAGATCGCGCCATTGCACTCCAGCCTGGGTGACACAGAAGACCGCGCCCGGTCTTCTTTTTTTTTTTAAGATGGGGTGTCACCATGTTGCTCAGGCTGGTCTTGAACTCCCGACCTCAGGTGATCCCCCCCCCCCCACCACCATGGCTTCCAAAGTGTTTGGATTACAGGCGTGAGCTCCGAGCCCAGCCGTGAACTTGAAATCTTATCTGCTGGGCGGCTCAGGAGGTGAAGACTCAGTCTCTGAAATCTTCCACACCAGGTAATCTCGGCCCGGACCCCTTAAGGCATGTGGCTGAGCGTGTGTCAGGAAGGGTTTTTCCAATACATTTAGTCAGAATTCAGGGAAGGGGAGGTGTGTCATGGCTGGCTCAGTCTTCAGTTTGATGGCAAAACAGATAAACCGGAAAGCATACGGATCAGAGAAATTTTCAGATGAAGTTATTTGTGAAATAAGACTCACACTTGGGAGGCTGAGACGCACAGATCACCTGAGGTCGGGAGTTCGAGACCAGCCTGTCCAAGATGGCGAAACCCCGTCTCTACTAAAAATACAAAAATTAGCTGGGTGTGGTGGCGGCACCTGTAATCCCAGCTGATTGGGAGGCTGAGGCAGGAGGATCGCTTGAACCCGGGAGGCGGAGGTTGCAGTGAGCCAGGATCGCGCCCCCGCACTCCAGCCTGGGCGACAGAACCAGACTCTGTCTCAAAAAACAAAATGAAATTAAAAAAACCACATACACACATTTGTGTGGTTACAGGTCTGGGAACCATACCCTGAAATGCATGTCGTGGACTAAAATCAGCTGTGAGCAGCGCCGTGTCCTCTGGGGCATTGAGGGAAGAGTCTGCTTCCTGGCATTTGAACCTAGAAGAAACGAGACTAGTGGCCGCCTTACTCTAGACAGAAAAAAAGGGGTGACCGGGTGGGGGGGGGGTTCACGCCTGAATCCAAGCACTTTGGAGGCCAAGGCGGGCTGATCACAAGGTCAGGAGTTCGAGACCGGCCTGGCCAACATGGTGAAACCCCGTCTCTATTAAAAATACAAAAATGAGCCGTGCATGGTGGCGGGCACCTGTAGTCCCAGCTACTGTGGAGGCTGAGGCGGGAGGATCGCTTGAACCCGGGAGGCGGAGGCTGCAGTGAGCTGAGATTGCACCACTGCGCTCCACCCTGAGGGACAGAGCGAGACTCCATCTCAAAAATAATAATAATTATAACGAAAAGACTCACAGAAACAAAAAAAAAAGTGCTGGGTTTTCCCTGTGCTGTGACACAGATGACTCACGTTAGCTCAGTTCCCTTCTCTGTAAAGGGGTCCCTTTTGGAGCCACGAGCTGCCGGGACATTGGACATGAAGAATAAGCCGGTTGGTCTCCCGCTGGCTTCTAATTATGGCTGCGGGACGACCGCAGAGTGACACATAATCCTGGCACGTTCCCGTACCTCAAAGACCCTCGGGAAAGTGGAGGCTTGGTGACCCTGACAGTTAAAGCATAGAGGTTTCTTCGGGTACATTTATAAACTATCACATGCTGGGCAGCTGAGATCAACAGATAGTCCCTCTCCTATTCACGGAGGGCAGACGTCCTAAAGCGAGCACTGGGCAGGGGTTTCCTCAGTCCATCCTCCCAGGAGGATCTTCCCTGCATCTCCCAGCTCCCGGGGCTCCAGCATCCCTGGGCTTGTGGCCCCATCACCCCGGCCTCTGTCTTCATCTGCACGTGCCTTCTCCTCTATGTTCTTTGCTACGTCTTATAAGAAATATTCTTTTTTTTTTTTTTTTTGAGACAGAGTCTTACTCTCACCCAGACTGGAGTGCAGTGGCTCGATCTCGGCTCACTGCAACCTCTGCCTCCCGGGTTCAAGAGATTGTCCCGCCTCAGCCTCCCGAGTACCTGGGATTACAGGTGCCTGTCACCACACACGGCTTATTTTGGTGTTTTTAGTAGAGATGGGGGTGGGAGGGTTTCAGTACGTTGGCCAGGGTGGTCTCAAACTCCTGACCTCGTGATCCGCCCGCCTCGGCCTCCCCCAGTGCTGGGATTCCAGGCGTGAGCGACTGTGCCCGGCCATAAAAATATTGTAATTGGATCGTGGGCTCCCATTCACCCAGGATGCTTTTATTTCAGTTGTGACCCAATCATATCTGCAATGACCCTGTTTGCAGGTAAGATTCCGGTCACAGGTTCTGGGAGTGGGGACATCAGAGGCACCGCCACGCCCAGCTCATTTTTGTATTTTTAGTAGAGATGAGGTTTCACCGTGTTGGCCAGGCCGGTCTCGAACTCCTGACCTTGTGACCCACCCGCCTCGGCCTCCCAAAGTGCTGGGATGACAGGCATGGGCCACCGCGCCTGGCTCAAGGGGTTTGAGCATTTGTGAGAGGTCGGTTTTCTCTTTGGACAGGTCTGGCTGTAGTTAGCTGTTAGGAAGGGGCACTGAAGGCAGCGACGAGAGATCCTAGCTGGGGACCACCGTCACCATGTGAAGGGAGAAACGGCCATGACGTGTGTTACAGGCTATTTTAAAAATCACTTGAATCTGGACGGCGCAGGTTGCAGTTAGCCGAGATCGCAGCACTGCACTGGAGCCTGGGCCACACAGCGAGACTCCGTCTCAAATAAGGACACGGGAAGGAATCGGAGATGCCCTCTGCTGCCCTTGCCCACACACACACATAAAGACACACACAGAGACACACACATACACAGACACACACACAGACACACACACACAAAGACACACACGGACACCACAGACACACACATGCACACACAAAGACACACACGGACACCACAGACACACACATGCACACACAAAGACACACACATACACAGACACACACACAGACACACACACACAAAGACACACACGGACACCACAGACACACACATGCACACACAAAGACACACACGGACACCACAGACACACACATGCACACACAAAGACACACACGGACACCACAGACACACACATGCACACACAAAGACACACACATACACAGACACACACACAGACACACACACAGACACACAGACACATACACACAAAGACACACACGGACACCACAGACACACACAAACACACATGCAGACACACACAGACACAGACACACATGTGCACACACAAAGACACACAGATACACAGACACACACACACAGCCACACACAGACAGACACCCACACACACAAAGACACACGGACACCACAGACACACACGCAGACACACACAGACACAGACACACACAGACACACACACATAGACACAGGCACACACACACAGAGACACAGACACATACAGACACACACACAGAGACACAGACACAGACACACGGAGACACACATGCACACACAAAGACACAGACACACACACAGACACGCACACAGAAAGACACAGAGACACACAGACACATACACCACGACACAAACACACAGACACACACAGACGCATAGATACAGAGACACACAGACACATACAGACACACACACAGAGACACAGACACAGACACATAGAGGCACACATGCACACACAAAGACACACACAGACACAGACACACACAGAGACACACACAGACACACATGCACACAGAAAGACAGACACACGTACACACATGACACAAACACACAGACACACACAGACGCATAGATAGAGACACACAGACACATACAGACACACACAGAGACACAGACACAGACACATAGAGGCACACATGCACACACAAAGACACACAGAGACACAGACACACAGACACACACGCACACAGAAAGACACACACAGACACACACGTACACACACGACACAAACACACAGACACATACAGACGCATAGATACAGAGACACACAGACACAGATACACACATACATACACATAGACACAGATACACAAACACACACAGAGACACACGCACACACAGACACACACACGCGTGCACACACACACACAGGGAGCGGTGGCTCAGGCCTGTAATCCCAGCACTTTTGGAGGCTGAGGCGGGTGGATCACCTGGAGTCAGGAGTTCAAGACCAGCCTGAGCAACACGGTAAAACCTCATTTTAAACCACAGATTCCATTCGGATGAGGCCTATCGCCAGTGCCCCAAGTACATTGTGCACCAAGGTCACACTTCGGGGTGCCTCCTAGACGCGGAGCAGAGAGACGACATTCTCAGTTTCTCCATCAGGAACGGAACGCACCCCGTTTTCAGCGCGAGTCGCTGGATCTATGAGTACCGTAAGTGTCCTAAAGCGAGCTCACCATGCTTTTCAGTATTTCCTTCAGCTCATTCCCGTAAGTTTCGGAAAGCCAGCTCATTCTACTCCCCCGATAAATGATTACCATAACTATTGTAAAGCAAGCCCACCATACTTTTCAGTATTTTCTTCAGCTCATTCCCGTAAGTACTGGAAAGCCAGCTCATGCTAGTCCCCCGATAAATGATTACCATAACTATTGTAAAGCAAGCCCACCATACTTTTCAGTATTTTCTTCAGCTCATTCCCGTAAGTACTGGAAAGCCAGCTCATGCTAGTCCCCCGATAAATGATTACCATAACTATTGTAAAGCAAGCCCATCATACTTTTCAGTATTTTCTTCAGCTCATTCCCGTAAGTACTGGAAAGCCAGTTTATGCTAGTCGCCTTGATGAATGATTACCATAACTATTGTAAAGCAAGCCCACCGTGCTTTTCGGTATTTCCTTCAGCTCATTCCCGTAAGTTTCAGAAAGCCAGCTCATTCTACTCCCCCATAAATGATTACCATAACTATTGTAAAGCAAGCCCATCATACTTTTCAGTATTTTCTTCAGCTCATTCCCGTAAGTACTGGAAAGCCAGCTCATGCTAGTCCCCTTGATGAATGATTACCATAACTATTGTAAAGCAAGCCCATCATACTTTTCAGTATTTTCTTCAGCTCAGTCCCGTAAGTACTGGAAAGCCAGCTCATGCTAGTCGCCTTGATGAATGATTACCATAACTATTGTAAAGCAAGCCCACCATAGTTTTCAGTATTTTCTTCAGCTCAGTCCCGTAAGTACTGGAAAGCAAGCTTATGCCTGTCCCCGATCAATGATTATACCATAACGAATGTAAAGCAAGCCCACTATACTTTTCAGTACTTTTTTCAGCTCATTCCCCTAAGTACTGAAAAGCAAGCTCATACCAGTCGCTGGATCAATGGATTCGTGCAGCGATTGAAAATCAAGTTCACCCCCCGCCTCTCTGCTAAAAAATACAAAAAATTAGCTGGGTGTGGTGGTTGCACTCCTGTGTAATCCCATCTCGTGGGGAGGCTGAGGCAGGAGAGTCTCTTGAACCCGGAAGGCAGAGATTGCAGTGAGCCGAGATCACACCACTCAGACTCCTTCTCAAATAAATAGGGGAATGAATCAGAGGTGCCCTCTGGTGTCCTTGCCTACACACACATAGACACACAGACACACACACAGACACAGACACACAGACACAGAAACACACATAGACACACAGACACACACACAGACACAGACACACAGATACACACAGACACAAAAAGACATATATACACACAGACACACACATAGACACACAGACACACACACAGACACAGACACACAGATACACATAGACACAAAAACACAGACATATATACACACAGACACACACATAGCCACACAGACACACACACAGACACAGACACACAGATACAGACACAGAAACGCAGACATATATACACACAGACACACACACATAGACACACAAACACACACAGACACAGACACACAGATACACACAGACACAGAAACGCAGACATATATACACACAGACACAGACACAGACACACAGATACACACAGACACACAGAGACACATACACAGACACACATATACACACACAGAGACAGACACACACATACACACATGCACACAGACACAATATACACAGACACACAGACACACACACAGAGACACAGACACACATACAGACACACACATACACACATATACACAGACACACACACATACAAACACACAGACACATATGCACCCAGACACACACAGACATACACACAGACACACATATACACACACAGACACATATACAGACACACACAGACACACATACACACATATACACAGACACACACACATACAGACACACAGACACATATGCACCCAGACACACACAGACATACACACAGACACACATATACACACACACAGACACACATACAGACATACACAGACACACATACACACAGAGACACACACAGACACATACACACAGAGACACACACAGACACACACACAGACACATATACACACAGACACACAGAGACACACACAGACACACATACAGACATACACACAGAGACACACACACAGACACATACACACAGAGACACACACAGACACACACACAGAAACATATACACACAGACACACATACAGACACACACAGACACACATACACACAGACACACAGACACACACAGACACATATACACCCAGACACAAATGCACCCAGACACACACAGGCACACACACAGACACATATACACACAGACACACACACAGACACACATACACACATATACACAGACACACATACATACAGACACACAGACACATATGCACCCAGACACACACAGACATACACACAGACACACATATACACACACAGACACACATACAGACACACACAGACACACATACACACAGAGACACACACACACAGACACACACACAGACACATATACACACAGAGACACACACAGACACACAGAGACACACACAGACACACAGACACACATACAGACATACACACAGAGACACACACACAGACACATATACAGACACATACACACAGAGACACACACAGACACACACACAGAAACATATACACACAGACACACATACAGACACACACAGACACACATACACACATACACACAGACACACACAGACACATATACACACAGACACATACACACAGAGACACACACAGACACATATACACACAGACACACAGACACACATACAGACACACACAGACACACATACACACATACACACAGAGACACACACAGACACATATACACACAGACACACATACACACATACACAGAGACACACACACAGACACATATACACACAGACATATACACACAGAGACACACACACAGACACATATACACACAGACACAGAGACACACACACAGAGACACACATACAGACACACACAGACACACATACACACAGAGACACACACAGACACATATACACACAGACACATACACACAGAGGCACACACAGACAGACACACAGACACATATACACACAGACACACACACAGAGACACACATACAGACACACACAGACACACATACACAGAGACACACACAGACACATATACACACAGACACACAGACACACACACAGACACACAGAGACACACACAGACACATATACACACAGACACACACAGACACATATACACACAGACACACACACAGAGACACACATACAGACACACACAGACACACACATACACACAGACACACACAGACACATATACACACACATACACACAGAGACACACACAGACACACACACAGAGACACACATACAGACACACACAGACACACATACACACATACACACAGAGACACACACAGACACATATACACACAGACACACAGACACACACAGACACACAGAGACACACACAGACACACACACAGACATATACACACACATACACACAGAGACACACACAGACACACACACTGACACATACACACAGACACACAGAGACACACACAGACACATAGACACACACACACAGACACACATACACAGACACACACAGACACACATACACACAGAGACACACACAGACACACACACTGACACATACACACAGACACACAGAGACACAGACAGACACATAGACACACACACATACACAGACACACACATACACACAGACACACAGAGACACACACACACAGACACACATACACAGACACACATACACAGACACATACACACAGACACACAGAGACACACACAGACACATAGACACACACACAGACACACATACACAGACACACACAGACACACATACACACAGAGACAGACACACACAGACACACATACACACAGAGACACACACAGACACACAGACACACACAGACACACAGACACACAGAAAGAGCAGGAAATACTCCCTCAACCTCATCTCACCCGCTGGGTTTTCTTTCTCTCTGTCTCTGTCTCTTTCTTTCTCTTTTTCTCTTTCTCTCTCTCTGTCTTTTTCTTTTTCTTTCTCTTTCTCTCTCTCTCTTTCTTTCTTCTTTCTTTCTCTCTCTTTCTTTTTCTTTCCTTTCTTGTGTCAGCCTGTTGCCCAGGCTAGAGTGCAATTGCGGTGTCTGTCTTCACTCACAGCAACCTCCATCCACTGGGTTCAAGTGATTCTCCTGCCTCAGCCTCCCAAGGAGCTGGGACGACAGGCGCCCGCCACCACGCGCGGCTAATTTTTGTATTTTTAGTAGAGATGGGGTTTCACCATGTTGGCCAGGCTGGTCTCGAACTGCGGACCTCAGGTGATCCGCCCGCCTCGGCCTCCCAAAGTGCTGGGATGACAGGCCCGAGGCACTCAGCTCAGAAGGGAGGGATGTGGGGTCGTCCCTGTGAGGTGATGGGTCTCTTATTTCTTCTTCTCAGTGAAACCCGCGTCCCCGAAGGCCGTGAGCTTCGAGTGGCATCAGGACTCAGTCACGGTGACGTGTCCTGACCTGGGGTACAACGATCTCCTCTATGAGGTCCAGCACCAGAGCATCTTTGACTCCAAGTGGCAGGTGAGGCGGGCGGCCGCGACGCAGGGCAGCGGTGGCTGAGCGTCCCCCGGATACGGGCTGTGGGACTCGCTGTTTATGAGAACCCAGGTCCCCTCGGGCTCCACCTCCCTGAATTCCACTCCGCTGTTTCTTCCCGAGACAGCTCTAGTCCAGCTTGACTTCTGCATGGCTCTCTCTGTGTCTCCGAGGGGGCTCCAGAGAAAGAGAACCGACAACATGGCTGTCAGTCCATCAGTCTGTTTCTCTATCTATCTATGCATCTATCTATCTATCTATCTACCTATCTATCTATCATCTATCTATCTATCTATCTATCTATGCATCTATCTATCTATCTATCTATCATCTATCTATCTACCTATCTATCATCTATCTATCTATCTATCTATCATCTATCTATCTATCTATCTATCATCTATCTATCATCTATCTATCTATCTATCTATGCATCTATCTATCTATCTATCATCTATCTATCTATCTATCTATCTATCATCTATCTATCTATCTATCTATCATCTATCTATCTATCTATCATCTATCTATCTATCTACCATCTATCTATCTATCTATCTATCATCTATCTATCTATCTATCATCTATCTATCTATCACCTATCTATCTATCATCTATCTATCTATCTATCTATCATCTATCTATCTATGCATCTATCTATCTATCATCTATCTATCTATCTATCATCTATCTATCTATCTATGCATCTATCTATCTATCATCTATCTATCTATCATCTATCTATCATCTATCCATCTATCTATCATCTATCTATCATCTATCTATCTATCATCTATCTATCTATCATCTATCTATCTATCTATCTATCATCTATCTATCTATCATCTATCTATCATCTATCTATCTATCTATCATCTATCTATCTATCTATGCATCTATCTATCTATCTATCATCTATCTATGTATCTATGCATCTATCTATCTATCTATCTATCATCTATCTATCTATCTATCATCTATCTATCTATCTATCTATCATCTATCTATCTATCTATCTATCTACCATCTATCTATCTATCATCTATCTATCTATCTATCTATCATCTATCTATCATCTATCTATCTACCTATCATCTATCTATCTATCTACCATCTATCTATCTATCTATCTATCTATCATCTATCTATCTATCTATCATCTATCTATCATCTATCTATCTATCTATCTATCATCTATCTACCTATCTATCTATCTATCTATCTATGCATCTATCTATCTATCTATCTATCATCTATCTATCTATCATCTATCTATCTACCTATCTATCATCTATCTATCTATCTATCTATCATCTATCTATCTATCTATGCATCTATCTATCTATCTATCATCTATCTATCTATCATCTATCTATCTATCTATCTATCATCTATCTATCTATGCATCTATCTATCTATCATCTATCTATCTATCTATCTATCATCTATCTATCTATCTATCTATCATCTATCTATCTATCATCTATCTATCTATCATCTATCTATCTATCTATCTATCTATCATCTATCTATCTATCTATCATCTATCTATCTATCATCTATCTATCTATCATCTATCTATCTATCATCTATCTATCTATCTATCTATCATCTATCTATCTATCATCTATCTATCTATCTATCATCTATCTATCTATCATCTATCTATCTATCATCTATCTATCTATCTATCATCTATCTATCTATCTATCTATCTATCTATCTATCTATCAATCTATCATCTATCTATCTATCTACCATCTATCTATCTATCTATCTATCATCTATCTATCTATCTACCATCTATCTATCTATCTATCTATCATCTATCTATCTATCATCTATCTATCTATCTATCTATCTATCATCTATCTATCTATCTATGCATCTATCTATCATCTATCTATCTATCATCTATCTATCTATCTATCATCTATCTGTCTGTCTATGTGTCTATCTATCCATGTATCCATCCGTCTGTCTGTTCATTTATCTGTATGTGGATCTATCATCTCTTTATCTATATGTCTATCCATCTATCCATCTCTCTGTCTATCATCATCTATGTCTATTTATCTATCTACGTGTCTATCCATCTATCCGCCTGTCTCTGTTCATCTGTTTATCCATCTGCTGTTCATCTATCTATCTATATATGCATCTATCTATCATCTATTTATCTGTATGTCTATCTATCTTTCCATCTGTCTATCATCGTCTGTGTTTTTCTATTTATCTATGTGTCTATCTATCCATCTATCTCTCTATCATCATCTATGTCTATTTATCTATCTACCTGTCTATCCATCTATCCATCTGTCTCTCTGTTCATCTGTTTATCTATCTATCCATCTGCTGTTCATCTATCTATCTATATATGGATCTATCATCTAGTTATCTATATGTCTATCTATCTTTCCATCTATCATCATCTATGTTTTTCTATTTATCTGTTTATGTGTCTATCTATCCATCTATCTGTCTGTTCAACTGTTTATCTGTCCATCTGTCTGTCTGTTCATCTATCTATCTAACCGTCTGTCTATGTACCAATTGATCTATATATGTATGTATCTATCTATCATCTATCTATCTATCCATTTGTCTATCTCTGGATCTATCTATCAATTGATCTATATGTGTGTGTATTTATCATCTATCTCTCTATCTATGTATCTATCCATCTATCTATCTATGTGTCTATCTATCTATCTATCATGTTTCTGTCTATCATCTATCTATCTATGTATCTATCCATCTATCTATGTATGTGTCTATCTATGTATCTATCTATCATGTTTCTATCTATCTATCTATCTATGTATCTATCCATCTGTCTATCTATGTGTCTATCTATGTATCTATCTATCATGTTTCTATCTATCTATCGATCTATCCATCTATGTATCTATCCATCTGTCTGTCTATCTATGTGTCTATCTATGTATCTATTTATCATGTTTCTATCTATCTATCTATCATCTATGTATCTATCCATCTGTCTATCCATGTGTCTATCTAAGTATCTATCTGTCTATCTATGTGTCTATCTATGTATCTATCTATCTATCTATCTATCATGTATCTATCCATCTGTCTATCTATGTGTCTATCGATCTATCATGTTTCTATCTATCTATGTATCTATCCATCTGTCTAGCTATGTGTGTATCTATGTATCTATGTATCTATCCATCTGTCTATCCATGTGTCTATCTATGTGTCTATCTATCTATCTATCATGTTTCTGTCTATCATCTATCTATCATCTATGTATCTATCCATCTGTCTGTCTATCCATGTGTCTATCTATGAATCTATCTATCATGTTTCTATCATCTATGTATCTATCCATCTGTCTATCTCTGTCTGGATCTATGCACTGATGCACATATGTATGTACATATCTATGTATCTGTCATCTATTTGTATCTATTATCCCTATCTATGTGTCCTTCAATCTATCATGTATCTATTTGTTGTACCGACTGCCTTTGTTCCGTCCCTCCATTGCTCTGTCTGTGTCTGTTTTATCTACCTATGTCTATCGATCACCTGTGTCATAATCTCTACCTCATCTATCATCTCTATCTACCTGGCCATCTGTTATTTCTCTCTATTCTATCACCTACTGTCCTATCAATCTATGTATTTATCTATCACCATATGTATGTACCTGTCATCTCTCTATCTACTATTTACCTATCATCTATCTATGAAATCTATCATCTCTGTTTTCTCTACTTATCATCTGTTTATTTCTCTCTATTCCTATATCTCTACTATCTCTATTTCTACCTATGTACATGCAGAGACACACAGAGACACACAGACACACTGACACACACACTCAGAGACACAGACACACACATATACACACAGACACACTCAGATACAGACAGACACACACAGACATAGACACACACAGCCAAAGACACACACAGACACACTGACACACACACTCAGAGACACAGACACACACATATACACACAGAGACACTCATATACAGACAGACACACACAGCCACAGACACACACAGACACACATGCACATACACACAGATACATATACAGATACAGACACACACAGACATAGACACACACAGCCACATACACACACAGAGACACACACAGACACACATGCACATACACACAGATGCACATACAGATACAGACACACACATATACATAGACACACACACAGCCACACATACAGACACACAGACACACACACTGAGACACACACACAGTCACACACGCAGATACACACAGACACACACTGAGACACACAGACAGTCACACACGCAGATACACACAGACACACACAGGCATAGACACACACAGCCACAGACACACACAGACACACATGCACATACACACAGATACACATACAGATACATAGACACACACAGCCACACATACACACACACAGAGACACACAGACACACACTGAGACACACACACAGTCACACACGCAGATACACAGAGACACACATAGACACACACACAGAGCCACACATACACACAGAGACCCACAGACACACACACTGACACATACACTCGGACACACAGACACACACACACTGAGACACACACACAGTCACACACGCAGATACACACAGACACACACAGATACATAGACACACACACAGCCACACATACACACACAGAGACAGACACACACAGACGCACACACATAGTCACGTGCTGCCTAAGGATGTGTTGGTCTTCAGCTGGACCAATTATATGCACACCTTATATGTACACACACATATACATACATATATACATATACACCTTATACACACAGCTTAGATATACACATATATATGCACACCTGTACATACACAGCTTATATACGCAGTTAGATATACACATACACATCTTATGTACACAGCTCAGATACACATATATACACACAGCTTAGATATACACATATATATGCACACCTTATATATACACACCTAATATACACAGATATACACATACACACCTTATGTACACAGCTTAGATACACATATATACACACAGCTTATATATACACACATATATACATACACATATACATACACACCTTATATACAAAGCTTACACACATATATATTTATATACACACATAGACACCTTATATATACAGCTTACATACACACATATATATACACACATATATATACACACCTAATATACACAGATATACACATACACACCTTATGTACACAGCTTAGATACAGATATATACACACAGCTTATATATACACACATATATACATACACATATACATACACACCTTATATACAAAGCTTACACACATATATATTTATATACACACATAGACACCTTATATATACAGCTTACATACACACATATATATACACACATATATATACACACCTAATATACACAGATATACACATACACACCTTATGTACACAGCTTAGATACACATATATACACACAGCTTATATATACACACATATATACATACACATATACATACACACCTTATATACAAAGCTTACACACATATATATTTATACACACACATAGACACCTTATATATACAGCTTACATACACACATATATATACACACATATATATACACACCTAATATACACAGATATACACATACACACCTTATGTACACAGCTTAGATACACATATATACACACAGCTTATATATACACACATATATACATACACATATACATACACACCTTATATACAAAGCTTACACACATATATATTTATATACACATATAGACACCTTATATATACAGCTTACATACACACATATATATACACACCTAATATACACAGATATACACATACACACCTTATGTACACAGCTTACACATATATACACACAGCTTATATATACACACATATATACATACACATATACATACACACCTTATATACAAAGCTTACACACATATATATTTATACACACACATAGATACCTTATATATACAGCTTACATACACACATATATATACACACCTTATATACACAGCTTAGATACACACATATATACACACATATATATACACAGCTTAGATACACACACATATATACACACATATATATACACACCTTATATACAGAGCTTAGATACACACATATATATACACACACATGTATACACACCTTATCTACACAGCTTACATATATATGCACACATAGGTACACACATATATACACACATTATATATGCAGCTTAGATGTACGCATATATATATACACACACCTTATATACACAGCTTACACACCCACACATATGTACACACACATATACATACCTTATATATACAGCTTAGATACACACATAATATGCACACACCTTATAAATACAGCTTACATACACACAAATATATACAGACACACATATACACACCTTGTATACACAGCTTAGATACACACATACATATACACACACATATACATAGCTTATATATACAGTTTAGATACACACATACATATACACACAAACTCACACATATACACACCTTGTATACACAGCTTAGATACACACATATATGTACACACACATACACACCTTATATATACAGTTTAGATACACACATACATATACACACAAACACACACATATACACACCTTGTATACACAGCTTAGATACACACATATGTACACACACACATACACACCTTATATACACAGTTTAGGTGCACACATACATATACACACATATATACACCTTACATACACAGCTTAGAAACACATATATGTACACACACATATATACATAACCTTATATACACAGAGTAGATACACACATGTACATACACATATATACATAGCTTATATATGTGCATAGATGCACATACACACACGTTATACATAGCTTATATATACAGTTTAGATACACACATACATATACACACAAACTCACACATATACACACCTTGTATACACAGCTTAGATACACACATATGTACACACACATATACATACCTTATATATACAGCTTAGATACACACATGATATACACACACCTTATAAATACAGCTTACATACACACAAATATATACAGACACACATATACACACCTTGTATACACAGCTTAGATACACACATATGTACACACACACATACACACCTTATATACACAGTTTAGATACACACATACATATACACACAAACACACACATATACACACCTTGTATACACAGCTTAGATACACACATATATGTACACGCACATATACACACCTTATATACACAGCTTAGGTGCACACATACATATACACACATATATACACCTTATATACACAGCTTAGAAACACATATATGTACACACACATATATACATAACCTTATATACACAGAGTAGATACACACATGTACATACATACATATACATAGCTTATATATGTGCATAGATGCACATACACACACGTTATATACACAGCTTATATATGTGCATATATACACACAAACACATAGACACATACACACATATATGTACACGCACATAGACACACCTTATATACACAGCTTAGGTGCACACATACATATACACACATATATACACCTTACATACACAGCTTAGAAACACATATATGTACACACACATATATACATAACCTTATATACACAGTAGATACACACATGTACATACACACATATACATACCTTATATATACAGCTTAGATACACACATAATATGCACACACCTTATAAATACAGCTTACATACACACAAATATATACAGACACACAAATACACACCTTGTATACACAGCTTAGATACACACATACATATACACACACATATACATAGCTTATATATACAGTTTAGATACACACATACATATACACACAAACTCACACATATACACACCTTGTATACACAGCTTAGATACACACATATGTACACACACACATACACACCTTATATACACAGTTTAGATACACACATACATATACACACAAACTCACACATATACACACCTTGTATACACAGCTTAGATACACACATATGTACACACACATACACACCTTATATACACAGTTTAGATACACACATACATATACACACAAACACACACATATACACACCTTGTATACACAGCTTAGATACACACATATATGTACATGCACACGCACATAGACACACTTTGTATACACAGCTTAGGTGCACACATACATATACACACATATATACACCTTACATACACAGCTTAGAAACACATATATGTACACACACATATATACATAACCTTATATACACAGTAGATACACACATGTACATACACACATATACATAGCTTATATATGTGCATAGATGCACATACACACACGTTATACACACAGCTTATATATGTGCATATATACACACTAACACATAGACACGTACACACATATATGTACACGCACATATACACACCTTGTATACACAGCTTAGGTGCACACATACATATACACACATATATACACCTTACATACACAGCTTAGAAACATATATGTACACACACATATATACATAACCTTATATACACAGTAGATACACACATGTACATACACACATATACATAGCTTATATATGTGCATAGATGCACATACACACACGTTATACACACAGCTTATATATGTGCATAGATACACACAAACACATAGACACGTACACACAGAGCTATCTTACTAGTACATCGACATATCTTCACGCATACATACACATATGTATCAATGGATACATAGAAGAGAACGTGTATCTGTATCTTTTTTTTTGATTTTTGTAGAGATGGAGTTTCACCGTCTTTCCCAGGCTGGTCTTGAACTCCCGAGCTCAGGCAATGCACCTGCCTTGGACTCCCAAAGTGTTAGGGTAGCAGACCTGGGCCACCACACCTGGCCTGTGTATCTGTATCTGTACATGCATTTATATCTGTAAAGATACATAGTCATAGGCCGGGCACAGTGGCTCACGCCTGTCATCCCAGCACTTTGGGAGGCCGAGGCGGGTGGATCACGAGGTCAGGAGTTCGAGGCCAGCCTGAACAACATGGCGAAACCCCGTCTCTAGTAAAAATACAAAAATTAGCCGGGAATGGTGGCAGGTGCCAGGAATCCAGCTACCTGGGAGTCTGAGTCAGGGGAATCACTCGAACCCGGGAGGCGGAGGCTGCGGCGAGCCCAGGTTGCGGCCATGGTACTCCAGCCTGGGCGACAAGAGTGAGACTCAGTCGCACACCGGCCCCTCCCGATAACCGTCTGCAGACAAAAGAACAGCAGAATGAAAGCGGCCGAGAGGGGAATGAAAACGTGTAGGTGTTTGGGGGCCTAAAATGACAGGGCCAGGGTTATGTCACTCATCATTCCGTGTGTGTGTGTGTGTGTGTGTGTGTGTGTGTCTGTGTCTGTGTGTGTCTGTGTGTGTCTGTGTGTGTGTCTGTGTGTCTGTGTATGTGTCTGTGTGTGTTTGTGTCTGTGTGTGTGTCTGTCTGTGTGTGTGTTTGTGTGTCTGTGTGTATTTGTGTGTGTCTGTGTGTGTGCCTGTGTGTGTGTCTGTGTGTGTGTTTGTGTGTGTTTGTGTGTGTCTGTGTGTGTCTGTGTGTCTGTGTGTGTGTCTGTCTGTGTGTCTGTGTGTCTGTGTGTGTGTCTGTGTGTGTGTCTGTGTGTGTGTTTGTGTGTCTGTGTGTGTATCTGCGTGTGTGTGTCTGTGTGTGTGTCTGCGTGTGTGTCTGTGTGTGTGTGTCTGTGTGTGTCTGTGTGTGTGTCTGTGTCTGTGTGTGTGTGTCTGTGTCTGTGTGTGTGTGTCTGTGTGTGTGTCTGCGTGTGTGTCTGTGTGTGTGTGTCTGTGTGTGTGTGTGTGTGTGTCTGTGTGTGTGTGTGTGTCTGTGTGTGTGTGTTTCTCCAGTCCAAAGAAAGAGACACCTGCAACGTCACCATCGAAGACCTGGACCCCGAGAACTGCTACTCTCTGCGGGTCAGGGTGAAGGCCACACAAGTCGCCTACGGGTCAGACACGTACCCCAGCGACTGGTCGGAGGCGACGCACTGGCGAAGAGGAGAGCGGACGGGTAATGCTTGTTACGCGGCAGGGCCGCGCGCACACCGCTACATGGAACGGAACACGTGCATGGATCTTTACATCCGTGTCTATCTACATGCATGGTCACAGCGCACGCCTGTCATCCTGGCGCTGTGGAAACTGGGACCGAGAAGAACAGAGACCAAAAGACACAAGAAAAAGAAAATTTCTTCCCTCCTTCCTTCCTTCCTTCCTTCCTTCGTCTCTCTCTCTCTCTCTCTCTCTCTTCCTTTCTTTCCCTCCCTCCCTCCCTCCCTCCCTCCTTCCTTCCTTCCTTCCTTCCTTCGTCTCTCTCTCTCTGTCTCTCTCTCTCTTTCTTTCTTTCCTCTCTGTGTTTCTTTTCTTTTGAGATGGAGTCTCGCTCTGCTGCCCAGGCTGGGGTACAATAGCGAAGTCGCCCACCGCAGCCTCCGCCTCCCGGGTTCAAGCCATCCTCCCGCCTCAGCCTCCCGAGTAGCTGGGATCACAGGCGCCCCCCACCAGGCCCGGCTGATTTATGCATTTTCAGTAGAGATGGGGTTTCGCCATGTTGACCAGGCCGGTCTCAAACTCCTGACTGCGAGATCCGCCGTCCTCGGCCTCCCAAAGTGCTGGGATGACGGAAGGAGGGAAGGAAGGAAGGAAGGATGGAGGGAAGGAGGGAGAGAGGGAGCGAAGGAAGGAGGGAGGGAAGGAAGGAGGGAGGGAAGGAAGGAAGAAAAGAAAAACATAAAGGAAGGAAGGAAAGAAAAAGACAGAATGAAAGAAGGAAAGAAATAAAGAAGGGAAGGAAGGAAAGAAAAAGAAAAGAAAGAAAGAGGAAGAAAGAGAAATTCTCCCGCCTCAGCCTCCCGAGTAGCTGGGACTCCAGGCACCCGCCACCAGGCCTGGCTAATTTTTGCATTTTTAGTAGAGATGGGGTTTCACCATGTTGACCAGGCCGGTCTCGAACTCCCGACCTCGTGATCCGCCCGCCTCGGCCTCCCGAAGTGCTGGGATGACAGGCGACCTCCATCATGCCCGGCTAATTTTTGCATTTTTAGTAGAGACGTGGTGTTACCATTTTTAGTAGAGATGGGGTTTCACCACGTTGACCAGGCCGGTCTCGAACTCCCGACCTCGTGATCCGTCCGCCTCGGCCTCCCGAAGTGCTGGGATGACAGGCGTGAGCCACCGTGTATGTTTTCAGGGGCCCCGTTTAAGGCACAGACCCAGCAATAGCCCAGTGCAAGGTCTCCTGTGCCGTGAACACCCCCAGACACCCCCGGCCTCCGAGGCGGGTGGATCACGAGGTCAGGAGTTCGAGACCATCCCGGTCAACATGGTGAATCCCCGTCTCTCCTAAAAATACAATAATTACCCGGGCACGGTGGCGCGTGCCTGTAGACCCAGCTACTGGGGAGACTGAGGCAGGAGAATCGCTTGAACCCGGGAGGCGGAGGTTGCGTTGAGCTGAGATTCTGTCTCAAAAATAAATAAATAAATAAAATAAATAAAACATTTGCTGACACTGATATATTAAAAAAAAATTAAAAAAAAAAAAAGGCCAGGTCCAGTGGTTCACACCTGTAATCCCAGCACTTTGGGAGGCCGAGGCGGGTGGATCACCTGAGGTCGGGAGTTCGAGACCAGCCTGGTCAACATGGTGAAACCCTGTCTCTACTAAAAATACAAAAATTAGCCAGGCGTGGTGGGGGGGCACCTGTTATCCCAGCTACTCGGGAGGCTGAGGCAGGAGGATGGCTTGAACCCGGGAGGCGGAGGCCGCACTGAGCCGAGATCGTGCCAACACACTCCAGCCTGGGCGACACAGCGAGACTCGGTCTCAAGAAAACCCCCCAAAACGCAAAACACACACCCAAAAAACTGAACAAAAACACCATGAGGATGGCGGTGAGGGATGAGAACTAGTTAAGAGGTCACAGCGGGTTCAAAACTCACGGACGCCTTTTCCTTGTGTCTTAGATTCCTGCTCGGAGACGCAAAGGGCCCCCAAAGCCAAGCCCCCCAGATTCACCCTGATTTCCGGCCTCCTTCTCCTGGTGATGCTGCCCCTTCTCCTCCTGGGTTTATGGAGGACACGCAGGTAAGAACCACTCCTGCCGACCCCCTTACACACGTGGCCGGAGGGTCCCGCTTCCAAAGCGCCCGTGGAATGGGAAGATCGATCACCCGAGACTCTCACGTCCCTGAGCCTCAGTTTCCATCCAATGCCCACTTTTCTCACGGTGCATGACGAGAAATGTGGGAGCAGCGCCGTCCCGCAGGTGCAGGGACATGTGGAATATTCACTGAGAAATATTCTGTTTTTGTTTGTTTGTTTGTTTGTTTGAGATGGAGTCTTGCTGTGTTGCCCAGGCTGGAGAGCAATGGTGTGATCTCAGCTCACCGCAGCCTCCCCCTCCCGGGTTCAAGCGATCCTCCTGCCTCAGCCTCCCGAGTAGCTGGGATTACAGGCACCTGCCACCACGCCCGGCTAATTTTGTATTTTTACTAGAGACGGGGTTTCATCATGTCGGTCAGGCTGGTCTTGAACTCCCGACCTCAACTCATCCACCCGCCTCAGCTTCTCACAGTGCAGGGACTACAGGGCTGAGTCACCGCGCCTGGCCACTTTTTTCCTCCTTCCCTCCCTCCCTCCTTCCTTCCTTCCCTTCCTGCCTCCATCCCTCTCTCCCTCTCTCCCTTCCGCCCTATGTCCCTTCCTCCCTCCCTTCCTCCCTCTGTCCCTCCTTCCCTCCCTCCCTTCCTTCCCTCCCTCTCTCCCTCCCTCCCTCTTTCCTTCCCTCCCTCTCTCTCCCTCCCTCCTTTCCTTCCCTCCCTCTCTCCCTCCCTTCCTTCCCTCCCTCTCTCCCTCCCTCCCTCCCTCCCTCCCTCCCTTCCTTCCCTCCCTCTCTCCCTCCCTCCCTCCTTCCTTCCCTCCCTCCCTCGTTCCTTCCCTCCCTCCTTCTTTCCCTCCCTCCCTCCCCTCCTTCCTCTCTCTTTCTCTCTTTTGCCTTCCTTCCCCGCCTTCCTTCCTTCCTTTCTTTTCTCTTCTTTTCACAGAGTCTCCCTCTGTCCCCCAGGCTGGAGTGCAATGGGCCAGTCTCAGCTCAGTGCAACCTCCGCCTCCCGGGTTCAACCGATCCTCCTGCCTCAGTCTCCCGAGCAGCTGGGACGACAGGCACCCACCGCCAGGCCTGGCTAATTCTGTATTTTAGTAGAGACGGGGTTTCACCGTGTTGGTCAGGCTGGTCTCGAACTCCCGACCTCAGGTGTTCCTCCTGCCTCAGCCTCCCGAAGTGCAGGGAGGACAGGCCTGAGCCACGTCTCCGGCCCTGGTGGGATCTATATGAGGACTCAGAGTCGGGGTCTCTGGTGAGGAGGTGGACGGTCCCGTGTGTTTGGTTCACGTGGAAGGCCCCCCTCTGCCTGGGTCCTGGTCTCCAAGGGGCAGCCACAGCCGTCCTCGGCCTCTCCCCGGGGTCCCTGCCAGTGCCAGGCGCAGCCACAGCCGTCCTCGGCCTCTCCCCGGGGTCCCTGCCAGTGCTGGGGCAGCCACGTCCATCCTCGGCCTCTCCCCGGGGTCCCTGGCAGTGCTGGGGCAGCCACCTCCATCCTCGGCCTCTCCCCGGGGTCCCTGCCAGTGCCGGGGCAGCCACGTCCATCCTCGGCCTCTCCCCGGGGTCCCTGGCAGTGCCGGGGCACCCACGTCCATCATCGGCCTCTCCCCGGGGTCCCTGGCAGTGCCGGGGCAGCCACGTCCATCCTCGGCCTCTCCCCGGGGTCCCTGGCAGTGCCGGGGCAGCCACGTCCATCCTCGGCCTCTCCCCGGGGTCCCTGGCAGTGCCGGGGCACCCACGTCCATCATCGGCCTCTCCCCGGGGTCCCTGGCAGTGCCGGGGCAGCCACGTCCATCCTCGGCCTCTCCCCGGGGTCCCTGCCAGTGCCGGGGCAGCCACGTCCATCCTCGGCCTCTCCCCGGGGTCCCTGTCAGTGCTGGGGCAGCCACGTCCATGCTCGGCCTCTCCCCTGTGTCCCTGTCAGTGCTGGGGCAGCCACGTCCATCCTCGGCCTCTCCCCGGGGTCCCTGCCAGTGCCGGGGCAGCCACGTCCATCCTCGGCCTCTCCCCGGGGTCCCTGCCAGTGCCGGGGCAGCCACGTCCATCCTCGGCCTCTCCCTGGGGTCCCTGGCAGTGCTGGGGCAGCCACGTCCATCCTCGGCCTCTCCCCGGGGTCCCTCCAGTGCCACTTGGGGGGTGCAGTGCAGGTGACCCCGCCCTCCGTCTGTGTTTCAGGCTGAAGAAATGTGTCATGCCCACCGTGCCAGACCCCAAGGCCACCTTCCCTGGGCTCTTTGAGAAGCACGAAGGGAACTTCCAGGTACCCGCCCTGTCCCCGCCGCCCCCTTCTCTGTCGGGGCCACAGGCTCACGTCTCCCTCAGTGGCCCTTTCGGAGAATGACTTCAGGGCCGGGCGAGGAGGCTCAGGCCTGACAACCCGGCAGGTAGGGAGGCCCAGGTGGGTGGGTCCGGTGAGGTCAGGAGTTCGAGACCAGTGTGGGCAGATGGCGAAACCCTGCTCTTTAAAGGAAGAAAATAAGAAAATCACGTTAGGTCGCTGCTCCGTGGAAACACTGAGTACTGCATAGGTGGAGGAAAAAAGACAGAGAGAGACAAAAAGTAAGGAAGGAAGGAAGGAAGGAAGGAAGGAAGGAAGGAAGGAAGGGAGGGAGGGAGGGAGGGAGGGAGGGAGAGACAGAGGGAAAGGAGGGAGGGACGGAGAGAGGGAGGAAGGAGGGAGGGAGAGAAGGAGGGAAGGGAGGGAGGGAGAGAGGGAGGGAAGGGAGGGAGGAAAGGAGGGAAGGAACGAAGGGAGGGAGGGCAGGAGGGAGAGGGGGTAGTGAGGGAGGGAAATAAGGAAGGAGGGAGGAAAGGAAGGAGAGATGGAGGGAAGGTAGGGAGGGAGGAAGGGAAGGAAGGAGGGACAGAGGGAGGGAGGGAGTGAGGGACGGAGGGGGGAGGGAGGGAGGGAAGGAAGGAAAGAGGGAGAGGGAGGGAGAGAGGGAGGGAAGGAAGGAGGGACAGACAGAGGAAGGGAGGGAGGAAGGGAAGGAAGGAGGGACAGAGGGAGGGAGGCAGTGAGGGACGGAGGGGGGAGGGAGGGAGGGAAGGAAGGAGGGACAGACAGAGGAAGGGAGGGAAGGAAGGAGGGAGGGACACAGGGAGGAAGGGAGTGAGGGAGGGAAGGGGGAGGGACAGATGGAGGGAAGTGAGGGAGGGAGGGAGGGAAGGAAGGAAAGAGGGAGAGGGAGGGAGGGAGAGAGGGAGGGAAGGAAGGAGGGACAGACAGAGGAAGGGAGGGAAGGAAGGAAGGAGGGACAGAGGGAGGGAAGTGAGGGAGGGAAGGGGGAGGGACAGATGGAGGGAAGTGAGGGAAGGAGTGAGGAAGGGAGGGAAAAGAAAGGAAGGATGGATGGAGGGAGGGAGGGACAAGAAAAGTCCAGTTCTGGTGACTCACGTGTGTGAACCCAGCACTTCGGGAGGCTGCGGCGGGAGGATCACCTGAGGTCGGGAGTTTGAGACCAGCCTGACCAAGATGGTGAAACCCCGTGTCTGATAAAAATAGAAAAAAATCACCGCGGCCTGGTGGCCGGTGCCTGTCACCGCAGCTCCTATGGAGGCTGAGGCAGGAGAATCGCTTGAACCCGGGAGGTGGAGGCTGTGGTGAGCCGCGATGGCGCCGCCGCACTCCGGCCTGGGGGACAGAGCAAGGCTGTGTCTCAAAAACACACAGAAAATCAAAACAAACAAACAAACAAATAAAACCAGAAATGCTCAGGCCACAGTCCGTGGTGTTTCCACTGTGTTTGATGTAGAACGTTCCCTCCCTCCTCCCTCCCTCCCTCCCTCCTCCCTCCATCCTCCCTCCTCCCTCTCTCCACCCTTCCTCCTCCCTCTCTCCTCCCTCCATCCTCCCTCCCTCCTTTCCTTGCCTCCCTCCTCCCTCCCTCGCTCCTTCCCTCCCTCCCTCCATCCCTCCTTCCCTCCTCCCTCCCTCCTCCCTCCCTCCTTCCCTCCTCCCTTCCCTCTCTCCTCCCTTCCCCCTCCTCCCGTCCTCCTCCCTTCCCTCCCTCATCCCTTTCTCCCTCCTCCCTACCTCCTCCCTTCCCTCCCTTCTCCCTCCCTCCTTCCCTCCTTTCTCCTTCCTCCCTCCCTCCTCCCTCCCTCCCTCCTCCCTCCCTCACTCATTCCCTCCCTCCTCACTCCCTGCCTCCTCCCCACCTCCCTCCTCCCTCCCTTCTCTCCCTCCTCCCTTCCCTCTCTCCTCCCTTTCTCCCTCCTCCCTCCCTCCTCCATCCTCCCTCTCTCCTCCCTCCATCCTCCCTCCCTCCTTTCCTTGCCTCCCTCCTCCCTCCCTCGCTCCTTCCCTCCCTCCCTCCGTCCCTCCTTCCCTCCTCCCTCCCTCCTCCCTCCCTCCTTCCCTCCTCCCTTCCCTCTCTCCTCCCTTCCCCCTCCTCCCGTTCTCCTCCCTTCCCTCCCTCATCCCTTTCTCCCTCCTCCCTACCTCCTCCCTTCCCTCCCTTCTCCCTCCCTCCTTCCCTCCTTTCTCCTTCCTCCCTCCCTCCTCCCTCCCTCCCTCCTCCCTCCCTCACTCATTCCCTCCCTCCTCACTCCCTGCCTCCTCCCCACCTCCCTCCTCCCTCCCTTCTCTCCCTCCTCCCTTCCCTCTCTCCTCCCTTTCACCCTCCTCCCTCCCTCCTCCATCCTCCCTCTCTCCTCCCTCCATCCTCCCTCCCTCCTTTCCTTGCCTCCCTCCTCCCTCCCTCGCTCCTTCCCTCCCTCCCTCTCTCCCTCCTTCCCTCCTCCCTCCCTCCTCCCTCCCTCCTTCCCTCCTCCCTTCCCTCCCTCCTCCCTTCCCCCTCCTCCCTTCCTCCTCCCTTCCCTCCCTCATCCCTTTCTCCCTCCTCCCTACCTCCTCCCTCCCTCCTTCCCTCCTCCCTTCCCTCCCTCCTCCCTTCCCCCTCCTCCCTTCCTCCTCCCTTCCCTCCCTCATCCCTTTCTCCCTCCTCCCTACCTCCTCCCTCCCTCCTCCCTCCCTCCCTCATTCCCTCCCTCCTCACTCCCTGCCTCCTCCCCACCTCCCTCCTCCCTCCCTTCTCTCCCTCCTCCCTTCCCTCCCTCCTCCCTCCCTCCTTCCCTCCTTTCTCCTTCCTCCCTCCCTCCTCCCTCCCTTCCTCATTCCCTCCCTCCTCACTGCCTCCCTCCTACCTCCCTTCTCTCCCTCCTCCCACCCCTCCCTCCCCCCTCCCCCCTCCCCCCTCCTTCCCTCCCTCCCTCCTCCCTCCTCCCTCCCTCCCTCGGTTTCTTCCTCCCGGCAGGAATGGATCAGAGAAACCCAGAACTTGTCCCCCTCGAGCAGCCCGGCAGACGGGGAGCCAGACGCTGGCCAGGAGGAGCCCGCGGTGCTGCAGGTGACCAGCCCAGAGCCCGAGCCAGCCAGGACCAGCGGGCGACACACCGGGGACACCAAGGCCTCTGGGGGGCCCCCGCAGGTTCCCCAGCAGCCCCTCCGAGGCGGTGACGTGGTCACTCTCGCCGGCTTCACCTTCGTGACGAAAGACGCCTCCTACGTGGCGTTGTGACAGACACACATACTCCTGAGGTCAGGAGTTCGAGACCAGCCTGGCCAACTTGGTGAAACCCCGTCTCTAATAAAAATACAAAAAAAATCAGCCAGGCATGGTGGTGGGTGCCTGTAATCCCTGCATTTTGGGAGGCTGAGGTGGGAGGATCACCTGAGGTCGGGAGTTCGAGACCAGCCTGGCCAAGATAGTGAAACCCCATCTCTACCAAAAATACAAAAAAATCACCCAGCCGTGGAGGTGGGTGCCTGTAATTGCTGCACTTTGGGAGGCTGAGGCGGGAGGATCACCTGAGGTCGGGAGTTCGAGACCAGCCTGGCCAAGATAGTGAAACCCCGTCTCTAATAAAAATACAAAAATAGCAGCCGGATGTGGTGGCTCAGGCCTGTCACCCCTGCACTTTGGGAGGCTGAGGCAGCAGAATCACCTGAGGTCAGGAGTTCGAGACCAGCCTGGCCAAGATGGTCAAACCCCGTGTCTAATAAAAATACAAAAACTAGCTGGGCTTGGTGGCAGGTGCCTGTAGTCCCAGCTACTGGGGAGGCTGAGGCAGGAGAATTACCTGGACCCAGGAGGTGGAGGCTGAGCCGACATGGCGCCATTACACTCCCGCCTGGGCGACAGAGCAAGACTCTGTCTCAAACCAAAGAAAGAACAGCCACAGCCTCATTCAGAAGCACCGTCTATTCCCTTCCACGGACTGAGGGGTGTCAGATGCTTTCGGTGGACGCCGAAATCCCCCAGAAGAAACAATGAGGTTTTCAATCGTCGCAGAACAAATTTTCCAGACACTTTCTGGGTGTCGCAGGATTCGTCTTATTCCCGTGGAAAAACAGATCGTAACACCGTCTGTTTGGCCAGTACAACCTTGTTCTGTGTGGGACACATGCGAGGGGACAGGAAAATAAACACATACGACACTTTTTTTTTTTTTTTGGGACGGAGTCTCGCTCAGTCTCCCAGGCTGGAGTGCAATGGCGCAATCTCAGCTCACCGCAACCTCCGCCTCCCCGGGTTCAAGCGATTCTCCTGCCTCAGCCTCCAGAGTAGCTGGTACTACAGGCACCTGCCACCACGCCCGGCTAGTTTTTGTATTTTTAGTAGAGACGGGGTTTCACCATGTTGACCAGGCTGGTCTCGAACTCCCGACCTCAGGGGATCCGCCCTCCTCGGCCTCACAAAGTGCTGGGATGACTTTTGACGTTTTAGTTCACAAAGTGGACGCGTTGTTTCTCGACCCGCCACTAGGTGGCAGCAGATACATACAGCTTCCTGCATTGCTTTTTTTTTTTTTTTTTTTTTTTTTGAGAATGTGTTTTGCTCTTGTCACCCAGGCTGTGGCCATCTGGGCTCACTGCAACCTCCACCTCCCGGGTTCAAGCGATCCTCCCGCCTCAGCCTCCAGAGTAACTCACATTACAGGCGGCCACCACCACGTCCCGCTCATTTTTGTATTTTTAGTAGGGACGGGGTTTCACCACGTTGGCCAGGCTGGTCTCGAACTTGTGACCTTAGGTGATCCGCCCGCCTCAGCCTCCCAAAGTGCTGGGGTCACAGGTATGAGCCATTGCTCCTCTTTGAAACCCAGCACTTTGGGAGGCCGAAGCGGGCAGATCTCTGCAGCTCGGGAGTTCGAGACCAGCCCGACCCACAAGGAGAAACCCCATCTCTACTGAAAATATAACAATTAGCTGGACATGGTGGTGGGCGCCTGTCATCCCAGCTACTCGGGAGGCTGAGGCGGGAGAATCTCTTGAACCCGGGAGGCGGAGGTTGCAGTGAGCTGAGATCACACCACTGCACTCCAGCCTGGGTGACGAGGGCGAAACTCCGACCCCACCCACCCGCCCCCAAAAAACGCAGTAGAAACAAGGCCACAGAGCATGTTCCAGGGCCCCTGTTCCTCTCCCTTGAGACAATCACTCCTTGTGATCAGTGGCAGAAGCGAGTATCTCAGGCCGCAGCTGAACCCCGGGACTGGCAGGCCCTGAGCATGACTTAAAAAGGCAGATGATGCAGAGACAGCAGATGCTGGAGAGGATGTGGGGACATAGGGACACTTTTACGCTGTTGGTGGGAGTGTAAATTAGTCCAACCATCGTGGAAGACAGTGTGGCGATTCCTCAAGGCCTTAGAAATAATAATTCCATCTGACTCAGCAATCCCATGACTGGGTATATATCCAAAGGACTATAAGTCGTTCTACTATAAGGACACATGCACACGAACGTTCATTGCAGCACTGTTTACAATAGCAAAGACCTGGAACCAACCCAAATGCTCAATGATGATAGACTGGATTGGGAAAATGTGGCACATATACACCATGGAGTACTATGAAGCCATGAAAAAGGATGAGGTCGCGTCCTTTGTAGGGACATGGATGAACCTGGAAACCATCATGAGTCTGTCACTGTGTCCTGGGAACTGGGGCCCTCCTGCCTCTGAGTCTGTCCCTGTGTCCTGGGACCTGGGGCCCTTCTGCCTCTGAGTCTAAGCCCGTGTCCTGGGAACTGGGGTCCTCCTGCCCCTGAGTCTGTCCCTGTGTCCTGGGACCTGGGGCCCTCCTGCCTCTGAGTCTGAGCCTGTGTCCTGGGACCTGGGGCCCTCCTGCCTCTGAGTCTGTCCCTGTGTCCTGGGACCTGGGGCCCTCCTGCCTCTGAGTCTGTCCCTGTGTCCTGGGACCTGGGGCCCTCCTGCCTCTGAGTCTGAGCCTGTGTCCTGGGACCTGGGGCCCTCCTGCCTCTGAGTCTGTCACTGTGTCCTGGGACCTGGGGCCCTCCTGCCTCTGAGTCTGAGCCTGTGTCCTGGGACCTGGGGCCCTCCTGCCTCTGAGTCTGTCCCTGTGTCCTGGGACCTGGGGCCCTCCTGCCTCTGAGTCTGTCCCTGTGTCCTGGGACCTGGGGCCCTTCTGCCTCTGAGTCTGAGCCTGTGTCCTGGGACCTGGGGCCCTCCTGCCTCTGAGTCTGTCACTGTGTCCTGGGACCTGGGGCCCTCCTGCCTCTGAGTCTGTCCCTGTGTCCTGGGACCTGGGGCCCTTCTGCCTCTGAGTCTAAGCCCGTGTCCTGGGAACTGGGGTCCTCCTGCCCCTGAGTCTGTCACTGTGTCCTGGGACCTGGGGCCCTCCTGCCTCTGAGTCTGTCACTGTGTCCTGGGACCTGGGGCCCTCCTGCCTCTGAGTCTGTCCCTGTGTCCTGGGACCTGGGGCCCTCCTGCCTCTGAGTCTGTCCCTGTGTCCTGGGACCTGGGGCCCTCCTGCCTCTGAGTCTGAGCCTGTGTCCTGGGACCTGGGGCCCTCCTGCCTCTGAGTCTGTCACTGTGTCCTGGGACCTGGGGCCCTCCTGCCTCTGAGTCTGAGCCTGTGTCCTGGGACCTGGGGCCCTCCTGCCTCTGAGTCTGTCCCTGTGTCCTGGGACCTGGGGCCCTCCTGCCTCTGAGTCTGTCCCTGTGTCCTGGGACCTGGGGCCCTTCTGCCTCTGAGTCTGAGCCTGTGTCCTGGGACCTGGGGCCCTCCTGCCTCTGAGTCTGTCACTGTGTCCTGGGACCTGGGGCCCTCCTGCCTCTGAGTCTGTCCCTGTGTCCTGGGACCTGGGGCCCTTCTGCCTCTGAGTCTAAGCCCGTGTCCTGGGAACTGGGGTCCTCCTGCCCCTGAGTCTGTCACTGTGTCCTGGGACCTGGGGCCCTCCTGCCTCTGAGTCTGTCACTGTGTCCTGGGACCTGGGGCCCTCCTGCCTCTGAGTCTGTCACTGTGTCCTGGGACCTGGGGCCCTCCTGCCTCTGAGTCTGTCACTGTGTCCTGGGACCTGGGGCCCTCCTGCCTCTGAGTCTGTCACTGTGTCCTGGGACCTGGGGTCCTCCTGGCTGTGACTCTGTCACTGTGTCCTGGGACCTGGGGTCCTCCTGCCTCTGAGTCTGTCACTGTGTCCTGGGACCTGGGGCCCTCCTGCCTCTGAGTCTGTCCCTGTGTCCTGGGACCTGGGGCCCTCCTGCCTCTGAGTCTGTCCCTGTGTCCTGGGACCTGGGGCCCTCCTGCCTCTGAGTCTGTCCCTGTGTCCTGGGACCTGGGGCCCTTCTGCCTCTGAGTCTAAGCCCGTGTCCTGGGAACTGGGGTCCTCCTGCCCCTGAGTCTGTCACTGTGTCCTGGGACCTGGGGCCCTCCTGCCTCTGAGTCTGTCACTGTGTCCTGGGACCTGGGGCCCTCCTGCCTCTGAGTCTAAGCCCGTGTCCTGGGACCTGGGGTCCTCCTGCCCCTGAGTCTGTCACTGTGTCCTGGGACCTGGGGCCCTCCTGCCTCTCAGTCTGTCACTGTGTCCTGGGACCTGGGGTCCTCCTGGCTGTGACTGTCACTGTGTCCTGGGACCTGGGGTCCTCCTGGCTGTGACTCTGTCACTGTGTCCTGGGACCTGGGGCCCTCCTGCCTCTGAGTCTGTCCCTGTGTCCTGGGACCTGGGGTCCTCCTGCCTCTGAGTCTGTCCCTCTGTCCTGGGACCTGGGGCCCTCGTGCCTCTGAGTCTGTCCCTCTGTCCTGGGACCTGGGGCCCTCCTGCCTCTGAGTCTGTCCCTGTGTCCTGGGACCTGGGGCCCTCCTGCCTCTGAGTCTGTCCCTGTGTCCTGGGACCTGGGGCCCTCCTGCCTCTGAGTCTGTCCCTGTGTCCTGGGACCTGGGGCCCTTCTGCCTCTGAGTCTAAGCCCGTGTCCTGGGAACTGGGGCCCTCCTGCCCCTGAGTCTGTCACTGTGTCCTGGGACCTGGGGCCCTCCTGCCTCTGAGTCTGTCACTGTGTCCTGGGACCTGGGGCCCTCCTGCCTGTGACTCTGTCACTGTGTCCTGGGACCTGGGGCCCTCCTGCCTCTGAGTCTGTCACTGTGTCCTGGGACCTGGGGCCCTCCTGCCTCTGAGTCTGAGCCTGTGTCCTGGGACCTGGGGCCCTCCTGCCTCTGAGTCTGTCACTGTGTCCTGGGACCTGGGGTCCTCCTGGCTGTGACTGTCACTGTGTCCTGGGACCTGGGGTCCTCCTGGCTGTGACTCTGTCACTGTGTCCTGGGACCTGGGGTCCTCCTGCCTCTGAGTCTGTCCCTGTGTCCTGGGACCTGGGGTCCTCCTGCCTCTGAGTCTGTCCCTGTGTCCTGGGACCTGGGGTCCTCCTGCCTCTGACTCTGTCCCTGTGTCCTGGGACCTGGGGCCCTCCTGCCTCTGAGTCTGAGCCTGTGTCCTGGGACCTGGGGTCCTCCTGGCTGTGACTGTCACTGTGTCCTGGGACCTGGGGCCCTCCTGCCTCTGAGTCTGAGCCTGTGTCCTGGGACCTGGGGTCCTCCTGCCTCTGAGTCTGTCCCTGTGTCCTGGGACCTGGGGTCCTCCTGCCTCTGATTCTGTCCCTGTGTCCTGGGACCTGGGGTCCTCCTGCCTCTGACTCTGTCCCTGTGTCCTGGGACCTGGGGTCCTCCTGCCTCTGAGTCTGTCCCTGTGTCCTGGGACCTGGGGCCCTCCTGCCTCTGAGTCTGTCCCTGTGTCCTGGGACCTGGGGCCCTCCTGCCTCTGAGTCTGTCCCTGTGTCCTGGGACCTGGGGCCCTCCTGCCTCTGAGTCTGTCCCTGTGTCCTGGGACCTGGGGCCCTCCTGCCTCTGAGTCTGAGCCTGTGTCCTGGGACCTGGGGTCCTCCTGGCTGTGACTGTCACTGTGTCCTGGGAACTGGGGCCCTCCTGCCTCTGAGTCTGAGCCCGTGTCCTGGGACCTGGGGCCCTCCTGCCTCTGAGTCTGAGCCTGTGTCCTGGGACCTGGGGTCCTCCTGGCTGTGACTGTCACTGTGTCCTGGGACCTGGGGCCCTCCTGCCTCTGAGTCTGAGCCTGTGTCCTGGGACCTGGGGTCCTCCTGCCTCTGAGTCTGTCCGTGTGTCCTGGGACCTGGGGCCCTCCTGCCTCTGAGTCTGTCCCTGTGTCCTGGGAACTGGGTCCCTCCTGTCTGTGACTCTGTCACTGTGTCCTGGGACCTGGCTCCCTCCTGCCTCCTCTGCACGGGTCTCAATATAATCATGATTTTCTTGTAGGGAGAACACTTAGTTTCTTCTGTCACAAAAGAGCTGCCTTTGTGCAGGGGGTCGAGGTGTCCTCTGTGGAGCCCTGTGACCTTTGCACTTAGGAATCCTCCTGACCTCCGCCTGCCACCTGCACCTCTTCTTCTGCTGGGCCGGGTGCCGGGAGGGACCTTCCAGCCTCCGCCCCACAACCGGCCTCCCCTCCGTCTGCCACGCTCTGTCCTCGGAAGGAAACTAAACTCTAAGCTGAACACGTCGGATGAGAAATGAGGCCCTGTAGGGCTTGACTCCCCAGACCCCTCAGAATTTGGGTAACAAGAATAAATCAGAGCTTCCTGCTCAGAACATGGATATACAAATGTTTATTTATTTATTAATTTTTTGAGACAGAGTCTGGCTCTTGTCTCCCAGGCTGGAGTGCAATGGCGCGATCTCGGCTCACGGCAACCTCCGCCTCCCGGGTTCAAGAGATTCTCCTGCCTCAGTCTCCCCAGTAGCTGGGATTACAGGCACGCGCCACCATGCCCAGCTAATTTTTATATTTTTAGTAGAGACGGGGATTCACCATGTTGACTAGGCTGGTCTCGATCTCTTGACCTCGTGATCCACCCGCCTCGGCCTCCCAACGTGCTGGGATTACAGGCATGAGCCATTGTACCTGGCCTGATTTTTCTATTTTTAGTAGAGATGAGGTTTCACCACGTTGACCAGGCTGGTCTCGAACTCCCGACCTCAGGTGATCCGCCCGCCTCGGCCTCCCAAAGTGCTGGGATGACAGGCGTGAGCCACCGTGCCCGGCTAATTTCCTAGTCTTTTGGGGGACACTTCTTGATGGCTTGAAAGTGATACGGGGGGGCACAATGGCTTACACCCCGTCTTCCAGGTCGGAGGTCAACGCAGGTGCATCAGCCGAGGTCAGGAGTTCGAGACCAGCCTGGGCAACGTGCTGAAAGCCCGTCTCCACCAAAAATAGAAGAAAAAAGAAAAATAGCTGGGTGTGGTGGGGGCGCCTGTCATTCTAGCTACTCAGGGGGCGGAGGCCGGGGCAGAAGGTTCGCTTGAACCCGAGAAGCGGAGGCTGCGGTGGGCTGAGATCCTGCCCGGGCACTGCGGCCTGGACACAGAGCGAGGCGGGGTCTCAAAACACATGACAAGGAGAAACAGGAGGACAGAAGGGAAGAAAAGAGAATAAGAGAAAAGACAGGACAGGGAGGGGAGGGGAGGGAGGGGAGGGAGGGGAGGGAGGGGAGGGAATGGGGAGGGGAGGGAGGGGAGGGGAGGGGAGGGCAGGGGAGGGCAGAGAAGGGGAGGAAACAGGGAGGGGAGCAAACGGTAGGAGAGTGCAGGGGAATGGGAGGAGAGGGGAGATGGAGGGGAGGGGAGTGGAAGGGTAGGGCAGGGGAGGGCAGGGGAGAGGAGGGGAGGGGAGGGGAAGGGAAGGGGAGGGGAAGAGAGGGAATGGGACGGGAGTGCAGGGGAAGTGGAGGGGAGGGGAGATGGAGGGGAGGGCAGGGGAGGGGAGAAGAAGGGAAGGGAAGGGGAGGGGAGGAAAGATGGAGGGAAGGGGAGGGGATGGGAAGGGAAGGGAAGGGCCGGGGAGAGGAGAAGAAGGGAAGGGACGGGGACGGGAGGAAAGATGGAGGGAAGGGGAGGGGAGGGGAAGGGAAGGGGACGGGAGGAAAGATGGAGGGAAGGGGAGGGGAGGAGAAGAGAAGAGGAGGAGAGGGCAGAGGAAGGGGAGGGGAGGGGAGGGGAGAAAGGAAGGAAAGGGGAGGGGAGGAAAGATGGAGGGAAGGGGAGGGGAGGGGAAGGGAAGGGAAGGGCAGGGGAGGGGAGAAGAAGGGAAGGGAAGGGGACGGGAGGAAAGATGGAGGGAAGGGGAGGGAAGGAGAAGGGAAGGGGAGGGGAGGGAGGGGAGGAGAAGAGAAGAGGAGGAGAGGGCAGAGGAAGGGGAGGGAAGGGGAGGCGAGAGGAGAGGAGGGGAGGGGAGGGGAGGGGAGGGGAGAGGAGGGGAGGGGAGGGGAGCAGAGGGGAGAGGAGGGCAGGTCAGGGCGGAAGGAAGGGAGCGGAGGTCAGGGGAGGGAGAAGAGCAGAGCACAATCAGCATCTGAGCCCCGAGTGCTGTGACAGGCCCAGGTGTGAGACCCCAGCAGGATCCCCACTGCTGCCATGTCCAGGGCGACCCCAGACGCAAACGTGCCAGGATTTCTCTGCGGACACGACATGTCTGTGAAGACCCCAGAACAGAATCGGCCACAGGTTTTCAACAGGAGGCTCCAGCCCGGTCCCCACGAAGGGCCCCCAAAGCTCCCAGAGCTGGTTTCAATGATTCTCACTAAGACTTATGATGATGATGATGATGATTATTTGTTAATTTAATTTAATATTATTATGATTATTATTTGTTAATTTAATTTAATATGATGATGATTATTATTATTTGTTAATTTAATTTAATGTTATTATGATGATGATTATTATTTGTTAATTTAATTTAATATTATTATGATGATTTGTTAATTTAATTTAATATGATGATGATTATTATTATTTGTTAATTTAATTTAATATTATTATGATGATGATTATTTGTTAATTTAATTTAATATTATGATGATGATGATTATTATTTGTTAATTTAATTTAATATGATGATGATGATTATTTGTTAATTTAATTTAATATTATGATGATGATGATTATTATTTGTTAATTTAATTTAATATTATTATTATGATGATTATTATTTGTTAATTTAATTTAATATTATTATGATGATGATTTGTTAATTTAATTTAATATGATGATGATTATTATTATTTGTTAATTTAATTTAATATTATTATGATGATTATTTGTTAATTTAATTTAATATTATGATGATGATGATTATTATTTGTTAATTTAATTTAATATGATGATTATTATTTGTTAATTTAATTTAATGTTATTATGATGATGATGATTATTTGTTAATTTAATTTAATATTATTATGATGATTATTTGTTAATTTAATATTATTATGATGATTACTATTTGTTAATTTAATTTAATATTATGATGATGATGATTATTTGTTAATTTAATTTAATTTTTATTGCATTTTAGGCTTTGGGGTCCACGTGCAGAGCATGCAGGACAGTTGATGACGTCCCCGGGGCGGACGCAGAGGAGGCTGATTCTATAGCAACAGGAAACACAGTGAAAGTCCCTGAGAAATGAAACAAGCCGTGAACTTTGCCTCTAACGTTTATTTTTACTACACTGGAAGTTCTGGGGCAAATGTGCAGACGGGGAGGTTTGTTACACGGGGACACACGTGCCGTCCACACCCCCACTCATCTGCATTACATATGTCTCCCAATGCTCTCCCTCCCCTAACCCCCACCCCTGCTATCTCTCCCCAGCCCCCACCTCTGCTGTGCTCCCCAATCCCCCCACCCCCTGCTATCTCTCCCCACCCCCCACCCCCTGCATCCCTCCCCAGCCCCCACCACCGCTGTCCCTCCCCAATCCCCCCACCCCTTGCTTTCCCTCCCCTACCTCCACCCCCTGCTATCCCTCCCCTGGATACCCACTCCCTGCTATACCTCTACTATCCCCCCAATCCTGCTACCACTCCCCTAGCCTCCACCCCCTGCTATCCCTCCCTTAACCCCCCACCCCTGCTATCCCTTCCCACGCCCCACCCCCGCTGTCCCTCCCCAATCCCCCCACCCCCTGCTATCCCTCCCCAATACCCCCACCCTCTGCTATCCCTCCCCAATACCCCCACCCTCTGCTATCCCTCCCCAATCCCCCCACCCCCTGCTATCCCTCCCCAATACCCCCACCCTCTGCTATCCCTCCCCAATCCCCACACCCCCTGCTATCCCTCCCCAATCCCCCCACCCCCTGCTATCCCTCCCCAATACCCCCACCCTCTGCTATCCCTCCCCAATCCCCCCACACCCTGCTATCCCTCCCCAATACCCCCACCCTCTGCTATCCCTCCCCAATCCCCCCACCCCCTGCTATCCCTCCCCAATCCCCCCACCCCCTGCTATCCCTCCCCTAGCCCCCCACCCCCTGCTATCCCTCCCCAATCCCCCCACCCCTGCTATCCCTCCCTAATCCCTCCACTCCCTGTGATCTCTCCCCAATCCTCCCACCCACTGCTATACCTCCACTATCTCCCCAACCCTGCTATCACTCCCCTAGCCTCCACCCCCTGCTATCCCTCCCTTAACCCCCCCACCCCTGCTATCCCTCCCCACGCCCCACCCCCGCTGTCCCTCCCCAATCCCCCCACCCCCTGTGATCTCTCCTTAATCCTCCCACCCCCTACTATCCCTCCCCAATTCCCCCACCCCGTGCTGTCCCTCCCCTAAGGCCCCCACTCACTATCCCTCCCCTACCTCCACCCCCTGCTATTCCTCCCCTGACCCCCACCCCCTTTTATCCCTCCCCAATCCCCCCCTGATGTCCCTCCCCTAACGCCCCCACCCACTATCCCTCCCCTACCTCCACCCCCTGCAATCTCTCCCCTGGACCCCCACCCCCTGCTCTTCCTCCCCAATTGCCCCATAGCCTCTTATCCCTCCCCTAGCACCCCACCCCTTGCTACCCCTCCCCATCCCCCATTCCTGCTCTCCCTCCCCAGCCCCCCACCCCTGCTATTCCTCCCCTAACACCCCACCACCCGCCATCACTCCCCCAGCCCCTCACCCCTGCTATTCCTCCCCTAACACGCCACCCCCGTTCTTTCTCCCCTAGCCCCCCACACCCTGCTATCCCTCCCCTAGACCCCCATCCCCTGCTATCCCTCTCCAATGCCCCCACCCCCTGCTATCCCTCCCCTAGCCCCCCACCCCTGCTATTCCTCCCCTAACACCCCACCCCCGTTCTTCCTCCCCTAGCACCCCACACCCTGCTATCCCTTCCCTAGACCCCCATCCCCTGCTATCCCTCTCCAATGCCCCCACCCCCTGCTATCCCTCCCCTAGCCCCCCACCCCCTGCTATCTCTCCCCAATTCCCCCACCCCCTGCTATACCTTCGCTGCCCCCCACCCTCAGGCCCTGGTGTGTGATGTTCCCCTCCTTGTGTCCATGTGTTCTCATTGATCAACCCCCACTTACGAGGGAGAACAGGTGGTGTTTGGTTTTCTGTTCTTGTGTCCGTTTGCCGAGAATGATGGTTTCCAGCTTCATCCACGTCCCTGCAAGGGACATGAACTCATCCTTTTTCATGGCTGCATAGTATTCCACGGTGTCCATGTGCCACATTTTCTTTATCCAGTCTATCATGGATGGCTGTTTAGGTTGGTTCCCAGTCTTTGCTATTGTGAACGGGGCCACAGTGAACATACCAGTCCTTTGGGTATACATTTCTTTTAAAAAATTATGGCAACAGATCCATGACACAAACGTTCCCACGTTACCCACTTTGAAGTGTGTAGCTTGTGGCGCTAAAGGATTTCAGTTTGGTTCAAGTCCCTCGGCCCCGTTCAACTCCATAAGGTTTCATTATCCCAAATGGAAACTCTGTAACTGTTTTAAGAAAACAATAAACCTAAGAAAATTCATCCAGATTGGACAATGTCGGCGGAATCGTACAGCCTCGGGAGGGATTCATCTTTCTTGTTTCCCTGGTTGGGTTTTGAGAAAGCGTCTCACTCTGTGCCCCAGGCTGGAGGGATCTCGGTTCACTGCAACCTCCGCCTCCCGGGTTCAAGCTGTTCTCCTGCCTCAGCCTCCCCAGCAGCTGGGGTTACAGGCACCCACCACCACGCCTGGCTAATTTTCATATTTTTAGCAAAGACGGGGTGTCGCCATGTTGTCGAGGCTGGTCTTGAACTCCTGACCTAAGATGACCCACTTGCCTTGACCTTCCAGAGTGCTGGGATTACAGGCATGAGCCGCCGTGCCGGCCATTATTATATTTTTAGAGGAAGTGTCACTCTGTGACCCAGGCTGGAGTGAGGTGGCACGATCTCAGCTCACCACAACCTCCGCCTCCTGGGTTCAAGCGCTTCTCCTGCCTCAGCCTCCTAAGCAGCTGGGATTACAGGTACCTGCCATCATACCTGGTAATTTTCGTATTTTTGGTAGAGAGAAGGTTTCACTATGTTGGTCAGGCTGGTCTCGAACTCCTGACCTCAGGCGATCCACCTGCCTTGGCCTCCACATGCTGGGATTACAGGCAATGCGGCTTCATTCGCCCCTTCCAGCACCTGGAGATGTTTGCTGAGAACTACAGGTGTGTCTGCGCCGCTGGGCTGAACCCCATTTCCCGGAGGTGCAGGACAGCCAGCCTTGTGCAGGGAGCTGGCTGGGGCCGTTCTCTGCTGTGGACTGAGATTCCGGCGGGATTGGGCCCTCGGGTGGGGGACAGGGACATGTACCTTCCATTGTCACAGGGGGAAGAAAAGGAGGAAGACGGACTGTGGAGGAGACTTCGAACGTTGAGCTGCAGGAATTTTTTTTTTTTTTTTTGAGATGGAGTCTCGTTCTGTCGCCCAGGCTGGAGTGCGGTGGTGAGTTCTGGGCTCACTGTGTCCTCCGCCTCCCGGGTTCAAGCGATTCTCCTGCCTCAGCCTCCAGAGTAGCTGGTACTACAGGCACCTGCCACCACGCCCGGCTAGTTTTTGTATTTTTAGTAGAGACGGGGGTTTCACCATGTTGACCAGGCTGGTCTCGAACTCCCGACCTCAGGCCATCCGCCCTCCTCGGCCTCACAAAGTGCTGGGATGACTTTTGACGTTTTAGTTCACAAAGTGGACGCGTTGTTTCTCGACCCGCCACTAGGTGGCAGCAGATACATACAGCTTCCTGCATTGCTTTTTTTTTTTTTTTTTTTTTTTTTTTTTGAGAATGTGTTTTGCTCTTGTCACCCAGGCTATGGCCATCTGGGCTCACTGTAACCTCCACCTCCCGGGTTCAAGCGATCCTCCTGCCTCAGCCTCCAGAGTAAGTCACATTACAGGCGGCCACCACCACGCCCCGCTCATTTTTGTATTTTTAGTAGGGACGGGGTTTCACCACGTTGGCCAGGCTGGTCTCGAACTCCTGACGTCGGGGGATCCTCCAGCCTCGGCCTCCCACCATGCTGGGATGACAGGCGTGAGGCACCGCGCCCGGCCTGGAGGAATCCCTTCATCCGGGCTGCACAGAGATCCAGAGGGAGACGTTGAAGACACACCAGGCACTTCGGGAGGCCGAGGCGGGAGGCTCAGGAGGTCGGGAGTTCGAGACCAGCCTGGCCAACATGGAGAAAGCCCGTCTCTACAAAAATAACAAAAAAATCCGCCGGGAGTGGTGGCGGGTGCCTGACATCCCAGCTACTCAGGACGCTGAGGCCGGAGAATCGCTTGAACCCCGGGAGGCGGAGGCTGCAGTGAGCCGAGATCGCACCAGTGCCCTCCATCCTGGGAGACAGACGGAGACTATGTGTCAATCAATCAATCAATCAATAAATGGAGAGAGACAAAAAAGAAAGTCAATGTGACATTGGAGGGTGGGGCAGAGATTGCTGTTCACAGAGGAATCCGAGCTCTCTGTCTCTCTCTCTCTTCTCTCTGTCTCTCTCTGTCTCTGTCTCTGTGTCTCTCTCTTTATGTCTCTGTGTCTCTTTCTGTCTCTCTCTGTCTCTGTGTCTCTCTCTTTATGTCTCTGTGTCTCTTTCTGTCTCTGTGTCTGTCTGTGTCTCTCTCTCTTTCTGTCTCTCGGTCCTCTCGCTCTCTGTGTCTCTCTGCTTCTGTCTATCTCTGTGTCTCTCTCTCTTTCTGTCTCTCGGTCCTCTCGCTCTCTGTGTCTCTCTGTCTCTGTCTATCTCTGTCTGGTCTCTCTCTCTTTCTGTCTCTCTCTCTGTGTCTCTGTCTCTCTCTTTCTGTCTCTCTTTGTCTTTGTCTCTCTCTGTGTGTCTCTCTTTCTGTCTCTTTCTCTCTCTCTGTCTCTCCTGTCTCTCTCTCGGTCTCTCTCCTATCTCTCTCCATCTCTCCTGTCTCTCTCTATCTCTCGCCCTGTCTCGGTCTCTCCTGTCTCTGTGTGTCTCTCTCCTATCTCAGCCTCTGTCTCTCCTGTCTCTGTCTCTCCTGTCTCTTTCTCTCTCGGTCTCTCTCCTATCTCTCTCCATCTCTCCTGTCTCTCTCTGTCTCTCGCCCTGTCTCTGTCTCTCCTGTCTCTCTGTGTCTCTCTCCTATCTCAGCCTCTGTCTCTCCTGTCTCTGTCTCTGTGTGTCTCTCTCCTATCTCTGTCTCTGTCTCTCCTGTCTCTGTCTCTGTGTGTCTCTCTCCTATCTCAGCCTCTGTCTCTCCTGTCTCTGTCTCTGTGTGTCTCTCTCTTATCTCAGCCTCTGTCTCTCCTGTCTCTGTCTCTGTGTGTCTCTCTCTTATCTCAGCCTCTGTCTCTCCTGTCTCTGTCTCTGTGTGTCTCTCTCCTATCTCTGTCTCTCCTGTCTCTGTCTCTGTGTGTCTCTCTCCTATCTCTGTCTCTCCTGTCTCTGTCTCTGTGTGTCTCTCTCCTATCTCTGTCTCTCCTGTCTCTGTCTCTGTGTGTCTCTCTCCTATCTCTGTCTCTCCTGTCTCTGTCTCTGTGTGTCTCTCTCCTATCTCTGTCTCTGTCTCTCCTGTCTCTGTCTCTGTGTGTCTCTCTCCTATCTCTGTCTCTCCTGTCTCTGTCTCTGTGTGTCTCTCTCCTATCTCTGTCTCTGTCTCTCCTGTCTCTGTCTCTGTGTGTCTCTCTCCTATCTCTGTCTCTGTCTCTCCTGTCTCTGTCTCTCTGTCTCTCCTGTCTGTTTCTGTCTCTCTCTCTCTCTGTGTCTCTCCTATCTCTGTCTCTCTCTGTCTCTCCTGTCTGTCTCTGTCTCTGTCTCTCTCCTATCTCTCTCTGTCTCTCCTGTCTCTGTCTCTCTTCCTGTCTCCCTCTTGTCTCTGTCTCTGTCTCTCTCTCTGTCTCTGTCTCTCTCTCTCTCTGTCTCTGTCTCTGTCTCTCTCTCTGTCTCTGTCTCTGTCTCTGTCTCTCTCTCTCTCCTCTCTTCTCGCTCTCTCCCCACTCTCTAACCTTAGGTCGGGAGTTCAAGACCAGCCTGGCCAACATGGTGAATCCCTGTCTCTACTAAAAACACAAAAATTAGCCAAGCACAGTGGCCGGCGCCTGCAACCCCAGCTACTCGGGAGGCTGAGGCAGGAGAATCTCTTGAACCCGGGAGGCGGAGGCTGCAGTGAGCTGAGATCCCGCCACGGCACTCCGGCCTGGGCGACAGAGCGAGACTCCTGTTATTTGTGTATTTATTTATTTTTAAAAGGATAAATCAGCTGGTCACGAACACGGCGGCCGCCGCCGTGATGGACAGAACACATTAGACTCCACGGAGGAATAAAGCCAGGCCCCCCATTTCCTCCTAAAGCTCAAGATGAAGGCGGAGACTCCCCGGCCCCAGAGACCCGGTGAACGGAGTCATTCAGAGGTGACCCCTCCGCTGAAATCTCTCCTGAAAACAGCAGCTGCGTTGACGAGGAAGAGAAACGGGGGGGAGTCGGGGCTGGGACCCCCCGCGCTCTTGGCAGCGGACCAGGGTTTGCATCAGCCAGGCTCAGAGGGAAGTGAACAGACGGGAGGATGGAATCGAACCTGGGACAGAGGAAAAAGTGGGGGTGCGGGAAGACATGGTATAACTCTAATGATGCCCACGTCCTAATCCCGTGTGGGAGACAGAATAACGACCCCAAAGACATCCACATCCTGATCCCCATGTGGGAGACAGAATAATGGCCCCAAAGATGTCCACATCCTGATCCCCGTGTGGGAGACACAATAATGGCCCCAAAGATGTCCACGTCCTAATCCCCATGTGGGAGACAGAATAATGGCCCCAAAGATGTCCACGTCCTAATCCCATGTGGGAGACAGAATAATGGCCCCAAAGATGCCCACATCCTGATCCCAATGTGGGAGACAGAATAATGACCCCAAAGATGCCCACATCCTGATCCCAATGTGGGAGACAGAATAATGACCCCAAAGATGCCCACGTCCTAATCCCGTGTGGGAGACAGAATAATGGCCCCAAAGATGCCCACATCCTGATCCCCATGTGGGAGACACAATAATGACCCAAAGACGTCCACGTCCTGATCCCCATGTGGGAGACAAAATAATGGCCCCAAAGATGCCCACATCCTGATCCCCATGTGGGAGACAGAATAATGGCCCCAAAGATGCCCACATCCTGATCCCCATGTGGGAGACACAATAATGACCCAAAGACGTCCACGTCCTGATCCCCATGTGGGAGACAAAATAATGGCCCCAAAGATGCCCACATCCTGATCCCCATGTGGGAGACAGAATAATGGCCCCAAAGATGCCCACATCCTGATCCCCATGTGGGAGACAGAATAATGGCCCCAAAGATGCCCACATACTGATCCCCATGTGGGAGACAGAATAATGGCCCCAAAGATGCCCACATCCTGATCCCCATGTGGGAGACAGAATAATGGCCCCAAAGATGCCCACATCCTGATCCCCATGTGGGAGACAGAATAATGGCCCCAAAGATGCCCACATACTGATCCCCATGTGGGAGACAGAATAATGGCCCCAAAGATGTCCACATCCTGATCCCCATGTGGGAGACAGAATAATGGCCCCAAAGACGCCCACATCCTGATCCCCATGTGGGAGAGAGAATAATGGCCCCAAAGACGTCCACATCCTGATCCCCATGTGGGAGACACAATAATGGCCCCAAAGACGTCCACATCCTGATCCCCATGTGGGAGACACAATAATGGCCCCAAAGACGTCCACATCCTGATCCCCATGTGGGAGACACAATAATGGCCCCAAAGACGTCCACATCCTGATCCCCATGTGGGAGACACAATAATGACCCCAAAGACGTCCACGTCCTGATCCCCATGTGGGAGATAGAATAATGGCCCCAAAGACGTCCACGTCCTGATCCCCATGTGGGAGACACAATAATGGCCCCAAAGATGTCCACATCCTGATCCCCATGTGGGAGACAGAATAATGGCCCCAAATATGTCCACGTCCTAATCCAATGTGGGAGACAGAATAATGGCCCCAAAAATGTCCATGTCCTGATCCCCATGTGGGAGACAGAATAATGGCCCCAAAGATGACCATGTCCTGATCCCCATGTGGGAGACACAATAATGGCCCCAAAGACGTCCACATCCTGATCCCCATGTGGGAGACGGAATAATGGCCCCCAAGATGCCCAGATCTGACATTAGCCAGGTTCCAGCGATTCTCCTGCCTCAGCCTCCCGAGTAGCTGGGACTACAGGTGCCTACCACACCCGGATAATTTTTGTGCTTTTAGTAGAGACGGGGTTTCACCATATTGTCCAGGCTGGTCTTGAACTCCCGACCTCAGGTGATGCGCCGGCCTCGGCTTCCCACAGTGCTGGGGTGACAGGCGTTAGCCACCGCGCCCGGCCCCACAAAGACACTCTCAACAGGCAGAACATTCCACGGGCTGCCAGAATAATGTCTGTATTTGCCCGATTGCCTCGGGCCGTGCCGGGGGGGGGGTGGTCTGGGCCCCAGCAGATTATTTAAGCTGTGATGTCATGCATGGTGACAGTTTGGGGAACATGGCTTTACCCTGACCTCCTGTCTAGGAGACCACCCCAAATAAAGAGCCTGCATTTCCAGACACAGATGAATGTGTCTGCTCAGCAACGAGCTGGCGTGACCCGTCACACCTCACGACCACGGGAAGTTGGGGTTACCGACGGGTCCCCTGGAAACAGACAATGAGAAGCTCAGGGCTGCGCTCTGCTGCACGTTTGTCTCTTCTCTTCAAAAAAAAAAAAAAAAAAAAAATTCAACTCTTTAAAAACAGAGTCTCACTCTGTCCCCCAGGCTGGAGTGCAGTGGCGCAATCTCGGCTCATTACAACCTCCGCCTGTAATCCCAGCACTTTGGGAGGCCGAGGCGGGTGGATCACGAGGTCAAGAGATCGAGACCATCCCGGTCAACACGGCGAAACCCCGTCTCTACTAAAAATACAAAAAATTACCTGGGCAGGGTTGCACGTACCTGTGATCCCAGCTACTGGGGAGACTGAGGCAGGAGAATTGCCTGAACCCAGGAGGCGGAGGTTGCGGTGAGCCGAGATCGCGCCATTGCACTCCAGCCTGGGCGACAAGAGTGAAACTCTGTCTCAAAAAAAAAAAAAAAAAGAAAAGAATAATAAAAAAAAAGAAAACCCACTCACGTATGATTGGTAAATGCCGTGGCGTGGGGATCATGGCTGTTTCTTGTAAAAACGCATGGTGGCTGGGGGCGGTGGCTCACACGTGTCATCCCAGCACTTTGGGAGGCCCAGGTGGGTGGATCACCTGAGGTCGGGGGTTCGAGACCAGCCTGGCCAACATGGTAAAACCCCGTCTCTACTAAAAACACAAAAATCAGTGTGGTCACGGGAGCTCCCGCCTGTCACCCCAGGACTTTGGGAGGCTGAGGCGGGCGGATCACCTGAGCTCAAGGGTTCGAGACCAGCCCGGCCAACATGGTGAAATCCCGTCTCTACTAAAAATTCAAACATTAGCCGGGCGTGGTGGGTGACACCTGTAAACCCAGCTACTCAAAAGGCGGAGGACGGAGAATGGCTTGAACCCGGGAGGCGGAGATTGCAGTGAGCTGAGATCACACCAGTGCCCTGCAGCCTGGACAGCAAGTGAGACTCCATCTCAAAAAATAAAAATAAATAAAAACAAAAGTACAAAAATTAGCCTGGCACGGTGGCGCGTGCCTGTGGTCCCAGCTACTCGGGAAACTGAGGCAGGAGAATCGCCTGAACCCGGGAGGCGGAGGTTGCGGTGAGCCGAGATCGCGCCATTGCACTCCAGCCTGGGTAACAAGAGCGAAACTCCGTCTCAAAAAAAAAAAAATTAATAATAATAATAAGAATTCAATACCATCCCTCCCCTTCTCATTCTCTCGGGAAAATCTGCACGTCTCTTGTCTTGATATACTTTTCAATTACAAGTGTTTTATTACCAAGACACCACAAGGCTGTAAATCGTGTCTCAAGCAGGTATAATCCGGCCCCCGTCCCCCTTAGAAAGACGGGGAGGACAGTGAACAGATTCTGTGATATTGTATTTCAATAACTTGACTAATCTAATTATCTGCTGCTCTGGACCTAAACGCAGAGAAAAATTCCTGTGGCTTCAATCAAAAGCTCCTCTGGGCTCACCGCAGCCTCCGCCTCCCGGGTTCAAACGATTCTCCTGCCTCAGCCTCCCGAGTAGCTGGGATTACAGGCACCCAGCGCCACGCCGGGCTGATTTTTGTGTTTTTAGTGGAGACGGGGTTTCACCATGTCGGCCAGGATGGTCTCGATCTCCTGACCTCGTGATCCGCCCGCCTCGGCCTCCCAAAGTGCTGGGATGTCAGGCGTGAGCCACCGTTCCCGCCGTAGCAATCAAGTATTTCTTTTCTTTTTTTCCTTCCAGGAGGTATGGTTGAAAGTCTTTCTTAATTAATGTTCATGTCTGTTCATTGTTTTTTTAAAAAAATAATGCTTTGAAGATATATATATATATATATATATTTTTTTTTTTTTTTGACATGGAGTCTCACTGTGTTGCCCAGGCTGGACTGCAATGGCGCGACGTCGGCTCACGCAGCCTCCCGGGTTCAAGCGATTGTCCTTCCTCAGCCTCCCGAGTAGCTGGGATTACAGGCGCCGGCCACCGCGCCCGGCTAACTTTTGTATTTTTAGTAGAGATGTGTTTTCAACATCTTGCCCAGGCTGGTCTCGAACTCCCGACCTCAAGTGATCCACCCACCTCGGCCTCCCCGAGTATGAACAAGTTTTATATGCAGTGGGAAACGGGCCTCACTGGGGAATGATCCTTATCGCAGATAAATTTGCGCCACGTCCAAGGTACGGCTGGTTGGGATGGGAGCCGCGTGTGAGTCCTTATGATCAGGGACTGGGATGCACCCTGGTGATTTCCTCCTCCACGCTCTGCCGGGCTCACAGACGCAGGACAGCTAAGTAGCAGGTGACTCTCATCGACGGTAACGTCATCCCTTCTTTCATATTTATCTATTTTTTTTATTGCATTTTAGGTTTTGGGGTCCATGTGAAGAACATGCAGGACTGTTGCATAGGTGCACACGTGGCCGTGTGATTTGCTGCCTTCCTCCCCTTCACCTATATCTGGCATTTCTCCCCATGCTGTCCCTCCCCAACTCCCCACCCCCCCACTGTTCCTCCCCTATTTCCCCTCAACAGACCCCAGTGTGTAGTGCTCCCCTCCCTGTGTCCGTGTGTTCTTATTGTTCAACAGCCACCTATGAGTGACAAAATGCGATGTATGATTTTCTGTTCTTGTGTCAGTTTGCTGAGAGTGATGGTTTCCTGGTTCGTCCGTGTCTCTCTGAAAGACACGAAGTCATCCTTTTTCAGGGATGCATAGTGTTCCATGGTGTCTACCAGACACATTTCCTTCATCTAGTCTATCATTGATGGGCATTGGGGTTGGTTCCAGGTCTTTGCTATTGTGAACAGGGCTGCAATGCACATACGTGTGTGTGTGGTGCACACGTGGCAGTGTGATTTGCTGCCTGCCTCCCCTTCACCTATATCTGGCATTTCTCCCCATGCTATGTCTCCCCAACTCCCCACCCCGCACTGTCCCTCCCCTATTCACACCCCAGTGCGTGATGCTCCCCTCCCTGTGTCCATGTGTTCTCATTGCTCATCACCCGCCTATGAGTGAGAACATGCGGTGTTTGATTTTCTCTTTTTCTGTCAGTTTGGTGAGAACCACCTTTACTAAAAATACAAAAATTAGCTGGGCGTGGATGGCGGGTGCCTGTAAGCCCAGCTGCTCAGGAGGCTGAGGCAGGAGAAGTTCTTGAACCCGGGAGGCGGAGGTTGCGGTGACACGAGATCGTGCCCCTGCACCCCAGCCCGGGCGACAGAGGACCCCAGAGAAAGCTTCAGACCTTACGCAGCCTTTTCCGACTCTGCAGAGAAGGCGACACTCACCGCATATGGTCCCAGGCCCCAGACACATCAAAGAAACGCATTTAACTTATTCAACAAGGCGTTTCCATGACAGACGCTCAAATTCAAAAGCCAGATCCCGGTTAATAACCGGGAGAATTAAAACGTAATTCTGCATTTATGAGACACAGATAATTGTGGGTTTTACCTTCAAAGGGAGACTGCAGAAAGCCGCCAGGTGCTTTTAGGTAAAAAAAAAAAAAAAAATCCACTTTAATGTAAAATGCTGTTGATTTTGAAAGCCCGGGACCCGTCTTATTTGTACGTACACGTGGTTCGACAGACCCAGGTTCATGGAATGCCGTGAAATAAATTAAAGCCATTTATGGATCTCACTGAAATTTCCCCCCCCAGAAAAATGCAGCCACAGAAGGGATACTACGGTGTGGCATTGTATGAAAGAGAGAGGGTGAGGCCGGGCGCGGTGGCTCACGCCTGTCATCCCAGCACTTTGGGAGGTCGAGGCAGGCGGATCACCTGAGGTCAGGAGTTCGACACCATCCCGGCCAACATGGTGAAACCCCGTCTCTACGAAAAATACAAAAACTTAGCTGGCCACGGTGGCGCGTGCCTGTAATCGCAGCTACTCGGGAAACTGAGGCAGGAGAATCGCCTGAACCTAGGAGGCGGAGGTTGCGGTGAGCCGAGATCGCGCCACTGCGCTCCAGCCTGGGCAACAAGAGCGAAACTCCATCTCAAAAAAAAAAAAAAAAAAATTAAATAAATAAGTAAATATCTATCATTGATTAATCTTTCTATATCTATCCTATGTCTAACATCTATCTATCTGGTTATCATCTATCATTTATCTATCTATGTAACCATATCTACTTATCATCTCTACTATCTATGTGTCTATCTATTATGTATCTATGTATCCATAACTATCTAGCTACCCATCAATATCTATCATTTTATATCTATGTGTCTCTGTGTCAATCATCTATCTACCTATCTTTATTATCTATGTATCTATCTATCATCTATCTATGTATCTGACTATCCATGTGTCTACCTATCATCTGTCTATGTATCTATGTATAATCTATGTATCCATAACTATCTACCTGTACATCAATCTTTTTTTATATCTATCTATCTATGCATCTGTCTCTATTATCTATCTATGTAACGATCATCTATCTATGTATCTACTGATGTATCTATCATCTATCTATCTGTCATCTATCTGTCTATGTATCCATCTATCATCTATCTCTCTATCTAAGCATATCTGTCTATCATCTCTGTGTCTGTACCATATCTATCTATCTGTGTCTATTATCTATCTCTGTATCTATCTATCATCTATCTGTCTATGTATCCATCTATAATCTATCTATCTAGCTAAGCATGTCTGTCTATCATCTCTGTGTCTGTACCATATCTATCTGTGTCTATTATCTATCTCTGTATGTATCTATCTATCATCTATGTATCTATCTATCATCTATCTGTCTATGTATCCATCTATCATCTATCTCTCTATCTAAGCATGTCTGTCTATCATCTCTGTGTCTGTACCATATCTATCTATCTGTGTCTATTATCTATCTCTGTATCTATCTATCATCTATCTATGTATCCATCTATAATCTATCTATCTATCTAAGCATATCTGTCTATCATCTCTGTGTCTGTACCATATCTATCTATCTGTGTCTATTATCTATCTCTGTATGTATCTATCTATCATCTATGTATCTATCTATCATCTATCTGTCTATGTATCCATCTATAATCTATCTCTCTATCTAAGCATGTCTGTCTATCATCTCTGTGTCTGTACCATATCTATCTATCTGTGTCTATTATCTATCTCTGTATCTATCTATCATCTATCTATCTATCTAAGCATGTCTGTCTATCATCTCTGTGTCTGTACCATATCTATCTGTCTGTCTCTATTATCTATCTCTGTATCTATCTATCATCTATCTGTCTATGTATCCATCTATCATCTATCTATCTATCTAAGCATGTCTGTCTATCATCTCTGTGTCTGTACCATATCTATCTATCTGTGTCTATTATCTATCTCTGTATCTATCTATCTATCATCTGTCTATGTATCCATCTATAATCTATCTCTCTATCTAAGCATGTCTATCATCTCTGTGTCTGTACCATATCTATCTGTCTGTGTCTATTATCTATCTCTGTATCTATCTATCATCTGTCTATGTATCCATCTATAATCTATCTCTCTCTCTAAGCATATCTGTCTATCATCTCTGTGTCTGTACCATATCTATCTATCTGTGTCTATTATCTATCTCTGTATCTATCATCTGTCTATGTATCCATCTATCATCTATCTCTCTATCTAAGCATATCTGTCTATCATCTCTGTGTCTGTAGCATATCTATCTATCTGTGTCTATTATCTATCTCTGTATCTATCTATCTATCATCTGTCTATGTATCCATCTATCATCTATCTCTCTATCTAAGCATATCTGTGTATCATCTCTGTGTCTGTACCATATCTATCTGTCTGTGTCTATTATCTATCTCTGTATCTATCTATCTATCTATCATCTATGTATCCATCTATAATCTATCTCTCTATCTAAGCATATCTATCATCTCTGTGTCTGTACCATATCTATCTATCTGTGTCTATTATCTATCTCTGTATCTATCATCTGTCTATGTATCCATCTATCATCTATCTCTCTATCTAAGCATATCTGTCTATCATCTCTGTGTCTGTAGCATATCTATCTATCTGTGTCTATTATCTATATCTGTATCTATCTATCTATCATCTGTCTATGTATCCATCTATCATCTATCTCTCTATCTAAGCATATCTGTGTATCATCTCTGTGTCTGTACCATATCTATCTATGTGTCTATTATCTATCTCTGTATCTATCATCTGTCTATGTATCCATCTATAATCTATCTCTCTATCTAAGCATATCTGTCTATCATCTCTGTGTCTGTACCATATCTATCTATCTGTGTCTATTATCTATCTCTGTATCTATCTATCTATCATCTGTCTATGTATCCATCTATAATCTATCTATCTATCTAAGCATATCTGTCTATCATCTCTGTGTCTGTACCATATCTATCTATCTGTGTCTATTATCTATCTCTGTATCTATCTATCATCTATCTGTCTATGTATCCATCTATCATCTATCTCTCTATCTAAGCATATCTGTCTATCATCTCTGTGTCTGTACCATATCTATCTATCTGTGTCTATTATCTATCTCTGTATCTATCTATCATCTATCTGTCTATGTATCCATCTATAATCTATCTATCTATCTAAGCATGTCTGTCTATCATCTCTGTGTCTGTACCATATCTATCTATCTGTGTCTATTATCTATCTCTGTATCTATCTATCATCTATCTGTCTATGTATCCATCTATAATCTATCTCTCTATCTAAGCATATCTGTCTATCATCTCTGTGTCTGTACCATATCTATCTATCTGTGTCTATTATCTATCTCTGTATCTATCTATCTATCATCTGTCTATGTATCCATCTATCATCTATCTCTCTATCTAAGCATATCTGTGTATCATCTCTGTGTCTGTACCATATCTATCTATCTGTGTCTATTATCTATCTCTGTATCTATCATCTGTCTATGTATCCATCTATAATCTATCTCTCTATCTAAGCATATCTGTGTATCATCTCTGTGTCTGTACCATATCTATCTATCTGTGTCTATTATCTATCTCTGTATCTATCATCTGTCTATGTATCCATCTATAATCTATCTCTCTATCTAAGCATATCTGTCATCTCTGTGTCTGTACCATATCTATCTATCTGTGTCTATTATCTATCTCTGTATCTATCTATCATCTATCTGTCTATGTATCCATCTATCATCTATCTCTCTATCTAAGCATGTCTGTCTATCATCTCTGTGTCTGTACCATATCTATCTATCTGTGTCTATTATCTATCTCTGTATCTATCTATCATCTATCTATCTATGTATCCATCTATCATCTATCTCTCTATCTAAGCATATCTGTCTATCATCTCTGTGTCTGTACCATATCGATCTGTCTGTGTCTATTATCTATCTCTGTATCTATCTATCATCTATCTGTCTATGTATCCATCTATAATCTATCTCTCTATCTAAGCATATCTGTCTATCATCTCTGTGTCTGTACCATATCTATCTATCTGTGTCTATTATCTATCTCTGTATCTATCTATCTATCATCTGTCTATGTATCCATCTATCATCTATCTCTCTATCTAAGCATATCTGTGTATCATCTCTGTGTCTGTACCATATCTATCTATCTGTGTCTATTATCTATCTCTGTATCTATCATCTGTCTATGTATCCATCTATCATCTATCTCTCTATCTAAGCATATCTGTCTATCATCTCTGTGTCTGTACCATATCTATCTATCTGTGTCTATTATCTATCTCTGTATCTATCTATCTATCATCTATCTGTCTATGTATCCATCTATCATCTATCTCTCTATCTAAGCATGTCTGTCTATCATCTCTGTGTCTGTAGCATATCTATCTATCTGTGTCTATTATCTATCTCTGTATCTATCTATCATCTATCTATCTATGTATCCATCTATCATCTATCTCTCTATCTAAGCATATCTGTCTATCATCTCTGTGTCTGTACCATATCGATCTGTCTGTGTCTATTATCTATCTCTGTATCTATCATCTATCTGTCTATGTATCCATCTATAATCTATCTCTCTATCTAAGCATATCTGTCTATCATCTCTGTGTCTGTACCATATCAATCTGTCTGTGTCTATTATCTATCTCTGTATCTATCTATCATCTATCTGTCTATGTATCCATCTATAATCTATCTCTCTATCTAAGCATATCTGTCTATCATCTCTGTGTCTGTACCATATCGATCTGTCTGTGTCTATTATCTATCTCTGTATCTATCTATCATCTATCTGTCTATGTATCCATCTATAATCTATCTCTCTATCTAAGCATATCTGTCTATCATCTCTGTGTCTGTACCATATCTATCTGTCTGTGTCTGTTATCTATCTCTGTATCTATCTATCATCTATGTATCTATCGATCGATGTATCTATCATCTATCTGTCTACGTCTCTATCTGTCTATCCTGTCTACCTATCTCTCCACTTCGAAAGATGTAAACAGCCTTCACCACGAGAGACTCCCGGTGAATGCAGAGTCACGCCAACAGTCTCGGGTGTGCGTCGGCGCCACGGCGTGTCAGCAGCTCTCCGGAGGGCTTGGCCCGGCCTGTCCGTCCTCCGTGTTTGCTGCCATCATGAGAACTGGAATGTGGCACCCGTGTCTGGTGTCTGCATGCGATAGTTTGAACATCGCCGGAGCCTTGTAGACGTGAGAGGATGGGGACATTCTCCGTGGGCCTGGCGTGTCTAATAGAACTTTTAAAATGGGAAGAGCCACACGGGGTGGGAATCTGAGGTCAGAACTCTGTGTGTGTGTGTGTCTGTGTGTGTGTCTCTGTGTGTGTGTGTGTGTGTGTGTCTGAGTGTGTGTGTGTCTATGTGTGTGTCTGTGTCTGTGTGTGTGTCTGTGTCTGTCTGTGTGTGTGTCTGTGTCTGTGTGTGTGTCTGTGTGTGTGTGTGTGTCTGTCTGTGTGTGTGTGTCTGTGTGTCTCTGTGTGTGTCTGTCTGTGTGTGTCTGTGTGTGTGTGTCTGTGGGTCTGTCTGGGTGTGTGTCTGTGTGTGTGTGTCTGTGTGTGCGTCCATGTGTCTCTGTGTGTCTGTGTCTGTCTGTGTGTCTCTGTGTGTGTCTGTGTGTGTGTCTGTCTGTGTGTGTGTGTGTCTGTGTGTCTCTGTGTGTGTGTGTGTCTGTGTGTGTGTGTCTGTGTGTGTCTCTGTGTGTGTGTGTCTCTGTGGGTCTGTCTGGGTGTGTGTCTGTGTGTGTGTCTCTGTGTGTGCGTCCATGTGTCTGTGTGTGTCTGTGTCTGTGTGTGTGTCTGTGTGTGTGTCTGTGTGTGTGTGTCTGTGTGTGTCTCTGTGTGTATGTCTGTGTGTGTTTGTCTGTGTCTGTGTGTGTATGTCTGTGTGTCTGTGTATGTGTCTCTGTATCTGTGTCTGTGTGTGTCTGTCTGTGTATCTCTGTGTGTGTGTCTGTGTCTCTGTGTGTGTCTGTGTGTGTCTCTCTGTGTATCTGTGTGTGTGCCTCTGTGCCTGTGTGTGTGTCTCTGTGTGTGTGTGTGTGTGTCTGTGTGTCTGTCTCTGTGTGTGTCTGAGTGTGTGTCTGTGTCTCTGTGTGTCTGTATGTGTGTCTGTGTGTCTGTGTCTGTGTGTCTGAGTCTGTGTCTGTGTGTGTGTCTGTGTGTATCTGTGTGTGTGCCTGTGTGTGTGCCTGTGTGTGTCTGTGTGCGTGTGTCTGTGTGTGTGTCTGTGTGTCTGTGTGTGTGTCTGTGTCTGTCTGTGTGTCTGTGTGTGTGTGTGTATTTTCTGCACCGGTTAAGTTTTTAAATTGATGGAGATCATACATCGGAGAGAAAGATGAAACTGTAAGAGCAAGACCCCTGTTTGACACTGTGTCTGGCGTGTGCTCACCATGTGTGTCTCTGTCTCTGTGTGTGTGTCTGTGTGTTTGTCTGAGTGTGTGTCTGTGTGTGTGTCTGTGTGTCTCTGTGTGTGTGTCTGTGTGTGTGTCCATGTGTCTGTCTCTGTGTGTGTGTCTGTGTGTCTGGCATGTGCTCACCATGTGTGTCTCTGTCTCTGTGTGTGTGTCTGTGTGTGTGTCTGAGTGTGTGTCTGTGTGTGTCTGTGTGTCTCTGTGTGTGCGTCCATGTGTCTGTCTCTGTGTGTGTGTCTGTGTGTGTGCGTGTGTGTCTGTGTGTGTGTCTGTGTGTCTCTGTGTGTGTCTGTGTGTGTCTGTGTGTCTCTGTGTGTGTGTCTGAGTGTGTGTCTCTGTGTGTGTGTCTGTGTGTCTCAGTGTGTGTGTCTGTGTGTGTGTCCATGTGTGTGTCTGTGTGTCTGGCGTGTGCTCACCATGTGTGTCTCTGTCTCTGTGTGTGTGTCTGTGTGTGTGTCTGAGTGTGTGTCTGTGTGTGTGTCTCTGTGTGTGTGTCTGTGTGTCTCTGTGTGTGTGACTGTGTGTGTGTCCATGTGTCTGTCTCTGTGTGTATGTCTGTGTGTCTGGCATGTGCTCACCATGTGTGTCTCTGTCTCTGTGTGTGTCTCTGTGTGTGTGTCTGTGTGTCTCTGTGTGTGTGTCTGTGTGTGTCTGTGTGTGTGTCCATGTGTCTGTCTCTGTGTGTGTGTCTGTGTGTCTGGCGTGTGCTCGCCATGTGTGTCTGTGTCTCTGTGTGTGTGTGTGTCTGTGTGTCTCTGTGTGTGTGTCCATGTGTCTGTCTCTGTGTGTGTGTCTGTGTGTGTCTGTGTGTGTCTGTGTGTGTGTCCATGTGTGTGTCTCTGTGTGTGTGTCTGTGTGTCTGGCGTGTGCTCACCATGTGTGTGTACAGGATGGCAGGGCCCCCCTGCATTTGCAGACAAGATGGGGTCCTCTGCGATATTCGCTAACTGCTGATATCACTTAACTTGACACATCCCAGAAAAACAAAAAAAAGAATAAAGAAAAAATAAAACAACCACGTCACCTTCCTCTGGAGTTATTTCAAGCCAAGACGATATTAGATTTCTTTCCCTTGTCCTTTTGCAAACTCTGGATTTTTATTTACAAATGCACAGAAGAAAAGGAAATTAAACCATAACCCACTCCCCACCCCCAGCTCCCACCCAGAACATTAAATCGACTAAAACTCATAAAAGTGATGGAAATCAGAGCAAAGGCTTTACTTGCCTCCGGCTCCTGCAGCTCAAGCCTGACCCCCTGTCCCTGAAAACTGAGTTTCCTGCCCCGGCTGTAGTCCCGGGTTTCAGGGGTGGGATTTTGATGCTATTTCTGGCAATTCAGCTGATTTTCTTTCTTGGTAGAGTCTGGGTGACCTGTTTGGAGGATGAGAGCCTCACAACCCTGCTGTCCCAAGAATCAGCCTTACTTGCTAATTTATATTCTTTTCTTTTTTTTTATTTGATTTTTCCTTTTTTAATGGCGTTTTAGCTTTTGGGGTACATGTGAAGAACGTGCAGGGTAGTTGCATAGGGACACACGTAGCAGTGTGATTTGCTGCCTTCCTCCCCATCACCGATATCTGCCATTTCTCCCCATGCTCTCTCTCCCCAACTCCCCACCCCCCGCTGTCCCTCCCCTATTCCCCCAACAGACCCCAGTGTGTAGTGCTCCCCTCCCTGTGTCCATGTGTCCTCATTGTTCAACACCCGCCTGAGTGAGAACATGCGGCATTTGATTTTCTGTTCTTGTTTCAGTTTGCTGAGAATGATGTTCTCCGGGTTCATCCATGTCCCTACAAATGACACGAACTCATCCTTTTTCATGCATGCATAGTATTCCATGGTGTATATGTGCCACAGCTTCCCAATCCAGTCTATCATCGATGGGCAGTTGGGTTGGTTCCAGGTCTTTGCTATTGTAAACAGTGCTGCAATGAACATTCGTGTGCATGTGTCCTTATAGTAGAAGTATTTATAGTCCTTTGGATATATACCCAGTAATGGGATTGCCGGGTCAAATGGAATTTTTATTTCTAGGTCCTCGAGGAATCGCCACACTGTCTTCCACGATGGTTGAACTAATTTACACTCCCACCAACAGTGTAAAAGTGTTCCTATTTCTCCACATCCTCTCCAGCATCTGTTGTCTCCAGATTTTTTAATGATCGCCATTCTAACTGGCGTGAGGTGGTATCTCAGTGTGGTCTTGATTTGCGTTTCTCTAATGACCAGTGATTTTTTTTTGAGACAGAGTCTTGCTCTATTGTCCCGGCTGGAGTGCAATGACGTGATCTCGGCTCACTGCAACCTCCGCCTCCCAGATTCAAGCACGCACCATGACATTCAGCTATTTTTTTTTTTTTTTAAGTAGAGCTGGTGTTTCACTGTGTTGGCCGGGCTGGTCTCGAACTCCTGACCTCATAACTCCTCCACCTCGGCCTCCCAAAGTGGTGGGACGGCCGCAGAGAGCCACCACACGCACGCTGCTTGTTGACACTCTTTAAATTTCAGGGTGATTTGTGGTAACTTGCTCAGCCTCCCAAAGACCAAGCAGGTGGCTCAGACCAGTCACCCCAGCACTGTGGGAGGCTGAGGCAGGTGGATCACCTGAGGTGGGGAGTTCGAGACCAGGCTGACCGACGTGGAGAAACCCTGTCTCTACTAAAAATACAATTAAATAAATTAGCCGGGTGTGACGGCGGAAGTCTGTAGTCCCAGCCACTCTGGAGGCTCGGGCAGGAGAATCACTTGAACCCGGGAAGCGGAGGTGGCGGTGAGCCGGGATTGCACCATTGCACTCCAGCCTGAGCAACAAGAGCAAAACTTTGAAGAATTAAAAAAAACAAAAAAAAGTTCATGGAACAGTTGGAGAGGGGTTGGGGGAAGACAGGGGAACAAAAGGGAAGGCAGAAAGCTGTGGGAACCTCACTGTGGTTATCCATGTATCTCTGTATCTATCTATCTGTCTGTCTGCCCATCAATCATCTATCTATCTACACTCTATCTATCACGTATCTATCTTTTATCTATCCATCTATCATCTCTATCTATCTACCTACCTGTCTATCTCTATCATCTATCTATCATGTATCTATGTATCTATCTATCGTGTATCTATTGATCGATCTATCTATCCATCATCTATCTGTCTACTGATCGATCTATCTACCTACCTATCTGTCTATCTATCTATCTATAAATTCTCCTATCTATCATTTATATATCCATCTATTATATCTATCTATCTGTCTATCTAATCTATCTATAAATTCTCCTATCTATCTATCATTTATATATCCATCTATTATATCTATCTATCTGTCTATCTAATCTATCTATAAATTGTCCTATCTATCTATCATTTATATATCCATCTATTATATCTATCTATCTATCATCTAATATATCTATCTGTCTGTCTATCTATCTCTCTATCTATCTAGCTACAAATTCTCCTATTTATCTATGTATCTATGTATATATCTATGCATCTATGTATCTATGTATCTATGTATCTATCTGTCTATCTATCTATCTATCTATCTATCTATCTATCTATCTATGTATCTATCTATCTATCTATGTATCTATCTATCTATCTATGTATCTATCTATCTACCTGTCTATCTATCTACCTACAAATTCTCCTATCTATGTATCTACCTACCTACCTACCTGTCTGTCTATCTCTATCATCTATCTATCTATGTGTCTATCTATGTATCTATGTATCTATCTATCATCTATCTATTGATCGATTTATCTATCCATCATCTATCTATCTCTCTATCGATCTATCTATCTACCTACTTATCTATCTAATCTATCTATCTATAAATTCTCCTATTATTTATATATCCATATATCATATCTATCACATCTCTCTCTCTCTCTATCTGTTTGTCTATCATCTAATATATCTGTCTTTCTATCTCTCTCTCTCTATCTACCTACAAATTCTCCTATTTATCTATCTATATATCTATGTATGTGTCTATGCATCTATCTATGTATGTATGCATCTATGTATCTATCTATCTATCTATCTATCTACAAATTCTCCTATCTATGTATCTATGTATCTATCTATGTATCTATGTATCTATGTATCTATCTATCTATCTATCTATCTATCTATCTATCTATCTATCTACCTACCTGTCTGTCTATCTCTATCATCTATCTATCTAGGTGTCTATGTATGTATGTATGTATCTATCTATCTATCATCTATCTATTGATCGATCTATCTATCCATCATCTATTTATTGATCGATCTATCTATCTACCTACCTGTCTATCTAATCTATCTATAAATTCTCCTATCATTTATATATCCATCTATCATATCTATCATCTATCTATCACCTAATATATCTATCTGTCTATCTATCTACCTACAAATTCTCCTATGTATCTATCTATGTATCTGTCTATGTATGTATGTATGTATGTATGTATGTATGTATGTATGTATGTATCTATCTATCTATCTATCTATCTATCTATCTATCTATCTGCCTGTCTGTCTAACTAATCTATCTATCTATCTATCTATCTATCTATCTATCTATCTATCTACAAATTCTCCTTTCTATGTATCTATCTATGTATCTATCTATGTGTCTATCTATCTATCTATCTGTCTATCTATGTATGTATGTGTCTATCTATCCATCTATCTATCCATCTATCTATATGTCTATCTATCTCTAGCTATAATGAGAGTCATGAGCCAAAAGGAAACTGGTTGAAAACGGCCATGCACACCCTCTTCCCAACCCTCCTCCGACCACCTTTTTTTTTTTTTTTGAGACAGATTCTTGCTCTGTCGCCCTGCCTGGGGTGCAGTGGTGCGATCTCAGCTCATGGCAACCTCCACCTCCCTGGTTGAGGCCATCCTCCTGCCTCAGTCTCCCGAGTAGCTGGGATTACAGGTACCTGCCACCACATCTGGCTGATTTTTTGTGGTTTTTACTAGAGACGAGATTCTCCTATGTTGGCCAGGCTGGTCTCGAACTCCTGACCTCAGGTGATCTGCCCACCTCAGCCTCTCAAAGTGCCACATCTCTCCTGTGTCCACCTACAGCACCTGCTATCGTGAGGACCCCTGAGGGTAAGTCCTGGGACATAGAACAATAATGGCAGGTCACTAACAGCAACGCCAAGCCACATCCCAAAGATGTCCATGTCCTAATCCCCATGTGGGCCACAGAATAATGGCCCCAGAGATGTCCACGTCCTAATTCCCATGTGGGAGACAGAATAATGGCCCCACAGATGTCCACATCCTGATCCCATGTGGGAGACAGAATAATGGCCCCAGAGATGTCCATGTCCTAATTCCCATGTGGGAGACAGAATAATGGCCCCAAAGATGCCCACATCCTAATCCCCATGTGGGAGACAGAATAATGGCCCCAAAGATGTCCACGTCCTAATCCCTTGTGGGAGACAGAATAATGATCCCAAAGATGCCTACATCCTAATCCCCATGTGGGAGACAGAATCATGGCCCCAAAGAGGCCCACGTCCTAATTCCCATGTGGGAGACAGAATAATGGCCCCACAGATGCCCACATCCTGATCCCATGTGGGAGACAGAATAATGGCCCCACAGATGCCCACGTCCTAATCCCCATGTGGGAGACAGAATAATGGCCCCAGAGATGCCCACGTCCTAATCCCCATGTGGGAGACAGAATAATGGCCCCAGAGATGTCCACGTCCTAATTCCCATGTGGGAGACAGAATAATGGCCCCACAGATGTCCACATCCTAATCCCCATGTGGGAGACAGAATAATGGCCCCAGAGGTGTCCACATCCTAATCCCCATGTGGGAGACAGAATAATGGCCCCAGAGATGTCCACGTCCTAATCCCCATGTGGGAGACAGAATAATGGCCCCAGAGATGCCCACGTCCTAATTCCCATGTGGGAGACAGAATAATGGCCCCAAAGATGTCCACATCCTAATCCCCATGTGGGTTACAGAATAATGGCCCCAAAGAGGCCCACGTCCTAATTCCCATGTGGGAGACAGAATAATGGCCCCAAAGATGTCCACATCCTAATCCCATGTGGGAGACAGAATAATGACCCCAAAGATGTCCACATCCTAATCCCCATGTGGGAGACAGAATAATGACCCCAAAGACATCCACATCCTGATCCCCATGTGGGAGACAGAATAATGGCCCCAAAGATGTCCACATCCTAATCCCATGTGGGAGACAGAATAATGGCCCCAAAGATGTCCACATCCTAATCCCATGTGGGAGACAGAATAAGGACCCCACAGATGCCCACGTCCTGATCCCCATGTGGGAGACAGAATAATGGCCCCACAGATGCCCACACGTGACTCCCAAGAGCGTGTGCATATGTAATCCTGTCTGCCAAGGGGACTTTCAGTTGTGATTAAGAGTCTTTCAGTGGGGAGAGAATCCGAGGTCCCCTGGGCCGGCCCTACCGGTCATCACGGGGTCTGTTTCACGCGGATGCAGGAGAGTGGGGGCCGTGACTGACGGACGTGTTTGCTCTTCAGAGCGGGAATCACCACATGGGAAAACTTCCCAGATGCTCGAAGCAGGTCTCAGTGGCCACCTTCATGTTATCCCAGTTATAAGACTCTCGCCTAAAACTGTACCATGATATGTGAGTTTTTGTGTTTGTTTGTTTTTTGAGACGGAGTTTCGCTCTTGTTTCCCAGGCTGGAGTGCAATGGCGCGATCTCGGCTCACTGCAACCTGCACCTCCTGGGTTCAGGCAATTCTCCTGCCTCAGCCTCCCGAGTAGCTGGGATTACAGGCACGCGCCACCGTGCCCGGCTAATTTTTTGTATTTTTAGTAGAGATGGGGTTTCAGTATGTTACCCAGGCTGGTCTCGAACCCCCAACCTCAGGTGATCCTCCTGCCTCAGCCTCCCAAAGTGCTGGGATTACAGGTGCTCACCACCAAGCCCAGCTAATTTTTTTTTTTTTTTTTTTTTTTTTAGTAGAGACGGGGTTTCACTATGTTACCCAGGCTGGTCTCGAACCCCCGACCTCAGGTGATCCTCCTGCCTCAGCCTCCCAAAGTGCTTGGATTGCTGGCACGAACCACCATGCCTGGCCCATTAGCGTTTTTTAAGCCACTAAGCTCATAGCTGAAATAGTCCCAGCGCTGTGGCTCACGCCCGTCATCCCAGCACTTTGGGAGGCTGAGGAGGGTGGATCACAAAGTCAGGAGTTCAAGACCGTCCTGGCCAACGTGGTGAAACCCCATCTCTACTAAAAATACAAAAATCACCTGGGTGTAGTGGCAGGTGCCTGTAGTCCCAACTACTAGGGAGGCTGAGGCAGGAGAATCGCTCGAACCCGGAGGCTGACGTTGCGGTGAGCCGAGATCACGCCCCTGTACTCCAGCCTGGGTCACAGAGCAAGACTCTGTCTCAAAAAAACAGACAAAAAAAACCCTAAATAGTGTCCATTGGTTGATGGATGAGGATTGGGAAGAGGGGGTGAGGGATTTGCCGGCTTAAAAATGTGGGGGGTGCTTGACCGACCTCTTCTTTTTAAATTAATTTTCTATTTCATTATGATTATTTTTTTGAGACGGAGTTTCGCTCTTGTTACCCAGGCTGGAGTGCAATGGCGCGATCTCGGCTCACCGCAGCCTCCGCCTCCTGGGTTCAGGCAATTCTCCCGCCTCAGTCTCCCCAGTAGCTGGGATTACAGGCACGCGCCACCACGCCCAGCTAACTTTTTGTATTTTTAGTAGAGATGGGATTTCATCATGTTGACCAGGCCGGTCTTGAACTCCCGACCTCGTGATCCACCCTCCTCGTCCTCCCAAAGCGCTGGGATTACAGGCACGCGCCACCACGCCCCGCTAATTTTTTGTATATTTAGTAGAGACGGGGTTTCACCATGTTGACCAGGATGGTCTCGATCTCTTGACCTCGTGATCCACCAGCCTCGTCCTCCCAAAGCGCTGGGATTACAGGCTTGAGCCACCGCGCCCGGCCCCTCTTGTGTCTTTTATGCCAAGCACTTTATATTTCTGCCACCCGCGTGTCCGACACATGTCCTGTTTTATTGTCACCAGACCGTCAGTGCAGGTGGAATTTCAGCAAATATCAGCTCCGAACAGAACCCCACTGCATTCTTTGAAACCATCTTTTCCAAGGAGGTCATGAGTTCGAGACCAGCCTGGCCAACATGGTGAAACCCCGTCTCCACTAAAAATACAAGAATTAGCCGGGTGTGGGGGCTCACGCCTGTCACCCCAGCACTTTGGGAGGCTGAAGCGGGCTTATCGCCTGTAGTCAGGAGTTCGAGACCAGCGTGGCCAACACGTAGAAACCCTATCTCTACTAAAAATATAAAAATTACCCTGGCAGCCTGGGACACACATTTCATCCCAGCACTTTGAGAGGCTGAGGTGGGCGGATCACCTGAGGTCGGGAGTTTGAGACCAGCCTGGTCCACATGGGTAAACCCCATCTACTAAAAATACAAAATTAGCTGGGCATGGTTTTAGGTGCCTGTAATCCCAGCTACTCAGGAGGCTGAGGCAGGAGAATCGCTTGAACCCGGGAGGCGGAGGTTGCAGGGAGCTGAGATCGCACCACTGCACTCCAGCCTGGGCGACAGAGCAGGACTCTGTGTCAAAAAAAAGAAAAAAAAAAGAGAGAGAAGGAAGAAAAAAGATGCTGAAACTCTCTCTGAAAGCAAGAAGCAGAGGGTACGGATTCTCCCAGCAGAGGGCATTCATGGGATGCAGATCCAGCTTCTCCGGTATTCCAAGCCCATCGACTTCCTACAGCTCCGAGAGTCATTCAAAACGTCGAAACGTACCAAAAAACCCCTTCAAAGCCACTGGTGTAACAGTGTAGAAAAGAGATACACTTTAAGGCCGAGGTGGGCGGATCCCCTGAGGTGAGCAGTTCGAGACCAGCCTGGCCAACGTGGTGTAAACCTGTGTCCACCGAAATACAAAAAAAGTTACCCAGGCACGGTTGGTGGCACCTACGGTCCCAGCTACTCGGGAGGCTGAGGCAGGAGAATCGCTTGAAGTCGGGAGGTGGAGGTGGCAGTGAGCTAAGATTGTGCCTCTGCTAAGATTTTTTTTTTTTTTGAGACTCCAGCCTGGGCGACAGAGCGAGATGGCGTCTCAAAAAATAAATAAATAAAAAATAAATAGAGTTAAAAAAAAAAACCATCACGTGCAGCCATATTGATCTATAATTTGTATCTTCCTCCTTTTTTCCCTTGAAGCTGACGACACTGATTTCCATTCAGCTGTCTGTCCTTTATTTTCACCATCCCTTGTCACCCACCACCCAGCCCTGCTCTTCAGAGGAAAAACCAACTTCCAAGAAGTCCCTGTGGATAAATTTACCTGTGCAAAGAAATAAACAAAGCAGTGTATTATTATTGGTTTTAAGCGGCTAACGAAAATGTCTCGGCACGTAGGAAATAAGGAGTGTAACCCTGTGTCCACTGAAATACAAAAAAGTTACCCAGGCACGGTTGGTGGCACCTACGGTCCCAGCTACTCGGGAGGCTGAGGCAGGAGGATCGCTTGAACCCAGGAGGTGGAGGTTGCGGTGAGCCGAGATCGTGCCATTGCACTCCAGCCTGGGTGACAAGAGCGAAACTCCGTCTCAAAAACAAACAATCACAAAAAACTCATGTATCACGGTACAGTTTTAGGCGAGAGTCTTATAACGGGGATAACATGAAGGTGGCCACTGAGACCTGCTTCGAGCCTCTGGGAAGTTTTCCCACGTGGTGATTCCTGCTCTGAAGAGCAAACACGTCTTTCCTGTTTTTCTATGCTTTCTTTTTCCCTTCTTTCATTCCTTCTTTTTTCCTTTCTTTATCATCCTTTTTCTTTCACTTCCTTTCTTTCCTTCTTCCTTCCTTCCTTTCTTTTTCCTTTGTTTCTTTATATCCCTGTTTCTTTCTTTCTCTTTCTTCCTTTTTTTTCTAGTTTGGTCTTGATTTCCTCTTCACTCCTTATTTCCTACATGCTTTCTTTCTTTCTTTCTTTCTTTCTTTCTTTCTTTCTTTCTTTCTTTCTTTCTTTCTTTCTTTCTTTCTTTTTCTTTCTTTCTTTTCTTTTTTTTTTTTTTGAGACAGACTATCACTTCGTCACCAGGCGCCAGGCTGGAGTGCAATGGCGTGATCTCGGCTCACCGCAGCCTCCTCCTCCCGGGTTCAAGCGATCCTCCTGCCTCGGCCTCCCGAGTAGCTGGGATTACAGGCACCCGCCGCCACGCCCGGCTAATGTTTTGTATTTTTAGTGGAGACGGGGTTTCACCATGTTGGCCAGGCTGGTCTCGATCTCTCGACCTCGTGATCCGCCCGCCTCAGCCTCCCAAAGTGCTGGGATGACACGCGTGAGCCGCCGCGCCCGGCCTATTACTATTATTTCTAAGGCCATAGAAATAGACAGCCCGCTTTTCTGTATCTATCATGCAAATGGAGACATCCATGATTATTACAATTATTCTTCTGCAGAGGGAAACAGGTTTTCCGTGCCCTGTAACTCTCTCTAATGTGGGAAACTTTAAGTTAACCCGATTGCTATTCAGGTGACACCGAGACAAAGGTTTCCATGTCATGTTAATTAGAGCTGTGTCGCCTTCCGTGCTAACGAGATTCAGTGGCCTCAGCCTTTCTGCAAAACCCTATTTTTAGGGGCGTATAAGTCAGCCTGGGAGCAAAAGACAAATTTTAAACAAGAATCCACGTGGGAGAAGAAGACACAGTCGGTCCCTTAATCATAGTGAGTTTTGTTGCTTTTTCTTTTTCTTTTTTTCTGAGTCAGAGTCTCGCTCTGTCCCCCAGGCTGCAGGGCAGTGGTGTGATCTCGGCTCACTGCAGCCTCCGCGTCCTGGGTTCAAGCGATCCTCATGCCTCAGCCTCCTGAGTATTTGGGATTACAGGCACGCGCCACCACGGACGGCTAGTTTCTGTATTTTTAGTACAGAGGAGGTTTCGCCATCTTGCTCAGGCTGGTCTCGAACTCGTGACCTTGAATCACAGTGGTTTTCAATTTTTTTTTTTTTTTTTTGAAACAGAGTCTTACTGTGTCGCCCAGCCTGGAGTGCAGTGCTGTGATCTCGGCTCTGCAGCCTCCGCCTCCCGGGTTCAAGTGATTCTCTTGCCTCAGCCTCCCAGGTGGCTGGGATTGCAGGCAAGTAATTTTGTGTTTTTGGTAGAGACGGGGTTTCTCCATGTTGGTCAGGCTGGTCTCGAACTCCCGACCTCAGGTGATACACCCGCCTCGGCTTCCCAAAGTGCTGGGTTGACAATCTAATGTTTGTATTTTTTAGTAGAGACGGGTTTTCACCATGTTGGTCAGGCTGGTCTCGAACTCCCGACCTCAGGTGATCCACCCGCCTCGACCTCCCAAAGTGCTGGGATCACAGGCGTGAGCCACCGCGCCCGGCAGACCTGGCACAAGCTCTTCTGTGGCCAAGAGTCACCTGGGGAAGTCACAGATCACTACAAGAAAACTCAAAATTGTTCATTACGTTTCTCCCAGCCAAAGGGACAGTTGACATAATTGGAGGGGGGAAAAAAAGCCAAAAAGAAAAAGAAAAAGAAAAGAAAAGCGGCATATTCCATGCTTGAGAAATGCAGAGAAGCTCTGTTTATGGGTATGAGGGACCAGCAATCAGGATTATATTCACTGAGGAATCCACCAATCAATCAATCTGTGTACATTCAGGTAACACGCGGGGGCTCACGCCTGTAACTCCGGCACTTTGGGTGGGCGACGCGGGAGGGTCACTTGAAGTCGGGAGTTCAGGACCAGCCTGGCCGACATGGAGAAACCCTGTCTCTACCAAAAATACAAAAATTAGCCAGGGGTGGTGTCCATTTCAAAAAAACAAACAAACAAACAATATATATATATATATACACACACAGAAAAATTAAAAATGAGCCGGCCATGGTGACAGACACCTGTAGTCCCAGCTACTCGGGAGGCTGAGGCAGGAGAATCACTTGAACCCGGGAGGCAGAGGTTACAGTGTATACACGCACACACACACACACACAGACACACAGACACACACACACACACACACATATATACACACGTGTACACAAAAATTAAAAATAGCCGGCCATGGTGACAGACACCTGTAGTCCCAGCTACTCAGGAGGCTGAGGCAGGAGAATC